>NC_083417.1:74484624-77240479 GCF_020745735.1 Hemiscyllium ocellatum
CGGGGAAAGCGAGGGAGAGGGAGAGTGGGGGTAAGGGGAAAGCGAGGGAGAGGGAGAGCGGGGGTAAGGGGAAAGCGAGGGAGAGGGAGAGCGGGGGTAAGGGGAAAGCGAGGGAGAGGGAGAGCGGGGGTAAGGGGAAAGCGAGGGAGAGGGAGAGTGGGGGTAAGGGGAAAGCGAGGGAGAGTGGGGTTGAGGGGAGTGGGTGTTGGTTGGTTGTTAAATTATTTGATTTCTCGTAGGAAGGGCTCAGAGTCTGTGCTCCCAATAATTGAAAGTGTGTGTGAGATTCTCCGAGAGTGATGGATCAGTTTGATATCCGGACAGGCCACAATGTGGCTGTGATCTGGGACTACTCAGCCTCTGCGGAATCACAGACCAAGCTAGTGCAGGATATTCGAGCAGTCACTGGCCAATCAGGCTATGTGGCAATGGAAAACATCGATAGACTACAGATTTGTAAGTTCCACAGCTTCTGTGACTTGTTACATCAGCCCAGCCTGAGGGCCCCTCCTTCCCATTAGCCTAACGTACCCTCCCCCACCACCGCCTCCACACAATCCAGACCCTACTGTCCCACTCCCACACACCCACACTGACCCCCGCTGCTTCACCCACTCCCTTCCGATCTGGTCTGAACCCCTCAGCCAATCACACACCCCATCCCTGACACTGCCTTCCTGCCCAGCAATCCCCACAGCGCTCCCCACAATCCTGCCTTGCTTCACTCCCTGCTCTCCACCCCCCCCCCCCAGTGCATATTCACTTCACCCTCCCTTCTGCCTTCTCCCACTCCCCTCAATCCCTCTTTCTCTCACAACCCCTACCCGTTTCCTCCCTATATCCCCATTATATCCCCTCTCCATCCTTTATATCTCTCCTCTCCATTCTTCCCTCGCTCCTACCCATCCTCCTTGCCCCCACATGCACCCTCCACCCTGGACTCCCACTCTACCCATGCTCCCCAACCCCCCCTCGCTCACCCCCCCCCCCCCCTCCCCCCCACCGACTCCCACTCAGGCCACCCCCACCCCACCCCAAATCAGCCAGGAGAGGAAGCACGGCATGGTGGTCGGAGTTCCCAAAGTGGGGGCAGGGGATGGAGGGTTAGGTGTCCCTCACAGTGGTGTAGCATGGGTCTAAATGTTCGCGCCCCTGGTGGGACAGGTCATGTTCTCGTGCTCCTTGGGCAATACCTTCCTGAGAATGGCTTGGTTGAAGTCACCTGTCACAACAAATGACCTCTGGTTGCTCCGTCTCCAGGGTGTAGTGGTGTTGTACAGCACACCCAGAGCTCCCTCAACCTTTGCTTGTGGCGGTATGTACACAGCAGTTAGTGTAGCAGCGGGAAATCCCCGTGGGAGATAGAAGGGGCGGTGTTTGATGGTGAGGAATTCAAGGTATGGGGAGCAATGGCTGCCTAAGGTTGCAATGTCCGGGCACCACAAGTTGATTAAAAAGCAAACCCATCCACCCTTTGTCTTACCCAAGGACACAGTATAGTCCGTATGATGGATAGAAAAACCATCAGTCTGAAGTGCGCAGTCAGGAATGGATGGGTTGAGCCAGGTTTCTGTAAAGCAGAGTGTGCAGCAGTCACTCGCCTCACGCTGGAAGCTGAGCCGTGATCTCAATCCGTCCATCCTGTTCTCCAGAGATTGTACATTTGCTCAGAGAAAGCTAGGAAGGGCGGGGGGGTCTTGAAACCGTGTAGTCTCAGTCTTACTAGCAGGCCAGCATGCTTACCCCGCTTCCTCGCAGGTTTCTTACACGTTTGTTCGTGCTGTGCTACAGGCTCTTCCTGTGTTGCTTCATGTGTTTCAATGACTGTTCTGCCTACTTCCAGCTGCCCATAGACAATCCACCTTTGACCTTGTGCTGTCAGGCATCGTGCGAAGCTCTGCCACCGTGCACAGTTTTGAAATCTTTGCTGAAGTCGCTCGAATCCTGAAGCCTGGAGGGAAGTTTTACTTCACAGAGCCCGTATGCAAATCAGGTGATCTTCCCGTTTGACCTTTGGCTGGGTAGTATCAGATCTGATGTCTGTTGGTTATTGTAAGTATGCTGGAGTTACTGAGGATCAATGAGCAGAGCATTTGAGTTAATGTTTCAGTTCAGTGCTGCAGAGTATGTGGTGGGAAAGGAAGAAAGCTGAGAGACAGAAGATGTGTCTATAGGCACTGTTGTCCAAAACAAAATAGGGTTGATGGATATAGTTTGAAAATGTCACGCTCAGTGTTAAATCCAGCAGACAATAAGGTGTCACAAATAAGGGGAATGCAAGTTACTCTCTCAGCTTGCAAGGTTGTCTCAGAAGCAAATCACATCAAATCTATCCTGCAGCACAGTGACTGCCTTAATCAGATCTTTGTTCACTATGAATCGTGCAAACAAATGGGCCAACCTTCATTCCTGGAAAATACCAGTGTCTCACAAATTACCCTGGAAGCACGCAGCATCTCCATTTGAACTGTTTAACAAGCATTTTCACGTTGCTGCAAATCAACAGTGGCACAAGTGATATTTCTCTCTTAACTGTACTGTTAAAAAGATTCACTTCAAAAAGATGCTGTGCAATGTGGTATAGGAGTTTCAGTGCCAGTGCACTGCTAGGTTGTACATGCCAATGATTGGGACGTGGTATTCCTTTCGTTGTTTGTAATAGACAGATTAGTAGACATATTCAACAGCCCACGCTGCAAAAACCAACACAAAATAGTTGTCCAGACATTACATGACTGAAGCTAATGACTGGACAAGATGCCTAGTGTGGAGAAAGTGAGGTCTGCAGATGCTGGAGATCAGAGCTGAAAATGTGTTGCTGGAAAAGCACAGCAGGTCAGGCAGTATCCAAGGAACAGGAGATTCGACGTTTCGGGCATAAGCCCTTCTTGATTCCTGAAGAAGGGCTTATGCCCGAAACGTCAAATCTCCTGTTCCTTGGATGCTGCCTGACCTGCTGCGCTTTTCCAGCAACACATTTTCAGCGCTATTCACCCTATCTATGCCGCTCATGATTTTATAAACTTCTAGAGGGTCACCTCCCTCAGCCTTCGACACTTGAGGGAAAATACCCCTAACCTATTCAACTTCTCTCATAGCTCAGACTCTCTAACCCTGGTAACATCCTTGTAAATAATTTCTGAACCCTTTCAAGTTTCACAACATCTTTCCTATAGCAGGGAGACCAGAAGTGAATGCAGTATTCCAAAAGTGGGCGAACCAATGTCATGTACAGACACAACATGACTTCCAAACACCTACACTCAGTGCACTGACTAATAAAGTATACCAAACGTCGCTTTCACCATCTTGTCAACCTGTGGCTCTACTTCCAAGCTATGAACCTGCATTCCAAGATCTTTGTTCAGCAATACTCCCCAAGTTTCTACCATTCAGTCCTGTCCTTTCCAAAATGCAGCTAATATAATTTATCTAATATAGCTGCAGATTGGAGAACAGTATTTAGATTAGATTAGGTTCCCTACAGTATGGAAACAGGCCCTTGGGCCCAAAGAGTAACCCACCCAGACTCATTTCCCTCTCACTAATGCACCTAATATTACAGGCAATTTAGCACGGCCAGTTCACCTGACCTGCACATCTTTGGTCTGTGGGAGGAAACGGAGCACCTGGAGAAAACCCACACAGACACGGGGAGAATGTGCAAACTCCTATTAATGCACCTTTTAATAGGTGCATTAGAATAAAAGAGAAAGTAATCAACTGTAAGAAAGATTGGGGAGTCTCAAGCACAGATTACCATGTGGAAACTTGCTATTGTGGTGATCAGATACCATGGTCAAGGAAGATCTGGGCTGGGTGTTAAATATTCCTGAGTACAGGGTTTTCAGGAAATGAGGAGGAATAGCAGTCATGATCCAGCAGAGGATGTCCCAGAGAGACCAATGACAGAATTTGTTTGGCTGAAGCTAATCATTAAACAAGGGGCAATTACATTGCTTGGTGTAGTCGCTCGATCACCAATTAGTGGGAAAGACAATGAGGAACAAATTTCTGGACTTAATTACTTGAATTGGATGGAGGTAGTTGGTGTGCAAAAGGCAGAGGCAAAGAGTTCCTGGCTGTGATCCTGAGCAATGAGCTAGGCTACTGAGGTCAAGATTATGTGACAGTAGGAGGAAGTTTAGGGATTACTGATCATAGAAAAGATTTAGAGGAACTGAAAAAAAATGCAAAAAACAATCCAGGGTAAGAATATCAACTAGGAAGAGCTAACTTCAGTGGGGTAAGAATGAACTTTGAATAAATGTGAATCTTAGATTTGCAGGCAAAACAGTAATCGAGTCATGAACTCCCTTTAAAGAAGAGCGAATTGGGGTAACATCACAATCGATTCCTAAATCCAGAGCTTCCAGGCTAAAGAAACATAGAAAGTAATATGAAGAAGAAAATGATTGCTTATGACAACAGAGAAATATGAGTGAGAACCAGGCTGCAAATGGAAGGTTCAGAGGGGAGGTGAAAAGGAGAATAGGAGACACAAAGAGTTTATGTGAGGGGGTTTGCAGCTAACATGAAAGGTGACAAATATTTCAGGAAGACCTTCAATCAGCCTGAAAACCCATTCTGTTTGGCCTGTTCCACGTGAGCAGCAGGCACAGTCCCAAGAGATTGAAACAAATACTTGTAAATTGCTGTTTCTTCTGCAAGATGCATTCGGGACCTTGGCTAGTGAGGAAGAATGGGTGAAAGGGCAGCTACTGTAACGCATGGGAAAACACTGAGCAAAGAGGACAGAGTGTTGAAGCTAGTTGAGAAATGAGTTAAGGATGGTCCTTCCGAAATGCTAATGTGTTTGGTAGTAACATCCTCCTGAGGATTGTGGAAGTTATAGAACCTCATCCCATGGTTCAAAGCCTGATGTGAGGACAAGGGGGAGCCCGATCGTGGTTAGGGGGTTAGGAGGCGAGAGGGTTAACAGAAGTAGTGTGGGAAATTGGATGGATATGCTCGAGGGCCCTGTTGGTTGAGAAAAGTAAAAGTATTTTGAGCTGAGGGTTGTCTGACATCCGATGTCTTGGTTGTCTCCGAATGTCAGTTATCACTTGCGGTGTACCTCAGCGAGTCTCTGACTGAACGGAAAGTGAGGGGCCCCTGATATTAGCCCTTTGTACCCACTCCTAATGTTGCTGATATCAGTGTGTGTCCAGAAATCATTCACTGTGTGCTTGAAAACTATAGGGTGCAGTGACCTCCGCAGATGCAGCTGGAGTATTTTCGTATTGTGAACTTGGTGGTACTGGGCACTTTATCTTGTTATTCCTTGTGCCAGGCAGTGAGACAATGCCCAGTAATTAGCTCTCACTGCCCAGTTTGAGGCAGACAGAGATTCAGTTGGAGAATTCACGGAGGTCTGTCTTCAATGCGATTTTCAGTCCCTTCTGACCTAAGATCGATGATGTCTGAGTAGGTTGAAAGGCTGGTTGGCTGCAGGGGAAATGTCACAGCCAGACATGCTCCTGTCTTTGCTGAATCTCCACACACATCTGAGTCACTGTGTTGGACTAAGTGGCAGAGGGGCCTGGTGTGGTCACATCAGGGGCATTGAGCCGGAATGCCCTGCTAATAGGTAGCAGTCATCTCTGCACGGTGGCACAGTGATTAGCACTGCTGCCTCACAGGACCAGGGACCTGGGTTCGATTCCCACCTCGGGTGACTGTGTGGAGTTTGCACATTCTCCCCGTGGTTTTCCTCCGGGTGCTTCGGTTTCCTCCCACAGTCCAAAGATGTGCAGGTTAGGTGAATTGGCCATGCTAAATTGCCCATGGTGTCCAGGGTTATGTAGGTTAGGTGCATTAGTCAGGGGAGATGAGTAATAGGGTGGGGTATTGGGTCTGGGTGGGATACTCTTCAGAGAGTCAGTGTGGACTTGTTGGGCCAAATAGCCTGTTTCCACAATGTAGCGATTTTATGATGATCTCCCTCTGCCTCCGTGTTTCACTGCGCAGTGGAACAAAAGGGTCAAGTTACCTTGGTCCGGTTCTGGAGGCTGTGATATTAGCTGTCAGTACAGAGCAGGTTAATGAAGAGAAGCAATGGCCAAGTGGTATTATCACCAGACTATTAATCCAAAGACCCAGGCAATACTCCCAGATGGGTGGCACAGTGGCTCAGTGATTAGCCCTGCTGCCTCACAGCACCAGGGTCCCGGGTTCGATTCCAGCCTCGGGCAGCTGTCTGTGTGGAGTTTGCACATTCTCCCCGTGTCTGTGTGGGTTGCCTCTGGGTGCTCCGGTTTCCTCCCACAGTCCAAAGCTGTGAAGTTAGGTGAATTGGCCATGCTAAATTGCCCCATAGTGCTCAGGGATGTTTAGGTCAGGTGCGTTAGTCAGGGGTAAATATAGAGTAATAGGGTGGGGGAATGGGTCTAGATGGGTTACTCTTCAGTGGATTGGTGTGGATTTCTTGGGTTGAAGGGCCTGTTTTCACACTGTAGGGAATCTATAATGTCTATCATTTCTATTCTAGTGAACCGGCTTCAAATGCCGCCATGGTTGAACTTGAATTCAATGATTTAAAAAAAAGATGAGTCTAATGACAATGAAACTTGTTGTTTGTAGAAAAATGTCCTTAGGAAAGAAAATCTGCCATTCTTACCTGGTCTGGCCTACATGTGATTCCAGATCCACAAATCTCAGCTGCCCTCTGGGCAAATTAGGGGTGGGCTATAAATATTGGTGATGCCAGTGATGTCCATGTCCCATGATTGCATAATAATAATGAAAAACCTCTGACCTACTGTTTTCTCGTGTCTGCCGTAGGTAACTCCAGACTGAAGACGGGCTCACAGCTCACCTCCAAACTAAAACTTGCTGGCTTTACAGAGATCACTGAGGTAGATAAGTCCACTTCATGTGTTACCTTAGGTCACCCCAGAGGAGGGTGGGAGCAAGGGATTTCGGGGGCCAAACAACCAGAGTGAAGAGTGCTGGGAGTACAAGTCTGGAGGAGAGGGGGTGGGATTGTGGAGTCTAAAAGACCAGATGTGGGTGGGGAGGGCTGGGGTGGAGGGTGTGGGAGCTGGTGGTGGATGAGGAGAGACCAAGGGGTGGAGGTGTTGGTGGTAGTCTGGGGCCAAGATTGGTCTTTCTTCAGATCGGGGCAGTGAAGAACACTTAAAACATTAACTCTATCTCTCCCCACGGATGTTTCTAGACCTGCTGAGTTTCTCCAGGATTCTGTATTTGTTCCAGATTTGCAGCATCTGCAGTATGTGGTTATTGTGGGAGTCCTCACTCTGGACTGACTGCAGTCACCTTCTAGGGCAGTTTCCAATGACATTTTTTAAATGCCTCTCTTTGTCCTAAAGGCTCAGGGTGTTCCTGGTGGTGGACCCAGTGCCAGTGGCACCTCAGGCTAGTCCGGCCTAATGCTAACACAAGTGGGAACGTAGGATCCAAGCCTGGGTACATTGCAGCTTCTGCCCTCAATGTTCAGCTGAAAGGTCATTGAGCTGAGGCTCCTAGACCTCTGAGATTGTCCAAGCATTCTTGTTCTTATTTTCACTTTCACTTGGCAGCAAGGGACAAGTGTTGTGCAAGGCCATCTCTTGCTGTAACTCTCACCTTATCCAGTTGGCTGCTCTGTGTTGAGGGTGGATGTACCCCCAGAGGTCCTGGAGTCCCTCTGCCTCAGGTCAGGTTCATTCATTTGTGAGTCCTCCTAATGGTGGTAGTGGCAGTAACCGAATCCATGGGCTTTGCTTCTTCACAGATACAGTCTGACCCTTTAACAGACGAAGAACTGAATTCGATAAAACAATTTGTTGGCTACAAGGGTAATGATTTGACTAAAATGCACTTGAGTGCGAAGAAACCAAACTTTGAAATTGGATCATCCGCTCAACTGAAACTATCATTCGTAAAGAAGCCAAAAGTAGTAGATGGTAAGTATTGTCTGGTGAGAACTCTTGTTGAAGTGTGATTATTTGCTGCTCTGTGCTGGAGGCAGAGTTAGATACAGCCTGGTCATTGGTACAAACATCCCTGGAATAAATAGAAAAGCAATACTTTCTGTTCCATGTCAGTCTAACTGCTGACATGTAGAACCCAACACCATTCCAGTTCTCCCGTCAGGACTTGCTGCTGCGCTAGCATCTCATCACATTGCGCAGGACAGCAGAGAATACTCCCCATACTTTCAAAAACACAGGCAGCTCAAACAGTTTGAAATGCAGACCACCACCATCTGATACTCCCAGACAGGTACAGCACTACCATCTGATACTCCCAGGACAGGTACAGCACTACCATCTGGTACTCCCAGGACAGGTACAGCACTACCATCTGGTACTCCCAGGACAGGTACAGCACTACCATCTGGTACTCCCAGGACAGGTACAGCACTACCATCTAGTACTCCCAGGACAGGTACAGCACTACCATCTGGTACTCCCAGGACAGGTACAGCACTACCATCTGATACTCCCAGGACAGGTACAGCACTACCATCTGGTACTCCCAGGACAGGTACAGCACTACCATCTGGTACTCCCAGGACAGGTACAGCATAGGCACTAAATATAGAGTAAAGCTGCCTCTACACTGTCCGCAACAAAAACTTCCAGGACAGGGATAGCATGGGTTTAGATCAAGTAAAGTTCCCTCAAATCTTAAACTGAACGTAATGCAACCTTGACACTGTCCCGTCAAACACTCCGAAGGCAGGTACAGTATGGGGTTAGATGCATTGTAAAGCATCCTGTACTATTTTAAACTGACAGTAAATTGGATTTAATCTTTTAAACTGAAGTAAAACTTCTTCTATTTTTGTAACTAAACATAATGCTGCTTTTACACTGTTCCCATCAAACACTCAGAGGATAGGTATTATATGAGGTTAGTAACTGAGTAATGTTCCTTCTGCTCTTTTCTTTATACTGAAAAATAGAGGAGAGCTCCATCTTCCCTTTTGATCTGAAAATAAGAAGCTTTTACTTTTTAAAATTTAAAGTAAAGCTCTCTCAATGCTGTTCCCATCAAACACTCTTGGGGCAGTGTCAGTAAGGAGTTAGATACAGAGGAAAGCTCCATCTACTCTTTTAAACTGAAAGTAAAGCTGCATTTTGCATTACCCCCATCAAGCCCAGAGCAGAGCAGGGGTAGTGTGACTTTAGATATAGAGTAAAACGACCTGTACAGTGTCTTCTTTAAGCACTCCTCTCTCTGTGTCTGAGTCTCTAAACACTCCATCCAAGTGTTACACTGATTTACTTGTGCACCTTTTAATCTAGATTCCCGTGTTCACAATGTTGTCTCCGCTATACTGGGGAGATTTAATCACAGACTGGGTGGTTGCTTTCAGAGACCTATACCCACTCTGTGAATATCTTTACCTTTCAGTCACTTGTGAATGTAATTCTGCAGCTTGCTCTCAGACTCACATTTCTGATCACAGTCGGCTGCACGGTTTGAGTGAAGCCCAACACCAGACCCAGGAACAACAACTCATTGCACTTCTTGGACTCAAAATTGAGTTCAACAACCTTCAGACTGTAATTTCTGCCTGGCTGCAGGTTAGCTACCTTGTTGTGTTAGAGCTTTTGGTTTTAATCCTGTTCTTCTCGTTTTGCTGTCAGACAGCAGCTGTTTATCGTTCTGTCATTTGCACATCCTCTGAATAGAAGCTTTTATTCCTTTAATTATTCCTTTGCCACCCACTTAAGTTCAGTCCTGTCTTTGTCAGGTAGTCTTGGCTGTCTCCCCACTACCTCAGAACTTCCCTCTTCCACACTCTTCCCCGCCCCATTTCACTAGCAGTAAAACTAAGCTATCTCTAACTTAGTGTTGATGAAGGCTTCTAACCTGAAAGCTTAATTCTGTTTCTGTTCTTGTGGGTACTGCCAGACCTGCTAATTATTTTCAGCATTTTACTCTCTAGGCAAGGTTCTCCACTGAGTTTATACAGCTAGGGTGTGTAGGAACTGATACTGTGACTGTCTACTGCCGCTGGGTCACTGCAGTTGGTCAGCCACTGAGAATAGGTGAGGTGTGAGAGAGTGTTCAGGCTCACCCTTGAAATTTGATGTTACAGAGAAACCGCAGCTGGATCCCAGCACGAGGAAGGCTTGGACCCTGTCAGCCACTGACATGAATGATGATGATGTGGTGAGCTTACCTTTTCTAACCCATGCGTATTGTCCTATGCTTCAGCCTTCTCAGGAGGGCAGGGGGAATGAAGGCAGAGCAGAAATACCTGACCCACAAATTCCTTGCGGTCTATGTCGAGATGCCTAGCAATGATGATGCCCCCCTCTGACGTTTATGGCCACTCTCAGTGGTGTGCTATTGGATGGTTTGCAGCATTTGGTGTGACGCAGTGAGCTTGTGTTCATCATCCCTTCCTCTCCACCAAAACGTAGTTGGGAGGGTCCCGTACTCAACACTGAGAAGGAGCTGGATCCAGTGCAGACTTGAACTCTCCGTCTTTTGATTCAGAGGGAAGAGGGCTCTGAGTCAAACCAAACTTGATATCGTTCCTTAAAGAAGAGGCGCAAAGCTGTTCACAGTATTCCAACTGTGGCCTGATAGTTTTAGCAAGACCTCCCGACTGACATATTCCATTCCCTTTGAAATAACTTGAGCCGTGTTTAACTAGTTTGGATTCTATTTGCATAAAGAGCATGAAGAAGCTGGGATTGTTCCTGGAGCAGAGGAAGTTTAATAGTGCTGTTTCCTGTTACCAGGCATATTGATAGAGCAAATGAGAAGTTTGTTTAAACTGATAGGAGGTTTGGGAACCAAATGAGACATTTTTGGGATAATTGGCAGGGAACCATGGGCGTGGACGAGAGCAGATTGATTCAGAGATTGCAAAAGGGAACTTGAGAAATAACTGAGCGTTCCATTCTATCCAGTTTGGTATAGGCCTACATGGGTCTGAATCAGCCTGAGTTCCTCAGTGTCAAACTACATTGCAGCAGCTTGCAGTAGCTAAGAAATGCTCCTCTTACCAGAAATGCCCACACCTCGATAAGAAATAAATAATCCCACGGTAAAGGGGCGGCACGGTGGCACAGTGGTTAGCACTGTTGCCTCACAGCACCAGAGACCGGGTTCAATTCCTGTCTCGGGCAACTGTCTGTGTGGAGTTTACAAATTCTCCACGTTTCGTCCGGGTGCTCCGGTTTCCTCCCACAGCCCAAAGCTGTGAAGAATAGGTGAATTGGCCATGCTAAATTGCCCGTAGTGTTAGGTGAAGGGATAAATGTAGGGGGATGGGTTGCTCTTTGGTGGGTTGGTGTGGACTTGTTGGGCCGAAGGGCCTGTTTCGACACTGTAAGTCATCTAATCTTAAAAAAAAAACTTGCACCAAATGTGGTAGACATAAGGATCACGGCATAGCTGCCTGGGAAGGAAGGGAGCTACTACCTGAGCGGTCACCAGCCCACAAAAAAACTGTTGCAAAGAGTATCTTTCATTGAAGTATCAGAGAGACTGGAGATACTCAGTTCAAATTCATAGAACATTACAGCGCAGTACAGGCCCTTTGGCCCTCGATATTGTGCTAACGTGTGAAATCAATCTGTAACCCATATAACCCACAATATTCCATTATCATCCATATGTTTATCCAATGACAATTTAAATGCCCTTAATGTTGGCGAGTCAACTACTGTAGCAGGCGGGGTGTTCTCTGAGTAAAGAACCTACCTCTGACGTCTATCCTATATCTATCACCTAGGCAAAAATGGGGACTGCAGATGCTGGAGATTAGAGTCGGGAGTATGGTGCTGGAAAAGGACAGCAGGTCGGGTAGCATAGAAAAGCTGAAAAATCAACATTTCGTGCAAAAGCCCTTCATCGTTCCTGACGATTTTTCTTGTTCCTTGGATGCTGCCTGACCTGCTGTGCTTTTCCAGCACCATACTCTTGGCTCTATATCTTTTACCCCTCAGTTTAAAGCTATGTCCCCTTGTGCTAGCCATCGCTATCCTAGGAAAAAGGCTCTCACTGACCACTCTATCTAATCCTCTGATCATCTTCTATGTCTCTATTAAGTCACCTCTGAACCTTTTTCTCTCTCACATAAACAGCCTCTCAAGTCCCACAGCCTTTCCACATGAGAGCCTCCCTCCATACCAGGCAACATCCTGGTAAATCTCTTCTGAACCTTATCCAATGCTTTCACAGCCTTCCTATAATGCGGTGACCAGAACTGTATGCAATACTCCAACTGCGGCCGCACCAGAGTTTTGTACAGCTGCAACATGACCTCATGGCTCTGAAACTCAATCCCTCTACCAATAAAAGCAACCACACCATATGGTTTCTGAACAACCCTGCCAACCTGGGTGGCACCCTTCAGAGATCTATGTATATGGGCACCAAGATCTATCTGCTCATCCACAGGATCTTATCATTAGCCCAGTACTCTGTATATCTGCTATTCCTTCCAAAGTGAATCACCTCACACTTTTCCACCTTAAACTCCATTTGCCACCTCTCAGCCCAGCTCTGCAGCTTATCTATGCCCTTATGTAACCTGCAACATCCTTCTGCACTATCCACAACTCCACTGTCCTTCGTGTCATCCACAAACTTACTGACCCATCCTTCTGCACCCTCATCCAAGTCATTTATAAAAATGCAATCAACTGTACACCACCAGTAACTAACTCCAGGATGAACGTTTCCTATCAACCACCACCCTCTGTCTTTTTATAACTAGCCAATTTCTGATCCAATAGTCTACCGTGGGGAACCTTACCAAACGCCTTACTGAGATCCATATACACCACATCAACCGCTTTACCCTCATCTTCCTGTTTGGTCACCTTCTCAAAGAGCTCAATCAGGTTTGTGAGGCACGACCTACGTTTCACAAAACCGTGTTGACTATCGCTAATCAAATTATTCCTTTTTAGATGATTATAAATCCTATCTCTTATAATCTTTTCCAACACTATACACAATCAAAGTCAGGCTCACTGGCCTATAATTACCAGGATTGTCTCTACTCCCCTTCTTGAACAAGTGGGCAACATTTGCTATCCTCCAGTCTTCTGGCATTATTTCTGTCGACAATGATGATCTAAAGATCAAAACCAATGGCTTTGCAATCTCCTCCCTTGTTTCCCAGAGAATCTGAGGATAAATCCCATCTGGCCCACATTTTCCAGAATTGCTAACACCTCCTCCTTATTAACCTCAATTCCGTCTCGTCTAAAAGCCTGTATCTCAGTATTCTCCTCGACAACATTTGCTTTTGCCTGTGTGAATACTGATGAAGAATATTCATTGAGCACTTCTCCTATCTCCTTGGATTCCATGCAGAACTTCCCACTACTGTCCTTGACTGGCCGTAATCTTTCTTCAGTCATTCTTTTATTCCTGACATACCAAAAGAAAGCTTTAGGGTTTTCCTTGATCCTACCTGCCAAAGACTTTTCGTGTCCCCTCCTGGATCATCTTAGCTCTCTCCTTAGGTCCTTCCTGGCTAACTTGTAACTCTCAAACACCCTAACTGAGCCCTCATTTCTCATCTTTACATAGTCAAAAAAATCACACAACACCAGGCTATAGTCCAACAGATTTATTTGGAAGCACTAGCTTTCAGAGCACTGCTCCTTCATAAGGTGATTGTGGAGTGTAAGATTGTGAGACACAAAATTTACAGCAAAAGTGTGCAGTGTGATATAAGACCATAAGTCATAGGACATAGGAGTGGAAGTAAGGCCATTCGGCCCATCGAGTCCACTCCGCTAACTTTCAGAAAAAACTGAAATCAACATGGTCATTCTAAAAGATGAGAGACTTAACAAACAATCCAGGTATTTTTCAATATATAATTTCAGTTCCATCACACTATATACATTTGCTGTAAATTCTGTGTCTCACAATCTTACACTCCACAACCACCTGATGAAAGAGCAGCACTCCGAAAGCTTGTGCTTCCAGTTAAACCTGTTGGACTGTCACCTGGTGTTGTGGATTTTTAACTTTGTATACCCCAGTCCAACACCAGCATCTCCAAATCATCTTTACATGAGCTGCCTCCTTCCTCTTGACAAGAGATTTAACTTCTTTAGTAAATGATGGTTCCCTCACTCGACCACTTCCTCCCTGCCTGACAGGTACATAACTTATCAAGGACGCACAGTAGCTGTACCTTGAACAAGCTCCACATTTCAATTGCGCCCTTCCCCTGCAGTTTCCTTCCCCATCCTATGCATCATACATCTTGCTGAATCGAATCATAATTGCCTTTCCTCCAGCTATAACTCTTGTTCTGTGGTATATACCGAATCCTTTCCATTGCTTAAGTAAATGTAACCGAATTATGGTCACTATCACCAAATTGTTCACCTCCCTCCAAGTCTAACACTTGGCCTGGTTCATTGCTCAGTCCCAAATCCAATATGGCCTCGCCTCTGGTTGTCCTATCTACATACTGTCAGTAAACCCTCCTGCACACATTGTGAAAGGAAGAGTATTACTTTGGTAGGATTGTTTAAAGACTGTTATAACTACAGCTAAGAATATATAATGATAGGAATAGCAGAAAAATGGGCTATTATTTAAATGGTGAAAAATTGTAGCATGCTGCCTGTAAAGGGGGTGATGAATCACAAAATGTCCGTTTGCAGGTGGATCGCGAGTGGAATATTGTCCTTCATTGCTAGAGGGGTGCAGTTTAAACATAGGGAGGATGTGTTGCAGCTGTATAGGGTGCTGGTGAGGCAGTTTTGGTTTCCTCATGTGAGAAAGGATGTACTGGCCCTGGAGTAGGTGCAGAGAAGGCTCACTAGTTTGATTCTGGATTTGAGAGGGTTGGCTTATTTGGAGAGATTGAGTAGCCTGGGACTGTGCATATTGGAATTTAGAAGAATGAGGGGTGATCTTATAGAAGCATATAAAATTATGAAGGGAATAGATAAGGTAGAAGCAGGAATGTTATTTCCACTGGTGGGTGAAACTAGAACTAGGGACATAGCTTGAAAATAAGGGGGAGCAGACTGAGTTGAGGTGGAACTTGTTCAACCAAAGGGTTGTGAATCTGTAGAATTCCCTGCCCAGTGAAGCAGTTGAGGCTGTCCCATTGAAGTTTTTAAGGCAAAGATAGATTTTTGAACAGTAAAGGAATGAAAGGTTGTGGTGAGTGGGTAAGTGGAGTTGAGTCCACGGAAAGATCAGCCATGATGATCTGATAGTCTACTGCTGCTCCCGTTTTTTATGTTCTTATGTATAAGTAAACGCTGCTTGTGGCACGCACAGCCTGCACAATAGGCAGAGTAGGAGCTGCACAGAGTGACAATTCAGCCATCTCTCCCTGTCTTTTCTTAGGATCTTATTGATTCTGATGAACTGCTGGATGAAGATGATTTGAAGAAACCAGACCCTGCCTCGCTCAGAGCTATGGACTGTGGAGATGGCAAGAAAAAGAAACGGGCCTGTAAGAACTGGTCAGTGTCTCACACTTTGTCAGGTTACTCTAACAAGTAGTAGTCAGTGTCACACACTGAACATTAAAGTACAATCAGACAATTAGCCTGTTTCTCCATCTTCCTCCCGCCCTCCAATCCACTGACACTCAACGTTGACATTCTCTGGTAAGAACTGGTCAATGTCACACACTCACAGTCACATTGCATGAGTAAAAACAGTCAAAACCCTGCAGTATTTCAGGTTACACTAAGAAAAACTGATCCATACCTCTCTCTCATGTCAGAATGGGAACAGGGTATGTTGAATGTGATTCTGTAGGTGTATAAAGGCATGTTAAGTTTGATCATACATATATAATAGAGCAAGTTGAGTGTGGTTATAGAATTGTATTATGGCATGTTGAGTGTAGTTACGGAAGTACAGAGAGCCTATTAAATGTGGTCATGGAGGTGTATCAGGGCATTTAGAGTCTGATTAAAGAGGTGCCTCAATACATGTTGGCAGTGATTCTGGAGGGCATGTTGAGTGAAGTTACTGAAATGTGCTTGAGGTTTTAATTCTTTACATTTGGTGAGCCTAGTTGAAGTGTGACTGGCTGTCTCTGTATTTCAGTACATGTGGGCTGGCTGAAGAACTGGACGGCAAAGGATCCACGGATGTCAAGAAACTGCAGGTGAAATCGTCATGTGGAAGTGTGAGTATTGGCAGGAACTTGAGCGCAGCAGCAGTCATGCTGTTAATGTGAAGAGGTTGTCTGAGATCTGTTTAAAATACTGCCAGTGCTTTTTCATCCAACACACGGTCTGACTTTACTTGAGGATCACTGATTCCACTTCACAGTTTAAAGTACTGATGAGATACTGCTTATCTATTCAGAACATGCTTGTGCTTCAGTGATCAGCAAAAACTGCTGCAAACTGCCAAAACCCATATTTAAATTTGTAATGTCATCTTCATAATGAGAAAGACCATGTATTCACCAGATCAACTTGTCTTTGGGAAGCTTTCCAGTCTAACCTGTGTTAAGCCCTCAATACCTCTTTTTTTTATTATTATTGAGCTTTGCACCCATGCTGGATGTATTCTGATAGCAAAGATAAAGTCCCAGGGTGTCAACTGTGTTGATGACAGTATTAACCCCTCCACAGCTAATGAGGGAGTAGTCAACAAAATTCACTCTCAACACAGTGCTTCCCAGCATTCTCATTTGAATATTCCCCTTAATTGTTGGCTGTCATGAGGTGCTGCTGTGTGTGGATTGCAGCTGACCAGTTTTAAGGTGGAGTTCGCCGTGCAGGGGAGACGATTACAAAAGCTAATTACATCTGCTTTGCAACTGCGGATACTGGAAATCTGAAATAACGGTAAAGTTTTTATGATGAGAGAGAATTTTTTATGTACATAATTGTTTTGAGCAGAAAAGTATCAAATAAACATAAGGTGAGGCATTTCTTGATAATAAGATAAGTATATGCAAAATCATATTAGAACAAATGTATTCATTATTTGTGAGCATTTCTAGCTAGGCCGCAGTTTCCTACAGATAAAGCTTGCTAGTTAGTGAGTTTGGGGAAAGATTTGTAGCTCAGGTTGAGGTTGCTAGTGTGTAATTTCACATGTCTTTCTCTATCTCTCCCTCGCATGTTCTCTGTCTCTTGTGCTCGCTCTCTCGCTCTCTCGCTCTCTCGCTCTCTCGCTCTCTCGCTCTCTCGCTCTCTCTCTCACTCACTCACTCACTCTCTGTGTGCACCCCACCCCCACCCCCAAAGTTATTACATATTCACCCGGTGTTGTTATGTTTGTTGTCTATCATGTAGTTTGGATTTGCGATAATGATGACCTTGCTTCCTTTGCCTGTTGTAGTGCTACCTCGGTGATGCGTTCCGTTGTGCCAGCTGCCCTTACATGGGGATGCCTGCCTTCAAACCCGGTGAAAAGATCTTGTTAGCTGACCAGACTCTCACCGATGCCTGACTTGTTTTGAGTGGGATTTGACATGTGGTGATGCAGTGTGTTTCACCGGCACTACAAGCTCGTGGTAGATATTCTCTCTGAACTGAACTCTGGGCTGTTTGTTCTTCTGTTTCCAGCAGAGTGATTGAGCTCTGCTTGAATTGGGTATCTCAGACAGATGCAGCAGTCACATTCTGACCAACACAAGGTTTATTTGTAATCTG
This sequence comes from Hemiscyllium ocellatum, assembly GCF_020745735.1. NCBI lineage: Eukaryota > Metazoa > Chordata > Chondrichthyes > Orectolobiformes > Hemiscylliidae > Hemiscyllium > Hemiscyllium ocellatum. The sequence continues at coordinate 74,502,210 of NC_083417.1, forward strand.
TGTGAAGTGTTTTCTGACACCAGAGGAATAAATGTGACATGTTTTACTGTTCTCTCACCGTGGCTGTGTATATTGAATGATTTTGGTGCTGATTTTTTTTCTCTGTCATATAGTACAATTAAATGAGTGTCAACTTATGTTGCTGTCCTCTAATTTCATGGAACTGGCTGTCGTTATTCTCGAAGATGTCCTTTACCTGTCACGTCCCAGCAATTGGTACTGAAAAGGCTGCCATTTTTTGTTCATTCAAGGGATATGGGAATCACTGGCTGAGCCAGTATTGCCATGATGGTGAACTGCCTTCTTGAACCACTACAGCTCATGTGGTGGAAGGAGAACTACAACGTTGTGAGAGAGAAATTTCAAGAACTTTGACCCAGTGACACTGAAAGGATGGTGATCTATTTCCAGGTCTTGTTGATGAATGACTTGTACCTTGTAGCTAGGTTTCGGGAAGGCAAGGTGGTGAGCTACTTGTTGCAGGATTCCTAGCCTCTGACCTTTAGCTACAGTATTTATGTGCCTGGGAGTTGGTTTGGAACAATTTGGGTGGTAATGAGTCACAACTGCCTGCAAAAGATGGTGCAGCTGCCTTTATTGTTTACTGATAGAGAACCATTCCAGATTAAGATAGCTCAGTTATTGGTTGTTAAACAAGAAGGAAGACAAATACAACAGATAATCACTAAGGCCAATAGTGAACTAGTTTACCAAAACTGCAAGAGTGGCAAAGGGACAGTGGCCAGTGTGAGTGAGTGTGTGGTAGTTCCCCACTGTTATTGTTACTGTGTGAGCCATGACTTTCTAGGTTATGACAAGGCACCCATTCACTGCTCTGAGCACTTTTCAGGACCCCTGCGTCTAACGCTGTCGAAACCGTTTCTTCAGAATGTCCAGCGCTTTTTGCATCCACAGTTCCTTCGGGTCAACACAGATCTCCAAACCCCCTGTTGTCTTGAAGCTGTGCAGAGAACAGAGAGGTTACAATGTGACAGGAGGTCAGTTTAACACACATGGTAATATCGCCCCTGTGAACCGGAGTCAGTTACTCTGGATTCTCCATCCATTTCCTGAACATTACTGCAAAGCGCTATTGGGAGTGTTTGAAGGGGCCAGTGTAGAAGGATCTTCACTTTCAGTTTAAAAGTGTAGAGGGAGATTTATTCTGTATCTAATCCCAAGCTGTACCTATCCTGGGAGTGTTTGATGGGGAAAGTGCAGAGGCATCTTTACTCTGTATCTAACCCCATGATGACATTTGTTACCCATTCCTAATTACCCAGAGGGCAGTTGAGAGTCAGCCATGTTATTGTGGGTCTGGAATCCCATGTAGGCCAGACCAGGTAAGGATGGCAGTTTCTTTCCCTAAAGGACATTAGTGTTGCAGCTTTTGTACTCTGATTTGCTGTAAAGGGCAACATTCCATTCACCTTCATAATTAATCCTGGGCAGCGTGTTGGCTCAGTGGTTAGCACTGCTCCCTCACAGAGCCAGGGACCTGGATTCGATTCCAGCCTTGTGTGACTGTCCGTGTGGAGTTTGCACATTCTCCCCGTGTCTGCATGGGTTTCCTCCGGGTACTCCAGTTTCCTCCCATAATCCAAAGATTGCCCATAGTGTTAGGTGCATTAGTCAGAGGGAAATGGGTCTGGGTGGGTTACTGTTCAGAGGGACAGTGTGGACTTGTTGGGCCAAAGGTATTGTTTCCACACTAGGGAATCTAATCTAAACTTAATATGATTATGGCTGATCCAATTGTAGCCTCCTCCCCAAGCTTTTGAATCCCTCATTGATTAATGCTCTCTGACCTGTATGTCATTTACATCATGCCTCAGGAGCCACCTTGCACTGTGCTGGCTGTGTACTGGTGTTTAATGCCTGAGCTATCACTGTTGTCACTTTGTCAAGCTCGTCACAGTATCACATTCCCAAATAATGCGTCCAGACCCCTGCAATCCTAAAATGAGTGTCAGATGCACCTTAGTGAACTATTTCTAACAGGTGATTGGTTCACACAGCCTCTCAATGTGTTGGGCCAGTTTGTTCAGTACATTTCTCCTTTGTTCAGGACCTATCACATGAGCCCAGAGTTCACCAATCCCCTGCTGCTGATAACTTACAGGACACCAGGGAGTGAGCAGTCTGGCATTGCTTTGGAGCTATCAGTGTGTCCTTCTTCAGGGAGAAGAGTGCTGTGAATCACTGTGGATAAAGAGAATATTTCAGATATTAAAATTGGTCAATGATTGTTGAGAGCAGTTACTTTACTTCATTATAAGCAAATGAGCTCTGTAATGAAACAATGCTGGCTCTGAACTTCCAAAATCCTTTATGCACTTTGTGATACATCAGTCACTGCGTCATTCAGTGTGGGGCTAGGGTGAGGTAACTCATTGTGTCTGCCATTAGTTAAACTTGTCCTTGCAATCTGCAACTCAGGAAAGTTAAACCGATTACAGTGCGTGTGAGATTGTGAAGGAGAAAATGATCAGAAGACCAGTCGTGTGGCTGGAAAAGTGTGTCATAGAGTTCAGTTTGGAAAAGTGAGTGGTAAATTTGGGAGAATAAATCAGGTTACAAGACACGTACATGAGACAATCACAAATCCACATGGAACGCTTATCCCTTTTCAGCAGAGAGCTCAAATATAACAACCAGTTTCACTTTGTCAAGCTCTTCACAGTATCACATTCCTGAATAGTGCGTCCAGACCCCTGAAATCCTAAAATGAGTGTCAGATGCACCTTAGTGAACTATTTATAACCGGTTGATACCTGTGATTGGTTCACACAGCCTCTCACAGTTTGTTCAGTACATTTCTTCTTTGTTCAGGACCTATAACATGAGCCCAGGGTTCATTAATCCCCTGCTGCTGATAACTTACAGTAATAAACACCAGTATGATCACACATGGAGTTCTGGATGCGGTTCTGGGCACTGCAGCACAGTTTAGAGCTACATAGAACAATAGGATAGGTTAAGATTACAGGGAGCAACTGGACAGTGAGGAGTATGGGGAATGACTGGATGGGCTACGATTAAGGAAATGATTGGACAGGGCTGGGAATGTTTCCTTTGGGACTAGTAATACTGAGAGGTGATCTACCAAATATGGATCAAGGAGAGGTCCCTAAACAGACTGGGTTGGACAGAGCTATTACCTCCTGGTTGAGAGATTTATAATTGTGGAATAGATGGACAGCAGATATATTTAGAATAAGATGCTGAAGGGTTGTGGGTATTCAAGGGAAACAAGGGTGTGGGGAGCTGGAACTTAGTGTGGGAGAGGGAGAAACCCTTGACACATTGAACAAGTATGTACAATTACCATTTGACAGGTAGTGACTTGCAGTTTTACTGACCAAGCGCCAGGAATTGAGACGAGACTGGACAGCTCCTCACTGACTATCCTGGTCATAACGGGATGAATGGCTGTATTCTGCACGGTCCGTTTATGTGTACGAAACATAATAAGTTCTAACTTGTGGAAAGATTCACACAACTTCTCCACTTGGAAATGACAGTCTTGGTAATCCTGATTTAATTTCAGCATCAAGGGGCAGGTTGTGGTCTATGGGAATCGAAGCTGTCAATGTATATAACTAAGGGCCAAAGAAGGAAGGAACTTTTTCCCCTTGGTGGAACAATCAAATTCCAGGTCTTAGATTTTGGAGAAGGGGCAGGAGGTTGACGAGTCACGAGGAGCAATGTTTTTCGCCCAGAGGGTAGTGTAAATCTGGAACTCTCTGCCTATAAGGGTGGGAGAGACAGAAACCACAGAACATTTAATCAATATTTAGATGCACACGATGATTCCAAGGCATAGAAGGCTTTGGGCTAAAGTACTAGAAGATGGGATTAGAATAGTTAGGTGGCTTTTGACTGGTGTAGACTTTATAGACTGACTTTATTTTTCCCCTGTGCTGTAGACCTCTGATATCAGTGCTGATGGAAGCTGGAGACTATACATCCTGGCACATCACCTTGGTCTTCCTGGCACTGATTGTCAATCCAAGGAAGCTGATGCTACAACTGAGTTCTGTATGGGGTGCCACCATGGCATCACTGGCAAACAGCAATTTCTGGACTGGGATTTAACACACTTCGACCTTGGTGCAAATTCCTGCCAAGTTGTACAGCTTACTGTCAGCTCTGTATGGCAATAGAGGCCCTCAGTTGTACAACTTACTATCAACTCTGATATGGCGATAGAGGCCCTCAGTTGTACAGCTTACTGTCAGCTCTGATATGGCGATAGAGACCCTCAGTTGTACAGCTTACTGTCAGCTCTGGTATGGCAATAGAGACCCTCAGTTGAGTATCTGACCACATACAATAGCAGCATTGAACAAAATACAATCCTGGGAACCAACCTCCACCCGAACTTGGAAACCTCCAATGTTCCTCAGTTGTTGTTGGAGTTGGCACCCAGAGTCCTGAGAGCAAGGGCAAGATCGAAGACCTTGTGGGGACATCATCTATGCATCTTGTTAGATTGAAGGATTGAGAGAGAAATGGTAAGGAAAAAGAGGCAGCTCATTCCATACACTCATCACGATCTGCATGAAAAAGTTGCCACTTAAGTTCCTTTTTAATTTTTCCCCTCTCACCTTCAAACTATGCCCTCTAGTTCTGGACTCCCCCACCCCAGGGAAAAGACCTTGTCCATTGACCCTATCCATGCCCCTCATGATTTTCTAAACCTCAATGAGGTTCCCTCAGCCTCTGATGCTCCAGGGAAAATAGCCCCAACCTATTCAGCCTCTCCCTATAGTTCGACCCCTCCAACCTGGCAACATCCTTATATTTAAAAAGCATCTGTATGGTCATATGAATAGGAAGGGTTTACAGGGATGTCAGCCTAGTGCTGGCATATGGGACTAGATTGGCATAGACAAGTTGGACCGTTGGGTCTGTTTCTGTACTGTACGTCTCTATGACTCTACAACTAAAATGAAACCAGGTACTGAAAGAGAAATAGAGAAGAAAAGTAAAAAAATTGAATAAGGCAGAGGGAAAAGAAGACAGCGAAGAACTGTAAGAAAAGAATCAAAAATGCAACATTTCTAAATCTGCAACAGCTATTGCACACACTCAAACATGAGAGAAAACTGTTGACAGTACTGCAGAATTAATGACCAATAGTTCATACATATAGCAATCCTAATTATAATTCAAAAGGTGTTTACATTCCTAATGATCTGATTTGGGTTTTCTTAAAAGTAGAGCAGCATGGTGGCTCAGCAGTTAGCACTGCTGTCTTGTAGCACCAGGGACACAGGTTCAATTCCAACCTCAGGAAATGGTCTGCGTGGAGTTTGTGCATTCTCCCCGTGTCTGTGTGTGGGTTTCCTCTGAGTTATCCAGTTTCCTCCACACATCCAAGGATGTGTAGGTTAGGTGGATTAGCCATGCCATCAAGTCCAAGGATGTGTATGTTAGGTGCATTCCTGCATACCCCTGATAACCTTTCATCCCTTTAGTATCAGTTTCCTCAACAATGATTAAGTGTGGGGCTGTTCTTACTCTGTGTCAAGCTCAATCTCTTACCAAGAAAGATGTTTGTTCATACAATTGGGACAAAAACAAAAACAGGAAAAGAAATGCTAATACACATCAGAATGTTGATATTCGTCTGAGCTGGAGTTGTGTGTTTGCTATGATCTGCCTGTATTGCCTGCAAAATAAAACTTTTCACTGTATGCAGGTGCATGTGACAACAATCAATCCAATTAAATCAAATCAAGGCAGGGAAAGGCATTTGTTCTTGTCATTTCCAAGTTTTACTGGCTTTTCCTTTTGATCTCAAACTGCAGACTGGAGGAAAACTCCACTAAAAGAAACCCATATAAAAACAAAACCATTCCCTTGCTACCAAACCCTGTAACATTTACCTGCAGCGTGACTGGCCCTGATCCAGACCATGGCCAGGAGAAGGAGTCCAACAAGAAGGTAAGCTTTCATAGCTCAATCTGTGAATAGCAGCAATGAGCGAGGCAATGGTGAGCAGTATTCTGGGGATGGCTCCACTCAGCCGCGACTGGAACAGGAATGTGTGATCCTGCTCTTAATGACAACTGGAAAACTTTCAAATCAGCCTACAATGCAGGAAAGATTTACATTCCAGCAATGATTATTCTGCGTGCCAGTCTTCCTAATTTAGCTGAATGAGAAGCAATGAGATGTGGAGCTGCCAAATGGGTGTTTGAAGTACAATGTGGAACTGCTGGGAGTTTGTACTGAGCAGTTTATCCTCAGACCTTTGTGTGTATGGTGCCTGTAAATCTAAACTCCAAACACGTAGTCAGCTGAGTCACCAAGGATAATACAGGCATTGGACTGTAGGGCAGACAGGAAAAGGAGAGAAACTCTGAAACAACAATGCTCATTTCTTAGAATATATAACTAATATCAACCATATTTTATTAGATAATTGCTTTTTGTGGCAGAGAGTTCCACGGGCTCCCCACCGTCTCATGAAGAAATTTCTCTTCATCTCAGTCTTCAATGGCCTACCCTGTGTCTTTATACTGTGGCCCCTGGTTCTGTCAGGTGTCCCATTGCCTCTACAGACTGTAGACCTGAGGAAGATCTCACGTAGGAGTACCCCCTTCTTGCAGATTCAGGTGCCTAAAGTGGGGGACTCTCCCAGCTCAATGTATTTATTAAATGTGTATATATTTCTAGAGGGTGAAGGTGTTGAGGAGATGGGGAGAGTGTAAGAGTATGGTGTGGAGACAGAGGTCAGCCATGTTAAAGATGAATAAGAAGCTGGGAGAACATCAGGAGGTGGAGAAGTTGACATTTCAGTGTCCTGAAGGAGGATGACCCCCAAAATGTCGACTTCTCCACCTCCTGATGCTGCTTGGCTTGCTGTGATCTCCCAGTCTCCTGCTTGTCTACCTTGGATTCCAGCATCTGCAGTTTTTTGCTCTCTAATTATGTTAAAGATGAATGGCTGATTGAGTTTGATGGTCTGATGGCCGTCCTTGCTCCTGTCTCCTCTTTTTACAAGCAATGGTGATGTGGCAAGAATCTGAGAACATACCAGCAAGTTTTCTGACTTGCTCTTCACAATACCATTGCCCACAAAATGGTTCAACAATGTTGCAATCCACATCAACCCTGAGATTTCACTGTCTCATGAGTTGGTATTTTCAGTAGCTGCTTAGAGCATATGCTAATTACCATGGGCCACTGGCTGGGTTTCGGCTGCCATGTGACTCACCCCTGGGAAAACATGTCTGGAACTGGTCCCAGCCCAAAACATGATCATCAACTAATTGCCCCCAGCAAATGATAGCAGCATTTCAACAAAGCAAGGGGCCACCATGTCTGCTAGAGCAATTGGGAATGGGCAATTCAACAACCTGAACATAAATTTGACTGTTTAGATTTGTTCCATGTCACTACTAACCTTTTCTCAAACCAGTGATTCACGAGGGATTATGGTTTTATTCAACATTGTGCTGCCTGAGGAGGGGGGTAGAAGCAAATAAAATAGCAACATTAAAGAGGCATTTAGGTAGACAGTTGAACAGGCAGGCAACGGGGGATACCAATGAGATTAGTTTAGAATGGCATTGTGGTCCACATAGACTTGGTGGACTGAGGTGAAATAACTGCATCACATCACAAAGTCATTATTTATTTACACCTGAAGAGTCCTTTTACACTGATCTAGCTCCCTTAGAGCCAGCTGAGAGTGAACAGAATCTCTGACACTCCTTTTTTTTGTATAACCCCCCATGTTACTGCAATACAGCAGTAATGTTTATTTTCCTCATGTCGTGCTTGTGTATGTGTACGTGCAGGGATTCAGTAAAAACACCACATGCAAAATAATTTTATTCAACATTTCCACCACCTGGAAAAACACCCATGCAGCCAGGGAACCAGTAACATATGTTGTGGGGAAAATCACCAACCTCGGAGCCAGAGTCGGAGTTCAATGACAGAGTTTATTGAACAAGGAAATACCGGAGCTCTGGGAAGAGAAAGTCACCATCAGCACAGGGGTCAGCTGCGAGTCTTCTCTCAACCCGGAGCACATGTCAAGATATTTTTATACATTTTGTAATAATGTACAAGGTCAGTGATGAGGTTATTGTCTTTGTAACATGGTTGTTTATGGTAAACATTGCAGAATCGTTAATAGTTTCGGTGCAGTCATTGTCAGTTCCAACGTAGCCTTTGTTAATTTGTGTGGTCATTGTCAGTTTCAATGTCTGCGCAGAAGTCCATTACTGTAGTAATGGGCGTTAATTGCTCTTCCTGAGAAGGATGATTACTTCAGCCCTGGCTATTAGCACGCTGTAATGAGTCCGTATCAAAAGGTTAGCATTTCTATCAAAGGTGTTGGCTGGACCAGACATTTTGGCGGGCAGTGCACCCCCACAACACGTTAATTAGATTAGATTACTTACAGTGTAGAAACATGCCCTTCGACCCAACAAGTCCACACCGACCGAAGACCAACCCACCTAGACCCATTCCCCTACATTTACCCCTTCACCTGACACTACAGGCAATTTAGCATGGCTAGTTCACCTAATCTGCACATCTTTGGACTGTGGGAGGAAACCGGAGCACCCGGAGGAAACCCACGCAGATACAGGAAAAATGTGCAAACTCCACACAGAGTTGGAAATTGAACCCAGGTCTCTGGCGCTGTGAGGCAGCAGTGCTAACCACTGTGCTGCCATATTCTCTCACTCTCCCACCTTAAACTAATCAACTAGGTCATGAGTGCATTGTGCTGGCATTCAGGTGGCCCCAGGCAGTGCCTGTGTTTGCTCTGCTGTCTGTCTCTCTCCATATTGTGTTCCAGGGGTCATCGTGTGTGCAAAGTGGCCAACTTATTGCTCAGCGGCCATCTTTTGTGTCCGTGTGCCTAGTGTCACCCTGCCCTGTACCATCTGCCACTTAGCATGCAAAGTCTGGTTGGGGCAATATTTATGTAAAAAACAAAGTGAAGGGTAAGGATTCAAATCAAAATTGAGTTGGAGGAGAAAATAAAGCACTTACCCCTAACATGGTGCCAACCTGTCCCTGACAGCAATGATTTCTGTTAATATCAACCAGGTTCACAACCCCAGGCAGGGAATCATGTTCTGTGCAGTCCATCTGGCTGATCTCATTACAATCACAACACAAAGGGCTGTTCCTATGCTGTTCTGTTCTGTGCCCTATGTGAGGGAATGATGTTTGTGGTTCTGCTCATACCTTACCAGAGAGCTTCCACATGTGCTTTGTAGTACAGTTTAACTCCCATCTGACTCTCCCTCCTAATTCTCAGCCAATCACCTGACAGTGTTTTACTCTCTGAATGGAAAGGGACCAATGGCAAGTGAAGGTGAAAAATGGCAACAAATGCAAAGTGGTTACTCCTGTGCAGAAAACTGAAAGGTGTAAAATGAATTAGCTCAGAGACAGGCAAACCAGAGAGAAACTTTCTTCAGGAACAACCTTTATTTCATTGTCCTGATGAAGGAGCACCGCACCGAAAGCTGGTATTTCCAAATAAATCTTTTAGAATATGACCTGGAGATGTGTGATTTTTAACTCAATGGATAAAGGTCAGGAGCTGGGATTCAGTGAGGCGATGAGGGAGAAGAAAGGGGGAAAAAAATCACAACCATTCCGAGGACACCAATGGAGTTAGAGTGGGCTCTTCAGGGAGTGCGACAGATGCCAAGAGGCTGGCCCACACTCCGATCTACCTCTCCAACCCCAGACGCTGACTCCCACCCCTCAAAGGGGTCCCTCACATCCAACCCCCCCCTGGGAAGAGAGTAGGGTTGTAGTTGTGCCCATCTACCCCTTGGCCCAGCGTGGTTGAAGGGGATAGTCAAATACACTCCATTAAGGGTGGGGACTGAATGTCTGTGCTGCACTCCAGTCTCTGGGAAGATCCTGGGATCAGCTGGACAGTTGCTGGATTCTTGTCCGGTGTCAGACTGACTGTTCCCTCAGTCTGTCCCATTGTTATCCAGTCACATTTCCCCTGTTCCATGAATGGTCTTCACTCATTTTGACGATTGGAGAATACACGGGGAACATTAATTAGTTACTGCCCCCAGTCTTTCATGTGAATGAGCACAGCAACAGGAATATTGCAAGTGATCAGGGAATCAGTTTGTGGATCCACCTTCTCCATTCTGCCTGTCCCCCAGTGTAACACCAGTCAGTCCAACACTCCATGTGTTTCCAGTGGATTGAAAGATTGTGCTTTCAGAGGTTCTTCTCTTTAAACCCCCAGTTTCTTCTCCAGAAATGCCACTGCATCTTGAACCCATTTCTCACTCGCTCTCGTACAAATTCTCATCTTCCTCCTGTTTGTGAAGCTGAAAGAGTGAGATGAGATTATGATTATCAGAGAATCACAGGCACCAGCTCCAACCCTTTCATTTCCTCAGACTGTGATAAAAACACCGTGAAACACTCACATGATGGAGGGGATGGAGCAGCCAACTGTCCTGGTGAAGTGTACGAGCCGTTTATGAGGAATGCGAGTGGTCTTAAAGCTCTCACAGCAATCGACAGTCACAGAGCCAGCTGCAATGTGGAGGAGGAGGAATGGAGACAGTGAAACCTTGAGCACATTCACAGCACATTCTCACACCGCCACCGTATCCTACACGTCTTCATCTAGAAACACTCTGAGTGCACACACTACAAACAGACCATTCAGCCCATCTGCTGCCTGCTACAGTTTCCAGCTCTCTTTGCACAGGCCTCGTTCACCCCATCCACATATCCTACTATTCCTCTCTCCCTTGTGTGTGTATATTAAGCTTCCCTTTAAAACATCTCAATGTTATTCATATTGACCACTCCTTCTGGTCTCAGACTCCACTATTGAATCTGCCTCTGAGTGAAGGATATTCTGCTCAGTTCCCAATGGGATCGATTAGAGACTGTCTAAATGGATCATTCCAAGCTCTGCTCTCTGTCGCAAGTGGAAACGTATTCCCCATATCCAGCCTATCAAACCGCATGGGCATCTCCAAACCCTCTATCAGGTCTCCTCTTAGACTTCAGTGCGCTTGGAGAAAGTCTCACAGCCATTTCCACATTAGAAATGGAAGGTGTTGCATTTTGTAAGGAAAGCCAGGGCAAGACTGATACAGTTAATGGTAAGATTTTGGGGAGTGTTGTCAACAAAAAGACCTTGGGCTGCAGTTCATAGTTCATTGAAAGTAGAGTCTCAGGTGGATAGAGTAGTGAAAAAGCTGTTTGGTATTTATTGATCACTGCACTGAGTATAGGAAAAATGCTGTGAAACTTGAAAGGGTTCAGTAAAGATTTACAAAGATGTCGACACGGTTTAGAAGTATGGTGCTGGAAAAGCACAGACAGCTTTTCCAGTGCCATACTTTTCGACTCTGATCTCTAGCGTCTGCAGTCCTCACTTTCTCCCTGTTGCCACAGTTGGAAGGTTTGAGTAATAGGGAGAGGCTGAATAAGCTAGGGATATTTTCCCTGAGCGTTGGAATCCGAGGGTGACCTTATAGAAGTTTATGAAATCATCAGGGGCATCTATAGTGTGAACAGTCAAGTTGTTTTCCTCAGGATAGGGAGCCTAAAACTAGACAACATAGATTTATGGTGAGAAGGGAAAGATTTAAAAGTGACCTAATGGGCAACATTTTCATGCAGAAGGTGGTGTGTGTATGGAATGATCTGCCAGAGGAGGTGGGGGAGGCTGGTACAGTTACAACATTTAAAAATATTCTGGTTAGGTATATGAATGAGAAGAGTTTAGAGGGATATGGGCCAAATGCTGGCAAACGGGACTAGATTTGTTTGGAATGTTTGGTCAATATAGACAAGTTGCTGTAAATCTCTATGACTAGAAAGTGAAAATTGACAGGATTGGAGAGAGAGAGAGAGCAGGAGAGATTAATGAAGTGCATGACACTAGTTAAGAGCCATCACCAGTTTGATGGGCTGAGTGGTCTTTCTCTCTCTCTCTCACTGTTGTGTTTCTATCTGGAAACATTGGCCCACAGTCTCTGAATGGAGTCAGGAGGAATCATTACATTAACTCTAATAAATAACGCAAACAGTCAATGGAAACCTGCATAAGCTCTGGAAACTTCCTGTTTTCCTCATTCTCAGGTTCTGAGCAAAGATTGGGAAGAAGGAAGCCTCTCTCTTACCTGAAGCGGCAGTCACACCATCCTGGATCAAGCAGATTGTCAGTGCTCCCACCACAACGGCAGCTACACACAGTACTGTCCTCATCCTGGCCTGGCTCACCTTGGGAGTGTTCAGTGTTGAAGAGGGAGTGTGGCTGATGAGGGAGCTGTCAGCTCCTGCTTTATATCCTGGAGAAACTGCACCCAGTCAGCAATATGGCCCCCCCCTGAAACTTCCCCAGTGCCCCAGCAATGACAGCTCTCCCTGGAATTGGTCCTCCATGGCTGTTCTCCCTGAAATGGGAAGTTCATGTTGTTCTGTGAGTGGGATTCTTGGAGACAGGAGCACGAGCAGCTGGATCCTCTGAGGTCAGTGTTTCTCAGCAAACTGTCATCTCGATTCCCTCAGCCCAACCCCAACTTCCCTCTCCGGGTGAGAGAGAGAGAGAGACAATGAGAGCAATCGAGCTTCCTGATTGACTGAATCCCCCTCGGAGAGGCAGCTCAGAGCAGGAAGTGAGATTAACATCAAAATAACTCACTGCAGGAGGAAAAGACAGAGACAGCTGCATTTACATAGCACCTTTCCCCAAATCAGTACCTCACAAAATGCTGCATAGTCTATCAGGATTTCCTGCAATCATTGTCAGTACGACAGGACAAGATTGGAAGTCACATGACAGCAGGATATGGTCCAACAGGTTTATTTAAAATCACAAGCTTTCGGAGTGCTACTCTTTCATCAGGTGAAGGAGCCCTTTCAGGACTTCATCTGAAGAAAGAGTGGCGCTTCTGAAGCCTGTGATTTCAAATCAACCTGTTGGACAAGAACCTTTCATGTATCTTCTGACTTTGTCAACCCCAGTCCAACCCCAGCACTGCAACAATAATGTAGAAGGGACAGCAGGAACTGTGTGCAGAATGAGATCCCACAAACTGCACTGGAATGATCACCTGACAAACAACCATTGACAATTGCCTTTATGAGTCGAAGCCCAGAGTACAAAAGCATGGAGCTAATGCTGAAGCTGTACAGGACTTTGGTTAAGGTCACAGCTGCAGTACTGTGTGTAGTTTTGGTCTCCGCACATTATTGGAAGGATATGATAACACTGGAGGGGAATGCAGTGCTTTAGTGATGAAGAGGGTTTAGAGTTGCCCGGGTTGTTTTATTACAGAAGAGAGGTTTGAGGGGAGGACGTAATAGAGGTGTATCAGATTATGAGCAGTATGGACAGTGTGTCTGAAATCCAACTGTTTCGCTTTAGTTGAAGGGTCACTACAAAGGTTAAAACAAGAAGATTCAGAGGGAATTGGAGGAAACAGCACCCATCCAGAGGGCAGTGGGGTCTGCAATGCCCTGCCATGGATGGTAGTTCAGTCATTAAACCTTACAATCTTTAAAAAGTACTTGGATGGGCACTTCAAATGTCATAGCATTAAAGGCAGTGGGCCTAATGCGAAAAGATGGGATAATGTAGGTGGTAGTATATTTCTGACAGCACAGATTGATGGGCTGAAGGGCTTCTCCTGTACAGTAGGATGCTCTGAATCAGTTTTAATGATGTGGATTGAGGGATAAATGTTGTCCAGGATATCAGGGACAGCTGCCTTGCTCTTCTTCGTCATCCACCCAAAGGCTGCCTTCCCTCCAGGGGAGATGACAGACAGAGGCTCACTGGGCTACTATTTACTGTCTGACCAGCATTGTCCCTGGTGAAGGTGGTGGGGAGCTGCCTTCTTAAACCCACAATGTCCTTAGGGAGGGAATTCCAGGATTTTGACTCAGCGACTTTGAAGGAACAGTTTCCATGTCAGAATGGTGAGTGCCTTGGAGGGAAACTTGCAGTTGGTGGTGCTCCCATGTATCTGTTGCTCTTGTCCTTCCAGATGGAAATGGTCATGGTTTTGGGAAGTGCTGTCTAAGGGTCTTTGGTGAATTTCTGTAGTGTATCTTGTAGATAGTACACAGTGCTGCCACTGAGCATCAGAGGAAAATAGGGAATATTCCATCTTACTATGAGCTGTACCCTGTAGATGTTGCACATGAGTCAGGAGTAACATTCCCTAGAAATTGCGAACTTCATGTGCAGCCACCCGAAGGTTCTAAACATGATGACCAGCATTTGGTACACTGATCGCAGCACTGACTGCCAGTTCTGGAAGTCACTGCCTCATACCTGATTCACAGGACTGCGTCGCTGGAAAGGAAGTGAGAGAGAACGCAGGTCAGGAGGGGAGTTACTCGCTGCAATATTCCAAACCTCTGATCTGGTTTTGTAACCATATGGCGAGTTGTGTTTCTGGTCAATGCTAACCACCAGCGTGTTGATAGTGGGGATTCAGTGATGATAATACCATTGAATGTCAAGGAGTGGTGTTTAGATTGTCTTTTATTGGAGATGATGATTGCCTGACATTTGTGTGGCATGAAAATCACTTGCCACTTATCAGTCCAAGCCTGGGTATTAACCAGATCTTGTTACATTTGCAAATGGCTGGCATCTGGTATCTGAGGAGTCATCTTGGTACTGAACATTACAATCATCCACAACATTCCCACTTCTGATCCTTTGGAGGATGGAAGGTCATTGATGAAGCAGCTGAAGATGGTTGGGCCTTGCACATGACCCTGAGGAACTCCTGCACAGATAAGCTGGAGTTCAGGTAACTGACCCCCAACAACCACAACTATCCCTACGTGCCAAGTAATACTCTAAACAGTGGAGAGTTTGTCCCCTTATATCCATTGATTCCAGTTTTGCTGGGGGTTCCTTGATGCCAAGCTTCATTGAATGTAGCCTCAATGTCCAGGGCTGTCACTCTCACCTCACCTCTGACACGCAGCTCTTTTGCCCATATTTAAATGAAGGTTGCAATGAGCTTAGTAGCCCGGAGATCTTGACAGAACCTAAATGGTCAGAGATAACAAGATACAGTTTATTCCACCATCATGGGTGTATGAATAGGAAGGGTTTGGAGGGATATGGGCCAGATGCTGGCAGGTGGGACTAGATTGGGTTGGGATATCTGGACGAGTTGGAGGGAAGGGTCTGTGTCCATGCTGTATAGCTCTATGACTCTATAATGAATGCACAGTACTGACTGTAAACTCCGCCAGCTCAACAGTACAGAAACTACTTGACTTATTTCATTTAAGAGTTTTGCAAAGTTGGGTACAGTAACTGAAGCTTGGGAAACAGGAAGTTAGAATTTAATGATTTTAAAATTGTAAAATGGAGAAAATATTGTATGGTCCTTTTAAAAGATGGTGTTGTTTTGTTGCTTAAAGTTAAAATGGATGTCTGGCAGAACCTTGAGTACGTGGAGAGCCTGAACTCAAACATTTGTGTCGAAAGTACAGTCAGCAGACCATGCAGCATATTTATCAAGACAACAAGTTTTGAATTTAATCAATCAATTTAAACCAGACTCTTAGATACTAAAAATCTATCAAATTTAAATCTGATGATTTTGACAACCCAGGATCAGTCTGATTGTAAAAATATTGATAAGTCATCAAGGGGAGAAAAGAAGGGGGCGGTTGAAAAATCAGCGGAGCTAACTGCCATCCTGTCAGCGTGAACAGCTCTCAGTTCTCGAGAGAGAAATTGACTCTCACAGTCATTTATGTATTAGAGAAAGCATCATCATAATAATAATGGTACCAATGACAGAGAGGATATTCCTGACCAAAGAAAAAGATGTTCCTGGCAAAAGACACAGAATATTCTGGAAGATACATAACCTAGCTGTAACTTGAGACAGACTAACTCCTATTTAGATTAGATTCCCTACAGTGTGGAAACAGGACATTTGGCCAACCAGTCCACACCAACCCACCTCCCTCTGACTTCTGCACCTAGTACTATGGGCAATTTAACATGGCAAGCTCACGTGACTGTGGGAGGAAACCCGAGCACCCAGAGGAAACCCACACAGACACTCGCCCAAGGCTGGAATCAAACCTGGAACCCTGGTGCTGTGAGGCAGCAGTGCTAACCACTGGGTCATCATGCCACTTCGGTGTTTTTAACTAAGAGGGACTTGTATTTATTGGAAGAGCATACCACGAGAATCTTGCTCTATTTGGGAATATTTAGTCGTTAGAAAAGATTTATTCTGTTTTTAATAGTTTCGTTAATTTGTTCACTGTTAGAGTTAGATTTGCTGATTTTAAAGTAGGTATCAGGGATTTATTTTATTTAACCATGAGAAGTTGTTGAAAGGCAGGGTATGCTGCTTTTCATACTCCTTTTAACCAATTATGTGGTGAGGTGCTGTTTTACGATTAGTTCAATTTTAGTTCTGAGAGAGAGGTCAATCTCCACTTTATAACAGGAGGGAAGATCTAACTGAGGGCTGGAGGTGATTATTCCCATTGGGGGCTGATCCTTTCGAATAATAGTTTTGAAAGTAATGTGTTGTATTTCCAATTCCTCATTTTGGAGAAGAATACAGTGTACATCATCTAACTAGAAGACCACATCATTCACAGGCTAACTGAAAAATAGAGAACGATAGAAACTCTCAAAGAGCTGCTGTCAGAAACCAGGACTTAGCAACAGCCTGAATGACGAGGAGAGCAGCACTGCTGAACAGTGGTCTGTTACCAGCAATCTGACTAAAAACTGAAATCCAAGATCCAACATTATAACAAATGCAGTAGAAGACTGACTAACGACTTAGAGTCACAGAGTCATAGAGATGTACAGCACAGAAACAGACCCTTCAGTCCAAACAGATATCCCAACCCCAATCTCGTCTCACCTGCCAGCTCCTGGCCCATATCCCTCCAAACCCTTCCTATTCATATACCCATCCAAATGCCTTTTAAATGTTGCAACTCTACTAGCCTCTACCACTTCTTCTGGCAGCTCATTCCATACACATACCACCCTCTGTGTGAAAAAGTAACCCCAAAGATCCCTTTTATATTTTTCACCTCTCACCCTAAATCTATGTCCTCTAGATCTGGACTCCTCAACCACAAGGAAAAGACTTTGCTTATTTATCCTATCCATATCCCTCATGATTTTATAAACCTCTATAAGGTCACCCCTCAGCCTCTGACGCTCCAGAGAAAACAGCCCCAGCCTGTTCAGCTTCTCCCTGTAGCTCAAATCCTCCAACTGTGACAACATCCTTGTAAATCTTTTCTGAACTCTTTCAAGTTGTACACCATTCTTCCAATAGGAAGGAGATCAGATTTACACGCAATATTCCAAAAGTGGCCTAGCCAATGTCCTGTACAGCTGCAACATGACCTCCCAACTCCTGTACTCGATACTCTGACCAATAAAGGAAAGCATACCAAACGCCTTCTTCACTATCCTATCTACCTGCGACTCCACTTTCAAGGAGCTATGAACCAGCACTCCAAGGTCTCTTTGTTCAGCAGCATTCCCTACGACCTTACCATTAAGTGTATAAGTCCTGCTAAGATTTGCTTTCCCAAATGCAGCACCTCGAATTTATCTAATTAAACTCCATCTGCCACTTCTCAGCCCATTGGCCCATCTGGTCAAGATCCTGTTGTAATCTGAGGTAAACTTCTTTGCTGTCCAGTAAACCTCCAATTTTAGTGTCATCTGCAAACCTACTCACTGTACTCTTAAGCTCACATCCAAATCATTTATGTCAATGAAAAAAACTACTGGACCCAGCACCGATCCTTGTGGCGCTCCACTGGTCACAGGCCTCCAGTCTGAAAAACAACCTTCCACCACCACCCTCTGTCTTCTACCTTTGAGCCAGTTCTGTATCCAAGGGGCTAGTTCTGTTTTCCACGAGATCTAACCTTGCTAATCAGTCTCCCATGGGGAACCTTGTCAAATGCCTTACTGAAGTCCATATAGTCTCATCTGCTGCTCTGCCCTCATCAATCCTTTTTGTTACTTCCTCAAAAAATTCAATCAAGTTTGTGAGACATGATTTCCCACGCACAAAGCCATGTTGACTATCCCTAATCAGTCCTTGTCTTTCCAAATACATGTACATCCTGTCCCTCAGGATTCCCTCCAACAACTTGCCCAACACCGAGGTCAGGCTCACCGGTCTATAGTTCCCTGGCTTGTCTTTACCGCCCTTCTTAAACAGTGGCACCATGTTTGCCAACTTCCAGTCTTCCGGCACCTCACCTGTGACTATCGATGATACAAATACCTCAGTAAGAGGCCCAGCAGTCACTTCCCTAGCTTTCCACAGGGTTCTAGGGTACATCTGATCAGGTCCTGAGGGTTTATCCACTCTCATGTGTTTCAATACATCCAGCACTTTCTCCTCTGATATATGGACATTTTTCAAGATGTCACCATCTATTTCCCCACATTCTATATCTTCCAAGTCCTTTTTCACAGTAAATACTGAAGCAAAATGCTTGTTTACTATCTCCCCCATCTTCTGTGGCTCCACACAAAGGCTGCCTTGCTGATCTTAAAAGGGCCCTATTCTCTCTCTAGTTACCCTTTTGTCCTTAATGTATTTGTTAAAACCCTTTTGATTCTTCTTAACTCTATTGCCAAAGCTATCCCATCTATCCTTTTTGCCCTCCTGGTTTTCTTCTTAAGTAAACTCCTACTGCCTTTATACACTTCTAAGGATTCACTTTTTTAGATTACATTCCCTCCAGTCTGGAAACAGGCCCTTCGGCCCAACAAGTCTACACTGACCCCCTGTGGACATTTATCCCTCAACCCACCCAGAACCATTCCCCTCTGACTAATGCACCTAACACTAGGGTAATTTAGCATGACCAATTCACCTGACCTGCACATCTTTGGACTGTGGGAGGAAACCAGAGCACCCGGAGGCAACCCATACAGACACAGGGAGAAGGTGCAAACTCCACACAGACAGTCACCCAAGGCTAGAATTGAACCTGGCACCCTGGTGCGAGAAGGCAGCAGTGCTAACCACTGAGCTACCATGTCACCCCGAGCCACTCAATCTAACCTGACATATTCTTCCTTCTTTTCCTTAACCAAACCCTCAATTTCTTTAGTTATCCAGCATTCCCTAAACCTACCAGCCTTCCCTTTCACCTTGACAGGAATATACTTTCTCTGGACTCTCATTATCTCATTTCTGAAGGCTTCCCATTTTCCAGCCGTCCCTTTACCTGTGAACATCTGCCCACAATCAGCTTTTGAAAGTTCTTGCCTAATACCATCAAAATTGGCCTTTCTCCAATTTAGAACTTCAATTTAGATCTGGTCTATCCTTTTCCATCACAATTTGAAAATGAATAGAATTATGGTCGCTGGCCCCAAAGTGCTCCCCCACTGACACCTCAGTCACCTGCCCTGCCTTATTTCCCAAGAGTAGGTCAATTTTTGCACTTTCTCTAGCAGGTGCATCCACATACTGAATCAGAAAATTCTCCTGTATGCACTTAAGAAATTCCTCTCCATCTAAACCTTTCACACTATAGCAGTCCCAGTTGATGTTTGGAATGTTAAAATCTCCTACCATAACCACCCTATTATTCTTGTAGATAATAGAGATCTCCTTAAAAAAATTGTTTCCCAATTTCCCTCTAACTATTAGGGGGCCTATAATACAATCCCAATAAGGTGATCATCCCTTTCTTATTTCTCAGTTCCACCCAAATAACTTTCCTGGATGTATTTCCGGGAATATCCTCCCTCAGCACAGCTGTAATGCTATCCTTTATCAAAATTGCCAATCCCCCTCCTCTCTTGCCTCCCTTTCTATCTTTCCTGTAGCATTTGTATCCTGGAACATTAAGCTGCCAGTCCTGTCCATCCCTGAGCCATATTTCCGAAATTGCTATGATATCCCAGTCCCATGTTCCTAACCATGCCCTGAGTTCATCTGGCTTCCCTGTTAGGCCCCTTGCATTGAAATAAATGCAGTTTAATTTATTAGTCCTACCTTGTCCCTGCCTGCCCTGACTGTTTGTCTTGTTTCTGTTCTCAACTATACCAGTCTCAGATTGATCTCTTTCCTCACTATCTCCCCCCCACCCCCCCAACCTTACTAGTTTAAATCCTCCCGAGCAGCTCGAGCAATCTCCCTTACGGTATATTAGTCCCCTTCCAATTTAGGTGCAATCCGTCCTCCTTGTACAGGTCACTTCTACCCCAAAAGAGATTCCAATGATCCAAAAATGTGAATCCTTCTCCCATACACCAGCTCCTCAGTCATGCATTCATCTGCTCTATCCTCCTATTCCTGCCCTCACTAGCTTGTAGCACTGGGAGCATTCCAGATATTACTACCCTTGAGGACCTCCTTTTGAAATTCCTGCCTAACTTACTGTAATCTCACTTCAGAATCTCAACCTTTTCCCTTCCTATTTAATTGATTCCAATGTGTACAATGATCTCTTGCTGGCCCCTCTCCCCCATGAGAACATTCTGCACCCTCTCTGAGACATCCTTGATCCTGGCACAAGGAAGCAACATAATTC
Organism: Hemiscyllium ocellatum; assembly: GCF_020745735.1. Classification (NCBI taxonomy): domain Eukaryota; kingdom Metazoa; phylum Chordata; class Chondrichthyes; order Orectolobiformes; family Hemiscylliidae; genus Hemiscyllium; species Hemiscyllium ocellatum. Next base: position 74,522,787 of record NC_083417.1, read on the forward strand.
CTGACTGAATAAAACTCCATGAAAAGAGCAAAAGAAGTAAGCAATCAAGCTGTGAGAACCACAGAGATTGAGCACAATCCACTCCACTTCCCTGTAGCCAGGGGTTGAAGGTGAGAGACCAACAAGCAGAAGGTGTGTTTGGTAAACCATTGAAATCATTGTGGTCATATCCTGTTCCATCAAGAGATGAGATTTTCAGGAGAAATGGGAGAGCTGTGAGAATGTTAGTAGAGTACACCCAATCAGTAATTCATGCAAATAGCTTTGAGACTGCAAAGATCTACCTCAAATTCCTCAACCGTCCAGCATCCGAAAGTGAACCATATCCACAGAATGCCAACAATACAAACAAGGTCAGGGAGGGAGGGGAGAAATCCCCAGACAGACCCAACCTGTGAAGAGAAGACCCTGAGAAGAGACTGTAGGAATGTGGTTAGTTTAATTACTTTGTGATTTACAAACAAGACAGTGATCTAACGAATAATTTAATCATGATATAGGCCACGTGTATAGAGAACCAGAGAGCAGTGCCTGCAAGAGGGAGTGAGTGAGAAACAGCGCTTAGTACAGACTCTCTTCCTGTGTACAGTGAGAGGAGGGAGCGAGAATGACTGCTCCATCCTTAACGCCATTTTACCTCCGGAGTTACAACAAAGCAGGTTTACTAATTGAGTTAACACAAAAGGAAACTGGGACACAGCAAAACCCGATCTGAGAGCAGCACAGACCATGTGGGAGTCCATTCTTCTCTGGTCAGCCCCAACCAATGTGAGATGTATAGAGGGAGATCGATTACAGGGTTCAGGGGGGTGAGGGTGAAGGGAAGAGGGAATCGGGGAGTTTAGGGAGAACCAAAGATAGTCCATTCTATGAGAGTTTCACTTTCCAAATGTCAAATACCAGCGGGCATAGCTTTAAGGTGAGAGCAGAAAGGTTTAAGGGAGATGGGGGAGACAAGGAGACACAGAGGGTGGTAGGTGCCTGAAATGTGCTGCCAGGGAGGTGGTGGAAGCAGAGGTACAAGAAGGCAACTCCTCACCACCATCTCCAGCAAGGGAGAATCTAACTACTGCCCTTTCCTATTCATTATCATCACTGAATACCCCACTATCAGCATCCTGGGGTTAGCTCACAAACACAGTATCTACACAGTATCTACAGGAGTAATTCACCTCCTGACCCACCAACCCCTTTCCATCATTTACATGGCAGAAGTAAGGAGTTTGATGGACTATGCCCATGTTCCCTGAATGAGTGCAGTTGCAACCAACATTCAACGAGTTTGACACCATCCTGGACAGTGGGTGATTGAAACCACATCCACACCCAGTAGCTAACATGGCCTGAAGGAATGCTTGGACCCAATGGATGAGGGAACAGCAGTTGGATATAATAATGAAGAGTTAACTGGGTCTGAATTGGTTGTATAAATATTGGGAGTTAGTAATCAATGGGTGGCGTTTTATGGGTAAAGGCAAACTGAAATCTTACTCATATACAAAACTGGAAACTTGAATTCTGTTCAAAACCCATTATCTTTTTTTTCTGTAATTCCAGAATCTTCCAAGGTATTCCCTTGCCTTGTTAGTCTTGCCAAACTCTATCACTTCACACTTATCAGGATGAACTCTTTTACCTCGACACAGTCCAGTCCCCTTTAGTGCAAGAACTCCCCACCTATGTTCAGGACACCACCCACGTCCTCCACCTCCTACATGATTTCGCTCCCAACGTCTTATCTTCACCATGGACATCCAGTCCCTACACACCTCCATCCCCCATCATGAAGGCCTCAGAGCCCTCTGCTTCTTCCTTTCCCACTGTACCGACCAGTACCCTCCCACTGACACCCTCCTTCGACTAACTAAACTCGTCCTCACTCTGAACAACTTCTCTTTCCAATCCTCCCACTCCCTCCAACCAAAGGAGTATCCATGGGCACCCGCATGGGCCCCAGCTATGCCTGCCTCTTCGTCGGTTATGTGGAACAGTCCATCTTCTGCAGCTACACTGGCACCACCCCCCACCTCCTCCTCACTTCCCACCAAGGCCCCAAGGGATCCTTCCATATCCATCACACATTCACCTGCACCTCCACACACATCATGTACTGCATCCGCTGCACCCGATGTGGCCTCCTCTATATTGGGGAGACAGGCCGCCTACGTGCAGAACATTTCAGAGAACACCTCTGGGATACCCGCACCAACCAACCCAACCCTTGGGCTGAACACTTTAACTCCCCCTCCCACTCTGCCAAGGACATGCAGGTCCTTGGACTCCTCCATTGTCAAGCCATAGCAATACGACGGGTGGAGGAAGAGCGCCTCATCTTCCACCTAGAAACCCTCCAACCACAAGGAATGAATGCAGATTTCTCCAGCTTCCTCGTTTCCCCTCCCCCCATCTTAACTCAGTCCCAACCCTCGGACCCAGCACCGCCTTCTTGACCTGCAATCTTCTTCCCGACCCCTCCGCCCCCAAGCATCTCCGGCCTATCACCCTCACCTTAACCTCCTTCCACCTATCGCATTCCCAACGCCGCTCCCCCAAGTCCCTCCTCCCTACCTTTTATCTTAGCCTGCTTGGCACATCCTCCTCATTCCTGAAGAAGGGCTTATGCCCGAAATGTCGATTCTGCTGCTCCTTGGATGCTGCCTGACCTGCTGCACTTTTCCAGCAATACATGTTTTAACTCTTTTAGCCTCTATGAAGTGCTTGTGACCAGCTGCTATATTGTCCTGTAGTTCAAGGCTTTCCTCTTCTTATTAATGAGTCCACCAGTTTCTGGGTCCAGGAAGTAAATGGTTGGTACACAGAGAGTCACATGGGTATGCAGCACAGAAAAAAAGGCCCTTTGACCCATCAGAATTCTGCCAATCAAAACCAACCATGTCACTATTCTAATCACACTTTTGGGACTCAGGATATTGGCAGGTAGACAGTGTGAATCTTGAAATGGATTGTGGTATGCCATCGAGCTGGTCATTTGACACTAGGTTTTTGTACAGACATAGGCTGGCATGAGAATTTGCAAAAGATTGTTAGTGTTCGAAGTTTCCACAGCAATTTTGTGCATTATGACTAAAGTGAAACCAGGAGAGTCAGTGACAGACTGGAAGTGAAGTTGCCAGCAGACTATAGATTACATGTATCGAAGCATTTCGGTTTAATGGAATTGCTAGAGATGTCAAGTAGTCCAGGTCTTACAAGAGACGAATCAATGCATGTCCAGGGTACAGTCTGAATGAGTGTGTGATGCTGGAATTTTAATGCAGTGTAGGAGTTCAGTGCACAGGGGAAAAGATGCTTTTTCTTTTTTTGTTGATAATTTGTAAGGGTCTTTAAGGCTTGCAGTTTATAAGACCATATTCTTCACCTCAGCTGAGCTGAACACTTTAACGGTTATACTTTGAGAGTACTATTGATTGGGGAAACAAATCAGAACAAGTGAAATCACAGGGAAGTGGTAGGTTGATTTGTTTATGATTTTTAATAGACTTGGTTTCTGGAAGAAGAGATGACCTAGCGACAATAGGAGTAACTAAAATACAACAAAAACAACTGGGGGTGCTGAAGATCAGAAACAAAAACAGAAATTGCTGGAGAAACTCAGCAGGTCTGTCAGCACCTGTGCAGAGAATGCAGAGATAATGTTTCTAGTCCAGCCACCCTTCTTCAGAATGGGAATGCGTGCAGGTATGGGCCAATATAATAAAGGTCAATAAGTAAACAAAGCAGGGTAAGTGAAGCACAGCTAGGGTGAGGGAAGTTATTTAACACTACTCTCACATAAGCAGAATTATTATTTTGCGAGAAGCGAGTTACTTTGGTCCTTAAATAAAGTCACAGCAGCAGACCTCACATCCGTTGTATCCTCCTCCTGTGCTGTGTGACATTATAGAAGCTTCAGATGTCCCTGGGGAAGATGTTTGCAGGGTGTGTCCAGCTGCAGCTCCTGGTGAACTGTATTTCAGAGTTGGAGCTGCAGCTGAATTCATTGTGGAGTGTCTGGGCACATTCAGTGCCATGTTCATACCACACGTGAAAACTGAACAGGCAGAAAGGGCATGGTAACCACCAGTTAGAATAAAGGAAGGCAGGTAGAGCAAAAGGCCCCTTTAATCATCTCCATTTCATGGGTGGGTCTGCTGCACAAGAGGGGAGGAAGAAGAATGGTAGGTCGGTAGTGGTAGTGATTTCAATGGTAAGGGGAAGAGACAGACGTTGCTGTAGCTGCAGAAGAGACTCGAGGATGGGATGTTGCTTCCGGGTGTTAGGATCGGGGTGTCTCAGAGCTGCAGGGTATTCTGAAGGCAGAGGATGAACAACCAGCAGCCATGGTACAAGGTCAGTATCAATGACATGGGTGAAGAAAAGAAATGAGGTCCTGAAAGCTGCATTTAGGGAGCTGGGAAGGAGATTAATGAACAGATTCGAAAAGATAGCAATCTCTGGTTTATTTACAGTGTGACACAAAACAACACTTTTTCACTGTATCTCAGCACACTGGATAACAATAAATCATTCAGTCAATCAATATTCCAGGATACATGGTCTTCAGGTGAGAGAGGGAAGAAGTAAAAGAGGAGTAGATGTGATAATATTGATCTGGGTATCTATTACAGCAGTAAGGAGGGATGACATAGAGTGCTAGAGATGTACAGATCAAAAACATGCCGACCAGATATCCCAACCTAACCATTTTCCAGCACTTGGCTCATATCTTTCTAAACCCTTCCTATTCATATACCCGTCCAGATGTCTTTTAAATCTATAATTGTACCAGCCTCCACCACTTCCTCTAGCAGTTCATTCCATACACATACCAGCCTCTGTGTGAAAATGTTGCCCCTTAGGTCTCTTTTAAATTTTTCTCCTCTCACCCGAAACCTATGCCGTCTAGTTCTGGACTCCTCCACCCCAGGGAAAAGACCTTGTCTATTTATCCTATCCATGTCCCTATAGATTTTATAAACCTCCATAAAGTCACCCCTCAGCCTCTGACACTTGAGAGAAAATAGCCCCACACTATTCTGCCTCTCCCTATCACTCAAATCTTCCAACCCTGGCAATAACTTTGTAAATCTTTTCTGAACCCTTTCAAGTTTCACAATATCCTTCCGATAGGAGTGAGTTCAGAATTGCACACAATATTCCAATAGTGGCCTAACCAATGTCCTGTACAGCCACAACATGCACTCCCAACTCCTAAACTCAATGCTCTGTCCAATAAAAGAAAGCATTCCAAGCTCCTTCTTCACTATCCTACCTACCTGTGACTCCAGTTTCAAGGAGCTATGAACCTGCACTCCAAGGCCTCTTGTTCAGCAACTCTACCCAGTACCATACCATTACTAACAGGGGGATAGAGTTTAAGAGCCGTGAGGTTTTGCTGCAGCTCCATAAGTCCCTGGTGAGGCCACACTTGGAATATTGTGTCCAGTTCTGGTCGCCCTACTATAGGAAAGATACAGAGGCTTTGAAAGGGTGCAATGAAGGTGTACCAGGATGCTGCCTGGACTGGAGGGCTCGTCTTATGAAGAGAGGTTGAATAGGCTCAGACTTTTCTCTCTGGAGAGAAGGAAGAAGAGAGGAGACCTGATAGAGGTGTACAAAATACTGAAAGGAATAGATAGAGTCAATAGCCAGAGACTTTTCCCCAGGGCAGGAGTGACTGGTATGAGAAGTCATAGTTTGAAGATGTTAGGAGGAAGGTATAATGGAGACATCAGAGGTAGGTTTTTTACACAGAGAGTTGTGAATGCATGGAATGCGTTCCCAGTGGTGGTGGAACATTTAAGTGTGTTCTGGACATGCACATGGATAGCAGTGAGTTGAGGGGTGCGTAGGTTGTTACTATATTTTACATTAGGATTAAATCCCGGCTCAACATCGCGGGCCAAAGGGTCTGTTCTGTGCTGTACTTTTCTATGTTCTATGTTCTATGTTAAGTGTATTAGCTTTGTCCTGATTTGATTAGATTAGATTAGATTACTTACAGTGTGGAAACAGACCCTTCGGCCCAACAAATCCACACCGACCCGATGAAGCGCAACCTACCCATACCCCTACATTTACCTCTTACCTAACACTACGGGCAATTTAGCATGGCCAATTGACCTGACCCGCACATCTTTGGACTGTGGGAGGAAACCGGAGCACCCGGAGGAAACCCACGCAGACACGGGGAGAACATGCAAACTCCACAGTCAGTCGCCTGAGGCGGGAATTGAACCCAGGTCTCTGGCGCTGTGAGGCAGCAGTGCTAATCACTGTGCCACCGTGCCGCCATATTTGCCTATCCAAAATACATCACCCCACATTTATCTAAATTAAACTCCATCTGCCACTCCTCAGCCCATTGGCCCATCTGATTAAGATCCTGCTGTACTCTCAGGTAACCTTCTTCGCTGTCCACTACACCTCCAATGTTAGAAGGCCCTCCAATGAAGCCATATTGGTAGAACATAAAAACCAACAAGGAGCAATCACATTGCTGGGAGCTTTCTATTGGCCCCCTGACAGTCTGAGAGGAATACAAGAGCAGATACATCAGCAAACTTCAGGAAAGATTGGAAAGTAATAGGATAGTGACAATTGAGGATTTCAACTTCCCCAACATTAATTGAGATAGTCAGTGTGTGAAAGGTTAGGAGGGAGCGCAATTCTTAAAATACATCCAGGGCATGTTTTTAAGCCAGAATGTCGAAGGCCCTACAAGAGAAATGGCAGTCCTGGACGTAATTAGTTTTAGGTCATGAAGCTGGGAAAGTGGTTGAATGGCCAGTGAGGAAATGTTTTGCAGGCAGCAATCATAACTCTTTAAGATTCAAAAACATTATGGAAAAGGATAGGATGACCCTGAAATCAACTTAACTGGGACAGAGCTGATTTTAATATGTTCAAATATGATTTAACCCGAATGAACTGGGAGCAGGTACTTTCAGTTAAATCAGTCTGAGAGGGATATGTTCAAGAAGGAAATGGAGAGGAACAAAAGTTCCAATTAAGAAAAAGGTGGGACCATCAAATCATGTGAACCCCAAATATTGAGGGATAGACACCGTTGTTTTAACAGAAAAATAGATGCTAATGGCAGCAACCCTGGGCTCAAAACAGCAAGAAGCCCTACAGCAGTACAGGATGTACAAATGGAAACTTAAAAGAAAGATTAGAAGAGCTAAAAGGGGACATTTAATGATACAGGCAGGTAAAGGAAAGGAAAATCCCAAGGTGTTTTACAGCTGCTGGCTGTCCCCACATTGCTGGTTCCATTCTAGATTTCACAATTTAATTTGTACACAAATTGGAACATATTGCAGGTCAATGTAAGGGATCCAGTTGTAAATATCAGGAAATATTTGTATGTCAGATATTTAAAATCATGTTCATAAGTGCAAGCATTTTTCAGTCGGATGTTTGTAAATGGGGATCCCCCTGTAATTTGAGACTAAATGATAATGGGGGAAAGAGTAGGGCCCATTAAGGACAACAGTAGTAACTTGTGCATAAACCCAGAGTATGGAGGCAAGGTTCTAAATGAATAGCTTAGGCCAGTTTTCACTTGTGAGAGGGATGATATTGGGATAGAAATCTGGGAGTAGGTCTCTGATGCAACTAAAGACATTAGCAGAGAGAGAGAGAGAGAGGAGGTACTGAGTAGGCTGACCTGCTTAACAGTGGATATATAGCCAGAGCTGGATGAAATGAATGAGGTAGTGTTGTGGACCAGACCAAACCCCCTCAAAATATGTCAGGAGATAAGCTAGACCCAAACTTGTAATTTTATATAAATGCAAGTGTAAGGCACTGTGTTCCCAGATGTAATTTGATTGGCCTACTACTAGGCTTTAAGCAAAACACACTTTGTTTATTTTAGATTAATGTGAGGTGCTGCATTTTGAGGACTGCAAATGTTGTGCACTTGTTCAGGAAAGGCAGTAGAGATGATCCAGGTAATTATGATTAGATTAGTTTACTTACAGTGTGGAAACAGGCCCTTTGGCCCAACAAGTCCACACCAGCACTCTGAAGAGCAACCCACCCAGTCCCATTCCCCTAACACTATGGGCAATTTAGCATGACCAAGTGAGCCATCAAAGTGTGAGAACCACAGAGAGTGAGTGGACTTTACTCCACTTTCCGACAGCAGAGGGTGAGGGGTGGAAAGCAACAAGCAGAAGGTTTTTTTTTAGATTAGATTAGATTACCTACAGTGTGGAAACAGGCCCTTCGGCCCAACAAGTCCACACCGACCCTCCGAAGCATAACCCACCCAGACCCATTCTCCTACATTTACCCCTTCATCTAACACTACGGGCAATTTAGCATGGCCAATTCACCTAACCTGCACATTTTTGGACTGCGGGAGGAAACCGAAGCGCCCAGAGGAAACCCACGCAGACACGGGGAGAATGTGCAAACTCCACACAGACAGTTGCCTGAGGTGGGAATTGAATCCAGGTCTCTGATGCTGTGAGGTAGCCGTGCTAACCACTGTGTCACCGTGCCACCCACAGGGAGCTTTACGTCTGTTGTAGGAAAGGTTTTGGAAAGGATTATAACGGATAAGATTTATAATCATCTAGTAAGCAACAATTTGATTTCAGATAGTCAACATGGTTTCGTCAAGGGTTTAGATTAGAGTGGTGCTGGAAAAGCACAGCAGTTCAGGCAGCATCTGAGGAGCAGTAAAATCGACGTTTCAGGCAAAAGCCCTTCATCAGGAATACAGGCAGAGTGCCTGAAGGGTGGAAAGATAAATGAGAGGAGGGTGGGGGTGGGGAGAAAGTAGCATAAAGTACAATAGGTGACTGGGGGAGGGGAAAAAGGTGATAGGTCAGGGAGGAGGTTGGAGTGGATAGGTGGAAAAGAAGATAGGCAGGTAAGACAAGGCATGGGGACAGTGCTGAGCTGGAAGTTTGGAACTGGGGTGAGGTGGGGGAAGGGGAAATGAGGAAACTGGTGAAATGCACATTGATGCCCTGGGATTGAAGTGTTCCAAGGTGGAAGATGAGACGTTCTTCCTCCAGGAGTCTGGTGGTGAGCAAGCGGCGGTGAAGGAGGTCCAGGACCTCCATGTCCTTGGCTGAGTAGGAGGGGGAGTTGAAATGTTGGGCCACAGGGCGGTGTGGTTGATTGGTGTGGGTGTCCCAGAGATATTCCCTAAAGTGCTCTGCTAGGAGGCGTCCAACCTCCCCAATGTAGAGGAGACAGCATCGGGAGCAATGGATACAATAAATGATATTGGTGGATGTGCAGGTAAAATGTTGATGGAAATGGAAGGCTCCTTTGTGGCCTTGGATAGAAGTGAGGGAGGAGGTGAGGGCGCAGGTTTAGCAATTCCTGTGGTGGCAGGGGAAGGTGCCAGGATGGGAGGGTAGGTTGTAGGGGGGTGTGGACCTGACCAGGTAGTCACGGAGGGAACGGTCTTTGCAGAAGGTGGAAAGTGGTGGGGTTTCCAGCATCTGCAGTCATTGTTTTTATCATGGTTTCATCAAGGGCAGTTGTGTCACACAAACCTCATCGAGTTTTTTGAGAAGGTGACCAAGCATGCAGATGAGGGTAGGGCAGTTGACGTGGTATACATGGACTTCAGTAAAGCCTTTGATAAGGTTCCACATGGTAGGCTGTTGGAGAAAATGCAGAGGCATGGGATTGAGGGTTATTTAGCAGTTTGGATTAGAAACTGGCTTTCTGACAGAAGGCAGCGAGTGGTGATTGATGGAGAATATTCAGTCTGGAATCCAGCTACTAGAGGTGTTCCACAAGGATCTGTTTTGGGACCACTGCAGTCTATCATTTTTATAAGTGACTTAGACGCAGGCATGGGTGGATGGATTAGTAAATTTGCAGACGACACTAAAGTTGGTGGAGTAGTGGACAGTTTGGAAGAATGTTCCAGGTTGCGGGGGATTTGGATAAACTGCAGAATTGGGCTGACAGGTAGCAAATGGAGTTCAATGCAGCTAAATGTGAGGTGATGCACTTTGGGAAGAATAACAGGAAGGCAGAGTACTGGGTCAATGGAAAGATTCTTGGGAGTGTGAATGTGCAGATGGATCTTGGAGTCCATGTACATAGATCCCTGAAAGTCGCCACCCAGGTGGATAGTGCTGTTAAGAAGGCATTCGGTGTGTTGGGTTTCATTGGTAGAGGTATAGAGTTGCGGAGCCACAATATCATGCTGCAACTATACAAAACACTGGTGCGGCCACACTTGGAATATTGTGTACAGTTTTGGTCGCTCCATTACACAAAGATGTGGAAGCATTGGAAAAGGTGCAGAGGAGATTTACCAGGATGTTGCCTGGTCTGGAGGGAAGGTCTTATGAGGAAAGGCTGAGAGACTTGAGTCTGTTCTCATTGGAAAGAAGAAGGTTAAGAGGGGATTTGATAGAGACATACAAGATGATCAGAGGATTAGATAGGGTAGACAGGGAAAGAGTTTTTCCTAGGATGATGACGTCAGCTTGTACGAGGAGGAATAACAACAAATTGAGGGGTGATAGATTTAAGACAGATGTCAGAGGCAAGTTCTTTACACAGAGAGTGGTAAGGGCGTGGAATGCCCTACCTGCTAATGTAGGTAACTCAGCCACATTAGGGAGATTTAAACAATCCTTAGATAAGCACATGGATGATGATGGGCTGGCGTAGGGGGACGAGCTGAGAATAGTTCACAGGTCGGTGTAACATCGAGGGCTGAAGGGCCTGTTCTGTGCTGTATTGTTCTATGTTCTATTTTCTAAAGCAAATCTTAGCCAGACTAATGGTAAGGTCCGAGGGAGTATTGCTGAACAAAGAGACCTTGGAGTGCAGGTTCATAGCTTCTTGATAGTGGAGTCGCAGGTAGATAGGATAGTGAAGAAGGCATTTGGTATGCTTTCCTTTATTGGTCAGAGTATCGAGTACAGGAGTTGAGAGGTCATGTTGCGGCTGTACAAGATGTTGATCAGGCCACTGTTGGAATATTGTGTGCAATTCTAGTCTCTTTCTTGTTGGGAAGATGTTGTGAAACTTGAAAGGTTTAACAATACATTTACAAGGATGTTGCCAGGGTTGGAGGAATTGAGCTACAGGGAGAGATTGAATAGGCTGGCGCTATTTTTCCTGGAGGATCGGAGGCTGAGGGATGACCTTATAGAAGTTTATAAAATCATGAGGGGCATGGATAGGATAAATAGACAAAGTCTTTTCTCTGGTGTCTCAGGTGACTGACTGTGTGGAGTTTGCACATTCTCCCTGTGTCTGTGTGGGTTTCCTCCGGGTGCTCTGGTTTCCTCCCACAGTCCAAAGATGTGCAGGTCAGGTGAATTGGCCATGCTACATTGCCCATAATGTTAGGTGCATTAGTCAGAGGGGAATGGTTCTGGGTGGGTTACTCTTCGGAGGGCCGGTGTGGACTTGTTGGGCTGAAGAGCCTGTTTCCGCACTGTAGGGGATCTAATCTAATCTAAAAAAACTCCTTTGAAATACTTCATAAAATAATATATTGTTTAACTACAAAATTGAATTGTTCCAAAATAACAGCATCCCATAAACACACACTGTTTACAGATAAAGGGACATCTGAGAAGCAAGAGGCTTTCAAAAGTGTGATAATGAGATTTAAAAGTTTTCATGTTCCTGTCAGAATGAACGGTAAGGCTGGTGGAGTTAGAGAACAATGGATGAACAATGGGTGAGGTTCTAGCCAAGAGTCAAAAAGTATCATATCTTAGATTGAGGCAACTGGGTTCAAAGAAGTCTCTTGAACAGTATCAAGAGTGTTGGGGAGTTCAGGAACACGAAGAGAAGATGTGAGATAGACTTGGCAACAATGGTTAAGGATAATCCAAAGAGATTCCACAAATGCGTTAAGAACAACAGAGCAACTAGAAAGAGAGTAAGGAACCTTAAAGATCAAAGATGCCATCTCTGTGTTGAACCTCAGCAGATGGGAGAGATTTTAAATGAATATTTTTCATCAGTTTTTACTGTGGAGAAAGAAATGAAAGTGAGAAAACTCAGGGAAGTAAATAAATATTTAAAAACAGTTCACATTACAGAAGAGGAAGTGCTGTAGGTCCTGGAGATACAAAAATGGATAGAACTCCGGGACCTGGCCTCGCGTATCCCAAGATGTTGTGGGAAGTTAGGGAAGAATTGGAGGGCTCCTTCCAGATATATTTGTATCATCTCTAACTACAGGTGTGGTTCTGGATGAATGTATAGTGTCTAATGTTACATCTTGTTGAAGAAGGGTAGTAAGGACTAGCCTTACAACCAGGGAACTATATACCTGTGAGTCTGACTTCAGTGGTGGAGGTTGTTGGTAGTGATTCTAGTTGGATGGAAGGGTCTGTTTCCATGCTGTATGACTTTATCACTTTATAATGCTTGGACGAAGCATTGAAGGTGACAAGAGTCCAAGGTGTACTCTGGGTGGAGTATTTCGACGTCCACTATCAACAGTGGCTCGAATTGGTCGGGTCTGAAAGGACAAAGCCTCTAGACAGGGTCTGCAGCAGATGGTGAAGGAACCAACAAGAGGGAAAAACATTCTTGACAATATCGTTCAGAGTGACCACCATAGAGTCCTTGTGAAGCTGCAGTCCCGCCTTCATGTTGAGAATCACTCCCGTCTTGTTGTGTGGCACTATCGTCATGCTAAGTGGGAAAGACTTTGAACAGATCTGGCAACTCAAGTCTGGGCATTAGGGGCAGCAATTACAGAACTCACTGTAGGAGGCGGTTCCACAACTATCCCCGTCCTCAATGATTGAATAGACCAGCACGTCAGTGCAAACGCCAGGGCTAAAACATTCTCAGCAATCTTTAACAATGGTCCATCTCAGCCTCCTCCAGTGGTCTCCAGCATCACAGAGGTGCCAGGTTTCAGCCAGTTTGATTCACTCTGCACAATGTCAAAAAGTAACTGAGAACACTGTGTAGTGTGAAGTTATAGTCCCTGACAACATTTTGGCAATAGGACTGAAGACTTGTGCTCCAGAACTTGCAGCTCCCTGGGCCAGGCTGTTCCAGTACAGATACAACACTGGTATCTTCCTGACAATGGGGAAATTTATCCTGGTATGGCCAGTCCACAAAAAGTAGGACAAATCCAACTCGACCAATTACTGCTTTATCATTCTATTCTCAATATCATCATCGTGTGGTGAGACCACATTGGATTTGACACTGGGTAATGAACATGGCCAGGTGTTGGATTTGTAGATAGGTAAGCACTTTGGTGATAGTGACCACAATTCGGTAATGTTTCCCTCAGCGATGGAAAGGGATAGATATACATAGCAGGGCAAGAGTTATAGCTGTGGGAAAGGCAATTATGATGTGAATAGGCAAGATTTAGGATGCATAGGATGGGGAAGGAAACAGCAGGGAATGGGCACAATTGAAATGTGGAGCTTATTCAAGGAACTGCTACTGCGTGTCCTTGATAACTATGTACCTGTGCAGCAGGGAGAAAGTGGTCAAGCGAAGGAGCCGTGGTTTACGAAAAAAGTTGAATCTCTTGTCAAGAGGAAGGCTTATGTTAGGATGAGACAAGAAGGCTCAGTTAGGGTGGTTGAGAGTTTTGAGTTCACCAGGAAGGACATAAAGAGAGAACTAAAGAGCCAGGAGGGGACAGGAGAAGTCATTGGTCGGTAGGATCAAGGAAAACCCTGAAGCTTTCTATAGGTATTTCAGGAATAAAAGAATGATTACAGTAAGTTTAGGACCAATCAAGGGCCGTAGTAGGAAGTTGTGTGTAGATTCTGAGGAGATGGGGAAGTGCTAAATAAATATTTTTCGCATTTCCCTGGAAAAAGGCCACTTTGTTGAGGATAATACTGAGACACAACCTACTAGACTAGATGGGATTGAGGTTCACAAGGAGGAGGTGTTAGCAATTCTGGAAAGTGTGAAAATAAATAAGTCCCCTGGGCCAGATTGGATTTATCCTCGGATTCCAGGGAAGAGATTGCAGAGCCTTTAGCTTTGATCTTTATGTCGTCATTGTCTACAGGAATAGCGCCAGAAGACTGGACGATAGCAAATGTTGTCCCCTTGCCCAAGAAGGGAAGTAGAGTCAACCCTGGTAATTATAAACCAGTGACCCTCACTTCGGTTGTGGGTAAAGTGTTGGAAAGGATAGTAAGAAATAGGATTTATAATCATCTAGAGAGGAATAAATTGATTAGGGACAGTCAACATGGTTTTGCGAAGGGTAGGTCGTGCCTCACAAACCTTATTAATTTCTCTGAGAAGGTGACCAAACAGGTAGATGAGGGTAAAGCAGTTGATGTGATATATATGGATTTCAGTAAGGCATTTGACACGGTTCCTCATGGTAAGCCATTGCACAAAATACAGGGGCATGGGATTGAGGGTGACTTAGCGGTTTTGATAAGAAATTGGAAAGCAGAGGGTGGTGTTTGATGGGAAATGGTCATCCTGGAGTTCAGTTACTAGTGGGGTACCGCAAGGATCTGTTTTAGGCTACTGTTGTTTGTCATTGTTATAAATGACCTGGATGAGGGTGTAGAAGGATGGGTTAGTAAATTTGCGGATATCACTAAGGTCTGTGGAGTTGTGGATAGTGACAAAGGCTGTTGCAGGTTACAGAGGGACATAGATAAGCTGCAGAGGTGGGCTGAGAGGTGGCAAATGGAGTTTAATGTGGAAAAGTGTAAGGTGATTCACTTTGGAGGAAACAACAGGAATGCAGAGCACTGGGCTAATGGTAAGATTCTTGGTAGTGAGCAGAGTGATCTCGGTGACCATGTACAGAGATCCCTGAATGTTGCCACAGGTTGCTAGGGTTGTTAAGAAGGTGCACATGTGTTAGTTTTTATTAGTAGAGGGATTGAGTTTCGGAGCCATGAGGTCATGCTGCAGCTATACAACACTCTGGTGTGGCCGCACTTGGAGTATTGCGCACAGTTCTGCTCACTGCATTATAGGAAGGATGTGGAAGCTTTGGAAAGGGTTCAGAAGAGATTTACTAGGATGTTGCCTGGTATGGAGGGAAGGTCTTATGAAGAAAGGTTGAGGGACTTGAGGCTGTTTTTGCTGAAGAGAAGAAGTTGAGGGGTGACTGAGACATATAAGATAATCTGAGGGTTAGTTAGGGTGGTCAGTGAGAGCCTTTTTCCTTGGATGGTAATGGCCTACACAAGGGGCATAATTTTAAATTGAGAGGTGATAGATATAGGACAGATGTCAGAGGTATGATCGTTACTCAGAGTGTAGTAAGGGCATGGACTGCTCTGCCTACAACAGTAGTCGGCTCGCCAACTTTAAGGTCCTGTAAATGGTCAGTGGATGAAAATATGGATAAAAATGGAACACTGTAGGTTTTTTTTAAAAGATATTTTTATTAGAAATTTAACATTTTTACAAGTTTACAAAAATAAACAAAACTCTCAAATACAAACATTGATACACAATTAACTCAACTATGCAATAGTCAAAATTTAACAAAGGAAAAAAAAATACCGAAATAAAAAAAAACAAAACTCAACTTTCTACTAATCTAACCTACAACTAACCAGAGTGTATACTTAAGTCTCTTACATGCTCGGAATGTATTAACATCAAATGTGATAAAACCCGTATTCGTGCGGGATTCCTCTCCCAAGGGGCCCTGGAGCAGCCAGGTTTGTAATCTCCATTAAATAAAAGCCCTTGTTAGGATGGCCGAAATATCTGCATTCATGTAATTCAAGAAGGGCTGCCATATTTTATAAAATAATTCAGTCTTTCGGTGCACCATATTTGTAAGGAAGTCAAGGGGAATACATTCCATAATTAATCTGTGCCAATTTGAAAGTCCAGGGGGGCCCTCAGCCACCCAGTTTACCAAAATATTTTTCCTTGCACAGAAAGAGAGAATAGAAAATAGTCTCTTCCCATGCACATCCAGGGAGGAAAAGCCCAAAAGGAGAGATATAGGGTCCACTCTAATTTCCGTTCCTAAAATGTCTGTCAGGGTACTTGCTACTTTAATCCAATATCTACGGATCTTATGACAAGTCCATAGGCAATGTACAAGAGTGCCCACCTCTATTTTGCATTTGGGACACATTGGAGATGCTCCTGCCTTAAATTTTGCCAGTCGAGCCGGTGCTATATGGGCCCTATGAAGTACCTTCAGCTGGATAGCCTGGGTTCTGTTACAGATAGTAATTCTTCTAGCATTTTCCCAAATATCATTCCACATTTCTATAGAGATTTCTAGTCCCAAATCCTGATCCCATATTTTAAGCAGATTGTCCATATTTCCCGATACTTCATCATGTAGTAAATGATAAATAGTGCTAACGGTGGGTACCCCCACTGGTCGTAGGACATTACATTCTCTATCTGATTTATAAAGACTATCTAATAACGTAGTCTTCTTCTGTACATAATCTCGAATTTGGAAGTATCGAAAGAGGTCTCCATTAGATTAGATTAGATTAGACTTACAGTGTGGAAACAGGCCCTTCGGCCCAACAAGTCCACACCGACCCGCCGAAGCGCAACCCACCCATACCCCTACATTTACCCCTTACCTAACACTACGGGCAATTTAGCATGGCCAATTCACCTGACCCGCACATCTTTGTGACTGTGGGAGGAAACCGGAGCACCCGGAGGAAACCCACGCAGACACGGGGAGAACGTGCAAACTCCACACAGTCAGTCGCCTGAGTCGGGAATTGAACCCGGGTCTACAGGCGCTGTGAGGCAGCAGTGCTAACCACTGTGCCACCGTGCCGCCCACAAACCGAATGAGGTAAACCGAATTTCTGATGCAGCTGTTCAAAAGACATCAGGACCCCATCTTTAAATAGGTCCCCTAAACATGAGATACCCCTGGATCTCCAGAGTTTAAAAGTGACATCTGTAAACCCCGGTTGGAATCCCCACGCTCGTCCTATCGGTGCATAGGGGGATGTTTTATGTAAATTACCCTCATTTTGCCGCATTATATTCCAAGCCTTAATTGTGTTTAGTATTATGGGGTTTTTACAGTGATCTGTAATGATTTTCCTCTTGTCTGAAAATAAGAGGTTAATAAGTGGGTATTTTACTTGAGAGGCCTCGATGTCCAGCCAGATTGATTGTGGATCAGACAAGACCCAATCAGCTATGTAACTTAATAGGGAACTTAACTGATATTTCCTAAAATCTGGGAAGTCCAATCCTTCCCTTGCTTGTGGAAGCTGTAGCTTCTTCAGCTTAATGAGGGTCCGTCTATGATTCCAGATAAAGGAACCCAGCCAGCCAGATAATTTACGTAGAGCCATCCTCGGCAGCATCACCGGGAGCATTCTCATAGGGTGTAGGAGATGGGGCAGAACATTCATTTTAATTAGTGCTATTCTACCCAGCCAGGAAATCGGAAGGTCTCCCCATTGCTGGAGGTCCTGCCTTATCCTTTCCAGTAATTGCACAAAATTAGCCTTATACAACTGACCAAATACTGGAGTAATAAAAATACCTAAATATAAGAAGCCCTCCAGGGACCAACGAAAGGGAGAACAGTGTAGGTTAAATTGGTTCCACAGCTCGGCAGAACATTGAGGGCTGAGGGGCCTGTACTGCGCTGTAATGTTCTATGTCCTATATTGTATAGTGCCATTAGGCATTACCTGCTCAGTTATAACCAGCTCACTCTGAGTATTGATGTAAGAAAACCTCACAGCTCACACAGCAGATCTGAGGAGAATCAGTTGTGTCAAACTCAGTGATTTAATATGGAGGTGTAATTTCTCCAAATTGGAATTGCTGCAAAGTGTTGGGGAACTTAAAATATTAAACTAAACATAATTTTAAATTTCTTTTTACTGTAGTTCTTTATCCTGATAACCTCTTTGTTTTGTCTTTTTTAAAATCAACGTCTGTTGTTGAAGAAATTCTCCAGCTTGACCGACTGTTTCAGGAGCTGACTACTACATTTTGAAGAATTTTTACAAGGTGCACTTGATCTATTATTCCAGATTTCATTCTGGGGTCAGACTGCTGCAGTCATATCGTGAGCTACAGCCAGAACGTTGATCGCTTTTGTGATGATGTCCCCTGTGTTAGATGTTGGGTGACCATTCTGTTGTTACCACAGTTAGTGTATAAAGACATGGAGGAGAAGACAGGACCATTACATTGGGAGACAGTGATAACAAGAGACATGGGGTTCTGACTGAGATGAAGCGGGCAGTTTGTGGTAGATAGAGATGTGCACTTGGAAACATATGAACAAGAATAGGCCATTTAGCCCCTCAGGCCTCTTCCGACCATTCAATGAAATCATGGCTACGTTGTGGCATAACTCCATATATGTTTTCTTGGCACTTGTGCTTTAATATCTTTGCTTATCTACCTCAAATTTAAAATTAATAACTGATCCAGCATTTACTGATGTTGGTGGAAGAGATTTCCAAAAATATACTAGTTTTTGTGTATAAAAATCTTTCTCAGATTATATGTGGGCGGCACGGTGGCACAGTGGTTAGCACTGCTGCCTCACAGCGCCTGAGACCCGGGTTCAATTCCCGACTCAGGCGACTGTCTGTGTGGAGTTTGCACGTTCTCCCCGTGTCAGCGTGGGTTTCCTCCGGGTACTCCGGTTTCCTCCCACAGTCCAAAGATGTGCGGGTCAGGTGAATTGGCCATGCTAAATTGCCCGTAGTGTTAGGTAAGGGGTAAATGTAGGGGTATGGGTGGGGTTTGCTTCGGCGGGTCGGTGTGGACTTGTTGGGCCGAAGGGCCTGTTTCCACACTGTAAATCTAATCTAATCTAAAAAAATATGACTAGTTCAATAATCCCCAATCAGCGTAAATAGTTTATCTTTGTCTCTCCCCTCTTTCCTGTTCATATCTTAAACATTTCTATCAGATCATTCCTGAACCTTCTAAATTATAGAGGAACTGAACTAATTTCTTTAACCTATCCTCATAGCTGAAGCCCTGAAGTCATGATATCATTTTTATAAGCCCACATTGTAGTCCTGATAAAGGGCTTGTGCCCAGAAAGTTAACTCTCCTGTTCCTCAGATGCTGCCTGACCTGCTGTGCTTTTCCAGCACCACATTTTTCGACTCTAACTCTCCAGCATCTCCAGTCCTCAGTTTCTCCTGTATTGTGTATCCTCCAAGTGTATCCTTCCGAAGATGTGATGCCTAGAACTGCTCAAGTGGGGTATGACCAGGGCATAATCACAGCTTGGGCCAAATCATCTGATTTCATACACTAAATATGATGCAAATGTGATGTAAATGTATTTAAATAACATCTAAATGTATGTAAATGAGCACACTCTATTCTGTCAATACCCCCCATTGTCAGCCAATCAGCTGAGTTGTCTTACCCCCTGAATATAAAATGACCAATGGAAGGTGATGGTGAAAACTGGCGGGAAATTCAAAGCAGTTTCTTTCTTCAGCAAACCGAAAGTTGAATGATGAAGTTTCTCAGAGACAGAAAAACCAGAGAAAACTTTCTTCCGAAACACTTTTTATTTCATTGTCATGGACAAAGATCACAAGCTGGGAATTCAGTGAGGCAATGAGGGAGAGGAAAGGGAAATATCACAACCATTCTGGGATTACTAATGGAATTATAGTGTGCTGTTCAGGGAGTCCGACAGAGAGCCCCCACACCCAGAGGCTAGGCACACCCACATCCAGACACAGAGCTATACATCACTGACTGAGACTGATGCACCCTCACCTGCAAAGACTATCCTAACCCAGCCCCAGAGACAGAACCACATGAGCATCCCCAGCGTAAACCCACATCAACACCTCCAGTGCCTGACCCACACCCACCCCAGAGTCTGATTCATCTCCTAACCCCAGAGACTGATCTACCCAACCCAGCCACAGAGATTGACCTTCACACCCACCTCCAATATACTTTCCCCATTGCCCGAATCACAATCCAACCCCCAGCCACAGTGACTGACCCCCAGCTCAGAGTGCCCCTCACTTCACCCCCCCAGTAGGGAGTTGGGGTTGAAGGTGTGCCACAATATCTTTGCCCAGTGTGGGTGAAGGGAACAGGCAAACAAACTCCAGTAAGGGCAGGGACAGACCCGACCGGCTGTGCTGAATTCAAGCCTGTGGGAAGATCCTGGGATCAGCTGGACAGTTGCTGGAGTCAGTGTCAGACTGACTGTTCCCTCAGTCTGTCCCATTGTTATCCAGTCACATTTCCCCTGTTCCATGAATGCTCTTCACTCAGTCTGAGGATTGGAGAATACATGGGGAACGTTAATTAGTTACTGCCCCCAGTCTTTCATGTGAATGAGCACAGCAACAGGAATATTGCAAGTGATCAGGGAATCAGTTTGTGGATCCACCTTCTCCATTCTGCCTGTCCCCCAGTGTAACGCCAGTCAGTCCAACACTCCATGCGTTTCCAGTGGATTGAAAGATTGTGCTTTCAGAGGTTCTTCTCTTTAAACCCCCAGTTTCTTCTCCAGAAATGCCACTGCATCTTGAACCCATTTCTCACTCGCTCTCGTACAAATTCTCATCTTCCTCCTGTTTGTGAAGCTGAAAGAGTGAGATGAGATTATGATTATCAGAGAATCACAGCCACCAGCTCCAACCCTTTCATTTCCTCAGACTGTGATAAAAACACCGTGAAACACTCACATGATGGAGGGGGTAGAGCAGCCAACTGTCCTGGTGAAGTTTACGAGCCGTTTATGAGGAATGCGAGTGGTCTTAAAGCTCTCACAGCAATCGACAGTCACAGAGCCAGCTGCAATGTGGAGGAGGAGGAATGGAGACAGTGAAACCTTGAGCACATTCACAGCACATTCTCACACCGCCACCGTATCCTACACGTCTTCATCTAGGAACACTCTGAGTGCACACAGACCATTCAGCCCATCTGCTCCCTGCTGCAGTTTAAACCCTCCTTTCACAGAACTCACTCACCCCATCCACATATCCTGCTCCCTGTTCTGTATATCCAACTTCTCTTGCAAGCATCTTGGGTGGCGCGATGGCACAGTGGTTAGCACTGCTGCCTCACAGTGCCAGAGACCTGGGTTCATTTCCCACCTCAGGCAACTAACTGTGTGGAGTTTGCGCATTCTCTGTGTGGGTGTGCTTCGGTTTCCTCCCACAGTCCATAAATGTTCAGGTTAGGTGAATTGACCATAGTGTTAGGTGTAGGGGAATGGGTCTGGGTGGGTTGCTGTTTGGAGGGTCAGTGTGGACTTGTTGGGCCGAAGGGCCTTTTTCCACACTGTAAGTAATCTAATCTAATGTTAGTCACATTGACCACTCCTTCTGCTCTCTGGGTCCATTTTCTAACCAGCCTTTGTGTAAAGGATGCTCTTCTCACTTCCCAATGGGATTGATTAAGAACTGTTTACAGTTAATAGATTTTTCCTAGTTCTGTTCTCTATCACAAGTGTAAATATCTTTCCCATATCCACCGATCAAACCCGTAGACAGCTCCAAACCCTCCATCAAGTCTCCTCTCAGACCTCTGTGTTCTTGAGGAAGGTCTCCCGGCCATTTCCACACGAGAAACATGAGGTGCTACATTTTGGAAAGGCAAACCAGGGCAGGATTGATCCACTTAATGGTACGGACGTGGGGAATTCTGCCGAACAAAGAGAGCTTGAGGTTCAGGTTCTTAGTCCCTTGAAAGCAGGGTCACAGGTATACAAGGTCGTGAAGAAGATGTTTGGCACACTTGCCTTTATTGGTCACTGCACTGAGTGTAGGAGTTAGGCTATGTTGCTGTTGTACAGGACATTGGTTCAGCTACTTTAGGAATTGTGTGTTAATTGTGGTCTCTCTGCTACAGGAAAGATGTTGTTTAACTTGAAAGGATTCAGAAAAGATTTATTAGTTAGTTGCTGGGATTGGCAGATTTCAGCGATCTGGAGAGGCTGAATAAGCTGGGGCCATTTTCCCTGGAGCATCGGAAAGCTGAGGAGTGACCTGATAAACGTTTATGAAACCATGAGGGGTGTGGATAGAGTGAATAGTTCAGGTATTTCCCTAGGGCAGGGGAGTTCAGAGCTAGAGGGCATAGGTTTAAGGTGAGAGGGAAAGATTTAAAAGGGACCTAAGGGATAATGTTTCTCATGCAGAGGGTAGTGTGTGTATGGAATGAGCTACCAGAGGAGATGGTTGTAAGCTGGTATAATTGCAATATTTAAAGGACATCTCAATGTCTGTCTGAATGGGAAGTTATGGAGGGATATGGGCCAAATGCTGGCAATAGGGAGTAGATTAATTTAGAATATCTGGATGAGTTGGACCAAATGGTCTGTTTCTATGCTGGATGTCTCTCTGACTCGATGACTAGAAAGTTAAATTGACAGGAATTGGACAAACAGAGAAGGCTAAATTAACTAATTGAATCACCTTAGTAAAGATCTAGTAGCAACTTGATGGGCTGAGTAGCCTCTCTCTCTCTCTCTGTTTTGTTTCTATTTGGAAACATTGGCCCACAGTCTCTGAATGGAGTCAGGAGGAATTATTACATTAACTCTAATAAGTAACGCAAACAGTCAATGGAAACCAGCATGATCTCTGGAAACTGTTCCTGTTTTCCTCATTCTCAGGTTCTGAGTAAAGATTGGGAAGAAGGAAGCCTCTCTCTTACCTGGAGCGGCAGTCACACCATCCTGGATCAAGCAGATTGCCAGTGCTCCCACCACAACGGCAGCTACACACAGTGCTGTCCTCATCCTGGCCTGGCTCACCTTGGGAGTGTTCAGTGTTGAAGAGGGAGTGTGGCTGATGAGGGAGCTGTCAGCTCCTGCTTTATATCCTGGAGAAACTGCACCCAGTCAGCAATATGGACACCCCCTGAAACTTCCCCAGTGCCCCAGCAATGACAGCTCTCCCTGGAATTGGTCCTCCATGGCTGTTCTCCCTGAAATGGGAAGTTCATGTTGTTCTGTGAGTGGGATTCTTGGAGACAGGAGCACGAGCAGCTGGATCCTCTGAGGTCAGTGTTTCTCAGCAAACTGTCATCTCGATTCCCTCAGCCCAACCCCAACTTCCCTCTCCGGGTGAGAGAGAGAGAGACAATGAGAGCAATCGAGCTTCCTGATTGACTGAATCCCCCTCGGAGAGGCAGCTCAGAGCAGGAAGTGAGATTAACATCAAAATAACTCACTGCAGGAGGAAAAGGCAGGGACAGCTGCATTTACATAGCCCCTTTCCCCAACTCAGTACCTCACAAAATGCTGCATGGTCTATGTGAACCTTTTGAAACACAGTCACTGTCAAAATTGAGAGACAACAGGAACTACGTACACAGCAATATCCCACAACCTACATTGTAATAATCAGTTGTTAATCAATCATTAACAATGATCTGTATGAGTAGATGCATTAATTATAAGAGCAGGACATTCTGTACAGGATTGTGAGGAGGCCACAGCTGGACTACTGTGTGTCACTCTGCACACTATCGGGAGGATGTGATAGTCCTGGAGGGGATTGCAAAGGAGATTCACCAGGTTATTGCCTGGGGCACAGCGTTTTCGCTGTGAAGAGAGGTTGGATGAGCCTGGATTGTTTTCTTTGCAGCAGAGAGAGTTGGGAGGGAAACCTGATCGAGATGGATCAGATTCGTCGGGGTATGGACGGAGTGGATAGAAAGCAGCTGCTTCCCTTTAGTTGAGGAGCCATTACAAAGGGGCATCATTTTCAAGTGAATGGAAGGAGGTTTCAAAGGAATTGGAGGAAAGAGCAGTCACCCAGAGAGTGCTGAGAGTCTGCTTGGGAGGTCAGTTGAGTCAGGGCACCTCACAATTTTTAACAAGTGCTTAGATCAGCACTTGAAATATTATATCATTCACGGCAAGGGTCCTAGTGTGGGAAAGTGGGATAATGTAGGGGATAGTATATTTCTGGCAGCACAGACTTGATGGGCTGAAGGGCTTCTCCTGTACAGTAGGTTACTCTGAATCAGTTTTAATGATGTGGATTGAGGGATAAATGTTGTCCAGGATATCAGGGACAGCTGCCTTGCTCTTCTTCGTCATCCACCCAAAGGCTGCCTTCCCTCCAGGGGAGATGACAGACAGAGGCTCACTGGGCTACTATTTACTGTCTGACCAGCATTGTCCCTGGTGAAGGTGGTGGGGAGCTGCCTTCTTAAACCCACAATCTCCTTAGGGAGGGAATTCCAGGATATTGACTCAGCGACTTTGAAGGAACAGCGATATGTTTCCAAGTCAGGATGGTGAGTGCCTTAGAGGGAACTTGTAGGTCATGTTGTTCCCATGTACCTATTTCTCTTGTCCTTCGGATTGAATTGGTCGTGGGTTTGAGACGTGTTGTCTAAGGATCCTTGGTGAATTTCTGCCGTGCGTCTTATCAATAATATTGCTGCCATTGAGTGCTGGTGTTGAAGGGAGTGAATGTTAATGTATGGGGTGCCTGAAATAACTCCCCAGAAGCTGTTATCCCACCTCCATGTCTCTGTTTATTTACACATGAACTGTCCTTGACTTTATTACTGCCTCATCAGAGTCAGGTTTCAGAATCAAAAAGGGTGGTGCTGGAAAGGTATCCGAGAAGCAGGAGAGTCCATGTTTCTGATATTCCTGATGATGCTGCCTGACCTCTGTGCTTTTCCTGTGCCACACTTTCCGAATCTGATCTCCAGCATCTGCAGTCCTCACTTCCTCCTCAGTTCCTGGAATCTCTGACATTCCTCTTTTATTTGTTAGCCAGGGCTCCCAGATTCACTGCCCCAATCAGGGAACTCCTGTACTATTCTGTTGACCTGGCTGACCTTGTTACAATCACTGCAGTGCCAAAGAAGCAGGATGCTTTATCCTGGATGGTGTCAAGTTCCTTGAGTAGCGATGGAGCTGCACCAATCCAGGCAAGTGGGGAATATTCCATCTTACTCTGACCTGTGGCTTGTAGATGGTGAACAGGCTTCCCGGAGTCAGGAGCATCATTTGCTCGGAGTTACACGGTTGCATACACGGTGATCATCACCGGCACTCTGCTCGTGGCTTTGAGTGCCAATTCCGGTAGTCGCTGCCACAAAACTGATTCAGAGGACGGCATAGCTGGATGAAAGTAGATGGGAACACTGGCCATGAGGTGAGTTGCTTGCTGCAGTAGTCCATTCCTTTGACCTGTTGGTGTAACCACTCTATTTATACGGCGAGTCCATTTGTGTTCCTAGTCAATGGTAACTGCCAGGATTTGGATAGTGGGGGATTCAGTGATGGTAACACCGTTGAATGTTAAGGGGCAATGGATAGATTGTCTGCTTTTGGAGATGGTGTTTGCCTCGTATTTGTGTGACATGAAAGTCACTTGCCACTAGTTTGTCCAAACCTGGATATTATCCAGATCTTGTTGCATTGGAACATGGACTGTAGCAGTATCTGAGGAGGGATGCCATGGTGCTGAACATTGTGATCAATGATAAATGAACATTCTCAGTTCTGACCTTGTGGGTGTGGTGTTGCACCTGCCACACAATGTGTTTCAATTCTGAAATCTCACCAAAGAACTGAGTCGACTCTTAATAATAATAAACAATAATATTTATTTATTGAACACAATGAATACTATCCAAACAAAGTACACTATAAGCCAACAATTTATGCCATAAATCTATCTTGTGCTTTATCCTAACTCGGGATGATCATATCCCACAACACTAGGAGCTGGCCTTGCTCCATGTGGTGACCTTGTCTGGCCTTCATCTCCCGATGAGTTCAGGGTTGCCTTCTCTTCTCGGTGGTGGGTCTCGAGTTACCACGCTGAGCTTGCTGTTGCAGAGATTCTTATACTCCAAGGTTTTGTCCCCTTTTGGGCAGGTCTTCACGTTCACCAATGGAGCGATCAGACTCAATCACCCTGATCGATCGGACCCAACCAAGCGTTGGCATGTTGAGGGCAGGGCGGTCCTTAGGCATCCATTCCTGGTGGTACTGAGTGCATGTAGCCTTCTCCAAGTGAGTCTGTGAGGCGGCCCTGTATCTGGTACACACGCCAATGTTTCCAATTGCCTTAAGGATGACATTCCTCTGATTTCATTCAAACCCAAATTCGGGTGTGTATTATCAGGTCTGCAGCTGCCAGGTTTGTTGCAAACTGTTGGTAGCTGCAGCCTGTCTGGATTCTGCAGCATGTTTATTAGCATAGTCACTTTGGTCAAGGCTGGTTTCCATTTCCCAGCATGCTTTAGTCCTAGTCCATTCTTCATCTAATCCATCATAAACATTATCATTTTGAAGCATCCGTCTGGCCACAATGGCAAGGTTATTGATGACACAGCTGAAGATGGTTGGGCCTCACCCACTAACCTGAGAAACCTCTACAGATATATCCTGGAGTCTGATCTCAAGAACCAGAACCATTTTCCTCTGTGCCACATATGATCTTAAACAGCAGTGAGTTTGCGCCCTTATACCCACTGACTCCCGTGTTACTAAGGGCTCCTTGATGCCACATTCGGTTGAACGCCTTGATGCCAAGGACACTTACTGTCACTCACCCCAAATTTCAACTCTCTTGTCCATGTTTGAACCAAGGTTGTAATGACGTCCTGAACCTAGTGATCTTGACAGAGCCTAAACTTCCTGAGACAATAAGATACAGTTTATTCCACCTTCATAACTATGTACAGATAATATGGTACTGATGGTAACATACTTTCTAATAATTACAACTTGTAAAAGTCCCCAAACTTCCCAAAACTGGCTGATGCTCCATCCATTGGCTGTTATATATCAGAGTGTTAGGAGCTACAGCTTAGCTCTGATTAACCCTCTCATGTTCATCACCTTAATCACCAGCTTCTCTTACAATCGCACAACCCATCAGCAGTCATGTAGTGACTGAACGCCAGGCTATAAACTGCCCCAGATAGACAGTGGAAACAGCGTGCACCTATTCCATTTCAGAGGGAAAATCTAGTTGAGTGCTGGAGATGATTATTCCCATTGTGGAGAGGCTATCAGCCTTCACTCCAACATCAGATCCTTTTGAATAAAAGCTTGGAAAGTCAAGTGTGGTTTTCCTGCTTCCTCATTTAGCAAAAGCCGACAGTTTTCACCATGTGACTAGTACACCACACCATCGACAAGCTGACTGCCAAGGAGAGAGAACAGTGGAAACTCGAAAGGTGCTTCTGCCAGAAATCAGGACTTACAGCACCACTGAAATGTGGCCTGCTACCAGCAGTCTTGTCAAAAACTAAAAACCCCAGAGCCATCAATGTAACAAATGCAAATGAAGACTGACCAATGACTTAATTCATGACTGGATCAAGTTCCACAAAGAGAGTGAAAGAAGTGAGCCATCAAAGTGTGAGAACCACAGAGAGTGAGTGGACTTTACTCCATTTTCCAACAGCAGAGGGTGAGGGGTGGAAAGCAACAAGCAGAAGGTATGGGAGGTGAACAGTTGGAATTGTTGTGGTCATACCTTGTTGCAACAAGAGATAATCATTTCAGGAGAAATGGGAGAGCTCTGATAATCTTATTGGAATACACACAGTGATTCAAGCGAAAAGCTTTGAGATTGGGAAGATCTCTATCAAATTCCTCAACCAGTGTCAATAGTGTCCAAAATCTGAGAGTGACCCATTGCTCTCAACTGACAACATTAAGGACAAGGTCAGGGAGTGCCCGGAGCAGGTCAGGCAGCATCCAAGGAGCAGGAGAATCGACGTTTCAGGCATGAGCCCCTGCTCTTTGGATGCTGCCTGACCTGCTGCACTTTTCCAGCAACACATTTTCAGCTCCAAGGGAGTAAGGGTTGGCAAGATATTGAACTGCGAGAGCTATTGGTGGCATAACCTTGAGCTGAACATGTCTACGGAGGCAGCAGATTGCAGGGACAGGAGACCTGGCCTCTGCTGCCCCAGCCACTGACCTGAGGCCAGTTTAAACAGCTTAGCTCTGAGGAAACCACAGCTCACACTGATCTGCTTCAACCTCTTAAAGTCAGTTTGTGTGTCCGAACTGTTCAGAGGCAAAGATAGAGAGAGTTCCTGTGATTTCAGAGCTAATGGAAATCTCCCTACATCTAGATTTAATGACCCTCTCACTCACTGATTAACAGGAACAATCCTTCAGAGAAACACATCAGTAAAGCAGAAAGAGGAAAGGGAATCACTACAAACTGTGCCGGAAGATCACAAGCTGCAGCTTTCACTTCCCCACCTGAGGCTGTCAGAGTTTCCGACCCAGGAATTCTGAGAGTTCAGGAGCAGAGCAGCTCCATGTCAGAAATTTCTGTGAGATTTTTCAGGTGGGCACAGCTCTCTCCAACCCAACCTTCCCCAGAGATTCCCGACTGGAATCCTGGAAGGTCCTTCCAAACAGCTCAATGGGTGCCGTTACACTCCAGAGACCGCTGAGGTACAAGAAGGCAACTCCTCACCACCATCTCCAGCAAGGGAGAATCTAAGGGGAATGGGACCTGGTGTAGTGTGAGGGGAGTGGGACCTGGTGCACTGTGAGGGGAATGAGACGTGGTGCACTGTGAGGGGAATGGGACCTGGTGCACTGTGAGGGGAATGAGACGTGGTGCACTGTGAGGGGAATGGGACCTGGTGCACTGTGAGGGGAATGAGACGTGGTGCACTGTGAGGGGAATGGGACCTGGTACAGTGTGAGGGGAGTGAGACCTGGTGCACTGTGAGGGGAATGAGACCTGGTGCAGTGTGAGGGGCATGGGACCTGGTGCAGTGTGAGGGGAATGGGACCTGGTGCAGTGTGAGGGAAATGAGACCTGGTGCAGTGTGAGGGGAATGGGTCCTGGTGCAGTGTGAGGGGAATGAGATCTGGTGCAGTGTGAGGGAAATGAGACGTGATGCAGTGTGAGGGGCATGGGACCTGGTGAAGTGTGAGGGGAATGGGACCTGGTGTAGTGTGAGGGGAATGGGACCTGGTGCAGTGTGAGGGGAATGAGACCTGGTGCAGTGTGAGGGGAATGGGTCCTGGTGCAGTGTGAGGGGAATGAGATCTGGTGCAGTGTGAGGGAAATGAGACGTGATGCAGTGTGAGGGGCATGGGACCTGGTGAAGTGTGAGGGGAATGGGACCTGGTGTAGTGTGAGGGGAATGGGACCTGGTGCAGTGTGAGGGGAATGGGTCCTGGTGCAGTGTGAGGGGAATGGGACCTGGTGTAGTGTGAGGGGATGGGACCTGGTGCAGTATGAGGGCAATGGGACCTGGTGCAGAGTGAGGGGAATGGGACCTGGTGCAGTGTGAGGGGAATGAGACCTGGTGCAGAGTGAGGGGAATGGGACCCTCTGTTCAAGCCTGCACTGACACCATTTTCCCTTCTATGCTAAACTGTCCTCACGTACAGGTTCAATATCCCTCTATTCCCTTCCTATTTATGGATTTCTCCAAGTGCTTGTTGAATGCTACTATTGTGTCTGCTTCCATCTCCTCTGGCATCACCACCCTTTGTGTGAAAAACCTGCCTTGCACATTTCTTTATACTTTCCCTCCTGCACCTTGAACCGTAGTAATCCGCACCTCTATCCTGGGAAAAGGCCACATTTCTTTTCTTCTTTCCATACCATTCACAATCTTATAAATGCCTTTCAGGTCACCCCTCAATATCCTGTGGTCCAGTGAAAACAAACCCAGTCTGTCCAACCTTTCTTCATCGCTAACGTCCCGGTAACATTCTGATAAACATTTTCTGAACCCTCTCCAAAGCATCCACAGCCTTCTGGTCGTTTGGTGACCCGAACTGTGCGCAATATCCCAAGTGTGGCCCAACTAAAGTTTTATAAAGCTACAGCACAACCTGTCTACCCTTATACTCAATGTCTTTCCTTCTTCAACAAAGGGTTACATTTGCAATTTCTAGTCCTCTGGGATCCTCCCTGACTCCAGTGATAACAGAAAGATCACTACTAAAAGCTCCACTATCTCTTCAGCTAATGTTGTAACTTTACCCACCTCTACCTTTTCCTCTGGCTGCTTGTACCGTATATCTACCACACTCTGTGTGAAAAAGTTGCCTCTCAGGTGTCTTTTAAACCTTTCCCCTCACACCTTAAACCTACACCTTCTAGTTTTGGACTCCCCTACCCTGGGGAATTGACCTTGGCTATTCACCTTATCTATGCTCTGCATGAGGTTATAAATATTTATAACGGGCCCCTCAGCCTCCTACGATCCAGGGATAATAAGTCTCTCCTGATAACTCGAACCGTTCAGTCTCAGTAGCATCCATGTAAGTCTTCCTCAGGCAAACCCCTCTGCTCACCTGCCTGTACTTTTGATGGGATATGTATCCCTCCCATCCATGATTCCCTTGCGACCATGTCCCAGTGATGCCTATAACATCATACCCACCAATTTCAATCTGAGATATAAGCTGATTTATCTTTCTAGTTTAATTCCATCTTCCCTAAAGCAGAGTGACCCGAATTGTACACAGTACTCTAAAAGCAGTCAGGGTTTGAGGCAGAAAATAGAAAAGGCAGGTGGGAATATCACTATGGCAATTATTACGAGGGACTTTAATACGCAGGTGGACTGGAAGAATTAGGTTGGCAGTGGATCTCAAGAAAAGGAATTTGTAAACTGTCATCAGGATGGTGTTTTTGGAGCAGTTTGTAGTAGATCCCACTAGGACACAGGCAATTCTGGATTTGGTGATGTGTGGTGAAGCAGACTCGATTAGGGAGCTTAAGGTGAGGAATTCCCTTGGTGCCAATAACGGTAAAATGATAGAATTCACCTTGCAGTTTGAGATGGAGAAGATGGAATCAGATATAATGATATTACAGTTGAGTAAAAATACCTACAAAGACGTGAGGGAGGAGCAGGCCGGAGTTGGAAGAAGAGCCTGGAAGGGAAGATGGTGGAGCTGCAAGGCAGGAATTTCTGGGATTAATTCAGGAAGCACAGCTGAAATTCATCCCGAGGAAGAAGAATGGGCTGAGAAGAGGCAGCTGGAGTTTAATTCAGATCAATGCGAGGTGCTGCATTTTGGGAAAGCAAATCAAAGGAGGACTTATACACTTAATGGTAAGGTCCTAGGGAGTGTGGCTGAACAAAGAGACCTTGGAGTGCAGGTTCATAGCTCCTTGAAAGTGGAGTCACAGGTAGATACGATAATAAGAAATGCTTTCTTTTATTAGTCAAGAGTATTGAGTATAGCATTTGGGAGGTCGTGTTGCAACTGTCCAGGGCATTGGTTAGGCCACTTTTGAAATACTGCGTGGTCTCCTTCCTATCAGAATGATGTTGTGAAACTTGAAAGGGTTCAGAAAAGATTGACAGGGATGTTGCCAGGGTTTGAGGATTTGAGCTATGGGGGGAGGCTGAACAGGCTGGGGCTGTTTTCCCTGGAGCGTCGGAGGCTGAGAGTTGACCATTTTGAGGTTTATAAAACCATGAGGGGCATGGATAGGATAAATAGACAAAGTCTTTTCCCTGGGTTGGTGGAGTCCAGAACTAGAGGGCATAGGTTCTGGGTGAGAGGGGAGAGATATAAAAGAGACCTAGGAGCAACATTTTCACACAGAGGGTGGCACGTGTATGGAATGAGCTGCCAGAGGAAGTGGTGGAGGCTGGTACAATTGCAACATTTAAAAGGCATCTGGATTGCTATATGAATAGGAAGGGTTTGGAGGGATATGGGCCGGGTGCTGGTAGGTGGGACTAGATTGGGTTGGGATATCTGGTCAGCATAGACTAGTTGGACCGAAGGGTCTGTGTCCGTGCTGTACATCCCTATGACTCTCTAACTCTAACAGACATCTACAACCACGACTGACAAGGGACAGCATCAAAGCAAAAGGAAAAGCATATAATGTGGTGAAGATTAGTGGGAAGGCAAGGGATTTGGAAGCTTTTAAAAGTCAGCAAAGGACATCTAGAAAAGCAATGAGCAGGGATAAGATGAAAAATTGAGTGTAAGCCAACTAGTGAGGAGGCAGGGAAGCTGCAGAAGGACAGGCTAGGAGCGTGGGCAAAGAAATGGTGGATGGACCTCACTCTGGGAAAGTGTGAGAGTATACACCTTGGCAGGAAGAACAGTGACGTAAACTAGTTTCTAAATGGGGAAAGGCTTCAGAAATCTGGAGCACAAAGAGTCTTGGTATTCCTAGTTCAGGATTCTCTTAAGGTTAACATGC
The DNA here is from genome assembly GCF_020745735.1 of Hemiscyllium ocellatum. Taxonomy (NCBI): domain Eukaryota; kingdom Metazoa; phylum Chordata; class Chondrichthyes; order Orectolobiformes; family Hemiscylliidae; genus Hemiscyllium; species Hemiscyllium ocellatum. Next base: position 74,554,889 of record NC_083417.1, read on the forward strand.
AGGTTCAGTTGGCAGTTTGGAAGGTTAGCATAGATTTCGAGAAGGCTAGAAAACAAAATCGTGCATGTACAAGGATGAGGATGTACAAGGCTCTGTTTGGACCTTGTGAGTAGTTTTAGGCCCTGTATCTAAGAAAAGATGCGCTGGCGTTGGGCGTGGAAGGGCAGGGGGTGGGTGAGAGGGGCAGAGATGGTTTGCAAGAATGGTTCTGGGGATGAAGGACTTGTCATTTGGAGAGTGGTTAGAAATCTGTGACTGTAATTGATAGAGTTTAGAAGGATGAGGGGGTATCTCATTGAAAGTTACAGCATACTCAGAGAACAAAAACTGTAATTACTGGAGAAGCTCGGCAGCATATGTGGAGAGAAAGCAGCAATAATGTTTTGAGTGCAGTGACCTGTTTTAGTTGTTGAATTACAGCTTCCACGGTTCTTTGGCTTTTCTTTAGAGCCTTACATATGTGGTGGGTAAGTTACTTGAGAAGATTCTGAGATAAGACAGCCGTGCATTAGGAGTGATATGGTTTGATGAGATGTAGTCAGCATGACTTTGTACATGGGAGATCATGCCTCATACGTTTGTTAGAGTTCTTTGATGAAGTGATCAGGAAGGTTGACGAGGGCAGGATGTTAGATGTAGTCTATATGGATTTCAGTAAGGCCTTTGATAAGGTTCCACATGATAGGCTGCTCTGGAAGTTTAGATCACACGGAATCCGCGAGGGTGGGGGGGTGGGGGAAAGCTGGTAATTTGGATACACAATTGTCTTGATGCTAGGAAGCAGAGGGTATTGATGGAAGGATGCTTGCAGACTGGAGACCTGTGAGTTGTGGAGTGCCTCAGGGGTAGGAGCTGAGCCCATGACCTTTTGTTTTCTATATCAATTGTGTGGATGAGAATGTACAAGGCATGATTAGAAAGTTTGCTGATGACACTAAAATAGGTGATATCATGGGCAGTGAGGAATGTTCTCAGAAATTGCAGCAGGACCTTGATCAGCTGGGGAAGGGGGCTGAGAAATGGCAAATGGAGTTTAATGTAGATAAGTGTGAGGTGTTGTATTTTGGAAAGTCAAATCAAGGTAGCACTTTCATGGTGAATGGTAGGGCAAAAAGGAGTGTAGTGGAAGAGAGGGATCTTGGAGTTCAGGTGCACGGTTCTCTGAGAGTGGAGTCCCAGGTAGACAGGGCAGGGAAGGAGGCTTTTGGCACACTGGCCTTCATCAGTCAGGGCACTGAGTATAGAAGTTGGGAAGTTATGTTACAGTTTTACAAGACATTTGTGAGGCCGCACTTGGAGTATTGTGGTCAGTTTTGCTCACCTTGCTATAGGAAGAATATTATTAAACTGGAAAGAGTGCAGAACAAATTTATAAGGATGTTGCCAGGACTCAAGGGTCTGAGTAAGAGGGAGAGGTTGGAAAAGCTCGGACTATTTTCTTTAGAGCGTAGGAGACTGAGAGGGGCCCTTATAGAGGTGTATAAGATCATGAGAGGCACGGATAGGGTGGAAATGCTCAGTCTTTTCCCCAGGGTTGGGGAATTGAGGACTGGAGGGCATCAGCTTAAGGTTAGAGGGGAAAGAATAAAAGGGAACCTGAGGGGCAACTTTTTTCTGCAGAGGGTAGTACGCATATGGAAGGAGCTGCCAGTGGATGTGGCTGAGACAGTACATTAACAACATTAAAAGGCATTTGGATGAATACACGGATAGGAAAGGACTCGAAGAATATGGGCCAAGTGCAGGTAAATAGGGTTCGAGTGGATGGATGGGATTGGCTGGCATGGACCAGTTTGGGTCAAAGGGCCTGTGTCCGTGCTGTTGGACTCTATGGCTCTATGACACTGAGAGGCCTGGAGATAGTGGAACTGTTTCTACACCCTGATATACTTAGTTAAGGTATGATTTATCTGGTTATCATGTAATACAATACCTTTCAAGAATTCAGGAGCTATTTTCAGCTGTCTTTCAGAATCTCTACATTATTAGATTGTCAAGTGTCTCCCAATATCCCCAGCTCATCAACCTGACTCACTTAACCTTCGGGTTGGGCCGTCCTTTCAAACTGAGGCTGACTCTGTTCTGTTCTGGAGATTGGAGCCCTGAAGTCAGAGGAGGCTTTGAGAAGGATTATTATGTTGATCTTCCCTGTGGTAGACAGTCAGGAGGCCCTTTTGTAGTTACCAAATTAGTCTATCAAGTCATGGAGGAAGAGATGGGAGAATCCAACTGGGCAGAGAGAGATTACAAGACACTTTGGTGATTGAGTTGAGGAGGGCAGTTTCTTGTAGATAAACACGTGCACACCCACAGTTTGGGTCAAATGGCCTGCTTCCATGGACTCAATGTAATGTAACTACAATGTAAGTATATACAAAGAATATCTAATTTATATAAATGTAAATGAGCAGACTCTCCTCTGATTGACCCTCCCAATTCTCGGCCAATCAGCTGACAGTATTTTACCCTCTGAATAGATCGTGACCAATGGAAGGTGATGGTGAAAACTGGCGGGAAATTCAAGACAGTTTCTCTTGTGCAGAAAACTGCAAATTGTAAAATGAAGCTGCTCAGAGACAGGAAAACCAGAGAGAAACTTTCTTCAGAAACAACCTTTATTTTATTGTCACAGTTACAATGGATAAAGATCAAAAGCTCAGAATTCAGTGAGGTAATGAGGGAAAGGAAGGGGAAATATCACAACTATTCCGAGATTACCAATGGAATGAGAACGGCTTTTCAGGGAGTCCGAGAGAGAGTCCCAAACCCCAGACAAATCCCCACCTTAATTGTCTAACCTACAACCACTCCCACCCCCCTCCTCATAGATAGACCACATACCACCCTCGGAGACTCTCCCACCCCACCCATATTGCCTGACGTACCCCCAGCCCAGCCACAGAGTCATGCACCTCCCCAATACACAGACCTACACATGACCCCCAGAGACTGACACATCCCTACCAGGGATGGTAGCATGGTGGCTCAGTCTGTTCCATTTTTTAAAAAATATTTTAATACTTAATATTTCTCAGGCAGTCTGTTTGCATGCACTACTGCCTCACAGCGCCAGAGACCTGGGTTCGATTCCAGCCTCGGGTGACTGTCTGTGTGGAGTTTGCACATTCTCCCAGTGTGTGCATGGGTTTCCCCCGGGTGCTTCAGTTTCCTCTCATGGTCTAAAGATTGCAGGTTATGAGGATTGGCCATGCTAAATTGTCCTTACTGTCCAGGGATGTGTAAATTAGGTGGATTAGCTATGGGAAATGCAATGTTACAGGGATAGGATAGGGGGCTGAATCTGGGTGGGATGTTATTCAGAGAGTCAGTATGAACTTGTTGGGCTGAATGGCCTGTTTCCACACTGTAGGGATTCTATTATGGCCCAACTCAAATTCCCTGGACACTGATCCATGCCAGCCTCCAGAGACTCATCTATAATCCCCACCCCCAATGTTTGACTCACATCCACATTCCCAGAGTCAGACTTATATCCTGCCATAAGGCACCTACCTACTTCCAGTGTATGCCCATATCCCCAGCATCAAACACTGACCCCTACTGCCACCTCCAGTGACTGACCCACACACCCACCCCAACTATCTGTGCTGAGATCCAGACTCTGGGATCAGCTGGACAGTTGCTGGAATCTTGTCCATTGTCAGACTGACGATTCCCTCTATCTGTCCCATTGTTATCCAGTCACATTTCCCCTCTTCCATTAACAGTTTACACTAGTTTGATGATTGGGCAAGACACAGGGAAAGTTAGTTAGTTACCATTCACAGTCTTTCATGTGAATGAGCACAGCAACAGGAATATTGCAAGTGATCAGGGAATCATTTTGTGGATCCACCTTCTCCATTCTGCCTGTCCCCCAGTGTAACACCAGTCAGTCCAACACTCCATGTGTTTCCAGTGGATTGAAAGATTGTGCTTTCAGAGGTTCTTCTCTTTAAACCCCCAGTTTCTTCTGCAGAAATGCCACTGCATCTTGAACCCATTTCTCACTCGCTCTCGTACAAATTCTCATCTTCCTCCTGTTTGTGAAGCTGAAAGAGTGAGATGAGATTATGATTATCAGAGAATCACAGGCACCAGCTCCAACCCTTTCATTTCCTCAGACTGTGATAAAAACACCGTGAAACACTCACATGATGGAGGGGGTGGAGCAGCCAACTGTCCTGGTGAAGTGTACGAGCCGTTTATGAGGAATGCGAGTGGTCTTAAAGCTCTCACAGCAATCGACAGTCACAGAGCCAGCTGCAATGTGGAGGAGGAGGAATGGAGACAGTGAAACCTTGAGCACATTCACAGCACATTCTCACACCGTCACCGTATCCTACACGTCTTCATCTAGGAACACTCTGAGTGCACACACTACAAACAGACCATTCAGCCCATCTGCTGCCTGCTACAGTTTCCATGCCCTTTTTGCACAGGCCTCGTTCACCCCATCCACATATCCTACTATTCCTCTCTCCCTTGTGTGTGTATATTAAGCTTCTCTTTAAAACATCTCAATGTTATTCATATTGACCACTCCTTCTGGTCTCAGACTCCACTATTGAATCTGCCTCTGAGTGAAGGATATTCTGCTCAGTTCCCAATGGGATCGATTAGAGACTGTCTAAATGGATCATTCCAAGCTCTGCTCTCTGTCACAAGTGGAAACATATTCCCCATATCAAGCCTATCAAACCGCATGGGCATCTCCAAACCCTCCATCAGGTCTCCTCTTAGACTTCAGCCATTTCCATACTAGGTGAAAATTGACAGGGACTGGACAGATAGAACAGAAACGATTAACCAGTCGAATCACTCGACTAAAGAGCTAGTAGCAGCTTGATGGGCTGAGTAGTCTCTCTCTCTCTCTCTCTGTTTTGTTTCTATTTGGAAACATTGGCCCACAGTCTCTGAATGGAGTCAGGAGGAATTATTACATTAACTCTAATAAGTAACGCAAACAGTCAATGGAAACCAGCATGATCTCTGGAAACTGTTCCTGTTTTCCTCATTCTCAGGTTCTGAGTAAAGATTGGGAAGAAGGAAGCCTCTCTCTTACCTGGAGCGGCAGTCACACCATCCTGGATCAAGCAGATAGCCAGTGCTCCCACCACAACGGCAGCTACACACAGTGCTGTCCTCATCCTGGCCTGGCTCACCTTGGGAGTGTTCAGTGTTGAAGAGGGAGTGTGGCTGATGAGGGAGCTGTCACCTCCTGCTTTATATCCTGGAGAAACTGCACCCAGTCAGCAATATGGACACCCCCTGAAACTTCCCCAGTGCCCCAGCAATGACAGCTCTCCCTGGAATTGGTCCTCCATGGCTGTTCTCCCTGAAATGGGAAGTTCATGTTGTTCTGTGAGTGGGATTCTTGGAGACAGGAGCACGAGCAGCTGGATCCTCTGAGGTCAGTGTTTCTCAGCAAACTGTCATCTCGATTCCCTCAGCCCAACCCCAACTTCCCTCTCCGGGCGAGAGAGAGAGAGACAATGAGAGCAATCGAGCTTCCTGATTGACTGAAACCCCCTCCGAGAGGCAGCTCAGAGCAGGAAGTGAGATTAACATCAAAACAACTCACTGCAGGAGGAAAAGGCAGAGACAGCTGTATTTGCATAGCTTAAAATGACCAAGGCCCCAAACACAACTTGCAGATGAAGGTGTGTTCTATTGTAGTTTAAGTCTTAACCACTATATTCACTGCTCACCGTGCGGTCTCCTTTACTACGGTGAGACCTATCATAACCCCTCCACTCTGTCTGTATGAGTGACCCTGATCTCCCAGTTCTTCACCATTTCAATAAATTATCTTAATCTCATTTTCATGTTGCAATGTTCTGGAGAATCTCTCCATAAACTAAAGGAACAACCTAATTTTCCAATTAGGCGCTCTGCTGCGGGTTTCCTGTTAAAAAGGATTATTGCATGTTAATGACCTCATTAAGACCTCTGCAGAATGTTGCCGAACAGAAAGAACATAGTTCCTTGAAAGTGGCGTACAGGTAAACAAGGTGGTGAAGAAGACATTTGGTATGCTTGTCTTCACATACTTCAGAGCATTGAGTACATGAGTCAGGACGTCAAGTTACAACTGCACATGGCATGGTGAAGCACTTTTGGAGTACTGTGTACAATTCAAGTCACACTGCTGTGGGAAGAGTCGAAATGGGTGGCACTTGAAAAGCACAGCAGGTCAGGCAGCATCAAGGAGCAGGACAATCAACATTTCCTAACATTTTCCTTCCTATGGACCTAACAAAGGAGTCGTGGAGGGAATGGTCTCTGTGGAACGCAAATAAGGGTGGGAAGGAAAATATTTCCCTGGTGGTGGAGTCTGTCTGTAGTTGGGGGAAATGGCAGAAGATAATGTACTGTATCCCAAGATCAGTGGGGTGGAAGGTGAGGACCAGGGGGAGTTCTATCCTTGTTGTGGTTGGCAGTGATGGAGGTGCGGGAAGTGAAGGAGATGTGCTGAAGAGCACTGTTGGTCACGTGGGAGGGAAATTGTGGTCCCTGAAATAGGAGGCCATCTGGGATGTCCTGGAGTGGAATTTTTCCTCCTGGGAGCAGATACAGTGGAAGCAAAGCAACTGGGAGCAAGGTGTTTTTCCAGGGAAGCTGTTATCAACTGGAAAGGGTGCAACAAAGATTTCCAGGATGTAACTGAGGGTTTGAGTCATTAGGAAAGGCTGGATAGACTAGGACTTCTTTCTCTGGAGCATCAGAGGCTGAGGGGTGATCCTATCGAGGTTTGTAAAATCATGAGGGGCATGGATAAGGTGAATAGCCAAGGATTTCTCCCCAGTGTAGGGGAGTCCAAAGCCAGAGGGCATAGGTTTAAGGTCAGCGGGGCAAGATTTAAAAGGGACCTGAGGGGCAACATTTTCACACAGAGGGTCTACGGAACAAACTGCAAGATGAAGTGGTAGAGGCGAATCCAGTTATAAAATTGAAACAAAAATTTAGACAGGTACATGGATAGCTGAGGTTTAGAGGGATATGGGTCAAATGCAGTTTGGGACGTAGGACTGATTCAGTTTAAAAAATAGGGTCGGCATGGATGAGTTGGACCGTTCTGTTTCTATGCTACGTCTATAACTGGGTGACTGACTAAGTGAACAGCTCACCTCATTAATATATCGTGTCCCATCCTGCTTCCCATTATGAGCAGTCCCAACGTCGAGAATTCTTGCCATGGATTCCAGGTGAGTACCCTGTTGACATCAGCTCACTGCTGGTTGAGAAGACCATCCATGCTAGTCAGCACCAAACAGCTCAGGGCATGATCCACAGGCACCAGCCCTAAGCACGTCTCATCCAACAACATTGGTACCTGACATCTGCCAACCTCTCGCGAACAACAGGGCACCTCCCTTATCCACATGTAGGCCGCTTCGGAAGCTCACAGCTTGATTGCAGGGGTACCAGCATTGAGAGGCTGCAGCACGGGCTCCCTGTGTAGAAGCATCTACTAGCTCACAGACTAGACCAGGCTGCATCTCAGGGCTGCTCACTTCTTCTCGAAGCACTCACTCACTCTCCCTGCACTCTGGCAGCATCCCTGCTTGGCCTTGCCGTGCTGTGCTTTTGACTGTTTTGGTGCTTCAGCCAGAGCAAAAATGCTGCCATAGTGATGCGCCCTTTAGCACAGACGCACTAATGGGCTGCTTGTCAATGGGGATCTGCCTGGGGAGTGGGGAAACAGCTTGGTGAACAGCACATTGGCAACGTCGGCTTAACACTGAAAGCATGTGGCAAACTCACTGCACATTTATTCAAGTGACCCTCTTACAAAGTGGGTGGACACTAGTCTTTAGCCAATATGGGAAGGAGGTCTACTGCCAGTTAGATGGTCCTGGTACCATTGGCCACAATTGCTTGGCCACGGTCAGTCGTCCATGCGGAGCTGGTCAGGGGATGTGTCTGACGACAGTGAGGGCAGTGCAGCAGTCAGCCATGTAGATCCAGCAGCAATCACTGGGAATTGTATCCCATCAGTCAATGAACTGCAAACATAACCATCGGAGAGGCGTCTGCTCCTTCATGTCAAGGGGCTGCTTGAAGTCAGTCAGAATCTCGAGTCAGAGTGCAAGGGGGAGCTGTAGGGCAAAGAGGACTCCTTGTCAAAAGTCAAGACTGGGCAAAGGAGAAACAGAGGCATCTGCCGGGTTGGGTCAAGGATGATGAGGGGGAAGGTATTGGGGGGGTGGTACACTATGGGTGATTTGATTTGATTTATTGTTGCCACATATACCTAAAAAGTACAGTGGAAAATTTTGTTTTGCGTGCAGTACAGGCAGACCATACCAAACGAAGTCTATTAGGATAATGGAACCAAGTAAAGAATACAACGTTACGTCCACAGAGAAGGTGCACAAAGAGAAAATCAACATTAAATTTAACATTTGAGAAGTCCATTAAAAAGTGAAGTAATTATGGGGAAGATGTTTTTGAATCTGTTGGTACGTGTGTTTTGATACATGTGGTGCGTTATTAGTAGCAACCAGCTCTGTCACCTCCATTGGTGGAGTCTAGAGGGCGATGGTGGGCATCATGAAGGTGTAAGGTCAGAGTTCAGAGTGCCGGAAGGGCATATGGAGATCAGGTTCAAACTGGTGGGACTTCACATGGGGGCATGGATAAAAATGGGCCGTTGGAGTAGTGTGCAGTCAAAGGGTACATGGGGGTCCCGGGGAGCAGGGGTGGGTGCTGATGTCTCATCACTTTCTATTTTCTACATATGAAATACAAATGGACAATGGCTATTTGATGAGCAAAAGCATAGGCCCCCTGTTTGCTGGACATTGAGACATTGAAGGAGCAAATACAGGTGTTTGAAACACAACTAAGTCTAACTTCCAGGCAGTCCACAGTTTGTGAATGGGTTCATTCTCGAGTCCAAGTCGGAACCCATTACAAGACAATATAAGGTCATAAGTTTTCATAATGGATCTTTAAGATTATACTCCTGCATGGTATTGCAGTCATGGGTGCAAGTACTCATAAGCTGATGTTCATGAATTGGGGACCCGAGGTACAATCACTATATCATCAATTTGTAATGCAGAGTGAAGGTGTTTAAGGTCAAAGATGATACTGGTCCTTAGAAATTGAATGTAAGCATCTCATTGAAGGTAATGCCAATGATTGAAGACCATAGTAAGACCACACGAAATAGGAACAGAAATCCAGCTCTTCAAGCCTGCACCATCATTCAACAGAATCATGGCTGGTCCAACATTCTTCATGTCCTCCTTGCTGCATTTCTCTGTAACCTAAGATTCCCATATTGATCAAAAACCAGAAACACTGTTATAACCCTATCAGTTCTAATTTCTCCTTCTATAATTAACTTCTAACATTAATGTTGAAAGAATTTTATCAGAAAAGACTGGCAATCTGTATAAGGTTCATGAGTGAGTCAGTGAGATGGTCCTCCAGAATATTCTGGACCCTGAATGCCACAGCACCCTGGCATGCTATACTCGACACAAAAGGAGCAGACATCCAGTCAATGTGCTGAATGCTGAGGAACTGAGGAATGGGAGTAGTCCTCCAAAGAGGAGAGGGTAATACCATTGACATGAGGAGGAGGCTTTTCTTGTCAATGAGAATGTTCAGATGCGCTGGGCACTCCAGGGCAGACAGGAGCTGATTGACATCCAGTTCCAGTTGATGAGAGCTGGCTATGGAAGATCATCATGGAATGTACAATATTCATTGGCCCTTGGATTGCAGTGTGGGGGTGAACTGCAGCTTCTTTTGATTTTGTTTGTGTTCCCTTTTGTTGTGTAAATAAAAGCTCATGTTTGAACTGCCTGTTTGCTTGTCTATATATGATGTTCCTTTATTGGACAATGACATGATAAGGGTCTTCAGTGGGCACTAGGAACAGAAAAGTAGTGATGCAGAGAGGGTGCATAGACAGAAAGTAGCTAAGTGTAGCTAAACTGTGAGGCCTGCTGGTTGTAGAGTGAAAAGCTGGGAGTATGGGGGAGTGTAATCCATATACTGTGGGAAGTGTGGCTTTGTGGCTTCAGTGCCAGTGCACCAGATTGCTAACACCTACCCAGGTGAACAACTGCCTTTTAAAGATGGCGCAGGTATAAGACATACTGAAAGAAACAAACACAAAGAACTGTGGATGTTAGAAATCAGAAACAAAGCCAGAAGTCGCTTAAAGAAATTCAGCAGGTTTGGCAACATCTGTGGAGCCAAAGCAGAGTTGGGTCCGATTCTTTGGAATTGACTGTAGCTGGGAAAAGATTGTTGTATATGTTGAAGATGGGGTGGGGGTGGTGGGGAGTGGGGAGGAATAAACAATAAGGGGAGAAGGAATCATAGACAGAGAACAACAGTTGTGCAGACAAAGGATTAGATAAAGGATTGGGAGAATCAGAAGCTGCTAAAGGAGACCAATGGGATGGTTGTGGTAGGAACTCATGTGAAAAGGCCTGGTATGGAGGAGTTGGTGGTAACACTGGGTAGACTGGTTCACTGCTTTGCAGAGCACTTACATTCCGTCTGCAAAATGCCCCTGAGATTCCTGTTGCCTGTGACTTCAATGCACTGCAGTGTTCCCTGTCCAACATCTCTGTTTCAGGTTTGCTGTAAAGCTCAGCATAAGCTAGAAGAACAGTATTTTATTTTCAGGTTGGGGACCTTGCAGCCTTCTGGACTTGATATCAAGTTCAAAAATTTTAGGGCCTGAGCACCTTTTCCCATGCACTTACCCCCAAATCCTCATATACCAGGCCACATGAGCTCCTATCACAAATGACCCTTTATCAGCTATTAACAGCCCCCATAGCAACTACCGATTCTCCCATTCCTTTGTCCAACTGTTCCTTTTCCTATGGGCTCCTTTTCCATCTACTGTTTACTCATTCCCCCCACCCCTTATGTAGAACATATATCAACCTTCTCCGAGCTATATCCAGTTCTGAAGTAAGGTCACTGGACCCGAAACATTAACTCTGCTTTCTCTCCACACGTGCTGCCAGACCTGCTGAGGTTTTCCAGCCATTTCTGTTTTTGAACAAGATGTGCTGGTCTTTTGGAGGATGTCAAGTGAATGGTGAGTTCTTTTGGGAAAGGCGGTTGGAAGAATGAGGCTAAACTCAGGTGAGGGGGTCCTCAAGAGGGCTGGGGGAGTGAGTGTATGATGTGAGTTTGGTAGAACAGGCTGAGACCACATGAGGCCTTGCAGAGAGAAAGCCTCCATTAAATCGGACAAAACTGACTTGTCGCCAAAAAAAGAAGCCCGAAGCTTCAGGCCCATGTGACAGTAACTACGCTCAGAAAATAAGGACAAAAGACTTGTGAAATATGAGGTAATGTTTCATTCTGGATAGCATTGTTCCAATCAAACCATGGGCTGTGACCATTACACTAACCGATCTCCTGTTATCTATGGAGTGTAGGGACAGGATACCTGGCCTGTACTGCCCCAGTCACTGACCTGAGGCCAGTTTAAACAGCTTACTGTCTCTCCGTGGGAGAGTGGAGAGACCAGTCTGAGATCTGTACTATTACTCACTGCTCACAACCAGCTGCTTCAACCACTTGAAGACAGTTTTGTGTACAAACTGTTTGGAAACAGAGAGAGAGAGAGAGAGAGAGAGAGTTCCTATGATTTCAGAGCTAATGGAAATCTCCCTACATTTATAATTAACATCCCTCTCACTCACTGAGTAACAGGAAAACCCTTCAGAGAATCTGCCCTAGAGAAATACAGCAACGTACTAGAAAGAGGAAAGGGAATCACTACAAACTGTGCCTGAAAATCACAAACTGCAGCTTTCACTTCCCCACCTGAGGCAGTCAGAGTTTCTGATTCAGGAATTCCGAGAGTTCAGGAGCAGAGCATCTCTAGGAAATAATCCCCAGACTTAGCACAGCTCAGATGTTCTGAGCTCACAGACCCAGACAGAATGGAGAGGGGACACAAAATGGAGAAATTCAACTTCATCACCTTGAACTCATGAGAGGCAACGGTCTCTAATTGTATAATCACTGGATTGTTATTTCAGAGACCCAGGCGATGTTCTAGAAGCCCAAGCAAGAATGGAATTTGAATTTGATAAAGTTAAGATTTAATTGTCAATCATATTAAAAAGACCCATCTGGGTCAGAATGACATGCATTCTCTTCACAACACAGCTCTCAAATCAGATTCTGAATGTATAACTGATCCATATCCAACCCACCATTAACACAATCTAGTACTTCTACCACAGTGTCAATCCACTGTCCCCTAGCCCCAGCCCCTCTGCTGGGCACTCCACTTTCCAAACCCATCTCACCTCTTCACTCCACATCCCAGTTGTCAAAAAGTTCTGCTCATCCAAAGCCCTGCTACCTGTATCCGAACTCTCAGCAATCCCATTTCGCGATCACTCCCTTTGCTCTTGTTCTTTTTGATCCCAGGAAGGGAGCGTGCCTGGGCAATCAGTGTTTATGACCCCTCACTAATTACTGTGAGCCCTTGGCCAATTCACAGTCGACAGCATCACTGTGGGCTTGAGTCATGTATAGGTCAGACTGGGGAAGGATGGCAGCTTCCCTTTCCAAGAGGATACTAATGATCCAGATGGATGTATACAATAAATTTAATGGTCACCATTGCTGTGACTAGCTTTTTATTGTTAATTAATTAATGTAATGAGCTCCTTCAGAGGAGCTGGTGGGAGCTCAGAGAATTCCTACAGTGCAGAAACAGGCTATTTGGCCCATCAAGTCCACACTGACCCTCCTAAGAGCATCCTAGCTAGACCCACCCCTTCTCTGTAACCCTGCAATTCCAATGGTTAACCCATTTAGCCTACACATCCCTGAACACTCTGGGCAATTTAACATGGCCAATCCACCCGAACCTGCACATCTTTGGACTGTGTCGGAAACTAGAGCACCCGGAGGAAACCCACGCAGACGTGGGGAGAATGTGCAAACTCTGCACAGACAGTTGCCTGACAGTGGAATCAAATGTGGATCCCTGACACTGTGATGGAGCAGTGCTAGCCACCATGCAACCTAAAGCTTCTGCAGAAGTCAGGTCCTCCGCGTTACAGGTTTAATTCTCAGGGTCAATTCGGGATCAGCAAGAAATAAAAGTCCTACCAGTCACACGTAGAAACGAAAAAACGACTGTAACTATTGTTCCTGTTCCCTGCGCCAGTGGTTGACACACATTTCCATTGGACCTTAGTCTCTCACTTAGTTTAGTCTAAAGGATGTAATAGTAGAGCATTTAGAAATACGTGATCAAGCAGGGGGATTGAAGATGACAGCGATCTAACAGGTCTGCTTTCCTGAGCTCTGCACCACAACTCAGGCAAAATAGTGCTTTCACCCTCCCCTTACTAGCTGCTTTGGTAAAAGTTGGTAGTTTTAAGTTCCTAGAATCTTTATATATTCTTTATAGTAATTAGAGAAGATGACTAAAGGGAAAGGGCCATGTGGATTGCAACATGCAAGGCATGCCCCTGCAGCAACAGACACACCCACAGCCCCAGCATTCACCTCCATGGAAGCCCCTTTGGACTTAGCTGCTCAGCAGAGTCTGGCTTCAGAGTTCATCAAACTCCAAGAAAAGATTGAGTCAGTGATGGTGGAGTCCCGGACCAGGCTGGAACCGATCTCAGTCATGCTGCAAAAGCATGAACAGGAGAAACAGCGTCTTGGTCAGCGGGAGGAGGAGGTTGAGCGATGGACTGCAGCATTGGAGACTGTGGCCTTGGCGGGATGGATCCAGGCACTGGAGAAGCAGGTACACGCCTCGAAAATCGAGGTCGGAGGAAGGATATCTGTGTTATTGGGCTGCCGGAGCGAGAAGAAGGGGATCAGTCAGTCAACTTATTTGAGCAATGGCTGCCACAGTTCTTGTGATGGGAAGCCGAGGCAGGCTGGCTGCAGATCCAGCGAGCTCACCAGGTTGTGGTGTGCCTGGGTTGGACCAGCACCCCCATCCAGTCCGAGTGTGATTCCAGTTTTATAGATGCAAGCAAAATATATTGGAAGCTTCCAGAACAATGGGGAAGGTTCCACAGGCCCTGAATTACGAGGGATCAAAGATTATGTTTTCTCAGGACATTTCTGCGGCTGTGATCTACAAGAGGAAGACTTTTAATGAAGTAGAGACGAGGTTGAGGGATTTGGATATTCAGTACTCTGTAAGGTATCCCGCAGTGCTACGTTTCAGCCATGGAAGGTTTGTGCTTGTCTTTGATTTGTTGGAAAAGGCAAAGGACTTTTTGGACACTTTAAAATAGACTAGCTGGTACAAGCAATATGGACAATAATGGTTCCTTGTGTTTTCTGTTGTGTCCCTTTATTATGTTTTTTTCCTCTTGCCTTCTTACTTTTTTAGAGATTGGGAAGCGTAGTCAGAGTTTCTTTTATTTTTGATTAGATTAGATTCCCTACAGTATAGAAACAGGCCTTCCACCCAACCAGTCCACACTGACCCTCCGAAGAGTAACCCACCCAGACCCATTTCCCTCTGACTAATGCACCGAACACTATGGGCAATTTAGCATGGCCAATTCACCCCATACCTGCACATCTTTAGACTGTGGGGTGTAACTGGAGCACCCAGAGGAAACTCACGCAGACACAGGGAGAATGTGCAAACTCCACACAGAAAGTCACCTAAGGCTGGAATCGAACCTGGGACCCTGGTGCTGTGGGGCAGCAGTGCTAACCACTGAGCCACCGTGCCGCCCCTCAGCATGATTTCCCTTTCTCAGGAGCCTGTGAACACGGCCCACCGGGAACTGCAAGCCAGCCCGGGATGACGGAGACTTCACCTTGGTGCGAGTTTTTCCACTGCCCTTTCTTCTTCCAGTCATCGTCACAAGCACTTTCACAGAGAATGCTGTAGTTTGATGAATTTTGGTTTGATTTTTATCAGAAATAACGGGGGGTTGATGCACGGATGGAATGAGTGTAATACCAGTTTGTAATTTCTTAGTTTGAATGATTTATGTATTCTTTACTTTTGGGTTGTCTGGGTCTGGGCCATAGCTTCAGCGAAAAGGAGACATGGAGGTGTTTGTGAGTAAGTGTGAGTGCCCCCTATGGGCAAAGGGTAAGTCTCCTATTCTCTGTTTTTTATTATGGTTTATTGTAGGTGTAGTTTTTGGATATTTTGTTTTGGTAGTTTCTGTCAAGGTGTTTTTTAGACTCTATGAGTCCTTCATTGTTTCGGCTCGGTGAGTAGGGTTCTTCCTCTTGGGGGGTCAAAGGCTGTTTCAGATGGCTATGGCTAGTTGTTCGTTTAAATAGTGCACCTGGAATATTAAGGGGAGTCACTCACTGATTAAGAGAAAGAAAGTATTTTCGAGCCTTATAAGTGTTCTTGGATATCAATTCAGGTATGGCCAATATGCTGTCAGTGTTTTGGGATACTGCCAACGCCTATGCAAGGGGTATAATTATCTCTTCTTCAGCAAGTTGGAAATGACAGAGGGGAGAACAACAGCATATGCTTGAGGGTTGGATGAAGGCAACTGAGACTGTGTACTTTGACAGTCCATCTGTGATTAAGTTACAGCAGATCTCAGCTCTTCAAGGCTGCTCTGAACTCCATGCTTACTCAGACAGCGAAGAGAGAGAGAGATCTCTTTCGTGAAACAAAGGTTTTTTGAGTTTGGTGAAAAGCCAGGTGATTACCTGGCATATCTGGCTAGGAAGAAGAGCACCTCCCCAGTTTATTACATCTATTAGAGAGGGTACTGGTACTTTTACTTATGATTCCAAAAAGGTCAACTTATTACAAAAATAGGAATTGCTGGAGAAGCTCAGCAGGCCTGGCAGTATCTATGGAGAGAAATCAGAAAGCACCACTGGTGTCAGACTCACCAGTCTACAGTTCACTGACCTTTCTTTACAGCCTTTCTTTAATAATGGCACCATGTCAGTTCTCCTCCAGTCTTCTGGCACCTCACCCATTGCTTTTGATGATACAAATATCTCAGCAAGGGGCCCAGAACTCATTTCCCTAGCTTCCTACAAAGTTCCAGGGTACAATGGATCAGGTGCCGGAGATTTATCCACTTTTATGCATCTTAAGACATCCAGCACCTTCTCTTCTGTAATATTTCATTTTTTAAGATATCACAATTTATTTTCTCAAGATCTCAAGTTTCCATGTTCTTTTCCAGAGTAAATGCTGCCACAAAATACTTGTTTAATACCTCACCTATCTCCTGAGCTTCCACACATAGATGGCTTTGTTAATCATTAAGAGGCCCCATTCTCTCCCTTGTTACTTTTTTGCTCCTAACGTATTTGTGGAATCTTTTTGGATTCTCCTGACCTCATTTGCCAAAGCTGTCTCATGTCACCTTCTTGCCCTCTTGTTTTCCATCGTAAGTATAATCTATTACCCTATATGTATCAGGTGCAGTGATTGTCAGATTAGTAAATACATTGCATAAAGAGGGAATATACTTATTCCTGGGTAATGAGTTTTATGTTTCAGCATTCACTAGAGAGAGAGAGACATTGTTCATAATGAGAACACCATGGATTAGGTTAATAGGCTTGAACAGATTGATATTAAGAAAGTGGATGTGCTGAAAATTCTGGGAAGCATCAAGATAGTCCAGGGCTCAACTGGATATATCCAAGGTTACCACGGGAAGTGAGGAATGCGATTGCTGTGCCTGTGGCGATGATCTTTGCATCCACATTCTCCACGGGAGTAGTAGCGGATGATTGGAGGGAGGTGAATGTCGTTCCTCTGTTCAAGAAAGGGAATAGGTAAATGTCTGGGAATTACAGAACTGCCAGTCTAACATCTGTGGTAAGCAAGGCACTGGAAAGGATTCTGAGAGATAGGATTAATGACTAGGTGGAAAAACATCGTTTGATTAAAGATGGTCAGCATGGCTTTGTGACGGGCAGGCCATGCCTCACCAGCCTTATTAAGCTCTTTGAGGATGTGACGAGACAAGTTGAAGGTCCTCAACCCACAAGCATTTCCATCTCGAAGGATGGGGTAGCAGATACATGTGAGCACCACCACCTCAAGTTCCCCTCGAAGCCAGTCACTGGTTATATATCACTTGGAAATATATCACCATTCCTTCACTGTCACTGGGTCAAAATCATGGAATTCTCACCCTAAGAGCATTGTGGGTCAACTCACAGCATGTGGCATACAGCTCACCACCACCTTAAGGGCAACTAGGGACAGGTAATAAATGCTGGCCACCCACATTCATGAATGCCATTGTGGCTCGACTCACAGCAGGTGGACTGCAGTGGTTCACATTGGGAGCTCATCACCACCTTCTCATGGGCAGCTAGGGTTAGGCCATAAATACTGACCAGTCAGAGGCACTCACATCCCACAAATGATTAAAAATAGACGGTTGTGCACTCTCTGCCTTCACTTATTTTAAGCACCTTGAAAATATCTAAAAAAAAAATTAGGTTTATGTGGGAACACTGTGAACTTACTTCCCTTATGCTAACTGTGCTTCCTTAACCCTAGTTTGCTTACTTAGTTTCCTTTATATTATTGGCCGTGACTTTGACTGTGTATCCAAATTCTGAATGAATGCCATCTCCAAGTCTGATGATGATACAACCATGGTGGGATGGATATCAAACTATGATGAGTCAGGATATAGGAAAGAGATAAAGGGCTTGGTGATATGGTGCAATGATAACAACCTGTCTCTCTTTCAGTCTCAGAAAGAAAGGACGAGATCACGCCCTCATTGATATCAATGGAGTGGAAGTTGAGAGGGTGGAGAGCATCAAGTTTTCAGGAGTGACAATAACTGACAAACTTGGCCCCTTAGATGCAATGGTCAAGATGGCATAACAACGCCTCTTCCTCCTTAGGTGGCTCAGAAATTTGGCATGTCCATAAAGACTCTCACCAACCTTTAGAAAAGATATCGGCTGGGTAAGGCAAATGCTCTGACCATTTCTGTAAGAAACTACAACCGTGACCATCACAGAAGCCAACCTCCCATTCCTGGACACCATTTACACCCTTCATTGCCATGGAAAGGCTGCCACTCCCAACAAAGACCCATCCCACCCTGATAATGCTCTCCTACAACCTCTTCAGTCAAGCAGAAGTTATCGAAGATTGAATATGTGCACCAGCAGGTTCAAGGAAAGTTTCTTCCCAGCCATTATTAGACTGATGAATGTCTAAATTTGAATCTCTAAATTCAAATAATGTTGATCTTGCTAAAATTGACCTTGCCTTGCGCATGTTCTATGTGGTGTAACCTATAAGCCTTACTCTGTCCAAGTTTTTTCACCCCATGATATGTATGTCCTTACTGACTGTAATCTGCCTGTACTGCTCACAAACAAAGCTTTTCACTGTACGTAGGTACACATCACAATAAATCATTTAAAATCAAATTGGAATTCGCCTGTTTTAGAGTGATTAATTTGGTGCAGACTCGATGGGCTGAAAGGCCTTTTCTGTGCTATATGAATCTATGAAATATGAGGTGATGAATTTTGTCAGAAATAACAAAGCAAGGCAAATTGGGAAGACTTCAGAGTTACTCAGTAAAAGATAATTGTTTTTGAACAGAATTCAAGTCCACAATTTCATGTAAGAGCTAAATTTGAGTTAGCCACTGTTCATAAAATTCAAATCCACTGATTGGTAACTCCCTACAGTTATACAACCAATGCGTATCATAGAATCCCTACAGTGTGGAAACAGGCCATTTGGCCCAATGGATCCAAACTAACCATCCCCCTATCCTATCACTGCAGTTTCCATGGGTAATACACATAACCTACACATCCTTGAACACTGGCCAATCCACCTAACTTGCACACCTTTGGACTATGGGAGGAAACTAGAGCACCTGGCAGAAGCCCACACAGACACAGGGACAATGTGCAAATTCCACATAGACAGTTGCCTAATGTTGGAGTTGAACCTGTGTCCCTGGCACTGTGAGGCAGCAGTGCTAACCACTGAGCAAGCATGCCACCCTTAATTCACACCCAGTTAACTCTTCATTAATATATGTGTCACCTGTTTCCTTGTCTGTTATGTCCCAGGCATTCCTTCAGACCATAGAACATAGAACATAGAACATAGAAGGATACAGCGCAGTACAGGCCCTTCGGCCCTCGATGTTGCGCCGACCGAGTCCTACCTAACCTATACTAGCCCAATAACTTCCAAATGCCTATCCAATGCCCGCTTAAATGAACATAAAGAAGGAGAGTTCACCACTGATACGGGCAGGGCATTCCATGAACTCACAACCCGCTGTGTGAAGAATCTACCCCTAACATCTGTCCTATACCTACCACCCCTTAATTTAAAGCTATGTCCCCTAGTAACACCTGACTCCATTAGCGGTAAAAGGTTCTTAGTATCTACCCTATCTAAACCCCTAATCATCTTATACACTTCTATCAGATCTCCCCTAAACCTTCTCTTCTCCAATGAGAACAGCCCCAAGTGCCTCAGCCTTTCCTCATACGATCTTCCTACCATTCCAGGCAACATCCTGGTAAACCTCCTCTGCACTCGTTCTAAAGCTTCCACATCCTTCCTATAGTATGGCGACCAAAACTGCACACAATACTCCAAATGAGGCCTCACCAGAGTCTTATACAACTGCAACATGACCTCAGGACTCCGGAACTCAATTCCTCTGCCAATAAAGCCCAGTACACCATATGCCTTCCTCACAGCACTATTTACCTGGGTGGCAACTTTCAGAGATCTGTGTACATAGACACCAAGATCCCTCTGCTCATCCACACTACCAAGTAGCCTACCATTAGCCCAGTAATCCATCATCTTGTTATTCCTACCAAAGTGAACGACTTCGCACTTAGCTACATTGAATTCCATTTGCCACATTTCCGCCCAGCTCTGCAACTTATCTATATCCCGCTGTAACCTACCACTTCCTTCCTCACTATCCACAACTCCACCGACTTTCGTGTCATCCGCAAACTTGCTTACCCAGCTTTCAAGTCCTTCCTCTAGATCATTTATAAAGATAACAAAAAGCAATGGTCCCAAAACAGATCCTTGTGGTACACCGCTAGTAACTGCGCTCCAAGATGAACATAATCCATCAACTACTACCCTCTGTCTCCTTCCAGCCAGCCAATTCCTAATCCAAACCTCTAATGTATCCTCAATGCCATACCTCCGAAGTTTTAGCATTAGCCTACCATGGGGAACCTTATCGAACGCCTTACTAAAATCCATATACACAACATCTACTGCTTTACCCTCATCCACTTCCTTAGTCACCTTCTCAAAGAACTCAATAAGGTTTGTGAGGCACGACCTGCCCTTCACAAAACCATGCTGGCTATCCCTGATCACGTTATTCCTACCCAGATGTTCATAAATCTTATCCCTTACCATTCTCTCTAAGACTTTGCCCACCACTGAAGTCAGACTCACTGGCCTATAGTTACTAGGGCTATCCCTACTCCCTTTCTTGAACAATGGGACCACATTCGCAATCCTCCAGTCCTCTGGTACTATTCCCGTTGACAATGACGACATAAAAATCCAGGCCAATGGCTCTGCTATCTCCTCCCTAGCTTCCCATAGGATCCTGGGGTAAATGCCATCAGGCCCAGGAGACTTATCTATATTCATCCTTTCCAATATTCCCAAAACCTCTTCCCTGCATATTTCCAGGGCATCCATTCTAATTATTTGTGATTCCATATTCACATCAGCAACAGTGTCCTGTTCCTGAGTTGTCCTGTACCATGTGAGGTAATAATTGTGGATGTGGTACCAATCTACCGCTTGGTTCTGGATGGTGTCAAGCTTCTTGAGTGTTGTTCGAGCTGCAACCATCCAAGCAGCTCAAGAGCATTTCATTGCATTCCTGTGTTACTCACCAGAGTATTCCCAGCCTCTGACCTGCTCTTGTAGCAACTACATTTATGGGGTGAGTTCAGTCGAGTTTCTGATCCATTCTGGCCATAGTGGGGTATTCAGTGATAGTAATAAATATCCAAGGGTGATGGTTAGATTCTGTCTTATTGAAGTTCCTCATTGTCTGGCATTGTGTGCCATTAATGTCACTTTCCACTTGTATATTGTCCAGATCTTGCTCCATTTGAACATGGACTGCTTCAGTACCTGAGGAGTTGTGAACAATGCTGAACACTGTGTAATCATTGGCAAGCATGCCTACTTCTGACCTTATGACAAAGGCAAGGTCATTGATGAAGCATGTGAAGCATTGATGAAGATGGTTGGGCCTTAGGATACTATCTGGAGGAACTCCTGTAGAGATATCCTGCAGCTGAGATGACAAACCTCCAACAACAGCAAACACCTCCCTATGTGCCACATATGGCTCTAACCACCAGAGAGTTTGCCCGCTGATTCTCATTGATTCGGTTTTGCTCAGGGATCCTTGGTGCTGCACTCGGTGGAATGCAACCTTGATGTTAAGGGCAGTCATTCTCACCTCACCTCTGCAATTCAGCCTTTCTATCCATGTCTGAACCAAGGCTATAATGAGGTCAGGAGCTGAGTGGCCCTGAAGGAACCCAAACTCAGCACATTGATTGGACGATGCCAGTGTTGTTACTGTACTGAAACAGACTGACCAGAGGCTTGGGTAGTTCTCAGTAATGTTGGCAGGGTACTATGTAGTTTCCAGTGTCTTCAGACATTTCTTGATTCAAGTGGATTGAATTGAATTTAATCTGTGACGTTTTTATTCATTTGCAGAACATAGGCATTGTTGGCAGCGCCATCTTTTATTGCCCATCCATGGTTGCCCTGGAGATGGTGGTGATGAGTTGTCCTCTTGAACCTCAGCAGGCTCTGGGATGTAATGGCACCCACTGAGCTGTGATGCTCCAGCCACTGTCCTGAGGCCACGTTATACAGCTCACTAACTCTCTGAGGGAGAATGGACTCACTGCTCAAAACCAGCTGATTCAATCTCTTGAAGATAGTTTGTGTATATGATCTGCTCAGAACCACAGAGGGAGAGAGAGAGAGAGAGAGAGAGAGAGAGAGAGTTGCTGTGATTTCAGAGCTAATGGAAATCTCCCTTCATCTATATTTAATGTCCATCTCACTCACTGAGCTACAAGAACAAACCTCAGGGAAGCAGTGGGTGGCACGATGGCACAGTGGTTAGCGCTGCTGCCTCACAGCGCCTGAGACCTGGGTTCAATTCCCGACTCTGGCGACTGACTGTGTGGAGTTTGCACGTTGTCTGCGTGGGTTTCCTCCGGGTGCTCCGGTTTCCTCCCACAGTCCAAAGATGTGCGGGTCAGGTGAATTGGCCATGCTAAATTGCCCATAGTGTTAGATAAGGGGTAAATGTAGGGGTATGGGTGGGTTGCGGGTCGGTGTGGACTTGTTGGGCCGAAGGCTTCTGACTCGGAGCTGCTCTGCTTTTGACTCTTGGAATTGCTAAAACTTTGACTGCCTCAGGTGGGGAAGTGAAAGCTGCAACTTGAGATTTTCAGGCACAGTGTTTAGTGATTCCTTTCCTCTTTCTGCTTTATTGCTATATTTCTGTGTGACTGCTTCTCTGAAGGGTTGTTCTGGTAACTCAGTGAGTGAGAGGGACATTAAACATAGATGTAGGGAGATTTCCATCAGCTCTGAAATCACAGCAACTCTCTCTCTCTCTCCCTCTGTGGTTCTGAGCAGATCATATACACAGACTATCTTTAAGAGGTTGAATCAACTGGTTTTGAACAGTGAGTTTTTTGTCCCTCAGAGAGTTAGTGAGCTCTATAATGTGGCTTCGGGACAGTGGCTGGAGCATCACAAGACAGATCTCCTGTCCCTATACTCTCCTGACTCCGTAGACATGTTCAGATGGAGGACATGCCTGCATATTGAGCTCCCACAGCTCAATATCCTGCCATCTCTTACTGTCTTGGAGCCTAGATCACCTTGACTAGTGGTATGGAGGAGAGATAGAATACAACACAAGACCAGGCCCTTCAGCCCACCACACCTGGTCCGTCCATGATGCTATTCTAAACTAATCCTATCTAACTGCACCTGGTTCATATCCCTCTATTCCCTGCTTGTCATGTGCCTTAATAAATGCCTGTTAAATATTGCTATCATATCTGATTTTACCCTGGCAGTGCGTTCCAGGTACCTATCACCCTCTGTGTGAAAAATGTACTTTGCATATCTCTCTTTAATCTTACCCACTAAGCTGAAATCCTATGCCCCGCAGCATTTGACATTTGGAAATTGAAAGTCATAGAGTGTGGACTGTCTCCTTTGGTTCTCCCTGAATTCCCTGAGCCACTCAGCTCTTTAGTCAGGAAGATCAGAAGTGGGGATGTTCACTGATGATTGTGCAATGTTCAGCACCATTCACAACTCCTCAGATACTGAAACAGCCCGTGTTCAAATACAACAAGATCGGGACAATATCCAGGCTTGGGCTGACATATGGCAATGACATTCATACCACATAAATGCCAGACAATCACCATAAGAGACAATCTAAGTGCTGCCCTTTGACATTCAATGATGTTACCATCACTGAATCCCCCGCAATTAACATCTTCGGAGTTAATATTAACCAGAAACTCAATTAGACTAGCCATATAAATACAGCAGTTACAAGACCAGGTACAGTGGCTCAGAATTCTGCAGCAAGTAACTCACCATCTGACCAGCATTCTCGCCGATTTTCTTTACAGCTACACATTACTTTGAGTCCAGTGTGAGGCAGCGACTTCCAGGACTGCCAATCAATGCTGCAATTAGTGTGCCAATCACTGTTCACAGAACCTCAGAGTGGCTGCACATGCAACTTCAAGGGAATGTTGCTCCTGACTCCCTGAAGACTGTTCACCATCTACAAGCCACAGGTCAGGAGTCTGACTATCTACAAGGTGCAGTACAGAAATTCAGCAAAGATCCTTAGATGGCTTCTTCCAAACCAATGGCCACTTCCATCCAGAAGGACAAGAGCAGATATGTGGGAACACCACCACCTGCACGTTCCCTCCAAGCCACTCGCCATCCTGATTGGAAATATATTAATATTCTTTCACTGTCGCTAGGTTAAAATCCTGGAATTCCATTTCTTAGGCATTATGGATCAAACTACAGCACACAGACTGCAGCGGTTCAAGAAGGCAGCTCCTCCCCATTTATTAAGGGCATCCAGGGACAGGCAAAAAATACTGAGACAGAGAAACTCTGTCATCTCCCCTGGATGGAAAGCAGCCTTTGGGTGGATGACGAAGAAGAGCAAGACAGCTCTCCTGGACAACATTTATCCCTCAATCCACATCATTAAAACTGATTCAGAGTATCCTACTGTACAGGAGAAGCCCTTCAGCCCATCAAATCTGTGCTTCCAAAACTATGCTAACTAGGCAAACGCGAAGACTGCAGATTCTGGAGGTCAGAGTCTCGATTAGAGTGATTTGGAGATGCCGGTGTTGGACTGGGGTGTACAAAGTTAAAAATCACACAACACCATTGTTGTAGTCCAACAGGTTTAATTGGAAGCACACTAGCTTTCGGAGTGCTGCTCCAACTATCACCTGATGAAGGAGCGTTGCTCCGAAAGCTAGTGTGCTTCCAATTAAACCTGTTGGATTACAACAATGGTGTTGTGTGATTTTTAGATTAGAGTGGTGTTGGAAAAGCACAGCAGGTCAGGCAGCATCCGAGGAGCAGGAAAATCGACGTCTCGGACAGGAGCAACTATATTAACACCTATATTAATCCCACTTTCCCACATTCGGCCCATTGCCTGAACACAATGAAATGTAAATGCTCACCCAAGTACTTTTTAAAGATTGTGAGGTTTCCCAATTCCACTATCCTCCCAGGCAGGGCATTGCAGTCCCTTACCTTCCACTCTGTGAAAAATGATTCCTTATATTCCTTCCACCTTAAAATCATTTCCCCTTATCATTGACCCTTCGATGAAGAGGAACAGTTATAGAGACATAGACTCATAGAGATGTACAGCACGGAAACAGACCCTTCGGTCCAACCCATCTATGCCAACCAGATATCCCAACCCAATCTAGTCCCACCTGCCAGCACCCGGCCCATATCCCTCCAAACCCTTCCTATTCATATACCCATCCAGATGCCTCTTAAATGTTGCAATTGTACCAGCCTTCACCACTTCCTCTGGCAGCTCATTCCATACACATACCACCCTCTGTGTGAAAAAGTTGCCCTGTAGGTCTCTTTTATATCTTTCCTCTCTCACCTTAAACCTATGCCCTCTAGTTCTGGACTCCCTGGCCCCAGGGAAAAGACTTTGTCTATTTAACCTATCCATACCCTTCATAATTTTGTCAACGTCTATAAGGTCACCCCTCAGCCTCCGACTCTCCAGGGAAAACAGCCCCAGCCTGTTCAGCCTCTCCGTATAGCTCAAATCCTCCAACCCTGGCAACATCCTTGTAAATCTTTTCTGAACCCTTTCAAGTTTCACAACATCTTTCTGATAGGAAGGAGACCAGAATTGCACACAATATTCCAACAGTGGTCCAACCAATGTCCTGTACAGCCGCAACATGACCTCCCAACTTCTGTACTCAATACTCTGACCAATAAAAGAAAGCATACTAAACGCCTTCTTCAATATCCTATCTATCTGCGACTCCACTTTCAAAGGTCTCTTTGTTCAGCAACACTTCCTAGGACCTTACCATTAAGTGTATATGTCCTGCTAAGATTTGCTTTCCCAAAATGCAGCCACCTCGGATTTATCTGAATTAAACTCCAACTGCTACTTCTCAACCCATTGGCCCATCTGGTCCAGATCCTGTTGTAATCTGAGGTAACCCTCTTTGCTCTCCACTACACCTCCAATTTTGGTGTCACCTGCAAACTTACTAACTGTACCTCTTATGCTCGCATCCAAATCATTTACGTAAATGACAACAAGTAGAGGACCCAACACCGATCCTTGTGGCACTCCACTGGTCACAGGCCTCCAGTCTGAAAAACAACCCTCCACCACACCCTCTGTCTTCTACATTTGAGCCAGTTCTGTATCCACATGGCTAGTCCTCCCTGTATTCCATGAGATCTAACCTTGCTAACCAATCTCCCATGGGGAACCTTGTCGAATGCCTTAGTGAAGTCCAAATAGATAAAAAGTTAAAAATAATGACTGCAGATGCTGGAAACCAAATTCTGGATTAGTGGTGCTGGAAAAGCACGGCAGTTCAGGCAGCATCCGAGGAGCAGTAAAATCGAATTTACGGGCAAAAGCCCTTCATCAGGAATACAGGCAGAGACCTGAAGGGTGGAGAGAAAAGCGAGAGGAGGATCACATCTACCGCTCTGCCCCCATCAATCCTCTTTGTTCCTTCCTCAAAAAACTCAATGAAGTTTGTGAGACATGATTTCCCACGCACAAAGCCATGTTGACTATCCCTAAACAGTCCTTGCCTTTCCAAATACATGTACATCCTGTCCCTCAGGATTCCCTGCAAAAACTTGCCCACTACTGACGACAGACTCACTGGTCTATACTTCCCTGGCTTGTCCTTTCCACCCTTCTTAAACAGTGGCACCACATTAGCCAACCTCCAGTCTTCCGGCACCTTGCCTGTGACTATCGATGATACAAATTGCTTTCTATTCACCCTGTCAATGCCACTCATACTTTTACACACCTCCATCAGATCCACACTCAACTCTCACTCCTCCAAAGAAAGCTTGTGCAGACTCTCATCATTGCTGAAATACTCCACCCCGGGCAACTTCATCGTGAATCTCCTCTGCACTCCCTCCAGTGCAGACCTACAGTTTAGTGACCAGAATTGTACACAATGTTCCAGGTGTAGCCAAACCAAACTCCTGTACAGCTCCAGCATAATCTCCCTGCTCTTAGAATCCAAGCCTCAACTGATATAGGCACTTGCCAATGATTGAGTGTCAGGTGATGATTACAGTCTAGCTTGTGGGGTATTGCTGTGTACACAGTTCTTGCTGTCTCTCCTACAATATTGTCAGTGATTTCTGTTGAAAATGTCCTCATTGCCTGTGAAGGATTTGAGAGGTCCTGAATTGGGAAAGGTGCTATGTAAATACAGCTGTCTCTGCCTTTTCCTCCTGCAGTGAGTTATTTTGATGTTAATCTCACTTCCTGCTCTGAGCTGCCTCTCGGAGGGGGATTCAGTCAATCAGGAAGCTCGATTGCTCTCATTGTCTCTCTCTCTCTCACCCGGAGAGGGAAGTTGGGGTTGGGCTGAGGGAATCGAGATGACAGTTTGCTGAGAAACACTGACCTCAGAGGATCCAGCTGCTCGTGCTCCTGTCTCCAAGAATCTCATTCACAGAACAACATGAACTTCCCATTTCAGGGAGAACAGCCATGGAGGACCAATTCCAGGGAGAGCTGTCATTGCTGGGGCACTGGGGAAGTTTCGGCGGGGGGCCATATTGCTGACTGGGTGCAGTTTCTCCAGGATATAAAGCAGGAGGTGACAGCTCCCTCATCAGCCACTCTCCCTCTTCAACACTGAACACTCCCAAGGTGAGCCAGGCCAGGATGAGGACAGCACTGTGTGTAGCTGCCGTTGTGGTGGGAGCACTGGCAATCTGCTTGATCCAGGATGGTGTGACTGCCGCCCCAGGTAAGAGAGAGGCTTCCTTCTTCCCAATCTTTGCTCAGAAGCTGAGAATGAGGTTCCAGAGCCCCTGCTGGTTTCTATGGACTATTTGTGCTACTTATGCAATGCAATGATTCCTTTTCATTCCATTCAATGTGGGCCAATGATTCCAAATAGAAACATAACAAAGAGAGAGAGAGAGAGAGAGTGAGAGAGAGAGACCACTCAGCCCATCCAGCTGTTTGCTAGAATGAATCAATGGGTTAATCTCTCCTGCTCTGTCTGTCCAATCCTTGTCAATTTCTCCCTCCTTGTGTGGAAATGGGTGGGAGACTTTCCTCAAGTACATGGAAGTCTGATAAGAAACTTGATGGAGGGTTTGCAGGTGTCCAGGGGGTTTGATATGGGGAAGATGTTTCCACTTGTGATAGAGAGCAGAACTCAGAGTGATCCAATTAAACAGTCCCGAAACAATCCCATTGGGAATTGAGGAGAACATCCTTCACCTGACTAGAAAATATGCCATAAATCCGGAAGGAGTGGTTGATGCGAATAACATTGAGATGTTTTAAAGAGCAGCTGGATAAACACATAAATGAGAGAGAAATAGCAAGATATGTGGATGGGGTGAGCAAGGCCTGTGCAAGGGTTTGAAACTGTAGCAGGGAGCAGATGGGCTGAATGGTCTGTGTGCACTCAGAGTGTTCCTAGATGAAGACGTGTAGGATACGGTGACGGTGTGAGAATGTGCTGTGAATGTGCTCAAGGTTTCACTGTCTCCATTCCTCCTCCTCCACATTGCAGCTGGCTCTGTGACTGTCGATTGCTGTGAGAGCTTTAAGACCACTCGCATTCCTCATAAACGGCTCGTAAACTTCACCAGGACAGTTGGCTGCTCCACCCCCTCCATCATGTGAGTGTTTCACGGTGTTTTTATCACAGTCTGAGGAAATGAAAGGGTTGGAGCTGGTGGCTGTGATTCTCTGATAATCATAATCTCATCTCACTCTTTCAGCTTCACAAACAGGAGGAAGATGAGAATTTGTACGAGAGCGAGTGAGAAATGGGTTCAAGATGCAGTGGCATTTCTGGAGAAGAAACTGGGGATTGGAAGACAAGAACCCACTGAAAGCACAATCTTTTAATCCACTGGAAACGCATGGAGTGTTGGACTGACTGGTGTTACACTGGGGGACAGGCAGAATGGAGAAGGTGGATCCACAAACTGATTCCCTGATCACTTGCAATATTCCTGTTGCTGTGCTCATTCACATGAAAGACTATGAATGGTAACTAACTAACTTTCCCTGTGTCTTGCCCAATCATCAAACTAGTGAATACTGTTCATGGAACAGGAGAAATGTGACTGGACATCAATGGGACAGACTGAGGGAACAGTTAGTCTGACATTGGATAAGATTCCAGCAATTGTCCAGCTGATCCCAGGATCATCCCAGAGGCTTTCGGTCTCTACACTCAGTGGGGTTTGTTCAACTATTCCCTTCCACCTGAGGGCTAGGTGGGCACAACTATAATCCCCACTCTCACCACAGTGAGAGTTTTTTCGGGGTGGGGATTAGGTCAGTCTGGGGTTGGGATTTGGATCAGTCTCTGGAGGTGGGAATGTGTGTATACAGAGAATGGGGCCAATCTCTGAGGTCGGTGGTAGGTCAGCCTGTGCTGGTTGGTCTTGGTTAGTCTCTAGGAGTGGGGACTATCTGTCAGACTCCCTGAGAACTACTCTAATTCCATTAGTAATCGCGGAATGATCGTGATTTTTCTCTTTCCTCTCCCTCATTGCCTTACTGAATTCCCACCTCCTGCTATTTATCCATTGAAACTGTGACAATGAAATAAAGGTTGTTTCTGAAGAAAATGTCTCTCTGGTTTTCCTGTCTCTCAGCAGCTTCATTTTTCACCTTTCAGTTTGCTGCACAGGAGAAACAGCGTTGAATTTCCTGCCATTTTTCACTGTCACCTTCCATTGGTTGTTTTCCGTTCAGAGACTAAGACAGCTGAGCTGATTGGCTGAGAATTGGGGGAAGGGTCAGAATAGACCTTGTGCATTTACATACATTTCAATGTATCTCCATCAAATTTAAACCATGCAATCAGATCATTTTGTCCACGCTGTGGGTATACCCTGCTTATGCCCCACTTGAGCATATCTGGGAAACACACCTTAGGAAGATTACAGTGGCCTTGGAGGGACCACAGGTTCGGCTTACAAGAATAATAACTTGACTTCAGCCATTCATTTATGAGGAAAGGTTGTGCAAATGTGGCCATTTTCTCCACAATTCAGAAGTATTTAAGATATTAACAGAAAAAGACAAGGTAGACAATGATAAATTATTCTAGAACTGGGATGCGTAGTCTGAGAATTCAGGCCAGGCCATTTATGACAGCTGTTAGAAGGCACTTCTACGGACAAAACCTGGTGGAACTTTGGAACTCTCTTCCACAAATGGGAGCGGGATGCTGGTTCAGTTCATGTTAAATCTGAGAAATCTGTCAAATCAATTTTTGATCAGCCAAGATATTAAGTCTCAAGCACCAAAGGAAGTTAGGCCACAGATCAGCCTTGAGCTTATTGAATGGTGGAACAGGGTTGAAGGGCTGAAGGCATACTCCTGCTCCTATGTTTCCATATACACATTTGAATCCACAACAAACTGGCCTCTTCATCTCAGCCAGACCCGAATGTCTCCTGTTATCAATAGGATGGTCCTGTCTTCTCCTCCATGTCTTTACAGACTAATTGTGGTAACTACAGAAGGGTCGCCCAACTATCTAACACAGGGAAGGTCATTATCAAAATCGTTGTTACACCTCATGGGATGACTTGTAGCAGTCTGATTCCTAAATGAAATCTGGATTAATAAATCAAATGCGTTTTTAAAAATCTTGTTGATGTGATGGTAAGTTACTGAAATGGTTGGTCAAATTGCAGAATTTCCTCAATTACACAACAGAAGTTTATGACATAAAGATAAAGAAAAAGAGGGTATCAGGATAGAGAACCACTGTAAAAAAACCAACTTAAATATCAAATTAAACAAAATTTAATTCCCCAACACTGTGGACTGGAAAGGCCTGGGTAATTTCACACATTGTCAGGAAGATGTTGGAACAACTTAGCCAGAGGAGTGACAGGCTTTGGAACACTTCAGTACTGTTTTTTGATATCATGCAGAGTGAATCAAACTGGCTGAAAACTGGCATTTGTGATGTTGGAGGCTGAGATCGATCACCCACTCAGTACTTCAGGCTGAAGATTGTTGTAAATGCTTCAGCCTTACCTTTTGCACTGATGTACAGGATTCTTCATTATTGAGAATGGGGTATTTGTGGAGCTTCCTCCTCCAGTGAGTTGTTTAATTGTTCACCACTATTCATGACTGGGACATCATAGGGTCATAGAATCATAGAGTCCTACAGCACAGAGACCCGCCCTTTGGCCCAAACTGGTCCGTGCCGACCAAAATGTTTATCCAAGCTAAACTCATTGCCCTGCACTTGGCCCACATCCTTCTAAATCTTTCCTATCCATGTATTTGTCCAAATGCCTTTTAAATGTTGTTAATGTACCCACCTCAACCACTTCCGCTGGCAGCTCATTCCATATGCATACACATTGTGTGTAAAAACGTTGCCCCTCCAGGTTCCCTTTTATTCTTTCCCCTCTCACCTTAAACTGATGCTCTCTAATCCTCGAATCCCCAACCCTGGGAAAAAGACTGAGCGCATTCACTCTATCCATGCCTCTCATGATCTTATAATCTTATGTAAGGACCCCTTCTCAGTCTCCAATACTCTAAAGAAAAAAGTCCTAGTTTGTCCAACCTCTCCCTACAACACAGACATTTGAGACCTAGCAACATCCTTGTGAATTTCTTCTGCACTCGTTCCAGTTCAATAACATGCTTCCTATAGCAAGGCGATCAAAATTGAACACAATACTCTTAGTGCAGCCTCGCCAACACCCTCTATAACTAGATTAGATTACTTACGGTGTGGAAACAGGCCCTTCAGCCCAACAAGTCCACACCCACCCATACATTTACCTAACACTACAGGCAATTTAGCACAGCCAATTCGCCAAACCCGCACATCCTTGGAATGTGGGAAGAAACCGGATCACCCGGAGGAAGCCCACACAGACACAGGGAGAACATGCAAACTCCACACAGATGTCACCTGAGACAGGAAATGAACCTGGGTCTCTGGCCCTGTGAAGCAGCAGTGCTAACCACTGTGCCACCACTACAGCAGGACTTCTCAGCTTCTATACTCAGTGCCCTGACTGATTAAGGCCAATGTGCCAAAATTCTCCTTCCCTGCCCTGCCTATCTCTGACTCCACTTTCAAGGAACTCTGAATTCCAAGGTCCCTCTGTTCCACTGCACTCCTTAAGGCCCTAACATCCACCTTGAAATAACTAAATTGATTTGACTTACCAAAATGAAAGACCTCACCCTTATCTACATTACACTCCATTTGCCGTTTCTTGGCCCACTTCCCCAGATGATCAAGATCCTGCTGCAGTTTCTGATAACCTGAACCCTTTGTTTATAAAGTTAAAAATCACAAAACACCAGGTTCGAGTCCAACATGATTATTTGGAAGCACTAGCTTTCGGAGCACTTCTCCTACATCAGATGGTTGTGGAGAATAAGATTGTAAGACACAGTATTTATAGCAAAAGTTTACAGTGTGCTATATTTGAAATATTATATACTTTCAATACATAATTTCAGTTACATTGCACTGTAAACTTTTGCTATAAATTCTGTGTCTCACGACCTTATACTCTACAATCACCTGATGAAGGAGCAGCGCTCCAAAAGCTAGTGCTTCAAATAAACCTGTTGAACTATAATCTGGTGTTGTGTGATGTTGAACTTTGTACACCCCAGTCCAACACTGGCATCTCCAAATCATGACTATCTTTGCTTATAGTTTCAGCCTGATTTCCTAAGCCACTGCATTCATGCTTCCCATTCATGACCCTCCGAGATGAACTCACAAGAAGATTCTGATCACATTTTAGATTAGATTAGATTACTTACAGTGTGGAAACAGGCCCTTCGGCCCAACCCGACCCACTCAGACCCATTCCCCTACATTTACCCCTTCACCTAACACTATGGGCAATACATCATGGCCAATTCACCTAACCTGCACATCTTTGTGGGTAAAAACAATGACTGCAGATGCTGGAAACCAGAATTTGGATTAGTGGTGCTGGAAGAGCACAGCAGTTCAGGCAGCATCCGAGGAGCAATAAAATCGACATTTCGGGTAAAAGACCTTCACCAGACTGCAGGAGGAAGCCTACACAAAAACAAGAGAATGTACAAATTCCACACAGACAGTTACCTGAGGCAGGAATTGAACCCAGGTCTCTAACGCTGTGAGGCAGCAGTGCTGACCACTGTGCCACCATGCTGCCCATGTCAGTGCTGGGCCATTTTCTTTTTCTGACCATACTCCCAGCTCAGTGGCTGCGAACAACATCATTTTGTCATCTTAGGTGACTCCCAAATGACTGTTTCCCTCCCTGGACCCCCTTTTAGAATCTTTTTGAACATGAACATCTGACCCAATCCTGAATAAATACTCCAATACCTTCTGATGTGGAAAATTATGTTTTATTAACCTCTGAGAAGGGCTTCAAAAGTTTTCCTACAACAAGATGTGATGGAAAAGCAGGATGTTTTTGGTTTCATTATAACCACATGAGATAATGAAATCTATGATTAGGTTAGATATCACTCTGTGAGGCTGTGGAATAGACTCATAGACCAAGCCATTTAACAGCCCATCATTTGAACAAATAGTTGACTGCACTAATCTCATTTTCCAGCTCTCAGTGCTGGGTCATGAACACTAACCAGTTCATCATGCAGACCAGCTTTCCAACCATTGACTCCATCTGCGCTTCTTGCTGCTTCAGGAAAGAAACCATCAAAGACCTTTTCCACCTCAGTTATACTCGCTTCCACCCTGTTCCATCAGGCAGAAGATATAAATACTTGGATACATGTCCGAGCAAATTCCCCTCTGTTATCAGACTTTTGAATGGATCTCTAAAATGTTAATATTGATCTCTCTCTCTCTCTCTCTCTGTAAACTTTCTCTGTGGCTGTAACACTGTATTCTGCTCTCTGTTCTATTACCCTGATGCACATTGTATGATACAATCTGCATGGACTGTATTACATACAAAACAACATGTGACAATAATAAATCAAATCAAATCAAATCAAATCAAATCAAATCATATCCATGCAGGCTCAAACAATACAAGTGAATACCTCTCCGATTCTGTTGGATATCTCTCTGTCATAGAATCTTAGAGATGTACAATACAGAAACAGATCCTTCGGTCTAACTCTTTCCCCTCTCACCTTAAACCTGTGCCCTCTAGTTCTGGACTCCCCCAACCCCAAAGAAAAGACCTCATCTATTTATCTTATCCATGCCCCTCATAATTTTGTAAATCTCTAAAAGGTCACCCCTCAGCCTCCGATGCTCCAGGGAAAACAGCCCCAGCCTGTTCAGCCTCTCCCTGTAGCTCAAATCCTCCAACCCTGGCAACATCCTTGTAAATCTTTTCTGAACCCTTTCAAGTTTCCTTCTGATAGGATGGAAACCAGAACTGCACACAATATTCCAACAGCAGCCGAATCAATGTCCTGTACAGCTGCAACATGACCTCCCAACTCCTGTACTCGATGTTCTGACCAATAAAGGAAAGCATAGTAAATGCTTTCTTCACTATCCCATCCACCTGAACTCTACTTTCAAGGAGCTATAAACCTGCACTTCAAGATCTCTTTGTTCAGTAACACTCCCTAGGACTTACCATTAAGTGTATATGTCCTGCTAAGATTTGATTTCCCAAAATGCAGCACCTCACATTTGTTTAAAATAAACTCAATTTGCCACTTCTCAGCCCATTAGCCCATCTGGTCCAGATCTTGTTGTACTCTGAGCTGACCTTCTTTGCTGTTCACTACACCTTCAATTTTGGTGTCATCTGCAAACTTACTAATTATACCTCCGCTGTTCATATCCAAATCATTTATTTAAATGATGAAAAGCAGTGGACCAGCACTGATCCTTTTGGCTCATTACTTGTCACAAGCCTCTAATCTGAAAAGTAACCCTCCACCACCACCCTCTGTCTCCTATCTTTGAGCCAGTTCTGTATCCAATTGGCTAGTTCTCCAAGTATTCCATGTGAACTAACCTTGCTAACCAGTCTACTATGAGGAACCTTCTCGAACATCTTACTGAAGTCCATAAAGATAACATTCACACCACTGCTCCCATCAATCCTCTTCATTACTTCTTCAAAAAACTCAATCAAGGCAGTGAGACATCAGTCCTTGCCTTTACAAATACATGTACATCCTGTCCCTCAGGATTCCCTCCAACAACTTGCCCGCCACCGATGTCAGACTCTGATTTATAATTCCCTGGCTTGTCCTTACCACCTTCCTTAAACAGTGGCACCACGTTAGCTAACCTCCAGTCTTCTGGCACCTGACCCATGAGTATAGCTGATATAAATATCTCAGCAAGGGGCCCAACAATCACTTCTCTAGCTTTCCACAGAGTTCTAGGGTACAGCTGATCAGGTCCTGGGGATTTATCCACTTTTATGCGTTTCAAGACATCCAGTACTTCCTCCTCTGTAATATGGACATTCCCCATATTCTACATCTTCCATGTCCATCTCCACAGTAAACAGTGATGCAAAATATTTGTTTCGTATCTCCCCCATCTCCTGTGGTTCCACACATAGGATGTCTTGCTGATCCTTGAGGGGCTTATTCTCTCTCTAATTACCCTTTGTTCTTAAAGTATTTATAAAACCTTAGGGATTCTCTTTAACTCTACCTGCCAACGCTATCTCATGTCCCCTTTTTGCTCTCCTGATTTCCCTCTCGAGTATTCTCCTACTGCCATTATATTCTAGTAAGGAATCACTTGATCTATCCTGTCTATACCTGACATATGGTTCCATCTTTTTCTTGACTAAACCCTCAAGGTCTTTAGTCATCCAGCATTCCCTACATCAACCAATCTTGTCTTTCACTCAAAGTGAGACACATTGCTTCTGAACTCATGTTATTAGATTAGACTTACAGTGTGGAAACAGGCCCTTCGGCCCAACAAGTCCACACCGACCCGCCGAAGCGAAACCCACCCATACCCCTACATTTACCCCTTACCTAACACTACGGGCAATTTAGCATGGCCAATTCACCTGACCCGCACATCTTTGGACTGTGGGAGGAAACCGGAGCACCCGGAGGAAACCCACGCAGACACGGGGAGAACGTGCAAACTCCACACAGTCAGTCACCTGAGTCGGGAATTGAACCCGGGTCTCAGGTGCTGTGAGGCAGCAGTGCTAACCACTGTGCCACCGTGCCGCCCACTTATCTGAAGGCTTTTCTGAAGGCTTCCATTTTCCAGCTGTCCCTTTACCTGTGAACATCTGTCCCGTACCAACTTTTGAAAGTTCTTGCCTAATACCATCAAAATTCCTTCAATTTAGAACTCTAGCTTTTAGATCTGGCCTATCCTTTTCCATTATTATTTTAAAACTATTTTAAAATTCCTTAGCATAACCACCTTATTATTCTTACAGATAACTGAAATCTCCTTACAAATTTGTTTCTCAATTTCCCGCTGACTATGGGGGATGTATCGTACAGTCCCAATAAGGCAATCGTCCCTTTCTTTTTTCTCAGTACCACCCAAATGACTTTCCTGGACGTCCTCCCAGGAATATCCTCCCTCAGTACTGCTGTAATGTCATCCCTTAACAAAAACGCCATGCCCCCTCCTCTCTTGCGCCCCAACCCCAACTTTCTATCCTTCCTATAGGATTTGTTTCCTGGAACATTAAGCTGCGAGTCCTGTCCATCCCTGAGCCACTTTTCTGTAATTGCTATAATATCCCAGTCCCATGTTCCTAACCATGCCCTGAGTTCATCTGCCTTCCCTGTTAGGCCTCTTACATTGAAATAAATGCAGTTTAATTTATCAGTCCTACCTTGTTCTCTGCTTTGTTCCTGCCTGCTCTGACTGTTTGACTTGCTCCCATTATCAATGGTATCAGTCTCAGATGGATCTCTTTCCTCACTATCTTTCTGTGTTCTAATCTTCAACTTTACCGGTTGAAATCCTCCCGAGCAGCTCTAGCAAATCTCCCTGCCAGTGTATTAGTCCTCTTCCAATTCAATTGCAAGCCGTCCTTCATATGCAGGTATCTTCGACCCCAGAAGAGATGCTAATGATCCAAAAATGTGAACCCATCTCCCCTGCACCATCCCCTCAGCCAAGTTCATCTGCTGTTTCCTCTTATTCCTGTCCTCACTAACTTGCACCAGCAAGAGTAATCCAGATATTACTACCCTCAAGAACCTCCTCTTTAATTTCCTGCCTAACTGTCTGCATTCTCCCTTCAAAATCACATCTTTTTCCCTTCCTCTGTTGTTGGTTCCAATGTGTACAATGACCTCCTGCTGGTCCCTCTCCAATTTGAGAATAGTCTGCATCTCTCTGAGATATCCTTGATCCTGACACCAGGGAGGCAACACACAATTCTGATTTCTCACTGTTGGCCATAGCAATGTCTGTTTGTGTCTCTGACCAGTGAGGTCCCTGTCACAATCAATCGCTTGGAACCTGATGTATACTGTGTTACATTAGGGCCAGTGTCAGTACCGAAACCTGGCTACTCGTGCTACATTCCCCAGAAGCCAACCACCCATTCCTGGACACCATTTACACCCCTCATTGCTATGGAAAGGCTGCCACTCCTAACAAAGACCCATCCCACCCTGATAATGCTCTCCTACAACCTATTCAGTCAAGCAGAAGTTATCGAAGATTGAACATGTGCACCAGCAGATTCAAGGAAAGTTTCTTCCCAGCCATTATTAGACTGATGAATGTCTAAATTTGAATCTCTAAATTCAAATAATATTGATCTTGCTAAAATTGACCTTGCCTTGCGCATGTTCTATGTGGTGTAACCCATAAGCCTTACTCTGTCCAAGTTTTTTCACCCCATGATATGTATGTCCTTACTGACTGTAATCTGCCTGTACTGCTCACAAACAAAGCTTTTCACTGTACGTAGGTACACATCACAATAAATCATTTAAAATCAAATTGGAATTCGCCTGTTTTAGAGTGATTAATTTGGTGCAGACTCGATGGGCTGAAAGGCCTTTTCTATGCTATATGAATCTATGAAATATGAGGTGATGAATTTTGTCAGAAATAACAAAGCAAGGCAAATTGGGAAGACTTCAGAGTTACTCAGTAAAAGATAATTGTTTTTGAACTGAATTCAAGTCCACAATTTCATGTAAGAGCTAAATTTGAGTTAGCCACTGTTCATAAAATTCAAATCCACTGATTATTAACTCCCTACAGTTATACAAGCAATGCGTATCATAGAATCCCTACAGTGTGGAAACAGGCCATTTGGCCCAATGGATCCAAACTAACCATCCCCTTATCCTATCACTGCAGTTTCCATGGGTAATACACATAACCTACACATCCTTGAACACTGGCCAATCCACCTAACTTGCACACCTTTGGACTATGGGAGGAAACTAGAGCACCTGGCAGAAGCCCACACAGACACAGGGACAATGTGCAAATTCCACACAGACAGTTGCCTAATGTTGGAGTTGAACCTGTGTCCCTGGCACTGTGAGGCAGCAGTGCTAACCACTGAGCCAGCTTGCCACCCTTAATTCACACCCAGTTAACTCTTCATTAATATATGTGTCACCTGTTTCCTTGTCTGTTATGTCCCAGGCATTCCTTCAGACCATGTGAGGTAATAATTGTGGATGTGGTACCAATCCACCGCTTGGTTCTGGATGGTGTCAAGCTTCTTGAGTGTTGTTCGAGCTGCAACCATCCAAGCAGCTCGAGAGTATTTCATTGCATTCCTGACTTGTGTCTTGTAGATGATGGACAAGCTTTGGAGAGTGAGGAGGTGTGTTACTCACCATAGTATTCCCAGCCTCTGACCTGCTCTTGTAGCAACTGCATTTATGAGGTGAGTTCAGTCGAGTTTCTGATCCATTCTGGCCATAGTGGGGTATTCAGTGATAGTAATAAATATCCAAGGGTGATGGTTAGATTCTGTCTTATTGAAGTTCCTCATTGTCTGGCATTGTGTGCCATTAATGTCACTTTCCACTTGTATATTGTCCAGATCTTGCTCCATTTGAACATGGACTGCTTCAGTACCTGAGGAGTTGTGAACAATGCTGAACACTGTGTAATCATTGGCAAGCATGCCTACTTCTGACCTTATGACAAAGGCAAGGTCATTGATGAAGCATGTGAAGCATTGATGAAGATGGTTGGGCCTTAGGATACTATCTGGAAGAACTCCTGTAGAGATATCCTGCAGCTGAGATGACAAACCTCCAACAACAGCAAACACCTTCCTATGTGCCACATATGGCTCTAACCACCAGAGAGTTTGCCCGCTGATTCTCATTGATTCGGTTTTGCTCGGGGATCCTTGGTGCTGCACTCGGTGGAATGCAACCTTGATGTTAAGGGCAGTCATTCTCACCTCACCTCTGCAATTCAGCCTTTCTATCCATGTCTGAACCAAGGCTATAATGAGGTCAGGAGCTGAGTGGCCCTGAAGGAACCCAAACTCAGCACATTGCTTGGACGATGCCAGTGTTGTTACTGTACTGAAACAGATTGACCAGAGGCTTGGGTAGTTCTCAGTAATGTTGGCAGGGTACTATGTAGTTTCCAGTGTCTTCAGACATTTCTTGATTCAAGTGGATTGAATTGAATTTAATCTGTGACATTTTTATTCATTTGCAGAACATAGGCATTGTTGGCAGCGCCATCTTTTATTGCCCATCCATGGTTGCCCTGGAGATGGTGGTGATGAGTTGTCCTCTTGAACCTCAGCAGGCTCTGGGATGTAATGGCACCCACTGAGCTGTGATGCTCCAGCCACTGTCCTGAGGCCACGTTATACAGCTCACTAACTCTCTGAGGGAGAATGGACTCACTGCTCAAAACCAGCTGATTCAATCTCTTGAAGATAGTTTGTGTATATGATCTGCTCAGAACCACAGAGGGAGAGAGAGAGAGAGAGAGAGAGAGAGAGAGAGAGTTGCTGTGATTTCAGAGCTAATGGAAATCTCCCTTCATCTATATTTAATGTCCATCTCACTCACTGAGCTACAAGAACAAACCTCAGGGAAGCAGTGGGCGGCACAGTGGCACAGTGGTTAGTGCTGCTGCCTCACAGCGCCTGAGACCTGGGTTCAGTTCCCAACTCTGGCGACTGACTGTGTGGAGTTTGCACATTCTCCCCGTGTCTGCGTGGGTTTCCTCCGGGTACTCCGGTTTCCGTCCAAAGATGTGCGGGTCAGGTGAATTGGCCATGCAAAATTGCCCATAATGTTAAATAAGGGGTAAATGTATGGGTGGGTTGCGGGTCGGTGTGGACTTATTGGGCCGAAGGCTTCTGACTTGGAGCTGCTCTGCTTTTGACTCTTGGAATTGCTAAAACTTTGACTGCCTCAGGTGGGGAAGTGAAAGCTGCAACTTGAGATTTTCAGGCACAGTTTTTAGTGATTCCTTTCCTCTTTCTGCTTTATTGCTATATTTCTGTGTGACTGCTACTCTGAAGGGTTGTTCTGGTAACTCAGTGAGTGAGAGGGACATTAAACATAGATGTAGGGAGATTTCCATCAGCTCTGAAATCACAGCAACTCTCTCTCTCTCTCCCTCTGTGGTTCTGAGCAGATCATATACACAGACTATCTTTAAGAGGTTGAATCAACTGGTTTTGAACAGTGAGTTTTTTGTCCCTCAGAGAATTAGTGAGCTCTATAATGTGGCTTCGGGACAGTGGCTGGAGCATCACAGGACAGATCTCCTGTCCCTATACTCTCCTGACTCCGTAGGCATGTTCAGGTGGAGGACATGCCTGCATATTGAGCTCCCACAGCTCAATATCCTGCCATCTCTTACTGTCTTGGAGCCTAGATCACCTTGACTAGTGGTATGGAGGAGAGATAGAATACAACACAAGACCAGGCCCTTCAGCCCACCACACCTGGTCCGTCCATGATGCTATTCTAAACTAATCCTATCTAACTGCACCTGGTTCATATCCCTCTATTCCCTGCTTGTCATGTGCCTTACTAAATGCCTGTTAAATATTGCTATCATATCTGATTTTACCCTGGCAGTGCGTTCCAGGTACCTATCACCCTCTGTGTGAAAAACGTACTTTGCATATCTCTCTTTAATCTTACCCTCTAAGCTGAAATCCTATGCCCCGCAGCATTTGACATTTGGAAATTGAAAGTCATAGAGTGTGGACTGTCTCCTTTGGTTCTCCCTGAATTCCCTGAGCCACTCAGCTCTTTAGTCAGGAAGATCAGAAGTGGGGATGTTCACTGATGATTGTGCAATGTTCAGCACCATTCACAACTCCTCAGATACTGAAACAACCCGTGTTCAAATACAACAAGATCGGGACAATATCCAGGCTTGGGCTGACATATGGCAATGACATTCATACCACATAAATGCCAGACAATCACCATAAGAGACAATCTAAGTGCTGCCCTTTGACATTCAATGATGTTACCATCACTGAATCCCCCGCAATTAACATCTTCGGAGTTAATATTAACCAGAAACTCAACTAGACTAGCCATATAAATACAGCAGTTACAAGACCAGGTACAGTGGCTCAGAATTCTGCAGCAAGTAACTCACCATCTGACCAGCATTCTCGCCGATTTTCTTTACAGCTACACATTACTTTGAGTCCAGTGTGAGGCAGCGACTTCCAGGACTGCCAATCAATGCTGCAATTAGTGTGCCAATCACTGTTCACAGAACCTCAGAGTGGCTGCACATGCAACTTCAAGGGAATGTTGCTCCTGACTCCCTGAAGACTGTTCACCATCTACAAGCCACAGGTCAGGAGTCTGACTATCTACAAGATGCAGTACAGAAATTCAGCAAAGATCCTTAGATGGCTTCTTCCAAACCAATGGCCACTTCCATCCAGAAGGACAAGAGCAGATATGTGGGAACACCACCACCTGCACGTTCCCTCCAAGCCACTCGCCATCCTGATTGGAAATATATTAATATTCTTTCACTGTCGCTAGGTTAAAATCCTGGAATTCCATTTCTTAGGCATTATGGATCAACCTACAGCACACAGACTGCAGCGGTTCAAGAAGGCAGCTCCTCCCCATTTATTAAGGGCATCTAGGGACAGGCAAAAAGTACTGAGACAGAGAAACTCTGTCATCTCCCCTGGATGGAAAGCAGCCTTTGGGTGGATGACGAAGAAGAGCAAGACAGCTCTCCTGGACAACATTTATGCCTCAATCCACATCATTAAAACTGATTCAGAGTATCCTACTGTACAGGAGAAGCCCTTCAGCCCATCAAATCTGTGCTTCCAAAACTATGCTAACTAGGCAAACGCGAAGACTGCAGATTCTGGAGGTCAGAGTCTCGATTAGAGTGATTTGGAGATGCCGGTGTTGGACTGGGGTGTACAAAGTTAAAAATCACACAACACCATTGTTGTAGTCCAACAGGTTTAATTGGAAGCACACTAGCTTTCGGAGTGCTGCTCCAACTATCACCTGATGAAGGAGCGTTGCTCCGAAAGCTAGTGTGCTTCCAATTAAACCTGTTGGATTACAACAATGGTGTTGTGTGATTTTTAGATTAGAGTGGTGTTGGAAAAGCACAGCACGTCAGGCAGCATCCGAGGAGCAGGAAAATCGACGTTTCGGACAGGAGCAACTATATTAACACCTATATTAATCCCACTTTCCCCACATTCGGCCCATTGCCTGAACACAATGAAATGTAAATGCTCACCCAAGTA
The DNA here is from genome assembly GCF_020745735.1 of Hemiscyllium ocellatum. Taxonomy (NCBI): domain Eukaryota; kingdom Metazoa; phylum Chordata; class Chondrichthyes; order Orectolobiformes; family Hemiscylliidae; genus Hemiscyllium; species Hemiscyllium ocellatum. The sequence goes on from NC_083417.1 coordinate 74,597,430, forward strand.
CTTTTTAAAGATTGTGAGGTTTCCCAATTCCACTATCCTCCCAGGCAGGGCATTGCAGTCCCTTACCTTCCACTCTGTGAAAAATGATTCCTTATATTCCTTCCACCTTAAAATCATTTCCCCTTATCATTGACCCTTCGATGAAGAGGAACAGTTATAGAGACACAGACTCATAGAGATGTACAGCACGGAAACGACCCTTCGGTCCAACCCATGTATGCCAACCAGATATCCCAACCCAATCTAGTCCCACCTGCCAGCACCCGGCCCATATCCCTCCAAACCCTTCCTATTCATATACCCATCCAGATGCCTCTTAAATGTTGCAATTGTACCAGCCTTCACCACTTCCTCTGGCAGCTCATTCCATACACATACTACCCTTTGTGTGAAAAAGTTGCCCTGTAGGTCTCTTTTATATCTTTCCTCTCTCACCTTAAACCTATGCCCTCTAGTTCTGGACTCCCTGGCCCCAGGGAAAAGACTTTGTCTATTTAATCTGTCCATACCCTTCATAATTTTGTCAACGTCTATAAGGTCACCCCTCAGCCTCCGACTCTCCAGGGAAAACAGCCCCAGCCTGTTCAGCCTCTCCGTATAGCTCAAATCCTCCAACCCTGGCAACATCCTTGTAAATCTTTTCTGAACCCTTTCAAGTTTCACAACATCTTTCTGATAGGAAGGAGACCAGAATTGCACACAATATTCCAACAGTGGTCCAACCAATGTCCTGTACAGCCGCAACATGACCTCCCAACTTCTGTACTCAATACTCTGACCAATAAAAGAAAGCATACTAAACGCCTTCTTCAATATCCTATCTATCTGCGACTCCACTTTCAAAGGTCTCTTTGTTCAGCAACACTTCCTAGGACCTTACCATTAAGTGTATATGTCCTGCTAAGATTTGCTTTCCCAAAATGCAGCCACCTCGGATTTATCTGAATTAAACTCCAACTGCTACTTCTCAACCCATTGGCCCATCTGGTCCAGATCCTGTTGTAATCTGAGGTAACCCTCTTTGCTCTCCACTACACCTCCAATTTTGGTGTCACCTGCAAACTTACTAACTGTACCTCTTATGCTCGCATCCAAATCATTTACGTAAATGACAAAAAGTAGAGGGCCCAGCACCGATCCTTGTGGCACTCCACTGGTCACAGGCCTCCAGTCTGAAAAACAACCCTCCACCACACCCTCTGTCTTCTACATTTGAGCCAGTTCTGTATCCACATGGCTAGTCCTCCCTGTATTCCATGAGATCTAACCTTGCTAACTAGTCTCCCACGGGGAACCTTGTCGAATGCCTTAGTGAAGTCCAAATAGATAAAAAGTTAAAAACAATGACTGCAGATGCTGGAAACCAAATTCTGGATTAGTGGTGCTGGAAAAGCACAGCAGTTCAGGCAGCATCCGAGGAGCATTAAAATCGAATTTACGGGCAAAAGCCCTTCCTCAGAAATACAGGCAGAGACCTGAAGGGTGGAGAGAAAAGCGAGAGGAGGATCACATCTACCGCTCTGTCCCCATCAATCCTCTTTGTTCCTTCCTCAAAAAACTCAATGAAGTTTGTGAGACATGATTTCCCACGCACAAGGCCATGTTGACTATCCCTAAACAGTCCTTGCCTTTCCAAATACATGTACATCCTGTCCCTCAGGATTCCCTGCAAAAACTTGCCCACTACTGACGACAGACTCACTGGTCTATACTTCCCTGGCTTGTCCTTTCCACCCTTCTTAAACAGTGGCACCACATTAGCCAACCTCCAGTCTTCCGGCACCTTGCCTGTGACTATCGATGATACAAATTGCTTTCTATTCACCCTGTCAATGCCACTCATAATTTTACACACCTCCATCAGATCCACACTCAACTCCACTCCTGCAAAGAAAGCTTGTGCAGACTCTCATCATTGCTGAAATACTCCACCCCGGGCAACTTCATCGTGAATCTCCTCTGCACTCCCTCCAGTGCAGACCTACAGTTTAGTGACCAGAATTGTACACAATGTTCCAGGTGTAGCCAAACCAAACTCCTGTACAGCTCCAGCATAATCTCCCTGCTCTTAGAATCCAAGCCTCAACTGATATAGGCACTTGCCAATGATTGAGTGTCAGGTGATGATTACAGTCTAGCTTGTGGGGTATTGCTGTGTACACAGTTCTTGCTGTCTCTCCTACAATATTGTCACTGATTTCTGTTGAAAATGTCCTCATTGCCTGTGAAGGATTTGAGAGGTCCTGAATTGGGAAAGGTGCTATGTAAATACAGCTGTCTCTGCCTTTTCCTCCTGCAGTGAGTTGTTTTGATGTTAATCTCACTTCCTGCTCTGAGCTGCCTCTCGGAGGGGGATTCAGTCAATCAGGAAGCTCGATTGCTCTCATTGTCTCTCTCTCTCTCTCACACCCGGAGAGGGAAGTTGGGGTTGGGCTGAAAGAATCGAGATGACAGTTTGCTGAGAAACACTGACCTCAGAGGATCCAGCTGCTCGTGCTCCTGTCTCCAAGAATCCCCCTCACAGAACAACATGAACTTCCCATTTCAGGGAGAACAGCCATGGAGGACCAATTCCAGGGAGAGCTGTCATTGCTGGGGCACTGGGGAAGTTTCGGGGGCGGGGGCCATATTGCTGACTGGGTGCAGTTTCTCCAGGATATAAAGCAGGAGGTGACAGCTCCCTCATCAGCCACACTCCCTCTTCAACACTGAACACTCCCAAGGTGAGCCAGGCCAGGATGAGGACAGCACTGTGTGTAGCTGCCGTTGTGGTGGGAGCACTGGCAATCTGCTTGATCCAGGATGGTGTGACTGCCGCTCCAGGTAAGAGAGAGGCTTCCTTCTTCCCAATCTTTGCTCAGAACCTGAGAATGAGGTTCCAGAGCCCCTGCTGGTTTCTATGGACTATTTGTGCTACTTATGCAATGCAATGATTCCTTTTCATTCCATTCAATGTGGGCCAATGATTCCAAATAGAAACATAACAAAGAGAGAGAGCGAGAGAGAGACCACTCAGCCCATCCAGCTGTTTGCTAGAATGAATCAATGGGTTAATCTCTCCTGCTCTGTCTGTCCAATCCTTGTCAATTTCTCCCTCCCTGTGTGGAAATGGTTGGGAGACTTTCCTCAAGTACATGGAAGTCTGATAAGAAACTTGATGGAGGGTTTGCAGGTGTCCAGGGGGTTTGATATGGGGACGATGTTTCCACTTGTGATAGAGAGCAGAACTCAGATTGATCCAATTAAACAGTCCCGAAACAATCCCATTGGGAATTGAGGAGAACATCCTTCACCTGACTAGAAAATATGCCATAAATCCGGAAGGAGTGGTTGTTGCGAATAACATTGAGATGTTTTAAAGAGCAGCTGGATAAACACATAAATGAGAGAGAAATAGCAAGATATGTGGATGGGGTGAGCAAGGCCTGTGCAAGGGTTTGAAACTGTAGCAGGGAGCAGATGGGCTGAATGGTCTGTGTGCACTCAGAGTGTTTCTAGATGAAGACGTGTAGGATACGGTGGCGGTGTGAGAATGTGCTGTGAATGTGCTCAAGGTTTCACTGTCTCCATTCCTCCTCCTCCACATTGCAGCTGGCTCTGTGACTGTCGATTGCTGTGAGAGCTTTAAGACCACTCGCATTCCTCATAAATGGCTCGTACACTTCACCAGGACAGTTGGCTGCTCCACCCCCTCCATCATGTGAGTGTTTCACGGTGTTTTTATCACAGTCTGAGGAAATGAAAGGGTTGGAGCTGGTGCCTGTGATTCTCTGATAATCATCATCTCATCTCACTCTTTCAGCTTCACAAACAGGAGGAAGATGAGAATTTGTACGAGAGCGAGTGAGAAATGGGTTCAAGATGCAGTGGCATTTCTGCAGAAGAAACTGGGGATTGGAAGACAAGAACCCACTGAAAGCACAATCTTTTAATTCACTGGAAACACATGGAGTGTTGGACTGACTGGTGTTACACTGGGGGACAGGCAGAATGGAGAAGGTGGATCCACAAACTGATTCCCTGATCACTTGCAATATTCCTGTTGCTGTGCTCATTCACATGAAAGACTCTGAATGGTAACTAACTAACTTTCCCTGTGTCTTGCCCAATCATCAAACTAGTGAAGACTGTTCATGGAACAGGAGAAATGTGACTGGACATCAATGGGACAGACTGAGGGAACAGTTAGTCTGACATTGGATAAGATTCCAGCAATTGTCCAGCTGATCCCAGAATCATCCCAGAGGCTTTCGGTCTCTACACTCAGTGGGGTTTGTTCAACTATTCCCTTCCACCTGAGGGCTAGGTGGGCACAACTATAATCCCCACTCTCACCACAGTGAGAGTTTTTTCAGGGGTGGGGATTAGGTCAGTCTGGGGTTGGGATTTGGATCAGTCTCTGGAGGTGGGAATGTGTGTATACAGAGAATGGGGCCAATCTCTGAGGTCGGTGGTAGGTCAGCCTGTGCTGGTTGGTCTTGGTTAGTCTCTAGGAGTGGGGACTATCTGTCAGACTCCCTGAGAACTACTCTAATTCCATTAGTAATCGCGGAATGATTGTGATTTTTCTCTTTCCTCTCCCTCATTGCCTTACTGAATTCCCACCTCCTGCTATTTATCCATTGAAACTGTGATAATGAAATAAAGGTTGTTTCTGAAGAAAATGTCTCTCTGGTTTTCCTGTCTCTCAGCAGCTTCATTTTTCACCTTTCAGTTTGCTGCACAGGAGAAACAGCGTTGAATTTCCTGCCATTTTTCACTGTCACCTTCCATTGGTTGTTTTCCGTTCAGAGACTAAGACAGCTGAGCTGATTGGCTGAGAATTGGGGGAAGGGTCAGAATAGACCTTGTGCATTTACATACATTTCAATATATCTCCATCAAATTTAATCCATGCAATCAGATCATTTTGCCCACGCTGTGGGTATACCCTGCTTATGCCCCACTTGAGCATATCTGGGAAACACATCTTAGGAAGATTACAGTGGCCTTGGAGGGACCACAGGTTCGGCTTACAAGAATAATAACTTGACTTCAGCCATTCATTTATGAGGAAAGGTTGTGCAAATGTGGCCATTTTCTCCACAATTCAGAAGTCTTTAAGATATTAACAGAAAAAGACAAGGTAGATAATGATAAATTATTCCAGAACTGGGATGCGTAGTCTGAGAATTCAGGCCGGGCCATTTATGACAGCTGTTAGAAAGCACTTCTACGGACAAAACCTGGTGGAACTTTGGAACTCTCTTCCACAAATGGGAGCGGGATGCTGGTTCAGTTCATGTTAAATCTGAGAAATCTGTCAAATCAATTTTTGATCAGCCAAGATATTAAGTCTCAAGCACCAAAGGAAGTTAGGCCACAGATCAGCCTTGAGCTTATTGAATGGTGGAACAGGGTTGAAGGGCTGAAGGCATACTCCTGCTCCTATGTTTCCATATACACATTTGAATCCACAACAAACTGGCCTCTTCATCTCAGCCAAACCCGAATGTCTCCTGTTATCAATAGGATGGTCCTGTCTTCTCCTCCATGTCTTTACAGACTAATTGTGGTAACTACAGAAGGGTCGCCCAACTATCTAACACAGGGAAGGTCATTATAAAAGTCATTGTTACACCTCATGGGATGACTTGTAGCAGTCTGATTCCTAAATGAAATCTGGATTAATAAATCAAATGCGTTTTTAAAAATCTTGTTGATGTGATGGTAAGTTACTGAAACGGTCGGTCAAATTGCAGAATTTCCTCAATTACAGAACAGAAGTTTATGACATAAAGATAAAGAAAAGGAGGGTATCAGGATAGAGAACCACTGTTAAAAAAAACAACTTAAATATCAAATTAAACAAAATTTCTATCTATTCCCCAACACTGTGGACTGGAAAGGCCTGGGTAATTTCACACATTGTCAGGAAGATGTTGGAACAACTTAGCCAGGGGAGTGACAGGCTTTGGAACACTTCAGTACTGTTTTTTGATATCATGCAGACTGAATCTAACTGGCTGAAAACTGGCATTTGTGATGTTGGAGGCTGAGATTGATCACCCACTCAGTACTTCAGGCTGAAGATTGTTGTAAATGCTTCAGCCTTACCTTTTGCACTGATGTACAGGGTTCTTCATTATTGAGAATGGGGTATTTGTGGAGCTTCCTCCTCCAGTGAGTTGTTTAATTGTTCACCACTATTCATGACTGGGACATCATAGGGTCATAGAATCATAGAGTCCTACAGCACAGAGACCCGCCCTTTGGCCCAAACTGGTCCGTGCCGACCAAAATGTTTATCCAAGCTAAACTCATTGCGCTGCACTTGGCCCACATCCTTCTAAATCTTTCCTATCCATGTATTTGTCCAAATGCCTTTTAAATGTTGTTAATGTACCCACCTCAACCACTTCCGCTGGCAGCTCATTCCATATGCGTACACATTGTGTGTAAAAACGTTGCCCCTCCAGGTTCCCTTTTATTCTTTCCCCTCTCACCTTAAACTGATGCTCTCTAATCCTCGAATCCCCAACCCTGGGAAAAAGACTGAGTGCATTCACTCTATCCATGCCTCTCATGATCTTATAATCTTATGTAAGGACCCCTCTCAGTCTCCAATACTCTGAAGAAAAAAGTCCTAGTTTGTCCAACCTCTCCCTACAACACAGACATTTGAGACCTAGCAACATCCTTGTGAATTTCTTCTGCACTCGTTCCAGTTCAATAACATGCTTCCTATAGCAAGGCGATCAAAATTGAACACAATACTCTTAGTGCAGCCTCGCCAACGCCCTCTATAACTAGATTAGATTACTTACAGTGTGGAAACAGGCCCTTCAGCCCAACAAGTCCACACCCACCATACATTTACCTAACACTACAGGCAATTTAGCACGGCCAATTCGCCAAACCCACACATCCTTGGACTGTGGGAAGAAACCGGATCACCCGGAGGAAGCCCACACAGACACGGGGAGAACGTGCAAACTCCACACAGATGTCACCTGAGGCAGGAAATGAACCTGGGTCTCTGGCCCTGTGAAGCAGCAGTGCTAACCACTGTGCCACCACTACAGCAGGACTTCTCAGCTTCTATACTCAGTGCCCTGACTGATGAAGGCCAATGTGTCTCCTTCCCTGTCCTGCCTATCTCTGACTCCACTTTCAAGGAACTCTGAATTCCAAGGTCCCTCTGCTCCACTGCACTCCTTAAGGCCCTAACTTCCACCATGAAATACCTAAATTGATTTGACTTACCAAAGTGAAAGACCTCACCCTTATCTACATTACACTCCATTTGCCGTTTCTTGGCCCACTTCCCCAGATGATCAAGGTCCTGCTGCAGTTTCTGATAACCTGAACCCTTTGTTTATAAAGTTAAAAATCACAAAACACCAGGTTCGAGTCCAACATGATTATTTGGAAGCACTAGCTTTCGGAGCACTTCTCCTACATCAGATGGTTGTGGAGAATAAGATTGTAAGACACAGTATTTATAGCAAAAGTTTACAGTGTGCTATATTTGAAATATTATATACTTTCAATACATAATTTCAGTTACATTGCACTGTAAACTTTTGCTATAAATTCTGTGTCTCACGACCTTATACTCTACAATCACCTGATGAAGGAGCAGTGCTCCAAAAGCTAGTGCTTTCAAATAAACCTGTTGAACTATAATCTGGTGTTGTGTGATGTTGAACTTTGTACACCCCAGTCCAACACTGGCATCTCCAACTCATGACTATCTTTGCTTATAGTTTCAGCCTGATTTCCTAAGCCACTGCATTCATGCTTCCCATTCATGACCCTCCGAGATGAACTCACAAGAAGATTCTGATCACATTTTAGATTAGATTAGATTACTTACAGTGTGGAAACAGGCCCTTCGGCCCAACCCGACCCTCCGAAGAGGAACCCACTCAGACCCATTCCCCTACATTTACCCCTTCACCTAACACTATGGGCAATACAACATGGCCAATTCACCTAACCTGCACATCTTTGTGGGTAAAAACAATGACTGCAGATGCTGGAAACCAGAATTTGGATTAGTGGTGCTGGAAGAGCACAGCAGTTCAGGCAGCATCCGAGGAGCAATAAAATCGACATTTCGGGTAAAAGCTCTTCATCAGACTGCAGGAGGAAGCCTACACGAATGCAGGAGAATGTGCAAATTCCACACAGACAGTTACCTGAGGCAGGAATTGAACCCAGGTCTCTAGCGCTGTGAGGCAGCTGTGCTAACCACTGTGCCACCATGCTGCCCATGACACTGTGGGGCCATTTTCTTTTTCTGACCATACTCCCAGCTCAGTGGCTGCGAACAACATCATTTTGTCATCTGAGGTGACTCCCAAATGACTGTTTCCCTCCCTGGACCCCCTTTTAGAATCCACCACCACCCTCTGTCTCCTACCTTTGAGCCAGTTCTGTATCCAAATGGCTAGTTCTCCAAGTATTCCATGTGAACTAACCTTGCTAACCAGTCTACTATGAGGAACCTTCTCGAACATCTTACTGAAGTCCATAAAGATAACATTCACACCACTGCCCCCATCAATCCTCTTCATTACTTCTTCAAAAAACTCAATCAAGGCAGTGAGACATCAGTCCTTGCCTTTACAAATACATGTACATCCTGTCCCTCAGGATTCCCTCCAACAACTTGCCCGCCACCGATGTCAGACTCTGATCTATAATTCCCTGGCTTGTCCTTACCACCTTCCTTAAACAGTGGCACCACGTTAGCTAACCTCCAGTCTTCTGGCACCACACCCATGAGTATAGCTGATATAAATATCTCAGCAAGGGGCCCAACAATCACTTCTCTAGCTTCCCACAGAGTTCTAGGGTACAGCTGATCAGGTCCTGGGGATTTATCCACTTTTATGCGTTTCAAGACATCCAGTACTTCCTCCTCTGTAATATGGACATTCCCCATATTCTACATCTTCCATGTCCTTCTCCACAGTAAACACTGATGCAAAATATTTGTTTCGTATCTCCCCCATCTCCTGTGGTTCCACACAAAGGATGTCTTGCTGATCCTTGAGGGGCTTATTCTCTCTCTAATTACCCTTTGTTCTTAAAGTATTTATAAAACCTTAGGGATTCTCTTTAACTCTACCTGTCAACGCTATCTCATGTCCCCTTTTTGCTCTCCTGAGTCCCCCCTCAAGTATTCTCCTACTGCCATTATACTCTAGTAAGGAATCACTTGATCTATCTTGTCTATACCTGACATATGGTTCCATCTTTTTCTTGACTAAACCCTCAATGTCTTTAGTCATCCAGCATTCCCTACATCAACCAATCTTGTCTTTCACTCAAACTGAGACACATTGCTTCTGAACTCATGTTATCTGAAGGCTTTTCTGAAGGCTTCCATTTTCCAGCTGTCCCTTTACCTGTGAACATCTGTCCCGTACCAACTTTTGAAAGTTCTTGCCTAATACCATCAAAATTCCTTCAATTTAGAACTCTAGCTTTTAGATCTGGCCTATCCTTTTCCATTATTATTTTAAAACTATTTTAAAATTCCTTAGCATAACCACCTTATTATTCTTACAGATAACTGAAATCTCCTTACAAATTTGTTTCTCAATTTCCCGCTGACTATGGGGGATGTATCGTACAGTCCCAATAAGGCAGTCGTCCCTTTAATTTTTCTCAGTACCACCCAAATGACCTTCCTGGACGTCCTCCCAGGAATATCCTCCCTCAGTACTGCTGTAATGTCATCCCTTAACAAAAACGCCATGCCCCCTCCACTCTTGTGCCCCCACCCCAACTTTCTATCCTTCCTATAGGATTTGTTTCCTGGAACATTAAGCTGCGAGTCCTGTCCATCCCTGAGCCACGTTTCTGTAATTGCTATAATATCCCAGTCCCATGTTCCTAACCATGCCCTGAGTTCATCTGCCTTCCCTGTTAGGCCTCTTGCATTGAAATAAATGCAATTTAATTTATCAGTCCTACCTTGTTCTCTGCTTTGTTCCTGCCTGCTCTGACTGTTTGACTTGCTCCCATTATCAATGGTATCAGTCTCAGATGGATCTCTTTCCTCACTATCTTTCTGTGTTCTAATCTTCAACTTTACCAGTTGAAATCCTCCCGAGCAGCTCTAGCAAATCTCCCTGCCTGTGTATTAGTCCTCTTCCAATTCAATTGCAAGCCGTCCTTCATATGCAGGTATCTTTGACCCCAGAAGAGATGCTAATGATCCAAAAATGTGAACCCATCTCCCCTGCACCAACCCCTCAGCCAAGTTCATCTGCTGTTTCCTCTTATTCCTGCCCTCACTAGCTTGCACCAGCAAAAGTAATCCAGATATTACTACCCTCAAAACCTCCTCTTTAAATTCCTGCCTAACTGTCTGCATTCTCCCTTCAGAATCACATCTTTTTCCCTTCCTCTGTTGTTGGTTCCAATGTGTACAATGACCTTTTACTTTAGTGATGGAGAGGGATAAGTGTGCGCCGCAGGGGAAGAGTTATAGCTGGGGGCAGGGAAATTATGATGCAGTGAGGCATGACTTAGGATGTGTGGATTGGAAAAACAGGCTTCAAGAGAAGAACACTAATGAGATGTGGGGATTGTTCAAGGAGCAGCTCCTCGATAAGTATGTACCAGTCAGGCATGGTGCAAAGGGCCTTGTGAGGCAGCCGTGGTTTAGTAAGGAATTGGAATCCCTTGTGAAAGGGAAGAAGGCGGCATATGTAAAGATGAGGCGTGAAGGTTCAGTTGGGGGCGATAGAGAGTTATAAGGAAGCCAGGAAGGATCTAAAGAGAGAGCTAAGAGAAGCGAGAAGGGGACATGAAAAGTCTTTAGCTGGTAGGATTAGGGAAAACCCAAAGGCTTTCTATAGGTATGTCAGGAATAAAAGGATGACTAGGGTAGGTATCGGTCCAGTCAAGGATAGTAGTGGGAAGTTGTGTGTGGAGGCGGAGGAGATTGGAGAGACACTAAATCAATACTTTTCATCAGTATTCACTCAGGAACAGGACACTGTTGCTGATGTGAATATGAAGTCACAAATGATTAGAATGGATGGCCTGGAAATATGCAGGGAAGAGGTTCTGGGAATATTGGAGAGGATGAAAATAGATAAGTCTCCTGGGCCTGATGGCATTTACCCTAGGATCCTATGGGAAGCTAGGGAGGAGATAGCAGAGCCATTGGCCTGGATTTTTATGTCGTCATTGTCAACGGGAATAGTACCAGAGGACTGGAGGATAGCGAATGTGGTCCCCTTGTTCAAGAAAGGGAGTAGGGATAGCCCTAGTAACTATAGGCCAGTGAGTCTGACTTCAGTGGTGGGCAAAGTCTTAGAGAGAATGGTAAGGGATAAGATTTATGAACATCTGGATAGGAATAACGTGATCAAGGATAGCCAGCATGGTTTTGTGAAGGGCAGGTCGTGCCTCACAAACCTTATTGAGTTCTTTGAGAAGGTGACTAAGGAAGTGGACGAGGGTAAAGCAGTAGATGTTGTGTATATGGATTTTAGTAAGGTGTTCGATAAGGTTCCCCATGGTAGGCTAATGCTAAAACTACGGAGGTATGGCATTGAGGATACATTAGAGGTTTGGATTAGGAATTGGCTGGCTGGAAGGAGACAGAGGGTAGTAGTTGATGGACTATGTTCATCTTGGAGTGCAGTTACTAGCGGTGTACCACAAGGATCTGTTTTGGGACCATTGCTTTTTGTTATCTTTATAAATGATCTAGAGGAAGGGCTTGAAAGCTGGGTAAGCAAGTTTGCGGATGACACAAAAGTCGGTGGAGTTGTGGATAGTGAGGAAGGAAGTGGTAGGTTACAGCGGGATATAGATAAGTTGCAGAGCTGGGCAGAAATGTGGCAAATGGAATTCAATGTAGCTAAGTGTGAAGTCATTCACTTTGGTAGGAGTAACAAGAAGATGGATTACTGGGCTAATGGTAGGCTACTTGGTAGTGTGGATGAGCAGAGGGATCTTGGTGTCCATGTACACAGATCTCTGAAAGTTGCCACCCAGGTAAATAGTGCTGTGAGGAAGGCATATGGTGTACTGGGCTTTATTCGTAGAGGAATTGAGTTCCGGAGTCCTGAGGTCATGTTGCAACTGTATAAGACTCTGGTGCGGCCTCATCTGGAGTATTGTGTGCAGTTTTGGTCGCCATACTATAGGAAGGATGTGGAGGCATTGGAACGAGTGCAGAGGAGGTTTACCAGGATGTTGCCTGGAATGGTAGGAAAATCTTATGAGGAAAGGCTGAGGCACTTGGGGCTGTTCTCATTGGAGAAGAGAAGGTTTAGGGGAAATTTGATAGAGGTGTATAAAATGATTAGGGGTTTAGATAGGGTCGACACTGAGAACCTTTTACCGCTAATGGAGGCAAGTGTTACTAGGGGACACAGCTTTAAATTAAGGGGTGGTAGGTATAGGACAGATGTTAGGGGTAGATTCTTTACACAGCGGGTTGTGAGTTCATGGAATGCCCTGCCAGTAGCAGTGGTGAACTCTCCTTCTTTATGGTCATTTAAGCAGGCATTGGATAGGCATTTGGAAGTTATTGGGCTAGTGTAGGTTAGGTAGGATTCGGTCGGCGCAACATCGAGGGCCGAAGGGCCTGTACTGCGCTGTATCTTTCTATGTTCTATGTTCTATGTTCTATGACCTCCTGCGGGTCCCTCTCCACTTTGAGAATAGTCTGCATCTCTCTGAGATATCCTTGATCCTGACACCAGGGAGGCAATACACAATTCTGATTTCTCACTGTTGGCCATAGCAACGTCTGTTTGTGTGTCTGACCAGTGAGGTCCCTGTCACAATCAATCGCTTGGAACCTGATGTATACTGTGTTACATTAGGGCCAGTGTCAGTACCGAAACCTGGCTACTCGTGCTACATTCCCCAGAAGCCAACCTCCCATTTCTGGACACCATTTACACCCCTCATTGCTATGGAAAGGCTGCCACTCCTAACAAAGACCCATCCCACCCTGATAATGCTCTCCTACAACCTATTCAGTCAAGCAGAAGTTATCGAAGATTGAACATGTGCACCAGCAGATTCAAGGAAAGTTTCTTCCCAGCCATTATTAGACTGATGAATGTCTAAATTTGAATCTCTAAATTCAAATAATATTGATCTTGCTAAAATTGACCTTGCCTTGCGCATGTTCTATGTGGTGTAACCCATAAGCCTTACTCTGTCCAAGTTTTTTCACCCCATGATATGTATGTCCTTACTGACTGTAATCTGCCTGTACTGCTCACAAACAAAGCTTTTCACTGTACGTAGGTACACATCACAATAAATCATTTAAAATCAAATTGGAATTCGCCTGTTTTAGAGTGATTAATTTGGTGCAGACTCGATGGGCTGAAAGGCCTTTTCTGTGCTATATGAATCTATGAAATATGAGGTGATGAATTTTGTCAGAAATAACAAAGCAAGGCAAATTGGGAAGACTTCAGATTTACTCAGTAAAAGATAATTGTTTTTGAACTGAATTCAAGTCCACAATTTCATGTAAGAGCTAAATTTGAATTAGCCACTGTTCATAAAATTCAAATCCACTGATTGGTAACTCCCTACAGTTATACAACCAATGTGTATCATAGAATCCCTACAGTGTGGAAACAGGCCATTTGGCCCAATGGATCCAAACTGACCATCCCCCTATCCTATCACTGCAGTTTCCATGGGTAATACACATAACCTACACATCCTTGAACACTGGCCAATCCACCTAACTTGCACACCTTTGGACTATGGGAGGAAACTAGAGCACCTGGCAGAAGCCCACACAGACACAGGGACAATGTGCAAATTCCACACAGACAGTTGCCTAATGTTGGAGTTGAACCTGTGTCCCTGGCACTGTGAGGCAGCAGTGCTAACCACTGAGCCAGCATGCCACCCTTAAATCACACCCAGTTAACTCTTCATTAATATATGTGTCACCTGTTTCCTTGTCTGTTATGTCCCAGGCATTCCTTCAGACCATGTGAGGTAATAATTGTGGATGTGGTACCAATCCACCGCTTGGTTCTGGATGGTGTCAAGCTTCTTGAGTGTTGTTCGAGCTGCAACCATCCAAGCAGCTCGAGAGTATTTCATTGCATTCCTGACTTGTGTCTTGTAGATGATGGACAAGCTTTGGAGAGTGAGGAGGTGTGTTACTCACCATAGTATTCCCAGCCTCTGACCTGCTCTTGTAGCAACTGCATTTATGGGGTGAGTTCAGTCGAGTTTCTGATCCATTCTGGCCATAGTGGGGTATTCAGTGATAGTAATAAATATCCAAGGGTGATGGTTAGATTCTGTCTTATTGAAGTTCCTCATTGTCTGGCATTGTGTGCCATTAATGTCACTTTCCACTTGTATATTGTCCAGATCTTGCTCCATTTGAACATGGACTGCTTCAGTACCTGAGGAGTTGTGAACAATGCTGAACACTGTGTAATCATTGGCAAGCATGCCTACTTCTGACCTTATGACAAAGGCAAGGTCATTGATGAAGCATGTGAAGCATTGATGAAGATGGTTGGGCCTTAGGATACTATCTGGAGGAACTCCTGTAGAGATATCCTGCAGCTGAGATGACAAACCTCCAACAACAGCAAACACCTTCCTATGTGCCACATATGGCTCTAACCACCAGAGAGTTTGCCCGCTGATTCTCATTGATTCGGTTTTGCTCGGGGATCCTTGGTGCTGCACTCGGTGGAATGCAACCTTGATGTTAAGGGCAGTCATTCTCACCTCACCTCTGCAATTCAGCCTTTCTATCCATGTCTGAACCAAGGCTATAATGAGGTCAGGAGCTGAGTGGCCCTGAAGGAACCCAAACTCAGCACATTGCTTGGACGATGCCAGTATTGTTACTGTACTGAAACAGATTGACCAGAGGCTTGGGTAGTTCTCAGTAATGTTGGCAGGGTACTATGTAGTTTCCAGTGTCTTCAGACATTTCTTGATTCAAGTGGATTGAATTGAATTTAATCTGTGACGTTTTTATTCATTTGCAGAACATAGGCATTGTTGGCAGCGCCATCTTTTATTGCCCATCCATGGTTGCCCTGGAGATGGTGGTGATGAGTTGTCCTCTTGAACCTCAGCAGGCTCTGGGATGTAATGGCACCCACTGAGCTGTGATGCTCCAGCCACTGTCCTGAGGCCACGTTATACAGCTCACTAACTCTCTGAGGGAGAATGGACTCACTGCTCAAAACCAGCTGATTCAATCTCTTGAAGATAGTTTGTGTATATGATCTGCTCAGAACCACAGAGGGAGAGAGAGAGAGAGAGAGAGAGAGAGAGAGTTGCTGTGATTTCAGAGCTAATGGAAATCTCCCTTCATCTATATTTAATGTCCATCTCACTCACTGAGCTACAAGAACAAACCTCAGGGAAGCAGTTGCACAGAAATACAGCAAGGAAGCAGAAAGAGGAATAAGAATCCAACAGTGGGGAGCCTGACAGTGGGGAGCTTAGGGGGAGGCGAAGATGGATATTTTTAGCGCTCAGCTGAAAAATGCCACAAATGCTTCTGACTTGGAGCTGCTCTGCTTTTGACTCTTGGAATTGCTAAAACTTTGACTGCCTCAGGTGGGGAAGTGAAAGCTGCAACTTGAGATTTTCAGGCACAGTTTTTAGTGATTCCTTTCCTCTTTCTGCTTTATTGCTATATTTCTGTGTGACTGCTTCTTTGAAGGGTTGTTCTGGTAACTCAGTGAGTGAGAGGGACATTAAACATAGATGTAGGGAGATTTCCATCAGCTCTGAAATCACAGCAACTCTCTCTCTCTCTCCCTCTGTGGTTCTGAGCAGATCATATACACAGACTATCTTTAAGAGGTTGAATCAACTGGTTTTGAACAGTGAGTTTTTTGTCCCTCAGAGAGTTAGTGAGCTCTATAATGTGGCTTCGGGACAGTGGCTGGAGCATCACAGGACAGATCTCCTGTCCCTATACTCTCCTGACTCCGTAGACATGTTCAGGTGGAGGACATGCCTGCATATTGAGCTCCCACAGCTCAATATCCTGCCATCTCTTACTGTCTTGGAGCCTAGATCACCTTGACTAGTGGTTTGGAGGAGAGATAGAATACAACACAAGACCAGGCCCTTCAGCCCACCACACCTGGTCCGTCCATGATGCTATTCTAAACTAATCCTATCTAACTGCACCTGGTTCATATCCCTCTATTCCCTGCTTGTCATGTGCCTTACTAAATGCCTGTTAAATATTGCTATCATATCTGATTTTACCCTGGCAGTGCGTTCCAGGTACCTATCACCCTCTGTGTGAAAAACGTACTTTGCATATCTCTCTTTAATCTTACCCTCTAAGCTGAAATCCTATGCCCCGTAGCATTTGACATTTGGAAATTGAAAGTCATAGAGTGTGGACTGTCTCCTTTGGTTCTCCCTGAATTCCCTGAGCCACTCAGCTCTTTAGTCAGGAAGATCAGAAGTGGGGATGTTCACTGATGATTGTGCAATGTTCAGCACCATTCACAACTCCTCAGATACTGAAACAACCCGTGTTCAAATACAACAAGATCGGGACAATATCCAGGCTTGGGCTGACATATGGCAATGACATTCATACCACATAAATGCCAGACAATCACCATAAGAGACAATCTAAGTGCTGCCCTTTGACATTCAATGATGTTACCATCACTGAATCCCCCGCAATTAACATCTTCGGAGTTAATATTAACCAGAAACTCAACTAGACTAGCCATATAAATACAGCAGTTACAAGACCAGGTACAGCGGCTCAGAATTCTGCAGCAAGTAACTCACCGTCTGACCAGCATTCTCGCCGATTTTCTTTACAGCTACACATTACTTTGAGTCCAGTGTGAGGCAGCGACTTCCAGGACTGCCAATCAATGCTGCAATTAGTGTGCCAATCACTGTTCACAGAACCTCAGAGTGGCTGCACATGCAACTTCAAGGGAATGTTGCTCCTGACTCCCTGAAGACTGTTCACCATCTACAAGCCACAGGTCAGGAGTCTGACTATCTACAAGATGCAGTACAGAAATTCAGCAAAGATCCTTAGATGGCTTCTTCCAAACCAATGGCCACTTCCATCCAGAAGGACAAGAGCAGATATGTGGGAACACCACCACCTGCACGTTCCCTCCAAGCCACTCGCCATCCTGATTGGAAATATATTAATATTCTTTCACTGTCGCTAGGTTAAAATCCTGGAATTCCATTTCTTAGGCATTATGGATCAACCTACAGCACACAGACTGCAGCGGTTCAAGAAGGCAGCTCCTCCCCATTTATTAAGGGCATCTAGGGACAGGCAAAAAATACTGAGACAGAGAAACTCTGTCATCTCCCCTGGATGGAAAGCAGCCTTTGGGTGGATGACGAAGATGAGCAAGACAGCTCTCCCTGATATCCTGGACAACATTTATGCCTCAATCCACATCATTAAAACTGATTCAGAGTATCCTACTGTACAGGAGAAGCCCTTCAGCCCATCAAATCTGTGCTTCCAAAACTATGCTAACTAGGCAAACGCGAAGACTGCAGATTCTGGAGGTCAGAGTCTCGATTAGAGTGATTTGGAGATGCCGGTGTTGGACTGGGGTGTACAAAGTTAAAAATCACACAACACCATTGTTGTAGTCCAACAGGTTTAATTGGAAGCACACTAGCTTTCGGAGTGCTGCTCCAACTATCACCTGATGAAGGAGCGTTGCTCCGAAAGCTAGTGTGCTTCCAATTAAACCTGTTGGATTACAACAATGGTGTTGTGTGATTTTTAGATTAGAGTGGTGTTGGAAAAGCACAGCAGGTCAGGCAGCATCTGAGGAGCAGGAAAATCAACGTTTCGGACAGGAGCAACTATATTAACAACTATATTAAACCCACTTTCCCCACATTCGGCCCATTGCCTG
The DNA here is from genome assembly GCF_020745735.1 of Hemiscyllium ocellatum. NCBI lineage: Eukaryota > Metazoa > Chordata > Chondrichthyes > Orectolobiformes > Hemiscylliidae > Hemiscyllium > Hemiscyllium ocellatum. Next base: position 74,615,342 of record NC_083417.1, read on the forward strand.
AACACAATGAAATGTAAGTGCTCACCCAAGTACTTTTTAAAGATTGTGAGGTTTCCCAATTCCACTATCCTCCCAGGCAGGGCATTGCAGTCCCTCACCTTCCACTCTGTGAAAAATGATTCCTTATATTCCTTCCACCTTAAAATGATTTCCCCTTATCATTGACCCTTCGATGAAGAGGAACAGTTATAGAGACATAGACTCATAGAGATGTACAGCACGGAAACAGACCCTTCGGTCCAACCCATCTATGCCAACCAGATATCCCAACCCAATCTAGTCCCACCTGCCAGCACCCGGCCCATATCCCTCCAAACCCTTCCTATTCATATACCCATCCAGATGCCTCTTAAATGTTGCAATTGTACCAGCCTTCACCACTTCCTCTGGCAGCTCATTCCATACACATACCACCCTCTGTGTGAAAAAGTTGCCCTGTAGGTCTCTTTTATATCTTTCCTCTCTCACCTTAAACCTATGCCCTCTAGTTCTGGACTCCCTGGCCCCAGGGAAAAGACTTTGTCTATTTAACCTGTCCATACCCTTCATAATTTTGTCAACGTCTATAAGGTCACCCCTCAGCCTCCGACTCTCCAGGGAAAACAGCCCCAGCCTGTTCAGCCTCTCCGTATAGCTCAAATCCTCCAACCCTGGCAACATCCTTGGTAATCTTTTCTGAACCCTTTCAGGTTTCACAACATCTTTCTGATAAGAAGGAGACCAGAATTGCACACAATATTCCAACAGTGGTCCAACCAATGTCCTGTACAGCCGCAACATGACCTCCCAACTTCTGTACTCAATACTCTGACCAATAAAAGAAAGCATACTAAACGCCTTCTTCAATATCCTATCTATCTGCGACTCCACTTTCAAAGGTCTCTTTGTTCAGCAACACTTCCTAGGACCTTACCATTAAGTGTATATGTCCTGCTAAGATTTGTTTTCCCAAAATGCAGCCACCTCGGATTTATCTGAATTAAACTTCAACTGCTACTTCTCAGCCCATTGGCCCATCTGGTCCAGATCCTGTTGTAATCTGAGGTAACCCTCTTCGCTGTCCACTACACCTCCAATTTTGGTGTCACTTGCAAACTTACTAACTGTACCTCTTATGCTCGCATCCAAATCATTTACGTAAATGACAAAAAGTAGAGGGCCCAGCACCGATCCTTGTGGCACTCCACTGGTCACAGGCCTCCAGTCTGAAAAACAACCCTCCACCACACCCTCTGTCTTCTACATTTGAGCCAGTTCTGTATCCACATGGCTAGTCCTCCCTGTATTCCATGAGATCTAACCTTGCTAACTAGTCTCCCACGGGGAACCTTGTCGAATGCCTTAGTGAAGTCCAAATAGATAAAAATTTCAAAACAATGACTGCAGATGCTGGAAACCAAATTCTGGATTAGTGGTGCTGGAAAAGCACAGCAGTTCAGGCAGCATCCGAAGAGCAGTAAAATCGAATTTATGGGCAAAAGCGCTTCATCAGGAATACAGGCAGAGACCTGAAGGGTGGAGAGAAAAGCGAGAGGAGGATCACATCTACCGCTCTGCCCCCATCAATCCTCTTTGTTCCTTCCTCAAAAAACTCAATGAAGTTTGTGAGACATGATTTCCCACGCACAAAGCCATGTTGACTATCCCTAAACAGTCCTTGCCTTTCCAAATACATGTACATCCTGTCCCTCAGGATTCCCTGCAAAAACTTGCCCACTACTGACGACAGACTCACTGGTCTATACTTCCCTGGCTTGTCCTTACCACCCTTCTTAAACAGTGGCACCACATTAGCCAACCTCCAGTCTTCCGGCACCTTGCCTGTGACTATCGATGATACAAATTGCTTTCTATTCACCCTGTCAATACCACTCATAATTTTACACACCTCCATCAGATCCACACTCAACTCCACTCCTGCAAAGAAAGCTTGTGCAGACTCTCATCATTGCTGAAATACTCCACCCCGGGCAACTTCATCGTGAATCTCCTCTGCACTCCCTCCAGTGCAGACCTACAGTTTAGTGACCAGAATTGTACACAATGTTCCAGGTGTAGCCAAACCAAACTCCTGTACAGCTCCAGCATAATCTCCCTGCTCTTAGAATCCAAGCCTCAACTGATATAGGCACTTGCCAATGATTGAGTGTCAGGTGATGATTACAGTCTAGCTTGTGGGGTATTGCTGTGTACACAGTTCTTGCTGTCTCTCCTACAATATTGTCAATGATTTCTGTTGAAAATGTCCTCATTGCCTGTGAAGGATTTGAGAGGTCCTGAATTGGGAAAGGTGCTATGTAAATACAGCTGTCTCTGCCTTTTCCTCCTGCAGTGAGTTGTTTTGATGTTAATCTCACTTCCTGCTCTGAGCTGCCTCTCGGAGGGGGATTCAGTCAATCAGGAAGCTCGATTGCTCTCATTGTCTCTCTCTCTCTCACCCGGAGAGGGAAGTTGGGGTTGGGCTGAGGGAATCGAGATGACAGTTTGCTGAGAAACACTGACCTCAGAGGATCCAGCTGCTCGTGCTCCTGTCTCCAAGAATCCCACTCACAGAACAACATGAACTTCCCATTTCAGGGAGAACAGCCATGGAGGACCAATTCCAGGGAGAGCTGTCATTGCTGGGGCACTGGGGAAGTTTCGGGGGGGGGGGGGGGCATATTGCTGACTGGGTGCAGTTTCTCCAGGATATAAAGCAGGAGGTGACAGCTCCCTCATCAGCCACTCTCCCTCTCCAACACTGAACACTCCCAAGGTGAGCCAGGCCAGGATGAGGTCAGCACTGTGTGTAGCTGCCGTTGTGGTGGGAGCACTGGCAATCTGCTTGATCCAGGATGGTGTGACTGCCGCTCCAGGTAAGAGAGAGGCTTCCTTCTTCCCAATCTTTGCTCAGACCCTGCTGGTTTCTATGGACTATTTGTGCTACTTATGCAATGCAATGATTCCTTTTCATTCCATTCAATGTGGGCCAATGATTCCAAATAGAAACATAACAAAGAGAGAGAGCGAGAGAGAGACCACTCAGCCCATCCAGCTGTTTGCTAGAATGAATCAATGGGTTAATCTCTCCTGCTCTGTCTGTCCAATCCTTGTCAATTTCTCCCTCCCTGTGTGGAAATGGGTGGGAGACTTTCCTCAAGTACATGGAAGTCTGATAAGAAACTTGATGGAGGGTTTGCAGGTGTCCAGGGGGTTTGATATGGGGAAGATGTTTCCACTTGTGATAGAGAGCAGAACTCAGATTGATCCAATTAAACAGTCCCAAAACAATCCCATTGGGAATTGTGGAGAACATCCTTCACCTGACCAGAAAATATGCCATAAATCCGGAAGGAGTGGTTGATGCGAATAACATTGAAATGTTTTAAAGAGCAGCTGGATAAACACATAAATGAGAGAGAAATAGCAAGATATGTGGATGGGGTGAACAAGGCCTGTGCAAGGGTTTGAAACTGTAGCAGGGAGCAGATGGGCTGAATGGTCTGTGTGCACTCAAAGTGTTCCTAGATGAAGACGTGTAGGATACGGTGGCGGTGTGAGAATGTGCTGTGAATGTGCTCAAGGTTTCACTGTCTCCATTCCTCCTCCTCCACATTGCAGCTGGCTCTGTGACTGTCGATTGCTGTGAGAGCTTTAAGACCACTCGCATTCCTCATAAATGGCTCGTACACTTCACCAGGACAGTTGGCTGCTCCACCCCCTCCATCATGTGAGTGTTTCACGGTGTTTTTATCACAGTCTGAGGAAATGAAAGGGTTGGAGCTGGTGGCTGTGATTCTCTGATAATCATAATCTCATCTCACTCTTTCAGCTTCACAAACAGGAGGAAGATGAGAATTTGTACGAGAGCGAGTGAGAAATGGGTTCAAGATGCAGTGGCATTTCTGGAGAAGAAACTGGGGATTGGAAGACAAGAACCCACTGAAAGCACAATCTTTTAATCCACTGGAAACGCATGGAGTGTTGGACTGACTGGTGTTACACTGGGGGACAGGCAGAATGGAGAAGGTGGATCCACAAACTGATTCCCTGATCACTTGCAATATTCCTGTTGCTGTGCTCATTCACATGAAAGACTCTGAATGGTAACTAACTAACTTTCCCTGTGTCTTGCCCAATCATCAAACTAGTGAAGACTGTTCATGGAACAGGAGAAATGTGACTGGACATCAATGGGACAGACTGAGGGAACAGTTAGTCTGACATTGGACAAGATTCCAGCAATTGTCCAGCTGATCCCAGGATCATCCCAGAGGCTTTCGGTCTCTACACTCAGTGGGGTTTGTTCAACTATTCCCTTCCACCTGAGGGCTAGGTGGGCACAACTATAATCCCCACTCTCACCACAGTGAGAGTTTTTTCAGGGGTGGGGATTAGGTCAGTCTGGGGTTGGGATTTGGATCAGTCTCTGGAGGTGGGAATGTGTGTATACAGAGAATGGGGCCAATCTCTGAGGTCGGTGGTAGGTCAGCCTGTGCTGGTTGGTCTTGGTTAGTCTCTAGGAGTGGGGACTATCTGTCAGACTCCCTGAGAACTACTCTAATTCCATTAGTAATCGCGGAATGATTGTGATTTTTCTCTTTCCTCTCCCTCATTGCCTTACTGAATTCCCACCTCCTGCTATTTATCCATTGAAACTGTGACAATGAAATAAAGGTTGTTTCTGAAGAAAATGTCTCTCTGGTTTTCCTGTCTCTCAGCAGCTTCATTTTTCACCTTTCAGTTTGCTGCACAGGAGAAACAGCGTTGAATTTCCTGCCATTTTTCACTGTCACCTTCCATTGGTTCTTTTACGTTCAGAGACTAAGACAGCTGAGCTGATTGGCTGATAATTGGGGGAAGGGTCAGAATAGACCTTGTGCATTTACATACATTTCAATATATCTCCATCAAATTTAATCCATGCAATCAGGTCATTTTGCCCACGCTGTGGGTATACCCTGCTTATGCCCCACTTGAGCATATCTGGGAAACACACCTTAGGAAGATTACAGTGGCCTTGGAGGGACCACAGGTTCGGCTTACAAGAATAATAACCGGACTTCAGCCATTCATTTATGAGGAAAGGTTGTGCAAATGTGGCCATTTTCTCCACAATTCAGAAGTCTTTAAGATATTAACAGAAAAAGACAAGGTAGATAATGATAAATTATTCTAGAACTAGGATGCGTAGTCTGAGAATTCAGGCCGGGCCATTTATGACAGCTGTTAGAAGGCACTTCTACGGACAAAACCTGGTGGAACTTTGGAACTCTCTTCCACAAATGGGAGCGGGATGCTGGTTCAGTTCATGTTAAATCTGAGAAATCTGTCAAATCAATTTCTGATCAGCCAAGATATTAAGGTTCAAGCACCAAAGGAAGTTAGGCCACAGATCAGCCTTGAGCTTATTGAATGGTGGAACAGGGTTGAAGGGCTGAAGGCATACTCCTGCTCCTATGTTTCCATGTACACATTTGAATCCACAACAAACTGGCCTCTTCATCTCAGCCAGACCCGAATGTCTCCTGTTATCAATAGGATGGTCCTGTCTTCTCCTCCATGTCTTTACAGACTAATTGTGGTAACTACAGAAGGGTCGCCCAACTATCTAACACAGGGAAGGTCATTATAAAAGTCATTGTTACACCTCATGGGATGACTTGTAGCAGTCTGATTCCTAAATGAAATCTGGATTAATAAATCAAATGTGTTTTTAAAAATCTTGTTGATGTGATGGTAAGTTACTGAAACGGTTGGTCAAATTGAAGAATTTCCTCAATTACACAACAGAAGTTTATGACATAAAGATAAAGAAAAGGAGGGTATCAGGATAGAGAACCACTGTTAAAAAAAACAACTTAAATATCAAATTAAACAAAATTTCTATCTATTCCCCAACACTGTGGACTGGAAAGGCCTGGGTAATTTCACACATTGTCAGGAAGATGTTGGAACAACTTAGCCAGGGGAGTGACAGGCTTTGGAACACTTCAGTACTGTTTTTTGATATCATGCAGACTGAATCTAACTGGCTGAAAACTGGCATTTGTGATGTTGGAGGCTGAGATCGATCACCCACTCAGTACTTCAGGCTGAAGATTGTTGTAAATGCTTCAGCCTTACCTTTTGCACTGATGTACAGGGTTCTTCATTATTGAGAATGGGGTATTTGTGGAGCTTCCTCCTCCAGTGAGTTGTTTAATTGTTCACCACTATTCATGACTGGACATCATAGGGTCATAGAATCATAGAGTCCTACAGCACAGAGACCCGCCCTTTGGCCCAAACTGGTCCGTGCCGACCAAAATGTTTATCCAAGCTAAACTCATTGCGCTGCACTTGGCCCACATCCTTCTAAATCTTTCCTATCCATGTATTTGTCCAAATGCCTTTTAAATGTTGTTAATGTACCCACCTCAACCACTTCCGCTGGCAGCTCATTCCATATGCGTACACATTGTGTGTAAAAACGTTGCCCCTCCAGGTTCCCTTTTATTCTTTCCCCTCTCACCTTAAACTGATGCTCTCTAATCCTCGGATCCCCAACCCTGGGAAAAAGACTGAGTGCATTCACTCTATCCATGCCTCTCATGATCTTATAATCTTATGTAAGGACCCCCCTCAGTCTCCAATACTCTAAAGAAAAAAGTCCTAGTTTGTCCAACCTCTCCCTACAACATAGACATTTGAGACCTAGCAACATCCTTGTGAATTTCTTCTGCACTCGTTCCAGTTCAATAACATGCTTCCTATAGCAAGGCGATCAAAATTGAACACAATACTCTTAGTGCAGCCTCGCCAACGCCCTCTATAACTAGATTAGATTACTTACGGTGTGGAAACAGGCCCATCAGCCCAACAAGTCCACAGGGACCCGCCGAAGCGAAACCCACCCATACCCCTTACCTAACACTACGGGCAATTTAGCATGGCCAATTCACCTGACCCGCACATCTTTGGACTGTGGGAGGAAACCCACGCAGACACGGGGAGAACGTGCAAACTCCATACAGTCAGTCACCTGAGTCGGGAATTGAACCTGGGTCTCAGGCGCTGTGAGGTAGCAGTGCTAACCACTGTGCCACCGTGCCGCCCATCCTTCGATCTAACTCTTTCCCCTCTCACCCTAAACCTGTGCCCTCTAGTTCTGGACTCCCCCAACCACAAAGAAAAGACCTCATCTATTTATCTTATCCATGCCCCTCATAATTTTGTAAATCTCTAAAAGGTCACCCCTCAGCCTCCGATGCTCCAGGGAAAACAGCCCCAGCCTGTTCAGCCTCTCCCTGTAGCTCAAATCCTCCAACCCTGGCAACATCCTTGTAAATCTTTTCTGAACCCTTTCAAGTTTCCTTCTGATAGGATGGAAACCAGAACTGCGCACAATATTCCAACAGCAGCCTAATCAATGTCCTGTACAGCTGCAACATGACCTCCCAACTCCTGTACTCGATGTTCTGACCAATAAAGGAAAGCATACTAAATGCTTTCTTCACTATCCCATCCACCTGAACTCTACTTTCAAGGAGCTATAAACCTGCACTTCAGTAACACTCCCTAGGACTTACCATTAAGTGTATATGTCCTGCTAAGATTTGATTTCCCAAAATGCAGCACCTCACATTTGTTTAAAATAAACTCAATTTGCCACTTCTCAGCCCATTAGCCCATCTGGTCCAGATCTTGTTGTACTCTGAGCTGACCTTCTTCGCTGTTCACTACACCTTCAATTTTGGTGTCATCTGCAAACTTACTAATTATACCTCCGCTGTTCATATCCAAATCATTTATTTAAATGATGAAAAGCAGTGGACCAGCACTGATCCTTTTGGCTCATTACTTGTCACAAGCCTCTAATCTGAAAAGCAACCCTCCACCACCACCCTCTGTCTCCTACCTTTGAGCCAGTTCTGTATCCAAATGGCTAGTTCTCCAAGTATTCCATGTGAACTAACCTTGCTAACCAGTCTACTATGAGGAACCTTCTCGAACATCTTACTGAAGTCCATAAAGATAACATTCACATCACTGCCCCTATCAATCCTCTTCATTACTTCTTCAAAGAACTCAATCAAGGCAGTGAGACATCAGTCCTTGCCTTTACAAATGCATGCACATCCTGTCCCTCAGGATTCCCTCCAACAACTTGCCCGCCACCGATGTCAGACTCTGATCTATAATTCCCTGGCTTGTCCTTACCACCTTCCTTAAACAGTGGCACCACGTTAGCTAACCTCCAGTCTTCTGGCACCTGACCCATGAGTATAGCTGATATAAATATCTCAGCAAGGGGCCCAACAATCACTTCTCTAGCTTCCCACAGAGTTCTAGGGTACAGCTGATCAGGTCCTGGGGATTTATCCACTTTTATGCGTTTCAAGACATCCAGTATTTCCTCCTCTGTAATATGGACATTCCCCATATTCTACATCTTCCATGTCCTTCTCCACAGTAAACAGTCATGCAAAATATTTGTTTCGTATCTCCCCCATCTCCTGTGGTTCCACACAAAGGATGTCTTGCTGATCCTTGAGGGGCTTATTCTCTCTCTAATTACCCTTTGTTCTTAAAGTATTTATAAAACCTTAGGGATTCTCTTTAACTCTACCTGCCAACGCTATCTCATGTCCCCTTTTTGCTCTCCTGATTTCCCCCTCAAGTATTCTCCTACTGCCATTATATTCTAGTAAGGAATCACTTGATCTATCCTGTCTATACCTGACATATGGTTCCATCTTTTTCTTGACTAAACCCTCAATGTCTTTAGACATCCAGCATTCCCTACATCAACCAATCTTGTCTTTCACTCAAACTGAGACACATTGCTTCTGAACTCATGTTATCTGAAGGCTTTTCTGAAGGCTTCCATTTTCCAGCTGTCCCTTTACCTGCGAACATCTGTCCCGTACCAACTTTTGAAAGTTCTTGCCTAATACCATCAAAATTCCTTCAATTTAGAACTTTAGCTTTTAGATCTGGCCTATCCTTTTCCATTATTATTTTAAAACTATTTTAAAATTCCTTACCATAACCACCTTATTATTCTTACAGATAACTGAAATCTCCTTCCAAATTTGTTTCTCAATTTCCCGCTGACTATGGGGGATGTATCGTACAGTCCCAATAAGGCAATCGTCCCTTTCTTTTTTCTCAGTACCTCCCAAATGACTTTCCTGGACGTCCTCCCAGGAATATCCTCCCTCAGTACTGCTGTAATGTCATCCCTTAACAAAAACGCCATGCCCCCTCCTCTCTTGCGCCCCAACCCCAACTTTCTATCCTTCCTATAGGATTTGTTTCCTGGAACATTAAGCTGCGAGTCCTGTCCATCCCTGAGCCACGTTTCTGTAATTGCTATAATATCCCAGTCCCATGTTCCTAACCATGCCCTGAGTTCATCTGCCTTCCCTGTTAGGCCTCTTGCATTGAAATAAATGCAATTTAATTTATCAGTCCTACCTTGTTCTCTGCTTTGTTCCTGCCTGCTCTGACTGTTTGACTTGCTCCCATTATCAATGGTATCAGTCTCAGATGGATCTCTTTCCTCACTATCTTTCTGTGTTCTAATCTTCAACTTTACCGGTTGAAATCCTCCCGAGCAGCTCTAGCAAATCTCCCTGCCAGTGTATTAGTCCTCTTCCAATTCAATTGCAAGCCGTCCTTCATATGCAGGTATCTTCGACCCCAGAAGAGATGCTAATGATCCAAAAATGTGAACCCATCTCCCCTGCACCATCCCCTCAGCCAAGTTCATCTGCTGTTTCCTCTTATTCCTGCCCTCACTAGCTTGCACCAGCAAGAGTATTCCAGATATTACTACCCTCAAAACCTCCTCTTTAAATTCCTGCCTAACTGTCTGCATTCTCCCTTCAGAATCACATCTTTTTCCCTTCCTCTGTTGTTGGTTCCAATGTGTACAATGACCTCCTGCTGGTCCCTCTCCACTTTGAGAATAGTCTGCATCTCTCTGAGATATCCTTGATCCTGACATTAGGGAGGCAACACACAATTCTGATATCTCACTGTTGGCCATAGCCATGTCCGTTTGTGTCTCTGACCAGTGAGGTCCCTGTCACAATCAATCGCTTGGAACCTGATGTATACTGTGTTACATTAGGGGCAGTGTCAGTACCGAAACCTGGCTACTCGTGCTACATTCCCCAGAGAGTTATCACCCCTACAGTCATCCAATGGAAAATTATTTTGGAATCAATTCAGAGACATATTGTGTACTTGCTTTCTATACATTATCACAATGGGACTGGACTGTCAATGGAACAATGACAGCTCTGGACAGATATGGTTGTTTATGTGTCAGTGATGTAGCCCCAGTGGTGATGAAAGAGCCTCCAGGGTCTTTGTTTTGCAGTAGAGGTTGGGTAATGAATTACAGTGGGAAGAAAAGAGACTAACTATTAATTATATAACTATATTTCCTCTAAGCGAAAATGTCATGAGGTCAGTTTGGATACTAGTGTTAACAACGCTAACAACAGAGTAATGAGGGAGTGCCACACAACAGAGGGTTAGAGCTGAGGAAGTGCTGCACTGTCAGTTGGGAGAAAGTGAGGACTGTAGATGCTGGAGATCAGAGTCGGGAGTGTGGTGCTGGAGAAGCACAGCAGGTCAGGCAGCATCCCAGGAGAATCGACTTTTCAGGCATAAGCTCTTCATCAGGGATGAAGCTTGTGAGCTGAGAGGGTGGAGAGTTAAATAGGAGTGGGGATGGCCTGGGAGAAGGTAGCTGCGAATGCAATAGGCAGATGCAGGTGGGGATAAAGCTGATAGGTTAGAGAGGAGGGTGGAGCGGATAGGTGGGAAGGAAGGTGTACAGGTAAGACAGGTCATGAGGATGGTGCTGAGTTGGAGGGTTGGATCTGGGATAAGGTGGTGGGAGGGGAAACGGGGAAATTGGTGTGATCCCATGTGGTTGAAGATGAGGTTTTCTTCCTCCAGGTGTCGGGTAGTCAGGGTTTGGTGATGGAGGAACCTGCATGTCCTTAGTGGAGTGGGAGGGAGAGTTAAAAGTGCTTGGCCACGGGGCGGTGGCATTGCTATGTGCATGTGTCCTGGAGTGCCATACTGTCGGTGAGTCAGTACTGAGGGAGTGCCGCACTGTCGGTGAGTCAGTACTGAGGGAGTGCCACACTGTTGGTGAGACAGTACTGAAGGAGTGCCGCACTGTCGGTGAGTCAGTACTGGGGGAGTGCCATACTGTCAGTGAGTCAGTACCGAGGGAGTGCCACACTGTCAGAGGGTTGGTACTGAGAGAGTACCACACGTCGGTGAATCAGTAATGAGGGAGTGCCATACTGTCGCTGAGTCAGTACTGAGGGAGTGTCGCACTGTCGGTGAGACAATACTGAAGGAGTGCAGCACTGTCGGTGAGTCAGTACTGAGGGAGTACCGCACTGTGGGTGAGTCAGTACTGAGGGAGTGCAACACTGACTGTTATACAGTACTGAAGGAGTGCAGCACTGTCGGTGAGTCAACACTGAGGGAGTGTCGCACTGTTGGTGAGTCAGTACTGAGGGAATGCGGCACTGTCGGTGAGTCAGTACTGAAGTAGTGCGGCACTGTCGGTGAGTCAGTACTGAGGGAGTGTGGCACTGTCGGTGAGTAAGTACTGAGGGAGTGCCATACTGTCAGTGAGTCAGCACTGAGGGAGTGTCACACTGTTGGTGAGACAGTACTGAAGGAGTGCAGCACTGTCGGTGAGTCAGTACTGAGGGAGTGCTGCACTGACGGTGAGTAAGTACTGAGGGAGTGCCACACTGTTGGTGAGTCAGTACTGAGGGAGTGTCGCACTGTTGGTGTGACAGTACTGAGGGAATGCGGCACTGTCGGTGAGTCAGTACTGAAGTAGTGCTACACTGTCGGTGAGTCAACACTGAGGGAGTGTCGCACTGTCGGTGAGTCAGTACTGAGGGAGTGCGGCACTGTCGGTGAGTCAGTACTGAGGGAGTGCCGCACTGTCGGTGAGTCAGTACTGAGGGAGTGCCGCACTGTCCACGAGTCAGTACTGAGGGAGTGCCGCACTGTCCACGAGTCAGTACTGAGGGAGTGCCTCACTGTTGGAGAGACAGTACTGAAGGATTGCGGCACTGTCGGTGAGTCAGTACTGAGGGAGTGTGGCACTGTCGGTGAGTCAGTACTGAGGGAGTGCGGCACTGTCGGTGAGTCAGTACTGAGGGAGTGCGGCACTGTCGGTGAGTCAATAATGAGGGAGTGCGGCACTGTCGGTGAGTCAGTAATGAGGGAGTGCTGCACTGACTGTGAGACTGTACTGAAGGTCTGCAGCACTGTCGGTGAGTCAGTACTGAGGGAGTGCCATATTGTCAGTGACTCAACACTGAGGGAGTGTTGCACTGTCAGTGAGACAGTACTGAGGGTATGCTGTACTGTTAGATTGTCAGTACTGAGAAGGTGCGGCACTGTCGGAGTGTCGGTACAGAGGGAGTTCGACAGTGTCAGAGGATCAGTACTGAGGGAGTGCTGCACTGTTGGTGAGTCAGTACTGAGGGAGTGCCGCAGTGTCAGTGAGTCAGTACTGCGGGAGTGCAGCACTGGCGGTGAGTCAGTACTGAGTGAGTGTCGCACAGCCGGTGAGTCTGTACTGAGGGAGTGTCGCAATGTCCGTGAGTCAGTACAGAGGGAGTGCCATACCGTCAGTGAGTCAGTACTAAGGGAGTGCGGCACTGTCAGTGAATCAGTACTGAGGGAGTGCCTCACTGTTGGTGAGTCAGCATTGAGGGAGTGCGGCACTGTCGGTGAGTCAGTACTGAGGGAGTGCAGCATTGTCGGTGAGTCAATATTGAGGGAGTGCGGCACTGTCGGTGAGTCAGCATTGAGGGAGTGTGGCACTGTCGGTGAGTCAGTACTGAAGGAGTGCAGCATTGTCGGTGAGTCAGTACTGAGGGAGTGCCATCCAGTCAGTGAGTCAGTACTGAGGGAGTGTGGCACTGTCGGTGAGTCAGTACTGAGGGAGTGCGGCACTGTCAGGGGGTTGGTACTGAGAGAGTACCACACGTCGGTGAGACAGTACTGAGGGAGTGCCACACTGTTGGTGTGACAGTACTGAAGGAGTGCGGTACTGTCGGTGAGTCAACACTGAGGGAGTGCGGCACTGTCGGTGAGTCAATATTGAGGGAGTGCGGCACGGTCGGTGAGTCAGCATTGAGGGAGTGCGGCACTGACTGTGAGACTGTACAGAAGGAGTGCAGCATTGTCGGTGATTCAGTACTGAGGGAGTGCCGCACTGTCCGCGAGTCAGTACTGAGGGAGTGCCTCACTGTTGGAGAGACAGTACTGAAGGATTGCGGTACTGTCGGTGAGTCAGTACTGAGGGAGTGCAGCACTGTCGTTGAGTCAGTACTGAGGGAGTGCAGCACTGTCAGTGAGTCAGTACTGAGGGAGTGTCGCACCGTCGGTGAGTCAGTAATGAGGGAGTGCTGCACTGACTGTGAGACTGTACTGAAGGTGTACAGCACTGGCGGTGAGTCAGTACTGAGGGAGTGCCATATTGTCAATGACTCAGCACTGAGGGAGTGTTGCACTGTCGGTGAGACAGTACAGAGGGAGTGCCATACCGTCAGTGAGTCAGTAGTAAGGGAGTGCGGCACTGTCAGTGAATCAGTACAGAGGGAGTGCCATACCGTCAGTGAATCAGTACTAAGGGAGTGCGGCACTGTCAGTGAATCAGTACTGAGGGAGTGCAGCACTGTTGGTGAGTCAGCATTGAGGGAGTGCGGCACTGTCGGTGAGTCAGTACTGAGGGAGTGCAGCACTGTCGTTGAGTCAGTACTGAGGGAGTGCAGCACTGTCAGTGAGTCAGTACTGAGGGAGTGTCGCACCGTCGGTGAGTCAGTACTGAGGGAGTGCAGCACTGACTATGAGGCTGTATTGATGGAGTGCGGCACTGTCGGTGAGTCAGTACTGAGGGTGTGCCGTAATATTAGATTGTCAGTCCTGAGAAAGTGCGGTACTGTCGGAGTGTCAGTACTGAGGGAGTTCGGCAGTGTCAGAGGGTCACTATTGAGGGAGTGCTGCACTGTTGGAGGGTCAGTACTGACGGAATTCCGCACTGTCAGAGGATCAGTACTGAGGAAGTGCCGCACTGTTGGTCAGTCAGTATTGAGCGAGTGCCGCAATGTCAGAGGGTCAGTACTGAGGGAGTGTCGCACTGTCGGTGAGTCAGTACTGAGGGAGTGCAGCACTGACTATGAGGCTGTATTGATGGAGTGCGGCACTGTCGGTGAGTCAGTACTGAGGGTGTGCCGTAATATTAGATTGTCAGTCCTGAGAAAGTGCGGTACTGTCGGAGTGTCAGTACTGAGGGAGTTCGGCAGTGTCAGAGGGTCACTATTGAGGGAGTGCTGCACTGTTGGAGGGTCAGTACTGACGGAATTCCGCACTGTCAGAGGATCAGTACTGAGGAAGTGCCGCACTGTTGGTCAGTCAGTATTGAGCGAGTGCCGCAATGTCAGAGGGTCAGTACTGAGGGAGTGCAGCACTGTCGGTGAGTCAGTACTGAGGGAGTGCAGCACTGACTGTAAGACTGTACTGAAGGAGTGCAGCACTGTCGGTGAGTCAGTACTGAGGGAGTGCAGCACTGACTGTGAGACTGTACAGAAGGAGTGCAGCACTGTCGGTGAGTCAGTACTGAGGGAGTGCGGCACTGTCGGTGAGTCAGTACTGAGGGAGTGCGGCACTGTCGGTGAGTAGGTAATGAGGGAGTGCGGCACTGTCGGGGAGTCAGTACTGAGGGAGTGCAGCACTGTCGGGGAGTCAGTACTGAGGGAGTGCGGCACTGTCAGTGAGTCAGTCCCGAGGGAGTGCCGTGCTGTCGGTGAGTCAGTACTGAGGGAGTGCAGCACTGACTGTGAGACAGTACTGAAGGAGTGCAGCACTGTCGGTGAGTCAGTACTGAGGGAGTGCAGCACTGTCGGTGAGTCAGTACTGAGGGAGTGCAGCACTGACTGTGAGACAGTACTGAAGGAGTGCAGCACTGTCGGTGAGTCAGTACTGAGGGAGTGCAGCACAGTCGGTGAGTCAGTACTGAGGGAGTGCCATCCAGTCAGTGAGTCAGTACTGAGGGAGTGTGGCACTGTCGGTGAGTCAGTACTGAGGGAGTGCGGCACTGTCGGTGAGTCAGTAATGAGGGAGTGCGGCACTGTCGGTGAGTCAGTAATGAGGGAGTGCTGCACTGACTGTGAGACTGTACTGAAGGTGTGCAGCACTGGAGGTGAGTCAGTACTGAGGGAGTGCCATATTGTCAGTGACTCAGCACTGAGGGAGTGTTGCACTGTCGGTGAGACAGTACAGAGGGAGTGCCATACCGTCAGTGAGTCAGTACTAAGGGAGTGCAGCACTGTCAGTGAATCAGTACTGAGGGAGTGCCTCACTGTTGGTGAGTCAGCATTGAGGGAGTGCGGCACTGTCGGTGAGTCAGCATTGAGGGAGTGCAGCACTGTCGTTGAGTCAGTACTGAGGGAGTGCAGCACTGTCGGTGAGTCAGTACTGAGGGATGCCTCACTGTTGGAGGGTCAGTACTGAAGGAGTGCAGTACTGTTGGTGAGTCAGTACTGAGAGAGTGCCATACTGTCAGTGAGTCAGTACTGAGGGAGTGCGGCACTGTTGGCGAGTCAGTACTGAGGGAGTGCAGCACTGTTGGTGAGTCAGTACTGAGGGAGAGCAGCACTGACTATGAGACTGTATTGATGGAGTGCGGCACTGTCGGTGAGTCAGTACTGAGGATGTGCCGTAATATTAGATTGTCAGTCCTGAGAAAGTGCGGTACTGTCGGAGTGTCAGTACTGAGGGAGTTCGGCAGTGTCAGAGGGTCACTATTGAGGGAGTGCGGCACTGTTGGTCAGTCAGTACTGACGGAATTCCGCACTGTCAGAAGATCAGTACTGAGGGAGTGCCGCACTGTTGGTCAGTCAGTACTGAGCGAGTGCCGCAATGTCAGAGGGTCAGTACTGAGGGAGTGCAGCACTGTCGGTGAGTCAGTACTGAGTGAGTGCAGCACTGACTGTGAGACTGTACTAAAGGAGTGCAGCACTGTCGGTGAGTCAGTACTGAGGGAGTGCGGCACTGCCGGTGAGTAGGTAATGAGGGAGTGCGGCACTGTCGGTGAGTCAGTACTGAGGGAGTGCGGCACTGTCAGTGAGTCAGTACTGAGGGAGTGCGGCACTGACTGTGAGACTGTACAGAAGGAGTGCAGCACTGTCGGTGAGTCAGTACTGAGGGAGTGCGGCACTGTCGGTGAGTCAGTACTGAGGGAGTGCCGCACTGTCCGCGAGTCAGTACTGAGGGAGTGCCTCACTGTTGGAGAGACAGTACTGAAGGATTGCGGTACTGTCGGTGAGTCAGTACTGAGGGAGTGCCATCCAGTCAGTGAGTCACTACTGAGGGAGTGTGGCACTGTCGGTGAGTCAGTACTGAGGGAGTGCGGCACTGACTGTGAGTCAGCACTGAGGGAGTGTCGCACTGTCGGTGAGTCAATAATGAGTGAGTGCAGCACTGACTGTGAGACTGTACTAAAGGAGTGCAGCACTGTCGGTGAGTCAGTACTGAGGGAGTGCGGCACTGCCGGTGAGTAGGTAATGAGGGAGTGCGGCACTGTCGGTGAGTCAGTACTGAGGGAGTGCGGCACTGCCGGTGAGTAGGTAATGAGGGAGTGCGGCACTGTCGGTCAGTCAGTACTGAGGGAGTGCGGCACTGTCAGTGAGTCAGTCCCGAGGGAGTGCCGCGCTGTCGCTGAGTCAGTACTGAGGGAGTGCAGCACTGTCGGTGAGTCAGTACTGAGGGAGTGCAGCACTGTCGGTGAGTCAGTACTGAGGGAGTGCAGCACTGACTGTGAGACAGTACTGAAGGAGTGCAGCACTGTCGGTGAGTCAGTACTGAGGGAGTGCAGCACTGTCGGTGAGTCAGTACTAAGGGAGTGCGGCACTGACTGTGAGACTGTACTGAAGGAGTGCAGCACTGTCAGTGAGTCAGTACTGAGGGAGTGCGGCACTGTCGGTGAGTTAGTGCTGAGGGAGTGCAGCACTGACTGTGAGACAGTACTGAGGGAGTGCCATACTGTCAGTGAGTCAGTGCTGAAGGAGTGCAGCACTGTCGGTGAGTCAGTACTGAGGGAGTGCGGCACTGTCGGTGAGTAGATAATGAGGGAGCGCGGCACTGTCGGTGAGTCAGTACTGAGGGAGTGCCACGCTGTCGTTGAGTCAGTACTGAGGGAGTGCGGCACTGTCGGTGAGTCAGTGCTGAGGGAGTGCAGCACTGACTGTGAGACAGTACTGAAGGAGTACAGCACTGTCGGTGAGTCAGTACTGAGGAGTGCGGCACTGTTGGTGAGACAGTACTGGGGGAGTGCAGCACTGACTGTGAGTCAGTACTGATGGATTGTGGCACTGTTGGCGAGTCAGTACTGAGGGAGTGCAGCACTGTTGGTGAGTCAGTACTGAGGGTGTGCGGCACTGTCGGTGAGACAGTACTGAGTGAGTGCGGCACGGTCGGTGAGTCAGTACTGAGGGTGTGCCGTACTGTTATATTGTCAGTCCTGAGAACGTGCGCCACTTTCGGAGCGTCAGTACAGAGGCATTTCGGCAGTGTCAGAGGGTCACTACTGAGGGAGTGCAGCACTGTTGGAGGGTCAGTACTGACGAGTTCAGCACTGTCCGAGGATCAGTACTGAGGGAGTGCGCAGTGTCGGTGAGTCAGTACTGCGGGAGTGCGGCACTGTCAGTGAGTCAGGACAGAGGGCATTCGGCACTGTCGGAGGGTCAGTACTGAGGGAATGTGGCACTGTCGGTGAGTCAGTACTGAGGGAGCGCCACAGCGTCAGTGACTCAGTACTGAGGGAGTGCCGCACTGTCAGATTGTCAGTACAGAGAGTGCGGCACTGTTGGAGGGTCAGTACAGAGGGCGTTAGGCACTGTCGGAGGGTCAGGACTGAGAGAGTGCGGCACTGTCGGAGGGTCAGTATTGAAGGAGTGCGGCACTGTCAGTGAGTCAGTAGTGAGGGAGTGTGGCACTGTCAGAGGGTCAGTACTGAGGGAGTGCGGCACTGTCGGTGAGTCAATACTGAGGGAGTGCGGCACTGTCAGAGGGTCAGTACTGAGGGAGTGCGGCACTGTCAGAGGGTCAGTACTGAGGGAGTGCGGCACTGTCGGTGAGTCAATACTGAGGGAGTGTGGCACTGTTGGAGGGTCAGTACAGAGGGCGTTAGGCACTGTCGGAGGGTCAGGACTGAGAGAGTGCGGCACTGTCGGAGGGTCAGTATTGAAGGAGTGCGGCACTGTCAGTGAGTCAGTAGTGAGGGAGTGTGGCACTGTCAGAGGGTCAGTACTGAGGGAGTGCGGCACTGTCGGTGAGTCAATACTGAGGGAGTGCGGCACTGTCAGAGGGTCAGTACTGAGGGAGTGCGGCACTGTCGGTGAGTCAATACTGAGGGAGTGTGGCACTGTTAGAGGGTTAGTACTGAGGGAGTGCCGTGCTGTCGCTGAGTCAGTACTGAGGGAGTGCAGCACTGACTGTGAGACAGTACTGAAGGAGTGCAGCACTGTCGGTGAGTCAGTACTGAGGGAGTGCCACACTGTTGGATGGTCAGTACTGAGGGTGTTCTGCGCTGTTGGAGCTAATGTCCTCTGGAAGGGAATCAGATGTATTTACCTGTGTGTAGCCCGTGTTTATCGCTGATCCAAGGTGGCTGAAACCATTTGTCTTCTCCTTATCACATTGTACATTCATTGCCACAGATTGCACATTTTAACCTGCTTTTTTCTGAAACTCTTCGGTGTGTACTGAAACAGATATTATCTTTCGTTCCTTTCTCATGGAATCAAGGGTTAGTGAGGATCCCTGATGTGTGGATGTAAAAGTGACGGATTCCTCAGCTCTCTAATCCCAGCTCTTATCCAGCTGTACGTGCTGTGCACTGCATCAAAGATCTCCCTGTTGAACATGTCCTGATGCTGCAAAGGGGCTGTCATCCTGAAGAGGGAGACAGCCATTCACCCTAGCCAGGATGAAAAGCAGGTGAAAGCAGACAGTGTCAGCATTCACGGGACAAGCACAGCAACGTCTTGGGGTCCTGGCTGCAAAGTGAACACGCAGAGTTGTAACGATGCAGAAAGAGGCCATTCAGCCCATTATGCCTTTACTGGCTTTGTCACCCAGTGCTAAAATCTTACATTTTTCGTCCATCCCTGCACACCATTTCTATGCAAATAACCATCCAGTGCCCTCTAGAATGCTTCAGTTTAAGCTGCCTCCATCACATTTTCAGGGACTTACATTCCAGACCTGAAATCCTCAGTGTGTTAAAACGCTTTTTCATCACATCACCCTTGCTTTAAATCTATGCCGACTCCTTCCTTTCCCTTCCACAAGTGGAAGAAGTTTCTATCTACTCCATCCAGGTTGATCACAGAACATCGAACATTACAGCGCAGTACAGGCCCTTCGGCCCTCAATGTTGCGCCGCCCTGTCATACCAATCTGAAGCCCATCCCACCTACACTATTCCATGTACGTCCATATGCCTGTCCAATGACATCTTAAATCCACTTAAACTTGGCGAATCTACTACCGTTGCAGGCAAAGCATTCCATACCCGTACTACTCTCTGAGTAAAGAAACTACCTCTGAAACCTGCCTCATACCTATCTCCCCTCACTTTAAAGTTGTGTCCCCTCGTGTTTGCAGTCCCCATACTTGGGAAAAGGCTCTCCCTGTCCACCTTATCGAATCCTCTAATTATTTTATTTGTCTCTATTAAGTCACGTCTCAACCTTCTTCTCTCTAACGAGAACAGCCTCAAGGCCGTCAGCCTTTCCTCGTAAGACATTCCCTCCATACCAGGCAACATCCTAGTAGATCTCCTCTGCACCCTTTCCAAAGCTTCCACATCCTTCTTATAATGCGGTGACCAGAACTGTACACAATACTCCAAGTGTGGCCGTACCAGAGCTTTGTACAGCTGCAGCATAACCTCCTGGTTCCGGAACTCAATCCCTCTATTAATCAAGGCCAAAACACTGTATGCCTTCTTAACAACCTTGTCAATCTGGGTGGCTCTGCTCATCTTTCTGCTCATCTGCACTTCCAAGAATCTTACCATTAGCATTCTGATTACTCTGTCCAAAGTGTATCACCTCACACTTATCCACATTAAACTCTATTTGCCACCTCTCAACCCAGCTATGTCTCTCTGCAACCTACTACATCCTTCCTCACTATCCACAACTGAACCGACCTTAGTGTCGTCCGTAAATTTACTAACCCACCCTTCTAGGCCCTCATCCAGGTCATTTATGAAAATGACGAACAGCAGTGGACCCAACACCGACCCTTGCGTTACACCACTGGTAACTGGACACCAAGATGAACATGTTCCATCAACTACAACCCTCTGTTTTCTTTCAGCAAGCCAATTACTGATTGAAACTGCTATGTCTCTCACAATCCCATTCCTCCGCATTTTGTATAAGAGCATACTGTGGGGAACCTTATCGAACGCCTTGCTGACATCCATATACACCACATCAACCGGTTTACTCTCATCTACCTGTTTGGTCACTTTGTCAAAAAACTCAATAAGATTTGTTAGGCACGACCTACCCTTCACAAAGCTGTGCTGACTGTTCCTGATCAGATTATTCTTTTCCAGATGATTATAAATCCTATCTCTTATAACCTTTTCCAACACTTTACCAACAACTGAAGTGAGACTCACTGGTCTCTAATTACCAGGGTTGTCTCTACTACCCTGTTTGAACAAGGGAACCACATTTGCTATCCTCCAGTCCTCAGGCACTATTCCTGTAGACAATGATGATTTGAAGATCAATGCCAAAGGCTCGGCAATCTCTTCCCTCGCTTCCCAGAAGATCCTAGGATAGATCCCATCCAGCCCAGGGGACTTGTCTATTTTCACACTCTGCAGTATTTCTAATACCTCTTCCTTGTGAACCTCAATCTCTTCTAGTCTAGATGCAAATATCTCTGTATCTTCCTCGCCAACATTTTCATTTTCTATAGTGAAAACTGTCAAAAAATATTAATTTAGTGCTTCCCCTATCTCCTCTGACTCTACACACCACTTCCCACTCTATCCTTGATTGGCCCTAATTTAACTCTCGTCATTCGTTTATTCCTGACATACCGATAGGTTAACCCTGATCCTATCTGCCAACAACTTCTCATATCTCCTCCTGGCTCTGAGCTCTCTTTTTAGGTCTTTCCTGACTTCCTTGTAACCCTCAAGCTCCCTAACTGAGTTTTCACATTTTGTCCTAACATAAGCCTCCTTCTTCTTCTTGACCAGGGATTCCACTTCCTTAGTAAACCACGGTTCACACGTTCTATATCTTCCTCCCTGCCTGACAGGTACATACTTATCTAGGACACACAGGAGCCTTTCCTTGAATAAATTCCACATTTTTAATGTGCTCATCCCCTGCAGTTTCCTTCCCCATTCTATGCTTCCTAAATCTTTCCTAATTGCATCGTAATTCCCCTTCCCCTAGCTGTAACTCTTGCTTGGCTTGAACACCAACTAGCCATGAAACGACATGACCAGCTATCCTTAGTAACCACACACGCACATGACAAGCAACATGAATTAGACTGGGATAACACTACTATTATAGGACAAGCCAAACTGAGAACAGCCAGGGAATTCCTAGAGGCATGACACTCATCCACAGATTCAATCAATAAGCACATCGACCTGGGCCCAATGTACCAACAGCTGGAACTGACAACCGGAAGCAGCAGAGACAAGCCATTATAAATGCCGGAGGAAAGATCACAGAAGCGCTTCACAGGAGACTCCCAAGCACTGAGGATGTCACCTAGACAGGGGATGAAACGTCTGCAACACAAATTCTCCTTTCCTGTTTCTAACCTCAGCCCATAACTACCTCAGTTAATGAGTCCCCAGACATCCTTTCTACAACTATAATATTGTCCCTGATCAACAATGCCACACCTCCCCCTCTTTTACCATCTTCTCTGTTCTTACTGAAACATCTGAATCCCGGAACCTGCAACAGCCATTCCTGTCCCTGCTCTATCCTGTCTTCGTAATGGCCACAACATCGAAGTCCCAGGTACCAACCCACGCTGCCAGTTCACCCACTTTATTTCGGATGCTCCTCGCGTTGAAGTACACACACTTCAATCCAGGTTCTCGTTTGCCAGTGTTAGATACTTGATTTTGGAACTCCCTACTGTCATCCTCTTCTGGACCTGTCCTACAATTTTGATTCCCATCCCCCTGCTGTATAAGCTTAAATCCACCTTAATAGCTTTAGCGAATTTTCCCACCCAGGATATTGGTACCCCTCTGGTTTAGATGAAGACCATCTTGCTTGTAGAGGTCCCACCTACCCCAGAAAGAGCTCCAATTATCCAAAAAACTGAAACCCTCCCTCCTGCACCATCCCTGTAACCACGTGTTCAACTCCTTTCTCTCCCTATTCCTCACCTCACTAGCACATGGGACGGGCAACAAACCAGAGAAAACAATTCTGTTCATCCTAGCTCTAAGCTTCCATCCTAGCTCCCTGAATTTCTGCCTCAACTTCCATTCTAGCTTCCTGATTTTGAAAACCTCCATCAAATTTCCTCCCAGCCTTTTTCCAGGGAGGACAGTCCCAACTTTTTCAATCGATCCTCATAACTGAAGTGTCTCATTCTTGGGACCATTCTTGTAATCAGTCCTGCGTGCTCTCAAATGCAATCACAAGTTTTTAATAATGTAGCACCTACAACTGCCCTGACCGGCTAACACAGTGACCCAGTTGTTAGCTCAGCTGCCTCACAGTGCCAGGGAAGGGTTTGATTTCAGCCTAGGGTGACTGTCTGGTTGGAGTTTGCATAGTCTCTCCCTGTCTGTGTGTGTTTCCTCCTGGTGCTCTGGTTCCTTTAACAGTCAAAAGATATGCTATACAGATATGCTGTACAATGTGTGCAGGAGGGTTTCCTGACACAATATGTCGACAGGCCAACAAGAGGGGAGGCTATATTGGATTTGGTTCTAGGTAATGAACCAGGCCAGGTGTTAGACTTGGAGGTAGGTGAGCACTTCGGGGACAGTGACCACAACTCGGTGACTTTTACTTTAGTGATGGAGAGGGATAATCGTGCGCCGCAGGGCAAGAGCTATAGCTGGGGGCAGGGAAATTATGATGCAGTGAGGCATGACTTAGGTTGTGTGGATTGGAAAAACAGGCTTCAAGAGAAGAACACTAATGAGATGTGGGGATTGTTCAAGGAGCAGCTACTGCGTGTCCTCGATAGGTATGTACCAGTCAGGCATGGTGTAAAGGGCCTTGTGAGGCAGCCGTGGTTTAGTAAGGAATTGGAGTCCCTTGTGAAAGGGAAGAAGGCGGCATATGTAAAGATGAGGCGTGAAGGTTCAGTAGGGGCGATTGAGAGTTATAAGGTAGCCAGGAAGGAGCTAAAGAGGGAGCTAAGAAAAGCGAGAAGGGGACATGAAAAGTCTTTAGCTGGTAGGATTAGGGAAAACCCAAAGGCTTTCTATAGGTATGTCAAGAATAAAAGGATGACTAGGGTAGGTATCGGTCCAGTCAAGGATAGTAGTGGGAAGTTGTGTGTGGAGGCGGAGGAGATTGGAGAGACATTAAATCAGTACTTTTCATCAGTATTCACTCAGGAACAGGACACTGTTGCTGATGTGAATATGGAATCACAAATAATTAGAATGGATGCCCTGGAAATATGCAGGGAAGAGGTTTTGGGAATATTGGAAAGGATGAATATAGATAAGTCTCCTGGGCCTGATGGCATTTACCCCAGGATCCTATGGGAAGCTAGGGAGGAGATAGCAGAGCCATTGGCCTGGATTTTTATGTCGTCATTGTCAACGGGAATAGTACCAGAGGACTGGAGGATAGCGAATGTGGTCCCATTGTTCAAGAAAGGGAGTAGGGATAGCCCTAGTAACTATAGGCCAGTGAGTCTGACTTCAGTGGTGGGCAAAGTCTTAGAGAGAATGGTAAGGGATAAGATTTATGAACATCTGGGTAGGAATAACGTGATCAGGGATAGCCAGCATGGTTTTGTGAAGGGCAGGTCGTGCCTCACAAACCTTATTGAGTTCTTTGAGAAGGTGACTAAGGAAGTGGACGAGGGTAAAGCAGTAGATGTTGTGTATATGGATTTTAGTAAGGCGTTCGATAAGGTTCCCCATGGTAGGCTAATGCTAAAACTTCGGAGGTATGGCATTGAGGATACATTAGAGGTTTGGATTAGGAATTGGCTGGCTGGAAGGAGACAGAGGGTAGTAGTTGATGGATTATGTTCATCTTGGAGCGCAGTTACTAGCGGTGTACCACAAGGATCTGTTTTGGGACCATTGCTTTTTGTTATCTTTATAAATGATCTAGAGGAAGGACTTGAAAGCTGGGTAAGCAAGTTTGCGGATGACACGAAAGTCGGTGGAGTTGTGGATAGTGAGGAAGGAAGTGGTAGGTTACAGCGGGATATAGATAAGTTGCAGAGCTGGGCGGAAATGTGGCAAATGGAATTCAATGTAGCTAAGTGCGAAGTCGTTCACTTTGGTAGGAATAACAAGATGATGGATTACTGGGCTAATGGTAGGCTACTTGGTAGTGTGGATGAGCAGAGGGATCTTGGTGTCTATGTACACAGATCTCTGAAAGTTGCCACCCAGGTAAATAGTGCTGTGAGGAAGGCATATGGTGTACTGGGCTTTATTGGCAGAGGAATTGAGTTCCGGAGTCCTGAGGTCATGTTGCAGTTGTATAAGACTCTGGTGAGGCCTCATCTGGAGTATTGTGTGCAGTTTTGGTCGCCATACTATAGGAAGGATGTGGAAGCTTTAGAACGAGTGCAGAGGAGGTTTACCAGGATGTTGCCTGGAATGGTAGGAAGATCGTATGAGGAAAGGCTGAGGCACTTGGGGCTGTTCTCATTGGAGAAGAGAAGGTTTAGGGGAGATCTGATAGAAGTGTATAAGATGATTAGGGGTTTAGATAGGGTAGATACTAAGAACCTTTTACCGCTAATGGAGTCAGGTGTTACTAGGGGACATAGCTTTAAATTAAGGGGTGGTAGGTATAGGACAGATGTTAGGGGTAGATTCTTCACACAGCGGGTTGTGAGTTCATGGAATGCCCTGCCCGTATCAGTGGTGAACTCTCCTTCTTTATGTTCATTTAAGCGGGCATTGGATAGGCATTTGGAAGTTATTGGGCTAGTATAGGTTAGGTAGGACTCGGTCGGCGCAACATCGAGGGCCGAAGGGCCTGTACTGCGCTGTATCCATCTATGTTCTATGTTCTATAGTTGCAGGATTGTCAACATACTTCTAGTGTACATCGAACATAGAAAAGTACAGCACAAAACAGGCTCCTCAGTCCATGATGTTGTGCCGAGGGTTATTCCTAATCTAAAATAAGATAATCTAACCTACGCACCCCTCAACTCATTGCTATCCATGTGCATGTCCAGCAGTCACTTAAATGTCCCCAGTGACTCTGCTTCCACCATCACCACTGGCAAGGCATTCTATGCGTTAGCAACACTCTGCACAAAAAACCTACCTTTGACGTCTCCCCTGTACCTTCCCCCTAATATCTTAACACTATGATCCTTCGTGCCAGTCAATCCTGCCCTGGGGAAATGTCTCTGGCTATTGACTCTATCCATGCCTCTCATTTCCTTGGCAATCTCGATCAGGTCTTCTCTCTTCCTCCTTCTCTCCAGAAAGAAAGGTCCGAGCTTAATCAACCACTCTTTGTTAGACAAGCCCTCCAGTCCAGGCAGCATCCTGGTAAACCTTCTTTGCACCCTCTCCAAAGCCTCTGTATCTTTCCTGTAGCAGGGTGACCAGAACTAGACGCAATATTCCAAATGTGGCCTCACCAGGGACTTGTAGAGCTGCAACAAAACCTCGCAGCTCTCAAAGGTGTTTACTGAAGATGATTTGGAAGGCCCACACGGATGTGACATTTTACAAACTGAGACAGTGCCACACATGCAGGATGGACAGGATGCCAGTTTCTGATTGGTTTGCAACCCCGTGCTGCTTTTGGAGGATTGGCTCAATGTGGGAATGTTGGAGTAGACAGTTCCCCAGGTTCAGAACAGACTCAGGCTTCCATTCAAAGGAGCACAGCTTCAAGGTCAATGACTTCGCAAATGATGCTGAGATTCTCCATAGACAGAGCCCAGAGGGATCAGCAATGACATTCAGCCTGAACTTGTGTCT
Source organism: Hemiscyllium ocellatum (assembly GCF_020745735.1). NCBI lineage: Eukaryota > Metazoa > Chordata > Chondrichthyes > Orectolobiformes > Hemiscylliidae > Hemiscyllium > Hemiscyllium ocellatum. Next base: position 74,641,590 of record NC_083417.1, read on the forward strand.
GATACCCATTTTAACCCAGAGAAACCCATGTATAACACAAAACTCATGGAGAATGTGAGAGTGTGATTCTCTGCTTGACTTTGATCTTGTTGCCTAGTGTCCCAAAACTAGCAAAGGAGTGACAGATGCTGCCTTCTGCAGTAAAACATGAACAAAGAAATTACCTTGAAAGACACACCATGTTTCTGATTGGCCAGAATAGTGTCAAAGTCTAAGATCAGCTATTGGAATGTGAAGTTGGATGATGCATTCTGGGAAATTAACTGATGTCTGGTCATTCCTGAAGTTCATAGAATCATAGAATCATATCGAAGAGGCCCATTGAGCCTGTGCTGTCAAAAGTATGCTAAATCGACATCAGTGTAGTGCTGGAAAAGCACAGCAGGTCAGGCAACATCCGATGTTTTGGGCATAAGCCATTCATCAGGATCCACCAGGGGTTGTGCCATGGTAGTTTGGTGCACTGACCTCTACACCACTGAAGCCAGGCACCAACTCGCAGACATCTCCTCCTGCTGCCCCTCGATCATGACCTGACCTCCCATCACAAAACCATCATCTCCCAGACCATACAGAACCTCATCACCTCAGGGTATCTCCCAACCACAGCCTCCAACCACATTGTCCATGAACCCCCGCACCACCCGATTCTAAGATTTCTGACGAAGGGCTTATGCCCGAAATGTCAATTCTTCTGCTCCTCGGATGCTGCCTGACCAGCTGTGCTTTCCCAGCACCATATTCTCGACTCTGATCTCCAGCATCTGCAGTCCTCACTTTCTCCTAAATCTACATCAATTCCACTTCCCTGCAGGAGGCCCGTAGCCTTGAATGTTACAACATTTCAAGTGCTCATCCAAACATTTTGCAAGGATTGTGAGGTTTCCCACCTCAATTACCATCCCAGGCAGTGCATTCCAGACCTCCACTACACTCTGGGTGAAAAACTTTTTCCAAATCCACTCCGAAAGCTCTATCTTAGGCAACATCCTGATGAATCTCCTTTACACTCCCTCCAGTGGCATGCATGCATCCTGTAGTGTTGGGGGAAAAAAACTTGCACATTGTAATCCAGCTGTGGTCTAATGGAGCTCTGTACAACTGCAGCATGACCTTCCTGCACTTATAATCTATGTTTCATTTGATAAAGGCAAGGGTTCCATATGCCTTATTCACCACCCTATCAACCTACCCTGTCACCTTCAGGGACCTATGGACAACACCCCTCTGTTCCTCTGAGCTTCCTAGTGTCCATTGAGTACTTCTTGGTCTAGGTTCTTCTTCCTCACATTTTTCAGGGTTAAATTCCATCTGCCACTGACCTGCCCATTTGACTGATCCATTTATATCCTCCTGCAACCTAACACCTTCCTCCCCACTGTCAATCACACAAACAATTTTTGTTTCATGGACAAACTTACTTATCATATCTCCACATTCTCATTTACATAGTTATATACATCACAAACCCAAACAAGGGACTTAGCACTGATCCCTGTAGCTACCGATTGCACACCATGTGCCAGTCACACAGCTTTCTACCAGCACCCTCTGTCTCCTAACACAAAGCCAATTTTGATTCCAACTTGTCAAGTTACCCTGGATATATGATGCTTTTATCAGTTTCCTATGTGGATCTTGTAAAAAAGACATGTTCAACCACCCTTCCCTCACTCAATCACCTTGCAAAAGCTCAGTCAAATTCATTAGGCATGATCTCTGACCAAGGCATGCTGACTATCCATGATCAAACATTGCTTCTCTAAATGGAGATTAATGTTTTTCTTAACTATTTTCTCTAATAGATTCCCTACCAATGATGTGAGACTCACTGGTCTACCCTTACCATCTTTCTTGTAAATTGGAATCACAATTCTGTCCTCCATTCCTCTGGTCCTTCCCCTGTGGCCAGAAAGGATTTGGAAGTTTGGGTCAGAGCCCCTATAACTTTGTTCCTCATCTCCCACAGCAGCCTAGGATACAACTTTGCTGCCTTCAGGATTTGTCCACATTTAAACCCACTGAAACCTCCAATGTCTCCCTATATCAATCTGCTCAAGAACCTCACAGTCCATCTTCTGGAATTCTGCATTGACATCCTGCTCCTTTTCCCAAGTAAAGACAGCTGTGAAAGACTCATTTAACTCCCTACGTCATGTGCAAATTGCTGCTTTTGTCTTTAATAGGCCCTGCTATTTCCCTGGTCATTTTCTTCTCCTTGATGTAGAGTCACAGAGTCATACAGCACAGAAACAAACACCTTTAGTCCAACATAATTCTAAATGAAACTAATCCCACCTGCCTACATGTGGTCTATATCCTTCCAAATATTTCTTATTCATGTGCCTATCAAAACGTTTTTCAAATTTTGTAACTGTACCCACATGTGTCACTTCCTCTGAAAGTTTATTCCACACACAAACCATTCTCTGTATAAAACAAAATTGCCCCACATGTCTTTTTAAAATCTCTCCTTGTGGAATATCATGCAATTTTTCCTAAACTTACCTAACAGGGTTTCCTTCTTTGTTTTCCTAATTGTTTTCTTGAGCTCCCTCCTGCACATTCGGTACTCCTTTAAGTTCTCCATGAATTTGTTCCCTTCGTACATGTTACACATCTTTCTTTTCCCTTTAAACTAGTCCTGAATATCCTTACACATCTAAGATTATCTGGGCTTGTTACTCCTACATTTCACTCCAAAAGGAATATGTTGGGTCTGGACTCTTCCCCAGTGCTTTCTGAATGCCTCTCATTCCTTTCCCGTAGATTTACCCTCATATAGATGCTCCCAGTCTGTTTTGCCCACATCCTGGCTGATTGTAATAAAATCTGGCTGATCAAAATCCAAAACCATTTTTTGTAGATCATCTTTCTCTGTTTTCACAACAAACATACAGTGTACGGTCACTAAAATATTTTCCAACTATCATTTTGAACACTTTTCCAGCTTCATTCTCCAGAATTCAGGGCAGGACTTATATAGACTTAATGGTAATGTACTGGCGAGTGTTGTTGAACAAAGAGACCTTGGAGGGCAGGTTGAAAGTTCCTTGAATGTGGAGTCACAGGTAGATAGGATAGTGAAGAAAGCATTTGGCATGCTTGCCTTTATTGGACAAAACATTGAGTATAGGAGTTGGGAGGTCATGTTGCACCTGTACAGGACATTGGTTATACCACGTTTGGAATATTATGTGCAATTCTGTTCTCCCTCCTATAAGAAGGATATTGTGAAACTTGAAAGGATTCAGACAAGATTTACATGGATGTTTCCAGGGTTGGAGGATTTGAGCTACAGGGACAGGCTGAATTCCACAGAGTGTCGGAAACTGAGGGGTGACCTCATAAAACTTTATAAAGTCATGAAGGGCACGGATAGGGTAAATAAACAAGCTCTTTTCTCTGGTGTTGGGTGAGTCCAGAGCTAATTGGCATAGGTTTATGGTGAGAGGGGAAAAATTTAAAAGGCACTTAAGGGGCAACTTTTTCACACAGGAAATGGTGCGTGTATGGAATGAGCTACCAGAGGAAGTGGTGAAGGCTGATACAATTACAACATTTAAAAGGCATCTGGATGGGTATATGAATAGGAAGGGTTTGGAGGGATATGGGCCATGTGCTGGAAAATGGGAATAGATTAGGTTATGATAACTGGTTGGCATGGACGAGTTAGACCAAACAGCCTGTTTCCTTGCTGTATATCTCTATGACTCTATGATGTAATTCAGTTCAACACCATATCTCTCACAGAACCATCTCCATGTTGACATAAAATGCTCCCCTATGTATGTTTCAAGAAATGTACCCCTCTGTACCCTTTATACAATCATTATTACAATAAAACAGCAGTGGATGCTGGAGATTTGATACAAAGACAGAAATTGCTGGAGAAACTCAGCATATCTGACAGCATCTGTGGAGAGAAAGCAGAGTTATTATTTTGAATCTGGTGACTCTTCATCAGTGAATTCCCCAGCAATGTCATAATTACCCTGTTAATGTTTTTGCACACCTCAGTGAATTTACAACATATTTGCTCCTCAGTTGCTCTCCGATTATTCTGACAAATTGTTTGACTCAATAATGGGGTCACATTTTCAAGTGCGATGACTATAAACCATTGTTGAACCATCTGAACATCAAAGAGATCACCAAGATGCTTAAAGTGGGTCTGACATTCCGGCTTCAGTTGATGGGACCTGACGATATAGTCCAAACCACAGCAGAACCTTTGTCCAGATCTACAATCCATTGCATTATGGAACTGCCTTGCCACAGCTTTCTCTGAGTTGTGGCTTCATTTTCCTTACTTCTTTCTGACACTCCAAGGAGTTTAAAACCAGCTCCTTGAGCAATTGTTGATTCTGTGCTGAATGAACAAATTGAAGTGTAGAGCTACAATGTGTCCACCACCACCACCACCACCACTAGCAGACACTGTGAATAGAAGCAGTGCCAAAGCAATGATCCATTGTAAGTGGCATCATATCCCATGGCTGATTGAACGTAGAACATAGAACAGGAACAAGCCCTTCAGCCCTCGATGTTGTGCCAAACATGATGCCCTTGTATCAACTCCCTCCATTTCTTGCACATTCATGTGTTTATCTAAAAGCCCCTTAAACACTCCTATTTTATCTGCCTATACCACCCTCCCCAGCAGCATGTTCAATACTCCTACCACACTCTGTGTTAAAAACCTGCCCCTCATACCTCCTTTGAACTCACCCCCGTCACCTTAAATGTATGCCTTCTAGTATTTGACACTTCATCTCTGGGGAAAAAAGATTCTCACTGTCAGTCTTATTTAGGCCTCTCAGAATTTTAGAAACTTCTATCATGTCTCCTCTCAGCCTCTGTCATTCTCGCGAAAATAACCCTAGTTGGTCCATCCTCTCCTTATAGCTCATACCCTCTAATCCAGGAAGTAGTCTGGTAAACCTCCTCTACATCCTCTCCAAAGCCTCTACATCTTTCCTGTAAGGTGGTGACTAGAAATTAATGTGCAGCCTAACCAATGTCTTATAAAGCTATATGACATCCTGACTCAATGCCCCATACCATATGCCTTGTTTACCATCCTATCTACTTGTGTGACCACTTTCAGAGAGCTGTGGACTAGGACCCCGAGATTTCTCTGAACATCAATGCTGTTAAGGGTCCTGCCATTAACTGTAAACTTTCCCTTATCAAGAGATCTCCCAAAGGGCAACACCTCACACTTGCCCAGATTAAATTTCATTTGCCATTTCTCTACCTATATCTGCAACTGATCTATATCCTGTTTGTATCCTTTGACAACCTTCTACACTGCCTACACTGTTCCAATCTTTGCATAGTCTGCAAACTCACTAATCCATCTATGTCTTCATCTAAGTAATTATACAAATGACAAAAAACAGAGCTCCCTGCGGAACACAACTAATCACAGGCTTCCAGCCGAAAAACACTCTTCTACGACTACACTCTGCTTTCTATGGACAAGTTTAAGAGCTTATGCCTGAAATATCGACTGTTTTGCTCCTCTGATGCTGCCAGACCCTGCTGTGCTTTTCCAGCACACAGTTTTTGACTCTTCTATGGGCAAGTCACTTCTGAATCCAAGTGGCCAAATCCCATGCATTTTAATCTTCTTAATGAGTCTACCATGAGGTGCCTTGTTGAAGACCTTACTGAAATCCATGTAAATAATGTTCACAGCTCTACCCTCAATGATCACCCTCGTCACCTCCATAAAAAATTCAGTCAAATTAGTAAGACATGACCTGCCCTACACAAAGCCGTGCTGACTGTCCCTAGTTAGGCCATGCTCTTCCAAATGTGTGTAAGTTCTATCCCTAAGAATTCTCTCCAATAGCTTCCCAGTCTCACCAGTCTATAATTTCCTTGATTATCCCTATTTTCCTTCTTGAACAGAGGAACAAAATAGCTAGTCACCAGTCCTCTGGGGTCTCTCCAGTAGCTGCTGTGGATACAAAGATCTTGGTCAAGGCCTGAGCTATCTCCTCTCTTGCCTCTTCCAATAACCTGAAGTTTTTTTCCACTGGGCCCCGGGAACCTATCCGCCCTAACGCTTTTCAAGATCCCGAACACGACTTTTTTCTTGACATCAAAATGCCCTAGCATATGAACATGTCCCACACTAACCTCACTTAAGATTGATAACAGCATCTCTCCTTGTCACATTTGCACTGTCTAGAGTCACACAGCGATTGTTGTCATTCATCTTTCCGAACCCAATGTGGCAAGCGGTGGCCATTCACTGAGCTCCTCGACCTCCCAAGGTGGTCAGTAGAATTTTAAAGAATTCTTTTCCTACTTCTCATGCAGTTTATGAATTAATCCTTTGGGGTTCTTCTTCAGGGTTTGATCATGTCTTGAGAGTACCCATCCATCCTCAAAACAGCAGGAAGGCTGAGTGATGTACCAAGACTCAATATTCTTGACCAATAACTTGTCCCTGGCCCTATTCAGTTACTGAGCCACAGATCTGTGCAATGGCTTCTTGTGAATATTGCTGCTGTTGGACAAAGCTTTCAGTTGGAGCTAAGACACTAGGACACCGTAACAAGTGATAGACAACTGAACAGTCTCAAAGTCTTGCCTGGTTCAATCCCCAAGACCAAGCTCAGGCACTGTCTCCCTTAGGATCAGGATAGCAAATGTGGGTTCAGTACAGGCAAACCGAGGGTAAAATCTCTTGCTAAACACCTCAACTTCATGCCAGTGTCATCCAGATTCCTTTCCATCTCAGTTGCAGAAACAGAACAAGACAGCTCAGTCCCCCAATTCACGTCCCATCTGCCTGTCACAGCCAGTCACCACCATTATCAGCACTCTGCTTGATACAGCCAAGGAGACTGTTTAGCTCCCCTCCCATTGACATTACTCTGCTCCCTAATGGTTCTGAAAGAGTTAACATTGGAGATTGCCTTAGGCTTCACCTCCCCTGACAATAGCACACCGCTTAGCTGGGGATTAATGCACCTGGTTCAGTGCAGACCGAAATCAACTAGACTCATCATCAGAATAGTACAAACTCCATAATGCAACTGCTAACCACCAACATTCAATAAACAACATCTTGTATTAGTGGTTGCTCCATTGCCAGTGCAAACCAGGACAGGAAAAAGGAAAGGTAGTTACAGTTACCACAATCACCACAGTGAGGGAGCTTGTACCTGTCCTTGACGTCAGGAGACACTGAGAGTTGAGTTTCACTTGCAAATGGCTAGTGTCTGCAGTAAACAGTGCAGACAGCTTCCTGAAACCCATTATTGTCTGTGTATGAAGCTGTCCACCTCATCTTTCTGTTCTGTCCATTTGCAGGATTTCCCCAGATTCTCTCCCTGCTTCCTCCCTCAGTCACTCCAGCTTTACAGAGATGTCCTTACTCCACTGAGCTCTGCCTGGTTACTTGCTGCCTTTCAATATCACCTCACTGTTATCCTGTAATCTACCAAACCGTTGACCCTACAGATTCGAGCTGAATTCATTTCCTGTAACTGCAAGCCACACTGTATCAGAATCTGTGGCAGTTGGGCTGATCACAGAAGGAGAATAGAGAGCTTTGGTGAAAAACTGAAACATACCTCAGTGTCCACAGCGTCATTAAAACCACTTCAGCTGCCTCCCTCAAACTGTGGCACAGCAAGATACAAAACTACTGACAATATTCCAAATTCTGTCTGACCAGAGCCTTATACAGCCTCAGCAGTACACTTCTGGATTAATGGTGCTGGAAGAGCGCAGCAGTTCAGGCAGCATCCGAGGAGCAGCAAAATCGACATTTCAGGCAAAAGCCCTTCATCAGGAATACAGACAGAGAGCCTGAAGGGTGGAGAGATCAGTGAGAGGAGGGTGGGGGTGGGAAGAAAGTAGCATAGAGTATAATAGGTGAGTGCGGGAGGGGATGAAGGTGATAGGTCGGTGGGGGGGGGAAGAGTGGAGTGAATAGATGGAAAGGAAGATAGGCAGGTAGGACAGGTCATGGGGACAGTGCTGAGCTGGAAGTTTGGAACTGGGGTGAGGTAGGGCAAGGGGAAATGAGGAAACTGGTGAAGTCCACATTGATGCCCTGGGATTGAAGTGTTCCGAGGCGGAAGATGAGGCGTTCTTCCTCCAGGTGTCTGGTGGTGAGGAAAAACTTCTTCAAGGCAGGCATCCTTGCAAGAGGATTTGCAGTAGGGTTAAAATCAGCCAGGTAAAACCAATGACTGCAGATGCTGGAAGCCAGAATCTGGATTCGTGGTGCTGGAAGAGCACAGCAGTTCAGGCAGCATCCGAGGAGCAGTATACTTCTGCTCTTGTATTCTAGTCTTCTTGAAATGAAGGCTCGAACATGTCCAAAGGTTAGGTGAATTGGTCATGTTGAATTGTCCGTAGTGTCCAGGGATGTACAGCGGATTAGCTGTGATAACTTTAGGGTTATGGGGATGGGGTAGGGGTCTGAGACTGGGTCTGGGTGGGATGTTCTTCAGCGGGTGGGCGTAAACATTTTGGACTGATTAGCTTCTTTCTGCATCTTAGGGATTCTATGATTCTAAAGTTCCAAATATTGCATTTACCTTCCTAACTACCAACTGAACTTGTATGTTAACTTTAAGAGAATCCTAAATTCTCCAGTCCCTTTGTGCTTCAGATTTACAAAGCCTTTCCCCATTGTGAAGACAGTCTATGCCTCTATTCTTCTGACCAAAGTGCATTACCTCATACCTCATACCTTGTGTTCAATCTGCCAATACTTTGTCTAATTTCCTAGCCCTATTTACATCCTTCTGCAGCCTCTCCACTTTCTCAAAACAATTTGTCTCTCCAGCTATCATTGTGTCATCTGTAAACTTAGCAACAATGCCCTCAGTTCCTTCATCCACATCATTAATGTATAACATGGATAGTTGTGGTCCCACACTGACCCCTGCAGAACTCCACTAGTTCTTCATGAAAATGTGTATTGGTGAGGCTAGATAAGGCCGCCATCCTGTAAAAGATCCCTTTTTCCTATTTTCTACCTTTGACCAATCAACTAATCCTCTATCCATGCCTTTGTTTTACTTACCAGTGTTCTATGTGGTACTTTGACCATTTCTTTTCGATTAGATTCCCTACAATGTGGAAACAGACCATTTGGCGCAACCAGTCCACACCGACCCTTCGGAAACTAACCCACCCAGACCCATTTCCCTCTGACTAATGCACCTAGCACTACAGGTAATTTAACATGGCCAATTTGCCTGACCTGTACATCTTTGGACTGTGGGAGGAAACCAGAGCACTCAGAGGAAACCGACACAGACACGGGGAGAATGTGCAAACTCCACACAGACAGTCGCCCAAGGCTGGAATCGAACCTGAGACCCTGCCACTGAGAGACAGCAGTGCTCACCACTGAGCCACCGTGATGCCCATTCTTTTGGGTATTCATTTGTGGGATGTGGGTGTTTCTGACTGGCCAGCATTTATTGCCCATCCCTAGTTGCTCTTGAGAAGGTGGTGGTGAGCTGCCTTCTTGAATTGCTGCATCTACCTGCTGTACCTTGATCCACAATGCCAGTAGGGAGGGGTTTCCATGCTGACTCAGCACTATTTTACCATGCACTTCCAAGTATACCACATTCTCTTCCTTAATAATGGACTCTAAAATCTTAACAACTGAGGTCAGGCTAACCAGTCTATATCCTGTCTTTTGCCTCCCATTCCCTTTTTTAAACAGGGGTATTATATTAGCCAATTTCCAATCCTCTGGGATACTGCCTGCCTCCAGTGGTTCCTCAAAGATCACCATCAAGGTCCATATAGTGTCCTAGGTTGCTTCCTTCAGAACCTTGTGTAGTAGTTCATCTGGTCCAGGTGACTTATTCACTTTCAGACATTTCAGCTTTCCAGCATTTTCTCCTTAATGATCACCATTACACTCACCTCTGTGCCCTGCTTCTCTTGAAATGCTGGTATGTTGCTGGTGTGCTTCTCTTTGAAGACTGATGTGGATTATATATTCAGTTCCTCTACCATTGCTTTGCTGCCCATTACTACTTCTGCAGATTCATTTCCAGCAGACCAAGGTCTACGCTTGCCTGTCCCTCACCTTTTAGATATTTAAAAAAATTCTTGCAATTTTCTTTTATATTACTAGCTAGCTTACTCTTTCATCATTTTTCATTTTTACATACTTCACCTTCTTATTGCCTTTTCATTCACTGTCTGTTGTTAGTTAAAGGCTTCCCACTAATCCTCACTACACTGTGTGCCGTATACTTTGCTTTTAAACTGTCCCTGACATTTTTATTAGCTATGATTACCTCATTCTCTCTTTAATATGTTTCTTCTTCCTTGGGATGAACTTCTGCTGTGCCTCCGAAATTACCCCCAGAAATGCCTGCCATTGCTCTGCTGTCTTCCCTGCTCAGCTCCCCTTCCACTCAACTTTGGCAAGCTTCTCCCTCATGTCTGTACAATTGTACTCAATAGTAATTCCATTCCATTTGATTTCAGCTTCTCCCTCTCAAACTGCATGGGGGGGAGGGGTTGGGGGGGTGGGGGGGGGGGGGGGGGGGCTCTACCATTTCACTTCGAAGCTCTTTAATCTTGTTCTAGAGTCATAGAGTTGTACAGCACAGAAACAGACCATTAAGTCCAATCCGTCCATGCCAACCAGATATCCCAACCCAATCGAGTCTCACCTGCCAGTACCCGGCTCATATCCCTCCAAACCCTTCCTATTCATGTACTCATCCAGATGCCTCTCAAAAGTTGCAATTGTACCAGCCTCCACCACTTCCGCTGGCAGCCCATTCCATACATGTACCACACTCTGCGTGAAAAAGTTGCCCCTTAGGTCTCTTTTATGTCTTTACCCTCTCACCCTAAACCTATGCCCTGTAGTTCTGGACTCCTTGACCCCAGGGAAAAGACTTTGCCTATTTACCCTATCCATGCCCCTGATAATTTTATAAATCTCTATAAGGTCAGCCCTCAGCCTCCAACGCTCCAGGGAAAACAGCCCCAGCCTGTTCAGCCTCTCTCTATAGCTCAAATCCTCCAACCCTGGTAACATCCTTGTAAATCTTTTCTCAACCCTTTCAGGTTTCACAACATCTTTCCGATAGGAAGGAGGCCAGAATTGTAAGCAATATTCCAATAGTGGACTAACCAATGTCCTGTACAGCAGCAACGTGACCTCCCAACTCCTGTACTCAATACTCTGACCAATAAAGGAAAGCATACCAAACACCTTCTGCACTATCCTATCTACCTGCGACTCCACTTTCTAGGAGCTATGAACCTGCACTCCAAGGTCTGTTTGTTCAGCAACACTCCCTAGAACCTTACCATTAAGTGTATAAGCCCTGCTAAGATTTCCTTTCCCAAAATGCAGCACCTTGCATTTATCTGAATGAAATTCCATCTGCCACTTCTCAGCCCATTGGCCCATCTGGTCCAGATCCTGTTGTAATCAGAGGTAACCCTCTTTGCTGTCCATTACACCTCCAATTTTGGTGTCATCTGCAAACTTACTCACTGTACCTCTTGTGCTCGCATCCAAATCATTTATGTAAATGACAAAAAGTAGAGGACCTAGCACTGATCCTTGTGACACTCCCAGTGTCTGTGTGGGTTTCCTCTGAGTGCTCGGGTTTCCTCCCACAGTCCAAAGATGTGCCGGTTAGGTGAATTGGCCATGCTAAATTGCCTGTAGTGTATGGTAAAGGGGGGAATGAATCTGGGTGGGTGTGCTACAGAGGGTTGGTTGGACCTGTTGGGCCAAAGGCCCTGTTTCCACACTGTAAGTGATCTAATTTATCCACCTTTAACTGTTTCAAGCCATCCAGCACTTCCTCCTCTGTAATCTGGACATTTTGCAAGATGTCACCATTTATTTCCCTACAGTCTATATCTTCCATATCCTTTTTCACAGTAAATATTCATTTAGTATCTCCCCCATTTTCTGTGGCTCCACACAAAGGCCGCCTTGCTGATCTTTAAAGGGCCCTGTACTCTCCCTAATTACCCTTTTGTCCTTAATATATTTGTTAAAACCCTTTGGATTCTTCTTAATTCTATTTGCCAAAGCTATCTCATGTCCCCGTTTTGCCCTCCTGATTTCCCTCTTAAGTATACTCCTACTTTTTTATATTCTCCTAAGGATTCACTTGATCTATCCTGTCTATATCTGACATATGCTTCCTTCTTTTTCTTAACCAAACCCTCAATTTCTTTAGTCATTTAGCATTCCTGATACTACCAACCTTCCCTTTCACCCTGACAGGAATATACTTTCTCTGGATTCTTGTTATCTCATTTCTGAAGGCTTCCCATTTTCCAGCCGTCCCTTTACCTGCGAACATCTGTCCCCAATCAGCTTTCGAAAGTTCTTGCCTAATACCATCAAAATTGGCCTTCCTCCAATTTAGAACTTTAACTTTTAGATCAGGTCTATCCTTTTCCATCACTATTTTAAAACAAATAGAATTATGGTCGCTGGCCCCAAAGTGTCCCCCCCCACTGACACCTCAGTCACCTGCCCTGCCTTATTTCCCAAGAGTAGGTTAAGTTTTGCACCTTCTCTAGTAGGTACATCCACATACTGAATCAGAAAATTATCTTGTACACACTTAAGAAATTCCTCTCCATCTAAACCTTTAACACTATGGCAGTCCCAGTCAATGTTCGAAAAGTTAAAATCCCCTACCATAACCACCCTATTATTCTTACAGATAGCTGAGATCTCCTTACAAGTTTGTTTCTCAATTCCCCTCTGACTATTAGGGGGTCTATAATACAATCCCAATAAGGTGATCATCCCTTTCTTATTTCTCAGTTCCACCCAAATAACTTCCCTGGATGTATTTCCGGGAATATCCTCCCTCAGCACAGCTGTAATGCTATCCCTTATCAAAAATGCCACTCCTCCTCCTCTCTTGCCTCCCTTTCTATCCTTTCTGTAGCATTTGTATCCTGGAACATTAAGCTGCCAGTTCTGTCCATCCCTGAGCCATGTTTCCATAATTGCTATGATATCCCAGTCCCATGTTCCTAACCATGCCCTGAATTTATCTGCCTTCCCTGTTAGACCCCTTGCATTGAAATAAATGCAGTTTAATTTATTAGTCCTACCTTGTCCCTGCCTGCCCTGACTGTCTTGTTTCTGTTCTCAACTATACCAGTCTCAGATTGATCTCTTTCTTCACTATCTCCCTGGGATCCCCCCCATACCTTACTAGTTTAAATCCTCCCGAGCAATTCTAGCAAATCTCCCTGCCAATTTAGGTGCAATCCATCCTTCTTATACATCCACCCTTCTTCTCCCATACACCAGCTCCTCAGCCATGCATTCATCTGCTCTATCCTCCTATTCCTGCCCTCACTAGCTTGTAGCACTGGGAGTAATCCAGATATTACTACCCTTGAGGACCTCTTTTTTTAAATTTCTGCCTAACTCTCTGTAATCTCCCTTCAGAATCTCAACCTTCTCCCTTCCTATATCGTTGGTTCCAATGTGGACAATGACCTCTTGCTGGCCCCTCTCTCCTGTGAGAACATTCTGCACCCTCTCTGAGACATCCTTTATCCTGGCACCAGGGAAACAACACACCATTCTGCTTTTTCTCTGCTGGCCTCAAAAACGTCTGTCCATACTTCTGACTACAGAATCCCCTAACACAATTAATCTCTTGGAAGCCGACATACCCCTCGTTGCATTACAGCCAGTCTCAATACCAGAAACTTGGCTGTTCGTGCTACGTTCCCCTGAGAATCCATCACTCCCTACATTTTCCAAAACAGCATATCTGTTTGAAATGTGTATACCCACAAAAGACCCCTGCCCTAGCTGCCTACCACTCTTACCCTTCCTGGAGTTAACCCATCTATGTGACTATATCTGAGACTTTCCCCCTTCCTCTAACTACCCTCCATACATACTGTTGCTGTTGTAAATTCCTCATCGCTTCTATCTGTCTCCCCAACAGATCCATTCAATCTGATAAGATTCGCATCCAACAGCATTTATGGCAGATATAATCCGCAGTAACTCTTAAACTCTCTTTAAACTCCCACATTTGATGAGAAGTACATCTCACTGCATTTTTGCTCCTTCATAATCTACAGACCCAGAAAATAACACCGTCTTATTCCTCTACAAAACACTGCCCCAGGTTAAATTAATAGCTATGGATTATATTTGAAATTTAATCAAGAGACTTATCTCCAAAAACATATAATCAAGAAAGAACCCACTGTACTCACTACTGCAGCCTTTCTATTGGACAATCTTAAAACAATGATTAACTGATCTGATTCTGTGCTGTGAACTTCGCCCAGTCAGGTTCATCCAAGATTAGCTGTGAAATTCACTGTTTGTTAATTTTCCCAGACGCACTCCGATGTCACATGAATTCAAAAACAGCAAAGGCAGTAACTGCACAGGTTTTCTCTCTCTCTCTCTCTCTCTCTCTCTCTCTTGCACTGGCCTCACCATGTGCTTACTTTGTCTGATCTTCTCCCTTTTAAAACTGCTGTTGTTTTGACTTTTTTTCTCTGAAGTTCCAAAACAATGCAACAGCATATAAAACAGTGATAGCAGAAATTACCTCCAACACCTAAAATACCTCAAAAAAAGGAGCAGCTCTTACAGCCAGAAATTTTTCCCGTCCTCCACCTTGACCTGCTGTCAATGTTTCCCGTGGATCAGGTGGTAATCTGGAGATTATGACCTTTATGGTTCAGCTTTTAAATTTAGCCCCTAGTTGCCCACATTCCCTCAGAAGAACCTTGTTCCTCTTTCTACATATATTGTTGGTTTCTATGTGGACCACAACAACTGGATCTTTCGCCTACTCTTCCAAGTTCTTCTGCACCCAGATTCAACACCATCTTTGGGACTCTCAATCCTGGCAACAGAGAACAGTGTTTATTCTCCTTTACAATTCCATTTCTCCTTTCTTCCTCCTCTTGAATGGCTCCCTGTACCATGGAGCTATGGTCAGTTTGACCATCCTCCCTACAGCCTCCACTTTCATCCACACAGGGAGCAAGAATCCTAAACCTGTTCGATAAGCTCAAGGGCTGAGGTTCCTTCAGCACTACCTCCTGGATCCAGCTACTTGCTTCACTGGTAATCACACCCTGCTGTCCCTGGCCACTGACAAAATTGAGTTAGTTAATCTAAGGCATGTGACTGCCTCCTGAAACGCAGCATCCAGGTAACTCTTGCCTTCCCAGATATGAGTGACTGAGAGTGAAGGTGAGTGTGAGTGACTGAGAGTGAAGGTGAGTGTGAATGACTGAGAGTGAAGGTGAGTGCGAGTGACTGTGTTCAAAGTTGTAATGTTTGAAGCTCAGACACCAGGTCATCAACTCTGAGCCAGAGTTCCTCAAGCAATCAACACTTGCTACAGATGTGGTTGCTTTTGAATACAACGGGGTCCACCAGCCCTCACATCACACATGTTCGAATGATCCTCAACTTGTACAGAAAAAAAAAACGAAAGACCTGTGGATGCTGTAAATTATAAACAAAAGCAGACATTGCTGGAAAATCTCAGCTGGTCTGGCAGTATCTTTAGAGAGAAATCAGAGTTAACATTTTGGGTCAAATGACCCTTTTTCAGAACTGACAGTAGCTAGGAAAATTTTCAGCAATTTCTGTGTTTGGTCCTTGACTGCGCCCTTCATTATCCACCCATCAGGATCCCCCAAGATCTTAGAGATCAATAAGATCATCTCTCATTTCTTATTTAAACTCCAGTGGATAGAGACCCAAGCTTTCTAATCTTTCCTCTGAAGATAACCCCTTCATCTAAGAACTCAGTCAATGACCCTTCTCTGAACTGTTTCCACCTTATGTATGTCTTTCCACAGATCAGTACTCTCAAATTCTATTTTGGGTCTTACCAAGGCCTGTATCGATGTGCCAAGATTTCCCTGTATTTATACTCCAATCCCTTTGTAATAAAGGCCAATATTTCAGTTATCTTCTCCAAAACTAACTCACGCTATATGATGACATATTGTAATTGTTATACTTGAACATCTAGATTCATACAAATCCTACCCATTTTAACAACCTGCTGCCTTTCTGTCTTCCCATCAAAGGGGATCAGTTCACTTTTGCTTACACCACATTCCACCTGCCAATTAGTGTCCAATATCTCTTCGCAGATGCTGTGACTCCCTCTCACAACTTCTTCTCCTGCCTGTACATCTCCGTATTATCAGAATATTTAGATACAAAGCACACACATCCTTCCTCTGAGTTACGATAAATGGTTGTAAACAACTGAGGGCTCACTGCTAGTTCTTGTGAGTTGGTAATCTGAAAGTGATCAGCTGTGTGTTTCCTGTTAGTCAGCGAGTCTTTTTGCCATGTTAATACATAAGCTCAACACCCAACGCTCATTTCTCACGTAATAATTCATTCCTGACCTGTTAGAGTATCATTGCCATTTCCTGTATTCGCTGGGGATATTCATGAAGACAGAAGTGTCAAGATTAGAGTGGTGCTGGAAAAGCACAGCAGGCCAGGCAACATCCAAGGAGCAGGAAAAGCGACGTTTCGGACAAAAGCCCTTCATTAGGATTATCAATTTTCCTGCTCCTCGGATGCTGCCTGACCTGCTGTGCTTTTCCAGCACCACTCTAATCTTGACTCTGATCTCCAAAACCTGCAGTCCTCACTTTCGCACAAGGACAGGAGAGTGCAGACTGACGAAGGTTTAGGATCAAGTACATAACAAGGAAGTAGTACATAGCACAGTGTGGGATTCATGTCACACAAAGGGCTACATGATACAGGATGGGGTAAATGGGGGTCATGGTGTTTTGGGGTACATGGTACAGGGTGGTTCATGGTGCAGATGGGCGAAAGTTCAGGATGCCCACTGAGGCCTTTGCAACCAAAAAAAATCAGCAGCTTGGTAAAGGATCAGGAGTTTGGAAAATGATCAGGAGGTTGGAAATGGATCAGGAGGTGGGAAATGGTTCAGGAACTTGGTAAAGAATCAGTAGCTTGGTAATGGATCAAGAGCTCGGTAATGGATCACGTGCTCGGAAATGGATCAGGAGTTTAGTAGAGGATCAGGAGCTTGGTAAAGGATCAGCAGCTTCGTAAAGGATCAGGAGCTTGGTGATGGATCAGGAGCTTGGTAATGGATCAGGAGCTGGGTAATGCATCAAGAGCTTGGTCTTGGATCAGGAGCTGGGTAAAGGATCAGCAGCTTGGTAATGGATCAGGAGCTTGGTAATGGATCAGCAGCTTGGTAATGGATCAGGAGCTTGGTAATGGATCAGGAGCATGGTATTGGATCAGCAGCTTGGAAATGGATCAGGAGCTTGTACATGGATCAGGAGCTTGGAAAAGGATCAGGAGCTTGATAATGGATCAGGAGCTTGGTAATGGATCAGGAGCTTGGTAAAGGATCAGCAGCTTGGGAATGGATCAGCAGCTTGGTAAAGGATCAGGAGCTTGGTAATGGATCAGAAGCTTGGAAAAGGATCAGGAGATTGGTAATGGGTCAGGAGATTGGAAAAGGATCAGCTGCTTTGTAATGGATCATGAGCTTGGTAATGGATCAGGAGCTTGTTAAAGGATCAGACACTTGGAAAAGGATCAGGAGCTTGGTAATGGATCAGCAACTTGTTAATGTATCAGGAGCTTAGTTATGGCTGAAGAGCTTGGTAATGGATCAGGAGCTTGGTAAAGGATCAGGAGCTTGGGAATGGATCAGGAGCTTGGTAATGGATCAGGAGCTTGGTAATGGTTCAGGAGCTTGGTAATGGATCAGGAGCTTGGTAATGGTTCAGGAGCTGTTTAATGGATCAGGAGCTGGTTAATGGATCAGGAGCTTGGTAATAGATCAGGAGCTGGTTAATGGATCAGGGGCTTGGTATTGGGTCAGCAGCTTTTTTATGGATGAGGAGATGATAATGGATCAGCAGCTTGATAAAGGATCAGGAGCTTGTTAATGGATCAGGAGCTTGTTAATGGATCAGGAGCTTGTTAATGGTTCAGGAGCTTGGTAATGGATCAGGAGCTTGGTAATGGATCAGAAGCTTGTTAAAGGATCAGATGCTTGGAAAAGGATCAGGAGCTTGGTAATGGATCAGGAGATTGGTAATGGATCAGAAGCTTGGAAAAGGATCAGGAGCTTGGTAAATGATGAGAAGCTTGTAATGGATCAGGAACTTGGTTATGGATCAGGAACTTGGTTATGGATCTGCAGCTTGGTAATGGATCAGGAGCTTGGTAATGGATCAAGAAATTGGTAATGGATCAGGAGCTTGTTAATGGAACAGGAGCTTGGGAATGGATCAGGAGCTTGGGAATGGATCAGGAGCTTGGTAATGGTTCAGGAGCTTGGTAATGGATCAGGAGCTTGGTAATGGTTCAGGAGCTGTTTAATGGATCAGGAGCTGGTTAATGGATCAGGAGCTTGGTAATAGATCAGGAGCTGGTTAATGGATCAGGGGCTTGGTATTGGGTCAGCAGCTTTTTTATGGATGAGGAGATGATAATGGATCAGCAGCTTGATAAAGGATCAGGAGCTTGTTAATGGATCAGGAGCTTGTTAATGGATCAGGAGCTTGTTAATGGTTCAGGAGCTTGGTAATGGATCAGGAGCTTGGTAATGGATCAGAAGCTTGTTAAAGGATCAGACGCTTGGAAAAGGATCAGGAGCTTGGTAATGGATCAGGAGATTGGTAATGGATCAGAAGCTTGGAAAAGGATCAGGAGCTTGGTAAATGATGAGAAGCTTGTAATGGATCAGGAACTTGGTTATGGATCTGCAGCTTGGTAATGGATCAGGAGCTTGGTAATGGATCAAGAAATTGGTAATGGATCAGGAGCTTGTTAATGGAACAGGAGCTTGGGAATGGATCAGGAGCTTGGGAATGGATCAGGAGCTTGGTAATGGATCAGGAGCTTGGTAATGGTTCAGGAGCTTGGTAATGGATCAGGAGCTTGGTAATGGTTCAGGAGCTGTTTAATGGATCAGGAGCTGGTTAATGGATCAGGAGCTTGGTAATAGATCAGGAGCTGGTTAATGGATCAGGGGCTTGGTATTGGGTCAGCAGCTTTTTTATGGATGAGGAGATGATAATGGATCAGCAGCTTGATAAAGGATCAGGAGCTTGTTAATGGATCAGGAGCTTGTTAATGGATCAGGAGCTTGTTAATGGTTCAGGAGCTTGGTAATGGATCAGGAGCTTGGTAATGGATCAGAAGCTTGTTAAAGGATCAGACGCTTGGAAAAGGATCAGGAGCTTGGTAATGGATCAGGAGATTGGTAATGGATCAGAAGCTTGGAAAAGGATCAGGAGCTTGGTAAATGATGAGAAGCTTGTAATGGATCAGGAACTTGGTTATGGATCTGCAGCTTGGTAATGGATCAGGAGCTTGGTAATGGATCAAGAAATTGGTAATGGATCAGGAGCTTGTTAATGGAACAGGAGCTTGGGAATGGATCAGGAGCTTGGGAATGGATCAGGAGCTTGGTAATGGATCAGCAGCTGGGTACAGGATCAGGAGATTGGTAATGGATTAGGAACTTTGAAATGGATCAGGAGCTTGAGAAAGTATCAGGAGCTTTGTAAAGGATCAGGATGGTGGTAATAGATCACCAGCTAGGTAATGTATCAGGAGCTTGATAATGGATCTGGAGCTAGGTAATGCATCTGGAGCTTGGAAAACAATCAGCAGCTTGTTAATTGATCAGGAGCTTGGTGATGGATCAGCAGTTTGGTAACGGATCAACAGCGGTGTACAAGATCAGGAGATTGGTAATGGATCAGAAGCTTTGTAATGGATCTGGAGCTTGTAAATGGATGAGGAGCTTGGTAAAGGATAAGGAGACTGGTAAAGGATCAGGAACTTCGTAATGGATCAGGAGCTTGGTAAAGGACGAGGAGCTTGGTAAATGATTCTCAACTTGGTTACCGATCAGGAGCTTTGTAATGGATCATCAGCTTGGTACGGGATTAGGAGCTTGGTAAAGGAACAGGAGCTTGGTGATGCATCAGGAGCTTAGTAATGGATCAGGAGCTTGGTAATGGATCAGGAGCTTGGTAATGGACCAGGAGCTTGGTTATGGCTGAAGAGCTTGGCAAAGGATCAACAGCTTTGTAATGGATCAGGAGCTTGGTGAAGGATCAGCAGCTTGGTAAAGGTTCAGGAGTTTGGTGATGGATGAGGAGCCTGGTAATGGATCTGCAGCTTGGACATGGATCAGGAGCTTAGAAAAGGATAAGGCGCTTGGTAATTGATCAACAACTTCGTCAAGGATCAGCAGCTTGGTAAAGGATCATGAGCTTGTTAATGGATCAGGAGCTGGTTAATGGATCAGGAGCTTTGTAATGGATCAGAGCTTGAGAAAGGATAAGGAGCTTGGAAATGGATCAGCAGTTTGGTAATGGATCAGGAGCTTGTTAATGGATCAGGAGCTTGGTAATGGATCAGGAGCTTGGAAAAGGATCAGGAAGCTGGTCAAGTATCAGGAGGTTGGTAAGGAATCAACAGCTTTGCAATGGAACAGCAGCTTGGTAATGGATCAGGAGCTTGGTAATGGATCAGGTGCTTGTTAATGGAGCAGGAGCTTGGTAATGGATCAGGAGTTTGGTAATGGATCAGAAGACTGGAAAAGGATCAGGAGCTTGGTAATGGATCAGGAGCTTGTTAAAGGATCAGACGCTTGGAAAAGGATCAGGAGCTTGGTAATGGATCAGGAGATTGGTAATGGATCAGGAGTTGGTAATGGATCAGGAGCTTGGTAGTGGATCAGGAGCTTGGTAATGGATCAGCAGCTTGGTAATGGACCAGGAGCTTGGACATGGATCAGGAGCTTGGCAGTGGATCACGAGCATGGTAATGGATTTGCAGCTTGGTAATGGATCAGGAGCCTGGACATGGATCAGGAGCTTGGTAAAGGATCAGCAGCTTGGTAATGTATCAGGAGCTTGGTAATGGATCAGGAGCTTGGTAATGTATCAGGAGCTTGGTAATGGATCAGGAGCTTGGTAAAGGAACAGGAGCTTGGTAATGTATCAGGAAGCTGGTCAAGTATCAGGAGGTTGGCAAGGAATTAGCAGCTTTGTAATGGAACAGCAGCTTGGTCATGGATCAGGAGCTTTGTCATGGATCATGAGCTTGGTAATGGATCAGAAGCTTGGTAATGGATCAGGAGTTTGGACATGGATCAGGAGCTTGGTTAAGCATCATGGGAATGGTCATGAATCAGGGGTTGGTAAAGGATCAAGAACTTGGTAATGGATCAAGTGCATGGTAATGGATCAGGAGCTTGGTCATGGATCGGGGCTTGGAAATGGATCAGGTGCTTGGACATGGATCAGGAGCTTGGTCATGGATCAGGAGCTTGGTAATGGATCAGAAGCTTGGTAATGGATCAGGAGCTGATTAATGGATCAGGTGCTTGGTAATGGATCAGGAGCTTGATAATGGATCAGGAGGTGGTTAATGGATTAGGAGGTTGGTAAACGTTTAGGAGCTTGGTAATGGATCAGGAGCTTTGGAAAAGATCAGCAGCTTGGTAATGGATCAGGAGTATTTTAATGAATCAGGAGCTTGGTAATGGATCAGTCGCTTTTTTGTGGATGAGGAGATGATAATGTAGCAGGAGCTTGGTAATGGATTCGCAGGTTTGCAATGGATCAGGAGCTTGATTAAGGATCAGTAGTTTGGTAATAGATTCGGAGCTTTGTAATGGATCAGGGGCTTGTGTAATGGATCAGGGGCTTGAGAAAGGATCAGCAGCTTGGTAATGGATCAGGAGCTTGGTAATGGATCAGGAGCTGGTTAATGAATCAGGAGTTTGGTAATGGATCAGGAGCTGGTTAATGGATCAGGGGCTTGGTATTGGGTCAGCAGCTTGATAAAGGCTCAGCAGCTTGGTAATGGATCAGGAGCTTTTTTATGGATAAGGAGATGATAATGGATCAGCAGCTTGATAAGGAACAAGAGGTTGGTAGTGGATCAGTAGCTTGTCAATGGATCAGGAGCTTGGTAATGGATCAGGAGTTTGGTAAAACATCAGCTGCTTTGTAATGGATCAGGGGCTTGTTAATGGTTCAGGAGCTTGGTAATGGATTAGGAGTTTGGTAATGGATCAGAAGACTGGAAAAGGATCAGGAGCTTGGTAATGGATCAGGAGCTTGTTAAAGGATCAGACGCTTGGAAAAGGATCAGGAGCTTGGTAATGGATCAGGAGATTGGTAATGGATCAGGAGCTTGGTAAAGGATCAGGAGCTTGGTAATGGATCAGAAGCTTGGAAAAGGATCATGAGCTTGGTAATGGATCAGGAGATTGGGAATGGATCAGCAACTTGGTAATGGATCAGGAGCTTGGTTATGGCTGAAGAGCTTGGTAATGGATCAGCAGCTTGGTAAAGGATCAGGAACTTGGTAAATGATGAGAAGCTTGTAATGGATCAGAAACATGGTAATGGATCTGCAGCTTGGTAAAGGATAAGGAACATGGTAATGGATCAGGAGCTTGGTCATGGATCAGGAGCTTTGTCATGGATCATGAGCTTGGTAATGGATCATGAGCTTGGTATTGGATCAGCAGCTTGGTAAAGGATGAGGAGCTTGGTCATGGATCAGGAGCTTGGTTAAGCATCATGTGAATGGTCATGGATCAGGGGTTGGTAAAGGATCAAGAGCTTGGTAATGGATCAGGTGCTTGGTAATGGATCAGGAGCTTGGTCATGGATCAGGAGCTTGGTAATGGATCAGGTGCTTGGTCATGGATCAGGAGTTTGGTAATGGATCAGTAGCTTGTTAATGGATCAGGAGCTTGGTAATGGATCAGTAGCTTTTTTATGGATGAGGAGATGATAATGTAGCAGGAGCTGGGTGATGGATTCGCAAGTTTGCACTGGATCAGGGGCTTGATAAAGGATCAGGAGTTTGGTAATGGTTTCGGAGCTTTGTAATGGATCAGGTGCTTGAGAAAGGATCAGGAGCTTGGCAAAGGATCAGCAGCTTGGTAATGGATCAGGAGCTTGTTAATGGATCAGGAGCTGGTTAATGGATCAGGGGCTTGGTAATGGATCAGCAGCTTAGTAACGGATCAGTAGCTTTTTTATGGAAGAGGAAATGATAATGGATCAGCAGCTTGATAAAGAATCAGGAGGTTGGTAATGGATCAGGAGCTTGGTAATAGATCAGGAGCTTGGACATGGATCAGGAGCTTGGTAATGGATCAGGAGCTTGGTAATGGATCAGAAGCCTGGAAAAGGATCAGGAGCTTGGTAATGGATTGAGAGCTTGTTAAAGGATCAGACGCTTGGAAAAGGATCAGGAGCTTGGTAATGGATCAGCAACTTGGTAATGGATCAGGAGCTTGGTTATGGATCTGCAGCTTGGTAATGGATCAGCAGCTTGGTAAAGGATCAGGAACTTGGTAATGGATCAGGAGCTTGGTTATGGATCTGCAGCTTGGTAATGGATCAGCAGCTTGGTAATGAACCAGGAGTTTGGTAAAACATCAGCTGCTTTGTAATGGATCAGGAGCTTATTAATGGTTCTGGAGCTTGGTCATGGATCAGGATCTTGTTAAAGGATCAGACGCTTGGAAAAGGATCAGGAGTTTGGTAATGGATCAGGAGATTGGTAATGGATCAGGAGCTTAGTAATAGATCAGCAACTTGGGAATGGATCAGGAGCTTGGTTATGGCTGAAGAGCTTGGTAATGGATCTGCAGCTTAGTAATGGATCAGCAGCTTGGTAATGGATCAGGAACTTGGTAATGGATCAGGAGCTTGGTAATGGATCAGGAGCTTGTTAAAGGATCAGATGCTTGGAAAAGGATCAGGAGCTTGGTAATGGATAAGGAGATTGGTAATGGATCAGGAGTTGGTAAACGATCAGGAGCTTGGTAAAGGATCAGGAGCTTGGTAATGGATCAGGAGATTGGTAATGGATCAGCAACTTGGGAATGGATCAGGAGCTTGGTAATGGCTGAAGAGCTTAGTAACGGATCAGCAGCTTTGTAAAGGATCAGGAGCTTGGTAAATGATGAGAAGCTTGTAGTGGATCAGGAGCTTGGTAATGGATCAGCAGCTTGGTAAAGGATCAGGAACTTGGTAATGGATGAGGAGCTTGGTAATGGATCAGGAGATTGGTAAAGGATCAGGAGTTTGGTAAAACATCAGCTGCTTTGTAATGGATCAGGAGCTTGTTAATGGTTCAGGAGCTTGGTCATGGATCAGGATATTGTTAAAGGATCAGACGCTTGGAAAAGGATCAGGAGTTTGGTAATGGATCAGGAGATTGGTAATGGATCAGGAGCTTAGTAATGGATCAGCAACTTGGCCATGGATCAGGAGCTTGGTTATGGCTGAAGAACTTGGTAAATGATCAGCAGCTTGGTTATGGATCAAGAGCTTGGTCTTGGATCAGGAGCTTGGTAAAGGATCAGCAGCTTGGTCTTGGATCAGGAGCTGGGTAAAGGATCAGCAGCTTGGTAATGGATCAGCAGCTTGGAAATGGATCAGGAGCTTGGTAATGGATCAGGAGCTTGGTATTGGATCAGGAGCTTGGTAATGGATCAGGAGCTTGGCAAAGGATCAGCAGCTTGGGAATGGGTCAGGAGCTTGGTAATGGATCAGAGGCTGAGGAATGGATCAGCAGCTTGGTAATGGATCAGGAGTTGGTAAAGGTTCAGACGGTTGGAAAAGGATCAGGAGATGGTAAAGAATCAGGAGCTTGGTAATGGATCAGCAACTTGGTGAAGGATCAAGAGCTTGGTAAATGATAAGAAGCTGGTAATGGACCAGGAACTTGGTAATGGATCTATAGCTTGTACATGGATCAGGAGCTTGGTAATGGATCAGGAGCTTGGTAATGGATCAGGAGATTGCTAATTGATTAGGAGCTTGGTAAAGGATCAGCAGCTTGGGAATGGATCAGGAGCTTGGTAATGGATCAGGAGCTTGGTAATAGATCAGGAGCTGGTTAATGGATCCGGAGCTTGGTATTGGGTCAGCAGCTTGATAAAGGATCAGCAGCTTGGTCATGGATCAGTAGCTTTTTTATGGATGAGGAGATGATAATGGATCAGCAGCTTGATAAAGGATCAGGAGGTTGGTAATGGATCAGGAGGTTGGTAATGGATCAGGAGCTTGGTAATGGATCAGGAGCTTGATAATGGATCAGAAACCTGGAAAAGGATCAGGAGCTTGGTAATGGATCAGGAGCTTGTTAAAGGATAAGACGCTTGGAAAAGGATCAGCAGCTTGGTAATGGATCAGGACCTTGTTAAAGGATCAGACGCTTGGCACACGATCAGGAGCTTGTGAAAGGATCAGGAGTTTGGTAATGGATCAGGAGCTTAGTAATGGATCAGGAGCTTGGTAATGGATCAGGAGCTTGGTAATGGATCAGCAGCTTGGTAATGGATCAGGAGTTTGGTAATGGATCAGGAGCTGGTTAATGGATCAGGGGCTTGGTATTGGGTCAGCAGCTTGATAAAGGATCAGGAGCTTGGTAATGGATCAGTAGCTTTTTTATGGATGAGGAGATGATAATGGATCAGCAGCTTGATAAAGGAACAGGAGGTTGGTAATGGATCAGGAGCTTGTTAATGGATCAGGAGCTTGGTAATGTATCAGGAGTTTGGTAAAACATCAGCTGCTTTGTAATTGATCAGGGGCTTGTTAATGGTTCAGGAGCTTGGTAATGGATCAGGAGTTTGGTAATGGATCAGAAGCCTGGATAAGGACCAGGAGATTGGTAATGGATCAGGAGCTTGGTAATGGATCAGGAGTTTGTTAAAGGATCAGGAGTTGGTAAAGGATCAGGAGCTTGGAAAAGGATCAGGAGCTAGGTAATGGATCAGGAGCTTGGTAATGGATCAGCAACCTGGTAATGGATCAGGAGCTTGGTAAAGGATCAGGAACTTGGTAAATGATGAGAAGCTTGTAATGGATCAGGAACTTGGTAATGGATCTGCAGCTTGGTAAAGGATCAGGAACGTGGTAATGGATCAGGAGCTTGGTAATGGATCAAGAGATTAGTAATGGATCAGCAGCTTGGAAATGGATCAGGAGCTTGGTAGTGGATCAGGAGCTTGGTAATGGATCAGCAGCTTGGTAATGGATCAGGAGCTTGGACATGGATCAGGAGCTTGGTAAAGGATCAGGTGCTTGGTAATGGATCAGGAGCTTGGTAATGGATCAGACACCTGGAAAAGGATCAGGAGCTTGGACATGGATCAGGAGTTTGGTAAAGGAACAGGAACTTGGTAATGTATCAGCAACTTGGTAAAGGGTCAGGAGCTTGGTAATGGATCAGGAAGCTGGTCAAGTATCAGGAGGTTGGTAAGGAATCAGCAGCTTTGTAATGGAACAGCAGCTTGGTCATGGATCAGGAGCTTTGTCATGGATCATGAGCTTGGTAATGGATCAGAAGCTTGGTATTGGATCAGCAGCTTGGTAAAGGATGAGGAGCTTGGACATGGATCAGGAGCTTGGTTAAGCATCATGGGAATGGTCATGGATCAGGGGTTGGTCAAGGATCAAGAGCTTGGTAATGGATCAGGTGCTTGGTAATGGATCAGGAGCTTGGTCATGGATCAGGAGCTTGGTAAAGGATCAGGTGCTTGGTCATGGATTAGGAGTTTGGTAATGGATCAGTAGCTTGTTAATGGATCAGGAGCTTTTTTTTATTGATGAGGAGATGATAATGTAGCAGGAGCTTGGTAATGGATTCGCAAGTTTGCAATGGATCAGGGGCTTGATAAAGAATCAGGAGTTTGGTAATGGTTGTGGAGCTTTGTAATGGATCAGGCGCTTGAGAAAGGATCAGGAGCTTGGCAAAGGATCAGCAGCTTGGTAATGGATCAGGAGCTTATAAATGGATCAGGAGCTGGTTAATGGATCAGGGGCTTGGTAATGGATCAGGAGCTTGGTCATGGATCAGGAGCTTGGTAATGGATCAGTAGCTTGTTAATGGATCAGGAGCTTGGTAATGGATCAGTAGCTTTTTTATGGATGAGGAGATGATAATGTAGCAGGAGCTTGGTGATGGATTCGCAAGTTTGCAATGGATCAGGGGCTTGATAAAGGATCAGGAGTTTGGTAATGGTTTCGGAGCTTTGTAATGGATCAGGTGCTTGAGAAAGGATCAGGAGCTTGGCAAAGGATCAGCAGCTTGGTAATGGATCAGGAGCTTGTTAATGGATCAGGAGCTGGTTAATGGATCAGGGGCTTGGTAATGGATCAGCAGCTTAGTAATGGATCAGTAGCTTTTTTATGGAAGAGGAAATGATAATGGATCAGCAGCTTGATAAAGAATCAGGAGGTTGGTAATGGATCAGGAGCTTGGTAATAGATCAGGAGCTTGGACATGGATCAGGAGCTTGGTAATGGATCAGGAGCTTGGTAATGGATCAGAAGCCTGGAAAAGGATCAGGAGCTTGGTAATGGATCGAGAGCTTGTTAAAGGATCAGACGCTTGGAAAAGGATCAGGAGCTTGGTAATGGATCAGCAACTTGGTAATGGATCAGGAGCTTGGTTATGGATCTGCAGCTTGGTAATGGATCAGCAGCTTGGTAAAGGATCAGGAACTTGGTAATGGATCAGGAGCTTGGTTATGGATCTGCAGCTTGGTAATGGATCAGCAGCTTGGTAATGAACCAGGAGTTTGGTAAAACATCAGCTGCTTTGTAATGGATCAGGAGCTTATTAATGGTTCTGGAGCTTGGTCATGGATCAGGATCTTGTTAAAGGATCAGACGCTTGGAAAAGGATCAGGAGTTTGGTAATGGATCAGGAGATTGGTAATGGATCAGGAGCTTAGTAATAGATCAGCAACTTGGGAATGGATCAGGAGCTTGGTTATGGCTGAAGAGCTTGGTAATGGATCTGCAGCTTAGTAATGGATCAGCAGCTTGGTAATGGATCAGGAACTTGGTAATGGATCAGGAGCTTGGTAATGGATCAGGAGCTTGTTAAAGGATCAGATGCTTGGAAAAGGATCAGGAGCTTGGTAATGGATAAGGAGATTGGTAATGGATCAGGAGTTGGTAAACGATCAGGAGCTTGGTAAAGGATCAGGAGCTTGGTAATGGATCAGGAGATTGGTAATGGATCAGCAACTTGGGAATGGATCAGGAGCTTGGTAATGGCTGAAGAGCTTAGTAACGGATCAGCAGCTTTGTAAAGGATCAGGAGCTTGGTAAATGATGAGAAGCTTGTAGTGGATCAGGAGCTTGGTAATGGATCAGCAGCTTGGTAAAGGATCAGGAACTTGGTAATGGATGAGGAGCTTGGTAATGGATCAGGAGATTGGTAAAGGATCAGGAGTTTGGTAAAACATCAGCTGCTTTGTAATGGATCAGGAGCTTGTTAATGGTTCAGGAGCTTGGTCATGGATCAGGATCTTGTTAAAGGATCAGACGCTTGGAAAAGGATCAGGAGTTTGGTAATGGATCAGGAGATTGGTAATGGATCAGGAGCTTAGTAATGGATCAGCAACTTGGCCATGGATCAGGAGCTTGGTTATGGCTGAAGAACTTGGTAAATGATCAGCAGCTTGGTTATGGATCAAGAGCTTGGTCTTGGATCAGGAGCTTGGTAAAGGATCAGCAGCTTGGTCTTGGATCAGGAGCTGGGTAAAGGATCAGCAGCTTGGTAATGGATCAGCAGCTTGGAAATGGATCAGGAGCTTGGTAATGGATCAGGAGCTTGGTATTGGATCAGGAGCTTGGTAATGGATCAGGAGCTTGGCAAAGGATCAGCAGCTTGGGAATGGGTCAGGAGCTTGGTAATGGATCAGGAGATTGGTAATGGATCAGGAGATTAGTAATGGATCAGCAACTTGGCCATGGATCAGGAGCTTGGTTATGGCTGAAGAACTTGGTAAATGATCAGCAGCTTGGTTATGGATCAAGAGCTTGGTCTTGGATCAGGAGCTTGGTAAAGGATCAGCAGCTTGGTCTTGGATCAGGAGCTGGGTAAAGGATCAGCAGCTTGGTAATGGATCAGGAGCTTGGTAATGGATCAGGAGCTTGGTAATGGATCAGGAGCTTGGTATTGGATCAGGAGCTTGGTAATGGATCAGGTGCTTGATAATGGATCAGGAGCTTGGTAATGGATCAGGAGCTTGGAAAAGGATCAGGAGCTTGGTAATGGATCAGGAGCTTGGGAATGGATCAGGAGCTTGGTAATGGATCAGGAGCTAGGAAAAGGATCAGGAGCTTGGTAATGGATCAGGAGCTTGGCAAAGGATCAGCAGCTTGGTTTTGGATCAGGAGCTTGGTAATGGATCAGGCGCTTGGTATTGGATCAGCAGCTTGGAAATGGATCAGGAGCTTGGTAATGGATCAGGAGCTTGGCAAAGGATCAGCAGCTTGGGAATGGGTCAGGAGTTGGTAAAGGTTCAGACGGTTGGAAAAGGATCAGGAGATGGTAAAGAATCAGGAGCTCGGTAATGGATCAGCAACTTGGTGAAGGATCAAGAGCTTGGTAAATGATAAGAAGCTGGTAATGGACCAGGAACTTGGTAATGGATCTATAGCTTGTACATGGATCAGGAGCTTGGTAATGGATCAGGAGCTTGGTAATGGATCAGGAGATTGCTAATTGATTAGGAGCTTGGTAAAGGATCAGCAGCTTGGGAATGGATCAGGAGCTTGGTAATGGATCAGGAGCTTGGTAATAGATCAGGAGCTGGTTAATGGATCCGGAGCTTGGTATTGGGTCAGCAGCTTGATAAAGGATCAGCAGCTTGGTCATGGATCAGTAGCTTTTTTATGGATGAGGAGATGATAATGGATCAGCAGCTTGATAAAGGATCAGGAGGTTGGTAATGGATCAGGAGCTTGGTAATGGATCAGGAGCTTGATAATGGATCAGAAACCTGGAAAAGGATCAGGACCTTGTTAAAGGATCAGACGCTTGGCACACGATCAGGAGCTTGTGAAAGGATCAGGAGTTTGGTAATGGATCAGGAGCTTGGTAATGGATCAGGAGCTTGGTAATGGATCAGCAGCTTGGTAATGGATCAGGAGTTTGGTAATGGATCAGGAGCTGGTTAATGGATCAGGGGCTTGGTATTGGGTCAGCAGCTTGATAAAGGATCAGGAGCTTGGTAATGGATCAGTAGCTTTTTTATGGATGAGGAGATGATAATGGATCAGCAGCTTGATAAAGGAACAGGAGGTTGGTAATGGATCAGGAGCTTGTTAATGGATCAGGAGCTTGGTAATGTATCAGGAGTTTGGTAAAACATCAGCTGCTTTGTAATTGATCAGGGGCTTGTTAATGGTTCAGGAGCTTGGTAATGGATCAGGAGTTTGGTAATGGATCAGAAGCCTGGATAAGGACCAGGAGATTGGTAATGGATCAGGAGCTTGGTAATGGATCAGGAGTTTGTTAAAGGATCAGGAGTTGGTAAAGGATCAGGAGCTTGGAAAAGGATCAGGAGCTAGGTAATGGATCAGGAGCTTGGTAATGGATCAGCAACCTGGTAATGGATCAGGAGCTTGGTAAAGGATCAGGAACTTGGTAAATGATGAGAAGCTTGTAATGGATCAGGAACGTGGTAATGGATCTGCAGCTTGGTAAAGGATCAGGAACGTGGTAATGGATCAGGAGCTTGGTAATGGATCAAGAGATTAGTAATGGATCAGCAGCTTGGAAATGGATCAGGAGCTTGGTAGTGGATCAGGAGCTTGGTAATGGATCAGCAGCTTGGTAATGGATCAGGAGCTTGGACATGGATCAGGAGCTTGGTAAAGGATCAGGTGCTTGGTAATGGATCAGGAGCTTGGTAATGGATCAGACACCTGGAAAAGGATCAGGAGCTTGGACATGGATCAGGAGTTTGGTAAAGGAACAGGAACTTGGTAATGTATCAGCAACTTGGTAAAGGGTCAGGAGCTTGGTAATGGATCAGGAAGCTGGTCAAGTATCAGGAGGTTGGTAAGGAATCAGCAGCTTTGTAATGGAACAGCAGCTTGGTCATGGATCAGGAGCTTTGTCATGGATCATGAGCTTGGTAATGGATCAGAAGCTTGGTATTGGATCAGCAGCTTGGTAAAGGATGAGGAGCTTGGACATGGATCAGGAGCTTGGTTAAGCATCATGGGAATGGTCATGGATCAGGGGTTGGTAAAGGATCAAGAGCTTGGTAATGGATCAGGTGCTTGGTAATGGATCAGGAGCTTGGTCATGGATCAGGAGCTTGGTAATGGATCAGGTGCTTGGTCATGGATTAGGAGTTTGGTAATGGATCAGTAGCTTGTTAATGGATCAGGAGCTTTTTTTATGGATGAGGAGATGATAATGTAGCAGGAGCTTGGTAATGGATTCGCAAGTTTGCAATGGATCAGGGGCTTGATAAAGAATCAGGAGTTTGGTAATGGTTGTGGAGCTTTGTAATGGATCAGGCGCTTGAGAAAGGATCAGGAGCTTGGCAAAGGATCAGCAGCTTGGTAATGGATCAGGAGCTTATAAATGGATCAGGAGCTGGTTAATGGATCAGGGGCTTGGTAATGGATCAGCAGCTTAGTAATGGATCAGTAGCTTTTTTATGGAAGAGGAAATGATAATGGATCAGCAGCTTGATGAAGGATCAGGAGGTTGGTAATGGATCAGGAGCTTGGTAATAGATCAGGAGCTTGGACATGGATCAGGAGCTTGTTAATGGTTCAGGAGCTTGGTAATGGATCAGGAGCTTGGTAACGGATCAGAAGCCTGGAAAAGGATCAGGAGCTTGGTAATGGATCAGGAGATTGTTAAAGGATCAGACGCTTGGAAAAGGATCAGGAGCTTGGTAATGGATCAGCAACTTGGTACTGGATCAGGAGCTTGGTTATGGATCTGCAGCTTGGTAATGGATCAGTAGTTTGGTAATGGATTCGGAGCTTTGTAATGGATCAGGGGCTTGAGAAAGGATCCGGTGCTTGATAAAGGATCAGCAGCGTGGTAATGGATCAGGAGCTGGTTAATGGATCAGGAGTTTGGTAATAGATCAGGAGCTGGTTAATGGATCAGGGGCTTGGTATTGGGTCAGCAGCTTGATAACGGCTCAGCAGCTTGGTAATGGATCAGTAGCTTCTTTATGGATGAGGAGATGATAATGGATCAGCAGCTTGATAAAGGAACAGGAGGTTGGTAATGGATCAGGAGCTTGTTAATGGATCAGGAGCTTGGTAATGGATCAGGAGATTGGTAATGGATCAGGAGTTGGTAAATGATCAGGAGCTTGGTAAAGGATCAGAAGCTTGGTAAAGGATCAGGAACTTGGTAAATGATGAGAAGCTTGTAATGGATCAGGAACTTGGTAATGGATCAGGAGCTTGGAAATGGATGAGGAACTTGGTAATGGATCAGCAGCTTGGTAATGGATCAGGAGCTTGGACATGGATCAGGAGCTTGGTAAAGGATCAGGAGCTTGGTAATGGATCAAGAGATTGGTAATGGATCAGCAGCTTGGAAATGGATCAGGAGCTTGGTAGTGGATCAGGAGCTTGGTAAAGGATCAGCAGCTTGGTAATGGATCAGGAGCTTGGACATGGATCAGGAGCTTGGTAATGGATCAGGAGCTTGGTAATGGATCAGACACCTGGAAAAAGTTCAGGAGCTTGGACATGGATCAGGTGTTTGGTAAAGGATCAGGAGCTTGGTAAAGGAACAGGAACTTGGTAATGTATCAGCAGCTTGGTAAAGGATCAGGAAGCTGGTCAAGTATCAGGAGGTTGGTAAGGAATCAGCAGCTTTGTAATGGATCAGGAAGCTGGTCAAGTATCAGGAGGTTGGTAAGGAATCAGCAGCTTTGTAATGGAACAGCAGCTTGGTCATGGATCAGGAGCTTTGTCATGGATCATGAGCTTGGTAATGGATCAGAAGCTTGGTATTTGATCAGGAGTTTGGTAAAGGATGAGGAGCTTGGACATGGATCAGGAGCTTGGTTAAGCATCATGGGAATGGTCATAGATCAGGGGTTGGTAAAGGATCAAGAGCTTGGTAATGGATCAGGTGCTTGGTAATGGATCAGGAGCTGGTTAATGGATTAGATTAGATTACTTACAGTGTGGAAACAGGCCCTTCGGCCCAACAAGTCCACACCGACCCGCCGAAGCGCAACCCACCCATACCCCTACATTTACCCCTTACCTAACACTACGGACAATTTTAGCATGGCCAATTCACCTGACCCGCACATCTTTGGACTGTGGGAGGAAACCGGATCACCCGGAGGAAACCCACGCAGACACGGGGAGAATGTGCAAACTCCACACAGTCAGTCGCCTGAGTCGGGAATTGAACCCGGGTCTCAGGCGCTGTGAGGCAGCAGTGCTAACCACTGTGCCACCGTGCCGCCCACGACCACTGTGCCACCGTGCCACCCACATCAGGGGCTTGGTCTTGGATCAGGAGTTTGGTAAAGGATGAGGAGCTTGGACATGGATCAGGAGCTTGGTTAAGCATCAAGGGAATGGTCATAGATCAGGGGTTGGAAAAGGATCAAGAGCTTGGTAATGGATCAGGTGCTTGGTAATGGATCAGGAGCTTGTTAATGGATCAGGAGCTGGTTAATGGATCAGGGGCTTGGTCTTGGATCAGCACCTTAGTAATGGATCAGTAGCTTTTTTATGGAAGAGGAAATGATAATGGATCAGCAGCTTGATAAAGGATCAGGAGGTTGGTAATGGATCAGCAGCTTGGTAATAGATCAGGAGCTTGTTTATGGATCTGCAGCTTGGTAATGCATCAGCAGTTGGTAAAGGATCAGGAACTTGGTAAAGGATCAGGAGCTTGGTAATGGATCAGGAGCTTGGTAATGGATCAGGAGTTTGGTAATGGATCAGCAGCTTGGCAATGGATCAGGAGTTTGGTAAAACATCAGCTGCTTTGTAATGGATCAGGAGCTTGTTAATGGTTCAGGAGCTTGGTAATGGATCAGGAGCTTGTTAAAGGATCAGGGGTTGGTAAATGATCAGGAGCTTGGTAATGGATCAGGAGGTTGGTAATGGATCGGGAGTTGGTAAACGATCAGGAGCTTGATAAAGGATCAGGAGCTTAGTAATGGATCAGCAACTTGGGAATGGATCAGGAGCTTGGTTATGGCTGAAGAGCTTAGTAATGGATCAGCAGCTTTGTAAAGGATCAGGAGCTTGGTAAATGATGAGAAGCTTGTAATGGATCAGGAGCTTGGTAATGGATCTGCAGCTTGGTAAAGGATCAGGAACTTGGTAATGGATCAGGAGCTTGGTAATGGATCAGGAGCTTGGTAAAGGATCAGCAGCTTGGAAAAGGATCAGGAGCTTGGTAATGGATCAGAAGCTTAATGGGTCATGAGCTTGATCATGGATCAGGAGCTTAGTAATGGATCAGCAACTTGGTTATGGCTGAAGAGCTTGCTAATGGATCAGCAGCTTGGTAAAGGATCAGGAGCTTGGTAAATGATGAGAAGCTTGAAATGGATCAGGATCTTGGTAATGGATCTGCAGTTTGGTAATGGATCAGCAGCTTGTAAAGGATCAGGAACTTGGTAAAGGATCAGGAGTTTGGTAATGGATCAGGAGCTTGGTAATGGATCAGGAGTTTGGTAAAACATCAGCTGCTTTGTAATGGATCAGGGGCTTGTTAATGGTTCAGGAGCTTGGTAATGGATCAGGGTCTTGTTAAAGGATCAGACGCTTGGAAAAGGATCAGGAGTTGGTAATGGATCAGGATATTGGTAATGGATCAGGAGTTGGTAAACGATCAGGAGCTTGGTAAAGGATCAGGAGCTTGGTAATTGATCAGGAGCTTAGTAATGGATCAGCAACTTGGGAATGGATCAGGAGCTTGGTTATGGCTGAAGAGCTTAGTAATGGATCAGCAGCTTTGTAAAGGATCAGGAGCTTGGTAAATGATGAGAAGCTTGTAATGCATCAGGAGCTTGGTAATGGATCAGCAGCTTGGTAATGGATCAGCAGCTTGGTAATGGATCAGGAACTTGGTAATGGATCAGGAGCTTGGTAATGGATCAGGAGATTGTTAAGGGATCAGCAGCTTTGTAGTGGATCTGCAGCTTGGTGAGGGATCAGCAGCTTGGTAATGGATCAGCAGCTTGGTAATGGATCAGAAGCTTGGGAATGGTTCAGGAGCTTGGTAATGGATCAAGAGCATGGTAATGGATCAGGAGCTTAGTTAAGCATCATGAGATTGGCCATGGATCAGGAGCTTGGTTATGG
This sequence comes from Hemiscyllium ocellatum, assembly GCF_020745735.1. Lineage (NCBI taxonomy): Eukaryota > Metazoa > Chordata > Chondrichthyes > Orectolobiformes > Hemiscylliidae > Hemiscyllium > Hemiscyllium ocellatum. Next base: position 74,676,792 of record NC_083417.1, read on the forward strand.
TTGAAGAACTTGGTAAATGATCAGCAGCTTGGTTATGGATCAAGAGCTTGGTCTTGGATCAGGAGCTTGGTAAAGGATCTGCAGCTTGGTCTTGGATCAGGAGCTGGGGAAAGGATCAGCAGCTTGGTAATGGATCAGAAGCCTGGAAAAGGATCAGGAGCTTGGTAATGGATCAGGAGCTTGTTAAAGGATCAGACGCTTGGAAAAGGATCAGGAGCTTGGTAATGGATCAGGAGATTGGTAATGGATCAGAAGCTTAAAGGATCATGAGCTTCGTAATGGATCAGGAGCTTAGTAATGGATCAGCAACTTGGTAATGGATCAGGAGCTTGGTTATGGCTGAAGAGCTTGCTAATGGATCAGCAGCTTGGTAAAGGATCAGGAGCTTGGTAAATGATGAGAAGCTTGAAATGGATCAGGATCTTGGTAATGGATCAGGAGCTTGGTAATGGATCAGGAGTTTGGCAAAACATCAGCTGCTTTGCAATGGATCAGGAGCTTGTTAATGGTTCAGGAGCTTGGTAATGGATCTGGAGCTTGGTAATGGATCAGAAGCCTGGAAAAGGATCAGGAGCTTGGTAATGGATCAGGAGCTTGTTAAAGGATCAGACGCTTGGAAAAGGATCAGGAGCTTGGTAATGGATCAGGAGCTTGGTAATGGATCAGACGCTTGGAAAAGGAGCAGAAGCTTGGTAATGGATCAGCAACTTGGGAATGGATCAGGAGCTTGGTTATGGCTGAAGAGCTTGGTAATGGATCAGCAGCTTTGTAAAGGATCAGGAGCTTGGTAGTGGATCAGGAAATACGTAATGGATCAGGAGCTTGTCAATGGATCAGGAGATTGGTAAGGGATCAGCAGCTTGGTAATAGATCAGGAACTTGGTAAACGATCAGCAGCTTGGAAAAGGATCAGGAGCTTGGTAATGGATCAGAAGCCTGGAAAAGGGTCAGGAGCTTGGTAACAGATCAGGAGCTTGTTAAAGGATCAGACGCTTGGAAAAGGATCATGAGCTTGCTAATGGATCAGGAGCTTGGTAATGGATCAGAAGCCTGGAAAAGGATCAGGAGCTTGGTAATGGATCAGGAGCTTGTTAAAGGATCAGACGCTTGGAAAAGGATCAGTAGCTTGGTAATGGATCAGCAACTTGGGAATGGATCAGGAGCTTGGTTATGGCTGAAGAGCTTGGTAATGGATCAGCAGCTTTGTAAAGGATCAGGAGCTTGGGAGTGGATCAGGAAATACGTAATGGATCAGGAGCTTGTTAATGGATCAGGAGATTGGTAAGGGATCAGGAGCTTGGTAATAGATCAGGAACTTGGTAAATGATCAGCAGCTTGGAAAAGGATCAGGAGCTTGGTAATGGATCAGAAGCCTGGAAAAGGGTCAGGAGCTTGGTAATAGATCAGGAGCTTGTTAAAGGATCAGACGCTTGGAAAAGGATCATGAGCTTGCAAATGGATCAGGAGCTTGGTAATGGATCAGGAGTTGGTAAACGATCAGGAGCTTGATAAAGGATCAGGAGCTTAGTTATGTATCAGCAACTTGGGAATGGATCAGGAGCTTGCTTATGGCTGAAGAGCTTGGTAATGGATCAGCAGCTTTGTAAAGGATCAGGAGCTTGGTAGTGGATCAGGAAATACGTAATGGATCAGGAGCTTGTTAATGGATCAGGAGATTGGTAAGGGATCAGGAGCTTGGTAATAGATCAGGAACTTGGTAAATGATCAGCAGCTTGGAAAAGGATCAGGAGCTTGGTAATGGATCAGAAGCCTGGAAAAGGGTCAGGAGCTTGGTAATAGATCAGGAGCTTGTTAAAGGATCAGACGCTTGGAAAAGGATCATGAGCTTGCAAATGGATCAGGAGCTTGGTAATGGATCAGGAGTTGGTAAACGATCAGGAGCTTGATAAAGGATCAGGAGCTTAGTTATGTATCAGCAACCTGGGAATGGATCAGGAGCTTGGTTATGGCTGAAGAGCTTGGTAATGGATCAGCAGCTTTATAAAGGATCAGGAGCTTGGTAAATGATGAGAAGCTTGCAATGAATCAGGAGCATGGTAATGGATCTGCAACTTGGTAATGGATCAGCAGCTTGGTAATGGATCAGGAACTTGGTAATGGATCAGGAGCTTGGTAAGGGATCAGGAGATTGGTAAGGGATCAGCAGCTTTGTAATGGAACTGCAGCTTGGTAAGGGATCAGCAGCTTGGTAATGGATCAGCAGCTTGGTAATGGATCAGGAACTTGGTAATGGATCAGGAGCTTGGTAATGGATCAGGAGATTGGTAAGGGATCAGCAGCTTTATAGTGGATCTGCAGGTTGGTGAGGGATCAGCAGCTTGGTAATGGATCAGCAGCTTGGTAATGGATCAGGAGCTTGGGAGTGGTTCAGGAGCTTGGTTATGGCTGAAGAACTTGGTAAATGATCAGCAGCTTGGTTATGGATCAAGAGCTTGGTCTTGGATCAGGAGCTTGGTAAAGGATCTGCAGCTTGGTCTTGGATCAGGAGCTGGGTAAAGGATCAGCAGCTTGGTAATGGATCAGGAGCATGGTAATGGATCAGGAGCATGGTATTGGATCAGAAGCTTGGAAATGGATCAGGAGCTTGTACATGGATCAGGAGCTTGGTAATGGATCAGGAGCTTGGTAATGCATCAGGAGCTTGGTAATGGATCAGGAGCTTGGTAATGGATCAGAAGCCTGGAAAAGGATCAGGAGCTTGGTAATGGATCAGGAGCTTGTTAAAGCATCAGATGCTCGGAAAAGGATCAGGAGCTTGGTAATGGATCAGCAACTTGGGAATGGATCAGGAGCTTGGTTATGGCTGAAGAGCTTGGTAATGGATCAGCAGCTTTGTCAAGGATCAGGAGCTTGGTAGTGGATCAGGAAATACGTAATGGATCAGGAGCTTGTTAATGGATCAGGAGATTGGTAAGGGATCAGGAGCTTGGTAATAGATCAGGAGCTTGGTAAACGATCAGCAGCTTGGAAAAGGATCAGGAGCTTGGTAATGGATCAGAAGCTTGTTAATGGATCAGGAGATTGGTAAGAGATCAGGAGCTTGGTAATAGATCAGGAACTTGGTAAACGATCAGCAGCTTGGAAAAGGGTCAGGAGCTTGGTAATAGATCAGGAGCTTGTTAAAGGATCAGACGCTTGGAAAAGGATCATGAGCTTGCTAATGGATCAGGAGCTTGGTAATGGATCAGAAGCCTGGAAAAGGATCAGGAGCTTGGTAATGGATCAGGAGCTTGTTAAAGGATCAGGCGCTTGGAAAAGGATCAGGAGCTTGGTAATGGATCAGCAACTTGGGAATGGATCAGGAGCTTGGTTATGGCTGAAGAGCTTGGTAATGGATCAGCAACTTTATAAAGGATCAGGAGCTTGGTAAATGATGAGAAGCTTGCAATGAATCAGGAGCTTGGTAATGGATCAGCAGCTTGGTAATGGATCAGGAGATTGGTAATGGATCTGCAGCTTGGTAAGGGATCAGGAGCTTGGGAATGGATCAGCAGCTTGGTAATGGTTCAGGAGATTGGTAATTGATCAAGAGCATGGTAATGGATCAGGAGCTTAGTTAAGCATAACGAGATTGGCCATGGATCAGGAGCTTGGTTATGGCTAAAGAACTTGGTAAATGATCAGCAGCTTGGTCTTGGATCAGGAGCTGTTTAAAGGATCAGCAGCTTGGTAATGGATCAGGAGCTTGGTAATGGATCAGCAGCTTGGTAATGGATCAGGAGCTTGGTATTGGATCAGCAGCTTGGAAATAGATCAGGAGCTTGTACATGGATCTGGAGCTTGGTAATGGATCAGGAGCTTGGTAATGGATCAGGAGCTTGGGAATGGTTCAGACGCTTGGAAAAGGATCAGGAGCTTGGTAATAGATCAGGAGTTTGGTAATGGATCAGACGCTTGGAAAAGGATCAAGAGCTTGGTAATGGATCAGCAACTTGGGAATGGATCAGGAGCTTGGTTATGGCTGAAGAGCTTGGTAATGGATCAGCAGCTTTGTAAAGGATCAGGAGCTTGGGAGTGGATCAGGAAATACGTAATGGATCAGGAGCTTGTTAATGGATCAGGAGATTGGTAAGAGATCAGGAGCTTGGTAATAGATCAGGAACTTGGTAAACGATCAGCAGCTTGGAAAAGGATCAGGAGCTTGGTAATGGATCAGAAGCCTGGAAAAGGGTCAGGAGCTTGGTAATAGATCAGGAGCTTGTTAAAGGATCAGACGCTTGGAAAAGCATCATGAGCTTGCTAATGGATCAGGAGATTGGTAATGGATCAGGAGTTGGTAAACGATCAGGAGCTTGATAAAGGATCAGGAGCTTAGTTATGGATCAGCAACTTGGGAATGGATCAGGAGCTTGGTTATGGCTGAAGAGCTTGGTAATGGATCAGCAACTTTATAAAGGATCAGGAGCTTGGTAAATGATGAGAAGCTTGCAATGAATCAGGAGCTTGGTAATGGATCAGCAGCTTGGTAATGGATCAGGAGATTGGTAATGGATCTGCAGCTTGGTAATGGATCAGGAGCTTGGGAATGGATCAGCAGCTTGGTAATGGTTCAGGAGCTTGGTAATGGATCAAGAGCATGGTAATGGATCAGGAGCTTAGTTAAGCATAATGAGATTGGCCATGGATCAGGAGCTTGTTAATGGCTAAAGAACTTGGTAAATGATCAGCAGCTTGTTCTTGCATCAGGAGCTGTTTAAAGGATCAGCAGCTTGGTAATGGATCAGGAGCTTGGTATTGGATCAGCAGCTTGGAAATTGATCAGGAGCTTGTACATGGATCTGGAGCTTGGTAATGGATCAGGAGCTTGGGAATGGATCAGGAGCTTGGGAATGGTTCAGGAGCTTGGTAATGGATCAAGAGCATGGTAATGGATCAGGAGCTTAGTTAAGCATCATGAGATTGGCCATGGATCAGGAGCTTGGTTATGGCTGAAGAACTTGGTAAATGATCAGGAGCTTGGTTATGGATCAAGTGCTTGGTGTTGGATCAGGAGTTTGGTAAAACATCAGCTGCCTTGTAATGGATCAGGGGCTTGTTAATGGTTCAGGAGCTTGGTCATGGATCAGGAGTTTGGTAATGGATCAGAAGACTGGAAAAGGATCAGGAGCTTGGTAATGGATCAGGAGATTGGTAATGGATCAGAAGCTTAGAAAAGGATCAGGAGCTTGGTAATGGATCAGGAGCTTGGTAATGGATCAGCAACTTGTAATGGATCAGGAGCTTGGTTATGGCTGAAGAGCTTGGTAATGGATCAGCAGCTTGGTAAAGGATCAGGAACTTGGTAAATGATGAGAAGCTTGAAATGGATCAGGATCTTGGTAGTGGATCAGGATCTTGGTAATGGATCAGCAGCTTTTTTATGGAAGAGGAAATGATAATGGATCAGCAGCTTGATAAAGGATCAGGAGGTTGGCAATGGATCATGAGCTTGGTAATAGATCAGGAGCTTGGACATGGATCAGGAGCTTGTTAATGGTTCAGGAGCTTGGTAAAGGATCAGGAGCTTGGTAATGGATCAGAAGCTTGGAAAAGGATCATGAGCTTGGTAATGGATCAGGAACTTGGTAATGGATCTGCAGCATGGTAATGGTTCAGCAGCTTGGTAAAGGATAAGGAACATGGTAATGGATCAGGAGCTTGTTAAAGGATCAGACGCTTGGAAAAGGATCAGGAGCTTGGTAATGGATCAGGAGATTGGTAATGGATCAGAAGCTTAAAGGATCATGAGCTTGGTAATGGATCAGGAGCTTAGTAATGGATCAGCAACTTGGTAATGGATCAGGAGCTTGGTTATGGCTGAAGAGCTTGCTAATGGATCAGCAGCTTGGTAAAGGATCAGGAGCTTGGTAAATGATGAGAAGCTTGAAATGGATCAGGATCTTGGTAATGGATCAGGAGCTTGGTAATGGATCAGGAGTTTGGCAAAACATCAGCTGCTTTGCAATGGATCAGGAGCTTGTTAATGGTTCAGGAGCTTGGTAATGGATCTGGAGCTTGGTAATGGATCAGAAGCCTGGAAAAGGATCAGGAGCTTGGTAATGGAACAGGAGCTTGTTAAAGGATCAGACGCTTGGAAAAGGATCAGGAGCTTGGTAATGGATCAGGAGCTTGGTAATGGATCAGACGCTTGGAAAAGGAGCAGAAGCTTGGTAATGGATCAGCAACTTGGGAATGGATCAGGAGCTTGGTTATGGCTGAAGAGCTTGGTAATGGATCAGCAGCTTTGTAAAGGATCAGGAGCTTGGTAGTGGATCAGGAAATACGTAATGGATCAGGAGCTTGTCAATGGATCAGGAGATTGGTAAGGGATCAGCAGCTTGGTAATAGATCAGGAACTTGGTAAACGATCAGCAGCTTGGAAAAGGATCAGGAGCTTGGTAATGGATCAGAAGCCTGGAAAAGGGTCAGGAGCTTGGTAACAGATCAGGAGCTTGTTAAGGGATCAGACGCTTGGAAAAGGATCATGAGCTTGCTAATGGATCAGGAGCTTGGTAATGGATCAGAAGCCTGGAAAAGGATCAGGAGCTTGGGAATGGATCAGGAGCTTGTTAAAGGATCAGACGCTTGGAAAAGGATCAGTAGCTTGGTAATGGATCAGCAACTTGGGAATGGATCAGGAGCTTGGTTATGGCTGAAGAGCTTGGTAATGGATCAGCAGCTTTGTAAAGGATCAGGAGCTTGGGAGTGGATCAGGAAATACGTAATGGATCAGGAGCTTGTTAATGGATCAGGAGATTGGTAAGGGATCAGGAGCTTGGTAATAGATCAGGAACTTGGTAAATGATCAGCAGCTTGGAAAAGGATCAGGAGCTTGGTAATGGATCAGAAGCCTGGAAAAGGGTCAGGAGCTTGGTAATAGATCAGGAGCTTGTTAAAGGATCAGATGCTTGGAAAAGGATCATGAGCTTGCAAATGGATCAGGAGCTTGGTAATGGATCAGGAGTTGGTAAACGATCAGGAGCTTGATAAAGGATCAGGAGCTTAGTTATGTATCAGCAACTTGGGAATGGATCAGGAGCTTGCTTATGGCTGAAGAGCTTGGTAATGGATCAGCAGCTTTGTAAAGGATCAGGAGCTTGGTAGTGGATCAGGAAATACGTAATGGATCAGGAGCTTGTTAATGGATCAGGAGATTGGTAAGGGATCAGGAGCTTGGTAATAGATCAGGAACTTGGTAAATGATCAGCAGCTTGGAAAAGGATCAGGAGCTTGGTAATGGATCAGAAGCCTGGAAAAGGGTCAGGAGCTTGGTAATAGATCAGGAGCTTGTTAAAGGATCAGACGCTTGGAAAAGGATCATGAGCTTGCAAATGGATCAGGAGCTTGGTAATGGATCAGGAGTTGGTAAACGATCAGGAGCTTGATAAAGGATCAGGAGCTTAGTTATGTATCAGCAACTTGGGAATGGATCAGGAGCTTGGTTATGGCTGAAGAGCTTGGTAATGGATCAGCAGCTTTATAAAGGATCAGGAGCTTGGTAAATGATGAGAAGCTTGCAATGAATCAGGAGCATGGTAATGGATCTGCAACTTGGTAATGGATCAGCAGCTTGGTAATGGATCAGGAACTTGGTCATGGATCAGGAGCTTGGTAATGGATCAGGAGATTGGTAAGGGATCAGCAGCTTTGTAATGGAACTGCAGCTTGGTAAGGGATCAGCAGCTTGGTAATGGATCAGGAGCTTGGGAGTGGTTCAGGAGCTTGGTTATGGCTGAAGAACTTGGTAAATGATCAGCAGCTTGGTTATGGATCAAGAGCTTGGCCTTGGATCAGGAGCTTGGTAAAGGATCTGCAGCTTGGTCTTGGATCAGGAGCTGGGTAAAGGATCAGCAGCTTGGTAATGGATCAGGAACATGGTAATGGATCAGGAGCTTGGTATTGGATCAGAAGCTTGGAAATGGATCAGGAGCTTGTACATGGATCAGGAGCTTGGTAATGGATCAGGAGCTTGGTAATGCATCAGGAGCTTGGTAATGGATCAGGAGCTTGGTAATGGATCAGAAGCCTGGAAAAGGATCAGATGCTCGGAAAAGGATCAGGAGCTTGGTAATGGATCAGCAACTTGGGAATGGATCAGGAGCTTGGTTATGGCTGAAGAGCTTGGTAATGGATCAGCAGCTTTGTAAAGGATCAGGAGCTTGGTAGTGGATCAGGAAATACGTAATGGATCAGGAGCTTGTTAATGGATCAGGAGATTGGTAAGGGATCAGGAGCTTGGTAATAGATCAGGAACTTGGTAAACGATCAGCAGCTTGGAAAAGGGTCAGGAGCTTGGTAATAGATCAGGAGCTTGTTAAAGGATCAGACGCTTGGAAAAGGATCATGAGCTTGCTAATGGATCAGGAGCTTGGTAATGGATCAGAAGCCTGGAAAAGGATCAGGAGCTTGGTAATGGATCAGGAGCTTGTTAAAGGATCAGGCGCTTGGAAAAGGATCAGGAGCTTGGTAATGGATCAGCAACTTGGGAATGGATCAGGAGCTTGGTTATGGCTGAAGAGCTTGGTAATGGATCAGCAACTTTATAAAGGATCAGGAGCTTGGTAAATGATGAGAAGCTTGCAATGAATCAGGAGCTTGGTAATGGATCAGCAGCTTGGTAATGGATCAGGAGATTGGTAATGGATCTGCAGCTTGGTAAGGGATCAGGAGCTTGGGAATGGATCAGCAGCTTGGTAATGGTTCAGGAGATTGGTAATTGATCAAGAGCATGGTAATGGATCAGGAGCTTAGTTAAGCATAACGAGATTGGCCATGGATCAGGAGCTTGGTTATGGCTAAAGAACTTGGTAAATGATCAGCAGCTTGGTCTTGGATCAGGAGCTGTTTAAAGGATCAGCAGCTTGGTAATGGATCAGGAGCTTGGTAATGGATCAGCAGCTTGGTAATGGATCAGGAGCTTGGTATTGGATCAGCAGCTTGGAAATAGATCAGGAGCTTGTACATGGATCTGGAGCTTGGTAATGGATCAGGAGCTTGGTAATGGATCAGGAGCTTGGGAATGGTTCAGACGCTTGGAAAAGGATCAGGAGCTTGGTAATAGATCAGGAGTTTGGTAATGGATCAGACGCTTGGAAAAGGATCAAGAGCTTGGTAATGGATCAGCAACTTGGGAATGGATCAGGAGCTTGGTTATGGCTGAAGAGCTTGGTAATGGATCAGCAGCTTTGTAAAGGATCAGGAGCTTGGGAGTGGATCAGGAAATACGTAATGGATCAGGAGCTTGTTAATGGATCAGGAGATTGGTAAGAGATCAGGAGCTTGGTAATAGATCAGGAACTTGGTAAACGATCAGCAGCTTGGAAAAGGATCAGGAGCTTGGTAATGGATCAGAAGCCTGGAAAAGGGTCAGGAGCTTGGTAATAGATCAGGAGCTTGTTAAAGGATCAGACGCTTGGAAAAGCATCATGAGCTTGCTAATGGATCAGGAGATTGGTAATGGATCAGGAGTTGGTAAACGATCAGGAGCTTGATAAAGGATCAGGAGCTTAGTTATGGATCAGCAACTTGGGAATGGATCAGGAGCTTGGTTATGGCTGAAGAGCTTGGTAATGGATCAGCAACTTTATAAAGGATCAGGAGCTTGGTAAATGATGAGAAGCTTGCAATGAATCAGGAGCTTGGTAATGGATCAGCAGCTTGGTAATGGATCAGGAGATTGGTAATGGATCTGCAGCTTGGTAATGGATCAGGAGCTTGGGAATGGATCAGCAGCTTGGTAATGGTTCAGGAGCTTGGTAATGGATCAAGAGCATGGTAATGGATCAGGAGCTTAGTTAAGCATAATGAGATTGGCCATGGATCAGGAGCTTGTTAATGGCTAAAGAACTTGGTAAATGATCAGCAGCTTGTTCTTGGATCAGGAGCTGTTTAAAGGATCAGCAGCTTGGTAATGGATCAGGAGCTTGGTATTGGATCAGCAGCTTGGAAATTGATCAGGAGCTTGTACATGGATCTGGAGCTTGGTAATGGATCAGGAGCTTGGGAATGGATCAGGAGCTTGGGAATGGTTCAGGAGCTTGGTAATGGATCAAGAGCATGGTAATGGATCAGGAGCTTAGTTAAGCATCATGAGATTGGCCATGGATCAGGAGCTTGGTTATGGCTGAAGAACTTGGTAAATGATCAGGAGCTTGGTTATGGATCAAGTGCTTGGTGTTGGATCAGGAGCTTGGTAAAACATCAGCTGCCTTGTAATGGATCAGGGGCTTGTTAATGGTTCAGGAGCTTGGTCATGGATCAGGAGTTTGGTAATGGATCAGAAGACTGGAAAAGGATCAGGAGCTTGGTAATGGATCAGGAGATTGGTAATGGATCAGAAGCTTAGAAAAGGATCAGGAGCTTGGTAATGGATCAGGAGCTTGGTAATGGATCAGCAACTTGTAATGGATCAGGAGCTTGGTTATGGCTGAAGAGCTTGGTAATGGATCAGCAGCTTGGTAAAGGATCAGGAACTTGGTAAATGATGAGAAGCTTGAAATGGATCAGGATCTTGGTAGTGGATCAGGATCTTGGTAATGGATCAGCAGCTTTTTTATGGAAGAGGAAATGATAATGGATCAGCAGCTTGATAAAGGATCAGGAGGTTGGCAATGGATCATGAGCTTGGTAATAGATCAGGAGCTTGGACATGGATCAGGAGCTTGTTAATGGTTCAGGAGCTTGGTAAAGGATCAGGAGCTTGGTAATGGATCAGAAGCTTGGAAAAGGATCATGAGCTTGGTAATGGATCAGGAACTTGGTAATGGATCTGCAGCATGGTAATGGTTCAGCAGCTTGGTAAAGGATAAGGAACATGGTAATGGATCAGGAGCTTGTTAAAGGATCAGACGCTTGGAAAAGGATCAGGAGCTTGGTAATGGATCAGGAGATTGGTAATGGATCAGAAGCTTAAAGGATCATGAGCTTGGTAATGGATCAGGAGCTTAGTAATGGATCAGCAACTTGGTAATGGATCAGGAGCTTGGTTATGGCTGAAGAGCTTGCTAATGGATCAGCAGCTTGGTAAAGGATCAGGAGCTTGGTAAATGATGAGAAGCTTGAAATGGATCAGGATCTTGGTAATGGATCAGGAGCTTGGTAATGGATCAGGAGTTTGGCAAAACATCAGCTGCTTTGCAATGGATCAGGAGCTTGTTAATGGTTCAGGAGCTTGGTAATGGATCTGGAGCTTGGTAATGGATCAGAAGCCTGGAAAAGGATCAGGAGCTTGGTAATGGATCAGGAGCTTGTTAAAGGATCAGACGCTTGGAAAAGGATCAGGAGCTTGGTAATGGATCAGGAGCTTGGTAATGGATCAGACGCTTGGAAAAGGAGCAGAAGCTTGGTAATGGATCAGCAACTTGGGAATGGATCAGGAGCTTGGTTATGGCTGAAGAGCTTGGTAATGGATCAGCAGCTTTGTAAAGGATCAGGAGCTTGGTAGTGGATCAGGAAATACGTAATGGATCAGGAGCTTGTCAATGGATCAGGAGATTGGTAAGGGATCAGCAGCTTGGTAATAGATCAGGAACTTGGTAAACGATCAGCAGCTTGGAAAAGGATCAGGAGCTTGGTAATGGATCAGAAGCCTGGAAAAGGGTCAGGAGCTTGGTAACAGATCAGGAGCTTGTTAAGGGATCAGACGCTTGGAAAAGGATCATGAGCTTGCTAATGGATCAGGAGCTTGGTAATGGATCAGAAGCCTGGAAAAGGATCAGGAGCTTGGTAATGGATCAGGAGCTTGTTAAAGGATCAGACGCTTGGAAAAGGATCAGTAGCTTGGTAATGGATCAGCAACTTGGGAATGGATCAGGAGCTTGGTTATGGCTGAAGAGCTTGGTAATGGATCAGCAGCTTTGTAAAGGATCAGGAGCTTGGGAGTGGATCAGGAAATACGTAATGGATCAGGAGCTTGTTAATGGATCAGGAGATTGGTAAGGGATCAGGAGCTTGGTAATAGATCAGGAACTTGGTAAATGATCAGCAGCTTGGAAAAGGATCAGGAGCTTGGTAATGGATCAGAAGCCTGGAAAAGGGTCAGGAGCTTGGTAATAGATCAGGAGCTTGTTAAAGGATCAGACGCTTGGAAAAGGATCATGAGCTTGCAAATGGATCAGGAGCTTGGTAATGGATCAGGAGTTGGTAAACGATCAGGAGCTTGATAAAGGATCAGGAGCTTAGTTATGTATCAGCAACTTGGGAATGGATCAGGAGCTTGCTTATGGCTGAAGAGCTTGGTAATGGATCAGCAGCTTTGTAAAGGATCAAGAGCTTGGTAGTGGATCAGGAAATACGTAATGGATCAGGAGCTTGTTAATGGATCAGGAGATTGGTAAGGGATCAGGAGCTTGGTAATAGATCAGGAACTTGGTAAATGATCAGCAGCTTGGAAAAGGATCAGGAGCTTGGTAATGGATCAGAAGCCTGGAAAAGGGTCAGGAGCTTGGTAATAGATCAGGAGCTTGTTAAAGGATCAGACGCTTGGAAAAGGATCATGAGCTTGCAAATGGATCAGGAGCTTGGTAATGGATCAGGAGTTGGTAAACGATCAGGAGCTTGATAAAGGATCAGGAGCTTAGTTATGTATCAGCAACTTGGGAATGGATCAGGAGCTTGGTTATGGCTGAAGAGCTTGGTAATGGATCAGCAGCTTTATAAAGGATCAGGAGCTTGGTAAATGATGAGAAGCTTGCAATGAATCAGGAGCATGGTAATGGATCTGCAACTTGGTAATGGATCAGCAGCTTGGTAATGGATCAGGAACTTGGTCATGGATCAGGAGCTTGGTAATGGATCAGGAGATTGGTAAGGGATCAGCAGCTTTGTAATGGAACTGCAGCTTGGTAAGGGATCAGCAGCTTGGTAATGGATCAGCAGCTTGGTAATGGATCAGGAACTTGGTAATGGATCAGGAGCTTGGTAATGGATCAGGAGATTGGTAAGGGATCAGCAGCTTTATAGTGGATCTGCAGGTTGGTGAGGGATCAGCAACTTGGTAATGGATCAGCAGCTTGGTAATGGATCAGGAGCTTGGGAGTGGTTCAGGAGCTTGGTTATGGCTGAAGAACTTGGTAAATGATCAGCAGCTTGGTTATGGATCAAGAGCTTGGCCTTGGATCAGGAGCTTGGTAAAGGATCTGCAGCTTGGTCTTGGATCAGGAGCTGGGTAAAGGATCAGCAGCTTGGTAATGGATCACGAACATGGTAATGGATCAGGAGCTTGGTATTGGATCAGAAGCTTGGAAATGGATCAGGAGCTTGTACATGGATCAGGAGCTTGGTAATGGATCAGGAGCTTGGTAATGCATCAGGAGCTTGGTAATGGATCAGGAGCTTGGTAATGGATCAGAAGCCTGGAAAAGGATCAGATGCTCGGAAAAGGATCAGGAGCTTGGTAATGGATCAGCAACTTGGGAATGGATCAGGAGCTTGGTTATGGCTGAAGAGCTTGGTAATGGATCAGCAGCTTTGTAAAGGATCAGGAGCTTGGTAGTGGATCAGGAAATACGTAATGGATCAGGAGCTTGTTAATGGATCAGGAGATTGGTAAGGGATCAGGAGCTTGGTAATAGATCAGGAACTTGGTAAACGATCAGCAGCTTGGAAAAGGATCAGGAGCTTGGTAATGGATCAGAAGCTTGTTAATGGATCAGGAGATTGGTAAGAGATCAGGAGCTTGGTAATAGATCAGGAACTTGGTAAACGATCAGCAGCTTGGAAAAGGGTCAGGAGCTTGGTAATAGATCAGGAGCTTGTTAAAGGATCAGACGCTTGGAAAAGGATCATGAGCTTGCTAATGGATCAGGAGCTTGGTAATGGATCAGAAGCCTGGAAAAGGATCAGGAGCTTGGTAATGGATCAGGAGCTTGTTAAAGGATCAGGCGCTTGGAAAAGGATCAGGAGCTTGGTAATGGATCAGCAACTTGGGAATGGATCAGGAGCTTGGTTATGGCTGAAGAGCTTGGTAATGGATCAGCAGCTTTGTAAAGGATCAGGAGCTTGGTAGTGGATCAGGAAATACGTAATGGATCAGGAGCTTGTTAATGGATCAGGAGATTGGTAATGGATCAGGAGCTTGGTAATAGATCAGGAACTTGGTAAACGATCTGCAGCTTGGAAAAGGATCAGGAGCTTGGTAATGGATCAGAAGCCTGGAAAAGGGTCAGGAGCTTGGTAATAGATCAGGAGCTTGTTAAAGGATCTGACGCTTGGAAAAGGATCATGAGCTTGCTAATGGATCAGGAGCTTGGTAATGGATCAGGAGTTGGTAATGGATCAGAAGCCTGGAAAAGGATCAGGAGCTTGGTAATGGATCAGGAGATTGGTAATGGATCAGGAGTTGGTAAACGATCAGGAGCTTGATAAAGGATCAGGAGCTTAGTTATGGATCAGCAACTTGGGAATGGATCAGGAGCTTGGTTATGGCTGAAGAGCTTGGTAATGGATCAGCAACTTTATAAAGGATCAGGAGCTTGGTAAATGATGAGAAGCTTGCAATGAATCAGGAGCTTGGTAATGGATCAGCAGCTTGGTAATGGATCAGGAGATTGGTAATGGATCTGCAGCTTGGTAAGGGATCAGGAGCTTGGGAATGGATCAGCAGCTTGGTAATGGTTCAGGAGCTTGGTAATTGATCAAGAGCATGGTAATGGATCAGGAGCTTAGTTAAGCATAATGAGATTGGCCATGGATCAGGAGCTTGGTTATGGCTAAAGAACTTGGTAAATGATCAGCAGCTTGGTCTTGGATCAGGAGCTGTTTAAAGGATCAGCAGCTTGGTAATGGATCAGGAGCTTGGTAATGGATCAGCAGCTTGGTAATGGATCAGGAGCTTGGTATTGGATCAGCAGCTTGGAAATAGATCAGGAGCTTGGTAATGGATCAAGAGCATGGTAATGGATCAGGAGCTTGGTAATGGATCAGGAGCTTGGGAATGGTTCAGACGCTTGGAAAAGGATCAGGAGCTTGGTAATAGATCAGGAGGTTGGTAATGGATCAGACGCTTGGAAAAGGATCAAGAGCTTGGTAATGGATCAGCAACTTGGGAATGGATCAGGAGCTTGGTTATGGCTGAAGAGCTTGGTAATGGATCAGCAGCTTTGTAAAGGATCAGGAGCTTGGTAGTGGATCAGGAAATACGTAATGGATCAGGAGCTTGTTAATGGATCAGGAGATTGGTAAGGGATCAGGAGCTTGGTAATAGATCAGGAACTTGGTAAACGATCAGCAGCTTGGAAAAGGATCAGGAGCTTGGTAATGGATCAGAAGCCTGGAAAAGGGTCAGGAGCTTGGTAATAGATCAGGAGCTTGTTAAAGGATCAGACGCTTGGAAAAGGATCATGAGCTTGCTAATGGATCAGGAGATTGGTAATGGATCAGGAGTTGGTAAACGATCAGGAGCTTGATAAAGGATCAGGAGCTTAGTTATGGATCAGCAACTTGGGAATGGATCAGGAGCTTGGTTATGGCTGAAGAGCTTGGTAATGGATCAGCAACTTTATAAAGGATCAGGAGCTTGGTAAATGATGAGAAGCTTGCAATGAATCAGGAGCTTGGTAATGGATCAGCAGCTTGGTAATGGATCAGGAGATTGGTAATGGATCTGCAGCTTGGTAAGGGATCAGGAGCTTGGGAATGGATCAGCAGCTTGGTAATGGTTCAGGAGCTTGGTAATGGATCAAGAGCATGGTAATGGATCAGGAGCTTAGTTAAGCATAATGAGATTGGCCATGGATCAGGAGCTTGTTAATGGCTAAAGAACTTGGTAAATGATCAGCAGCTTGTTCTTGGATCAGGACCTGTTTAAAGGATCAGCAGCTTGGTAATGGATCAGGAGCTTGGTATTGGATCAGCAGCTTTGAAATTGATCAGGAGCTTGTACATGGATCTGGCGCTTGGTAATGGATCAGGAGCTTGGGAATGGATCAGGAGCTTGGGAATGGTTCAGGAGCTTGGTAATGGATTAAGAGCATGGTAATGGATCAGGAGCTTAGTTAAGCATCATGAGATTGGCCATGGATCAGGAGCTTGGTTATGGCTGAAGAACTTGGTAAATGATCAGGAGCTTGGTTATGGATCAAGTGCTTGGTGTTGGATCAGGAGCTTGGTAAAGGATCAGCAGCTTGGTATTGGATCAGCAGCTTGGTCTTGGATCAGGACATAGAACATAGAAGGATACAGCACAGTACAGGCCCTTCGGCCCTCGATGTTGCGCCGACCGAATCCTACCTAACCTATACTAGCCCAATAACTTCCAAATGCCTATCCAATGCCCGCTTAAATGACCATAAAAAAGGAGAGTTCACCACTGATACGGGCAGGGCATTCCATGAACTCACAACCCGCTGTGTGAAGAATCTACCCCTAACATCTGTCCTATACCTACCACCCCTTAATTTAAAGCTATGTCCCCCAGTAACACCTGACTCCATTAGCGGTAAAAGGTTCTTAGTATCTACCCTATCTAAACCCCTAATCATCTTATACACTTCTATCAGATCTCCCCTAAACCTTCTCTTCTCCAATGAGAACAGCCCCAAGTGCCTCAGCCTTTCCTCATAAGATTTTCCTACCATTCCAGGCAACATCCTGGTAAACCTCCTCTGCACTCGTTCTAAAGCTTCCACATCCTTCCTATAGTATGGCGACCAAAACTGCACACAATACTCCAGATGAGGCCTCACCAGAGTCTTATACAACTGCAACATGACCTCAGGACTCCGGAACTCAATTCCTCTGCCAATAAAGCCCAGTACACCATATGCCTTCCTCACAGCACTATTTACCTGGGTGGCAACTTTCAGAGATCTGTGTACATGGACACCAAGAACCCTCTGCTCATCCACACTACCAAGTAGCCTACCATTAGCCCAGTAATCCATCATCTTGTTATTCCTACCAAAGTGAACGACTTCGCACTTAGCTACATTGAATTCCATTTGCCACATTTCCGCCCAGATCTGCAACTTATCTATATCCCGCTGTAACCTACCACTTCCTTCCTCACTAAGCTGGGTAAAGGATCAGCAGCTTGGTAATGGATCAGGAGCTTGGTATTGGATCAGCAGCTTGGAAATAGATCAGGAGCTTGGTAATGGATCAAGAGCATGGTAATGGATCAGGAGCTTGGTAATGGATCAGGAGCTTGGGAATGGTTCAGACGCTTGGAAAAGGATCAGGAGCTTGGTAATAGATCAGGAGGTTGGTAATGGATCAGACGCTTGGAAAAGGATCAAGAGCTTGGTAATGGATCAGCAACTTGGGAATGGATCAGGAGCTTGGTTATGGCTGAAGAGCTTGGTAATGGATCAGCAGCTTTGTAAAGGATCAGGAGCTTGGTAGTGGATCAGGAAATACGTAATGGATCAGGAGCTTGTTAATGGATCAGGAGATTGGTAAGGGATCAGGAGCTTGGTAATAGATCAGGAACTTGGTAAACGATCAGCAGCTTGGAAAAGGATCAGGAGCTTGGTAATGGATCAGAAGCCTGGAAAAGGGACAGGAGCTTGGTAATAGATCAGGAGCTTGTTAAAGGATCAGACGCTTGGAAAAGCATCATGAGCTTGCTAATGGATCAGGAGATTGGTAATGGATCAGGAGTTGGTAAACGATCAGGAGCTTGATAAAGGATCAGGAGCTTAGTTATGGATCAGCAACTTGGGAATGGATCAGGAGCTTGGTTATGGCTGAAGAGCTTGGTAATGGATCAGCAACTTTATAAAGGATCAGGAGCTTGGTAAATGATGAGAAGCTTGCAATGAATCAGGAGCTTGGTAATGGATCAGCAGCTTGGTAATGGATCAGGAGATTGGTAATGGATCTGCAGCTTGGTAAGGGATCAGGAGCTTGGGAATGGATCAGCAGCTTGGTAATGGTTCAGGAGCTTGGTAATGGATCAAGAGCATGGTAATGGATCAGGAGCTTAGTTAAGCATAATGAGATTGGCCATGGATCAGGAGCTTGTTAATGGCTAAAGAACTTGGTAAATGATCAGCAGCTTGTTCTTGGATCAGGACCTGTTTAAAGGATCAGCAGCTTGGTAATGGATCAGGAGCTTGGTATTGGATCAGCAGCTTTGAAATTGATCAGGAGCTTGTACATGGATCTGGCACTTGGTAATGGATCAGGAGCTTGGGAATGGATCAGGAGCTTGGGAATGGTTCAGGAGCTTGGTAATGGATTAAGAGCATGGTAATGGATCAGGAGCTTAGTTAAGCATCATGAGATTGGCCATGGATCAGGAGCTTGGTTATGGCTGAAGAACTTGGTAAATGATCAGGAGCTTGGTTATGGATCAAGTGCTTGGTGTTGGATCAGGAGCTTGGTAAAGGATCAGCAGCTTGGTATTGGATCAGCAGCTTGGTCTTGGATCAGGACATAGAACATAGAAGGATACAGCACAGTACAGGCCCTTCGGCCCTCGATGTTGCGCCGACCGAATCCTACCTAACCTATACTAGCCCAATAACTTCCAAATGCCTATCCAATGCCCGCTTAAATGACCATAAAAAAGGAGAGTTCACCACTGATACGGGCAGGGCATTCCATGAACTCACAACCCGCTGTGTGAAGAATCTACCCCTAACATCTGTCCTATACCTACCACCCCTTAATTTAAAGCTATGTCCCCCAGTAACACCTGACTCCATTAGCGGTAAAAGGTTCTTAGTATCTACCCTATCTAAACCCCTAATCATCTTATACACTTCTATCAGATCTCCCCTAAACCTTCTCTTCTCCAATGAGAACAGCCCCAAGTGCCTCAGCCTTTCCTCATAAGATTTTCCTACCATTCCAGGCAACATCCTGGTAAACCTCGTCTGCACTCGTTCTAAAGCTTCCACATCCTTCCTATAGTATGGCGACCAAAACTGCACACAATACTCCAGATGAGGCCTCACCAGAGTCTTATACAACTGCAACATGACCTCAGGACTCCGGAACTCAATTCCTCTGCCAATAAAGTCCAGTACACCATATGCCTTCCTCACAGCACTATTTACCTGGGTGGCAACTTTCAGAGATCTGTGTACATGGACACCAAGAACCCTCTGCTCATCCACACTACCAAGTAGCCTACCATTAGCCCAGTAATCCATCATCTTGTTATTCCTACCAAAGTGAACGACTTCGCACTTAGCTACATTGAATTCCATTTGCCACATTTCCGCCCAGATCTGCAACTTATCTATATCCCGCTGTAACCTACCACTTCCTTCCTCACTAAGCTGGGTAAAGGATCAGCAGCTTGGTAATGGATCAGGAGCTTGGTAATGGATCAGGAGCTTGGCATTGGATCAGCAGCTTGGAAATGGATCAGCAGCTTGGTAAAGGATCAGGAACATGGTAATGGATCAGGAGCTTGTTAATGGATCAGGAGCTTGCTGAAGGATCAGGAGCATGGTAATGGATCAGGAGCTTGGTAATGGATCAGGAGCTTGGTAATGGATCAGTAGCTTGGACATGGATCAGGAGCTTGGTAAAGGATCAGGAGCTTGGTAATGGATCAGGAGCTTGCTAATTGATCAGGAGCTTGGTAATGGTTCAGGAGCTGATTAATAGATCAGGAGCTGGTTAATGGATCAGGAGCTTGGTAATAGTTCAGGAGCTGGTTAATGGATCAGGGGATTGGTATTGGGTCAGCAGCTTGATAAAGGATCAGCAGCTTGGTCATGGATCCGTAGCTTTTTTGTGGATGAGGAGATGATAATGGATCAGCAGCTTGATAAAGGAACAGGAGGCTGGTTCTGGATCAGCAGCTTGGTAATGGATCAGGAGCTTTGGAAAGGATCAGCAGCTTGGTAATGGATCAGCAGCTTTGGAAAAGATCAGCAGCTTGGTAATGGATCAGGAGTATTTTAATGAATGAGGAGCTTTGTAATGGATCAGGGGCTTGAGAAAGGATCAGGTGCTTGGTAAAGGATCAGCAGCTTGGTAATGGATCAGGAGCTTGGTAATGGATCAGGAGCTGGTTAATGAATCAGGAGTTTGGTAATGGATCAGGAGCTGGTTAATGGATCAGGGGATTGGTATTGGGTCAGTAGCTTGATAAAGGATCAGCAGCTTGGTAATGGATCAGTAGCTTTTTTATGGATGAGGAGATGATAATGGATCAGCAGCTTGATAAGGAACAAGAGGTTGCTAGTGGATCAGGAGCTTGTTAATGGATCAGGAGCTTGGTAATGGATCAGGAGTTTGGTAAAACATCAGCTGCTTTGTAATTGATCAGGGGCTTGTTAATGGTTCAGGAGCTTGGTAATGGATCAGGAGTTTGGTAATGGATCAGAAGACTGGAAAAGGATCAGGAGCTTGGTAATGGATCAGGAGATTGGTAATGGATCAGAAGCTTGGAAAAGGATCAGGCGCTTGGTTATGGCTGAAGAGCTTGGTAATGGATCAGCAGCTTGGTAAAGGATCAGGAACTTGGTAAATGATGAGAAGCTTGAAATGGATCAGGATCTTGGTAATGGATCAGGATCTTGGTAATGGATCAGCAGCTTTTTTATGGAAGAGGAAATGATAATGGATCAGCAGCTTGATAAAGGATCAGGAGGTTGGTAATGGATCATGAGCTTGGTAATAGATCAGGAGCTTGGACATGGATCAGGAGCTTGTTAATGGTTCAGGAGCTTGGTAAAGGATCAGGAGCTTGGAAAAGGATCATGAGCTTGGTAATGGATCAGGAACTTGGTAATGGATCTGCAGCATGGTAATGGATCAGCAGCTTGGTAAAGGATAAGGAACATGGTAATGGATCAGGAGATTGGTAATGGATCAAGAGATTGGTAAGGAATCAGCAGCTTTGTAATGGAACAGCTGCTTGGTCATGGATCAGAAGCTTTGTCATGGATCATGAGCTTGGTAATGGATCAGAAGCTTGGTATTGGGTCAGCAGCTTGGTAAAGGATGAGGAGCTTGGACATGGATCAGGAGCTTGGTTAAGCATCATGGGAATGGTCATAGATCAGGGGTTGGTAAAGGATCAAGAGCTTGGTAATGGATCAGGTGCTTGGTAATGGATCAGGAGCTTGGTCATGGATCAGGAGCATGGTAATGGATCAGGAGCTTGGTAATGGATCAGGAGCTTGGTAATGGGTCAGTAGCTTGGACATGGATCAGGAGCTTGGTAAAGGATCAGGAGCTTGGTAATGGATCAGGAGCTTGCTAATGGATCAGGAGCTTGGTAATGGTTCAGGAGCTGATTAATAGATCAGGAGCTGGTTAATGGATCAGGAGCTTGGTAATAGTTCAGGAGCTGGTTAATGGATCAGGGGATTGGTATTGGGTCAGCAGCTTGATAAAGGATCAGCAGCTTGGTCATGGATCAGTAGCTTTTTTGTGGATGAGGAGATGATAATGGATCAGCAGCTTGATAAAGGAACAGGAAGCTGGTAATGGATCAGCAGCTTGGTAATGGATCAGGAGCTTTGGAAAGGATCAGCAGCTTGGTAATGGATCAGCAGCTTTGGAAAAGATCAGCAGCTTGGTAATGGATCAGGAGTATTTTAATGAATGAGGAGCTTTGTAATGGATCAGGGGCTTGAGAAAGGATCAGGTGCTTGGTAAAGGATCAGCAGCTTGGTAATGGATCAGGAGCTTGGTAATGGATCAGGAGCTGGTTAATGAATCAGGAGTTTGGTAATGGATCAGGAGCTGGTTAATGGATCAGGGGATTGGTATTGGGTCAGCAGCTTGATAAAGGATCAGCAGCTTGGTAATGGATCAGTAGCTTTTTTATGGATGAGGAGATGATAATGGATCAGCAGCTTGATAAGGAACAAGAGGTTGCTAGTGGATCAGGAGCTTGTTAATGGATCAGGAGCTTGGTAATGGATCAGGAGTTTGGTAAAACATCAGCTGCTTTGTAATTGATCAGGGGCTTGTTAATGGTTCAGGAGCTTGGTAATGGATCAGGAGTTTGGTAATGGATCAGAAGACTGGAAAAGGATCAGGAGCTTGGTAATGGATCAGGAGATTGGTAATGGATCAGAAGCTTGGAAAAGGATCAGGCGCTTGGTTATGGCTGGAGAGCTTGGTAATGGATCAGCAGCTTGGTAAAGGATCAGGAACTTGGTAAATGATGAGAAGCTTGAAATGGATCAGGATCTTGGTAATGGATCAGGATCTTGGTAATGGATCAGCAGCTTTTTTATGGAAGAGGAAATGATAATGGATCAGCAGCTTGATAAAGGATCAGGAGGTTGGTAATGGATCATGAGCTTGGTAATAGATCAGGAGCTTGGACATGGATCAGGAGCTTGTTAATGGTTCAGGAGCTTGGTAAAGGATCAGGAGCTTGGAAAAGGATCATGAGCTTGGTAATGGATCAGGAACTTGGTAATGGATCTGCAGCATGGTAATGGATCAGCAGCTTGGTAAAGGATAAGGAACATGGTAATGGATCAGGAGATTGGTAATGGATCAAGAGATTGGTAAGGAATCAGCAGCTTTGTAATGGAACAGCTGCTTGGTCATGGATCAGAAGCTTTGTCATGGATCATGAGCTTGGTAATGGATCAGAAGCTTGGTATTGGGTCAGCAGCTTGGTAAAGGATGAGGAGCTTGGACATGGATCAGGAGCTTGGTTAAGCATCATGGGAATGGTCATAGATCAGGGGTTGGTAAAGGATCAAGAGCTTGGTAATGGATCAGGTGCTTGGTAATGGATCAGGAGCTTGGTCATGGATCAGGAGCATGGTAATGGATCAGGTGCTTGGTCATGGATCAGGAGTTTGGTAATGGATCAGTAGCTTGTTAATGGATCAGGAGCTTGGTAATGGATCAGTAGCTTTTTTATGGATGAGGAGATGATAATGCAGCAGGAGCTTGGTAATGGATTCGCAAGTTTGCAATGGATCAGGGGCTTGATAAAGGATCAGGAGTTTGGTAATGGTTTCGGAGCTTTGTAATGGATCAGGTGCTTGAGAAAGGATCAGGAGCTTGGCAAAGGATCAGCAGCTTGGTAATGGATCAGGAGCTTGTTAATGGATCAGGAGCTGGTTAATGGATCAGGGGCTTGGTAATGGATCAGCAGCTTAGTAATGGATCAGTAGCTTTTTTATGGAAGATGAAATGATAATGGATCAGCAGCTTGATAAAGGATCAGGAGGTTGGTAATGGATCAGGAGCTTGGTAATAGATCAGGGGCTTGGACATGGATCAGGAGCTTGTTAATGGTTCAGGAGCTTGGTAATGGACCAGGAGCTTGGTAAAGGATCAGGAGCCTGGAAAAGGATTAGGAGCTTGGTAATGGATCAGGAGCTTGTTGAAGGATCAGACGCTTGGTAAAGGATCAGGAGATTGGTAATGGATCAGCAACTTGGTAATGGACCAGGAGCTTGGTTATGGATCTGCAGCTTGGTAATGGATCAGCCGCTTGTTAAAGGATCAGATGCTTGGAAAAGGATCAGGAGCTTGGTAATGGATCAGGAGATTGGTAATGGATCAGGAGTTGGTAAACGATCAGGAGCTTGGTAAAGGATCAGGAGCTTGATAATGGATCAGGAGCTTAGTAATGGATCAGCAACTTGGGAATGGATCAGGAGCTTGGTTATGGCTGAAGAGCTTGGTAATGGATCAGCAGCTTTGTAAAGGATCAGGAACTTGGTAATGGATCAGGAGCTTGGTAATGGATCAGGAGATTGGTTGGGGATCAGCAGCTTGGTAATGGATCAGGAGCTTGGTAAAGGATCAGCAGCTTGGAAAAGGATCAGCAGCTTGGTAATGGATCAGGAGATTGGTAATGGATCAGGAGCTTGGTAATGTATCAGGAGCTTGGTAATGGATCAGGAGCTTGGTAAAGGATCAGGAGCTTAGTAATGGATCAGGAGATTGGTAATGGATCAGAAGCTTAAAGGATCATGAGCTTGGTCATGGATCAGGAGCTTAGTAATGGATCAGCAGCTTGATAAGGAACAAGAGGTTGCTAGTGGATCAGGAGCTTGTTAATGGATCAGGAGCTTGGTAATGGATCAGGAGTTTGGTAAAACATCAGCTGCTTTGTAATTGATCAGGGGCTTGTTAATGGTTCAGGAGCTTGGTAATGGATCAGGAGTTTGGTAATGGATCAGAAGACTGGAAAAGGATCAGGAGCTTGGTAATGGATCAGGAGATTGGTAATGGATCAGGAGCTTGGAAAAGGATCAGGCGCTTGGTTATGGCTGGAGAGCTTGGTAATGGATCAGCAGCTTGGTAAAGGATCAGGAACTTGGTAAATGATGAGAAGCTTGAAATGGATCAGGATCTTGGTAATGGATCAGGATCTTGGTAATGGATCAGCAGCTTTTTTATGGAAGAGGAAATGATAATGGATCAGCAGCTTGATAAAGGATCAGGAGGTTGGTAATGGATCATGAGCTTGGTAATAGATCAGGAGCTTGGACATGGATCAGGAGCTTGTTAATGGTTCAGGAGCTTGGTAAAGGATCAGGAGCTTGGAAAAGGATCATGAGCTTGGTAATGGATCAGGAACTTGGTAATGGATCTGCAGCATGGTAATGGATCAGCAGCTTGGTAAAGGATAAGGAACATGGTAATGGATCAGGAGATTGGTAATGGATCAAGAGATTGGTAAGGAATCAGCAGCTTTGTAATGGAACAGCTGCTTGGTCATGGATCAGAAGCTTTGTCATGGATCATGAGCTTGGTAATGGATCAGAAGCTTGGTATTGGGTCAGCAGCTTGGTAAAGGATGAGGAGCTTGGACATGGATCAGGAGCTTGGTTAAGCATCATGGGAATGGTCATAGATCAGGGGTTGGTAAAGGATCAAGAGCTTGGTAATGGATCAGGTGCTTGGTAATGGATCAGGAGCTTGGTCATGGATCAGGAGCATGGTAATGGATCAGGTGCTTGGTCATGGATCAGGAGTTTGGTAATGGATCAGTAGCTTGTTAATGGATCAGGAGCTTGGTAATGGATCAGTAGCTTTTTTATGGATGAGGAGATGATAATGCAGCAGGAGCTTGGTAATGGATTCGCAAGTTTGCAATGGATCAGGGGCTTGATAAAGGATCAGGAGTTTGGTAATGGTTTCGGAGCTTTGTAATGGATCAGGTGCTTGAGAAAGGATCAGGAGCTTGGCAAAGGATCAGCAGCTTGGTAATGGATCAGGAGCTTGTTAATGGATCAGGAGCTGGTTAATGGATCAGGGGCTTGGTAATGGATCAGCAGCTTAGTAATGGATCAGTAGCTTTTTTATGGAAGATGAAATGATAATGGATCAGCAGCTTGATAAAGGATCAGGAGGTTGGTAATGGATCAGGAGCTTGGTAATAGATCAGGGGCTTGGACATGGATCAGGAGCTTGTTAATGGTTCAGGAGCTTGGTAATGGACCAGGAGCTTGGTAAAGGATCAGGAGCCTGGAAAAGGATTAGGAGCTTGGTAATGGATCAGGAGCTTGTTGAAGGATCAGACGCTTGGTAAAGGATCAGGAGATTGGTAATGGATCAGCAACTTGGTAATGGACCAGGAGCTTGGTTATGGATCTGCAGCTTGGTAATGGATCAGCCGCTTGTTAAAGGATCAGATGCTTGGAAAAGGATCAGGAGCTTGGTAATGGATCAGGAGATTGGTAATGGATCAGGAGTTGGTAAACGATCAGGAGCTTGGTAAAGGATCAGGAGCTTGATAATGGATCAGGAGCTTAGTAATGGATCAGCAACTTGGGAATGGATCAGGAGCTTGGTTATGGCTGAAGAGCTTGGTAATGGATCAGCAGCTTTGTAAAGGATCAGGAACTTGGTAATGGATCAGGAGCTTGGTAATGGATCAGGAGATTGGTTGGGGATCAGCAGCTTGGTAATGGATCAGGAGCTTGGTAAAGGATCAGCAGCTTGGAAAAGGATCAGCAGCTTGGTAATGGATCAGGAGATTGGTAATGGATCAGGAGCTTGGTAATGTATCAGGAGCTTGGTAATGGATCAGGAGCTTGGTAAAGGATCAGGAGCTTAGTAATGGATCAGGAGATTGGTAATGGATCAGAAGCTTAAAGGATCATGAGCTTGGTCATGGATCAGGAGCTTAGTAATGGATCAGCAACTTGGTAATGGATCAGGAGCTTGGTAAAGGATCAGGAGCTTGGTCATGGATCTGCAGCTTGGTAATGGATCAGCCGCTTGGTAAAGGATCAGGAACTTGGTAATGGTCAGGAGCTTGGTAATGGATCAGGAACTTGGTAATGGATCAGCAGCTTGGTAATGGACCAGGAGCTTGGTAATGGACCAGGAGTTTGGTAATGTATCAGGAGCTTGGTAATGGATCAGGAGCTTGGTAAAGGATCAGGAGCTTAGTAATGGATCAGGAGATTGGTAATGGATCAGAAGCTTAAAGGATCATGAGCTTGGTCATGGATCAGGAGCTTAGTAATGGATCAGCAACTTGGTAATGGATCAGGAGCTTGGTTATGGTTGAAGAGCTTGGTAATGGATCAGGAGCTTGGTAAATGATGAGAAGCTTGAAATGGATCAGGATCTTGGTAATGGATCTGCAGCTTGGTAATGGATCAGCAACTTGGTAATGGACCAGGAGCTTGGTTATGGATCTGCAGCTTGGTAATGGATCAGCCGCTTGGTAAATGATCAGGAACTTGGTAATGGATCAGGAGCTTGGTAATGGATCAGGAACTTGGTAATGGATCAGCAGCTTGGTAATGGACCAGGAGCATGGTAATGGACCAGGGGTTTGGTAAAACATCAGCTGCTTTGTAATGGATCAGGAGCTTGTTAATGGTTCAGGAGCTTGGAAATGGATCAGGAGCTTGTTAAAGGATCAGTTGCTTGGAAAAGGATCAGGAGCTTGGTAATGGATCAGGAGATTGGTAATGGATCAGGAGTTGGTAAACGATCAGGAGTTTGGTAAAGGATCAGGAGCTTGATAATGGATCAGGAGCTTAGTAATGGATCAGCAACTTGGGAATGGATCAGGAGCTTGGTTATGGCTGAAGAGCTTGGTAATGGATCAGCAGCTTTGTAAACGATCTGGAGCTTGGTAAATGATGAGAAGCTTGTAATGGATCAGGAGCTTGGTAATGGATCTGCAGCTTGGTAAAGGATCAGGAACTTGGTAATGGATCAGGAGCTTGGTAATGGATCAGAAGATTGGTTGGGGATCATCAGCTTGGTAATGGATCAGGAGCTTGGTAAAGGATCAGCAGCTTGGAAAAGGATCAGCAGCTTGGTAATGGATCAGGAGCTTGGTAATGGATCAGGAGCTTGGTAATGTATCAGGAGCTTGGAAATGGATCAGGAGCTTGGTAAAGGATCAGGAGCTTGGTAATGGATCAGGAGATTGGTAATGGATCAGAAGCTTAAAGGATCATGAGCTTGGTCATGGATCAGGAGCTTAGTAATGGATCAGCAACTTGGTAATGGATCAGGAGCTTGGTTATGGTTGAAGAGCTTGGTAATGGATCAGCAGCTCGGTAAAGGATCAGGAGCTTGGTGAATGATGAGAAGCTTGAAATGGATCAGGATCTTGGTAATGGATCTGCAGCTTGGTAATGGATCAGCAGCTTGGTAAAGGATCAGGAACTTGGTAATGGATCAGGAGCTTGGTAAAGGATCAGCAGCTTGGTAATGGATCAGGGGCTTAGAAAAGGATCAGGAGCATGGCAATGGATCAGCAACTTGGTAAAGGATCAGGAGCTTGGTAATGGATCAGGAGTTTGGTAAAACATTAGCTGCTTTGTAATGGATCAGGAGCTTGTTAAAGGATCAGTTGCTTGGAAAAGGATCAGGAGCTTGGTAATGGATCAGCAACTTGGGAATGGATCAGGAGCTTGGTTATGGCTGAAGAGCTTGGTAATGGATCAGGAGCTTGGTAAATGATGAGAAGCTTGTAATGGATCAGGAGCTTGGCAATGGATCTGCAACTTGGTAATGGATCAGCAGCTTGGTAATGGATCAGGAACTTGGTAATGGATCAGGAACTTGGTAATGGATCAGGAGATTGGTAACGGATCAGCAGCTTTGTAATGGAACTGCAGCTTGGTAATGGATCAGCAGCTTGGTAATGGATCAGCAGCTTGGTAATGGATCAGGAACTTGGTAATGGATCAGGAGCTTGGTAATGGATCAGGAGATTGGTAAGGGATCAGCAGCTTTATAGTGGATCTGCAGATTGGTGAGGAATCAGCAGCTTGGTAATGGATCAGCAGCTTGGTAATGGATCAGGAGCTTGGGAATGGTTCAGGAGCTTGGTAATGGATCAAGAGCATGGTAATGGATCAGGAGCTTAGTTAAGCATCATGAGATTGGCCATGGATCAGGAGCTTGGTTATGGTTGAAGAACTTGGTAAATGATCAGCAGCTTGGTTATGGATCAAGAGCTTGGTCTTGGATCAGGAGCTTGGTAAAGGATCTGCAGCTTGGTCTTGGATCAGGAGCTGGGTAAAGGATCAGCAGCTTGGTAATGGATCAGGTGCTTGGTAATGGATCAGGAGCTTGGTATTGGATCAGCAGCTTGGAAATGGATCAGGAGCTTGGTAATGGATCAGGAGCTTGGTAATGGATCAGGAGCTTGGTAATGCATCAGGAGCTTGGTAATGGATCAGGAGCTTGGTAATGGATCAGAAGCCTGGAAAAGGATCAGGAGCTTGGTAATGGATCAGGAGCTTGTTAAAGGATCAGACGCTTGGAAAAGGATCAGGAGCTTGGTAATGGATCAGCAACTTGGGAATGGATCAGGAGCTTGGTTATGGCTGAAGAGCTTGGTAATGGATCAGCAGCTTTGTAAAGGATCAGGAGCTTGGTAGTG
Organism: Hemiscyllium ocellatum; assembly: GCF_020745735.1. Lineage (NCBI taxonomy): Eukaryota > Metazoa > Chordata > Chondrichthyes > Orectolobiformes > Hemiscylliidae > Hemiscyllium > Hemiscyllium ocellatum. Next base: position 74,705,545 of record NC_083417.1, read on the forward strand.
GATCAGGAAATATGTAATGGATCAGGAGCTTGTTAATGGACCAGGAGATTGGTAAGGGATCAGGAACTTGGTAATAGATCAGGAAGTTGGTAAACAATCAGCAGCTTGGAAAAGTATCAGGAGCTTGGAAATGAATCAGGAGCTTGGTAATGGATCAGGAGATTGGTTGGGGATCAGCAGCTTGGTAATCGATCAGGAGCTTGGTAAAGGATCAGCAGCATGGAAAAGGATCAGCAGCTTGGTAATGGATCAGGAGATTGGTAAGGGATCAGCAGCTTTATAGTGGATCTGCAGATTGGTGAGGAATCAGCAGCTTGGTAATGGATCAGCAGCTTGGTAATGGATCAGGAGCTTGGGAATGGTTCAGCAGCTTGGTAATGGATCAAGAGCATGGTAATGGATCAGGAGCTTAGTTAAGCATCATGAGATTGGCCATGGATCAGGAGCTTGGTTATGGCTGAAGAACTTGGTAAATGATCAGCAGCTTGGTTATGGATCAAGAGCTTGGTCTTGGATCAGGAGATTGGTAATGGATCAGAAGCTTAAAGGATCATGAGCTTGGTCATGGATCAGGAGCTTAGTAATGGATCAGCAACTTGGTAATGGATCAGGAGCTTGGTTATGGTTGAAGAGCTTGGTAATGGATCAGCAGCTCGGTAAAGGATCAGGAGCTTGGTAAATGATGAGAAGCTTGAAATGGATCAGGATCTTGGTAATGGATCTGCAGCTTGGTAATGGATCAGCAGCTTGTAAAGGATCAGGAACTTGGTAATGGATCAGGAGATTGGTAAAGGATCAGCAGCTTGGTAATGGATCAGGGGCTTAGAAAAGGATCAGGAGCATGGCAATGGATCAGCAACTTGGTAAAGGATCAGGAGCTTGGTAATGGATCAGGAGTTTGGTAAAACATTAGCTGCTTTGTAATGGATCAGGAGCTTGTTAAAGGATCAGACGCTTGGAAAAGGATCAGGAGCTTGGTAATGGATCAGCAACTTGGGAATGGATCAGGAGCTTGGTTATGGCTGAAGAGCTTGGTAATGGATCAGCAGCTTTGTAAAGGATCAGGAGCTTGGTAAATGATGAGAAGCTTGTAATGGATCAGGAGCTTGGCAATGGATCTGCAACTTGGTAATGGATCAGCAGCTTGGTAATGGATCAGGAACTTGGTAATGGATCAGGAGCTTGGTAATGGATCAGGAGATTGGTAACGGATCAGCAGCTTTGTAATGGAACTGCAGCTTGGTAATGGATCAGCAGCTTGGTAATGGAACAGCAGCTTGGTAATGGATCAGGAACTTGGTAATGGATCAGGAGCTTGGTAATGGATCAGGAGATTGGTAAGGGATCAGCAGCTTTATAGTGGATCTGCAGATTGGTGAGGAATCAGCAGCTTGGTAATGGATCAGCAGCTTGGTAATGGATCAGGAGCTTGGGAATGGTTCAGGAGCTTGGTAATGGATCAAGAGCATGGTAATGGATCAGGAGCTTAGTTAAGCATCATGAGATTGGCCATGGATCAGGAGCTTGGTTATGGCTGAAGAACTTGGTAAATGATCAGCAGCTTGGTTATGGATCAAGAGCTTGGTCTTGGATCAGGAGCTTGGTAAAGGATCTGCAGCTTGGTCTTGGATCAGGAGCTGGGTAAAGGATCAGCAGCTTGGTAATGGATCAGGTGCTTGGTAATGGATCAGGAGCTTGGTATTGGATCAGCAGCTTGGAAATGGATCAGGAGCTTGTACATGGATCAGGAGCTTGGTAATGGATCAGGAGCTTGGTAATGCATCAGGAGCTTGGTAATGGATCAGGAGCTTGGTAATGGATCAGAAGCCTGGAAAAGGATCAGGAGCTTGGTAATGGATCAGGAGCTTGTTAAAGGATCAGACGCTTGGAAAAGGATCAGGAGCTTGGTAATGGATCAGCAACTTGGGAATGGATCAGGAGCTTGGTTATGGCTGAAGAGCTTGGTAATGGATCAGCAGCTTTGTAAAGGATCAGGAGCTTGGTAGTGGATCAGGAAATATGTAATGGATCAGGAGCTTGTTAATGGACCAGGAGATTGGTAAGGGATCAGGAGCTTGGTAATAGATCAGGAAGTTGGTAAACAATCAGCAGCTTGGAAAAGTATCAGGAGCTTGGTAATGAATCAGGAGCTTGGTAATGGATCAGGAGATTGGTTGGGGATCAGCAGCTTGGTAATGGATCAGGAGCTTGGTAAAGGATCAGCAGCATGGAAAAGGATCAGCAGCTTGGTAATGGATCAGGAGATTGGTAATGGATCAGGAGCTTGGTAATGTATCAGGAGCTTGGTAATGGATCAGGAGCTTGGTAAAGGATCAGGAGCTTAGTAATGGATCAGGAGCTTAGTAATGGATCAGCAACTTGGTAATGGATCAGGAGCTTGGTAATGGATCAGAAGCTTAAAGGATCATGAGCTTGGTCATGGATCAGGAGCTTAGTAATGGATCAGCAACTTGGTAATGGATCAGGAGCTTGGTAATGGTTGAAGAGCTTGGTAATGGATCCGGAGCTTGGTAAATGATGAGAAGCTTGAAATGGATCAGGATCTTGGTAATGGATCTGCAGCTTGGTAATGGATCAGCAGCTTGGTAAAGGATCAGGAGCTTGGTTATGGATCTGCAGCTTGGTAATGGATCAGGAACTTGGTAATGGATCAGCAGCTTGGTAATGGACCAGGAGCTTGGTAATGGACCAGGAGTTTGGTAATGTATCAGGAGCTTGGTAATGGACCAGGAGCTTGGTTATGGATCTGCAGCTTGGTAATGGATCAGCCGCTTGGTAAAGGATCAGGAACTTGGTAATGGATAAGGAGCTTGGTAATGGATCAGGAACTTGGTAATGGATCAGGAGATTGGTAACGGATCAGCAGCTTTGTAATGCAACTGCAGCTTGGTAATGGATCAGCAGCTTGGTAATGGATCAGCAGCTTGGTAATTGATCAGGAACTTGGTAATGGATCAGGAGCTTGGTAATGGATCAGGAGATTGGTAAGGGATCAGCAGCTTTATAGTGGATCTGCAGATTGGTGAGGAATCAGCAGCTTGTTAATGGATCAGCAGCTTGGTAATGGATCAGGAGCTTGGGAATGGTTCAGGAGCTTGGTAATGGATCAAGAGCATGGTAATGGATCAGGAGCTTAGTTAAGCATCATGAGATTGGCCATGGATCAGGAGCTTGGTTATGGCTGAAGAACTTGGTAAATGATCAGCAGCTTGGTTATGGATCAAGAGCTTGGTCTTGGATCAGGAGCTTGGTAAAGGATCTGCAGCTTGGTCTTGGATCAGGAGCTGGGTAAAGGATCAGCAGCTTGGTAATGGATCAGGTGCTTGGTAATGGATCAGGAGCTTGGTATTGGATCAGCAGCTTGGAAATGGATCAGGAGCTTGTACATGGATCAGAAGCTTGGTAATGGATCAGGAGCTTGGTAATGCATCAGGAGCTTGGTAATGGATCATGAGCTTGGCAATGGATCAGAAGCCTGGAAAAGGATCAGGAGCTTGGTAATGGATCAGGAGCTTGTTAAAGGATCAGACGCTTGGAAAAGGATCAGGAGCTTGGTAATGGATCAGCAACTTGGGAATGGATCAGGAGCTTGGTTATGGCTGAAGAGCTTGGTAATGGATCAGCAGCTTTGTAAAGGATCAGGAGCTTGGTAGTGGATCCGGAAATATGTAATGGATCAGGAGCTTGTTAATGGACCAGGAGATTGGTAAGGGATCAGGAGCTTGGTAATAGATCAGGAAGTTGGTAAACAATCAGCAGCTTGGAAAAGTATCTGGAGCTTGGTAATGGATCAGGAGCTTGGTAATGGATCAGGAGATTGGTTGGGGATCAGCAGCTTGGTAATGGATCAGGAGCTTGGTAAAGGATCAGCAGCATGGAAAAGGATCAGCAGCTTGGTAATGGATCAGGAGATTGGTAATGGATCAGGAGCTTGGTAATGTATCAGGAGCTTGGTAATGGATCAGGAGCTTGGTAAAGGATCAGGAGCTTAGTAATGGATCAGGAGATTGGTAATGGATCAGAAGCTTAAAGGATCATGAGCTTGGTCATGGATCAGGAGCTTAGTAATGGATCAGCAACTTGGTAATGGATCAGGAGCTTGGTTATGGTTGAAGAGCTTGGTAATGGATCAGGAGCTTGGTAAATGATGAGAAGCTTGAAATGGATCAGGATCTTGGTAATGGACCTGCAGCTTGGCAATGGATCAGCAGCTTGGTAAAGGATCAGGAGCTTGGTTATGGATCTGCAGCTTGGTAATGGATCAGCCGCTTGGTAAAGGATCAGGAACTTGGTAATGGATCAGGAGCTTGGTAATGGATCAGGAACTTGGTAATGGATCAGCAGCTTGGTAATGGACCAGGAGCTTGGTAATGGACCAGGAGTTTGGTAATGTATCAGGAGCTTGGTAATGGATCAGGAGCTTGGTAAAGGATCAGGAGCTTAGTAATGGATCAGGAGATTGGTAATGGATCAGAAGCTTAAAGGATCATGAGCTTGGTCATGGATCAGGAGCTTAGTAATGGATCAGCAACTTGGTAATGGATCAGGAGCTTGGTTATGGTTGAAGAGCTTGGTAATGGATCAGGAGCTTGGTAAATGATGAGAAGCTTGAAATGGATCAGGATCTTGGTAATGGATCTGCAGCTTGGTAATGGATCAGCAACTTGGTAATGGACCAGGAGCTTGGTTATGGATCTGCAGCTTGGTAATGGATCAGCCGCTTGGTAAAGGATCAGGAGATTGGTAAGGGATCAGCAGCTTTATAGTGGATCTGCAGATTGGTGAGGAATCAGCAGCTTGGTAATGGATCAGCAGCTTGGTAATGGATCAGGAGCTTGGGAATGGTTCAGCAGCTTGGTAATGGATCAAGAGCATGGTAATCGATCAGGAGCTTAGTTAAGCATCATGAGATTGGCCATGGATCAGGAGCTTGGTTATGGCTGAAGAACTTGGTAAATGATCAGCAGCTTGGTTATGGATCAAGAGCTTGGTCTTGGATCAGGAGATTGGTAATGGATCAGAAGCTTAAAGGATCATGAGCTTGGTCATGGATCAGGAGCTTAGTAATGGATCAGCAACTTGGTAATGGATCAGGAGCTTGGTTATGGTTGAAGAGCTTGGTAATGGATCAGCAGCTCGGTAAAGGATCAGGAGCTTGGTAAATGATGAGAAGCTTGAAATGGATCAGGATCTTGGTAATGGATCTGCAGCTTGGTAATGGATCAGCAGCTTGTAAAGGATCAGGAACTTGGTAATGGATCAGGAGATTGGTAAAGGATCAGCAGCTTGGTAATGGATCAGGGGCTTAGAAAAGGATCAGGAGCATGGCAATGGATCAGCAACTTGGTAAAGGATCAGGAGCTTGGTAATGGATCAGGAGTTTGGTAAAACATTAGCTGCTTTGTAATGGATCAGGAGCTTGTTAATGGATCAGACGCTTGGAAAAGGATCAGGAGCTTGGTAATGGATCAGCAACTTGGGAATGGATCAGGAGCTTGGTTATGGCTGAAGAGCTTGGTAATGGATCAGCAGCTTTGTAAAGGATCAGGAGCTTGGTAAATGATGAGAAGCTTGTAATGGATCAGGAGCTTGGCAATGGATCTGCAACTTGGTAATGGATCAGCAGCTTGGTAATGGATCAGGAACTTGGTAATGGATCAGGAGCTTGGTAATGGATCAGGAGATTGGTAACGGATCAGCAGCTTTGTAATGGAACTGCAGCTTGGTAATGGATCAGCAGCTTGGTAATGGAACAGCAGCTTGGTAATGGATCAGGAACTTGGTAATGGATCAGGAGCTTGGTAATGGATCAGGAGATTGGTAAGGGATCAGCAGCTTTATAGTGGATCTGCAGATTGGTGAGGAATCAGCAGCTTGGTAATGGATCAGCAGCTTGGTAATGGATCAGGAGCTTGGGAATGGTTCAGGAGCTTGGTAATGGATCAAGAGCATGGTAATGGATCAGGAGCTTAGTTAAGCATCATGAGATTGGCCATGGATCAGGAGCTTGGTTATGGCTGAAGAACTTGGTAAATGATCAGCAGCTTGGTTATGGATCAAGAGCTTGGTCTTGGATCAGGAGCTTGGTAAAGGATCTGCAGCTTGGTCTTGGATCAGGAGCTGGGTAAAGGATCAGCAGCTTGGTAATGGATCAGGTGCTTGGTAATGGATCAGGAGCTTGGTATTGGATCAGCAGCTTGGAAATGGATCAGGAGCTTGTACATGGATCAGGAGCTTGGTAATGGATCAGGAGCTTGGTAATGCATCAGGAGCTTGGTAATGGATCAGGAGCTTGGTAATGGATCAGAAGCCTGGAAAAGGATCAGGAGCTTGGTAATGGATCAGGAGCTTGTTAAAGGATCAGACGCTTGGAAAAGGATCAGGAGCTTGGTAATGGATCAGCAACTTGGGAATGGATCAGGAGCTTGGTTATGGCTGAAGAGCTTGGTAATGGATCAGCAGCTTTGTAAAGGATCAGGAGCTTGGTAGTGGATCAGGAAATATGTAATGGATCAGGAGCTTGTTAATGGACCAGGAGATTGGTAAGGGATCAGGAGCTTGGTAATAGATCAGGAAGTTGGTAAACAATCAGCAGCTTGGAAAAGTATCAGGAGCTTGGTAATGAATCAGGAGCTTGGTAATGGATCAGGAGATTGGTTGGGGATCAGCAGCTTGGTAATGGATCAGGAGCTTGGTAAAGGATCAGCAGCATGGAAAAGGATCAGCAGCTTGGTAATGGATCAGGAGATTGGTAATGGATCAGGAGCTTGGTAATGTATCAGGAGCTTGGTAATGGATCAGGAGCTTGGTAAAGGATCAGGAGCTTAGTAATGGATCAGGAGCTTAGTAATGGATCAGCAACTTGGTAATGGATCAGGAGCTTGGTAATGGATCAGAAGCTTAAAGGATCATGAGCTTGGTCATGGATCAGGAGCTTAGTAATGGATCAGCAACTTGGTAATGGATCAGGAGCTTGGTAATGGTTGAAGAGCTTGGTAATGGATCCGGAGCTTGGTAAATGATGAGAAGCTTGAAATGGATCAGGATCTTGGTAATGGATCTGCAGCTTGGTAATGGATCAGCAGCTTGGTAAAGGATCAGGAGCTTGGTTATGGATCTGCAGCTTGGTAATGGATCAGGAACTTGGTAATGGATCAGCAGCTTGGTAATGGACCAGGAGCTTGGTAATGGACCAGGAGTTTGGTAATGTATCAGGAGCTTGGTAATGGACCAGGAGCTTGGTTATGGATCTGCAGCTTGGTAATGGATCAGCCGCTTGGTAAAGGATCAGGAACTTGGTAATGGATAAGGAGCTTGGTAATGGATCAGGAACTTGGTAATGGATCAGGAGATTGGTAACGGATCAGCAGCTTTGTAATGCAACTGCAGCTTGGTAATGGATCAGCAGCTTGGTAATGGATCAGCAGCTTGGTAATTGATCAGGAACTTGGTAATGGATCAGGAGCTTGGTAATGGATCAGGAGATTGGTAAGGGATCAGCAGCTTTATAGTGGATCTGCAGATTGGTGAGGAATCAGCAGCTTGTTAATGGATCAGCAGCTTGGTAATGGATCAGGAGCTTGGGAATGGTTCAGGAGCTTGGTAATGGATCAAGAGCATGGTAATGGATCAGGAGCTTAGTTAAGCATCATGAGATTGGCCATGGATCAGGAGCTTGGTTATGGCTGAAGAACTTGGTAAATGATCAGCAGCTTGGTTATGGATCAAGAGCTTGGTCTTGGATCAGGAGCTTGGTAAAGGATCTGCAGCTTGGTCTTGGATCAGGAGCTGGGTAAAGGATCAGCAGCTTGGTAATGGATCAGGTGCTTGGTAATGGATCAGGAGCTTGGTATTGGATCAGCAGCTTGGAAATGGATCAGGAGCTTGTACATGGATCAGAAGCTTGGTAATGGATCAGGAGCTTGGTAATGCATCAGGAGCTTGGTAATGGATCATGAGCTTGGCAATGGATCAGAAGCCTGGAAAAGGATCAGGAGCTTGGTAATGGATCAGGAGCTTGTTAAAGGATCAGACGCTTGGAAAAGGATCAGGAGCTTGGTAATGGATCAGCAACTTGGGAATGGATCAGGAGCTTGGTTATGGCTGAAGAGCTTGGTAATGGATCAGCAGCTTTGTAAAGGATCAGGAGCTTGGTAGTGGATCCGGAAATATGTAATGGATCAGGAGCTTGTTAATGGACCAGGAGATTGGTAAGGGATCAGGAGCTTGGTAATAGATCAGGAAGTTGGTAAACAATCAGCAGCTTGGAAAAGTATCTGGAGCTTGGTAATGGATCAGGAGCTTGGTAATGGATCAGGAGATTGGTTGGGGATCAGCAGCTTGGTAATGGATCAGGAGCTTGGTAAAGGATCAGCAGCATGGAAAAGGATCAGCAGCTTGGTAATGGATCAGGAGATTGGTAATGGATCAGGAGCTTGGTAATGTATCAGGAGCTTGGTAATGGATCAGGAGCTTGGTAAAGGATCAGGAGCTTAGTAATGGATCAGGAGATTGGTAATGGATCAGAAGCTTAAAGGATCATGAGCTTGGTCATGGATCAGGAGCTTAGTAATGGATCAGCAACTTGGTAATGGATCAGGAGCTTGGTTATGGTTGAAGAGCTTGGTAATGGATCAGGAGCTTGGTAAATGATGAGAAGCTTGAAATGGATCAGGATCTTGGTAATGGACCTGCAGCTTGGCAATGGATCAGCAGCTTGGTAAAGGATCAGGAGCTTGGTTATGGATCTGCAGCTTGGTAATGGATCAGCCGCTTGGTAAAGGATCAGGAACTTGGTAATGGATCAGGAGCTTGGTAATGGATCAGGAACTTGGTAATGGATCAGCAGCTTGGTAATGGACCAGGAGCTTGGTAATGGACCAGGAGTTTGGTAATGTATCAGGAGCTTGGTAATGGATCAGGAGCTTGGTAAAGGATCAGGAGCTTAGTAATGGATCAGGAGATTGGTAATGGATCAGAAGCTTAAAGGATCATGAGCTTGGTCATGGATCAGGAGCTTAGTAATGGATCAGCAACTTGGTAATGGATCAGGAGCTTGGTTATGGTTGAAGAGCTTGGTAATGGATCAGGAGCTTGGTAAATGATGAGAAGCTTGAAATGGATCAGGATCTTGGTAATGGATCTGCAGCTTGGTAATGGATCAGCAACTTGGTAATGGACCAGGAGCTTGGTTATGGATCTGCAGCTTGGTAATGGATCAGCCGCTTGGTAAAGGATCAGGAACTTGGTAATGGATCAGGAGTTTGGTAATGGATCAGGAACTTGGTAATGGATCAGCAGCTTGGTAATGGACCAGGAGCTTGGTAATGGACCAGGAGTTTGGTAAAACATCAGCTGCTTTGTAATGGATCAGGAGCTTGTTAATGGTTCAGGAGCTTGGAAATGAATCAGGAGCTTGTTAAAGGATCAGTTGCTTGGAAAAGGATCAGGAGCTTGGTAATGGATCAGGAGATTGGTAATGGATCAGGAGTTGGTAAACGATCAGGAGCTTGGTAAAGGATCAGGAGCTTGATAATGGATTAGGAGCTTAGTAATGGATCAGCAACTTGGGAATGGATCAGGAGCTTGGTTATGGCTGAAGAGCTTGGTAATGGATCAGCAGCTTTGTAAAGGATCTGGAGCTTGGTAAATGATGAGAAGCTTGTAATGGATCAGGAGCTTGGTAATGGATCTGCAGCTTGGTAAAGGATGAGGAACTTGGTAATGGATCAGGAGCTTGGTAATGGATCAGGCGATTGGTTGGGGATCAGCAGCTTGGTAATGGATCAGGAGCTTGGTAAAGGATCAGCAGCTTGGAAAAGGGTCAGCAGCTTGGTAATGGATCAGGAGCTTGGTAATGGATCAGGAGCTTGGTAAAGGATCAGGAGCTTGGTAATGGATCAGGAGATTGGTAATGGATCAGAAGCTTAAAGGATCATGAGCTTGGTCATGGATCAGGAGCTTAGTAATGGATCAGCAACTTGGTAATGGATCAGGAGCTTGGTTATGGTTGAAGAGCTTGGTAATGGATCAGCAGCTCGGTAAAGGATCAGGAGCTTGGTAAATGATGAGAAGCTTGAAATGGATCAGGATCTTGGTAATGGATCTGCAGCTTGGTAATGGATCAGCAGCTTGGTAAAGGATCAGGAACTTGGTAATGGATCAGGAGCTTGGTAAAGGATCAGCAGCTTGGTAATGGATCAGGGGCTTAGAAAAGGATCAGGAGCATGGCAATGGATCAGCAACTTGGTAAAGGATCAGGAGCTTGGTAATGGATCAGGAGTTTGGTAAAACATTAGCTGCTTTGTAAGGGATCAGGAGCTTGTTAAAGGATCAGACGCTTGGAAAAGGATCAGGAGCTTGGTAATTGATCAGGAGCTTGGTAATGGATCAGCAACTTGGGAATGGATCAGGCGCTTGGTTATGGCTGAAGAGCTTGGTAATGGATCAGCAGCTTTGTAAAGGATCAGGTGCTTGGTAAATGATGAGAAGCTTGTAATGGATCAGGAGCATGGCAATGGATCTGCAACTTGGTAATGGATCAGCAGCTTGGTAATGGATCAGGAACTTGGTAATGGATCAGGAGCTTGGTAATGGATCAGGAGATTGGTAACGGATCAGCAGCTTTGAATTGGAACTGCAGCTTGGTAATGGATCAGCAGCTTGGTAATGGATCAGCAGCTTGGTAATGGATCAGGAACTTGGTAATGGATCAGGAGCTTGGTAATGGATCAGGAGATTGGTAAGGGATCAGCAGCTTTATAGTGGATCTGCAGATTGGTGAGGGATCAGCAGCTTGGTAATGGATCAGCAGCTTGGTAATGGATCAGGAGCTTGGGAATGGTTCAGGAGCTTGGTAATGGATCAAGAGCATGGTAATGGATCAGGAGCTTAGTTAAGCATCATGAGATTGGCCATGGATCAGGAGCTTGGTTATGGCTGAAGAACTTGGTAAATGATCAGGAGCTTGGTTATGGATCAAGAGCTTGGCCTTGGATCAGGAGCTTGGTAAAGGATCTGCAGCTTGGTCTTGGGTCAGGAGCTGGGTAAAGGATCAGCAGCTTGGTAATGGATCAGGAGCTTGGTATTGGATCAGCAGCTTGGAAATGGATCAGGAGCTTGGTAATGGATCAGAAGCCTGGAAAAGGATCAGGAGCTTGGTAATGGATCAGGAGCTTGTTAAAGGATCAGACGCTTGGAAAAGGATCAGGAGCTTGGTAATGGATCAGCAACTTGGGAATGGATCAGGAGCTTGGTTATGGCTGAAGAGCTTGGTAATGGATCAGCAGCTTTGTAAAGGATCAGGAGCTTGGTAGTGGATCAGGAAATACGTAATGGATCAGGAGCTTGTTAATGGATCAGGAGATTGGTAAGGGATCAGGAGCTTGGTAATAGATCAGGAAGTTGGTAAACAATCAGCAGCTTGGAAAAGGATCAGGAGCTTGGTAATGGATCAGAAGCCTGGAAAAGGGTCAGGAGCTTGGTAATAGATCAGGAGCTTGTTAAATGATCAGACCCTTGGAAAAGGATCATGAGCTTGCTAATGGATCAGGAGCTTGGTAATGGATCAGAAGCCTGGAAAAGGATCAGGAGCTTGGTAATGGATCAGGAGATTGGTAATGGATCAGGAGTTGAAAAAAGATCAGGAGCTTGATAAAGGATCAGGAGCTTAGTTATGGATCAGCAACTTGGGAATAGATCAGGAGCTTGGTTATGGCTGAAGAGCTTGGTAATGGATCAGCAGCTTTATAAAGGATCAGGAGCTTGGTAAATGAAGAAAAGCTTGCAATGAATCAGGAGCTTGGTAATGGATCAGCAGCTTGGTAATGGATCAGGAGATTTGTAATGGATCTGCAGCTTGGTAATGGTTCAGGAGCTTGGTAATGGATCAAGAGCATGGTAATGGATCAGGAGCTTAGTTAAGCATAATGAGATTGGCCATGGATCAGGAGCTTGGTTATGGCTGAAGAACTTGGTAAATGTTCAGCAGCTTGGTCTTGGATCAGGAGCTGTTTAAAGGATCAGCAGCTTGGTAATGGATCAGGAGCTTGGTAATGGATCAGCAGCTTGGTAATGGATCAGGAGCTTGGTATTGGATCAGCAGCTTGGAAATAGATCAGGAGCTTGTACATGGATCCGGAGCTTGGTAATGGATCAGGAGCTTGGTAATGGCTGAAGAACTTGGTAAATGATCAGGAGCTTGGTTATGGATCAAGTGCTTGGTGTTGGATCAGGAGCTTGGTAAAGGATCAGAAGCTTGGTCTTGGATCAGGAGCTGGGTAAAGAATCAGCAGCTTGGTAATGGATCAGGAGGTTGGTAATGGATCAGGAGCTTGGCATTGGATCAGCAGCTTGGAAATGGATCAGCAGCTTGGTAAAGGATCAGGAACTTGGTAATGGATCAGGAGCTTGGTAATGGATCAGGAGCTTGCTGAAGGATCAGCAGCATGGTAATGGATCAAGAGCTTGGTAATGGATCAACAGCTTGGTAATGGATCAGGAGCTTGGTAATGGATCAGTAGCTTGGACATGGATCAGGAGCTTGGTAAAGGATCAGGAGCTTGGTAATGGATCAGGAGCTTGCTAATGGATCAGGAGCTTGGTAAAGGATCAGCAGCTTGGTAATGGATCAGGAGCTTGGTAATGGCTCAGGAGCTGGTTAATACATCAGGAGCTGGTTAATGGATCAGGGGCTTGTTATTGGGTCAGCAGCTTGATAAAGGATCAGCAGCTTGGTCATGGATCAGTAGATTTTTTATGGATGAGGAGATGATAATGGATCAGCAGCTTGATAAAGGAACAGGAGGTAGGTCATGGATCAGGAGCTTGGTAATGGATCAGGAGCTTTGGAAAGGATCAGCAGCTTGGTAATGGATCAGTAGATTTTTTATGGATGAGGAGATGATAATGTAGCAGGAGCTTGGTAATGGATTCGCAGGTTTGCAATGGATCAGGAGCTTGATAAAGGATCAGTAGTTTGGTAATGGATTCGGAGCTTTGTAATGGATCAGGGGCTTGAGAAAGGATCAGGTGCTTGGTAAAGGATCAGCAGCTTGGTAATGGATCAGGAGCTTGGTAATGGATCAGGAGCTGGTTAATGAATCAGGAGTTTGGTAATGGATCAGGAGCTGGTTAATGGATCAGGGGATTGGTATTGGGTCAGCAGCTTGATAAAGGATCAGCAGCTTGGTCATGGATCAGTAGCTTTTTTATGGATGAGGAGATGATAATGGATCAGCAGCTTGATAAGGAACAAGAGGTTGCTAGTGGATCAGGAGCTTGTTAATGGATCAGGAGTTTGGTAAAACATCAGCTGCTTTGTAATGGATCAGGGGCTTGTTAATGGTTCAGGAGCTTGGTAATGGATCAGGAGTTTGGTAATGGATCAGAAGACTGGAAAAGGATCAGGAGCTTGGTAATGGATCAGGAGATTGGTAATGGATCAGAAGCTTGGAAAAGGATCAGGAGCTTGGTAATGGATCAGGAGCTTGGCAATGGATCAGCAACTTGGTAATGGATCAGGAGCTTGGTTATGGCTGAAGAGCTTGGTAATGGATCAGCAGCTTGGTAAAGGATCAGGAACTTGGTAAATGATGAGAAGCTTGAAATGGATCAGGATCTTGGTAATGGATCAGGATCTTGGTAATGGATCAGCAGCTTTTTTATGGAAGATGAAATGATAATGGATCAGCAGCTTGATAAAGGATCAGGAGTTTGGTAATGGATGATGAGCTTGGAAATAGATCAGGAGCTTGTACATGGATCCGGAGCTTGGTAATGGATCAGGAGCTTGGTAATGGCTGAAGAACTTGGTAAATGATCAGGAGCTTGGTTATGGATCAAGTGCTTGGTGTTGGATCAGGAGCTTGGTAAAGGATCAGGAGCTTGGTCTTGGATCAGGAGCTGGGTAAAGGATCAGCAGAATGGTAATGGATCAGGAGCTTGGTAATGGATCAGGAGCTTGGCATTGGATCAGCAGCTTGGAAATGGATCAGCAGCTTGGTAAAGGATCAGGAACTTGGTAATGGATCAGGAGCTTGGTAATGGATCAGGAGCTTGCTGAAGGATCAGCAGCATGGTAATGGATCAGGAGCTTGATAAAGGATCAGTAGTTTGGTAATGGATTCGGAGCTTTGTAATGGATCAGGGGCTTGAGAAAGGATCAGGTGCTTGGTAATGGATCAGGAGCTTTGTAATGGATCAGATGCTTGGAAAAGGAGCAGAAGCTTGGTAATGGATCAGCAACTTGGGAATGGATCAGGAGCTTGGTTATGGCTGAAGAGCTTGGTAATGGATCAGCAGCTTTGTAAAGGATCAGGAGCTTGGCAGTGGATCAGGAAATACGTAATGGATCAGGAGCTTGTTAATGGATCAGGAGATTGGTAAGGGATCAGCAGCTTGGTAATAGATCAGGAACTTGGTAAACGATCAGCAGCTTGGAAAAGGATCAGGAGCTTGGTAATGGATCAGAAGCCTGGAAAAGGGTCAGGAGCTTGGTAATAGATCAGGAGCTTGTTAAAGGATCAGACGCTTGGAAAAGGATCATGAGCTTGCTAATGGATCAGGAGCTTGGTAATGGATCAGAAGCCTGGAAAAGGATCAGGAGCTTGGTAATGGATCAGGAGCTTGTTAAAGGATCAGACGCTTGTTAAAGGATCAGGAGCTTGGTAATGGATCAGCAACTTGGGAATGGATCAGGAGCTTGGTTATGGCTGAAGAGCTTGGTAATGGATCAGCAGCTTTGTAAAGGATCAGGAGCTTGGTAGTGGATCAGGAAATACGTAATGGATCAGGAGCTTGTTAATGGATCAGGAGATTGGTAAGGGATCAGGAGCTTGGTAATAGATCAGGAACTTGGTAAACGATCAGCAGCTTGGAAAAGGATCAGGAGCTTGGTAATGGATCAGAAGCCTGGAAAAGGGTCAGGAGCTTGGTAATAGATCAGGAGCTTGTTAAAGGATCAGACGCTTGGAAAAGGATCATGAGCTTGCTAATGGATCAGGAGCTTGGTAATGGATCAGGAGTTGGTAAACGATCAGGAGCTTGATAAAGGATCAGGAGCTTAGTTATGTATCAGCAACTTGGGAATGGATCAGGAGCTTGGTTATGGCTGAAGAGCTTGGTAATGGATCAGCAGCTTTATAAAGGATCAGGAGCTTGGTAAATGATGAGAAGCTTGCAATGAATCAGGAGCTTGGTAATGGATCTGCCACTTGGTAATGGATCAGCAGCTTGGTAATGGATCAGGAACTTGGTAATGGATCAGGAGCTTGGTAATGGATCAGGAGATTGGTAAGGGATCAGCAGCTTTGTAATGGAACTGCAGCTTGGTAAGGGATCAGCAGCTTGGTAATGGATCAGCAGCTTGGTAATGGATCAGGAACTTGGTAATGGATCAGGAGCTTGGTAATGGATCAGGAGATTGGTAAGGGATCAGCAGCTTTATAGTGGATCTGCAGATTGGTGAGGGATCAGCAGCTTGGTGATGGATCAGCAGCTTGGTAATGGATCAGGAGCTTGGGAATGGTTCAGGAGATTGGTAATGGATCAGCAGCTTGGTAAGGGATCAGGAGCTTGGGAATGGATCAGCAGCTTGGTAATGGTTCAGGAGCTTGCTAATGGATCAAGAGCATGGTAATGGATCAGGAGCTTAGTTAAGCATAATGAGATTGGCCATGGATCAGGAGCTTGGTAATGGCTAAAGAACTTGGTAAATGATCAGCAGCTTGTTCTTGGATCAGGAGCTGTTTAAAGGATCAGCAGCTTGGTAATGGATCAGGAGCTTGGTATTGGATCAGCAGCTTGGAAATAGATCAGGAGCTTGTACATGGATCTGGAGCTTGGTAATGGATCAGGAGCTTGGTAATGGATCAGGAGCTTGGGAATGGTTCAGGAGCTTGGTAATGGATCAAGAGCATGGTAATGGATCAGGAGCTTAGTTAAGCATCATGAGATTGGCCATGGATCAGGAGCTTGGTTATGGCTGAAGAACTTGGTAAATGATCAGGAGCTTGGTTATGGATCAAGTGCTTGGTGTTGGATCAGGAGCTTGGTAAAGGATCAACAGCTTGGTCTTGGATCAGCAGCTTGGTCTTGGATCAGGAGCTGGGTAAAGGATCAGCAGCTTGGTAATGGATCAGGAGCTTGGTAATGGATCAGGAGCTTGGCATTGGATCAGCAGCTTGGAAATGGATCAGCAGCTTGGTAAAAGATCAGGAACTTGGTAATGGATCAGGAGCTTGTTAATGGATCAGGAGCTTGCTGAAGAATCAGGAGCATGGTAATGGATCAGGAGCTTGGTAATGGATCAGGAGCTTGGTAATGGATCAGTAGCTTGGACATGGATCAGGAGCTTGGTAATGGATCAGGAGATTGGTAATGGATCAAGAGATTGGTAAGGAATCAGCAGCATTGTAATGGAACAGCAGCTTGGTCATGGATCAGAAGCTTTGTCATGGATCATGAGCTTGGTAATGGATCAGGAGCTTGCTAATTGATCAGGAGCTTTATAATGGTTCAGGAGCTGGTTAATAGATCAGGAGCTGGTTAATGGATCAGGAGCTTGGTAATAGATCAGGAGCTGGTTAATGGATCAGGGGATTGGTATTGGGTCAGCAGCTTGATAAAGGATCAGCAGCTTGGTCATGGATCAGTAGCTTTTTTGTGGATGAGGAGATGATAATGGATCAGCAGCTTGATAAAGGAACAGAAGGTTGGTAATGGATCAGGAGCTTGGTAATGGATCAGGAGCTTTGGAAAGGATCAGGAGCTTGGTAATGGATCAGCAGCTTTGGAAAAGATCAGCAGCTTGGTAATGGATCAGGAGTATTTTAATGAATGAGGAGCTTGGTAATGGATCAGTAGAGTTTTTATGGATGAGGAGATGATAACGTAGCAGGAGCTTGGTAATGGATTCGCAGGTTTGCAATGGATCAGGAGCTTGATAAAGGATCAGTAGTTTGGTAATGGATTCGGAGCTTTGTAATGGATCAGGGGCTTGAGAAAGGATCAGGTGCTTGGTAAAGGATCAGCAGCTTGGTAATGGATCAGGAGCTTGGTAATGGATCAGGAGCTGGTTAATGAATCAGGAGTTTGGTAATGGATCAGGAGCTGGTTAATGGATCAGGGGATTGGTATTGGGTCAGCAGCTTGATAAAGGATCAGCAGCTTGGTAATGGATCAGTAGCTTTTTTATGGATGAGGAGATGATAATGGATCAGCAGCTTGATAAGGAACAAGAGGTTGCTAGTGGATCAGGAGCTTGTTAATGGATCAGGAGCTTGGTAATGGATCAGGAGTTTGGTAAAACATCAGCTGCTTTGTAATTGATCAGGGGCTTGTTAATGGTTCAGGAGCTTGGTAATGGATCAGGAGTTTGGTAATGGATCAGAAGACTGGAAAAGGATCAGGAGCTTGGTAATGGATCAGGAGATTGGTAATGGATCAGAAGCTTGGAAAAGGATCAGGCGCTTGGTTATGGCTGAAGAGCTTGGTAATGGATCAGCAGCTTGGTAAAGGATCAGGAACTTGGTAAATGATGAGAAGCTTGAAATGGATCAGGATCTTGGTAATGGATCAGGATCTTGGTAATGGATCAGCAGCTTTTTTATGGAAGAGGAAATGATAATGGATCAGCAGCTTGATAAAGGATCAGGAGGTTGGTAATGGATCATGAGCTTGGTAATAGATCAGGAGCTTGGACATGGATCAGGAGCTTGTTAATGGTTCAGGAGCTTGGTAAAGGATCAGGAGCTTGGAAAAGGATCATGAGTTTGGTAATGGATCAGGAACTTGGTAATGGATCTGCAGCATGGTAATGGATCAGCAGCTTGGTAAAGGATAAGGAACATGGTAATGGATCAGGAGATTGGTAATGGATCAAGAGATTGGTAAGGAATCAGCAGCTTTGTAATGGAACAGCAGCTTGGTCATGGATCAGAAGCTTTGTCATGGATCATGAGCTTGGTAATGGATCAGAAGCTTGGTATTGGGTCAGCAGCTTGGTAAAGGATGAGGAGCTTGGACATGGATCAGGAGCTTGGTTAAGCGTCATGGGAATGGTCATAGATCAGGGGTTGGTAAAGGATCAAGAGCTTGGTAATGGATCAGGTGCTTGGTAATGGATCAGGAGCTTGGTCATTGATCAGGAGCTTGGTAATGGATCAGGTGCTTGGTCATGGATCAGGAGTTTGGTAATGGATCAGGTGCTTGGTCATGGATCAGGAGTTTGGTAATGGATCAGTAGCTTGTTAATGGATCAGGAGCTTGGTAATGGATCAGTAGCTTTTTTATGGATGAGGAGATGATAATGCAGCAGGAGCTTGGTAATGGATTCGCAAGTTTGCAATGGATCAGGGGCTTGATAAAGGATCAGGAGTTTGGTAATGGTTTCGGAGCTTTGTAATGGATCAGGTGCTTGAGAAAGGATCAGGAGCTTGGCAAAGGATCAGCAGCTTGGTAATGGATCAGGAGCTTGTTAATGGATCAGGAGCTGGTTAATGGATCAGGGGCTTGGTAATGGATCAGCAGCTTAGTAATGGATCAGTAGCTTTTTTATGGAAGAGGAAATGATAATGGATCAGCAGCTTGATAAAGGATCAGGAGGTTGGTAATGGATCAGGAGCTTGGTAATAGATCAGGGGCTTGGACATGGATCAGGAGCTTGTTAATGGTTCAGGAGCTTGGTAATGGATCAGGAGCTTGGTAATGGATCAGAAGCCTGGAAAAGGATTAGGAGCTTGGTAATGGATCAGGAGCTTGTTAAAGGATCAGACGCTTGGTAAAGGATCAGGAGATTGGTAATGGATCAGCAACTTCGTAATGGACCAGGAGCTTGGTTATGGATCTGCAGCTTGGTAATGGATCAGCCGCTTGTTAAAGGATCAGATGCTTGGAAAAGGATCAGGAGCTTGGTAAAGGATCAGGAGATTGGTAATGGATCAGGAGTTGGTAAACGATCAGGAGCTTGGTAAAGGATCAGGAGCTTGATAATGGATCAGGAGCTTAGTAATGGATCAGCAACTTGGGAATGTATCAGGAGCTTGGTTATGGCTGAAGAGCTTGGTAATGGATCAGCAGCTTTGTAAAGGATCTGGAGCTTGGTAAATGATGAGAAGCTTGTAATGGATCAGGAGCTTGGTAATGGATCAGGAGCTTGGTAATGGATCTGCTGCTTGGTAAAGGATCAGGAACTTGGTAATGGATCAGGAGCTTGGTAATGGATCAGGAGATTGGTTGGGGATCAGCAGCTTGGTAATGGATCAGGAGCTTGGTAAAGGATCAGCAGCTTGGAAAAGGATCAGCAGCTTGGTAATGGATCAGGAGATTGGTAATGGATCAGGAGCTTGGTAATGTATCAGGAGCTTGGTAATGGATTAGGAGCTTGGTAAAGGATCAGGAGCTTAGTAATGGATCAGGAGATTGGTAATGGATCAGAAGCTTAAAGGATCATGAGCTTGGTCATGGATCAGGAGCTTGGTTATGGTTGAAGAGCTTGGTAATGGATCAGGAGCTTGGTAAATGATGAGAAGCTTGAAATGGATCAGGATCTTGGTAATGGATCTGCAGCTTGGTAATGGATCAGCAGCTTGGTAAAGGATCAGGAACTTGGTAATGGATCAGGAGCTTGGTAATGGATCAGGAGCTTGGTAATGGATCAGGAGCTTGGTAAAGGATCAGCAGCTTGGTAATGGATCAGGGGCTTAGAAAAGGATCAGGAGCATGGCAATGGATCAGCAACTTTGTAAAGGATCAGGAGCTTGGTAATGGATCAGGAGTTTGGTAAAACATTAGCTGCTTTGTAATGGATCAGGAGCTTGTTAATGGTTCAGGAGCTTGGTCATGGATCAGGAGCTTGGTAAAGGATCAGACGCTTGGAAAAGGATCAGGAGTTTGGTAATAGATCAGGTGATTGGTAATGGATCAGGAGTTGGTAAACGATCAGGAGCTTGGTAAAGGATCAGGAGCTTGGTAATTGATCAGGAGCTTGGTAATGGATCAGCAACTTGGGAATGGATCAGGAGCTTGGTTATGGCTGAAGAGCTTGGTAATGGATCAGCAGCTTTGTAAAGGATCTGGAGCTTGGTAAATGATGAGAAGTTTGTAATGGATCAGGAGCTTGGCAATGGATCTGCAACTTGGTAATGGATCAGCAGCTTGGTAATGGATCAGGAACTTGGTAATGGATCAGGAGCTTGGTAATGGATCAGGAGATTGGTAAGGGATCAGCAGCTATGTAATGGAACTGCAGCTTGGTAAGGGATCAGCAGCTTGGTAATGGATCAGGAACTTGGTAATGGATCAGGAGATTGGTAAGGGATCAGCAGCTTTATAGTGGATCTGCAGATTGGTGAGGGATCAGCAGCTTGGTAATGGATCAGGAGCTTGGTAATGGATCAGGAGCTTGGGAATGGTTCAGGAGCTTGGTAATGGATCAAGAGCATGGTAATAGATCAGGAGCTTAGTTAAGCATCATGAGATTGGCCATGGATCAGGAGCTTGGTTATGGCTGAAAAACTTGGTAAATGATCAGCAGCTTGGTTATGGATCAAGAGCTTGGTCTTGGATCAGGAGCTTGGTAAAGGATCAGCAGCTTGGAAATGGATCAGGAGCTTGGTAATGGATCAGGAGCTTGGTATTGGATCAGGAGCTTGGTATTGGATCAGCAGCTTGGAAATGGATCAGGAGCTTGTACATGGATCAGGAGCTTGGTAATGGATCAGGAGCTTGGTAATGCATCAAGAGCTTGGTAATGGATCAGGAGGTTGGTATTGGATCAGCAGCTTGGAAATGGATGAGGAGCTTGTACATGGATCAGGAGCTTGGTAATGGATCAGGAGCTTGGTAATGCATCAGGAGCTTGGTAATGGATCAGGAGCTTGTTAATGGATCAGAAGCCTGGAAAAGGATCAGGAGCTTGTTAAAGGATCAGCCGCTTGGAAAAGGATCAGGAGCTTGGTAAAGGATCAGCAACTTGGGAATGGATCAGGAGCTTGGTTATGGCTGAAGAGCTTGGTAATGGATCAGCAGCTTTGTAAAGGATCAGGAGCTAGGTAGTGGATCAGGAAATACGTAATGGATCAGGAGCTTGTTAATAGACCAGGAGATTGGTAAGGGATCAGGAGCTTGGTAATAGATCAGGAAGTTGGTAAACAATCAGCAGCTTGGAAAAGGATCAGGAGCTTGGTAATGGATCAGAAGCCTGGAAAAGGGTCAGGAGATTGGTAATAGATCAGAAGCTTGTTAAATTATCAGACCCTTGGAAAAGGATCATGAGCTTGCTAATGGATCAGGAGCTTGGTAATGGATCAGAAGCCTGGAAAAGGATCAGGAGCTTGGTAATGGATCAGGAGCTTGTTAAAGGATCAGGCGCTTGGAAAAGGATCAGGAGCTTGGTAATGGATCAGCAACTTGGGAATGGATCAGGAGCTTGGTAATGGATCAGGAGATTGGTAATGGATCAGGAGTTGGTAAACGATCAGGAGCTTGATAAAGGATCAGGAGCTTAGTTATGGATCAGCAACTTGGGAATGGATCAGGAGCTTGGTTATGGCTGAAGAGCTTGGTAATGGATCAGCAGCTTTATAAAGGATCAGGAGCTTGGTAAATGATGAAAAGCTTGCAATGAATCAGGAGCTTGGTAATGGATCAGCAGCTTGGTAATGGATCAGGAGGTTGGTAATGGATCAGGAGCTTGGTAAGGGATCAGGAGATTGGTAAATGATGAGAAGCTTGTAATGGATCAGGAGCTTGGCAATGCATCTGCAACTTGGTAATGGATCAGCAGCTTGGTAATGGATCAGGAACTTGGTAATGGATCAGGAGCTTGGTAATGGATCAGGAGCTTGGTAATGGATCAGGAGATTGGTAAGGGATCAGCAGCTTTGTAATGGAACTGCAGCTTGGTAAGGGATCAACAGCTTGGTAATGGATCAGGAACTTGGTAATGGATCAGGAGCTTGGTAATGGATCAGGTGATTGGTAAGGGATCAGCAGCTTTATAGTGGATCTGCAGATTGGTGAGGGATCAGCAGCTTGGTAATGGATCAGCAGCTTGGTAATGGATCAGGAGCTTGGGAATGGATCAGGAGCTTAGTTAAGCATCATGAGATTGGCCATGGATCAGGATCTTGGTTATGGCTGAAAAACTTGGTAAATGATCAGCAGCTTGGTTATTGATCAAGAGCTTGGTCTTGGATCAGGAGCTTGGTAAAGGATCAGCAGCTTGGTAATGGATCAGGAGCTTGGTAATGGATCAGGAGCTTGGTATTGGATCAGGAGCTTGGTATTGGATCAGCAGCTTGGAAATGGATCAGGAGCTTGTACATGGATCAGGAGCTTGGAAAAGGATCAGGAGCTTGGTAATGGATCAGGAGCTTGGTAAAGGATCAGCAGCTTGCGAATGGATCAGGAGCTTGGTAATGGATCAGGAGTTTGGTAAAACATCAGCTGCTTTGTAATGGATCAGGGGCTTGTTAATGGTTCAGGAGCTTGGTAATGGATCAGGAGTTTGGAAAAGGATCAGGAGCTTGGTAATGGATCAGGAGCTTGGTAATGGATCAGGAGCTTGGTAAAGGATCAGCAGCTTGCGAATGGATCAGGAGCTTGGTAATGGATCAGGAGTTTGGTAAAACATCAGCTGCTTTGTAATGGATCAGGGGCTTGTTAATGGTTCAGGAGCTTGGTAATGGATCAGAAGCTTGGAAAAGGATCAGGAGCTTGGTAATGGATCAGGAGCTTGGTAATGGATCAGCAACTTGGTAATGGATCAGGAGCTTGGTTATGGCTGAAGAGCTTGGTAATGGATCAGCAGCTTGGTAAAGGATCAGGAACTTGGTAAATGATGAGAAGCTTGAAATGGATCAGGATCTTGGTAATGGATCAGCAGCTTTTTTATGGAAGAGGAAATGATAATGGATCAGCAGTTTGATAAAGGATCAGGAGGTTGGTAATGGATGATGAGCTTGGTAATAGATCAGGAGCTTGGACATGGATCAGGAGCTTGTTAATGGTTCAGGAGCTTGGTAAAGGATCAGGAGCTTGGTAATGGATCAGAAGCTTGGAAAAGGATCATGAGCTTGGTAATGGATCAGGAACTTTGTAATGGATCTGCAGCATGGTAATGGATCAGCAGCTTGGAAAAGGATAAGGAACATGGTAATGGATCAGGAGATTGGTAATGGATCAAGTGATTGGTAAGGAATCAGCAGCTTTGTAATGGAACAGCAGCTTGGTCATGGATCAGAAGCTTTGTCATGGATCATGAGCTTGGTAATGGATCAGAAGCTTGGTATTGGGTCAGCAGCTTGGTAAAGGATGAGGAGCTTGGACATGGATCAGGAGCTTGGTTAAGCATCATGGGAATGGTCATAGATCAGGGGTTGGTAAAGGATCAAGAGCTTGGTAATGGATCAGGTGCTTGGTAATGGATCAGGAGCTTGGTCATGGATCAGGAGCTTGGTCATGGATCAGGTGCTTGGTCATGGATCAGGAGTTTGGTAATTGATCAGTAGCTTTTTTATGGATGAGGAGATGATAATGCAGCAGGAGCTTGGTAATGGATTCGCAAGTTTGCAATGGATCAGGGGCTTGATAAAGGATCAGGAGTTTGGTAATGGTTTCGGAGCTTTGTAATGGATCAGGTGCTTGAGAAAGGATCAGGAGCTTGGCAAAGGATCAGCAGCTTGGTAATGGATCAGGAGCTTGGTAATGGATCAGGAGCTGGTTAATGGATCAGGGGCTTGGTAATGGATCAGCAGCTTAGTAATGGATCAGTAGCTTTTTTATGGAAGAGGAAATGATAATGGATCAGCAGCTTGATAAAGGATCAGGAGGTTGGTAATGGATCAGGAGCTTGGTAATAGATCAGGGGCTTGGACATGGATCAGGAGCTTGTTAATGGTTCAGGAGCTTGGTAATGGATCAGGAGCTTGGTAATGGATCAGGAGCTTGTTAAAGGATCAGACGCTTGGTAAAGGATCAGGAGCTTGGTAATGGATCAGCAACTTGGTAATGGATCAGGAGCTTGGTTATGGATCTGCAGCTTGGTAATGGATCAGCCGCTTGGAAAAGGATCAGGAGCTTGGTAATGGATCAGGAGCTTGTTAAAGGATCAGACGCTTGGTAAAGGATCAGGAGCTTGGTAATGGATCAGGAGATTGGTAATGGATCAGGAGCTTGGTTATGGATCTGCAGCTTGGTAATGGATCAGCCGCTTGGTAAAGGATCAGGAACTTGGTAATGGATCAGGAGCTTGGTAATGGATCAGGAGTTTGGTAAAACATCAGCTGCTTTGTAATGGATCAGGAGCTTGTTAATGGTTCAGGAGCTTGGTAATGGATCAGGAGCTTGTTAAAGGATCAGATGCTTGGAAAAGGATCAGGAGCTTGGTAATGGATCAGGAGATTGGTAATGGATCAGGAGTTGGTAAACGATCAGGAGCTTGGTAAAGGATCAGGAGCTTGATAATGGATCTGGAGCTTAGTAATGGATCAGCAACTTGGGAATGGATCAGGAGCTTGGTAATGGATCAGGAGCTTGGTAATGTATCAGGAGCTTGGTAATGGATCAGGAGATTGGTAATGGATCAGAAGCTTAAAGGATCATGAGCTTGGTCATGGATCAGGAGCTTAGTAATGGATCAGCAACTTGGTAATGGATCAGGAGCTTGGTTATGGTTGAAGAGCTTGGTAATGGATCAGCAGCTCGGTAAAGGATCAGGAGCTTGGTAAATGATGAGAAGCTTGAAATGGATCAGGATCTTGGTAATGGATCTGCAGCTTGGTAATGGATCAGCAGCTTGGTAATGGATCAGGAGTTTGGTAAAACATCAGCTGCTTTGTAATGGATCAGGAGCTTGTTAATGGTTCAGGAGCTTGGTAATGGATCAGGAGCTTGTTAAAGGATCAGATGCTTGGAAAAGGATCAGGAGCTTGGTAATGGATCAGGAGATTGGTAATGGATCAGGAGTTGGTAAACGATCAGGAGCTTGGTAAAGGATCAGGAGCTTGATAATGGATCTGGAGCTTAGTAATGGATCAGCAACTTGGGAATGGATCAGGAGCTTGGTAATGGATCAGGAGCTTGGTAATGTATCAGGAGCTTGGTAATGGATCAGGAGCTTGGTAAAGGATCAGGAGCTTGGTAATGGATCAGGAGATTGGTAATGGATCAGAAGCTTAAAGGATCATGAGCTTGGTCATGGATCAGGAGCTTAGTAATGGATCAGCAACTTGGTAATGGATCAGGAGCTTGGTAAATGATGAGAAGCTTGAAATGGATCAGGATCTTGGTAATGGATCTGCAGCTTGGTAATGGATCAGCAGCTTGGTAAAGGATCAGGAACTTCGTAATGGATCAGGAGCTTGGTAATGGATCAGGAGCTTGGTAAAGGATCAGCAGCTTGGTAATGGATCAGGGGCTTAGAAAAGGATCAGGAGCATGGCAATGCATCAACAACTTGGTAAAGGATCAGGAGCTTGGTAATGGACCAGGAGTTTGGTAAAACATCAGCTGCTTTGTAATGGATCAGGAGCTTGTTAAAGGATCAGTCGCTTGGAAAAGGATCAGGAGTTTGGTAATGGATCAGGTGATTGGTAATGGATCAGGAGTTGGTAAACGATCAGGAGCTTGGTAATGGATCAGGAGCTTGGTAATTGATCAGGAGCTTGGGAATGGTTCAGGAGCTTGGTAATGGATCAAGAGCATGGTAATGGATCAGGAGCTTAGTTAAGCATCATGAGATTGGCCATGGATCAGGAGCTTAGTTATGGCTGAAGAACTTGGTAAATGATCAGCAGCTTGGTTATGGATCAAGAGCTTGGTCTTGGATCAGGAGCTTGGTAAAGGATCAGCAGCTTGGTCTTGGATCAGGAGCTGGGTAAAGGATCAGCAGCTTGGTAATGGATCAGAAGCCTGGAAAAGGATCAGGAGCTTGGTAATGGATCAGGAGCTTGTTAAAGGATCAGCAGCTTGGAAAAGGATCAGGAGCTTGGTAATGGATCAGGAGATTGGTAATGGATCAGAAGCTTAAAGGATCATGAGCTTGGTAATGGATCAGGAGCTTGTTAAAGGATCAGACGCTTGGAAAAGGATCATGAGCTTGCTAATGGATCAGGAGCTTGGTAATCGATCAGAAGCCTGAAAAAGGATCAGGAGCTTGGTAATGGATCAGGAGATTGGTAATGGATCAGGAGTTGGTAAACGATCAGGAGCTTTGTAAAGGATCAGAAGCCTGGAAAAGGATCAGGAGCTTGGTAATGGATCAGGAGCTTGTTAAAGAATCAGACGCTTGGAAAAGTATCAGGAGCTTGGTAATGGATCAGCAGCTTGGTAATGGATCAGGAGATTGGTAAGGGATCAGCAGCTTGGTAATGGATCTGCAGCTTGGTAAGGGATCAGGAGCTTGGGAATGGATCAAGAAATTGGTAATGGATCAGGAGCTTGTTAATGGAACAGGAGCTTGGGAATGGATCAGGAGCTTGGTAAAGGATAACATGCTTGGTAATGGATCAGGAGCTTGGGAATGGTTCAGGAGCTTGGTAATGGATCAAGAGCATGGTAATGGATCAGGAGCTTAGTTAAGCATCATGAGATTGGCCATGGATCAGGAGCTTGGTTATGGCTGAAGAACTTGGTAAATGATCAGGAGCTTGGTTATGGATCAAGAGCTTGGTCTTGGATCAGGAGCTGGGTAAAGGATCAGCAGCTTGGTAATGGATCAGGAGCTTGGTAATGGATCAGGAGCTTGGCATTGGATCAGCAGCTTGGAAATGGATCAGCAGCTTGGTAAAGGATCAGGAACTTGGTAATGGATCAGGAGCTTGGTAATGGATCAACAGCTTGGTAATGGATCAGGAGCTTGGTAATGGATCAGTAGCTTGGACATGGATCAGGAGCTTGGTAAAGGATCAGGAGCTTGCTAATGGATCAGGAGCTTGGTAAAGGATCAGCAGCTTGCTAATGGATCAGGAGCTGGTTAATAGATCAGGAGCTGGTTAATGGATCAGGAGCTGGTTAATGGATCAGGAGCTTGGTAATAGATCAGGAGCTGGTTAATGGATCAGGGGCTTGTTATTGGGTCAGCAGCTTGATAAAGGATCAGCAGCTTGGTCATGGATCAGTAGCTTTTTTATGGATGAGGAGATGATAATGGATCAGCAGCTTGATAAAGGAACAGGAGGTTGGTAATGGATCAGGAGCTTGGTAATGGATCAGGAGCTTGGTAATGGATCAGAAGCCTGGAAAAGGATCAGGAGCTTGGTAAAAGATCAGGAGCTTGGTAATGGATCAGGAGCTTAGTAAAGGATCAGGAGCATGGTAATGGATCAGCAATTTGTAATGGATCAGCAGCTTGGTAATGGATCAGGAGCTTGGAAAAGGATCAGGAGCATGGTAATGGATCAGCAGCTTGGTAATGGATCAGGAATTTGGTAAAACAGCAGCTGCTTTGTAATGGATCAGGAGCTTGTTAATGGATCTGGAGCTTGGTAATGGATCAGGAGCTTGGTAATGGATCAGACGCTTGGAAAAGCATCAGGAGCTGGTAATGGATCAGGAGCTTGTTAAAGGATCAAATGCTTGGAAAAGGATCAGGAGCTTGGTAATGGATCAGGAGCTTGGTAATGGATCAGGAGTTGGTAAACGATCAGGAGCTTGGTACTGGATCAGGAGCTTAGTAATGGATCAGCAACTTGGGAATGGATCAGGAGCTTGGTTATGGCTGAAGAGCTTGGTAATGGATGAGCAGCTTTGTAAATGATCAGCAGCTTGGTAATGGATCAGGATTTTGGTAATGGATCAGGAGTTGGTAAACAATCAGGAGCTTGGTAAAGGATCAGGAGCTTGGTAAATGATGAGAAGCTTGAAATGGATCAGGATCTTGGTAATGGATCTGCAGCTTGGTAATGGATCAGGAGCTTGGTAATGGATCAGGAGATTGGAAAAGGATCAGGAGCATGGTAATGGATCAGCAGCTTGGTAATGGATCAGGAGATTGGAAAAGGATCAGGAGCTTGTTAATGGATCTGGAGCTTGGTAATGGATCAGAAGCATGTTAAAGGATCAGACGCTTGGAAAAGGATCAGGAGCTTGGTAATGGATCAGGAGATTGGTAATGGATCAGGAGTTGGTAAACGATCAGGAGCTTGGTAAAGGATCAGGAGCTTGGAAAAGGATCAGGAGCTTAGCAATGGATCTGGAGCTTGGTAATGGATCAGGAGCTTGGTAATGGATCAGACGCTTGGAAAAGCATCAGGAGCTGGTAATGGATCAGGAGCTTGTTAAAGGATCAAATGCTTGGAAAAGGATCAGGAGCTTGGTAATGGATCAGGAGCTTGGTAATGGATCAGGAGTTGGTAAACGATCAGGAGCTTGGTACTGGATCAGGAGCTTAGTAATGGATCAGCAACTTGGGAATGGATCAGGAGCTTGGTTATGGCTGAAGAGCTTGGTAATGGATGAGCAGCTTTGTAAATGATCAGCAGCTTGGTAATGGATCAGGATTTTGGTAATGGATCAGGAGTTGGTAAACAATCAGGAGCTTGGTAAAGGATCAGGAGCTTGGTAAATGATGAGAAGCTTGAAATGGATCAGGATCTTGGTAATGGATCTGCAGCTTGGTAATGGATCAGGAGCTTGGTAATGGATCAGGAGATTGGAAAAGGATCAGGAGCATGGTAATGGATCAGCAGCTTGGTAATGGATCAGGAGATTGGAAAAGGATCAGGAGCTTGTTAATGGATCTGGAGCTTGGTAATGGATCAGAAGCATGTTAAAGGATCAGACGCTTGGAAAAGGATCAGGAGCTTGGTAATGGATCAGGAGATTGGTAATGGATCAGGAGTTGGTAAACGATCAGGAGCTTGGTAAAGGATCAGGAGCTTGGAAAAGGATCAGGAGCTTAGCAATGGATCAGCAACTTGGGAATGGATCAGGAGCTTGGGAATGGATCAGGAGCTTGGTTATGGCTGAAGAGCTTGGTAATTGATCAGCAGCTTTGTAAAGGATCAGGAGCTTGGTAATGGATCTGCAGCTTGGTAATGGATCAGGAGCTTGGTGATAAATGAGGAGCTTTGTGATGGATCAGCTTGAGAAAGGATCAGGAGATTGGTGATGGATCAGGAGTTTGGTGATGGATCAGGAGCTTGGTAAAGAATCAGGAATTGGAAAAGGATCATGACCTTGATAATGGATCAGGAGCTTGATAATGGATCAGGAGCTTGGTCATGGATCAGGAGCTGGGTACAGGATTAGGACATTGGTAAAGGATCAAGAGCATGGTAATGGCTCAAGAGCTTGGTAAAGAATCAGGAATTGGGTAATGGATCAGCAGCTGGGTACAGGATCAGGAGATTTTTCATGGATTAGGAGCTTTGTAATGGGTCAGGAGCTTGGTAAAGGATCGGGAGTTTGGCAATGGATCAGCAGCTTGTTAATGGATCAGAAGATTGGTGATGGATAAGGAGATTGGTGATGGATCAGGAGCTTGGTCATGGATCTGGAGCTTGTGAAAGGATCAGCAGCTGGGTACAGGATCAGGAGATTGGCAAAGGATCAGGAGCTTGGTGAAGGGTTAGCAGTTTGGTAATGGATCAAGAGCTTGGTAATGGATCAGGAGCTTGGTAATGGATCAGCAGTTGGTAAATGATCGGGAGACTGGAAAGGATCAGGAGCTTGGTAATGGATCAGCAACTGGGTACTGGATTAGGAGCTTTGTAATGGATCAGGAGCTTGGTCATGGATCAGGAGCTTAGTAATGGATCAGTAGTCTGGTAAAGGATCAGGAGCTTGGTAAAGGATCAGAAGTTTAGCAATTGATCATCAGCTTGGTGATGGATCAGGAGCTTGGTAATGGATCAGGAGCTTGTTAATCAATCAGAAGATTGGTAATGGATCTTGAGATTGGTGATGGATCACGAGCTTGGTAATGGATCAGGAGCTTGGTAAAGGATCGGGAGATTGGTAAAGGATCAGGAGCTTGGTAATGGATCAGGGACTTGATAATGGATCAGGAGCTGGGTACAGGATCAGGAGATTGGTAATGGATTAGGAGCTTTGTAATGGATCAGGAGCTTGAGAAAGGATCAGGAGCTTGGTAAAGGATCAGGAATTTAGTAATGGATCAGCAGTTTGTTTATGGATCAGAGGATTGGTAATGGATCAGGAGATTGGTGATGGATCAGGAGCTTGGTAGTGGATCACGAGCCTGGTAATGGATCAGGAGCTTGGAAAAGGATCAGGAGCTTGGAAATGGATCAGCGGCTTGGTAAAGGATCAGGATTTTAGTAATGGATCAGCATTTTGGTAATGGACCCGGAGCTTGGTAATGGATCAAGAGCTTTGTAATGGGTCAACAGCTTGGTAATGCATCAGCAACTTGGTAAAGGATCATAAGGTCGATAATGGATCAGGAGCTTTGTTAACGCTCAGGAGCTTGGTAATGGATCAGCAACTTGGTAATGGATCAGGGGCTCAGTAAAGGATCAGGAGCTTGGTCAAGGATCAGGGGCTTGGTAGTGGATCAGCAGCTTGGTAATGGATGAGGAGCTTGGTTATGGACTAGGAGCTTGGTAATGCAGTTGCAGCTTTGTAATGGGTCAGGAGCTTGGTAAAGGATCAGGATGTTGGTAAAGGATTAACAGCTTGGTAAAGGATTGGGAGATTGGTAAAGGATCAGAAGTTGAGTAATGGATCAGCAGCTTGTTAATGGATCAGGAGATTGGTGATGGATCAGGAGCTTGGTAATGGATCGAGAGTTTGGTGATGGGTCAGGAGCCTGGTAAAGGATCAGCAGCTTGGTAATGGATCAGCTTCAGGGTACAGGATCAGGAGATTGGTAATGGATCAGGAGCTTGAGAAAGGATCAGGAGTTTGGTAATGGATCAGCAGCTTGTTAATGGATCAGAAGATTGGTACTGGATCAGGAGATTGGTGATGGATCAGGAGCTCGTTAATGGATCAGGACCTTCTTAAGGGAACAGGTGCTTGGTAATGGATCAGGAGCTGGGTACAGAATTAGGAGTTTGGTAAAGGATCAAGAGCATGGTGATGGATCAGGAGCTTGGTAAAGAATCAGCAGAAAGCAAAGGATTATGAGCTTGGTAATGGATCAACAGCTTGGTAAAGGACTAGGAGCTTGGAAATGGATCTAGAGTTTGGTGATGGATCAGGAGCTTGGTAAACGATCAGCAGCTGGGTGCAGGATCAGGAGATTGGAAAAGGATTAGGAGCTGGCTGAAGGGTTAGCAGTTTGGTAATGGATCAGGATCTTGGTCATGGATCAGGAGCTTGGTAATGGATTAGCAGCTGGGTACAGGATCAGGAGATGGTTAATGGATTAGGAGCTGGTTAATGGATCAGGAGCTGGTTAATGGATCAGGAGCTTGGTAATAGATCAGGAGCTGGTTAATGGATCAGGGGCTTGTTATTGGGTCAGCAGCTTGATAAAGGATCAGGATCTTGGTCATGGATCAGGAGCTTGGTAATGGATTAGCAGCTGGGTACAGGATCAGGAGATGGTTAATGGATTAGGAGCTTTGTAATGGATCAGGAGCTTGGTAATGGATCAGGAGCTTGGTTAAGGATCAGCAGCTTGGTCATGGATCAGGAGCTAGGTAATGGATGAGGAGCTTTGTATTGGGTCAGGAGATTGGTCATGGTTGAAGAGCTTGGTAATGGATAAGGAGCTTGTTAATGGATCAGGGGCTTGGAAAATGATCAGCAGCTTGATAAAGGATCAGGAGCTTGGTGATGGATCAGGAGCTTGGTCATGGATCAGGAGCTTGGTAAAGGATCAGGAACTTGGTAAATGATCGGCAGCTTGGTGATTGATCAGGATGTGGTAATAGATCCGGAGTTTCGTGATGGATCAGGAGTTTGGTGAAGAGGTACTCTCTGGAGCTGCCAGCTGAAGGACTGGGGATGATCAAACAACCTCGCACCAAGACAAAGAATACAAAATCAAATCACTCACATTCACTCTTACACTCACCCTTACTCACTACACACTCACCCTCACTCTCACATTAACACTCATTTACACACTCTCACACACACACTCACTCACACTCACCTTCACACACACTCAATCACATAGTAACTCACACTCACACTCACTCATATTCACCTTCACACACACTCAATCACATAGTAACTCACATACACTGACTTTCACCTCCACTCAGTCACTCACAATGTCACTCACGCACCCTCACTCACGCGCCCTCACGCACCCTCACTCACGCACCCTCACTCACACACCCTCACTCACACACACACACTCACCTTCACTCACAGTCACTCATACACCCTCACACACTCAAACTCACATATTCACTCACACACCCTCACTCACGCACCCTCCCTCACATACACTCACTTACATACACTCACACACACACTCACACTCACCTTCACACACACTCAATCACCTTAGTCACTCACACATTCGGACATTTGCCTCCACTCAGTCACTCACAAAGTCACTCACACACCCTCAGTCACACAACCTCACTCACAAACACACTCACCTTCACTCATACACCCTCACGCACTCACCCTCACATACTCACACATCTTCACTCACACACCCTCACTCACACACCCTCACTCACACATGCACACT
Organism: Hemiscyllium ocellatum; assembly: GCF_020745735.1. Taxonomy (NCBI): domain Eukaryota; kingdom Metazoa; phylum Chordata; class Chondrichthyes; order Orectolobiformes; family Hemiscylliidae; genus Hemiscyllium; species Hemiscyllium ocellatum. Next base: position 74,738,186 of record NC_083417.1, read on the forward strand.
CACTTTCACTCAGTCACTCATACACTCTCATGCACTCACACTCACATGCTCACTCACACACCCTCACTCACACACCCTCACTCCCACACACACTCACCTTCACTCATAGTCACTCATACACCCTCACACACTCACATGCTCACTCACACACCCTCACTCACACACCCTCACTCACACACCCTCACTCACACAACCTCACTCTCACACACACTCACCTTCACTCACAGTCACTCATACACCTTCACGCACTCACACTCACATACTCACACATCTTCACTCACACTCTCACTCACACACCCTCACTCACATACCCTCACTTACACACCCTCACACACACACTCACACTCACCTTCACACACACTCAATCACATAGTTACTCGCACACTCTGACATTCACCTCCACTCAGTCACTGACAAAGTCACTCACACACCCTCACTCACACACCCTCACTCGCACACCCTCACTCACACACACACACTCACTTTCACTCACAGTCACTCATACACCCTCACACACTCACATACCCTCACTCACATACCCTCACTCACGCACCCTCACTCGCATACTCTCACTCACACACCCTCACTCACATACCCTCACTCACACACCCTCACTCAAACACCCTCACTCACATACTCTCACTCATACACACACTCACCTTCACTCACAGTCACTCATACACCTTCACGCACTCACACACTCACTTACACACCCTCACTCACACACCCTCACTCACACACACACTCATCTTCACTCACAGTCACTCATACACCCTCACCACACTCACATACTCACTCACATACCCTCACTCACATACCCTCACTCACACACCCTCACTCACACACCCTCACTCACATACCCTCACTCACATACCCTCACTCACATACCCTCACTTACACATCCTCACACACACACTCACTCACACTCACCTTCACACACACTCTATCACATCGTCACTCACACACACTGAAATTCACCTCCACTCAGTGACTCACAAAGTCACTCACACACCCTCATTCACACACATTCACCTTCACTCACAGTCACTCATACACCCTCATGCACTCACACTCACGTACTCACTCACACACCCTCACTCACATACCCTCACTCACACACCCTCACTCACAAACCCTCACTCACATACACACTCACCTTCACTCACAGTCACACATACACCCTCACGCACTCACACTCACGTACTCACTCACACACCCTCACTCACACACCCTCACTCACATACCCTCACTCACACACCCACCCTTTCACATGCGCCATGACACACACACTCAAATCCCACCATCATGCACATTCTCACATATTCACTCTCACTCTGACACACACTCCTTCACACACTCAGACTCACAGACATGTTCACACACTCAGATTCACGTTCATACTCACAAACACAGTTACAAGCTTAAACACATACACACATGCGCACACGCATACATGTACCAACACACATGTAACTATAGAAATCAGCCTTCCTGTACCCCGCACAAATTGTCAATCCCATATTCCCCACTTGTATTGTCTCCTCTCAGAGTCCAGGTGATTGAATAAAATGCCATGATGTAGACACAGTGGAAGGACAGAGGCGCGTGCTTGTGGCCTGAGCTGGTGAGGGGGCTGTCGGGGATTTCACTGTGGGCTGTGATCAGTGGGAGTACCTCACACCTTCTGCAATCCTTCCACTGTCTCAATTTGGAAGAGCAGCCCATGGGCAAAGGACTGAGTGGTTCACACTGATACGATCATAACAAGAGAGCTGCAGATCAAGGCTCAAAATTCACTCAATGAGCTCATCTCTTCCACTGGAGAATGGCAATTAGATTTTGTGTCACCACAAACACCTCATGTGAATATCAGATAACATGATTAGACTGCCTGACTATTTCTAATTTCCCCTGAAATTCTGTGTGCTTTTTATCTCTTTGTCTTATGAGTCTGTCTCTGTTGTGATTAGCCCCTAGGAAGGCATAAGATATCCTTTCTCGTATTCGTAGCATGTGGCACGCTTGGCACATCAGACTGCCAGTAATTGCTGTCTTTGGAAGGACTAGATGATTCAGTTTGATACCAGTCAGTCAGGTAAAAGGAAGGATGCTGTCATGTGGGGAGCAAGGCTGGAAATTAGCAGCAGAAGTAGCAATCTCCCAGTGCCATATGAAAGATAATATAGGAAAAGGAGATGAACACAGACAGAGTCCTAGGGTCAGAGAGTCTACAGCACAGAGACATGTCTTTTGGCCCAAACTGGTCCATTCCGACCAAAATGTCTATCCAAGCTAACGCCATTTCCCTGCACCTGGCCCATATCCTTCCAATCCTTTCCTATCCATGTCCAAATACCTTTTTGCTGGCAGCTCATTCCATATGCATACCTCCCTCTGTGTGAAATGGTTCCCTTTTATTCTTTCCCGTCTAACCTTAAACTGATGCCTGCTCATCCTCAATTCCCCAACCCTGGGAAAATGACTGAGTGCATTCACCATATCCATGCCTCTCATGATCTTATACATTTCTATAAGATCACCCCCTCAGTCTCCTATGCTCGAAAGAAAATAATCCTAGCTTATCCAACCTCTCCCTATAACTCAGACGCTCGAGTCCTGGCACCTTCGTTATAAATTCCTTCTGCACTCTTTCCAGTTTAATAACACCCTTCCTACAGCAAGGTGGCCAAAACTGAACACAATGCTCCAAGTGCGGCCTCGCTGACATCCTGCTATAACTGCAACATAACTTTCCAACCTCTATACTCAGTGCCCTGCCTGATGGAGGCCAATGTGCCGAAAACCTCCTTCCCTGCCCCATCTGCCTGGGACTCCACCTTTAGAGAATCATGTACGTGAACTCCAAGGTCACCCTGTTCCATCACACAGCTTTAATACCCTACCATTCACCATGAAACTCCTGCCTTGATTTGACTTTCCAAAATGCAAGACCTGACACTTATCTATATTAAACACTATTTTCCATGTCTCGGCCCACTTCCCCAGCTGATCAGGGTCCTGCTGCAATTTCCTTCACGTCCCTCACTGTCTATGATATCTCCTATTTTAGTGACATCAGCAAATGCTCATTCCCATTGGATAAATCAGTGGGTAAAATCCTCAACAAATACTTTACCTCAGGATTCACAAAGGAGAAGGACATAGTGGGTGGTGAGTCTCAGCAGGAATATGTTGATATTCTGTGACATCGTGAGATACAAAAGTAGTTGATGAATGTTTTAAAAAGCATTAAGGGAGACAAGTCTCCAGGACCAGATGGTATCTATCCCAGAGTGCTGAGGGAAGCAGGTGAGGAAAGTGCAGGAACTTTGTACAAGATCTTTCTATCCTATTTAGTCACAGGAGATATCCCAGAGGATTGGAGAATAGCCATCATTATTCCTTTGTTAAGAAGGGCCATAGGGATATTCGGGAAATTACAGGGCAGTGAGCCTTACGTCAGTGGTAGGGAAATTATTGGAGAAAGTTCCTAGGGACAAGATTTACTTACATTTGGAAAAAATGTAAACTTATTAGCAATCGGCAGCATGGCTTTGTGTGAGGGAGATTGTGTCTCACAGACGCGGTTAAATTTTTTGAGGAAGTGACAAAAATGATTGATGAGGGAAGAGAGGAATGTATTGTCCATGTGGACTTTAACATGGCCTTTGAAAAGGTTCCTCATGGCAGGCTACAAAAGATAAAAAAGCCACATGGGATCTGTGATGAGCTAGTAAGATGGATACAGAACTGACTTTGTCACAGGAGCAAAGAGTAGCAGTGGAGGGGTGTTTATTTGACTGGAGGTCTGCAAGCAGGCTGGTCCCACAGGGATCAGTGCTGGGACCCCTGTTATTTGTCTCATTAGTAAGTTTGCAGATGAGCACAAAAACTGGGGAAACTGTGAGAAAGTTTGCCAGAGGATACAGCTGGCTAAAGATTGGCTGGAGATGTGCGTGGAGAGATGGCAGATAGAGTTTGATCTGGACAAATAAACAGTGATGTATTTTGGAAGGTCGAGTGCAGGATGGAAGTGTACAATAAATGTCATAACCCTTAGAAGCAACAACATACAGAGGTATCTCGGCATACATCTACAGTTCTCTGAAAGTGGCAATTCTAGTAGATGAGATGGTCAAGAAGGGATATGGAATGCTTATTCTCATCAATCAGGGCATACAGTAAAACATTGACAAATCATACAGTCTTTAGTGAGGTTATAATTGGAATATTGCTGACTGTTCTGGTCACCACATGACCAGAAGGATGTAGAGGCTTTGGAGATAGAACAGGTTAGCCAGGATGTTGCCTGGTTTGGAGGAAATTAGATATGAGGCGAGATTGGTTACACTTGAACACCATTCATGATTCCTCAGATATTGAAGCAGTCCAGTTCAAATGCAACAAGATCTGGATAATATGTAGGTTTGGGATGACAAGTGGCAAGGAACATTTGCATCACACTAATACCAGACAACGATCATCTCCAGTAGAAACAATCTACTGGCCACCTCATGGCATTGAATGGTGTTACCATTATTCAATTCCACTGTCAACATCCCGGTGGTTATCATTGACCAAACATTCGAGTGGACTCACCACATAAACACAACAGCAGGTTCAGAGGCTAGAGATACTGCAGAGAGGAACTCACCAGACATCTTTAACCTCCTTACTTCAACCTGAACTCCCCACCTGCTTCAAGAAGAGCACCATCATACCAGTGTTGAGGAAACATTATACAACATGCCTCAATAACTACCACCTGGTGGCTGTGACCTTTATCATAACAAAGTGCTTCGAGAGGTTAGTCATGGCTCAGCCTACCCGATTGCATTTATCCTTTATGATTTGCCTACCTTCGCAAGAGGTGCATTGCAGATGCCATGTCCCTGGCCCTACACTCATCCCTGGAACATATGGATAACAAGGATACCTACGGCAGACTCCTACTTATTGACTACAGCTCTACCTTCAACACCAAATTCCCAAACATGCTCATCCCCAAGCTTCGAAACCCTGGTCTCAGCTCTCCCCTCTGTTCACTGGATCCTCGACTGCCTGACCCTTTGGCCACAATCAACAGGAATAGACAATAACACTTCCTCCCCCAGAATCAACACCAGTACATCGCAAGGCTGCATACTCAGCCCTTTACTGTACTTCTTATACAGTCATGACTCCGTGGCCAAATTCCACCGCAACTCCACTTCCACGTTTGCTGATGACACCACCACTGTAGGTTAGGTCTCAAGCAATGATGAGACAGAGTTTAGGAAAGAGATTGAGTACTTTGTGGCACGGTGTAAAGATGATGATCTCTCTACCAACGTCAGCAAAATGAAGGAGCTGGTGATTGAGTTCAGGAGGACATGCTGGCCCCTGTGTGGATCAATGGTGCTGAAATGGAGATGGTCGAGAGCATCAAGTTCCTCGGGGTGATGATCACCAACAATCTGGTCTGGTATACTCAAGTCAGTGCAATGATCAAGAAAGCACAACAATGCCTCTATTTCCTCATGATGCTAAGGAAGTTTAGCATATACACAAGGATGCATCAATTGTTATAGCTGTACTACAGAAAGCATCCGATCTGGATACATCATGGTGTGGTAAAGCATCTATTCTTCCCAAGATTGCATGAAACTCCAGTCAGTCATGAACATAGCGCAGTCAGCAAGACAAATTCGCCTTTCATCCATTGACTCTATCTATGGTACCCCTTACCTCAGGAAAGCAACCAACATGATCCAAGTCTCCTCCCACCCTGGTGATTCTCTCTCCCACCATCTTCAATCATGCAGGGAGATAAACATTTAAATGCACATTCATATATACTCAAGGACAGCTTTTTCCCCTCTGTTATTAGACTTTTGAATAGACGTTGCACATGTTAATACTGAACTCTCTCTCACTCTGTCTCTGTCTCTCTCCCTCCCTCCCTCTCCATCTCTCTCTCCCTCGCTCGCCTCCTCTCTTCCTCTTTCTCTCCTCTCTCTGTCTCTGTCTCCACCTCCCTCTCTCTCCCTTGCCCCCTCTCTCTTTCTCTCTCTCTCTCCCCGACTCTATCTACCTCTATCTCTCCCTCCCTCTTTTTCTCTCCCCTCTCTCTCCTTGCTAGCTCTCTCTCCCTCTCTCTCTCTCTCACTCTCTCTTCCCCTTTTCTCTCTCTCTCTCTCTCTCTCTATACCCCTCTCTCTCTCCCTCTGTCTCTCTCTCCCACTCTCTCTTCAGGATAAACCAAACCTGAGAAATGCGACTGCCTCCTGGAACGGTGTCCACGTAACGATCCCGTTCCCAGATGCATTGCAGACTCAAGCGCTCAGACTCCAGCTCATCAACTTTGAGATGGAGCTATTTGGACTACAGTCACTTCTTGCAGATAGGGATCCCACTGGCATCCACTAACTCCCTCCTGCTGCAGCTGCAACACATCACTTTTCTCGCCATCTTCTGGGAAACTGAAGTGACTCTTGGATAGGCGCATGGATGATAGTGAAATGTAGGTTAGTTTGATCTTGGAGTAAAATAGTGACACAACACTGAGAGCTGAAGGGCCTGTTCTGTGCAGCTACTGCTACTGCTGTGCGAGTCCACAGATGTGCGGGTGAAGTGAAGTGACCATCAGAAATGCAGGCTTATCGGGGTTTGGGTGGGATCCTCTTTGGAGAGTCAGTATGCACTCAATGGGCTGAATGGCCTGCTTCCACACTGCAGCGATTCTATGATTAATTTTGCTATCACTCCTGGTGACTGACAAGGTATTTGCTAAAACCCATCTCTACAGACAAATCATGTTCCTCAGTGACTGCCTCCTGCTGAGGCTCACCCTTCTCATGTTTTGAATCTACTCAGGATCACCGTTGTCTCTGTGATGAGCAAATTTCCACAGACAACTGTTCCTGGCGTATCCTGAAGGCCACATTCAGTGCCATCCATCATCATTCGCACACACTTGAGCTCTCTCTCCAAGAGCACCACCTTCTGCTGGTTCAGGGTTGCACCACTCCCCAGTTCCACTTCATCTCCTAGATTATTTGCTGGGTTAACAAGAAACTTTTTCTTCCCCTTTGAGCCATCAGGGCAGAAGATGCAACAATGCATAGATAGCCAGGGTCCTCTGGAACCTTCCTTCCCTCTCCTTCCCTCTGACTCCATCCCCTCTTCCCAACCCCACCTCCTGTCACGTATTTACTATCCCTGCTGATCTTCTGATGCTAATCGAACTGTCCTCAATAAAGGTCTCAGTTCCATCCCTCAGCATTCCTACCGTAATGAATTTCAGACATGACATGACATTGAACTCTTCTTCCGTTGCCTTCACCTCTCTGCCTGTTTCTTTGAACAAGAGCCCTCTCCCCAGCCCACAGCCCCTTTACCGACCTCCAACACACTCCCTTGATCTGGACACCTCCTTCTGGCCATTTACCGGCACTTGATCTGTTCATTGAAAACTGTCACAGTGGTGTTGGTCTCCTCAATGTCTGTGCCTCCTTCACCCATTCCAACTGATTCTCCTGGGAAATGATTGGCCTGCATGCTCTCAGTTGTCTGATGGACTGACCTATATGTTGCAGAGGCTGAGCACCAACTCTCTGATGCCTCTCCCCATCTCCCCATGGACCATGATCCACAATCAAACATCAGGTCACTGTGTCAGTTAACCTCATTTCTCCTGGTGATCAGAGCCCTCACTGCCTCGAAGCTCATAGCCTCCAAACTCTGCGCAGCTCACTTCCAGCCCCTTTCCAAAATCCCCAAACCAGACTGCCCAGGCAAACCCATTGTTTCTGCCTGTTGTTACCCCACAGATCTCATCTCTTCCTATCTCAACTCAATTTTTGCTTCCCTTGTCCAGTCCCTTCCCACTTACGTCTGTGATTCCTCTTTATGGAAGGAATAACATAAAGCGGATGTTATTTTTATCATCCTCTTTAGAATTTCCTGTTCAGGGGCTCCAGCCTCCTCCTCTTTCTCACGGACATGCAATCCCTTTACTCATCCATCCCCCATCAGGATGGTCGCAGGGCTGTCCATTCTTCCTGGGAAAAAGGCCGGAACCATCCCAATCTACCACCAATCTCCTCACTCGAAGAACGTCTCTTTTAACTCCCCTCACCTTCTTCAGGTTAGAGGTGTGTCCGTGGGTACCCACATGTGTGACGATGCTATCACTTTAATCAGGTTGTTTTGTCCTTGGGATGTTTTTCAGACAGATCATAAAGGAAAAGATGCTGAGGGCTCCAGAAAGAGCCCAGGTTTAACAATGGCGGGAGAGTAGCCAGTTCCCCCATTTTGGACGTTTTCTTGTTCGGTTTAGCTGTGGCAAGTACAAGATGCCGGAGTCCAGGAAAGGTTGCAAACTTCAGCAGCTGATTCCTGACTGACTTCCTCTCTGAAATCTCTTTGAATATTGTTACCTCCTATCTGTAAGAATCTGTGTTTCAATTTACCTTTATCTCAAGGAGCGTGTTCATGGAATGTTACTGGATTGAAACAGTTCCTTAGTTAAGTTGGTGTATCGAGATGGTTAAGATTCCAATAGTTGTTATTTTAACTTCCATTTAATTTTGATTGTGTTTCAACTGTGATGTTTAAATAAATTCTGTTTTGTTGAAAGCCAACTGATTTGATCTACGGCATCACACCTGGAATAGCCACACCACATCTGCCTTTAAAATAAGACAAAATTAGAGTCTAGGCTACTTTCTTAAAATATCTGGAGGGATTCTGGCCTGGTCCATAATACACAGGCTCCAGATATGCCTCTCTCTTTGTGAGCTATATGGAAAAATTTATTCCAGTCCTATTCCAGCCCACACCTACAGCACTTTCTCCAGTCTATCAATAGCATCATTGGTGCTGCTTCTCTCTCTTGCCCAGAATTCGCAAAGTTTATTAATTTCGCTTCCAATTTCCACCCCAACCACACCTTCACCTGGTCAGTCTCTGTCTCCTCCCTTCCTTTCCTCGACATTCTGTTTACACTTCTGGGGATAGGCTGGCCACCAATGTCCCCACAAACCTATGGACTCCCACAGTTACCTTGCCTATACATCCTAATGAAGGGCTCCTGCTTGGACCTTCCTGAGGGCCCTGTCAACTATGGTGCTAGAGAACCCTCAGCTGAGGAAGAAGGTGGACATTTTGGATGCTCCCTTGTCGAAAACGGCATCATTAGCACAGCTGCGATGGAAATGGAGGAACTGAGAGTATGGAATACAGTTCTTCCATACGGAGGGTATATAGGCAAGATTAGAGTGATGCTGGAAAAGCACAGCAGGTCAGGCAGCATCCAAGGAGCAGGAAAATTGACATTTCGTGCAAAAGCCCTCCCCATTCCCGATGAAGGGCTTTTGCCTGAAAGGTCAATTTCCCTGATCCCCGGATGCTGCCTGACCTGCTGTGCTTTTCCAGTACCACATTAATCTAGACTCTGGTTTCCAGCATCTGCAGTCCTCACTTTTGCCCCCTTCATTCAATCTCATCGGGGAGTATTTGCTGTTCATAATATAGTCTTCTCTACATTGGGGGAAACAAAGGGTAGACTGGGTGTCTGCTTGAACCACCCTGAACCTCCCATTGGCAGTCACTTCAATGCACCCCATTGGCCCATCCTAACATCTTTGTCTCAGGCTTGTTGAAGCGCTCCAGTGAAACGCAGCACAAGCTGGATGAACAGCACCTCATTTTTCAACTTGGGAACACTGCAGCCTTCTTGGACTCAATATTGAATACAATGTTTGTAGAGCATGAGGCACCTTGTCCTTAACCCAACCCCGGCACACCAGATCTTGTTATCACCAGGTCTGCTATTACACACGACCCATTGTTAGCCATGAATAATTCCCATTGGCCCTTCACTCTCCCAGGCTGACCGGTATCCATTTATTTGCCTGTCCAACTGTCCTTTTTTCTCTTCGGGCTTTATCTCCACCTATCGTTCACTCTTCATTTCCTCCGCCCACGTTAGCCACTCCATTCAAAACAGCTTTTTCCAAGCTACCATCAATTCTGAAGACGGCTCACTGGATCTGAAACGTTAATTCTGATTTCTCTCCACGGGTGCAGCCAAATGTGCTGTGATTTTCCAGCAATTTCTACTTTTGTTTCTCATTTCCAGTATCAGCAGCTCTTGTGGTTTGTAATTTTTGTGCAAGGTTTGTCAGTGACACTGGGGTTATTCCCCATGGAGTGAAGGAGATTGAGGGGAGATGCGACCAAGGTGAATGGAATTGTTAGTTTGGATCCCAATCGACAAGTAAATCGATCTGTAATGGGGTGACCAGAACTGCACCCAATATTCCAAGTGTGGCTGCACCAGCGTTTTGTATAGTTGCAGCATGATATTGCAGTTCCGGAACTCAATCCCACTACCAATGAAATCTAACACACCATATGCCTTCTTAACAGCACTATCCACCTGGATGGCAACTTTCAGGGATCTATGCACATGGACTCCAAGATCCCTCTGCACATCCACACTACCAAGAATCTTTCCATTGACCCAGTCATCTGCCTTCCTGTTATTCTTCCCAAAGTGCATCACTACACATTTAGCTGCATTGAACTCCATTTGCCACCTCTCAGCCCAATTCTGCAGTTTATCCAAGTCCCCCTGCAACCTGTAGCATACTTCCAAACTGTCACCTACTCCACCGACTTTAGTGTCGTCTACAAATTTACTAATCTATCTACCTATGCCTGTGTCTAATTAATTGATAAAAATGACAAACAGCAGTGGTCACAAAACAGATCCTTGTAGCACACCACTAGTAACTGGACTCCAGGCTGAATATTTTCCATCAACCACCACTCACTGCCATCTTTCAGAAAGCCAAACTGCTAAATAACCCTCAATCCCATGCCTCTGTATTTTCTCCAACAGCCTATCATGTGGAACCTTATCAAAGGCTTTACTGAAGTCCAGGTATACCACGTCAAGTGCCCTACCCTCATCTACATGCTTGGACACCTTCTCAAAAAACTCAGAGGTTTGTGAGACACGACCTGCCCTTGATGAAACCATGTTGACTATCTGAAATCAAACTGTTGCTTGCTGGATGATTATAAGTCCTATCTCTTAAAATCCTTTCCAAAACGTTTACGACAACAGAAGTAAGGCTCACTGGTCCATAATTACCTGGGTCATCTCTGCTACCCTTCTTGAACAAGGACACAACGTTTACAATCCTCCAGTCCTCTGGTACTAAACCTGTAGACAATGACGACTCAAATATTAAAGCCAAAAGCTCCATTATCTCCTCCGTAGCTTTGCAGATAATCCTCAGATAATCCTCAGATAAATCTACTTTTACTCCTTCTAGAATTGATAAAACCTCTTTGTAACTAACCTCGATCCTTTCTAGACTAATATCGCCTACCTCATTCTTCTCCTCTACAATGTTCTCCTTTTCCTGAGTGAACACTGATGAGAAATGTTCGTTTAGCACTTCTTCAATCTCCACAGGGTCCACACTCAACTTCACACTTCTGTCTTTGACTGGCCCTATTCCTACCTTAATGATCCCTTTATTCCTCACATACCTATGGAAAGCTTTAGGATTCTCCTTTATTCTGTTTGCTAAAGACTGCTCGTGTCCTCTCTTTGCTCTTCTTAACTCTCTCTTTCAATCCTTCCTAGCTGATCTGTAACTCGCCTCATCTGAACCAACTCGCCTCAATGTCACATAAGCCTCCCTCTTCCTCTTAACAAGGGATGTAATTTCTGGAGTAAACCACGGTTCCCTGACCTTATCACTTCCTCCTGCCTGACAGGGACATACCTATCAAGGACACGCAATATCTGTTCCTTTAACCAGCTCCACATTTCCATTGGCTACATCCACGGCATTTTACTGCCTCATTCTATGCATCCTAATTCTTGCCTAATCATATTATAATTGCCCTTGACCCATCGATAACTCTTGCCATGTGAAATGTACCTATCCCTTTCCATTGCTAAACTAAATGTAACTGAACTATGGTCACTCTCTCCAAAGTGCTCACCGACCACTAAATCAAACACCTGGCCTGGTTCATTACCAAGCACCAGATCCAGTGTGGCCTCCCCTCTTGTCGGCCCTTCGACATACTGTGTCAGGAAACCCTCCTGTTCACATTGGATAAAAACTGATCCATCTGACATTCTCGAGTTATAGCATTTCCCAGTCTCTGTTGGGGAAGTTAAAGTCTCCCATAATGACCATCCTGTTACTTTCACTCCTACCCGGAATTGATTTGCTAATCCTCTCCTCCACCTCCCTGGAACCCTGCGAAGGCCTATTAAACACTCTAAGCAGAGTTTGCCAGGGTTATAACCTCTCAATTAATGCCCACAGCTTTAACTAACAAACACTGTACACATACTCACTCCTCTAATAAACCACCCTCTCTGTTGGTACTCCCCCAAATTAGACTGATCGAATCCCTGCTGGAAGAATGGAAAATTCCAAATATTACATCCTTGTTCAAACAAAATTGTAAAGATAATCCAGGCAATTCCAGACCAGTCGGTTAAACTTCATTGATAGGGAAACTTCCAGAAACAATTATTTGGGGTAGAATCAGAAGTCACACAGAAAAGGATGGGTTGATTAGGAACAGTCAGCATGGATTTATAAAAGGGAAATTGTGTCTAACTTACTGAAAATGTTGGAAGAGATGGTGGAAAGGGCTGATGAGAGTAACACTGTTGCTTTGGTGCATGTGGCTTTTCTGAAAGTGCAGTGCCACACACCAGACTTGAGGAAAGTTATAAGTCATGGTGTAAAAGGAACAGTCGTAAAGTCAATACAAAATTTGCTGAGTGATGGGAAATAAACAGTCATGAACAATGGAGATTTTTCATGTGGAGGAAGGTTCATCTTGGAGCTCCCGGAACTGGAACCCTTGCTTTTCCTGATGTAAATTAATGGTGATGATTCATTAAGTTTAACAGGATTGTAGAAGCAGAGGGGACTGGGTGTGTATGTGCACAGATGATTGAAGGTGGCAGGACAGGTGCAGAGAGCAGATAATAAAGCAGACAATGTTCTTGACTTATACCAGGGTCATGGAGTACAAGGTGTGACACTTGGAGACCTCAGCTGAAGTATTGTGTGGTTGTGCGTGTCACATATAAAAAAGACATGAATGCAATGGAGAGAGTTCATAAGAGGGACACAAGTCTGGATAAGAAACGTCAGTTATGTGGATGGGCTGGATAGAAAAAGGCTGATAGGGGATCTGATACCGGCTTCCAAACCTCTGAGGGGGCAGGAAGGGTTAGACTTGGAAACGCTGTTGATGTTTGATAATGAATTGAGAATAAGAGAGCACAGATTTAAAGTGATCTAGAAATGAAACAAGAGTGAGGTGAGGAGAAAGTTTTTAGTCGGAACGTATTGCTTAGAAATAAGGAGGAGGCAGATTCAGTTGAGGTTTTCAAGAGAGTATGAGATGATTATTTGCATAGAAACACTGGGTAGAGTTACAGAGAGAAACACATGGGATGATCACTCTCTTCTAATTCTCATTTGGAGAGTCAGTGTGCAGGCAACGGTTGAATGGCTGAAACAGCCTCTCAGCATTTAACCTGTCAAAGCCCTTTCAGAATCCAATGTTTCAATGAGATCACCTCTCAGTTTTCTAAATTCCAGTCAACAGAATCCCAACCTTTGCTCAGGAAACAATCCCTCCATCCCAGGGAATATTCTCAGGAACCTTTTCCGAACTACCTCCCATGAAACCATATCATTCCTTAAATAAGGAAATCAAAACTGCTCATGGTACTCCAGATGTGGGCTCACTAGCAACTTGTGCAATTGCAGTAAGTCAGCAAACATCCCTGTGGGACCACTGACACAGACTACAAGTCAGAAACACACCTCTCAACTATCCCCTTAACAGAACCATGCTGATTGTTCTTGATTAATCTCTGCCTCTCCAAACACAGATGAATTCTGTTCCTCAGAATTGCCTCTAATCAGTTCCCCCCCACTGGGGTTAGTTGTGAGGGAGGGGTCAGGCAGGCTCAAAGCTCTGAGCTGTCGGAATTCTCCATATCCCTTTAGCTTCCTGTCTTCCCATTGGCTGGAGTGGCCAGGGAGGATGAAATTCACAAATCACCAATGACAAGCTTGGGTTTGAAAGTGAATTAATTTTATTGGAAGACATTTGGGAAAATCAATACACACAGAAAAAACTGACAGAAACCACAGACAAATCAACAGACCATAGCAAATCAATTATCCAAAAGGAAATATTCTATGCATACAATGCAATCTCTATATAATCTTTATATCATCTTTTTGATAATTTATAAAGCTGCAAAATACCAGCTGCAGAAAGTTTTAAAAGTTTGCATTGGTACAAAAACTTGTATATGTTCAGGATCAGATGATGTCCAGCATCACCAAACCCCAGGGATTGTTGAAGATCAGGATCAATCCTTTTTAATCCTGTCGGTGAGCTCTGTCAGTCGATCCTGCACCCACGGATGTTCCGGATTAGCACACACCAGGCGGCCAGCTATGGTCTGGAATCTGTGTAATTGAAAAGGCAAATGTCAGTGGGGGCTCACTCCTGATCCCAGGACAGAATACAATGCAGAAGGAGTGGATTTCTCCAACTACAATCTCAATGAAGCGAGTGTCAGACAGAAGGAGCCTTTCAGATAGCAGGAACCAATACTCACATGATAGCGTCGTGGGAACAGTAGAAAGAGCTGGGAGCTTTTATGTAACTCACAATACGGGCTAGTGGCAATTCTGTTCGGATATAATGCTCACAGCACAGCGTACCCACTGGAATACTGGGAGCTGAAACAGACAAGTGGAGAAAGCAATGGGAATTCAGTTATCACAGACTGTCACAATATTTAATCATAAATTACATTCATTCCCAGGTCACACTGAGCCCAATTGAGAATGAGCTACAGAGTGAATGAGATTAGATTCCCTACAATACAGAAACAGGCCCTTCACCCCAACACCGACCCTCTGAAGACTAACTCACCCAGACCCATTTCCCACTAATGCACCTAACACTGTGGGAAATTTAGCACAGCCAATTCACTTGACCGGCACATCGTTGGACTGTGGGTGGAAACCCAGGCAGACACGAGGAGAATGTGCAAACTCCGCACAGACAGTCGCCCGAGGCTGGAATTGAACCCAGGTCCCTGGTGCTGTACGGTAGCAGTGCTAACCACTGAGTCACCGTGGGAAATCACAGACTGTCACAATATTTAAACATACATTGCATTCATTCCCAAGTCACACTGAGCCCAACTGAGAATGAGCTACAGAGTGAGTGACAGTGAGAGAAGAATGAATGACTGACCTGCTGAGAGCTGTTGAGCACAGATGCTGACGGTGAGGCCAAGAGCAACGATGACAAGAAGCAGTTTCATTGTGTCTGAGCTGGAGAGTGTCAGTGAGTGCACTGTCTGAATCCTATTTGCTCGCACCTTGTCTGCTGTCACATTTATACAGGAAACTGGTCACACTGTCACAGCTATTTCTGGGGTTTGACTCAATGGCAATTTCCACCACTCTCCCCAGAACCATGGGGGGAGTTTCGTGAACTCACAGGCTTTCTGATGAGGTTAAAGGTGGTTCCAATGGAAATCCAAAGTGTCAGCAACCATCAGTCAGATTGAACCTCAAAGAAGGTAAGGATTCTGGGGGCTGGGGTGATGAGGGGAAAATAAAGGCAAATGGAAGGTGATTGAAACAAGGTCTGGTGGTTATTGAGTGAGAAATTCAGAGCCTCATACAACACAGAAAAGGTCCTTCGGCTTATCAAGTCTGCACCGACATAACTACCGCTAAAGGTGCACGATTTTCCTGCACTTGTCCCATATCCTAAAATGTTGTGATATTTGAAATGCTTAGCCAAATACTTTTTAAAGGTTACAAGGTTTCCAGCCTCCATTCCCTTCCCGGGAAGTGCATTCCAGATTCCCACCACCTTCTGACTGAAAATGTTTTTTTCCCCAAATCCCCTCTGAATCTCCTGCCCCATCCCCTAAAACTATGCCCCTCTTGTGATTGACCCCTCAACCAAGGGGAACAGCAGCTCTCCACTCACCCTGTCCATCTTGTACACCTCAACCATGACCACTCTCACTCTTCTCTGTTCCACAGAGATCAATCCAACTCAATCAAATCCTTACAGCTCCATTTCTCCATCCCAGACAACATCCTGGTGAACCTTCTCTGTAACCTCTATAATGCTAGCACATTCTTCCTGTGTTGAGGTGACCAGAACTGCACATAGCACTCCAGTTATTAACTGGCCAATGCTCTGTACAACTCTAACATTGTCTCCTTGCTCTTATACTCTATGTCATGTCTGATGAAAGCAAGTGTCCTCAATACCTTTTTAACTTTCCCATTCACATCCTCTGCCGATTTCAGGGATTTGTGAATAATTATGCTCAGATCTGCGTGTTCCTGTAAACTACCCAGTGTCCTGCCATTCATCAATTATACCCGCAACTTATTTCTTCTTCCCAAGTGCAATACGTCACACTTATCGGGGTTAAGTACCATCTCCCACTGGTCTGCCCCTCTGACCAACCCATCTATACCTGCCTGTAACCAACAACCATCTTCTTCACTATCAAGCATTCTACCAATCTTGCTGTCGTCAGCAAGTTTGCTTAATATTCCACCTACATGTTCATCTATATCAATCAATAAGGGTCCCAGTATTGATCCCGTACACCAGCAGTGGTACACCGCTGGACCCCAGCCTCCAGTCACTCAGCAGCCCTCTATCATTACTCTTTGTGTCTGATTACTAAGCCAGGTTCTGAGCCATCGGGCAAGATTGTCTCAATTCTTTGTTTGTTAACCTTCTTAATATCTTCTATTATTAAATTGCAAAGGAATACGGCCCTTAGGACAGCTCTAAACACTACGCTTACCCAAACGGCTAAGAGGGAAATATTATTTGCAAAACAAAGGTTATATGAATTTGGCGACAAACCAGGTAGATAATTAGCATTTCTTGCAAAGAAAAAAAAGGCCCCTCAAACTATCACATCTATCAAGGAAAGTACGGGTATTTTGACTCATGATCATAAAAAGATTAATGCAATCTTTAGAAAATTTTATTCTGATTTATATAAATCGCAGGATTGTGAAGACAGGACTAGGAAGATGCAATCATTTTTTTAAAATTTGACCTTTCCGGGCCTAACTCTGGAACAGGTATCGGTCCTAAATGCTCCTCTAACAGTCCAAGAAATACTTGATGCAATCAAGCAACTCCAGAGCAGTAAGGCACCTGGCCCAGATGGTTTAAAGCTGAATTCTATAAAGAATTTGCAGAAATATTGGCTGGCCCACTTATGGACATGTATAACTATGCATATAGTCAGGTCTGTCTCCCGCCTTCGCTGAAAGAGACAAATATCTCTCTTATCCTTAAAAAAAGGAAAGGATCCAGAAAATTGTGCGTCATACAGACCAATATCCTTGCTAAACATAGATTTTAAAATCCTTTCTAAAACGTTAGCATTGAGACTAGAAAGGGTACTGCCACATATCATAAAGGAGGATCAGACGGGGTTTATTAAGGGCCGTAGATCATCCAATAATATTAGAAGGGTTTTGAATCTGATTCAAGCCTGCCATCAGGGAAAGATACCAGGAGTAGTAGTTTCATTAGACGCGGAAAAGGCATTCGATAGGGTTGAATGGTCATATTTGTTTTACACATTGGAAAGGTGTTTACCACTTGGGTCTCAACATTGTATAGTGATCCCAAAGCAGTTGTGGTTACCAATGGATTAGGTTCGGATAGCTTCAGTGTGGGTAGGGGCTGCTGTCAGGGATGTCCTCTCTCGCCATTGTTATTTACACTAATAATTGAACCACTAGCAGAAGCTATACGGGCTGATCCTAATATAACGGCCCCGAGGATTGGTACAGGTAAACACAAAATTACCCTGTATGCAAATGATGTTCTTCCATTCCTCAGTAATCCTTTGATGTCCATACCTCGCTTAATCCAAGTTATTAATACATTTAGCGCATTCTCAGGCTATAAAATTAATTTCTCAAAATCGGAGGCTTTGTCAATGGGTGGCCTTGCTATGATACCCCACTTAATAGACGGATCCCATTTTCCCTTTCGTTGGTCCCTGGAGGGTTTCTTATACTTAGGCATTTTTATTACCCCAGTATTTGGTCAGTTATACAAGGCTAACTTTGTGCAATTACTGGAAAGGATAAGGCAGGACCTCCAGCGATGGGGAGACCTTCCGATTTCCTGGCTGGGTAGAATAGCATTAATTAAAATGAATGTTCTGCCCCATCTCCTACACCCTATGAGAATGCTCCCGGTGATGCTGCCGAGGATGGCTCTACGTAAATTATCTGGCTGGCTGGGTTCCTTTATCTGGAATCATAGACGGACCCTCATTAAGCTGAAGAAGCTACAGCTTCCACAAGCAAGGGGAGGACTGGACTTCCCAAATTTTAGGAAATATCAGTTAAGTTCCCTATAAAGTTACATAGCTGATTGGGTCTTGTCTGATCCACAATCAATCTGGCTGGACATCGAAGCTTCTCAAGTAAAATGTCCACTTATTAACCTTTTATTTTCAGACAAGAGGAAAATCATTATGGATCACTGTAAAAACCCCATAATACTAAACACAATTAAAGCTTGGAATATAATGCGGCAAAATGAGGGGAACTCACATAAAACATCCCCCTATGCTCTGATAATGGGAGCATGGGGATTTCAACCAGGGTTTACAGATGCCACTTTTAAACTCTGGATATTCAGGGGTACCTCATGTTTAGGGGACCCTAGTTGAAGATGGGGTCCTGATGTCTTTTGAATAGCTGCATCAGAAATTCAAATTACGTAATGGAGACTTCTTTCGATACTTCCAAATTCGAGACTAGAGACAAAAGAAGACTACTTTGTTAGATAGTCTTTATAAATCAAATAGAGAGTATAGAGTGCTAAGACTAAAGGGGGTATCCTCCATCAGTGCTATTTATCATTTACTACATGATGAAGTATCGGGAGATATGGACAATCTACTTTAAACATGGGATCAGGAATTGGGACTAGAAATCTCTACAGAAACGTGGAATGACATTTGGGAAAACGCCAGAAGAATCACCATCTGTGACAGAACTCAGACTATCCAGCTGAAGGTACTTCATCGGGCCCACATAGCACCAGATCGATTGGCAAAATTTAAGGTGGGGGCATCCCCAATGTATCCCAAATGTAAAATAAAGGTGGGCACTCTTGTACATTGCCTATGGACTTGTCATAAGATCCGTAGATACTGGACTAAAGTAGCAAGTGCCCTGACAGAAATTTTAGGAACGGAAATTAAAGTCGACCCCGTATCTCTCCTTTTGGGCTTTTTGAATTTATCCTCCCTGGATATGCACGGGAACAGACTATTTTCTATTCTCTGTTTCTGTGCAGGGAAGAATATTTTGGTGAACTGGGTGGCTGAGGGCCCCCTTGGACTTTCAAATTGGCACAGATTAATTATGGAATGTATTCCCCTTGACTTCCTTACAAATATGATGCACCGAAAGACTGAATTATTTTATAAAATATGGCAGCCCTTCTTGAATTACATAAATGCAGATATTTCGGCCATCCTAACAAGGGCTTTTGTTTAATTGAGATTACAAACTTGGCTGGTCCGGGGCCCCTTGGGAGAGGAATCCCGCAGGAATACGGGTTTTGTTACACTTGATGTTAACACATTCCGAGCATGTATCTCACTATCCAATTTCTATGTTATCCGCTTTTTTTTTCTCTTATTTGAATAATGTAAGAGACTTAAATATACATTAAATATACACTCTGGTTAGTTGTAGGTTAGATGAGTAGTTAATTGAGTTTTGTTTTTTTTCTCGGTATTTTTTCTTTTGTGAAATTTTGCTTATTATATATTTAAGATTTAATTGTATATCAATGTTTGTACTTGAAAGTTTTGGTTATTTTTGTAAACTTGTAATAATGTTAAATTTCTAATAAAAATATCTATTAAAAAAAAACCTTCTTAATGATTCTTCCATGTGGGTCTTTGACAAATCCATGTACGTTGCAGCAACTGAACTTCCCTCATACACACACTTGGTCACATTTTCAAAAAAAAATTCTAACAAGTTTGTTAGGCATGACCTCCCTCTGACAAAGCCATGCTGATTGTCCCTCATTAAAACATGCCTTTCCAAGTAGGTACTAATTTGTTCATTCAGAATTTTTTCCAATAATTTCCTTATCACTGATGTGAGATCAGGTTCTGCAGGGTAGACTGGATGGCAAGGTTAGATCGCATGGAATTCAGGGGGAGCGAGTAATTTGCATACAAAATTGGTTAAATGTAAGAGACCGAGGGTGGTGGTGGAGGGTTGTTTTTTGGGACTGGAGACCTGTAACCTATGGTGTGCTACAAGGATCAATGTTGGGTCCACTGCCTTTTGTCATTTACATAAATGATTTAGATGTGAATGTAGGAGGAATGGTTAATAATTTTGCAAATGACACCAAAATTGGTGGTGTAGTGTTGGGTGAATAAGGTTATCTGGAAATACAGTGAGATCTTTAGATTAGATTACTTACAGTGTGGAATCAGGCCCTTCGGCCCAACAAAGTCCACACCAACCCGCCGAAGCGCAACCCACCCATACAGTTGACACTAGGGGCAGTTGAGCATGGCCAATTCACCTAATCCGCACAGCTTTGGACTGTGGGAGGAAAGCGGAGCACCCGGAGGAAACCCACGCAGACACGGGGAGAACGTGCAAACTCCACACAGTCAGTCGCCTGAGTCGGGAATTGAACCCAGGTCTCTGGCACTGTGAGGCAGCAGTGCTAACCACTGTGCCACCGTGTCACCTTGATCCACTGAATCAGTGGGCTAAGGCATGGTAGATGCAGTTTCATTTAAATAAATGTTAGGTGCTGCATTTTGGTAAGGCAAATCAGTGGCAAACTTATACACTTCATGGTAGGATTCTGGGGAATGTTGCCGAACACAGAGACGTTGGGGTGCAGGTTCATTGTTCCTTGAAGTCTCAGGTTGACAGGGTAGTGAGAATGGTGATTGGTACACTTGCATTTATTGGTTACTTCATTGAGTATAGGAGTTGGGATGTCGAGTTGTGGCTGTACAGGACATTGGTTAGGCCACTTTTTGAATATTGCATTTGTGAGAAACAAAGCTCACTCACTGCAATAATTTCAGTCCGAGACAAGATCTGAATCAGCAGGGCTTTTTATTTCACACTTGCAAGTGGGTGTGATGTCCACAAGGCAGGGACAAAACACACACCGTATTCAACAAATACTCGATATTTATACAATTTGGTTCCTATATGTTTTTTTTCTTATTTCATTGTTTCCCCCCTTGTTCACATCCTCCACTTCCCTGAGACCCTCCTGCTTATCTCATGTCTTATCCGGTCTTATCTGTGGAAAACATGTTCATTCCTGATGTCAGGCTATTTGCCCCTTTACAGCATCCTGTCACTAAGCCCTTCTAAATGGGTTTGTTCCTGTGTAAAAGTGGGAAACAGATGTTTATACCTATTGTTTGTTCAGGCATATTGAGGTTAACTGTCTGTCTTCACAGCATCTTATCACGAAGCCCTTCGAACTAGGATTAACCATTTATTACATTCTTAGCAAACCAATTAGCATTTCCTCCACAGAGTTCACATTCTTGTTGACTCAGCTCCTGGCTGAAACAATTGCACACTGAGTTTTAGTGAATTTAGAATTTGCAGAAGAAACATAAATTTCCTATATCCCACACATTCAATTCTGATCTCACTGCTATCAGAAAGATGCTGTTAAACTTGAAAGGACGCAGAAAAGATTTACAAGGGTGTTGCCAGGATTGGAGGGTTTGAGCTGTGGGGAAATCCCCACAGGCTGGGGCTTTTTTCCCTGAAGCATCAGAAGCTGAGGGATGACCTTATAGAGGTTCATAAAATCATGAGGCATATGAATATGATGAATGGCCAGGATAGCGGAGTCCTAAACTAGAGGGCATAGGTTTAAGATGAGAAGAGAAAGATTTATAAAGATCCTGAGGGGCAATGTTTGCATGCAGAAGGTGGTGCACAGATGGAATAAGCTGCCAGAAGAAGTGGTGAAGGTGGGCACAATTACAACATTTAAAAAGGCGGGTTTTAAGAAGATTTGTACTTCGGGTTGGGGTTCTACATCCATTTAAAAAGGTGTCTGGATGAGTATATGAATAGGAAGGATTTCAAGAGATCTGGGCCAAATATTGGCAAATGGGACTAGTTCTGTTTAGGATATCTGGTTGACACGGACAATTTGGACCAAATGGTTTGTTTCTGTTCTGTATGACTCTACAACTATAAATATAAAAACAGTAAGATTAAAGTAGTCTCCAAAAGGACGATGCAATGATCACTCTTACTGACACTGATATGGACAGATCCATCTGCAGTGGGCAGATGTTTAAGGATGAGGTCAAGTATGTTTTTCATTATGTTGGTTCCCTCACCATCTGCTGCAGATTCAGTCTAGCAGCTATCTTCTTTAGGTCCTGACCAGTTCGATGAGTAATGCTGCTGCCAAGCCACTCTTGCTGGCTGAGATTGAAATCTACCAACCAGAGTAGATTTTGCATCTTTGCCAACCACAGTGCTTTCTCTATGTGTTATTTAACATGGAGGAGAACTGACTCATCAGGGAGGATGGTTTGTAGCAATCAGCAGAAAGTTTCCTTGTCCACATGAAAGCAAAGTACTTTTGATGCTGGGAGATTTCAAGCAACTCAGATGTAGGAGCAGAAATAGGCCATTCAGCCCATCAAAGCTGAAAATGTGTTGCTGGAAAAGCGCAGCAGGTCAGGCAGCATCCAAGGAGCCCGAAACATCGATTCTCCTGCTCCTTGGATGCTGCCTGACCTGCTGCGCTTTTTCAGCAACACATTTTCAGCTCTGATCTCCAGCATCTGCAGTCCTCACTTTCTCCCAATTAGCCCATCAATTTGGTTCCAGAGTTCAAACAGATCATTGATTATCAGATTATCCTCAACTCTGATTTCATGCCTTTTCTCTATAAGCATTGATTTCCTTACTGATCAAAAATTTGTCCAATGGGCCTTAATTAATGATCCAGTCTCTGTAACCCTTCACAGTAAAAAAAATCTACAGATTCATTACCTGCTGAGAGAAGAAATTCCTCATCTGTTTTAAATGGGAAACCCCTCATTCTGAGATGATACTCTCTGGTCCTTGTCTTTCCCACAAAGGGAAACAACCTTTCTGCATATACCTGTCGAGTCCCCTGAGAATCTTGCATGTTTAAGGAAGGTCAACGTTTGTTCTTCCAAACCCCAATGACTGCAGGGTCAACTTACTCAATCATTTCTCATCAGAATATTCCTCCATACTCACAATCAGCCGGATGGACCTTCTCTATACTGTGCCAAATGCCAAGATACATTAGATAAGCAGAAAAAAAACATTTCACGATATTCTAGCTGTGGTGTGACTTGTGCCTTGTATAGTTTAGTTATGATTTTTAGCTTCCATTTCCTTTGAAATAAAGGCCAACATTCCCTTTGCTTTCCCAACACCCACTAAACTTAGATGATAATTTTTGTGATCCATGGATGAAGACGCCAAAATCCATCTCAGAGTCATAGAGTCCTCCAGCACAGAGACAGGCCGTTTGGTCCAAACTGGTCCATGCTGACCAAAATGTCCATCCACGCTAACCCCATTTCCCTGTACATGGTCCATATCCTTCTAAACCTTTTCCATCCATGTATTTGTCCAAATACCTTTTAAATGTTGTTAATGTACCTGCCTCAACCACGTCCACTGGCAGCTCATTCCATACGGGTACATCTCTGTCCATCTTCACTTTGGTGATTCGGGAACTTCCAACAACATGAATTCAGGGCAAAGTTAATAACATGGACCATCATGGTTTCATGAAGGAAAGCCAAGGTGGATTGGTTAAGATTAACTTAAGTTGCTGAATTATTGAAGAGGTAACAAAAGGTTAAGCAGAATTATACTATTGATTTGGTATAATATGGACTTCTGAAACGTGTTTGGTGCAATGTCACAAAACAGACTTGTCAGAAAAGGTTTAGTGCACAGGATTAAAAAGGGGCAATAACAACATTGGCTGAGAGGCAGGAAACATATAGTGATCAATAGATGCTTTCCGAATGAGAGAAAATTGGGGTTAGTGGAGATCAGTGTTGGGACCCTTTGTCTTCCTATTATTTACTGATGGTTTATACCCTGGATTTTGCTTCAAATTCACTCATGGGACATAGGCATTGCTAACTTGCGAGCATTTATTTCCCAACCTTATTTTCCCTTGAGAAGGTGGTAGCGAGCTGCCTTCTTGAACTACTGCAGTTCATGTGCTGTTGGTTGACCCACAATGCCCTTAGGCATTGTTACAGAATTTTCACCAAGTGACATTGAAAGAACAGCAATATATTTCCAACTTAGGAAGATGAGTAGCTTGGAGGAAACTTGCAGGTGGTGACATTCCCATAAAATGGTGTCCAACGATCATAAGTGAATTTCTGCAGTGCATCTTGGAGACAGTGCACACTACTGCTACTGAGCGTCGGCGGTGGTGGGAGTGCATGCTTGCGGATGTGGAACCAATCAAGTGGACTCCTTTGTCCTGGACAGTGCAGAAAGAGAGAAAGAGTGAGAGAGACTGAGAGCAAAGGAGAGAGAGAGAATCAGTATTAACATTTGCAAGGTCTGATAACAGAGGGGGAAAAGGCTGTTCTTGAATCTATATGAATGGGTATTTAAATGTTTATCTCCCTGCGTGACAGAAGATGGTGGGAGAGAGATTCACCAGGGTGGAAGGAGCTTTGGATCATAGAACATAGAACAATACAGCACAGAACAGGCCCTTCGGCCCACGATGTTGTGCCGAACATCTATCCTAGATTAAGCACCCATCCATGTTGGTTGCTTTCCTGAGGTAAGGGGTACCATAGATAGAGTCAATGGATGAAAGGCAAATTTGTATAGTTGACTGCGCTATGTTCATGACTGACTGGAGTTTCACGCAGCCTTGGGAAGAATAGATGCTTTACCACACCATGATGCATCCAGATCGTATGCTTTCTGTAGTACAGCTATAACAATTGATGCATCCTTGTGCATATGCTAAACTTCCTTAGCATCATGAGGAAATAGAGGCATTGTTGTGCTTTCTTGATCATTGCACTGACTTGAGTATACCAGACCAGATTGTTGGTGATCATCACCCCGAGGAACTTGATGCTCTCGACCATCTCCACTTCAGCACCATTGAACCACACAGGGGCCAGCATGTCCTCCTGAACTCAATCACCAGCTCCTTCATTTTGCTGATGTTGGTAGAGAAATGATCATCTGTACACTATGCCACTAAGAACTTCCTCCAACAATTTCCCTTCCACTGATGTAAGGCTCGCTGTCCTGTAATTTCCAGAATATCCCTAATACACTTCTCAACAAAGGAACAACAATGGCTATTCTTCAATCCTCTGGGATATCTCCTGTGACTAAATAGGATAGAAAGATCTCAAACAAAGCTCCAGAAATTTCCTCACCTGCTTCCCTTAGCACTCTGGGATAGATACCATCTGGTCCTGGAGACTTGTCTCCCTTAATGCTTTTTAAAACATTCATCAACTCCTTTTGTATCCCACGATGTCACAGAATATCAACATATTCCTGCTGAGACTCACCACCCACTATGTTCTTCTCCTTTGTGAATCCTGAGGTAAAGTATTTGTTGAGGATTTTACCCACTGATTTATCCAATGGGAATGAGCATTTGCTGATGTCACTAAAATAGGAGATATCATAGACAGTGAGGGACGTGAAGGAAATTGCAGCAGGACCCTGATCAGCTGGGGAAGTGGGCCGAGACATGGAAAATAGTGTTTAATATAGATAAGTGTCAGGTCTTGCATTTTGGAAAGTCAAATCAAGGCAGGAGTTTCATGGTGAATGGTAGGGTATTAAAGCTGTGTGATGGAACAGGGTGACCTTGGAGTTCACGTACATGATTCTCTAAAGGTGGAGTCCCAGGCAGATGGGGCAGGGAAGGAGACTTTTGGCACACTGAGCTTCATCAGGCAGGGCACTGAGTATAGAAGTTGGGAAGTTATGTTGCAGTTATACAGGACGTTGGTGAGGTCGCACTTGAATATTGTGTTCAGTTTTGGCCAACTTATTATAGGAAGGATGTTATGAAATTGGAAAGAGTGCAGAAGGAATTTACAATGATGGTACCTGGATTCAAGCGACTGAATTATAGGGAGAGGCTGGACAAGCTACGACTTTTTCTTTAGAGCGTAGGAGACTGTGGGTGAGGTAGGGAAGGGGGGGCGCTAAATAGAGGTAAATAAGATCGGGTGGATTACAGGAAGGTATAGGTGGGTTGGTAAGGGGGCAGACCAGTGGAAGATGGTATTTAACCCTAATAAGTGTGAAGTATTGCACTTGGGAAGAAGATAGAAGTTGCTGGAAAAATTGAAGAATGGCAGGACACTGGGTAGTTTACGGGAACAGGCGATCTAGGTATAATTGTTCACAAATCCCTGAAGTCGGCAGAGGATGTGAATGGAAAAGTTAAAAAGATATGAGGGACACTTGCTTTCATTAGACATGACATAGAGTATAAGAGCAAGGAGACAATGTTACAGTTGTACAGAGCATTGGCCAGTCAATAACTGGAGTGCTATGTGCAGTTCTGGTCACCTCAACACAGGAAGAATGTGATAGCATTATAGGGGTTACAGAGAAGGTTCACCAGGATGTTGTCTGGGATGGAGAAATGGAGCTGTAAGGATTTGATTGGCTTGGATTGATCTCTGTGGAACAGAGAAGAGTGAGAGTGGTCATGGTTGAGGTGTACAAGATGGACAGGGTGAGTGGAGAGCTGCTGTTCCCCTTGGTTGAGGGGTCAATCACAAGAGGGGCATAGTTTTAGGGGACGGGGCAGGAGATTCAGAGGGGATTTGGGGAAAAAAAACATTTTCAGTCAGAAGGTGGTGGGAATCTGGAATGCACTTCCCGGGAAGGGAATGGAGGCTGGAAACCTTGTAACCTTTAAAAAGTATTTGGCTAAGCATTTCAAATAACACAACATTTTAGGATATGGGACAAGTGCAGGAAAATCATGCACCTTTAGCGGTAGTTATGTCGGTGCAGACTTGATAAGCCGAAGGACCTTTTCTGTGTTGTATGAGGCTCTGAATTTCTCACTCAATAACCACCAGACCTTGTTTCAATCACCTTCCATTTGTCCTTATTTTCCCCTCATCACCCCAGCCCCCAGAATCCTTACCTTCTTTGAGGTTCAATCTGACTGATGGTTGCTGACACTTTGGATTTCCATTGGAACCACCTTTAACCTCATCAGAAAGCCTGTGAGTTCACAAAATTCCCCCCATGGTTCTGGGGAGAGTGGTGGAAATTGCCATTGAGTCAAACCCCAGAAATAGCTGTGACAGTGTGACCAGTTTCCTGTATAAATGTGACAGCAGACAAGGTGCGAGCAAATAGGATTCAGACAGTGCACTCACTGACACTCTCCAGCTCAGACACAATGAAACTGCTTCTTGTCATCGTTGCTCTTGGCCTCACCGTCAGCATCTGTGCTCAACAGCTCTCAGCAGGTCAGTCATTCATTCTTCTCTCACTGTCACTCACTCTGTAGCTCATTCTCAGTTGGGCTCAGTGTGACCTGGGAATGAATGCAATGTATGTTTAAATATTGTGACAGTCTGTGATTTCCCACGGTGACTCAGTGGTTAGCACTGCTACCGTACAGCACCAGGGACCTGGGTTCAATTCCAGCCTCGGGCGACTGTCTGTGTGGAGTTTGCACGTTCTCCTCGTGTCTGCCTGGGTTTCCACCCACAGTCCAACGATGTGCTGGTCAAGTGAATTGGCTGTGCTAAATTGCCCACAGTGTTAGGTGCATTTATGGGAATGGGTCTGGATGGGTTAGTCTACAGAGGGTCGGTGTTGGGGTGAAGGGCCTGTTTCTGTATTGTAGGGAATCTAATCTCATTCACTCTGTAGCTCATTCTCAATTGGGCTCAGTGTGACTTGGGAATGAATGTAATTTATGATTAAATATTGTGACAGTCTGTGATAACTGAATTCCCATTGCTTTCTCCACTTGTCTGTTTCAGCTCCCAGTATTCCAGTGGGTACGCTGTGCTGTGAGCATTATATCCGAACAGAATTGCCACTAGCCCGTATTGTGAGTTACATAAAAGCTCCCAGCTCTTTCTACTGTTCCCACGACGCTATCATGTGAGTATTGGTTCCTGCTATCTGAAAGGCTCCTTCTGTCTGACACTCGCTTCATTGAGATTGTAGTTGGAGAAATCCACTCCTTCTGCATTGTATTCTGTCCTGGGATCAGGAGTGAGCCCCCACTGACATTTGCCTTTTCAATTACACAGATTCCAGACCATAGCTGGCCGCCTGGTGTGTGCTAATCCGGAACATCCGTGGGTGCAGGATCGACTGACAGAGCTCACCGACAGGATTAGAAAGGATTGATCCTGATCTTCAACAATCCCTGGGGTTTGGTGATGCTGGACATCATCTGATCCTGAACATATACAAGTTTTTGTACCAATGCAAACTTTTAAAACTTTCTGCAGCTGGTATTCTGCAGCTTTATAAATTATCAAAAAGATGATATAAAGATTATATAGAGATTGCATTGTATGCTTAGAATATTTTCTTTTGGATAATTGATTAGCTACGGTCTGTTGATTTGTCTGTGGTTTCTGTCAGTTTTTTCTGTGTGTATTGATTTTCCCAAATGTCTTCCAATAAAATCAATTCACTTTCAAACCCAAGCTTGTCATTGGTGATTTGTGAATTTCATCCTCCCTGGCCACTCCAGCCAATGGGAAGACAGGAAGCTAAAGGGCTATGGAGAATTCCGACAGCTCATAGCTTTGAGCCTGCCTGACCCCTCCCTCACAACGAACCCCAGTGGGGGGGAACTGATTAGAGGCAATTCTGAGGAACAGAATTCATCTGTGTTTGGAGAGGCAGAGATTAATCAAGAACAATCAGCATGGTTCTGTTAAGGGGATAGTTGAGAGGTGTGTTTCTGACTTGAAGTCTGTGTCAGTGGTCCCACAGGGATGTTTGCTGACTTACTGCAATTGCACAAGTTGCTAGTGAGCCCACATCTGGATACCATGAGCAGTTTTGATTTCCTTATTTAAGGAATGATATGGTTTCATGGGAGGTAGTTCAGAAAAGGTTCCTGAGAATATTCCCTGGGATGGAGGGATTGTTTCCTGAGCAAAGGTTGGGATTCTGTTGACTGGAATTTAGAAAACTGAGAGGTGATCTCATTGAAACATTGGATTCTGAAAGGGCTTTGACAGGTTAAATGCTGAGAGGCTGTTTCAGCCATTCAACCGTTGCCTGCACACTGACTCTCCAAATGAGAATTAGAAGAGAGTGATAATCCCATGTGTTTCTCTCTGTAACTCTACCCAGTGTTTCTATCCAAATAATCATCTCATACTCTCTTGAAAACCTCAACTGAATCTGCCTCCTCCTTATTTCTAAGCAATACGTTCCGACTAAAAGCTTTCTCCTCACCTCACTCTTGTTTCATTTCTAGATCACTTTAAATCTGTGCTCTCTTATTCCCAATTCATTATCAAACATCAACAGCGTTTCCAAGTCTAACCCTTCCTGCCCCCTCAGAGGTTTGGAAGCCGGTATCAGATCCCCTATCAGCCTTTTTCTATCCAGCCCATCCACATAACTGACGTTTCTTATCCAGACTTGTGTCCCTCTTATGAACTCTCTCCATTGCATTCATGTCTTTTTTATATGTGACACGCACAACCACACAATACTTCAGCTGAGGTCTCCAAGTGTCACACCTTGTACTCCATGACCCTGGTATAAGTCAAGAACATTGTCTGCTTTATTATCTGCTCTCTGCACCTGTCCTGCCACCTTCAATCATCTGTGCACATACACACCCAGTCCCCTCTGCTTCTACAATCCTGTTAAACTTAATGAATCATCACCATTAATTTACATCAGGAAAAGCAAGGGTTCCAGTTCCGGGAACTCCAAGATGAACCTTCCTCCACATGAAAAATCTCCATTGTTCATGACTGTTTATTTCCCATCACTCAGCAAATTTTGTATTGACTTTACGACTGTTCCTTTTACACCATGACTTATAACTTTCCTCAAGTCTGGTGCGTGGCACTGCACTTTCAGAAAAGCCACATGCACCAAAGCAACAGTGTTACTCTCATCAGCCCTTTCCACCATCTCTTCCAACATTTTCAGTAAGTTAGACACAATTTCCCTTTTATAAATCCATGCTGACTGTTCCTAATCAACCCATCCTTTTCTGTGTGACTTCTGATTCTATCCCAAATAATTGTTTCTGGAAGTTTCCCTATCAATGAAGTTTAACCGACTGGTCTGGAATTGCCTGGATTATCTTTACAATTTTGTTTGAACAAGGCTGTAATATTTGGAATTTTCCATTCTTCCAGCAGGGATTCGATCAGTCTAATTTGGGGGAGTACCAACAGAGAGGGTGGTTTATTAGAGGAGTGAGTATGTGTACAGTGTTTGTTAGTTAAAGCTGTGGGCATTAATTGAGAGGTTATAACCCTGGCAAACTCTGCTTAGAGTGTTTAATAGGCCTTCGCAGAGTTCCAGGGAGGTGGAGGAGAGGATTAGCAAATCAATTCCGGGTAGGAGTGAAAGTAACAGGATGGTCATTATGGGAGACTTTAACTTCCCCAACAGAGACTGGGAAATGCTATAACTCGAGAATGTCAGATGGATCAGTTTTTATCCAATGTGAACAGGAGGGTTTCCTGACACAGTATGTCGAAGGGTCGACAAGAGGGGAGGCCACACTGGATCTGGTGCTTGGTAATGAACCAGGCCAGGTGTTTGATTTAGTGGTCGGTGAGCACTTTTGATAGAGTGACCATAGTTCAGTTACATTTAGTTTAGCAATGGAAAGGGATAGGTACATTTCACATGGCAAGAGTTATCGATGGGTCAAGGGCAATTATAATATGATTAGGCAAGAATTAGGATGCATAGAATGAGGCAGTAAAATGCCGTGGATGTGGCTAATGGAAATGTGGAGCTGGTTAAAGGAACAGATATTGCGTGTCCTTGATAGGTATGTCCCTGTCAGGCAGGAGGAAGTGATAAGGTCAGGGAACCGTGGTTTACTCCAGAAATTACATCCCTTGTTAAGAGGAAGAGGGAGGCTTATGTGACATTGAGGCGAGATGGTTCAGATGAGGCGATGGAGAGTTACAGGAAGAATTGAAAGAGAGAGTTAAGAAGAGCAAAGAGAGGACACGAGCAGTCTTAAGCAAACAGAATAAAGGAGAATTCTAAAGCTTTCTATAGGTATGTGAGGAATAAAGGGATCATTAAGGTAGGAATAGGGCCAGTCAAAGACAGAAGTGTGAAGTTGAGTGTGGACCCTGTGGAGATTGAAGAAGTGCTAAACGAACATTTCTCATTAGTGTTCACTCAGGAAAAGGAGAACATTGTAGAGGAGAAGAATGAGATAGGCGATATTAGTCTAGAAAGGATCGAGGTTAGTTACAAAGAGGTTTTATCAATTCTAGAAGGAGTAAAAGTAGACAAGTCCCCTGGGCCGAATGGGATTTATCTGAGGATTATCTGCAAAGCTACGGAGGAGATAATGGAGCTTTTGGCTTTAATATTTGAGTCGTCATTGTCTACAGGTTTAGTACCAGAGGACTGGAGGATTGTAAACGTTGTGTCCTTGTTCAAGAAGGGTAGCAGAGATGACCCAGGTAATTATAGACCAGTGAGCCTTACTTCTGTTGTCGTAAAGGTTTTGAAAAAGATTTTAAGAGATGGAACTTATATTCATCCAGCAATCAACAGTTTGATTTCAGATAGTCAACATGGTTTCATCAAGGGCAGGTCGTGTCTCACAAACCTCTGAGTTTTTTGAGAAGGTGTCCAAGCATGTAGATGAGGGTAGGGCAGTTGACGTGGTATACCTGGACTTCAGTAAAGACTTTGATAAGGTTCCACATGATAGGCTGTTGGAGAAAATACAGAGGCATGGAATTGAGGGTTATTTAGCAGTTTGGCTTTCTGAAAGATGGCAGTGAGTGGTGGTTGATGGAAAATATTCAGCCTGGAGTCCAGTTACTAGTGGTGTGCTACAAGGATCTGTTTTGTGACCACTGCTGTTTGTCATTTTTATCAATTAATTAGACACAGGCATAGGTAGATAGATTAGTAAATTTGTAGACGACACTAAAGTCGGTGGAGTAGGTGACAGTTTGGAAGTATGCTACAGGTTGCAGGGGGACTTGGATAAACTGCAGAATTGGGCTGAGAGGTGGCAAATGGAGTTCAATGCAGCTAAATGTGTAGTGATGCACTTTGGGAAGAATAACAGGAAGGCAGATGACTGGGTCAATGGAAAGATTCTTGGTAGTGTGGATGTGCAGAGGGATCTTGGAGTCCATGTGCATAGATCCCTGAAAGTTGCCATCCAGGTGGATAGTGCTGTTAAGAAGGCATATGGTGTGTTAGGTTTCACTGGTAGAGGAATTGAGTTCCGGAGCCGCAATGTCATGCTGCAACTATACAAAACACTGGTGCAGCCACACTTGGAATATTGGGTGCAGTTCTGGTCACCCCATTACAGATCAATTTACTTGTCGACTGGGATCCAAACTAACAATTCCATTCACCTTGGTCGCATCTCCCCATAATCTCCTTCGCTCCATGGGGAATAACCCCAGTGTCACTGACAAACCTTGCACATAAATTACAAACCACAAGAGCTGCTGATACTGGAAATGAGAAACAAAAGTAGAAATTGCTGGAAAATCACAGCACATTTGGCTGCACCCGTGGAGAGAAATCAGAATTAACGTTTCAGATCCAGTGAGCCGTCTTCAGAACTGATGGTAGCTTGGAAAAAGCTGTTTTGAATGGAGTGGCTAACGTGGGCGGAGGAGATGAAGAGTGAACGATAGGTGGAGATAAAGCCCGAAGAGACAAAAGGACAGTTGGACAGGCAAATAAATGGATACCGGTCAGCCTGGGAGAGTGAAGGGCCAATGGGAATTATTCATGGCTAACAATGGGTCGTGTGTAATAGCAGACCTGGTGATAACAAGATCTGGTGTGCCGGGGTTGGGTTAAGGACAAGGTGCCTCATGCTCTACAAACATTGAATTCAATATTGAGTCCAAGAAGGCTGCAGTGTTCCCAAGTGAAAAACGAGGTGCTGTTCATCCAGCTTGTGCTGCGTTTCACTGGAGCGCTTCGACAAGCCTGAGACAAAGATGTTAGGATGGGCCAATGGGGTGCATTGAAGTGACTGCCAATGGGAGGTTCAGGGTGGTTCAAGCAGTCACCCAGTCTACCCTTTGTTTCCCCCAATGTAGAGAAGACTATATTATGAACAGCAAATACTCCCCGATGAGATTGAATGAAGGGGGCAAAAGTGAGGACTGCAGATGCTGGAAACCAGAGTCTAGATTAATGTGGTACTGGAAAAGCACAGTAGGTCAGGCAGCATCCTGGGATCAGGAAAATTGACCTTTCAGGCAAAAGCCCTTCATCGGGAATGGGGAGGGCTTTTGCCGGAAACATCAATTTTCTTGCTCCTTGGATGCTGCCTGACCTACTGTGCTTTTCCAGCATCACTCTAACCTTGCCTATATACCCTCCGTATGGAAGAACTGTATTCCATACTCTCAGTTCCTCCATTTCCATCGCAGCTGTGCTAATGATGCCGTCTTCGACAAGGGAGCATCCAAAATGTCCACCTTCTTCCTCAGCTGAGGGTTCTCTAGCACCGTAGTTGACAGGGCCCTCAGGAAGGTACAAGCAGGAGCCCTTCATTAGGATGTATAGGCAAGGTAACTGTGGGAGTCCATAGGTTTGTGGGGATATTGGTGGCTAGCCTATCCCCAGAAGTGTAAACAGAATGTCGAGGAAAGGATGGGAGGAGACAGAGACTGACCAGGTGAAGGTGAGGTTGGGGTGGAAATTGGAAGCAAAATTAATAAACTTTGCGAATTCCGGGCAAGAGAGAGAAGCAGCACTGATGATATTATTGATAGACTGGAGAAAGTGCTGTAGGTGTGGGCTGGAATAGGACTAGAACAAATTGTTCCATATAGCTCACAAAGAGAGAGGCATAACTGGAGCCTGTGTATTATGGACCAGGCCAGAATCCCTCCAGATATTTTAAGAAAGTAGCCTAGACTCTAATTTTGTCTTATTTTAAAGGCAGATGTGGTGTGGCTATTCCAGGTGTGATGCAGCTGATCAGGGTGGTGGTGGAGGTTATTTTTCAGACTGGAGGCCTGTGACCAGTGGAGTGCCATAAGGATCGGTGCTGGGTCCTGTATTTTTTGTCATTTACATAAGCGATTTGGATGTGAGCATAAGAGATACAGTTAGTAAGTTTGCAGATGGCACCAAAATTGGAGGTATAGTGGACAGCGAAGAGGGTTACCTCAGATTACAACAGGATCTGGACCAGATGGCCCAGATGAGAAGTTGCAGATGGAATTTCATTCAGATAAATGCGAGGTACGGCATTTTGGGAAAGCGAATCTTAGCAGGGCTTATACACTTAATGTTAAGATCCTAGGGAATACTGCTGAACAAACAAACCTTGGAGTGCAGGTTCATAGCTCCTTGAAAGTGGAGATAGGATAGTGAAGAAGGCGTTTGGTATGCTTTCCTTTATTGGTCAGAGTACTGAGTACAGGAATTGGGTCGTCATGTTGCAGCTGTACATGACATTGGTTAGGCCACTGTTGGGATATTGCGTGCAATTCTGGTCTCCTTCCTATCGGAAAGATGTTGTGAAACTTGAAAGGGTTCAGAAAAGATTTACAAGGATGTTGCCAGGCTTGAGCTACAGGGAGAGGCTGAACAGGGTGGGGCTGCTTTCCCTGGAGCGTCGGAGGCTGAGGGGTGACCTTATAGAAGTTTACAAAATTATGAGGGGCATAGATAAGATAAATAGACAAAGTCTTTTCCCTGGGTTCGGGGAGTCCAGAACTAGAGGGGTGAGAGCGGAAAGATATAAAAGAGACCTAAGGGGCAATGTTTTCATGCAGAGGGTGTTACATGTATGGAATGAGCTGCCAGAGGATGTGGTGGAGGCTGGTACAATTGCAACATTTAAAAGGCATTTGGATGGGTATATGAATAGGAAGGGTTTGGAGCGATATGGGCTGGATGCTGGTAGGTGGGACTAGATTGGGTTGGGATATCTGGTCGGCATGGATGGGTTAGACCAAAGGGTCTGTTTCCATGCTGTACATTTCTATGACTCTAAATCACTTGGCTTTAAGCAAAGCAGAACTTATTTAAACATCACAGTTCAAACACAATCAAAATTAAATGGAAGTTAAAATAACAACTATTGGAAACTTAACCATCTCGATACACCAACTTAACTAAGGAACTGTTTCAATCCAGTAACATTCCATGAACACGCTCCTTGAGATAAAGGTAAATTGAAACACAGATTCTTACAGGTAGGAGGTAACAATATTCAAAGAGATTTCAGAGGGGAAGTCAGTCAGGAATCAGCTGCTGAAATTTGCAATCTTTCCTGGACTCCGGCATCTTGTACTTGCCACAGCTAAACCGAACAAGAAAACGTCCAAAATGGGGGAACTGGCTACTCTCCCGCCATTGTTAAACCTGGGCTCTTTCTGGAGCCCTCAGCATCTTTTCCTTTACGATCTGTCTGAAAAACATCCCAAGGACAAAACAACCTGATTAAAGTGATAGCATCGTCACACATGTGGGTACCCACGGACACACCTCTAACCTGAAGAAAGTGAGGGGAGTTAAAAGAGACGTTCTTCGAGTGAGGAGATTGGTGGTAGATTGGGATGGTTCCGGCCTTTTTCCCAGAAAGAATGGACAGCCCTGCGACCATCCTGATGGGGGATGGATGAGTAAAGGGATTGCATGTCCGTGAGAAAGAGGAGGAGGCTGGAGCCCCTGAACAGGAAATTCTAAAGAGGATGATAAAAATAACATCCGCTTTATGTTATTCCTTCCATAAAGAGGAATCACAGACGTAAGTGGGAAGGGACTGGACAAGGGAAGCAAAAACTGAGTTGAGATAGGAAGAGATGAGATCTGTGGGGTAACAACAGGCAGAAACAATGGGTTTGCCTGGGCAGTCTGGTTTGGGGATTTTGGAAAGGGGCTGGAAGTGAGCTGCGCAGAGTTTGGAGGCTATGAGCTTCGAGGCAGTGAGGGCTCTGATCACCAGGAGAAATGAGGTTAACTGACACAGTGACCTGATGTTTGATTGTGGATCATGGTCCATGGGGAGATGGGGAGAGGCATCAGAGAGTTGGTGCTCAGCCTCTGCAACATATAGGTCAGTCCATCAGACAACTGAGAGCATGCAGGCCAATCATTTCCCAGGAGAATCAGTTGGAATGGGTGAAGGAGGCACAGACATTGAGGAGACCAACATCACTGTGACAGTTTTCAATGAACAGATCAAGTGCCGGTAAATGGCCAGAAGGAGGTGTCCAGATCAAGGGAGTGTGTTGGAGGTCGGTAAAGGGGCTGTGGGCTGGGGAGAGGGCTCTTGTTCAAAGAAACAGGCAGAGAGGTGAAGGCAACGGAAGAAGAGTTCAATGTCATGTCATGTCTGAAATTCATTACGGTAGGAATGCTGAGGGATGGAACTGAGACCTTTATTGAGGACAGTTCGATTAGCATCAGAAGATCAGCAGGGATAGTAAATACGTGACAGGAGGTGGGGTTGGGAAGAGGGGATGGAGTCAGAGGGAAGGAGAGGGAAGGAAGGTTCCAGAGGACCCTGGCTATCTATGCATTGTTGCATCTTCTGCCCTGATGGCTCAAAGGGGAAGAAAAAGTTTCTTGTTAACCCAGCAAATAATCTAGGAGATGAAGTGGAACTGGGGAGTGGTGCAACCCTGAACCAGCAGAAGGTGGTGCTCTTGGAGAGAGAGCTCAAGTGTGTGCGAATGATGATGGATGGCACTGAATGTGGCCTTCAGGATACGCCAGGAACAGTTGTCTGTGGAAATTTGCTCATCACAGAGACAACGGTGATCCTGAGTAGATTCAAAACATGAGAAGGGTGAGCCTCAGCAGGAGGCAGTCACTGAGGAACATGATTTGTCTGTAGAGATGGGTTTTAGCAAATACCTTGTCAGTCACCAGGAGTGATAGCAAAATTAATCATAGAATCGCTGCAGTGTGGAAGCAGGCCATTCAGCCCATTGAGTGCACACTGACTCTCCAAAGAGCATCCCACCCAGACCCCTATAAGCCTGCATTTCTGATGGCCACTTCACTTCACCCGCACATCTGTGGACTCAGTAGCAGCCCTTCAGCTCTCAGTGTTGTGTCACTATTTTACTCCAAGATCAAACTAATCTACATTTCACTATCATCCATGCGCTTATCCAAGAGTCACTTAAATATCCTGCATGTATCTGACTACCACCATTTCTGGGAAAAATGGCGAGAAAAGTGATGTGTTGCAGCTGCAGCAGGAGGGAGTTAGTGGATGCCAGTGGGATCCATATTTGC
Organism: Hemiscyllium ocellatum; assembly: GCF_020745735.1. Classification (NCBI taxonomy): domain Eukaryota; kingdom Metazoa; phylum Chordata; class Chondrichthyes; order Orectolobiformes; family Hemiscylliidae; genus Hemiscyllium; species Hemiscyllium ocellatum. Next base: position 74,775,841 of record NC_083417.1, read on the forward strand.
AAGAAGTGACTGTAGTCCAAATAGCTCCAACTCAAAGTTGATGAGCTGGAGTCTGAGCGCTTGAGTCTGCAATGCATCTGGGAATGGGATCGTTACGTGGACACCATTCCAGGAGGCAGTCGCATTTCTCAGGTTTGGTTTTTCACGTTTGGTCAGGGATTTGAGGGGGATTTCATTGTGGGCTGAGAGTTGTGGGAGTAGTTCACACATTCTCCACTCCTTCCACTGTCTCAAACCATGGGGAATAGACTGAGTGGTTCACACTTATACTATTGGGCCAATAGAGCTTGCAGAGGCTCCCAATTCATTCACACAATGACCTCAGCTCTTCCACTTGAGAATGGCAATTAGACTTTGTATAATCACAAGCACGTCATTTGATATGACAGAAATGATAAGAACCAAGACTGCAAACCACACAGAGTGTTTGTTATTTTCAATTTTAGACCAAACTCCCACTACTCAGCCCACAGTGCAGAGTCTAACGGTCCCTGTTCACTTCATGCAGCAATCACCAGGATATTCCCACTCTGTCTATGTTGTTCAGTCGCCTGAGGTCATTGCAGGGGAAAATGTGAGTACAGACCTGGGATTAACAATTTGTATGGGCTACAGGAAGGGTATTACTTTATCGTTAGTTGCCTGAAGTTAAAGGATTATCTACTCTGAGTTTGATATTGACTAAAAGATTACTGGAGTCTCTGTGTGAAATTTGTCTTTTCACATCAGTCTAACACATTAATTAAGAAGTGAATAATTTTGGCTCACCTCACTTCTGGTTACTCACACAGCTTTAAGAGTTAGGACAATTTCCCTGTAAACCTCTTGCTAATTCTTATTCAGCAACCACTACTTATGGGTGGCACGGTGGTTAGTACTGCTGCCTCACAGTGCTATAGAAGGCAACTGTCTGTGTGGAGTTTGCACATTCTCCCCGTGTCTGTGTGGGTTTCCTCCGGGTGCTCCGGTTTCCTCCCACAGTCCAAAGATGTGCAGGTTAGGTGAACTGGCGATGCTAAATTGCCCATAGTGTTAGGTGAAGGGGTAAATGTAGGGGAATGGGTCTGGGTGGATTGCTCTTTGGAGGGTCAGTGTGGACCTGTTGGGGCGAAGGGCCTGTTTCCACACTGTAAGTAATCTAATACTCATTTAAATCCACTCTTCACCTTCCATTTGTCTTCTCTTCCACCTCACAATTCCCTGTAATAATCCTTATCTTCTTTGAGGCTCAATGTGATTAATCGTTGCTGACAGTTTGGACTTCCATTGGAACCATTGTTAACACTGAGATGTTACAGCCATGGCTAAGGGAGGGACCGGACTGGCAGTTTCATGTGCCAGGGTACAGTTGCTTTAGGCAGGAGAGAGGTGGTGGAAGGAGGGAAGACGCGAGTTGCATTTTTGATTAAAGCGATTTTCACAGCAATAATCGGTGGCAAAATAACTGAAGAATCATCCAGTGAAAGTTTGGGGGTGGAGCTAAGAAATATGAAGGGGATGGTGACGTTATTGGGGTTGTACTATAGCCCCCCAAATAGTCAACGGGAATTAGAGGAACAAATATGCAGAGAGATTAGGGAGGCTTGCCAGAGCAATAAGGTTGTCAAAGTAGGGGATTTTAATTTTCCTAACATAGACTGGGACTGCCAGAGCATTAAGGGCTTAGAAGAGGTGGGGGGAATTTGTTAAGTGCATTCAAGAAAAGTTTCCTCAAGCAATATACAGAAGGTCCTGCTTGGGAAAGGGCATAACTCAACCTATTCTTGGGAAATAGGGCAGGACAGGCAACAGAGGTAACAGTCGAAGAGTACTTTGGGACCAGTGACTATAGTTCTATTAATTTTAAAATCCCTACAGAGAGGGGCAAAGGTTCAACTTCTAAATTGGAGCAAGGTACATTTTGAGGTTCATGCCAGGTGCCTGGAATGCATTGCCAGCAGAGGTAGTCGAGGCAGGCACGGAAGAGTCATTTAAGATGCGTCTGGACAGATGCATGAGTAGGTAGGAATAGAAGGATACTGATGCTTAGGAATTGGGTGACAGGTTTAGACAGTGGATTTGGATTGGCTCAGGCTTGGAGGGCCAAAGGCCTGTTCCTGGGCTGTAAATCCTTTTGGTCTTGATGGAGTTAGACAGATTGAATGGAATGATACGTTTGCAGGCAAAGGGACCTCCAGCAAGTGGGAGACCTTTAGAAATGAGACAGTTAGAGTTTGAGGTGTATACATTCCTGTGAGGGTAAAAGGCAAGGTTGACAGGTTTAGGGCACCCTAGATGACGAGATATTGAGGTTTTAATGAGAAACACTAAGAAGTTATGGGTCAGGTACAGGGAACTGGGATCAAGGGAATCCCCTAGAGGTATATAGGGATACATGAGTTTACTGGAGGAGGAAATCAGGAAGGCAAAAAGGACACTGAGATAGCCTTGGTTCAGAAGATTAAGGAGAATCCAAAGTGCTTCTTTAAGTATACTAAAGGAAAAAGAATAACTAGGAAGAGAATAGGACCCCTCAAGGATCAAAGTGGACATGTATGCATAGAACTGCAGGAAATGGGCCAAGTTCTCAATTTCTCCACTGTGCTGACCATGGAGAAAGACATGAAGATTGAGAACTTGGGGAGGTTATCTGTCATATCTTGAGGACAGAGTCAAGAATGTGGGGCTGGAAAAGCACAGTAGGCCAGGCAGCATCTGAGGAGCAGGAGAATCGTGTTTTGGGCATAAGCCCTTCATCAGGAATCTCGAGGACAGTCCATATCACAACAGAGGTGGTGCTGGATATATTTTAGAATGTATGAAGGTGGAAAAAACTCCTGGTCCTGACCACCTATATCCAAGAACACTGCAAGGCGCTAGAGAAGAAATTGTGGGGGCCCTGGCTGATATTTTTGCATCGTTTGCCGCTGGTTAGGTTCCAGAAGACTGGAGGGTAGCGAGTGTTGTGTTCTTATTCAAGAAGCGCTACAAAGAAAAACCTGAGAATTTCAGACCAGTAAGCTTAATATCTGTGGTAGGTAATTTACTTGAAAAGATTCTGAGAGTTAAGGCATCCATGCATTTGGAAAGACAAGGTTTGATTCGGAATAGTCAGCATGGCTTTGTGCATGGGAGATCATACCTCACAAATTTGTTAGAGATCTTTGATAAAGTGACCAGGAAGGTTGACGATGGCAGGGCGGTAGACGTAGTCTATATGGATTTCAGTAAGGCCTTTGATAAGGTTTGACATGGTAGGTTAGACCACATGGAATCCGGGGGTGCTGGCAAATTGGAAACACAATTAGAAGGATGCTTGTCAGGCTGTGGAATCCCTCAGGGGTTGATACCGGGCCCATTGTTGTTTGTGATCCATACCCATGGTTTAGATGACAATATACAAGGCATGATTAGTGAGTTTGCAGATGACACTAAAATAGGAGGCATTGCAGACAGTGAGGGAGGTTATCAGAAATTGTTGTAGGACTTAGATCAGCTGCAAAAGTGAGCTGATCATTAGGAATTGGAGTTTAAGTGTTTTCTTACACGTATGGAATGCCAGTGGAAGTGGTTGACGTGGGTACATTTAAAAGGCATTTGGACAAATACATGAATAGGAAAGGGTTAGAAAGATATGGACCAAGTACAGAGAAATGGGGTTAGCATTGATGTACATTTTGGTTGGTGTGGAGCAGTTTGGGCCAAACGGCCTGTATGGGACTCTATGGCTCTCTCTGTCACGAAGCCCGAGACTCCACAAATGTCCCCGGATGGCTGTGGGGAGATGTGGTGGAAATTGCAACTGAGTCAAAAACCTAAAAATAGCTGTGATGGTGTGATTAGTTTCTTGTATAAATCAAGCCACACAAAAAAAAAGGGCGAGTGAGATAAATTCAGACAGTGCAGCCACAGACATTCTCCAGCTCAGCCCCAGTGAAGCTGCTCCTTGCCAATATCGCTCTCAGCCCCAGCATCTGTGCCCAGCAACTCTCTGCAGGCCAATCTTTCATTTGTTCATTCATTCTCTCTTGTGACTCTCTGCAACTCAGTTTCTAACCTGTCCTCTAATAAGCGTCATTCAGATTTAAGATCTGGGTGTACATGACAATCAGTAATTACAGAGCAAATCATCAACTCAGCGCTCTCCAGGAACTGTCCCTTCTGAAAATATTCCCAGTCTCTCGCCTGGACTGCTCAGGCTGGGATATGTTCTCCCACTTCATGCATTCTCTGGAGGAAGGGAAACCTCTTAATTGTAGTCCAACTGTTTTTTATTCATCAACTTAAATGCATGTTGCTTCCCTTTAGCAGGACATTGAAATAATGTCCCAGACTCTGTATTATACTTGTGCAACTGTCAAAAACCCTCCCAGATGTTTCCTCTGCTCCAGGCGGGGACAGAATGCCATCTTGTGGAGCATTTCAGGAAACATCTCTTGGCGTTCACACACACCCACTAACCCCAACCTCCTGTGGCTGACCACTTCAACTCCCCTTCCAACTCCACCAAGGATATAAAATACCCGCACCTCCTCCACCACCAAATCCAAGCCACTGCAGGAAGAACGTCTCGTCTTCCACCTTGGGACTCTTCAACCACACGGAATCAATGTTGATATCACTAGATTCCAAATCTCTCCTCCCCTCACCTCATCCCAGATCCAAGCTGGCACGACCCTCTTGACTTATCCCTCCTGTCCATCTTCCTACGCACCTATCTGCTCCACCCCCCCCCCGACCTATCACAATCACCACCCTTACCACCTGCATCCACCTAATGCCTTCCCAGCTATCTTCTCCACTTAGCCCCATCCTCCTATTTATCTCTCCGGCCGCTTTCCTCCCCCCCACATTCCTGAAGGACATATGCCCGAGTCTTGTGCGCACCTAAATTGGAAGGGGACTAATATACTGGCAAGGAAATTTGCTAGAACTGCTTTGGAGGATTTAAACTTAAGGTGGAGTGGGGGTGGGACCCAGGAAGATAGTGAGGAAAGAGATTGATGTGAGACAGGTACAGCTGAGAACAGAAGGGAGTCAAACAGGCAGGGACAAGGTAGGACTAATAAATTAAAATCCATTTATTTCAATGCAACGGGCCTAACAGGGAAGGCAGATGAACTCAGGGCATGACTATGACCTTTAGACTATGACCCTTGGGTCTGGATTCCCCAGTCAATAGGAACATCCTTCCTGCTTTAACCTTTTTAGCTTTGTTAGAAATTTATAAATTTCTAGGAGATGCCCCTTATTGTTGTAAACTCCAGTGAATACAAACCTAACTGTCTAGTCTGTCTTCATACATCAGTTCTGCCACCCCAGGAGTCAGTCCCGCCATAGTCAGAATATCTTTCCCTGATAAGGAGACCAAAGCAGCAGAGAATATTTGGCATATTTGTGAAATATTGTATATTTTTAAGGCAGAGATGCATAGATTGGTGTTAAGCAAGGGGTTGGCAGGAATGTGGATTGGAGGTTATAGTCAGATCAGACATGACTTTATCAAAAGGCACAGCCGGTTCGACCGAGATGGCTATTAAGTCTTTAATCAGTTAGAATGGAGATACAGACTTCGACTGATCAAAATGTAAATCCCAGAACATCTTTCAAGTCATTGTCCCCATGATAACTTCAGGTTTGATCAGAATAAAGGTGACACATTAGGTCAGACAATGCATTTGAGACACGAGGCCATATTTCAAGCCTGTTTGTACCTCATCATGGAGCCAGACTGGTTTTACTTCTAGAGTAGGAATTTATAAAATGCCACATTGACTGTCTCCAGATTGTGTGCTTTTTGAACAAAATAGAACGTTTCTGACAATTCAATAGCCATCCAGATTTGTTCAACACATTCACTGTATGACCCTTTGACCTCTTACTACAAATTCTGTGCCTGATGTATTCTCTTTCACTAGCTGCCTGAGGAAGGAACAGGGGGTTCTGAAAGCTGGTGGTTTTAAATAAACCTGTTGGACTATAACCTGATGTTGCGTGATTTTTGACATCATCTATAATGTTCATCTTTTCTTGTGTGTTGGTCTGAGGATTGCTGTATTTGTATTTTGGCTACTATGTAAAACACGTTCTACTAAAGCAAACACACCAGAAAACTGGTTTGCCTCTACATTCTGAAGTTGCAGCAACAGAGGGATTTAAAACACTTTATCTAAAACATCGACCTGTTACAATAACCAAGAAATGAGGGAAGAGAAAGATGCTGTCCAACATCTCTTTCTGCCTGCTTACTTAACCACTTTCACAAACTGTTGACCACACAATTTTCCCTCTCACTTCCCATTCTCCCTCTTCAGCAATGTCCCTTTATATTTGTCAACCCCCCCCACCCCGAAAAATGCAAGCATTGACCAAACTTCTACAAACTTCCATTCCCCCCTCTAACTCCTTCCAAAGTCCTTAAATGTACTTTTGACTTCCAAATTGGTCTCAATCTTTCCTGGAACTCCACAAGATCATAAGACATAGGAGTGGAAGTAAGGCCATTCGGCCCATCGTGTCCACTCCGCCATTCAATCATGGCTGATGGGCACTCTAACTCCACTTACCAGCATTCTCCCCGTAGCCCTTAATTCCTTGTGACATCAAGAATTTATCAATCTCTGCCTTGAAGACATTTAGCGTCCCGGCCTCCACTGCACTCTGTGGCAATGAATTCCACAGGCCCACCACTCTCTGGCTGAAGAAATGTCTCTGCATTTCTATTCTGAATTGACCCCCTCTAATTCTGAGGCTGTGTCCAAGGGTCCTAGTCTCCTCGCCTAACGGAAACAATTTCCTAGCGTCCACCCTTTCCAAGACATGTATTATCTTGTAAGTTTCTATTAAATCTCCCCTTAATCTTCTAAACTCCAATGAATACAATGCCAGGATCCTCAGCCGTTCCTCGTATGTTAGACCAACCATTCCAGGGATCATCCATGTGAATTTCCGCTGGACACGTTCCAGTGCCAGTATGTCCTTCCTGAGGTGTGGGGACCAAAACTGGACACAGTACCCCAAATGGGGCCTAACCAGAGCTTTATAAAGTCTCAGTAGACTCCTTCCGATTGGATTCTGCCTGTCACAGTATAGGAACAATTCCTAAACCCACAAATGCCATCCTGTGTGACACTCTTGACCGGTCTGCAGCCTTTGACAGTGACTACCCCCATCCTGCTCCAAACCCCTGTTCAGCTACGGGGGCGATTGCTTTCTGCTACTTTTCTTATTATCTGTCTCACTGCAGTCAGATGATTAATGGCTTCGCTTCCTGCTCCAAACCTACCCCAAAGATCGATCTGTTCTTATTTCTCAACTTTATACCACAACGCAATGACATAATCTGGAAGATGTAGTCTTTCATGTTTGCTGACAAAACCCACCTGATCATCACTTCTCACTCCCTGCACACAGTCACTAAGTTATCAAAATACTCAGCAGAGAACCAGCAGAGATTTCATCCAAATATAGATTAGTCAAACTCTCCTGCACAGCCACTGACTGCAACAGGTCAAATTCTGTATTTAGTAGAGAAAGTATGCTGGAGAAATTGATGGAATTGAAAGCTGATAAATTCCCAGAATACTTAGGGAAGTGGCAGTAGAAATAGTGAATGCTTTGGTAGTCATCTCCTGAAGATTCTTTAGACAGTGGAACAGTTCCAACAGATTGCAGGGAAAAAGAAGTGGAGAGATAAAAAGGGAATTATAGATCAGTCACTCTGACATCAAAAGTGGGAAGATGCTCGAGTTTATCAAGGATTTTATAGCAGTGCACATTGAAAACAGTGGTAGAATCAGACACAGTCAGCATGGCTTTTACAAAAGGGAAATCATGCTTGATAAATGTACCAGAATGCTTTTGACAACGTAGTTGGTAAAGTTGATCAGGAGGAGCAAGTAGATGCGGTTTATTTTTAGAAGAATTTTGACAAACTCCCACATAAAATGTTAACGTGCATGGGATTGGGGAGTATGTTGATAGAAAAGTGATTAGCAGACAGAAAACAAAAACTAGGTAAAAACAACATTTTTCTGAATGGGAGGTAGTGACTCGTGGTATATAGCAGGGATTGGTATGTTATGAACACCTGGAGTCCTAATATGTTAAATTATTTAAATGATGAAACTACATGTAATATTCCAAAATGTGCAGATGACACAAACCTGGGTGGAAGGGTGAGCTGTCTGGGAGGATGCAGAGATGTTTCAATGTGATTTAGAGTAAGTGAGCAAATGCATGGCAGACGCAGTATAATGTGGATAAATGAGGTTATCCACTTTGGTGGCAAAAATAGGAACCCAAATTATTATTTGAATGGCTGTAAATTGAGAGATGGGAAAATTCAATGAGACCTGGGGGTTATCATGCACCAGCTACTGAAATTAAGCATGCAGTTGCAGCAGGCAGTAAAGATGACAAATTGGATGCTGGCCTTCATAGTGAGAAGATTCCAGTAGGAACAAAGTATCTTGCTGCTATTATACAGGGCATTGGTGAGGCCACACCTGAAATATTGCATGCAGGTTTAGTCTCCTTACCCGAGGACTCTTTCTACAGAGGGAGAGCAGTGAAGGATTAAAACTCAATTCCTGGAACGTCAGGATTGATGTATGAGGAGGGGTTTGAGTCGGTTAGGATTATACTCACCGGAGTTTAAAAGAATGAAGGAGGTCTCATTGAAACCTTTAAAATTCGAACAGGACTACAGAGGTTAGATGCAAGAAGGATGCTCTGGTGGTGAGTCATCCAGAACCAAGGGTCATAGTTTAAAGATAAGGGACAAACCTTTTAGGGCTGAAATGAGGAGAATTTCTCCACCCAGAAAGTGGGGAGCGTCTACCACAGGAAATGGTTGAGATCAAAACATTGCGTTTCAAGAATGTAAATATAGCTCATGTGGCTATAAAAATATCAAGAGATACGGGGGGTGGTTAGGGTTAGGGTATTGAGCTCAATGATCAACTATGTTCGTGTCGAATGGCAAAGCAGGCTCAAGGAGTCGAAAGGCCTACATCAGCTCTTATTTTCTATGTTAATCTGCAAGACAGCTCTCCTAATTTTGGCACTCATTCCCAAACGTTAGTAAGGAGGAGTATGTCGGGCTTACCTGGGTTCCTTCATTACTTGTGCAGTAGCATTGCATTACTACCCACCCTGTGTACAAGTGCAAATAGGTGTCTGTGTGCAATGTGTGCATGTGTGAGAAAGCAAAACTGTATGACCACGTGTGCAAGAATGACAGTGTGTGACCTTGCATATAAGTGTGACTGCATGTGTACAGTCCTGTGCTGTATAATACAATAACAGGGGCATGTCACTCACCTGGAAATATGACTAGTTGATACTGGAGACTTTAATCATTGCTTTACATACATGGCAGTGATGGTTACAAAATATCAAGTGAAGCTTACATTTTAAAACTTATCATAAATGCCTCAAAAGGAGGAGAGTCTGAGTCAATATTTCAGTCACTCCTTCAAAAACCCAAGCCACTGGGGGTGGGTAGGAGCCCAGGGTGGGGCACACACTGATCAATCCCAGTCAGTTCCAGCCTGTCTCCCAGAGGAGCAACTGCACCCTCAGCAATGTGCTCTGGCCAGTGTGTGAAAGGGAACGGGCAGGAATCCTGCAGGAGATGGGGATGGCAGGGTGGTAAGGGCACAATGAGGGAGAGATGGGGAGGCAACAGCAAAGGAAGGAATGGGCAAGGAATAAGGGAGAAGGAAAGGAAAAAGAAAGGAAGTGTCCTCCAAGCTGTGATGTGAAAAGCCATGGCTTCAGACTCTCCATGTTGAATAAACTGATGAAAAGGACAGTAAAACATCACAAACCTTCAGTAATAGATCAGCCAGGATTTCCAAGCTGGTCTGTAGTTGCAGCACAATCACACCATTGCACTGGGTAGGAACACCAGGCCAGTGACAAAGCACATTGTCCCATGCTGTTTAAGCTTATAGAAAACCTGACAAGAGGACAGCAGGAGGGCCTGGGAGCAATTACACAACATCAATCATGCACAGCATCAAAACCCTCACAGAGTCACTGGGAAACAAGAGGCAAAGAGCTTACATAGGGAGAGTCACGAGTAGTTCAGTTGCTCTGTGGATTGGTCAACGTGTATGGTGACTGTATGGGCTCCACCCTCTCAGTAACAGCTCAGAGATTGAACTGTAGACGGTTAAGTCCCATTCCCAATCCGTATGAGCGGGGAAGAAATGCTAGCAGTCTCCATCCCCAAACACTGCGAACCCCTTCATCGCACACCAACCAGATGAGCTCTTGGCAATGTCCGAGGATTCGGGGAAAGCAGCAACTGGAGTTGCCCAGGCCTTGCTATGAGTTACCTGCTGAAAGTGAGGGAGGTGTCAGAGCACAGCAAGCAGACAGGAATTTGGAAGCTAAAACTTGACTCTGATTTGAGGCAGGCTAGTGTGAGCAGCATTGCAGTGTTGGCAGACACAAACAATCCTCCTCACCCTGCAAGACACCAAACAGCATGGAGTTTAACTACATCAAGAGGCTCAGTGAAGAAGCATGTGGTCTTGATCTGGTGTATATTCACCATTTCATCAGCAGTCCGGTAGGACAAAGACAGTTCTGGAAATGTGTGATCAGTGGCATTTATTGACGCCCAGAAGCTGCAGGGTGGGTAATGATGTCAGCCAGAAATATTCGGACAATAAACTTCAGAAAATCTTGCCTTTCTTTTTGTTTTTCTCCATTGTTCTGAGGGGATTAAAGAGAAAGCTGTCAGTTTAATTCACTCAGACACTGTATGCAGGACACAATCGACGGCTAGGGTAGAGGGGATTCATAGAATCACACAGAACAGGAAATACCCTTCTGTCCATTGAGTCTGTCCTGCCAAAAACATACTCCTATCTATTTTACTTCCCTGCACTAGCCACAGAGCCTTCAATGTTACAACATTTCAAATGGTGATCCAAGTACTTTTTAAAGATTTTGAAGTTTCCCACCTCCAGGCAGCACATTCAAGAACTTGACTATCCTCTGAGTGAAAGCAAAACTTCCTCAAAATCCATCTACACCTTCCTCCTTTCACTTATGCCCCCTTGTCATTGATCCTTTGGGAGAACCGCTACTTTCTATTTACCCTATCAATGTCCATTGCAATGCAAGTTATTTAAATGAATCTTTCAGTGGTCTGATTAGCAAATTTGCTGATAAACTAGTGGAGTCACAGATAGTGAGGAATGCAAGAGGAAAGCATACAGTAAATGGCCAAACCCTTAGCAACAAAGATATACCGAGAGATCTCGGGGTCGAAATCCACAGCTCCGTGAAAGCGGCAACACAAGTGGGTAAGGGCGTAAGATTAGCATGGCTCATTTGGGGCATTAGGTATAAAAGTTGGTAAGTCATGTTGCAGCTGTACAAAACTTTACTTTGAAGTAGTGGATGCAGTTCTGGTTGCTGCACTGTAGGAAGGATGTGGAGGCTTTGGACACGGTGCACAAGCAGCTTACCAGGATATTACCTGCATTGGAATGTATTAGCTAGAAAGAGAAGTTGGACAAACTTGGAATGCTTTAACTAGAGCATCAGAGGCTGAGGGCAACCTTTAAGAAGCGTATAGAATTATGAGTGGCACAGAGAAGGTGATAAGTCAAGAACTTTTTCCCGGGGTGAAAATTTTAAATACCACAGAGCACATGTTTAAGACAAGAGGGCAAGTTAAAAGGAGACGTGCAAGGCAATCTTTTAAGTTAACAGAACACAGAGGATGGTAGATGTCTGGAACGCATTGCCAGGAGAGGTGATAGAAGCAGATAGATTAGCAAAGTTTAAGAGGTATTTTGACAGACTCATGAACTGACAGGAATCGGGGGATATGGACCATGTCTAGGCAGATGGGGTTAATTTAGAATGGCATCATGGTTAGCACACATGATGGGCTGAAGGGTCTGTTCCTGTGCTGTATTATTCTATGTACTATATTCTAACTTACCTGGACCTAGGAATTTGATCATTGTAAATCTAGCAAAGCCTTCACGACCTCCTCACTTCTGCTCAAGAATCTCAGTTCATCATCGGGAATTCTGTAACTACATCACCCTCCTCCTGAATGAAGCATATGATGCACTTATTTAATACCCTCCCAATATCCTCCAGCTTCACACATATTTCCCCCTTAGACCCAAATGGTTATACTCTTTCCTTGGTTATTCTCTTCCCTTTGCTACATTGATAGAATATCTTGGGATTCTCCATAATCTTGTCGTCGGTATTTTTTAATGCTTCCTCATAATTACTTTCTTGAGCTCCTCCTGTTGCTTTTGTACCAGCTACACATCTCCCTTTTCTTTTTTATCCGGTCCTGAATATTCTGATACATCCAGGGTTCTCTGGGCTTATTGCTACAACATTGCACCCTGTACTTCACTGCCTCCCCCACCCGAGTACCTTTTTGAACGCGTCCCACTGTACTGCAGTACATTTATACTCAGGTAGCTGTTCCCAGTCTATTTTGGCCAGGCCCTGCCTTATTTTAACAAAACCTGCCTAATCCAAATCCAAATCCCTTTCTCGCAGACTGCCTTTCTCTTTTTCCAGAAGCAATTTAAAACATACAGCATGGGTCGTTCTCACTCAACAACGCTCCCACTGTCACCTCTGGCTTCATTCCCCAGAATTCGGTTCAGTAGCGCACTGTCCCTTGTAGCAGTATCTACGTACTGACACTTTCAAGAAATCTATCCCTGATAAACCCTTTATATGATCGTCACCCCAATATATATCCGAGTAATTAAGACCCTGAATATAATTACACCCAGTTGTTGTTTTAACACGCCTTAGTGAACTTGAACCATTGAAACATAGACAATAGCTGCAGGGGTAGGCCATTTGGCCTTTCAAGTATGCAGCACTATTCATGGCTGACCACGTAACCTGAGTACCCCACTCCTGCCCTCTCCCCATACTCCTGAATCCTGTTAGACACTAGGGCCACATTCCTCTTGATTCTATCGAATGAACTGGCCCCAACAGCTTCCTGTGGGAGAGAATTCCACAGCTTCATAACTAAGTCAAGAAATTCTTCCCTATCTTAGCCCTGAATGGCTTGCCCCTGATTCTTAGACTGTGACTCCTTGTTCTGGACTTTCCCAACATTAGGAACGTTCTTCTGACATCTACCCTGTTCTAGTCCTGTTAGGATTTTGTTTCTGTATGTTTTTCCTCTGTTTCTATGAGATCTGCTCTCATTCTTCTAAATTCCTGCTAATACAAACCTAGTTGATCCAGTCTTTCATCGTGTCAGTGCTGCGAATCAGTCTGGTGACCCTTCACTGAACTCCCTCAATAGCAAGTCTATCCTTCCTCAGACTAGGAGACCAAAACTGCACTCATTACTCAAGTGTGGCCTCACCAAAGTCCTGTGTATAATAACTGTAGCAAGACATCCTTACTCTGATACTCAAACCCTCTCGTTATGAAGGACAGCGCATCATTAGCTTTCCTTACTGCCTGCTGTACCTGCACACCAACCTTTATTAACTGTTCCACCATGACAACCTCCCCTGTCTTCCTGCACCTCAGCTTTTCCTAAACTGCCACCATTCTGATAATAATCTGTCTTGCCATTTTTGTGACCAAAGCGGAGCTTTATTATAATGTATTTGCTAAGTATTTACCCACTCAGCCAGTCTGTCCAAGACAGCTTGCAGCCTCTTGGCATCCTTCCTCCTCACAGCACACACAGTCACCCAACTTAGTGTCATCTGCAAATTTGTAGGGAAGGCATTCAATTCCTTTGTCCAAATTATATAATGGATATTGTGAACAGCTGTGATCCCAGCAGCAAAGCCTACAGCACCCCACTCATCACTGCCTGCCACTCTGAAAAGGACTGGTTTATTCTAACTCTCTGCTTCTGGTCTGCCAACCAGTCGCTAACCATGTCAATACATTAGCTCCAATGTATTGAGCTTTAATTTTCCTTACTAACCTCTGGTATGGAATCGGGTCAAAAGCCAATTGACCACATAACTGCTCCACAACAGTGTGGGGGGTGAGCAAGGGGATGAGGGAGGGTAAGGTTGGGGAGCTGAGCGAGAGATAGTCAATGAAAAAGTTCTCTACAACTGCTTGCTTGCTCATGTTTTTGCTGTCTCACGAATTCTGTTCATGTCCCCGTCCCCCTCTCTGACCCTCACACACACACTACTTCTCTTTGACCTGGATGCACACACTCTCCCCATCCTACGCACTTTCTCCCACACTCTCCCCTGTCCCTCGCACATGATCTCCCATCCCTAGTACATGCTCAATTGCACTCACTTTGATGAATCGAGCCTCTGCTGTTCCAATACACGCTGCTCCATCTCCCAGGCTGCTTTCTCCTCCTCAAACTGCTTACGTTTTTCTTCAAGCTCCTTGTATTGTGCCTCCAAATTTTTCTTCATCTGCTCATGCCGACGCTGCAGCTACAGTTAGGAGTCAGAGAACAGTATGACAGACTGAGGCTGAGCACAATACAGGCACGTAGTGATCCAGGGTTCAAGCACAGACTCAGCACATATTGAGGGGGCAGACACAAAGACACAGTGAAATCAGAGAGAAAAAATAAAAAGGGTGTGCATATTGGCGGGGAGGAGGAGGATATCGGGGCTGGGTAGCACGGAAGGGAATAGGAAGATGGGAGGAGGAAAATGGAGTGACAGGAGTGAAAAAATGAGCGGAAGGGACAAGATGGAATGCGCGAGGAGATAAGGACAAGGAAGGAAGTGGAGCGAGGAGAGACAGGGATGGAGACCTGAGGGCGGGGTGAGGGGCAAAGAGGCGAGGGCAGGAGTGCAGAGACCTGAGGGCAGGGCGACTTAGACGCAAGTGTGGAGGGCATGGGGGGGGGGGGGGGGGGGGGGGCGCGGGGAGAGAGGAGGAAAGGTGTGACAACTGGGTGTGCAAGAGAGACCGAGAGAGAGTCACACACGACTACACGACTGACAGAAGCACGGGAGACTGAAGCGAGTGAGCGAGCAAGCGAGAGAGAGAGATGACAGAGGCACGCGGGCGAGCGAGGGGCGCGAGCGAGGGGGGCAGGATTCGGGCAGGTGGAGACGCGCACATAAGAGGGCGAGTCACGAGTGTGAGAGGCGCGCGCGAGAGAGAGAGGCGAGAGGCGCGCCCGCGAGAGAGAGAGAGAGGCGAGAGGCGCGCGCGAGAGAGAGAGCGAGGCGAGAGGCGCGCGCGAGAGAGCGAGGCGAGAGGCGCGCGCGAGAGAGCGAGGCGAGAGGCGCGCGCGAGAGAGCGAGGCGAGAGGCGCGCGCGAGAGAGCGAGGCGAGAGGCGCGCGAGAGAGCGAGGCGAGCGCGAGAGAGCGAGGCGAGCGCGAGAGAGCGAGGCGAGCGCGAGAGAGCGAGGCGAGAGGCGCGCGCGAGAGAGCGAGGCGAGAGGCGCGCGCGAGAGAGCGAGGCGAGAGGCGCGCGCGAGAGAGCGAGGCGAGAGGCGCGCGCGAGAGAGCGAGGCGAGAGGCGCGCGCGAGAGAGCGAGGCGAGAGGCGCGCGCGAGAGAGCGAGGCGAGAGGCGCGCGCGAGAGAGCGAGGCGAGAGGCGCGCGCGAGAGAGCGAGGCGAGAGGCGCGCGCGAGAGAGCGAGGCGAGAGGCGCGCGCGAGAGAGCGAGGCGAGAGGCGCGCGCGAGAGAGCGAGGCGAGAGGCGCGCGCGAGAGAGCGAGGCGAGAGGCGCGCGCGAGAGAGCGAGGCGAGAGGCGCGCGCGAGAGAGCGAGGCGAGAGGCGCGCGCGAGAGAGCGAGGCGAGAGGCGCGCGCGAGAGAGAGAGGCGAGAGGCGCGCGCGAGAGAGAGAGGCGAGAGGCGCGCGCGAGAGAGAGAGGCGAGAGAGGCGAGAGGCGCGCGCGAGTGGGAGAGGCGAGAGGCGCGCGCGAGAGAGAGAGGCGAGAGGCGCGCGCGAGAGAGGCGAGAGGCGCGCGCGAGAGAGAGAGGCGAGAGGCGCGCGCGAGAGAGGCGAGATGCGCGCGCGAGAGAGAGAGGCGAGAGGCGCGCGCGAGAGAGAGAGGCGAGAGGCGCGCGCGAGAGAGAGAGGCGAGAGGCGCGCGCGAGAGAGAGGCGAGAGGCGCGCGCGAGAGAGAGAGGCGAGAGGCGCGCGCGAGAGAGAGAGGCGAGAGGCGCGCGCGAGAGAGAGAGGCGAGAGGCGCGCGCGAGAGAGAGAGGCGAGAGGCGCGCGCGAGAGAGAGAGGCGAGAGGCGCGCGCGAGAGAGAGAGGCGAGAGGCGCGCGCGAGAGAGAGAGGCGAGAGGCGCGCGCGAGAGAGAGAGGCGAGAGGCGCGCGCGAGAGAGAGAGGCGAGAGGCAGAGGCGAGAGGCCCTCCCGCGAGAGAGAGAGGCCCTCCCGCGAGAGAGAGAGGCCCTCCCGCGAGAGAGAGAGGCCCTCCCGCGAGAGAGAGAGGCCCTCCCGCGAGAGAGAGAGGCCCTCCCGCGAGAGAGAGAGGCCCTCCCGCGAGAGAGAGAGGCCCTCCCGCGAGAGAGAGAGGCCCTCCCGCGAGAGAGAGAGGCCCTCCCGCGAGAGAGAGAGGCCCTCCCGCGAGAGAGAGAGGCCCTCCCGCGAGAGAGAGAGGCCCTCCCGCGAGAGAGAGAGGCCCTCCCGCGAGAGAGAGAGGCCCTCCCGCGAGAGAGAGAGGCCCTCCCGCGAGAGAGAGAGGCCCTCCCGCGAGAGAGAGAGGCCCTCCCGCGAGAGAGAGAGGCCCTCCCGCGAGAGAGAGAGGCCCTCCCGCGAGAGAGAGAGGCCCTCCCGCGAGAGAGAGAGGCCCTCCCGCGAGAGAGAGAGGCCCTCCCGCGAGAGAGAGAGGCCCTCCCGCGAGAGAGAGAGGCCCTCCCGCGAGAGAGAGAGGCCCTCCCGCGAGAGAGAGAGGCCCTCCCGCGAGAGAGAGAGGCCCTCCCGCGAGAGAGAGAGGCCCTCCCGCGAGAGAGAGAGGCCCTCCCGCGAGAGAGAGAGGCCCTCCCGCGAGAGAGAGAGGCCCTCCCGCGAGAGAGAGAGGCCCTCCCGCGAGAGAGAGAGGCCCTCCCGCGAGAGAGAGAGGCCCTCCCGCGAGAGAGAGAGGCCCTCCCGCGAGAGAGAGAGGCCCTCCCGCGAGAGAGAGAGGCCCTCCCGCGAGAGAGAGAGGCCCTCCCGCGAGAGAGAGAGGCCCTCCCGCGAGAGAGAGAGAGGCGCGCGAGAGAGGCGCGCGAGAGAGAGAGGCGCGCGAGAGAGAGAGAGGGGGGCGCGCGAGAGAGAGAGAGACTGAGGGATAGAGAGACTGAAGATAGAGGGGAGGGCGAGACTGAGGAGAGGGGGGAAAACTGAGGAGAGAGAGACTGAGTGGGGAGAGAGAGAGAGAGAGAGACTGGGGAGATAGAGACTGTGGAGAGGGGGAAAACTGAGGGGAGAGACAGAGGGAGAGACAGAGGGAGAGACAGAGGGAGAGACAGAGGGAGAGACAGAGGGAGAGACAGAGGGAGAGACAGAGGGAGAGACAGAGGGAGAGACAGAGGGAGAGACAGAGGGAGAGAGACAGAGAGGAGAGAAAAAGAGACAAAAAGACAGAGAGGAGAGAGAGAGAGAGAAAAAGAGACAGAGAGGAGAGCGAGAGAGACAGAGAGGAGAAAGAGACAGAGGAGAGAGAGAGAGGAGAGAGAGAGAGGAGAGAGAAGAGAGAGAAGAGAGAGAAGAGAGAGAAGAGAGAGAGGAGAGAGAGGAGAGAGAGAGAGAGAGAGAGAGAGAGAGAGGGCGGACAGCGAGGGGCGGACAGCGAGGGGCGGACAGCGAGGGGCGGACAGCGAGGGGCGGACAGCGAGGGGCGGACAGCGAGGGGCGGACAGCGAGGGGCGGACAGCGAGGGGCGGACAGCGAGGGGCGGACAGCGAGGGGCGGACAGCGAGGGGCGGACAGCGAGGGGCGGACAGCGAGGGGCGGACAGCGAGGGGCGGACAGCGAGGGGCGGACAGCGAGGGGCGGACAGAGAGAGAGAGAGACAGACAGAGTGAGAGAGAGAGAGAGAGAGAGAGAGAGAGAGAGAGAGAGAGACAGACAGACAGAGAGAGAGAGAGACAGAGAGAGACACACAGAGAGACTGAGGGGAGAGAGAAAGAGACTGTGGAGAGAGAGAGAGAGAATAGAAGTGAGGTTGAGTCAAAGAAGACCAATGGGTGCAATGTCGTACCTCATTTTCAGAGTCCTTAAGCTTCTGCTTTTTCTCTTTAACCTTCATCTCGAAGACCTGCTCCATCTCTGTCTCCATTTTCTTCATTTTGGCCACATGCTCCCGACGTTCTTCCTCCATTTCAGCCAATGGACTCCTGCCATTCAACAAGGCAGGTTAGGGTGAGTTCACCCACATAGTCCACAGGAAACATCCCCCAATACTCCCCTCGCACAGTCCACAGGAAACATCCCCCAATACTCCCCTCGCACAGTCCACAGGAAACATCCCCCAATACTCCCCTCGCACAGTCCCCAGGAAATATACCCCAATACTCCCCTCGCACAGTCCACAGGAAACATCTCCCAATACTCCCCTCGCACAGTCCACAGGAAACATCCCCCAATACTCCCCTCACATAGTCCACAGGAAACATCCCAATACTCCCCTCACACAGTCCCCAGGAAATATACCCCAATACTCCCCTCGCACAGTCCACAGGAAACATCCCCCAATACTCCCCTTGCACAGTCCACCGGAACCCCATGCCACAAACAGTCCACAGGATACAGGCCTCCCCCCAAAAGAGTCCATAGGAAGCATCCTCCAAATAGTGCCCTTGCACAGTCCACAGGAACCCCAGCCCAAACCCTCCCCTTGCCCTGTAATTCCCCAGGGGATATTCAAGAATGGTCACAGTGTTGTAAAATCTGATTGGCTGTCTGGTTGTTGTTTGACTGGACCATGGGCTAACCTCCCAATTCTAGCACAAGCCTCTGGGGGATAGTGTGGAGGTTGCCCGGGTTGGCTGTGCCTCTGCAATTTTTACTGTCAGGTAGTGTGCCTGCTTCATACCTTTGCTGAATTTTCGGGAGCTGCTAATGACAATGGAGTAGCTTGTTGCAGCCATTTCAGAGAGCAGTTAAAAGTCAACAACATTGCACTGGGCCAGGGAATGTGTTGGTCTGCTGAACTGTTTGCCAAGATGGCAGCAGATACAAGCAAATATGCGACATGCTCCGCTGGTAGCTTTGCGGAAATTGAAGAGTCGCTAATAACTCAAATTGCTTTACTCTGCACCCAGTTAGATTTAGTGATAGACTGTGTTAGCCGCTCACCTCTGGATGGACATGAGTTCACAAAGGTCCATTATAAGACTGACCTAGTGAGGGGTCCCTTCGTCTTACTGGCATCGATCCCATTACCAGTCACTGCAGCCAACTTGCGACTCCGGTAATTCTCATAGTGGACGTTGTTGGTGATATCTTTCAGATCTTGCATGTGTGTCCTGTGATCAAAAAAAAAGCACATTATTCAGATTACAGAGATTCATAGAGATGTACAGCAAGGTCCAGCTCATCCATGTCTGCCAGATGTCCTAAATTAATCTCGTCCCATTTAGAATCATAGAACCCGTACAGTGTGGGAGCAAGCTATATTGGCCCATTGAGTCCATACCTTTCCTCCAATCAGCATCCCATCCACACCCTATTCCTGTAACCTCGCATCTCTTTTCCCCATGGTTAATCTAGCTAGCCTTCACATCCCTGAACACTATGGGCAATTCAGTACGGACAATCCACCAAATGTGTACATCTATGGACTGTGGGAGGAAACTGGAGCACCCAGACGAAACCCACGCAGACACGGGGACAATCTGCAAACTCCACAAAGTTGCCCGAGACCTGATTTGAACTCAGGTCCCTGCTGCTGTGAGGCAGCAGTGCTAGCCACCCAGGCCATTTACCAGCATTTGGTCCATATCACTCCGAACTCTTCCTATTTATATACCCATATAAATACCTATTAAATGTTGTAATTGTACCAGGCCCCACCACTTTCTTTAGATTAGATTAGATTAGATTAGATTATTTACAGTGTAGAAACAGGCCCTTCGGCCCAACAAGTCCACACTGACACGCCGAAGCGCAACCCACCCATACCCCTACATTTACCCCTTACCTAACACTACGGGCAATTTAGCATGGCCAATTCACCTGACCCGCACATCTTTGGACTGTGGGAGGAAACCGGAGCACCCGGAGGAAACCCACGCAGACACGGGGAGAATGTGCAAACTCCACACAGTCAGTCGCCTGAGTCAGGAATTGAACCCGGGTCTCAGGTGCTGTGAGGCAGTAGTGCTAACCATACAAGGTAATCCCATACAAGCACCACCCTCTGCATGAAAAAGTTTCCCCTTAGTTCCCTTTAAGATGTTTCATCGCTCACCTTAAACCTCTAGTTCTGGACTCCCCTACCCTGGGAATAGACCATGACTATTCACCCTATCCATGCCCCTCTGTAAGGTCACCCCTCAGCAATCGAAGTTCCAGGGAAAACAGCCACAGCCTATTCAGCCCCTCCTTACAGCTCAAACTATCCAAACATGGCAAAATCTTTGTAAGTCTTTTCTGAACCCTTTCGAGTTTAACAACATCTTTCTTATAGCTCGGAGACCAGAACTGAATACAGTATTCTAAATGTAGTCCTGTATAGCCGCAATGTCACTACCCAACTCCTATACTCAATGCACTGACCAATAAAGGCAAGTGGACTCAACACCACCTTCACTACTCTGCCAACCTGCGACGCCACTTTCAAGGAGCTCTGAGCCGGCACTCCAAAGTCTCCTTGTTCAGCAAAACTCCATAGGATTTTACCATTAAGTGCACAGGTGGCACGGTGACTCAGTGGTTAGCACTGCTGTCTCACAGCACCAGGGACTTGGGTTCGATTCCAGCCTAGGGCGTATGTGTCTGTGTAATGTTTGCACATTCGCACCAAACGTACATGGGTTTCCACCAGGTGCTCCGGTTTCCTCCCACAATCACAAAAGATGCGCAGGTTAGGTGAATTGGCGATGGTAAATTACCCATAGTGTTCAGGGATGTGTAGGTTAGGTGCATTAGTCAGGGGTGAATGTAGAGTAATAGGGTAGGGGAATGAGTCTGGGTGGGTTACTTTTCGGAGGGTCAATGTGGATTTGTTGGGCTAATGGCATGTTTCCGCACTGCAGGGATTCATCTATGAAGTCCTAACCTGATTTACCTGGTCAAAATTTAGCAACTCACATTTACCTGAATTAAACTTCATCTGCCACTCTGATGTAACCTTCTTGGCTGTCCACCACACCAAAAACTTTGATGTTACGGCAAACTTCCTAATCATATCTCCAACATTCACATCCAAAGAACTTATAAAAAAGCCACTCAGAGAGAGCAGCTTCCCCACGCACCACCACCAACCACCCAGAAACAGGAGCCTCTCCACTCACCACCACCCATCCAGAGACGGGAGCTTCCACACCCACCACCACCAACCACCCAGAGACAGGAGCTTCCCCACTCACCACCACCAGCCACCGAGAGACAGCAGCTTCCCCACTCACCACGAGCTTCCCCACCCACCACCAGCCACCGAGAGACAGGAGCTTCCCCACTCACCACCACCAGCCACCGAGAGACAGGAGCTTCCCCACTCACCACCACCAGCCACCGAGAGACAGGAGTTCCCCCACCCACCACCACGAACCACCCAGAGATACAGAACTAGGCAAAATGAAGACCTTATTGCACAAGTCATGTGATAGTTACAACCATATTAGTCAATGGGAAGTAGAAAACCGATTAGAGACAATGGGGATCTAGTGGATGCAGTATATGCGGTTTTCTAAAAGGTATTCAAAGGGGTGCTGCACAAATGAAAGGTAAGGGTCCTGCGAGTTTAAGCATATTATTCAGGATGGAGACTAATTAACAGAGAGGCAACAGAGAATGGAGACAAATGGGGCATTTTCAAATTGGTTGTTAAATAATCGAGTATCAACACGGTCAGTGTTCAGACCTCAGCTTTATACAATCTATATTAATGATTTCAAAGAAGAATCTGAAAGCAATGTTTCAATGTTGACTGTGAAGGGAAGCTGAGTGTACACTGTGAGGAGAACATAGGAAGGTTGACTTAGTCGGCAACAAGGTTGCTGTTAAGTATAATCTGGGGAGATCAGAAACATAGAATACTTAAAGGCTTGGAAGTTTCAGGACTTGGGTGTACTCATACAAGGAACTTGGAAAGTCAGTATGCAGGTACAGCAAGCAGAAAAATAAATGGCACATTGGTGTTTATGGCAAAGGAATCAGTGCACCCAGAGTAAAGAAGTTTTCTTCAAATTGTATGGACCTTTGGAAAGTCCACATGTGGAATATTACGTGTAGTTGTAGTTTCCATGTTTAAGGAAGAATATATTTAAATGAAGGTTCCCTTGACTGGTCCTTGGGATAAGACGGTTGCCCCACAGGAGAGGCCAAGTAAACAGATATTTCCTTTGATGTTGAAAGGAGTGAGGGGCAAACACAGAAACCCACAGGAAGTGTATTGATGGGACACATAGAAATTGCTTTCATTTTGTTGGTGATTCTAGAACATGGGGGCAGAATCTAAGGATAAGGAGACAATTATTTAGGACAGAAATGGGGAGCAGGATTGACAAGTTCTTCTGTGTCCTCCCACTCCTACTTCTTGAGATATAAGAAGAATCAAACAGAAAGAGCAAGGTTTATCATTGGTCAGCGAGAGGGTTTACCTGATCAGCATGTTGCGCAGAAGAGAGAAGTCACAGTGCTCTCCATTTTCAACTGGAAAAGATTGGAAAAAAGAGCATACATCAACAACCTCAGTCCAGAGAAAGCCTCATACATCAGGACACCAAACACCTCCACAACACATCCACCACAGCCTGAGAGACTACAGTAGATGGTGACACACACACCCCACTCCGAGAGACTGCAGTAGCTGGCGAGAATCAACCATGTTCACAAATACTTTGGCTTGGAGTACATCTACTGTTTTGCTGCAAACGCTCTCTTCAAAGGTGTGTGCCCTTCATCTGATCCCAATATTGGCTCGCACCTCATCTTTCACTAGCAACCTCAAACCACATCCTCCCCACTGCCCTGCCAATCTCCCCTTCAGAACCCCTCAATCACCATCTGTGCACCAGTCTTTGCACACAGGACCATTCTAAGAGTCTCTCTGTGTGCTCCCACTACAGGCTCTCTTGGATCCCACACCCTCTCCTGAGCTCTTTCTAACCCCCCTCACTCCCTTGCGACTCTCTACTCACAGTTGCTCAGAGTTCTCTCCTGAGCTGACACCAGCCCTCCTGTCGTTCCTTCCCGACTCGTCGCTGGCGGTCTCTGCAATAACAATTTCTCTACAACTGACTACATCCAACTGGACATTCAAAGATACATGTGTTATCACATGACAGCTGAGACAGAAATACTACTGCACTGTGTGACAAGACGCTGGAAAGCTCAGATTACTGCTTAGTTAGGACAAGATAAACATATGCTGTTGTAGTCTCTTAGACTGACTCTGCAAACACTCAGTAAGTCTGACATGAGTCATTTTGAAATGAGATGCACAAACAAACAGGAAAAATAAAACCATGTGCCAACAAAATAAGATTTCCATTTTTATCTCTCATTTGAAATGGTGTGTGGTTTTCAGCCAGTCACTTCTTCAAAGCTGAAATGGAAACTGCATTTGATTCAGCACTCAGGTAGCAACCTTGAAATTGAATCGTTGCCAATTATGGACATGTTTCTGATGTTCTGGGCTGCACCACGTTTGGGAAGTTCAACGTCTACAGTTGTGATGTCATCAAACTTAGTCAAACAGATTCCAGGTTGTCTGTATGAGACATTTGTGTGGAGATCTCACACAGATAGACAGGTGTGAACTTATTAAAAACAGTTCAGTGGGAGTAGCTGATGTATACAGATAGCTGGTTATGCTGCAGCTTTTTTTGAATTGTAACAACAGTTCACAAGGGTTCAACAATCTGGTTCTGAAGGGGGTAAAACACTGAATGCACAGGATTGCCACTAATTATAAACAGAGAACGCTGGAGAAACTAAGTCAGTCTGCATCTGTGGAGGAAGATAAAGTAAATTTAGAGCAGCACGGTGGCTCAGTGGTTAGCACTGCTACCTCACAGCACAAGGGAGTTGGGTTCAATTCCAGCCTCGGTTTCCTGTGTGCACTCCGGTTTCCTCCCACATCCAAAGACGTGCAGGTTAAGCGAATCAGCCATGTTAAATTATCCCATAGGTTAGGCACAATAGTCAGAGGAAATGTAGAGTAATAGTGTAGGGGAATGGGCTTGGGTGGGGTACTTTTTGGAGGGTCGGTGTGGACTTGTTGGGCCAACTGGCCTGTTTCCACACTGTAAGGATTCTATAATATAAATGAAGCGTCATATCAGACTCAAAACATTAATTCTTTCGGTCTGCAGAGCTGCTAGACCTGCTGAGTTTGTCCAATATTCTCTGCTTTTGTTTCGGTTCTCTAGCATCCTCAGTACTTTGCTTATATTCCCAAGGTATTCATATTATTTCACTGTTTGATGGATGTTATGATTTGGAGGAACCAGTGTTGGATGGGGTTGTCAAAGTTAAAAATCACCCAACACCAGGTTATGGTCCAACAGGTTTATTTGGAAGCACTAGCTTTCGAAGCGCTGCTCCTTCATCAGGTGGTTGATGCTGCGCTTTGAAAGCTCGTGCTTTCAAATAAACCTGTTGGACTATAACCTGGTGTTGGGTGATTTTTAACTTTGATGGATGTTAATCAGACCAATGTATAAGACAGGTGGCACTGACATATAAGATTGTAAACTTCTTTTCTGAAGTAACACTGACAGCTTTCTGAGGCTGGCCTGTAGACCTAATACCACCATACCTACCTCCAAGGATAGGATAAGAGCTCCCGTCTTTCCAACGGAAGCATGATGAGTCTCCACCATCTGCCACCATTTTCCTCGACCTCACTGAGCACGTTGTGACTGGTCCAGTTGGAGGACCCGGCTCTGCACTTGGATCCTGTGCGGACCAGCTGGCGGGATTATTTGCAGATATTTTTAATCTGTTCTTACGACTATCTGAAGTCCCTGCTTGCTTCAAGAAGCTCACCATTATCCCAGTGCCAAAGAAAAAGCATGCAGTTGTCTCAATAAATACCGCCTGATGACTCTGATCTCCATAATTATGAAGAGATTAGTCATGGATCACATCAACTCCAGCCCACCAAATTGCCTTGATCTTTTGCAACTCACTTATAAATGCAACAGGTCCACAGCAGATGCCACCTCTCTGGTTCTACCCTCATCCTTGGAACATCTGGATCACAAGGATATCGGTCAGACTCCTACTTATTCACTACAGTTCCTCCTTCAACACCATAATTCTAAACAAATTAATCTCCAAACTCAGAGACCTAGGTCTCAGCTCCCGTCTCTGTAAATGGATCCTTAACTTCCTGACTCACCGACCACAATCAGCATTAGACGACAACACCTCCTCCAACATAATTCTCAACACCACAGACCTGGAAGACTATGCACTCAGCTGCCTACTATAATCCTTACACACTCATGACTGGCCAAATTCTACACCTGCTCCATTTACAAATTTGCTGACAACACCACTACTGTAGGCTGGGACCCAAACAACGACGAGACAGAATGCAGGAAAGAGATGGACTCTTTAGCGACAAGGTATAAAGACAACAATCTCTCCATCAACATTAGCAAAACAAAAGAATTGGTCATTGACTTCAGGAGGCAGAGTGCGGGGCAGGCTCCTTCTGCAAAAATCAGTGATGCTGAGATGGAAAGGGTCGAGAGTGCCGAGTTCCTTGAAGGGATGATCACCAACAATCTCTCCTGGTTCACCCACGTCAACACGATGGTCAAGAAAGCACAGTGTCTCAACTTCCTCAGAAGGCTAAGAAAATTCAGCATGCGCACAAGGATTCTTACCAATTGTTACAGATGCACCATAGAAAGTATCCTATCCAGGTGCATCACACCACGGTATGGCAACTGTTCTTCCAAGACAAGAAACTACATACAGTCATTAACACAGTTGAGTCCATCATGCAAACCAGTCATTGATCCCATCCATAATTTTTGCTGCCTCAGAAAAGCAACTAATATAATCAAAGACCCTCTCCCCACCCGACTGTACTCTTTCAACACACTTCCATTAGGCAGAAGGTAGAAAAAAAATGAATATACATGTAAACAGATTCAAGAATAGCTTCTTTTCTGCTGTTAATTCTGATCTCTCTCTACAGCTGTATTACTGCATTCTGCACTCTGTTCTGCTACCCTGATGCACTTTGTATGATATGACCTGCCAGCATAGCACATGAAACAATGCTCATTGTATCTTGGTACATGTGACAATAATCAATCACAGAAAATAAATGCAAGATACTATTTTTCAGTTATAGAGTCATAGTGATCTACAGCACGGAAACAGACCCTTCGGTCCGACCTGTCCATGCTGACCAGATATTCCAACCCAATCTAGTCCCACCTGCCAGCACCCGGCCCATATCCCTCCAAACCCTTCCTATTCTTTTACCCATCCAAATAAACCAGCCTCCACCACTTCCTATGGCAGCTCATTCCATACACGTACCACCCTCTGCGTGAAAAAGATGTCTCATAGGTGTCTTTTATATCTTTCCCCTCTCACCCTAAACCTATGCCCTCTAGTTCTGGACTCCCTGACCCCAGGGTAAAACTTTGCCTATTTATCCTATCCATGCTCCTCATAATTTTGTAAACCTCTATAAGGTCACCCCTCAGCCTCTGATGCTCCAGGGAAAATAGCCCCAGCCTGTTCAGCCTCTTCCTATTGCTAAAATCCTCCAACCCTGGCAACATCCTTGTAAATCTTTTCTGAACCCTTTCAAGTTTCGCAACACCTTTCCGATAGGAAGGAGACCAGAATTGCATGCAATATTCCAACAGTGGCTTAACCAATGTTCTGTACAGCCGCAACATGACCTCCCAGCTCCTGTACACAATACTCTGACCAATAAAGGAAAGCATACCAAACACCTTCTTCACTATCCTATCTACCTGCGATTCCACTTTCAAGGAGCTATGAACCTGCACTCCAAGGTCTCTTTGTTCAGCAACACTCCCTAGGACCTTAACATTAAGTATAAAAGTCCTGCTAAGATTTGCTTTCCCAAAATGCAGCACCTCGCATTTATCTAATTAAACTCCATCTGCCACTTCTCAGCCCATTGGCCCATCTGGTCCAGATCCTGTTGTAATCTGAGGTAACCCTCTTCGTTGTCCACTACACCTCCAATTTTGGTGTCATCTGCAAACTTACTAACTGTACCTCTTATGCTCGCATCCAAATCATTTATGTAAATGACAAAAAGTAGAGGACCCAGCACCGATCCTTGTGGCACTCCACTGGTCACAGGCCTCCAGTCTGAAAAACAACCCTCCACCACTCTCTGCCTTCTATCTTTGAGCCAGTTCTGTATCCAAATGGCTAGTTCTCCCTGTATTCCATGAGATCTAACCTTGCTTACCAGTCTCTCATGGGGAACATTGTTGAACACCTTACTGAAGTCCATATAGATCACACCTACCGCCCTGTCCTCAATCCTCTTTGTTACTTCGTCAAAAAACTCAATCAAGTTTGTGAGACATGATTTCCCACACACAAAGCCATGTTGACTATCCCTAATCAGTCCTTGTCTTTTCAAATACATGTACATCCTGTCCCTCAGGATTCCCTCCAACAACTTGCCCACCACCACCGTCAGGCTCACTGGTCTATAGATCCCTGGCTTGTCCTTACCACCCTTCTTGAACAGTGGCACCACGTTAGGCAACCTCCAGTCTTCTAGCACCTCACCTGTGACTATCGATGATACAAATATTTCAGCAAGAGGCCCAGCAATCACTTCTCTACCTTCCCAGAGAGTTCTAGGATACACCCGATCACGTCCTAGGGATTTATCCACCTTTACCCATTTCAAGACATTCAGCACTTCCTCCTGTGTAATACGGACAATTTGCAAGATGTCACCATCTATTTTCCTACATCTTTCATATCTATATCTTTCATATCCTTTTCCACAGTAAATACTGACGCAAAGTACTCATTTAATATCGCCACCATTTCCTGCGGCTCCACACAAAGGGTGCATTTTAATCTCTTCATTCACCTCTGATCTCTGTACACTGATAAACAAATTGGCGTTTTTTTAAAAAACTGGGATGTGCCATTTATTACCCATCTGTAGTTGGCCCTGAGAAGGTGGTGAGCTATTTTCTGGAACCACAGCCTAGACCATAATGCTGCTCGGAAGGGAATTCCAGGACTTTGACTCAGCAACAAAAGAACAGCAATATATTTCCAAGTCAGGATGGCTTGAAGGGGAACATGAGGTGGTTTTCCATGTATCAGTTGCCATTGTCCTTTGAGATGGCAGTGGTTGTGGGTTTGGAAGGTGCTGTCTCAGCTGCGACAGTGAGTTTCTGTGGCACCCATTGTAGATGATATATACTGTTGCTACTGATCATCAGTTGTGGAAGGAATTAATAGCAACAGGTGTAAGCCATTCAATGAAGTTATGGCTGATCTGTGGCCTAACTCGATATACCTGCTTTTGACCCACAATCCCTTTGTTTAACAAACATTCACAAAATTAGCCCCCAATTCCCACTGACTGCAGTTTTCACAGGGTTCTATGATGCCACACTTGATCAAAGATAGCTTTGACATCAAGGCAGTCACTCCCACCTCACTTCTGGAATTCTGCTCTTTTGTCAAGAGGAACAGGAATCAGCCATTCAGCCCATCAGATTTGCTCCATTCTTCACTGAATCACAAACTTGTTACAGTGCAGAAGGTGCACTCTTAAAATGAGCATCATTACTTAACGTCAATCTCCTGCATTTCCCCCATACTTACACCCACTACTTCTATCCAAATAGTTATGGTAACATTAGACAAGCACAGCAGTGTCCTGGTATCTTGGCTATAAATCAAACACACGCAGAATCGGGAAGGTGCAGAAGGAGGCCATTCAGTCCATTCGTGCACACACCAATTCTATTACTAGATCCTTTCCCCCCATATCCCTGTACACTATTTCCGTACACATATCCAAAGACACACCCAATGCCATCTTGAATGCCTCAGCTGAGCTTGCCTCCAGGCAGTGTACAGGTCGTTCTGCTATAATGCGCATTTCGCTAACATGAATCTGTTATAACACGACTGACAAATTGAGGGCACTGTTTTAAAGCAAGTAGTTTTAAAATTTGTTATATGTATTGGTCATAATGGGATCCTGGTCCCATTAGTCTAAATGGTATTATGTAATTTTCTTATAACACAGAATTGCACAAAAACATAACCACCGCGTTATAGCAGAACTGACTATACTCCATTGACCTAATTACTTGTGTGAAAATGTTTTTTTTGGGTTATTACATTTGCATGTCATTCGAAATCTATGGCCTCATTCTTTTTACAGATAGTTTCCTCCTTTGTCACAAAGGCAGCATTTGCCTCTTTTGTAAAGTCAGATGCAAAATGTATTTATTTGACACCTTAGCAATGCTCCTTGCTCATGTGTAAATCCCTTTTTTGTGGTTGTTCATCAGCTCTACTCCTCTTGTAACAACTCTCGCTATGCATATGCCTGTAGAAGACTTTGGACTTTCTCTTGATGTTAACTGTTTGTCTTTTCTCGTAATTCTTCTTTGCTTCTCTTTGCAATCAATACAATCCCAGTCGATCGAGCACTTCAGTGCCTTTTCTCCACATAATCCAAAGAATCTCTTCCTTTGTCCCACCAACGGATTAGTAAACACCAATCTCAAACGTAAACAGACTCTACACCTGAATTTCCACAGCCCCCGCTGCTGGAGAATTCCAAAAGTTTTACTATCCTCTGAGTAAAACAAATATTTCATCTCATTATGTTCCTAGTGGTCTCCCCCTTACTTTTAAATTCTGGCCCCTGGTTCTAGATTCCCAAAACAGGAAACATCTATTTGCATCCACCCTGCATAGCCCTTTAAATATTATGTGGGTTTCAATTAGACCAAAGACCCAGTTTGCCAAATTTCTACTCTGAACACAGCCCTGCCAGCTTGAGAACAAGTCTGGTGAACCTTCATCACATTACTCTATGCAAGCCAAAACTGCACATAGTACTTCAGGTGCTATGTGCAACCAAGCTACAATACAATTGATGCAAGACACCATTACCTCTCCACTCAAATCCTCTTCTGATAAAAACCAAAATACCATTAGCCTTTCTAACAGATTGATGCACCTGCATATTAGCCCTCAGTGACTTATCGACAAGGACACCTTTGTACATCAACACTTTCAGCCTCTTCCAAGTGGATAATCTCACATCTTCCACATTACATTTAATGTTTTTAATTAATTTCATTGCTCACCATCACAAATGTGGTTCAGCGCCATTATTGACTGTGCTGACCACAGCTGGTAGACTGAGTCAGTGGCAGGGAACAAAGTAGCAAGAGGGCAAACCCACATAAGTTTGACTTCACCAGTCTACAGAGGTATCCATCCATGCCTGAGCTGAGTGGGATAGATTTCAAACAGATGTAGCAACTCAAAACAAGGTACCCATGATGAGCTGATGAGCATCAGCAGCAATACTGGACTTAATCATCATCTAAGATAAAGCAGCTGATTTGACTGTCACCCCAGCCACCATGTTCAACATCCACTCTCTCTGCCACAGATGCTCAGTAATAGGAACATGTATTATTTACAAGATTCACTGCAGAAATTCTGCCATGGCACCTCAGCGAACACTTTCCAAACCCATGAACACTTCCATTTAGGAATACACATGCAAGTTCCCCTCCAATCCCCATAGCATTCTGACTTCGAAATTTAGCACAGTGGGTCAAATTCTGAAATTTCCTCAATACTGGCATTGTGGGTCTACAGACAGCATAGAAATAGCAATACTGTATTGGGGTCCATACAGACAGTCAAAATAACTTGTTGAATGTAATTTGAGTTTGCATATGCTTATAGCCAGAACTGCCCAGCAAGACTTCAACAATCCTGATATTAACCATAAAATAGAGGAGGGACCCAGCTTGGAAAAATGTTGGTATTGACTGGAAGATGTCAGCTTGGAGTCTTAACGTGCAGATGCCCGGGTGTAGAGGTCAAGGAGGAGCTTACAAAAGCTGTTTGAAAGTATGACTTGCAGGAGGCTCTGATGAAGCTTACAGGCATGCAAAATCAAAACGGAGAAGGAAACAGGTACAGAACTCAGTTGGAAACAACTGCTTAGGATATAACAGCCACACGGGAGTGAGGAGGAAGGGAATGATCATGATTGGAGGCCTGACCCTGAGATAGGAAGGAGGGTCGTGACTTTTTTAAAATATTGATTCATGAGACAAATGTGTCACTGGCTGGGCCATTTATTATCCATCCCCGAACTCCCAGAGGACAATTAAGAATCAATCACACAATCAGTGGTCTGGAGTCACATGTAGGCCAGACCAGGTAAGGATGGCAGATTTCCTTCCCTTAGGACATGAGTGAACCAGACAGGTCTTTCCTGACAATCCAGCAATGGTTTCATGGTCATAATTAGACTTTAATTCCAGATTATTACTGAATCCAAATCTGACAATCTGCAAAGGTGGTCTCAAGGTTAATAATGTAACAATAATACTTGTAGGCCAATGCCTACTCCTGGCTGGTGGCCTGGTCCTGAGGGGGAAGAAAAGGGTGGGGTGGGGAGTGTCATAACTGACGGTCTGGTCCTGAAGTCACAGAGATTAAATCTGGAAGAGTGGTGCTGTCTGGAGATGGTCCATGGGCTTGATTGCTGGTTGGTGCTTGGACATAATTATATAAAACACTTAAATTCCAAAGCTGAAATCAACAGAACATTACCTTCTGCAACTCCCCATGGATACTGGCGACCTCTAACCTTTCGCCCATTGACCTCAAAGACGAGAGTACTTCCAACGACTGCCAGTGGTACATGGTCCTACAGAGAGCAAAGATCATCATTACCCTCAATCTCTATTTGGTTACAGCAGAATCCGCAGCAGGGGCAATGGGGCAGAGAACACTGCTCTCAAAATCAAATCCTGGCTCCAGCTGTGGAAGATCCATTTCAACATGGCTTCCAGTCGTAGTCAGATACACTTCTCTGAACAAATGCCTGCTCAATCACAATATTAAAGATTTATTCATGTCACTGTTAAGGTCAAGAGGAACAGCTGGTGAATATTAACTGTCTATGAGCACATACAGATAGGGGCCAGCTGCGACACTGCTGTGGGATGAAAGCAGAGAGATGCAGCAAGAGAAAAAAAAACTGTGCCTCGCTCCAAAGAAAAAATGTGCCTTGATTTCTCATTAGCTGTGTTGTAATCTATGCATAGTGGTAGCATAGGATGGTTCCCTACAGGTGGTGATTGGAAATTAAGATATCATTGAGACATAACATGACAATGTATGAATTACAGAAAATAGTTAAAGCCAAGTGTCATGTGTCAGGACACGACTTTTCGCCAAGGTTTGGAAATTTATTAAAAATTACAGACAAATTTCTAATGACTTGGTAAATGAACAATTCATAGTCAGACTTGAATAAATGTATAAAGCTGGAGAGATACTTGATAGAATATATAATGAAACTTAACAAGAGTTTGAGAGACTGCAAAATCTCCTAACTCAATTTTTGTCTTTACATTATTTGACTGTGCTAAGGTGTGGAACATAAGTGGGCCCAGAATATTAACTTCAGTTAGATTTTCAGAAAGAAAGATGCTTCAGAACAGATATCAGTGGCTTTACAAAAATTCCTGGAAAAACACTAATTTTTAGCAACCTTCTTGACATAAATGGCAACACAAAAAAAAGATTCAATTGCAGCTGCATTTTGAGCCTGCCCATATACTGAACACAAACATCAACAGCAAAGAAGGATCATAACTAAAAGCAACAAAGATAAACACAACTTTGGCAGTTAGGACATAAGGCAGGAATCAGGAAACTACAAGGAAAGAATGAAGCCTAGGAATGCATGGGAATGGTGAAGAGATTTTGGCTGTAGCTTGAGACATTATGATGCAATCATTTCCTGAATGGAACAGCGAGGTTTTTAAAATGAAGCTGCAGGAAAAGGGGGGAGGGGTGATATCAATCAAACTGACGGAATTGTACTGGTCACAAGGAGGTGAATGCTCAAATTATTAAAATGCTGCTGGTCAGTGAATACATGCCCAAGGTGTGGAGTGCATTGGTTACAGCATTATCAAAATTCTGTAGGTAACAAGGACGAAAGAAACACCAAGAGTTTGAGAGTTCTACTTGCTTCAAGGTTGGGAATTACAACACACTTAAGTCAATGAAAACGCGATAACTGTATGTAAAATAGAAGTGGCAAACCACTTTATCAGCACAGGTTTGGTATCAAGTGAAATGGCCTTACTGTTGAGCAAGCTGGCTATGAACATAGCTCAAATAAAACTGGACATGAAACCTGTCAAAGCAATTGATTTTGGGAGGTCAATAGATTTTCAGCTACACAATCTATAATTATTCCTTTAGTAAGGCCTAACTTTTCTAATCAAAATAGCAAAGAGATGTCATTGGCACTGGGCTTAGGAGTTGAAGGGGACAAAAAACAGACTAATTATCTTAAAATTTCACCAACAGTTGGCCCAGCCATCTTCTCAAAAGTTAAAAACACTAAAATGTGTAGGAATAAGGGATTTAAACTCACTAAATTTTTGAAGAGATCAGAATTAAATGTGATAATTATGGGGGTTAAAAAAAGAACATCCTGTCCCATAATGAATCTCTCATTAGAGATTCAACGACTTCAACAGACTTCAATGAAGTTGTAGCAATGGATTTAAAGGTAAGAGCTAAACTGACAAAGAAAATTACATTGTATACTTCATAGACATAGCAACTGAGTGCATCAATCTGCAATAACATAGCAAAGAATAAAAAGGGATTGTGGAAAACATAATGAAACAATGGATAGGGACTGCAGTGGAGGCACTGGCAAAATTCCGAACTGAATGAGAAATTTCAAGATCCATGAAAAGGTGTGAACTTTGTGGTAATGAAGACAGCAGCAGAATATCCCTTATGTGATGAAGTTTATCAGAAATTGATGAGCAATAGACAAGATACAGCGTGGCACGTTGGCTCAGTGGCTAGCACTGCTGCCTCACTGCACCAGCGACCCGGGTTTGATTCCCGCCTCGGGTGACTGTCTGTGTGAAATTCAATTCTCGTCTCGGGCGACTGTGTGTGGAGTTTGCACATCTGTCTGTGCGCTCCGGTTTCCTCCCACAATCCAAAGATATGCAGGTCAGGTGAACTGGCCATAGTGTTAGGTGCATGAGGTAAATATAGGGTAGGGGAATGGGTCTGGGTGGGTTACACTTCGAAGAGTAGGTGCTGATATGTTGGGCCGAAGGGCCTGTTTCCATACTGTAGCAAATCTAATCTAATCAATACCTCAGTAAGCTTTAGCAAAACTAACAGTGGAAAAAGTGAGAACTGCAGATACTGGAGATCAGAATCGTGAGTGTGGTGCTGGAAAAGCACAGCAGGTCAGGCAGCATCCAAGGGGCAGGAGAATTGATGTTTCGGGCATAAGCCCTTCATCAGGAATGAGGCTCGTGAGATAAATGGGAATGGGAGGGGATGGGTGTGTGCGTGCATGTGTATGTGTTTTGGGGGGGGGGGGGCGTGAGGGGAGGTCGTTGAGAATGCAATAGATATTTAAAGGTGGGGGAGAAAGTGATAGGTCAGAGAGGAGGATGGAGCGAATAGATAGGGAAGATAATGGACAGGTCAAGAGGGTGGTGCAGACTTGGAAGCTTGGCATTGGGACAAGGTGAGGGGAGAGGAAATCCACATGGGCCCTGCAATCGCACAGGACCAAAGGTGGTAGATGAGGTGTCCTTGGTTGGTTAGGGTTTAGCAATGGAGGAGGCCCAGAATCTGGGCTAGGTTGAGTGAGAGGGGCAGTTGGTGTTCAGCTGTAGGGATGGGGGGGATTCGTTGGTGCGGGTGTCCCAGAGATGTTCTCAGCGTCTGGCTTGGACCCTGCATCCCCCACATGATTAATGTGCATTTCACCAGTTTCCTGATTGCCCCTCCCCCTACTTTAACCCAGTCCCAAACCTCCAATTCAGCACTGCCCTCTTGACCAGTCCTTCGTCTTTCCCATCTATTGGCTCCACCATCCTCTCCAACATATCACCTTCTCCCCAACCTTCATCTACCTACTGCATTCTTACCTACCTTCTCCTCCCATTTATCTCAGCACCTTGGTCCACAAACCTCATTCCAGATGAAGGGCTTATGCCCGAAACATTGATTCTCCTGCTCCTCGGATGTTGCCTGACCTGATCTGCTTATCCAAAACTATATGTGGCATGGACAGAATGAAGAACTGACTATAAATTGTTGGGGGCTACTGCCCATATCAATGCTTGTTAGGTGAAATCCAAAAGTCCTTTGACATGAATAACCATCCCCATCTACAATGGAAACTACAATGAACTCCGCATTTTCTGAGCACGTCAATGCCTTAACATGGGCTATCAAGGTCAGAGATTATATGTGAAAGGTAGACCCTTCAAAGTATTGAAGATTAGAGGGACCTTTAGACGTATTGCACAAATCCGTGAAGGTGGCAGGACATGTAGACTAGGTTGTTAAGGTGGCATTTGGCATATTCTTATTAGCTTATTAGGCATAGAATTCAACAGCAAGAAGGCTATGCTACAACTATGTAAGATGCGGGTGAGGCCACAATTGATGATATCACATTGAGGCTGACAGCATTTGTGATCAGACCAACTTTGAAAAGCGTGTTTGTAATAACTGACTGACGGGACAAGAATAAGCAGATCAGAGACAGGAAAAGTATAGGTTATATCAAACAAACCTCACTGAATGTTTGGGGTAACTAACATGGTTGAGAAGGGAGGAACTATTAGCAAGGTGACATAGTAAACAGTATAAGTAGGAGAAGAGGGATTAATTGATCAAAAAAATAATTCATCTTAGAAATAGATTGCTGTGCAGAGAGTGGCATGCTCTCAGTGTGTGGGTGGGTTAGTCAGTGCTATGTGGAGACTGACAAGCTGTCACTTCGGAGTGAGGTTTAGTCAGTGCTGTGCAGACAGTAACATGCTCTGAGTGAGGTGTGTGGGTTAGTCAGTGCTGTGCAGACAGTAGCATGCTCTGAGTGAGGTGTGTGGCATAGTCAGTGCTGTGCAGACAGTAACATGCTCTGAGTGAGGTGTGTGGTTTAGTCAGTAACATGCTCTGAGTGAGGTGTGTGGTTTAGTCAGTGCTGTGCAGACAGTAACATGCTCTGAGGGAGGTGTGTGGTTTAGTCAGTGCTGTGCAGACAGTAGCATGATCTGAGTGAGGTGTGTGGCTTAGTCAGTGCTGTGCAGACAGTAACATGCTCTGAGTGAGGTGTGTGGTTTAGTCAGTAACATGCTCTGAGTGAGGTGTGTGGTTTAGTCAGTGCTGTGCAGACAGTAACATGCTCTGAGGGAGGTGTGTGGTTTAGTCAGTGCTGTGCAGACAGTAGCATGATCTGAGTGAGGTGTGTGGCTTAGTCAGTGCTGTGCAGACAGGAACATGATCTGAGGGAGGTGTGTGGTTTAGTCAGTGCTGTGCAGACAGTAACATGCTCTGAGGGAGGTGTGTGGTTTAGTCAGTGCTGTGCAGACAGTAGCATGCTCTGAGTGAGGTGTGTGGTTTAGTCAGTGCTGTGCAGACAGTAACATGCTCTGAGTGAGGTGTGTGGTTTAGTCAGTGCTGTGCAGACAGTAGCATGCTCTGAGGGAGGTGTGTGGTTTAGTCAGTGCTGTGCAGATAGTAACATGACCTGAGGGAGGTGTGTGGTTTAGTCAGTGCTGTGCAGACAGTAACATGCTCTGAGTGAGGTGTGTGGTTTAGTCAGTGCTGTGCAGACAGTAACATGACCTGAGGGAGGTGTGTGGTTTAGTCAGTGCTGTGCAGACAGTAACATGATCTGAGTGAGGTGTGTGGTTTAGTCAGTGCTGTGCAGACAGTAACATGCTCTGAGTGAGGTGTGTGGTTTAGTCAGGGCTGTGCAGACAGTAGCATGCTCTGAGTGAGGTGTGTGGTTTAGTCAGTGCTGTGCAGACAGTAGCATGCTGAGTGAGGTGTGTGGTTTAGTCAGTAACATGATCTGAGGGAGGTGTGTGGTTTAGTCAGTGCTGTGCAGACAGTAACATGCTCTGAGTGAGGTGTGTGGTTTAGTCAGTAACATGCTCTGAGTGAGGTGTGTGGTTTAGTCAGTGCTGTGCTGACAGTAACATGCTCTGAGGGAGGTGTGTGGTTTAGTCAGTGCTGTGCAGACAGTAGCATGCTCTGAGTGAGGTGTGTGGTTTAGTCAGTGCTGTGCAGACAGTAGCATGCTCTGAGTGAGGTGTGTGGTTTAGTCAGTGCTGTGCAGACAGTAGCATGCTCTGAGTGAGGTGTGTGGTTTAGTCAGTGCTGTGCAGACAGTAACATGACCTGAGGGAGGTGTGTGGTTTAGTCAGTGCTGTGCAGACAGTAACATGATCTGAGTGAGGTGTGTGGTTTAGTCAGTGCTGTGCAGACAGTAACATGCTCTGAGTGAGGTGTGTGGTTTAGTCAGGGCTGTGCAGACAGTAGCATGCTCTGAGTGAGGTGTGTGGTTTAGTCAGTGCTGTGCAGACAGTAGCATGCTCTGAGGGAGGTGTGTGGTTTAGTCAGTAACATGCTCTGAGTGAGGTGTGTGGTTTAGTCAGTGCTGTGCTGACAGTAACATGCTCTGAGTGAGGTGTGTGGTTTAGTCAGAGCTGTGCAGACAGTAGCATGCTCTGAGTGAGGTGTGTGGTTTAGTCAGTAACATGCTCTGAGTGAGGTGTGTGGTTTAGTCAGTGCTGTGCTGACAGTAACATGCTCTGAGTGAGGTGTGTGGTTTAGTCAGTAACATGCTCTGAGTGAGGTGTGTGGTTTAGTCAGTGCTGTGCTGACAGTAACATGCTCTGAGTGAGGTGTGTGGTTTAGTCAGTAACATGCTCTGAGTGAGGTGTGTGGTTTAGTCAGAGCTGTGCAGACAGTAGCATGCTCTGAGTGAGGTGTGTGGTTTAGTCAGTAACATGCTCTGAGTGAGGTGTGTGGTTTAGTCAGTGCTGTGCTGACAGTAACATGCTCTGAGTGAGGTGTGTGGTTTAGTCAGTGCTGTGCAGACAGTAACATGCTCTGAGTGAGGTGTGTGGTTTAGTCAGTGCTGTGCTGACAGTAGCATGCTCTGAGTGAGGTGTGTGGTTTAGTCAGTGCTGTGCTGACAGTAGCTTGCTCTGAGTGAGGTGTGTGGTTTAGTCAGTGCTGTGCAGACAGTAACATGCTCTGAGTGAGGTGTGTGGTTTAGTCAGTGCTGTGCTGACAGTAGCTTGCTCTGAGTGAGGTGTGTGGTTTAGTCAGTGCTGTGCAGACAGTAACATGCTCTGAGTGAGGTGTGTGGTTTAGTCAGGGCTGTGTGGAGACTGACAACCTCTCAGTGAGCTATGGATTTCTGTACACAATGAGAAAACAATTTACCTTAAACTTCTTTATCAATTTATTATCTTCATCATCTTCAGTAACTGGAAATTCATAAATCTTAATGTTCTGCTCCTTGATCTCTTTCATTACCTGTTCAAAGAGAACAATATCTCAAACCTTGACATGAAGTAATAGAACCATCAAGATCTACAACGCAGAGAACGGTCCATTGGCCTATCGCCAATGTATTGTAAGGTGGGTGATGTCATTTCTGGTTCTTTTTTCCATGGGAAGGTAGATAGAATCTAAATCGATGTGTTTATTTGATAGAGTTCTGGTTAGAAGGCCATGCCTCTAAGAATTCTCACCCATTGACTTGTTAACAGAACCCCTATGGGATCACCAAGATCAGGGTTCATAGTGCAAGCAGTAATGCAGTAACCTGAACAAACTACCCTCCCATCTATCCAACTCAAACTTTGGGTCTGCTTTTGTCACCTTTGTAATCACAAAACAGAACAAATTAGAGAAACCATACAACACCATCAACAATATCCTGACAGGCATAAAATTCACAAAAGAGGAGAACGACAGCAGACTCCCATTCCTAGATGTGACAGTTGAACGATAAATTAAC
Source organism: Hemiscyllium ocellatum (assembly GCF_020745735.1). Classification (NCBI taxonomy): domain Eukaryota; kingdom Metazoa; phylum Chordata; class Chondrichthyes; order Orectolobiformes; family Hemiscylliidae; genus Hemiscyllium; species Hemiscyllium ocellatum. Next base: position 74,815,045 of record NC_083417.1, read on the forward strand.
GGAGAGCTTCAAAACCAGCGTCTACAGAAAAACAACAAACACAGACCAAATACTTAACTTCAGATGCAATCATCCCAACACTTACAAACAGAGCTGCATCGAGACATTTCAATGAGCTACATCACACTGCAGCACCCAAGAACTACAAAAAGCAGAAGAAAAAAGAAGTCGGCGGCATGGTGGCACAGTGGTTAGCACTGCTGCCTCACAGCGCCAGAGACCCGGGTTCAATTCCCGCCTCAGGCACTGTGTGGAGTTTCCTGCGGGTGCTCTGGTTTCCTCCCACAATCCAAAAATGTACAGGTTAGGTGAATTGACCGTGCTAAATTGCCCGTAGTGTTAGGTGAAGAGATAAATGTAGGGGAATGGGTCTGGGTGGTTACGCTTCGGTGGGTCGGTGTGGACTTGTTGGGCTTAAGGGCCTGTTTCCACACTGTAAGTAATGTAATCTAAAAAATATCTATACAATGCTTTCAAGAAAAATGGGTACCCAATAAACAGTGGTGCTGGAAAAGCACAGCAGGTCAGACAGCATCTGAGGAGCAGGAAACTCTCTCCACCCTCTGCCTGTATTCCTGATGAAGGACTTTTGTCTGAAACGTGGATTTTCCTGCTCCTCGGATGCTGCTTGACTTGCTGTGCTTTTCCAGCACCACTCTGATCTAAACTCTGGTTTCCAGCATCTGCAGTCCTCACTTTTGCCTACCCAATCAACACAATCCACCTATTCCTCAAACAAACCCAAACAAGCAGGCACAACACAACCAAAAACTCTAGCCACATTACCTTACATCAAAGATATACCAGAAATGACTTCCAGACTAACTCAGATCTCTTGGCATCATGGTAGCCCACAAACCTACCAACGCACTTAAGCAGGGACTAATGTACCTAAAGGATCCGTTAGATACTAACAGCAAAATTAATGTAATTTACAAGATACCATGCAAGAAGTGTAAAAAAAAAACATTACGTCGGATAAACTACCAGGATATATGAATATTAACTGGTCATCAAAAGACACAACCCACTCTCCCTAGTTTCTATAAATCCAGACAAAAGAGAGCACCACTTTGACTGGGGCAACACACATCCGAGCACAGGCGAAACAAAGACGCACACGGGAATTATAAGAGGCATGGCCTTCTTACCAGAAGTCCATCAATAAATACATCGATTTCAATCCTATCTATCTTCCCTTGAAAAGAAAACTGGAAATGACATCACCCACCATAAGAAACCAAGATCTATAAATAGAGAGGCGGGACATACAATCAACACTTCACCGGAGATTCTCTGATGATGTTACCTAGTCATGCTGATGAAACATCTGAAAACAAACCTTCTAGCTCAGCGAGCTAACTTGCATAATTATAATCCCGTTTTCCAGCACTTGCCCTTAACCTTGTAGTGGCATCACAGGTGCACACCTAAAGACTTCTTAAATGCTACAAAGGTCACTGATACTACCGTTCCTACAGGCAGAGAGGTCAAGATTCTCACCACCCTCTTAGGTGGCAAAGGTTTTCCTCTCATCTCCTCTAAGCGCATTCTGCCCCCCTACCTTTAACCTCTTCCCCTTGGTCACTGATCCCTCCAACAATGGGAACGTTTCTCCTTCTTAGTTTTACACAGCTCAGTCATGACCCCTCTCAATCTCCTCTTCTCTGAGGAAACAACCCACACTCTCCAATCTCTCTTCATAACAAACTCTTCAGCCTAGGCAACATGATGGTAAATCTCCGCTGCATTTTCTCCAGCGCTATTCCTCCTGTATAATGTGGATTCCAGAATTGCACACAGTTATTGCCTAACCAAAGTCTTATGTAATTCCAGTATAACCCCCTTGTTCTTAAACACTCTACCTCAATTAATAAAGATAAATAAATCATGTAACTTCTTAACCACATTATCCACTTGCCCTGATACCTTAAAGGACCACCAGATATGCACAGCAAGGTCCCTGTAAACTTTGGTGCTACCCAGGGCCCCACCGCTCATGTGTTTTCTTGCCTTGCTTGTCATGCTCAAGGGCATCACTTCACATTTATCCAAACTGAATTCCATTTTCTGCTGAACAGCCTGTCTATATCCTCTTGTCGTCTAAGGATCACCTCACTATTTACACCCACACAAATTTTTGTATATCTGCAAACTTACAATCAACTCTTCTATGTTCAAGCCTAAATCATTTATATAAAGCAGAAACAGCAAGAGCACCAAAACTGATCCCTGTGGGACCTGACTGGACACACACATGCAATCAAAGATGACTCCTCAACCATTCCACTCTGCTTTCTGCTGCTCAGTCAATTGTACATCCATTTTTCAAATCTTCTTGCAACCCAAGGGCTCTTACCTTCACAATCAGTTTCATGTGGGACCTTTTCAAAAGCCTTGCTGGAGTCCAAGTAGACTACATCAAACTCAGTCAGATCGGTCAGAAATCACTTCCCCTTAACAAAACCGTGCTGACTGTTCTTAATTAATCACTGCCTTTCAAAATGGAGATTAATTCTGTCTCTCAGATTTGCTTCCAATAGTTTCCCCACCTTTGAGTTAGACAGCGTGCCTAGTTTCCTGGTTTATCCATTGCACCCTTCTTGTATAACGGCACTTCACTGGTGAGACAGAAATTGAAATTGTTTGCAAGCATCCCTGCTATTCCCTTTCTTGCCTCACTCAATAACTTGGAGATCTAACTAGTTTTAAGCCTGTCAGGCCACTCAGAACACCTTCTCCGTTAATGCTAATCTCTTTAATTGTATCACAGACTATTCCCCTGATTTCTATAGCTATCCCTCGCTATAGAATCCCTTGAATACCAACACATGTTCAGTTAGAAGCCTACCTACATCCTCTGGCTCCAGGTAAAAGTTACCACCGTGGTCCTTTAATAGACCCTATTCTTTCCCTCAATTCCCTTTAATCCTTAATGTACCTGTAAAACAACTTAGGACTTTCATTTATTTTGCCTGTCAGTATCCTTTCATGCCCGCTTTTAGCTCTCCTAACCTTCCTTTCAAGCTTCCTCTTGCATATTCAATACTCCTCCGGAGTTGTGCTGCTCTGAGCCCTTGGTACTTTCCCCTTCTTTCTCAATCCAACAACGTATATCCCTCAACATCCAGAGTTCACAGGATGTGACGGTTCCACCTTTCCACTTTTCTGTGACAGATTTACTTCCAGGTCCACTATGGTCAAATCATATCTGAACTTATTAAAAGCAGACTTCTTCCACTTTAGTATGATTTCGGGCCATCCTTGGCCTTTACCAGACAAATCATGAATGTAATGAGATTTGCTTCAGTATTCACGAGAGGGGCCTTGTTGATAGTGAGAACACTGTGGACCAGGTTGATAGGCTTGAACAGATTGACATTAAGAAAGTGGATGCACTGGAAATTCTGGGAAGCATCAAAGTCGATTAGTCCCCAGGGCCAGACCCGATATAATCAAGGTTACTACAGGAAGCGAGAAGTGAGATTGTTGCGCCTGTGGCGATGATCTTTGCATTCTCACTCTTCATGGGAGTAGTACCGGCTAATTGGAGGGAGGCGAATGGTGTTCCTCTGTTCCAAGAAAGGGAATAGGGAAATCCCTGAGAATTACAGATCTGTCAGTCTAATGTCTATGGAAAGCAAGGTACTGGAAAGGATTCTGAGAGATAGGATTTATGACAATTTGGAAAAACAAACTTTGACTAAAGATAGTCAGCAGGTCACGCCTCACAAGCCTTATTGAGTTCTTTGAGGATGCGACAAGTTGATGGAAGTTGAACAGCTGCTTTATATGGATATCAGTAAGGCATCTGATAAGGTTCCCCATGGTAGGCTCATTCAGAAAATTAGGAGGTCTGGGATACAGGGAAATTTGGCTGTCAGGATACAGAATTGGCTGGCTGAAAGAAGACAGTGAGTGGTAGTGGATGGAAAGCATTCCACCTGGTGGTCGGTGACCAGTGGTGTCCTGCAGGGATCTGTTCTTGGGCCTCTGCTCTTTGTAATTTTCATAAATGACTTGGATGAAGTAATGGAAAGGTGGGTTAGTAAGTTTGCCGACGACACAAAGGTCGGTGGTGTTGTAGACAGTGTCAAGGGCTGTTGCAGACATTGAAAGGATTCAAAGCTGGGTTGAGAAGTGGCAGATGGAGTTCAACCTGGATGAATGTGAAGTGATTCATTTTGGAAGGTCGAATTTGAATGCTGAGTACAGGGTTAAAGAAGGATTCTTGGCAGTTTGGAGGAAACAACCTGATCTTGGGATCCACGTACATAGATCCCTCAAAGTTGCCACCCAAGTTGCTGGTCTTGTTAAGGCGTTGTATGTTGTCTTGACTTTCATTAACAGAGGGATTGATTTTGAGTTTAAGAGGCACGAGGTTTTGCTGCAGCTCTATAAAACCCTGGTTAGACCATACTTGGAATATTGTGTCCAGTTCTGGTCACCTCATTCCTGGAAGGATGTAGCTGCTTTAGAGAGGGTGCAGAGGAGATTTACCAGGATGCTGCCTAGTTTGAAGGGCATATCTTACCAACAGAAGTTGAGTAAGCTCAGGCTTTTCACATGAAGAGAAGGAAGAGAGGTGACTTGATGGAGGTGTACAAGGTAATGAGAGGCACAGATAGAGTAGCTAGCCAGAGACTTTTGCAGACAACAATCGTATCTGCATTACACAGAACATAGAACAGTACAGCACAGACCCTTTGACCCACAATGCTGTGCTAAACATTTAGCCTAATCTAAGATCAACCTAACCTATACACTCCTCAATTTATTGCCATCCATGTGTTTGCTCAGCAGTCGCTTAAATGCCCCTAATGTCTCTTGACTCTACAACAACTGCTGGCAGTGCATTCCACGCACCCGGCACTCTCTGCGTAAAGAACCTGCTTCTGAAATCTCCCCTGTACCTCCTTCCAATCACCTTAAAATTATGACTCATGATAACCATTTCTGCTCTTGCGAAAAATCTCTGACCATCAACTCTACCTATTCTTCGCATTACCTTGTACGCTACTATCAACTCACCTAGCTCCCTCAACCTCTCTTCATAAGACATGCTCTCCAATCCAGATAGCATCCTGCTAAATCTCCTCTGCACCCTCTCTAAAGTATCTACATCCTTCTTATAATATGCAGCCAGAACAGGATTTTATAGAGCTGCAACAAAACCTCACTGCTCTTAAACTTAATCCCCCTGTTAATGAAAGCCAAAATACCATATGCCTTCTTAACAACCTTGTCAACTTGAGTGGCAACTTTGAGGGATGTATGTTCATGGACCCCAACATTCTGCTGTTCCTCCACACTGCTAAGAATCCAATCTTTAATCCTGTATTCAGCATTCAATCTCGATATTCCAAAATGAATCTCTTCGCTGAACTAATGTATTACTTTCATCACTTGCATGAAATTTGCCAAGATATCTGCTCTCCTAAGCCTCTTGGACTGTTAGGGGGCCAATTGTACACTCCCTGTTATGTGATTGTTCCTTTCTGGTTTTTACGTTCAACCAATATTGCTTCATTTGAGTGCCTCCTAAGATGTCATCGCTTCCTACTGCTGTAGTAGATTCCGTGACCAAAATTGTGACACCACCTCCTCTTTTAGCTCCATCCTGGTCTCAACTGAAGGCCGTGTATCCTGGAACATTGAGCTGCCATTCTCTCACGTTTGGCAGCTGGCCTTCACTGTCTTGCCCAAGCTCTACAGCACTCTGCCTGCACCTCGCCATCTTCCTTTAACATACTTGTTAGAAGTTGTTAAAGTGCACTTTTGATTGTCTGACCCATCGCCCTATATAGCCCGATGGTCTTAGTACGAAGCACATCATAGAGTCAGAGACGTACAGCATGGAAACAAGCCCTTCGGTCCAACCTGCCCATGATGTCCCACCTGCCAGCACCTAGCCCATATCCCTCCAAACCCTTCCTATTCATATACCCACCCAAATGCCTCTTAAATGTTGCAATTGTACCAGCCTCCACCACATCCGCTGGCAGCTCATTCCATACACATACCACCCTCTGTGTGAAAAAGTTGCCCCTTAGGTCACTTTTATATCTTTCCCCTCTCATTCTAAACCTATGCCCTCTAGTTCTGGACTCCCGACCCCAGGGAAGAGACTTTATTTATCCTATCCATGCCCCTCATAATTTTGTAAACCTCGATGAGGTAACCCCTCAGCCTTCGACGTGCCAGGGAAAACAGCCCCAGCCTGTTCAGCCTCTCCCTGTAGCTCAAATCCTCCAACCCTGGCAACATCCTTGTAAATCTTTTCTGAACCCTTTCAAGTTTCACAACATTTTTCCGATAGGAAGGAGACCAGAATTACACGCAATATTCCAACAGTGGCTTAACCAATGTCCTGTACAGCCGCAACATGACGTCCCAACTCCTGTACTCAATACTCTGACCAATAAAGGAAAGCATACCAAATGGCTTCTTCACTATCCTATCTACCTGCAACTCCACTTTCAAGGAGCTATAAACCTGCACTCCAAGGTCTCTTTGTTCAGCAACACTCCCTAGGACCTTACCATTAAGTGTATATAAGTCCTGCTAAGATTTGCTTTCCCAAAATATAGCACCTCGCATTTATCTGAATTAACTCCATCTGCCACTTCTCAGCCCACTGGCCCATCTGGTCAAGATCCTGTTGTAATCTGAGGTAACCCTCTTTGCTGTCCACTACACCTCCAATTTTGGTGTCATCTGCGAACTTACTAACTGTACCTCTTATGCTTGCATCCAAATCATTTATGTAAATGACAAAAAGTAGAGGGCCCAGCACCGATCATTGTGTCTCTCCACTGGTCACAGGCCTCCAGTCTGAAAAACAATCCTCCACCACCATCCTATGTGTTCTACCTTTGAGCCAGTTCTGTATCCAAATGGCTAGTCCTCCCTGTATTCCCTGAGATCTAACCTTGCTAATTATTTTCCCATGGGGAACCTTGTCAAACGCCTTGTTGAAGTCCACATAGATCACATCTATCGCTCCGCCCTCATCAATCCTCTTTGTAACTTCTTCAAAAAACGCAATCAAGTTTGTAAGATATTTCCCACGCACAAAGCCATGTTGACTATCCCGAATCAGTCCTTGCCTTTCCAAATACATGTATATCCTGCCCCTCAGGATACTCTCCAACAACTTGCCGAGGTCAGGCTCACTGGTCTATAGTTCCCTGGCTTGTCTTTACTGCCCTTCTTAAATAGTGGCACCACATTAACCAACCCCCAGTCTTCCGGCACCTCACCTATGACTATCAATGATACAAATACCTCAGTAAGAGGCCCAGCAATCACTTCTCTAGCTTCCCACAGAGTTCTCGGGTACACCTGATCAGGTCCTGGGGATTTATACACTTTTAACCGTGTCAAGACATCCAGCACTTCCTCCTCTATAATCTGGATGTTTTGCAAGATGTCACCATCTACTTCCCTACAGTTTATATTTTCCATATCCTTTTCCACAGTAAATACTGATGCAAAATAGTCATTTAGTATCTCCCCCATTTTCTCTGGCTCCACACAAAGGTTGCCTTGCTCATCTTTGAGGGGCCCTATTCTCTCCCTAGTTACCCTTTAGTCCTTAATATATTTGTAAAAACCCTTTGGATTCTTCTTAATTCTATTTGCCAAAGCTATCTCATGTCCCTATTTTGCATTCCTGATTTCCTTCTTAAGTATACTCCTACTTTCTTTATACTCTTCTAAGGATTCACTTGATCTATCCTGTCTATACCTAACATATGCTTCCTCCTTTTTCTTAACCAAACCCTCAATTTCTTTGGTCTTCCAGCATTCCCTATACCTACCAGCCTTTCCTTTCACCCTGACAGGAATCTCTGATTCTTGTGATCACGTTTCTGAAGGCTTCCCATTTTCCAGCCGTCCCTTTACCTGCTTTGAAAGTTCTTGCCTAATACCATCAAAATTGGCCTTTCTCCAATTTAGAACTTCAACTTTTAGATCTGGTCTATCCTTTTCCATCACTATTTTAAAACGAATAGAATTATGGTCGCTAGCCCCAAAGTGCTCCTCCACTGACACCTCAGTCACCTGCCCTGCCTTACTTCCCAAGAATAGGTTAAGTTTTGCACCTTCTCTAGTAGGTACATCCACATACTGAATCAGAAAATTGTCTTGTACACACTTAAGAAATTCCTCTCCATCTAAACCTTTAACACTATGGCAGTCCCAGTCGATGTTTGGAAAGTTAAAATCCCCTACCGTAACCACCCTATTATTCTGACTGATAGCTGAGATCTCCTTACAAGTTTGTTTCTCAATTTCCCTCAGACTATTTAGGGGCAGAGGGTGGGGGGGCGTCTGTTATACAATCCCAATAAGGTGATCCTCCCTTTCTTATTTCTCAGTTCCACCCAAATAACTTCCCTGGATGTATTTCCGGGAATATCCTCCCTCAGCACAGCTGTAATGCTATCCTTTATCAAAAATGCCACTCCCTGTCCTCTCTTGCCTCCCTTTCTATCTTTCCTGTAACATTTGTATCCTGGAACATTAAGCTGCCAGTCCTGTCCATCCCTGAGCTATATTTCCGAAATTGCTATGATATCCCAGTCCCATGTTCCTAACCATGCCCTGAGTTCATCTGGCTTCCCCGTTAGGCTCCTTGCATTGAACTAAATGCGGTTTAATTCATTCGTCCTACCTTGTCCCTCCCTGCCCGGATTGTTTGTCTCACTTCTGTTCTCAGCTGTACCCATCTCAGATCGATCTCTTTCCTCACTATTTCCCTGGGTCCCACACCCCCACCTTACTAGTTTATCGAGAAGCTTAACCACATTAAAGACACACGATACAAAGATGACTTGTCGTAATTACCTGCTTCTTGAAGTGTTGGCACTCCTCAGGAGTGAGGGTGTCTGCTTTAGCTATGAGTGGAATAATATTCACCTTGTCATGTAAACGTTTCATAAATTCGATGTCCAAAGGCTTCAGCCTGGAAGACAGCACCAGCATTTAAGTGAGAGCTACAATGGGATACAGTAGCAAAGTATAACAAACAGTATTCTCCTCTAACTGACTGCCAGGATCTACTTGCATTTAAACTTCTGCAACTCACAAATGCGGTGTGGGTACACCCTAAGTGCTGTCAGGGAGGCAGTTCAGATTTCTACCTTGGTAACACCGAAGAAAGTGTGTGTGTGTGTGTGTGTGTGTGTGTGTGTGTGTGTGTGAGAGAGAGAGAGAGAGAAAAAAAAAAAGAGAGAAAAAACGAGAGAGAAAAAAAAAGAGAGAAAAAAAGAGAGAGAGACGATAGTGAATGGCTTGGAGAGGCACTTGTAGATGGTGGTGTTCCCATCTATCTGTTGTATTTGGACTTCTACATGGGATTGGAAAGTGCTATTCAAGAAGCTCTGAAGAATTTCTGGAGTGTAGCTTGTAGATGGTACACACTGTTGCTACTGAGCATTGGTGATAGAGGGACCAGATGCCAGTGGAGGTGGTGACAATCAAGATAGCTGCTTTATCCTGGATGGTGTCAAGTTGGAGCATTGTTAGAGCTGCACCTGTCCAGGCAAATTTGCATACTCCATCACACCACTGACAATGGTGCACAAGCTCTTAGAAATCAGGACGTGAATTACTTGCTGCAGGATTCCTTGCCTCTGGCCTGCATCTGTAGCCATGGCATTTATATGGCCATAGGGAACAGACTTTTATTTCTGATAGGGCATTGTGGAGTACTAGTGCTCTCTTGATAATATCTAATGAAATTCAAATACCTGTAGGTCATTTGAAACACGTGGAATTATTAGATTTCAAGTGAGTAGCAACATTAGTTTCTCTTTGTTTATTTCTTTAACTGTGAAGATTGTGGACCAATATATCTGCATCAAATCACCAAACTGAGTTCAGCATTCAATGCAGTTAGTAACAGAAGATCAAGTGCACACTACCAAGTGAATATCATCTTGCTGACTCATGTATATACAGAGCAAATCTCTGTGGCAGCGCTTCAGAAAGGGTATTCAAATGTGACCCCATTTTATTTCACCACCACCTTCCCAAGGGGTATTCGAGAATGGGCAAAAAAGGATGGCCTAGTCAGCAATGCCCATGCTAAACAAACAAATTAAACTTTTAAAAAATGAATAAAGCAGCAGAGTAACATTCGGGATCTGATTATTGAAGTTTGCTTAACTCTTAAAGTTTCATATTTATACAAATCTCCTTCTACACTGTATCCAAACACTCCCTGGAGAAGTGCAGCAAGGGATTAGATTCAGTAAATCTCCCTCTCCACTTGTAGGCTAAAAGTAAAGTTGCCTCCAGACTGGTCCCATCAAACACTCCTGTAACAGGAGTGGCACCAGGTTGGATAAGGATTAAAACTGTCTTCATATCTGTCAGATCAAAAATTCTTGATTTAATAACTCCATGCATCAGCCCATTCTCTACCCAAACCACCCTCATGGCCATTAGTACATTGGCTTCTCAATGATTAAATAATCGTGGTTACTACAGGAAATCATGGCAAAAAGCAACTTCTATTTTTACAGTATTCATATTTCACAAATTCACTAGCCAGAGGAATATACAGTTCTAGAGGGACACTTTTGTTCTTCCTACCTATACTAGCCCTTTGCAGTAGGGTCAGAGTGATCAAAACCAGGGATTCCTCTGTTTTTGATGAGAATTCTCCTCCCCAACCATCGTGCAGTTGACAAAGATGACGCCCCCCCTCCCCCACCCCACTCCTCCTACTCCCTCCCAGATGCAGCACTCACCCATGTCCAGATGGAGCAATGAAGTATAAACAGCAGTGAACGCGGGTGTCAGCCATTTGGCGGCGGTTAACTCGCGACTCAGAGTTGAGGAAATCTTCAAACTTGCTGTCAATGTAGTTGATGACTGGCTGCCAACTGCACAAGAACAGAGAGAAGTAATGAAACATTCAGTGGAAGGACCACTGTGTGAATAGACAGGGTGGATCATCCCTTGGATGATAATGGCTAGCACGAGGGGACATTGCTTTAAATTGAGGGGTTATAGATATAGGACAGATGTCAGAAGTAGTTTCTTTACTCAGAGTGATAGGGGGTGTGGTACACACTGCCTGCACAGTAGTAGACTCGCCAACTTTAAGGGCATTTAAATGGTCGTTGGATAGGCATGTGGATGAGAATGGAATAGTGTTGGATTGATGGACTTCAGATTGGGTCCACAGTCTGGCAAAACATTGAGGGCCGAAGGGCGTGTACTGTAATGTTCTATGTTTCTTTTCTAAAGTACAATAGCGAACCAGATTGTTGGTTCTTCCCAACAATCAACAACTCTTAATTCCAGGTTTGTACTGAATTCAAATGCCAAAGGAGGATCTGAACTCAGGTCCCCAGAACACCACCTAAACAAAGAGACGTTGGAGTGCAGGTTCATAGTTCCTTGAAAGTGGAGTCAAAGGTAGACAGGGTAGTGAAGAAAGCAGTATGCTTGCCTCCATGGAAAAAGAGCAAGCTAGTGTTTCAAGTCCAGATGACACTATGTTAGAGCTGAATGCTCCATAACACAATTCAATTCTAAGAGCTAGCTTGTTCTTTTTCCATGGATGCTACCCGCCTTAAGGTTTGATGGATCTTGTTTGTGTTATGTCTGGTTGTGACTTACAATCACACCTGCATGCCATATTCTTGAAAAAATTGGCTGTGAATAGGAAAATGTACCAATGCAGGGATGCGCTTATGGAACAAATATAGGAACTTTGGAACTTACTTTCTTTACATTGTGACGATACAGATGCGACTGGTTGGCTCACAGATCTGACCCAATCACAATTCGGCCTTAAAAATGAAGGCATGGGAAAAGATACAAATGATGTCCACTCAGGATGCACAGCAGAACTTTGATGCCAGCACAGGACTTTTTTTCAATATGACTTACGAAAAATTAGTTACAGACAGAAAAAAAAATCAGAAATTATATTTCTTCACACTCAAGATCTGGTTTGTTGGATGCAGCCATGCTTATTTGGATATTCCAAAGGTAGTGAGAAAGATAGTGATTCTCAGTGAGGTGAGGGAGGAGCAAGATGAAATGCTCGATACTTCACCTTCTGTCAGGGTTACAAACTTACCAGTTACTGTTGTCCACTGCATCTCCAAATCCTGGGGTGTCAACAATAGTCAGTGTGAGTTGCACACCACCTTCTTTAACCAGAACCTTTACCTGTTCAACCTGGAAATAAAGAAACTGCATTGAGGTCACCATTAAAAAAAGCTTCATCGATTATCGAGGTGTGAGCACGATGCAGAATGCTGCCAACCAGTAATTCATGGAGACCCTGCCTCCTTGGTTTACAAACATACCGATGAGAAGTAGGCCATTCAGCCCTTTGAGCCCTACCTACCAATCAAGATCATTGCACATTTGATTAAAAACTCAAATCTACACTCTCCCTGATAACCTTCCATCCCTTCTTTCATGACCTTTGAGGAAATAAAAGTCTCATCTCTGTACTGAATTTAAATCGTGACTTTTAGTTACTGATTCTTGCACAGCGGTTAACGTCCTCACCACATTTACCACGTCAAATCCCTCAGGATCTTGTGTTTCAATCGAGTCAAATCTTATCCTTCTAAATGCCAGTAGTTACAAGCCTCGTCTATCCAGCCTTTCCTTATAAATCAACTTGCCCATTCTAATTATTAATCTGGCAAATATTCACTGAACTGCTTCCAAAGCACTTAGATCCTTACTCAAGTAAGAGGCACAAGAGTGTACACACAGAGGTGATCTCACCATTGCGCTCTTAAACTTAAAGATAATCTATTTTTGTAGGTTTTTGTTTTAAATCCATCTACCCAGATTTAAGCCGTTATTCAATTCCCTTTGCAATAAACAATAACATTCTACTCACGTTCCTGATTACTTGCGGTTCCTGCATACTGATTCATGCACGAGAACATCCGGATCCCTCTGCATCTCAGAGTTCTGCAATCTCTCACCATTTAGTTGATATGTTCCTTTTTTATTATTCCTGCCAGAATGGTCAATTTCACATTTGCCCGCGTTACACTGCATTTACCCGACTGTTGCCTACCTCAACAGACCTATCAATATAGCAACAATGCTCTTCTTTTTTACTTCATTTCCTTTGAAATAAAGGTCAGCATTTCATTTGCCTTCCCCATTATCAGTTGAACTTGGATGTTAGTTTCTTATGATTCATGCAAGAGGACTCCAAGATCACTGTGCTGCAGCTTTCTTCATTTAAATAATATTCAGCTTTTACTTGTCCTGCCAAAGTGCATAACCTCACATTCTCTCACATTATATTCCGTCCTACTCATTTTGTTTTTGTCCACTCACTTAACCTGTCTACAGGGGAACCACGATTACTCGAATACCAATTATCCAAAAGCCGGATTATCCGAAGGAGATCTCAAGGTCCCAATGGAAACATGACATCAAAGACTGGCTTCCAACAGTCATCGTGTTTTTTGTTTAAGGTGATTAGATAGGCACTATCTCCAGATGACTGTCTGTCTGCCCTCTCTCTCTCTCTCTCTCCCTACACTTTCCCTGGAGTTTCTGCAGAGGGGTATACCCTAAACCACCTCTCCCCACCTCCCATCCCCACATAATCGCTCCAACATTGTCCTGTACAGGGCAAAGGTGGAACCTGTCAAAATGGTGCAGTAAAAACTTATATGCACGCGCTATTTGGAGACTTACTACACAAAGGCAACTCAACAGCAGCGGTGTTGTTGTTGGTGTACAATCCGGCTGCCCCGGAGAGGGGGCGGGGGCAGTGTTGGACGGGGTTGGGGGGCGCGGCGGGTATTGGGGTTGGGGGCACTGTGGGAGGTGGTGTAGGATGGTGTTGGGTGTGCATGGGGGTGGTGTCGTTAAGGGTTGGGAAATGGAATTGGGGGTGGGGTCTCGCGCGTTCTGTGCTACTACCTCGTCTCCTGAATGGGGAGCAGACTTTAAAAACTCCGAGCCCGCAGAGGAATGGCATTTAATCGATTATCCGAACGAAGTAGTGCCCGCCCATCTTGTTCGGATAATCGAGCTTCCCCTGTATATCCGCTGTAGATTCGGTGCGTCATCCTGACCACTTGCTGTCTCACGTATTTTTCTGTCATCCGCAAAATCCTGGCTGTATTACATTCACTTCTGCTTCTGTCTCTCTCGGGAGATGGGGGGAGTTTCTGACTGTGTGTGGAACTGCTGCTCTCAATGTCTCCTTTGTCTGCTCTTTATTTCTCTCTACCGATGGGGTGCTAGTCTGTCTCTCCCTATGTACATTATCATCTTGGTTTCTCACATCATGTCATAGAGCTGTGCAACACGTAAACAGACCCTTCAGTCCAACTCATCTATGCCGACTAAATATCCTAAATTAATCTAGTTCCATTTGCCAACATTTGGCCCATATCCCTCTTAAACCCTTCCTATTCTTATACCAATTCAGCTGCCTTTTACATGTTGTAATTACACCAGCCTCCACATTTTGTCTGGCAGCTCATTCTATACATGCACCACTCTTAGAAAAAGTTGCCCGAGGTCCCTCTCAACTTAAAGCTATGCCCTCTAGTTCTGGACTCCCGCACCTTAGGGAAAAGATCTTGGCTATTCATCCTATCTATGCTCATGATTTTATAAATTTTTATCATGACATTCCAGGCAAAATAGCCCCAGAAAATTCAGCCTCTCCCTATAGCTCAAAGCTTCCAACCCTGGCAACATACTTTTAAGTCTTTTCTGAACCCTTACAAGTTTCACAACGTTTTTCCTATAGCAGGGAGAGCAGAATTGAATGCAATATTTTAAAAGTAGCCTAACCTCTACAGCTGCAACATGACCTCCCAACTTCTATACTCAATGCACTGAACAATGAAGGCAATCAACTGCTTTCTTCACTCTTCTGTCGACCTTTGACTCCACTTTCAAGGGGCTCTGAGTCTGCACTCTGAGGTCTCTTTGTTCAGCAACACTCCCTCAGACCTTACCATGAAGTGTATCAGTCCTGCCCTGATCTGCCTTCCCAAAATGCAGCACCTCACATTTATCAAAATTAAACAATCTCTATCTCTCTGTCAGTGGGCTGCTGGTCTCTGTGGCTATGTCAGTTCTACGCTGCAGTGTGAAAAGCAAAGATAAAGGCTTATTGAAATGGTGATATATTGGGGAGTGTAGATCTGGGTGTCCTTGCCCACCAAATTGGCAGCTACAGCAAGACATCAGGAAGACAAATGGTAGTTAGACTTCATTGCAAGAGGATTTGAGTTTAGAAGTAGGGATGTCTTATTGAAATTGCAGAACGCCTTGGTGAGGTCACACCTGGAAGATTGCAAAAAAGAAATTCACGAAAAACCAACTGACACCCCCAGTTATCTTGACTACATATCCTCACGTCCTACTTCCTGTAAAGAGTATTCCCTTCTCCCAGTTCCTCTGTTTTATCTGTTGTCCTGATGCCAACATTGTAAAGGAGCCTCTGAAATCAAAATCTTTACAGCATGGAAGCAGGCCATTTTGCCCATCAATTCCACACTGCCCATCCCACTCAGACCCAGCCTGTAACACTATTTTCCACAGATAAACCACCTAGCCTGTAGATTCCTGGACACCACGGGCAACTTAGCACCATCAATCCACCTGATCTTCCAAGTCCGCCTTCTTCCTTAGCCGAGAATTCTCCAGCACCGTAGTTGACAGGACCCTCAGCCAGGTTCGATGTGCACAACAGTGAAAGGTACCCCTTGTCCTCACCTATCATCCCACCAGCATCCACACAAACAGGATTATTAGCTGCCACTTTTGCTGTGCCCAGATACACATTCCCCTCCCATCATGTCAGCCTTTCACAAGGACACTTATCTCTGGGTCACCCTGGTCCACTCCTCTTTCACACCACCATCCAAAACTCCACAGCCCCTTCCCCTGCAACCGCAGAAGTTGTAACATTGGCACATTTACTCCCTTCTTCCTCAATATCCAAAGACCCAAACACACCCTCCAGGTGAAGCAGTGCTTTATCTGCACTTCACTCATTCTACTCTAGTGAGCATTTGCTGCTCACATTGAGGTCTCCCCTACACTACAGGAATGAAATACAGGCTGACTCCTTCACAGAACATTAATGTTCTGTCCAGGAACAAAACCCCACCAGCTTCTGGATGCTTGCCATTTCAACATGCCACCTTGTTCCCTGGCCAAAATCTTTGTCTCAGACTTGCTGCAGTGCTCCAGTGAAGCTCTGCACAAGCTGAAAAAACAGCACCTCATTTTCCACTTGGGAACTCTCCAGCCTTCTGGACTTAACAGCAAGTTCAACAATGTTAGGGCTTGAGGTACCTTCTCCCATATCCTTACACCAATCCCCACACACCAGGTCTTGTTATCACTTGTGTGGTGCTGGACAAGCACAGCAGGTAAGGCAGCATCCAAGGAGCACCACACTCTTGACTCTAATTTCCAGCATCTGCAGTACTCACTTTCACCTCGTTATCACATAGTCTGCTATTACACACAGGAGAAAGTGAGGACTGCAGATGCTGGAGATCAGAGCTGAAAATGTGTTGCTGGAAAAGTGTAGCAGGTCAGGCAGCATCCAAGGAGCAGGAGAATTGACATTTCGGGCATGAGCCCTTCTTCAGGAATCCTGAAGAAGGGCTCATGCCCAAAATGTCAATTCTCCTGCCCCTTGGATGCTGCCTGACCTGCTGCTCTTTTCCAGCAACACATTTTCAGCTGTTATTACACACAACCCATTATTCACACAAACTACTAATAGTCTCCATTAGCAGCCATTCATTCTCCTAAACTGATGTTTCTCCACTCGTTTGTCTGTCCAACTGTTCTTCCATCTCTTTGGGCTCTATCTCTGCCTATTGTTTACTGCTTACCCCCTCCCTCCACACTATCTTTAGCATTAAAACAACATTTTCCTCGCTACCATCAATGCTGTGACGGGTCAACTGACCTAAAACTCTGATTTCTCTTCACAAATGCTGCCAGATCTGTTGAGATTTTCCAGCAATTCCTGTTTTTGTTCCCGGAGGATTGCAGTTTTTGTTTCCCCACCGAACAGAGGATATATCTGCCATTGTAGGAGTACAGGGGAGGTTCTGGGGCTTTGTAGGACTATCTGATCAGAAGAGATTGGATGGACCGAGACCAAAAGAGAAAAAGGGTCAGTTAGACTCGAAATGTCAGCTCTTTTCTCTCCTTACAGATGCTGCCAGACCTGCTCAGATTTTCCAGCATTTTCTCTTTTGGTTGGACTGAGCCTGTATTTGTTTGATTTAAGAATGAGAGGAACTGATCAAAACTATACAATTCCACCAGAAATGGACACATTAGGTGCAGGAACAATGATTGCCTTGATTGAGAGAATCAAGAACCACAGCCCACAGTATCAGGATAGGTGGTAGGCCATCTAGATATGCTTTTCACTCAGTTGGTGGTAAGCGTGTATCATTCCATGAAGATAGGTTCAGATCAACTATGACCTCATAGGATGCTGCCTGGTATGGACAGCGTTAGCTATGAAGAGAGGTTGAGTAGATTAGCATTAGTTTCATAAGAAAGGCGGAGATTTTGGATGGACCTGACTGGGGTCTACAAAATCATGAGAGGTATAGACAGGGTAGATAGAAAGAAACTCTCCCCCCCCTCCCCCACCCCCGAGTGGGGGACTCAATTACTAGGGGTCACGAGTTCAAGGTGAAAGAGGGAACATTTAAAGGAAATGTGTGTGGAAAGTTCTTTATGCAGAAGGTGGTAGGTACCTGGAACGCGTTGTCAGAGGAAATGGTAGAGACAGGCATGACTTAGATTACTTAGTGTGGAAACAGGCCCTTCGTCCCAACAAGTCCTCTGAAGAGCAACCCCACCCAGACCCATTCCCCTACATTCACCCCTTCACCTAACACTACCGCAATGTAGCATGGCCAATTCACCTAACCTGCATATTTTTGGACTGTGGGAAGAAACAAGAGCACCCGGAGGAAACCCATGCAGACACGGGGAGAAGGTGCAAACTCCACAGAGTCAGTCGCCGGAGGCAGGAATTGAACCCGGGTCTCTGTAGCTGTGAGGCAGTGCTAACCGCTGTGCCACCGTGCCGCCCATTTAAATGATGGCATCATTTAAGACATTTATGTATGTGTCCAGATATGGGCTGGGAACAGAGGGATACAGATCCTTGGAAAATAGGCGACAGATTTAAATAGAGGATCTGGATCGGTGCAGGCTTGGAGGGCCGAAGGGGCTCTTCACGTACAGTATTTTACCTTGTTCTATCATTGAATGGTGGATGGGCCAGAGGACCTGATTGGTCACAGCCTGCTCAGAAAGCCAACAATTATACACATGGAGACACACACACAAAAACATGTGCACAAACCAATCTGTACAAATCCACGTGAACACATGCCCACGAACACACAGGTGCACTCCTGCACATGAGAACATCATTCACCTGGACAGTCTTCTTGATCCTGAGGGAGGGCCCAGGGTATTCCTTGGAGTACAAGTCTGACAGGAAGAGCGAATTGATCAAAGTTGATTTGCCAAGTCCTGATTCCCCTATTAGGAAAGATAAAAGGTGAAGATCAGTCAACAACAACCCAATGAGAGTGAGCTCATCATCAAGGTATGGCTCTTTATCCAGACCTTTATTTCCTGCAGCGAAAAATAGAGTTTATGGCAGGGTGCTTCAGGAAGCTACAGGAACAGTGTTTGCTCTGAAGTAAAAACTCTCCCTGCTGTAAGCTTCCCGTAACATAATGAACTCAGACAATGTGGGAAGTACATCCAGTCAACAGAATCACAGAATGGATTACATCACAACAGGCCATTCGGCCCCATTGTGTCTGCATCAACTGTCCAATGAGAATCTCACTTGCTGCCACTGTCCTGCCTTCTTACCACAACTCTGCATATTGTTTCTTTTGAAATAACAGTCTAGCTCTTTCCCAAATGCCTCCCCACTCTCAAGACTGTACATTCCAGATCTGAACCACTCACTGCGTGAAAATGTTTTCTTTATTTCTTTTACTAACTATCTTGAACTTCATTCTCAATCATTTCACAAGTGAGAAGTTTCTTCCCATCCATTCTGTACATGCTCCATATGATTTTTACACATCTCAATTCATCTCCTCTCAACTTTCTTTTCTCCAAGAAAAACAAGCATAAAGTCACCAATCTATTGTTGTATCTTCCTCATCCCTGAAACTATTCTCATGAATCCTTTCTGCATTCTCTCTATTGACTTCATCTTTCTTAAAGATGGTGTCCAGACTACTCCAGCTGAGGCTGAACATGTTATTTTTGTATAAGACACATAACCTGTTTGCACTTGTACTCTGTACTCCTATTAATAGAGACCAGAACACAGTAGGCTTTATTAATCACTCTCTATCTGCACTGCCACCTTCAGTGACTTATCTACATTTGCATCCATGACCCTCTTCTCCTTCACTCCCTTTAGAGTTGGATCTTTTATTATACATTGTCTGTATTCTTCCTAGGAAAAGGAATCATTTCACATTTCTCTACACTGAAATGCACCTGACATCTACCCACTCATCCCAACTTCTCCACATCCTTTTGAAGATCTGGATAACCTTCCTCTCAATTTATAACATTACCAAGAATGCTACCTCTAAGAATTCAAATGCTGTCAGCCAGCTTCACTGCAGTCCCAATTATTAAGAACAACATATTTGCATTTACTCTGGTATAAATAAAGAAGTCACAGTAGATGCAAAGCAGTAAATAACAGAAGCAAGGAGCTGACAGTGTGCCAGGCCAGAGATCAGTACTGGTGAGACCTATCGGTTGGACTGTCTGCAGGTGTCGTCTCAATATGTTTTAAAAGGTAATAATTGCACTGATGGCGCAGACTTCATTAAAATGGTCACTGGGATGAGCTGTCCTATTATGACAAGTTGAACAGACCTGAGTCAATATTATTTTGAATTTTAAAGATCGAGAAGTGACCCGACTTAAGCACACAAACCTGAAGCGGTGTGACAAGGTGGTCACACGAGATTGCTTCCAATGACTCAGGAATCTATAGCAGTGGGTGGGGGAGGCACAGAGTACAGCAGGGGGTGGGGGAGGCACAGAGTACAGCAGGGGGTGGGGGAGGCACAGAGTACAGCAGGGGGTGGGGGAGGCACAGAGTACAGCAGGGGGTGGGGGAGGCACAGAGTACAGCAGTGGGTGGGGGAGGCACAGAGTACAGCAGGGGGTGGGGAAGGCACAGAGTACAGCAGGGGATGGGGGAGGCACAGAGTACAGCAGGGGCTGGGGGAGTAACAGAGTACAGCAGGGGCTGGGGGAGGCACAGAGTACAGCAGGGGCTGGGGGAGTAACAGAGTACAGCAGGGGGTGGGGGAAGCACACAGAGTACAGCAGGGGGTGTGGGAGGCACAGTCTTGTGATAAGGGGCTCATAATTAAGGCTGAGATGAAGAGAAATCTAATTACCTAGAGGACTGTAACTCTTTGGATTGTGGTAATTCATTACTAAATAAAAGAGATCATAGATAAACTAGACAGATTTTTGGTCTCCAAGGGAAGCAGGGATATGGGGAACGGGACAGGAAAATGTTCTGCTGAAGCCCAAGATTAGTCTTGATCACACTGAATGACAGAATATGCTTGAAGGGCCAAATGGTCTACTTCCGCGGTTATTACTTGGCTTCTGACGTAATCTGATATAGTGTCTAAATATAGGTGCTAAATAGGAGGTCTTAGATATTGATGTTAGAAACTAACATTTACTGAGTTTGACTGATGAAGTCAGAGTGAACTGGACTGATTAACTGGTCATGTGGAATGATGGTAAGCTAAGGAGGTTTGAGGAATAAGATTCGCGATTCAGTTTATTCAGCACATTGAGCTTGCCCAGCCATTCAAAACAATTGTGACTGATCAAATACTTCAAGCCTTTTACCTACCCCATTCCAATCATATAAGCCATAGGTATTCAGAAATCTATGAATCACTACCTTAAACATTCAATGAGATCAAGGCAAACCTCCAACTCCACATTCCTGTCTTATTCCCATGACCCTTGATTCCTTTATTGATTAAAAATCTATCTTGATTGTATTTAAATGATCCATCTTCAACAGCCCTCTGTGGTAAAGAATTTCACAAGATGATCATCTTCCTTATCTCTACCTTAAACCAGTGACACCTTACCTGAAATGCTGCTCTTTGGTCCTAGACTCACCGATGCAGGGGAAACAACCTCTCAGCATCTAGTCTGTCAAGTCCCCTCATCACTTTATGTGTTTCAGTAAGATTACCCCTCATTCTACTGAACATTCATGAACAGACATCAAACCTACCCAACCACTCCTCACAGGAAAATCCACCCAGACTTGAAATCAATCCAGTGAATCTTCTCTGGGCTGCCTCTAATGTCAGTATATCTTTCTTTAGATAAGGGGAACAAAACTCTTCACAGTATTCTAGCTGTGGCCTAACTAGTGCCCTTGTCTAGTTCTAGCAAGACTTCCCTAAGATCCCCAAATCCCTCCACACTGTAGTTTTCTACAGTTTTTCTGTATTTAAATAATACTCAGCTCTTCTATTCTCCTGCCAAAATGCATAGCCTCACATTTTCTCGCATTATATCCAACGGCCAAATCTCTGCATACTCGCTCAGCCCGTCTATATTCCTCTGTAGATTCGAGTCATCCTCACACTTGCCTTCCCTCTACTTATAGGCAAAAATGAGGACTGCAGATACTGGAAACCAGAGTTTAGATCAGAGTGGTGCTGGAAAAGCACAGCAGGTCAGGCAGCATCCGAGGAGCAGGAAAATCGACGTTTCAGGCAAAAGCCCTTCATCAGGAATAGAGGGGTCCTGGCATCCGCAACAGTACCCTTCCACTGACACACTCATTAGTTTGGCTGAAATGGTCCTCACCCTTAACAATTTCTCCTTTGAATCCTCCCACTTCCTCCAGATCAAAGGGGCAGCCATGGGCACCAGTATGGGCCCCAGCTATGCCTGTCTCTTTGTCAGCTACATGGAACAGTCCATCTTCTGTAGTTACACCGGCACCACTCCCACCTCTTCCTCCGCCACATTGATGACTGCATTGGCGCCACCTCGTGCTCCCATGAGGAGGTTGACCAGTTCATCAACTTCACCAACACATTCCACCCTGACCTTAAATTCACCTGGACCATCTGACACCTCCCTCCCCTTCCTGGACCTCTCCATCTCCATTAATGATGAGCAACTTGGCACTAAACAGTTTTTTTACAAACCCACCAACTCCCATCTCTTCCCACCCTACCTCCTACAAAAATGCCATCCCGTATTCAGAATTCCACCACTGTACCTGCTCCCAGGAGGACCAGTTCCACCACATATCAGATGGCCTCCTTCTTTAGAGATCGCAATTTCCCTTCTCACATGGTTGAAGATGCCCTCCAATGCACCTCACCCACATCCTGCACCTCCGCCCTCAAACCCCACCCCGCCAACCGTAACAAGAACAGAACCCCACCCCTCCCCCGGTCCTCACTTTCCACCCTACCAACCTTTGCATTAACTTTCCCATCTACTTAAGTCAGCTACAACTTGGCAATGGTATGTTAAGTTTAATTTCATTATTCATTATTTATATGTAGTGTAAATAACAGTGGTCCGAGCTGATCTCTGTTACACTCCACTAGGTAAAAGGTTCCTATCCTGAGAACATCCCCCTATTCCCAACTTGCTTCAATTTGTTAGTCAATTCTCATCCATACCGAATCCCCAACTTCATGGGCTCTTAATGCACTAAACAGCCTTGCAGGGTAGCTTAAACATCTTGTGGAAATCAGAATTTTGATTTTGATTTGTATTGTCACGTGCATACATCACGTCTACTGGTTTCATTTAACTATCCTGCTTCTCACCACCTCAAACTTAAAGTTAAGAATTTTGTCAGACACGACTAAAGCCATACAGTACGGTAACAGACCCTTTGGTCCAACCAGTCCATGCCGAACAAAATTAGGTGGGATTTGAATCGTGAGGTTTTAAACATGCTTCAGGGCAATTTTTACAAGTAGAGTGAGGCGGCAAATATATTGCAAATGCAGTAGAAGAATGTGAAGTTGTCCATTTTGGCAGGAAAATAAATGGCAGTGCATTATTTAAATGGTGATCGACTGGAATCTATGTTTTTTTGTACACCAGAACGGACCGCAAACATAGAGTTAGGAAAACAAATGATATGTTTGATATGATATGAAAACAAATGCAATGTTGACCTTCATTGCAAGATGGTTTGTTAGAAGACATGAGTATGAACAGGCCATCTGACCCTCAAGCCTGCTCTTCTATTCAATATGATCATGGCTAAATTTCAATACAAGAGCAAGCTGAGGTTAAACATTGGTCTTCGTATGCCCACAGCTGAAATGGTGTGTGCAGTTTTTGTCTCTATCTGAAAGGATGTATCTGCCATTCAGGGAGTGCCATGAAAGTTGACCAGATCGATCCCTGGGATGGCAGGTTTGTTGTAAGAAGAAAGATGGGGTCATATGGTCAGCACAGTGGCACAATGGTTAGCACTGCTGCCTCACAGCGCCAGAGACCCAGGTTCAATTCTCATCTCGAGCAACTGTGTGGAGTTTACACATTCTCCCTGCATCTGCGTGGGTTTCCTCCGGACGCTTCGGTTTCCTGCCACAGTTCAAAAATGTGCAGGTTAGGTGTATTGGCCTGGCTAAATTGCCTGCAGTGTTAGGTGCATCAGTCAGAGGGAAATGGGTCTGGGTGGGTCCCTCTTCGGAGGGTCGGTGTGGACTTCTTGGGCTGAGGGGCCTGTTTCCACACTAAGTAATCTAATCTAATCTAAACTGGTCTGCAATCACTGGAGTTTTGGAATGTTCAAGGGGATCAAAGTTTGTGAAAAGGTTTGTAGCTCGGGTGCTCATTGTTGTGGTTCTGTTCGCCGAGATGGAAATTTGTGTTGCAGACGTTTCGTCCCCTGTCTAGGTGACATCCTGGTTAAGGACTGCACAAAACACTACATAGGACAAACAGGAAGACAGTTAACGATTCACATCCATGAACACTAACTAGCCACGAAATGACATGACCAGCTATCCTTAGTAGCCACATACATAGATGACAAGCAACATGAATTCGACTGGGACAACACTACTATTATAGGATAAGCCAAACAGAGAACAGCCAGTGAATTCCTAGAGGCATGGCACTCATCCACAGATTGAATCAATAAGCACATCGACCTGGACCCAATACACTGGCCACTGCAACGGACAGCTGGGACTGACAACCGGAAGCGGCAGATTCAAACCACTATAAACGCCGGAGGAAAGATCACAGAAGTGCTTCACAGGAGGCTCCCAAGCACTGAGGATGTCACCTAGACAGGGGACGAAATGTCTGCAACACAAATTCCCAGCTCGGCAAACAGAACCACAACAGTTCAAGGGGATATTACTGGAATGCACAGAAATTCTTGACAAACAGGCAGACTAGAAGCAAAAAGATATTTTCCCTGGTCAGGGGCCCAGAACAAGGGGACAAGGTCTTAGGATACAAGGAAAGCCATTTCAAATTGAGAGGAGGATGACGTTCGTCATTCGGAGAGTGGTCAACTTGTGGAAGTCTCTAGCAAATACAAAAGGTGGAGGAGACTGTCACTGAATATATTTAAAAAGACAAATGAATAAGTTTCTGGACACAAACAGTGGCAAGAAATACAAGGAGCAAGCAGGAATGCAGCACTGAGATAGATAATAGGCCATGATCCTCACTCTATCATTCAACATCATCATGGCCTACTTCTATTTTCTGGGCTTTTATTCCAGCAAAAGTGCTGAAGGCTTCTACCAGGTGTATCTCCCAGTCAAGCTGTTCCAGTACAGCCACAATATTTATTGGCATCTACCCGACAATGTGATAAACTGCCCAGGAGTGCAGGTGTTCAAGAAGGCAGCTTGCCACCATTGTCTCAAGGGCAACTAAAGATAGTTAATAAATGCTAGCCCAGCTGATGATACCCAAATCCCATAAGTGGATACAAAAAAAACACTTTCAGGCAGGGCCTTCCTGGTTGGGTTCTCTTACCAATTACCTTCATTCTGGGTTTTCTACAGTTTGTAGCGACTTTTGCCACTGATAAGAACTTATCTCTAACTACCCAATCAAAAACGCCACCGTCTCCCAGAGAAATATCGAGCTGGAAGGATGGCAGGACGCAAATGCACTGGGACTAATTCAGAGAAGGCTTCTTATAGACCTGGAACGAGAGGTATGTCTGATGAGGAAGAAATGGACAGGCTAAGTTTGTATCTGATGCGGTTTAGAAGAGTAACGGGGGATTTGATTCATCCAGAGGACTGGACAGGGCAGATGTGGAGAGGATACTTTCTCTACTGGAGAGTCTAGAACTCCAGATCACCTATTAAAAACTTCTCTGAAGGTCACCATTCTTTGCAGCTCTCTTCTTGAAAAAGGAGTTGGAAGCAGAGCTATTGAATAATTTTTACAGTAGAGGGTAAAAGGGCTCATGGGAGTTAAAAGCGATCAATGATATGCAAGAATGCAGATTTAAGGTCGATCAGCATGATCTTATTGAATGGTGTAGCAAGCTCAAGGAGCTGAAATGCTTACTTCTGCGCTGATTTGTATGTTGGTATATGGTATTCAACACCTGCATCAAATCTTCTCTGATGCCCCTCAGCTCTGAGCAAACCCAAAACAGATATCGCCAGTCTCTCTGCAGGAGTGACAGCTCTCATCCCCGAAATATCTCCTGCATATGCTTTTCTGAGGTTGTAACCTCCTTCCTTATTGGTGAGTATCACAATTGGCCATAAGAGTACAGCTAGGCGAAAGTGAGGACTGCACATACTGGAGATTAGAGTCGAGAGTGTGGCGCTGGAAAAGCACAGCTGGTTAGGTAGTATCCGAGGGGCAGGAGAATCGACATTCCGGGCAAAAGCCCTTCATCAGGAATGGCAACTAGACAGTGGCTTACAAAGGTTTTGCATCAATTACTTTGTTGTGGTGCTCTTTGCCTTTTTCATGAAGCCTTACAGACAACAGGGTGCACGAATAGGCCATTCTGCCCTTTGAGCCTGATCATCCTTAATCAGCATCCTGTTCCTGCCTTATCTCCATAACCCTTGATTCCACAATCCTTGAGAGCTCTATCCAACTCTTTCTTAAATGAATCCAGAGGCTGGGCCTCCACTGCCCTCTGGGGCAGAGCATTCCACACAGCCACCACTCTCTGGGTGAAGAAGTTTCTCCTCATCTCTGTCCTAAATGGTCTACCCTGTATTTTTAAGCTGTGCCCTCTGGTTCGGCACTCACCCATCAGCGGAAACTTGTTTCCTGCCTCCAGAGTGTCCAATCCTTTAATAATCTCATATGTCTCAATCAGATCCCCTCTCAGTCTTCTAAACTCTTGTTATGCTTTTTAAGTGTCTCAACTTGACCTACCACCCTCAATGAGTTAGATGTGGGAATCTTTAGGTTTCTCTGTTCCCGCACCTCAGAGATGGTCTCATTTAATTCACATCACCGCTGCTTATTATTCTCACAAAAGATATTGCTGAACCTGTCAAGTCTCTGTTGCACCTCCTGAACATTTGCTTATTCCTGGTTTTTGATTTGGCAGTTAATTTACTTACTATTCCAAAACCAAAACACAAAATACGACACTTGTGGTCAGGCTGAAGGTAGATGTGTTTCAATATAAGTGGAAATTGAATGTCATGCAGTACCGCAATGTCCACTTTTAATAATTTCCTGGCTTGGTAATCAGCCATTAAATCAATTGTACCTCAATGAATATCATGAAAGGGAAATGTGAATCCACCTGTACAAAATGGACAGGGATACTGCCATTGCTGAGGAGAATTAATACAGCACTGTCACCACTCCCCAGCACCTCCAAATTCTCATCCCTGAATGCTGACCCAGAGGCTCCTCATTAAAGAGGCAGGGGAGAGGACTGCTATGGAAGGTGCTAGCTATGAAGAAAGGTTGAGGAGGTTAGGTTTATTTTCATTAGAAGAAAGGAAATTGAGGGGGGACCTGATTAAGGTTTACAAAATCATGAAAGGTATAGACAGGGTAGATAGAGACAAGCTTTTTCCCAGGGTGAAGGATTCAATACCGAGAGGTCACGCTTTCAAGATGAGGGGTGGAAAGTTTAAGGGGGATACACGTGATAAGTATTTCACATTTGGTACGCGTTGCCAGCAGAGGTGGTAGAGGCACTCATGGTAGATTCATTTCAGATGGTCTGGACAAATGCATGAGTAGGTGGGGAGCAGAGGGATACAGATGCTTAGGAATTGACCGATGTTTGGACAGACGTTTCTGAGGCCAGCAGAGAAAAAACAGAATGGTGTGTTGTTTCCCTGGTGCTAGGATAAAGGATGTCTCAGAGAGGGTGCAGAATGTTCTCACGGGACAGAGGGGCCAGCAGAAGGTCATTGTCCACATGGAACCAACGACATTCAGACTCTGAAGGGAGATTACGGAGAGTTAGGCAGAAATTTAAAAAAGGGGTTGCTTAAGGGTAGTAATTTCTGGATTACTCCTAGTGCTATGAGCTAGTGAGGGCAACAATAGAAGGACAGAGCAGATGAATGCATGGCTGAGGAGCTGATGTATGGGAGAAGGATTCACATTTTTGGAACATTGGAATCGCTTTCGGGGTAGAAGTGACCTGTACAAGGAGGTTGGATTACACCTAAATTGGAAGGGGACTAATATACTGGCAGGGAAATTTGCTAGAATTGCTTGGGAGGATTTAAACCAGTAAGGTGGGGTGGTGGGACCCAGAGAGAGAGTGAGGAAAGAGATCGATCTGAAACGGGCACAGCTGAGAACAGAAGTGAGTCAAACAATCAGGGCAGGCAGGGACAAGGTAGGACGAATAAATTAAACTGCATTTATTTCAATGCAAGGGAAGCCAGATGAACTCAGGGCATGGTTAGGAACATGGGACTGGGATTAGATTAGATTAGATTACTTACAGTGTGGAAACAGGTCCTTCGGCCCAACAAGTCCACACCGACCCACCGAAGCGCCACCCACCCATACCCCTACATTTACCCCTTACCTTACACTACGGGCAATTTAGCATGGCCAATTCACCTGACCCGCACATCTTTGGACTGTGGGAGGAAACCAGAGCACCCGGAGGAAACCCACGCAGACATGGGGAGAATGTGCAAACTCCACACAGTCAGTCACCTGAGTCGGGAATTGAACCCGGGTTCCTGGTGCTGTGAGGCAGCAGTGCTAACCACTGGGCCACCATGCCGCCTATCATAGCAATTACGGAAACATGGCTCAGGGATGGACAGTACTGGCAGCTTAATGTTCCAGGATACAAATGTTGCAGGAAAGATAGAAAGGGAGGCGAGAGAGGAGGGGGATTGGCAATTTTGACAAAGGATAGCATTAAGCTGTGCTGAGGGAGGATATTCCCAGAAATACATCCAGGGGAGTTATTTGGGTGGAACTGAGAAATAAGAAAGGAATGATCACCTTATTGGGATTGTATTACAGACCCCTCCAATAGTCAGAGGGAAATTGAGAAACAAACTTGTAAGGAGATCTCAGCTATCTGTAAGAATAATAGGGTAGTTATGGTAGGGGATTTTAACTTTCCAAACATCGACAGGGACTGCCATAGTTTAAAGGTTTAGATGGAGAGGAATTTCTTAAGTGTGTACAAGACAATTTTCTGATTCAGTATGTGGATGTACCTACTAGAGAAGATGCAAAACTTAACCTACTCTTGGGAAATAAGGCAGGGCAGGTGACGGAGGTGTCAGTGGGGGAGCACTTTGGGGCCAGCGACCATAATTCTATTTGTTTTAAAATAGTGATGGAAAAGGATAGACCAGATCTAAAAGTTAAAGTTCTAAATTGGAGGAATGCCAATTTTGATAGTATTAGGCAAGAACGTTCGAAAGCTGATTGGAGGCAGATGTTCGCAGGTAAAGGGACGGTTGGAAAATGGGAAGCCTTCAGAAATGAGATAACAAGAATCCAGAGAAAGTAGATTCCTGTCAGGGTGAAAGGAAAGGCTGGTAGGTATCGGGAATGCTGGATGACTAAAGAAATTGAGGGTTTGGTTAAGAAAAAGAAGGAAGCATGTGTCAGATATAGACAAGATAGATCGAGTGAATCCTTAGAAGAGTATAAAGAAAGTAGGGGTATACTTAAGAGGGAAATCAGGAGGGCAAAATGGGGATATGAGATAGCTTTGGCAAATAAAATTAAGGAGAATCCAAAGGGTTTTTACAAATATATTAAGGACTAAAGGGTAACTAGGGAGAGAATAGGGCCCCTCAAAGATCAGCAAGATGGTCTTTCTGTGGAGCCACAGAAAATGGGGGAGATACTAAATGAATATTTTGCATCAGTATTTACTGTGGAAAAGGATATGGGAGATATAGACTGTAGGGAAATAGATGGTGACATCTTGCAAAATGTCCAGATTACAGAGGAGGAAGTGCTGGATGTCTTGAAACGTTAAAGGTGGATAAATCCACAGGACCTGATCAGGTGTACCCGAGAACTCTGTGGAAAGCTAGAGAAGTGATTGCTGGGCCTCTTGCTGAGATATTTGTATCATTGGTAGTCACAGGTGAGATGCCGGAAGACTGGAGGTTGGTTAACGTGGTTCCCCTATTTAAGGCAGTAAAGACAAGCCAGCGAACTATAGACCAGTGAGCCTGACCTCGGTGGTGGGCAAGTTGTTAGAGGGAATGCTGAGGGACAGGATGCACCTGTATTTGGAAAGACAAGGACTGATCAGGGATCGTCAGTGGCTTTGTGCGTGGGAAATCATGTCTCACAAACTTGATTGAGTTTTTTGAGGAAGTAACAAAGAAGATTGATGAGGGGAGAGTGGTAGAGGTGATCTATATGGACTTTAGTAAAGCGTTCAATAAGGCTCCCAATGGGAGACTGATTAGCAAGATTAGATCTCATGGAATACAGGGAGTACTAGCCATCTGGATTCAGAACTGGCTCAAAGGTAGAAGACAGAGGGTGGTGGTGGTGGAAGGTTGTTTTTGAGACTGGAGGCCTGTGAACAGTGGAGTGCCACAAGGATTGGTGCTGGGCCCTCTACTTTTTGTCATTTACATAAATGATTTGGATGCAAGCATAAGAGGTACAGATAGTAAGTTTGCAGATGACACCAAAATTGGAGGTGTGGTGGACATCAAAGAGGGTTACCTCAGATTACAACAGGATCTGGACCAGATCGGCCAATGGGCTGAGAAGTTGCAGATGGAGTTTAATTCAGATAAATGCGAGGTGCTGCATTTTGGGAAAGCAAATCTTAGCAGGACTTTTACACTTAATGGTAAGGTCCTAGGGAGTGTTGCTGAACAAAGAGACCTTGGAGTGCAGGTTCATAGCTCCTTGAAAGTGGAGTCGCAGGTAGATAGGATAGTGAAGGCGGTGTTTGGTATGCTTTCCTTTATTGGTCAGAGTATTGAGTACAGGAGTTGGGAGTTGCGGCTGTACAGAACATTGGTTAGGCCACTGTTGGAATATTGCGTGCAATTCTGGTCTCCTTCCTATTGGAAAGATGCTGTGAAACTTGAAAGGGTTCAGAAAAGATTGACAAGGATGTTGCCAGGGTTGGAGGATCTGAGCTACAGGGAGAGGCTGAACAGGCTGGGGCTGTTTTCCCTGAGGCGTTGAAGGTTGAGGGGTGACCTTATAGAAGTTTACAAAATTATGAGGGGTTGGATAGGATAAATAGACAAAGTCTTTTCCCTGGGGTTGGGGAGTCCAGAACTAGAGGGCATAGGTTTAAGGTGAGAGGAGAAAGATATAAAAGAGACTTAAGGGGCAATTTGTTCATGCAGAGGGTGGTACGTGGATGGAATGCCAGAGGAAGTGGTGGAGGCTGGTACAATTGCAAAATTTAAGAGGCATTTGGATGGGTATATGAATGGAAAGGGTTTGGAGGGATATGGGCCGGGTGCTGGCAGGTGGGACTAGATTGGGTTGAGATATCTGGTCGGCATGGACTGGTTGGACCGAAGGGTCTGTTTACATGCTGTACATCTCTATGACTCTATGAGAATTAGACAGTACATTTGGATCGGCTCAGGCTTGGAGGGCTGAAGGGCCGGTTCCTGGGCTGTATATTTTCTTTGTTTTTTGAGATACAAATCAGCAGCTCAGTCTGAAACTACTGTAACATCCCTCAGCAGAAAGATCAAAAGGAGTGGGTAGCGGAGTTGTATTATGATAAACCGGACAGTCCAAAGCTATCAGTGAGCTCTGTTTTATCAATAAAACCATCTCACTTTGCAATAGTTCTCAAGTGAAACGGAGACAGAGAGGTGAAGGGTGGGAGAGGGAGGGAAGGAGTACATCGGTGTTGAAAGTTTCATTCCAATGAAACTCTTGCGGCCTTGACAAGCTTCCTCACTGGAGGCAATAAAATCACCGGACCATGATTCTGCAGCTAACAATTTTATAAAGTTCACCCAAAAGAATTGACATGAGAAGAGAACTTGGGGAAAAGAATGGGAGATGAGATCTTGATTAAAACCATCTTGGAATCAAGTCTGAAAGATGTAAAATATCATTTAAAATAAAATCAACTTAGAAGCAGGAGTTGGCCCCTCAGCCTTTGAGCTTACTCTGCCATTTACGAACAAGGCTGACCTGATTACTGCACATTCTCAGTTACCCCGATAATCTCCCACTCCCTTCAACAATTTATCCACCTCTGCTTTAAAAATATTCGAAACATTCTCTTTCCTCAAAAGGTGATGGAAGCAGAGTTTTGAAACAAAACACAGCCTTCCATGAGAAAAACATTCTCATCTGTTTTAAATGTGCAAGCCCTTACTTTTAAAGTGACCACTAGTTCTAAAATATTAGACAAGTGGAAACATCCCCGCCACATTTGCACTGTCAGGTCCCCTGAGAATCTTACGTATCAGTCAAGTCACCGCTTACTCTTGTAAATTGCATCTAGTGTAGCAATGTTAGCTTGCCCATTCTAGCTATTAGTCTAGAAAATCTTCTCTAAATAAGATGACCAAGACTGCACACAGAATTCCACACTTGGATAACTGAATCATATGTAGCACTGCTGCCTCACAGCTCCAGAGACCCGGGTTCAATTCACGCCTCCGGCGGCGGACTGTGTGGAGTTTGCACATTCTCCCTGTGTCTGCGTGGGTTTCCTCCGGGTGCTCCAGTTGCCTCCCACAGTCGCAAAGATGTGCAGGTTAGGTGAATTGGCCATGCTAAATTGCCCGTAGTGTTAGATGAAGGGGTAAATGTAGGGGAATGGGTCTGGGTGGGTTGCGCTTCGGCGTGTCAGTGTGGACTTGTTGGACTGAAGGGCCTGTTTTCACACTATAAGTAATCTAATCTAATCTAATACAAAAACAGCCATATTCATGTGAACTTTGCACAAGTATTTTTGTATTCAATTCCGTTCATGATTAATGACAATGTTATCTTTGCTTTCTGGAATACTTTCTATACCTGCACACTGCTTGTGATTCATTCATGAGAATTAGAATTCCTCCAGTATGGAAATAGGCCCTTCAGCCCAACAAGTTCACATCGACCCTCTGAATGGAAACCCACCCAGGCCCATTCTCTACGCTATGCTTACTTCTGACTAATGCACCTAACCTACAATACCTCTGAACACTATGAGGAATTTTAGCATGGCCAATTCACCTAACCTGCAAAATCTTTTGGCTGTAAGAGGAAACCGGATCACCCGGAGGAAACCTGCGCAGACATGGGGAGAATGTGTAAACTTCACACAGTCAGTTGTCCAAGACTGGAATTGAACTTGAGTCCCTGGTGCTGTGAGGCAGCAGTGTTAACCACTGAGCCACCACGCTGTCCATGGAGGATACGTATTTTACCTGCCAAAT
The DNA here is from genome assembly GCF_020745735.1 of Hemiscyllium ocellatum. NCBI lineage: Eukaryota > Metazoa > Chordata > Chondrichthyes > Orectolobiformes > Hemiscylliidae > Hemiscyllium > Hemiscyllium ocellatum. Next base: position 74,847,987 of record NC_083417.1, read on the forward strand.
ACAAATGACATTACACTTTCCCACATTACATTCCACTGGCTAAATATTTGCCAATTCCCAACCTATTTTTGTAGCTTCCTTCTGTCCTGTTCACAACTTACTTCTCTTACCTATCTTTGTGACAAAGACTGTATTCTCAAACTTGTTGTGAAAGTGGCAGTGTCTCTTTGAATTGATGATTCCCTCAGACAGGTCAACCATAGTCTAATTCAAGGCTGAATAGACTCCAAGTGTTGAATGGCTTTCCCCTATTCCTCACACACACATCAGTTTGTCTTGTGTAATCCAGATAGCCAACATATATCACAGTCAAATTGTGATGTTCGAACTGAAGATAATTAATTCACTTATAGTACAATATGTGCACTGAAGTCACAGTAAAATACTTTCACAACATTTAATAATATGAAGAGTCAGCTCATAAAGGGTTAAAATATATCTTTGTGGAAGGAAGTAAGCCATGCAGTTTTTGGAAGAATGTTTTGCATGGACAATAAGTTACTTTACCCAGAGATTTCAAGTGAACTGAATTTTACCAAGGTCCAGCTTTTGTAGAAGATACGGGTCTCCAAAACATATTCCAACACCCAGAGAGTGGACGTTCACAGTCTACACCTGGATACTGAGCAGGTTCAATTCCTCATATGTACTCAACTGTCATTATGGCAGCTTTCCAATATCTCTTTGAATGTACAATCAGACTGTTCTGCATTTCCAAAAACAACTTGCTCTCATCATTTGCAAGTTCAGGAAAAGTCAACCTTCAATTTTCCTGTTGACTTCCTATTCAGTATTTCTCCAGAGTTACTGCCCTGGGATGCTGATATCAGAAATTATCTCTCAGATATTGGTTCTGAGCTCAGCTTTGTACAAATTGGTCACCATGTTTTCAAAATGAAATGGTGATTACATTTTAAAAATATACAATGGTATGTAAAATGTCTCAAGTCATCCTGTTACCTGAGATATTCCTTATCCTATATATGACAGATGTCCCCTGTGACAATGCTGCCACTTTAACAAGATTATTTTGTCAGTTTTTTTTAAAATGGAGGTTGTAATGGCAGAGGTGCAAGAGGCTTAGACAGCTCATTTTAGCAGTGACCAGTTCTCCTAGTTCAGGCTTTTTATTAGTTTGATTTAGCTATGGCAGTTACAAGTAGCTGGAGTCCAGGGAAGGTTGCAAACTTTTCAGTAATGTTTCCTGACAGCCTTTTTTTAAAAAACTTTCTCTCTGAAATCTCTTTGGATGATGTTCCCTCCTGCCTGTGAGAATCTGTGTTTCAAATTATCTTTATGGCAAGGGGTGTGTTCATGGGATGTTACTGGATTGGAACAGTTTCTTAAAATAAGTTGCTGCTTCGTTAGGTTGGTCTAAATTCCATTTTCTTCTGTTCATGTTTCAACTGTAGTGTTTAAATAAATTGTGTTTTGCTTAAAACGGAGTTGTTTTGACCAGCTGCATCATACCATCTATCTTTAAAAGAAGAAAATGTTAGGGTTGAGGCTACCTTTTTAAAATATTTTGAGTTCTGGTCTGCTCCATTACACCCTGATCTTAAACATAACACTCCGCCTCCTGTCCCTTATGCTACATATATTACATTGCCTACTGTGTGTCGCCTCATGTGATTCAGTGTGTCATGGTTTCAAGTTTTATTTTGGGAGACAAATGAATGTATCGTGCAGGTGAACAGCACAGTGCAGCACCGGGAAATGCCACACTGTTGTAGGTACTGTTATTCAGAGAAGGCACTAAACACTGTCTACTTTCTTAGATGAATATAAAATACCCTCTGGTACTACTCAAAGTTGGCACATTGTAACATTAAGGAAGTAGGCAGTAATAAAATCAAAGTGCTGGAAAAGGTCATCTGGTCTGGCAGTACCTATGCAAAGAGAAACAGAGTTAATGCTTCGAGTCCAGTAGGAACATTTTCTTTTTAAAAACGGCAGTCTTGGTTTACTAGAAGGATATGGGTTCATGTGCTCACCTCTCAATCAGTGAGGGTACCCAGGTGGTCATCCCTTGGGAGAGCAGCAAGGTGCAGAGGGTGATATTGGGCACTCTGGAGGTAACATGCAGGAGATGGAAAGGAACAGAAGCCATTGCCAAATATTCTAGATTTGGAGATGCCAGTGTTGGACTGGGGTGTATAAAGTTAAAAATCACAACACCAGGTTATAGTCCAACAGGTGACAACCACCTGATGAAGGAGCAGCGCTCCGAAAGCTAGTGCTTCCAATTAAACCTGTCTAAATATTCTAGTCAGCTCAAATCCATTACCTCAAATCCAATCAGGCGCCGATGAAGTGGTTATCAAATTAGAGGAAAACAAACTGAAAACATATTAGAAACTACTTCTTAAAAGGAAGAATGCTTTCAATGATATTGCAATGCAATGACAGTGATCAATGTTAGTGGCATGTTTACAAGTTGGCAATACATGTTCTTATTCTGGAATGTCCCCATCTCAAACACCATGTAATCTATCAGAACCAGTCACTGAACTGGCCCTGTTTTAGACCGTTCCAGTCTCAGTCAAATGAGACATGGGGAGCATGCAGTCTCTTCCTGTCTGTATCACAAGATTTACTAAATACCTGCCAAATATAGGTGGCTCAGTGGTTAGCCCTGCTGCCTCAGTGCCAGGAACTGGGTTCAATTCCAGCCTTGGCCTACAGTCTGTGGGGAGTTTGCCCATCCTCCTTGTGTCTACATGGATTTCCTCTGGGTGCTCCAGTTTCCTCCCACAATCCAAAGATGTGCAGGTTAGGTGAATTGGCCATGCTAAATTGAGCGTAGTATTCAGGGATGTGTAGGTTAGGTGTAGTGGTCAGGGGAAAGTGTAGAGTAAAAGGGCAGAACATAAAACAATATAGCATAGTAGAGGCCTGTTGGCCCTCAATGTTGCACCGACCTGGGAAGCCGATCTGAAGCCCATCTGACCTACACTATTCCATTATCATCCATATATTTATCCAACGACCATTTAAATGCCCTTAAAGTTGGTGAGCCCACTACTGTTTGAGGTAGGACATTTCACGCCCTTACTACTCTGAGTAAAGAAACTACCTCGGACATCTGTATACTCCCCCTCAATTTAAAGTTATGTCCCCTCGTGTTAGCCATCACCATCTGAGGAAAAAGGCTCTCACTGTCCACTCTATCTAACCCTCTAATCATCTTGTACGTCTCTATTAAATCACCTCCTCTCTAACAAAAACAGCCTTCAGTCCCTCAGCCTTTCCTCATAAGGCTTTCCCACTATACCAGGCAACATCTGAGTAAATCTCCTCTGAACCCTTTCCAATGATTCACATCCTTCCTATAATGCAGTGACCAGAACTGTACACAATATTTCAAGTATGGCCGCACCAGAGTTTTGTACAGCTGCAGCATGACCTCATGGCTCTGAATCACTCTCCCTCTATCAATAAAAACTCATACAACATTCACCTTCTTGACAATCCTTCCAACCTGGGTGGCAACTTTTAGGGATCTATGCACATGGCACAAGAGATCTGGTGTCTGGAGATCTGGTCACCCTACTACCAAGAATCTTATCATTAGCCCCGTATTCTGTATTCATGTTATGCCTTCCAAAGTGAATCACCTCATACTTTTCCACATTAAACTCCAATTGCCACCTCTCTGCCCAGCTCTCCAGCTTATCTATGTCCCTCTGTAACCTGCAACATCCTTCCGCACTGTCCACAACTCCATTAACTTTAGTGTCATCCGCAAATTTACTAACCCATCCTTCTACGCTCTCATAGAGGTCATTTATAAAAATGACAACAGCAGTGGTCCCAAAACAGATCCTTGCAGTACACTTTCCTCATTCCTAAAGAAGGGCTCATGCCCGAAACGTCAACTCTCCTGCTCCTTGGATGCTACCTGACCTGCTGCGCTTTTTCAGCAACACATTTTTAGCTCTGATCTCCAGCATCTGCAGTCCTCACTTTCTCCTCACAGTACACCACTAGTAACTAAACTCCAGGGTGAACATTTCCCATCAACCACCACAGTCTTCTTTCAACACCACCCTGTCTTCTTTCAGCTAGCCAATTTCTGATCCATACCGCTAAATCACCCTCACTCCCATCCCTTTATTTTCTGCAATAGCCTACATGGGGAATCTTATTGTATGCTTTACTGAGATCCATATATACCACATCAACCGCTTTACCCTCATCTACCAGTTTAGTCACCTTCTCAAAGAACTCAATAAGGTTTGTGAGGCATGACCTTCGCAAAACCGTGTTGACTATCCCAAATCAGACTGTTCCTTTCTGAGGCAGCATGGTGGCTCAGTGGTTAGCACTGTTGCCTCACAGCGCCAGGATCCCGAGTTTGAATCCACCTCGGGCGAAATGCTTCTTGCGTCTGTGTAGGTTTCCTCCAGGTATTGTTGTTTCCTCCCACAGTCCAAAGATGTGCAGGCTTGATGAACTGGCCATGCCAAATTGCCCATAGTATTAGGTGCAGGTAGTTAGGGGTAAATATAAGGTAGGGGAATTGTCTGGATGCGTTACTCTTCACAGGGTTGGTGTGGACTTGCTGGGCCAAATAGCCTGTTTCCATCTAATAGATGATTATAAACCCTATCTTGTATAATCCTTTCCAACACTCTACCCAAAATCGAAGTAAGGCTCACTGGTCTATAATAACAGAGTGGTCTCTACTCCCCTTCTTGAACAAGGGGACAACATTTGCTATCCTCCAGTTTTCTGGCACTACTCCTGTAGACAATGATGACAAAGATCAAAACCAAATGCTCTGCAATCTCCTCCCTAGCATCCCACAGAATCCTAGGATAAATCTCATCCAGCCCAGGGACTAAGCTATTTTCACACTTTCCAGAATTGCTAAGACTTCCTCGTGAACCTCAATCCCGTCTAGTCTAATAGCCTGTACCTCAGTATTCTCTTCGACAACATTGCCTTTTTCCTGTGCGAATACTGGTGAAACATATTCATTTAATGCCTCTCATCTCTTCGGACTCCACACTCAACTTCCCACTACTGTCCTTGACAGGCCCTAATCTTACTGTCATCCTGTTTTCCCCTATCTCAGTCGAAGCAAAACGTTCAGAGACACAGTATAGATTAGATTAGATTAGATTACTTACAGTGTGGAAACAGGCCCTTCGGCCCAACAAGTCCACACCGACCTGCCGAAGCGCAACCCACCCATACCCCTACATTTACCCCTTACCTAACACTATGGACAATTTAGCATGGCCAATTCACCTGACCCGCACATCTTTGGACTGTGGGAAGAAACAGGAGCACCCGGAGGAAACCCACACAGACACGGGGAGAACGTGCAAACTCCACACAGTCGCCTGAGTCAGGAATTGAACCCGGGTCTCAGGCGCTGTGAGGCAGCAGTGCTAACCACTGTGCCACCGTGCCCCCCACAGGTATAGTTTTACCTCCTTCATCTTTATTCTGGAATTTGGAGGGACAAGAATGATCACCCATGTGCACAGAGACACGAGTTCACAGTCTCCTCTGAAACAGCAGTTTCTCAATGAGTTATATAGTCATTTTACAGGGAGGAGCATCAAGATAAGGCAACATACATATTGATTCCTGAAGAAGGGCTAATGCCCGAAACATCGATATTCCTGAAGAAGTGCTTATGCCCAAAACGTTGATTCTCCTGCTCCTTGGATGCTGCCTGACCTGCTGTGCTTTTCTTGCAACACATTTTTCAGCTCTGATCTCCAGCATCTGCAGTCTTCACTTTCTCCTATACATATTGATTAGGTGACCATTACAATCAGCGAGTGTCAGTAGTAAAGATTAAGCCATCTGCTGTCACACACTGAATAACTGGCTTCACATAATGAATACTTCCCACCTTGTTAAACTGACCTCACATAGTGAATGTTACTTCATCTTGTTAAATGGCTCTACGTAATGAATGCTTTTCCACCTTGTTAACCTATTGCTCTTGCCTCCAGCACCCCATTGTTAACTGCAAGTTCCTATCTGATCTGAGTCATGCTCAGCTGAACCTCTCGTTTTACAAAACTCAAAACTTAACTCTTTCCCTGCCTGCTTATACCCTATACACATTCTGAACCCTAGTCATTATTTTATTCCTGATATAGCTATAGAAAGCTTTAGGGTTTTCCTTGATCCTACCTGCTAAAGACTTATGTCCCCTCCTGGCTCTTCTTAGCTCTTTCTTTAGGTCTTTCCTGGCTAACATGCAACTCTCTCGCACCCCAACTAAGCCTTCATGTCTCATCTTTACAGAAGCCTCCGCCTTCCTCTTGACAAGACCTTCAATTTCTTTATTAAATCACTATTCCCTCACTCAGCCACTTACCCCCTACCTGACAGGTACATACTTATCAAGGACATTCAGTAGGTGTTCCTTGAACAAGTTCCATACTTCAATTGTGCCCATCCCCTATAGTTACCTTTCCCATCCTATGCATCCTAAATCTTGCCTAATTGCATCATGATTGCCTTTCCCCCAGCTATACTCTTGCCCTGCAGTATATATATATATCCCTTTCCACGCTGAAGTAAATGTAACAGATTGTGGTCACTATCACCAAAGTGCTCACTAACCTCCAAATCTAACATCAGGTCTGGTTCATTACCTAGTACCAAATCCAATGTGCTTCGCCCCTTGTTGGCCTGTCTACATACTGTCAGGAAAACATCCTGCATACACTGGACAAAAACTGACCTGTAGGAAAAAGTGAGGACTGCAGATGCTGGAGATCAGAGCTGAATATGTTTTGCCGGAAAAGCGCAGGTCAGGCAGCATCCAAGGAGGAGAATCAACATTTCGGGCATAAGCCCTTCTTCAGGAATGAGGAAAGTGTGCCAAGAAGGCTAAGATAAAAGGTAGAGAGGAGGGACTTGGGGGAGGGGCATTGGAAATGCGATATGTGGAAGGAGGTTAAGGTGAGGGTGATAGGCTGAAGTGAGGGTGGGGGCGGAGAGGTCAGGAAGAAGATTACAGGTTAGGAAGGTGGTGCTGAGTTTGAGGGTTGGAACTGAGACAAGGTGAGGGATGGGGAAATGAGGAAATTGGAGAAATCTGAGTCATCCCTTGTGGTTGGAGGGTTCCTAGGCGGAAGATGAGGTGCACTTCCTCCAGCCGTCGTGTTGCTATGGTCTGGCGATGGAGGAGTCCAAGGACCTGCATGTCCTTGGCGGAGTGGGAGGGGGAGTTGAAGTGTTGAGCCACGGGGTGGTTGGGTTGGTTGGTCCGGGTGTCCCAGAGGTGTTCTCTGAAATATTCCGCAAGTAGGCGGCCTGTCTCCCCAATGTAGAGGAGGCCACATCGGGTGCAGCGGATGCAGTAAATGATGTGTGTGGAGGTGCAGGTGAATTTGTGGCGGATATGGAAGGATCCCTTGGGGCTTTGGCGGGAAGTAAGGGGAAGTAACGGACCCCACCACCAGGGATATATTTCCCTCCCCTCCCCTATCAGCGTTCTGAAAAGACCACTCCCTCCGTGACTCCCTTGTCAGGTCCACACCCCTTATCAACCCAACTTCCACTCCCGGCACCTTCCCCTCCAACCGCAAGAAATGCAAAGCTTGCACCCACACCTCCACCCTTTCTTCCCTCCAAGGCCCCAAGGGATCCTTCCATATCTGCCACAAATTCACCTGCACCTCCATACACACCATTTACTGCATCGACTGCACCCGATATGGCCTCCTCTATATTGGGGAGACAGGCCGTCTACTTGCGGAACGCTTCCGAGAACACCTCTGGGACACCCGGACCAACCAACCCAACCACCCCGTGGCTCAACACTTCAACTCCCCCTCCCACTCCACCAAGGACATGCAGGTCCTTGGACTCCTCCATCGCCAGACCATAGCAACACGACGGCTGAAGGAAGAGCGCCTCATCTTCCGCCTAGGAACCCTCCAACCACACACCTTGTCTCAGTCCCAACCCTCAAACTTCCTAACCTGCAATCTTTTTCCTGACCTCTCCGGCCTATCACCCTCACCTTAACCTCCTTCCACCTATAGCATTTCCAATTCCCCTCCCCCAAGTCCCTCCTCCCTACCTTTTATCTTAGCCTGCTTGGCACACTTTTCTCATTCCTGAAGAAGGACTCTTGCCCAAAACTTCGATTCTCTTGCTCCTTGGATGCTGCCTGACCTGCTGCGTTTTTCCGCAACACATTTTCAAAAACTGACCTGTCTCAGGTACTTGAACTATAGTGTTTCTAGTCAATGTTAAGAAAGTTAAAGCCCCCCATAACATTTACCATGTTACTTTCACTTCTATCCAGATTCATCTTTGCAATCCTTGCCTCTACATCTCTGGAACTTTTCAGAGGCCAATAAAAAGTCCCGATAGGGTGACCTCTCCTTTCCTGTTTCTAACCTCAGCCCGTGCTACCTCAGTAGACGGGCCCTCAAACGTCCTTTCAGCCACCGTAATACTGTCCTTGATTAACAATGCCATACCTCCTTTTTTTTTCAAATCACCCTCCCTATTCTTACAGAAACCTCTAAACCCCAGAACCTGCAAAAACAATTCCTGTCCCTGCTCTCCCCATGTCTCTGAAACGGCCACAACATCCAAGTCCCAGGTACGAGCCCATGCTGCAAGTTCACCCACCTTATTTCAGATGCTCCTGGCGTTGAAGTAGTCACACTTTGAACTACCGTCTTGCCAACCGGTTCACTCCTGCGACCTAGAAACCTTATTTAAGACCTCACTACTCTCAACATCCTGTAGACTGGAGCTACAATTCAAGTTGCCATTCCCCTGCTGATTAAGTTTAAACCCTTCCAAAAGGCATTAACAAATCTCCCCCTCCTCTCCAGGATACTGGTACCCCTCTGATTCATGTCTAGGTACCACCTACGACTGAACGAGCCCCAATTATCTAGGTGTCTGAATCCCACCGTCCTACATCATCCCTGTCGTCACGTGTTCAACTCCTCTCTCTCCCTACTCCTTGCTTCGGGTAACAAACCAGAGATAGCAGCTCTGTTCATTCTAGCTCACAGCTCCCTGAATTTCTGCCTTAAATTCCCATCCCTTTTCCTATCTATGTCATTGGTGCCTATGTGGACAATAACTGGGGGCTATTCCCCTTCCCCCTCAAGGATCTTGAAAACAGATCAGAGACATCACAAACCCTGGCACCTGGGAGGCAACACACCAATCGTGAGTCTTTCTCATTCCCAAAGAACCTCCTATCTGACCCCTTAATTATGGAGTACCCCCCAATGACTAACACTCGACTCTTCTTCCCCACCCCTTCCCTTCTGAGCAACAGGGACAGACTCTGAGCCAGAGAGCTGTACCCCATGAATGGTACACTTGTTGGTGAGGTGAATGACCACAGGGGATCCCTGCACAGCAAGCAATCTACCTTCTTCATGTACCTGAGGTGTGACTACCTTCCTGTAACTCCTCTCAATTACCCCCTCAGCCTCCCAAATTATCCAAAGTTGATCCAGCTCCAGTTCCCTTACTTGGTTTCCAAGGAGCTAGAGTTGGGTGTACTTCCCGCAGATGAAGTCAGCTGGCACATAGTGGTGACCATTGCCTCCCACGTTCTACAGGAAGAGCATCCAACTGTCCTAACATCCATTCCCACTGTTCTGAATTTCCAAAGAGACTACTGAAAAAAACCTAGTAACCTTACTAAATCCGTACACAGAATGGTAGGGGAATGGGTGTGGGTGGGATACTCTTTGGAGGGTTGGTGTGGACTTGTTGGGCCAAATGGCCTGTTTCCACACTGTAAGGATTCCATTCTGTGATTGAGATCCAGGAGCACACAACTGAGGTTACACTCCTACCCCTGCTGCTCGCTGTATTCCTGGAAATGAAACACAAATTTTCCAGCACATGCATCCAAGAAAAACCTTCTGGCCAAACAGGAGGAATGAAGATGTTTGAACAGAAAACAAAAAGCATTGGAGGCTACAGAGGGAGAAGATTGCTTAGTAACTGTTTATTGTCCATTTTACCTCAGGAACACCAAGTCCTTTATTATACACTGTTTGTAAAGCTGTGACTCACTGGATCAACACACTTGGTATTTGGAAGCTGTGTCCCCGCAGGATGAGCTGCACAAACTATGTGTCAATGCTGTCTAGTCACTCAGATCTGTGGATATTAGCTCCCGATGGAGGTGACACCTTCTGCAATCTGCTACATCAGATTGTTCAGTAAGGTCTGTGTCAGCTAAGACTGAGGGAGACCAAGTCACTTCTTGATACAGTTGCTCCTGCAGACTTAAATTTGCATTGCCAGGATGTGGGCGCGACTGACTAGGCTATCAACAACCCTTAATTACCCAGAGCCAACGCGTTGCTGTCGGTCTGGAGTCACATATAGACCAGATCAAATAAGAACAACAGATTTAATACCGTAAAAGGGCATTATGAACCAGATGGGTTTTTCTGCCAATCAACAATGGCTTCATGATCATGTTGAGATCTTGAATTTTAATTGAATTCAAACTTCACCACATACCACGCCATCACCTGGGTCTTTTGAATGAATAGTTCAGTGAAAATACTACGAGGCCATTTCCTCTCCCAAAGAATATTCTTGCTGCTGAATCAGAAGGCTATGGGTCTAAGTCTCACTCTAGATATTTGTAGCCAACTGCCCGAGGTTGCGCTTTTTCCAATGAATTTTTAAACCAAGAACTTGCCAATCTTCCTCTTCAAATACAATAACGAGGAAATGCATTAAATCTAAGTCAAAGTAATGTAAGCATGGAAACAGACTTGTACATGACAACCAGATATCCTGAATGAATCTAGTCCCATATCGCTCTAAACCCTTCATATGCCTGTTAAATAGTCTCTATCGCTTCCTTTGACATTCCGTACACACACCACCGTGGCTCATTTTGGCTCATGTGACAATTCCAGCATATGCAGGCCTAACAATTATTGCAGGATTCAGCAAATAACAGAATTAAAATTCTCAAACAGTGACCAACCCTGTCAGCCAATCAAATGAGACATAACAGGGTGAATAGAAAGACCAGATGGTCAATGATTCACATTGATCAAGGGCAGTGGACTGGAGATCTGATTAAAGTATGTCGAGTTTATTTAACGGGACATTGTGGCAAGAATGCTTTCCAATTTGGACAATTCAAACTGGGGATCTTGATTGATGGGATTCTTTCAGCTCAAAGAGACTATAAGTCTCCAGAGCGAATCAACACTTTAGGAGGAAACTACACTTGACAGATATGGAACAGGAATAAATTGCATGATGAGGGAAGGTGGTTTAGAATTGGGATTAGAATAGTTCGATGGTTGTTTTTGAATGGCACAGGCATGATGGGCTGAAGGGAAATTTTCTGTATTGTAGATATTAATAACTAATTGGTAGCAATGCTTAAAATACATGCAGGATGGGGGCCAGGTCTGACCCTGAAAATCCCCATCCCGAAATGATTTAGTAAAATTTATTCAGGGATAACCAAACAGAGAAATGCCAACCCATTCACTGGATGAAAGGAATCAGAAGAACCACTCCTCCTGCACTTTAAGTGATGAACCCACATTAACTACCTCAGGAATATAACATCCAAACAAACATTTGGGGAGACATGGGGTATCTCACACTGGGGGCCTGGGTGCTGCAAGGACCAACCTTTTGTTAGTACACGGGTATTGCCCCGTTTCTCCCCCTCAGTCGAAGCAAAAAGCTCAGAGTCACAGTAGTTTTACCGCCATTTTTATTCCGTGTCCTGGAGGGACAGAGAACGATTGCCCATGTGTACAGAGACATGAGTCTTCTCTGAAAGAGCAATTTCTCAATGAACTATATAGTCATTTTATTTGGAGGAGCATCCAGATAAGGCAACACACATTTTGATTGGGTTACCGTTACAATCAGAGAGTATCAATAGTAAAGATTAAGCCATCTGCTGTCACACAATGAATAACTGGCTTCACATAATGAATACTTCCCACCTTGTTAAATTGACCTCACAACTTGAATATTACCTCATCTTGTTAAATGGCTCTATATAATGAATGCTTTTCCACCTTGTTAATCTATTGCTCTTGCCTCCAGCACCCCATTGTTAACTGCACGTTCTTATCTGATCTGAGTCATGCTCAGCTGAACCTCTTGTTTCTCTTTCCCGACCTGCTCATACCTGATACACATTCTCATGGGGACTTTCACTTTTATCGATCCCTGAATTTTGTCTCCAAGATGAGAGTTAAAGGGAGGATTGGCTCGAGGGAGGGCAGGAGGAGGTGGCTGCCAGAAGATTTGAGAGAGGAGACGGCTATTAGGTGGGATGGGGAAGAGGAGGAAGCAAAAGGAAGGGGTTATTGAGGAAAAATAAGCTGTAAGGTGCAAGGGAAGTGGCGAGAAACACGACAAGGGAGGAGGCTGCAAGAGACAAAGTGAGGAGGAGCTGGCGGCGAGAGGCAAGACGGAGGAGAAAGAGGCTGTGAGTTGAGGACATCCTCGCCAACTCGGATCTAAGAAAACCTAAACTCGTTCGGAGGATGAATGCTTTGTAAATGAATACAATATCTCCAGTTTAAGGTTGTGTCAGTTCACGAGCTACAACATTTACAAAGGTGTAGTCGATCCAAATGCAATAAACACTGAATTGTTAAATTTAGATCGGAAAAACAAATGGGGTTGTAAAATGATCCAGCTTTATGCATGTGCAATGGAAATACATCAGCTGTGACCTCAGCAGTTTGCAGAAAGTGCACTTATGGTGATAGCTTTACACATGTCAAAAAAATGTATCAATAATTTTGAATATAAATTTTGTAAAGCTGTGATTATTATCTTGTATCAATTTAAATACTGCGGTGTCTAGGAATTCAATACTTTTCTTGTCTTTTTGGCATTAAATTTAATCTTTATGATTTTGTCAATTATTATGTAAACTGATGACTATTTCTAACTCTGCTTCTGTGCAAGTTTTAACACTCGACATATAAATATAAATGCCAAAGCTATTATTACTATGACAACATCACCCACTATCTGAGGTGATGAGAACAAAAACGGTTGTTCCCCTAAACCTTAATGCAAAACCTGGATAAATCGAGAGGAATCTTCAAAAAGCAAACAATATTTCAGCATTGATGCAGATATTCCAACATTTAAATAGGAACTAGATCAAATAACTGATTAAAAAAAGAAAATTATACATACTGGGGGACAGAGTAAAGGACTGCGATTAACCAGTCAGCTGCAGTTTATGATTAATCAAGCATCGAAAGGCATTCTAACTTAAGAATGAAAGGAAGATTGGATCATTTATGAATTGGTAAAGGATTAAAAGTAAGTGATAGAACTATGGAATGTCACTAAAGTAAGTGATAGAACTTTAGAATGACACTAATAAATCACCATGCGATCTTGATGGAAGCTTGGCTCCAACTAAGCTGAACTGACACCTGCATATCAGTACCACAGGAGAGAATGAGAAAGAAAAGGTGGTACAGGCAGTCTGATTAAATATAACCACAGGACAAAACAATTATTTTTAATTATTTGATAGTGGTCAGGAAATTCCCTGCATTTGAGCTTAAGACTGAGGAAGGTATTATTCCACTGGCAGCACATTACAGACCAGGAATAAGCAGAAAGAGTCTAAGTTACAGAGATACCTTGCAGAAACGAAATTGTAATATTGGGGATACAAACTGGGCTCAGAAAAGGGCTTTAGTCAGAATGTCTGTGGCTTAAATAGTAAGTTGTACTTTGAAAGATGAAGTTGCCATTTCTGCTTTCACAGTTTACCCTCCCTCCCAGAAGTGAAATTAGGTTCCCCTAGCCTTCACTTTCCACCCCGCCTGCCTTTGTATTTAAAGGATTAACCTCTATCGTTTCTACAGCTCCAGCACGATGTCACTACCAAAGACATCAGCATTCCGAAGGGATTCTTCTCTTCTCTTTCCTCTGCAGTATAAACACTTACCTTTCTTCCACCTCACAGTCCAAAGTCCCAAACAATGATTTACTTGGGTATTATTCAATCTAGTTTCCTGTGTTCACAATATTGTCAGCAGGACACTGGGGAGACCAATCGCAGACTGGGTGATTGCCTTCAGAGACCTCCACCCAATCTGCAAGCATCATGCTGACCTTCCAGTTGTTTGTGAACGTGATTCTCCAGTTTGCTCTCAGGCTCAAAGTTTCAGTAAAGCCCAACATCAGGCCCATGAACAGAACCTCATCTTCTGTCTGGACATTTTTAGCTCCTGGACTCAACATCAGAAAAAAAACTCTTTCCACCTTTTCAATGCTGCTTTTTTTTTGCTACATGCTGGTCTTAAACTTGTGTCTCATGATTGTTCTTGTGGATGGAGTGATTTGTTATTTAGCCATTCACTTTCCCTCTGAACCAATGCTTTGTATCTTTATGGTCACTTCCATTGCCTTAGCCCTTCGTATCATGGCAAAGTAACACCTTTACTTTGTATAGGTGACAAAAACAATTAAACTAGAGAGCAGTTAATGCTTGATACTGAGAAAATTTTAGACTATTGTAAAGCATGTACAGCAAAGCATTTAGAAATACATAACATGAAGACGAGTCAGCATGGCTTCAAGCATGCCTGACAAATTTACTAGAATTCTTTAAAGAAATAATAGTATAGATAAAGAGAAACAGGGTATGTAATATATTTGGATTTTCAAAAGGTTTTTCATAAGGTACCATTCATTATATTAAGGAATAAGAGCCCATGGCATTGGAGGTACTATACTAGCATGGATATAGACTTGGCAGTTGGAAGCTGGATGGTCACTTTGTGATGGCAACGAATAACTATTGGTGCGCCACAGGGATGCTAGAGCTCCAGCTATTTAGAACATATAAATGACTTGGATAAAAAAAAGTGAATGTACTGGAGCCAAGTTTACAGATGACACAAAAATAGGTGGGAAGGCAAGTGGAAAGGATAGCACAAAGCATCTTCAGAGAAATATGTGGTGGTTCAGTGTGTGAGCAAAAACTTGGCAGATAGCAGATAATGTGGGGAAATATGAGGTTATCCAATGTTAACAAGATGATGAGAGAAGCGAGTACCATTCAAATGACAAAGCAACAGAACAAAGAAATTTGGCAGTCCTTAGGCAGGAATCACAAAAAGCTAGCATCCAAGGTCATTGGGAAAGCAAATGGAATATTAGCCATTATTTCAAAGTGAATGGAGCATAAAGGTAGGGGAGGTTTTGCTAAAATTATACAAGGTACAGCTGCAATACTGTGAACAGTTTTGGGCCCCTTATCTATGGAAAGATACACTTATTATACTACCTACAGTGTAGAAACAGTCCATTTGGCCCAACAAGTCTACACCGACCCTCCGAAGAGTAGCCCATCCAGACCCATTCTCCTACCCTATATTTTCCCTGACTAATGCTTCCTGACTAATTTCTCATTGCCAATTCACCTGACCTGTACATCCTTGGACTGTGGGAGGAAATCTCAGCACCTGGAGGAAACTCATGCAGACATGAGGAGAATGTGCAAACTCCACA
The DNA here is from genome assembly GCF_020745735.1 of Hemiscyllium ocellatum. Taxonomy (NCBI): domain Eukaryota; kingdom Metazoa; phylum Chordata; class Chondrichthyes; order Orectolobiformes; family Hemiscylliidae; genus Hemiscyllium; species Hemiscyllium ocellatum. The sequence goes on from NC_083417.1 coordinate 74,863,503, forward strand.
CAGCCACCTGAGGTGGGAATTGAATCCAGGTGCCTGGTGCTATGAGGAACCAGTGCTAACCACTGAGCCACCGTGGAGGCAGTCCAGAGAAGGTTCACTAGGCTGATACCTGGTATGGATTGGCATTCTTCTGAGGAGAGGCTGAGTAGGTTGAACTTGTACTTGTTGGATTTTGAAGAATGAGTGATCTTATTGAAATATACAAGATACTTAAAAGAACTTGACAAGGTAGACATGGTTTTCACTCCTGGGACAGTCAAGGACTAGAGGATATAATCTCAGAATAACTGGTCACACATTTATGACATTGATGAAGCATTTCTTCTGTTAGAAGGTTGCGAATCTGTGGGCCAACAGAAGGCTGTTGAGGCTGGGTGGTTAAGCATTTTAAAGTTCAGTTAGACAGACTTTTAAGCAGTAACAGAATCAAAGGTTTTGGGGAAAAGGCAAGAAAGTTGAGTTGAGGGTGATCAGATCAGCGACGATTTCATCGAATGGTGGCTGAATGGGCTACTTCTGTTTCTATGTATCATTGGTCTTATGGACATCTTTGTTAATTTATTTATCCCACCCTCTATTGTATTCCAGTCCTTCTCTTTTGTTATTCCTCACTCGCCCCCACCACCTCGCTTTCAACAGCATGAATCCTGTCACATTTCTACTTGAGTCCAGATCTGAAGGAGTCACTCATATTGAAATTCGAACTCCATCTCCCTTTCTAGAGATGCTATCAGAACTGCAGAATTTCTCCAGCACTCTCTTTAATTTCAGGCGCAGTACTTTCTTTGTGAGGAGGAAGTTGCCGGACCTGCTGCCGATTTTAATTAAGGTGAGATAAGAGGAGACAATTTTATCACAAGTTATTGGACATGGGCATCTTTGGCTAGGTCAGCATTTATTGGGCAATTAGAAATTGGCAGAGAGCTGTTAAGAGTCAGCCACACCGAGTCTGAGGGCACATCTACACCATATGGATCAGACAAGGGTGGTGGCAGATTTCTTTCACCGAAGGACTTTCCTGAAGAAGAAGGGTCTTTATGACAATTGATACTAATTACAACAGTCTAAATTCTGACTGAATTCAAATTTCACACATGATCTGGTGGGATTTGAACCCTAGCTCCCAGAAAATTAGCCAGGGGTCCTGGATGACCAGTCAAGTGACATTATCACTACAGCACCAGTGTACATGATGATTAGGGGTTTAGCTAGGGTTGACCATGAGAACCTTTTTCCACGTATGGAGTCAGCTATTACGAGGGGGCATAGCTTTAAATTAAGGGGTGGTAGGTATAGGACAGATGTTGGGGTAGATTCTTTACTCAGTGAGTCGTCAGTTCATGGAATGCCCTGCCAGTAACAGTGGTGGACTCTCCCTCTTTATGGGCATTTAAACGGGCATTGGATAGGCATATGGAGGATAGTGGGCTAGTGTAGGTTAGGTGGGCTTGGGTCGGCGCAACATCGAGGGCCAAAGGGCCTGTCCTGCGCTGTATTTTTCGATGTTCTATGTAGCACCACTTCCCCTAAATATGACTAAAGTATGCGAGAATCAAATTGAATTGAGGAATTCAATGGTAAGGTGAGCAGGAAGTCAGGCAACGGAACGGTTACTCAGAGGGATTATATCTAGATAAATTGGAAAAATAAAACAGGGCAAGCAGGAGATATTTGAATATTAGACAGATGATGCAGTTTAAGTGTACTCCTACAGTAAGCAGTACTGAGAATCATCAAGGGCATGGGCTCCACAGCAAGTGGATCATAGATTCCTCACAGTGCAGAAAGAGGCCACATGGCCCATCAAGTCTACTCCGACCTCCTGAACAGCATTCTACTCACACTCAACATTTACAACATTAATCCACTGAGCCTGGACACCACGGGGGCAAATTCACATGACAAATCCACCTAACATGCACATCTTTGGACTGCGGGAGGAAACCCACGCAGACACAGGGAGAACGTGCAAACTCCACACAGACAATTGCCTGAGGGTGGAATCGAACCCTGGCGCTGTGAGGCAGCAGGGCTAATCACTGAACCATCGTGCTGTACTAAAAACAATGACAAAAGGAACTCATAGGAAATAAAAGCAGCAAGGAGATTGGAAAGACTAAAATATAGAAGATGAAAGCATTGTTGGCACCATAGATGGAAATCCTGACATTTTTACTAAAGAAAAGGAAAGCTAAAAAGGGCTTTGTTCAATGGTCCATCTTGTACTGTCTGGGGAACAGTTCTTAAATACTTGGCTCCCGTTTATACAGGATGGAGCGAACAAGGTTTTTAGGAAACCTGCCAGAGAAGTAGAAGATTTGCGTAAAAACAATGAAACTAACAACAAGAAAACAGCTTGTTTTTAAAAATATTAATCTCAGAATGGTGTTCTGGTGTATATTAATCCTACAGCCAGCATCACTAAAATCTGAATAAGTAGCATTATCACTGAGGGTTACAATTAACACGTCACTGTTATAGGCTCTTGCTGTGTGCAAACACCCTGCCGAGGTTCGAACATTACAATAGTGACTACAATCGTAAAAACTCGAAAACAGGCCATTTGGCCCAACAAATCTCCAACGACTCTGCAAAGAATATCCCACCCACATCCATCCCCCTTACTCCATTATTCTACATTTCCCCAGAGTAATGCACCCAGATATACATCCCTGGACACTACGGGCAATTTAGCATGGCCAATTCACCTAATCTGCACATCTTTGGACTGTGGGAGGAAACCGGAGCAGCCAGAGGCAAACCCCTTCTTCAGCTTTAAAGTGCTTGGGCATGGTCTGTTGTGGTGAAAGATGCTATTTAAATGCAAGATTGCCAATCCTTTCCTATTTGGTTTAAGGGAAAATTGTAGAAATGGTAACCATAAATTTTACAAAAATGTTTGGAACTGGGAATTGTGCCAAAAGACTGACAGACAAGAATTGTTAAAGAAAGGGGCAAAACAATCTCTCGGCAAGTAACAGGCCATTAACTTAAATTTCACCAAGTTGACTTAAATGTGAGTGAAAACAATGCCTGGAGTTTATGAATATCGGAGGAAGTTTATGCTTGACTCACTGATTTAAATTTTGGCAAAGATTCAGCAAACTAAGGGAAATACAGCAGATGTTGAGTTTTCATCAAGGACCTGCCAACATTCAGGGTTATTGACGATATAGTAGTTTACATAAAAATGTGCTAATATAGTACTTAGAACAGCACAGCACAAGAACAAACACATCTCTGTGCCATGATTCCATTCTAAACTAACCCTATCTGCCTGCATCCCTCTACTCCCTGCCTGTTCATGCGTCTGTCTAAATACCTTTTAAATCTTGTTGTCATATCTGCTTCTATGACTTCCCCGCTCCTTCATTCAATAAGATAATGGTTGATCTGATTGTAAACTCAAATCCACATTCTGACCTAAAAGCATTAACTTTTCACCCCCTTTCTCAACAAGAAACTATTCACCTCTGCCTTAAAAATATTCAAAATTCTTCTGCATGAAGAGTTCCAAAGAGACTCAACCTTTAAGGGAAAAAAAACTCTCATTTGTTTTCATGTCTCATTATTCATTGTGACCCCGAATTCTACATTCTCCCATAAGAGATATTCATTCTTTATCTACCCTGTCAAGATCCCTTAGAATCTTCAATGTTTCAAGCAAGTCATTTCTTACTCTTTTAAACTCTAGTGGTTACTACGCCAGCCTGTTCAGTCTTTCCTCATAAGCCATAGCGATGGGAACAATGGATGAGGAGCGTGGCCCATGATAGAATAAGAGTTTGGTGAGGGGGGGAAACTTTACCATTAGTGAGCTGGGCAGATGAACTCAGCGCATGGTTGACAACATGGGATTGGGATACCCTACTACTAAAATGTGATTCACACAGAGTCAAGTGTTGTTTGGGTTGGGCAGGAGAAATCAATTTCTTGATTAGTGATGCTGGAAGAGCGCAGCAGTTCAGGCAGCATCCATTCCTGATGAAGGGTTTTTGCCCGAAACGTCGATTTCGCTGCTCCTTGGATGCTGCCTGAACTGCTGTGCTCTTCCAGCACCACTAATCCGGAATCTGGTTTCCAGCATCTGCAGTCATTGTTTTTACCTAGGAAAAATCAAGTCTGGCAGAGGGGGTGGGGAAGGGATGGGACCAGTGCAGGTGAGGGAAGACGGTTGGGTTCAGGTTTTGGAATGGGGAGGATGAGGAGAAAGGTAAGGATTTGGCAAGGTTCATATCCTGGCAGTCAGGTCAGAATCTGACAGTTATTGGATGGGGGGGGGGGGGGGGGGGGGGGGGGGGTGTAACTTGGGCAGAACGAGCTAAAGTTGAATACTTACTCAGGCATTAGATCATTGGAAAATCCAGGCCAATGCCTTTTTAAAATCTAACTATAGCTGCATTTAGCATTCAACTGAAATGTACTGTTTAAATTATGATTTTCTTCAGGATTTAACTCTGCCAGACAATGCTTGAAAGGAATTTATTAAGGAAGTGGTGGAATCTGGTTTCTGTAACGGAAGAGAACTGACAAAGCCCCTTTCGTAAAACTACAGGAGTAAGACACAAGGCTTGGAGCAGGAGGTGGTTATTTGGCCCATCAATTCTGCTCTGCCAGTTATGGAAAATAAAGAGCATGAAAGCAATGGGAAGGGTTAAAGCATGAAGACCACTGGCGATCTGTTGTAAGGAGTCTGTGGAATGCTACACTAGTCAAAAGGTCATTGTGGCAGGATGGGATAAGAATAGTGGAATGCTCCTATACCAATGAGCAGAGTAAAGTTGGTGCTGAAAGGTCCCTATGGCAGGATTAGATAACAATTAGCAAAGTCAGACTTGCTTGTTAAATATCATCATGGCAGGTTGGGATTAGTCGTGACAATACATATTTAGAACATAACATTAAATATTTAATTAATAGTTAGGAGAGTCAGCCTGCTTAAGACCCTTGAAGATGAAATATCTAATCATGACATTAGAATAATATTAAGTAGAATGTAGGAAATCTATAGTGGCAGAAGTAGAGAGACAATGGGAACTAACATCATTAGTTTATTGTATAGCTGGAGTGAGGTGATTCTGATTAACACAGTTGGTTAATCAGATAAGCTAACAAAAACATGATAAAAACAAGGCATAAAGAACCACAGCCCCTGAGAATTTGCTTAGTGTCACATTTTTTTGTTTGCAAAAAGACCTACTCCTTGAAGAACTCTCCGTGTCTCCTGGTGATTCTCGACATTTTCTCCACGACACAATGATAATCTTCAACTCCACATTCCTGCCATTTCTCCATAACATTTCACTAAAAATCTGTCTGTCCTAGCCTTGAATATACAAAATGTCAGCCTCAACAGCTGTCTGTGGTAAAGAATTCCACAAATACACTATCCTCTGATGGAAGAAATTCTTCAGCTCTGTTGTAAAATGTGTGACTGAGATTATGCCCCTCTGCTCCTAGACTCTCCTGCATTGAGCTTGCTAAACTCTCTTTTGCATGGCTCACAGGCAAGTTTCAATTTGTAGGGTGTAGGTACCAACACTGGGAAAAGATGAAACTGGATCAGTCTATATGAACCATTGAGATCAGTATTCTGGTCAGGCTTTTAACAAGAAGGTTTAAGGGTTCAAATTTGGTAAATGAAATAGAGATGATGAGACGAGAGAAATAAGAGAAACAGTAAACAGAGTGGGATGGAAATGGACAAGCAGCCAAACCTAAGAGGTCAGGTGGATTAGCCAGGCTAAATTGCTGGTAGTGTTAGGAAAAGGGGTAAATGTAGGGGAATGGGTGGGTTGCGCTTCGGCGGGTCGGTGTGGACTTGTTGGGCCGAAGGGCCTGTTTCCACACTAAGTAGTCTAATCTAAACTAATCTAATCTAATCTAAGAGCGCGACAGTAGATAGGGCTAGAGTTTCCAAAAGTAGTAAAGAGACAGGACTAAAGGATCTGTACTTGAATGTGTGTAGCATTCATTAAATGAACTGACAGTGCAACTTGAAATAAATATATATGATTTAATAGTCTTTAGAGACATGGTTGCAAGAGAGCAAAACCAGTGAAATAACTACTCAAGGCTATGGGACATTCAGAAAGGAAAGGAAGTAGGGAAAAGTTGGAAGAGGATGGCTCTGTTAATTAAGGCTGGTATTGGTAGAATAGAGAAACTATTTCATTCTGAAGATCAGGGTTTAGAATCAGTTTGGACAGACAGAAGTAGTAAAGTAAATTTGAAGTCACCTGCCATCCTTTAACAGCAACCATACTGTAAAATGGGATACATAAGAAATGACTTAGACTTGTGAGAAATACATGACAATAATCATGGGTGATTTTAATCAATACATATAATGGATGAACCAGACTGGCAAAGCAGCTCAGATAATAGATTCAAGAAGAGTTTTAGGAATTTCTTAGAGCAGCATGTTCCTCAGTGAACCAGAGAGTAGTCTATAATAGATATACAATGTTCAAGGAGACAGATTCATTAATGACTTCTTAGTTAAGGCTAGCTAACAGTCATCATACAACAATTGAATTTCTGATTCAGTTTGAAGAGTGGATCAAATACTAGAGTTTACCAGAGTTCACTTGCCAACCAATAAGCACTCTTCTCTCACAGCACGTTTTCTCCGTGAATTGATATTTCTTGCAAATCGTCTTGATGAGTGCAAGACAAAAAAGTGCCAAAATGTATCTTTTTCCTCAAATTATATTCTATCAAACATCTAGATTTAAAAATAGTGAATGTTTCTTCTCAATTAAAGAAAAAAGGGAAGACGACAGAAAATGAGCAGAGGGATCTTGGTGTCCATGTACACAGATCTCTGAAAGTTGCCACCTAGATAAATAGTGCTGTGAAGAAGGCACATGGCGTACTGGCTTTTATTGGTGGAGGAATTGAGTTCCGGAGTCCTGAGGTCATGTTGCAGTTGTATAAAACTCTGGTGCGGCCGCATCTGGAGTACTGTGTGCAGTTTTGGTTCGCCATACTATAGGAAGGATGTGGAGGCACTGGAACGGGTGCAGAGGAGGTTTACCAGGATGTTGCTGAAAACGTGTTGCTGGTTAAAGCACAGCAGGTTAGGCAGCATCCAAGGAACAGGAAATTCGACGTTTCGGGCCAGAGCCCTTCATCAGGAATCCATTGGGGGGTTCCCATGTAGGTTCGAATCTTGTCAACTACGGAGAGTTTGCATGACTTACCAGGATGTTGCCTGGTATGGTAGGAAAATCATATGAGGAAAGGCTGAGGCACTTGGGGCTGTTTTCATTGGAGAAAAGAAGGTTTAGGGGTGACTTGATAGAGGTGTACAAGATGATTAGGGGTTTAGCTAGGGTTGACCATGAGAACCTTTTTCCACGTATGGAGTCAGATATTACGAGGGGGCATAGCTTTAAATTAAGGGGTGGTAGGTATAGGACTGATGTTAGGGGTAGATTCTTTAGTCAGCGAGTCGTGAGTTCATGGAATGCCCTGCCAGTAACAGTGGTGGACTCTCTCTCTTTATGGGCATTTAAACGGGCATTGGATAGGCATATGGAGGACAGTGGGCTAGTGTAGGTTAGATGGGCTTGGATCGGCGCAACATTGAGGGCTGAAGGGCCTGTACTGCGCTGTATTTTTCTATGTTCTATGTAAAATGGGCAACAATCAGACCAATTAGTCGAACATTGGTCAAAGGAAAAATGCTGGACTCTATAAGTTGCAGCACAGCACTGAGACAATGTTAATGCAATTAGACAGAGTCTGCATGGTTTTGTGAAATGGAAATCTGTTTGACTGATTTATTACAGTTCCTTAAAGAAGTATCAAGAAACATAGGTGAAGGGAAACCAGTGGATACTCTGTGCTTAGATTTTTAGATGGCATTTGACAAAATGCCACATCAAACATGATGATAAATGCCAAAGGCATTCCCAGCTGCTGCCTGCAGTAACTCCTGCTAGGAGAGTAGTATTCTTTGTGTCCTCTGTCATCCTCATAACCAAATGTCTGCAACCGTCCTGCATCAAAATGTACCTTGGTTGAGTCCCACTTTCTGAAGCCCTCCACATTGTCCTTTAAAACATATTAATGCAGCTTTTCAGCTATACTGAAATCATCTTTTCTGGACATCACTGCCATTTCAGTCTCTATGACAATCATACCCAGTCACACCCCCGTGATCCAAAAACTCCAGCAATACCCACATTCTGTTGCCCCTTGTGATGTTAGCTTCACTAAGACATCAGCTCCCCAACCCAACATTCCCCACCACATAACAGGACTTTGCCCTCCTGGCCCATTCACTCCATACCTTGAGTGCTCCCTCAAACCAAGAGCACCGCCGAACTCCAACATCTGCATTCTCACAGAAACCGGATACACTTACTCACTCACAGAGGATCTTAATCTTCAATTACTCCCACCCTCACCCCTCACACAACACACACGCCCTTCACCCTGCCCATTGACATTTATTGAGTGTGTACTGCTTCTGATTCTAACAATACTCAATTTCGCACAATATAGCTGGTATAATTTCCAAATACCAGCCCCAAGACTCACCCACAACCATGAGCGTGAACTCAAATCCCCGTTTCACTGACTTGCGGTATACTTGATTCGGGAGATTTGCGAATCCAACATATCCCTCCAGAGAACGGGGATGCTAACAAAAAAAGAACAGAGTCCTCTCTCAGACCAATATAGAAAAAGAAGAAGACATGAGCTTTTCAAAACCAACAGGGCTGATGGGTCTCTGTTAGGAAAGATCTGTCACTGAAAAATACTGGGGTACAGTCCTGGTGGGGAGACATTTCGTTGTATAACTTTGGTGTACAGTGCTGGTGGGAACAGGTCTGGCACTCTATAACACTGGAACACAGTACTGGCGGGGACAATGTCAGTATGTAAGAATGGGGCATGGTATTCGTGAGAATAAATCTCTCACTGTAAAACGATGAGGTACAGTACTGGTGGGGTCATGGCTGACAATGAATTGCACTGATCTACAGTATATACAGAGTATAGAAATGGTAGAGTCATATCTAACACTGTAGGACACTGGGGCACAGTACCAGTTGGAACAGGTCTGCCACTGTATAACAATGGTGCATAGAGGGGAAGAGATCTCTCTCTAACAACAGAGCACAGTGCTGAATTTTGAGGAAGTTACCAAGTATGTAGATCAGGGTAATTCAGTTGTAGATTATCTCGTTTTCAGCAAAGCCTTTCACAAGGTCACACACAATAGACTGATAAAGAAGATCAAAGCACATCGGATTTGTGATTACTTGACAAGTTGGACCTAACCAAAAATAGAAATTGCTGGAAAAGCTCAGCAAGTCGGACAACACCTGGAGAAAAGTTATAGTTAATGTTTTGGGTTAGAACTTGAGGAACGGTCACTCCACGTGAAATGTTAACTCTGATTTCTCTCCACAGATGCTGTCACATCTGCTGAGCTTCTCCAGCAATTTCTGTTTTGTTTCTGATTTATAGCAGCCACAGTTCTTTTAATTTTTATTAAGTTGGATCTAAAATTGGTTTGGTGACACGAGTTAGAGGGTAACAGTAGAAGGCTATTCATGTGACAGGAGGCCAGTGTCCAACAATTTATCACAGGGATCAATGCTGGGTCCTGTACTGTTTGCGACATTCACTAAGGATATACGTGAGAACTGGGGGGGGGGAGAAATTCACTAAGGATATAGATGAGAACAGGGTGGATTCACTAAGGATATAGATGAGAACGGGGGGGGGGGGGGGGGGGGGGTTGCGCTGATAAGTGAGCGTGAGCATGCAGATGACAAACATTGGCTGGGTGGCCATATTGACAAAGAAGGTCTTACATCCCAGGAGGATAAAGGCGGTTTGGTCAGAAGGGCAGTTCAGTGGCACATCGTATTTAAGCCTGAGTACAAAGTAATGCACATTGGAAGGAGTAACAGAACAAGAGAATACTCAATGAATGGCAGGACACTAGGAAACTCTGATCTTAGGGTGCTTATTCACAAATTCCTGAAGGTGGCATGGCAGGTCAATAAGGCTAAGTTGTGGCATAGATTATAAAAGCCAGGAGGTTATGTTAGAGCTGTACAGGACTTTGGTCAGACCACAGCTGAAGTTCTGTGCACAGTTTTGGCCACTGGGCGACAGGAAGGATATGATTTCACTGGAGGAGGTGCAGATGAGATTCACCAGAACGTTGCCTGGGATGGAGCACTTCAACAATGGAGAGAGCCTGGATAAGCTCAAGTTGTTTTCTTTAGAGCCGAGAAGGCCAAGAGTGTACCTGATTAGGATGTAAAGAGGATTTCCAACTTATGAACATGATCCTATATGGAGTGTAATTTTAAAGATCCAACATATGAACATTTCCTAACAAATTTACATTGTCCAGGATGATGGCTATCTTGTGTACAAATTGACTTGCAGACTCAGAATGGAAACTATTTACAACCTGGAGACTGCCTGTATCAGATGATGAACATCTTATGAATAGGGTGATTAGAAGCAGCTGTTCTCAGATGAAGGGTCAAGAACAAGGGGGAGTAATTTTAAGAAGAAAGCCAGCAGGTTTACAGGTACTGAAGGAAAGGATTTCCTTCCAAAGCATCGTGGGAATTTGTAATGAGCTGCCCAAGACGGTAATTGAGGTAAGAATCCTCTCAACCTTTTCAAAGTACATAGGTTATGGGCCAAGTGCTGGAAAGTGAGATTAGAGCTGATTTAGTGTAGGTTCTGTGTAGGCAATGGGTTGAAAGGCCTCTGCAATAATTTATGGTTTTATGACAGGGACAGGTCTGTCAATAACACTTGGGTGCACTACTGGAAAGGGTCAGGACTATTGCTGTGTAACACTGGAATCGAGTGCTGCTGGGAATACAAGTGTCATTGTATATTACTGAGGGCACAGTCATGGTGGGGACAGGTCTACCAGCACAGAGTACACTAATGCCTGGTGGTGGTGGGGAGGGGTGGAGGGTTGTGGTTGGAGTCCTTGTCACTATCATTCAAGGGCACATGAATCATGGGAAGTAATCTGCTACTGAGTAAATCTGTGTAAAGGTTTGGGGCACAGTGATGGCGGAGACAGGATGGTCATGATGTTATAGTTAGGATCCATTGCTAGAGGGAGACAAGTCAATCACTACCTAACATTGAGACACAGTATTGTTGTACGCAGTTGGCCACTGTATAACACTGGGACACTATTGTTGTATGCAGTCTGCCATTATAAACACTGGGACACAGTACTGAACAAAACTGCACATCACTGTATCACACTGAAATATCATAACCATGGGGACAAATCTGCCTGTGTAGAATAGTATTGGAGGAGTAGAGTAAGGCTCTTTTTGAGAGTCTGGACATGTGCTTGCTCCTGGCTCTAGGTGTAGGTCTCTTGCTGGGAGTGGTAATCTGTGTGGGATTGGCTGTGGGCGTAGTGTTTGGGTACTGTCTGGAAGTGGGGTTTGAAAATTGAGTACAGTGTGACTGAGTAGGGGTATGGGTGTAGGGTTTGGGTATGGTCTGGCTCGGGGCGTGGGTGTGGGGTTTGCATACGGTCTGGTTCTGGCGGTGTGTGGGGAGTTTGGAAACGGTCTGGCTCTGGGAGTGGGGGCAGGGTTTGGGTACAGACTGGGTCAGGGATTGGGGTTTGGAAACGGTCTGGTTCTGACTCTGGGTGTGGGGTTTGGGTACAGTCTGGTTCTGGCTCTGGATGTGGGATTTGGGTACGGTCTGGCTCTGGCTGTGGGTGTGGGGTTTGACTGCGGTCTGGATCCGGGAGTGGGTATGTGCTTTGGGTATGGTCTGGCTCTGGGTGTGGTTGCAGGGTTTGGGTACGGACTGGATCAGGGAGTGGGGTTTGGGTACGGACAGGTCTGGCTGTGGGTGTGGGGTTTATGTACGGTCTGGCTCTGGGTGTGGGAGTCGGGTTTGGGTACGATCTGGGTCAGGGAATGGGGTTTGGGTACGGTCTGGGTGTGGAGTTTGGATACAGTCTGGTTCTGGCTGTGGGTGTGGGTGTAGGGTTTGGGTACGGACTGGTCTGGCTGTGGATGTGGGGTTTGGGTATGGCCTGGCTCTGGGTGTGGGAGTCGGGTTTGGGTACAGTCTGGCTCTGGGAGTGGGTATGTGCTTTGGGTATGGTCTGGCTCTGGGTGTGGTTGCAGGGTTTGGGTACGGACAGGTCTGGCTATGGGTGTGGGGTTTGTGTACGGTCTGGCTCTGGGTGTGGGAGTCGGGTTTGGGGTTTGGATATGGTCTGGTGCTGGCTGTGAGCGTGGGGTTTGGATATGGTCGCGATACAGTCTGGTTCCTGCTGTGGGAGTGGGGTTTGGGTACAGTCTGGCTCTGCCTCTGGGAGTGGGTATGTGCTTTGGGTACGGTCTGGTTCTGGCTGTGGGTGTGGGGTTTGGCTACTATGTGGCTCTGGATGTGGGTGTGGGTTTTGGGCACGATCTGGTTCTGGGTGTGGGATTTGGTTACGGTCTGGCTCTGGGTGTGGGGTATGGGTACGGTCTGGTTCTGGCTGTGGGGCTTGGGTATAGTCTGACTCTAGGTGTGGATGTGGGGTTTGGGTATGGTCTGGTTCTGGGACTGGGTGTGGGATGTGGATACGGTCGGGTTCTGGCTGTGGGTGTGGGGTTTGGGTGCGGTCTGGGTGTGGGAGTGGGGTTTGGTTACGGTCTGACTCGGTGTGGGTATGTGCTTTGGGTACAAGCTGGCTCTGGGTGTGGCGTTTGGATATGGTCTGGTTCTGGTTGTGGGTGTGGGGTTTGTGTACGGTCTGGCTCTGGGTGTGGGGTTTGGGGTTTGGATATGGTCTGGCTCTGCCTGTGGGAGTGGGGTTTGGCTGCGGTCTGGTTCCAGGAGTGGGTATGTGCTTTGGGTACGGTCTGGATCTGGCTCTGGGTGTGGGGTTTTGCTACTGTGTGGCTCTGGATGTGGGTGTGGGGTTTGAATACAGTCTGGGTCTGAGTACCGTCTGGCTCTGGGTGTGGGGTTTGGGTACCGTCTGGCTCTGGGTGTGGGAGTTGTGTTTGGTATTTTCTGGCTCTGGGTGTGGGTATGTGCTTTGGGTACTGTCTGAGTCTGGATGTGGGTGCGTGGTTCTGGTATGGACTGACTCTGACTGTGGGGTTGGGGTTTGGATACGATCTGGTTCTGGCTGTGGGTGTGGGGTTTGGGTACTGTCTGGCTCTGGGTGTGGGGTTTGTGTACAGTCTGGCTTTGGGTGTAGGGTTTGCGTACAGTCTGGCTCTGGGTGTGGGAGTGGGGTTTGGTTTCGGTCTGGCTCTGCCTGTAGGTGTGGGGTTTGGATACCATCTGGTTCTGATTCTGGGTGTGGCGTTTGGATATGGTCGGGTTCTGGCTGTGGGTGTGGGGTTTGGATACAGTCTGGTTCTGACTGTGGGTGTGGGGTTTGGGTACTGTCTGGCTCTGGGTGTGGGTGTGGGAGTGGGGTCTGGGTACAGTCTGACTCTGGGTGTGGGTGTGGGGTTTGGGTACTGTCTGGTTCTGGCTGTGGATGTGGGGTTTGGGCACGGTTTGGCTCCGGGAGTGGGTGCGGGGTTTGGGCACGGTCTGGCTCCGGGTGTGGGGTTTGGGTAACCGTCTGGCTCTGGGTGTGGGTGTGGGGTTTGGGTACGGTCTGGCTCCGGGTGTGGGGTTTGGGTACCGTCTGCCTCTGGGTGTGGGGTTTGGGTACCGTCTGGCTCCGGGTGTGGGGTTTGGGTACCGTCTGGCTCTGGGTGTGGGTGTGGGGTTTGGGTACCGTCTGGCTCTGGGTGTGGGTGTGGGGTTTGGGTACCGTCTGGCTCTGGGTGTGGGTGTGGGGCTTGGGTACCGTCTGGCTCTGGGTGTGAGGCTTGGGTACCGTCTGGCTCTGGGTGCGGGTGTGGGGTTTGGGTACCGTCTGGCTCGGGGTGTGGAGTTTGGGTACCGTCTGGCTCTGGGTGTGGGGTTTGTGTGCCGTCTGGCTTTGGCTGTGGGTTGGTGCTTTGGGTACCGTCTGGCTCTGGGTGTGCGGTCGGGGTACCGTCTGGCTCTGGGTAAGGTCTGGCTCTGGGTGTGCGGTCAGGGTACCGTCTGGCTCTGGGTGTGGGGTCGGGGTACGGTCTGGCTCTGGGAAAGGTCTGGCTCTGGGATTGAGTATGTGCTTTGGGTACTGTCTTAATCTGGGTGTGGGGTTTTGGTATGGCCTGACTCTGACTGCGGGTGTGGGGTTTGGGTTCCGTCTGGCTCTGGGAGCGGGGATTGGGTAGCGTCTGGCTCTGGGAGCGGGGATTGGGTACCGTCTGGCTCTGGGAGCGGGAATTGGGTACCGTCTGGCTCTGGGAGCGGGGATTGGGTACCGTCTGGCTCTGGGAGCGGGGATTGGGTACCGTCTGGCTCTGGGAGCGGGGATTGGTACCGTCTGGCCCTGGGAGCGAGGATTGGGTACCGTCTGGCTCTGGGAGCGGGGTTTGGGTTCCGTCTGGCTCTGGGAGCGGGGCTTGGGTACCGTCTGGCTCTGGGTGCGGGGTGTGGGTTCCGTCTGGCTCTGGGTGCGGGGTGTGGGTTCCGTCTGGCTCTGGGTGCGGGGTGTGGGTTCCGTCTGGCTCTGGGTGCGGGGTTTGGGTATTGTCTGGCTCTGGGTGCGAGGTTTGGGTACCGTCTGGCTTTGGGTGTGGGGCTTGGTACGGTGTCGTTCTGGGTGTGGGAGTTGAGTTTGGGTACGTTCTGGCTCTGGGTGTGGGTATGTGCTTTGGGTACTGTCTCAGTCTGGATGTGGGTGCGCGGTTCTGGTATGGACTGACTCTGACTGTGGGGTTGGGGTTTGGGTACGGTCTGACTCTGGGTGTGGGAGTGGCGTCTGGGTATGGTCTGGCTCTGGGTGAGAGTGTGGGGTTTGTGTATGGTCTGTCTCTGCCTGTGGGTGTGGGGTTTGGATACCATCTGGTTCTGGCTCTGGGTGTGGTGTTTGGATATGGTCGGGTTCTGGCTGAGGGTGTAGGGTTTGGGTACGGTCTGGGTGTGGGTGTGGGGTTTGGTTACGGTCTGACTCGGTGTGGGTATGTGCTTTGGGTAAAAGCTGGCTCTGGGTGTGGGGTTTGGGTATGGTTGGTTTCTGGCTGTGGGTGTGGGGTTTGGATACGGTCTGGCTCTGGGTGTGGGTGTGGGGTTTGGATATGGTCTGGTTCTGGCTATGGATGTGCGAGTGGGGTTTGGGTACGGTCTGGTTCTGGCTCTGGGTGTGGGAGTGGGGTTTGGGTACCGTCTGGCTCTGGGTGTGCGGACGGGGTACCGTCTGGCTCTGGGTGTGCGGACGGGGTACCGTCTGGCTCTGGGTGTGCGGACGGGGTACCGTCTGGCTCTGGGTAAGGTCTGGCTCTGGGATTGAGTATGTGCTTTGGGTACTGTCTTAATCTGGGTGTGGGGTTTTGGTACGGTCTGACTATGACTGTGGGTGCGGGGTTTGGGTACCGTCCGGCTCTGGGTGCGGGGTTTGGGTACCGTCCGGCTCTGGGTGCGGGGTATGGGTACTGTCCGGCTCTGGGTGCGAGTGTAGGGTTTGGATACCATCTGGTTCTGGTTCTGGGTGTGGCGTTTGGATATGGTCGGGTTCTGGGTGTGAGTGTGGGGTTTGGGTACGGTCAGACTCTGGCTGTGGGTGTGGGGTTTGGGTACGGTCAGACTCTGGCTGTGGGCATGGGGTTTAGGTACCGTCTGGGTCTGGCTGTGAATGTGGGTGTGGGGTTTGGGTACGGTCTGGCTCCGGGTGCGGGGTTTGGGTAACCGTCTGGCTCTGGGTGCGGGGTTTGTGTACCATCTGGCTCTGGGGTGTGGGGCTTGGTATGGTGTCGTTCTGGGTGTGGAAGTGGGGTTTGGGTACGGTCTGACTGTGGTGTTAGTGTGGGGTTTAGATATGACCTGGCTCTGGGTGTGAGTGTGGGGTTTGGGTATGGTCAGACTCTGGCTGTGGGTGTGGGGTTTGGGTACGGACAGACTCTGGCTGTGGGTGTGGGGTTTGGGTACGGTCAGACTCTGGCTGTGGGTGTGGGGTTTGGGTACGGACAGACTCTGGCTGTGGGTGTGGGGTTTGGGTACGGACAGACTCTGGCTGTGGGTGTTGGGTTTGGGCTATGTGAGTGTGTCAGATTTTCATACGGACTGGCTCTGGGTGGGGGATTAGGATAGTGCCCAGGTATGTGCATGAGACAGTGAGGGGGGTCTGGGTACAGCCTCCCCCCGGAGTTGGGAGGGGGGGGTTCTGGGAACAGTGTCCCCCTGGATTAGGGAGGGGGGAGTCCGGGTACAGTCTCCCCCTGGGTTGGGGAGGGAAGGGGGTCTGGGTACAGTCTCCCCTGGGTTGGGGGGTGGGTCTGGGTACAGTCTCCCCCTGGATTGGGGAGGGAGGGGGTGGTCCGGGTACAGTCTCCCCCTGGGGTTGGGAGGGAGGGGGGTTCCGGGTACAGTCACCCCTGGGGTTGGGGAGGGAGGAGTCTGGGTACAGTCTCCCCCTGGTTTGGAGAGGGAGGGGGTGGTCCGGGTACAGTCTCCCCTGGGGTTGGGGAGGGAGGGTCTGGGTACAATCTCCCCCTGGGTTGGAGAGGGAAGGGGGGTCCGGGTACAGACTCCCCCTGGGTTGGGGACGGAGGGGGTGGTCCGGGTACAGTCTCCCCCTGGGGTTGGGAGGGAGGGGGGTTCCGGGTACAGTCACCCCTGGGGTTGGGGAGGGAGGAGTCTGGGTACAGTCTCCCCCTGGTTTGGAGAGGGAGGGGGTGGTCCGGGTACAGTCTCCCCTGGGGTTGGGGAGGGAGGGTCTGGGTACAATCTCCCCCTGGGTTGGAGAGGGAAGGGGGGTCCGGGTACAGACTCCCCCTGGGTTGGGGACGGAGGGGGTGGTCCGGGCACAGTCTCCCCCTGGGTTGGGGAGGGAGGGGGTGGTCCGGGTACAGTCTCCCCCTGGGTTGGGGAGGGAGGGAGGGAGGGGCCTGGGTACAGTCTCCCCCTGGGTTGGGGAGAGCGGGGGGGTCTGGGTACAGTCTCCCCTGGGTTGGGGAGGGAGAGGGGGGTCTGGGTACAGTCTCCCCCTGGGTTGGGGAGGGAGGGAGGGGTCTGGGTACAGTCTCCCCCTGGGTTGGGGGGGGAAGGGGGGTCTGGGTACAGTCTCCCCCTGGGTTGGGGAGGGAGGGGTCTGGGTACAGTCTCCCCCTGGGTTGGGGAGGGAGGGGGGGGTCTGGGTACAGTCTCCCCCTGGGTTGGGGAGGGAGTGGGGGTCTGGGTACAGTCTCCCCCTGGGCTGGGGAGGGAGGGAGGGGCCTGGGTACAGTCTCCCCCTGGGTTGGGGAGAGAGGGGGGGTCTGGGTACAGTCTCCCCTGGGTTGGGGAGGGAGAGGGGGGTCTGGGTACAGTCTCCCCCTGGGTTGGGGAGGGAGGGAGGGGTCTGGGTACAGTCTCCCCCTGGGTTGGGGAGGGAGGGAGGGGTCTGGGTACAGTCTCCCCCTGGGTTGGGGAGGGAGGGAGGGAGGGGTCTGGGTACAGTCTCCCCCTGGGTTGGGGAGGGAGGGAGGGGTCTGGGTACAGTCTCCCCCTGGGTTGGGGAGGGAGAGGGGGGTCTGGGTTCAGTCTCCCCCCCGGGTAGGGGAGAGTGGTCTGGGTACAGACTCTCCCCCCCCGGTGTTTGGGGAGAGGGGGGTGGGGAGAGGGGGGTGGGGACAGGGTGGGAGGGGGTTGTGCGTGACACTGGGTGTGGGTCTGTGAGGCTCTGGGTGTGCCCCGCGGGGGGGGGTGCCTGACGGTGCGGGCCCTCCGCTGCGCGCCTGCTCCCCCTCCCACTCACCGGGACACCTCCCCCAGCGTCGGGCCGCTCGATCATCCTCCTCGGGCTCGGTCTCCCGGACACCGCCGCTCACACCGCGCCCGCGCCTGCTCCGGCTCTGAGCTCCGCGCGCTCTCGCGGCCAAACCCGCGACACGTTCTGCCCGAGAACTCGGCGCGCTCCCGCTCCAACCACACCCAGTCCGCGCGGGCCCCGCACACACAGATCTGCCACCTCATTGGTTCACGGACAACGTCTCACAACCGACACCAGGCACGGCGGGTACACTCAAACAGGTCTTAGAGATACGGCAAGTGGTCAGTGTGTACCTGAGGGACTGGACAATGACATGGAGTGGTCAGTGTGTACCTGAGGGACTGGACAATGACATGGAGTGGTCAGTGTGTAACTGAGGGAATGGACAATGACATGGAGTGGTCAGTGTGTAACTGAGGGAATGGACAATAACATGGAGTGGTCAGTCTGTAACTCAGGGACTGGACAACGACATAGACTGGTCAGTGTGTAAATGAGGGACGGTGGGACGAAGATGTACAGGTAGGACAGTTCAAGAGGAGGGTGCTGAGTTGGAGGGTTGGATCTGGGAATGGGGGGGGGGGTGGATGGGAGTTAGGAAACTGGTGAAGTCAACATTGATGTACTGGGCTTGGGGGATCCCAAGGTGTTTTTCCTCCAGTCGTTGGGTGGCTTGGATTTGGCAGTGGATAAGGCCCAGGACTTGCATGTACTTGGCAGAATGAGACAGGAAATTGAAGTGGTTGCTCACAGGGTGGTGGGGTTGTTTGCTGCTTGTATTTCCAGAAACATTCCACGAGTTGGCATTCTTTTTCCCCAATGAAGAGGAGACCACATAGGGAGCAACAAACACAGTAGGTGAGATGTTTGGATGTGCAAGAAAATCTCTGCCAGATGTGAAAGAATCTTTTGGGGCCTTGGATGGAGGGGAGGGGGGAGCTGTGGGTGCAGGTTTTACACTTCTTGTGGTGGCAAGGGAAGGTGCCAAGAGTGGAGGGTGGGTTGGTGGGAGGGGGGCGTGAACCTAATAAGGGAGTCACATGGAATGGTCTCTGCAGAATGCAGATAGGAGTGGGGTGGAAATATATCTCTGGTGGTGGTGTCTGATTGTAGATGGCAGAAATGTTGGAGGATAACAAGCTGTATCTGGAGATTAGTGGGGTGGAATATGGGGACCGGAGGAGCTCTATCCTTGTTGCAGTTGGAGGGATGAGATTCAAGGGCAGAGGTTTGGAAAGTGGAGGAGATGCGCTGGAGGGCACTGTTGATCAGGTGGGTGGGGAAATTGCGGTTCTTGAAGTAGGAGAGCGACTTGGCATGTACTGGAGTGGAATTGCTCCTCAGAGCAGATATGTCGGAGGCAGAGGCGGAGGAATTGGGAATAAGGGATAGCATTTTTATAGGAGGGTGGTGTCATCCAGATAGCTGAGGGAGTCGGTGGGTTTGAAATAGATATCCATGTTGAGTCGGTGGCCAGATATGGAGACAGAGAGATCCAGGTAGTGTCTGAGATAGTCCAGGTGAACATAAGGTCAGGGTGAAAGGTTTTTGTGAAGTTGATGAACTAGTCAACCCCCTCATGGGAGCGTGACGTGGCGTCAATACAGTCATCAATGTCACAGAGGAAAAAGTGTGGGATGGTGCCAGTGTAACTGCGGAAGATGAAATGTTCCATGTACTCGATGAAGAGGCAGGCTGAGCTGGGGCCCATGTAGGTGCCTGTGGCTACCCATTTGGTCTGAAGGAAGTGGAGGATTCGAAGGAGAGTTTGTTGAGAATGAGGACCCATTTTGTCAATCAAATGAGTATGTCGGTGGAGGGGTACTAGTTGGGTCATTGGGAGAGGAAGCTGAAAATGTGTTGCTGGAAAAGCGCAGCAGGTCAGGCAACATCCAAGGAGCAGGAGAATCGACATTTCGGGCATGAGCCCTTCTTCAGGAATGAGGAGAGTGTGCCAAGCAGGCTAAGATAAAAGGTACGGAGGAGGGACTTGGGGGAGGGTCGTTGGAAATGCAATAGGTGGAAGGAGGTTAAGGTGAGGGTGATAGGCCGGAGAGGTCAGGAAGGATATTGCAGGTTAGGAAGGTGGTACTGAGTTCGAGGGTTGGGACTGAGACAAGGTGGGGAAAATGAGGAAACTGGAGAAATCTGACTCCCTTGTCAGGTCCACACCCACCACCAACCCAACCTCCACTCCTGGCACCTTCCCCTGCAACCGCAAGAAATGCAAAACTTGTGCCCACACCTCCCCCCTTACTTCCCTCCAAGACCCCAATGGATCCTTCCATATCTGCCACAAATTCACCTGCACCTCCACACACATCATTCACTACATCCACTGCGGCCTCCTCCATATTGGGGAGACAGGCCACCTACTTGCGGAATGTTTCAGAGAACACCTCTGGGACACCTGGACCAACCAACCCAACCACCCCGTGGCTCAACACTTCAACTCCCCCTCCCACTCCACCAAGGACATGCAGGTCCTTGGACTCCTCCATCGCTAGACCATAGCAACACGCAGGCTGGAGGAAGAGCGGCTCATCTTCTGCCTGGGAACCCTCCAACCACAAGGGATGAACTCAGGTTTCTCCAGTTTCCTCATTTCCCCTCCCCCCACCTTGTCTCAGTTCCAACCCTCGAACTCAGCACCACCTTCCTAACCTGCAATCTTCTTCCTGTCCTCTCTGCCCCCACCTCCATTCCAGCCAATCACCCTCACCTTAACCTCCTTCCACCTATCACATTTCCAACGCCCCTCCCCCAAGTCCCTCCTCCCTACCTTTTATCTTAGCCTGCTTGGCACACTCTCCTCATTCCTGAGAAAGGGCTCATGCCCGAAACGTCGATTCTGCTGCTCCTTGGATGCTGCCTGACCTCCTGCACTTTTCCAGCAACACATTTTCAGCTCTGATCTCCAGCATCTGTTGTCCTCACTTTCTCATTAGGAGAGGAAGAAATGGAAGGCTTGGAGACTTTTGCCATGGATAATGGATGTGTATAGGGACTGGAAGTCCATGGTGAAGATGAGGCATTGGGATCGGGGTAACAAAATTTATGCAGAAAGTGGAGTCCTGAATGTATGTGGTTATTTCCAGGACCAAGGAGTCAGGACATTGTCAACATATGAGGAGATAGGTTCAGTGGAGCAGGAGCAGGTAGAGACGATGGGTTGACCAGAGCAGTCATGTTTGTGGATTTTGGGAAAGAGGTAGAACCGGGCAGTGTGGGGTTCTGGGACCATGAGGTTGTGGATGGGAGATCACTTGAGGTGATGAGGTTGTGGATGGTCTAGGAGATGATGGTTTGGTGATGGGAGATGAGGTCATGGTTGAGGGGGCAGTAGGAGGAGGTGTCCGTGAATTGGCGCTTGGCTTCAATGGTGTAGAGGTCAGTGTGCCAAACTACCACTGCGCCCCTCTTGTTTGCTGGTTTAATGGTGAGGTTGGGATTGGAGCAGAGGGCTGTGCTTTGTGAGGGTGAGAGATTGGAGTAGGTGAGGGGGGTGGACAGGTTGAGGCGGTCAATGTCACGGCCACAATTGGAGATAAAGAGATAGAAGGTGTGTAACAGACAAGGACGGGGTGTCCAAATGGATGAAGTATGTTGGAGGCAGGAGAAGGGATTCTCTGAAGGGAGGTACTGATTCAGTTGGCAGTGTCTGGAAGACATGGCATGAAGTGAGACTTGGATAGGAAGTGTACCTGATGGTTGGAAACAGCAGCAGTGGACGAACAAGGGTTGATGGAAAAAGCAAGGAGGTGGTGGAAGAAAAGTTTGATGTTGCAACGTGTATAGAATTTGTTTAGCTGGATGCGTAGTGGGATGAAGGGGAGACCTTTACTGAGGACTGATCATTCAGTGAGGGGGCGATCTGACGGGATTGTAAAAACCGAGCAGAGCTGGGAGCCCAGATATAGAGCTGGAGTGGGTGTGGTCATGGGATAATTGGTGATGTCATGGGCAACGTCACCAGAGGAAGTGATATAAACAGGGGTGGTCACAGAGGCAGAAGCTGTGTATTCAGTGGTGATGAAATTTGTGAACCCCGAAATGTTCTGTTTCACTGGATTATCCTAGTGCTAAGAGGCAGCGGGAATTCAAGGGTTAAAGATCCCCTATTGGAATGATTATGTATTCGACTGTATGCCTGTCCAGTCTCAGGCAGAGACCAGAGATCACAGCAGGGGTCTGGCTGCTCCTGAAACACTAAAGCCGCCTGGAGTATGTGTGTTTTGCTCCCATCCCCTAGACCTGTCCGTCCTGATCAGACATCCCATTAACTACCATCTGTTTCCATTCATACTCTTGTTAGCTGGCAAGCAAGTATATGTGAAGACTAACCACACTACTGATACTATTCCCTTCATCAATCAGCATGAGATTGAGAACAGTACAGTCACAAGTTTCTATGAGCGGTTTAATATTATCACAGAAAGACAGCGATCTGTAGCTATTGTGAGAGTGAAAAACCCCAATTGTTAACGAGATTTGTATTCCGCCCTGTGATGTCAGAATCCTTTGTATCAGTGATACATACTCGAACAAGATATAAATAATGCAATTTACTTGTAATGTTCAGAGATTCATCGGGGATTGCTTCCATAGGAAGACTGCCAGACTCCTTTGGTAGCATTCTGGATCTCTCCCGCGGTTTTCAGAAATTAAGTGTCCGGGATCTGAAGCTGGTGTCATCCAAAATTTACTTTAACAGTGGCAAACATGGGGGGTGGGGGGAGGGGAAACAAAACTGACGTTCCGTGTGATGTTCGCAGAAGTGGTGTCTTTGGTGTCGGCTGAGCTGGCGACATGGTCGGAGAGGCTGAGCTGGGGAGGCGAGCGATCATGAATAATCAATTCAAAAGTAACTTGTTGGAAATCCTTGTTGGAGAGGCTGCAATGGTTTGTCATGCACTTTCAATGCTCACAGGAAGAGTTCATACTTCTCTCCTGTTAACCCCCGACTATTCTTAATGCTGCAGCAAATTAAATAATCTCAAATTAACAAATGTGGCTTTTCCTGCCTCATTGTCCTGATTGATTCAGTTGGCAGAGTCTGCAAACATGGTGTATATACTGAGACTTGGGTAGGTAGTGTACCTGATGGTTGGAGGCAGCAGCAGTGGACGAGTAAGGGTTGATCAGCAGAAATAAGGGGAGCGAAGTGAGTTTTCACCTCAAGTTATATTGCAGGCCTCTAAAGGAATAGGAACCTTTTCCTCCGCTACATCGATGACTGTATCGGCGCTGAGGAGGTTGAACAGTTCATCAACTTTACCAACACCTTCCATCCTGACCTCAAATTCAGCTGGACTGTCTCAGACTCCTCCCTCCCCTTCCTAGACCTTTCCATTTCTATCTCTGGCGACCGAATCAACATTTACATCTACTATAAACCGACTGACTCCCACAGCTACCTGGACTACACCTCCTTCCACCCTGCCCCCTGTAAAAACGCCATCCCATATTCCCAATTCCTTTGTCTCCGCCACATCTGCTCCCAGGAGGACCAGTTCCAATACCATACAGCCCAGATGGCCTCCTTCTTCAAAGACCGCAGATTCCCCCCAGACGTGATTGACGATGCTCTACACCGCATCTCCTCCACTTCCCGCTCCTCTGCCCTTGAGCCCCGCCCCCCACCAACAGCCACCAGGACACAACCCCACTGGTTCTCACCTACCACCTCATCAACCTCCGTATACAGCATATCATCCGCCGTCATTTCCGCCACCTCCAAACGGACCCCACCACCAGGGATATATTTCCCTCCCCTCCCCTATCAGTGTTCCGCAAAGACCACTCCCTTCGTGACTCCCTTGTCAGGTCCACAATCCCCACCAACCCATCCTCCACTTCCGGCACAACCGCAGGAAATGCAAAACTTGCACCCACACCTCCTCCCTTACCTCTCTCCAAGGCCCCAAGGGATCCTTCCATATCTGCCACAAATTCACCTGCACCACCACACACACATCTATTGCATCCGCTGCACCCGATGTGGCCTCCTCTATATTGGGGAGACGGGCTGCCTACTTGCGGAACGCTTCAGGGAACACCTCTGGGACGCCCGGACCAACCAACCCAACCACCCCGTGGCTCAACACTTTAACTCTCCCTCCCACTCCACCAAGGACATGCAGGTCCTTGGACTCCTCCATCGCCAGAACATAACAACACGACGGTTGGAGGAAGAGCGCCTCATCTTCCGCCTGGGAACCCTCCAACCACAAGGGATAAACTCAGATTTCTCCAGTTTCCTCATTTCCCCTCCCCCCACCTTGTCTCAGTTGATTCCCTCGAACTCAGCACCACCCTCCTAACCTGCAATTTTCTTCCTGACCTCTCCGCCCCCACCCCACTCAGGCCTATCACCCTCACCTTGACCTCCTTCCACCTATCACATCTCCATCGCCCCTCCCCAAGTCCCTCCTCCCTACCTTTTATCTTAGCCTGCTGGACACACTTTCCTCATTCCTGATGAAGGGCTTTTGCCCGAAACTTCGAATTTCCTGTTCCTTGGATGCTGCCTGACCTGCTGCGCTTTAACCAGCAACACATTTTCAGCTCTAAAAGAATAAACTTATTTATTGAAGTAACAGTCAAAAATAGACTTAACAGCACATTTTAAAACATCCCAAAACACTGTCATTTAACAAAGCAAATTAATTATCATTAAATAAATCTCCCTGAAAGTGGAGTCTTTTCTCTTTGGTTGATATCACCAATAAAATACTGGGGCTCTTCAGTCCAGGCCAAACTCAATGTCTTCAGTGTGGATATGATTAAGCTCCAAAATTGCTAATTCTTCTTTAATTTTTTCTCCTTCAGGACCACGATGAGTCAAATTTCCTTAGAAAATATTAACAAATTTGATCAGGAAAGGGAACACCTCATTGACTATTGTTTCACAGCCCAGTTAAATAATAACTCTCAGCATTTTGCTGTACAACCTTCGCTCAACAGCATAGCATCAATGTACACAGCCTTTCCCAACACTCAGTAAAATCATGTTTGGGAGTTGAGAAAACAGAACTGATTTTAAAGATTGTCAAATGGCCAGCATTCTAGGGGAGGTCAAAGCAAATGCTACAAAGATGCTTTGGAGTTCTCCCTCAAGCATGACAGCAATGATGTTTATGATTGGAAGGAGCTTAGTACCTCATGGTATGTCCTGCCCCTTTTATTCAATGGTCTATGTGTTGAGAATCCACATATTCAGTCACAAAGATGCATCACTGAGAAACCACAATGCTGATGTCATCTTTAATTTGAGGGATAGCTCACACTAATGATATGAAATTCCAACAATGGAGTATAAGCATCCCTTTCTTTTTTAAAAAAAAGTTGCTTTAAATGAAACTAAAAGTCGTCAAGTTGCCATAGTCTCACTCTCTCATGGGAGAGGTATGACTAGTGGTAATTTAACCTGAGGGTCAAGCCACTTCAGGCAAGACAGGGAGTTGAGATTGACAGTCATGGTAACCTCAGTTGGTGCAGGAATTGAATCCAGACTATTTGAGTCATGCTGCATCACAGTGGAGAGAGTGGTGCTGGAAAAACACACACACAAGCCATCCAATCATTTGAGCTAAACAAGCCCCATATCTACATATAGACTGGAAAAGAAATATGGGCAAACGTAACTAAATGATTTCTGACTAATATCTTTCAACAGTACTTCAAGGAACCAACCAGAGAGAAGGTTATACTAAGCCTGATCCAGTTGCATGTGATAGGATTAACTAATTATCTTAG
The DNA here is from genome assembly GCF_020745735.1 of Hemiscyllium ocellatum. Classification (NCBI taxonomy): domain Eukaryota; kingdom Metazoa; phylum Chordata; class Chondrichthyes; order Orectolobiformes; family Hemiscylliidae; genus Hemiscyllium; species Hemiscyllium ocellatum. The sequence continues at coordinate 74,889,094 of NC_083417.1, forward strand.
AGTCAAGTCACCCTGAGGTAACAGTGACCATACTGACATTGAATTTTACGTTCAATTTGAGGACTGAAAGAGGCTGCAAGACTATTGTTTTAAAAATCAAATAAGGGTTATCCCAACCAGGAAACAACGGACCTCCCGAAGTCCACCCTCCACCCAGTGAGAACCATGGGATACCCACTGCCCCACAACTACAGGTAACTGAAAGCTTGAATCCTCTGACAGTCCCATTGTCAGACACAGAACTGGACGGTGCGGACCCTTGCCTTGGTTCAATGACATCAGAGCGGGTAAATGACCCCAGTGAGGAGCTGGATAGCTACCTCAGCCCAGCGAAGGTCCAGCAGTTCGTGCTCACCATGGAGATGCAGATAGCTACCCCAGAGACAGGACAGTCAAATGGACAATTGTAACTCCATAAACTGGGGATTAAAGAAGGTTCCTTTGCTATCGTATAACAGGGCACCCACTCACTAGGTGGGTTCCGCTGAAGCTACAGCTAAATAATAAGAGACTGGATGGTTAATAAAGGGAACTGTAAATAGGATAACTGTAAATTCGATTAATTCAATCTGTATTTTGTAATGTTAAGATATGCAATGTATATATCTATGAAAGACATGACAAATTGTACAGGTACCAAAGATTTGTCCTTCTTTATGTTCATTTTCCTTCTTTATGTTCATTTAAGCGGGCATTGGATAGGCATTTGGAAGTTATTGGGCTAGTATAGGTTAGGTAGGACTCGGTCGGCGCAACATCGAGGGCCGAAGGGCCTGTACTGCGCTGTATCCTTCTATGTTCTATGTTCTATTTATTTCTATGAATAAAGTATATTTTGAAATTAAAAAAAATTATGAGTGTGTGAAACCAGAACTGGCCAAACTGAGTTGGCAAATTAAGTTAAAGGCTAGGTCAATGAAGATGCAGTGGCAGACATTTAAAGGGGAAAGTTCAGTATACAGAGAATAGATATGTCTCAAGCAAGTAAAAGAAATTCCAAAGGATGGTCCCATGGTTAACTAGAAATGTTAACTGTGGGATATAGGTAAAGTAGTGTTACTTCTGCAATCATAATTACTTATGCAAGGTAAATGAACTCACACCAGTGTGTAATTGTTTCAGCCAAGAGCGGAGTCAACAAGAATGAAAACTATGTGAAGGAAATATATAATTGTTTTTGTATTAGCTAAAATGTGCACACAAGAGTGAAACATGCCTGCAAACAATGGTAGATGTTACAGACAAATAGATAAGGTACTATGAGGATGTAGGTTAAGCCAGATATGCTTGTACAAACAGTAGTTATAAGCATCTGTTTCCCATTTCTGCAAAAACAAAAAAACAAACCCCAATTAAGGTTCAATATGGTTGAGAAATGGGAGGAAATGTCACAAGTAAGGGAAACAGGTGGCAGTGAAGGAGGATATACCTAACAATGGACCACAGCAGGATGTGGTAAAACAGTCAAGTAAAACTTGTACTTTGTTATGCACAAGGCCGGACAAGGCAGGAGATAAACGATAGTATGGGCACCGGGTTTGGAGTAGTGAATCCTATATAAGACATTACTTGCTAAACTCTGCGTGTCTATTTTAGGCACCATGCTTGCAAGCGTATAATAAACATACTGATTGCTTCAGATCTTGTCTCGGATTGAAATTATTGAAATGAGTGAGCTTCATTTCTCACATTAACTGTCATATCAAATTGAAAGAAAAAGCATATAATTGTGCAAAGACAGGAAACATGTCAGAAGATTGCTTGGAACATAAAAAACAGTAAATTACTAAAAATGAAAGAGGAGGAAAAAAATTGGAGCACAAAAAAAACTAGTCAGAAATATTTTTAAAAGTTTCTAAGTATTTAAAGAAGAATGTTAACAAAGTAACATTAGTCCTATAGAAGACAGGACTGCAGATTGAATATGAAAAATAAGGAAATAGATTAATTATACATGCATCTTGCATTGTTTTTTGCTAAAGAGTACACAGTAACAAAGGAGCAGCAATAAGTTAGGAAATTGAAAGAAGGGAGGAGGAATTCAGGAAAATCACAATCATCAAAGATCACCAGGTACTGATCAAACTGCTGGAGCTGTTGGACCTCAATCTAGGGTCTTAAAAAAGTACCCAGTAAGATAGTTGATGCGTTGATTTTCATTTTCAAAACTCCCTTGATTCAGCAATGGTCCTATCAGTTGAAGCATTAAAGAAGGCATCGGATGCTTATTTAGATAGTGTGCAGAGACATGGGGAAAACAGAGGAGATTAGCACGAGATAATACATCCGGTCCAGGTATGATAGGCTGAATGGCCTCCTTCTGTACCATTGTAATTTAGTGATTCTGTTTTATTATAATTTTGTCAATGAAATAACCTAAAAGACGAACTTTAACTTAGTTCTACACATTTTTAAGCAACAGGCTGTCATGATAACAAATTTCTAATGCCCATTAAAAATAAAAAGAATAAAAGAATTTTTATGCTTATTTATTTACCTCAAAGTTTAAAGCAGTGTAGATAGCTGTGACCACAATATGAATTTTACATCCTGTTTCAAGGGGAGATGGTATAGGTTATGATTTAGGCAACGATGCTGGCATGATAGCTGACCTGGCTGTGACCTGGGATACACGGCTAGGGTGTCAGATAAATAGAGACACAGCGACAGACATTTTGGGGGATACTTCATAATAATCAGAATACGTATATTCCGACTCTAAATAAACTTTCTAAAGGGAGAACCCGCAGTCTGTGGTTAATTATGGAAATTACAGAAACCTTTCAAATTAAAAAAGAAGCATGCAACTTCACCAAGATGAGTAGTATGTAAGATTGTTGGTCAGATTTGAGGAAGAGACTAGAGTATGAAAAAAAATTGAACTAAAACCATAAGAAGAGATGCCAAGTGTTTCTACAGGTAGGAGGTAAAGTGAATGTTGATCTTCTAGAGAGTGAAAATGGTGAGAATCATAGAAAATAAGGAAATGGTAGATGAAATGAACAAGATGTGCATTTTGCTTCTGCCTTCATGAGAGGATACGAAAAACATTCCAGTAATAGCTGTGAGCAGAAGGTGGAGAGAAGAATATAGCAAAATTACAATCATGAGGGAATTGGTGCAAAGCAAACTATGGAGTTGCTGACTGATGAATCTTTGAGTCTTGATGGAGTTGAGCCTAGTGTCTTAAAGCAGGTAGCTAATGAGGTAGTAGATACATTGAGGTTATTTTTGTCAAAACTGAATAGATTCAGAAAATGTTCCATTAGATTGGGTGGCACAGTAACTCAGTGGTTCGCACTGCTACCTCACAGCACCAGGGACCCAGGTTTAATTCCAGCCTTGGGCGACTGTCTATGTGGAGTTTGCACATTCTTTCTGTGTATGCATGGGTTTTTTCCCCAGGTGCTCTGGTTTCCTCCCACAGTCCAAAGATTTGAAGATTAGGTGAATTAGCCGTGTTAAATTGCCCATAGTGTTACGTGCATTATTCAGAAGGAAAAGGATCTGGGTGGGTTACTCTTTGGAGGGTCAGTGTGGACTTGTTGGGCCAAATGGCTTGTTTCCACACTGTAGGGAATCTAATCTAGACTGGAAATTAGCAAATATCCAAGGAAGAGAGAAGTAGGAAACTGGAGGCCAATTAGCTTTATGCCTGTTGTGGGAAGATGTTAGAATTCACCATTAAAAAAATTATGCAATCACAATTCAAAGGTCTCAAGATATTCAAGAGAAGGCATGGCGTTTTCAAAGGCAAAGCATGTTTAACTAATTTATCAGCATTCTTTGAAGGAGTAACATGCTGTGGGTAAACAGAATCCTGAAGATCTTCTACACTTGGATTTCTGGAAAGTCTTTCACAAGTTGGCAAATGAAAGGTTATTGTAGAAAATAAAAGCTCATGATGGGGGGATGTGGGTTACATATTAGACTGGTCAGAAGTTCATGCTGACTGGCAGAAAACAGAGTATGCATAAATGGTCATAATCAGGACTCGTCTGCTGAGGTAGTATGGGCTAAGGTTAAAAACAGGAAAGGAGAGGTCATCCTGTTTGGTTGTTTTCTATGGGCCTCCAAAAAGTTCCAGAGTTGTAGAGGAAAGGATTGCAAAGATGATTCTGGATAGGAGTGAAAATAACAGGGTAGTAGTTATGAAGGCTTTAACTTTACTAATATTGACTGGAAACGCTATGATTTGAGTACCATGGACAGATGCATGAGTAGGTGGAGAGCAGAGGGATACAAATGCTTAGGAATTGACTGACAGGTTTAGACAGTACGTTTGGATCAGCTCAGGCTTGGAGGGCCGAAGGGCCTGTTCCTGGGCTGTAAATTTTCTTTGTTCTTTGTATCTTAGATAGATCAGTTTTTGTCCAGCGTGTACAGGATATGTCCTGACACAGTATGTAAAAAGGCCAACAAGAGGTGAGGCCACATTGGATTTGGTACTAAGCAATGAACCGAGCCAAGTGTTAGATTTGGAGGTAGGTGAACACTTTGGTGATAGCGACCACAATTCAGTTAAGTTTACTTTAGTGATGGAAAGGGACAGGTGTATAACGCAAGATAAGAGTTGTAGCTGGGGGAAAGGCAATTATGATGCAATTAGGCAAGTTTTAGGATGCACAGGATAGGAAATGAAGCTGCAGGGGATGGGCACAATTGAAACGTGGAGCTTGTTCAAGGTACAGATACTGCGTGTCCTTGATATGTATATACCTGCCAGGCAGGGAGGAAGTGGTCGAGTGAGGAAACCATAGTTTACGCAAAAAAAGGAAGCTCTTGTCAAGAGGAAGAAGGAGGCTTATGTAAAGATGAGGTGTGAAAACTCAGTTCAGGTGCTTAAATGTTACAAGTTAGCCAGGAAGAACCTAAAGGGAGAGCTAAGAAGAGCCAGGAGGGATCATGAGAAGTCTTTGGCACGTAGGATCAGGGAAAACTCTAAAGATTTCTATAGGTATATTCAAAAGAATAATGAGAGGAAAATTAGGGCCTGTCAAGGATAGTGGTGGGAAGCTGCACATGGAGTCCGAAGAGATAGGAGAGATACTAAATAAGTATTTTTCGTCAGTATTCACATGGAAAAAAGCCAATATTGTTGAGGAAAATACTGAGGTACAAGCTATTAGACTAGACAAGATTGAGGTTCATAAGGAGGAGGTGTTAGCAATTCTGGAAAGTATGAAAATAGGTAAGTCCCCTTAGCCAGATGGAATCCTAGGATTCTCTGGCAAGCCAGGGAGGAGATTGCCGAGCCTTTGGCTTTGATCTTTATGTCGTCATTGTCTACAAGACTAGATGATAGCAACTGTTGACCCCTTATTCCAGAAGGGGAGTAGAGACAACCCTAGTAATGATAGACCAGTGAGCCTGACTTTGGTGATGGGTAAAGTGTTGGAAAGGATCAGAAGAGATAGGATTTATAATCATCTAAAAAGGAATAATTTGATTTGGGATACGCAACACGGTTTCGTAAAGGGAAGGTCGTGCCTCACAAAACTTGTTGAGTTCTTTGAGAAGCTGACTACACAGGTGGATAATGGTAAAACGGTGATGTGTATATGGATTTCAGTAAAGCATTTGATAAGTTTCCCCATGGTAGGCTGCTGAAGAAAATAGAGGGATGGGATTGACGGTGATTTAGCACGATGGATCAGAAATTGGCAAGTTATAGTGGTGTACTGCAAGGATCCATTTTGGGGTCACTGCTGTTTGACATTTTTATAAATGACGAGCTGGTATATGGGAGAAGAATTTACATTTTTGGATTATTGGAATTTCTTCTGGGGTAGAAGTGACCTGTACAAGGACGGACGGATTGCACATGAATTGGATGGGGACTAATCTACTGGCAGGATGATAAGCTAGAGCTGCTCGGGAGGATTTAAACTAGTAAGGTGGGGGGGGGGGGTCCAACAGAAATAGTGAGGAAAGAGATCAATCTGACACTGCTACAGTTGAAAAGAAAAGTGAGTCAAACTGTCAGGGCAGGCAGGGACAAAGCAGAGAACAAGGTAGGACTGATAAACTACAGTTATTTCAATGCATGGGGCCTAACAGGGAAGGCAAATGAACTCAGGGCATGGTTAGGGACATGGGACTGGGATATCATAGCAATTAGAGAAACATGGCTCAAGGACAGGCAGGACTGGCAGCTTAATGTTCCAGGATACAAATGCTACAGGAAGGACAGAAAGGGAGGCAAGAGAGAGGGGTAGTGGCGGCTTTGATAAGGGATAGCATTACAGCTATACTGAAGGATGTTCCCAGAAATACATTAAGGGAAGTTATTTGGGTTGAACTTAGAAATAAGAAAGGCACGATCACCTTATTGGGATTGTACTGTAGACCCCCTAATAGTCAGAGAGAAATTGAGAAACAGATTCGTAAGGAGATCTCAGTTATTTGTAAGAATAATAGGGTGGTTATGGTAGAGGATTTTAACTTTCCAAACAGACTGGAACTGCCATAGTGCTAAGATGATAAAGAAAAATTTGCTAAGTCTGGACATGAAAGTTTTCTGATTCAATCTGTGGATGTACCTACTAGAGAAGGTGCAAAACTTGACTTACTCATGGGAAATAAAGCAGAGCAGGTGACTGAGGTGTCAGTGGGGGAGCACTTTGGGGCCAGCTATCATAATTCTATTAGTTTTAAAATAGTGATGGAAAAGGATAGACCAGATCTAAAAATTGAAGTTCTAAATTGGAGGAAGGCTAATTTTGACAGTATTAGGCAAGCACTTTCAAAAGCTGATTGAGGGCAGATCTTCGCAGGTAAAGGGATGACTTGAAAATGGGAAGCCTTCATAAATGAGATAAAGTGAGTCCAGAGACAACATATGCCTGTTAGGGTGAAAAGAAAGCTTGGTAGGTATAGGGAATGCTGAATGACTAAAGAAATTGAGGGTTTGGTTAAGAAAAAGAAGGAAGCATATGTCAGGTATGGACAGGATAGGTCGAGTGAATCCTTAGAAGAGTATAACGGCAGTAGGAGTATACTTAAGAGGGAAATCAGAAGGCAAAAAAGGCTCATGAGATAACTTTGGCAAATAGAGTTAAAGAGAATCCAAAGGGTTTTTACAAATACATAAAGGGCAAAAGGGAGAGAACAAGCCCCTGAAGGATTAGCAAGGCAGACTTTATGTGGAACCGCATGTGATGGGGGAGATACTAAACGAGTATTTTGCATCAGTGTTTACTGTGGAAAAGGACATGGAAGGTATAGACTAGGGAAATAGATGGTGATATCTTGAAAAATGTCCATATTACAGAGGAGGAAGCATTGGATGCTTGAAATACAGAAAAGTAGATAAATCCACAGGACCTGATCAGTGGTACCCTCGAACTCTGTGTGAAGTGAGGGAAGTGATTGCTGGGCCTCTTGCTGAGATATTTATATCATCGATAGTCACAGGTGAGGTGCTGGAAGACTGGAGGTTGGCAAACGTGGTGCCACTGTTTAAGGGTGGTATGGACAAGCCAGGGAACTATAGACCGGTAAGCCTGACCTCAGTGGTGGGCAAGTTGTTGGAGGGAATCCTGAGGGACAGGATGTACGCGTATTTGGAAAGGCAAGGACTGATTAGGGATTGTCAACATGATTTTGTGTGTGGGAAATGATGTCTCATAAACTTGATTGAGTTTTTTGAAGAAGTAACGAAGAGGGCAGAGCGGTTGACATGATCTATATGGACTTCAGTAAGGCGTTCGACAAAATTCCCCATGGGAGACTGGTTAGCAAGGTTAGTTCTCATGGAATACAGGGAGAACTAGCCATTTGGATACAGAACTGGCTCAAAGATAGAAGACAGAGGGTGGTGGTGGAGGGTTGTTTTTCAGACTTGAGGCCGATGATAAGTGGAGTGCCACAAGGATTGGTGCTGGGTCCACTACTTTTCATCATTTATATAAATGATTTGGAAGTGGTAATAGTTAGTAAGTTTGCAGATGACACCAAAATTTGAGTGTAGTGGACAGTGAAGAAGGTTACCTCAGATTACAACTGGATCTTAATCAGATGGGCCAATGGGCTGAGAAGTGGCAGAAGTTTATTTTAGATAAATGTGAGGTGTGCATTTTTGGAAAGCATATCTTAGCAGAACCTTTACACTTAATGATAAGTTCCTGGGGAGTGCTGCTGAACAGAGACCTTGGAGTGCAGGATCATAGTTCCTTGAAAGTGGAGTCGCTGGTAGATAGGATAGTGAAGGCGGCATTTGGTATGCTTTCTTTTATTGGCCAGAGCAGTGAGTACAGGAGTTGGGAGATCATGTTGCGGCTGTACAGGACATTGGTTAGCCCACTTTTGGAATATTGGAAGGATGTTGTGAACCAAGAAAGAGTTCAGAAAAGAATTAGAAGGATGATGCCAGGGTTGGAGAATTTGAACTATAGGGAGAGGTTGAATAGGCTGAGGCTGTTTTCCCTGCAGCGTCTGAGGTTGAGGGGTGACCTTATAGAGGTTTATAAAATCATGAGGGGCCTGGATGGGATAAATAGACAGAGTCCCTTCCCTAAGATGGGGGAGTCCAGAACTAGAGCAGAAAGATATAAAAGAGACCTGAGGGGCAACTTTTTCATGCAGAGGGTGGTAAGTATATGGAATGAGCTGCCAAAGGAAGTGGTGGAGGCTAGTATGATTGCAACATTAAAAGGCATCTGGATTGGGAGATGAATAGGAAGGGTTTAGAGGGGTATGGGAAGGGTGCTGGCAGGTAGGACTAGATTGGTTTGGGAAATCTGGTCAGCATGGACGAGTTGGACCAAAGGGTCTGTTTCCATGCTGTACCTCTCTATGACTTTATGACCTGGACGAGGGCATACAAGGACGTGTTAGTAACTTTGCAGATGACACTGAAGTTGGTGGACAGTGCATAAGAATGTTGCAGGTTAGAGAGGGACATAGATAAGGTGCAGAGCTGGGCTGAGAGGTGGCAAATGGAGTTTAATGCGGAAAAGTGAGAGGTGATTTGCTTTGGAAGGAGTAACAGGAATACAGAGTACTGGGCTAATGGTAAGATTCTCTGTAGTGTGGATGAGTGGAGAAATCTCTTTGTCCATGTACATAGATCCCTGAGAGTTGCCACCCAGGTTGATAGGGTGGTTAAGAAGGTGTTTGGTGTATTAGTTTTTATTGGTAGAGGGATTGAGTTTCAGAGCCAAGAGGTCATGTTGCAGCTGTATAAAACGCCGATGTGGCTGCACTTGGAGTATTGCATACAGTTTTGGTCACGGCATTATAGGAAGGATGCGGAAGCATTGGAAAGGGTTCAGAAGAGATTTACTAGAATGTTGCCTAGGATGCAGGGAAGATGTTATGTTGAAAAGCTGAGGGACTTGAGGCTGTTTTTGTTAAAGAGAAGGTTAAGGGATGGCTTAATAGAGACATTCAAGATGATCAGAGGATTAGATAAGTTGGACAGTGAGAGCCTTTTTCCTCAGATGGTGATGGCTAGCATGAGCGGACATGGCTTTAAACTGAGGGGTGATAGACGTAGAATAGATGTCAGAGGTAGTTTTATTTACTCAGAAGTAAGGGCGTGGAATGCCCTGCCTGCACCAATAGTAGGCTTGCCAACTTTAAGGGCATTTAAATAGTCATTGGATAAATATATGGATGATAATGCAATAGTGTAGATTAGATGGGCTTCAGATCGGTTTCACAGGTTGACGCAACATCAAGGGTGGAACTGTTCTATGTTCTCAACTTGTTCCAATAGTATAGCTACTCTATAGTTATAGAAACATAGAAAATAGGAACAGTAGAAGAAATCCACCCCTTCCAGTGTGCTCTGCCGTTATGATCATTGTTGATCATCCAACTCAGCAGTGTGTTCCTACTCTCCCCCCTTCCCCCCCCACCCCCAACTCCTGCATATCTTTTGATCCTTTTCAGTCAAATGCTATATCCAACTCATTACTGAAATCATAAAATGTTTTGGCCTTGACAGCTTTCTGTGGTAGTAAATTCCACAGACTCATTGCTTTCTGAGTGAAGACATTTCTCCTCAGTTGAGTCCTAAATGATTTACCCCCATATCCTCGATGGTGATCCCTGGTTCTGGACTCCCCTGCCATTGGGAACATCTTTCTGCATCTACTGTGCATTAATGAAATTTTCAGAATTGAGGATCAGGATTTACCTTAATCAAATAAATCCTAAATCTGTACATAATCACTTGAAACCATAAACTTCAACACAGTGATTAGTCTTTTACCCTCTGGTACTTGACTTGATTTTTTTTTTATCAGCAATTGTATATCAAAACGATCCAGCTGTTAAAGTTTGGGAGCCAGAAATAAGATACTAAGGAGCTACATGTGGCTCTGTAGTTGCAGACTCAGTCTATACGGTTGTATAAATTTTACAACATCCTATTATTTCAATTGAGGATACCTGTTAATCTCTTTAAAATGAGTTAGCTGGTCGAGCTGTCTCACCACATCTACAACATTAATATTGCAGAGAAGGAAATCTCAAACTTCTCTCTCTCTCTCTCTCTCTCTCTCTCTACATGAACAAATCAGTTCCAGGGTAGTCCATACATACCACATTTTGGGCAACATACATCATCAACATTAGTTAGTGGTTACTGTTGCAACAAAGGGTCATTAGTCCACTGCTACAGTTCTGAAATCTCTTAATTAAAGGATTGTCTAATCTTTTGATATTGCAAATCTTGAAATTTTTGGGAGTAAGCAGAGTTCTTTCTCCCAAGTAATCCCTAGGATTTTGCATTCCCAGTCCTGGGCCTCCTCTACTGTTGCTCCCTTACCACCCGACGCCTGGAGAAAGAACTCATCTTCCGCCTCGGAACACTTCAACCCCAGGGCATCAATGTAGATTTCAACAGTTTCCTCATTCCCCCCCCCACCTCCCCACCTTACCTCAGTTCCAACCTTCTAGCTCAGCACTGTCCTTATGACCTGTCCCACTTGCCAATCTCCCTTCCCACCTATCTGCTCCACCCCCCCCGACCTATCACCTCCATCTCCACCTCCATTCACCCATTGTACTCTTTGCTACCTTCCCACACCCTCCTCTCTGACCTATCACCTCCATCTCCACCCCCATTCACTTATTGTATTCTTTGTTATCTTCTCACCAATTATTTATTTTACAGAGCTGTGGAGTCAGGGCCACGTACATTTTGGTTGTAGGTGGTTGCAACCCCTTTTCAGTTAGTTGAAAAATCTTTGTTGTGTTTTCAGGTCCACCTAAAGCCCCATGCAACTGATCTTTGGGCATCCGGTGTGGAGAAGTTGGAGGGACCAAAGGGTTTCCATACAGTTTCCGTGTTGTGGGACTCTATGACCTGCCCAGGCCAGCTCATGTCGACCATTAATAGGTCCAGGCAGCAGGATGTGGAGGGGGTCACACTTGCCAATGTCTGCCCCTCTTCTGCAGCTACCTTTTTGCATGGGTGTTCTTGGAAAGGGAACAGGCCGTGTCCACCACTACTCAATATGCTTAGAGACAGGTGGCTACTGCAGGAGGTGGAATGCCTTACTTTCCCTTCCAAGTCCATTTTGATTTGATCCCTTTCCTCTTGTTCTCCCCTTCCCACACCTTTGGTGATACTGCATTGCCGTTAGTGGGTTTTGTACATAGACTAATTAGAAACATGGGTGATTTAGTGGTGGTAGGTAAGAGGTGAAAAGTATCACAGATGATTTGGTGATTTCCGTCAGTGTAGTGAATTAATTTTACAATACGGTCAAGCCAAGTTAGTTCGAGGTTCATAACCCAATGTACTGAATGAATGGTGAGTACATATCCAAGTTATAATAATGTGGTTTGATAGGAAGTAATGAAGGATTCTATTCAAATGCATCAGCTGTTCCAACTGTTGTACAGTGGTGGGAAATTTGAAATTTGCTCATGAAGCCTTGGCAAATTGCTATACACTTTTGGTAGCACATACAAAAGCTGTTGTGCATCAGTGGTGGAGGGAATATTTTGTTTCAGGTCATGTGCAAATCAGGTAGACTATAGTTGAAGAGTGTGAAGGTGGAAAAGCACAGCCAGTCAGACAGCATCTGAGCTGCAGGAGAATCAATGTTTTGAGATGAAAACCTTCATCAAGAATGACGCTTGTGGCCCAAGGGGGCTGAGAGTTAAATGGGAGGGGGTGGGACTGGGGGTAGGTAGCTGTAAATGCGAGAAGTACATGAAGGTGGGGGTGAAGGTGATAGGTTGGAAAGGAGGGTGGAGTGGATAGTTGGGAAGGAAGATGGACAGAGCTGAAAATGTGTTGCTGGAAAAGCACAGGAGGTCAGGCAGCATCCAAGGAGCAGGAGAATCGACGTTTCGGGCATGAGCCCTTTGGGCATGCCCGAAACATCGATTCTCCTGCTCTATGGATGCTGCCTGACCTCCTGCGCTTTTCCAGCAACATATTTTCAGCTCTGATCTCCAGCATCTGCAGTCCTCACTTTCTCAAGGAAGATGGGCAGGTCAAGAAGGCGGTGCCAAGTTGACTACTCCTAGACTACTTTATACTAATTAGTGTCAAGTTTGAGAGTTGTTGTAATTGCAAGTAGACAGCATTCCAAGACATTCCTGACCTATGGCTGTCTGGGAAGTTGATGGAAGATCGAGGCATTGGAAGCGGCAGATTGGTTACAGATTCACTCGTCTTTGGTCTGCTCTAACAGCCATTGGATATATAAATGGCTGATCCAGAGAACACTCATGGAAAAATAGTACAGGAGTAAATCATTACCTGCTCTCAGTGTTTTTACCTTCAGTCAGTAGTTTAATTTGATCAGTGCTCTCAGTTACAGATTGGCTAGAGATTTCCTCGATGAGTATTCTTGTAGGCTGGTCTTCCTCAGGTATCCCTGGTGGAGTACTCAGTTCAAGTGTTGTTCTCTCTACATTTCTCTCACTTGTTAACATGTTTCCTATTTTGTTGGTAGTTAGTTGTGTCGCAGACTTTTCTTCTGAAATTCCACTTCGTTTCTTTTGACTAGTTTTATCTCCACATTCATTCTCTTTTAGATCTGCTGAACTTTCTTCATTTATTTCATCTGTGACCTTCCGAATGAGACCTTCCATACCTTCCCCCATGCCCAACTCTCTATTGTCATATTCAGCAGCAATGATCTCAATCTTTGGCCGATAGACAGTCTGAAAGAAGAGGGGAAATATTTCAATTTTATGTTACACATTTGAGAAAATTATGGTTTCCCGGATGTACCTGTTCACCACAGGGACCCTTTATCTCACATTGACCAAAATGGCCATTATTGCCACATTAAATGAAACAATGATCAGAATTTGTGAAGGTTTGTAGCTCAGGTTGAGGTTTAGGGTGTAGGTTTGCTCGCTGAGCTGTAGGTTTGATATCCAGACGTTTCCTGAAAGCAGGAGACAACAGCTTTGCTTCATTTGGAGGTCGCCACTGATGATGTTACCTAGCCAGGTAATGAAACGTCTGGATATCAAACATAGAATATAGAACAGTACAGCACAGAACAGGCCCTTCAGCCCATGATGTTGTGCCGACCATTGATCCTCATGTATGCACCCTCAAATTTCTGTGACCATATGCATGTCCAGCAGTCTCTTAAATGTCCCCATGATCTTGCTTCCACAACTGTTGCTGGCAACGCATTCCATGCTCTCACAACTCTGTGTAAAGAACCCGCCTCTGACATCCCCTCTATACTTTCCTCCAACCAGCTTAAAACTATGACCGCTCGTGTTAGCCATTTCTGCCCTGGGAAATAGAGTCGATAGCCAGAGACTATCTATACCTCTCATTATCTTGTATACCTCAATTAAGTCCCCTCTCCTCCTCCTTTCCTCCAATGAAAAAAGTCCGAGCTCAGTCAACCTCTCTTCATAAGATAAGCCCTCCAGTCCAGGCAGCATCCTGGTAAACCTCCTCTGAACCCTCTCCAAAGCATCCACATCTTTCCTATAATAGGGTGACCAGAATTCCAAGTGCAGTCTAAGTTTTATCGAGCTGCAACAAGATCTCACAACTCTTAAACTCGATCCCCCTGTTAATGAAAGCCAAAGCACCATATGCTTTCTTAACAACCCTGTCCACTTGGGTAGCCATTTTAAGGGACACCTTGCACACCAAGATCCCTCTGTTCCTCCGAACTGCCAAGGATCCTATCCTTAATCTTGTACTCAGTTTTCAAATTCGACCTTCCAAAATGCATCACTTCGCGTTTATCCAGGTTGAACTCCATGTGCGACCACTCAGCCCATCTCTGCATCCTATCAATGTCCCGTTGCAGCCTACAACAGCCCTCTATACTGTCAATGACACTTCCAACCTTTGTGTTGTCTGCAAACTTGCTGACCCATCCTTCAATCCCCTCATCCAAGTCATTAATAAAAATTACAAAGTGTAAAGGCCCAAGGACAGAGCCCTGTGGAACACACCACTCACCACTGACTTCCAGGCAAAATATTTTCCTTCTACTACCACTCGCTGTCTTCTGTTGGCCAGCCAATTCTGTATCCAGACAGCTAAGTTCCCCTGTATCCCATTCCTCCTGGCCTTCTGAATGAGCCTACCATGGGGAACCTTATCAAATGCTTTGCTGAAGTCCATATACACCACATCCACATCTCGACCCTCATCAACCTTTCTAGTTACATCCTCAAAGAACTCAATAAGGTTTGTGAGGCATGACCAGCCCCTTACAAAGCCGTGTTGACTGCATTTAATCAAGCCATGTTCTTCCAGATGGTCATAAATCCTATCCCTCAGAATCCTTTCTAACACCTTCCAGACGACAGACGTGAGACGTGAGACTTACTGGTCTGTAATTGCCGGGGATTTCCCTATTTCCTTTCTTATAGAGAGAAATTACATTTGCCTCTCTCCAGTCCTCAGGTACGACTCCAGTGGAGAGCGAGGATGCAAAGATCTTCACAAGTGGCGAAGCAATTGCATTTCTCATTTCCCAAAGCAGCCGAGGACAAAGCTGGTCCGAGCCTGGCGACTTGTCAATCTTAATGTTAGACAAAACTTTTATCACATCAGCTTCCTCTATCTCTATCCATTCCAGCATGCACACCTGCTCTTCAAAGGTTTCACTCACTACAAAGTTTGTTTCTTTTGTAAAGACAGAAGCAAAACTCATTTAGGGCTTCCCCTACCTCCTCAGACTCCACACACATACTATCCCTATGCAAACCTACAGTTCAGCGAGCAAACCTACACCCTAAATGATCAGAACATAACCATTAAACCACACTCCTCTCTTGCAAGTTAGAGGTGTCTAGGAGACAGCAGAAGTGGGGGTATTGGTGGTAAATAATCTACGTAGAAATTGAAGCCACAGTTTGGCTAAAGGATTTGGGCACAAAGTGAGGTAGTGGAGAGGGGGTGGGGGAGGAAAGGGGGGATTCAGTTTTAAGAGCACTGGCACCAGCTCTGGTGAAGTTGGGAGCAGTGCATTTGAATCATAAGGAAACTAAAGAACAGGTTAAACGGTTTAATAGTTGGGGGCAAAGTTGTGGGGTGGTGAATAGCAAGAACACACACAAAAAGACACTGTTCAAAGGGCCACAACACACTGCAGCACACCAGAACTGCAAAAACGGATACCCCCACAATTTCATCAACAGATGCCTTAGTGAAAGACAACGAATTGAGAACATGCCACAACCCAAAGGACTAGCCACGTTACCATACATCAAGAACATTTCTGAACTGACAGCCAGACAATTGCGACCACTAGGACTTATAACAGCACACAAACCGACAGCCAATTCAGACAATAATTCACCAGGACAAAGGACCCAATACCCAGCATGACCAAACCAACATAGTGTACAAAATCCCATGCAAGTACTGCACAAAACACTACATAGGACAAACAGGGAAGACAGCTAACAATCTGTATCCATGAACACCAACTAGCCACAAAACGATACAACCAGCTATCCTTAGTAGCCACACATGGAGATGACAAGCAACATGAGTTCGACTGGGACAACACTCCTCTTATAGGACAAGCCAAATAGAGAACAGCCAAGGAATTCCTAGAGGCATGGCACTCATCCACAGATTCTATCAACAAACACTTTGACCTGGACCCAATATACCGGCCACTACAGCGGACAGCTGGAACTGACAACTGGAAGCGGCAGAGACAAATCACTATAAATGCCGGAAGGAAACAACACAGAAGCGCTTCACAGGAGGCTCCCAAGCACTGAGGATGTCACCTAGACAGGGGACGAAACGTCTGCAACACAAATTTGTTCAATATAGAAAAAATAATTTAGGGAATTCATAGCAAACAGGACATTGTAGATTTAATAGCAGTAAATTAAATCTATTATGAAATTAGAATGCATTAAGATAATTGACAAAAGCACTCAAGGGAGAGGAGTCTTTTTACTCAGAATATTCTAATAATCTGAACGTGCTGTGGAAACTGATTTGAAAGAGACTGAATACATACATGAAGGGGGAAAATGTGCAGGAATATAGGGAACAAGGGGGGGGGGGGAAGTGGCAATAATTGGATAGATCTTTCAAAAGACGAATGGCTTCCATCTATGTTGCAAATGCAAATAAATCCTGTCCCTCAGAATCTTCTCCAATAATTTCCCTACACTGACGGAAGGCTCGCTGCCCAACAGTTTCTTGGATTATCCCTATTGCCCTACTTAAATAACGGAACAACAATTGGTTATTTTCTAGTCTTTTGGAACCTCTCCTGTGGTGAAATAGGATATGAAAGATTTCTGATCTCTATAGTGTGGAAGCAGGCCATTTGGTCCATCGAGTCCACATTAAGCATCCCACCCAGACCCAGCCTATTCCTGTAACCGTGCATTTCCCAAGGCTAATCTACCTAGCCTGCACACCCCTACATTTACATTCCACTGATGCAATCTAAATGCTCCCTGGAGGGTAAGCATCTGCTCTGTGGGACCTTGCTCATCACCATACACTGTTTTTCTACCATTTGGAGCTGTTGAACCTTATTCTCTAATATATGCTAAAATCCATGTTTCTGAATTTGTTATTTGATATCTGCAGGCATGTGCCACAACTCTGGACAGCTAAGAAATTAATGGATGTGGAGCACATTAGGTCATGGAACCACTATAATCTCACTGATTGGTGGAACATGCTAGAGGAACTAAATTTGCTCATCACACTTTTAATTTGATGGCTGTACAGGCAGATCATCCAAAAATATAGTAAGCTTACTAAATTGCATTATTTAGAAAAACTCAAATTGAAGCAGAATGGAGAGAATGCAATAGTTTACCTTGCAGCTTGAGGCCTGATCAGGTTCTGATGAGTCACTCAGTTCTTCTAAGTCAGGTAGATCCTATAAAGAAGAACAGATATATGAATCTGGATAAACATAAGATTTTTAAATATGTTATTTACAAACATACAAGAAATTCAGGAAGAGGATTTTAAATGCATGGAACATCACCGGACACACAAATTGATTAAAATCAAAGAATAGTAATACATTTTTAAAAATGCTGTTAATCACACAAGGCATTGTGAAGGACAAGTTTCTGCTTGTTTGATTTTATACAAGTTGGATATTAGACACCAAACTTCTTTATTGGGCTTATCTCCATCACTAATAATGGTGCTTGCTACCAAACTTACCACACCTCACTGCAGAAAGTCTTTGCATCTCCAAATTTGAACATTAATAGACAATAGACAATAGGTGCAGGAGTAGGCCATTCTGCCCTTCAAGCCTGCACCACCATTCAATATGATCATGGCTGATCATCCTTAATCAGTATCCTGTTCCTGCCTTATCTCCATAACCCTTGATTCCACTATCCTTGAGAGCTCTATCCAACTCTTTCTTAAATGAATCCAGAGACTGGACCTCCACTGCTCTCTGG
Source organism: Hemiscyllium ocellatum (assembly GCF_020745735.1). Classification (NCBI taxonomy): domain Eukaryota; kingdom Metazoa; phylum Chordata; class Chondrichthyes; order Orectolobiformes; family Hemiscylliidae; genus Hemiscyllium; species Hemiscyllium ocellatum. Next base: position 74,906,962 of record NC_083417.1, read on the forward strand.
GGCAGAGCATTCCACACAGCCACCACTCTCTGGGTGAAGAAGTTTCTCCTCATCTCTGTCCTAAATGGTCAACCCTGTATTTTTAAGCTGTGTCCTCTGGTTCGGCACTCACCCATCAGTGGATTCAAGATTTGTATGTTGAAAAATCTTTTTCAACTTTTGACTAGACTGTACTAACAGTGTTGAGAATTCCATTTTAAACTGTATTAGTTTTAGAAAATGCATTCAATCTTAAAACATTTAAAAATAAAAATAAATTAACAAAATTAGATGTACAAATGAAGCTGTTGAATTGCCACTAAAACACAACCAATGCATTCCATTAGATATTACTCAGACATTAAGGAGTGAAATCAGGAAATAATCCTTCAGAGCCTTCTGTTCTGCAATACAGGTCGATCGCCAGTTTCAGTTACCCACAGTTTACAGCGGCCCGAACATATATTCGGAAACCTTCTGCAACCAGGCACCAAGGGTTTGCACCTATCCGTGATTTTATGCTTCTGCGGTAGGTCTTGGGACGTATCCCCCATGTGTCTGGGGGAGGGGGAAGGAGGCTACTGTATTCTAAATTATCAGAAAACTTTTCCATACAACTATTTAGATTCTGTTAGCTTTGATCATTTCTGCATTTGCGCTTGACTCACGTCAATATACAATTTCCTGTCCTCTTCTAAGCAAATGGTCTCTATGGTGTTTGTCTTTGCCAGTTCCGTCACCAGAACCCTCTCAGCAGGCATCTTGTTTGATGATGAGCCTGAGAACAGGGATGAAAAAAACACATGAGTCCCCTAGTAATGTAAAATTACAGACTTGAGCAAGTGTAATGGTTGTCACAAATTTAAAACAGTGGCACAGATACAGTCAAATAACAGCAAAATGCTGCTGATGCTGGAAATTTGAATTAAAACAGAATGTGCTGGGTCTGTTTTCCCTAGCATCGGAGACTGAGGGGTGATCTTACAGAGGTTTCTAAAATCATGAGAGGCATAGATAGGATAAATAGACAAGGTCTTTTCCCTGAGGTGGGGGAGTCCAGAACTAGAGGACATAGTTTAAGGGTGAGAGAGGAAAGATATAAAAAGGACCTAAGGGGCAACTTTTTCACACACAGGGTGGTATGTGTATGGAATAAGCTGCCAGAGGAAGTGGTGGAGGTTACTACAATTAACAGCATTTAAAAGGCATCTGGATGGGTATATGAATAGGAAGGGTTTACATGGATATGGGCCAAGTGTTGGGAGATGGGACTAGACTAGGTTAGAATATCTGGTTGGAATGGACGAGGTGGACCGATGAGTCTGGTTTCCATGCTGTATATCTGTATGACTCTATGATTCTAAGTCACACAGTGTCTGCAGAGCAAGAAACAGGATTATTGTTTCAAACTGATATGACTCATATCAGACTCAAAAAGTTAACTCTGTTTCACTGTCCATAGATACTGCCACACAGATACCAACATTTGCAATTTCTCAAATGACATCTACATTGGTGGAACAACATGCCACTGGTTTAAAAAAAGGGCAACATGCAACCCTTGCAAATTCAATACTGTTTCTCACTCTACTGCTGAATCCACATCCCTTGTTATCCCTTGCTCTGATGACTCCAGTGCATTCTGTGCCAGCATTCCATTTTCTCATCTCCATAAATCTCTGATCATTCAAACTCTGTCACCAATATTCTTACATTGAATTCTGTTCATCTATCACCTTTGTGCTTGCCGACCTACATTGTCCCAATTACAAAGGATTGTGCGGTGCTGGAAAAGCACAGCAGGTTAGGTAGCATCCGAGGAGCAGGAGCATCAATGTTTTGGGTAAAAGGCCTTCATAAGGAATGAAGTTAAAAGACCTTACAACTCAGTGTAAGAGTCCTGCCCTGATTTGCCTTTTCAAAATGCAGCACCTCGCATTTATCTAAATTAAATTCCATCTGCCAGTCCTCTGCCCATGAGTCCATTTAATCCAGATACCTTTGTACTGTAAGATAACGTTTTTCACTAGGAGAAACGGAGGACTGGCAAAAGCCCTCATTTCTGTTGAGGGGCTTTTGCCCAAAACATTGATTCTCCTGCTCCTCGGATGCTGCCTGACCTGCTGTGCTTTTCCAGCACCACACTCTAAGACTATAATCTCCAGCATCTTCAGTCCTCACTTTTGCCCAGTTACAAACGATAGCTATGTAAATATTCCTTCCTATGCAGTATGTCATCTTCATTAATATCAACCTTTAATACCTTAAATATTTTGATTTTTGCTGTTAATCAAATGTTTGCATGTTTCACTATTTTTAAAACACTATTAAGTTTTTAAAACACCTGGTTAGCAAGTTTGGTCACGGAATACAAGGAGAACTAGCCATTTGGATAAAGGACTGGCTTGAAGATAAGAACACAGAGAGTGATGGAGGAGGGTTACTTTTCAGACTGGAGGCCTGTGACCAGTGATGTGCCACAAGGATTGGCGCTGGGTCCACTGCTTTTTGCCATTTATATAAATGAATTGGATGTGACCATGAGAGGTATAGTTAGTAACTTTGCAGATTACACGAAAATTGGAGGTATAGCGGACAGCGAATAAGGTTGGAGTTGCAACGTGTGGTGCTGGAAAAGCACTGCAGATCAAGCAGCATCTGAGGAGTAGGAGAATCAACGTTTTGGGCATAAACCCTTCATCAGGAATGCCTGAAACGTCAACTCTCCTGCTCTTTGGATACTGCCGGACCTGCTGTGCTTTTACACGACCACACCTTTTGACTCTGATCTCCAACACCTGCAGTCCTCACTTTCTCCTAGTAAAAAAGGTTATCTCACTGTACAACAGATGGGCCAGTGGAATTTAATTTAGATAAGTGAGAGGAACTGCATTTTGAAAAGGGAAATCAGGGCAGGACTTTTACACTTAATGGTAAGGTCCTGGGAGTGTTGCTGAACAAAGACCTTGGAGTGCAGGTTATATTTCCTTGAAAATGGAGTCTCACGTAGATAGTTTAGTGAAGTAGACATTTGGCATGCTTTCCTTTAGTGTTCAGAGCATTGAGTATATGAGTTGGGAGCTATACAGCATATTGGTTAGGCCAATTTGGAACATTGTATGCAATTCTGGTCTCCCTCCTATAGAATGGATGTTGTGAAACTTGAAAGGGCTCAGAAAAGACTTACAAGGATGTTGCCAAAGTTGGAGGATTTGAGCTATTGGGAGAGGCTGAACAGGTTTTTCCTCGAGCGTCCAAGTCTGATGGATGACCTTATAGAGGTTTCTAAAATCATGAGGGGCATGAATAGGACAAATAGATAGACAAGGTCGTTTCCTTGGGTTGGGGGAGTCAAGAACTAGAGGGCATCGGTTTAGGGTTAGAGGGGAAGGATTTAAAAGGAACCTATGGGGTAACATTTTCACGCAGAGGATGCTATGTGGATGGATTGAGCTGCCAGACAAAGTGGTGTAGGTTGGTACATTTACAACATTTAAAGGCATCTGGATGGGTGTATGAATAGGAAGGGATTAGAGGGATATGCCAAGTGCTGGCAAATGGGACTAGATTCATTTAGGATATCTGATCAGCATGGACGAGTTGGACTGAAGGGTCTGTTTCCCGTGCAGTACATCTCCACGACTCTTGAAGTAAGTTGAAAATACTTTAACCTGCAATGTTACTGTTGAAGACTGTGCTCTGCAACTGGTCAGAAGGATCCAGTGATGGTGAGAAAACCTGTTCTTCTGACTGCGTGAACTCAGTACTATTCCCTCTGTCCAAACTGCAAGGTAAAGCAGCTTGGTCTACTATCTCTGCACTGGATCCTTTTGGCTGATTCTCAGTAGGTGTCTCAGTTTTTCTTTCAGCCAATAGCTGCTGTTCTTCCAGAATCTCCTCCTGGATTTTCACAACATCATTCACAAACGTTTCGATCTTTTGCTGGCTTTCAAAACTTGAATAACATGGAATTATCTCAGGGTCATTGGATTCGGAATTAGAATCTTCACCTGGAATTTAAAAAGTGGGATTATAGGGTGAAAAAAAACAAGCTTTCGAAGAACTGCGAATCTTTAATTCCAAGAAAAAGTGAAGGCGCCCTGTGTATGCCTCATTGTAATACCTGGATTCATATAGCACCATTTTGTATGATCAAACATTCTACAATACCCTAATGAGAGATTAATCAGACAAAAATGGACAATGAGACATATAAAAAGATATTAACACAGATTACTAAAAGCTTGGTCAAACAGGGTAAGTTTTAATGAATAACTGAGAAGAGGACAGATCTAGATGCAGGGGTTTAGGGAGGGAACTTAGAGCTTTGACAGCCAAAGACACAGTTGCTAAAAGTGGTGACTAGGAAATTAGGAAAAATACATGAAACCAGAACCGCAGCATTCTTAAAGATCATAGATCTAAAGTAGGTTGCAGGGATGGGGAGAAGCAAGGTAATGGAGGAGTTCAAGTACACCGATGATAACTTTTAAAATGAATGCATTTCCTGGTCAGCATGTATATGTATGGTGGATTTTTTTTGTCACATTGCTAAACCTTCTCTCACCAATATGGTGTATAGGCTTTAGCTTGAGAATTGATGACTTGCAGATGTGCAAACATCTCTGCCCGTAGAAGGCATTCTTGGAGCTGACAGCTTCCCACAGTCACAGTTGACAGAATTAATTTGGCTGCATCCTCACATCAGTACATAAGGCCTTGCAAAGGCTCACACCAGTCCCAAAGTGACTGTGGCACAGTCAAGTTATATTTCACTGGCTGCTGGTGGGACGCAATTTTGTGCCTTTATTTGTAGATGCCTTATCCAATGAGAAGATAACAGTTGTAGGGATTATAATCTAGGGGCTGGACAATATGAAAGAAGCTGTGTCCTATAGTTAATCATTTTTCTGGAAGAGAGGTTGATGAAAGTCATTAGTCTGCTTTGTCTGTTCTACTCTTAATGTAACTTGTCTCCTTACAACAGGTGCAGCAATGTTCCAGGTACAGATTATTCAGTCTAGTAGGTTTCAGACAGCCAGTAAGAGCTCTGCAACTGCTGAGGAGGTCTGCTGGTAGCTGAATTAATATTCCTAGCTGTGAACAGTTCTGATGAAGAGTCACTGGACTCAAAACGTTAACTCTGCTTTCTTTACACAGAATTTGCCAGGTCTGCTGTATTTCACCAGCAATTTCTGTGTATTCTTTCAGCTGAAGGAATGGACATGTTGTTCGTAATACACATTGAACAGCACAGTTTGAGAATACTACATGAAGGTGAAATATTTTTCAGTGTCATTTGCTTCTCTTCCCATTTCAATTAAAAAATAAATACCTGATGGCTAGCATGTTGCTTATCAGCTCAGTTAATCTAGTACCTTTGGTTATATGGATTAAGTTTTGTGCAAGAATGAGATGAGTGATCCTGTTACATACCATGGATAAGTCACAGAGGCTGATTCCGTCACTGATCATCACATAGGACAGATGGGCAGGAAACTAGCCATCAGGATACATGAGCACCAACTAGCCACCAAAAGACATGACCAACTATCACTAGTATCCATACACTCAGACAAAGACAATATATCCATCCTGGGTCAGGCTAAACAAAGACACGCACAGGAATTCCAAGAAAAAGAAAATAAGAGATCCTATAAAGTGGCCAAGAGCAGTGGGAAATCAGAAGATTGGAAGGCTACAAAAACAAACAGAGGATACCAAAGAGAGAAATAAGGAAGGAGAGCATCAAATATGAAGGTAGATTAGCCAGTAATATTAGAAATGATTGTAAAAGTTTATTTCAATACATAAGAAACAAACGATAGGCAAAAGTAGACATTGGGCCACTTCAAACTGATGCTGGAAGCCCAGTGATGGGAGATAAGGAAATAGCAGGAGAACTTAATAAGTACTTCGCATCAGTCTTCACAGTGGAAGAGATGGGTAATATCCCAACAATTAAAGGGAGTCAGGGGTCTGAGTTGAGAATGTTTGCCATTACAAAAGAGAAAGTGCTAGAAAAGCTAAAAGGTCTTAAAATTAATAAATCTCCTGGCCCCGATGGGATACACCCTAGAGTTCTGAGAGAGGTGGCTTAGGAAATAGCGGAGGCATTGGTTGAGATCTTTCGAAAGTCACTGGAGTCAGGGAAAGTCCCAGATGATTGGAAGATCGCAGTTGTAATCCCCTTGTTCAAGAAAGGATCAAGACAAAAGATGGAAAATTATAGGCCAATTAGCCTAACCTCGGTTGTTGGTAAAATTCTAGAATCCATCATTAAGGATGAGGTTTCTAAAGTCTTGGAAGAGCAGAGTCTGATTAGAACAAGTCAACATGGATTTAGTAAGGGGAGGTCGTGTCTGACAAACCTGTTGAAACTCTTTGATGAGGTGACAAGTAGGTTAGACCAGGGAAACCCAGCGGATGCAGTCTATCAAGACTTCCAAAAGGCCTTTGATAAGGTGCCACACGGGAGGCTGCTGAGCAAGGTGAGGGCCCATGGTGTTTGAGGTGAGCTACTGGGATGGATTGAGGATTGGCTGTCTGACAGAAGGCAGAGAGTTGGGATAAAAGGTTCGTTTTCGGAATGGCCGCTGGTGACAAGCAGTGTCCCGCAGGGTTCAGTGTTGGGGGCCGCAGCTTTTCACATTATATATTGATGATCTAGATGAAGGGACTGGGGGCATTCTAGCAAAGTTTGCCGATGATATGAAGTTAAGTGGACAGGCAGATAGTACTCAAGAAGTGGGGAGGCTGCAGAAGGATCTAGACAGTTTGGGAGAGTGGTCCAGGCTGATGGAATTCAATGTTAGCAAATGTGAGGTCTTGCACTTTGGAAAAAAGAATAAAAGCATAGACTACTTTCTAAACGGTGAGAAAATTCATAAAGCCAAAGTACAAAGGGATCTGGGAGTGCTAGTCAAGGATTCTCTAAAGCTAAACATGCAGGTTGAGTCCGTGATTAAGAAAGCGAATGCAATGTTGTCATTTATCTCAAGAGGGTTGGAATATAGAAGCACTGTTGTGCTACTGATACTTTATAAAGCTCTGGTTAGGCCCCATTTGGAGTACTGTGTCCAGTTCTGGTCCCCACACCTCAGGAAGGACATACTGGCACTGGAACATATCCAGCGGAGATTCACATGGATGATCCCTGGAATGGTTGGTCAAACATACGAGGAACGGCTGAAGATCCTGGCATTGTATTCATTGGAGTTTAGAAGATTAAGGGGATATTTAATAGAAATTTACAAGATAATACATGGCTTGGAAAGGGTGGACACTAGGAAATTGTTTCCGTTAGGCGAGGAGACTAGGACCCGTGGACACAGCCTTAGAATTAGAGGGGGTCAATTCAGAACAGAAATGCGGAGACATTTCTTCAGCCAGAGAGTGGTGGGCCTGTGGAATTCATTGCCACAGAGTGCAGTGGAGGCTGGGACGCTAAATGTTTTCAAGGCAGAGATTGATAAACTCTTGATGTCACGAGGAATTAAGGGCTACGGGGAGAATGCTGGTAAGTGGAGTTGAAATGCCCATCAGCCGTGATTGAATGGCGGAGTGGAATCGATAGGCCAAATGGCCTTACTTCCACTCCTATGTCTTATGGTATTACTTACGGTCTTAAGAGGCATGACATTCAAACCAGAACTCCATTAATAAATACATCGATTTGGACCTCATTTACTGACCTGTCAGATAAAGAACCATAAGTGATATCACCAATCACAACAGACTAAGACACATAAATAGCAAGCAGGGCAGAACACCAGCGCTTCATTGGAGGTTCACTGATCATGTTACCTAACGTAGTGACGAAACATCTGAGGACAAATCTACCAGCTCAGCGAGCAAACGTACAACCAGTATCTTGGTCACTTCTACAGTCTGAAGTTTGTGAGCTGCGAAGCAATTGTTGGACATGTTGTATAGCCTGTATAGCCAAAGGTCCAATTTTTTTTAGATTCACTGGTAGGATGTGGGTATGGCTATCTGGTCAGCATTTATTTCCTGTCCCTAGATGCTCTTGAGAAGGTGATGGTAAGCTGCCTTCTTGAATCACTGCAGATCACATGTTGTAGGTTGACCGACAATGCAGTAAGGAGGGAATACCAAGATTTTGACCCAGCAACAATGAATAGATTTCCAAGTCAGAATGGTGATTGGCTTGGAATGAATTTGCAGGTTGCTGTGTTCTCATATATCTGCTATCCTTGATCTTCTTGATGGAAGTGGGCATGGATTTAGAAGGTGCTATCTAAGGATTTTTGGTATATTCCTGCAGGGCATCCTGTAGATCGACCACTCTACTACTTGGTGGTAGAGGGAGTAGATCTTTGTACATTCAGTGACAATCAAGTGGGTTGCTTTGTCCAGGATGGTGTTAAACTTCTTGAATGTTGCAGCAGCTGCACCCTTCCAGGTAACTGGGGAGTATTCCATCACACTACAATGCCTTGTAGATCATGGACAGGATTTGGGGAGTCAGGAGGGGAGTTACTCATCGTACTTTTTTGAGCCTCTCACCTGATCTTGTAGCCATTTGTGGATGTGGCGAGTCCAGCTGAGTTTCAGGCCAATGGTCACTGCAAGGATGTTGACAGCAAGGGACTGAGTGATGGCAACACCACTGAATGTCAAGGGGCAGTAATTAAACTGTCTCTTAACGGAGATGGTCATTGCCTGGAACTTGTGTGGCACGAATGTTACTGGCCACCTGTCATCTCAAGCCGGGATATTGTCCAGAGCTTGTTGCATTTGAACATTGTCTGCCTCAGTAGTTGATGAATTGTGAATGGTGCTGATTTGTTCATCTAATATACCAGGTCCATCTGCTTTGTCACTTTGTCATTTTGGACACTTAGTACAACTGGGATGGTAAATTGGGATTCCCTGCCTACTCAAGAGGAATGATTTGACATGCCATTACCTCCTATTGTGTGTAGTAACTTAGTGAAATCACTTCTTAGCAACATGATAATTTTCTATGCTTTCCTGTTGAAATATCAATATTTCCTGCTACTTTATTTGTCTCTTTTCTGATATGGAATCTACAAACCTTTTTTCAGCTTGCAGAGTGTAATTTTCAAATGGATGTGTTTGAAAACAGTTGAGTTAAGTTTCATTGAGATCTTCAATATCTCTGATGGACTTGGGATGTAGTTTATCTACCATGGGAATCATAAGTGGCACAAAGGAAGATAGCTGTGGTTATTGGAGGTCAATCATCTCTGTTCCAGGACATCTCTGCAAGAGTTCCTCAGTATAGTTTTCATGGTCTAACCATCTTCAGGTCAGAACTGAGGATGTTTGCCAATGATTGCAACACCATTTGCGACTCCTCAAATGCTGAAACATTTGGTGTCCAAATGCAGCGAGACCTGGGTTATATGCAGGCTTCAGCTGACAAGTGACACATAAAATGAACACCACACAACTGCCAGGCAATGGCTGTCTCCAACGAAGGAGTATCTAACGTTGTTCTTTGACATTCGATGGATCACTAACACTGAATCCCCCATTATCAGCATCCTGGGGGTTATTATTGACCAGAAACCGAACTGGAATAGCCATATATATAAAGACGGTGGCTACGAAGCAGGATTCTTGCAGTGAGTAACTCACCTCATGCTTCCTTAAAGCCTGTCCACTGTCTAAAAGTCAGAAGTATGATGGAATATTACTCATTTGCATGGATAAACACAGCTCCAGCAACATTCAAGAAGCTTTACACCATAACGGATAAAGTACATAAAACATAACAGCGCAGTACAGGCCCTTCGGCCCTCGATGTTGCGCCGGCCTGTCATACCAATTTGAAGCCCATCTAACCTACACTATTCCATGTATGTCCATATGCTTGTCCAATGATGACTTAAATGTACTTAAAGTTGGCGAATCTACTACCTTTGCAGGTAAAGCATTCCATACCCTTACTACTCGCTGAGTAAAGAAACTACCTCTGACATCTGTCTTATATCTATCACCCCTCAATTTAAAGCTATACCCCCTCGTGCTCGCCATCATCATACTTGGAAAAAGGCTCTCCCTGTCCACCCTATCTAACCCTCTGATTATCTTATATGTCTCTATTAAGTTACCTCTCAACCTTCTTCTCTCTAACGAAAACAGTCTCAAGTCCCTCAGCCTTTCTTTATAAGACCTTCCCTCCATACCAGGCAACGTCATAGTAAATCTCCACTGCACCCTTTCCAAAGTTTCCACATCCTTCTTATAATGCGGTGACCAGAACTGTACACAATACTCCAACTGCGGCAGCACCAAAGTATGCACAGCTGTAGCATAAGCTCATGGTTCTGGAACTCGATCCCTCCATTAAGAAAAGTTAAAACACTGTATGCCTTCTTGACAACCCTGTCAACCTGGGTGGCAACTTTCAAGGATCTGTGCACCTGGAGAACGAGATCTCTCTGCTCATCTACATTACCAAGAATCTTACCTATAAATTCTGTGTGTTAGGATTGAGCCCTCCACTACTACCTAATGAAGGAGCGACGCTCCGAAAGCTAGTGTGCTTCCAAGTAAACCTGTTGGACTATAACCTGGTGTTGTATGATTTTTAACTTTGTACACCCCTGTCCAATACCGGCATCTCCAAATCAACAATCTTATCATTAGCCCAGTATTTCGCATTGCGGTTACTCCGACCAAAATGAATCACCTCACACTTGTCCGCATTAATCTCCATTTGCCACCTCTCAGCCCAGCTCTGCAGTCTTTCTGTAATCTACAACATCCTTCGTCACTATCCACAACTCCACTGACCTTAGTGTCGTGTGCAAATTTACTAACCCACCCTTCAATGCCCTCATTCAGATCGTTTACAAAAATGACTAACAGCAGTGGACCCAACATCGACCCTTGCGGTACACCACTAGTAACTGGACTCCAGGATGAACATTTCCCATCAACCACCACCCTCTTTTCTTTCAGCAAGCCAATTACTGATCCAAACTGCTATATCTCCCACGATCCCATTCGTCCGCATTTTGTACAATAGCCTACTGTAGGGAACCTTATCGAACGCCTTGGCTGAACTGGTCCTCACCCTTAAGAATTTCTCCTTCGAATCCTCCCACTGTGGTGGACCAGTTCCACCACACAACACACCAGATGGCCTCCTTCTTTAGAGACTGCAATTTCCCTTCCCATGTGGTTAAAGAGGCCCTCCAACGCATCTCATCCACATCCCGCACCTCCACCCTCAAACCCCACTCCTCCTACTGTAACAAGGACAGAACCCTCCTGGTGCTCACCTTCTACCCTACCAACCTTCGCATAAACCAAATCATTCGCCGACATTTCCGCCACCTCCAAACTGACCCCACCACCAGGGATATATTTCCCTTCCAATCCCTTTTCGCCTTCCGCAAAGACCGTTCCCTCCGTGATTACCTGGTCAGGTCCACGCCCCCCTACAACCTACCCTCCCATCCTGGCACCTTCCCCTGCCACGGCAGGAATTGCAAAACCTGCGCCCACACCTCCTCCCTCACCTCCATCCAAGGCCCTGAAGGAGTCCTCAAACATCCTTTCTGCAATTGAAATACTGTCCTTGACCAACAATGCCACACCTCCCCGTCTTTTACCATCTTCTCTGATCTTAGTGAAACATTTAAATCCTGGAACCTACAACAGCCGTTCCTGTCCCTGCTCTATCCATGTCTCTGAAATGGCCACAACACCGAAGTCACAGGTACCAACCCATGCTGCAAATTCACCCACCTTATTCCGGATGCTCCTGGCATTGAAGTGGACACATTTCAAACCAACTTCTTGCTTGCCAGTGCCATCTTGCGTCCCTGAAACTTGATTTCGGAACTCCCTACAATTTTGGTTCCGATCCCCTGCAGGATTAGTTTAAACCCACCCCAATAGCCATAGTGAATTTCCCCCCCCCAGGATATTGGTACCCCTCTGGTTCAGATTAAGACATCCTGCTTGTAGAGGTCCCACTTACCCCAGAAAGAGCCCCAATTATTCAAGTAGATTAGTTAAATTCCCTGTAGTGTGGAAACAAGTCCACACCGACTCTCCGAAGAGCAACCCACCCAGACCCATTCCCTTTATGTTCACCCCTGATTATAGCACTAACAATATGGGCAATTTAGCATGGCCAATTCACCTAACCTGCACATCTTTGTGACTGTGGGAGGAAACCGGAGCAACTGAAGGAAACCCACGCAGACATGGGGAGAATGTACAAACTCCACACAGACAGTTGCCCAAAGCGGGAATTGAACCCGGGTGTCTGGCGCTGTGAGGCAGCAGTGCTGACAACTGAGCCACCGTGACAACACCGTGACAACATCTACAAACATATACTCACTCCGTCACTGACACTCAGGAGCAACAGTATGTGCCACAGTATAGCAACAGGACGCACTGCAGAAATTCACCTAGGTTTCTTATTCAACAACTTCTGAACCCATGATTACTCACTTCTAGAAGGACATAGGCAGCTGATACATGTGATACCGCCTACAAGTCCTCTCCAAGCCACCTACCATCCAGACTTGGAAAATATATCACTGTTTCTTCAGTGTCTCTGGGTCAAAATTCTGCAATTCCCTCTCTTGGCAATGTGGGTCAACAGGAAATGGACTGCAACCAGTCAAGAATGCATCTCACCACCACCCTCCTATAGGCAACTGGAGATGGGCAATAAATGCTGGCCCAGCCAGCGATGCCCACGACTCATGAATGAATAAAACAAAATCTTATTTCTAGAAGTTTTCTACAAACATATCCTAATTTTATGGAGAAAGAGAGAGAGCCTGTAATAGCAGTGTACAAAATGGAGTTGAAATCCCTCTTCTAAGTCGCTTTATTGAAGTGAAACATTGACCAAGAAGTATCAATTGAGAAGCAACCATAATAGAGCTCTTTTATTTCTATTGACAATGTTGGGATTATGAAATAGGAACCTTGACTGTTGTTGAAAATTGGTTGGCTATGTGGCTATAAACAAACACCAAGTCCTGTTTGCAACCATGTTTTAATCTCATCCAAACATAAAAGGGAGCTATAAGCATCTGTCCAAAGGACATCAGATATAAGTTTTGTGGTAGAGATCCCACAGGGCTCACTTGAATTCAAACACTGGAAGTGGGCTTCTCCCAGATTCCCAACACTGAATGGTGGGACTCACCTGGACACTGGAGAGTAGGACTCATTTGAACTACCAAAACTGTGCTTCACACTGGACCTGCAGCACAGGGGAGTAGGGCTCACCTGGAATCCTTGATGTAGGATGGGTGATTGACAGGGAGGGTAGGCTAAAACAGCTTTCTTTGCAAAAGGAGTGATAGGATAGTGTTTCTTTGCAGGACAGTAAGATACAATTTCTACTGGCACTTTTGGTGGAATGGCAAAGGATAAAGTTGATATACCAACAGAGTGCCCACAAGGCTGTTATTGGAAGTAGGTTAGATACTAAGTCAATAAGACAAAGGAGTCTTAGATACTAAGACCATAAGACATAGGACATTCGGCCCATCGAGTCCACTCCGCCATTCAATCATGGCTGATGGGCATTTCAACTCCACTTACCAGCATTCTCCCCGTAGCCCTTAAATTCTTGATGTCACAAGGAATAATCAATATCTGCCTGGAAGACATTTAGCGAACCGGCCTCCACTGCACTCTGACACAATGAATTCCACAGGCCCACCACTCTCTGGCTGAAGAAATGTCTCCTCATTTCTGTTCGGAATTGACCCCCTCTAATTCTAAGGCTGTGTCCACGGGTCCTAGTCTCCTCGCCTAACGGAAACAATTTCCTAGCATCCACCCTTTCCAAGCCATGTATTATCTTGTAAGTTTCTATTAAATTTTCCCTTAATCTTCTAAACTCCAATGAATACAATCCCAGGATCCTCAGCCGTTCCTCGAATGTTAAAGATACTGGTACGACTATGTTGACTTTATCTTTAGCTCAGGAGGTGGACTGGATCTTTTACAGTTACTATCCTAGGGAGTGCATTATATGCCAGGAACTTGTGCTTAAGGTAAGCACATTGTAAATGATGCTTCAAATATTCATGAAGGTTGGAAACCATTCAGAGCTCACCGGTCTCAGTGATCTAATTCATGAAATATGCATCTTCTGTAGAATGGATACAACAATTAATACCTTAGACTTTAATGTTTTCATGTGTAAAGTATGAAGAGTGAAAATTATGCAACTCTTTTAAAGAAACTCAGACAACATCAAGCCAGATTCTACCTCGTTCTTCCATTTCTTGTAGTCTACGTTTCTCCTCAGCCTTTCTCTTGATCGCTGATAAAGCATCGAGACTGTCCTGAATCTTTTTACGCTCACTCGTTTCCCATTGCATTCTTTCTTCCTTCTCGGCTTTCCATCCTCCTCGAGCCCAGGCCTCTGCACATGCCCTGTCAGAAATCAACGGCACAGTTTTTAGGCCCATTTGAGTATGCAGATGGTGAAGACTGGCAGAAGCTAGTTGGGCCAAACGGCTTTTATGTTGTAACTTCTCAGTATTTCTATATTAATGGAAACAGAATATCACAAAGTCAAGAGATCAAGAGTTCAATTTCTACCATGACAATTTTTTTTCACAACAGTGCACACCATAGGCTGACAAGAATTTCTTACTTTATGTTCCTGTTTCTACCTTTCCCCACTTGCCACTTTCTCTCTCTCTCTCCCCCCTCCCCTTTATCCAGTGTGATTCTGTCTCTCATTCCTATAGATTTTTAATAAAGTACATTAAAAAGGTGAACAGCATTTATTATTCAGCCCTAGATGCTCCTAACAAAAAAGTGTGAGCTGCCATCTCAAATTGCTGCAGTCTGTATAATGAAAGTTGTCCCACAGTGTTTATGTACACATTTTTAAAGATTTCACCTACTTTGACAATCGAAGGAATAACAATATAGTAGCAATTCAGGACGAAACATGACTTGGAAAAGAATTTGGAGGTACTAATGTTCCCACATACTTGCTGTCTTTGCCCTTTTATGTGGCTAAATATTGAAACAGATACCTTGTGATTTGTGACCTGGCGCCACATAGAAGGAATACATAAACTGCTTGAACAATTATAAAAGTCCAACTTATTCTTTAATAGCCTTTGCAGAAGAGAACCTACTACTCTGAATCAATGCTACCATCTAATAGAGACTGACGCAACGAGAAAATAGATAATGGTTATACTTTAATTCAGGGGAATCGGATGAGCATTTGATTGAGTGCGCCATGTGGGGAACATGGAATCAGCGGTGTTGGCATTTGTAGTCTGTGATTTTGATGAGAAAAGTATATGACTGAACTTATCTAAGCAGCATTTTAACTTCTGGTATTTATCAATAGTAAAAGAAGATGTAAATCAAGAGTTGAAAATTAAGGAGGACTCTACTCAAAGTATCATAAAATCCCTACAGTATGGAAGCAGACTATTTGGCCCACTTAGTCCACGCAAACCTTTCAAAGAGCATCCCAACCAGACCAACCCACTACCAATTCCTATAATCCTGCATTTTCCGTGGCTAGTTCACTTATCCTGTATATCCCTACACACTAGATTAGATTAGATTACTTACAGTGTGGAAACAGGCCCTTCGGCCCAACAAGTCCACACCGACCCACCGAAGCGCAACCCACCCAGACTCATTCTTCTACATTTACCCCTTCATCTAACACGAGGGCAATTTTTAGCGTGGCCAATTCACCTAACCTGCGCATTTTTGGACTGTGGGAGGAAACCCACGCAGACACGAGGAGAATGTGCAAACTCCACACAGTCAGGTGCCTGAGGCAGGAATTGAACCCGGGTCTCTGGCGCTGTGAGGCAGCAATACTAACCACTGTGCCACCGTGCCATCGAGGACTTTATGGAAATCTTTAGATTCAATATAAACACAAAGTAGCAGAGTATGATTATCCATGCCTGATTCCTGAAAGCAAACTCTGTGGACTACGGTACTACTTTGCCAAAGAAGAAACAAGAACTTGGCAGTTTCAATACCATATAATTTGAGTTGAGCGAGTGTGTGTGTTTGCATGAGTGTTACAGAGAATATGTCTGTGAGTGTATGTATTTGAGTGAGAGAGAGCATATGTATGAGAGAGTCTGGGTGAGTGCATGAGGATGTGTGTGTGCTTGTGTGTGAATGTGTGTGTGTGTGTGTGTGTGAGAGTGTGTATAGTGTGGTGGGGCCACCTGACATGAAGCCAAGATCCCAGTAGAGGCTGTCCTCATGGGTTCCTCATAGCAATCAGCCTCTGTTTGGTGACTCTGCACTGTTCTGTATCCCAAAGTCTACCTTACAGGACGTTCACCCAAAGATCTGAGGCCGAATGTCCTTGACCACTGAAGTGTTCCCCCACAGGGAGGGAGTATTCCTGTCTGGAGATTAATGCATCCTTAGTCAAAGTGATTAAAGACTTAACAGCCATCTAGGTCTGTCTAATACATCACAACAATTGTATAACATTTGATCTTTTACTTATAAATTTTGTGTCCTATGTATCCTGCTCCATTAGCTACCTGACAAAGGAGCAGTGCTCTAAAAGCTTATACTTTTAAGTAAACGTGTTGGACTATAACCTGGTGTAGTGTTATTTTTAACCAGATTATTGGAGATGATCATTGCCTGGCAATTGTCTGATGCAAGTGTGACTGCCTGGATATTGTCTAGTTCTTGTTGCATTTCAATATGAACTGCTTCAACATCTGAGGAGTAGAGAATGGTGCTGAACATTGTGCAATCATTGTGAGCATCCCCACTTCTAAACTTATGATCGAGGGATGGTCATTGGTGAAGATGATTGAACCTAAGACAGTATCCTGAGGAACTCCTGCAGAGGTGTCCTCGAGTTGAGATGACTGACTTTCAATCAACACAACCATCTTTCTACATGTCAGGAATGACTGCAGTGAGAACAAAGTTTGCCCCTGACATCCATTGATTCCAGTTTTTTCTGGGGCATCTTGATGCCACACACAGTCAAATGCAGCTTTCATGTCGAGGGCTGTCACTATCACTTGACCTCTGGAATTCAGCTCTTTTGCAGCTCAGGGTTGATCCCCTAGCCTGATGCTAATCATCAAGTTGGGGGTATGCTGGGCCATTAGGTACTGGGGTACAATTCTGCTGCAGTTGATGGCCCACAGCACAGGATCACTTCACAGCAAAGAGGACTTTTCGGCACATAAAGTCTGCATCAACCGTCCAAGGTGCATCCCACCTAGGCCCACACCCTCTCAATAACCCCACATTTACCATGGCTAATCCAGCTAACCTGCACATCTTTGGATTGTGGGAGGAAACTGGCACACCCAGTGAAAACTCACATAGACACAGAGAGAATGAGCAAACTCCACACAGTCACCCAAGGCTATAATCGAGGCGGGTCCCTGGCACTGTTAGGCTGCAGTGCTAACCATTGTATTACCATGCCACCTGATCTAGCATGTCATACTTGCCCAGACTTGAGTTGCTAGATCTTTTTGAGGTCTGTCCCATTTAGGACAGTGATAATATCATACAATACAATGAACGGTAGTCTCCACAAGGATTAGCCGTGGTCACTCTTACTTACACCGTTATGGATAAATGCATCTGCAGCCAGCAGATTGGTGAGGATGAGGTCTAGTATGTTTTTTCCCTCTTGTTGATTCCCTCACCACCTGCTACAGATCCAGTCTAGCAGCAATATTCTTTAGGAACTGACCAGCTTGATCATTAGTGCTGCTGCTGAGCCACTCACAGTGATGGACATTGAAATCCCCATTCGGAGTACATTTGTGCCCTCGCTACTCTTCATGCTTCCTCCAAATGTTGCTCAACATGGAGGGCTGATTCATAAGCTGATGGAGGGCAGTACATGATAATGAGCAGGAGGCTTCTTTGCCCATGTTAACCTGAAGCTATCAGACTTCACTGGATCTCAAGTTAATGTTGAAGATTCCCAGGGCAACTCCCTGCAAATTGTATACCACCGTGTTGCCACCTCTGCTGGGTTTGTGACAGGAATATCCAGGGATGGTGATGGTGGGGTCTGAGAGATTGTCTGTATGATTCTGTGAGTGTAACTATGTCAAGCCGTTGTTTTACTAGTCCTCACAATTTCAGCAGGAGCCCCCAGAAGTAAGTAAAGAGGACTTTGCAGGGTTGACATGGAGATTTCTGCTATTGTTTTTTTTTCTAGTGCCTACGTTAATGCCAGGTGATCCATCAGGTATATTCCTTTATTGAGTCTTTATATTGATTAATACAACTGAGTGGCTTGCTGGGTCTTTTCAGAGGGCGGTTGAAAGTCAACCGCATTGCTGCGAGTCTGGAGTCAAATGTAGGACAGGTGAGGATGTCAGAATTCCATCTCTGAAAGACATTAGAGAGCCAGCTGTATTTTTCTGACAATTGACAAAGGTCATCAGCAGATTTTTAAATCCTGATAATTTTTTATTGAACTCAAATTCTACCATCTGTTGTGGTGGGATTTGAACACGGGTCCCCAGAATATAGCTGAGTTTTTGGATCAGTCGTCCAGAACATAGAACAATACAACACAATACAGACCCTTTGGTCCTTGATGTTGTGCTGACCTTTTATCCTAATCTAATATGAAACTAACCAACATACCCTCCAATTTACTGTCATCTATGTGCCTATCCAAGAGTCACTTAAATGTCCCTAATGTACCTGACTCTACACAGAGAGTGGTGGGTGCATGGAATGTACTTCCAGCAGTGATGGTAAAGATCCTATCTCTGTCATCTCCCCTAAACCTTCCTTCAATCACCTTAAAATTATGCCCCTTTGTGATGGACATTTCAGCCCTTGGAAAATGTCTCTGACTATTAATTCTATTTATGCCTCTCAGCATCTTGTCCACCTCTATCAAGTCACCCTTCATCCTTCTTTGCTCCAATGAGAAAAGCCCTGCTCCCTCAACCTTTCTTCATAAGACATGCCCTTCGGTCCAAACAGCATCCTGGTAAATCTCTGCACCCTCTCTAAAGCTTCCACATAAAGAGGTAACCAGAACCAAACACAATATTCCAAATGTGGTCTAACCAGGGCACTATAGAGCTGCAACATAGCCTCACAGCTCTTAAACTCAATCCCTCTGCTACATCCTGTTCCTTGCAATCTCCAACATGCCTTGAGACTATGCATCACTCCACCAACCTTTGTGTCATCAACAAACGCACTCACTACCCCCCCCCCCACCCCCAAACACCTCACCTTCCACTTCCTCCCCCAAGTAATTTATAAAAATCACAAACAGCAGAGGGCCCAAATCAAATCCCTGTGGAACACCAGTGGTCACTGAGCTCCAGACAGAACACTTTCCATCTACTACCACCCTCTGTCTTCTATGGGCCAGCCAATTCTGTAACCAGACAGCCAAATTTTCCTGTATCTCATAGCTCCTGATTTTCTGAATGAACCTATCATGGGGAACCTTATCTTGCTAAAATCCATGTAAGCCCCATCCATTGCTCTACCTTCATCAATGTGTTTTGTCACATCCTCAAAGAATTCAATAAGGCTTGTGAGGCATGACCTGCCCCTCTCAAAACTGTGCTGACCATCTCTAATCAAACTATGGTTTTCCAAGTAACCATAAATCGTGTCACTCAGAATTCTCTCCAATAATTTGCCCATCACGTAGACTAACTGGTCTGTAATTCCCAGGATTATCCCTATTCCTTTTCTTGAACAATGGAATAACATTTGTCACCCTCCAATCATCTGGCACTATTCCAGTGGAGAGTGAGGATGCAAAGATCATTGCCAAAAGTGCAGAAATATCTTCCCTCGCTTCCTGCAACAACCTTGGGTATATCCCATCTGGCCCAAGGGACTCATCTATCCTTACATTTTTCAAACTTTTCAGCACATCCCCCTTCTTAACATCAACCTGTTTGAGTATATCAGACTGTTTCATGCTGTCATCAGAAACATTAAAAGGCCCCTCTCAGTCTTGAATACTGCTAGCAAAGTATTCATTAAGGACATCCCCTACCACTTCCAACTTCAGGCGCAAGTTCCCTCCACTATCCCTGATTGGCCCTATCCTCACTCCGGCCATCCTCTTGCTCCTCACATAAGTGCAGAATGCCTTAGGGTTTCCTTAATCCTCCCTGCTAAAGCTTATTCATGCACCCTTCTAGTTCTCCTGTGCCCATTCTTCAGTTCCTTCCTGGCTACCTTATAACCCACTAGAGCCCTGTCTGATCATTGCCTCCTCACCCTTAAGTAGGCTTCCTTCTTCCTCTTGACTAGATGTTCTGCATCCCTTGTCACCCATCCCTTCTATGCCTCAGTGTGACAAACCTATCCAACACTATCACACCCAAAACAACTGCCCTATTTCTGTCATGTATTTCCTGAGAACATCTGTTCCCAATTCCGGTGCCCCAGTTCCTGCCTAACAGCATTGCAATTCCCTCTTGTGCAATTAAATGTTTTTCCATACTGTCTGCTGCTCCATGACTATAGTAAAGCTAGGGAGTTGTGGGAAATACTCTCCCACCTGGCCTAGTTTGTTGCCAAGCACCAAATCCAACATTGGCAAATCCTCTCATTGGCCTATCCACATACTGAATCAGGAATCCTTCCTGGACACATCTGACAAAAACTGCTCCATCCAAACTATTTGAACGAGGGAGGTTCCAATCAATATGAGGGAAGTTGCAGTCACCCATGACAATAACCTTGTTATTTCTGCTCCTTTCCAAAATCTGCCTCCCAATCTGCTCCTCTGTGTCTCTGTTGCTATTGGGAGGTCGGTAGAAAACTCCACCCATATTGACTCAGTACTCAAACCATCCTCGACAACCTTCCTTTCTGCAGCGGTGATACGATCTCTGATTAGCAATGCCACTCCCTATGTCTAGCAAACATCTGGCAAGCCACAAGAAATCCTTCACAGATAGTAAAGAAAAAATGACTGTTGTTATTGACTCTTCATCAAACACTTTAAGGGCAAAGAAATATTAAGGCATTCTGCACAGCATGTCATTTGGTGCTTCCACAATAGCAACCATGTTGGTTCTTTATCTGAAAATGTCTTTTAGCAACTACAGCAGGACCCGAAGGACTGTGAATGGTTCTCATGTAGTTTGATCAATCCATTGACATGACTAACAGTCCAGCTTATTGTTTTTGTGTACATGGTTTTTAAGGAGATGACAACTAAATGTGATTGTTAGGACCTTTTGCCCTTGAAGAGAGAACAAGAGGTGAGGACATTTACAACAAATTCAAAAGGTATGTAGTTGAGAAAAACATTTTAACTAAGACACCATTTTTCATCACAGCTGATAGTATATTTTTAGCCCCAATGAGGGCTGAATTGCATTTTTCAGAAATCAGACTGATTTTCCTTCTTTTGTCAATTACCAATGTAGACTGTACCAGCAAGTATGAGTGAGTAAAATTATGGGCGTTTCTCATTTAATGCAAGTTCTTGTTAAGATTATAAGCTCAATTCAAGTAAGAGCCCTTCAGCACCATTTGTTCAAATCCTTACAATTGAACTTGATGCTGCTGAAATTAATAGCTCTCCAGCCTATTGTGAGGTAATTAAGTCGAGGGAAAGTTCTACAAAGATTTTTAGATCTAATGCCCAAATTCATTACTTTCCCAAAATCCAGGAATGAAGTATGCAGTGAGCTGTCAGAAAATGAGTGGTTGCTCATTTTTGAGTTCCCTATAGCCATAACGTTAAAACAGTTCCACAATAGGTGTAAACTGCAGTGAAAGGAAAGCGACTTAGTGCATGTCATTAGTGTTCTGAACATATTCAGGTTGAAACTGGGTCCTCCCTGTTAAAAATAACATACTCCTACCTTCTCAAGTCTGGAGAAAAAGTAGTAGAAACATCAAAGATAAAGAAAAATAATTCCACGAGGAAACTCCTGTGCACATTTGAGAAAGTTAGCAGAGGAATTTAACAATTTCAGGAAATGGATGTAATGATATACTTGTCTCTGATACATTCCTCTTAGCAGACATTGGTGGACTGACTATCGAATTCTATCAGAATCTACAAATTGATTTACAAAGTAATAGAGATCATATGGAAATAATTATGGTGCAAAATAATGTTGATATGAAACTCAGGTCAAAGGACATCTAAATAGAAAAACATATCCACTCCAGATAGTATCACACCTGTAGCTGTACACTGAGATTTAATAGTAGGGGACAAAATGAAAAATTCTATATGTGTGATTTTAGATTCATGTCACTCTAGAAATAAACTGTTTATTTGATATTTTCTTAAAGATAGACCCCAGGGTTGCACTTGAATTCAAAAAGTGATCCGGTGCTTAAAACATTTGGAGACCCCAGCAATACAGTACAAAGTACAGATACTAGAATGATTACTTAATAAATTAAATGAAATACAACAGAGATGAAGATCAGGTAATATGTTGCAGCTGGAATGTGTAGGAGCTGCTGGACACCAAGATGATACAGAGGGAAAACAAGGTACCAGGTGTTTGTAACTCAAGCAACGCTGGAAATGCAAAAAGATGCAGCAGCTTTCAAAACTGAACTGGCAGAAACATCTTACTGGGCAACTGAATTGACTGGCTGCTCCAGTTAGGTCAGATGCCTTTTTTTTGAAGTCTTATAATGATTAAAGCTCCAAGATAGATAGGAAACCTGTGTGGGATTCTGGAATGGTCCCAGTGAATTTAAAAGGAGCCAAGCCAGCAGTAAGATCGAAGAAGCAGACAGATAACGATGGATCTGTGCAGCACTCTGCAACTGCAGCAGTGAGGTTAAAAGGAACAACAAAAGTGGAGCTATCCCATAAGCAGACAGACCAATGCTGCACCTGAGAGACACTATGTAGTTGAGGTTAAAAGGAGCAGTGAGAGTGGAGAGGTCTCAGCAACAGACTGATTGGCTGGATGTCCTTAAAGCTGATAGGCTGGATGTCCTTAAAGCTGATAGGTGAAATCTGATTTGGCTATGGTGGCCTGAGAATAATGAAGGAGCAAAGGGAGGAAATTGTTGAGGTATTGGCCAAACATTTCCAGTTCTCCTTTTGTATAAGGCTCAAATTGAAAATGTCACACCCTTGTTCAAAAAGAATATAAGTATAATCCCATCAATTATAGCCTAGTCAGTTTATCCCAAGTGATGGGAAAGCTATCAGAAATGGTAATTTAGAACAAAATTAATAGTCACCTGATCAAAGATGGAAACTATAAAGAAAGCTGGCAGCGATCTTTTACAGGCAAGTTGTTGAGCTTTTCATGAAGTATTGAAGAGAATGATAAGGATAGTGATTAGATTAGATTACTTTTTAGATTAGATTAGATTAGATTAGGCTTACAGTGTGGAAACAGGCCCTTTGGCCCAACAAGTCCACACCGACCCGCCGAAGCGAAACCCACCCATACACCTACATTTACCCCTTACCTAACACTATGGGCAATTTAGCATGGCCAATTCACCTAATCCGCACATCTTTGGACTGTGGGAGGAAACCAGAGCACCCGGAGGAAACCCACGCAGACACGGGGAGAACGTACAAACTCCACACAGTCAGTCGCCTGAGTCGGGAATTGAACCCTGGTCTCAGGCGCTGTGAGGCAGCAGTGCTAACCACTGTGCCACCGTGCCGCCCACAAAGTAATGTGGGTGATAAAGTGACAAGCTGCCAAATAAGTGAGCATTTCAGCAAATTTAAGACCAATGAATAGGTGAGGCAGTGACAATTTTGCTAAGTAATGGAAAACAGAATCATCATCAATAGTTGTTTGTATCCAAAATGGTTCGGGGTGGGTATCACTGTTCGGGGTCAGGATGGATGCCATTGTTTGGGGTCAGGATGGGAATTACTATTAGGAGTCAGAATGTGTACCATTGTTAGCAGTTAGGATGGGTGCAATTGTTAGTCTGGGATCAGGTTCAGCACCACTTTTTATGGATTCATATTGATTATCTAAACTTGGATGCTCAAATTTGAAATGTGCAGATGCCACAGAACCTGGAAGGTTAGATGTGGAGTTCAGAAGGCCATAGACAGCTTGGTAAAATTGGAAGACATGTAGTTGAAATTTATTGTACAGAAATGTGAAACAATACCTCTTGCTGGGAGGAGAAATAAGATGCAATCTAAATGAAAGGATGCAGCTCCTTTAAAATTGTAAGAACAGAGAAATCTGGAGTATATGTGCATAAACTTTGAAGAAGGCATGGAAAGGCTGCGATCATCAACTCTATAAAATGAGACAGGAAGTTATGATTAAAGTTGAAAAATGTGTTGCTGGAAAAGTGCAGCAGGTCAGGCAGCATCCACGGAGCAGGAGAATCGACATTTCGGGCATAAGCCCTTCTTCAGGAATGAGGAAAGTGTGCCAAACAGGCGAAGATAAAAGGTAGGGAGGAGGGACTTGGGGGAGGGGCGTTGGGAATGCGATAGGTGGAAAGAGGTTAAGGTGAGGGTGATAGGCCAGAGAGGCTTGGGGGCAGAGGGGTCGGGAAGAAGATTGCAGGTCTAGAAGGTTGGGACTGAGATAAGATGGGGGGAGGGGAAATGAGGAAGCTGGAGAAATCTGCATTCATCCCTTGCGGTTGGAGGGTTCCTAGGCGGAAGATAAGGCGCTCTTCCTCCAGGCGTCATGTTGCCATGGTCTGGGGATGGAGATGGCCAAGGGCATGCAGGTTCTTGGCAGAGTGGGAGAGGAGTTAAAGTGTTCAGCCACGGGGTGGTTGGGTTGGTTGGTGCAGATGTCACAGAGGTGTTCTCTGAAACGTTCCGCAAGTAGGCGACCTATCTCCCCAATGTAGAGGAGGCCACATCGGGTGCAGCGGATGCACTACATGATGTGTATAGAGGTGCAGGTGAATTTCTGATGGATATGGAAGGATCCCTTGGGGCCTTGGAGGGAAGTGAGGGGGGAGGTGTGGGCGCAAGTTTTGCATTTCTTGTGGTTGCAGGGGAAGGTGCCAGGAGTACAGGTTGGGTTGGTGGCGGTGTGGACCTGTCGAGGGAGTCGTGGACGGAGTGGCTGATAGGGGAGGGGAATATATCCTTGGTAGTGGGGCCTGTTTGCAGGTGGCGGAAAAGGCAAAGGATGATACGATGTATCTGGAGGTTGGTGAGGTGGTAGGTGAGGACCAGTGGGTTCTGTCCTGGTTGGAGGGGCGGGGCTCAAGGGCAGAGGAGCAGGAAGTGGAGGAGATGCGGTGGAGAGCATCGTCAACCATGTCTGAGGGGAAATTGCGATCTTTGAAGGAGGCCATCTGGGTTGTTCGGTATTGGAATTAGTCCTCTTGGGAGCAGATGCAGTGGAGGCAAAGGAATTGGGAATATGGGATGGCATTTTATCAGGGGGCAGAATGGGAGCAGGTGTCATCTAGGTAGCTGTGGGAGTCGGTCGGTTTATAGTAAATGTCCATGTTGAGTTGGTTGCCAGAGATAGAAATGGAGAGGTCTAGGAAGGGGAGGGAGGAGTCTGAGACGGTCCAGGTAAATTTGAGGTCGGGGTGGAAGGTGTTAGTCAAGTGGATGAACTGTTCAACCTCCTTGTGGGAGCACGAGGTAGCGCCGATACAGTCGTCGATGTAGCGGAGGACAAGATGAGGGGTGGTGCCAGTGTAGCTGCGGAAGATGGACTTATGCCCGAAACGTCGATTCTCTTGCTCCCTAGATGCTGCCTGACCTGCTGCGCTTTTCCAGCAACACATTTTGCAGCTCTGATCTCCAGCATCTGCAGTCCTCACTTCTCCTAGTTATGATTAAACTTTGTATAATACTGGTTTGGCTCACAAATTGGAGGGTTGTTCTGGGCACCACGCTTTAGAAATAAAGTCAAAGAGAGTGCGGAAAAGATTCACCAGAACAGTCCCAGAAATTAGGATAGATCAGTAAAGCTAGTGTTCTTAAAGAAGGTTGAGAAGAGATTTGATAGACGTATTTAAACAAAAGGGATCTGTGCTACAGCTATTTATGACTCAGTGTCCTGATTACAGTTATATAGCTATGGGGTCCTCATTAGCCTGACCTATGTTCATTCTTTTGATCCTCCTGCTAACTCTTGCAGTGAATACACATGGCTTTAGCGAACTCAAGTGCCTTTCAGACATCTACCTGTCTTTCGGAAAGACTGGTCTGTCATCCAGGTAGGTCAGATGATGCAGGCGCACAGTCACTACTTTCCTGTAGTTTGAGATTTTCTTAATGACTTCATTGCCCATAAGGTTCAACACATGCTGTGGAAAACAGAATGAAAAACAGGATTTAAAGAGGAGCCTGGCAACACACCAGCCTGCACAACATCTCATTACTTGTAACACATCTGAAATGTATGGAAACATTGTAGCTACAGAACATAATCAGCAGGCAGAGTTGTTAGCGAGGTCATTAAATAAACATTATATAACAAATTTTCTAGCATCTCTTCGGACACAATACCAAGTTATGAATGCGTTCAGTGTTTTGAAAGGATTACAACACGGCAGTGAACTCTTCAGTTAATTAAACCAAACACCCAGAAAAACTCACTTTGCCTCGTAATCTGTTAAAATATGAGTGATAGAGAACTCCCAAATTCCACTATTTAAAGAAAATAATATCAATTTATTCTTTAACTCTAAAAGTGAACATTAAACAACAACTATTCACAAGTCTAAGCCCCCCCTTTCTCTTAACCGCTTATTGTCTGCCTCCAACTCTGTAACAATATGCTGTCCTATTCGACGTTTATTAAAATTACATCGATAATTTCAAAACCACACAGCGACTGTTATCTTTGGTGTCTGTCTTCTTCCGGCTGAAGATCTCCCTGGGTGGTTTTCTTTATTTTTATTGTGAATATGTTTCATATGAAAAGACACCTTTGATAGAATGTGTTTCCTAATTTCTTGGGTCTCTCTTGATGGCAGTTGCTCTTTCTCCAATTTGCAAAATACCTGCATTTTTACATCCCCAACATTGAATCGACTCATTGGTTTGATGTTGGCAAACAATAAATTCAAACTCGATTGGGTTTTGGTATCCTGGGGCACAATTTAAATTGATTGACAATTCAAATTTAACCATCAACACAGTAACCAACTCAGGTATTCACACTTATTCCACAGCCAAATGTTACACATTTTCAATTTTCCAGTGCACTCAGACTGCCATCTAGTCACATAACAGGTGTTTGAAAGGTCTCAGTTCAGAACAGCACTCACTGTCTCTTAAAGGTACAGTACACACCTTCAACTTCAAAACAAAAGTACATCTATTGAACATGGATGATCTTTTTGGTACAAGGCATGATAAATTAGACAACATGAAGCTATAAAACAAACAGTCATATTTACTTGTGATCTTAACTCTATTTCTCTATCCACAGATGCTGACAGATTGATTTGATCAGCATTTCAATCAAAGTGCTTCTCTCCTTTCTTGTGCTCTGTCTTCACAGTGAGGCTATTATTCAGTCTCTCTTTTTTAATTCCTTCAGTTTTTCTTTCTTCTCTGCCAACCTCTTGAGTTTTCAAATTCCTTGCATCTATATACTCTTTCTCTCTCTCCTCCAGTGTGTTAAAGGAGGAAAGCAGTGTGGTTAATCAGGGAGAGATGATATGTATCACATTTTGTGGTCAAAGATGTAGGGAATGCAGTTCCCTTCTCCTCCTGTCTAGTCTATCTTGTTTTCTAACCTTTAGCCATCACAGCAGTTTATTTCTTGTTTCATGTCCAATTGATCAATAACTCCAGCATTTGCTGATTCACAATGGCTCTAACTTTGGCAAATTTAAAAATTCTTATTCTGTAGTATGAATCATCCCATGATCTAGTCACTAGCCATTTCAGTAACCTGCTCTAGCTCTCTGAGATTCCTTTGGAATACTGACTGTGATTTTCACCTCCTTAACCTTTGGTGGCTGTGTCTCCAGCTGATGAGGTCAACAAAGCCTGAAATGCCATCCCACCATCACCACCTCTCCCCCTCCATCCCCCTACAAACATCTCCACCTTGCTCTCTCTCTCTCTTGTTTCCTTTGAAATACTCTTTCAGAACTTACAGCTTTGTGCAGAATTTTAGTCAATCTGTCTTTGTATCTTATATAACTTACTCCTGTGAAGGACTTTGAGGCAGTGAAACATTAAATGCATGATAATTTGTTTGCTGTTATGTCACATCTGCATGTTGTTAACCCTGTTTCTTTTTTCTTCATTCTCTCTCCTTCCAACAAGCTCACCATCTCTTGGTTCCTTTTATCATGTTGGCAACAGATGGAAGGAGCTCAAGTGGGAATGAAACAAAATGGAGCAGAAAATGAAGGAACAAAGAACAGGAAGCATTTAAGTTAGAAACTTGAACTTGTATTTATGGAGTCAGAGACGCCTATCGCAGAAAGACAGGCCCTTTGACCCAAATTGGTCCATGCTGACCAAAGTGTCCATCCATGCTAACCCCATTTTCCTGCACTGGGCCATTATTTTTCTAACCTTTCCTATCCATGTATTTGTCCAAATGCCTTTAGGGCGGCACGGTGGCACAGTGGTTAGCACTGCTGCCTCACAGCACCTGTAGACCTGGGTTCGATTCCCGACTCAGGCGACTGACTGTGTGGAGTTTGCACGTTCTCCCCATGTCTGCGTGGGTTTCCTCCGGGTGCTCCGGTTTCCTCCCACAGTCACAAAGATGTGCGGGTCAGGTGAATTGGCCAAGCTAAATTGCCCATAGTGTTAGGTAAGGGGTAAATGTAGGGGTATGGGTGGGTTGCGCTTCGGCGGGTCGGTGTGGACTTGTTGGGCCGAAGGGCCTGTTTCCACACTGTAAGTCTAATCTAATCTAATCTAAAATGTTGTTAATGTACTCACCTCAACCACTTCCGCTGGTAGTTCATTCTGTGTGTGTACCACCCTCTGTAGACAAAAGTTGCCCCTCAGGTTCCCATTTATTCTTTCCCCTCTAACCTTAAACTGATGCCCTCTTGTCCTTGCCCCAACTCTGGGAAAAAGACTAGGTGGATTCACTCTAACCATCTTATACACTTCTATAAGATCCCCTGCCCCAATTTCCTACACTCTAAAGGAAGAAGTTCTAAGTTGTCCAACCTTTCTCTATAGCTCTGATTGTTGAATCCTGCCAACATCTTCATAAATTCCTTCTGCACTCTTTCCAGTTTAATAACATCCTTCCTATAGCAAGGTGGTCAAAACGGACATGGACACCAAGATCCCTCTGCTCATCCACACTACCAAGTATTCGACCATTAGCCCAGTACTCCATCTTCTTATTACTCTTACCAAAGTGAATCACTTCACACTTACCTACATGCAATCTAAACTTCCAGAGCAGCCTATCATGTGGAACCTTATCAAAGGCCTCACTGAAATTTATGCCTGTGTTCCAAGATGCTTTCGGAGAGACCTTACATTAAAAAAAAATACACCTTGGCAGAGAAGATGATACAACCAAAAGTTCAAAAGCTTGATCATAAGTCAGGCTTACACAGTGAGTTAAAAAAGGAAGGCAAAGGTGAAAGTTGTAAACGTGTAGGTGAGGAATTCCAGAGTTTCGGGCCCAGGCAACCAATGGAAAAATGACTGAAACCAGGGATGTTCAGGAGGCTAAATTAGAGGAGCTCAGAGATCTAAGGAACGTAGAATTGGAGAATAGAGAGATAGGAAGGGGTAGTTAAATTGAAATTGAAATAACACAAGAGGCTGGCATTCCCTCACCAACTCTCAATTTATTTACATATGCACAGTACATGATAATGGTCTGGCTTCCTCCGATCCAGCTCTCAGAGTGAACAGAATTTGTCACACTCCAGTTTAAGTTTTTATTTTTTTAACCTGTTTCCCAATCAACCTGTTCAGAGATGCTGTTATTCACATTTGGAGCAGGTGAGACTTGAACCCAGGCCTCCCAGTCCAGGCCAAAGGTCCCCATCTCTGTGCCAAAGAGTGCCCCAAACATTCCCATTTGTATCTGTCAGCTAAGGCCCCCGATTTGCTTAGGTTAACAGTCCCAATCAGGGAACTCATTCAGCAAGACCCAACTGACCTTGTAACAATCACTACATCCCACCATTTCTAAATCCTGGGCTGTTGACTGTTCTTTCCCTTGTAGCCTCTCCTGGGACATTTTTGCACCAGATCCAGTATCTCTGACTCAACCTTGGATACAGGGGGTCATGTACTGGACGACAGTCTGCTTTCTGTGCCTGGTCTGTTTCGGAAAAACATCATCTTCTTCAGGCATTGAAGGCATCGGGACTGCGATATCCACTGTATCCGTCTTAGACTCTGAGGTTTCTTTGACGTTGTCAGAGGAGGTGAACCCATGGCATTCAACATCCTTTTCAGTTATTCTGAGGGGCTGGGGATGTTTTATTCTTGCCCCATTTGCGAGTTTTCAGCTTTCAGGCGGTCCACATGTTTGTACAGGACCAGCTCACCTACCTGAACTTTGTATGTCACAGGACCTGACCTCACATCGACCATACCTCTTACCACTGTGCCATTTCCATGGTTCTGGCACCAAACTTCATCCCCTAAAGTAAATTGTCCCTCTTGTTTAGAGGAGTCTTGTGTCTGGCATTAGTGTTTCTGATGCTATTTCACTCTTCTCCCCCAGGTCAAGGAACCTGGTCCAAGCTTGTAGCCAAAGTAGGTCACTTGGGGTGCCTGGAAAACACTTTTCCCTTCAAAAGTCTTTGCCCACCATGTAGAAACATCTAAAGCTATATCCAAGCTCTCTAAATGCTCTTCATAGGTCTTCCCTGTTATTAGCAGTCCTTGTAAAATGTTCTCTATTGTCTGTTAAAAAATGGCACAGTCTGACAATACCCCAAAATGCAGTCACATATATTGATATAAACCCTTATGGAAATTAATTATAGCATATTTCTGGGAATCATCACCTAACTGCAATTACAGGTTGGCATGCCTGATGTCCAGCTTTGTGAAGGACTGCTCCTCTCTGCCAACTTTGCATTGAAGTCCTATCTGTGAAAGACTGGGTATTTATCCAGTTGTGAGAAGCAGTTTGTCATTTGTTTTAAGTCCCCAAAATATGAACCGACCTATTGAACCTCACAATCAGGACACTCAGTGCTACCCCTTCTGCAAACTGTCCTGATCTGATGACTTCTTTGCTTTGCAGCCTCCTGATTTCTGCCTCCACTTTTACATGCAAGGCAAATGGAACTGGGCAGGGCATGCAGAATTGTGGAATTGCTTTCTGGTCAACATGCAATGGGGCCATGGCTCCTTTGATAATCGCAAGATCTTCCTGAAAATCCTCCAGGTATTTCATTAGGACTTTACTAGGCAGCTGTTTTCTAATCAAAAAATGTTGAGTTAATGAAGGTGAATCTTTCTCAAAAAATGTTGAGTTAATAAAGGTCCATCTGGCTCGGGCCCGAGCCTGTTACTACAATCAGTGGTAACTAAACTAGCTACATCTCACAAGAAACTGGATCTGGAGTTGTAAATGCTCTCCATCAAGCCATGGTCTTAAGCAGGTTTAAAGGTTGGAATCCAGAGTGAATTTTATTAAAAGACTGGTTCTGCAATAAGTGATACAGCCACACTGATGTCAATCTCCATTGGAACTGGGTGACCATTTAACCAGATGTTTATTTTGATTGGTTCTGATTTGGATGTTGCTAAGCAGTTTAACTATATTTGGCTTAGAATAGTGGGCTTTTCAGGGTGTGCATTCTCCCGGACACCAGCCTAGAATTCTCTTAACCAGTTCAGGCTTAGTGGGACTCTTTTGCTGTCTTGAGTCTATATACCAACAGCACTTACAATGGCCTGCTGGCCCCAATCCTTTGGCCGTGACTTAGCTTTGATTTGCTGTGGGCTGATCCAGAGTCCTTTTACTCAGGATACAGCCTGAGTGAGGCTCTGCAATTGCCTTCACTTGTGGTGTACCCCAACCTCAGTTGACCAGGTGAGGGTATCCACTTCCATCAGCATACTCTAACTCATATGATCATCTTCAAAGGTCTGTACATGCCTTCCAGGTGAAGCAGAGACTGTGGTGGCCCAACACACCACTTTGTGGGACACCTCTCTTCAGTCTGCAAGAATTATTCTGACCTTCTGGTTGGTTCCCATTTTAATTCGCCATCTTGCTCTCACACACACATTTTTGTCCAAGGCCTGCTACAGGTATATCAATTAAGCTCAAAGTTGGTGAAGACGTCAGCTGATGAAGGAGCAGCGCTCTGCAAACTTCTGATTTTAAATAATCCTATTTGATTATAACCTGGTGTCGTGTGACTTCTGACTTTGTCCACCCCAGTCCTACATCGGCACCTCCACATCAATTATGCCCAACATAAGCTGAGGTAACAGTTTCTCAGCTTCTAATTAGGTATTTTACAGCCTCTGGACTCAAAACAGAGTTTAACAACATCAGATTGTGAACTCTGTCCTAAAATCAGAATGTACCTCCCATGAAAACCTCAAGGAGAGCCCAACGTAAAACAGTATTTTGACACAGACACAAGTTCAAAGAAGCAGAGCTATCTGCAAAATGCCAACAACAAATTTGCGTGTAATTGTCTGACAAAACGTATCACACTGAAACCTCAACACTTCCAGCTTTATAAAAGGAGGTCAGCAAGCAAAAAATGAAGAAAGTTTGCTGCCCTACATAAAATAGTTCCACGCAATGTGACTATGGTTAACAAGTGGTTGTTATGGGGGACTTTAACTTCCCAGATATTGACTGGGAGAGCTATAGCTCGAGTTCATTAGATGGGTCGGTGTTTGTACAATGTGTGCAGGAGGGTTTCCTGACACAATATGTCGACAGGCCAACAAGAGGGGAGGCTATATTGGATTTGGTTCTAGGTAATGAACCAGGCCAGGTGTTAGACTTGGAGATAGGTGAGCACTTCGGGGACAGTGACCACAACTCGGTGACTTTTACTATAGTGATGGAGAGGGATAATCGTGCGCCGCAGGGCAAGAGCTATAGCTGGGGGCAGGGAAATTATGATGCAGTGAGGCATGACTTAGGTTGTGTGGATTGGAAAAACAGGCTTCAAGAGAAGAACACTAATGAGATGTGGGGATTGTTCAAGGAGCAGCTACTGCGTGTCCTCGATAGGTATGTACCAGTCAGGCATGGTGTAAAGGGCCTTGTGAGGCAGCCGTGGTTTAGTAAGGAATTGGAGTCCCTTGTGAAAGGGAAGAAGGCGGCATATGTAAAGATGAGGCGTGAAGGTTCAGTAGGGGCGATTGAGAGTTATAAGGTAGCCAGGAAGGAGCTAAAGAGGGAGCTAAGAGAAGCGAGAAGGGGACATGAAAAGTCTTTAGCTGGCAGGATTAGGGAAAACCCAAAGGCTTTCTATAGGTATGTCAAGAATAAAAGGATGACTAGGGTAGGTATCGGTCCAGTCAAGGATAGTAGTGGGAAGTTGTGTGTGGAGGCGGAGGAGATTGGAGAGACATTAAATCAGTACTTTTCATCAGTATTCACTCAGGAACAGGACACTGTTGCTGATGTGAATATGGAATCACAAATAATTAGAATGGATGCCCTGGAAATATGCAGGGAAGAGGTTTTGGGAATATTGGAAAGGATGAATATAGACAAGTCTCCTGGGCCTGATGGCATTTACCCCAGGATCCTATGGGAAGCTAGGGAGGAGATAGCAGAGCCATTGGCCTGGATTTTTATGTCGTCATTGTCAACGGGAATAGTACCAGAGGACTGGAGGATAGCGAATGTGGTCCCATTGTTCAAGAAAGGGAGTAGGGATAGCCCTAGTAACTATAGGCCAGTGAGTCTGACTTCAGTGGTGGGCAAAGTCTTAGAGAGAATGGTAAGGGATAAGATTTATGAACATCTGGGTAGGAATAACGTGATCAGGGATAGCCAGCATGGTTTTGTGAAGGGCAGGTCGTGCCTCACAAACCTTATTGAGTTCTTTGAGAAGGTGACTAAGGAAGTGGATGAGGGTAAAGCAGTAGATGTTGTGTATATGGATTTTAGTAAGGCGTTCGATAAGGTTCCCCATGGTAGGCTAATGCTAAAACTTCGGAGGTATGGCATTGAGGATACATTAGGAATTGGCTGGCTGGAAGGAGACAGAGGGTAGTAGTTGATGGATTATGTTCATCTTGGAGCGCAGTTACTAGCGGTGTACCACAAGGATCTGTTTTGGGACCATTGCTTTTTGTTATCTTTATAAATGATCTAGAGGAAGGATTAGATTAGACTTACAGTGTGGAAACAGGCCCTTCGGCCCAACAAGTCCACACCGACCCGCCGAAGCGCAACCCACCCATACCCCTACATTTACCCCTTTACCTAACACTATGGGCAATTTAGCATGGCCAATTCACCTGACCCGCACATCTTTGTGACTGTGGGAGGAAACCGGAGCACCCGGAGGAAACCCACGCAGACACGGGTAGAACGTGTCTTGAAAGCTGGGTAAGCAAGTTTGCGGATGACACGAAAGTCGGTGGAGTTGTGGATAGTGAGGAAGGAAGTGGTAGGTTACAGCGGGATATAGATAAGTTGCAGAGCTGGGCGGAAATGTGGCAAATGGAATTCAATGTAGCTAAGTGCGAAGTCGTTCACTTTGGTAGGAATAACAAGATGATGGATTACTGGGCTAATGGTAGGCTACTTGGTAGTGTGGATGAGCAGAGGGATCTTGGTGTCTATGTACACAGATCTCTGAAAGTTGCCACCCAGGTAAATAGTGCTGTGAGGAAGGC
Source organism: Hemiscyllium ocellatum (assembly GCF_020745735.1). Lineage (NCBI taxonomy): Eukaryota > Metazoa > Chordata > Chondrichthyes > Orectolobiformes > Hemiscylliidae > Hemiscyllium > Hemiscyllium ocellatum. Next base: position 74,941,664 of record NC_083417.1, read on the forward strand.
ATATGGTGTACTGGGCTTTATTGGCAGAGGAATTGAGTTCCGGAGTCCTGAGGTCATGTTGCAGTTGTATAAGACTCTGGTGAGGCCTCATCTGGAGTATTGTGTGCAGTTTTGGTCGCCATACTATAGGAAGGATGTGGAAGCTTTAGAACGAGTGCAGAGGAGGTTTACCAGGATGTTGCCTGGAATGGTAGGAAAATCTTATGAGGAAAGGCTGAGGCACTTGGGGCTGTTCTCATTGGAGAAGAGAAGGTTTAGGGGAGATCTGATAGAAGTGTATAAGATGATTAGGGGTTTAGATAGGGTAGATACTAAGAACCTTTTACCGCTAATGGAGTCAGGTGTTACTAGGGGACATAGCTTTAAATTAAGGGGTGGTAGGTATAGGACAGATGTTAGGGGTAGATTCTTCACACAGCGGGTTGTGAGTTCATGGAATGCCCTGCCCGTATCAATGGTGAACTCTCCTTCTTTATGTTCATTTAAGCGGGCATTGGATAGGCATTTGGAAGTTATTGGGCTAGTATAGGTTAGGTAGGACTCGGTCGGCGCAACATCGAGGGCCGAAGGGCCTGTACTGCGCTGTATCCTTCTATGTTCTATGTTCTATGTTCTGGGGATCAGGAGAAGAAGGGGTTCAAAAGAAATATTGCTCTGGGGATGAAGGGTTGAAGGGAAGCACAAGTTATTCTTATAGCCAAGACACTAGAGGGGATTTGACGGAAGTGCATAAAATTATTAAGGGTTAAATATAACAAATAGAATATGTTTCTAACGACTGAAGAATTGATAATCACACAAACAGATTTAACTTCCAGTGAAATTGATTGGAAAAAGAACCAGAGGCAATATGAGGAAATTATTTCACTGAAGCACTCTTGCCTTATATTGTGGTGGATACAAATTCAGATTGCTGTTCAAAAGGAAATTCGATAAATACTTGGAAAGGCAAAAATGGATCGTGACAGGATTGACTGGATATCTCCTAGAAATAATAGGTACAGATCTTCTGTGCTGCACAGAATTGTGAGAGACAGAGACAGAGACAGAGACAGAGACAGAGACAGAGACAGAGAGAGTGAGAGTGAGAGTGAGAGTGAGAGTGAGAGTGAGAGTGAGAGAGAGAGTGAGAGTGAGAGTGAGAGAGAGTGTCTCAGAAACAGGAGAAGCATCAGGGTCCATCAGTTCTTTCCATGTCCCGCCTGCATCTCACGTCTCAACAAGATCACTTCTGGTGACTGGTACAGACCTAACCTAAGCTCTCCTCATCAAATAAGTTTCATACCTTCTCAAAACTCCAAAAGTATTTACCTTTTTTCTTTGGTAAGACCAAAAGAATGTGATCTCATCAATGCCCTATATAAATGCAGCAAAACCTTTACATTCCATTCCCTTACATTAAATACAAAATTCCATTTGTTATCCTAATCATTTATGTAAGTGTATACTAACTTTTTGTGACTTATGTACCAGCATATGGTACATATTAACACAGGCTCCAGACCTGTGGGTAGACAATACCAGGAGCTCAAGGCCTGCACAAAGACACTGCTGCAGACTCCAGGATCATGTACCAGGTCTGCATGTACACACTGGTGCATACACCAGGGCTGATGTATACACTGGATCATGCACCAGGTCTGCATGAACACACTGGATCACGTACCAGGGCTGCATGTACACACTGCTGCAGGCGCCAGATCTTCACATACATACCAGTGTAGGCTCCAGGTCTGCACCTATCTACAGTCACAGGCTCAAGCTTTGCATGTACACATGTTCAAAAGGCACTTCGATAAATACTTGGAAAGGCAAAAATGGATCGTGACAGGTCTGACTGGATATCTCCTAGAAATAATAGGTACAGATCTTCTGTGCTGCACAGAATCGTGTGCGTTGGCATAGGCTTCAGGTCTACATATTCATACCAGATTCAATCAGACCTTTTATTCAACTCTCACTTTTTGCTTCTTTCTGTCATTACTTTTTGCTAAACTTTCCTGTGTAGACAGACTTCAATATTACTGATTGAATATCTTGCTACATGATTTTGTTACTTTTCTTAAATCTGCTCAGAAATCTGCTAAAATGCTGTTTGGTCTATTTGTGGTATTTTCCATCTTAAAACGGAACATTTGCTACAAGGGGACACAAAGTCAAAGCTTTTTATCTTGCACAAGTTGGACTGATAGCAAACTTGGCAAGGGAGCACCAGTTTATACAGTATGAGAAGGTGCTGACTGATTGGACCAGGATTGGCATGGAGATGCAACAGAAACTGTTAATTGTCAATTGTAGTTAGCTGGTGAATAATAAAAAAAATGTACTCAGACCAAGCAGGTGGACTCTGAATGGTCAGAAATTTGTTATGGGTGATACAGCAGGGATCAAAAGTCATCATGATGCTTTCCTCAATGAAAAAGGTGCAATGTACATAGACCAATTCCATTTGCCTTCACCAATCAATCAATCAATCTCATTGCAAGACTGACTAATAATCTTAAATTGGTTTCTGGTGTATTTCTGAGCACAGTTGGGATTATTTAGTAAATGCTATCCAATAGGAGAAACACATTTAATGTTGAACATGGAAGCTGATTTATAGCAAACAGTCTAATGACATTCTGAACACAGGAGCTGATGTGTCATGACAGTCCAAACATGGGAGCTTGGGATGTACAGGACATAGTGACAGACAAACACAGGTAGTGGTGGTGTATAGGGAACAGCTCTTTGACAGTCTCATCATAGGTCTGGCAGTTGTCCATGGGAAAAGTCCAGTGAAAGTCTGGACACATGAATTGGTGACATGTAGAGAACAAAGTAAAAACAATGACGGCAGATGCTGGAAACCAGATTCTGGATTAGTGGTGCTGGAAGTACACAGCAGTTCAGGCAGCATCCAAGAAGCGGCGAAATCGACATTTCGGGCAAAAGCCCTTCATCATATTCCTGATGAAGGGCTTTTGCCCGAAACGTCGATTTCGCCGCTTCTTGGATGCTGCCTGCACTGCTGTGCTCTTCCAGCACCACTAATCCAGGACATGTAGAGAACAACTCAGTGACAATCTGAACACAGGAACTGGTGATGTGTACAGCAAAAGTCTGAAAATGCCCATGTGAAATTAAGCATTGGTAAGTGAAAATTCTAAAGTGGATCACCCTTGCCGCACCCTATTTCAGTTCAAGGAAGAATATCTAGGGGTGGCACGGTGACTCCATGGTTAGCATGGGTGCCTCACAATGCCAGGGATACAGTTTCAATTCCAGCCTTGGCAACTGTCTGTGTGATACTTACACATTCTTCCCTTGTCTGCGTGGGTTTCCCCTGGGTGCTCCAGTTTCATCCCACAGTCCAAAGATGTGCAGATTAGGTGAATTGGCCAAGTTAAATTGCCCACGGTGTTCAAAGATGTGTGGATTATGTGCATTAGTCAGGTGTAAGTTAGTCAGGGGAAATGGGTCTGGGTGGGTTACTCTTCCGAGGGTTGGTGTGGACTTGCTGGGCCTAATGACCTGTTTCCATACAGTAGGGATTCTATGATAATTTAATATTAACAGGATGATCTAAATTAAACTTGAGATCCTTTACTGAAAGGGTTCGCACATATCGTACCATCATGTCACCTAGAGGATACCAGCTCAGCATCAGTATTCTTCCGAATTTTAAAACGCAATTGAAAATTTAAATTCTCCGTTCAGCATGAATAAAACTCAATCCACATTGATGATGCTTGTGCTGCACATTACATTGTTAAAGTACAAAGCATTTAACATTTACAGGACAAACAGATAAGCTTCACTTACCAGATCAGGCATCGCCTCAAAGACAGTGATGATGTCAGGGTCAGTCAGCTTGTTGTACGAAAGGTCAAGGACACTCAGACTGGGGCACTCTTTCAGATGTTCAATGTCCTTCACTGTGGACAAGCGATTGTGAGCTAGCTGCAGCGTTTTGAGAGCTAGCAGGCAAGCTAAGGCGGCAAAAGATCATGATAGATTTGAATTAAGGAGACATGTTACAATCATCCATGAAATACCACAGGGAAAGCAGTATCAGATGATATGCATCAATTTATCAATGACCAATTGCCCTCACTGATGTTAAAGTACAGTAGTCAACATTGTGGATGGCACAGTGGTTAGCACTGCTGCTCACAGCGCCAGAGATCCGGGTTCAATTCCTGCCTCAGGCAACTGCCTTTGTGGAGTTTGCACATTCTCCCCATGTCTGCCTGGGTTTCCTCTGGGTGCTCCAGTTTCCTCCCACAGTCCAAAAATGTGCAGGTCAGGTGAATTGGCCATGCTAAATTGCCTGTAGTGTTAAGTGAACTGTAAATGTAGGGAATGGGTCTGGGTGGTTGCTCTTCGGAGGGTCGGTGTGGACTTGTTGGGCCGAAGGACCTGTTTTAACACTAAGTAATCTAATCTTAATCCCTGCCTGAGAAACAGATAAGCTGGTTGCTATTCCTCTAGACGTACGCAGAATTACAGCAACAATATGCATTTCTAAACATAGAAAATTTTTCCAATTTTGCAAGTTACAAGCTTACCCAAAGGGAATTTAAAACAAGGGGCCACGGCCTCAGGATATAGTGTTGATTACTTAGGACTGCGATGAGGAGACACTTCTTCACTCAAAGGGTAGTGGATCTTTGAAACAGTCTAATCCATAAAGTTGTCTATTATCCATTTTTAAAAAGTTGACATAGACAGATTTTGGAGGAGAAAGTGAGGTCTGCAGATGCTGGAGATCAGAGCTGAAAATGTGTTGCTGGAAACGCGCAGCAGGTCAGGTAGCATCCAAGGAACAGGAGATTCAATGGTTCGGGCATAAGCTCTTCTTCAGGGGAAGAAGGGCTTATGCCCGAAACGTCGAATCTCCTGTTCCTTGGATGCTGCCTGACTTGCTGCGCGTTTCCAGCAACACATTTTCAGCATAGACAGATTTTGGAATAACAGTCTGTGGAGAGTGCATAGGAAAGTGGAATTCAGGTAGCTGGAGGATTTGTATGGTCCACTCCTACTTTGTTTTTAGTATTCTTTTGTAAAATGATGAAATGGAGAGAGTCAAATAGAAATCTTTGGTAAGGAACAAGATAGAGTGAATGAGTAAATGACTGAGTATGTGAGAGAGAAAGGGAGTAAATGTGTGAAACTGACACAATTCACTCACTGTCTTTAACTGAATATTTAAGGCTACGTGTGATCAGCTGAGCTAAAAGATTACAAAAAGGAAATACACTAATCACATAGGAAGCAACTTGTAAGGTTTATTCGGGTGCTCACATTTCACCCCTTCCTTATATTCCACTCCCCACTGCACGCGCCTTTAATCATCCTCCTTGACATCACCACCATGCACTCCTATCCCTGCCACTTCCTGTCTGGCACCAACTCTCCTGCTCACCTGTGAACACATCATGGTTTCTCTCTCTATCCCTGCCCGTTCCCAACCATGTGCACTTCAGTCTGTCCCATGCACAATGCCCACTTTCCTTATGCCTCTCCCAACAGAATGGACATCATTTATCTTGCATTCCAACATAGTTTCCCTCCTATACAACTGAATACTGAGAAAAATAGTTTGGAAACTATTTTAATTTGCATTCTCACTTGCAGAACTGTGATGGAAACTCTGCCACAAGTTACAGTGGGAATGACAATCACTTCCATTTAGTTTTTCTCCTCTGGTTTCAGAATGAGTCAGTCTGAGTGACAAGGAACAGTGTGATAATAAGAAGTGAACACCCACTTTATATTATGAGCATTTCATGTTTATGGGGACAGAACAGTCAAGCCCTTTACTTACACAGATTTTCAATGCTTTTGATGTAGTTATTGCTCAGGTTCAAGGAGTCCAGCTTCTGCAGCGGCTCCAGGTTCTCTATTTTATGAATGAGGTTTTGATGCAGGAAGAGGCAACGCAGCTCGGTCTGAGCATCCAAGTTCTCAATCCGTAACAATCCATTACTCTCCAGCCACAGACATCTCAGGCCAGTGTACTCCTCCAGATTCTCAATGCAGGAGAAGCCTACAATAGGCAGTACAGAAAAACAAGATGAGTGCTCATCAAATTCAAATCTAATATGAGCAGTTAACATTGGATGCAGATTAAAAGCTGAATTGCACACAGTGTAGCAATGACCTCTGTCACACCTTAAACATGTAGTTAACCTCTAACTGTGTAAATTAAAATTTATTATTGCTGTTAACGAAAGAGAAATCTATCCTAAAAACTTCAGTTAGCTCAGGCATCTTCTGACCAGCTGCTCTTTCCTTGAATTATTAACTTTCTCCAGCCTCAATATTCAGAGTGAATGGAAAATAAATGAGTAAGTTACAAGCATCCAATGCCCTCCTAAATGATGAGACTGAACCTGGTTCATTAAGATTCAAAGTGTTGTATTCCAGATCCTAACTACTTACCGTGCATAAAAAGTTTGCATTTGCTTCTTTTGCAAAACTGTTCCCTCTCATACTCAATCTTTTCACGAGCAGGGATAGCTTTACCATATCTATTTTGTCCACATCTTGGAACAAACTTTTAGAAAGTTTCCACTTAACCTTTTCCTCTCCAAGGAACACAGTCCGACCTCTCCACTGTTTATATTTAGTACCAACTAAGTCCATTGCATTGAATGGAATCTTGTTAAATTTATTCGCAATCAATAGCATTTTCGTATAATGATATTAGATTATGGCAGCATTCAAACAAAGCAGATAGATAATATTCACAGAAACATGCTCATCATAAGTGATAGGAAGGGTACACTATCCAGATCAATGGCGTGGCTTAAAAGACCATGAAATCTAGAGTGACAAGTTTTGCAGGAAATTTACAGTCTTTATGCAAAGTAAAAGCTAAACCAAGAACTATAAAGTTTCCTGATTGCAGGGGTTAGACATGCTATGACTGATACGAAAGGAGGACAACATTGGCGAATTTCATCATTTGTGGCGTTTCTCAGGAACGCAACCCTCACAGATATGGAGGAATGACTGTATGATATTTTGATTACGTTTCACAGACTGTTTTGCATGACCCCTCAATTGGTTTCTGGGTCCAATCTCCAGGCTGTGCACACAAAGGAAATTCAAGGCTGTGAAGTTAGTAGCTAAGAATGTTTGGAAAAAATAAAAATTCCACTAACCTTTAAAGTGCAAATAGAGTGTGTCATTCAGGTAAGGTGTCTGGTAGAGCTTCTGCTCCTTACAGTGCTGTCGCAGGAACTGCTTTGTCATTCTGTCGAGTTAAGGATAAAAATATTTCAGGTTCTCACCAAAGTCTTGATTCATAGATCAAACAGGAAGGAGAGAATGTAACCAATGTCCCCTGCACACTTTTCTGTTGTGTGTAGCCTCTTTATGTTAAAATACAATATTTTAAATTTTTTGTGCATTGAGGAGAGAAAATACTGATACCAGCAGGAATTACTTCTCACAGAAATGTTGGTGAAGCCATGACAGCAGAGTCTCTTTTGTATTGAGCAATTCATCAGAGTTGGCTTCATGTTTGAGGTTGGGAAGCATGGTGAGTACCACGAAGCAAGATTTAATATAGTGAAAGTTGAATGCAAACCAGAAAGATTTGGTGCAAGTGTTCAGAGAAACAAATTGAAGGGTCATGCAAAACAGTCAGTGTAACTTAATCAAAATACAGGGTAAAAACAATGACTGCAGATGCTGGAAACCAGAGTCTGGCTTACTGGTGCTGGAGGAGCACAGCAGTTCAGGCAGCATCCAAGGAGCAGGAAAATCGACATTGAGCAAAAACTCTTCATCAGGAATACAGGTAGAGTGCCTGAAGGGTGGAGAGATAAGTGGTGGGGGTGGGGAGAAAGTAGCATAGAGTACAATAGGTGAGTGGGGGTGAGATGAAGGTGATAGGTCAGAGAGGAGGGTGGAGTGGATAGGCGGAAAATAATATAGGCAGGTAGGACAAGGCATGGGGACAGTGCTGAGCTGGAAGTTTGGAACTGGGGTGAGGTGGGGGAAGGGGAATTGAGGAAACTGTTGAAGTCCACATTGATGCCTTGGGGTTGAAGTGTTCCGAGGCAGAAGATGAGGCGTTCTTCCTCCAGGCGTCGAGTGGTGAGGAAGCGGTGGTGAAGGAGGCCCAGGACCTCCATGTCCTCAGCAGAGTGGGAGGGGGAGTTGAAATGTTCGGCCATAGGGTGTGGCTGATTGGTGCGGGTGTCCCAGAGATGTTCCCTAAAGCACTCTGCTAGGAGGCGTCCAGTCTCCCCAGTGTAGAGGAGACTGCTTCGGGAGCAACGGACACAATAAATGATATTGGTGGATGTGCAGGTAAAACGTTGATGGATGTGGAAGGCTCCTTTAGGGTCTTGGATGGAGGTGAGGGAGGAGGTGTGGGCGCAGGTTTTGCAATTCCTGCCGTGGCAGGGGAAGGTGCCAGGACGGGAGGGTGGATTGTGGGGGGCGTGGACCTGACCAGGTAATTACGGAGGAAACAGTCTTTGCGGAAGGCGGAAAGGGGTGGGGAGGGAAATATATCCCTGATGGTGGGGTCCGTTTGGAGGTGGCGGAAATGTCGCCGAATGATTTGGTTTATACGAAGGTTGGTAGGGTGGAAGGTGAGCATCGGGGGGTTCTGTCCTTGTTACGGTAGGAGGGATGGGGTCTGAGGTGGAGGCACAGGATGTGGATGAGATGCGTTGGAGGGCATCTTTAACCACATGGGAAGGGAAACTTCAGTCTCTAAAGAAGGAGGCCATCTGGTGTGTTGTGTGGTGGAACTGGTCCTCCTGGGAGCAGATACGGCAGAGGCGGAGGAATTGGGAATACGGGACGGCATTTTTGCAGGAGGTAGGGTGGGAAGAGGTGTAATCCAGGTAGTTGTGGGAGTCTGTGGGTTTGTAAAAAATGTCGGTGTCAAGTCGGTCATCATTAATGGAGAGGTCCAGGAAGGGGAGGGAAGTGTCACAGGTGGTCCAGAAACATTTAAGGTCAGGGTGGAATGTGTTGGTGAAGCTGATGAATTGCTCAATCTCCTCGTGGGAGCACGAGGTGGCGTCAATGCAGTCATCAATGTAGCGGAGGAAGAGGTGGGGAGTGGTGCCGGTGTAATTACAGAAAATGGACTGTTCTATGTAGCCAACAAAGAGACAGGCATAGCTGGGGCCCATACTGGTGCCCATGGCTACCCTTTTGGTCTGGAAGAAGTGGGAGGATTTGAAGGAGAAATTGTTATGGGTGAGGACCAGTTTGACCAAACAAATGAGTATGTCGATGGAAGGATACTGTTGGGGACGTCGGGAGAGAAAGAAATGGAGGACTTGGAGGCCCTGGTCATGGCGGATGGAGGTGTAGAGGGACTGGATATCCATGGTGAAGATGAGGCGTTGGGAGCCGGGAAACGGGAAGTCTTGGAGGAGTTGGAGGGCATGGGTGGAGTCTTGAACGTATGTGGGGAGTTCCTAGGGGGGATAGGACAGTGTCGAGGCAGGTAGAAATGAGTTCAGTGGGACAGGAGCATGCTGAGACAATGGGTCGGTCAGGGTGGTCAGGCTTGTGGATCTTGGGAAGGAGTTAGAACCGGGCAGTGCGGGGTTCCTGGGCTATGAGGTTGGAAGCTGTGGGTGGGAGATCTCCTGAGGTGATGAGGTTCTGTAAGGTCTGAGAGAAGATGGTTTGGTGATGTGGGGTGGGGTCATGGTCAAGGGGGTGGTAGGAGGTGTCCTCGAGTTGGCGTCTAGCTTCAGCGGTATAGAGGTCAGTGCGCCAGACTACCACTGCACTCCCTTTATCTGCTGGCTTGATGGTGAGATCTGGATTGGAGCAGAGAGAGTGGAGGGCAGCACGTTGTGAGGGTCAGAGGTTGGAGTGGGGTAGACAGGTTGAGGCAGTTATATCCCAGCAGCAGTTGAAAATGAAGAGGTCGAAGGAGGGTAACAGGCCAGCACGGGGTGTCCAGGTGGATGGAGTGTGTTGGAGGTGGGCAGAAGTCCTGATTGTGAAAGTAAGCTCGGAGGTGGAGGCGGCGGAATAAGTGTTCGATGTCACAGCATGTATTAAATTCATTGATGTGGGGGCAGAGGGGGCTGAGGACTGATTGTTCGTCCTCGGTGAGGGGGAGGTCTGGAGGGATGGTGAAAACTCGGCAGGGCTGGGAGCTGGGATCTAGTGTGGGTATAGAGTTGGTGTGGGGGCGGAGCCTGTAACCGAAGTGGGCATGGTGGTGGGGGGAATGGGGGTAGAGTCAAGAACAGGGGTGATGTTCCCTCAGGGTTCTGGGGAGCAGGGATGGTGACAGTGGGATCTGTGGGGGGGCATGTCAGCAGAATGCAGGTGAGTGGCATCAGTGGGGGTAGACGTGGTGGCAAACACGACAGTATGGAGGGGGCAGAAGTCACTGAGCGTGTGACATTAGCGATGATGTGAGGGGCGGAAGTGATGTCAAGTGTGGTGCATGAGGAATTGCGAGGGGCGGAAGTGGCTGTGGAAGCGGCCATGATGTGGGCAGAAGTGACGTCATTGATCAGCGTGGGAATGGTGGCTGCACCAGCCACATGGCTTCCCCACCCTCCTCTCTGACCGATCACCTTCATCCCTATCCCCATCCCCACTCACCTATTTTGCTCTATGCTACTTTCTCCACTCCCCCACCCTCCTCTCATTTATCTCTCCACCCTTCAGGCACTCTGCCTGCATTCCTGAAGAAAGGCTTTCGCCCGAAATGTCGATTTTACTGCTCCTCGGATGCTGCTTGAACTGCTCTGCTTTTCCAGCACCACTCATCCAAAATATTATGGAATCATTGCTCCATATCCGTGAGGGTTCCGTTCCTGAGCAACTGATGAAATGTGTGATATGGAGCTCAGTAAAAATAGGTTAGAAATCACAGATATGTAATTTTTGGCCCACAAATGTTGATTTTTGTTGTTACTTATTTTTTGGCACAGTTAGGTGAATTTGCAATTTGCAATTTTGTGGATAGAGGATTTACTGTACCTTAAAACCAAAGAAAATAAAACATGTCCATTTATGTATTGGTCTTTCATAACCACAGATGTCTCAGGGCAATTCATAGGCACTGAAGTATTTTTGAAATGTAAGCACGTAAAGTAAGAACAGAAGTAAAGTTGGATATTTTTGGGGTAACTTTCATTGATGTAGAAAGGTGCATCCTATTTCAACAAATTAGAGTTCACAATGATAAGATTGGAAGAAGTCCTTTACAATGTGAAAGAAATCTGAACAAGTCAGAGGTGAAATTCAATATAAGACAGCAAAATGGAAACAGTATTAAGCTATTCAGTCTTCAGTCAGTTCGACCAGTCTTTCAAGAATATGGCTGATATGGAGACAGCAAAAAGCCGCAATCATATGTTTTGACTCTTTTGTAATTCAAAAATCTGTCTAATTCAGTCTTGAATTACTCAAAAAATTTAGCCCACACTTGGATTTCTTTGAGAGGAGAAATTTCTACTATCTCCACCTTAAGTGAGAGATCTTATTTTTAAATACTGTACTTCCTAACTATATAATCATGCATGAAGGGAAATCTCATCTCGGCATTCAACCTGTTAGGCCCCCTTAAAATCTGATGTTTCAATAAGATCACCTCTCAATCACCGAAAACCAATGAATATATGCCAATCTGCTCAATCTTTCCTCGTGCGATTTTATTGTATGATTTAGCCCGACAAACTTCCCAGAACTCAGAGTCATAAAGCTGAGCAAATGTTTCTATAGCCCATCGTATCTGTGCTGGTCATCAAACATCCATCTATTGTAACCCCATTTTCCAGCACTTCCCCTCTACCCCAATTCTAGTATTGCATTTTGAGCGTTTCATCGAAATAGTTCTGACATGTTTTGAGAATTCTTGCCTCTATCCCCCTTTTTGGTAGCAAGCTCCAGATACCTGAAACCCTCTGCATGAAAAATATTTTCATCTAATCACCTCAAAATCTTTTTCTCCTGAAAACTTTGTGCTCTGGTTATTGGTCATTTTGCTAAGGCAAAAATGTTTAATTAGATTCCCCACAGTGTGGAAACAGGCCCTTCAGCCCACAGTGGTGTCTCTCTATCTACCTTATAGAACATAGAACTGTACAGCACAGTACAGGCCTTTCCGCCCACGGTGTTTGCCAAGCATTTATTTTAATCTTTTAATTTAAGATCAACCTAACCAACACACCCCTCAATTTCTTGCCCTCCATGTGTTTTTCCCAACAGTTGCTTAAATATCCCTGATCTCTGACTCTACCACCACCGCTGGCAGTGCATTCCATGCACCCACCACTCTCTGTGTAAAGAACATACCTCTGACATCTCCCCCATACCTTCCTCCAATCACCTTATAATTATGACCCTTCGTGACAGCCATTTCCGCCCTGGGGAAAAGTCTCCGGCCATCTACTCTATCTCTGCGTATCATTACATTGTACACTTCTATCTTCTCTCCAGTGTGAAAAGCTCTAGTTCACTCAACCTCTCTTCATAAGACATGCCCTCCAATCCAGGCAGAATCTTGATAAATCTGTTGGGTTCTGTTCACCGAGCTGGGAATTTGTGTTGCAGACGTTTCGTCCCCTGTCTAGGTGACATCCTCAGTGCTTGGGAGCCTCCTGTGAAGCGCTTCTGTGAGGTTACCTCCAGCATTTATAGTGGTTTGTCTCTGCCGCTTCCGGTTGTCAGTTCCAGCTGTCCGCTGCAGTGGCTGGTATATTGGGTAGTGTTTTGTGCAGTCCTTGCATGGGATTTTGTGCACTACGTTGGTTTTGCTCATGCTAGGTATTGGGTCCTTTGTCCTGGTGAGTTTTTTCTGAGAGTGGCTGTTGGTTTGTGTGCTTGATGCATCAAGACACTGTTCAAAGGGGCCACAACACACTGCAGCACACCAGAATTGCAAAAAAATGAACACCACCTCTACAATGTATTCGCCAAAAATGGATACTCCCACAATTTCATCAACACTTGCCTAAGGGAAAGACAACGGAATGAGGACATGCCACAACCCAAAGGACTAGCCACGTTACCATATATCAAGAACATTTCCGAACTGATAGCCAGACTATTACGACCACTAGGACTCATAACAGCACACAACCAACAGCCACTCTCAGACAACAATTCACCAGAACGAAGGACCCGATACCCAGCATGAGCAAAACCAACGTAGTGTACAAAATACCATGCAAGGACTGCACCAAACACTACATAGGATAAACAGGAAGACAGCTAACGATCGGTATCCATGAACACCAACTAGTCACAAACGACATGACCAGCTATCCTTCGTAGCCACACACACAGATGACAAGCAACGTGAGTTCGACTGGGACAACACTACTATTATAGGACAAGCCAAACAGAGAACAGCCAGGGAATTCCTACAGGCATGGTACTCATCCACAGATTCTATCAACAAACACATCGACCTGGACTCAATATACCGGCCACTGCAGCGGACAGCTGGAACTGACAACCGGAAGCGGTAGAGACAAACCACTATAAATGCCGGAGAAAACATCACAGAAGTGCTTCACGGGAGGTCCCAAGTACTGAGAATGTCACCTAGACAGGGGACGAAACGTCTGCAACACAAATTCCCAGCTAGGCGAATAGAACCACAACAACGAGCACCCAAGCTACAAATCTTCTCACAAAGCTTGGTAAATCTGGTCTAACTAGGGTCTTATAGAGCTGCAGCTACGCCCTCAGACCTCTGTACATCTCAGCAGTCTCTGCTCCAAGGAAAACAACCCCAGCCTATCAAGTCTCTCTTCACTTTAGCCCAGGCAACATCCTGGGTGAATCTCTTCTGTACCCTCACCAGTAATCACATCCTTTCTTTAGAGAGGCAACCAGAGCGGCACACAATACACATGCTGTGACCTAACTAGTGTACTATACAGCTCAATTTTAATCCCCTTGCTTTTGACTTGACTAATAAATGCAAGAATCCCATACACTGTCTTGACCACCTTCCCTCCCTGTCCTTCGACACCAAGGTCCCCTGATCCTCTGTACTTCCTCGTATTCTTGTATCGCCAGAAAAGTTGGGTAGAGTACTCTCCTCTCAGTCATTAATGTAAATTGTAAATAATTGAAGATTTCTAGTCCCTGGGCACTCCACTAAAAGTCTAACATCCTCAAAATAATATATTTATCCCAACTTTGTTTCTTGGTAGTTAGCCAGTCCTTGGGCAGCACGGTGGCACAGTGGTTAGCACTGCTGCCAAACAGTGCCAGAGACGCGGGTTCAATTCCCGACTCAGGCGACTGACTGTGTGGAGTTTGCATGTTCTCCCCGTGTCTGCTCTGGTTTCCTCCCACAGTCCAAAAGGTGTGCGGGTCAGGTGAATTGGCCATGCTAAATTGCCTGTAGTGTTAGGTAGGGGTAAATGTAGGGATATGGGTGGGTTGCGCTTCGGTGGGCCGGCGTGGACTTGTTGGGCCAAAGGGCCTGTTTCCACACTGTATGTAATCTAATCTTATCTATGCTTATACATCAATGCTCTCAGTATGAGCTTTTTCCTCTTAATTTAAGTTTTGATGTACTACTTATATCTTTCTTTTTGGAAATCCAAATACACTAAATCTATTGGCACTCCTTTATCCACCTTGTTTGTTACATCTTAAAGCACCTTATTAAATTTGACAAACAATTTTTTTTCCACAAAACTATGTTGACTCTGCCTGAATGAGTTTCTAAATGTTCTGCTACCACTTGGTTAATAATGTAGCCTAGTTTTTAACTGGTCAACAATTTCCTCATTTTTGATTGCACCCTTCTTTGAACAGAAGTGCTATGCATACAACTTACTAGGGACTATTCAAGAATCCAGGGTTTTTTGGAAAGTTTTGGAAGAGTGAAGAAATTTCTCCTTGTCTCTGTCCTCAGTGATCTCTTATCCTGTCACTGTGCCAATGTTTCAGACTGTACAACCAGTAGAAACAATGACTCAGCATCTAATTTGTTAAACCCTGTCAGAATATTGTATGTTTAAATGAGATTGTGTCTAATTCTTCTGAACTTCAGAGTAGCAGCCCAATTTACATAGCTTCTCAACATAAAACGACTTTCTGATCCCAAAGACCAATCTAGTGACCCTTCGCTATACTGCTTCCAATGGAAGTACATCCTTCTTCAATCATGGAGATCACAACAGCACATAATATTCCAAATGTGGTCTCATCAAAGCCCCATACAATTTTAACAAGGCTGCTTTATTTCAGGTACTCCAATCCTCTTGCAATAAAGGACACCACATCATTCATCTTCCCTAGTTGCTTGCTGGACCTAGATAATAACATTCAATGCTCCCTGTACAAGCACATCCTTTGAGCATCAACAATTGCAAGTGTGACTATACTCTGCTATTTTATTTTTATATTAACTACCTCACAGTTCCCACCTGCTCACTCACTGAACCTGTCCATATCTCCATGCAACCTTCATGTATGCTTCTACAGCTTACCTCTCCATCCAGCTGCATGTCATTAGCAAATGTAGATACATTACTGACTGACTCTTCATCCAAGTCATTAATAAGGATTGCACATAGCTGAGGCCAGCACTCTACTATTCATTGCCCGCCAATTTGAAAATGACCCATTTACACCCTCTCACTGCTTCCTATCCATTAAGTGAATAGACGAGGTAGATAGATTGATGGGCAGATACTATTCTCTGCAACCATATCTAGGTATATCAAAGTTTGTGACACTTGCTCTATGCTAGTATTAGTAACATATCCTTGTGACTGGAGAAAGCAGGGAAAGGAACTGCTCCCTGTAGTCCACATTGGCAACACTGACATAGGTAAAACTATGAATGATATTTTATTGAGAGAGTTTAAGGAATTAGGTTCCAATTAAACACAGAACCACAAAGATAATAATTTCTGGATTGTTGCATGAGCCACATTCTGATTAGCATAGGGATAAATCAGATCAGAGAATTTAAAATGGCTCAGATGGCTTTGAGTAAAAAATGAGACCTGGGGGGTGCAGAGAGAGAGAGAGAGAGAGAGAGACTGAAGGGCTTATGCCCGAAACGTCGAATTTCCTATTCCTTGGATGCTGCCTAACCTGCTGTGCTTTAACCAGCAACACATTTTCAGATGGCTTTGATTCATGCGGCATTGGCACCAGTGATAAAAGAGCTGTTCCATGGGGATGTTTTCTACTTAAACTGGAATAGGATCAGTGTTTTGGTGAATTGTACAAATAGAGCAAAGTTTTTAATTATTATGAAGGAAGGAATCAGGTGAAAGGGAGATTCAGAAATCTAAAGTGACAGTCACAGCAATAATGGTTTGATGTGCACATTGAAACTTCATTGAGTTTTAATCAGAGCAGGAATGGTAAAAGGCTGCAGTAGGACACCTTTGAATTCATTTATGGGACTTGGACTTCATTAGCTTAGCTATCTTTATTGCCCATCCCCAGCTGCTCCTGAGGTGGTGGTGGTGAACTGCCTTCTTGAACTGTTGTTGCCTATTTGGTGTGGAACTCACAATACTGTTAAGGAGAAAGGTCCAGAATTTGACAGTGTCATCAAAGGCATAGCAATATATTTCCAAGACTGAGCAGTAAGTGGCTTGGTAAAGGTGGTGATCTTTTATGCTCCACTTGGTTGAGAAGGTATAGTTTTATGAATTTAATTATGCTTTTTGTAGTGTCTCCAATGCAAGTACATTCTAATTTGATAGGAAAATCAAATGTGACTGAGTGGACAACAATGTGTGAGACTACTCATTTTGTTCAGAATAACAGCAAAGCAGGATATGTTTTTAAAAGGTGGGAAACTTTTAAATGTCAATGTTCAATAAGTTTTTAATATAACAGAACATTAATTATTATCTTGCAAATACAAGTCAGAGAAGAGACAATTAAAAACAAAATGCTAGATCAACTCAGCAGGGGTCTGGCAGCATCAGTAGAAAGAAAAACAGTTAATGTTTCAAGTCCAGTGCCTCTTCATTCAATTCTGACAAGGGTCACCGGGCCTAAAGTGATAACACTGCATTTCTCTCTACAGATGCTGCCGGTATCTCCAGTATCTTCTGTTTTTGTTTCAGATTCCCAGCATCCACAGTTCTTTATTTTATTACAGGAAGACAAATAGCCTGTTGGACATTATTGCAAGTTGATTGAAGTGCAAGAAAAGGAAATTTTGCTACACTTGTACATAACTTTAATGACATATCATTTGGAGCACTGTGCACAGATTTGACTTTCCTATCTAAGAAAGGTTATATTTATAATGAAGGTAATAGAGAGTAATGGAAAAAATTCACTAGATAAATTCCTACGAAAAGAAGGCGAATAACTTTCATGAGGTTATCTTGTTGAAAGATAGACGATTGTGATGCAGTTGACAGATTAGACACATTTTGTTCCCCTTAACTGGAGCATCTAAAACACAAGGATGCAGCATCAAGATAAGGGATGATCATTTAGGATTGAGATGAAGAGAAATTGCTTCAACTATAGGGTTCTGAAACTATAGAACTAGCTACTCCAAAGGGTTTGGATGACCACAACTCTGACTACATTTAAGGCTGAAACAGATATATTTTTGAATTTGCAAAGAATGAGCAATATGGGGAGGAGGGGGACAAATGGACTCATGTAGTAAGAACAGACATGATCATATTGAATAGGAGAGCAGTTCAAGTGATGAAATGTGCTATTCTTGCTCTTATTTCTTTTTTCTTAAAATTGTGCAAGGTGAGTAACCACAAAGACAACTGGATAAGTGTCAGATATTTTGTTTTAGTAATCTTGGCTCATGTAGAAGTACAGAACATCAATAGAGCAATCTTTCTTCAAATAATACTATGGGATCCTTCATAATGATGTCAGACTATGCAATGCAGTCATGTTTTGAATGTCATCAACCATACAAAATCCAGCCTCAGGTGAATATGGAAAAGATCGGTTATGAGACCATAACATGCAGGAGGAGAAGATGGCCATTCATTCTTTCCTGCTATTCAGCAAGATCATGGCTGATTTGATAACCCTCAACTCAACGTCCTTGTCTTTGCCTTATAACATGTGATTCTGTTATTGATTAAAAATCTGTCTTAAACATATTTAATATCAAAGCCTCAGTGGCCCTCTGCAGTAAAGTATTCCATAGATTCACTATCTTTGGGGAAAAGATATCTTTCCTCATTTCTGTTCTAAAGGTCCCCTTACTCAGATTATGTCCTCTGATCCTGGATTCTCCAGCTGGGAGGACAGTCTCTCTATATCTATTTACTCAAGTCCCCTAAAAATTCGAAACTCCATGGGTACAAGACCAAACTACTGAATCTTCTACTCATAAGATAGCCCCTCCAGATCTAAGATTAAACTCTGGACTGCCTCTCGTGCCAGTATACCATTTCTTAGGTAGGGGGCCAAAGTTGTTCACAGTGGTCAAGCTGCACTCTAACTAGTACACGTGAACTTGTGTTGTTTTAGAAAGATCTCCCAATGTTTACACTACATTCCATTTGAAACAAAGGCCAACATTCATCTGTCTTCCCGAGTACTTGCTGAATTTGTGTGCGAGCTTTTTGTGATTTACATACAGCGACTCTTAAATCCCTCCATGGTGTAGTTTCCTGCAGCCTTTTCCAATTAAATATTATTCAGTTCCTCTATTTTTCCTACCAAAGTGCATATCCTCTCAATTTCCCACATTATATTTTAATCCGCCCAGTTACGAAAGAAAATGATGAAAACAACTTTTAGCAGGTTCCCTGAGCACATGGTATGGTAGATGTTCTTCTCTCAAAGTTCACTCACTGACCACTCCTCCTACACATTCATTAAAAAGGAAGATCCAGTTTGGAGCAGCTTAGAAGGAAGGAGCTTCAGTTTAACTATAGCCTCTGTAAAGAAGCCAGCAGTTGAAGGGCATTGGGAATGCAGACTTTTGAGTAGTATAGTATGCAAGGTATCTAAAAGTGCTGCACCCGCTAGGGAGGGAACAAATTTGCAGCAGCATTAGCTTCCAAAATTCATGATACATTAGTGAACTGCTGCTGGGCTGCATTCGGGGTTAGACTGGATAGACCCAGGCATTGAAGATAAGTGTTCTTAGGTTTGTTCAATATGTCTGGGGAAAGCAGGAGCTTTTAATGAAACCTCTCCCACCTAAATAACTGCCACACTATTCAATAAGAACTAAACCAACGCATTGTTTCCAATCCACATTCTCTTCCACCCGGACAGATTTTGAAAAACTTGTAACCATTTATACCATTTCTCTGGTTGTACCTCAAGGTCAGGAAAGTCCTACTCAATGTACTGCTTACAGACAATACCACTCTAGTAAGTGACATTTCAATCATTCATCTTTATAGTATTCAAGTGCTCATATGGCAGAGGTCCCATGTCATTCAAAAATCCAAAATTCCCTTACTTCCCTCAGAAGGAAATGATTATCTATAGTTCCCTAGGATCAAGGAAACACAACTGAGGAAGAAGCGTGCCATCATAGATGATCTCGAGTACATGTGGACATGAGTAGCTTCAAACAAGAGATTATGGAAGATGACCGTGGGTGCTCCAGTTTCCTCTCACAAATAAAATGTGCAGGTCAGGTGAATTGGCCATGCTAAATTGCCCGTAGTGTTAGATGAACGGGTAAATGTAGGGGAATGGGTCTGGGTGGGTTGCGCTTTGGCGGCTCAGTATGGACTTGTTGGGCCGAAGGGCCTGTTTCCACACGAAGTAATCTAATCTAATCTGATCTAATGACAAAACTGGATGTCAAATGGTGCCAAGTTGGTAGAAGCTGGCAAAAGGCTCATTAACAATATTTCAGTAATATCTACAATTTGTAATGCCACATGCTGATCTACCGTTTCATCAAAGAGCAACAACAACTTTGATTTATTTATCACCTTTAATGTCATAAAGCAACCATGGTTACTTCACAAAGTACTGCAAAACAAATAACACCACATGTAGCTTTGTATTTTATTAGGGGAAATGACCAAAAGCATTGTCAAAGAGGTAGTTTTAAGAGAAGTCTTGAAGGAGGAAAGCAATTGAGAGACATCAAGAGATGTAAGCAGAGAATTCCAGAGCTTGGGGTCGATGCAGCTGAAGGTGGAACTTCAGAGACCAGATATCGCAGAGTTGTGGGGTTGAATGTGTTTATGGATGTGGCAAGGTAGCAGAAGGATAGATCTGAAAATAAGGATGAGAATTTTAAAATTAAGAATCTGCTTGACTGAGAGCTAAATAATTCAATGAGGACAGAGGTGACAAGGAACTAGTCTTGCTAACTTATTGATTTAAAGGTACATGCAGCAGAAGTTTGGATTGCGTCAAGGTTAAGGAAGGTAGGATTGGTAAGACCAGCCAAGAACGCATTGGAATAATTGAATTTAGACATCAAAAGCACGGATGATAATTTCCATAGCAGATGAACGGAGACAAAAGTCATTGGAGGTGGAAATACACAGTTTTAGTGAAGGTACAAGCATAAAGTCAGAAACTTCTCTTAGGCTCAAATGTGGTACCAAGGTTGTGAACAGGCTGACATAATCAAAGATTGTTCCCAGGATCGAGCATGATAGGCGGCTAAAAACGAAGTTAAATCACGTCCAAAATAACAGCTTCAACCCTTCCAATATCTAACTGGAGGATAATCATTGAGGAGGTGGTTAATTAAGTTCTTATAATGCACATCATTAAGGAAGTAATTGAAATAAAAACAAAGTGTTGGAGAAACCCATCATTCTGGCAAAATCTGTGGTCAGAGAAAGAGTGTTTGGAAATGTTAACACAGTTTCCTACTCCACAGATGCTGCCAGACCTGTGGAGTTTATCCAGCACCTTCTGTTCTTTTTTCAAATCTCCAGCTTTTCTTTGAAGCAAGCACTGGCTATGCTGCTTATTACATATGTATATCCAGGTTCTCAATCAATACCTCCTCTTCACCATTTCTACAATTCTAATAACAGACAGTGGTGACCATGCAGAAGGAATACGAGAAGTGAAAATGAAGCACTTTTCTCCACAGAAGTCACGAAACAACTATCAGTGGATGAACAACCTAAAAAAAAAATCGAAATTTCAAGCCCCACTCCTCTCAGAGCTGCACACATTCATTACTCCTTTAAATCATACCATCTGAAGAACTTCTAAGACAGAGTGGGATAGACACTTGAAACGCTAAAGCTATCAGGAAAGCATGAATTGGTCAGTTCTTTCAAAGTCAACAGAACAGATTGGGCTCAGCAGCCACTATCTTTATAAAAATATTCAATGATATTGTAAAAGAAACCGACAACTAAAATTGTGTGGAAACAGAAGTGTCAACACGTGTTTCCAAGTTTTAAAAAAAACAATCTGTTACCCCAATCAACCATAACACAATTGGAGATATTTTCCAGAACAAGCTTCTCACCTCGGTCCCGAGTCCTTCTTGACTTTTTCCTGAGGTTTCCTGGAGTTGAGTTCATGTAGCTCTGGACTTTTAGTTCCTTCCTGATCTTGCAGTTTGTCACCTTTCTGCAGTTTATTTTGTTCTTCACTTCTGACTGGGACTGTTCCTTCACTGAAGTAGCTTTGCTCAGTCACTGAAAATACATTAGCACAAAACTTACAAGATGAATGCTCTTTTCCCATTCAGTGTGCTGGCACCTCGCTGAAATGGGATGGACAGTGTGCGAGCAATTCCAAATAATTATAGAGGGGTCAAAGATGTATTGATATGACAAAGAGGTGTGAGGGGTTTCATACTGTTAATGCACTGTGTCCAGAGGTTAGTGGGGTGGAAGGTGACAACTGGGGGTTTCTACCCTTGTTGCAGTGAAAGGGATGGGGTTCGAGGGCAGATGTGTGGAAAGTGGAGGAGATGTGCTGAAGGCATAGTTGATCACGTGGGTGGAGAAATTGTGGTCCTTAAAATAGGAGGCCATCTGGGATGTCCTGGTTTGGATTTGCTCCTCATGGGAGCAGATACAGCAGAGGTGGAGCAATTGGGAGTAAGGGATAGTTGTTTTACCAGAGGAGTGGAGAGCATGGCAGGAAGTATAACCCAGGTAGCCGTGGGAGGTATAATCCAGGTAGCTGCAGGAGTTGGTGGGTTTGAACTAAATGTCCGTGTTGAGTTGGTTGCTGGAAATGGAAAGGTCCAGGAAGGGGAGGGAGGTGTTTGATATGGCCAGATGAACTTGAGGTCATGGTGGAAGATGTTTAGGAAGTTAATGAACTGCTCACCCCCCTCTTGAGAGCACAAGATGGTGCTGATACTGTCATTAATGTAGCGGAGGAAAAGGTGTAGGATGGTGCCAGGGTAACTGCAGAAGATGTTCCATGTATCTGAAAAAGAGGCAGGCATACCTGAGACCCATTTGGATGCCCAAGGCTACTCCTTTGGTCTGAAGGAAGTGGGAGGATTTGGAGGACAAGTTGTTGAGGGTGAGCACCAGTTCCGCCAAACGAATGAGTGTGTCGGTGCTGTGCTACTTGTTGGATTGGCAGGAGGAGAAGAATCAGAGGGCTTGGAGGTGGATGTCCATGTGAAGATGAGGCGCTGGGGGCTGGGGAAACAAAAGTCATAGAAGAGGTGGAGGGTGAGAGTGGTGTCCCGAATATATGTGGGGAGTTTCTGGACCAAGGGGAACATGACAGTGTCAAGATATGAGGAGATAAGTCTGGTGGGGTAGGAGCAGGCGGAGACGATGGGTTGACTGGGGAGTCAGGTTTGTGAATTTTGAGTGCACTTGCAAGAGTGTGTGTCCACATGAACTCACACCCACACTGACTCTGTCTCTCCTGCATGCGCACACATAAAGGTTTATGGGGTGAATTTGTATTTGCAGAATTGCATTTTATTTTGCTCAAAAACTGCATAAATTCACATAAGATTCTGTGAGTCCCACTTTACAAATAGAACCAGCTTGAGACAACATTGAGACACAGACAGACTTTAATCTCACACCTTCAATGCATTGTCTGCGCTGAGATGGCACCTATTGTTAGAAAAGCTAAAGCTTTCTTGAGAATGTAACTTAAAAGGAGTTCTGGAAGTTACATATTAAAGAACTGAAACTAGCATATCGCATTCTCAAAGATAAAAGACTTAATCTAAATTTGTTTAATACACCATTACAGCTCCATGACACTGTAATCTTTCTGCTTTCAATTCTGTGTCTAATAATCTTATACAGTACAACCACCTGATGAAGAAGCAGCACTTTGAAAGTTAGTGCCTCCGAATATGCCTGTTGGACTATAACCTAATGTTGTGTGATTTTTAACATTGTCCATCCCAGTCCAATATCGGCTCTTCCAAATCATGAAAGGTCAAAGATAATGAGGAAGCTTAAAAGGTTGTTACTTGGAGAATGTTTCATCTAATGGCGGAGACCACAGCTTAAAAATAAGAGGTCTCGCTTTCTAAATAGAGAAAAGGAGAAATTTTTATCCAAAGGAAAGCTGATCTTTGGAATTTTCCTCAACTGACTTAGTGAGGGTTGAATCATTCAATTTATTCAGGCTGAGTTAGAAAGATGTGTGTTCGACAAGGTAGCTAAGGATTATTGAGGCAGGTAAGTGGAGTCAGACCACAATTAAATTAGCCATAACCTTGTGTTGGATGACTTACTCCTGTTCTTAAGTCCCATGTTGCTCTCTCCTCTGTACCTTCTTAGGAATCTTCACATCCTGCCTAAAGTGTTGTGACCAAATTATTTATTAAAGGCAAGGCTGATTGCACTCAGTATGTCCTGCCATCTTCAAATATCGATGCAAATGAACTCCAGAAACCTGTCCTTGGATACTCATCAGAGCTGCGCTAATAAAAATATATGGCCTCTCCCCATCTCTCTGCTAAAATGCACATCCTCACACTTTAGAACATCGAACAGTACAGCATAGAACAGGCCCTTTAGCCCACAATGTTGTGCCGACCATTGATCCTCATGTATGCACCCTCAAATTTCTGTGACCATATGTATGTCCAGCAGTCTCTTTAATGTCCCCAATGACCTTGCTTCCACAACTGCTGCTGGCAACGCATTCCATGCTCTCACAACTCTGTAAAGAACCTGCCTCTGACATCCCCTCGATACTTTCCTCCAACCAGCTTAAAACTATGACCCCTCGTGTTAGCCATTTCAGCCCTGGGAAATAGTCTCTGGCTATTGAGTCTATCTATGCCTCTCATTAACTTGTATAACTCAATTAGGTCCCCTCTCCTTCTTTTCTCCAATGAAAAAAGTCCAAGCTCTCTTCATAAGATAAGCCCTCCAGTCCAGGCAGCATTCTGGTATACCTCCTCTGAACCCGCTCCAAAGCATCCATATCTTTCCTATAATAGGGTGACCAGAACTGGACGCAGTATTCCAAGTGCAATCTAAAAGTTTTATCGAGCTGCAACAATATCTCATGACTCTTAAACTCAATCCCCGTGTTAATGAAAGCCAAAACACCATCTGCTTTCGTAACACCCTGTCCACTTAGGTGACCATTTTAAGGGATCTATGTACTTGCACACCCAGATCCCTCTGTTCCTTCACACTACCAAGAATCCTATCCTTAATCCTGTACTCAGCTTTCAAATTCGACCTTCCAAAATGCATCACTTCGCATTTATCCAGGTTGAACTCCATCTCCCGCCTCTCAGCCCATCTCTGCATCCTGTCAATGTCCCGCTGCAGCTTACAACAGCCATCTAGACTGTCACCGAGCTCCAGGCTGGATACTTTCCATTTATTACCAGCCTCTGTCTTCTCTGGGCCACCCAGTTCTGTATTCAGACAGCCAAATTTCCTTGTATCTCATGCCTCCTTACTTTCTGAATGAGGCTATCATGGGAACCTTACCAAACACCTTGCTAAAATGCATACACACCACATCCACTTCTCCAACTTCATCAATGTGTTTTGTCACATCGTTAAAGAATTCAATAAGGCTTGTAAGGCATGACCTGCCCCTCTCAAAGCCATGCTGACTATTTCTAATCAAACTGTGGTTTTCCAAGTAATCATAAATCCTTCCTCTCAGAATCGTCTCCAATAATTTGCCCACCACCATTGTAAGACTGACTAGTCAGTAATTCCCCAGGTTATTCCCATTCCCTTTCTTGAACAAATGAATAATATTTGCCAACTTCCAATCCTCTGGCACTACTCCAGTGGATAGTGAGGACGCAAAGGCGCAGCAATCTCTTCCTTCACTTCCCCTAGTAAACTTGGGCATGTCCTGTCCGGCCCAGGCGACTTACCTATCCTCATGTTTTTCAAGATTTCAAGCACATGCCCCTTCTTAACCTCAACCTGTTCAAGCATATCAGCCTATTTCACGCTGTCCTCACAAACGACAAGGTCCCTCTCACAGGTGAATTCTGAAGCAAAGTACTCATTAAGAACCTCCTTTACCTTCTCCAACTCCAGGCACAAGTTTCCTCCACTATCCCTGATTGGCTCTACCCTCACTCTGGCCATGCTCTTGCCTTACATAACTGTAGAACACTTTGGGATTTTGCTTAATTCTACCCAAGGCTTTTCCATGCCCCTCTCTAGCTTTCCGAAATCCATTTTTCAGTGCCTTCCTGGCTACTTGTAACCCTCTAGAACCCTGCCTGATCCTTGCTTCCTCAACCTTATGTAAGCTTCCTTCTTCCTCTTGACTAGATGATCCATATCTCTTGTTACCCAAGGTTCCTTCACCCTACCATGCCTTCTTTGCCTCAGTAGGACAAACCTATCCAGCACTCACAGCGCTCCCTAAACAACCTCCAGATTTCTGTTGTGCATTTCCCTGAAAATATGTCTTCCCAATTTATGCTCCACAGTTTCTGCCTAATAGAATTGTAATTCCCCCTCCCTCAATTTAATACTTTCCATACCTTCTGCTCCTATCCCTTTCCAAGCCTACAGTCAAAGTCAGGGAGTTATGATTACTCTCACCGAAATTTTCTCTCCCCAAGAGATCTGACACCTGATCTGGTTCGTTGTCAAACAACAAATCCAAAATAGGCCGACTAGAGGGGAGGCCATAAAGTGTGTAAGTCCTGCTCTGATTTGCTTTTCCAAAATGCAGCACCTCGCATTTATTTAAATTAAACTCCATATGCCACTCCTCAGCCCACTGGCCCATTTGATCAAGATCCTGTTCTACTGTGAGGTAACAGCCTCCAATTTGGTGTCATATGCAAACTTACTTACTATACCTCCTACTTTCACATCCAAATCATTCATGTAAACGATGAAAAGTAGTGGACCCAGCACCAATCTTTTGGCACACCACTGGTCATAGGCCTCCAGTCTGAAAAACAACCCTCCACCACCACCTCTGTTCTTTCAGAGTGTCTCCAATCAGATAACTTGATGTGTTATAAAAAACAAATTCTGCTCCTCTCCCTCCCTCCTCCTCTAGCTCCTTTCCTGATTCTCTCCAATCTGTCTCCCTCGAGTGTCTGACCCTATTGCCTCTGGCGGACAGTGTCTCCCTCAGTAGCTCAATTGAAACCTCTGGTAATTTTGAATGCCTCGATTCAATCTCCCCATTATTGTTCTCTGCTCCGATTGGGATGATCCCAGCCTCTCCCCACATGAACTGAAGCTCATTACCCTCACGGCACCATCCTGGGAAACCTCTCAAGCAACACTCCCTCAGAAGTTGGTGGTGTCTCAGCAGAGCAGAAGATGGAAAGATACTTTGGGGCTGAGAGTATTACCTTAGTATCTAAAAGTGTGTGATCTGGAGACAGTACTCTCAAATGTGTTCGTATAGCACCTACAAAGCAATACACAGCTTTAAGAAGCTTCACCATGGGGGAATTGCTTCACTAATCCTCCACTTAGGGTCTCAGTCAGATCACTGTATTAAACCCCAATGGGTTATGGGACCAACCTGCACTCAGTGCACGTCAGCCTGTAGCCCTTCATAAGCACCAGGTGACGCTTGTGACACAGGGTAGAAAGTCAGAGTGTCATTGATTCAAAAAGCATAGAAACAGACCCTGACAGTCCCTGTCTCTGATCCAGGAGGCCTGGGTTCACATCCCACCTGCTCCAGTGGTGCTTCATAGCCTGCCTGAATTGACTGGTTTGAAGATATCTGTCCATCCTTAAATAACAAGTCCAAGCATGCAAGTGAGGTGTGCAGAAACCATTGTCCGGTACAGCTGTCGCTAAATGTTTATACTCCATCCCTTTTTCAATAAAACCTGATAATGAGAAGGTAAACCCACTAAGTACATAAAGACAGAGTCCACAGCCTTACTGCAGGCTGTCTGTGCTTGTGGTCACCTGGTGAAGTAGAAACAATACTGCTTTGAATTTTGTTCATTTCAATTTTGATTTCTTTTAAAACTGCCTCTTCAGGGGCTGGCACCCTTTCATCTGCTTTAATTCAGCTTGCCAATTAAGTCTGAATAAATACTTTTTACATGGCTCAAAAGACCATCACTTTATTAGATCCTGAAGGGTCTTTTCAAATTGGATGTGGCAAGGATGTATTCCCTTAGAGTCATACAGCATGATAACAGACCCTTTGGTCTTTCCAGTATTATCTATTACTGGTTAGACCAAAGGGTCTAACCAGTAATAGACAATATTATCCCAAACTAAACCAATCCCACTTGCCTGCACTGGCTCATGTCTCTCCAGACAGGTCTTATTCATGCACTTATCAAAATGTCTTTTAAATGTTGTAACTGTACCTGTAACGATCACTTCCTCTGGAAGTTCATTTCACATGCAAATCACACTCTGTGGAAAAATGTTGCCCTCAGGTCTTTTTCAAATCTTTCTCCTCTCACCTTAAATACTATGCCACCTACTCTTGAAATCTCTCATTTATAGAGTAAAGACACCTGCCATTCACCTTATATATACACCTCATGATTTTACAAACCTCAATTTCCTCCGCTCCAGTGAAAAACGTCCCAGCCTATCCAGTCTATCCCTTCCATTCCTAGCAACATCCTGGTAAATCTTTTCTGAACCTTCTTCAGCTTTATAATATTCTTGGAGAAAGGACTGCAGATGCTGAAGATCAGAGCTGAAAATGTGTTGCTGGAAAAGCGTAGCAGGTCAGGCAGCATCCAAGGAGCAGGAGAATTGACACATTGAAAGACTGCAGTGGGCTATGGATAAATGAGTGGACAATGGTCTGGCAGATGGAGTACAATACTGGCAAATGTGAAGTCATCCACTTTGGTAGGAACAACAACAAAATGGACTATTATTTAAATGGTGAAAAATTGCAGCATGCTGCTGTGCAGAGGGACCTGGGTGTCCTTATACATGAATCATAAAGAGGTTGGTTTGCAGGTGCAGCAGGTAATTAAGGCGGCAAATGGAATATTGTCCTTCATTGCCAGAGGGATAGAGTTTAAAACAGGGATATTATTCTGCAGTTGTATAGCATGCTGGTGAGGCCATACCTGGAGAACTGTCTCCTTACTGGATGTACTGACACTGTATGACCTTATCATGAATTTCTAACTCCTATACTCAAAGGTCTGAGCAATGAAGGCGAGCATACTATGAGCACTTCTTATCCACCTTGTATACAGTTGATACAAACTTCAAAGAAATATGTACCTGAACCAGCAGGTCCCTCTGTTCTACAATTCTGTCCAAGGGCCTACCATTAATTGTATGAGACTTTCACTTGTTTGTTTTACCAAAATGCAATACCTCACATCTGGCCAAATTAAACTCCACTTGTCACACTTCAGCCCATTGACCCAATCGATCAAGATCTCTTTAGAATCTTCAAAAACCTTCTTCACTGTCCACGATGCCACCAACGTTAATGTCATCACAAAGTTGCTAACCATACCTTTTATTTTCTCATCTAAATCATTATTATAAATTATAAACAAAAGTGGATCCAACGCCAATCCCTGTGGAACGCCACTAGTGACAGCCTTCCAGCCCGAACAACAACTTTTGACCACCACTCTGTCTCCTGCTGTTCAGCCCTTTTTTATTCCCATTGGCAAACTCAACCTGAATCTCATGTGATCTAACTTTACTAATTAGTCTACCATGCAGAACTTTGTCAAAGGCTTTACTAAAGTCCAAGTAAACAATGTCTACTGCTGTGCTGTCATCAACTTTTTCGTTACTTCCTCAAAAAACTTCCTCGCACAAAACTATGCTGACTATCCGTAATCGTTCTTTGCCTCGCTAAATATGTGTAAATCCTAATCTTTCAGAATCACCGACAACAACTTAACCCAGCACCGAAGTCAGATTCACAGGTCTGTAGGTCCCAGGCTTCTCCTCGGAGCCTTTCTTAAACAATGGCACGTCATTAGGCATCCAGTCATTCGGCACCTCAGTTATAGGTGATACAAATATTTCTGAAAGGGGCACTGTAAATTCCTCCCTAACTTCCCACAGCTTCCTGGAATACACTAGATCAGATCTTGGAGATTTATCCACTTTTATGGCTCTGTTAAAATTACAGGTCATCTTTTTAAAACAGAGTGTGTGTGTGACTTTGGGACTCATTGCCTCAGACAGTGGGGGAGTTGGAAACAGTGAATATTGTAAAGGATGGGTTAGATTCTTGTTGGGCTGGGGAAATCAGAGGTTATTGGATAGATAGGACAGATGGGAATGTGGAATTCTAAACATAAACAAGGGCCTAAATGGCCAACTTCTGGTCAGATTCAGATGGCTCATGGTTAGCACTGCTGTCTAGCAGCGCTAGGGATCTGGGTTCAATTCCAGCCTCCGGCGATGTCTGTGTGGAGTTTGCATATTTTCCCTGTGTCTGTGTGTGTTTCCTCTGGGTGCTCCGGCTTCCTCCCACAGTCCAAAGATGTGCAGGTCAGGTGAATTGGTCATGCTGTATTGCCCATAGTGATAGGTGCATTAGCAGGGAGTAGGGGAATGGGTCTCAGTGGGTTACTTTTCGGAGGGTCGGTGTGGGCTTGTTGGGCCGAAGGGCCTTTTTCCACACTGTAGATAATCTAAATCTAATGTGCTATCATCCATGTAATAGGGCCGTCAGGCTCCTCTATGCACTGTTTCCCAACATAATTGTATTTGGTTCTGTAATGCCCTACACCGCTCTGTGTTTTTTTTCTCTCTCTCTCTCATTCAGGTGTAACGACAGAAGAATGGATAATGCCACCTGTAGATCGGAGGGCCGTCAGTGGGCCGTGTGTGGTCCTGACGAAAGGCCCCTACCGAAAATGTTGATTCTCCTGCTCCTCAGATGCTGCATGACCAGCTTTTCCAGCACCACACACTCTCGACATGTGTGGTTATAGCCTGTATCTTTGAGTTTTCATCCCACCCTTACAAGGCCGTGAAAGGAACTTGGTTTAAATATTAGTACTACTGAAAATACACTATCGCCTACAGTAAAGATCCCAATTATAGGATGTCCACTTTTGTTGGACATACAAATATAATTGGGGGCTTGGAGCAGAAGGACTGCTCCTTGAAGATTGATAACCTCAGAGCTGAAGACAATGACAACTATTACTTTCATGTGGTTGAGGAGGGATTCAAAGATCACACTTTTATAAAAGCGATCCATCTACAGGTTCTAGGTAACCCCCAATCCCTGTAACAGTCCAATGGGGTATGGGTCATACCTTCAGACTAAAGATTGTACATTCAGGTCTCACTGCAGGAGATATCAGCATGAACTTCAAACAGGTTTGATCACAAGGTGCTCACTACTGACGCAGTGCCACACTGTCTGACAGTCAGTGCTGAGGGAGTGCCACACTGTGGGACGGTCAGTACTGACAGAGTGAGGCATTGTGAGAGGGTTAGTGCTAAGGGAGCGTTGCACTGTCCAAGGATCAGTACTGAGTGCTGCATTGTCGGATGGTTATGCTGAGGGAGCGCCGCACTGTGGAAGGGTCAGTGCTGAGGGGGTGCCGCACTGTGGGAGGGTCAGTACAGAGGGAATGGTGCACTGCCAGAGGATCAGGAAACAAGGGGAACTGCACTGCCACAGGGTCAGTGCTGAGGGAGTGCCGCACTGTGGGAGGTTCAGTGCTTAGGGGCTGCCATACTGTGGGAAGGTCAGTGCCCAGGAACGGCACATTCAATCTTCTGGAATTCTGTATGAGCATCCTCTTCCTCCTGAGCAAGACAAATGTGAAGTACCTATATTTAACATCCACCAGCCTCCTTCAGCTTCATGCACAGATTGCCCCTCTGATTACTAATAGATCCTACACTTTCCCCAGTTATTCTCTTCCCCTTGTTATACTTCTGGAATGTTTTGGGGTTCTCCCTAATGTAGCCTGTCAACATTTTCTCATTCCTCCGTTTTGCTCCCCTAATTGTTTTTATTTTATTTATTCCACTGCTCCTGTGGAGCCTCCATTGCCCTTTGCTCCCTGTTATACATCTCTTGTTTCTTTTTATCCAGTTTTGAATATTTCTAGACATGCAGGATTTTCTGGGCTTGTTGCTCCTACATTTCACCATAAAAGGAACATATTAGACCTGTAACCTCCCCAGTGTCTTTCTGAATGCTTCCCATTCTTCTGCTGTAGATTTAGTCTCATATAGTTGCTCAATGTATTTTGGCCAGGTCCTGCCTTATTTTAATAAAATCTGCTTTACCCAAATCCAATACCCTTTCTTGCAGAATGTCTGTCTCCTTCTGCATAACAAACTTAAAGCATAAGGTATTGTGGTCGCTATCATAAATTGGTCTCCACCAGCACTTTGAACACCTATCCAGCATCATTCCCCAGAATTTGACTCCGCACTGCACCATCCCTTGTACGATAATCCAAATGTTGACAAAAAAAGCTCTTCAATATATGTTTCAAAAAAATTTTCCCCTCTAAACCCTTATACTATGGTTATCCAAATTAATATTAGGATAGCCGAAATCCATTAATAGAAGTATCCTTTTATTATTTTCACATTCCTTAGTGAACTGACTACTTATCCCCTCCTCAATTTACAACTGACTCTTTGGGGGTCTATGATACACACCAAACAGTTTGATTGCACCCTTTTTAATTCGAAATTCTACCCACAAAGCAGCATTTGATGACCTTTCCAAGATATCAGCCCTCCTTATTGCTACTCCTTGATTCATGTTTTGGCAAAAAGGCAGGAGAGTGGAGTTGAGGATTATCAGATCAGCCATTAAACGGCTGAGCTGAAAATGTGTTGCTGGTTAAAGCACAGCAGGTCAGGCAGCATCCAGGGAACAGGAAGTTCGACGTTTCGGGCCAGAGCCCTTCATCAGGAATGAGGAGAGGGTGCCAGGCAGGCTAAGATAAATGGTAAGGAGGAGGGACTTGGGGGAGGGGCGATGGAGATGTGATAGGTGGAAGGAGGTCAAGGTGAGGGTGATAGCACGGAGTGGTGTGGGGGCGGAGAGGTCAGAAAGAGGATTGCAGGTTAGGAAGGTGGTGCTGAGTTCGAGGGTTGGGACTGAGACAAGATGGAGGGAGGGGAAATGAGGAAACTGGAGAAATCTGAATTCATCCCTTGTGGTTGGAGGGTTCCCAGGCGGAAGATGAGGCGCTCTTCCTCCAACCGTCATGTTATGTTCTGGCGATGGAGGAGTCCAAGGATCTGCATATCTTCGGAGTGGGAGGGAGAGTTAAAGTGTTGAGCCACGGGGTGGTTGGGTTGGTTGGTCCGGGCTTCCCAGAGGTGTTCCCTGAAGTGTTCTGCAAGTAGGCAGCCCGTCTCCCAATATAGAGGAGGCCACATCGGGTGCAGCGGATGCAATAGATGATGTGTGTGGAGGTGCAGGTGAATTTGTGGCGGATATGGAAGGATTCCTTGGGGCCTTGGAGGGAAGTAAGGGAGGAGGTGTGGGCGCAAGTTTTGCTTTTCCTGCAGTTGCAGGGGAAGGTGCCGGGAGTGGAGGTTGGGTTGGTGGGGGGTGTGGACCTGACGAGGGAATCATGAAGGGAAATGGCTGAGCACATTTGATGAGCTGAATGGCTTATGCCTGCTCCTACAGCGTATTTTGGAATCAATCACTAAAGAAGTTATGGCTAGACACAAACTTTTAGATAATCTAGAAGAGTCAGAATGCCGTCATGAGGGGGAAATTATGTTTATTAGAGGCCTATGAAAGAGCAACATGAAATGCAAATAAAAGACATTGTACTTAAATTTCCAGAAGGCATTTGATAAGTACTAAAGCTTACTTTGGGGTATAAAAGCTCATGGTCTTGGGGTTAACTGATCAATATGGGTAGATGATTCTGAAGAAAGGTCACTGGATTGGAAGCGTTAACTCTGCTTTGTCTCCACTGATGCTCTCAGACTTGATGAGTTTTTCCAGCAATTTCTTCTATTTTTGGATAGATGATTGCATGACTCTCAGAAAATAGAGTGTACATATAAATGGGTCCTCGTCTGATGGGCAAGATGTAACGTGTTGAGTTCTATAGTTGTCTTTTCTAGGGCCTCAACTTTTTATAATTTATATCAATGACTTACCTGAGGGAAGGAAGGCATGGTAGCAAAATTTGCAGATGATGAAAAGATACGTCAGAAAATATGTTGCAAAATGTTGCTTGTAATAGATATCTATAGATTGAGTGATTGGCCAAAACATCTGTCAGATGGAGTATAATGTGGGAAGACGTGATGCAAATACACTGCAGACACTTCCAAAAAATTTGCTAGATTGATACCTGGAAGCATCAGTTGTCTCCTTGGGATACGTTGGACGGATTAGATTTGTTTCCACTGGGGCTTAAAAGTGTGAAGGATGACTTAATCATGTTTCAAAGGAGTCTTGATGAAGTGGAGGTGGAAAGTATGTTTCCTCTTGTATGAGAGACGAGAATTAGGGGGCACTGTTTTAAATTAGGGGTTACATTTTTAGGGCAGAGGTGAAGTTTATTTTTCGTTCACAGGGTTGTGCAATATTGATACACTGTCTCAGAAGGAGATGACGTCATTGAACATTTCCAAGATGAAGATAGATAGATTTCTGTTAGGTAATGGAATCAAAAATTATTGGGGGTGTGTGGAATATGGAATTGAAACACCAAGCGATCAACCATTATCTTATTGAATGGCAGAGCAGGCTGGAGGAGCCAAGTGGCTAATGTATGTCAAATGGTCCTCACTTTCCCCTTGTCTACTTCTCTTCACACGATGTAAGGTTGAAGATGACTTCATAACTCATTATACTCCCAAAAATGAGGCAATTTCTAGCATTAGCAACAGTATTGTTTTAGATTCATAAAATCGATACCCACAATATACGCACACACACAATCAAGATTAAAAGAAAGACTGGGTAAATGATAGAGTATCTTTTATAAATACTCTGCTTACATGAGAAAGAAATTCAGTGAGAGATGGTGTCAACTGAAGCCTTTGTACCCTTGACAAAAGATGTGTAGCAGCCACTTAATTCCAAAGAGGCGACCATTGCTTTTAAATCCCTTTACTCACCATGGGGATTCTCAGACTCTGTTTGCACTGTTCCATCTCTGATTGCTGACAAGGCAACTGCTGGAATAATTGAGCTGTGATTTAAACAACAACAAAAGAAATATTAAAACATTTAATAATAAGCTACTTTCATCACAAATAGTCTAACACCTCTGAACGGAAGTATGATCAGTGATGCTAATCTCAGAACACTTTTACACAGTTTCCCAGGCCTGTTTGGTTTCATTGGTTAACATCAAGAGAAGTCGATTATAAACACTTTCATCAGCCACTCAAATTAATCTCACTTATCCTCTTCTAACTGTGCTCATTTCACTCAGCAACTTCTAAATACTCTCAATTCCAATTCAGTCATTTAAAACTCTACATTTAACATCTTTACCAAATTCAGTGCACCCATTACTCACTCCTAATCTCTTTTTTGGCATTGCCCCTCAGTGACTGTATTTAGCTCAAAATTCATTTCAACTCCTTCCAGCCTCTCTTCCAAATCACTTCTCACCATTCATACTTTACACTGAAATCATAATTTACAAAAAATGTTGCTTAAGTCCTAAAATGCAAACACTAAAATGCAAAACTATAGGGAGACAATAAGGAAATAGAACTACTTTGAATATCTCTTTCAAAGAACCAGTGTAAAAAGAATGGATCGCTTCTGTGGTGATGATCCTTTGAATAATGAAATATACTCTCAAGAATTAAGTAAAAATTGGTGTCCTAAAGAACAATCAACCAAGCTTTTGAAGTTAATGAATCATCCCCAACTGCAGGATTATTCACTCCATTACTGGTTTACCAGGTTTACCAGGACAAACTTGTTACCTGGATCCGGAGTCCTTCTTGGCTTTCTCCTCAGGTTTTCTGGAGTTGAGTTCATGCACCTTTCCGCTGTCCATTCCCTCCTGATGATGCAGCTGGTCACTTCTCTGCAGTTTATTTTCACCTTCACTTCTCACAGGCTCTGCTTCTTCACCACTCGAGAGTTGCTTGTTTTCTGAAAATACATTAGCACAAGGCTGAGCTTTGTGTTGTGCTCTCCCCATCCAATACACGTGCTGGAGATGAAATGAGATGGGCACAGTGTAGTGTGAGTACTGCTAGGAAGAGTGAGACGTGACCGTCTTGATGTGAGAAAGCCTGGGATATAACAGTGTGTTACTTAGCAGTTACGTGTTATGATAGTGTTATTGAGGGACAAGTAGGTTATTTACAGAAGCTTTATGAGACTAAGGTGATGTACATTACCAAAGATACTAAGTTAAAACTGGGTTTTATCAGCGGGTAGAGTCATAGAATCCTACAGCACGGAGACAGGCCCTTTGGTCCAATTTTACCAATATGTCGATCCAGGTTAATCCCATTTCCCTACACTTGGCCCATATCCTTCTAAACCTTTCCTATCCATGTATTTGTCCAAATGCCTTTTACATGTTGATAATGTATCTGCCTCAACATCTTCTGCTGGCAACTTATTTCATATGCATACAACTCTGTAAAAAGGTTGTCCTATAGGTTCCAATTTATCCTTTCCCCTCTCACCTTAAACTGTGGCATGGATGAGTTGGATCAAAGGGTCTGTTCCTGTGCTGTTTATTTCTATGACTTTATGATGCCATCTAGTCCTCATTTCCCCAACCCTCGGAAAAACACAGTGCATTCACCCTATCCATGCCTGTCATGATCTTAAACACTTCCATAAGATGCCCTCTCAGTCTCCTAACCTCTAAAGAGAAAAAAAAAAGAGATTAGGACACTTGCTTTAGATTACTTACAGTGTGGAAACAGGCCCTTCGGCCCAACAAGTCCACACCGACCCACTGAAGCGCAACCTACCCATACCCCTACATTTACCCCTTACCTAACACTACGGGCAATTTAGCATGGCCAATTCACCTGACCTGCACATCTTTGGACTGTGGGAGGAAACCGGAGCACCCGGAGGAAACCCACGCAGACACGGGGAGAACGTGCAAACTCCACACAGTCAGTCGCCTGAATCGGGAATTGAACCCAGGTCTCAGGCGCTGTGAGACAGCAGTGCTAACCACTGTGCCGCCCAACTTCTCCACATAAATCAGTTATAGTCATAGAAATGTACAGCACAGAAACAGATCATTTGGTCCACCTCGTCCATGCCAACCAGCTATCCTAACTTAATCTCATCCCATTTGCCAGCACTTGGCCCATATCCCTCTAAACCTTTCCTATTCATATACACATCTAGATGCCTTTTAAATGCTGCAATTGTACCAGCCTCCACCACTTCCTCTGGCAGCTCATTCCATACATGCACCACCCTCAGAAAAAGTTGCCCCTTAGGTCCCTTTTATATCTTTCCCCTGTAACCCTAAACCTATGCTCTCTGGACTCCCCCACCCCAGGGAAAATACTTTGTCTATTTATCCTATCTATGCCCCTCATGATTTTATAAACCTCTGTAAGGTCACCCCTCAGCCTCCAATGCTCCAGGGAAAATAGTCCTAGCTTATTCAGCCTCTCCCTTTAGCTCAAATCCTCCAGCCCTGGCAACATCCTTGTAAATCTTATCTGAATTCTTTCAAGTTTCACAACACCCTTCCAATAGGAAGGAGACCAGAATTGCACATAATATTCCAAAAGTGACCTAAATATGAACCTGCACTCCAAGGTCTCTTTGTTCAGCAACACTCCCTCAGACCTTACCATTAAGTGTGTAAGTCCTGCTCTGATTTAGCTTTTCTAAAATGCAGCACCTCACATTTATTTAAATTAAACTACATCTCCACTCTTCAGCCCATTGGTCCAACTGAGTACCTCCGTTGTACTTTGAATTAACCTTCTTCGCTGTCATCTGCAAACTCACTATTAGAACATAGAACATAGAAAAATACAGCGCAGTACAGGCGCTTTGGCCCTCGATGTTGCGCCGACCAAAGCCTACCTAACCTACACTAGCCGAATAACCTCCATATGCTTATCCAATGCCCGCTTAAATGACCATAAAGAGGGAGAGTCCACCACTGATACTGGCAGGGCATTCCATGAACTCACAACCCGCTGAGTAAAGAATCTACCCCTAACATCTGTCCTATACCTACCACCCCTTAATTTAAAGCTGTGTCCCCTAGTAACAGCTGACTCCATTAGCAGAAAAAGGTTCTCACTGTCAACCCTATCTAAACCCCTAATCATCTTGTACACCTCTATCAAATCTCCCCTAAACCTTCTTTTCTCCAATGAGAACAGTGCCTCAGTGTCACCCCAAGTGCCTCAGTCTTTCCTCATACGATCTTCCTACCATGCCAGGCAACATCCTGGTAAACCTCTTCTGCACTCGTTCCAATGCCTCCACGTCCTTCCTATAGTATGGCGACCAAGACTGCACACAATACTCCAGATGAGGCCGCACCAGAGTCTTATACAACTGCAACATGACCTCAGGACTCCGGAACTCAATTCCTCTACCAATAAAGCCCAGTACACCATATGCCTTCTTCACAGCACTATTTACCTGGGTGGCAACTTTCAGAGATCTGTGTACATGGACACCAAGATCCCTCCGCTCATCCACACTACCAAGTAGCCTACCATTAGCCCAGTAATCCATCTTCTTGTTACTCCTACCAAAGTGAATCACTTCACACTTAGCTACATTGAACTCCATTTGCCACCTTTCTGCCCAGCTCTGCAACTTATCTATATCCCGCTGTAACCTGCCAAATCCTTCTTCGCTGTCCACAACTCCACCGACTTTCGTGTCATCCGCAAACTTGCTCACCCAGCTTTCAAGCCTCTCCTCTAGGTCATTTATAAAAATGACAAACAGCAATGGTCCCAAAACAGATCCTTGTGGAACACCGCTAGTAACTGCACTCCAACATGAACCTTTACCATCAACTACTACCCTCTGTCTCCTTCCAGCCAGCCAATTCCTAATCCAAACCTCTAATGCACCCTCAATGCCATACCTCCGTAGTTTTTGCATTAGCCTGCCATGGGGTACCTTATCGAACGCCTTGCTAAAATCCATATACACCACATCTACTGCTTTACCCTCGTCCACTTCCTTGGTCACCTTCTCAAAGAACTCAATAAGGTTCGTGAGGCACGACCTGCCCTTCACAAAACCATGCTGACTATCCTTGATCACATTATTCCTATCCAGATGTTCATAAATCCTATCCCTTACAATTCTCTCTAAGACTTTGCCCACAACAGAAGTGAGACTCACTGGCCTATAGTTACTAGGGCTATCCCTACTCCCCTTCTTGAACAAGGGGACCACATTCGCTATCCTCCAGTCTTCTGGCACTATTCCCGTAGACAATGACGACATAAAAATCAAGGCCAATGGCTCCGCTATCTCCTCCCTAGCTTCCCAGAGGATCCTAGGATAAATGCCATCAGGCCCAGGGGACTTATCTATTTTCATCCTTTCCAGTATTCCCCAGACCTCTTCCCTACATACCTCAAGGTCATCCATTCTAATCACTTGTGACTCAATATTCACATCAGCAACAGTGTCCTGTTCCTGAGTGAATACTGACGAAAAGTATTGATTTAGTGTCTCTCCAATCTCCTCCGCCTCCACGCACAACTTCCCACTACTATCCTTGACTGGACCGATACCTACCCTAGTCATCCTTTTATTCCTGACATACCTATAGAAAGCCTTTGGGTTTTCCCCAATCCTACCAACCAAGGACTTTTCATGTCCCCTTCTCGCTGCTCATAGCTCTCTCTTTAGATCCTTCCTGGCTACCTTATAACTCTCAATCGCCCCAACTGAAGCTTCACGCCTCATCTTTACATAGGCTGCCCTCTTCCCTTTCACAAGGGATTCCAATTCCTTATTAAACCACGGCTCCCTCACAAGACCCTTTACTCCCTGCCTGACTGGTACATACTTATCAAGGACACCAAATAGCTGTTCCTTGAACAATCTCCACATATCATTTGTGTTCTTCCCTTGAAGCCTATTTTTCCAATCCACGCATCCCAAGTCATGCCTCACCGCATCATAATTTCCCTGCCCCCAGCTATAGCTCTTGCCCTGCAGTGCACACTTATCCCTCTCCATCACTAGAGTAAAAGTCACCGAGTTGTGGTCACTGTCCCCGAAGTGCTCACCTACCTCCAAGTCTAACACCTGGCCTGGTTCATTACCTAGAACCAAATCCAGTATGGCCTCACCTCTTGTTGGCCTGTCTACATATTGTGTCAGGAAACCCTCCTGCACACATTGGACAAACACCGACCCATCTAATGTACTCGAGCTATACTTTCCCAGTCAATATCTGGGAAGTTAAAGTCCCCCATAACAACCACCCTGCTACTTTCACTTTTCTCCTGAATCATCCTCG
Organism: Hemiscyllium ocellatum; assembly: GCF_020745735.1. NCBI lineage: Eukaryota > Metazoa > Chordata > Chondrichthyes > Orectolobiformes > Hemiscylliidae > Hemiscyllium > Hemiscyllium ocellatum. The sequence continues at coordinate 74,981,382 of NC_083417.1, forward strand.
CAATACTTTCCTCTACTTCTCTCGGACTATTAGGTGGCCTGTAGAAAACTCCTAACAGGGTGACCTCACCTTTCCTATTTCTAAGCTCAGCCCAAACTACCTCAGATGGCAAGTCTTCCTCCATCGACCTTTCCACCGCTGTAATACTATCCTTGACAAGCAATGCCACACCCCCCCCTCTTTTACCCCCACCTCTGACCCTGCTAAAACATTTAAACCCTAGAACCTGCAACAGCCATTCCCGTCCCTGTTCTACCCACGTCTCTGTAATGGCCACAACATCGAAGTCCCAGGTACCAACCCACGCTGCAAGTTCACCTACCTTGTTTCTTATTCTTCTGGCATTGAAGTATACACACTTCAAGCCACCTTCCTGTTTACAGGCACCCTCCTTCGAGATCGATGCCTTGTTCCTAACCTCCCTACACTCAAGGTCCTGTACCCTAAAGCTACAGTCCAGGTTCCCATGCCCCTGCAGAGTTAGTTTAAACCCTCCCAAAGAGCACTAGCAAACCTCCCCCCAAGGATACTGGTGCCCCTCAGGTTTAGGTGTAGACCATCCTGTTTAAAAAGGTCCCACCTTCCCCAGAAAGAACCCCAGTTGTCCAGAAACCAGAATCCCTCCCTCCTGCACCATCCCTGTAGCCACACATTTAACTGTTCGCTCTCCCTATTCCTCGACTCTCTATCACGTGGCACGGGTAACAAACCAGAGACAACAACTCTGTTCGTTCTAGCTCTGAGCTTCCAACCTAGCTCCCTGAAAGCCTGCCTGACATCCTCACCCCTCTTCCTACCTATGTCGTTGGTTCCAACGTGGACCACGATCTGGGGCTGCTCCCGCTCCCCCTTAAGGACCCGGAAAACACGATCAGAGACATCACGTACCCTTGCACCTGGGAGGCAACATACCAATCGTGAGTCTCTGTCGCCCCTGCAAAACCGCCTATCTGTGCCCCTCACTACTGAGTCCCCAATAACTATCGCTCTACCTTTCTCCACCCTTCCCTTCTGAGCAACGGGGACAGGCTCCGTGCCAGAGGCCTGAACCTCGTTACTTACCCCTGGTAAGTCATCCCCCCCACAAGTATCCAAAACGGTATACTTGTTCTTGAGGGGAATGACCGCAGGGGGTCCCTGCACTGTCTGCTTCCTCCCACTCCCCCTCACTGTCACCCATCTCTCTATAACTTTCGGAGTAACTACTTCCCTAAAGCTCTGATCTATGACCACCTCTGCCTCCCGAATGATCCGCAGTTCATCCAACTCCAGCTCCAGTTCCCTAACACGGTCTTGGAGGAGCTGGAGATGGGTGCACATCTTGCAAGCGTAATCAGCAGGGACGCTAATGGCTTCCATCACCTCATACATGTTGCAACAGGAACATTGCACTGCCTTCGCTGCCATTCCTCTAAAAGGTAAACTTTAAAAAACTAGATCTAAAGAAACAAACAAGTAAAATGCAGCACTTACCTACTTACCACAACGGGTCTTATTATTAGGTTAGAGGAGGAGGGCGGGTGGGAGGCTCTACCCCTGTAGTGCCTCGGGTTCCTCAGCTGCGCGCTTATATAAGAAAAAAAAAACCTTCCCACGTAAGCTAACGCGACACCAGCTTCCAGGTCCGCTAGGCGCTTAAAAAAACTTTAAATTTTAGCCGTTAAAAAAAAAACAAAAACTGGACTATACCCACAACTTAAAAAAAAAACACCACCAGACAGCCTTTACCTGCTCCGCCGAGAGAGTGAGGCCTACGTTCACATCCAAATTATTTACTTAAATGTGGACCCAGCACCGATTCTTGTGGCACACCACTGGTCACAGGCCTCAAGTCTGAAAAGCAACCCTCTACCACCATCTGTCTTCTACTTTCAAGCTAGTTCTGCATCCATATGGCTAGTTCTCCTTGTATTCCATGAGATTTAACCTTGCTGACCAGTCTCCCAATGGGAACCTGCCACCTTACTGAAATTCATATAGATCACATCCACCACTCTGTCCTCATGAATTCTCTTGGTTACTTCTTCAAAAAACTCAATCAAGTTCGTGAGACATGATTTCCCACACACAAAGCTATGCTGACTATTCCTAACCAGTACTTGGCTTTCCAAAACATGTAAATCCTGTCCCTCAGGATCCTCTCCAACAAATGAAAATAAGGACGGATGTGGTGGCAGGAAGCATGTATATCAGGAAGCGTATTACTGAGATGTGGTAAATCCCGTGGATCTTTTACAAGGTAATCAGGGGATATGTTTGTGCTTTTTACTGAGAGAAATGTAAGATACACCAGAACATGTTACCATAATAAATGTGGTCTGTCAGACAGCATTCTGAGGATAGGTGCTGGATGTACAAACGTTACTGTGCAGAAGTACAACGTAGATTATACAAAGTTATTGTGAAGGTATATAGTGTGTATTAATATGTGTTCCTTGGAAGTGGAAGATATACTGGAGTAGTATTGTGAGGGGTTAGGGATATTTATTTGCCCAGTAGACATTGCTATAGCATTTTTTGTTTTGGATATGTGCAACTCGTAATTTTGCTGCATGGATGTAGTTTTGTCTGTAACTGACGCAGCCTGAAAACAGTCAGTTAATTCTCAATTCATGTTCCCTGAAGTTTTTAATCAACAATATTTCCCTTTTGTTTGGAAATCCAGAAGTGCTGATGCCCACACTTACACACTAGTCAAGGTTAAAGAAAGACTTTTTGTTATTAATTTCTGGGACTTGGGGATTGCTGGCTGGCCAGCATTGATAGCCCATCCCTCCTTGCCCTTGAGAAGTTGGCGGTGAGCTGCCTTCTTGAATCGCTGCAGTACACTTGCTGTGGGTTGACCCACATTGCTGGTATGGAGGGAATTCCAGGAATTTGACCCAATGACTGTGAAAGAATGGCAGTATATTTCCAAGTCAGGGTGGAGTTGTTTGGAGGGGAACTTGCAGGTGACGGTGTTCCCGAGAACCTGCTGCTCTTGTCCTTCTAGATCGAAGTGGTCATGGGTTTGGATGGTATCGTCTAAGGATCTTTGGTGAACTTCTGCAGTACATCTTGTAGATAGTACACACTGCTGATACCGAGCGCCGGTGGTTGAGGGATTGAATGTTTGTAGCTGTGGTGTCAATCAAGCAGGTTGCTTTGTCCTGGATGATGTCAAGCTTCTTGAGTGTCGTTGGAGCTACACCCATTCAGGCAAGTGGGGAGTATTCCATCGCACATCCGACTTGTGCCTTGTAGATGGTGGATAGACTTTGGGGTGTCTGGAGGTGAATTACTCACTGCAGTATACCTAGTCTCTGACCTGCTCTTCCAGCCACTGTGTCTATGTGGTGAGTCCAGTTGAGTTTCTGGTCAATGGTAACCCAAAGGATGTTGACAGTAGGGGATTCAGTGAGAGTAATATGTTAAGGGTGGTGTTTAGAGTGTCTTTTATTGATTGGGTCTGTCACAATGGAATGTCTATCACAAATGTTCTGCCAACAACATAAATGATTGGGGTGAGAGACTGTCAACGGGAATTCCTTGGAAGCACTTAAATATGACTAAATGTGTGACTAGCAGCTAAAATCTGCTCACTCTTACTCACCGTAATGATCCTCTATGTTTGTTTGCACTGTACCATCTCCCATTGCTGACACCAGGACTGCTGGAATAACTGAGCTGTGATTTGAACAGTAAGGACAGGTGTATTAAAATATTTCATGACAAGCTTGGTCTTTGGTCTTTATTCTTGACAGTCTAACATCTCTGAACTAAAGAAGGATCAGTGATTCTAATTTCAGGACAATTTTACAAGGATTTCTCAGGCGTGACACCAATTGCACTGCTGTTACGAGAAACAATTTTATCAGACTGTGTAAATTCATCTTGTCCAATCTCAACTCTCTTCTATTTTTAAAGCCTGATTAATCCCTTCATCAACTTCTTGAAACTAGCCTCCCTAGCTCATCCATGACTCTATGAAATTACTTATTCAGGATGGCTGTAGAGGTTGGGTCATTAAGTATATCAATGGTTGAAATAGACAACTTTAAATCACTAAGAGAATAAAGAGTCATGGAGAAAAGGCAAGAAAGTGAAATTAAGGATTATTGGATTAGCCACAATCTCATTAAGCGATGCCTACAATCCTCAACTCATCCAAAACTAATCTAAATCCAATATCCTTTTTAACTTCAGCACACCCATTTCTTATCCTGATTTCTTCACTGCTGCTGTTCACAGTCCATTCAAAACTAATATTAGAGTCTCATTCCATCCACTCTTACCCTACTCTACATGACCATCGCTATCACTACAGCATTCCTTATCTTTCATAACTTACAGGTGAATAGTAGGTTACACATAGGAATTGGAAAGAAATGCCAAAATGTAAGGCAAAGGGAAAATAGTTCAACTGAAGATTAAGTGCCTAACAAGGCAATCAACAAGGTTAGTCTCTCCCCCATAACAGGATACTGTTGGAATCGGAGACCAACACAGATGAACATGGGAGTTAGGATTAAGGAATAGGCCATTTGGACCCTTGGCTCTGCTCACCACTTAATAAGGTCACGGTTGATCTGATTGTAACTTCAAATCCACATTCCTACCTATATAGATGCAGAGAAACTAGAAGCAGGAGTAGGCCATTCATCCCTTTGAGCCTGCTCCACCATATATGATGATTATGTCTGGCCATCTATCTCAATATATTCTCACTTTCCCTCCAGATACCTTGAGGACTTGAATATCTAAAAGTATCAACGTTCCACCCCCTTGTCACCTCTCCCTTAAAAAGATTCTCCTTCCATGGGCTCTGAGAGTGTGTCCCAAAATGTCACAATCCGCTGAGAGAAACATTTGGCTTCATCTGTCTTAAATGCTTACCACTTAATTCTAGATTTTTCCTACAAGTGGAAACATCCTCATCATGTATACCCGATCAAGGCACCTTGGGATCTTACAGTTTAAATTAAGTCAACTTCTCCACTCAAACTCCAATGAAAACAAGCCTAACCTGTCCAATCTTTTGTCATAAGATAATTCACACATTCCAAGTAATAGGCTAATAAGTCTTCTCAGAGTTGTAATCAACACATTTACATCCTTCCTTCAATAAGGACAGAAATATTGCACAGTACTCCAGATGTGGTCTCAACAGTGTCCTGTACCAGTGAAGAACTCCCTACTATTGTATTTAATTCCCCTCTCATAAAACAATATTTTATTGTTTTTCTAATTACATGTTAAATATTCATTCTAGTCTTTTGTAATTTATGCACTAGAATACCCAGATCCTTTGCATCTTAGAGTTCTGCAACCTCTCACCATTTAAATAAAATGCTTATTTTCTATTGGTCTGCCAAAATCAATATTGTCATATTTTCTCACATTTTCCAGATCTTTACCACTCACTTAAGTTATCTATATCCTTTTGTAGCCTCCTTTTGTCTACTTTTGTACTTAACAAATTTAGTAACCACATCTTCAGTCCCGTCATCCAAGTAATTTGTATAAATTTTAAACACTCGAGGCCTCAGTACTGACTCCTGCAGTACACTGTTACATCTCGTAAAACCCATTTATGACCAATTAATATCTACTCTCTACTTCATGGAAACAGCTTCTCACCTGTATTCTGAGTCCTTTCTTTTTTCCTGAGCTTTTCTGAAGTTAGGTTCATGTATTTCCAGTCTCTCCATTCCTTCCTGATCATATAGCTGCTCACCTTTCTGCAGTTTACTTTCTCCTACACTTCTCACAGGTTTTGTTTCTTCATTGCAGGACAGCTGATCAGTTCCTGAAAATACATTATCATGAGGCTGATAGAAAGCTGGGCTTTTGGGATTGTTCTCAGCCTCCTGACAGATAATGTGCTGGTGTCTGAATGAACAGTAATGGACAATGTCTGCAATGTCAAAGTATAAGAAAATGATGGAAACCACATCAATAATAATAAGAGCAGGGTAGGACACATCAGACAGAATAAGGAAGATAAGTGGCATATATTATGCAATTTTATCCACAGTGTTGACAGACATGTTAAGGCTCAAAATGAAGAGAACTATGGGACATACCTCAAAGTGTTACAGCAATATTCACAGACTTGGCAAATAGAAATTTCTGAAACTTAGCTATGGCTTTGTCATTTTCTCGAGTGCAATCTTGGTGTTTGGCCCATGATGCAAAGTTGAACATGTTTTCTGTAGCTGCTTCAGCCTCACAGCCATCGCTCAATTACCAATTCATATTCCTGGCAGTTTTTGTTTCCATTTTATTCAGAACCAAGGATGAGATAATACTCACAACTACACCACAATCAAGGTTACAGAATGATTGGGTAAATAATGGATTGCCAAAATCACAACTGAATGGATGAGAGAAGATCTTCACAGGTGGCATCTCTGCCATCCTTACTTGGTCTGGCCTACCTGTGACTCCAGATACACAGCAAGGTCATTAACGCTTAACTGTCATCTGAAATGGCCTAATAAGTCCCCCAGTTCAAGGCAACAAATGCTAGCCTTGTCAGGACACTCACATCCATAAAAGAATTTTTAAAACTGCATCCTCATTATTCCATGTAGCATCTACTTAAATCCAGAGATGTGACCATCACTACTAAAACGATGTCCTCTTACTCACCTTGGTGATCCTCGGTTTGCACTGCCCCATCTCCCATTGCTGACAAGGTGGGTGCTGGAATTACTGAGCTGTGATTTAAACAGCAACAAAAGGAATATTACAATGCTTCATCATGAACTAGATGCTTCCTCTTCATCACCAACAATCTACCATCTTTGAACTAAATAAAGATCACTAGCATTACTGATCAATGTGGTTGATTAATAACATAAATGACACTGCTGTTATCAAAACATTTTAATCAGACTATCTGAATTAACCTCATCTGCTCTGAACTTTGTTTTCTGTTTTTCATAAATTGATCAACCCCTTCATCAATTGAAGGCTTTCATTTCAAATGCCCTTATACTGACCTCCCAGACTCAATCATTCTTCACAAAGCTCAACTCATCCAACATCCTTGCTAAGTGCAGCACAAATGTCATCCACCTCTGATGCCTTCATCATCCCAACTGGTAGGCAGTCGCAGAGTGGTAACATCACTAGACTAATAATCCAGGACCTCAAAGTAATATTCTGGTAGCATAGATTCAAATCTCACCATGGCACATAGCAAAAATTGAACAAAAGTTTGAAATTATAAACTGGCTGTGTAATCATAAATGATTGTTGTGAAAATCATCTGATTCACTCATGTCCTTTAGGCAAGGCATGAACAGGATGGTGGAATGGGCAGAAAAATAAGAGATAAATTATTGCAGAGAACTGCAAAGTGATAAATTTTGGTAGGTAGAACAAGATGAGGCAATTTTTTTTTAAACATAGGATATTATTCTTATGAGGTTACCAGAGCAAGAAGAATCTTAAGTTTTGTGTGTGCAAATTACTGAATACAAGATTGTATCAAGATTTGTTAGAGGTATTTAAAATCACAAGTGATCGGAAATTAGAACAAAGGAAAATACTTTCCCGTTTATGGAAGGCCTCCAAATCCGAAGACACCAATTTAAAGTGATTGGCAAAAGGCAACATAAGGGAACATTTGTTTACATTGTAAGTGGCTGGGAACTGGAATGCATTGCCCAAGAGTTAGTGAAAGTAGTTTCAGCCTTGAACTTTGAGAATAGGATAATTATCTAAAGTAGAAAAGAAAATTAGGGGGTTGGGAAGATGCATTTATTTCAATGCAAGACGGCTAACAGGGAAGACAGATAAACTCAGGGCATGGTTAGGAACACGGGACTGGGATATCATAACAATTACAGAAACGTGGCTCAGGGATGGACAGAACTGGCAGCTTAATGTTCCAGGATACAAATGCTACAGGAAGGACAGAACGGGAGGCAAGAGAGGACAGGGAGTGGCATTTTTGATAAGGGATAGCAGTACAGTTGCACTGAGGAAGGATATTCCCGGAAATACATCCAGGAATTTGGGTGGAACTGAAAAATAAGAAGTGGATGATCACCTTACTGGGATTGTATTATAGACCCCTTAATAGTCAGCAGGAAATTGAGAAACAAATTTGCAAGGGGGTCTCAGTAATCTGTAAGAATAGTAGGGTGGTTGTGGTAGGGGATTTTAACTTTCCAAACATAGACTGGGACTGTCGTAGTGTTAAGGTTTTAGATGGAGAGGAATTTGTTAAGTGTGTATAAGAAAATTTTCTGATTCAGTATGTAGATCTACCTACTGGAGAAGGTGCAAAACCTGACCTGCTCTTGGGAAATAAGGCAGGGCAGGTGACTGAGGTGTCAGTGGGGGAGCATTTTGGGGCCAGCGACCATAATTCTACTAGTTTTAAAATAGACCAGATGTAAAAGTTCAAGTGCTAAATTGGAGAAAGGCTAATTTTGACTGCACTAGGCAAGATCTTCCAAAAGCTAACTGGGACAGATGTTCACAGGTAAAGGGACGGCTGGAAAATGGAAAGCCTTCAGAAATGAGACAAAGTGAGTCCAAAGACAATATATTCCTGTTAGGGTGAAAGGAAAGGGTGGTACGTGTAGGGAATGCTGGATGACTAAAGAAATTGAGGATTTGGTGAGGAAAAAGAAGGAAGCATACGTCAGGTATAGACAGGATAGATCGAGTGAATCCTTAGAAGGGTATAGAGGCAGTAGGAGTATACTTAACAGGGAAATCAGGAGGACAAAAAGTGGACATGCGACAGTTTTGGCAAATAGACTTAAGGAGAATCCAAAGGGTTTTTACAAATATGTTAAGGACAAAAGGGTAACTAGGGAAAGAATAGGGTCCCTCAAAGATCAGCAAGAGTGTGGGGCTGCAAGAGAAGTGGGACATACTAAAATGAATTTTTTTGCATCAGTGTTTACTGTAGAAAAGGACATGGAAGATATAGAATGTAGGGAAATAGATGGTGACATTTTGAAAACTGTCCATAGTACAGAGGAGGAACTGCTAGATGTCTTGAAACACATAAAAGTGGATAAATCCTCCTGACCTGATCAGGTGTACCCTAGAATTCTGTGGGAAGCTAGAGAAGTGATTGCTGGGCCTCTTACTGAGGTATTTATAAAATCGAGTCACAGGTGAGGTGCCAGAAGACTGGAGGTTGGCAAACGTGGTACCACTGTTTAAGAAAGGTGGTAAGGACAAGCCAGGGAACTATAGACCGGTGAGCCTGACATCAGTGGTGGACAAGTTGTTGGAGGGAATCCTGAGGATCAGGATGTACAAGTATTTGGAAAGGCAAAGACTGATTGGGGATAGTCAACATGGCTTTGTGTGTGGGAAATCATGTCTCAAACTTGATTGAGTTTTTTTGAAGTAGTAACAAAGAGGATTGATGAGAGCAGAGTGGTAGATGTGATCTATATGGACTCCAGTAAGACATTCGACAAGTTCCCTACGGGAGACTGGTTAGCAAGGTTAGATCTCATGGAATACAGGGAGAACTAGCCATTTGGATACAGAACTAGCTCAAAGGTAGAAGACAGAGGGTGGTAGTGGAGGGTTGTTTTTTCAGACTGGAGGACTGTGACCAGTGGAGTGCCTCATGGCTCAGTGTTGAGTCCACTACTTTTCGTCATTTATATAAATAATTTGGATGTGAGCACAAGAGATATAGTTAGCAAATTTGCAGATGTCACCAAAATTAGAGGTGTAGTGGACAGCGAAGAAGGTTACCTCAGATTGCAATTGAACCTTGATCGGATGGGCCAATTGGTTAAGGAGTGACAGATGGAGTTTCATTTAGATAAATGCGAGGTGCGGCATTTTGGGAAAGCAAATCTTAGCAGGAATTATACACTTAATCATAAGGTCCTAGGGAGTGCAGATGAACAAAGAGACCTTGGAGTGCAGGTTCATAGCTCCTTGAAAGTAGAGTTGCAGGTAAATAGGATAGTGAAGAAAGCGTTTAGTATGCTTTCCTTTATTGGTCAGAGTATTGAGTACAGGAGTTGGGAGGTCATGTTGTGGCTCTACAGGACATTGGTTAGGCCACTTTTAGAATAGTGTGTGCAATTCTGGTCTCCTTCATATCAGAAAGAGGTTGTTAAACGTGAAAGGGTTCAGAAAGGACTTACAAGGACGTTGCCAAGGTTGGAGGATTTGAGCTATAGGGAGAGACTTAACAGGCTGGGCTGTTTTTCCTGGAGCATCAGAGGCTGACGGGTGACCTTATTATGGTTTATAAAATCATGAAGGGTATGGATAGGATAAACAGACAAAGCCTTTCCCTCTGGGGTGGGTGGGTCAAGAACTAGAGGGCATAGGTTTAAGGTGAGAGGGGGTGAGATATAAAACAGACCTAAGGGGCAACCTTTTCATGTAGAGGGTGGTATATCTATGGAATAAGCTGCCAGAGGAAGTGGTGGAGGCTAGTACAATTGCAACATTTAAAAGGCATCTGCTTGGGTATATGAATAGAAATGGCTTGGAGGGATATGGGTTGGGTGCTGGCAGGTGGGACTAGATTGGATTGGAATATCTGCTCGGCATGAATGAGTTGCACCAAAGGATCCGTTTCCGTACCGTAAATCTCTATGACTCAATGACACAAATGCAGGGATGGAGCTGCACTTTTGTCTACAGAAGGCTGACAATGACAACAGGCCTCTTTTGACGCTGCAACCATTCTAGGGTTCTACCGAATAGCAACTCACCAAAGGGAAGTTGTTGAAGTGGGATCAGCAAAATGGTAAGAAATGATCAATCAGGAAACAGACTTTTTGAGACATGTGCGATGAATCTGGATTAATTCAGTACCTCATTGTAAAAAACATCCAAGGAGCGATAACATACTTGAAATTCATATTCAGTTTTAGCATGGGAAATGTGGATTTGAAGCTGGTGGCTAAAACTTAAGGCAGGCAGTTACAAGGGTATAAAGAAAGCGTTGACTAAAGTGGAATGGGGAATAGGTTAAAAGACAGCTCTGTAGTAAAGCAGTGAGAGACATACAAAGAAATTGATTAGATTCCCTACAGTGTGGAAACAGGCCCTTCGGCCCAACAAGTCCATCGACTCTCTGAAGAGCAACCCACCCAGACCCATTCCCCTACATTTACCTAACACTATGTGCATTTAGAATGGCCAAATCACCTAACCTGCACATCTTTGGATTGTGGGAGGAAACCGAAGCATCCGGAAGAAACCCACGCAGACATGGGGAGAAAGGGCAACTGTCTGTGTGAAGTTTGCACAAAGTGAGAATTGAACCCGGGTCCCTGGCACTGTGAGGCAGCAGTGCTAACCACTGAGCCCTCGAGCCAATATTTCATTAAATGCAACAAAGACATTTTACATTGATAAACAAACACTGAGATGCATGCAACGTCCATGATTATGATGGCATCATATTGAAAGTAAAGGTAAACAATGCTGCAAAGGTTAATGATAAAAATAAGACTAGGCAAAATTTAGAATGCAGCAAAGGATGACCAAAAATGACCAAGAATGCAAAATTACAGCACAAGAGTAAAGTAGCAAGAAATATAAAAATTCCAGCAAAAACATCAAAACAGAAAAGATTTGTTGGCCTCTTAGAAAACAAGACTGGGGAATTAATACTGAGAAGCATGCTGAACAAAAAAATTCTTGTAATATTCCAGTGGTTTGGAAAAGTACCAATGGAACACCCCCCAACGATGGAACACTAAGAAGTGAGAGAGACAACAAGCAGTAAACCACAGGTCAGTTAGTCTAACATCTTGTCTTTGGGAAAAATGTTGGAATCCATTATAAAGGAAGCAATAAACTAAAAGGAAGATACTGCAGATGCTGGAAATCTGAAATAAAAACAGGAAGCGTTAGACAAACTCTGCAGGTCTGGCAGCATTTGTGAAGAGTGAGAGATAGAATTAACATTGAATCCAGAAATTTCAGCTCTTTCCATTTTGAAATGAAAGGAGCAGGAGCAGGTCATTTAGAAGATCATTTTAAAAAGATCAGATATTATTTTGCATGATTTTATGAAATGAAAATCTTGTTAGGCAAATTTATTATAGCTCATTGAGGATAAAACAAACAGGATGGATAACGAGAAACAAGTAGGTATGTATTTGGATTTTCCAAAAAACATTCAATAAGGTGCCTAATTAAAGGTTGGTGCACAATTTAACAACTCATGGTATTGGGAGTAGGATATTAGTCAAGATTAGAGTGGTGCTGGAAATGCACAGCAGGTTAGACAGCATCCAAGAGCAGGAAAATCGACATTTTGGGCAGGAGCCCTTCCTAATGAAGGGCTCCTGCCCGAAATGTCAATTTTCCTGCTCTTGGATGCTGCCTGACCTGCTGTGCATTTCCAGTACCACTCTAATCTTGACTCTAACCTCCAGCATCTGCAGTCCTCACTTTTGCGGAGTACAATATTAGCAAGAGTGAAGTTCAGCTACCCAACAGAAAGCAGGGTGAGGGTAAATTAATTAATTTTAATTGGTTAGTTGTAACTATGAATGTCACAGAGATTGGTGTGGGGGGAGTCCCCAAACTTTTACCATCTATACTACTGACTTTGATTAAGGAATTCAGGTATATTGTGGCCACATTTGTTTGTATAATTATTACTAAGAAAGTAATGTGTGGAAGCTACAAGTCTGCAGATGGATTTTGAGAGTTTAAAGTGAATGAGCAGCATTGGACAGATGAAGAATAATATGCAGTAATATAATGTTGCCCACTTTTACAGGAAGATTAGTAAAGCAACACATTATTTAAATAGAGAGAAACCTTTTGAACAATGCAGTGCAGACAAATCTGGGTGTCCTTCTATATGAATCACAAAAATTTGGCCATGCAGCTAAAGCAAGTAATTATAAAAGCAAATGGAATGTTGGCCATTATTGCAGGAGGAATAAGGTATAGAAGTAGGGATATCTTGCTCAACCGTACAGGGAATGGGAGATGATGGCTGGAGTGTTAAGTGCCATTTTGGTCTCCTTACTTAAAGAAGGATATACATGCATTGGAAGCAGTTCAGAGAAGAATCATTAGGCTGATCCCTGAGATAAAGGGATATTTTACGAGGAAAACTTCAGCAGGTTAGGCCCAGAGGAGTTTCATGATATGTGTAAGATTTTTGAAGGGATCTAACAGGGTTGATGCTGAGAGGTTGTTTCTTTTTATGGAGAAATAGAGAACTAAGAAGCAATTTTAAAAGAGGGGAACTCCCATTTACAGTGGACTGGGGAGGAATTTCTTCTGTCAGAGGATCATCAGACTTTGGAATTCTCCATTCATTAAAAATGTTCAAAGGTGGAGTTAGATTTTAAATCAACAGGACAGTCAAAAGTCATTGAGGACCAAGGAGGAAAGTGGAGTTGGGACCACAATCAGATCAGCTGTGATCTTATTAAACGATGAATTAGGTTCAAGGAGCAAGGAGACCTACTGCTTCTATTTCTTACATTCTTGCAAAATTGCATAAATACTAACATGCAAAATCGTTACAAGGAAAATGGGACAACTTTGAGTATCACTTTCAAAGTGGCACAATAGACACAATATCTGTTTCTGTGGGAAATGATTCTCTAATATAATGAACTATACCATCAATAATTTAATGTAAAGTATGTGTTAAGATGAACAATCAATAAGGCTTTTGAAGTTAAATAATAATCTTATTCATTTCCAACTACAGGACATTATTGTAATATAGGACAAATTCCTCACCTGGATCCTGAGTCCTTGGCTTTCTCCTGAAGTTTTGTAGAGTTGAGTTCATGTACCCCCAGACAATCAGCTCCTTTCTGATCATGCAACTGGTCACCTTTCTGAAGTTTACATTCTCCTTCACTTCTCAAAGGCTCCGTTTCTTCACTGCAGGTGAGTTGCTCATTTACTAAAAATATATTAGCATGAAACTGGGTTTTGTGAGTTGTGCTCTTCTTAATCAGAATAACTGCTGGATAATAGAATAGCATCCCAACCATGTGGAAAGAGATCATTTGGCCTAGCTGGTCCATACTGACCCTTCAAGGAGCATCATACCCAAGCCCAACTCCCATACCCTATATTTTCCATGGCTAACCCACCTAGCCTGCACATCCCTGAACACTATGAGCAATTTAGCATGGCCAATCCACCTAATCCGCACATCTTTGCACTATGGGAAGAAACCTATGCAGACATGGAGAGAATGTACAAGTTCCACACAGACACTAAGGGGGAATTGAACCTATGTCCCCTGGCACTGTGAGGCAGCAGTGCTATAATCACTGACCAACATGCTGTCAAAGTCTGAATGAATAAAATAGACAGAATATCTGTTACCTCACTCACATTTCTACTGCTGACAAAAGTGAGAGGTAACTGTCTTAATGAAGGAACAGCATTCTTTATCGAGAGGGTGTGCGAATATATCAGAAAACTATGTTCTCATGACTCATAGAATTGGCTGCTAGATCACAAAATGGTATTGAGACAGGATTAGGTTGTATCAGCAAATATTACTCAGAGTGTGTTATGCATTACATTCAGAGCCAAGGAGTATATTTGGCTGTATTCCTGAAAAGAGTGTCAGACATGTCTTATTTACTGTTATTTAGATTAGATTACTTACAGTGGGGAAACAGGCCCTTTGACCCAACAAGTCCACACTGACCCTCCGAAGAGCAACCCACCCAGACCCATTCCCCTACACCTCACACTACGGGCAATTTAGCATGGCCAATTCACTTAACCTGCACATTTTTGGACTGTGGGAGGAAACCGGAGCACCCGGAGGAAACCCACTCAGACATGGGGAGAGTGGTCTGAGGTGGGAATTGAACCCGGGTCTCTGGCTCTGTGAGGCAGCAATGCGAACCACTGTGCCGCCCACTAATGTTATGGTGCTCTCTAACATCTATCATATAACATTTCAATAATGTGTGCGACATATATTAAAGAATGTTATTGTTCAGGTTTGTGGTGTATATTATAGGGTTATTGCGACAGGCACGAGGTGGAGTGTCTCCCTGGGAAAGAAATGCAACACATTATCAAATATTACAAAAGTAAGGGATATTGTTGTGGTTCTGTTCACCGAGCTGGGAAATTGTGTTGCAAACATTTCGTCCCCTGTCTAGGTGATATCCTCAGTGCTTGGGAGCCTCCTGTGAAATGCTTCTATTTTGTTTCCTCCGGCATTTATAGAGGTTTGTCTCTGCCGCTTCCGGTTGTCAGTTCCAGCTGTCTGCTGCAGTGGCCGGTATATTGGGTCCAGGTCGATGTGTTTGTTGATAGAATCTGTGGATGAGTGCCATGTCTCTAGGAATTCCCTGGCGGTTCTCGGTTTGGCTTGTCCTATAATAGTAGTGTTGTCCCAGTCGAACTCACGTTGCTTGTCATCTGCGTGTGTGGCTACTAAGGATAGCTGGTCATGTCGTTTCGTGGCTAGTTGGTGACAAGCAGCATGAGTTTGACTGGGACAACACTATTATTATAGAACAAGCCAAACCAAGGACAGTTAGGGAATTCCTAGAGGCATGGCATTCATCCACAGATTCAATCAATAAGCACATTGACCTGGATCCAATATACCGACCACTGCAACTGACAGCTGGAACTGACAACCGGAAGCAGCAGATTCAAACCACAACAAATGCCGCAGGAAAGATCACAGAAACGCTTCACAGGAGGCTCCCAAGCACGGAGGATATCACCTAGACAGGGGACGAAACGTCTGCAACACAAATTCCCAGCTTGGCGAACAGAACCACAACAACGAGCACCCGAGCTACAAACCTTCTCACAAACTTTGAGTAAGGGATATCTCAGAGTGTTAACTGAAGGTCATAGACAAATAGTCATCAGCACAGAAACAGACCCTTTGGTCCCACCAGTTCATGCCAAACATAATCCCAAACTAATCCTATTTGCCTGCACCTGGCCTATATCCCTCCAAACCTTTCCTATTCATGCATCATCTAAATATTTTTTTAAACATCGTAATGATACACACATCCACCACTTCCTCAGGAAGTTCATTCCACATGCAAGCCACCCTCTGTGTGAAAATATTGCCTCTTTTTAAATCTTTCTGACAAGGTTCCACATGACAGACTGCTCTCGAAGGTTAGATCGCATGGAATCCAGGGCAAGCTAGCAAATTGGATTTAAGATTGGCTTGATGGTAGGAAGCAGAGGGTAATAGTGGGTGTACGCTTGTCGTACTGGAGGTCTGTGACTAGTGGAGTGCCTCAGGGGTCAGTGCTGGGCCCATTGCTGTTTGTTATCTATATCAATGATTTGGATGAGAATGTAGAACGGTATGATTGCGAAGTTTGGGGATGACACTAAAAAAGGTGGCATCGTGGACAGTGAGAAAGGTTATCAAAAATTGCAGCAGGACCTTAATCAGCTGGCAAAGTAGGCCAAGAAATGACAAATGGAGTTTAATATATATTAAGTGTGAGGTCTTGCAATTTGGAAATCAAGGCAGAAGTTTCATGATGAATGGTGGGGCCTTAAGGAATGTTGAGGAACAAAGGGCCCTTGGAGTTCAGGTTCACAGTTCTCTGAAAGCAGAGTCACAGGTAGACAGGGCAGTGAAGGTGGCTTTTCGCACACAGGCCTTCATCAGTCAGGGCATTGAGTATAGAAGTTGGGAAGTTGTGTTGCAATCATACAGGACGTTGGTGAGGCTGCACTTGAGTATTGTTTTCAGTTTTGGTCACCTTACTATAAGGAAGATGTTTTTAAACTGGAAAGAGTGCAGAAGAAATTTACAAAGATGTTGCCTGGATTAAATGGCCTGCGTTGTAGGGACAAGCTAGGACTTTTTCTTTAGAACGTAGGAGACTGAGGGGAGGACCTTATGGAGCTATGAGAGGCATGAATAGGGTGAATGCACTCAGTCTTTTTCCCCAGAGTTGGGGAATTGAGGATTAGAGGGCATCAGTTTAAGGTTAGAGTGGAAAAAATAAAAGGGAATCTGAGGAGCAATCTTCTTTTACACAGAGGGAGGTATGCATATGGAACGAGCTGCCAGCAGAAGTGGTTGAGGTGGATACATTAACAACATTTAAAATGCACTTGGACAAATGACAAGACATGACAGCCCAGGAATGTTTCAAGCTTCAGTAAAGAATTCTTCTGACTTTCTTCCGAAATCTCTATCTGGACGTTGTTCCCTCCTACCTGTAAGAATCTGTGTTTGAATTTACCTTTTTGCCAAGAAGTGCGTTTATCGAGTTACTGTATTAGAACAGTTAATTAGTAATCATTACTGTATCGGGTCAGTTAGGTTTTCCAACAGTTAAGTTATTCTAAATTTCATTTTCTTTTGTTCATGCTTCAATAAATTCTATTTGCTTAAATCCGAGTGGTTTGACCAGCTGTATCACATCCGGAAAACCCACTTCACATCTGCCTTTAAAATAAAAAAACATTAGGATCTAGGCTAACTTCTTAAAATAGTTTGAGGGGGTCTGGCCTGGCCCACATCAATAACTCAAACTTTCTATACCTGGCAAGATCAGTGTTTGACAAATTTGATTGAAGTTTTTGAGAAGGTAACAGACCGTTAATGAAGATAATAGATTTGATATGGTTTACATGGTCTTTTATTTAGCAAGGTTTTTGATAATGTCTCTCATGATAGACTGCTTGAGGAAGTAAGAGCCCATGGGATTCAAGGCAAAATGGTGCATAGGATCCAAAATTGGCTTATGTTTCTGTGACTGGACATCTGTGACTGGTGTGGTTCAGCAGGGTTTGGTGCTGAAAGCTGGACTTTTTGCTGTTTGTATTCATTAATGATTTGGACTAAATTTTAAGTGGCATAATCAAAGAGCTTACCAATGACACAAAAACTGGCAGGTCAGAAAATAGTGAGAAGAATATCTGTAAACCGTAAAAGGAAAGTAATATACAGCTCAGGTGGGTGCAGCAGTGATGAATGGAATTCAACCCAGGAAAGTGTAATGTACTGGGGGAAGACTAACAAGGCAAGGGATTAGCCCATTACTGGAAGGTACTGAAGATTAGACAGACCTACACAAATCCCCAAAAGTTGCAGGTAGATGCGGGTAGGAAGGCATGTATATAGCATCCTTGCCTTCAGTAGTAGAAGGTGAGGACTGCAGATGCTGGAGATCAGAGTTGAGAGTGTGGTGCTGGAAAAGTGCAGGTCAGGCAGCATCTGAAGAGCTGGAGAATTGATGTTTTGGGCGTAAGCCCTTATGCTTTTCCAGCACCACACTCTCGACCCCTTGCCTTTATTAGCCAACACATTGAATACAAAAGCAAGGAAGTTAGACTTAGGGTTATAAACTAAGTAACATGCTGGTTAGGCCACAACGGCCATACTATGTGCAGTCCTGGTCACCACATTATAAGAAAAATGTGATTGCAGTGGAGAGGGTGCTAAGGAGATGTACCAGGATGTTGTCTCAGTAGATAGCCTGCACTATGAAGAAAAATTAAGGCTGTTTTTCTTGGAGTACCTAAGGTTGAGAAGTGACATAATAGAGATATATAAAATTATGAGGAGCACAGGAAGGCACTTTTTCATTAGCAGAGGAGCCAATAAATTGGGTATTTAGATTTAAGATAAGGGGTAGAAGGCTTAGAGAAGATTTCAGGAAATGTTTGAGCAAAATAAAATGTAATTCTGCAAGTACAAATTCACCCCACATTTTACTTTGCACAATAATTGCAAGAATCCATGTACGATTCTATAAATCCGTATTTTATAGGAAAATCAGTCTGACCATTGTGGCACAGGCAGCCTCACACAGGGTGCTAACACTTTCAATACATTATCTGGGCCAACATGACGCCAACTGTTAAAATTCACTTGAAAATGTAACTTTTAAAAAAGATTTTATGACTTATATATGAAAGAAGTGAAACCAACATGGTCATTCTAAAGGATGAGATACTTTTTCAGGTCTTTTTCAACATATAATTTCAGTTACATCACACAGTAAACTTTTGCTATAAATTCCGTGTCTTACAATCTTATTCTCCACAACCATCTGATGCAGGAGCGGCACTCTGAAAGCTAGTGCTTCCAAATAAACCTGTTGGACTATAAGCTGGTGTTGAGATTTTTAACTTTATTGGTCAGAGCATTGAGCATAGGAGTTGGGCGGTCATGTTGCAGCCGTACAGGAGATTAGTGAGGCCACTTTTGGAATATTGTATGCAACTCCTATTGGAAGGATGTTGTGAAACTTGAAAAGTTTCAGAAAAGATTAACAAGGATGTTGCTAGATTTGGAGGGTTTGAGCTAGATGGAGAGGCTGAATAGGCTGGGAGTGTTTTCCCTAGAGCTTCAGAGGCTGAGGGGTGACCTGATAGAGATTTATAAAATCATGAGGGCCATAGATAGGATAAATAGACAAGGTCTTTTCCCTGGGTGTTGGAGTCCAGAATTACATGGCATAGGTTTAGGGTGAGAGGAGAAAGATATAAAATGGACCTAAGGGGCAACTTTTTCCCTCAGAGGGTGGGTTGTGTATGGCATGAGCTGATAGAGGAAGTGGTGGAGGCCAGTACAATTACAACATTTAAAAGGCACCTGGATGGACATATGAATAGAAAGGTTTGGAGGGATATGGGCCAAGTGCTGGCAAATGGTTAGATTAGGTTAGGATATCTGGTCAGCATGGATGAGTTGGACCAATGAGTCTGATTCCGTGCTGCACACCTGTATGACTCGATGACAGCTGCACGAAAAATTGATTGTCTAGACTGAAAGGTTAAAATTGTTTGTGATAGTCAACAGTTGCACAATATTGAACGAGTCCTGTGAACATTCTTTTTACAGGCTGAAGATGGTACAGCAACTTGTTTTTGTTCCATTACGGTGTCAGCACTGTGTTTTTGAAATTATATAAGAGAGACAGCTTCATTCTGAGACAGGGACGTCACCTTGGACCAGGAGCAAACTCAATCTCCAGACCAGCCATCGATGGGCAAAAGGGCATGAGACTTGTTGCTTTTTCTCTTTTCTTTTCATTTATTACTCTGATCATTATTATAACTTAATACACATCCACATTTATGCAAATTGCTGTTGCCGAACTTTCTCTTAACTACATTTAACCAAATCCATAAAAAAAACACACTTGGATACACTCTGATCGAATACAGCACCCATTTACAAATTTACATTCTAAATTAAGAGCATTAAGAAAATTTTTAAAATTATTCCAGGTTGTAATGGATCTATTGTTATTCTCTGTAGTTTCTGGATTCAGAACTGTTTCTCTCTCCATAAATGCTGCTACCTTGGTGCAGCTTCTTCAGCACTTTGCTTTTAGATCTACTGGAAATGCTCTGCACACATCACAGTCGCATTATTGTAATGAGTGAGGCAAAAATGTCAATGGAGACACGTGTGCCTTTGACACAAACTACTGTGTGGCAGCTGTTTAGGTCCAAAGGTGTCCATCATTTCTAAAAGCTGTTCCCTTTTACTCACCCTGGTGACCCTCAAACTCCGTTTGTTCTGTGCTGTCTCCCATTGTTGAAGACATTAGCATCAAAATAAATGATCTGTAACTGAATCAGCAACAAAAAAGGAGCGTTAAGTTGATTTTCAAATAACATTTTATTATGAAATAACAATCTTTCCTTCAAAATCAGTGGTGTACCTTTTGTCAAATAAAACATTGAGATGCTAACTATGTTTGCTTTGTGCACAAAGACCTTTAAAAATGCTCTATTACAATCAGAACACATGATAGGAGATCACTTGTGTTCCAGTTGTCTATGTGGACAACAGCAAGTGAGAAGAACATCTGTAAACTGGGTAGCAGGGGAATGAAGATAGTAACCCATGGACACCAACATGGTTTGGAAAATGCCCATTAATGTACTACTGTAAAATAATAGTTCACATTGGCAAAGTAGAAAAACAATTATAGGATCGCCCATTGATAGCGAGACCATAAGTGGCTCGCAACACTATATGGGCAAAAAGGCACAAATAATTACTCAATACAGGGAATATTGCAAGAGTAATAAACTGATTCGGCACAGACAACACCACAATTACAATTGTGGCCACACAACTAAAATCGTACAATACTGCAAGAACAATAACTAGACATATCAACACCACAAAGAGAGCATTCTGATAGATGCTCCAACATCGCAAACGGAGTGGCCTGTCAGATCCACCGAGACTGCAAAGGCTGCAGGCAGATCCACACAAGCTGCATTATAACTGCACACACCAATATTGCAAAGGAGCAGTCAAATACACCAAGACTGCATAGGCTCTAGTCAAATCAACCAAAGCTGCAATTAGATACACCAATATTGTAAAGGCAGCAGTCAGATACACTAGTATTGCAAAGACTGCAATCAAATATATCAATACTGCTGAGGCAGCAGTCAAATACACCCATATGACAAAAAGACTGGAGACAGACACACCAATACGCAAAGGATGCAGTCAGATTCAGCAGTAGTGAAAAGATTCACTAATATTGCAACGTCAGCAATCAAATATACTGCAAAGACAAACAAATACACAGTCAGAGAAGGTTTACTTAACTACTTCCTGGAGTAATAAAAACGTTGTCTTATCACAGAATTCTTACAGTGCAGGTGGCGGCTATTTGGCCCATCCATGCCAGAGTAAGTAAGTTTCACGTCTGTAAGGTGTTAGAAAGGATTCTGAGGGATAGGATTTATGACCATCTGGAAGAGCATGGCTTGATTAAATGCAGTCAACACGGCTTTGTGAGGGGCAGGTCATGCCTCACAAACCTTATCAAGTTCTTTGAGGATGTGACTAGAAAAGTTGATGAGGGTCGAGCTATGGATGTGGGGAATATGGACTTCAGCAAGGCATTTGATAAGGTTCCCCATGGTAGGCTCATTCAGAAGGTCAGGAGGAATGGGATACAGGGGAACTTAGCTATTTGAATACAGAACTGACTGGCCAACAGAAGACAGCAAGTGGTAGTAGAAGGAAAATATTCTGCCTGGAAGTCAGTGGTGAGTGGTGTGTTCCACAGGGCTCTGTCCTTGGGCCTTTATTCTTTGTAATTTTTATTAATGACCTGGATGAGGGGATTGAAGGATGGGTCAGCAAGTTTGCAGACAACAAAAAGGTTGGAGGTGTCGTTGACAGTATAGAGGGCTGTTGTAGGCTGCAGCGGGACATTGACAGGATGCAGAGATGGGCTGAGAGGTGGCAGATGGAGTTCAACCTGGATAAATGTGAGGTGATGCATTTTGGAAGGTCGAATTTGAAAGCTGAGTACAGGATTAAGGATAGGATTCTTGGCAGTGTGGAGGAACAGAGGGATCTTGGGGTGCAGGTACATAGATCCCTTAAAATGGCCACCCAAGTGGACAGGGTATTAAGAAAGCAGATGGTGTTTTGGCTTTCATTAACAGGGGGATTGAGTTTAAGAGTCATGAGATTTTGTTGCAGCTCGATAAAACTTTGGTTAGACCGCACTTGGAATACTGCATCCAGTTCTGGTCACCCTATTATAGGGAAGATGTGGATGCTTTGGAGAGGGTTGAGAGGACGTTTACCAGGATGCTGCCTGGACTGGAGGGCTTATCTTAAGAGAGTTGACTGAGCTCTGACTTTTTTCATTGGAGAAAAGGAGGAGGAGAGGGGACCTAATTGAAGTATACAAGATAATGAGAGGTATAGATAGAGTCGATAGCCAGAGACTATTTCCCAGGGCAGAAATGGCTAACATGAGAGGTTATTTTTTTAAGCTGGTTGGAGGAAAGTATAGAGGGGATATCAGAGGCGGGTTCTTTACACAGGGAGTTGAGAGAGCATGGAATGCGTTGGCAGCAGCAGTTGTGGTAGCAAGGTCATTGGGTACATTTAAGAGACTGCTGGACATGCATACGGTCACAGAAATTTGAGGGTGCATACATGAGGATCAATGGTCGGCACAACATTGTGGGCTGAAGAGCCTGTTCTGTGCTGCACTTGTTATATTACCTAGTGCAATCTCTTGCTTTTCCCACATCCATACATACTATTTCTATTCATACAACCATACGGGCCCACTTGAATGCCTAAACCAAACTTCACTCCATTACATTCACAGGTAGTGCCTTCCAGACTTGGCGTATTCAGATTTTTCCTCACATCACCCTTGCTTTATTTGCATTTCACTTTAAATCTATGCCCACTCTTTCTTTTTCCTTTCACGAGTGGGAGTAGTTTCCCTCAACCTACTCTATCCAGTTTGATCCTGATTTTGAAAAGCTCCATCAAATCTCCTCTCAGCATTTTTCCAGGGAGGACAGCCCCAGTGTCTTCAATCAAGCCCCATTCCTAGAACCATACTTGTAAGTCACTTCTGCATCCTCCCCATAATTTGGCATCCAGAACTGTACACAACACTTCAGCTGTAGTCTAACAAGTGTCTTGTACAAGTTCAACATCACCTCCTTGCTCTTGTACTCTAGTATTACATTTGAGAACAGTGTCTGCTTTACTAAACGATTACTGCACTGTCCTGCAACCCACGCATATATACACCCTCACCCCTCTGCTCCTGCCACTCCCTTTACATTTATACCCTTACTTTGTGTTGTCCTTTAATGTTATTCCAATCAACTTGCACCACCTCTCACTTCTCTGCATTGACTCTCACTACCACCAACAACTTGTCAATGTCCTTTTGAAGTCACACGCTGTCCTTCTCTCAGTTCACAAAGGTTGCCAATATCCAATTGAGTTTAGATGACTCAGCAGTGATCTTACTAAACAGAACACGGAGAGGCTGGACAAACTAAGATTGTTTCCTCTGGAGTCATGGAGGCTGAGGGGAGACACAACAGAAGTTTATAAAATTATGAGAGGCATAGATAGGGTCGACAGTTGGAACTGAAATGTCTAAAAGTCTAAAAGTAGTTAAGCTAAGGGGGAGAAAAGTTCAAAAGGGATATGAAGGAAAAGTTTACCTTAGAGATAGGTAAGTTCCTGAAACACGCTGCCAGCAGCAGTGTTAAAAGCAAATACAACAGGGGCTTTTAAAAGATGTTTAGATAAGCACATGAATTGCAAGGAATGGAGGGATATGGACCAAGGATAGGCAAAAGGGATTTGTTTAATTTGGGTTTATGTTCAGCACAACATTGTGGGGTGGATATTTAGGGGAGAAAAAAAGGCATAGAGGAGGTTGGGTACTGAACACTTTCAGGGTCAAATTAGGTACATTATTGATTGAAGTGGGAATCAAACGTCATAAGCGACAGACAAAAGAAGAGGCTGAAAATAGAAACCACTATCAAATCAACTGTGATCTTATCAAACAATGGTGCAGACATACTAACAACCACTTATAACTCATATGGTCATAATACAGAAGAAATGATATTCAACTAAACACTTGGAAGACTGAAAAATGCTGTCTTCATTCCCTGCTCAGTTCCCTGATCATCAGCTTTGCCTACTCCATAGCTCATGCTGGAGGCTGAATCAGTCTTCTTGAATATTCTGATCTCTGCTCCCTCTCTCCCATCCTTGTATGGCTCTCCTCTCTCCTTCACTCTGTTCCTTCCTCTGACCCCCTCCTTCCTTCCTAACCTTGCCCCACACCCTTCTTACCTCTGGCTTCATATCCTCCCTCACTTGGCTCATGTCCCTTCCTCAATTCCATCCATGTCCCTGTTCCTCACTCTACTCCTTTTGACACTATTTCCTTCCAGCTGTCCCCCACACTTCCTCACTTTGTTCCTATCTCAATTAGATTAGACTTACAGTGTGGAAACAGGCCCTTCGGCCCAACAAGTCCACACCGACCCGCCGAAGCGAAACCCACCCATACCCCTACATTACCCCTTACCTAACACTACGGGCAATTTAGCATGGCCAATTCACCTGATCCGCACATCTTTGGACTGTGGGAGGAAACCGGAGCACCCGGAGGAAACCCACGCAGACACGGGGAGAACATGCAAACTCCACACAGTCAGTCGCCTGAGTCGGGCATTGAACCCAGGTCTCTGGCGCTGTGAGGCAGCAGTGCTAACCACTGTGCCACCGTGCCAATGTTACTCATTACTCCCTCCTCCCCATCATCCGCCTCCCTGTTACCACCCTCACCTCCTCATTACTCCTAATTCCTCCTCTCCTCTCCCTTCCTCACCATTACCATGCCTCTTCTCTCCTCCTCCCCATAACCCACTCCCATCCTCCCAATTAACCTGCTCCCTCCCCTCCTCATTACACACCACTCCCCACCTTCTTATAATCACCCCCCCAACCTTTCCATTACCACCCACCCCTCCACACCAACCAATCTTCCACTTCATTCCTCTGTTACCACTCCATCCCCCACACCCTTTTACCTCCTTGCCTTCCTCTCCATTAACAGAATCCGTTACCCTCCTCCTAACTATCACATTATCCCCTCCACTTTCCTCTTCCTCATTGCCCCACTTTTCTTCTCCTTATTACCCACCTGATCCTCCCCTGCTCCACATTAAGGCCTCCATACTATCTATTAACCCCTCCCAATTATCACCCACCCCTCCCTCCTCCCAATTAAGTCCTGACTCTGCTCTCCTCCCAATCCTCCCCTGTTCTTCATTGCCACCTTTTCTCCAAATTAACCCCTTCTCCATTAACATCCTCCATTCTTATTCCTTCCACCCCATCACCTCTTCCTCCTCCCCAACAATCTGACTCCCATCCCTAACTCACAATTTCACACCACTCACCCTTTTCCTCCCATCCTCACCATTGACACAATCCACACTCTTCCTCAACATTACACACCGCTCTCCTTCTCCCCATGAGCCTCCAACCACTAAATACCCTCCCCTTCCACACCCTCCCCTTCATCCCAGCCCACCCCTTCCCAACTACACCCCATCTTTCCTGCCCCATCCAATGATCATGTTGCAACTCCTCCCCATTCGCCCCCACCCTCCTCCACATTACACACCTCCCTTCCCCTACTTTACCATCCCTCCCATTAACCTCATATTCTAACCTCCTCCCGGTTACAACTCCATTACACCCGACCCTCCTCACCTTTACCTGCCCGCTCCTCCTTTCCTCCCACTTCCCGTCACCGCCCCTCTCCATCAGCCCACTCCTCCCCATTGCTCTCCCGTCTCTATCACACCCTGGTCTTTATCATTACACACCTGTCCTCGCAATGACATCCCTCCCTCCCTCCCTCCCTGCCCGTCCATTACAACCCCATCCATCCCCCCCCCCCAACTCACTCTCTTCCTCGCTCTCGAGTTCAGGACGCCGCCGGTTGCCAAGGAAACAAACCGTCAAACATCCCACAACACCTCGCGGCACCCGCCCCGCCCCCCGGCACCACCCGATCGTCGCCGGCACCAGCCCGGTCTGGCCCCGCCCCCATCCTTCCCCTCCCTCACCCCCTCCCTGGACCCCCTTCCAAGCCCCGCCCCCCCCAACTGTACGCACGCGCAGCTTCAAGTGAGGGGTTTCTGTTCGAGGTGACTTTGACCTTTTAATAACATCATCAGGCTTCTCGGAGACTACTGGGAATGATAGTAACAGCCAGGTTACTGCCCAGGAGCAGCTCAGTCCCATGGTCATTGAATCCTCACAGTGTAGGTAGACCCACAGGTAAAGAGTCTCCTCTCCTTTAATCTTCTTTACCAGCCCTTGTTAGCCATGAAACGACACAACCAGCTATCCTCAATAGTCACACACGCAGATGACAAACAACATGAGTTCGACTGGGACAACGCTACTATTATAGGACAAGCCAAACAGAGAACAGCCAGGGAATTCCTAGAGACATGGCACTCATCCACAGATTCAATCAAAGCACATCGACCTGGACCCAATATACCGACCACTGCAACGGACAGTTGGAACTGACAACCGGAAGAGGCAGAGACAAACCTCTATAAATGCCAGAGAAAGATCACAGAAGCGCTTCACAGGAGGCTCCCAAGCACTGAGGATATCACCTAGACAGGGGATGAAACGTCTGCAACACAAATTCCCAGCTCGGCAAACAGAACCACAACAACGAGCACCCGAGCTACAAATCTTCTCACAAACTTTGATGATGTTACCTAGCATGGTCACAAAATGTCTGAGAACAAACCCACCAGCTGTTCGGGCAAACCTACAACCTAATCATTTATTGAGTCATACAGCAAACCTTTTTGTCCAACTCATCAATGTCAACCATATGTCCTCAATTAATCTAATCTCATTTGGCCCATGGTCCTTTAAACCCTTCCTATTCATATATCCATATAAATGTTATTGTATCTGTGGCCACTGTTTCCTCTGGCAGTTCATTTCCATACATGCACCATCTGCTGTGTGAAAAAGTTGCTCCTGATGTCCCTTTTAAATCTTTGCCTCTCATCTTAAACCTCTGCCCTCTTGTTTTGAACTCCCCTACTTGGGGGACAAAAATACCTTGGCTATTCACCCTACCCATGACCTCATAATTTTATAAACCTCTGCAAGATCACCCCTCAGTCTGACTCTGCAGGGAAAGTTGGCCCCAGCCCATTCAGCCTCTCCCTATAGCTCAAATCCTCCAACCCTGGCAACATCCTTGTAAATCTTTTCTGAACCCTGGCAAATTTAACAATATCTTTCCGATAGCAGAGAGACCATAATTGAATGTAGTATTCCAAAAGTGGCCTCACTAAATAACTGCTACAGTATGACATCTCAATTCCTATACTCAGTGCACTGACAAATGCCTTCTTCACCACCCTGTCTACTACTTGCAAAGAACTATGCACCTGCACCTCTAAGTCTTTCTGTTCAACAGCACTTTCCAGTGCCCTACCATTTTGGGGAGTTTTGTTTTGTAAGAGGCTCCATTTTAAGTGTCATACTTACTGGTCAAAAGCAAGTTACTTAAATCTTTCAAATTCCAGTTACATCTGATTAGATCAGTTTCTGATGGTGTGGAATTTTTTATGGTATGCCTTTGGCACAAACTGGCCAAAGAAGAATATCCTTCTTTGCTGCCTCCTAATCAGTGATACTATCCTCAAGGATGAAATGGAGACCATCTCCACAGTAACAGCAAGTGCTGGACTGTTGTGCTACCCACTTGAAAGAGTTGAAAATTTTCACCTCTCTCTCACCAAATTTAAGAACTAAATGAGAAAAATTGCCTTAAATTTGTGATATTAATGTGATCAAGATTCATAGTAGGAGTCTATCATAAGCTCAAGCTGTCTTGGTTTAAGCTCCCATTTCTGCTGTTTTTCCTGAAATTCTCTCTTTTTTCTGTTTCTTGTCCACATTCCTCCCCATCCTGTCTCTCTCATCCCCTCTTTCGCTCTTTGCTTTACCTTCTCTTATCTTGAAATTCTAATTCCTGCTGCTCCAATTGACTGCTACAGCCAAAATGGAGGAGGGAAACTTCTGTTTTGCTTCTGTACTTTTGCTTGGCATATCTAATCATAAATATAAACATTTCTGTCCCTTTCCTGCAACAACAAAGTTTGAGGCATAAAGTTAAGATCTGAGATTGGAGGAAAGTGTTTAGCAGGCTTCATTGTGTCAAAACAAAAGTTGCAAGAATGTTCTTGAATTTCATTGGGATAATAACTATGAATATCTTGAATGCCTGAAGTCACTGACTTAAATGTTAACCCCGTGTGATCTGGTTTTGTGTATTTGTTTTTGTTCCTTGCTTTTTAAATGTTTTATGTATAGCTTCTGCTTTGTTTCTGGAGATAAGTTTTGTAACTTATCAGAATTCATATCTCTATGGGAAATGGAGTTTTGAAAGTGTGGATGTGATTGTGTTATACAGGTTTGCCTGTTTAAAAAAAAACCTACGAAGGCAGACTTAAGTGAAATATTCAGTGCTGGTATTTTAACATGTTATTATGATTCTCCCAGATAAAAAGAAGAATTGTGGTGCAAAGCAAATTGATTAAGATTTTGAGGTTGTGGTGATGTGTCCCTTTGAGTGGACTCGATGAGCTGAATGACCTTACTTCCACTCCTATTTCTTATGGCCTTATGGTCCCTTGAAAGAGCTAACAGTGGTCTTTAAAACAATAACTGCAAAATGTTTATTTGGAGTCAGAATGTTAAAGGTTTCTGGTGAGAAATTACTTCCCTAATTACATTTGCATAAAGCCAATTGAAGAAAGCAGACTCAACAAATGACACAAATTTATTTCCTCTTTCCCTTACAATGCTGTGCTATTTAGTTTAATAAAAAAAGTTTTAAATTTAAAAAACTTCAGAATTATTAAGATTGAATTGGCAATTCTGTAATTTCACTCTCTTGTCAGAGTGAACTTCCATCCAAATTTCATTTTAATATTACTTTTATTTACTTGTGGGGCGTGGGCCTTGCTGGCTGACCAGAATTAATCACCTGTCCCTGGTTGCCCTCGAGAATCTTTAACTTTGGATAGTAAAATTTGTTCTTATTAAATATCAATTGGTGTGAATGATTCTTTAGAGAAAAAACTGGAATTTTGAAACACTTGAAGTATAATTTTCTTTGAAAAAGTCTGTCAAAGAATTTGAAAGTAAAATTCGAAATTACAAGGAGTGTAGTTTTCCCCTTATTCTGAAAACAAAACGAGTGCACATGGCTCCAGTCTCGTTTTTTTCAGATTACTTACAGTGTGGAAACAGGCCCTTCTGCCCAACAAGTCCACCCAGACCCACATCCCCATATTTACCCCTTCACCAACACTATGGGCAATTTAGCATGGCCAATTCACCTAACCTGCACATTTTTGGATTGTGGGAGGAAACTGGAGCACCCGGAGGAAACCTACGCAGACATGGGGAGATTGTGCAAACTCCACACAGAGTCGCCTGAGACGGGAATTGAACTCTGAAGCTGTAAGGCAGCAGTGCTAACCACTGTGCCACTGTGTTGCCCACGGAAGGAAGGATGAGGGTGATCATGTAATAACGTCCAATACTTTTGCCTCACCCCATTTAAATCAGAGAATTTACTTAAAAAGACTTGAGAATTTATAATGCTCAATAGATTATGAATTTGGGGTTTCTGAATTTGGAAGACATTAGGATTAATTAACCCATTCTTCCTGAAGCAGGATGTGGGAATTTTAACTTTGTTTCTCAGATACAGCATGGCACCTTGAAGAATTCCTGAATCTCTCTGTCAGTGTCACAGCACAATGATGGGTTAAAAATAAGATATCCCTTTGAAAATAAATTATAGTTAAGCCACCAAGCTGTTTATTAATAATGTACCTCAGTCTAAGATACTACTGTGAAAATTTAGAGTATATTGAATATCAGGTATTTTAAAAGTACAAAGCCTGGACACTAAAGAAATTATACTATGGTACCATTACTTGCATTACACTGTTGTATGCTAGCCCTTAGGCACTTAAACAGCCTTCTATCACTACCCTTGTGTCCTATTACTAAGCTAGTTTCTGATCCATCTTGCTAAGTTTCCCTTGATTTCATATGCTCGAACCTTCTCAGTCAGCCTCCATTGTGGGACTTTGTCAAAACCCTTGCTGAAATTCAAATTAACTTGATTAACTGAACTTTCCCCATTGACACACTTCATCACATTTTCAAAAAAATTGTCACACATTTGTCAGGCATGACCTCCATCTGACAAAGCCAAGCAAATTTTCCCTAATTAACCCATGCCTTTCCAAGTGGGTATCAATGTGCTCATTCAGTATTTTCTCCAATAGTTTCCCTGTCACTGATGTGAGACTCACCAGTCTATAATTTCCTGGTTCAATTCTACCAGCCCTCTTAAAAAGGTGAACGAGATTAGCCATTCTCCAGTCCTCTGGCACTTGCCCCATGGCTAGAGAGGAATTAAAAATTTGTGTCAGAGCCCCTGCACTTTCCTACCTTGTCTCCCATAGCAGCATGGCATGCAGTTCATCAGGTCAGAGGATTTGTCTGTTTTTAAGATGAACAGAACCTGTAATAGCTCCCATTTCCAAATGTGTAGGTTTTTCATTATCCCCTTTCTTAAATTCCACACCTATCCTTTTTCTTTACCAGTCTGAAGATGAAGAGAAGTATTCACTCAACACCCTTCCAATATCCTGCGGCTTCAGACACAGGTTGCCATCTTGGTCCGTCATGGGCCCTACTTTTTTTCTGTATTTATAAAGTATCTTAGGATTCTCCCTAATCCTGTTCACAAGTCCTTTCTCATGCCTCTGTTTGCGCTTCTAATTGCTTTCATAAAT
The DNA here is from genome assembly GCF_020745735.1 of Hemiscyllium ocellatum. Classification (NCBI taxonomy): domain Eukaryota; kingdom Metazoa; phylum Chordata; class Chondrichthyes; order Orectolobiformes; family Hemiscylliidae; genus Hemiscyllium; species Hemiscyllium ocellatum. Next base: position 75,012,543 of record NC_083417.1, read on the forward strand.
TCCCTCTTGCACTTCTTGTACTCATGGAGGGCAACAGCTGAATTGCTACCTTTGGACTTGCTAAAAGTCTTTGTCCAGTCATGGATTGTCTTAGCCATCCAGGATTCTCTGAACTTACCGCTCCTACATCTCCCTCTAAAGTACACATGTTTGACCAGCTCTTCCCAATTGCTCCAATGCAGATGTGCCCTCAAGGAATTGTCCCAGTCTAGTGTGGCCAGATTCTGCTTTATAAAATAAAATAAAATCTGCCCTCCCCGAATCCAAAGCCAGCTTTTGCAGGCCAACTTTATTCTTGTCACGAACAGATTTGAACTATATCATGTGGTCACTGTTGTTGAAATGGTGCCCCACTGTCACATCAAAAACTTGTCAAGCTCCTTTCTCCAGAACCAGATCCAGCATCACACCACTTGATAAGGTTCCCCACAGTAGACTATTGCCTACCTAGGCATGGCATTGATGGTGATTTAGCGATTTGGAGCAGAAATTAGCCAGCTGAAAGAAGACAGTGGGTGGTGGTTAATGGAAAATGTTCATCCTGGAGTTCCTATTCCAGTGGTATACCACAAGGATCTGTTTTATGGCCACTGCTGTTTGTCATTTTTATAATTGACCGAGATGAGTGCGCATAAGGATGGGTTAGTAAATTTCAGATGATACTAAGGTCAGTGGAGTTGTGGATAGTACCGAAGGATGATGTGGGTTATGAGAGGACATTGATAAGCTGCAGAGCTCGGCTGAGAAGTGGCAAATGGAGTTTAATGCAGAAAATTGTGAGTGATTCACTTTGGAAGGAGCAACAGGAATAGAGAGTACTGGGCTAATGGTAAGATCCTTAGTAGTGTAGATGAGCAGGCAGATCTCTATGTTTATGTACATAGATCTCTGAAGGTTGACACCCAGGTTGATAGGGTTGTTAAGAAGGCATACGATGTGGAGCTTGTATTGATAGAGGAATTGAGTTTCGGAATGGGAAAAATTGGGCTAAAGAATGAGTATCATGTGCACCTACTTTACAAACAACATAGTTTGGCTTACCCAGTAGATGGAAAATTCCAACACTTTATGTTCTGAGCTGTATGTAGCAAATATATTAGCAGAGGAAATCATATCCAAGCAGATTTCCCACCCAAATGGATTCAGGCCAAAGGATCCATTTCACAGGTAAGGTCATTAAGAAAGTATGCAAGCAAATAGAAATTCAACAAACATTTCACATAGAGCTCTTGCATGGTTTAAACAGTGAATCGAACATTAAAACTCCACAACAGGAGTTGGGAAAGGTGGGTAACATTCTTGCTATGTATCTTGATACTCTTTCCAGTAATTCCAAATAAGAATATGGGACTCACACCCTTGGAAGTATTGATTGGTCAAGCCATTTAATTGCTAGAATGAATAATTGCCAGTAAGGCTGATGTAGGACCACTTAACAGTAAAATCTATGGATATGTCAGGGACTTGAGTGAACAGTTACACCTGTTTTGGAATGAAGTCAAGTATGAGCAGGCAGTTAAGGACATGGAACAAGATCAACAGTTTGAAAATGACAGATACCAAGGATCATAGACAAGGTAAAGTGGGTCCAGTGGGCACCGATTTTATTTTTTTATTTGGCCTATTTTCTAATCAACCTGTTCAGAGATGTTATTACATATTTCTGGTGCTGCTGGAACTTGAGCCTGGGCTTCCAAAATTAAGGATAGGGACACTACCAGCATGCCACAAGACAGCATCTAGCACGGACTCTACGAGGTAATGATGATAGGTGATACATTTGTGCTGGTAGATATAAAACTGGGGAGTAGATGGGAATACTAGACACAATAAAAACTGCACTACAATTCAAAGGAGCTTTACAACATGACTGGCGGGATCAGTCAATATTGTTACAAGCAGGTCGTCATCGTGAATGGGAAATGCTGACTGTGAATGTAGAAAATAACACTTACCTGCACCCTGGACAATATATTCAGCTGCCCATGAGAGGAACAGGAGAATGAATCAGACAATGTAGCATCCACCAGTCACCATATTCTAATTACTCTGTTATTGCATCCAGATCACAGCATCATCGTCAACCTAAAAAAGCTGGGCAAAATGAAAGCGGTAATAATACCGATAGTTGGGAGTTTTGTACACCATGATAAACTGGGTATTAAATTCTGGTATGATTCTAAAGGAAACTGGTCATTGGAGGGGTCTGACCAGAACCGAACATGGTATGTAAGGAGCAGTGTGACCAGGGGTGGACACATTTCACTTGGTGAATATGATCAAAATTTCACAATGAAGTCTTGTTGTGATGTAGGAAATCTGGCAACTTCAATGAGCACAGAAAACTCCTGTGAGCAGCAACAGTTGTGATAAAAAAATCTGTGTGATTGTTAAGTTGCATTAATAGTGTCCAGAACACTAGGGTGAAATCCCCTGCTTTTATTCAAAATATTGCTATGGAATCTTTAACATCCTACTGATGGGGCAGATGAGGCCTTTCTTTGACATTTCATCCATCACTAGGCATCTCAGACAGAGTGAAACTCCCTAGCATTGAAAGCCCTGATTGTTTATCTCAAGATGGATCTGGCTACATTGACAATAAGAAATGCAGGTCATTTTATGAGCAAATCAGAACAACTCCAGATTGATTGAGAGCATGTGAAGCTGAATGGTGTTTGTACTAAAAAGCAAGGTTTTTCTTCAGTGTGGCAGTTGGCTTCTAGATAGGGAAAGGACCTATAAGGAAGAATAGGAATTGGTGTTTGCATTGAAGTATTTTGTCTTCTGCCTGATTCACCGAGTGGATAACAGCACATTAAATACAGTCTACGTTCAGACCACCCCCAAAGCATTGATGTTATCTTGGTTAAAGTCATAAGTGACTATTTCCTTGTCTTCCTTCAAAACTGTAAAAATCAACTTGATCGATTGCTGAACAAAAAAGCAATAAATAACTGAAGATCTGAAACAAAAACAGAATTTGCTGAGAAAACTCAGCAGGTCTGACAGCATCTGTGGAGAAAAAGCATTTTGAATTCAGTGACCCTTCTTTAGATCAATTGCTGCATTGTCTTGTACAATGCCACCTTTGTAAGGCTACATCTCATCAACAATGACAGTCAGCTCTGCAATAACGCAGTAGTTCCATTCTAGTGCAGCCCGGTATTATAGTGAAATTGCATAATAGCAGCACTGTTTAAACTAATGGGACCCGAATTGTATGAGCCTAACAACCTGGACTTGTTTTGATTTAGAGATGCCAGAGTTGGACTGGGGTGTACAAAGTTAAAAATCAGACAACACCTGGTTATAGTCCAACAGGTTTAATTGGAAGCACTAGCTTTCGGAGTGGTTGTGATGAACCATCTGATGAAGGAGCAGCGCTCCGAAAGCTAGTGCTTCTAATTAAACCTGTTGGACTATAACCTGGTGTTATCTGATTTTTAACTTTGGACTTGTTTCAGTTGTTCAGTTACTGCTCAGCGATAGGCTAGATGCTCTCTTCTCAATTGCTTTCACACAGTGCCCTCTGCTGGAGTCTCTCTGTATCATTGACACATATAAAATCTGTTATCAGTAGTTTTTAATCTCTCACATCTGTGTCGATAAATAAAATGGTTGGATTTTTCCCAATCGGGGAGTTGGTTTCTGGATTGTTAGAGGATCCAGTAGAGAAGGGTAGAAATGGGTGTTTGTACTGAACTATAGTTTAACCATAAAAGAGTTGTAAATCTGTGTAAGTTTTCTACTGGCTGATTTAGCATGTGGTTATCTCTTTATCAGCCACATTGAATATTCACTAGTGTAAACACCTTATTTAATGTCCAGTCTAATAAGAGTCCTGACTATTTTTAACAGTATTTGATCTGATTTCCATTCTACCCCCTTCACTATAAGTATCCTTGTGGACTTGTTGATTCCAGATCTGTAGTTGGATATTTTCTGGGGTTCAGTTCTTTAGATTCATGCACAATCATTTCAGGAGTTAGTCTCATGCCCAGTTCTTTTTTGTATATGTGGCCCTTGATACTCAACTGTATTCAATTGCACTGACAATGTTCTCCCCACTTACACATTTGATCTGTTAAGAAGTATTCTGCACTCATCCAAAAGCTGATATTCTAAATACTTCAAGTTAGGCCTGCAATTTATTTCTAAGCTTGTTAAAAATGCTGATGAAGCAGGGCTTATTGAAAGATTGCATGAAAAGGGTAATGGCGAGGTGGCTGGAGCCAGGAAACCAGTTTCACAATTTACAATGGAAAGTGTCAGAACAGTCATGAATGTAAGTAGGATGAGGTGAGAACAAGAATAGTCTTGTAGGAAGAAATAGAACAGAGAAGTACAGCACAGAACAGGCCCTTAAGCCCACGATGTGGTGACAAGACTTAATCCTAATGTAAAATATAGTAACTTAACCTACGCACCCCTCAACTCACTGCTATCCATGTGCATGTCCAGCAGTCGCTTAAATTTCCCCAATGTCTTCACTTCCACCACCTCAACTGGCAATGTATTCCATGCATTCACAACTCTCCGTGTAAAGAACCTACCTCTGATTCTCCTTTATACCTTCCTCCTAATATCTTCAAACTATGGCTTCTTATACCAGTCAATCCTGCCCTGGGAAAAGTCTCTGGCTATTGACTCTAGCTATTCCTCTCATTATTTTGTACACCTCAAAATAAATTCAGTGAAGCAGAAACCTGTTGAAATGATGGGTGTGCCACAATCCTGTTTATAGATTTTGGTAAGGAGGTAGAAGCAGGCTACACAGGTTTGGAGGACAATGATGTGGGAAGCTACAAAAGTAAAATCTGCAGAGAAGGTGAAGTCAGTGAAAGTCCTGGAATCAACAGCTTAATGTTCTCTGGTGGCGAGTGTTGGCACTAAACCACTGCAAAGTAGAGGTTGGCACATCAGCACCACCCTTATTAGCTACCTGGTCTCCATATAACTAGAGACAAAAAAAACTGAAGGTGCTGAAACCCAAAGGACACAAGCAGGATGGTGGAAGAATAGAGTACGCCAAGTAACACCAGGAGGTGGAGAAGTCAATGTTTCCAGTGTAACCCTTTTTCAGTTAGCAACCTTTTGTGGAGCGGGGATCACGAAGCTGAGCATAAGCCTTCCCAACATGTCCACTTCCAAGTTCATATTGGACAGGCCCAGTGGGAAGTGGAGGGATTCCTCTGGTTGCCTGCCTCTTCTAAAGTCCAGTTGCAATGTCTGTGTCTCTCATTACACTTCACACCTTCCATGAGCTGTAGGTATGTCAGGGACTGGAGTGTGCACTGGTTACTGGCACAATGATTTATTCCTAAACATTTATTAGCTATCTTTTATGGTTGTGGGGTTTTTTTTAGTTTCAGTTGTGCAGCTTTAAAAGACAGCACTTTTCATGTGTTTTAGGTTAGGGAAGCAGTGGCAACATGGTTAAATCACTGGTCAAGCAGTCCTGACTAATGACATGGATTATTTTCTAAATGGAGAGAAAGTTCAGAAAGCTGAAATGTGAAGAAACTTGAGAGTTCTAGCCCAGGATTCTCTTAAGGCAAACTTGCAGATTGAGTCAGTAGTTAGGAAGGCAAATACAATGTTTGATTCATTCTTTAAACCATACAATGCTGGCATTTATTTTTAGAGGACTAGAATATAAAAGCAGGATCTACTTCTGAGGCTTAATAAAGCTTTGTTCAGAACACATACAGATTATTGTGAGCAACTTTGTGCCCCATACCTCAGTAAGGATGTACTGGCCCTGGATTGGGACCATAGGAGGTTCACGAAAATGATCCCAGGAATGAAAAGCTTAACGCCTGAGGAACATTTGAGGGCTTATGGCTAGGATAAATAGACAAAATCTTTTCCCTGGGGCCAGGGAGTCCAAAACTAGAGGGCATAGGTTTAGGGTGAGCAGGGAAAGATATAAAAGAGACAAAAACGGGTAACTTTTTCTCGCAGAGGGTGGTATGTGTATGGAATGAGCTGCCAGAGGATGTGGTGGAGGCTGGTACAATTGCAACATTTAAGAGGCATTTGGATGGGTATATGAATAGGAAGGGTTTGGAGGGATATGGGCCAGGTGCTGGCAGGTGGGACTAGATTGGGTTGGGATATCTGGTCGGCATGGATGGGTTGGACCGAAGGGTCTTTTCCATGCTGTACATCTCTATGACTCTATACCTGATCAAATTTAGAAGATTGAGGGGGATGTAATTGAAACTTACAGAATACTGCACAGCCTGGACAGAGTGAATGTTGGTAAGATGTTTCCATTGGTAGGCGAGACTAGGACCAAAAGAGCACAGCCTTAAAGTAAAGAGAAGATCGTTTAGAACGGAGATAAGGAGAAACTTCTTCAGCCAGAGAGTGGTGAATCTGTGGAATTCATTGCCACAGAAGGCTGTGGAGGCCAGGTCATTATGTACATTTAAGATAGAGATAGATAGGTTCTTTATTGTCAAGGGGATCCAGGGTTGTGGGGAGAAAGTGGAGGAATGGGGTTGAGATACTCATCAGCCATGATTGAATGGCAGAGCAGACTCAAGGGGCCGAATGCTATCATTTCTGCTCCCATGTCCCAAAAGTAAGGTTCTGAGGATATGGGCTTGAACCCCACCATGGCAGATGGTGAAATTTAAATTTGATTTAAAAATCTGGAATTCAAAGTAAAGAATATTGAATGACGGCCATATAACCATTGTCAAATATTGTCACAATCCATCGGATTCACTAATATCCATTAAGGAAAAAAATTACCGTCCTTACCTGGTCTGGCCTACATTTGACTCTAGCCTCACAGTGATGTAATTGACTGATGACTGACCTCTGACATGGCCAATCAGTTCTAGGGTAGTTCGGTATGGGCAACAAATGCTAGTTTGCCAACAGTGCTCACATCCCCTGCAAGAAGTTTAAAAATGGTTTGCTGACTCCACATTGATTGATGTAGAAAGTTAATGAAGATTCAATTGGGATTGTATTACTTCCACAGCTTTTAGCAACAACTCTGTATTTTTTCCATTACCACCTTCATTTATTCTGTTACCATCTCCTTTTGCCTTGCTTGTTTATGATTTAATGTCTTCCTCCTTTCTCTCTCCCCCCTCCCATTTCTCCTGTTGTGTAATAAAACCTATCTAACTTTTCCAATCTGATAAAAAGTCATTGACCTGAAATGTGAACTTTGTTTCTTTTTCTGCAGATCCTCCTTAAACCACAGAGTAATTGCTGCATGTTGCTTTGATAACACTTATTATTTAGATGATATGTGTCTTTTCAGTTTGGTCATGTTTAAATTAGCACATTAGTTTTATTTATTTCCTTGGGTTTCAGTTTCTTCATTGATGCATTATCCCACTGTTCCCCTCAAAGCTAACTGAACACTAATGTACAGGCTGGAATGCATTTCTGTGACCATTGGTAAGTCTGGAGCAACCTTCAAGCACTCAGGTGGCATGGGGACAGACAGACTGCCTGTTCTCAAAACATTGGTCCTAACGTCATTTGCCAGGACTCGTAGTGACCTGTGTAATTCTTTGCCTGTGTGAGACCATTCTGGTTTATTTTCACTAGGTACCACTGGCAAGCGATCATGCAGAACCATGCTGTACTCCTGTGTCAGTTCTTTAGGGTTGGGAGAGAGGAGCGGGAAATGTTGAATGGTTTTGTGATCCATTTCTCTGGGCCCAGAAGGTCTAGGTTCAGGTCCCAGAGATGTGTTGTAACAAATCTGAGCACGTTCATGGGTCTTACGGCGCATGCAGAGTATCCCTATGTTTCAATGACAGAAAGTGATAATTGAATACTGCATGATATTCATGGTCAAACATTTTGATTAATTGTAAAATCTTCAGCATTTATACTGTGCAAGTTCAACAGGTAATAGGGAAGTCAAATGGAATGTGCACAAGGGGGATGGAGTATGAAAATAGGGCAGTTTTGCCCAAACCACACCAAGCACTAGTCAGACCACAGCTGGAATACTGTGAATAGTTTCGGGCCCTTTACCTCAAGAAAGGAATCCTGGCAGTGGAAGGAGTCCAGAGAAGGCTCGCTAGGACAGATTATTCTCTAAAGAGAGATTATGTAGATCAAGCCTATATTCATTGGGATTTAGGAGAATGAAAGGTAACCTTGTTGAAACATACAAGGTTGCTGGAGGATTTGACAGGGTAAACGTGGAAAAGTTGTTGGGTTTTTTAGGAGAGTATGGGACCAGAGGGCATAATCTCAGATAAGGGATTGCCCATTTAAACAGAGAAATTCTTCTCCGAGGATTGTGGATCTGTGGAAGTCATTACAGGACTGTTGAGGTGAGGTATTTTCATAGCTGACAGAATTTTAATAAGTAATTAAATCAAGGATTGTGGAGAAAAGACAGGAAAGTACAGCCCAGGATTATCAGATCAACCATTATCTCATTGAATTGCGGACCAGACTCGATGGGCTCCTGCTCCGAGGTGTTACACTGTAGTACGTTTCTAATAAACCAACAGGTTCTCTCCCACTGAGTCGCTGTCAGCAAGATAACCTTATCAATGGAAGTGAAAGTCCTTTGTAATTTTTAATCCAGGTGAATGGGCGCACAGTTTTTTTATTGATTTATTTTTGCAATGTCATTTCCTGAATTGCGATATTGCTGATCAGGTGACCATAAACTCATAAAACGGTGGGTGGGGTGATGACTTTGCAGAAAAGAGTTCGGCGTGTTAGCTAACTAGTCAGTTAGTTAATGAGTGTGAGCTGCACAATGGCCGACAACACTATCTTGTACTGGGGTTCGGGCTCCCCTCCCTGTTGGAGAATCATGATCGCCTTGCAAGAGAAGAAACTATTTGGGATCCCACAGAAATTGCTGTGTTTTGACAAGCAGGAACACAAGTCACCGGAGGTGCTGGCTCTGAATCCCAGAGGACAAGTAAGGCGGCTTTTAATCATCTCAAAGGATTCTCTAATCGATTCGAAGTCTCTAATCGGTTTTAGTCCAGTACAAGTGGGCAGCTCGCAGTTCTGAAACTTTTAATTCGGAAGGAACCACTTTCAAGTCAGTCTGGAGGTGAAACCTGTGCGGGATTTTCGACCTTGTGGAGTAATTACCCCTCTTTTTAAAAATATATTGCAGCTGCCAAGCTTCAAGCACAACGGGAACATTGTGAACGAGTCTTTCGCAGCCTGCATGTACCTGGAGGTAAGAATCGGCCCGATCGAAACAAGACACAGCGTCAAGTTCCAGTCCTCTCGAGTCTAGGCAATCGGGGAGTTCCATTATTGAGAGGCCGTGGGTTCTCCTGCTGGATCACCCGGCACACGGCACACGGCAGGACCGAACCTGCCCCAAAGTGCAATCCGCAGATTGCTGTGAAGCCTCCCAAGGGGGAGTAGCTAAGGCACTCACTGAGCTCCTCCTGGCCATTGGTCCAAAAATGGACACACACTACTCCAGGGAGGAATAGGGCCAAAGTAAACACAAATGCTGGAAGGAGTCAGCAGGTCTGGCAGCGTCTCTGGAGAGAAAGCGTCACCGGAGCCGAAACGTTCACTCTGCTTTCTCCTTCCAAATGTCGCCAGAGCTGCTGAGAGTCACCAGCGATTTCTGTTTCGATTTCCAGCATCCGCAGTTCTTTGTTTCTAGAACATGTTGCTGGCGCTCCTTTTGACCCCCTTAACCGAAAACCAGCATGTCACTTCCCAGTTTTTATACTTCTGTCTCCTAAACTGGAATCAAATTTGATGAAAATTTCCAGCTCATGGTGAGAAGTGGCGCTGACACAGTCCGTGGACTGGGGACAAAGGTAATGGGGGGGGGGGGGGAAGGTCCCATTGGACCGGGGACAGAGGTGAGAGAGGGGAGGGCCCCATTGGATTGGGGACAGGGGCGAGAGAGGGGAGGGTCCCATTTTGTGTGTGTGTGTGTATATGTGTGTTGGGGGTGGGGGGGTGGTCCCAGTAGATTGGGAACAAACGAAAGCTTTCAGAAGATCCTCGGATATTGGCAGGGTGAGACTGGACAGGAAGAAATGTGGAAGTTGAGGTAGGAAAGAATTGTGTCCCAACAGGAACAGGTTGAAAGTTTGGGAGTACCACACCTGTCTTGTTTATGACCTTGGCGGAAATAGGTTGAAGTGAGATTAGGATCAGTTGCATTGGAGGCAGATAACCACAGGAGATGAGGGCACTGACCATTCCCCAGAAATAATAAGGGGCCGGGTTAACTCCATCAGCTGGATGGTGGTTTGTAATACAGAGTGACACCAGCACTAATGTGCAAGTTTAATTCCCATCCTGGCTGCGGACACCCAACTTCTCAACCTCACCCCTCACCTGAGACATGTCATTGCAGCTCCTGACAAGTTTCTGTTTTCCCATTTACTCCTGTTCCACATAGTGCGGAAACAGGTCACACCAACACTCCAAGACCATCACACCCAGACCTGTCCCATGACCCCATTCCTGTAACCATGCATTTCCCATGGCTAAGACAGCTAATCTACACATCCCTGAACACTATGGCCAGTTAGTATGGCAATCCACCTAACTTGCACACCTTTGTCTGTGGGGAAAGTGAAGACTGCAGATGGAGGAGATCAAAGTCAAAAAGTGTGATGCTGGAAAAGCACAGCCAGTCAGGCAGCTTCTGAGGAGCAGGAGAGTCAATGTTTTGAGCATAAGCCCTTCATCAGGAATGAGCTCTTCATCTTTGGACTGTGGAGGAAACCGGACCATCCAGTGGAAACCCTCACCTTGTCTCTCTTGTCTGCTTCCATCATTCCTTCTATTATTTCATCTTTCCAGCCTCCCACCTATCTCTGACCTTCCCTTATGTTTCATCCTCTCCTTTCCTTGCTTCTGTGCATGGTTTAAACCTGGTCATTTACTAACTTTTGATCGTCATGATGACCTAAACCCTGAACTGTATTTCTGTCTTTCTCTTCCTGAGGACATTTCCTAACCTGCTGACTATTTCTGATGTTTTCTGCTGTTGGACTGCATTGGTAGCCCAATGGGACTGAGTTTTGTACTATGGTGCCAGTGCAAGCTTCTGGTGAGTGACCTAACATGGAGGGTGTTTATGTTTGATAGTAGGTCCAAATTAAAGACATGTATGAAGTTACAGGTTAGCAGTCTGATTTTGGAGTCTTTTGCAGTCTTTATGGAGTTTCAAAATCAGGTTCAGATGTTTATCAACTTTGGTGAAACAGAACTAAGCCATTTGGTACATTAAGTCTGTTTTTCCATTCAGTGAGATTATGGCTGACTTGGTAATCCTCAACTCCACTTCCTTCCATTATCCTATTGATTAAAAGTCTGTCTGTCTCAGCTTTGAATATACTTAGCAGCCCAGCCTCAACACCCCTCAGCAGTGAAGAATTCCACAGATTCACTACCCTCTGTGAGAAGTCATTCCTTCTCATTTGTCTTAAATGGTCTTGCTCAGAAATTAGGCCCTCTGGTCCTGGACACTTATAAAGGAAAGAAACCTCTCTACATCTACCCTGTCTGTACCCCCTCAGAATATTTCAAGTTTCAATAAGTTTGCCTCTCATTCTTCTGTACTCTAATGAATACAAACCCAACTTAATCTCTCTTCATAAGAAAATTCTTCCATAGCTAAATGTCTACTGAGCTTTCTCTAGAATGCCTCAAATGGCAGCATATCCCTCCTAGATAAGGGGGATCAAACACTGTTCCCATTTTCCTAGGTTTTGCCTGACTAATGTGTTGTGAAGTTTTAGTAAGATTTATTTTTATATTCCATTTCCTTTCCAATAAAGGCCAATTCCATTTGCCTTCCCCATTACCTGCTGAACGTGGATACTAGCTTTTTGTGATTCATTCATGAGGATGCCTAAATCCTTTTATGTGAAAGTTTTCTACAGTCTGTGCCCATTTAAAATAATAATCAGTTTTTTAAAGAATTCTTCCTGCCAAAGTGCATAACCTCCTATTTTCCCATCCAGTATTTCACCTGCCAAGAATTTGCCCACTCACCTTAGCTGTCAATAGCCCCATGTAAACTATTTATGGCTTACTATTTGTTTTCCCACCTATTTTGTTTTGCGCCACCTACAAACTTGACAACCGTTCATTTGCTTCCCTCTTCCAAATCATTAACACATTGTAAACCATTCTGTCCCATCTTATCCCTGTGACCCCACTAATTACAGGTTGACAGCCTAAATCTGCCCACTCTATCCCAAATCTGTTTTCAATTAGTTAGCTAATTATCTATCCATACTCATCTATTATCTCCAGCACCATAAGTTCTAATCATATTAAGTAACCTTATATGTAGTAGAATAATAGAATCCCTACAGAATGGAAACAGGCCCATCGGCCCAACAAGTCCGCACTGACCCTCTGAAGCGTATATCGCCCAAACCTATTCTCCAACCCTATTACTCTACATTTACCCCTGACTACTGCACCTAACCTACACATCCCTGAACACTGTGGACAATTTAGCATGGCCCATTCAGCTGACCTGCACATCTTTGGATTGTGGGAGCACTCAGAGGAAACCGACGCAGACACAGGGAGAATGTATGTACTCCTCACTGACAGTCGCCCAAGGCTGGAATTGAACTCAGGTCTCAGTAGTGCTAACCACTGAGCCACTGTGTCGCCCTTTATTGAATGCCTTTTGGAAATCCAAATAATCATCTACTAGTTCACCTTTATCTGTCCTGATTGTTCCCACCTCAAATAAGTAATAAATTTGTCAAGGATGATTTCTCCTTCATAAAGTCATGCTGAGTCTGATCATATTACATTTTTCTAAATGTTATTGCATCCTTTTATAATAGATTGTAACAAATGTTAATCTAACTGAGCTATAGTTATCTGTTCTGAAAACAACAAATACTGGAGATCACAGTGGGTCAAGCAGCATCCATTGGAGACAGTAAGCTAACATTCGAGTCTAGATGACTCTTCATCTGAGTTGACATGAAGTTACAGTTATGTTTTTGTCTGCCTCCCTTGTTGATTAAATGTGTTATGTTGGCATTTTTCCAATCCTCTGGAACATTTCCAGAATCTGAGGACTCTCGAAAGATTACCACCATTGTTACTATCATTACATTCACTATCACTGCTTCCTTTACAGTTCTAGGATGCAATACATCAGGCCCACTGAATTGATTGGCCTTTAGCCCAATTAATTTCCCTAGTACTTTTTCTCAAATGGTAGGTAAAGTATTTCTTTCCTCTCCCCCAGCAATATTCTCAGGACTGGTAAAGTGCATCACTGTATTAACTAAGCCAACACCAGTTAGGTGTAAATCAGTTCCTAAATTGGTTGCTTTTCTTGTGTTCCATCAAATCGTACACCAACATCCAAATTAATTTTGAAACTCAATTAAAACTGGCTGGAATATTCTTGTGCTTATATAAGGGGATTATTCATGCCGTGTGATATAATTGAGTTTCGACTGTTCTTAAAGCCATCAGGCCAGTGAAATATCAGATATGTTGTGAAATATATCTCGTGGCGTTAGCAACTTTATCTCTGCCTATTTAACCATTACTGCCAGATAAACCAGGTCCAGGTGCAGAAATGACCAGACATTTGGGAGTTTGTGCCCTGGCTAACTACATGAACAGGAAAGCAAATGTATTCAAATAGCTCTCAACAAAATATTCCTCAGGATTGCTTTGCATGTTTATCTGGTCTTTCTTTCCCAATTCCCTCCTCCTCGGCCCTACAGAGTCAGTATAAATCCCAAGGCAACCAACTGATCCCAGACGCACCAGCCGAACAGGCTCTGGTCTACCAGAGAATGTTTGAGGTTATAACTCTGCATCAGAAGATGGGTAAGTTCCTCATTCTGAACCATTGTATCACTGTTTCATTCATTCAGCCTGGGCAACTCACTCGTGTTCTGTGCAGTGGGTTTCAGGAGGTGGACAGACTGGAGTAAGGTTGCTGTTGGATCCTAGATATTGTTGGGGAGAGTGATGAAGTGGAAGGAACATGCGGTGGGAGGGTGGGGATGCTGAATATTGTTGGGAGGGTAATGAGGGGAAAGGAAAGTGTGGAGTAGAGGGACGGAGGAGTGATGAAGAACGGGCAGGTGAGACAGGAAGGAGGTGGAGGGGACTAAGGAAAGTGGGGGGTACAAAATTTAGAGTAGTCCAGAAGGAAAAGAGGGTAAAATGGCAAAGGAGCATATAGGGAGAGAGAGCATAAGATGCTGAGGGACGGTAAAGTTGGTGATGGTTGAAGTGGAACAAGGTAGAAGGAAAAGGGAGGATCAGAGCATAGAAAATATGTACAGGAGTAGGCCATTTGACCCGTTTGGGCCTGCACTACCGTTCAATATGACCATGGCTGATCATGCAATCTCTGTATCCCAATCCCTCTGTATCTTGATACCTTTAAATGCAAGAGCCACATTCAGCTCCCACTTGAATCTATCTAATGAACTGGCCCCAACAGCTTCCTGTGGGACAGAATTCCACAGCTTCACAACTGAGTGAAGATGTTCTTCCCCATCTCAGTCCTGAATGGCTTACCCCTGATTCTTAGACTGTGACTCCTTTTTCTGGACTTCCCCAACATTAGGAACATTCTTCCTGCAACTAACCTGCCCAGTCCCATCAGGATTTTATGTTTCTGTGAGATCCTCCTCATTTTTCTAAATTCCAGTGAATACAAACCCAGTCGACCAAGTATTTTTTCATATGTCAGTCTGGCCATCCTGGGAAATCAGTCTGGTGGACCTTCGCTGGACCCCCTCAATAGAAGGAATGTCCTTCCTCAGACTAGGAGACTAAAACTGCATTAAACACTCAAGGTGTGGCCTCACCAAGGCCCTGCATAACTGCAGCAAGATATCCCTACTCTGATACGTAAATCCTCTCGTTATGAAGGAAGCATGTCATTAGCTTTCCTCACTGCCTGCTGCACCTGCACGCCAACCTTCATTAACTGTTCCGCCATGTCACTCTGGTCTCGTTGCACCTCATGTTTTCCTAAACTGACACCATACAGATGATAATCTGAATTTGCACCTGCACACACACATCATGGGTGCTGGGGAAAAATAAGCACTACCGCAGTTAGAGGGAGTGTAGGAGAAAAAAAAACAAAAAAAGAAAAATCTGAATTTGTGATCAAAATAGAGAACCTCACCTTTATCCACATTATATTGTATTTGCCCTCTCAGCCAATCTATCCAAGTAACCCTGCAGCCTCTTGACACCATCCTCACAGCACACAATATTGCCCAGCTTAGTGTCATCTGCAAATTTGGAGATCTGGCATTCTATTTCTTCATCCAAATCATTAATGTATATTGTAAATAGCTGAGGTCCTAGCTCTAAACCTGTGGCATCCTGCTTTACCATTGCCTGCCTCTCTGAGAAGAACCCGTTTATTCCAAGTCTCTGCTTCCTGTCTGCCAACCAGTTTTCTATCCGGGTCAATACAATAAGGTACCATGAGATTAGTCAGCAAAATTAAAGCTCATGTGTGAAACTTTGGCAAAAGTTTATGAACATGGTAAAGGAGTATTCAGAAACCCATTTGCACAGTCGTTGCACACAACACACTTTGTTCAGAATAAAAAACAGGAAGAGCTTCCATGGATTAAGGATCCAAATAGAGTAATTAAATATAAGAACAAGGAGGTAATGTTGGAAATATATACAGCATTGGTCAGGCTACAGCTGGAGTACTGTGTGCAGTTCTGTTCACCTCGCTACGGGAAGGATATGATAGCATTAGATGGGATACAAAGGAGGTTCACCAGGATGTTAGCTGGAATGGGAAGATTGAGCTTTAAGGAGAAACTAGATAGGCATGGATTTTTTTTTAAATGAGCAAAGAAGACTGAGGGGACACATGATTGAGCTATATAAGATTATACGCGATATGCACAGGGTGAGCAAACAGCAGCTGTACCAGTTAGTTGAGGGGTCAATTACGACAGGGTAAGGGGCAGGAGATTCAGAGGGGATTTGGGGAATAAACTTCTTCACTCATTGGGAATCTGGAATGCATTGCCTGGGAAGGTACTGGATGAGTACTTCAAGTATCATAACACTTTAGCGCACCTTTAGTGGTAGTTGAGAGCGCAGTGCTGGAAAAGCACAGCAGATCAGGCAGCATCCGAGGAGCAGGAGATTCTCTGCCTGACCTGCTGTACGTTTCCAGCACCGCACTCTCGACTCTGATCTCTAGCATCTGCAGTCCTTACTTACTACCTTTTTAGTGGTAGTTATGTTGGTGCAGATGCGATGGACTGAAGGGCCTTTTCTGCGCCGTATGAATCTGTGAAATGGTTTATCAGATGCTCCACCATTTCCCTGAAGCTGGACCCAACTCCTGCCAATCTGTGGCCTCAGAAGTCCCTCTTACAATCTTCCTTAGCAAAACCCAGCAAACACCTCTGGTTCAGACAATTATATTTGCATGTACACTGCTTTCCCAGTTGGGAGCTGATAATTTGGAAAGGCAAGAGAGTTGTTTATCCTTGTTCCTGTTGTAAGAATTGTTCCAAATTGACAGTTAGCAGTGAGTAACTCACCTGAATAACAGTGAGACTGGAACAGTATCCAGTAGGGAATGGAATTCTGGATGTACTGGGGAGCAGAACCCATTCTAATTTAATTGTTATTGTATCTGCAGCTGATTATGCTTTCTACAATTGGAGGGTCCCAGAACCTGAGCGACATGAAAGTGCCCTGGCAAGAAATAAAGTTGCCTTGACATCCGAGTTTACCCTCTGGGAAGGATATCTAGGGAAGGTAGGTTTCTTATCTCAAAGGGAACTGAAATACAATGAGCAGCAAGTGATGCTTCAGTATAGAATGAGGGTTATAAACAACCTGTAGCATTGTATTCAGTTCGACACACCCCACCTTTGGGATGATACATGAGCTTTGGAGGAGAGGGATGAAGGTAAGGTCTTTGCTGAGGACTGATCATTTGTCCTCAATGAGGGGGAGGGTTTGAGATTGACCAATCCTGTTTCACATAGCAAGTGGAATGGGATTGAAGCTGACCAGTCCTGTTTGACTAAGGTTCCTGTGGTCAGTTAACAGGACACTTGCATCCTGTTGGCCTGGACTGACTTCAAAACCATGCCTTGGACATGATTGGCATAATATTATATTAATACAATACAATGTAGGACAGGAACAGATCCTTCAGCCCACCAAACCCGCATTAATTCCTAATCCTTACTTAGACCTGCTACTTACTGTCTATATATGGTTGCTATGCCTCTGTTCACCTCCTGTTCATGTGTCTATTAAGATATGCCTTAAACATTGCTAATGTATCTGCTTCCACCACCTCCACTGGCAGTGCATTCTAGGCACTGTGTAAAAAATTTTATCTGCACTTCTTTAAACTTTCCCCTCTCACCTTGAACCTCTTGTAGTTGACCTTTCCACCCTGGTCAAAAACCTCTGACTATCCACTCTATCTCTGTGTCTCATAATTTTGTAGACCTCTGTCAGGATGCCCCCGCCTCAGCCTCTGTCTTTCCATGAAAACAATCTGAGTTTTTCCAGCCTCTCGTAACTAAAGCCCTCCTGACCAGGCAACATCTTGGTAAACCTTCTCTACATCCTCTCCAAAGCATCCACATCCTTCAGGTAATGTGATGACCAGAACTGCAACATACCAAATGTGGCCGAACTAATGAGAGTAATGTATGTGCCATTCAGATACGTGTGCTGTGATATTCCCATAATTGAACCCAAAATTCTTCTATAGTTTGCAGTTTGAGCCTTGGCGGCACAGTGTGCAATTGGGGTATGAATCATCATCATCAGTAATCTGATGGCAAATGGTTTCCAACTTTAATATAATATTTGTGTCAAAATTTAAAATTGCCTTCATTTTCTTTTTACTGATGGGTGTATATAAGTATGGCTGGACGTAAATGAATGGGATCTTCTGAGAGTTTTTCATGGCAGCACGATGGCTCAGTGGTTAGCACTGCTGCCTCACAGCACCAGAGACCTGGGTTTATTTCCAGCCTTGGGCGGCTCGCTGTGTGAAGTTTGCACATTCTCCTCGTATCTGCATGGGTTACATCTGGGTGCTCCAGTTTCCTCCCACAGTCCAAAGATGTGCAGGTTGAGTGAAATGGCCATGTGAAATTGTCCATAATGTTCAAGGATGTGTAGGTTAGGTCAGGGGTACATATAGAGTAATAGGGTGGATCACTCTTCAATGTGTACTTGTTGGGCCAAATGGCCTGTTTCCACACTGGGGATTCTGATTCTTATCATTTTCTGTGCAGACACTCCTGTTTCCTCTTTGCATTCAACTGCAGAGGGAATAGGAATTGATTTTAATCTAGTTGTTGGCAAAATTGGATTTCTGTTACTGTCCATTGTATCCAATTCCATCTCCCTATACTGGGGTCATTCTATAGCAGTTCCAGTCAAAATTGATGGCTGTGGATCCTCAACGCTTAGAATTGGAACTGTCTGACAGAGAGCTAATGCTTTTGGTTTATCAGTGAACAGATATAATCTCATCCTTTTTTGTCTTCAGATGGGACCCCAATCATATATAGCTGGGAAAAACTTCACCATGGCTGATATCATGCTGTTCCCACACCTGGCCCTGTGTGTCCGATTTGGGTAAGTTACTGACAGTTTTATTGTTGAATGTGAAATATCTCCGTAGAAACCTCTGTCTTGGTTCAATATCTCGAGGGTTAGGTAGAGTACTCATTCCTGGCAAGGCCCTCAGGAAGGATAAAGGAAGCAGAAAATAATTTAAACTAGAAATTAAGAAGACTAGAAGGGGTAGTGAAATATCCTTGGCATGTAGCCATGATATGGGGGTGCCAGTGTTGGACTGGGGTGGACAAAGTTTAAAAATCACACAACACCAAGTTATAGTCCAACAGGTTTATTTGGAGGTACAAACTTTCGGAGCACCGCTCCTTTCATCAGGTGATGAAGGAGCAGCGCTCCGAAAAGTTGTACCTCCAAATAAACCTGTTGGACTATAACCTGTTGTTGTGTCATTTTTAACTGAGACAAGTGGAATTAAGGAGAATGCCCAGGCATTTTACATGTATATTAGGGGTAAGAGAATAACTGTGGAAAGGGTAGATTCATAGCAAGCGAGAGGAAATGGGTGAGGTCCTTAATGAGTGCTTCACATTGACATTCATCAAGGACAAGGATATAGATAATGGTGAGGTTAGGGATATGTATGTTGATATTCTGGGGATGTCGATTTATTAAGAAGGAAGTTGATTGTCTTGAAAAACAGTAAGGTAGATAAATCTCCCTGGCCTGATGAAATCTATCCCAGGATACTGAGGGAGACAAAAGAGAAGATTAGACTTACAGTGTGGAAACAGGCCCTTCGGCCCAACAAGTCCACACCGACCCGCCGAAGCGCAACCCACCCATACCCCTACATTTACCCCTTACCTAACACTACGGGCAATTTAGCTTGGCCAATTCACCTGACCCGCACATCTTTGTGACTGTGGGAGGAAACCGGAGCACCCGGAGGAAACCCACGCAGACACGGGGAGAACGTGCAAACTCCACACAGTCAGTCGCCTGAGTCGGGAATTGAACCCGGGTCTACAGGCGCTGTGAGGCAGCAGTGCTAGCCACTGTGCCACCGTGCCTCCCACAAGATTGCTGTGCTCTTGTCTGAGACCTTTGTGTCCTCTTCAGCCAAGGCAGTGGCATCTGCTGTGTCTATCTCAGATTCTGAGGTATCTTCAATGCTTGACAGAGAGGGAGACCCCATGCATTTTGGAATAGTTAGAAAGGCTGTCGAGGAGCTGGACACCATTTGTAAGTTTGCAGCTTTCATATGGTTTATGGCTTGCTCAGGACTGTCGGACCTACCTGAACTCTGTATGTCACTGAACCTGACTTCGTGTCGACTATGTCTCTTAATCATGCTATCCCTTGGTTCCTACACCAAACTGAAGTAAACTGTCTCTCTCACTTAGCAGTGTCTTCTGTCCGGCATTGGTATTCTTGTTTCAATTTCAGCCTCTACCACCATGTCTGGGAAAACCAGATCTAACTTAATTAACTGTACCAAACTCTACCACTTCCTCTGGCACTTCATTCCATACATGCACCACCCTCTGCATGAAAACGTTGGCCCTTAGGTCCCTTTTAAATCTTTCCACACTCACCTTTAAACCCTTTAGTTTTGGACTCTGCTACCCTGGGAGGAGAAAATACTTTGTTGTGGTTCTGTTCGCCGAGCTGGGAATTTGTGTTGCAGACATTTTGTCCCCTATCTAGGTGACACCCTCAGTGCTCGGGAGCCTCCTGTGAAGCGCTTCTGTGATCTTTCCTCCGGCGTTTATAGTGGTTTGAATCTGCCACTTCCAGTTGTCAGTTCTAGCTGTCCGTTGCAATGGTCAGTATATTGGGTCCAGGTTGATGTGCTTATTGATTGAATCTGTGGATGAGTGCCATGCCTCTAGGAATTCCCTGGCTGATCTCTGTTTGACTTATCCTATAATAGTAGTGTTGTCCCAGTCAAATTTATGTTGCTTGTCATCTGCGTGTGTGGCTACTAAGGATAGCTGGTCATGTCGTTTTGTGGCTAGTTGGTGTTCATGGATGCGGATCGGTACCTGTCTTCCTGTTTGTCCTATGTAGTGTTTTGTGCAGTCCTTGCATGGTATTTTGTACACTACATTGGGTATCAGGTCCTCCGTTCTGGTGAGTTGTTGTCTGAGAGCGGCTGTTGGTTTGTGTGCTGTTATGAGTCCTAGTGGTCGCAGTAGTCTGGCTGTCAGTTTGGAAATGCTCCTGATGTATGGTAGTGTGGCTAGTCCTTTGGGTTGTGGCATGTCCTCATTCCATTGTCTTTCTCTTAGGCATCTGTTGATGAAATTGCAGGGTTATCTGTTTTTGACGAATACATTGTAGAGGTGTTCTTCTTCCTCTTTTTGCAGTTCTGGTGTACTGCAGTGTGTTGTGGCCCTTGTGAATAGTGTCTTGATGCAACTTCTTCTTTTGTGTGTGTGTGTTGGGGTGGTTGCTTTCATAATTTAGGACTTGGTCTGTGTGTGTGACTTTCCTGTATACCTTTTGTGGTGAATTCTCCGTTAGGTGTTTTCTGTACCATCACGTCTAGGAATGGGAGTTGGTTGTCCTTTTCTTCCTCTCTAGTAAATCGGATTCCTGTGAGTGTGGCGTTCACTCACAGGAGACTTCCAAGCACTGAGGATGTCACCTAGACAGGGAACGAAATGTCTGCAACACAAACTCCCAGCTCGGCGAACAGAACCACAACAACGAGCACCCGAGCTACAAATCTTCTCTCAAACTTTGAAGAAAATGCCTTGCCTGTTCACCCTATCTATGACTCTCGTGATTTTATACACCTCTCTAAGGTCACCTCTTGGCCTCTGATGATCTAGGGAAAATAGCTTCAGTCTATTCAGCCTCTTCCTATAACTCAAACCTTCCAATCCTGGCAACATCCTTGTAAATCTTTTCAACCCTTTCATAATATTTTTCCGAGCAGGGAGACCAGAATTGAATGCAGTATTCCAGAAATTGCCGAACCAATGTCCCGTACAGCCGCAGCATGATGCTCAACTCCTATACTTAATGCACTGACCAATAAAGGCAAATATACCAAACACTACCTTCACTATCCAATCTACCTCAACTCTACTTTCAAGGAACTATGAATTTGCACTCCGAGGTCTCTTTGATCAACCACACTCCCCACTTAGTGTTTTAAGTCCTGTCCTGATTTGCCTTTCCAAAGTGCAACACTTCACATTTTTTCTAAATTAAACCTTACCTGCTACTCTGTAGCCCATCAGCCCACCTGATCAAGGACCTACTGTACTCTGAGGTCACCTTCTTCACTGTCCACTATGCCACCGATTTTGCTGTCATGCAAACTTACTAAACATATCTCCTATGTTCATATCCAAATCATTTATGTAAATGACAAAAAGCTGTGGACCCAGCACTGACCCATGTGGCACACCACTGGTCACAGGCCTCCACTTCGGAAAACCACCCTCTACAACCTGCCTCTGTCACCCACCTTTTGAGCTAGTTCTGTATCCAAATGGCTAGTCTCCCTGTACTCCTCACCTTGCTAAACAGTCCGCAATGCGGAACCTTGTTGAACAGCTTACTGAAGTCCATATAGTCCAATGCTCTGCTTTCATCAATCTTCTTGTTTCCGCAAAAAAACCTCAAGTTTGAGTCTTCTCCCAATTGGCAACTCTGCTGGAGCTGTCCCTACAGATGTTTTAGGGGTAGTCCTATAATCAAATAGGAGGAACTAAGACTGTATAGTTTCTAATGACTCCATAAATTGTTACTTTAAGCCTGCCTTTGAAGTTTTTAACTGCTCTTTCTGTCAGACCAGTGGATGATGGATGGTTTGGAGCTGTCCTTACACAATTTTAGGAAATACTCCAGTTCCCTGCTGGTAAATGATCGCCTGTTATCTGTGATCAACACTTCTGGAGTCCGTGTATTGTAAAAGATGCCCACAGTTTTTCTGTCAGCATCCTTGTGTTTGGTGAATGAACTCTGTGCATGTCCAGCCACTTTGGGTGGGCGTCCACAATGACTATGAACATTGACTCTGCAAGTCCTTTCATGGGCTCAATGTGTAATCGAGTCCAGGGTTTATCTGGAGGAGCTGCTGGTGGTAGTTTTGTCCTTGTTGGCACTTTGGACACTACCTCACCAATGCCTCATCTAATCCTGGACATAACTACTCACCAATATTTTCCTTTTGAAAACCCCTGGATGCCCTGGTGGAGTTGAGGCAGTATGTGTCAGCAACTTCTGCTCAGCACAATCACTCTTGCTCCACATAATAGTATGCCTGCACTGTGATCTGGTCCCTCTGGGTCCAAAAAAGGTTTTAGTTCTGGTTGTGATGGCTCCTTTGTTTTCCCCATCACTACCAACTGTTTCAATTTTGCTAGGACCAGGCCATTAAAAGTGTGATATTGGCAGCTGTGGACTGGAAGTGTCCAGAAAATTTAAAACGATTACAGACTTTCCAATGGCAATACCACTGATGGTGTATCTGCCAGGGGGATGTAGCTCATGCATCAACATTTACTACTTGGCCTCCTGCACAGTGTTCCAACTTGTAATTATATGCATTTGCTAGTAGAGCCCACTGCTGGATTTGAGCTGAAGCAATGGGCAGCACAACCTTGTCCTCTTTCAGTAGACCTAGCAAGGCTTTGTTGTTTACTATTATTACAAATGCATGTCTGTTAGAGGTATTGGTGGCACTTTGACTCCAAAAATGACCACCAAACCTTTCTTTTCTATCCGGAGGTATTTACGGTCTGCATTAGCCAAAGTCCTGGATCCATATGCGAAGGGCCATTCCTTTCCATTGGGCCACCTATGAGCTAATACTATCCTGATGCTGCACAGGGAGGCAGCGCATGTTATTACCAGATCTCGTTTGGGATCAGAGGGTGTGAACACTTTAGAGGATGATAGCAGCTTCTTCACTTCCTTGAAAGCCATGGCTTGGTTTTGTGTCTGTTTCCAAGACTTACTCTTTTTAAAAGTTTGTGCAAAGGTGCTGGGAGGGAGGCCAGGTTGAGTATGAACTTTCTTTAATAATTCATCAGCCAAAGGAAAGACGCGGGGGCGGAGGCACCTTTTGATTGCCCTCACTTTATCGTTCAATGGATGTAACCTGGTTTTGTCCAATCTATTACCGAAGTGGGTCACTTGGAGTATCTGGAGCACACCTTTTTCTTTCTAAGGCGTTCACCCATGTCAGTGAAACATCTAAGGACAAGGTCCAAATTGTCTAAGTGGTTTTTATTAGTCCTCCCTCTAATTAGCAAGTCATCTAGATAAATTGTGATCTGTGGTAGACATTGTAAAATGCTCTCCATTGTCTGCTATAAAATGGCACAGTTTGACCATACCCCAAATGGCTGCCTTGTATATTGGTACAAACCCTTGTGGATATTAGTTGTAGCATACTTCATAGAATTTTCATCTAATCAGAATCGCAAGTACACATGGCCCATGTCCAGCTTCATCACAGACAACGCCCACGCCCCCACCCCCCTCCCAAATTGTGTATAAATCCTCTGTGCAAGGGATTGACTATTTACCTAGCAGCGAAAAGCAGCTTGCTATGTTTAAAATCACACAAAGGTGAACTGAGCCATTAGGTTTCACAATCTATATGATGGATGCTGGCCATTTTGCAGACTGACTGGTTTGATGATTCTTTCGCTTTCCAGCCTTCTGATTTCTGGCTCTGGCAAATGGTAGTGTGTGGGGCCTTGCAGAAACATAGAATTACTTCCATTCAACATGCAAGTGGCTTTGGTTCCTTTGGTAGTCCCTAAACCTTCCTGAAAAACATTAGGGAAATTATTTAGGACTTCCTTCCGGCAGCCATTTTCCAATTGAAAAATGTTGAGCCAATCTAGAATCATCTAATGTATAGAGTGTGGAAGCAGGCTATTCAGCTTATCGAGTCCACACTGATCCTCTGCAGCACATACCATCCAGACTCCCTGCGTCCTATCCTTGCAACTCTGCATTTCCAATAGTCAATCCACCCAACTGCACATCTTTCAACTGTGGGAGGAAATACAGACATTGGGAGAATGTGTGTGGAATTTGCACAGTCACCCAGGTTAGAATCAAACTTAGGACCCTAGTGCTATGAGGAGGGGGCTGGGGCAGTGCTGACCTCTAAACCACTGTCTGCACTCAGTGACTCTTTCTCAACCAAATTTGCCCCATCACGGTTGAGCCTGAACCTCTTACTACAATCATAAAAGACCTGAAGCAAAGTTCTACCCCCTATCTATACAGGTTCCCTGAAATTGGTTCTCAGTCTGACGATGCCTTGCACAAACCCGAGGGTTAGAGCCCAGAGAGAATTTTGTTTAAATATTGGTTCTGCAATCACTGAAATGGTTCTGTAGTAGAACTGGGTGTCTGTTTAACCAGATGTTTATTTTGTTTGGTTCTGATTTGAATGTTATTGAGCCATTTAACTGTTTCATCCCAGATGTAGTTGAATTTTCCAGGGTGTGCACTCTCCTGCATATCAGCCTATGAGTTCCGTTACTCCACTTAAGTCTAATGGGACTCTTTTGATGTCTCGAGTCTATTTACCTGCAGCAATCACAATGTCTTGCCTACCTTAATCCAAGTTTTAACATTTAGATGAGGCTTGGTTTTGCTATGGCTGACCTAGAGTCCCTCTGTTCAGGATATGTACTAACTGAGATTATACAATTGCCTTCACATAAATAGTATTCCCCAAGCTCAATTGGATTTGCGAGGGTGTCTACTTCCATTGAAAATCCCTGCAACTCATATACTCCATTTCCTGTATTTTCCCAATGGTAAAACCAGTTGTCATGCCTGTTTGAAGTCCAGTTGGATTAGTAGGCGCTCTTGCATGGTTATATCATTAATCCTACATACCAGACAGTCTGTCAGCATCTCATTAAGGGTTAAACCAAAGTCCTATGCCTCTGCCAGTTGATCTAACCTCGTCAGAAATCCTGACTGATTCAGTTCTTCTGGAATTGCTGAGTAAAACTGATAATATTTCAGAATTAGAGGAGGTTTGGGATCATAATATTCCTTAACTAAATCTGTCAACTCTTGAAAGGTTTTGGTATCTGGTGCCTCGGAAAGTTAGGCTTCTAATAATGAGAAAAGCTGTCAGCTGTATTTGTTACTTTTCACCTGCCCCTGATTTCTTTGGCAAAAGTAGCACTTTCTTTCCACATACTGGGTCAATCTTTGGCAGGATCAAATGAGTCAAGTTTGCCAAATAAAAGCATGATGCCAGAAATGCTTACCCCCCAACTCAAAGATGGCTGTTGCAAGCAAATCCCTTCCAGTGCATGCTTTACTCTTGTTGCTATTGAAATAACTCCACAGAGGAGGCTATTGTGTCACCAAGCCACCCTTTATTCACATATGCACAATATGTGCATATATGAAGATGCACACTAATTCAGCTCCCTCTGAGCACGCTGTCAGAGTGAACAGGATGTCTGCCACTCCTGTTTTTATTTTTCAGCCAGGGATCCCTAACTGGGGGTGTTAATCTGGTCCAAACAGGGAACTTGTACACTGAGGTCCATCTGGTTGACCTCATTACAATTGCTACCTGAAGGATATGGAGGATTTGGAGTGATTGCAAAAGAAGTCCATCAGAATGTTGCCTGGATTAGAGTGTATTAGCTATAAAAGAGGTTGGACAAACTTGGATTGTTTTTGGTCGAGCTGTGAAGGCCGAGGGTTGACCTGGTTAAAGATTATAAAATTGTGAGGCATAGTTTGGATGGGTAGTCAAGAGTTTCTTTCTTCCCGGGGTGGAAATGTCAGATACTAGAGTGCATAGGTTAAGGTGAGGGTGCAAGATGTTTAAAGAAAATTTGCAAGGAACGTTTTCTACATTCAGCACGGTGGGTGCCTGGAATGTGGTGTCTTAATTCTGAAGACCAGATAACTTGATTTAAAACCTGTAATGCTAAAACTCTAATGCTTGTTTATGAACTTTGGATTGTAGACTGTCGCAGAAGCGATATCCATACCTGCTTGATTATTACAATCGAGTGAAGGAGCGACCCAGTATCCAGGCGACCTGGCCCCCTCACTGGAAGGAAACTCCTCCAACCATAGACCCCTTGAAAGAGGTCTGAGCTGCCATCTAGCACTGTCCTGTTCTGACTAAAATAACATATCCCCTATGAACAGAGTGATCATCGTACCATTTATTATATCCTCTTTGATACAGTACATGCTGTTTCACAGGGAGGCAAATTCTAATTTGTCTTGTTTACTCCTGGGACTGTAGGTTTTATTAAACATATCAGATGGATGAGCTATATTCATTTCAATATCTGGGTGTCACGGTACAATCATTGTTAATAAGAAAAGGTACTTTGTAGCAAAAATAAAGACTTGATATGAAATATGTTGAATGATATACTTTTCCTTCACAGGCATATTTGTGGTGAGAATTATTATCTTCCCACACTCTAGTGCCCTACCAAAGTCAATACTGTTTTCTGGGAATGTTCCACTGACATTACAGGGGACCAGTCAGCAAGCCCATTGGAAGTCACTCCCTCCTCTTCAGGGTGCCTTTTACAGTGTGGATGGTGATAAGTCTGTAAGGGTTAATCTGTTGTTTGCTGTTCTTGATTTCTGTTTCATTTTCACATGATGAGAGACTACGATGAAGCCCACCCTAACAATCTCATGCCACACAGTAAATCAGCAAAGAGGCTCTGAGGAACTTAATAACATCTTTCCAACAGTCATTTCTAGCAGAGACAATTACTACAGGAGAATTAATAGTTTACCCAATCGTATACATCATTCTTACAAAACAAGAGCTGTTCATTGGGACTTCACCCCCAAAATGCCAATGGAATGAGCTGTTCCAGTACTGATTCCCTTGCATTGAATTGTCTGCTGCCATTTTTGTTGGTCTAACTTGGAGTAACCCAATAGTTACATCATTTTCTGTGACAGTGCTGACTGAATGCAATACCATTAGCAGAATGAAGCTTGCCAAGTTGTTGTTAGACTTTGTAATTCTACAGCACTGTTGCAAATTCCCTGAAGATATTTCGCCAGCACTTTCCAAATGCATGACCACTACCAGCCAGAAAGACAAGGGCAGCAGACACATGGGAAAAGCACTGCCTGGGCAAGTTCCCCTCCAAGCCAATCACCACCCTGACTTGGAAATATCTTGCCACTCCTTCACTGTCGCTGTGTTAAAATCCTGGATTTCTCTAATGACATTCTGAGTCAATATGCAGATTGCAGTGGTTCAAGGACGCAGCTCACCAGGGACAGGCAATAGTTACCTGGCCAACCAATGTTTATGTGCCGCGAGTACAAAAAATGTACTCTCTATTCACTGACCTACATTACTCTCTCACTCTCTACACATTGAACTAGATTCTTTTATCAACCTGTATTCACAAATCTACATTACTGCAACACCCATGAATCACTGACGTGCACTACTCACCGACCTACATTTCTATATCACCGACTAGTCACTGACTTTTATTTCTCTATCGCCCCCTACCCACTGAATTGACTTTACTGTGTCATTTTCTACTCACTGACATACTTTCTCTTCATCTACACATTGAATCTACGTTACTGTATCACTGTCTACTCACTGACCAACATTCCTCTATCACCTATTCACAGATGTAGATCAGTCTGTATTCCTGTACTCTCCTCTATTACCTTCTATTCACTGACCTACATTAGTCTATCTCTAAACACCCTCTCCAGTCACTGACGTACATTCCTCTGTCAGCCTATTATCTGTGATTATATATCCTCTGTCATGTTCTATTCACTGAATTACATTAGAATATCACTTAACTCATGGACTCACTTTCCCCAGACACCCTGTACTCACTGACTGACATTCCCATATCACCTCTAGTTACTGAGCTACAATCCTCTTAACACTATCCACTCACTGACCTACATTTCTCTATTTACCTTTACTCACTGAATTAACATTCCTGTGTCACTCTCTACTCACTGACCCACATTCCTCTTTCACTGTCTACTCATTGAATCTACGTTACTGTATCACTGTCTACTCACACCTACATTCTTTTATCACCTACTCACTGATGCACATCAGTTTATCACTCTGTAATCGTTGATCTACATTCCATTATCACCTTCTATACATTATTCCTAAACATCTTCAACTTAATGACATACATTTTCCTTTATCACCCTCTACTCACTGACCTACATTCCCCTAACCCTCTTTATTTGTTGACTGATATTCTTGTTACCCTCTTCTCGTGGACAGATTCCCTTATTACCCTCTACTCACTAACCTGTATTCATCAGTCACCCTTTACTCACTGACCGTCATTACCGTAACACCATCTAGTCATTGACCTACATTAATGTATCACTCTCTAATCTCTGACTTATATTACCCCTCACCTAGGTGACTGTAACAACATCTACTCACTGACCTGCATTCTCCTATCTTTATCTGCTCACTGACTGACATTCCTTTGTCATCTTTAACTCACTGAGGTTTATTCCCCTACTCTCTTACCAATTTTTATATGTGCATCATAGAAAGCATTCTATCTGGATGCATCACAACATGGTTTGGCAACTGCTCTTCCTAAGACTGCAAGAAACTATAGAGAGTCATGAACAAAGCCCCAGTCCATCATGCAAACCAGCCTTCCATCCATTCATCCTATCTATCACTTCCAACTGCCTCGGGAAAGGAACCAATGTAAAGTCCCACCCACCCCAATTACATTCTCTTCCACCCTCTTCCAAGATACAAAAGTACAACCAGATTCAAGAACAGCTTCTTCTCTGCTGTTATTTGACTTTTGAATGAGCCTTAAATTTAATGTTGATCCTACTCTCGGGTATACCTTTTCTGCAAACGTAACATTGTATTCCTCACCCTTTTCTCCTATGTTGTGCACTTTGTATGGTACAACCTGCACTGCACATAAAACACTTTTCTCTGTACCTAGGTACATATGATAATAAATCAAATCAAATCACCTTTTACTCACTGATCAGCACTTCTCATTCACTGTCTACTCATTGATCTACATTCTCTAACCTTCTACTCACTGACCTGCATTACTCACTCACTGAACTATATTATTCGATCACCTTCTACTCACTATATTACAGTATCACTTTCTAGTCATTGACCTACATTCCCCTTACATCCTCTACTCACTGACTTACATTACTTTATTACCCATTACTCACTGACCCACATTCTTCTATCCGCTATTGTGACCTATATACCCTCATCACTGTATACTCACTGACCTACATTCCTCTATCATATTGTATTCAATTATCTGCATTATTCTGTAACCCTGTACTGTGTTAGTCTATAACCTCTATGCAATGAACTACATTTCACTATCAAACTCCACTACTAATCTACATTCCTGTATCACCCTCTATCCGTTGACCTACATTCCCCTATCACCCTCTACTCACCAACCAACATTCCTCTGTCATATTCTCCTCACTACATTTAACCCTCTAATCAGAAGGAGACTGGGCCAAAAGGAAACAATCTGAACTAGTAGGAGGCAGACTGAAGAATCAGGAAATAGAATGCACCAAGAGGTAGAGTGAAATAATGGGAGTCAAACTGAACCAACAGAAAATAGATGGAATCAAAAGGGAGCAAACAAAAGCAACAGTAAGTAAACTGGAACCAGCAGGAATTGGACTAAACTCACAGCAAGCCCAAAGGTCAAACACCCGGCTTTTACAGCCTCCCCAAGCGCACAAACCAGACCTCCCCCTCAGACACTGGTGATGCAGGCACACCAACAAAGTGCTACACCACAGACTGAACCATCTTGTCACGAGTTCAACACACTCCATCCACTCAAAACAGGGATTCCTCAACAGAGATACAAAAATCAATGAGGATGAAATGATGGTCTAAATCAACATTACAGTACTGTTCACCTCTACTAACATTACACTGGTGAAGGAAATACAATTCTATACAAATCCACAACCCAGACTGCCAATGAAACTATCAGCAAAGATAGTCAGCATATTGTCTTTAATGACCAGGTGTACGAACAAATCAATGGGTTACCCATGGGCTCTCCAAGTCTGGGCTTATTGCTGAATCAGTAATGCAAAGGCTAGAAAGCACAGACTTCCCCCAGGTCCAGCCCAAACTATGGATCAGATATGTGGATGATACCTTTGTTATCATCAAACGGTCCAAGTTGGAAAGCACATACTACCTTATTAAGGGATCAAGTTTGCCAGAGAAGAAGAGAACCACAACCAGCTCCTGTTCTTATATTAGATCACTTATAGTGTGGAAACAGGCCCTTTGGCCCAACAAGTCCACACCAACCCTCCAAAGAGTAACCCACCCAGACCCATTCCCCCACATTTACCCCAGCACCTAACACTCTGGGCAATTTAGCATGGCCAATTCACCTGACCTGCATGTTTTTGGACTGTGGGAGGAAACTGGAGCACCCGGAGGAAACCCACGCAGACACAGGGAGAACCTGCAAACTCCACACAGACAGTTGCCTGAGGTGGGAATTGAACCCAGGTCTCTGGCGCTATGAGGCAGCAGTGCCAACCACTGTGCCACCGTGCTACCCATGACATACTGGTGGAATGAACGAACAGTGAATTCCTTACCAGTGTGTATAGAAAGGCTACATACGCAGATCAGATTCTTAATTACAACAGTAACTACCGTAACGTCCACAAACAGAGCTATGTCATGACTCTGTTTAATGGGCTATAACACACTGCAACACCCCAGAGCTTCGCAAAAAAAGTGGAGCACCTTTTAAAAAGTCCCTGTGAATAATGGGTACCTTAACAGTTTCATCCACCGATACCAAGCATACAAGAAGACTCTGTGCCCCAACACACTGACCACCCAATGCTACATTAGAAACATCTCAGAACCGACTACAAGACTCTTACATCCTCTGGGAATAATGACAGCACACAAACCAACAGTCACACCTCACCAGCTACCATCCAAGACAAAAGAGTCCATACCCACTACATACAGCAACTGCAAGAAATATTATCTAAGACAAACAGACAAGAAATTCACCACCAGAATACATGAGCAATGCTTGCAACAAAATGACACAACCAGGTCTTCCTCATGTCAATACACACCGATAATGAAGGACACCAATTCAACTGGGACAGGCAAAACACAGACAAGCTCAGGAGTTCCTGGAGGCCTGGTATTAATTCCCTGGTGCCATAAACAGACATGTTGAAACAGACCCCATCTACAGACCACTACAGTACAAATCTGGAAATAGGACCGCCCAACATAAGAGACAGAACCGTGGATATTCAGAATAGTGCTTCATATAAAGGCTACACAGCACTGAAGATGTCACCCAAAAGGGGAACAAAACGTTTCCAAAAAATCAACCAGCTCAGCAAACCAGCCAATGACTCCAACCACCAACTCGAGCTACAGATCTTCACAATAATGTCAAATGCTGTATTTGTTCCAGCTTCCACCTCTTCCTTTAGCAGCTCATTCCATACACACATTTTCTCCATGAAAAAGTTGCCCTTAGGTCACTTTTAAATGTTTCCCCTCTCACCTTAAACCTATGGCCTCTAGTTTTGAACTCCCCTACCTTGGGAAAAAGACACTGACTATTCACCCTATCCATGCCCCTCATGATTTTATAAACCTCTATAAGATCACCCCTCAGCCTCTGACTCTCCAGGGAAAATAGTTCCAGCCTATTTAGCCTCTCCCTTTAGCTCAAACCTTCCAAACAGGGGGGCATGGTTAGCACTGCTGCCTCACAGCACCAGGGACCTGGGATCAATTCCCTCAATGGGTGGAGTTTGCACATTCTCCCTATGTTTGTATGGGTTCCCTTTGCGTGCTTTAGATTCCTCCCACTGTCCAATGATGTGCAGGCCAGGTGAATTGGCTATGCTAAATTACCCATAGTGTTAGGTGTGTTGGTGAGGGGTAAATAAAGGGTAGGGGTCTGGGTGGGTTAGTCTTCAGACAGTGGGTGTGGACTTGTTGGGCTGAAAGGCCTGGTTCCTCTCTGTAGGGAATCTAATCTAATCTTAAAAGAAAACCCCAGCAATATTCTTTTCTGGACCCTTTCAAGTTTAACAAATCTTTTGTATACTTTGGAGCCCAGATTTGAATGCAATATTCCATAAGTGGCTGAACCAATGTCCTTTACAGCTGCAACAGGACCTCCCAACTCCTGTACTCAATCCACTGACCAATGAAGGGAAGTAACTAAAACACCTTTTTCACTATCATGTGTACCTGTGATTCCACTTTCGAGAAACCAGCATCTACAGTCCTTCCTTTCTCTTAGTTCCTGAACAAACACTGGGCAGAGGTGGCTAACAGAACCAACAGGAGACAGAATGAACCAATACAAAGACAGAGTGAACCACCAAGAGACAAAGTTAAAAATTGCGCAACACCAAGTTATAGTCCAACACGTTTATTTGGAAACATTAATTTTTGAAGCACTTTAACTTTGTCCACTCCACTCCAACACTGGCATCTCCAAATCATCAGGAGGCAGAGTGATCCTTCTGAAGAAGGCTCACTGGACCCGAAATTTTAACTCTGCTTTCTCTCCACAAATGCTGCCAGATTTGTTGAGGTTTTCCAGAAATTCCACAGTTCTTTGTTTTTTTTGTTTTTTTTGTTTCTGATTTCCAGCCTCTGCAGTTCTTTGGGTTTTTTTTGATCAAACAGATGGCTGACTAAACCAACAGAAGGCAACTGAGTCAACAAGAAACCAACTGAAGCAACAAGGAGGCAGAATGAACTGATAGGAATCAGACTGAAGGAATTGAGCATCGAATTAACTAAAGAACTGCAAATGCTGAAGATCTGTAACTAAAACAGAATTTGACAGAGAAACATAACACGTCTTGTTCCATTTGTAAAAGGCAAACAAAGATAATGTCTTGAATGGGTTGCCCTTATCAGAATCAACTGGGAGCAAACTAAACCAATAGGAACTAGACTGATCCAACAGGAGGCAGAGCGTAGTAAAAGGAGGGCAGAGTGAATAAACAGGATGCAGAGTGGACCAACAGGTGGCAGATTCATCCCACAGATACCTGTCTGAACCAATAGGAGGCACAGTGACTCAATAGGAAGCAGATTAAACCAGTAAGATTATATTGGTCCAATAGAAAGCAGACTGAAGGAATAAGATTTGGATAAACCCAAACGAGGCAGACTGAGACAACAAGAGGCAGATTGAAGCAATATGTGGCAGGTTGAAGCAACAGGAGGCAGGGTTAAAGAACAGGAGGCAGGGTTAAGGAACGGGAGGCAGGGTTAAGGAACGGGAGGCAGGGTTAGGGGACAGGAGGCAGGGTTAAGGAACAGGAGGCAGGGTTAAAGAACAGGAGGCAGGGTTAAAGAACAGGAGGCAGGGTTAAAGAACAGGAGGCAGGGTTAAGGAACAGGAGGCAGGGTTAAGGAACAGGAGGCAGGGTTAAAGAACAGGAGGCAGGGTTAAGGGACAGGAAGGAGAGTTAAGGGACAGGAAGGAGAGTTAAGGAACAGGAGGCAGACCAAATCAGCAGATGAAAAGAAGCAGCAGTGCTGAAGAAATGTCATCAATCTGACTTGTTAACTATTGTTCTGTCTGCATAAATGTTGTCTGACCTGTCAAATCTCATCAACATTTTATGTCTTTAGATTTCAACATCTGTAGCATTTTGTTTTTTTGTTGGAGAAACAATAAGTTCAGATAGACCTGCAATGACCAAAGTAGCCACAGAAAAATTCTGAAGAAGGGGCACTGGACTCGAAACATTAACTCTAATTTTTTGTCCACAGGTACTGCCAGGCTCCAACAGTTTCTGTTTTTGTTTTAGATTTCCAACACCTGTAGCTCTTTATTTTATAAAAATAGTTCAATAATCAGATTGAAATAAAGAACACCAGACAATGGCTGAGACAGAATCGAGGTTTCATTTAGAGTTGACATGAGCCAGGCAGAACTTAAAGGAGCAAAGGAAGGAAGCCACACAATGATGAGGGCTTGTGTTGGGTATAGGAAGACTGGTTTCAGTACAGTATAATGAACAATGACCACTATCTGAATATAAAATGCTACAGATTCAAAGAGCTAGGTTGTAGTTGAGTTTTATTGGTCTTGTACAATAATATGATTTAATAATACAATCAGATTGGCAGCACCTTTTATTCCAGTTCCAATACTTTCCATTCTGACCAATCAGTAAATATAAATTCTAATGAGCAAACTAATACTCATCTTTGTAAGACATACCAATCTAACAATTAATTATGATTGAGACATGTTTATCAGTGTTAATAGTTGGCAAACATTCATTTAAAAAAATCTGTCCACACAAAAAGACAGAAAGGAATTTAGAGTCAGAAACATTGATTACTCAAACAGAATCATAGAAACTTACAGACAAGTCTGAATCTGTTATTATTTCTATCTGCTGTTTTCTCATCCTCTAATATTTGACCCATCTGTTTTAACATTATTTCAAGAGCTTCTTTTACCCCCTTTCCATCTAACATTCCAAATCCACACAATCTCCATTCAAGACCTTACCAGAGAAAATCATTCTCCATCTTCAAAACTCCTCAGAGATGACCTCAAAATCATCTCTGTTCATCACAGGAGTCTAAAATAATACAATCTTTCTTCATAACTGAACTCAGTCAACCCTGGTAATATCATGATAAACTTCCTTTGCACCTTTTTGGGTATCTATCTCACCGATCAACTTTCTGGTGCAAGAAATTCATTCTTGGTCTCCAGGGGACGCCCACAGTATAACACCCGCACGACTGCAAGCAGGCACCAACAATGATTGACAATATGATTACTGATAACGTGTGCTTTGTCGTCTTGTGCTTTTACTCTGTAGGAGCCTAAAGTGAGGTGTGTCTCACATTGATCGGGCTGCAGCGCATATTTCATTATTATCTCAATTCTGCCTCAATTAAGTGTTCATTCATTAGTACAGTCACAATGCATAAGGTACCTTTAGATTTTCAAATACCAATGTATGAGTTAAGGCAAAACATTAACTGGAAAACACATCATAAAACATAAGCTGACAATGGATGAAGCTGTTGAAAAGTGTGGCTCTGGAAAAGCACAGCAGGTCAGGCAGCATTCAAGGAGCAGGAGAATCGACGTTTACGTCATAAGTATTTCAACAGGAATGAGGGGATGGGAGGGCTAAAATAAATAGAGGAATGGGGATGACGCTGTGGGTGAGGTAGCTGGGAAGGTGATTGGTAGATACAGGTGGGGTGTGAAGGTGGTAGGTCAGAGGGGAGGGTGGAGTGGATAGGTGGGAAGGAAGATGGACAGATAGGACAGTTGAATAGGGCAGTGTCGAGTTGGAGGGTTGGATTTGGGATAAGGTGGGTGGAGGAGAGATGAAAAACTGGTGATGTCGACGTTGATGTTGTGTGGTTGGAAGGTCCCGATGCGGAGGATGAGGTGTTCTTCCTTCAGGATCTGGGTGGCTTGGATTTGGCAGTGGAGGAGGCCCAGGACTTGTAGTCCTTGATGGAGTGGGAAGGGGAGTTGAAGTAGTCGGCCAGAGGGTGGTGTATTTGTTTGGTGCGTGTGTCCCAGAGATGTTCACTGAAATGTTCCACAAATTGGTGTCCTGTCTCCCAATGTAGAGCAATGAACACCGCAGATGAGGTGTTTGGGTGTGCATGAAAATGTCTGCTGAATGTTGAAGGATCCTCTGGGATCTTGGATGGAGGTGTCGGCGCAGGTTTGACAGCTCTTGTGGCTGCAAGGGAAGGTGTTGGGAGTGGAGGGTGGGTTGGTCGGCTGAAGCTGCTAACAGCAGGACACTGAGGGACTGGTAGGTCTCTGCACACATTTCAAAATGTCTGAAAAGAATTAAACATAATTCAAAGCAGCAAGAAACAGTTGGGTGCAGAAAAGCCAGGAACTGTCATTTAGGGTAATAATGACATGAAATGTACTTTTCTTCTTTGCTCATTGCTTTTGGCTTGTTTTAATTTTATATTAAAGCAATGAATTCTGTTCACTAAATCTTCACAACTGTGCCAGTCAGCATTATGCAAGCTCAAAGCGAGGTCTGATTAGACTGACTTTAAAATCGCTTGTTCCAGTGATATTTTGCTTTAGCAGAGAGTGTGAGGCCTTTGGGAATGGAACGTGAAGTGGAATCAGTTCTAATGCAGGGGAATGGCCAGCTCCAGCTGTTATTTCACTAGCGGCAGAACAAGGAGAAAGGGATAAATGAGCACATTCTTCAAATCCTCTCTGAATTTGCTCTGAGTTACGACATAAATACAGGTGTTGCTGCAGGAGCTGAGGAGCTGCAGCATCGGCCCAATGTACCCAATAACAAATGGAAGGCGGTTTTTGAGAAGCCGATCAATGATGTGGTTTAATGTAATTCGCTCGTGAATGGTGTACACAGCTTGTGTCATCCACAGCAATATGAAGCTGGCAGAGATACTGAAGAGAAGGAGGATAGACTTCCTGCGGTTCTCCATTTCTGAATCTTTCTGATTCTCCTTATCACCCTGACCCCGCAGCCTTCTGCGAGCTTTACTCGCCAGCAAAATATTCCGGACAGTCAGAGCATTGAGGAACGCAATCAGAACGAATGGGAGCAGTGGGGTAGTGATGCGATGTAAGAGGTCAAAGGCCTTCCAAAGGGGTGAGCTGTAATAACTGAATTTAACCATACAGAATAAAGGTATGATAAAGAGATAAACAGGATCATATCGATAATACCAAGGGATGTTCTTCAGACAGCTCAGGACAGTCACTGTTCCGATAATCACCACTGCAGTTCTCCAGGTACAATATTTAGTTTTCAGCTTCTGACAACAAATGGCTACAAATCGATCAAAAGTAAAAGCCACTGTGAACCAGACAGAAAGGTCTGTGGCTGCATGAGTGAGGCTGTCAATGAGACCACACAGGGTGATGTCACTTGAAAAAAGTACAGTGGAATAAAGTGGAATGATCTGATTCATTATCACATCAGTGAGAATAACGGTTAGATCAGCTGATGCCATAACCAAAAGGTAGCAGGTGATACATCGGGACAGACCACACTTTCCTCGTATTAGGATCAAAATCACCAGCAGGTTGACTGTGAGAAACCAGAATAATAGCAAGAAAAAATTATCAGAGTAGTAACAAAAATTAGATATTGCATTCAAAGGAATTAACATTTTTCTCTGCTGCATTCACATATAGAATTGACAAATCTCTAAATCTGTCAGTACTATGAAATCAGGCTTATCTGCAAACATATGTGCTGCCAATGCCTGAACCCTTCACAACTAAAACCAATCAGAGATGTCAAGGGAATAATTCACCTTGGATCACACAATTAACTTCACCAGTACGCAGGCAATTTGATTTATTTCACATAATACCAAAACTAATGACGCACTGGTTAGTCAAGAGGTATGGAGTTGACTTGAGCTTCAGATCAAGCTCGTCTATTCAGTCATTGTTAGAATATAAGCAAAAAATTGGAATGTTAAAAATAAAGGACAAGGCGTGGTGCAAGTTATTGTTAACCAATTGTGACAGAAAGGGACAGACTGTACAAACATGAAAAGGGTGGGGCTGTTAATGAAGGATGTTATCAATTCTGGAGTGAGAAATAAGTTTGCTTTGATGCATCAAAACGTAGAATCAGTTTGTGGATGAGAAAAGCAAAGGAATAGAGTAGAAATTGGTTTTGTTCTCCGAGCAGCTACACTGAGTATACATCAATGAACATTGATGACCCAAAGATTGGTGGAGTGGCAGAAAGCATAAGGGACTGTCAGAGAATACAGGAGGGTATAGATAGACTGGAGAGTTGGGCGGAAAAATGGCAGATGGCTTTCAATCCAGACAAATGTGAGGTGATGCATTTAGGCAAGTCTAATTCTGGGGCGAATTATACAGTGAATGGAATAGCCTTGGGAAAAGTTGATGGGCAGAGAGATCTGGGAGTGCAGGTCCATTGTACCTGAACGTGGTACAGGTGGATAGAGTAGTCAAGAAGGCATAAAATATAAGAGTGGCAAGTCATGTTAAAATTGCATAAGACATTGGTTCAGCCGCATTTAGAATACTATATACAGTTCTGGTCGCCACATTACCAAAAGGATGTGGACGCTTTGGAGAAGGTGCAGAGAAGGTTTACGAGGATGTTGCCTGGTATGGAAGGTGTCAGCTATGAAGAGAGGTTGAGTAGGTTAGATTTACTTTCACTAGAAAAAAGGAAATTGAGGGGGGTCCTGATTGAGGTTTATAAAATCATGAAGGGTATAGACAGGGTGGATAGAGATAAGTTTGCTTTGGGTTTTTCCCAGGGTGAAGGATTCAATAACAAGAGGTCATGCTCTCATGCTGAGAGGTGGAAAGTTTAAGGGGGATACATGTGGTAAGTACTTCACACAGAGGGTGGTGGGCATTTGGAATGCATTGCCAGCAGGCATGGTAGGTTCATTTAAGAGGCATCTGGACAGATGGATGAGTAGGTGGGGAGCAGAGGGATACAGATGCTTAGGAATTGACTGACAGGATTAGACAGTACATTTGGATTGGCTCAGGCTTGGAGGGCTGAAGGGCCTGTTCCTGGGCTGTAAATTTTCTTTGTTCTAACACTAGGGTCTTTTAAGAAAAGTTACAATGATCAGGGGAATTGAAATTTTCATATTGACTGGACAAGTCAAGTTCGAGAGTGTGTTGCTGGAAAAGCACAGCAGGTCAGGCAGCATCCGAGGAGCATAAGCCCTTCATCAGGAAAGTCAAATCGGGATAAATCAAATTGATAAAGTAGGCTAGAGGGTGAGTTAGGACATTTTCATCGAACAGTACTTTCTGGAATCAACCAGGGAACGTGTTAGATTAGACTTGAGAATGTGGAATGATGCAAGAATAATAATTGCCTTCGAAAAGGTGAAAGTGAGCTGCCATCTTGAACCACAGCAGTCTTCATGATGCACTGATACCCACAATTCCATTAAGATTGGAGTTCCAGGATTTGTACCAGTGACACTGAGGAATAATCCTAGCCATGTCTTGTAATGCAATATAGTCTGAAGGAATGCCAGGGTCCTAGTGGAATAGTGATGGATATCATGGGATCACTACAATGTGGAAGTAGGCCATTCAGCCCATCAAGTCCACTTTGACCTTCTGAGGAGCATCCTACACAAACCCACACCCTATCCTGTTCCTATTATCCTGCATTTACCATGGCTAACCAAATTCACCTATACATGCCTGGACTTAAGTTAATGAGTGAATAATGAATGTATTTTTTATTCATTCATGGGATGAGGGCATCGCTGGCCAGACAACATTTATTACCCAGCGCTAAGCGTCCAGAGGGCAGTTAAGAGTCAACCACATTGCTGTGGGTCTAGAGTCACATGCAGTCCAAACCAGTAAAGGTTGGCAGTTTCATTCACTAAAGGGCATTCATCAACAAGATGGGTTTTTCTGACAATTGATTCTTGGTCATCATTAGACTCTCAAACCTGATTTTTATTAAATTCAAATTCCACCATCTGCTGTACCAGGACTTGAACCTGAGTCCCCTGGGTTGTTGGATTAACTACCCAGTGATCAAACCAATAGGCCATTGCCTTGCCTATAGAGCTTGTGGACTTGAATTCTGTTGGAACAGTTATAGCTATAGTATTAAATCAGGATGGTGTGCTATTCAGAGGGGAACTGCTGTTGATGGTTTTGTCATTTATCTGCTTCCCTTGTCCTTTTAGATTATGGAGGTTGTGTGTTTGGAGGATGCTGTCTAAGGAACTTGGCTGAATTATGATAGTGTTTCTTGTAAATGGTACATACTGTGGCCATGCTATGACACTGGTGAAGCAAGTCAAAGAGTTATAGAGTCAGAAAGAAGTACAGCATGGAAAACAGACATTTCAGTCTGACTCATCTATGCCAACCAGATATCCTAAATATATCTAGACCCATTTGCCAGCACTTAGCCATATCTCTTTAAACTCTTCCTTTTCATATACCCATCCTAATGTTGTAAGTGAACCATGGTGCACCACCTCCTCTGTCATCACATCCCTCTGCGTGAAAAGTTTCCCCTTAGGTCCCTTATACATCTTTCCCCTCTCACTCTAAACTTATGCTCTCTCGTTCTGGACTCCCCCACCCCAAGGAAAATACTTTGTCTATTTATCCTATTCATGCCCCTCATGATTTTGTAAACCTCTATAAGGTCACCCCTCAGCCTCCGGCTCTCCAGGGTAAACAGCCCCAGCCTATTCAGTCTCTCCCTATAGCTCAAATCCTCCAACCCTGGCAACATCCTTGTAAATCTTTTCTGAACCCTTTCAAGTTTTACAACATCCTTCCAATAGGAAAGAGACCAGAATTGCACATGATGTTCCAAAAGTGGTCTAACCAATCAGTCAATGCTGAAGACTGTGGAATGGACGTCAGGAAAGGGGCTGCTTTGTCTTGAATGGTATTTAGCTTCTGCAACTGCACCCATCCAGACAAGTAGGGAGTATTCCATCACACTTCTGGCATAGCGTAGCACAGTAACTCAATGGTTAGCTCTGCCATCTCACAGTGCCAGGATCCCTGGTTTTATTCCACCATCGTGCAAACAACACATAGACAGTCACCCATTCTTCCTGTGTTGTGCATGGGTTTCCTCCAGGTGCTCTGGTTTCCTCCCACACTCCAAAGATGTGCAGTTTAGGTGGATTGGCCTTGAGAAGTTACAGGAATAGGTTCTGGGTGGAATGCTCTTCAAATGGGTTAGTATGGACTCGATGGGCCAAATGGCCTGCTTCCAAACTATAGGGATTCTATATATTTTGGGAAATCAGGAGCTGAGTTACTTGTTGCAGGATTCCTAGCCTCTGGTCTGCTCTTGTGGGCACTGTATTAATTTGGTGAGTCCAGTTGAGTTTCTTGTCAATGGAAACCCCAATTCTGGATTAGTGATGCTGGAAAAGCACAGCAGTTCAGGCAGCATCCGAGGAGCAGTAAAATCGATTTTTCGGGCAAAAGCCCTTCACCTGTATTCCTGATGAAGGGCCTTTGCCCGAAACGTTGATTTTACTGCTCCTCAGATGCTGCCTGAACTGTTGTGCTTTTCCAGCACCACTAATCCAGAATCTGGTTTCCAGCATCTGCAGTCATTGTTTTTACTTAATGGTAATCCCCAGGATGTTAATAATGGGGGATTCAGTGATGTCAATGTCAAGAGCTGCTGATGTTCTCTTTTTGGGGATAATTCATTGGCATTTGTCTGGTACAAATATGACTTGCCATTTTTTTGGCACAAGCCTTAGTGTTGTCCAGATCTTGCTGCATTTGAACATAGGCTGCTTCAGTATCTGAAGAGTTTCAAATGGTGCTGGATATTGTGCAATTATTGGCAAATATCCACATTTCTGTCACTCCACTAGGCAATGTATGCAGTGATATCCTGGAGCTGAGGTGATTGACCTCTAATAATCACAACCATCTTCTTGCATGTCAGCTTTGACTGGAAATCCCTTGATTTTCAATGACTCCAGTTTTTCTACAGTTCCTTGATATTACACTTTGTCAATGTATTTAACTTGCATTTTAAAAATGTAATAGAAAACTAATGGTCCTTGGCATAAACAAATATCCATGCTCTGTTCAACCTATAGAATTAAAAAGAAGCCCACAAAATTACAGATGAGTTAGTCATAATGTTACAGAGCTCCCTGGATTGTAAAATTACTAATGTCACATTTAAAAAGAACAGGAGGGAAAGCAACTGTCTCAGAAAGTTACTAGGAATGTCAGGGAGGCTGCCCCATGTCTACAAGTATAATATGATCAAAATGTGTTGACGTGAATTTGCAGATGTTTGATAATACCTGGGTAAACTTGTTGATTTTGTTGAGGAGATTGTTTGTGTGGAGGACAGCAGAGCCTCTGTGAATTTTGTTTCTGTAATGGTGTTTGATATGGTCCTGTAACAATGATAATTAGTAAAATAAACTGATGATAATCTTATGAAATGTATTGTTTATTGAATGTGATGACATAGATTTTGGACAAAAGACCTGTTTCCCCCAATTGGTCATGGTTACCTAGTTACATGAATTACTTAACTAAAGAGACTGAGAGTTGGATATTCAAATTTTAAGGTGAAGTAAACCAAGGTAAAAATCACACAACACCAGGTTATAGTCCAACAGGTATATAAGGAAATACAAGCTTTAAGAGCACTGCTACTTTCTTAGTATGTATATCTGAGAATTTCTTTCATTTCACATTCCCGAGATAACTTAAAGTTTTACAAAAAAGGTGACTCCTCAGCTCAGACAATATATTAAAGATGTGAGGTTAGAATCTGTCTGTATTCCAACCTTGAGTCAAACCAATTCTAATTCCAAAGTAGGAATTTATAAAATGTCACATGGACTGACTGCTGTGGCATGTCAGAACAGCGATCGATGAGTTGGGCATCATAGTTTGGGAGAAGATTTGTAGCTCGGGTGCTCGTTGTTGTGGTTCTGTTCGCCGAGCTGGGAATTTGTGTTGCAAACGTTTCATCCCCTGTCTAGGTGACATCCTCAGTGCTTGGGAGCCTCCTGTGAAACGCTTCTGTGATGTTTCCTCCGGCACTTATAGAGGTTTGTCTCTGCCGCTTCCGGTTGTCAGTTCCAACTGTCCGCTGCAGTGGTCGGTATATTGGGTCCAGGTCGATATGCTTATTGATTGAATCTGTGGATGAATGCCATGTCTCTAGGAATTCCCTGGTTGTTCTCTGTTTGGCTTGCCCTATAATAGTAGTGTTGTCCCAGTCGAACTCATGTTGCTTGTCATGTGGGTGTGTGGCTACTAAGGATAGCTGGTCGTGTAGTTTCGTGGCTAGTTGGTGTTCACAAGCAGATGACAAGTAACATGAATTCGGCTGGGACAACACAACTATTATAGGGCAAGCCAAACCGAGAACAGCCAGGGAATTCCTAGAGACATGGCACTCATCCACCGATTCT
Source organism: Hemiscyllium ocellatum (assembly GCF_020745735.1). NCBI lineage: Eukaryota > Metazoa > Chordata > Chondrichthyes > Orectolobiformes > Hemiscylliidae > Hemiscyllium > Hemiscyllium ocellatum. The sequence continues at coordinate 75,056,128 of NC_083417.1, forward strand.
ATCAACAAACACATCGACCTGGACCCAATATACCGGCCACTGCAGCGGACAGCTGGAACTGACAACCGGAAGCAGCAGAGACAAACCACTATAAATGCCGGAGGAAACTATAGAGAAGCATTTCACAGAAGGGTCCCAAGCACTGAGGATGTCACCTAGACAGGGGACGAAATGTTTTCAACACAAATTCCCACCTCGGCGAACAGAACCACAACATTGGGCATCATATCCTGTTCTCATCGATTGCCGGTTCTGATGTGCCACAATGAGAAAAAAGTATGATCTCCTCAGGAGACAGACATGGGATATGGTCAGTAGGGTACTCTTCATTGTTCAGTACTTCCCAGGAGCAGAGCAACTACGTCATGGTCTTCACTGAGCACCTCACCAATACCTTCCCTATGCCTCCACACCTCACCTTTAAACAATCGCCAAATCTTAATAGACCACAGCAAACTTCCCAGCCTTCAGGACAACATTGAACACAATATCATACAACCCTGTTACGGCAACCACTGCATGACGTGTCAGAGTGCCGACAATTACACGTGGGGATACCACCCACCATGTACGCAGCACGTATTCATGTAACTCAGCCAATGACTATCTCATATACTGCTGGCAAGGATGCCCTGAGGCATGGTACATTGGCGAGACCAGGCAGAAGCTACGACAATGGACAAATGGGCATCGTGCAAGAATTGCCAGACAGGGATGTTCCCTCCCAGTCAGAGAACACTTCAGCAGTCAGGGACATTCGGATTGAATCTTCGGGTGACCATCCTCCAAGACAGACTTCAGGATACACAAAACACAGAGTCACCAAGCAGAGACTGATAACCAAGTTCTGTGGCCATGAGACTGGCCTTAAGCATGATCTTGGGTTCATGTCACACTACAGGTGACCCCACTACACTATACATACACACCACACACAAACAAACACACACTCTTACACACTCACGTAGACCCCATCTCATGCGCACACCCTTTCACAGGCATATGCTTTATCTCATATATATGCGCGTGTGCACACGGACACATACACACGCACACACACAAACAGACTCTCTTCTTTTCTCTCTCTCTCTCTCTCTCTTGCTCTCTCTCTTGCTTTCTCTCAGTCACACACACATGCATACACATATAAAAGTCTTTGGGGTAAATTTACATTTGTAGATTTGGATTTGCAGATACATTCTATTTTATTCAAAAAGCACATAATCTGCAGTGAGTCAGTCCATGTGACATTTTATAAATTCTTACTTTGGAAAATAGAACCGGTCTGACTCAAGGTTGGAATACAGACAGACTCTAACCTCAGATCTTTATTGCATTGTCCGAGCTGAGATGTCACTTTTTTTGTAAAATCTTTAGTTATCTTGGGAATGTGACTTGAAAGAAGTTCCGGGATTATTTACATATGAATGAATTGAAACCTGCAAATCATTCTAAGTGGTTAAATACTTAATGGCAACCTAGGTTTGTTCAATACATCAAATCACTTTGATCTCTTACTACAAATTCTGTGTCCTATCATCCTGCCCCACTAGCTACCTGATGGAGGCACAGCACTCTGAAAGCTTGTACTTCCAAATAAACCTGTTGTTGTGTGATTTTTAACCATATTCTGATAGTTCACCTGCCTTTCCTGGGACTATGGCTCCCTTAGCTTCATGGAATTTGCACTTTACTCACAGGTACAACTCAAGCTTATCACCAAACTTCATCCAGTTGGTCCTACATTGGATTTAATTCCCCTGATCTCTACCTGACTCAGATGTACAAAGTGAAAATTGCTTCTGCAGTTTCAAATCACACTTTCTGAATGACTGCACTTTTAGTGAATTGACTTCTTTCAACCCCATCACAACTCCTCAGACATCCCTGATCTCTTGCTGTACAGAACTGTTAACAGCCCCAACTTTACATAACTCATGCTCAGTTGATTCTAACAGCACAATGAACAACAACACTAAGTGACCTTTTTGAACCATTTCAACTGGATCTGCCCTATTTCTAGACAGAATTGAATGTAACTAATGTTTTGGAATACTCAAATGCAATGAACACTTACAGTGCTATATCCCTTGAATGTTACCATGATTACCAAGTGCTGGTTCGTGGCACAAATTGCACACAGCAGAAAAAAAGGAAACTAATCACAATGGGCAACACCACGAGATCACTATGTGAAATTTGGGGGCTATCAATTTCATGTCAGTTGAAATGAAATGTTTGCTTTAATGGTCAGCAGTTAGGAGCAGAGAAATTTATGATTATGCATACCAGAAAAATGTATGATGGATGCAAAAAGTAATCTAAAAGGTTGATGGAATGTTTTCAGAGGGCCAGAGATGAAGCAGAGAGATTAATAATGACATTGCACAGAGGCTTGGTCAGATCATCTCTGGAGGATAAGATTCTTTCAAGTTCTTTCAAATGATCAAAACATTTTGTGAGATAGATGTAGAGAAAGCATTTTTATTGATGGGGTTTCTGTAAAAGGGAACAAAGGTTGCAAAGCTCAAGCTGGTTATCCAGGATTGAAATCATGATGTAGCTTACGCTGAAAAAACAATGGTTCAATGGGGCAATTTTCAAAATTGTAATTGATAGTTTTGGTGTTGGTTATGGGTATGAGAGACATGAATCAAAGCTGGGGATATGATACAATTTGCGAGGGCTTACAGAAAAGCTGTAGTTTCTAAAACATTCCATGGTTATATAATCAGGAGCTGGTGACTCCTGGGTTTGGCACTGCATTTATGTTCAATTTCAATTAAATTCTTCAGGTATAATTAGATGTATTTTAGACCAAGAGGTGTGAATGCTTATCTTCTTTATTCACTTGTGGGACATAGGGTATTGCCGGCTGTGTTTATTGTTTGTGCCTTGTTGCCCTTGAGGAGGTGGGGGTGAGCTGCCTTTTTAGATTAGATTACTTACAGTGTGGAAACAGGCCCTTCGGCCCAACAAGTCCACACCGACCCGCCGAAGCGCAACCCACCCATACCCCTACCCCTACTTAGCCTTCTTAAATCGCTGCAGTCCATGTGCTGTAGGTAGATCCACATTGCCCTTAGAGAGGGAATTCCAGGATTTTGACCCAGTGACAATGAAGAAATGATGATATATTTCCAAGTCAGGATGGTGAATGACTTGGAGGGAAACTTGCAGGTAGTGCTGCACTTGTCTTTCTAGATGGAAATGGTCATGGGTTTGTAAGGTGCTTTTTAAGGACCTTTGGTGAATTTCTGCAGTGCATCTTGGAGATTATACACACTACTGTAACTGAATTTTGGTGTTGGAGGAAGTGGATACTTGTGGCTGTGGTGCCAATCAAGTGGACTGCTTTGCCCTGGATGAATATAAAGAAGCAGGTTGAGTTAAAGAAGAAGAGGGACAGATAGTGGGGGGTTAGAGGGGGAAACAGGGAAAGGAAGAGTGTGGGGGGGCGGCGGGGTTGGTGGTGGTGGTGGGGAGGGAGACAGAGAGATGGAGAGTCTGACAGGATCTGGAACAAAGCAATTAATCCACCACCTTAAATTTTCAATCAGTATGCAGTAGATTCCATCCACAACATGTACTGCAGTAATACACCAGATCTTCCCAGAAGGACAATCGCAGTGGCCATATTTATTATTCTTTCATGGTTTGTGAGCATTGATGTCCATCTCTAATGGCCCTGGGGAGGCAAGTGGTGAGTCATATTTAATAATTTCATGATTGGCTGATCAGTGTTGTGAAGGAGACGTTGAATAGAGTATTTGTAGATTTGGAGGCAGGAAGTTAGAATTTGGTATTGTTAAAAATGTAAAATTTGTAAAATGCTAGGGGAAATCACTGTATGGATCCTTTAAAAGATGGGTTTTTTTTCAGTGCTTAGAGTTAAAATGAATGTCTAGTTCATGGAAAACCTGAACTGAAACATTCGTGTCAAAAGGCCATACAGTTAGCAGGTCAAGCAGTTTTTACCAAGACAACAGGTTTTTGAATTGAGCCAATCAATTTGAACCAGGCACTTAGAAACCAAAAAAACCTATTAAATTTAAATTTGATGGTTTGGACAACATAGGATGAATCCTATTGTAAGAAATATTGATACTCATCAAGGGTATAAAAGAAGGAGACAGTTGGACAAAGACCCCAGAGTTGACTGCCATCTGCCAGAACTAGCAGCCCTCAGTTTTCGAGGGAGAATCTCACAGTCATATATGTCTTGGAGGAAGCACCATCTAAATAAGAACAATACCAATGATGTAGCAGGTGTTCCTGATGGTAGAATTGATGGAGGAGGTGTTCCTGACAGAAGAATAAAGAGAGGATGCACACAATGTTCCAAAAGACATACAACCTGGCTGTAATTTTGAGAGACTAAATTCAAATTCGGTTTATTTTGTATATGAGTGGGACTTGTATTTATTGGAACATCATACCATTAGAATCTTGTTTTATTTGGCAATAGTTAGTAGTTAGAAGGGAATTATTCAGTTTGTTAATAGTTTAGTTAATTTGTTCACTGTTAGAGTTAGATAAATAAATTGCTATTTGTTGATTTTGAAGTGAGTGCCAGGGATTTCTTTTATTTAACCACTAGAAGTTGTTGAAAAGCAGGTTACACCACTTTTCACACCCTCTTTACAGACTATAGGGTGAGAAACTCCTCTTTGGGTGTTCCAGTTTTATTTCTCATAACGGGGTCAACCTTAGCTTTATGACAGTCACTAATTTAGATAATTAAAGTTACAGGAGTTACAATACCCGCAAAGTCATTCACAGAGCCTTCAGCAGCTATTGCAGGAAAAACAAACAGTACAAACACCAATGTGTCATTTTCCTCAGTACCAGATCCCCAACTGAATCTGAATTAATCTGAATCCAAAACTGAATCACTCTGAGTGTGAATCTGAACTGAATTCATAATGGCATATCAATGCAAATAGATGTGGTTAACCAATCTGCTGTACAACTGGAGTAAAACATCCCTTCTTTTATATTCAATCCCTGCTGCAATCAGCAACAGTACTCTGGGCATTGATGTTTTTTTGTGAAAGGTTGACCGGAGTCAACTTCTCAGTTCACCCAGACAAAGGCACCAATATTTCTAACTCAGCTTTTTACTGTATGGGCTTCTAGAAGCTGGTGTATCAGATTCGGCAGGGAGCTTTCAAATCTTCATTCTGCTTTAGCAGCATCTCAGAAAACATAATTCAAAAACCAACTTTAATTCCAGCTCCACCTTAACTGATTGACTTCCCGAGATCTCAATTACCCTTCAATAACTGCCATCTGCTTGAACATAGAATCTCTCCTGACAAACTGGAACTAATTCCCAAGTACTGACCTCATTAGTGGCTAACTTCTGATGTCTGGATAAACACAATGCTCTTTTTGGGGGCTCATTGTGTCTGTCAGAACGTTCTTAATCAAAGCTCAAACTGAAATTAGCCTCCAGGCCTGGCATCACAAACAAACAAATTGTCTTTAGTCTTTTCCTTTCAGCACAAGCTATCCAAAGTCCACAAGTCATTTTCAGCTCCATTCAAAACTGTTAAAAGAACACAAGAGCCCCATGGCCTGCAAACCCTCTGAGTCCATTAACAGATGGGTCCAAGCAGCAATATCATTTGTGAAAGGGAGTTAGGTGAACATAATGGGACAATCCTTGAGCTGGTCTCATCGGCAGCACACTGACAGACAGGTAAAGACAATAACTGTGTACAATTAGGAAGAACAGGAACAGAATCACTGACCTGGGATAGCAATAGCAACGAGAATAGGATAGAAAATCTTCCGAATCTGTGTGAGCTCCATTGTCACTGTGGGTTGTGTCAGTCACTCACACTCTGACACCCAAACTCAGTCCCAATCTCATTTCGACTCCTAGTCCCGGTCTGGTGATGTATGGAGGAATTGCTATTTCTAAAGGTGCGTAAAGCTCTACTGGGACAGGGAGAAAGACAGAGATGAATCTTACATCAGTCTTCATATTACTGACAGTCAGTTACACACTGCAGCCTGGCAACTGCTCTCAAGGGATTGTATCATATGCTTTTTAAGTGAGTGTAGAAAAGGTGGAGAAATCTTGCAAAATTTGCCCATGTAATTTCTTTCCATGAAATCACAAATTGGCGATATTTAACATTGAGGTGTATAACCACATGTTTAATTAGTGAAGGAGGAATTTTGGACTAAAAAAAGTTTGATCTTACTGCAGAGAGAGACCAGGAATCTAAGACGTGAAAGGAATATGGAGGGAGAGCAAAAATAGAAGAGACAGGTAAAGACAGATGTCAAAACTGGGAGTGACAGACTGACTCAGCCACATGTAACAAAATTCATCATTTACAGAGAAGGTTTCCAAAGCATCACTGTCCTCAACTACACAAACTCAACACTGTCTTCTGTTATACTTTCAATATCTGACACAAATACATCATGATCCTTAGCTACATGATCAGTATCCAACATAATCATATCACTCTCCTCTGATATTCTGTCACAACCTGCCACATACATCACAGTATTCAGTGACACTGTCAATATCCAAAACAAATGTAGCACTGTCTTTAGTTACTGTGCAAGTGTCCAACACAAACATCACTGTTGGCAGTTGCTTTGTAATATCCAACACAAATGTAACACTGTACTCAATTACATTGTCAATATCAGGCAAACACTTTTCACTGTCCTCAGTTAAACTATCAGTTTCCAATACAACTATCACTATCTTCAAATGCACTGTCATTATCCAATATAAACAAATCACTTGCCCTCAGTTACATTGTCAATATCTGCAGAAAAACATTAAAGATCTCATGCTACATTGTTAATATTCAACATAAACACAGCAATGTCCTCAGGTACACTGCCAATATCCAACACAAGCCTATCACTATCCCTCATATCCAGCACAAACATAGAACATAGAACATAGAACATAGAACAATACAGCGCAGAACAGGCCCTTCAGCCCTCATGAACTAATCTAAGTCCATCCTCTTACACTATCCCATCATCATCCATGTGTTTATCCAAAGATTGTTTAAATCTCCCTAATGTGGCTGAGTTAACTACACTGACAGGAAGAACACATCACTATTTTCAGTTACAGTCAGTATCGAATACAAACACATTATTGTTCTCAATTACACTGTCAGTATCTGGCACAAATACATCACTGTACTCAGTCATATTGGCAATATCCTACATGAACACATCATTAGTGTTCAGAGTCACAGTGAAAGTCTGACACAATCAAATTACTATGTGCCAAATTACACTGTTAATATCTGACACAAACACAATTTTGTCAGCTGCACTGTCAGTATCTGACTCAAATACATCACTGTCCTCAGTTGTAGTTAATATCTGAAACAAATACATCACTATGTTCAGTTAAACTGTCAATACCTAATAAAAACACATCACTTTCCTCACTTTGGAGAAAGTGAGGGCTGCAGATACTGGAAATCAGTCGAAATGTGTGATGCTAGGAAAGCACAGCTGGTTAGGCAGCATCCGAGGAGCAGGAGAGTCCATGTTTTGAGCATAAGCTCTTTATTCCTGATGAAAAGCTTCTCAAAATGTCGACTGTCTTGCTCCTTAGATGCTGCCTGATCAGCTATGCTTTTCCAGCACACTTTTAGACACTGTCCTCAGTTACACTGTCAGTATCTGACAAAACACATCAAGACGTGAGGCCATACTGGATTTGGTTCTGGGTAACGAACCAGGCCAGGTGTTAGAATTGTAGGTAGGTGAGCACTTTGGGGACAGTGACCACAATTTGGTGACTTTTACTCTAGTGATGGAGAGGGACAAGTGTGCACTACAGGGCAAGAGTTATAGCTGGGGGCAGGGAAATTATGATGCGGTGAGGCATGACTTAGGATGCGTGGCTTGGAAAAGTACGCTTCAAGGGAAGGGTGCAATCGATATGTGGAGCTTGTTTAAGGAGCAACTATTGAGTGTCCTTGATAAGTATGTACCTGTCAGGCAGGGAGGAAAGGGTCATGTGAGGGAGCCGTGGTTTAATAAGGAATTGGAATCCCTTGTTAAAGGGAAGAGGGCGGCCTATGTAAAGATGACGATTGAAGGTTCAATTGGGGCGATTGAGAGTTATATGGTAGCCAGGAAGAATCTAAAGAGAGAGCTAAGAGCAGCAAGGAGGGGACATGAAAGTCCTTGGTTGGTAGGATTAGGGAAAACCCAAAGGCTTTCTATAGGTATGTCAGGAATAAAGGAATGACTAGGGTAGGAATAGGTCCAGTCAAGGATATTAGTGGGAAGTTGCGTGTGGAGGCTGAAGAAATTGGGGAGACACTGAATGAATACTTTTCATCAATATTCACTCAGGAACAGGACATTGTTGCTAATGTAAATATTGAGTCACAATTAATTAGAATGGATGGCTTTAAGATATGTAGGGTAGAGGTGTTGGAAATTCTGGAAAGGTAAGTCCCCTGGGCCTGATGGCATTTATCCTAGGATTCTCTGGGAAGCAAGGGAGGAGATTGCAGAGCCATTGGCCTTGATTTTTATGTCCTCGTTGTCTACAGGAATAGTGCCAAAAGACTGGAGGATAGCAAATGTGGTTCCCTTGTTCAAGAAGGGGAGTAGGGATAACCCTAGTAACTATAGGCCGGTGAGTCTTACCTCTGTTGTGGGCAAAGTCTTAGAGAGAATTGTAAGGGATAGGATTTATGAACATCTGGATAGGAATAATGTGATCAAGGATAGTCAGCAAGGTTTTGTGAAGGGCAGGTTGTGCCTCACAAACCTTATTGAATTCTTTGAGAAGGTGACTAAGGAGGTGGACGAGGGTAAAGCGGTAGATGTGGTGTATATGGAGCTGAAAATGTGTTGCTGGAAAAGCACAGCAGGTCAGGCAGCATCTAAGGAACAGGATATTCGACATTTCGGGCATAAGCCCTTCTTCAGGAATTCCTGAAGAAGGGTTTATGCCCAAAACGTCGAATCTCCTGTTCCTTGGATGCTGCCTGACCTGCTGTGCTTTTCCAGCAACACATTTTCAGCTCTGATCTCCAGTATCTGCAGACCTCACTTTCTCCTCATGGTGTATATGGATTTTAGTAAGACGTTTGATAAGGTTCCCCATGGTAGGCTACTGCAAAAAATACGGAGGTATGGCATTGAGGGTGAGTTGGAGGTTTGGATTGGGAATTGGCTGGCTGGAAGAAGACAGAGGGTAGTAGTTGCTGGTAAAGGTTCACCTTGGAGTGCAGTTACCAGCGGTGTTCCACAAGGATCTGTTTTGGGACCATTGCTGTTTGTCATTTTTATAAATGACCTGGAGAAAGGGCTAGGAGGTTGGGTGAGCAAGTTTGCGGATGATACGAAAGTCGGTGGAGTTGTTGACAGTGAGGAAGGATGTGGCAGGTTACAGTGGGATATAGATAAGCTGCAGAGCTGGGCAGAAAGATGGCAAATGGAGTTCAATGTAGCTAATTGTGAAGTGATTCACTTTGGTAAGAGTAACAAGAGGATGGGGTACTGGGCTAATGGTCGGATACTTGGTAGTGTGGATGAGAAGAGGGATCTTGGTGTCCATGTACACAGATCTCTGAAAGTTGCCATTCAGATAAATAGTGCTGTGAGGAAGGCATATGGCGTACTGGCTTTTATTGGTAGAGGAATTGAGTTCCAGAGTCCTGAGGTCATGTTGCAGTTGTATAAGACTCTGGTGCGGCCGCATCTGGAGTATTGTGTGCAGTTTTGGTCGCCATACTATAGGAAGGATGTGGAGGCACTGGAACGGGTGCAGAGGAGGTTTACCAGGATGTTGCCTGGTATGGTAGGAAGATCGTATGAGGAAAGACTGAGGCACTTGGGGCTGTTTTCATTGGAGAAAAGAAGGTTTAGGGGTGACTTGAAAGAGGTGTACAAGATGATTGGGGGTTTAGATAGGGTTGACCATGAGAACCTTTTTCCACGTATGGAGTCAGATATTACGAGGGGGCATAGCTTTAAATTAAGGGGTGGTGGGTATAGGACTAATGTTAGGGGTAGATTCTTTACTCAGTGAGTCATGAGTTCATGAAATGCCCTGCCAGTAACAGTGGTGGACTCTGTCTCTTTATGGGCATTTAAACGGGCATTGGATAGGCATATGGAGGAAAGTGGGCGAGTGTAGGTTAGGTGGGCTTGGATCAGCGCAACATCGAGGGCCGAAGGGCCTGTACTGCGCTGTATTTTTCTATGTTCTATGTTCTATGTATTCAGTTATACTGTGAATATTCCACACAAACTCTTTTCTGTCCTCAGTTACACCCTCAGAATCAATCACATTACTGTCCTCTATTACTATTTCAAAACCCAACATAAACACATCACTGTCCTTAGTTAATGTGCCAATATCTGAAAAAACCACATCATTATCAGCAGTTATTTTGTCAATATCCAACACAAACACAACACTGTGCTCAAGCACACTGTCAATATCTAACATAAATGAGTCACTGTCCTCAGTTACACAGTCAATATCTATCAAAAACACATTACTGTTCTCAGTTAGGCTATCAATATAAAATACAACCTTATGACTGTCCTTTGTTACTATGACAAAACCCAACACAAACACGTCAATGCCCTTTGATAGTGTGCCAATATCCTGACAGAAATACATCATTATCAGCAGTTAAATTGTCAATATCCAACACAAACTCATCACTATACTCAAGTACACTGTCAATATGCAACATAAATGAATTAATGTCCTCAGTTTCACAGTCAATATCCAAGAAAAACACATTGTTCTCAGCAACACTCTCGATATCCAACACAAGCATATTATTGTTCCGTTACAGTGTTAATATCTGACACAAATATACCATTGTCCTCAATTACACGATCAGCATCTAGCATAAGCTCTTCACTTTTCTCAGTTACATTCTTCCCGACTCAGGCGACTGACTGTGTGGAGTTTGCACGTTCTCCCCGTGTCTGCGTGGGTTTCCTCCGGGTGCTCCGGTTTCCTCCCACAGTCCAAAGATGTGCGGGTCAGGTGAATTGGCCATGCTAAATTGCCCGTAGTGTTAGGTAAGGGGTAATGTAGGGGTATGGGTGGGTTTCGCTTCGGCGGGTCGGTGTGGACTTGTTGGGCCGAAGGGCCTGTTTCCACACTGTAAGTCTAATCTAAAAAAAATTCTCAGTAATCAACGCAAGTACATTAATATCCTCAGTTGTATTGTCATTATCTGACAGACACATCAATGTCCTCAGTTATATTGTCAATGTCCAACACATCACTAGTCTTCAGATTCACTGACAAAATCAGAAGCAATCAAATTACTGTCCACATTTGCACTGTCACCATCAAATATGAATACATTCCTGCCAGTTACAGTGAGAATATTTGACAAAAACATAACACTGTTGTCAGCTACAGTGACAATATCTGACACAAACTCATCACTTTGCTCATTACACTGTTGATATTCAACACAAAAACATCATTGCCCTCATATGCAGTCAACATCTGAGAAAAAAGCATCACACTCTTCAGTTACACTGTCAATATTCAATACTCAAATTTGAAAAATAAATTCAAAAGGGAGGACCCTTGGTTAACTTCAGAAATTAGAGAAAGCATTAAACTTAAGGAAGAAGCATATAACAGTGTAAAGATGAGTGGAAGTTCAGATGATAGGTCAGATTATAAAGAACATATAGAATGACTGAAAGGTTATTCAGGAAGAAGGTATAAGAGCATGAGAGAAAGTTAGCCAGAAATGTAATAGTGGATAGCATTCTTTCAATGAGTAGTTTAAAAGGAAATGAGTGAGCAAAATGAGTGTCAGTTACCTCGTGAATGAGAATTGGGAGCTCATAACAGACAAGAAAGAAACGGTGGATAAAGTGAACAAAAAATTCACTTTCGTCTTCACCATTGAGAACGCAAAACAAAAAAATCCAAGAAATCAGAAGGCAGAAGGGAGGAAGGAACTTAGTAAAATTACAATGAAAGGGATGCTGCAGGCTGAAGTCACTAAGCCTGGTTTTGAAATTTTTACTATCCATATATTTGTCCAAATGCCTTTTAAATGTTGTTAATGTACCCGCCTCAACATGCATATGGGTACCACCCTCTGTGTGAAAAAAGTTGCTCTTCAGGTTCCCTTTTATTCTTTCCCCTTTAACCTTAAACTGATGTCCCCTAGTCCTCGATTCCCCAACTCTGGCAAAAAGACTGAGTGCCTCTTTTGATCTTATACACTTTTATAAGATCCTATCTTAGTCTCATTTGCTCTAAAGAAAAGAAGTCTTAGCTTGACCAACTTCTCCCTATAACACAGACTGTTGAATCCTGGCGACATATTTGTAAATTTCTTCTGCACCCTTTCCAGTTCAATAGCATCCTTCTTGTAGTAAGGTGATCAAAACTGAACACAATATTCCAAGTGCGGCCTCAACGAAGTTCTGTACAACTGCAATGTAACTTTCCAACTTCTATACTCAGTGCCCTGATTGATGAAGGCCAGTGTGCCAATAGCCTTCTTCACTGCCCTGTCTACCTGTACTCCACTTTAGAGAACTGTGCACCTGAACTCCAAGGGCCCTCTGTTCCAGTACATTCCTTAAAACCCTACGATTCACCATGAAACTCTGACCTTGACCTGACCTTCCAAAAAGCAATACCTCACACTTATCTATATTGAACTCCATTTGCCATTTCTTGGCCTCATCAACCTTCCTGGTCACTTCCTCAAAGAACTTTAACAAATTTGTTGAGACATTTTCTCCTACGCACAAAACCACGCTGACTGGCTTGTCTCATATGGTCAGACGATGCTTGTTTCCTCTGGCATTTAGAAGAGTGAGGAGAGATTGATTGGAGTTTGTAAGATCATGAACAGTCTCGACAAGGTGGATTTGGAAAGGATGTTCCCTCTTGCGGGTCACTACAGAATTAGGGTGCACTATTTAAAATTAGGGCTAGCCCTATCAGGGCAGAGATGAAGAGATTTTTTTTCTCTCCCAAATGATTGTGCAACATTGGAACTGTCTGCCTCAGAAGGCAGTGGAGTTGGGGATCATTACATTTTTTTTTAAGGCAGCAGAATCATAGATTATTGGAGATAGACAGGAATATAGTATTTGAAACACGAACAGATCAGCCATGAATGTACTGAATTGCCGAGCAGGCTTGAGAAGCTGAAAGGAGAAAGTGAGGACTGCAGATGCTGGAGATCAGAGCTTAAAAATGTGTTGCTGGAAAGGAGCAGCAGGTCTGGCAGCATCAAAGGAGCGGGAGAATCGACGTTTCGGGCATAAGCCTGAAGAAGGGCTTATGCCCGAAATGTTGATTCTCCTGCTCTTTTGATGCTGCCTGACCTGCTGCGCTTTTCCAGCAACACATTTTTAAGCTTGAGAGGCTGAAAGGTCTACTATTCCTCCCATACAGGTATAAATCCCAAATCCTCACCGTGCTCAGATCATGCCACGATTTTCTATGCTCGAGCATTCCCAGGATTTGTCAATGCTCAGAGCTGAACGTTTTAAATCTCAGGGTCATTCTTTTGTAATGAAAAGTGTGTAATGTATGGCATGATCCATTTTGAAATTTGGATTACTTTTTAAAGCAAAGCTGATTGATGTTGGTCTGTTCTCTGAAGGATTTTTGAGTTGAGATGTCATTTGAGGTTGCACAGGACATTTTGTGAGGCCTCTTCTGGAATACTGTGTCCAGTTCTGGTTGCTGAGTTTTATGGTGGATATTATTAGGCTGGAGAGGATTCAGAAGATATTTACTATGATGTTGCCAGGTGTAAAAGGTTTGAGTTGTAAAGAAACACAGGGTAGGCTGAGACTTTTTCATTGGAGCGTAGAAGGTTGAGAGGTGAGTTGAACGAAGTTGATAAAATAATGAGGGATATAGATAGAGTTAATGGTAGTAGTTAGCTTTTCCCAAGGATGGGGGAATTCAAGACTAGGGGACACATTTTTAGGAGAAAGAGCGATTTAAAAAGACACAAAACAAATATTTTACACAGGCTGTTTGTGTGTGGAATGAACTTCCTAAGGAAGTGTTATATGCAGGTCAATTACAATTTTTCAAAGGTATGTGTATGGATGAAATAGGAAAGGCTTGGAGTAATATGGCACTCAGATGGGCCCTAGTTACGCCTGATTTTTTGTTGGCTACGTCAAACAGTCCCCCTTCGGTACCTACATAGGCAACATGCTCCAACTCTTCCACTGTTACATCGATGACCGCATCGGTTCAGCATCGTGCACCGAGGCTGAACTGGAACAGTTCATCGGCTTCACCCAAAACGTCTAAAAATTCTGGTCTCCCTACTGTAGGAAAGGTGTTGTTGAAAGTGTTCAGAAAATAGTTTTTTTAAAAAGTGGATGGCACAGTGGCACGGTGGTTAGCACTGCTGCCTCACAGCGCCAGAGACCCAGGTTCAATTCCCACCTCAGGCGACTGACTGTGTGGAGTTTGCACGTTCTCCCCGTGTCCATGTGGGTTTCCTCCCACAGTTGCAAAGATGTGCAGGTTAGGTGAATTGGCCATGCTAAATTGCCCATAGTGTTAGGTGAAGAGGTAAATGTAGGGGAATGGGTCTGGGTGCATTGCGCTTCGGTGGGTTGGTGTTGGGCCGAAGGGCCTGTTTCCACACTGTAAATAATCTAAAACTTTTACCCTGCCCTCAAATTAACTTGCTCCATCTCAGACACCTCTCTCCCCTTTCTTGACCTCACCATTTCCATCTCCAGAAGGATGTTTATTTTAAACCCACAGACTCCCATAACTACCTGGACTACACCTTCTCCCACTCAGCATCCTGCAAGAAGTCCATCCCATTCTCCAAATTCTCTGCCTCTGCCACATCTGCTCGAACGAGGAGACATTCCACTCTTAAGCATCCCATATGTCCCCCTATTTTAAACAATGTACTTTTCCCCCCTCTGTCATTCACTTAGCCCTCCACTGTACCTCCTCCATTTCCAACTCTACTGTTCTGAATCACCCCACTCCTCTAAATGCAGTCAAGACAGAGTTCCCCTTGTCCTCATCTATCACCCCACCAAGTCTCTGCATCCAACATATCATCCTTAAGCACTTCTGCCAACTCCAACTAGACCTCACCACCAAGAACATCTTCCCCTCCCCATCCCTTTCTGTCTTTTGCAAGGACTGGTCCCTTTGCCAATCCTTGGTTTGTGCCACTCTCCCTACCAACCCCCTCTCGAACCCCCAGGTAACTTCCCCTGCAACCGTAAAAGATGCAAAACCTGCTGGCATACATCCACTCACCTCCACCTAGGGTCCTAAACAGTTCTTCCGGATGAGACAGAGGTTCACTTGCCTCTCCTCCAACCTGGTTTACTGTATCCAGTGCTTACGATGTGGTCTTCTCTCCATCGAGGAGACTGAGCCTAAACTCAGGGCACGTTCCACTGAGCAGCTCAGCGGGGCACACAGTTACCTGACCTCCCAGTCACCACCCCTACCCACTCCCTTTCAGACATGACCATCCTCGGCCTCCTCTATTGCTCCAGTGAATCAGACCCTAAATTGGAGAAACAACTCATCATCTTCTGCCTGGGCAGCCCGCAGCTGAGAGGACTTAACTTTGAGTTCTCAAATGTAAAATAACCTTCCTTCCCATCCTCCTTTCCAGCCCTTCCCCCTCCCTTCTATTCCTCTGACCTACCCTCCCTTCCAGTTACCAACTGGATTCATTGACCAACCAGGTCATACCCTTTACCCGTGTTCACCTTTGCCTACCTCACCACCTTGCCCCCTCCCCCCACGGCTCGTCCTCTCTTTATCTGTAACTCCCCTTACACCCACCTCCGGTCCTGAAGAAAGGTTACACCAATAACGTTGACTTCTTCACCTCCTGATGCTGCCTGGCTTGCTGTGTTCTTCCAGCCTCCTGCTTATCTACCGTGGTCCAGGAGCAGGCAGGTGGGACTGGTTTAATTTGGGATTATGTTCAGCATGGACTGTTTAGACAATTCTGTCTGACTCTATGAAAATGTCAGCAAATCATTTTGGAAGAATCATCTAAATCCAACATTGCTCAAAAAGTATGTGACTGTGGTGTTAGCTAAATATATTTATATTCCTGAGTTTATGACTGGCTATGTCATTTCTCTGGACTTGAGTTTCTGTGAAGAATGATGTAGTATTACGATATCAGCAAATCAGATGATAAAGGGTTAAACATGAAGAGTTGATTGGACATGACAATGAGCAATTGAAGTAAAGTGAAGAAGTACATGAAGAATAGACCTAATGAAGAAACAGTCAATCCTGACTGGGGGAAACTTGAGGGGCAGACAGGATTGTCCACTTGTGCAGCCTACACGCGGCCACCAGGATTTGTTTTTACACCTATCTTTGAGGGATGGAGAAGTACTGAAGGTATTATGAAAAGATGATACAGCACATAACCAGAATAGTATTAATGTCAGGGACAGCGTTCCACTTGTGGGGCTTTCAGTATTGGACCGGGACCCTGGACCTTCACCATCAGACTGAAGTTCGAGGACCGGTGCCCTGGAAACTGAGATAGAGCTCCAAGTATCAGTGTCACCCAAGAGTCCCCAATGGGCAGAGGGCAGTGAGACTTGCTTGTTAAGTATGTCTAAAGGAGTTTAAGCTCATAGATTTGTTCATTAGTTTGCATATATCTAAACTAGATTAAGCTAATAAATTTACCTTGTAACAAAGTGCATGTGATTGTTCTTTCATTTTGATGAAATCTCAAAGAACCCGTTTGGCACTTTTAGCCTAACAATACAGATGGCAACAGTTTGAAATTTTGTTTTGATATTTGCATTAAGATTTTTCTAACTTATATGTACATATAGCTACCTATATTTGTGTATAGTTGTAAGAATGATGTCTTTCTTGTGTGCAAGAAGCTTGTGTTCCATTGTTAAAGTACTTTTGAAGCCTTTTGTGATTATGTTTCAGTGACTAACACTACATTAATGAGCCAGAAGAATTAAGCAGCTGATCTATTAAGCCAGGTTTCATTCTGGGAACGGACTTGTCCAGTGGTACTGTCAGCTGGGGTCAATGACATGATGCATCTGTATTGCTTCATCTCTCACCAAGACCTGTACATCAAACTTATTGGAAGCTTTACTTAAGGCTCATTGCATCGGCTTGCTGCTCTGGAAACAGGTTGATCTGGCCCTGCTCATCTGTATTGAAGTTGAAAGGTAGCTGACATCTTACAAGCCTTCTTTAAGTCTTTATTGCTGTCTTGTGTATCATCAAGTGGCTGCATTGTTCAAGACGGGCACATAGATGGGCATGGAAGACAGAGGAATGCAGAATGTGGGAGCCAATGTAAAAGGTGCATGGAGCATGTGAGTGCGGTCTTACATGGATCACAATCATGCATGGGGAGGGACACACACAGAGTGTTCGGTAATGTGGAGGGACACTACAGGGTGGGTATTTGGGGTACACGTGTGGCAAAACATGCAGGGAGAAGGGCACTAAGCTTGAAACACAGGGAGAGTTGATCATTGCTTAGAAATGAGGCAGCCAGGGAAAAGTGTGTAGGACCTGAAAGTGGGATTCCAGAGGGAGTTGCAATGGGCATGGTGGAAAATGGTAAATGAAGATAGGACCTGGCCAAGAATGGGTCAATTGGGCACTACAGGGATTTAGTCGTTTGAGTTGATCTCAGATATGCCTGGGTTGAGTTTCAGTTTAACCTTCTGGGAATATTTAATCATGTCAGGATCTTCCGATGAATTTGAAATGCCAGGCCTGAGGATGAGGGCGTGGAGGTGTCTATGGGGTCTTGAATTTTCACTAAATGTCAGAATGATTTTGCAGTGGGTCACCAAGTGGGTTGGAAACTTATTCAAATATATACATGTCTAATCAAGCACTGGTAGGGCAGCTTTCCAAGAGTAGTGGGTGGCTCATGTATCCACTGTATCCTGGAAAAAAACATCCTGATGTATGGATGGATTTGTAAGAACAGGGAAGATACCAGCTAATTGTGATAATCTAGGACCTGGCGAGGGTGAATAATGTCTGTCCCAGAGATGGCGACAGGAGAATCTGAAACAAAATCATCCATCAGCAGCAATGGGACAGGGGGAATCAGAAAGCTCTGAATAGTTACAGACATTCCTTCTCTATTGTGGCCTTTCTTTCTACCTCTATCTATAGCCATCTGTATCTGTTCCAAGCTATTTATTGATCCATTTCTTGCATCATTGGTCATTTTAAGATGTTTAGGTGACATATCCCTGAAATTCTTTCTGTAGAGATCTCTGGTCAAAGGAGGATCCTGGCTGATCACCTACTGTGCTGCAGTCATGTGAAGGTGATTTCTGTGTTCCTGTGGATCAGGTGAAGTGGCAGAGCCCAAGCTTGCTGATCTGTTAATTGCACGTACATGTAAAGACCACGGTAAATGGGAGGGCCCCCAGGAGTTTTGCAGAACAAAGAGATTGAGGGATTCAGGTACATAGTTCATTAAAAGTTGTGTCATTGGCAGACATACTGGTTAAAAAAAAAGTTTGGAATGTTTGCCTTAATTGTTCAGACCATTACATTTAAGAGTTGAAATGTCATGTCACAGTTGTACAGGATGTTGATGAGGCCACTTTTTTGGAGTATTGTGTACAATTCTCATCACCCTGCTATCGGAAGGATATTATTAAATTGGAGAGGGTGCAGAAAAGATTTACAGGGATTGGAAGGTTTGAGTTAGAAGGAAAGGTTGGATAAGCTGGGAATGTTTTCACTGGAGTGCAGGAGGTTGAGAAGTGACCTTATAGAGGTTTATAAAGTCATGATGGACATAAAACAAGGTGAATAGCAAAGGTCTTTTCCCAAGGGTTGGGGAGATCAAAACTGAGGGCATAATTTTAAGGTGAGAGGATAAAGATGTGAAGGGTCCTGAGGGACAACGTTTTCACTCAGTGGATGCTTCATATATGGAATGATTTGCCAGAGGAATTGGAAGATGCAGGTACAGTTACAACGCAAAAAAGACATTTGGATTAAGTACATGAATAGCAAAGGTTTAGATGAATATGGGCCAAATGCAGGTAAATGTCACTAACTTAGTTTGGACTGAGAGGTGGCAAATGGAGTTTAATGCAGAAAAGTGTGAGGTGATTCACTTTGGAAGGAGTAACAGGAATGCAGAATACTGAGCTAATGAAAAGGTTCATAGTAGTGTAGATGAGCAGAGAGGTCTCAGTGTCCATGTACATAGATCCATTAAAGTTGCCACACAGGTAGATAGGGTTGTTAACAAGGCATATGGTATGTTAGCTTGTATTAGTAGAGGAATTGAGTTTTGGAACCAAGAGGTCATGCTGCATTTGTACAAAACTCTGCTGCAGCCGGACTTAGAGTATTGCATCCTGTTCTGGTCACCGCATTATAGGAAGGATGTGGAAGCTTAGGAAAGGATTCAGAGGAGATTTATTTGGATGTTGTTTGGTATGGAGGGAAAGTGTTACGAAGAAATGTTGAGGGACTTGAGGCTGCTTTCGGAAAAGAGAAAGTTGAGAGGTAACTTAATTGAGACATACAAGATAAATCATAGGGTTAGATAGAGTGGACAGGGAGATCCTTTTCCCTCGGATGGCAATGGCTAGTATGAGGGGACATAGCTTTAAATTGAGGGGTGTTATAGGACAGATGTCAGAAGTAGTTTGTTTACTCAGAGAGTGGTAAGGGTGTAGAACACACTTCCTGCAATCGTTCTATATTCGCTAAGTTTAAAGGCATCAAAATGGTCATTGGATAGGCATATGGCTGAGATTGGAATAGTGTAAGTTAGATGGGCTTCAGATTGGTTCCACAGGTGGTGCAACATTAAGGGCCAAAGGGCCTGTACTGCGCTGTAATGTTCTATGTCCTATGAAACTTGCTGGGCATGGATGTGTTGAACCGAGGGTCAGTTTCCATGTGATAAGACTCACTGTCTCCTTGTGAGTTGTCTCACTGTTTGACCCAAGCGTGCCATGTAGATTTTTAATCCACCTCAATTATCTATTCCTTTCATATCTATCCAATTTCCGCTAGTTTTTTTCTCACCTTGCCTTCCGAGTGATGTGAGGTACAATCAGCTTTTGGAAAAATATGTTTGAGCAGCATATGAAGAGATTTGAAGAGATAGAAGTTGGTCTGTATTATTTGCTTTATTGATTCAGCACGATCACATATTTCAGTAAATACTCTCAAATTGGCAGCACCGTTTGTCTCAGTCCTAACACTTCATATTCTGGACAATCTGTAAATACAACCATAATAGTCAGTGAATAATACTCAGTTTACACAATCTCACACAATTAGTGACTGGAGAGACACAATGACGAATGGCAATTATTGACAGAATCTGGTACAAAGTTGAATGCATGCAGAAAGACTGAAAATAATCTTGAGATAATTATCAATCTGAGAAAACAAACTGAACAAAATCCATTATTTATTAATGATTGCCAGCTTTACATGGTCCACTGTAGAGACATAGAACCAGAGAGCTGTACAGCACAGCAACAGATCCTTCAGTCCAACTTGTCCATGCCAAATAGATATGCTAAATTAATCTTGTCCTATTTGCCAGCTTTGTCCCATATCCCTCCAAACTCTTCTTATTCACATACCCATCCAATTGCCTTTTAAGTGTTGTAATTGTACCCTCTCCACCACTTCCTATTGCAGTTCATTCCATACTCGCACCACCCTCCATATGAAAAAAATTGCCATTTAGATCCCTTTTAAATCTTTTCCCCTAGGAAAACCTACATCCTCCAGGTTTGGACACTACCACCCCAGGGAAAAGAACTTCACTATTTACTCTAACCATGCACCTCAGATTTCATAAACTTCTATACGGTCACCCATCAGCATTGGATACTCCAGGGACAACAGCCCCAGCCTATTCCTATAGCTAAAAGCCTCCAACCCTGGCACCATCCTTGTAAATCTTTTTTGAACACTTTCAAGTTTCATATTAGCGGAGGTAATTTGTGTGGAGCCACAGGAAATGAGGGAGATACTAAATGAGTATTTTGCATCAGTGTTTACTATATGGAAGATATAGACTGTAGGGAAATAGATAGTGACATCTTGCAAAATGTCCATATTACAGAGGAGGAAGTGCTAGATGTCTTGAAATGGGTAAAGGTGGATAAATTCCCAGGATCTGATCAGGTGTACTGTAGAACACTGTGGGAAGCTAGAGAAGTGATTGCTGGGCCTCTTGCTGAGATATTTGTATCATCAATAGTCACAGGTGAGGTGCCGGAAGACTAGAGATTAGCTAACATGGTGCCACTGTTTAAAAAGGGTGGTAAGGACAAGCCAGGGAGCTATAGACCAATGAGCCTGACGCCGGTGGTGGGCAAGTTGTTGGAGGGAATCCTGAGGCACAGGATGTACATGCATTTGGAAAGGCAAGGACTGATTAGGGAGAGTCAACATGGCTTTGTGTGTGGGAAATCATGTCTCACAAACTTGATTGAGTTTTTTGAGGAAGTAACAGAGAAGATTGATGAGCACAGAGCGGTAGATTGATCTATGTGGACTTCTGTAAGGTGTTCGATAAGGTTCCACAAGGATCGGTGCTGAGTCCTCTACTTTTTGTCATTTACATAAATTATTTGGAGGCGAGCTTAAGAGGTACAGTTAGTAAGTTTGCAGATGACACCAAAATTGGAGGAGTAGTGGACAGAGACGAGGGTGACCTCAGATTACAACAGGATCTGGACCAGATGGGTCAGTGGGCTGAGAAGTGGCAGATGGAGGTTAATTCAGATAAATGCGAGGTGCTGCATTTTGGGAAAGCAAATTTTAGCAGGACATATGGTAAGGTCCTAGGGAGTGTTGCTGAACAAAGAGACCTTGGAGTGCAGGTTCATAGCTCCTTGAAAGTGGAGTTGCAGGTAGATAGTGTAGTGAAGAAGGTGTTGGTATGCTTTCCTTTATTGGTCAGAGTATTGAGTACAGGAGTTGGGAGGTCATGTCGCGGCTGTACAGGACATTGGTTTGGCCACTGTTGGAATATTATGTGCAATTCTGATCTCCTTCCTATCGGAAAGGTGTTGTGAAACTTGAAAGGGTTCAGAAAAGATTTACAAGGATGTTGCCAGGGTTGGAGGATTTGAGCTACAGGGAGATGCCGGGGAGTCCAGAACTAGAGGGCATAGGTTTAGGGTGAGAGGGGAAAGATATAAAAGAGACTTATGGGGCAATTTGTTCACACAGAAGGTGGTACGTGTATGGAATGAGCTGCCAGAGGAAGTGGTGGAGGTTGGTAGAATTGTAACATTTTAGAGGCGTTTGGATGGGTATATGATTAGATTAGATTCCCTACAGTGTGGAAACAAGCCCTTTGGCCCAACAAGTTCACACCAAACCTCTGAAGAGTAACCTACCCAGACCCATTTTCCCTCTGGCTAATCCATCTAACACTGGGCAATTTAGCATGGCCAATTCACATGGCCTGCACATCTTTGTGACTGTGGGAGGAAATCAGAGCAGACATGGGGAGAATGTGCAAACTCCACACAGACAGTCGCCTGAGACAGGAACCAAATCCAGATCCCTGGTGCTGTGAGGCAGCAGTGCTAACCACTAAGCCACTGTGCTGCCCTGGAAGGGTTTGGAGGGATATGGTCCGGGTGCTGGCAGGTGGGACTAGATTAGTTTGAGATGTCTGGTCGGCATGGATGGGTTGGACTGAGGAGTCTGTTTCCATGCTGTACACTTCTATAACTCCATGAGATATTTGTATCATTGACAGCCGTGGGTGAAGTGCCTTAAGATTGGAGGGTGGCTAATGTTGTGCCATTATGTAAGAAAGACTGCAGGGCAATTCCTGAGAACTACAGACCAGTGAGCCTAAATGGCCTTGGTGGATAAGTTGTTCAACAGGACTCTGACAGACTGGACTGACACGCATTTGAAGAGGCAAGGACTTATTTGGGATAGTCAGCATGGCTTTGTGTGTGGGAAATCATGTCTCATGAACTTGATTGACTTTTTTAAGTGACCGAGGAAGTAGATAACGGCAGTCAGGTAGACATTGTTTACATATACTTTAGCAAGACCTTTGACAAGGTACCACATGGTAGATTGTTGAACAAGCTTAAATCTCATTGGATCCAGGGAGAGCTAGCCAGCTGGATATAAAATTGGCTTGACTGGCGAGGGGTGGAAGAAGATTGTTTTTAAGACTAGAGGCCTGTGTCATGGGATGTGCCTCTGGAATCAGTGATGTGTCCATTATTATTCATTATTTATAATAATTTGGATGAGAATTTGGGACAGATGGTTAGTTACGCAAGGTAACATTTAGTCAGTTTCTTTAAAATTAATACATTCATGGGATGTGGGCATTGCTGGCTAGACCATCCCTAATTACCTGGACAGCAGTTAAGAGTCATCCACATTGCTACGGACCTGGAGTCACATGTAGGCCAGACGAGGTAAGGATGGCAGCTCTTTTCCCTGAGAGGCATTAGTGAACTCGATGGACTTTTCTGATAATCAGCAATGGTTTCATGATCATCGTTAGGCTCTTATTTCCAGATTTTTAAAAATTGAATTCAAGTCCCACCATCTGTTGTTGTGGGATTTGAACCTGGGTCCCCAGAACAGGGTAGGAATGGTCAGGGATAGTGAAGGGAACTAGCACCTGGAGTCAGAGGAGGTCCTTAATGAATACTTTGCTCCAGTATTCACTCAAGAGAGGGACCTTGATGTTTCTCAGGACAGCGGGAAACAGGTTGATATTAAGAAGAATGTGCTGAAAGTTTTGAAAAACGTAAGGATAGATACATTTACTGGGCCAGATGGAATATATTCTTGGTTACTACAGGAAACGACAGAAAAGATTACTGTGATTTTGGTGATTATCTTTGCATCCTCACTATCCACTGAAGTAGTGTCAGATGATTGAAGGGTGGAAAATGTTCTTCCCTTGCTCAAGAAAGGAGATAAGGATAATCCTGGGAATTCAGGTGTTTCAGTCATAAGCCCTTTGTTATGAATGAGGCTTGTGGGTCGAGGCTGAAAGAAAAATGGGAGGGGGGTGAGGCTGGATGGAAAGCAGCTGGGATTGCGATAGATGAAGGTGGGGGGGGTGGTGAGAGTGATAAGTCAGAGAGGAGTGTGGAGCAGATAGATGGGAAGGAAGATGGACAGGTAGAACAGTTCAAGAGGGTGGTGCCAAATTGGAAGGTTGGGACTGGGATAAAGTGGGGAGAGAGGAAATGGGGAAACTGGTGAAATCCACATTGATCCCGTGTGGTTGGAGGGTCTCAAGGCAGAAGGTGAGGCGTGTCAGGTGGTTAGGGCCTCTGTAGCTCAGGCCATAACATTGAATGGTTTCAAGGAGGGATTAGGTATAGTTTTTAGGGATAAAGGGATCAAAGTATATGGGGAAAAAGTGAGAATAGGTGGATGATAAGTCATATAGAATGAAAGAACAGGATTGAAGAGGCTTGATAATTGTTTCAACCACTCAGCGAGCAGCATGAGGGATGGTGGATGGGGAGTGCTGGGAGGATTGGTGGAGAGAAATAATGAGAGCATGGGGCGGAGGTGGGGGTGTTGGACGTTGTCACTGCATCACAAATCCATATTTTCAGCTTAGAGTGGTCCTCAGGGTCCCAGCCCCCACTTTGGAAATCTGATGTGGAATGTAAGGATGGTTGGTACACTCAAACCAGAAAAGACCTGAGTTGTGACTCCATAAGTGCACTGTGTTAATTTCTGGTCAGTGCATGGAAACATACCATGACCACGCCGCACAGTTTGAGGAGGAGATTTCAGAGGACACTACCAAAATTGAAAAAAATTGCAACAATGAGCCAAGTTTAAATAGATAGAGTTCCTTTCTTTAGAGAAAGGTCTGTAAAACAAAGTGGAAGTGAGGTTGAGTGGACAGGAACTCTCTTTCTCCCTGAGCAGGGAGTTTGATGATCAAGGGTCATAGACATAAAGTTGAAAGTAGTTGAATTATGGAGGTGTTTAGGATGTTCATAGCAAAATGATGGTGAGGAATATGGAACTCAATGTCTGAAATGGTGCTTGAGGCAGAATTCCTCTGCACATTTTAAAGGTGCTGAGATATTCCTTTGAATACATAGCCTAAAAGGCGACGCCAAAAGCAAGAATTTTCTTTTATTTGTTCATGGGATGTGGATAGCAGTGGCTAGGTCATCCCGAATTGTCCAAAGGGCAATTAAAAGCTGACCACATTGCTGAGATTCTGGAGTGATATGTAGGCCTGAAAACGTAAAGATGGCAGATTTTCTTTCCTAAAAGATACTATTTTGAACCAGATGGGCTTTGTTGATAATCAACAGTGGTTATGTCTATATTCCAGATTTCCATTGAATTCAAACTTCACCATCGACCCGTGTCCCCAGCGCATTAAGTTGGAGTGCTGGATGACTAAGTCAGTGATATTACCATTAAACCACTACTTGCCTTCACTGCTAGGTTGACTAGAGAGATTTTTTCAGCTGAAAGTAGTATGATCATTGAACTGTCTCCTTCTGTGGTGCACATCACCTTGATTCTGTGAAGTTTGTCATTGAAGAACGAAGGTCAATAATACAGGCAGCTGTACAGTGTCATCTGCCACTACAGGAACAATACATTATCATCTGTCATCATAGGCAGTCTTACAATGTCATCCCTCACTGCAGGCAGTTATACAATGTCATCAGTCACTACAGACAAATATAATGTCTGCTGTTAATACAAATGGCTTACTGTCGCTGTCAGTTGTCACTATAGGCAGAAGTACAGAGTCAGCTGGTGCAATAGACTGCTGCAGAAATGAGTCTTAACCACAGACTGTCAAATGTATAAAGGACTAGGAGAAAGTGAGGACTGAAGATGCTGGAGAGTCAGAGTCGAAAATTGTGGAGCTGGAAAAGCACAGCAGGTCAGGCAGCATCTGAGGAGCAGGAGAGTTGAACTTTCAGGCATAAGCCCTTCATCATTTGACTCTCTTGCTCATTGAATGCTGCCTGACTGGCTGTGCTTTTCCGGCACCACACTTTTTGACTCAAAATGTCTAAAGGGGGGAAAGTAAAATGAATGCAGCATCAGAAATTATAGGCAGCTGGGAGAACAAGAGTTGACCCACTTACAGTGACATGAAGATAAAGGTTAAACGTCTCTTTCTGTATAATTTTACCAAGTTTCATTTTGTTTCAGCTGTTTGATAATAAAGATGAAAGTGAAGAAATTTGCGTCAATCAGCATTCTGTGGGCACCAAGTCAAATATTGCACAGTTTGTAAATTGGCACATGATTCTCATTGTTCCAGTGATGCTTTGCTTTAGCAGAGAGTGTGAGGCCTTTGGGAATGGAACGTGAAGTGGAATCAGTTCCAATGCAGGGGAATGGCCAGCTCCAGCTGTTATTTCACGAGTGGCAGAACAAGAAGAAAGGGATAAATGAGCACATTCTTCAATTCCTCTCTGAATTTGCTCTGGGTCACGACATAAATACAGGTGTTGCTGCAGGAGCTGAGGAGCTGCAGCATCGGCCCAATGTACCCAATAACAAATGGAAGGCGGTTTTTGAGAAGCCGATCAATGATGTGGTTTAATGTAATTCGCTCATGAATGGTGTACACAGCTTGTGTCATCCACAATAATATGAAGCTGGCAGAGATACTGAAGAGAAGGAGGATAGACTTCCGGCGGTTCTCCATTTCTGGATCATTCTGGTTCTCCTTATCACCCTGACCCCGCAGCCTTCTGCGAGCTTTACTCGCCAGCAAAATATTCCGGACAGTCAGAGCATTGAGGAATGCAATCAGAACGAATGGGAGCAGTGGGGTAGTCAGACTGTGAAATAAACTGAATGTTTTCCACAGGGGTGAGGTGTAGTAGCTCAATTTAACCATACAAAACAGAGGTATGATAAAGAGATAAACAGGATCATATCGATAATACCAAGGGATATTCTTCAGACAGCTCAGGACAGTCACTGTTCCAATAATCACCACTGCAGTTCTCCAGGTACAATATTTAATTTTCAGCTTCTGACAACAAATGGCCACAAATCGATCAAAGGTAAAAGCTACTGTGAACCAGACAGTAAGGTCTGTGGCTGCATGAGTGAGGCAGTCAATCAGACCACACAGGGTGATGTTTTCTGCAATTGGATCTGTTGAATAAAGTGGAATAATCTGCTTCAGGATCACATCAGTGAGAATAACGGTTAAATCAGCTGATGCCATAGCTACCAGATAGCAGGTGATACATAGGGCGAGACCACACTTTCCACGCAGTAGGATCAGAATCACTAATAGGTTAGCTGGAAGGAAACAGAAACAGAATCAATAGAATTATTTGTCAGACTGGTGATGAAAATTGGACAAAACTTTTTAATGAGAACAGAGATCATTCTTACAACATTCACTAGAGATTGATTACCCAACCTGACAATTTAATCAAAAGGAGACTCATTTCCCAAGGAAACAATGGTATTGAAGTCTGAAACTTTTAAAAACATCTTCAGCCAGAAATACTGAGTGGAAAATTCATCTTGACCTCCCTCTGAGATGTCAAAATGAAGCTGTCGATGTGTCGCCAACTCAATTCCCTGCAGATGATATTAAGAAATGATTGAGTACAGGGAATTTGGCAAGGAGTATGATGCACAATAACAGTACTGGAGACTTCTGCTCCAGAGTGAGAGAAGATGCTCCTTACAGCTAAATTAATAGCATTTACCCAAAAAGTAGAGCATTGTGTAGTTATGCCCTTCCCGTAAGAAGAATGCCAAATAGATATTAAATTGTTTTCATTCAATCAGGACAGTCGTGGAGGATTGTTTTGACAGTGTTATCAACAAGGACTCACTCTGCAATAGTGTTCTCAGCAATACCAGTTTGGTTTGGCTCGGTTCACTCAGTTCCACACCTCATTACATATCTAATCTAAAAGAAGAAAGGTGATAAACTCCAGAAGAAGGGGACAGTGACCACCCTTAATATCAAGATTAGAGTGATGCTGGAAAAGCACAGCAGGTCAGGCAGCATCTGAAGAACAGGAAAATCAATGTTTTGGGTCGGAGCCCTTAGTCAGGAACTGCCCAAAACGTCGCTTTTCCTGCTCCTTGGATGCTGCCTGACCTGCTGTGCTTTTCTAGCACTACTCTAATCTTGACTCTGATCTCCAGCATCTGCAGTCCTCACTTTCACCCTTAATATCAAGACAGTGCACTGCCTGAGCTGAAGGTCTGAGTTATGGGATGATTTTCCTCCTAGCAATAAAGTTTAAGATAAGACCTAATTGAGGTATGTAAGATTACAAGGGGAATGGATTGGGTGGATTGTAAGGCACTTTTCTTATGAGTATTCTGGTCAATAACCAGAGCCGTAGACTTGAGATTAAAAAAAAAGAAGGCTCAGAGGGGAGTTGACAATATTTTGTTTTCACTCAGAAGGTGGTGGGAGACTGGAATGAACTGTCTAAAAGAGTGTTTGAATCAATAATTTGTGGGCAGCATGGTGGCACAGTGGTTAGCACTGCTGCCTCACAGCGCCTGAGACCCGGGTTCAATTCCCAACTCAGGCGACTGACTGTGTGGAGTTTGCACGTTCTCCCCGTGTCTGCGTGGGTTTCCTCCGGGTGCTCCGGTTTCCTCCCACAATCCAAAGATGTGCGGGTCAGGTGAATTGGCCATGCTAAATTGCCCGTAGTGTTAGGTAAGGGGTAAATGTATGGGTGGGTTGCACTTCGGCGGGTCAGTGTGGACTTGTTGGGCCGAAGGGCCTGTTTCCACACTGTAAGTAATCTAATCTAATCTAATAACTCTTGAAACATTTAAGCAGTATTTCGACATGCCCTTGGATTGCCATACCCTTCAGGACTATGGGCCAAGAATTGGAAAACTGGTTTTGTGTAGTCAGATCTTGGTTGCCTGGCATGGATACAGTAGGCTGAATGGCTTTCTTCTGTCTATGGTCTAGAACAATTCATGACATCAAGGAGCCCTAGCAAAACTGGACTCAATGAGAATAATGGAAAAAACTTCTGAATTGGGATGGTGCCAGTTTGGAGACCATCACCTGAAAGACTGTGTCACCAATTTCACTGTGGGCAAGTGTGAGCTCAGCACTCCTACTTGGTCCTGATATTACAGTCCTGTCACAGGTGGGAAAAAGCTGTTTGGAAAATTCCAGAACTGTTGTGTAAGCAGCAAAGTTAGCCTTAGTTTCCAATCACAATGAACTATGTGTTTTTTGGGTTCATTCCTCATCTTCAGCTGTTGCTTCAATGACCTTTAATTGGAAACTGCTAATGACTTATATACTTATTACTCTTCACAACTCCTCAGACACTGAATCAGTCTGTATTCACATGTTCAGGCATAGAGAATATTCAAGATTGTACTGATAAGCTGTAAGTAAATGTGGGGTAATGGGCGTCACCATCAAGAGAAAAACACATCATTTCCCCCTGAGATATTCTATTCCCACTGGGAAAATGCTGGGCATTATCAGTGATCAGGAACTTAACCGGACCAGGAGTTTGCATACAATGATTGGAAATTTCATACTGAGTAAATTATCTCCTGACTTCCCAGTTTCTGTCCACTATTTACAGTGCACAAGTCAGGAGCCTGAAAAGGTGCAGCTCCAGCAACACTCTAGGAGCACAACTCCATCCAGAACAAAGCAGCTTGCTTGATTAACACTATATCCATCACATTCTCTCCCTTCACTACCAACATGCACGAGCAGTAGTGTGTACTATCTACAAGATGTAATGCAGAAATTGACCAAAGATTCTGAGACATTGTTTTCCAAACGCACAATCATTGCCATCTAGAAGACAAGGTCAGCGATACATGGAAACACCACAACCTGCAAGTTCCCCTCTAATTAACTCTTCATTCTGACTTGGAAATATATCATAATTCCTTCAATATCACTGGCTCAAAGTCCTGGAATTCCTTCTCTAAGGGCATTGTGGGTCCTGGAATTCCCTCTCTAAGGGCATTGTGAGTCAACCTATGATACATGGAGTACAATGGGTCAAGAAGGCAACTCATCACCATCTTCGCAAGGGCAATTAAGCATGGGCAATAAATGCCGGCATACATCCCATGAAGGGATAAGTAACTGAAATTAGAGATTTTATTTTATTTTAAATACAAAACATGCCGTCATAATTCTTACTGTCACTTCATGCAAGTCAAGAATGTTGGGAAAATATTTTCTGAATTTGTATTGAGGCACATCTCGTGGATTCAAGTTCAACATGGGCAAGGAAACCTCCTGCTGCTTGCTATGTACTGTCCTCCCTTGACTGATGAATCAGTATTCCTCCAGGTTGATCAACACTTGGAGGAAGCATCTTGAGTGGCAGGATGCAGAATGAAATTGTCCACTCAGTGTACAATGTCCACCACCAAGAGTGTCTTGGCAGCAGCACTACTCATCATGCTGGTCACCTGCTAAAGTACATCGTTGCTAAATTGGGTCTGTGGGGGTGGTGAAGGAGCCAGCAAGAGGGAAAAACATATTCTTGACCTCAACCTGACCAATCTGCTAGCTGCAGATGCAAATGTCCATGACAGCATCAGTAAAAGTGACAACCTTTGGAGTCGAAGACATGTCTTCACAGTAACAATACTTTCCATCAAGTCGGGTGACACAATCATCGTGATAAATGGGACAGATTTTCAAGAAGGACTCATGCCCGAAATGTCGATTCTCCTGCTCCTTGGATGCTGCCTGACTTGCTGTGCTTTTCCAGCAACACATTTTCAACGCAGACTTTCAACAGATCTAGCAATTCAAGGCTGGGCATTCTAGGAGGGACTGTGCACCATCAACAGCAGCAGAATTGTACTCCAGCACAATTTGCAAATTCATGGCACAGCATATTCCCCACTCAGTGTAGGAAGACATGCCAGGAGCAGCACTAGGCATACCTAAAAATGAGATGTCAACCTGGTGAGGCTGCCAAAAAGGATTACTGCATGCCAAACAGCATAAGCAGCAATTGAAAGACAGCTAAGCAATCCCACAACTAAAGCATCAGACTTAAGCTCTGCAGTACTATTGGAAATGGTGGTGGACAATTAAAACACTCACTGAAGGAGGACGCTCTACAAATTTCTTCATCCTCAATGATGGAAGAACCCACCATATCAGTGCAAAAGATAGAGCTGAAGCATCTGCAGTAATCTGCTGAATGGATGATCTATCTTGGCCTCCTTAAGCAGTCCCCAACATCATAGATGCTGTTCTTCAGGCAATTCACTCCCCATGATATCAAGGAATTATTAGAGGCATTGGACAGGATATAGTTCCTGACAATGTTCTAGCAGTTAGACTAAAGACTGGTGCTATAGAACTTACTGCTCCCCTCGCCAAGCTCTTCCAGTACAGAAATAATACCAACAATATGGAAATTTGTCCATATTTGTTCTGTATACAAAAAGCAAGACAAATCCAAATCCACTTACTGTCCTATCAGTCAACTCTTGATTGTCAATAAAGTGATGGAAGGTGTCATCAACAGTGCCATCAAACAGTACCTGCCAGCAATAACCTGCTCACTGACACCCAGTTTGGGTTCAGCAGGGCTCTCAGCCTCTGACTTTATTACAGTCTTGGCTCAAACATGGACAAAAGTACTGAATTCCAGAGGTGAGGTTAGACTGACAGTTCTTGACATCAAAGCCAAATTTGACCGAATGTGACAACAAGGGCCCCTAACAAAACTGGAATCAATGTGTATTGGGGGCAAACTCTCCACTGGTTGGAGTCATGCCTGGCACAATGAAAGATGGTTATGGTTATTGGTTCTCATCTCTGGAATATCTCTGCAGGAATTCCTCAGGATAATTTCTGAGGTCCAACCATTTTCAGCTGCTTCATCACCTTCCCTCCATCACAAAGTCAGAAGTGGGGATGTTTGCTGATAATTGCACAATGTTCAGCATCATTAGGGATTCCTCAAGATACTGAGGATCCTCAGATGCATGTTAAAATGCCACAAGATCTGGACAATATCCAGGCTTGGGTTGATAAGTGGCAAGTATCATTTGTACTACACAAATGCCAGTCAAGTACTATCTCCAATAAGAGACAATCTAACCATCTCCCCTTCACATTCAATGGTGTTATCATCACTGAATCCTCCACGATCAACATCTTTGAGGTTGCATTGACCAGAAACTGAACTGGATTCACCATAGAAACACAATCATTACAAGAACAGGTCAGATGCTCGGAATACTACCAAGAGTAACTCACCTCCTGACTCCCCAGAATCTGTCCACCATCTATAAGGCACACATCAGGATTATGATGGAATACTCCCCTCTTGCCTGGGCAAGTACAGTTCCGACAACACTCAAGAAGCTTGACACTATCCAAGCCAAAGCAATCCACTGACTGACAGCACATCCAGAAACATCCACTTCTGACTCTCAGTAGCAGCAGTATGTACTCTCTACAAAAGGCACTGCAGAAATTCACCAAAATACTTTAGACAGCACCTTCCAAATCCATGACAACTTCCATTCACTAATACAAGAGGAGCAGATACATGGGAATGCAAGTTTCCCTCCAAGCCACTCACCATCCTGACTTGGAAATATATCATCATTCCTTCTCTGCTATTGAGTCAAAATCCTGGAATTCTGTCTCTATAAGGGGATTGTGGGTATACATACAGCACAAAGAACAATATAGTGCGGGAAGGTAGCTCCCCAGCACCACCTCAAGTGCTACTAGGGATGGATAATAAATACTGTTTCATTCAGCGATGCTCATTCCCCATAAGTGAATAAAATAAAATGTGTTTTTGTGATTCAAGAATTCAGACAAAGCAGCCCTTTCACACAAGGCCAGCCTTACCTCGCACTCAAGGAAACATTCCAAATTGCACACACTCACTTTATTAGCCATAAACTGTAATAGAGATTTACAGCATTTGCACTCGTCCAAAACAATCACTTCACTATTCCTATTTTCCACAACTTGGCCCATTGCTTTGTATGCCTTGGTACTACAAGTGCACGTGTAAATACTTCTGAAATGTTATGAGGGTTTCTGATTCAATCATGATGATTGAATTCAAATTCTGATTCAAATTCTTACCACCCACTGGGTGAAAAAGCTTTTCCTCATCTCCTCTAAAACTTCTGTTCCTTTCATTAAATCTGTGCCTCGTGGTCACTGATCCTTCCATCAAGGGAAACATTTCTTTCTGTCTACCCTATCTATTCTCCACATAATTTTATATATTTCAATCATGTCCCCTCTCAATCTCCTCTGCTGGAATGAAGACAACTACAGTATGTCTAATCTCTCTTCATAATTATAACACTCCAGCCCAGCCAACGTCCTGGTAGATCTCCCCTGCACCCTCTCCAGTGCTATCACATTTCTCCTACAATGCAGATTCCAGAATTGCACACAATAATTTAGCTGTAGTCCCACCATCATTTTACACAGTTTCAGCCTGCTGCTCTCAATTTCTATGCTTCAACTAATAAAGACAAATTTAATGGTAAGCTCTAATCTGTTTTCAGCCCTATCTCATTTGTTCACCCCAGAGTCTAGTTCAAGATATTGAACTAATTTCTGCCTCAGTCGCTGACTCTGGAAGTGATTTCCACAGCCTGCATGTTTTCTTTGAAGTCATTTCTCCTGCCCTGCTTTCTAACATGTCTGAAAATGTGTTGCTGGAAAAGCGCAGCAGGTCAGGCAGCATCCAAGGAACAGGAAATTCGACATTTCGGGCATAAGCTCTTCATCAGGACGAAGGGCTTATGCCCGAAATGTTGAATTTCCTGTTCCTTGGATGCTGCCTGACCTGCTGTGCTTTTCGAGCAACACATTTTCAGCTTTGATCTCCAGCATCTGCAGTCCTCACTTTCTCCTTTCTAACGTGTCTACATTGTATCTATTAATCATTAATACTTAAAGTACAGAATGATAAAGCACAAAATGTCTCTTCCAAATATTTATGCAAATCTCTCTTAAACATTATTATTGAATCTGTCTCCAACAGACCCGTCAGACAGATCATTCCACATCATGGTAACACACACAGCATGACTACTTTCTCTTGGTTATGTGCGGCCCATAGCTGATCTATATCCCAAAAATTTCCCTAGGCAGCAGTCTTATCTTGGACACTGCCAATGCCATTACTAGTGTAAAGGAGTTGAGCAAATGTAACAGGAAAGTCCTTAAGCTGGGTCTCATAAATGGCACACTGACATACAGGTAAATATAATAACCTTACACAATCAGGAAGAGCAAGATCACAGTCACTGACCTGGCACAGCAACAGTAGCAAGAATTGGATAGAAAATCATTCGGGTTTGTGTGAGCTCCATTGTCCATGTGGATTGCTGTTGCAGTCAGTCATTTACACTTTAAGACTCAAATCCAGTCCCAGTCTCATCATATTCCTAGTCCTTCTCTGGTGATGCACTGAGGGAGCTGCTATTTGTAAAACAGAGGAAAACCCTACTGGGACAAGGAGAGAGGAATCTTACATCATCCTTCATATTACTGACAGTCAGTTACACAAAACCCACTGACAACTGCTATCAGGGGATGATATAATCTTTTGTTTAAATGTGTGCAGAACAGATAGGAGAAATCTCTTAAAACTCAGCCACACAATTTCTATCAATGAAACCATAAATTACCAATATTTAACATTGAGATGACCAGTTTCACTGTTGATGGGAAAATTTGGAATAGAATTAGATTCGATTACTTAGTGTGGAAACAGGCCCTTCGGCCCAACAAGTCCACACCGACCCGCTGAAGCGCAACCCACCCATACCCCTACATTTACCCCTTACCTACGGGCAATTTAGCATGGCCAATTCACCTGACCCGCACATCTTTGGACTGTGGGAGGAAACCAGAGCACCTGGAGGAAACCCACGCAGACACGGGGAGAATGTGCAAACTCCACACAGTCAGTCGCCTGAGGCGGGAATTGAACGCAGGTCTCTGGAGCTGTGAGGCAGCAGTGCTAACCACTGTGCCACCGTGCTGCCCTATCTTAAATATCGATTTGGGTTGTCAATGCCAGGGAGATCCACACAGGGGCAAGAGACAGGATTGTAAATATTGTTCACATGCAACCTGACTCATGAAACTAAAGACAAATCTCGTCAGTATCTGTTCCAAGTCAGCAAGTCTTCCAGTGAGGAAACAGCATTTGATC
Organism: Hemiscyllium ocellatum; assembly: GCF_020745735.1. Classification (NCBI taxonomy): domain Eukaryota; kingdom Metazoa; phylum Chordata; class Chondrichthyes; order Orectolobiformes; family Hemiscylliidae; genus Hemiscyllium; species Hemiscyllium ocellatum. Next base: position 75,091,351 of record NC_083417.1, read on the forward strand.
ACAGAGAACAGGGAAACATGTACATCCAGACAGGCAGGAACTGGTATCACAGAGGGACCACAACAAACTGGGGAGAGAGAGAGATTTGTGATGGAGACAGAGTTGTAGAGTCATAGACCTGTACAGCATGGAAAGAGACCCTTTGGTCCAACTCACCCACGCCGACTAGATTTCTAAAATAAATCTAGTCACATTTGCCAACATTTAGCCCATAACCCTCTGAACACTTCCTATCATATACCCATCCAGATGTCTTTTAAATGCTGTAATTGTACCAGCTTTCACCACTTCCTCCAGCATCTCACTCCATACACGCACTATCCTCTGCCTGAAAACATTGCCTCTTGGGTCCTTTTTAAATCTTTCCTCTCTCACCTTAAACTTATGCCCTCTAGTTTTGGCATTTCCTTCCACCAGAAAAGACCTTGTCTATTCACCCTTTCCACGTCCCTCATGATTTTATAATCCTCTATAAGTTCAACCCTCAGCGTCCGATACAGCACGGAAAATAGCCCCATCCTATTCAGCCTCTCCTTATAGCTCAAACCCTCCAATCCTGGCAACATCATTCTAAATCTTTTCTGAACCCTTTCATACTTCACAGCAGTTTTCCTGAAGCAGGGAGATGAGAACTGCATGCAATATTCCAAAAGTGGTTCAACCAATGTCCTGTATAGACACAAAATGCCTCCCAACACTTATACTCCTTGCACTGATCAATAAAGACAAGCATATCAAACGCCTTCACTATCCTATCTACCTGTGACTCCACTTTCAAGGAACTATGAACCTGCACTCCAAGGTCTCTTTGTTCAGCAAGACTGTCTAGGACCTTACCATTATATGTATAAGTCCTGCCCTGATTTGCCTTTCCAAAATGCAGCAACTCACATTTGTCTAAATTAAACTCCATCTGCCACTCCTCAGCCCATTGGCCCATCTGATCAAGATCCCATTGTACCCTGAGGTAACCTTGTTTGCAATCCACTGCATCTTCAATTTTGGTGTTATCTGCAAACTTACTAACTATACCTCCTATTTTCACATCCAAATCATTTATATAAATGATGAAAAGCAGTGGACCCATTACCGATCCTTGTGATACACCACTGGTCACAGGGTCCCAGTCTGAAAAGCCTTTGAGCCAGTTCTGTATCCTGATGGCTAATTCTCCATGTATTCCATGCAATCTAACCTTGCTAACCTGTCTACCATGAGGAACCTTGTCAAATGTCTTATTGACGTCCATATAAATCATGTTCACTGCTCTGTTTCATTACTTTTCATTACTTCTTTTAAAAATTCAATGAAGTTAGTGAGACAACAGAGAGAAAGAGAGAGAGGCAGGAGGGGACAGAGTAGGAGATGTATGAGAGGTGGATGGGCAGGGTGCATATGAGAGTGGCCACATAGTCCATACGGGACCTCAGCATAATATTGATTCTACTTTTCCTGATATGGGATGTGCCCTGACTGAACTTGAACTAAATCCACTTTAATGGTGCCATTAGTTCTATTAGGTTTTGACTGTCAATCCTGATCCCACTAATGATGGTCCATCTTCCATTTATCATTCCTACTCTGGATTGTCTATTGTCTGCATAGCCATGAGCAGCCAGAAAAGCTGGTATAGTTCTTCTAAATAACTCCGTCCTGAACGTTGATAGATTTGATCTACCCCCTTTACCAGAATCAATTTCAGCATTTCCTTCTCTCTTGTTAAGCCAAAGATATATTAATTTATAAAATCCATCAGAAAGTCTTCTCCTCCGCTGACACTTCACTATTAAAGATAAACTCACCATAGTTTGACTAGACCTGGCTGCTCTTTCATTAGGAAGAGTATTGGTGGTGCTTCAAACTGAGGCACCTCGAACAACCTCTGGAGGGGTTGGGAAAGAGTAAGCCAGCCAGTGTGGGAATTGAACCAATGTTGTTAGTGTTAGTCTGCATTACAACCCAGTCGTCCAGCCAATTCAGCTCACCAACCCCTTATTTTGCTATTACCACCCATCGACAACAGATTAAGTTCTCCATTATAAATACAAGTTTGCACTTTCTTCCCATACTTTCCTGTCTGATATAATTTTTTTCCTGAATATGACCAATGAAACATACTCAGTCGGATAATGGTACACTCATTGTTCTAGCTTTAACCAAACGGATTTTGCCTTTAAGCTTTCAAAAGATCTTCTCTTTCCAGAACAATAGGTCCTCCTTAATCAAAATGGGCATGATTCCTTTATTTCTTTGCTCCCTTTTCCAGAATAATTTATAGCCATGAATATTTTGCATTCAGTTTTGCTCATTTTTCAGCAAGCTTTTTAAAAATTCATTTGTGGGACTTGGATGATGCTGGCTGGCCAGCATTGATAGCCCATCCCGATTTGTCCTTGACAAGGTGGCGGTGAGCTTCCTTCTTGAATCGTTGCTGTTTGACCCACAATGCTGGTAGGGAGGGAATTCCAGGATTTTGACCCCACAACTGTGAAGGAATGGCAGTATATTTCTAAGTCAGGGTGGTGAGTGGCTTAGAGGGGAACTTGCAGGTGTTGGTGTTCCCAAGTACCTGATGCCCTTGACCTTCTCAATGGAAGTGATCGCGGGTTTGGAAGGTGCCGTCCTAGGATCTTTGATGAATTTCTGCATTGCGTCTTGTAGATAGTGCACACTGCTGCGACTGAGCGGCAGTGATGAAGCGATTGAATATTCGTGGGTGTGGTGCCAATCGAGCAGGTTGCTTTTTCCTGGAATGTATCAAGCAACTTGAGTGTTGTTGGGGCTGCACCCATCCAGGCATGTGGGGAATATTCCATCAGACTCCTGACTTGCGTCTTGGGAGATGGTGGATAGACTTCGGGGGTCAGGAGGTGAGTTACTCGTCACAGTATCCCTAAGTCTTGTAGCCACGGTGTTTATGTGGTGAGTCCAGTTAAGTTTCTGGTCAATGGTAACCCCAAGGATGTTGACAAAAGAAAATTCAGCCATAGTAATACCATTGAATGTCAAGGAGCCGTGGTTAGTGTCTCTTATTGGTGATGGTAATTATCTGACATTTGTGTGGCACAAACGTCACTTGCTACTTGTCAGCCCAGGCCTGGATATTGTCCAGATCTTATTGCATTTGAGCACGCACTGCTTGAGTATCTGAGGAGTCACGAATGGTGCTGAACACTGTGCAATCATTGGCAAACATCCCCACTTCTGACATTAAGACACAGGGAAGTTCATTGAAGCAGCTGAAGATTGTTGGGCCTGGGACACTACCCTGAGGATCTCCTGCAGAGATATCCTGGAGATGTTCCTCCACAACCACAACCATCTTCCTTTGTGTCAGGTAGCTCTCTAACCAGCAGAGTGTTTGCCCTGCAATACCTATTTATGCCAGTTTTGTTCGGGCTCCTTGATGCCATACTCAGTCAAATGTCGGCTTGATGTCAAGGGCTGTCACTCTCACCTCACTTCTGGAATTCAGCTCTTTTGTCCTTGTTTAAACTGAGGCTGTAATGAGACCAGGAGATGAGTGATCCTGGCGAAACCCAAACTGGATGTCACTGAGCCATATTGTTCTAAGTTAAGTCTTGTATTAATTTAGAAGTTGCATTTTGAAGTGTTCCTTGTTCTTCACTGTCACTGAATCAAACATTGTCCTATTTTATTCATTCATCTTTAATCCAGATACATAATTGTTCAAATCTACACTGATAATATCTAACACGGATCCAGTATATCACCGTTAGCATTAAACACAGAATTTATGTATACTGACAGTATCAAACAAGACACCCAGTGAATTTTACATATATCACCAAGATCCAGCACAGACACTTCATTCAGCCTACGTACATGGTCAATATTTAATCCAGGCACAGAACCGATTTCACTGAACCCAATGCCATGACCCATTTGACCCACACACAAAAAACAACCCATCAGAGATCAGTGATCTCAACTGGACAGTCAGAATCCAACACAACCATTTGAGTGATATTGCCTGTACTGTTAAAATTCAAACTAAACAAATAATTGACTTTAACTTCATCCTATAGCACAGAAATGCTGCTTAGCTACATGTTTAAAACTACCCATACAGTCATTTGAAATCCAATATTCTCTTTCACTAAATGACACGTCAATATGCATTTCACAGACTACTTAAAGCAGCAATGCCAATATACAAGGCTCAATTCATAGAGTTTATGTATGATATTTTCTCAGAAGAATACATTCTTGACACAACCAGGGAATGGATTATTTTAAATGTGGTAATGTACGGTAAGACATGTATAAATAATGTATTCCTGATGAAGGGCTTTTGCCCGAAACGTCGATTTTACTGCTGCTGAACTGCTGTGCTCTTCCAGCACCACTAATTCAGAATGTATAAATAATGATCACATTGGAAATATTCTGTTGTGAAAGAACATTTACAGTCCAATCTGTACATGTTCAGGGACTTACCACCACAGTAACCAACCACAAAAATTATATTTATGATCTAGCAAGCTAGATTACATTATTGACTCTGACCTATCCAGTAATATCATACAATGGGATCATAATATTCAGAATAAAGATGAGACTGTTTGGTCAAAAACTTGCATCTTAAAGTTAAATAAAGGTAGTTATCGAAATGGTATTGCTGTTCAATCTTTCAATCAATTTTCTTTTACACAAGTGTTCTTGTTGGTGAGGTGGGCAAAGGGATACAGAATTCAGTTTGTGGTTCAATTTGATTTAATGGCAAAATATTCTTTATTAAAAACACCATATGATCTTTTCCCAAATTCCCACAATATATACTCTTTATCTAGCACTAAACATCTGAGTCCAAACATTACCCACAACAGTCCAAATGTTTGTTAGAATCTCCTTCCTCCCTGACAGAGAGCTAGCTCTCTTTCACAAAAATGGCTCTCCAAGTCAGGGACACATTTATTCCAGATCTTTTTGGGTTGTTGCAAGTCTTCTGTTATGCATCTTGCTGTGTGTCTGCACTGAGCAGGTAGATTTCTGGTGTGTTTTTATTCCCCTTGCTCCAGAACTTCCTGAATATTCTGTCGCCATTGGCCAATGGGGTCATGAGCTGGGTTCAAGACATTCACCGGGGTTGCACCAAGACCCTTCACTGTTGCCATATCAGAGAGGTATAAACAGCACATCCTCAGGCACAGGCTGGAAGCCAAGTTACCAGAAAGTCTGATTAATAATTCTCCAATACACAACTCTTGGGTTGGTTGTAACAGTTTCCTTCTGAACCTTTATGACCTCTGTGACCTTGGTTTCCACTGTTCTCTATGGGTGAAACTGCTGTTTGACATTAGTGAGAAAAAAACATATTGGGGAAAATAAAGGAACTAAACTGTAACAAATCCTTTGGTTCTGCATCAAGGATTTTCCCCCCAAAAAAGTAGCCAGATAGATAGTAGATTCAAAGATTATAATCTTTTAACTTTCATTAGATTTTGAAAAACTGCCAATGAAATATCCCTGTTCGAGAAATAAAGGAAACAGAGAGCAGGAAACTATATATTTGTGTTGTTCCAACTTCTGCCATTGGGAAAATGCTGAAATCCATTACCAAGGAAATACCGAGCAGGGCATTTAGAAAATCATATTACGATCACTACTTTAGTCCATTGGATCGGACAGAATGATGTGCACAATGGTTTCCTGACACAGTATGTAGATAAGCCAACAACGGGCAAGGCAACATTGGATTTAGTTTTGGGTAATAAACCTGGCCAGGTGATAGATTTAGAGGGTGGTGAGCACTTTGGTGATTGTGACCACAATTCAGTTACATTTACTTTAGTGGAGAGGGATAGGTATATACCACACACAGGATATGAGTTATAGCTGGGGGAAAGGCAATTATGACATGATTAGGCAAGATTTAGGATGCATAGGATAGGGAAGGAAACTACATGGGATGGGCACAATTGAAATGTGGAGTGTTTTCAAGTAACAGCTATTGTGTATTCTTGATAAGGGCTAAGAAGAACCAGGAGGGGACAGGAGAAGTCATTGGCAGTAACATCAATGAAAACCCTAAAGCTTTATATGGGTATATCAGGAATAAAAGAATGACTCAAGAAAGATTAAGGCCAATCAAGGATAGCTGTGTGTAGAGTCAGAGGAGATAGGGGAAACACTAACTGAATATTTTTTGTAAAGTATTTACTTTGGAAAAAGACAACATTGTAGAGGAAAATGCTGAGATACAGGCTAGACTAGATGGGATTAACGTTCACAAGGAGGAGGTGTTAGCAACTCTGGAAAGTATGCAAATAGATGAGTCCCCTGGGCCGGATGGAATTTATCCTAGGGTTCCCTGGGAAGCCAGAGAGGAGAGTGCAGAGCCTTTGACTTTGATCTTAATGTCATCACTGTCCACAGGAATAGTGCCAGAAGACTGGAGGATAGCAAATGTTGTTTCCTTGTTCAAGAAGTGGAGTAGACACAACCCTGGAAATTATAGACCAGTGCGTCTTACTTTGGTTGTTGGTAATGTTACAACACGAGGTAAACCCCTCTGCTAAATTAGACTGGCCCCACAGAAAACGTTCACCTTGCGCCGTAATCTGTTAAAATTCGAGAGGCATAGAACTATCCCAGAGATTACTATTTCAAGTAAAAATTAGCAATTTTATTCTGTAAGTCCAACAAAGAATATTAAAACCAACAACTATTTATAACTCTTGTTCTCTTAAACCTATTTTTTCCCTCCCACTCTGCAATATGGGTCCAATAAAGTCCCAATTAAGATTTACAAAAAAACAAATTCATGCTTCAAAAACCAGTCAGCGTTGTCAATTCTCCTTTGTAGATTTTCTCGAGCTTGGTTTCAGTGTTCTGCTGTGCAAACTTCTTAACAGCAGGTTCCGTTCAGCTTGCTCCTCAACTAGCAGTCTACATTTATAGATGCCCTTGGTGGTTCTTCCTCTAACTGTTTAAAATGTTTAGTTTTATACCCCAAAACATAGTATTAAAACCAATGAAATAATCTAATCAAAATACTAAAATCAAATTTGATTGGATTTTGGTATCTTGGGACATAAACTGATTGGCCGGATTTGAATTTTTTTTATTTCATGGCAACTCATCTGCAGCTATTTGCTTCAACCAAGTGTTACATTCTTACTTTATTCAGGGCTCTGTGCTTTGTCAGTCCTTGCGAGTTTTTCAACTCACAAAGGTACAGTACATCGCTACACCTTCATAACAGTAAAATATTGGAAAAGGTTATGAGAGATAGGATTTATCATCATCTCGAGAGGAATAAATTAATTCGGGACAGTAACATGGTTTTGAGAAGGGTAGGTCATGCCTCACAAATCTTATTGAGTTCTTTGAGATGGTGAGCAAACAGGTAGATGATGGTAAAGTGGTTGATTTTAGCAAGGCATTTGATAATGTTTCCCACGTAGGCTATTGCACAAAATATGATGGCATGGGATTGAGGGTGATTTAGCAATCTAGATCAGAACTTGGCTAGTTGAAAGAAGATGGAGGGTGGTCGTTGGTGGAAAATGTTCATCCTGAAGTTCAGTTACTAGTGGTGTACAGCAAGGATCAGTTTTGGGCCACTGCTATTTGTCATTTTTATAAATGACCTAGATGAGGGCGTAGAAGGATGGGTTAATAAATTTGCAGATGACACTAAGGTCAATGGAGTTATGGATAGTGCTGAAGGATGTTGTAGGTTCCAGAGGGACATAGATAAGTTGCAGAGCTTGGCATCTATACCCATTCCTAACTTGTATAATTTCTCCCAGCACACCTGCCACCCTAATCTCAATTCACCTGTTGCACTAGCCCCTTTTTCACTGACCAGCTTTCCCCCTCACCCATCTCCACTCCTCTGTCCTATCCCTTTATTCACCTGCCACCTTACTCTCCACTTTCCTCTGCTCTAATTCTCTCTACTTGGCACCAGGATCCTACATCCCTCTGATATTCTAACCCCACCTAACTCTCATCATACCTCCTAACTGGCACTTTACCACCTTATTAACTTTACCCATCTACCTTCTCTCAGTAGTGGTCAGTGAGGTGCTGGAATCTTTAAACCATGTGGTCTATCAGTTACTGCAGTAAAATGTGGGCACTGTTGAGGACTGATCCATTCCACTGCTGCCTAATGAACTCCTTCAGCTACGACAGCTCCTGTCTCAGAGGTTCTGTTGGTCATTTTCTGATAAAGCAAGTGGGTAATAATTTTGTAAGCAGAAATACAAAACAAATTTGTAGATTCAAGTTTGTAAGCTTCTTTCAGAGAGAGACTGCAGAGGGATCTGTTGATCTCTTGGCACATGCAAATTAAGTAGCATGCAAGTACAAGTCATTAGGATTGCAAATGGAATGTTGGGGATTTATTGAAGCCAGGATGGAATATAAAAGCCTCTCCATAAGATACATAGAATACATCACACAAATTTGGTCTCCTTATTAAGGAGGGGTAGACTTGCCTTGGAGAAGCTTCACAAGATGGACTCCTGGAATCAACAGTTTTTTTTGGATTATTTTGAAGAGGTTAGTTCAATTCTCATGACAATTGGGAAGAATGAGAGGTGATCTTATTGAAACAATAATTCCATGGGGTTTGGCAGCTGGATGTTGACTAGATGCTTTCTCTCTGAAAGAATCTGGGACAAGGTCACATTGTTTAAAAATAAGGGATTCCCCATTTAAGATGAATAGGAGGATAATACTTTTGAGGATCATTCAGCTTAGGAGTTCTTTGCTGTTAGAAAGCAGTGGAGGCTGGGTTATTGAACATGGTCATGGTCGGGTTTGGTAGCTTTTTGATTTACAACGGAGTACAGGGAAGCATTGGAGTTGGAATCAAGAAAAATAAAAGTGTCTTTAAAAACACTAATTGGGTCATCCATGCTGCTGACAAATGTGGTAAGCTCAAGGGTACATAGTTGACTCCCCTCCCCCACACTTTTTTTATGGTCTTGCGTCAAGTTTGAAATTAACTAACCTCTCCGACACAAGCTTGGAGATTACATGGAAAACATTGGCAACTTCAGGGCCTCACCAAAAATAATCATCCACCTGTACTAAGCTGTCAGCACTCAGCACAGATATTCCTTTTTCCAATCTTAACTGCAGGCTGTTCCTGGGTTACTTTCTAGAGACCATTCACAAGTTGATCCATCCGCAGGTCGGAACACAATGCAGATCAAGGTAAAGTAGTCATGCATAAGTACAGAAAATATTCCTATCTCTAGTCTTTAAAATTCACCCTTACTTAGAATCATTGTAAGTATGATGTTTGTAAACTGGGGACCCTTGTATATTTGTGTAGTGACAACATTGATGTAGCCTGCATTGTTAATATTCAGAGCAGGCTTTATTACTGATTTTGGTGACACTGTACACATCAGCTCAGAAAAATGCACTGACCTAAACCAATCAAAACAGTTAACCCACAAACCAAATCATAGTCCACACCCTTACTGTATGTACTATACTCAAACATGTAAAAAAAAAGTACATACAATTGAATACAAAAAGTTTGTAGTTTCTTAGAACACATTAGGGTGGATGATGTGACGATGGAAACTGAACTACAGACACTGCAACACATGAGGAGGAGAAAACCACTTGGATTCTTTATACAATGAGACAGACACTCCACATGTGAATTCTCTGAGAGTCACGGAGTACTCCAAGATGAAAAAAAAGCATCCTTCAGCCTATTGTGTCCATGCTGGAGAAGTTGGAGTTCAGAAGAATGACTGGCAATCTTATGTTTCAATAAGATTAATTGACAAGACAATTGCTGATGAGAATTTGATTCCTCTTCTGGGAAAGTCTAGAACCAGACAACATAATCTCAGAGTAAAGCGTCACCCATTTTGGAACATAGGAATAGGTGATTCAGCCCCTCAAGCCTGTTTCCCCATGCAATCAGATTGTGGCTGATCTGTGGATTGACACCATATACCTGCTAAGGTAAATTATATAAGATATATCTCAAGATACATACCCCTTAATACAAAAGTTAATCTGCTATTTAAAATTAACAAGTGATCCATCATCCACTGCCTTTAGAACATTAAAAAAAACTGAATGAGGCCATTTGATTCAACTTATCTCTGCTGACCTAAAGATACCCAGATGCCTTTTTAGTGCCAACTTGCTGCACACAGCCCACATCCCTGCAGCTTGCAGCTTCAAGGTGCAGGTTCAAGCACCTTTTGAAGGAGTTTAGGGTCTCTTCCTCCACCACTAATTCAGGCAGTGAATTCCAGATACCCACATGTTGCATAAAAAATATTTTCCCTCATATCCCCTCTAACTCTTCTGTCACTTACCTTGAATCTATGACCCCGGTTTCTGACCTCTGCAAGGGAAACAGGTTCCTCCTGTCTACTCAATCCCTCCCAATTTTGTATACCTCAATCATGTCACCCCTCAGTCTTCTCTGTTACAAGAAGAAACTCTAAAAACTTTCTAATCTCTCCTTGTAGCTACATTTCCAGCCTTGGCAATGTTGCAGTAAATCTCTGCACTCTGTCCACAGCAATTATACCCTTTTCATAAAGTGGTGATCAGAACTGCACACAATAGCTGCGGCGTTAGTCATGTCTGATACAAAGGTAGGCATATAATGACAAAATTGTATCCTATATCTCTGCATTCCATATGCCTTCTTTACAACCTTATCTACCTGTACTGCTATCTTTAGGGCTTATGTGCCATACGAGTGCAATCTATCACTTCATCTACCCCTCTCAGTATAGTTCCATTTATTGTGTATTTCCTTTTATTGTTTGACCTCCTTAATATGTTTTCACACAGAGTTCAACTCTATCTGCCACTTTCCTCCCCAACCACCAACCCATCTGTATCATTTTGAAGCTTACAACTATCCTCTAGTCACTACACAGCCAATTTCTGTCATCTGCAAGTTTCCTAATTGTGTCCCCTACATTCAAGTCTAAATTGTTCATATATAAAACAAACGGCATGGATCCCAACACTACTCGAAACCGCTTTCCAGCTTGTGATGGTTAGAAAGTAATCCTCAGAGCATCTATTATTTCCTCTTTGACCACCTTCATCAACCTCGGAAGTAATCCAACTGACCTTGATTTATCCACTTTGAAGGATTCCACCTTGAACACATCCTCTCTCATGATGATTATTTTGTCCAATATTTCATATTGCTACACTTCGATTACTATATCCACATCATCCATTTCATGTGTGAACATAGAGACAAAAATTCATTTAAAATTCTTCCCACATCCTTGTCATCTTCACACATTTTCTTCATCTCTGACAGGTCCCACTTTTTCCTATAACTATAATTTTGCTCTTTATTCTGTTTGCTAATGTTTCTCATACCCTCTGATTTCCTTTTTTCCACGTGATCCCTGTATTTTCTATATTCTTCAAGGCTGTCTGCAGTGTTGAGTATTTTTGTAGATAACCATGGGGGTCGAGACAGAACAGCAACATTCTTATTTTTGGAGTGAATGTCTGCTTTGTGCCCTGAGGATGTCACTTTAGTGCCTCCCACAATTTACTGTTATGACAGAGCAAACCCCTCTGTTAACATAAACCCAACATACAAATTAAATTGAGGGGCAAAGAACTACCCAGATTTCACTATTTAAAGTAAAAAATAACCATTCTGTTCTTTATGTCAGGAGGGAGGAGAACTCCTTTATCTTAAACCTATCTTTTACTTCCCATTCTTCAATACTGGTCCAATAAAAAGAAAACCCTGATTAAAATTTACCAAAAAACATGTTTCAAGCCGATCCTCTTCTCATCTTTGTCTTCTGCTGCACAACTTTTCTTATGGTTGCAGTTTTCCCCCAACTGTTCAAATTGTCCAGTTTTTATACCCCAAAACATTGGATTATTTCATTAGTTTGATGTCATCCCGAACAGTAAAATTCAATGGGATGTTAGTATCGGAGGGATAATTTAATCTACTTTGGCCAAATTTCAATTTGTTTTTGCCCCATGGCAACACAACTCCAGCTATTTCTTTTCAACCAAATGTTACATTTTAGTCAGTCTTTGCTAGCTTCTTCATAACACCTCCATCTGGGTTGGGAATTAAGATGATCAGTGACCTGCACTCGCTCTGACTTGGCTCGATGATGTCCTCATTGAGCACAGCCTCCTCCTCCGTCTGGGTCGGTCTGGCTTTGAAAGGATTAAATCAATAGATGCTGTTCTGATAAAATAATACCCCTATGTCTACTCCATGTAGACTAGCATTAGTCCTCTCCATCTGACCCTACATATGTCCTCATACTGCAGTAACAAAGTTTTTAACTGCATTCTTTTCTCCTGAGACAGATAGTTCACTCATCTCACTCAGAGCACTTTTCATTTTTTAACCTTGAGGCACAACAAAAATCCATATCATCTGGATTTGATTCCAGACTCTGGGGGACAGTAACTAACACCTGTTGCCCCAGTCCTTTCTCTATGAGTGTAAGGTATCAGCATATTCACTTGACATACCTGATAGTTCAATTTGACAGGGACCATTAAACCTGGTTTGAAGGGATCTCCCACCACTGCTTACAATACTAACACATCACCCCCATGGGAAAACATCCACGTTTTTATCTGCCACCTGCTTCATTTTATGCTGTACCCCTTTAGGCGCTGTTTAGCTAACACCCACTCGATTTAGTCTCTCCCTTACCTCTGATACACAAGGGAAGAGAGAGACCCCAGACTTCGCATATGTCAATTTCTTTAATTTCAAAAGGGCCTTTCATTTCATACCTGAATATTTACTTGAAGGATTAAAACAGTAGATTTGTTTGGGGCATCTCTAAAGGCAAACAATATGAACAGGATACATTTATCCGAATCAATTTACTCCTGACAATATGCTCTCAACGTGGTCTGATGCCACCTTCCTAAAGCTCCCTGGGATTCAGGATGATCCTTACTGGATTTCAAGTGCTGTTTACCTAAACTATCCATCACCTCCTTAAACAGCTTAGCAGTAAAGTTTGACCCTTGGTCCGACTGAATTTCTTTCTGTAACCCATACTACATAAGGAAAGCTACTGACTCCTCTACCAGATTTTTAATCTTGATATCCCATAACAGAATTGCCTCCAGAAGTCTGGTAGACACATTTGTTATGGTTAAGTACTGGTTCCCATTTTTAGTCCTTAGGAGGGGATCTACAAAATCAATTATAATCAACATGAAAGATTCTTTGAATGCAGGAATTGGCAACAAAGGTGCTGGTTTTATTACTGCCTGTGGCTTACAAACCATTTGGCATGGATAACATACAGCAAAAGTTAGCCACACTGTTGTGCATTCTAGGCCACTAGAAAGGTTTTTGTACCTTAGCCTGAGTCTTCCATGCTCCTAGGTGACCTCCTACAGGTAGTTAATATACAAACTAACACATCCTGTCTGTATGTACCAGCAACACTCTGGTGCACTTCAGCCCATTTGTCCTCTGCACTAACCTGCAGTAGTCTCCATTCTCATCTTAGGATGAGATCTTTCAGATAACAACCCTCCAGAATATTCCCTGCCTCCTTTTTGGAGTATGCATCCACATACATCTTATCATTTCATCGTGTTGTTGCAAGTCCATTAGCCTTTCAGGACTAAACACTTCTGAATAACCCTCTGCCAGTTTAGGTGTTTTCTGCACCATTATGTCAAACAGTGCATCTGCTAACTGAACCTCAACTCCATCTTTCTCAATAGTTTTTGCTTTAGAATAGTGCAGCTTGTTACTACAGTCTGGGAAAATATCAGTTTTTTTTATTTTTTGTTTCCTCAGATTCTTGGTGTTGCTTGGGCTTCTCTACAAAGAAGGAGTGTCACTCCCAGCTTGGATCCTGCCAAGTCATTCCCAAGAACAAAGAATTCCTGGAACTGACTGTCAATCACTCCCACTGTACTTTCCCCAGTCGCAAGTTGGCACTCAAACACTACCTTACATAGGAGAATGCTAAATTTCTGTCCAATCTATTCCACAAATTACCACATTCATGGGTAACAGATCAGAAAGAGTGCACATTTGCTCATGCCTATTATCAGCAAGTGATTAGATCCTGTATCTCCAAATTATAACTTCCTGCCCTTCTCCCTCCATTCTTTTAGTAACCTTTACCCACAGGTGAATTCTTTTAGAGATCAGGTACTAACTCCATGCCTAGGCCTTGCACTCTCCAGCAGCTCCTTGACTTTTCTTGGAGTCTCCTTTAATAAACTTCATAACTGGCTTAGCTTCTTCTACCACAAAACTCTCCTGCACTTGTCTGTTTCTCTAAACACACCTAAGTGTTTGAGTAATTCCCTTACAAATTTCTGCTTTATTTTTGTCCTTGGTTAAACCCAATTCTTACCTCTTTACTAATTCAGAGTATGATCTTTTCTTTCTAAAAATTTTTGAAAAATTTAGGAATCATCTTCAAACCCCAGAACCTCTTTGGCATTTTAAGAGCCATTTCTCTCAGTTTTAATTTAACCAACCACAAGTAACCAAAATTAAAATATAGATGAGACAATTTGTTTATTTAAATATTTAAGACACTAATCTGCAAGCATTCCAATCTACTGGGTTTTTTCACACTCCAAATCTATTCAAGTCTGTTCAAATCTGACTGGATCAGTCTAAACCTATCCAAATCACAGATGAGAACTCCCAAACTGTTACAACACAAGGTAAATCCCTCTGCTAACTTAAACTAAACACAGAAAAGCTCAACTTGCACCATAATCTGCTAAATTTCAAAGGCAAGGAACTACCCAAGATTTCACTATTTAAAGTAAAAAATTAACCATTTTATCCTTTGAGTCAACAGAGAGCATTAAAGCAACAACTCTTTTTTAAAAAATACCTATCTATTACCTCCTACTCCACAATACTACACCAACACAAAATAAAATTAAGATTTACAAATAAATAATTACATCTCAAAACCAGCCAGCATGGTCAACTTTCCTGGGTCATATTTTCTTTGGTCCTCAGCTGCACAACTTTTCATAATGGACAGATACCTTTCAGAGAGCAATTCAACTAGCATCCTAAACTTGTAGGCACTCTTTGCAGTTCTCTCTCTAACAGGTCAAAATGTCCAGTTTTATACCCCAAAACATCGAATCATTTCATTGGTTTGATGTCATCCCAAACAGTAAAATGCAAATTCGATTGGATATTGGTATCTGAAGCATAATTTAAATTGATTGGCCAAATTTCAATTTGGTTTTGCTCCATTGCAACACAGCACCAGCAATTTGTTTTAACCAAGTGTTACATTTTTACCTTGTTCAGGACACTCGTGCTTTCAGTCAGTCCTTGTTGGCTTCCTCTCTCTCTCTCTCTTAAAGGTACAGTACACATCTACACCTTCATAACATTTACCACAATTTATCCTCGAGCAGTCCTGTTCAGACCACCTCAGCTAAATCACACCTTAATTGTGTAGAATTTACCTTCCCCCAGTTAAAAGCATTTACTTCTGATTTATTTCTGCTGTTTTTCATAGTAAAACTAAATTTAACTGAAGTGTGGTCTCTATCCCTGATGCGTTCACCCCACTGTCAGTTCACCCACTTGCTCATCTTTTATTCCCAAAACTAAATCTAGAATTACATCTCATCTCATTGGGCTTGTCACATATTGATTAAACATTCTTGCACACAGTACAGAAACTTTTCACCCTCAATGCCCCTTATGTTTTTTGAAATATCATTGATATTGAGATGGTGAAACTCTCCTGCTATTATTGCCTTATTGCCCTCTTACTTTTACAGGCAAAAATTTGTCTAGATATAGCTCCTTCAAGCTCCCTGTTACTATTTGGGAGTCTGTAGTATACTCCCAGTAGTGTGACTGTCCTTTTTTAATTCCTGAATTCAACCCATAAAACCTCATTTGTGAACATGTTTAGTATAGAATTACAAAACTGTAATTGATTCTTTAACCAATACTGCTACACCCCCTCCTTTTTTTGTCACTCACTCTACCCTGCCTGAAAGCTCTATATCCAGGGAAATTGACCTGCCAAATTTTCCCCTCCTTTAGCCAGGTTTCTGTTATGGCAACAACATTGTCCTGATGTGTCTACCGGTGGCATTAGTTCATCTGCTTTGTAATACTCCTTGCATTGAAATATAGGCAGCTCACCCCATCAATTTACTTTGTTAGATGCTTTTTAACCCTTACTTCTTTGGTCTTTCCGAATCACTGGCCATGCTACAAACTAATGTTCTACTTTCATTTCCTGGTCTGAATCTGCCCCATATAAGCACTTTGGTTCCCATCAGCCTGCCATACTAGTATCAAGCCTCACCAACAGAACTAGCAAAAGCCTGGGCAAGAATAATTGCCCTAGGTCTGCCCATAAAGCTTAGATAGGCCTCAACCTCTCCTGAAAATGATGCAATGCCTCAAGAATCTAACCCCTTTCTCTGATCCACTATTTACAGTCATAGATTCAAAGAGATGTACAGACTTTCCCAGGAGGCAACCTCCTCAGAGCTGGTATAACTCTTTGAGAGAGGAATGACCACACGGGGCTCCCATACTTCTCTCCTGAAACTTTCATTTTGCCTGATGGCCGTCCATTCCCTTTTTGCCTCACTTGTGTTGTGACCACCTTGCTAAATATGCAATTCACGATGCTCTCAGCATCACCAATTCTCCACAGTGAGTCCAACCACTGCTCCAGCCCCAAACAGTGGTGACCCAGTTAGCTGCAACTAGATACACTTTGTGTGCATGTAGTTGTCAGGGACACGTACTTCACATTGCACAAGATGAGCACACTATGGTCTGAAGTCTCCTGACATCACTTCTCTCCAGATTAAGCTAGTTACTCCATTTAAGAGAATATAATCAACACAGGGACTTTCCTTAGTTTCAAACACTTCTATGATAATCAGAAATCCTTGCCTTTATTTAAGATAATATACTATGCTTTAATGTGTTTGGGTATGTGCACACTAGGTGAATTAACCATAGGAAATGTGGGGTTACAGGGAGGGGGTGGGTCTGGGTGGGATTTCTTTGGAGGGTTGGTGTAGACTCAATGGGCCAACATCCCAAGCTCCAAGATTAGATTCCGGTCTGTAACTCACAGCCAGGCACCTGTTATTATAGACAACAGCTAGCTGAGCTGAGCGACTGGGCTCGGATATGAAACCCAGTGCTTTATTTCCTATTGTTCTCCATTTCTGGAGGGCTGCGTTTCTTGTTTGTTCAAGAAAGCCTTGCTAAATTGCTCCTTTTAAAACATAAGTTCATTTTGTTCTGAGAGAAAGGTATCCAAAACAGAAGGGATTCTTTTAAAATTACCCTTCATTGTGACAAATCAAGGGGCATAGATGAATCAGGGAGTCAGTTCATCCTTCCTCATGCAGGAGTGTAATGGTTTGAGATACCCTATTTTGAAGAATAACAAATTGGGGAAGATGACCTGGGGACTAGCTGTAGAATACTGTATTCATAAAATAGTTATTCATCACAGATATTTGCTGTGCTCATGAATAGTGACTGAATCCCAAAGCTGGACAGAACAATCAACTGGAGGTTGAGCCCCAGGTTGATGTTAAAGGAGCCTGCAGACTGGAAATGGCCACTGCCATATTGGAGTGACCTATTTCCAGACCTCATCATTCCTGTCAGATGACAATTGATGTCCCAAACTGGCCAAACTCATTGATAGAACTGGCATTCCAAGCAAATGGAGTTTGAAATCTCTGACCTCAAGAGTGTTACGAAAAGGAGGTTGTTCTCTTCATTTGGAGATATATAGAGAAAAAGAACGTCATTGCTTCTTTTTAAACATTTTGTTTTTATACTGGACATGGTACATACTTCTCTGCTTGCTGTTTATTATTAATGGACAGCTTAGATCATAAAACTGAGAAACAGCATTGGAAATTCTCCCAATGAACTATGGAAATAACGAACAATCTCCATATTTAATTTAAAAAAAAATCTTGACTGTTACAAAGCAACATAGATGAGAAGTTTTACAAGAATTATGGCATGGCGGCTCAGTGTTAGCACTAGTGCCTCACAGCAACAGGGATCTGGGTTTGATTCCAGCCATGGGTGACTGGGTGGAGTTTGGACATTCTCCCTGTGTCTGCATGGGTTTTCTCCAGGTGCTCTGGTTTCTTCCCATAGTCCATATTGTTCAGGGATGTGTAGGCCCGGTGCATTAGTGAGGGGAAATTTAGAGTAATAGGTGTAGGGGAATGGGTGGGATATTCTTTGGAGGGTTAGTGTGGATTTGTTGGGCCAAATGACATGTTTCCACACTGTAGGAATTCTGATTTAGGAGAACTCTGTCCTGGGAATTCTAATGATGACTTTTCGCAGAATTTGAACATTGCATTCAAATACAGTCACGTCTGTAGCTTCATCGTGCTTTCAAAGAGAGACCGATAGCCACCACTGGGCTGTTCTAACCATAGTAGAGAGACATTCATACCTGTCAGTGCTTCAAACAGTGTTCGATTGTCAGTGCTATACAACAGAGTGTCATTTTTAGGCATTGTGTGTGTTATCAAATGGACACCTCTCTCATTACTGAGCTGAGTTTCAGGGATGGACAGTGTTAACAAATGCAAAGTGTTCTCAGGACCTGGACAGTATCATCATCAGATTTATTCACTGACCTGGACATTGTTAGCAATGTACCATGTTTAGAACTGAACAGTGTTTTCAAAATGATTCTGTTCTCTGAAAACAGACATCTTTATTAAATGGTCTGTAAAATATCAATTGTGCTTGAAGAGTGTAGTGCTGGAAAAACACAACTGGTCAGGTAGCATCTGAGGAGCAGGAGAGTCGATGTTTTGAGTATAAGCTTTTCATCAGAAATGAATAGCTTTCCTGATGAAGAGCTTAACCTCAAAACATCAATTCTCCTGCTCCTCAGATCCTGCCTGAGGGGCTATGCTTTTCCAGCTGATTCTGATTTGACTCTGATTCCCAGCATCCGCAATCTTCACTTTCTCCTATATCAATTGTGTTGTCAAATAGAGAATGACCTTCAGATCTATGTAGTGTTATCACATCAGGACAGATTTCTGGATGCTGTTATCAGTTGGAACTGGATTGATATTGCCCTGACAATGGGTAGAATAATCACACACCGGGACATTCATAGCAAATGAAAACCGAAGTCCAGTCCTGTGCTGTGTGATCACATGGAGGCAGATATCTGAATATGAACAGTAAGAGAAGCAAAGACAAAGACTCATTCTGCAGAATTCATAAGAGAAGTTTTATAAACTGGGATATATTCTCTCACATTTGGAAGGTTTATAGATTCATAGATTCAGACAGTGCAGAAAGGGTTCTTCAGCTCATGGAGTCTGCACCTACATAGTTACCACTAAAAGAGAGGTAATTCCCACTTTTCTGCACTTATTCCAAATCAGGGAAGGTGATGGCCTCACGGTATTATAAGTAGACTATTAATGTAGAAACTCAGTTAATCTTCTGGGCCATGAAGATTGGGTTTGAATCCAGCCAATGGCAGATGATGGAATTTGAACTCAGTAAAGACAAAATCAGGAAGTATTTACTGATAACCACAAAATCATTGTTGAGTGTCAGAAAAACCCATCTAGTTCACTAATGCCTTTCAAGGAAGGAAATTTGCTATCCTCACCTGGCCTGCCTACACCTAGCAATGTACTTGACTCTAAATTTCCCTCTGAAATCACCTTGCAAGCCCTGCCGATGTATCAATCATTATAAAGTCTCAAAGAAAGGAAATCCAATGGATCACCTGGTGTTGACGTAGGTACTGGAAAAGACAATCTTGTAACGTGCTCCTGGGAGTTAGTGGCAAAATTGGGAGAACTGGCTCACAAACTAGTCAAACAACAGTGTGATATAATCGTACTCATGAAATTACACATTACAGATGATAGCAGGACAGGTCAGGGACAGACAGGAACCCTGAGAAGAATATTGTTGCAGTAGTATACCTAAGGGAAATAGGAGGGCAAAAAGAGGACATGAGATAGCTTTGGCAAATAAGGTTAAGAAGAATCCAAAGGGATTCTATAAATTCATTAAGGACAAAAGCATAACTAGGGATAGAATAGTGCCTCTCAAAGATCATCAAGACAGCTGTGGAGCTGTAGGAGATGGAGAGATGCTAAACAAGTTCTTTGCATTAGTGTTTACTTGGAAAAGGACATGGAAGATATAGAATCTGGAGAAATAGATGGTGACATATTACAGAGGAGGAAGTTCTGGATGTCTTGATGTGCAGAAAAGTGGTTAAATCTCCAAGATTTGATCAGGTGTACTCTTAAACATTGTGGGGAAGCTAGGGAAGTAGTTGCTGGGCCTCTTGCCGAGATGATTGTATCATCGATCGTCACAGGTGAGGTGCCAGAAAACTGGAGGTTGGCTAATGTGGTGCCACTATTTAAGAAAGGTGGTAAGGACAAGCCAGGGAACTACAGACTGGTGAGCCTGACGTTGGTGATGGGCAAGTTGTTGGAGGGAATCCTGAGGTACAGGATTTATATGTACTTGAAAGGTAAGGACTGATTAGGGATAGTCAGTATGGTTTTGTGCATGGGAAATAATGTCTCTTGAGTTTGATTGAATTTTTTTGAAGAAGTAACAAAGTGGATTGATGAGGGAAGAGCAGTATACGTGATCAATATGGACTTTAGTAAGGCAGTTGACGAAGTTCCTCATGGGAGACTGGAAAAGTTGGATCTCATGGAATACAGGGAGAAGTAGCCTTTTGGCTTGAAGGTAGAAACCAGAGGGTAGTGGTGAAAGGTTGCTTTTTAGAGGAGAGGCCTGTGATCAGTGGGGTGCCACAAGGATTGGTGCTGAGTCCACTGCTTTTCGTCATTTATGTAAATGATTTGGATGCGAACGTAGGAAGTATAGTTAGTACATTTGCAAATGACACCAAAATTGGAGATGTAGTCAACAGCAGAGAAGATTACCTCAGCATACAACAGGATCTTGATCAGATGGGCCAATGGGCTGAGGAGTGGCAGATGGAGTTTAGATAAATGTGAGGTGCTACAGTTTGGAAAAGCAGACCAGAGCGGGACTGATACACTGAATGATAAGGTCCTGAGGAGTGCTGCTGAACAAAGGGACCTTGGAGTGCAGGTTAATAGTTCCTTGAAAGTGGAATCACAGGTAGATAGGATAGCGAAGAGGGCATTTGGTATGCTTTCCTTTATTGGTCAGAGCATTGAGTATAGGAGTTGGGAGGTCATGTTGCAGTTGTACAGGACATTGGTTAGGCCTCTTTTGGAATGTTATATACAATTCTGTTCTCCCACCTATCAGAAAGATGTGAAAGTTGAAAGGGTTCAGAAAAGATTTACAAGGACGTTGACAGAGCTGGATTGTTTGAGCCAGAGGGAGAGGCTGAATACACTGGGATTGTTTTCTTTGGGGTGTCAGAAGCTGAGGGGTGAGGAACATGGACAGGATAAACAGACAATGTCTTTTCCCTGAATTGGGGGAATCCAGAACTAGAAGGCATAGGTTTAGGATGAGAGGGGGAAGATATAAAAGGGACCTAGGGACAACTTTTTCATACACAGAGTGGTGCATGTATGGAGCGAGCTCCAGAGGAAGTGGTCGGTGCTGATACCATTACAGCATTTAAAAGGTGTCTTGATTGGAAAGGCTTAGCCAGGTACTGGTAAATGTGGCGAGATTAGGTTAGGATATCTGGTCAGCATGGATGAGTTGGATCTAAAGGTCTACTTTCATGCTGTACATCTCTATGATTCTATGACTCTACAATAGACCCAACAATGGTACAGTGGAATACAGTCTGGAGGGAGTTGTTCTGGGATTCCTCACCATTGACTCCAGAGCCCATGATGTCTCATGACTTCAGGTTAAACTTGGGCAAGGAAACCACCTGCTGATTACCATGAACCATCCTCCCTCAGCTGACCAATCAGTCTCCTCCATGTTGAACAACCCTCAAGAAAGCACTGAGGATGGCAAGGGCACAAAATATACTCTGGGTGGGGGCTGTTAATATCCACCATCAACAGTGTTTCAACAGCAGTACCACAGTTCAAGTTGGTTGGGTTCTAAAGGACATAGTTGGTAGACTGGGTCTGTGCGAAGTGGTGAGGGAACCACAAAGAGGGGAAAACATACTTGATGTCATTCTTAGCAATCTCCCAGCTGGAGATGCCTCTGTCCATGACAGTATCGGTAAGAACAACCACTGCACAGTCCTTGTGGAGATGAAGTCCTGCTTTCACATTGAGAATAACCTTCATCACGGTGCTAAATGAGACAGACTTCCAACAGATCTAGCAACTCGACCGGACATCCATGAAGTGCCGTGGGCCATCAACAGCACCAGGTTTGCACTACAGCATAACCTGTAATCTCATGGCCAGCATATTCCCCACTCACCATTCCCATCAAACAAGGGGGTCAACCCAGGTTCAATGGAGAGTGCAGCAGGGCATGCCAGGTGCAGCACTGGGCATTCCTGAAGATGAAGTGTCAACCTGGTGAAGCCACCACACAGGAATACTTGCCTGCCAAACAACAGAAGCAGCAAGTGAGAGACAGAACTAAACGATTCCACAACTAACGGATCAGATCTAAACTCTGCAGTCCTGCCACATTCTCTCATGAATGGTTATGGACAATTAAATGACTTATGGGAGACGGAGGTTCCACAAATTATTATTTTTAAAAATTCATTTATGGGACTTGGGCATCGCTGGTTATTGATAGGCCATCCCTATTTGCCCTTGAGCTGCCTTCTTTAATCGCTGCAATGTCCCCATCCTCAATGATGGAAGGTCAGCACAAAAGATAAGGCTGGAGCATGTGCAACAATCTTCAGCCACAAGTGCCGAGTAGATGATCCATCCTGGCCTCCTCCAGTGGTCCCTAGCATTACAAATACAGATATTCAGCCAATTGAATTCACTCCATGTGATATTAAGAAATGGTTGGAGATACTAGATACTGCAAAGGCTCCAGGCCCTGATATCATTCCGGCAATAGGACTGAAGACTTGTGCTCCATAACTTGCAGCAACTTCAAGCAGCACCTGCTCAGCAATAACCTACTCACTGATGCCCAGTTAGGGTTCCACCAGGACCATTCAGCTCCTGACCTCATTACAGCCTTGATTCAAGCATGAATAAAAGAGCAGAATTCTAGTGGTGAGGTGAAAGTGACCAGTCCTTGACATCAAGGGCTGCATTCGACTGAGTGTGACATCAAGGAGCCCAAACAAACTGGAATCAATGGGTATCAGGGAGCAAACACTCCAGTGGTTGAACTCATCCCTGACATTTGGCAAGGTCTGAGGGAGTCATGCTGAACAAAGACACCTTGGAGTGCAGATTCATAGCTTCTTGAAAGTAGAGTCGCAGGCAATGACCATCACCAATAAGACAATCTAAGCAAAGCCCCTTGACATTCAATTGTGTCACCATCACTGAATCCCCCACTATCAACGTCGTGGGGGTTATCATTGACTAGAAATTCAACTGGACTTAGCCACGTGCTAGTCAGAGTAGAAATGAAACAATAGGCAAGATGAATGTGTGGCTTGAGCGATGGTGCAAGAGGGAGGGGTTCAGATTTTTGGGACTTAGGGAGCAGTTCTGGGGAAGGTGGTACTATTAAAAATCAGACAGTCTATGCCAGGGCCGGACTGGAATCAATGTCCTCGAGGATGCTTTTGCTAACACTGTTGGAGAGGGAGATGGGAGCCAAATGAGGAGGCTAGTGGATAGTAACGAGCTAGTAACTAAAGCCTGCAAGGAACTAGATAATGAAATCAGCTTGACTAAGGGTAAGAGTAGGCAGGGAGCAGACGATGAACACAAAGGGACACGTGGTCTGAGATGCATTTGTTTTCATGTAAGAAGTGTAGTAGGTAAGGGAAATGAACTTAGGGCTTGGAGTAAAACCTAGGAGTGTGATGTTATTGCTATTACTGAGACTTGATTGAGGGATGGGTCTGATAGGCAGCTAAATATCCCAGGGTATAGATGGTTGAATTGGGATAGAGAGGGAGGTAAAAGGAGTGGAGAAATTGCATTACTTTTAAGAGAGGATAACACATTTACTGAAGGAAGGCACTATGGAGGACTCGAGCAGTGAGGCAATATAGGCAGAGCTCAGATATCGGACGGGTGCAGTAACAACGTTGGGGTTGTACTACAGGCCTCCCAACAGTGAGCGTGAGATAGAGTTATAAATCTGTAAATAGATCCTGACATCAGTCGTGTATTCCCTTTTGGAAGAAAATGCTGTTATCAGTGATAGGCAACGTGGTTTTGTGCAGGGAAGGTCATATCTTATCAACTGAATAAAATTCCTTGAGGAAGTGACAAAGTTGATTGATGAGGGAAGGACTGTAGATATCATATACATGGACTTCAGTAAGGTGTTTGGTAAGGTTCCCCTTGATAAGCTGATGGAGAAAGTGAAGTTGCATGGGGTCCAGGGTGTACTAGCTAGATGGATGGAGAGCTGGCTCGGCAGCAGGAGACAGAGAGTAGCAGTGGAAAGGTGTTTCTCAAAATGGAGACCTGTGAGAGAAATGGAGAAGTGTTTTCCCAGAGTGGGGGACTAGGGTTCATGCGTTCAAAGTGAAAGGGAAAAGTTTAGGGGAGATATATGTGGAAAATTCTTTATGCAGATGGTGGTGGGTGCCTGGACTGCGTTGCCAGCAGACAGTTCAGAGGTGGGCATGATAGTGTAATTTAAAATGTATTAGACTGATACATGAATGGGTAGGGATCAGAGTGATACATATCCTTAGAAAATAGGCAACAGGTTTAGATCGAGGATCTGGATCGGCGCAGGCTTGGAGGGCCGAAGGGCCTGTTCATGTGCTGTAATTTTCTTTGGTCTTTGTTCTTTGAATAGTGTGACAAGTAATTCACCCTAACATCTCCAGAGACTGCCCACCATTAGATTATTTACAGTGTGGAAACAGGCCCGTCAGCCCAACAAGTCCACACCGACACTCCGAAGAGCAACCACCCAGACCCATTCCCTTACATTTACCCTTTTACCGTACGCTACGGGCAATTTAGCATGGCTAATTCACCTAACCTGCACATCCTTGGACTGTGGGAGGAAACCGGAGCACCCAAGGAAAACCACACAGACACGGGGAGAATGTGCAAACTCCACACAGAGGCGGGAATTGAACCTGGGTCTCTGGCGCTGCAAGGCAGCCGTGCTAGCCACTGTGGCATCGTGCCACCCACCATCTACTGGTACAAGTCACAAAGAATGTGCTCCACTGGCCTGGATGAGTGCAGCTCCACCAACACACAAGAAACCTGACACCATCCAGTACAAAGCAAATTGGTTAATTGGCACCACATCCACAAGCATTTACTCCCTCCACCACCGATGCTCAGAAATTGCAGTATGCACTATGTACAAGATTTAAAGAAGACATTCACCAAAAAACCTGAAACTACATCTTCCAAACCCATGATTACATCCATCTGGAAGGACAAGGGAATCATATACATTGGCAACACCACAACCTGCAGGTTTCCCTCTAAGCCACTCAACATCCTGACTTGGAAATATATCTTTACTGTTGCTGGTTTAAAATACTGGAATTTCCTCCAAAAGACCATTTTGGGTTGACCTACAGCATATGAATGCAATGATTCAATAAACCCTCTCACCACTATTTCTCAACACAACAAGGGACAAGCAACTAATGTTGGCAAATCAGCGATGTCCACATCCCCAGAAGTGAATAAAAAAAGTGAAATCCACATATTCTGCAGTTACTACTGCCCCTTCATTAATCCCCCTTCTTAAACTGATTGTATTATGATTTTTCTAAATGTCCTGCTACTATGTCCTGAAAAACAGAGTCAAGCATTTTCTGATGTTAGACTGACTAGCTTATCGTTCCCTGCTGTCTGTCTCTCTCCTGCCTTGAGCAGAAGTGTTAGTTGTGTACTTTTCCAATCCATTGAGTCTTTTCAAACATCTAGAAAATTCTGTAAGATTGCAACAAATACATCAGATATTTCTAAAACCATTTCATTTAAGCCTGTTATCAGGTCCAGCGGACTTGTTTGTATTTAATTTGATAAACTATTTCAAGTTTGTTGGTTCAATTGATTTATGATTGTTTGGAATTCAACTTCATATTACATCCTTTTTTCAACTATTCTAAGGATACCCTATGCACCTTCTACTGGGGAAAGATAAATTGCAACATTGCACAATCTGAGGATGAACATTATATTTAGCTGTGATTTTCACTTGTATAAACCTTGTAGATATTTTTAAAGCCTAGTTATGGTCCTTCCTGTTTACCTGATATTCCCATTTCTCACAATTCTATATTATTTTAGTCATTTTCCACCATTCAACGAGATCGTGGCTGAACCCTGACCACAAGTTGATATATGTACATTTGCCCATATGACCAAATAACCATGGATATAAACAAGACATCGATGTTAAATTTAGTCCTAAACAAAATCAGTGATTACTCTATGTGGAGTAGAGTTTGAAACATTTTCTCCATTTTGGAAAAGTGTGGAATTATTTGTGACAGCAGGACTTTTAGTTGCCGGGGTGGGCGGGGGGCGTGGGGAGTGGTGGGAGGTGGTAAGTGGGCATGCATATATCACAAATTTGATTGAATGTTTTGAGGAAGTGACAAAGCTGATTGTTAAGGGCAGGACAGTAGATGTCAACATAGACTTCAACGCAAGGCCTTTGTAAAGGTTCCTCAAGGTAGGCTGATGCAAAAGTTGAAGTCACATAGGATCCATGAACTCATGGGTGGCATAGTGGCTCAGAGTTGAGCAGAACTCCGGTTCGATGTGCAAACCCAGTTTACATATTTTCCCTGTGTCTGCATGGGTTTCATCCTACAGTCCAAAGATGTTCAGGGGTAAATGTAGAGTAATAGGGGTGTATTAGTCAGGGGTAAATGTACAGTAATAGGGAAGGGGAATGGGTCTGTATGGATTATTCTTCGGAGGGTCAGGGTGGAATTGCTGGGCTAAACGTCTGTTTTCATACTGTAGGAATTATACAATTTCTATTCTGTGAAGCGGGATTAAGAGATAGAGGTACACACTTCCCTGAAAGTGGCAACAGAAATAGATACTGTGGGCATGAAGACATGTAGCATGCTTGCTTTTGTCAGTTATTGCATGGAGTATAAAAATTGGCAGACCATGTTGCAGCTGTAGAAAACATTTGCTGGGCCACATGTGAAGTATTGACAGTTCTGCTCACCACACTACCAGAAGGATAGAATCATAGAGCGCAAAACTGACCCTTTGGTCCAACTCTCACATGCTGAACAAGATTTTCCAAACTCATCCCACTTGCTTATATTTGTCGCATATCCCTCCCAAACTTTCCCATTCAAACGTCTTTCAAATGTTACTGTACCTGCATCTATAACTTCCTCTGATAGTTCATTCCACATACAAACCCGCTTGTGTGTGAAGAAAAATTCCTCCTCAAATTCCTTTTAAATCTTTCTTCTTTCACGTTAAAAAATATGCCGTCTAACTTTGAGTTCTCCTACCCTCAAGAAAAGATCTTTGCTTTTCACCTTATCTCTGACCCTCATGATTTTAAAAACCACTCTAAGGTCACCCTTCAACCCCCTATGCTTCATTGGAAAAAGTCCCAAGGGTACAGTCAATGTTTACCAGGATATTACGGTTTGGAGGGTATTAGCTATGAGGAGAGATTAGACAAAACTTGAATTGATTTCACTTGAACATTGGAGGCTGAGGGGTGACCTCATGGAAGTTTAGGCAGTATTGAAAAAATCATGCACTGTTTATATGAAAGCTTAAAAGTTGTGGTCCTGCAGAAAAAACTATTAAAATCACTGACTATGCATCTCAATTTAAATCCTAGGTTCTGTGCTGAGACAGTAGTTTGAAGTTTGATGATGGTATAAACCTTATGATAGTGGAATTCACCAGGTAATCCTCCCACTGAAGGAAGACCCAAGGGATTGTAGACAGAGAGAGGAATATGGACCATCATCCCTGCAGGGTGTTCAGTGGTTTCTGACTTTATATACACTTTATTCCATTGCTATATCCTGAATTTAGCTGTGGGCTTCTCATGTTAATAACTAACCTCTTCACACTATTTTTTATATTCAATTAACTTATCCAAACCATGAATGCTCAATATGTTAAGGCCTCCAAAAATAATGGTAAAATTAACATTTAATCTGTGGCAGGGGCATTTGCAAAATTACATTCACTTATTATGTTTTTCTGCAATAATTAAACCAAATGGTATCTCCAAAAATTATTTCCAGCAACCAGCTGGAGCAAAATCTGAAAGATCTAATGAAAGCAGATTATGGGCATGAAGCTGTGAAATCAGCAGCACAGTCAGTACCAACTGCTGGTGAAAGACATTTGTGCTGATTTTTTCAGCAACACAACACGGCACAGTGGCACAGTGGTTCGCACTGCTGCCTCACACCACCAGAGACCCGGGTTCAATTCTTGCCTCAAGAGGCTGACTGTGTGGAGTTTGCACATTCTCCCCATGTCTGCGTGGGTTTCCTCCGGGTGCTCCGGCTTCCTCCCACAGTCCAAAGATGTGCGGGTCAGGTGAATTGGCCATGCTAAATTGCCCGTAGTGTTAGGTAAGGGGTAAATGTAGGGGTATGGGTGGGTTTCGCTTCGGCGGGTCGGTGTGGACTTGTTGTTAGTGGGCGGCATGGTGGCACAGTGGTTAGCACTACTGCCTCACAGCACCTGAGACCCAGGTTCAATTCCCGACTCAGGTGACTGACTGTGTGGAGTTTGCACGTTCTCCCCGTGTCTGCATGGGTTTCCTCCGGGTGCTCCGGTTTCCTCCCACAGTCCAAAGATGTGCGGGTCAGGTGAATTGGCCATGCTAAATTGCCCGTAGTGTTAGGTAAGGGGTAAATGTAGGGGTATGGGTGGGTTTCGCTTCGGCGGGTCGGTGTGGACTTGTTGGGCCGAAGGGCCTGTTTCCACACTGTAAGTCTAATCTAATCTAATCTAATCTAATCTAATCTAAATTGTCCGTAGTGCGAGGTGTAGGGGAATGGGTCTGGTTGGGTGCGCTTCGTCGGCTCGGTGTGGACCTGTTGGGCCGAAGGGCCTGTTTCCACACTGTAAGTAATCTCATAACATGATTCTGCTTTTGAGAATGGTCTTCACTCTGAGTGGGGTGGCAATAAGGGCATTTTGCTTCAACCAAATGTCTTGTTCTCATCAGAAAGGGAAAGCAGCATTTAAGTTTCAATGGTAAGAGCTGTTGATTAAAGGATAATATTTTCCAGCTTTTACCAGGCTCTATTGCCTTCAAAAATGTTCAAAAATTCTGTCCAAACATTTCAGTTGTTCAGTGTTATGGCTCATAAAAATAGAAAATGCTGGAAACACTTTGAAAAGTCATTATGCTGAAATCTAAAATATTTCTCTCTCCACACAACATAACTGACCTCAAGAGTGAGTTTGATTATTTTCTGATACAAGTTCAGATTTTCAACATCTGCTGTATTCCACTTTAGTGTTAGGGTCAGAAGTTCAACCAAATGTCCGAGGTTGATTCGGTAATCAACCAGGTTCTGCAATAAAAGCCATTCCCAGTGTTTGTCCAAACTGGTACATTCAAGTCTACAAGCTGATTAAACAAATAAAGTTTGTTCAAACATTATGATGAATTCACATTATGGCGTGAGCGTTCTGTCAATACAAGGTTACTAAAATTGCAAACTAACAGTTACTCCATTATGTCTCAATTCTTACATTTGCCATATAAAGACAGAAGTGTTCTTATGATTATTTTTCTTGATCTATATTTGTCTCTTTTGTTCTCAGTTTCATGTTTCTTTTGTACTTCTTGTGTTTAGAACTGATTTTTTAAAGTGTGAATCCTATCTTTTTTTCATGGTAATCTCGAAATGTTTATTCATTCGCAGAACTCCATCTTTCAGTAACCCTGTTTTCTGCTTCATGGAATATCTCTGCTTTATTTTGCTACTGTCCCTTCTTTCGAGGAGTTTAATTGTATCCTCACTCTTTTATTGGGCTCACTTGTTCATTTTGGTAATGGTGATAATGACAATAAGAAATAAATGAGCCATCTGATATTGAGATGCTGTTGGGGTTGTAGAGGTTAAACCAAAGAAGGGATCACTATTTTTCACACCCCTACTCTGCTACTCATGACCTCAGTGTACCCAATTTTCAAGTTTACTTTTTTTTCTAAATCTTTCAACCCTTCTACTTCACAATTAATGTTTATTCTGATGCAACAGATATGTTTGTTAAAAGAACTGTAACTAATATCAATAACCATCCAGTCAAATTGTACCCCTGGAGGACATCTTTTCAATGTATAAATGATGATCACATTTCCAGATAAGCTCGGACTAATCATTTTTCTCTGAGTATGAAGTATCCGGAGTACAACTTGTTTCCAACACTCGCTGATGTTGAATTCATTTATTGCCCTGTACTTGGGGCTATTGGAATACCCAGTAAGTTACTAATACCTCTTCAGCATTGTGTAATTAGGCAAATATTTCTGCTTTGACTACAATGCAGAACACAGCAGCAAATTGTGCTCAAAACTGTGTCAGAATATAAAATGGCATCATGTTTTTAACCAAATAACTTGTTTCTCTCTTGAATACAAAATCTGTAATGAGCCAGTAATATGTTGATTTTAAGAATGCACTGCCATTGGTAAATTTATTGTTGACCATCATGTGATATTTAAGTCGATAAAATCATAATGTTTTATTTTAATAAGTTAATATTGTGCTTATCACAAAATATAATTATTGGAATATTATTTGACTCATTCATTGCCTGTGGACAGTCCTGTTTCAAATATGTGCAAGTTATTTAAATTACTGTGACAAACCTTAGGCTCACACTTTTCTCTCTGGAGAGAAAGAGGAAGAGAGGAGATCTGAGAGAGGTGTACAAAATAATGAGAGGAATAGATAGAGTCAATAGCCAGAGCCTTTTCCCCAGGACAGGATTGACTGGTATGAGAAGTCATAGTTTGAAGATATTAGGAGGAAGGTATAAAGGTGACGTCAGAGGTAGGTGTTTTACACAGAGAGTTGTGAATGCGTGGTGGTGGACCAGCAGTGGTGGTGGAAGCAGAGTCATCGGGGACATTTAAGCAACTTCTGGACATGCACATGGATAGCAGTGAGTTGAGGGGTCCGTAGGTTGTTACTATATTTTACATTAGGATTAAATCTCGGCACAGCATCGTGGGCCAAAGAGCCTATTTTGTGCTGAACTTTTCTATGTCCTATGTCTATTTATGAGTTCAGCTGGCATTCATGACAGCTATGCATCAGTGACTGTGAGAACACAGAGACAGATGATGTATAATTGTTTTAGTTTCAGGCTGGGCAAGACATAGAACAGCTTGTGATTAGTATCACAATGCTTCCTCTAAACAAATTCAATTCAAATTGTCTTAGGTAGAAAATATGGGGTCAGTTAATTGGAAGCAAATTGTACAATGTTGGACTCACCCCTGGATGGTGAGAACTGAACATAAACATAAAAATATATTTTGAAGATGGGAAACAAACTGAGAAGACTGTTAATAAGGCACTTGGCTTACTTGGTTTGGTTGTAACAGATTAGGGTTAATGAGTGAAGAAGGTTTACTAATTAACAGCAATCAGTGAAAAGCACTGATAAGGAACTGCTTTGACAAAGGGTCAGTTAAGACTTGAAATGTCAGCTCTTTTCTCTCCTTACAGTTGCTGCCAGACCTGCTGAGACTTTCCAGCATTTTCTCTTTTGGATTAAGACCTGCTGTCTGATATGCTGGTTTACTTTAAGTTTATTAATCTCTAAGATCAGTTCAAATAGGTCCAGGTCTGTCAGAGAAATAGGAATGATGACTGCTGAGTAAATGGCCAAACGTTCCCAATCTTCCTGAAGTATACATTTGGCACCAGAGAACTGATGGGTCCAGGAACTGGACCAAAGCTGTTGGCATTACACCTGCATTAAACCCAGCCCTCCAGCCAACTTAGCT
This sequence comes from Hemiscyllium ocellatum, assembly GCF_020745735.1. Taxonomy (NCBI): domain Eukaryota; kingdom Metazoa; phylum Chordata; class Chondrichthyes; order Orectolobiformes; family Hemiscylliidae; genus Hemiscyllium; species Hemiscyllium ocellatum. The sequence continues at coordinate 75,123,413 of NC_083417.1, forward strand.
AACTGACTTCCAACCTAAGAGAAAGGTATTGTATATTCCACCCTTATTGAGTAAATTGTGATATTAATCCAAGAAACTACAATCCATGCCGTTAGCTTAATATGTGATCAAGTGGTGGTGAAATTGTGATGAGTGATTGTAGATTAATAAAGGACGCAGCAGTTAGCTATCCATCAATGTTGAGCAATGCACATCACAACTAATTGAAAGACTGAAGCATGTATTTGCCAATCAAAAAGAGAGGCCACAGCCATCAAACTGAGTATTCCTCATAGTTCCCATAGATATTTGTTCAGAATATGGCCTGATGTTCTGAAGAAAAACTGGAAAAGGAAACTTGTGTTATACGGCTTTGAAAAATCACTGATGCAAGGTAATTTTTACCATGCACGTAATATTCTAGTACAAAATGACAATGCACATACTGGACACAGTTTCTGACCAAACCAATGCGAGAACACAGGTAAGGGGGATACCTGGTGAGGGGGAGATAGTTCCCAGCTAGGTAAAGTTTTAGATCGATGCAGGGGTAAGGTGCCAAGTAAGTGGAGTGCAAAGAAGATTCACAAGGCAGTGTCAGGAATAGGAGGCCTGAGTTACAGAGAGAGGTTGGCCAGGATAGGACTTTATTCCTTGGAACGTAGCAGGATGCGGGAGTGATGTTATTGAGGTGCATATAATCATAGTCGGATGAATGCATATAGTCTTTTTCCAGGAACGGGGGTTTGAAAACTAGAGGACATATGTTTAAGGTGTGAGGGGAAAGATTTAGGAAGGATCTGCTGAGGATGCAGAATGTGGTGCATATATGGAACGGGCTGCCAGACAAAGTGGTTGAAACTGACACAACAGCAACATTTAAAAATCATTTGGACAGATCCATGTACAGGAACGTTAAAGAAGAATATGGACCAAATGCTGGCAACTGGAACTAGCAGAGTGGGCACCTTGGTCAGCATGGACCACATTGGGCTGAAGGGCCTGTTTTCGTACTGTATTATTCTATGTTTCTATGTGCACAGGGCAGGGTGTCAGGTAGGTGAATTGTCAGGAACATGGGGGTAGTGTGCCAGATGGGATGCAAGGTAGGTAGTCTGCCAGGTACATCAGGTACCCAGAGTTAATGAGAACAGCGTTGTGAATGATAGTTGGGAAGCATTTTTTTAAAGATGGTAGGGAAGGAGATTCTGGAAACTGATGGAGTGGTGCGATGACGTCATGTCTGGAGCAAGTGTCTGTTAGTTCTGGTGGTCAGAGATTGTTGCGTCTCAAAAATAGTGTGGGGTATATTGGGATCGGGGTGATAGTGTACTACACATCCGAGGGAAGTATGGGAGATATTGGAGAAGGCAGCAGGGGAGGGGAGGGGTCAGATCTCGGGGGATGGGGGAGCTGTGTCTTGAAGTAGGAAGTATACTGGATCCCAGAGTTAAGAGAGTAGATGTAGACTCAGGCTGTCAGGTTTCTGTAGGGTGTGTGCACATATCAGTCACCATGTGCATGTGGTGGATACGCACATGCATGGAGATGGGGAAGTTCTGGATGCATGTTGTAATTTGTGAATTCAGGTGACTAGTTTGCTCAGGAATCAGGTTAGGTATTTAATAGGAGAAAGTGAGGACTGCAGATGCTGGAGATCAGAGCTGAAAATGTGTTGCTGGAAAAGCGCAGCAGGTCAGGCAGCATCCAAGGAGCAGGAGAATCGACGTTTCGGGCATGACCCCTTCTTCAGGAATCCTGAAAAAGGGCTCATGCCCGAAACGTTGATTCTCCTGCTCCTTGGATGCTGCCTGACCTGCTGCGCTTTTCCAGCAACACATTTTCAGCTTAAGTATTCAATAGCTTAATGTTTCTTGAATCATTATTTACTTAACTGCAGAAGGATCCCATAAATTCTCCAAAATTAACTAAGGTTTTAAGAGATTCCAGGCTTATGGCAATTTCCAGTGGAATCTTCAATCTCTAAGTCTGTGATCCTGGGGACTCAGCAAGATCTCAGTCTGAATCTCTATCCAAACTTCAGAAAGAGTTTTCTGACCAGTGAAAAATCAAGGAAAAAATGTGGTATTTCTCTTGGTAAAGGAATTAAATTGGTCAAATAAACATTCTTATCTCATCAGTTTGATATCTGAACCACTGTACAATGTTCATCCATTTCTAAAGATTTACTTTTCTCTTCTTATTTGTAATAAACTATAAGCATTTTCATTTCTCCTACCAATAAAAAGATGTTTTCAGATATCATGTGCAGAAAATTAGCACTTTTGTTATGAAACTGAAGCATCGTACTTATGCAGTAATTTTAACATTTTATTTAACAGTTAATTTGTTGGCGATCACAATCCTATCTCGCAGAACCTGTGGGCTCTCCAAAAGTGTCAATCATTACCTGGTGGCCATGGCTGCAGCAGATCTTCTGGTTGTCATCACTGATATAATCTTGAGATGGTTTATCATTTACTTTCCAGTTTCTTTCCTGGATATTACGCCTGTCTGTAGTTTGTTAGATTTCCTTATGACTGGCACTACAGTCTGTTCAGTTTGGCTCACAGTTGCTTTCACCTTTGATCGATTTGTGGCTATTTGTTGTAAGAAGCTGAGCACAAAATACTGCACTGAGAAAATGGCAGTTGTGGTTATTGCAACAGTGAGTGTACTGGGCTTTTTGGAAAGCATTCCCTGGTTCTTCAAATACAGAGCTAAATACACCTTCAATAACGTGGATTGGTTTTGCATCACAAAACCAGAATATTACACTTCAATCTTCTGGACTGCATATGTACTTCTCCATCGCTTTCTAACTCCTTTAGTCCCATTTCTTTTGATAGTTCTCTTTAACATTCTGACAGTCAGACACATCTTCATGGCAAGTGAAGCCCGCAGGAGACTCCGGGTGAAAGCAGAGAGAGAGGGTCCCCATGACCCAGAGATGGGAAGGCGCAGAAAGTCCATCATTTTACTCTTCGCTATCTCAGGCAGTTTCATCCTGTTATGGATGGGCAATGTTACATGTTTCATCCATCAGCGAATTGCATTTGTGTACAATTTATCTCCACCTTCAGCCTCCATGGGTACAGCTGCATACCTGCTCCAGCTCCTCAGTACCTGCACAAACACTTGCATCTACACAGTGACCCAGAGTCAGTTCCGAGACCAGTTGAAGACAGTTGTGAAACACCCTTTCATTTTGATTCTAAAAGCTATCAAACTATGAAGACTTTGACTTTTGTTATTATCTGAATTCATTTTCATCTGATGGGAAAAGATTTATTAAAAGTTATTGCAAGTAGGGAAAAGGTAGTGAATTATGGCAGTAAGTGAAAGGAAGATCCAGAAGCAGTCAGTGTCAGTTAGAGGAACCTGTGAGATTCGGACCTTAAGAAAGTCAGTATCAGTTCGTAAAGTCAGCAAAAACAAGTTCTGGAGACAGGCTGCATTTGTTAGAGCAGCCAATGGAAGGAGTACAGGAGCAATCACTATCAATTGTAAGAGCGAGCAAAAAGTGGATCCAGAGAGCTGTAGAGATCTGCAGCACAGTGTGTGTCTGTGCTGTTCAAAAACAACCACCTATTCTAATCCTATTTTCCAGCAATTGACCATGGTCTTCTATGACTTGACATCACAAATGCACATTTAACTATTTCTTAAATGTTCAGAAGGTTTCTGCTTCTAACATGCGTTTTACCGCTAATGGAGTCAGGTGTTACTAGGGGACATAGCTTTAAATTAAGGGGTGGTAGGTATAGGACAGATGTTAGGGGTAGATTCTTCACACAGCGGGTTGTGAGTTCATGGAATGCCCTGCCCGTATCAGTGGTGAACTCTCCTTCTTTATGGTCATTTAAGCGGGCATTGGATAGGCATTTGGAAGTTATTGGGCTAGTATAGGTTAGGTAGGATTCGGTCGGTGCAACATCGAGGGCCGAAGGGCCTGTACTGCGCTGTATCCTTCTATGTTCTATGTTCTATGCTTACAGATAGTCAGTCAATGTCAGTTGGAGGGTCAAGTTAATGGAAAACCAGAGGCAGTCAGCAACATTCAGTACAGTTGCCCCACTCAGTGTCACCAGGAGCAGATCAGGTATGTTCTGAGAGAAAGCAAAGACTGACATCTTAGGAAAGCAAAGCAATAATTCGTTGATGGATATTTTGCTTGATGATATTCAAATATCTTATATGAATAATGTTGTACAAAATAAAGTTTACCACAATAATAATGATGATTGATTGCAGTGTTTGATCATGATAAATAATACTTTGTATGTTTATCTTATTGAAAAGCAATAAAGTTTATTGGTATTAGAGATTTAAGTTGTAATGTTAGTAGTTCTGATAACGGACAATAATTCATAAATTGCAAACTTAATTGGGATGAAACGCATGAGGCATGTTGTGATTGTGGAATGTGGGATCTCCTAGACAACAGTGTGATCCAGGACAACCATCACTGCAATAGGATTAAAATCTGGAACAGTTTCAGATCAGGTTTTATGGCCTGGTAGCCAGACTACAATTACTGGGATGCAGAGTTAGAAAGTTACCTGGGCACCTTTTGCAATATGGTGCGTACATTCCTTAAGATAGTGTCTTGTGCTTTGGCATCTCAGGGGAATGCCTGTATGACTGTGAGTGAGGCTGTTGGACAGGAGTGGGGCAGAACTGTAAGATACTCACCCTCTGAAACTATGCAACAGTTAAAGATTGTTTGAATGAGAGTGAGAGGTGCTGTCTGGATAGACAATTGACCATTGTGCCCATGATACTGGAAGTCAATCAAGTTGGGTAGCAAATGCTTATGTTACAGTGATTGCAGACAATGGAATGATGGTGGGGATGGGCTGTTGATGCAAAGGAGACCGCCCAAAAAAGGTCACTTGCCCGTCCTGCCTCAGGGATGAGGACATCTGCTCAGAACTGAAGACACACAGAGTGGGAGGATGGGGAAAGAAGGGTCCATGCCACAAGGATAGTTTAAAACTGAACAAAGATGGGAACAGTGCTATCACAAGCCACATAATTAGGGACGCGGAGAGGGCTTTAAACCAAACAGTGAGGCAAGGAAAGCAACTTGGAGAGATATTGCAAACCAAAGAACAGAGACAAAGCAGCAGAGAATGGCATTAAATGGAAAATTATAAATGCATCATGACAGAATGAGATCAAGATATAAGTCTAAGTGTACATCAGTAGATAGGGAAAGACATTCCAAACCAGTGAAAGGAAATCTAATGGCTGTGTATCTGAAAGCACAGAGCATTCAAAACAGATGAGCTGATATTACAACCACAAATAAAGTATAATCAGATAGTCATTATTATTACAACTTGTATTCTATCATGCCATCTCAAAAATAATATCTTATAAACTATTTTGCCGCATTCAATACACACTAGAACTATCCACCCATAATCCAATGACAGAATGCTCAGTTCCATGTCAATGCATCACATTGGATCACATACTTTAAATGATGAATATCACCCTTTGCCAGTGCAATGAGACCATAAAATACAGGAGCACAATTAGGCCATTTGCCCCATTCTGTCTGCATCGATAATAGAAGATATGTTACTGAACTCCGTTCCCCTGCCTACTACCTGTAACCTTTAATCCTCTTACCAATTAAAAAAATAAGCTGTCTCTGTCTTAATGACACTCAATGGCTTGGCCTCCATAGCCTTTTATGGAAATCAGTTCCACGGATTCACCACCCTCTGGCTGAAGAGCTGCCTCCTCATGGCAGTTCTGAACAGTCATCGCTTCCCTTTGAGGCTGTGCCTGTTGGAGACAATACAGAAACTACAATCTGAGCAAATTGTCATGAGGTCAGTGGCAGACAATATTGCAGTGAAAATTGGTAAAAGGAATGACTTTTTTATAACTGACACAAGCCTCTGAATTTTCTGCCATCCTTGTTTCTGAGGGTTGGGCCATGAATTTCTCCTGGATTAATCCCCATTATTTCGTAAATCATTGGGATGGTGTGCAGTTTTCCTCTGTGCGAGAGAAGTCCAGAAGATTCAGCTACTTGCACCACGTGCTTTTAGATTAGATTAGACTTACAGTGTGGAAACAGGCCCTTCGGCCCAACAAGTCCACACCGACCCGCCAAAGTGCAACCCACCCATACCCCTACATTTACCCCTTACCTAACACTACGGGCAATTTAGCTTGGCCAATTCACCTGACCCGCACATCTTTGTGACTGTGGGAGGAAACCGGAGCACCCGGAGGAAACCCACGCAGACACGGGGAGAACGTGCAAACTCCACACAGTCAGTCGCCTGAGTCAGGAATTGAACCCGGGTCTACAGGCGCTGTGAGGCAGCAGTGCTAACCACTGTGCCACCGTGCCGCCCTCAAAGGCAAAGTGCTATTGAAGGCAATAGGAGGATTTACAGCTTGACAACTAATCTGTCTCACTACATTACAAACAGGTTTTCCAGGGCTAATAAGTCCATAAAACCATCAGGTACAGGAGTATAATTCAGCCATCTGGCTGATTTAATCTCTTCCACCATTCGAGCATGGCTGATAAGATTTTCAATCCTATCCTCCTGACGTATCCTTCTAAATTTTTACTGCCTGACTAATCAAGAACCTATCTATCTTTGTCTTAATTTTTGACTTCCACAGATTCACCACATTCTGGCTGAATTTAAATATCAGTTTTTGAGGACGTTCAAAGTGTGTCCACGAGCATGGCCTCTATCATTGTGCTACCAGTTATCCCCACTCCACGGGTAGTATTGTCCCTTATAGGGATAAGTAGAAACAGCACGATGTTGGGTTAACTGCATAGCTCGTCCAAGGAGTTACGACAGATCCACAGGAATAAGTAGCATCCTTTATGTTACCAAGGAAAAGGGCATGGAAATTTTACTGGACACTTATTTTCCACAGGGGCAACATGAACTCAAACTGGAAATCACATGAGCATACAAAACAGGAGCAAATATAATCCATTCCACCTTCCAGCCAGATCTGCCATTCAATAAGATCACAACTGATCAGTTTCTGATTCAAGTTCCATATCTCCATGCATCCTTGATTCATTTGTCCAACAAGAATCTATTGTTACGAAGGTGAAACAGTGTACTGTCACTTTAAGAGAGAGTAAATGCTGTTCTGAGCAGAGAGATCATAAGCATCTGTGCATATGATTGGATGGCAGTCCCAGAGTGACTGGAAAATTGGAAATATGTAACTTTTGGCTGTGAAATGGATACCTGAGTTTTGATTGTTCTTTTGACAGCCGTTTGCATTTAACCAATTAGTTTACATTATGGCCAGGATAACAAAAGGCAATGGAATTTGAGTTGTATTGTTTTGAAACCTGGAAACTAACTAAGTTAGAAGAAAAGAATGTGCCATGGGAGGGTACATAAATCTGGTCTTTTGAAAATTAGGAGGAGAGTAACTGCTGTCGAGAGATAATTTGGAGATACCGGTGTTCCACCGGGTGTACAAAGCTAAAACTCACACAATGCCAGGTTGACTATCACCTGATGAAGGAGCGATGCTCTGAAAGCTAGTGCTTCCAATTAAACCTATTGGACTATAACCTGGCATTGTGTGATTTTTAACGCTGTAGAGAGAGAAACTGCCAGAGGGCTAACCGCCGAGTGAATGTTTTGCTCTGAAAGAAATCAGAATACACTCTCTATCGAAGATGCCTTTCATGTGAATGAGAATTAGAATCACTACAGTGTGGAAACAGGTCATTTGTTTCAACAAGTCCACCCAGAGCAATTCCCCTATTACATTCTCAACATTTCCCCTGACTACTGCACCTAAACTGTAATTTCCTGAACACTATGGACAATTTAGCATGGTCAGTTCACATAACCTACACATCTTTGTACTCTGGGAGGAAACTCACACAGATACTGGGGAAATGTGTAAATTCCATACAGAGAGGTTGGAAGCGATCCTGGGTCTCTAGTGCTGGGAGGGAGCGGTGCTAACCACTGAGCCACTGAGCTGCCCTAAAGCATGTAAAACACATTCACAGTAAAAAGAAAAACGATGATCAAGGGAGACCAGCAGCCTGAAGAGTGAAGATACACAACGAGAAAGAGCCTGTGTGGTTTTGAGACTAAGTTAATGTAATTTTAATTAGTGTCTTATTGGAACAGCATAATTGTTACAGAGTTGGAGTTAGATTGTAAGTTGTTCAGAGAAGGGGGGGGGGTAGCTTGGATTTGAGAATAGTTTTTTTTGGTTTAATGTTCACTATTAGAGTTTGAAACATAAATTGAGTTTTTTTCTTTAAAGAGTGGAATTTGGGAGTTTTCTGTCACTCACATTTTAACAGATTATGAGGCAAGGCGATCTTTTCTGGATGTTTGGTTTAATTAAATCTCCTGTGTCATAACACTATCTACTTACATTCTAACAATATTCAGGAACTCCTCTTTCGTTGCCTTCTGAGACTCCAAAGCTGCATTACCTTCTGATAGAAAATTCTTCTCCTCACATCTCTTTCCTGAAAGGGTTCCTCCAACATTAAAACAGTGACCCTAACTTCTGAACTGATCCATAGACTTTCCACATCCACCTTGTTAACATTTACTGGATTCAAAGCTGCAATTATTGTTTACAGACAGACAGACAGAATAAAACAGTGTAAGGTGCATTTTACCACAGATATGGAACCCATTTCTACAGTATTAAACATTTCTCTATTATACCGTCTGCTTACTTTTCCAGATATAGGGTGGATTGAAAATGTGATCTCTACTTCACTGCTTACGTGATATAAAGATGGTATAGGTTTAAACAACGACATATCATTGTCCATTATGTAATCAGTTTACTGTTGAAATACTTCACTCTGTAATTTAAAGTAAGAATTCAACCCTTCTGGGTAAAATTCTTGTTTTCACAAGGAATTGCAAAGCACAACAGAAATTTCAGTGAAACTATTTTTGTCAATCCAAATTGAGGTTTTAAAAAGTGATTATAATTATAATACCAGTCTGACTGGGCAAGGGGCAGATCATCTGTCCAAAAACAAGGAGTGGTCTGAGGTAAAACACTTCGAGGCATCTACACTCTATTTGACTAGATTCTAACTCTCGCTCACTCATTCAGAGTAACATGTTGAGATTAGATTACTTACAGTGTGGAAACAGGCCCTTTGGCCCAACAAGTCCACACCGATTGCCTGAAGCAACCCACCCAGACCCATTCCCCTACATTTAGCCCTGCCCCTAACACTACGGACAATTTAGCACAGCCAATTCACCTAACCTGCACATTTTTGGACTGTGGGAGGAAACCGGAGCAAACCCACGTAGACACGGGGAGAATGTGCAAACTCCACACAGTCAGTCGCCTGAGGAGGGAATTGAACCCAGGTCTCTGGCGCTGTGAGGCAGCAGTGCTAACCACTGTGCCACCGTGCTACCCACAGCAGCAAAATGTTGACTCAAAGCATTCCAGACCACACAAAAGTTTCAGTTTCAACATACTCTTTATTTCAGCTCAGTCGGTGAGAGAGCTAGAGTCGACACCACAGAGCAGCCTTCAAGCTACCTCTTGGGGAACTCTGTCTTGAGCTTAAAAGCAGTACATTTAATAGCACCTCATGTGCGTGACTAGTATACATTTCCCAAGCCTCACATGATTTAATGTTGCTACATCTAGTCGTGTTCATGTAGTCAAAATCAGATAAGCAAAGCAGTTAACAATGTTCTATTAATTCGAAGAAAAACAGGACTGTTCAAAGACAGGGGAGAAGATGAGACAAGAACAACTCTAAGGTTAGGTAACGGCACCTGCAATCTTTTAACTTGTGATTCCCAAAGTCACTGCAATCTTTGGTCTGCCACATCTGTGGCACCCAGTTCAAACCTTAAAGGCAAATAGACACTTTTAGCTGTTGATTCCCCAATACTTTATCAGTTCCCTCTGATGCAGTCGAAATGTTCTTTACACTTTCCGTTGAGATTTCTTGTGAGTTGTCCTGATAAGTGCAAAATAAAACCTACCAGGACATGGATCTTTCTTCAGCAATGTTTAAGTCTTGTATTGCCAAATGACTATCTTTATGTGTGTTTAATTTCTCATTTGCCTAAACGAATGCATCTTCAACTGCTCTCAAAATGTGTGACACCATCCAGGCCAAAGCGATTGTCTTGCTCCACACCTGACCCCATCAGATGTCTGCTTCTCTCAGCACTGCAACAGCTCCCATAGGGTTTTTTGACAACCACTTTCAAAAACACACTTTTGAAATTTGTGGAATGAATTCAATTAAACTTTCCTGGTATGGAAGGTGCTAGCTATGAAAGTAGGTTAGGTTTATTTTCATTAGAAAAAAGGAAATGGGGGGGGAACCTGTTTGAGGTTTACAAAATCATGAAGGGCAGAGACAGGGTGGATAAGCTTTTTCCCAGGGTGAACAATTCAATAACCAGAGGTCATGCTTTCAAGGTGAGAGGTGGAAAGTTTAAGGGGGATACACGTGACAAGTACTTCACACAGAGGGTGGTGCGCATTTGGAACATGTTGCCAGCAGAGGTGGTAGAGGCAGGCATGGTAGATTCATTTAAGGTGCATCTAGACAAACGCATGAGTAGGTGGAGAGCAGAGGGATACAAATGCTTAGGAATTGATTGACAGGTTTAGACAGTACATTTGGATCGGCTTAGGCTTGAAGGGCCGAAGGGCCTGTTCCTGGGCTGTAAATTTTCTTTGTTTTTTTTGTTCTTCTTATTCTCTTTTCCCATTGACAAAATTATTCGAAGTGTCTAAATTTCATTCAATATAAATAAGAATTGTCACTTGCTAATTTCTGAGTGGCACAATTACTAGCAACAATTTTAAGGTTTATACTTCGGGCGTATGTGTGATATCCTCATAGGTCATTAATGTTTTTGCTGCACCTACAAATGTATTACATGACTCAGCTGCATTCCTTTGTGATAGTCCATCTGTAGCATGGCCTCTAATCTGTGGCTGACTATCCCTCTCTCCCTTTCCAGGAGATTCCTTTTTACATTTCCTTTCAAAGGAAACTTCATGGAAACTGATGCAACTGATTTCATTTAATCAAGGTGGAGAGTGAGATAGTTGATTTAGAGACTAGGATGTTGAATCTTAATAAAGAAACTATAAGAATATGAGATGTGATTTGATCTTGGTAGATTGAAGAGAATTGCTTAAATGAATGACAGTGGACAGGGAACGACACACATTCAAGGAATACATGGAAGAACTGCAACAGCAATTTGTTACTGTCCAGCACAAAAGCAAAATGGGTAAGACGGCCAATCAGTAGTTTACAAAAGAAATGAGAGAAATAATCCAATCTAAGAAAGAAACATACAGATTGACCAAGAAAAACACAAGTCTAAGGATTGGGATTGAAAAGGTTCCCCATGGTACGTTCAATTAGAAAGTTAGAAAGTTTGGGATACAGGAAAAGTTGGCTGTTTGGATACAGAATTGGCTGGGCAAGAGAAGACAGTGAGTGCTTGTGGATGGAAAGTTTTCCACCTGGAGGTCAGTGACCAGTGGTGTCCTGCAGAGATCTGTTCTTGGGCCTTTGCTCCTTGTAGTTTTCCTAAATGACTTGGATGAAGAAGTGGTTAGTAAGTTTGCCGATGACACAAAGGTCAGTGGTGTTGTAGATGGTGCTGAGGGCTGTTTCAGGCTATACCATGGTGTTGGCAGGATACAAAGCTGGGCTGAGAAGTGGCAGATGGCATTCATCCTGAATAAATGCAAAGTGATTAATTTTGGAAGGTAGAATTTGAATGCTGAATACAGGGTTAAAGACAGGATACTTGGCAGCATGGAGGAAGAGCAGGATCTTGGGATCAACATCCATAGATCCCTCAAAGTTGTCACCCAATGTGATTGGGCTGTTAAAAAGGTTTATGCTGTTTTGTCTTTAATTAACAGGTGGATTTATTTTAAGAGCTGTGAGGTTTTGCTGCAGCTCTATAAAACTCTGGTTAGACCACACTTGGAATATTGTATCCAGTTCTGGTCACCTCATATTCAGAATTTAGAGAATACAGAGGAAATTTACTCGGTTGCTGCCTGGACTGGAGGGCATGTCTTATGAAGAGAGTTTGAGTGAGTTTGGGCTTTTCACATTGGAGAGAAGAAGGAAGACAGGTGATGTGATCGAGTTGTATAAAATAATGAGAGGCATAGATAGAGTAGATAGCCAGAGACCTTTCCTCAGGACAGAAAAGACTGTCACATGAGTGGCCATCATTTTAACATGATTGGAGGAAGGTACAGGGCTTATGCTCATTTCGTTGTCTTTCCTTAAGGCATCTGCTGATGAAATTGTGTGGGTATCCGTTAGAACTGTTCTAACGCAATTACAACCCAAACTCTGGGTCAGATACGTGGACGACACCTATGTAATCATTAAAAACACAGAAATAGAGAACACACACTGGATCGCCACACTCACAGGAATCCGATTCACGAGAGAGGAAGAAAAGGACAGCCAGCTCCCATTCCTAGACGTGATGGTACAAAGAACACCAAATGGAGAATTCACAACGAAGGTATACAGGAAAGCCACACACACAGACCAAGTCCTGAACTATGAAAGCAACCACCCCAACACACACAAACGAAGTTGCATCAGGACATTATTCAAAAGGGCCACAACACACTGCAGCACACCTGAACTACAAAAAGAGGAAGAAGAGCACCTATACAAGGTATTCACCAAGAACGGATACCCACACAATTTCATCAGCAGATGCCTTAAGGAAAGACAACGAAACGAGGACATGCCACAACCCAAAGGACTGGCCACACTCCCATACATCAGGAGCATTTCTGAACTGACAGCCAGACTGCTGCGACCACTAGGACTCATAACAGCACACAAACCAACAGCCACCCTCTTACAACAACTCACCAGGACAAAGGACCCGATACCCAGCATGAGCAAAACCAACGTAGTGTACAAAATCCCATGCAAGGACTGCACAAAACACTACATAGGACAAACAGGAAGACAGCTAACAATCCACATCCATGAACACCAACTAGCCACGAAATGACACGACCAGCTATCCTTAGTAGCCATACACTCAGATGACAAACAACACGAATTCGATTGGGACAACACCAATAGGTCAGGCCAAACCAAGAACAGCCAGGGAATTCCTAGAGGCATGGCACTCATCCACAAATTCTAACAACAGACTCATCAAACTAGACCCTATATACCGGCCACTGCAACGGACAGCAACTGACAACCGGAAGTGGCAGATTCAAACCAGTATAAATGCCGGAGGAATCAGCACAGAAGCGCTTCACAGGAGGCTCCCAAGCACTGAAGATGTCATCTAGAAAGGGGATGAAACGTTTGCAACAAAAACTCCCAGCTTGGCGAACAGAACCACAACATACCTCTCCTTATTTACTCACTCCTGTGCACCTCCAATTATTTTCTGATGTGTCTTCCTCCCATTCTCTCCTCAGTTACTGCATTGCCACTGTCAGCTATTGCATTTATCACTGCCTCATCCTGAACTGTTGTCCACTTCAACTCAGCTTATACTTGTAATTCTCATACTTCTTTTTAAACTCCCACAGTATAATGTCTCCTACTAATTCAACCCTGGATTTTACTTTCTGACTGTCACTATATACAGCACACTACTAGCCATTGCCAAAACCCTAAGCTTCGATATACTAAAACAGAACACTTTGGAATAAAAACACAAATGTCTGGAGAAAATCTGGCAACATCTGTGGAGAGAAAGCAAAATCCATATATCAGGTTCAGTTGCTTTCTCTCCACAGATACTGCCAGACTTGCTGCTTTTTTTCAGCAAATTCTGTTCTACCCTAAATTCCAAAATCCTTCCTCGATGTCCCCAATCCTCTCCCTTGCCTTTTCCCTTTAATAGATGCTCCTTAAAATCTGTCTGTTCGGTCAATTGTTGATCATTTGCCTCAACATCTCATACAAATCTGTAGCTGCTAATTTGTTCAGTCAACCCAGAACACAATAAAACTATTACTCTGTCTCATTCAAACTATTCCCTGGTATATCCTCACCTCCACTCTCTTAAATTCAAGACAACACACTTGAAACAAAGTGGTAGACAGGACGCTATCAGGTCACATTCTCCTTTGCTCAAAGTGCTCATTATTTCAGGATCAATCTTGAAAGAAAACATAGTCTTTATCTCATTTACTACAAACATGTAAACTCGGAGTAGCAGTAGGCCCATTAACCACTCAAGCCTACTCTTTCGTCCATTATGATCACAGCTGATATAATTACTCCACCCTCCCAACTAACCATAATTCCCTTTCACCACCTTATTTAGCAACAATCTAACTATCTTTGTTGGCAAAAGGTTCAAAGAGCCACTTTGCCAAACGCTGGTGGAACCAGAGTTCCAAAAGCTCATGACCCTCTGAATAAATTTGCCTCATCTTGGTCCTGAAGAGATGACTCCTGGTGTCTAAACAGAGATCCTTGAATTCTGAGTTCTGTCACAACAGGGTGTTTCCTGTCTTTCAAATGCAAACCAATTTTTCTCTGCTTCTGTCATGCAGCAGCAGCCGCCATTTTACCGTCTCCTGCCTTTTCTCCTTTGTATGTCTTTGCACCGTGAGAAGTGGGAGGCCATCAAAGTGTCTTAACAAAGGCTCAGAGACATGTTCCTGTTGGGGTGAAAGACAAGGTTAGTAAGACTAGGAAATAATACATGAACAAAGGCAATGAAGTTCAAGTCAAGAATAAAGAAGAATCACATATTAAGTACAGACACTAGGATCAACTGAATCTTTTCACACGTATAGAGAGCACAGGACCATTCTTAAGAAGGAAATTGGGAACACAAAGAGTATATATGAGATATCTGCTGAGACAAGCCAGGAAATGGGAATCCTGCGCTAACCGCCTATGAGATATCCTTGGCAGTTAAGATTGAAGATATTCTAAAAATATTCCACAAGTATATTAAGAGCACAAAAGAAACTAGAGAGAGAATAGGACTCCTTAAAAATCAACAAGGTCATCTTTGTGTTGAACCACAGGAGATGGGAGAGTTATTGAATGAATATTTTATATCAGGTTCACTGTTGAGAAAGATGTGGAAGCTAGAGAACTCAGAAAATTCAATAATGATGTTTTGAAAGCAGTTTACGTTATAGAAGAATTGCCAGAGATCTTAGAAAACATTATAGTAAATATATCTCAGGGATCTGATCAAATATATACCAGGAAGTTGCGAGAAGGGAGGCAGGAAATTGCAGGGTTCCTGGCAGAAATATTTGTATCATCACATGATCAACAAATTAGTTACGTTATATCACGTCAGATTCAAGGTGAACTTGTTAATTAGATACAAAATTGGGTTTCTGGTAGTAGGGTGGTGGTGGAGAGTTGTTTTTCAGACTGGAGGCCTGTGTTCCACAGGGATCAGTATTGGGTCCACTTTTGTCTGTCATTTAAAAAAATGATTTGGATAAGAATATAAGAAGCATAGTTAATAAGCTTGGAGATGACATGAAAATTTGTGGTTTACTGGACAATGAATAAGATTATCTAAGATTACAAAATTACAAAGAGATTTGCATCAATTGGGTTAATGAACCAAGGAGCAGCAGATGGAGTCTATTTGAATAACTGTGAGGTAATACAAACAAGTGCAGGACTTATGCAACTAATGGTTGGGCCCTGGGTAGTGATGACATTTGGCAGGAGAGAGGAAATTTTAGGCAGGGCTCTTCATCCCTGCCTGAAGCATCGAGTCTCCTGGTCCTTGGATGCTGCTTGACCTGCTGTGCTTTTTCCAGCACCACACTTTATTGACTCTGCCTCTCCATCATCTGCAGTCCTCACTATTCTCTGGGTAGTGATGTAGAACAGAGAGACCTAAGGATTCAGGTGCATTATTTTTGAAATTTGCATTACAGTTGGGCAGGATAGTTATATCTTGTTTAGTACGCTTGCCCTCATTGCTCAGACCTTATGATATAAGAGTTTGGATGTCCTGCTGAAGTTGTACAAGACGTTCGTGAGACTTCTTCTGGAGTACTGCTAGCAGTTCCGGTGGCACTGTTTTAAGAAGGATATTGTTAAACTGGAATGGGCTCTGAAAGGTTTCACCAGGATGTTGCTGGGAAGGGAGAGTTTGAGATATAAAAATAGATTGGAAAGGCTGGTCCAATTTTCACTAGTGCATAGGAGGTTGTGGGGTTACCTTAATGGTGTTTATCTATCCTACTCATGACATTATAAGTTGGATGACAAGGATATTTTCTTGGGGTGGGGGTTTCAAAACTTAGGGGGCATGTTTTTAAAGTGAGAGGAGAAAGATTTAAAAGTACATGAGAGGCAAAGTTTTTACAAAGGGTAGTTCATGTGTGGAATGAACTGGCAGAGAAAGTGATGGATCCAGTTAAAATGTTAAAAAGACATTTGGATGAGTTCATGAACAGGAAGGGTTTAGAGTGATGTGAGCCAAGAGCTGTCAGGTGGAACTAGTTTACACTGGGGACATGGTCAAAAAGTGTAGTGCTGGGAGAGCACAGCAGGCCAGGTAGCATCCAAGAAGCAAGAGAATCAAAGTTTTGGGCATAGGTCCTTCAAGAGGAATGCCCTTTTCAACACCACATTTCTTGACTCTGATCTCCAGCATCTGCAGTCCTCACTTCCTCCTACATTGGGAACATGGACAGTGTGGATGTTTTGGGCCAAAGAGTCAGTTTTCCTGCTGTATGACACTGCTCTTTATCTATTTAAAGGCTGTGGATCTGCAACATTTTCCATTACTGACAATGAATGTATTCTGCATGAGATTTAGGATTAGTGTCAGTGGAAGGGAAACTTGGAACCAGGAAATTGGGTCCAATCTTTCAGCATTCATCACCCGACCTCAGCAGTCAATCAAGTCAACAACGTGATCCACGCCATCTTGGTACAGGAGCAAAGTCTCCGGCTGCTGGAAGGCACAACGCGGTAACATGAGCTGGGTGATTTTCCACCGTGTAGCAATTTTGACCCAAACTCCAAGCATCAATATTGACGGCCGTCAAAGAAGATTTCCACTAGCCCACTCTGCCACTCTCCCAATGTTCAGCTGTTGAGGAGCTGCCACAAACAATAGAGATGTTTTCCAGCAGCTGAGCACAGGGTAGGAAGGACGCCCCTTAAAATCTTGTAAAACTGAGTAGTAATAATCTGACTAGGGAAGCTCTTCCATCACTTTGTCAGAAAATAAACACAAAATACCAGTGAAAATAGGTTGTGATGTGATTTGTATCTCTGACAAAGACTCACGCCCCCTGCTGTTACATGTGTGCACTTCGTGCCATTCCAGTTGGCTGGTTGGTACGCAAGCGCAGAGCTGACTATTTTTGATCTTCTGCTAAATGTGACAGTCACTGATCAGGGGAAAGTATGGACTACAGATCAGAGTCAAAAAGTGTGGCCAATTCACCTAACCTGCACACCTTTGGACTATGGGAGGAACCCAGAGGAAACCCACGCAGACATGGGGAGAATATGCAAACTCCACACAGACAGGCTGGTATCAAACCTGGGTCCCTGGTGTTGTGAGGCAGTAGTGTTAACCACTGAGCCACCATGCTGCCCCAGTTCTTGCCTTAAATTTACAGAATGAAGTACCTTACACTTTTTCAACCTGCCCCCAGCTCTCTCAACAGCAAAGTGATGACATAAAGGATGCATGTATGCTATTGTTTAAACCTGTACCATCTTTATACCATATACAGTGAAGTAGAGATCACACTTTCAACCCCTCCCATATCTAGCAATAGGCAGCAGACAGTATAATAGAGAAATGTATGAAACCGCAGAAATCGGTTCCATATCTGTGGTGAAATGTATCTCACACTACTTTACTCTGTCTGTCTGTCCGTAAACAATGATTGCAGCATTGAACACAGTAAATGTTAATAAGGTGGTTGCGGAAAGTATGTGGATCAGTTCAGAATTAGGGGGCTTTGTTTTAATATTGGGGGTTAGACTTTCAGGAAGAAGATGTGAGGTGAAGAATTTTCTCTCAGGAGATAATACAGTTTTGGAAGTCTCAGAAGGTGATGGAAGAGGGGTCACTGAGTATTTTTAGAATGTAAGTAGATAGATTCTTGTTAGACAAATGAATCAAGGGTGCATGAAGATATGGAACTTGAATTGTAAACTAATCAGTTGTGATCTTCTTGAATAGCGGTGCAGGCTGGAGGGATGGTATGCTCATATGATCTCCAGTTCACATTGCCTCTGTGGAAAATCATTGTCCAGTGAAATTTCCATATCCTTTTGTTTGGCAACAAAATCTTTGGATCCATTATAGCTCCTTGGTCAAGCTATGCAATAAATCCAATCACACTGTTTCTACTTAGCCCTGTAAAGGAGCTATAGTACCTTGGCTAAGGCATAGCTGGCAGTACAATGCAAGAGGCCATGCTCACGGACACAAGTTCAAATTCCAACAGGGCTACTACCATTTCAATTCAATTTAAAAAAATATCACCTTGAAACCCTTCAGCCAGAATGTGGTGAATCTGTGGAACTCATTGCCATAACAGGATATGGAAGCCGAAACACTGAGTGTATTTAAGACAAAGGTTCTTGATTAGTCAGTCAGTCAAAATTTACAGGGATCAGGCAGGAGGATAGGATTGAGAAACATATCAGCCATGATCAAATAGTGTAAGAGACTAGATCAGCAATTATACTCCTTTACCTGATATTTTTATGGACTATTAGCCCTAGAAAGCTTGGTTGTAATGTAGTGAGACAGGTTGATTGTCAAGCTGCAAATCCTCCGAATGCCTCTGCGAGCACGTGGTGCGAGTAGCTAAATCCCCTGGACTGCTCTCCCACAGAGGAAAACTGCACACCATCCCAATGATTTATAAATTAATGGAGATTAATCCAGGAGAAATTCATAGCCCAACCCCCAGAAACAAGGAAAACCCAGACAGAGGCATGTGTCAGTTATAAATAATTTTACCAATTTTCACTGTAATATTGTCTGCCACTGACCTCATGACAAATTGCTCAGATTGTAGTTTCTGTGTTGTCTCCAACAGTTTAATCTTGTAGAAATGATTAATTTAAGAGCAAACAATAACATGACACCAATACAGCTCGAGCACTATCGGCCTGGATAGAATGGATGTGTCACAGATATTTCCCCTTGTCGGAGAGACTACAACCCGAAGGCACAGCCCCAGAGTGAAGCGATGACCATTCAGAACTGTGATGAGGAGACACTTCTTCAGCCAGAAGATGATGAATCCGTGGCACTGATTTCCATCGAAGGCTGTAGAGGTCACGCTATTGAGTATCTTTAAGATAGCGATAACTTGTGTTTTTTTTAAATTGTTCAGAGGATTAAAGGTTACTGGTAGTGGATGGGGCAATGGAGTTGAGAAAAATGTCATGTATTATCGAATGTTGGAGCAGACACAATGGGCCAAATGGTCTAATTGCACTGGGGAAGAGTGATATTTATCATTTAAAATACTGTGATGCATTGACATAGCATTGAGTGTTCTGTCATTTGATTATGGGTGTATAGTTCTTATGTGTACTGAATGTGGCAAGACAGTTTTTAAGATATTTTATTTAAAATAGTGTGGTATATAAGATAGTATTTATAAGTTGTAATAATAATCATGATGATCTGATTATAATTTATTGTGTTTGTAATTATTACGACACGGGGTAAACACCTCTGCTTAATTTAAACGAGCAACATAGAAAAGACTTATCCTGTGCAGTAATTTGTCAAAATCCAAGAGGCCAAGAACTATTTAAAGTAAAAATTAACAACTTTATTTCTTAAAATATAACAGAGAACAATCAATGAACAATTATTTACAACTCCTTCCTGTAACTTATCTTTTACCTTACCTCTCCACAATACTAGTCCGATAAATCTCCTAATTAAGACTTAGAAAACAAAACTTCTGAACTCAAAACTAGACAGCATTTCTTTCTTCTTTGTATTTCTGTCTCCTTTTCTTCTTCTTGGGAATTCTGCTTCACTGATTACGGTTTGATAAAGGTACATTTAAGAGAGCTATTTTGCAGGCAGATTTTACATGCTGGTAGCTTGGCAGTTCTCCTCTCAACTGTTTAATTTTCCTTGGCCTTAGACCCTCAAAATATCAGATTGTGTCATTGGCTTTGAAGATTGTCAATATATTCAATTCAAACTTGATTGGGGGTGGGTGTTTTGGGGCATAATTTAAACTGATTGGCCAATTTAATTTTGTTTTTATCTCCAGGTAACCAGCTAATCAATGTTACATTATATCTTTTTTTCAGATCATTGGTGCTGTCATGTTGTTTTTGCTAGCTTTTAATTCTCTTAAAGGTACAGTACATCCACATCTTCATAACAGTAATATTAGCTAATCTGTTTTGAACGCTATTGTGCTTTCAGATACATAACGTTTAGATTTCCTTTCAATGCTTTGGAATATCTATCCTTATCTGTTGATGTACTCTTAGACTTGTACTTTGCTCTCCTCCTTGTCATGGTCCATGTACAATTTCAAATTTAATGCCATTCTCTGCTGCCTTGTCCCTGTTCTTTGATTTGCAATATCCCTCCAAGTTGCTTTCTTTGCCTCACTGTTTGCTTTAAAGCTCTTGCCACGTCCCATCTTTGTTCAGTTTTAAACCATCCTTGTAGCATGGATGCTCCTTTCCCCAATACTGGTGCCAGTGCTCGATGAAACAAAACATACTTATATTTCATAGTATTTGGGATTTGCATTCACTTCTTTAATTTACTAGCGTTGTTCCAACATGCATGTGGCTCAGGTAATATTCCAGAAATTATTAATTAAAACATTCCTTTAATTTAGTGCCCACCTTCTTGTTCTCACAATGCTGAATGTTTTTCCTTTATTTTGCCTATATCCTTGTTATCTCCATGATCACAATGACTGGATCCCCATCCTCCCACTCTGTATCTTCAGTTCTGAGCAGATGTCCTCATCCCTGAGGCAGGACGGGCAAGGGACCTCTTTTGGGCAGCCTCCTTTGCTGCAGGTTATTGCATCAACAGCCCGTCCGCACCGTCACTCCATTGTCTGCAGTCATCATAACATAAGCATTTGCTATCCCAACTTGAATGACTTCCTGTATCATGGTGTAATAGTCAATTATCTAATCCACACAGCACCTCTTGCTCTCATTTAAACAATCTGTAACTAACTGGAAGCTGTTGCATAGTTGCAGAGTATCTTATACTCCTGTCCCACTCCTGTTCAACTGCTTTGCTTGCAGTCCCACAATCACTTCCGAGATAAGCCAAAGAACAAGACACGATCTTAAAAGAAATGTACCAACCTCATTGCAAAAGGTGTGCAAGTAACCTTCTAACTCTGTGTCTCAGCAATTGGAGTTCGGCCACCAGCCATAAAGCCTGATTTGAAACTATGCCAGTTTTCAACCCTATTGCAGTGATGGTTGTCCTGGATCACATTGTTGTCCAGTAGATCCCACATTCCACAAAAAGAACATGCCTCATGCTTTGCACACTTATTCAGTTTGCAATTACATAATTTATGAATTAATGCCTGTTATCAGAATTATTAACATTACACCTTAAATCTCCAAAGCCAATAACCTTTATTTCTTTTGAATGAGATAAACATACAATTTATTATTTATCAAGATCAAACATTATGATCAATTGTCATTATTATTGCTTGTGAATCTTATTTTGAATAACTTTCATGCATATTTTCTAAAACAATTTGAATATCCTCGAGCAAAATATCCATCAATGAATTATTGCTTTGTTTTCCTAAGATGTCAGTGTTTGCTTTCTCTCAGAACATACCTGATCTGCTCCTGGCCATACTGGGGGGGACAACTGTACTGAATGATGCTGACTGCCTCTGGTTTTCCATTCACTTGACCCTCCAACTGACATTGACTGACTATCTGTAAGCATGATAGAAGCAGAAACCTTCTGAACATTTAGGAAATAGTTACATGGCAAGTCACAGAAGGCATGGCCTATTGCTGGAAAATAGGATTAGAATAGTTGGCTGGTTTTGAACTGCACAGACACACACTGTGCTGCAGATCTCTATGACTCTATGGATCCCCTCTTTGCTCGCTGTTAGAACCAACAGGGATTGCTCCTGTGCTCCTGCTCTAACAAATGCAGCTTGTGTCTAGAACTTGTTTTTGCAGGCCTGACTTTCTTCAGGTAATAATCTCACTTTCTCCTCTACCTCATGCTTTCAGTCTCTGGATCTTCCTCTCAATTGCTGCCATAATTCATTGCCTTTTCCATGCTTGCAATAAATTTTAGTAAATCTTTTCTGAGAAGGTCAAAATGAATTCTGAAAGTAACAAAAATCACAGAAGTCTTCATAGTTTGATAGCTCTGAAAATCAAAATGAAAGGGTGTTTCACAACTATCTTTAACTGCTCTCGGAACTGACTCTGAGTCACTGTGTAGATGCAAGTGTTTGTGCAGGTACTGAGGAGCTGGAGCAGGTATGCAGCTGTACCCATAGATGCTGAAGGTGGAGATAAATCATACAGAAGTGCAATTCGCTGATGGATGAAACATGTAACATTGCCCATCCATAACAAGATGAAACTGCCTGAGATAGCGAAGAGTAAAATGATGGACTTTCTGCGCCTTTCCATCTCTGGGTCACGGGGACTCTCTCTCTCTGTTTCCATTTGGAGTCTCCTGCGGGCTTTACTTGCCATGAAGATGTGTCTGACTGTAAGAATGTTAAAGAGAACTATCAAAAGAAATGGTACTAAAGGAGTTAGAAAGCGATGGAGAAGTATATATACAGTCCAGAAGATTGAAGTGTAATATTCTGATTTTGTAATGCAAAACCAATCCATGTTATTGAAGGTGTACTTAGCTCTGTATTTGAAGAACCAGGGAATACTTTCTAAACAGCCCAGCACACTCACTGTTCCAATAACCACAAGTGCTGTTTTCTCAGTACAGTATTTTGTTCTTAGCTTCTTACAACAAATAGCCACAAATCGATCAAAGGTGAAAGCAACTGTGAGCCAAACTGAACAGACTGTGGTGACAAACATAAGGACTTCTACCAAACTACAGACAGGAGTAATATCCAGGAAAGAAACTGGCAAGTAAATGACAAACCATCTCAACATTACGTCGGTGATGACGACCAGAAGATCTGCTGCAGCCATTGCCACCAGGTAATGACTGACACTTTTGGAGAGTCCACAGGGTCTGTGAGAGAGGATTGTGATCGCCAACAAGTTAACTGTTAAATAAAAAGTTAAAATTACTCCATAAGTACAATGCTTTAGTTTTACAACAGAAGTGTTAAGTTTGTGCACATGACATGTGATAATACCTTTTTATTGCATATGTGCCCTTAGTCGGTAAAATTAAAACGCTTATATTTAATTACAAAAAAAAACATGAAAAGTAAATCTTTAGAACTAGATGTACATTGTTCAGTGGTTCAGATATCAGACAGATGAAAATAAGAATGTTCAGTTGACCTACTTAATTCCATTACTGAGAGAAATACCACATTTTTTCCTGGATTTTTCACTGGCCAGATAATTCTTTCTGAAGTGTGGATAGAGATTCAGTTTGAGACCTCGTTGAGTCCACAGGATCAAAGACTTAGAGATTGATGATTCCACTGGAAATTCCCATAAGCCTGGAATCTCTTAAACCTTAGTTTATCTTGGAGACTTTACGGGGTCCAGCTGTAGGTAAGGAAATAATGACTCAAGAAACATTAGGCTGTTGAATACCTAATCCAAATCCCGAGCAAACTAATCGACTGAATTCAAAAATTACAACATGCATCCACAACTGCCCCATCTTCCTGCGTGTGCATGTACACCACATGCACATTGTGACAGACTGACATGTGCACACACCCTACAGAAACCTGAGAGCCTGAGTCTACCTCTACTCTCTTAACTCTGGGATCCAGCATACTTCCTACTTCAAGACACAATTCCCACATCCCCCTACCCCCCCCTGCTGCCTACTCCAATATTTCCCATACTTCCCGCGGATGTGTAGTGCATTATCACCCCAATCCCAACATACGCCACACCATACTTGAGACTTAACAATCTCAGACTTAAGAACCAACAGGCTCTTGCTCCAGACCTGATGTCATCACACCACTCCATCAGTTTTCGGATTCTCCCTCCTTACCATTTTAAAAAATGCTTCCCAACTATCATTCACAACCCTGTTCACTTTAACTCTGGGTACCTGATGTACCTGGCACACTACCTACCTTGCACCCTACCTGGCACCTACCCCATGTTCCTGACAATTCTCCTACCTGGCACCCTGCCCTGTGCACATAGAATCATAGAGTAATACAGTATGAAAACAGGCCCTTCAGCCCAATGTTGTCCATGCTGACCAAGGTGCCCACTCTGCTGGTTCCAATTGCCAGCATTTGGTCCATATTCTTCTTTAACCTTCCTGTACATGGATCTGTCCAAATGATTTTTAAATGTTGCTGTTGTGTCAGTTTCAACCACTTTGTCTGGCAGCCCGTTCCATATATGCACCACATTCTGCGTGAAGGAGTTGCCTCTCAGGTCCTTCTTAAATCTTTTCCCTCACATCTTAAACCTATGTCCTCTAGTTTTCAATTCCCTATCCCTGGAGAAAAGACTACATGCATTTATCTGACTATGTCCCTCATGATTTTATGCACCTCAATAAGGTCATCCCCTCATCCTGCTATGTTCCAAGGAATAATGCCCTATCCTGGCCAACCTCTCCCTATAACTCAGGCCTCCTGGTCCTGACAATGCTTTGTAAATTTTCTTTGCACTCTTCTTACTTGGCGCCTTTCCCCTATATCTATCTAAAACTTTACCTACCTGGGAACCTACATCCTTTTCACTTGATACCTACCTTACCCATGTTCTCGAGTCAGGATCTGTCACTGCTCTCTCATTCACCTTGGTTTGGTCAGAATGTCTAGTATGTGCATTGTTGTTTCATATTAAAATATTATGTACATGGTAATAAGCATCTTGCATCAGTGGTTTACTCATTTACTCCACTCAAAGCTGTCAAACACAATTTGCCTTTTCCAGTTTTTCTTCAGAACATCAGAGCATCTTCTGAAGGAATACCTATGGGGATATGATCAATACTCAGTTTAATGGCTGTGTCCTCTCTTTTTGATGTGCCAACAACTTGCCTCAGTCTTTCAATGTGTTGTGATGTGCATTACTCAACAGTGATGGACAACTAACTGTTGCATCCGTTGAATATCTGCAATTATTCGTGACAATTTCACCACCATTTTTGATTGCATAATAAGCTAACAACATGGCTTGTAGTTGCTTGGATTAATATCACAATCTAATCAATGAGGCCGGAATATACTTCACCTCTCTCTCAGGTTGAAAGTCAGTTAGCTAACGTTGTCTGTAAGGCTGGTTTTCAATGCAGGTGTAATGCTAACAGCATTGGTTTAATTTCTGGACCCATCTTGGTGCCAAATGTATATTTAAAGAAAATTGAGAACATTTGGGCATTTACTGAGCAGTCATAAACCTTGTTTCGCTGACTGACCTGGATCCATTTGAACTGATCTGAGAGATTAATAAACTATAAGTAAACCAGCATATCTGACAGCAGGTCTTTATCAGTGCTTTTCACTTATTGTTGTTAATTAGTAAACCTTCATCACTTATTAACCCTAATCTGCTACAACTAAGCCAAGAAAACCAAGAGCCTTATTAACACTCTTCTCAGTTTGTTTCCCATCTTTAAAATATATTTTATATTTCCGTTCATTTCTCACCATCCAGGATGATTCTAACATTGTACAATTTGCTTCCAATTAACTGATGCCATATTTTTTACTTAAGACCATTTGAATTGAATGCATTTAGAGGGAACATTGTGATATTAATCACAAGCCGTTCTATATCTAGCTCAGCCTGAAGCAAAAACATTCATACATCATCTTTCTCTGCTCTCACAGCCACTGATGCACTGCTGTCATGAATGTCAGTTTAACTGGTAAATAGTTTAGTCATAGTAGTTTAAATAATTTTCAATTATTTGAAACAAGGTTGCCCACAGGTAGTTAATGAGTCAATTAACATTCCAATAATTATATTTTGTGATAAGCACAATATTAACTTGTTAAAATAAAACATCATGGTTTTATATTCTTAAATATAACACAATGGTCAACAATAAATTTACCGAGGACGAAAATCAACATATTACTGGCTCATTACAGATTTTATACTCAAGAGAGAAGCAAATAATTTTGCTTAAAAACATGATACCGTTTTATATTCTGACACAGTTTTGAGCACAATTTGCTGCTGTGTTATGCATTGCAGTAAAAGCAGAAATATTTATCTAATTACACAATGCTGAAGAGGTATTAGCAACTTACTGGGTATTCCAATAGCCCCAAGTACAGGGCAATAAATGAATTCAACATCAGCAAGTGTTGGAAATAGATTGAATGGATACTTCATACTCAGATGAAAGTGATAAGACCAAGCTTATCTGGAATTGTGATCATCACTTATATATATAAAAGATGCCCTCCGGGGGAAGAATTTGGCTGGATGATTATTGATATTAGTTACAGTTCTTTTAACAAACATATCTGAGAGAGACAACTTGCATCAGAATTAACATTAATTCTGACTTAGAAGGATTTAATGACTGAGAGAAAGAAAGATTACTTGAAGATTGAGGTCATGAGTAACAGAGTGGGGGTGTGTGAAAAACTGTGATCCTTTCTTTGGTTTAACCTCTACAACCCAACAGCATCTCAATATCAGATGGCCCATTGATTTCTTATTGTCATTATCACCATTACCAAAATGAACAAATGAGCCAATGAAGAGTGAGGGTACAATTAACCTTCTCGAAAGAAGGGACAGTCACAGAGAAAAGCAAAGATATTCTATGGAGTAGAAAGCAGGGTTACTGAAAGTTGGAGTTCTGTGAATGAATAAACATTTAGAGATTATCACGAAGAAAAGATTCACACTATTAAAAAAAATCAGTTCTAAACACGTTACAGAACCAAGTCTAACACAGAAAATACAAGAGAAACATTAAACTGAGAACAAAAAAGACAGATATCGATCAAGAGAAATGATTGTAAGAACACTTCTGACTTTATATATTGTATTTAAGAGCTCAAGAGTAATGGAGTACCTGTTACTTTGCAGTTTTAGTGACCTTGTTATTGACAGGACATTCATGCCATAGTGCAACTTCATCAGAATTTTTGAACAAACTTTGGTTAATCAGCTTATGGACTGGAACTTACCAGTTTGGATGAACAATGGGAGTGGCTTTTATTCCAGAATGTTGTTCATCCAATCGACTTTTGGATATTTTGTTGAACTCCCAAAGCAAAAAGCTCAACGCCTAACACAAAAGTGGAATACATCAGATGCTGGAAACCTGAATTCGAATCAGAAATTAGTCAAAATCACTTTTGAGGTCAGTTATATTGTGTGGAGAGAGAAATACTTAAGATTTCAGCTTAATGACTTCTCAAAGCATTTCCAGCATTTTCCGTTTTTATAAGCACTAACCCTGAACAATTTGAAAAGTTTGGACAGAATTTTTGCACATTTTCGAAGCCAATGGTGCTCCAGTAAAAGTTGTATAATATTATCCTTTAATCAACAGTTGTTATCACTGTGATGTAAATGCTCCTTTCCCTTTCTGATGAAAACAAGGCATTGGGTTGAAACAGGAGGACCTTCTGAAACAACGCTAATGTCTTGTTGCCGCTTCACCCAGAGTGAATATCATTCTCAACATCAGAATCATGTTGAATTGCTGAAAAAATCAGCACCAATTTCTGCCTTTGATATCTGTGTTGCTGATTTCACAGCTTCCTGGCCATTATTTGCTTTCATCAGGATGGTCAGTTTTGTGCTGAATGGTTCTATTGTTCTGGCAGCGTGGAGACCAGAACTGTCAATATTCCACACGTGGCCTCACAAACATTTCTACAGTTGCAACATCATTTACTAATTTTTATACTCCATGAACCAACCAATAAAGGCAAGCATGCTGCACACCTTCTTGACGACACTATCTACTTCTGTTGCCATCTTCTTCATCCCTCTGTATGTTAATGCTTCTAAGTGTTCTGCCATTTACTGTAGACTTCCTTCATGCAGTAAACCTTCCAAAAAGCAATAGCTCACATTTGTCCAGATTAAAGTTGACATTGATGTATTGTTATTACCCAAAATTATCTGGTCATATGGGACATATATCAACCTGGTCAGAGTTCAGCCATGATCTCATTGAATGGTGGAAAATGACCAAAATAATATTGAATTATGGGAAATTTGAATGTCAGGAAATAGTAAGGACCTTAGACAGATGTTAAAATATCTACAGGTTTATACAATTGAAAATAGCAGCTAAAGATAACATTCATCTTCAGATTGTGTGACAGTGCAATCAAAGTCTCCCCAATAGGCGGTACAAAGGGTATCCTTAGAATAGTTGAAAAAAGGATGTAATATGGAGTTGAACTCCAAACAATCATAAATCAACTGAACAAACAAACTTGGAAATAGCTAATCAACTTAAATACCGACATTTCCTGAGAGCAGGCTTAAATGAAATGGCTTTAGATATCTCATGCATTTGTTACAATTTTACAGAATTCTCTAGATTTTTGAAAAGGCCCAATGGATTAGAAAAGTACAAAATGTACACTTCTGCTCAAGACAGGAGAGAGACAGACAGCAGGGAACGATAGGCTAGTTCGTCTAACATCAGAAAATGCTTAAATCCATTGTTCAGGACATAGTGGCAGAACATTTCGAAAAGTCATATTACAATCAGTTTAACAAGAGGATTGGTGAAGGGGTCGTAGTAAATGCAAAATATGTGGATTTCACCTTTTTAATTCACTTCTGGGTTGTGGACATCGCTGTTTGGCCAACATTAATTGCCTGTTCCTTGTTGCCCTTGAGAAATGGTGGTGAGAGGGCTTTTTGAACAATTGCAGTTCATATACTGTAGGTCAACCCAAAGTACCTTATAGATGAAATTTCAGGATTTTAACCCAGCAATAGTAAAGATCTATTTTCAAGTCAGGATGTTGATTGGCTGAGAGTGGAACTTGCAGGTTGTGTTGTTGCCTATATATGATTCCTTTGTCTTTCTAGATGGATGTAGTCATGGGTTTGGAAGATGTAGTTTCAGGTTTTTTGGTGAATGTCTTCTTTAAGTTTTATACATAGTGCGTACTGCAGCTTCTGAGCATCGGTGGTGGAGGGAGTTAATGCTTGTGGATGTGATGCCAATTAACCAATTTGCTTTCTCCTGGATGGTGTCAAGCTTCTCGTGTATTGGTGGAGCTGCACTCATCCAGACTAGTGGAGAAATTTCTATCAGACTTCTGACTTGTACCAGTAGATGGTGGGCAGACTCTGAGGATTTGGGAGTGAGTTACTTGTCACAATATTCAAAGAACAAAGACCAAAGAAAATTACCTTTGACCCTTGAAACCTATGCCGATTCAAATGCTCCATCTAAACCTGTTGCCTACTTTCTAAGGACCTGTATCCCTCTGCTCCGTGCCCATTCATATAGCGACCTAGATACATCTTAAATGATGCAATCGTGCCTGCCTCTTCCACCTCCACTGGTAAAGCATCCCAGGAAGCTACCACCATCTGCATAAATAACTTTCCATGCATATCTCCTTTAAACGTTTCCCCATTCATCTTGAACTCGTGACCTCTAGTAATTGAGTCCCCCACTCTTGGTAAAAAGCTTCTTATTATCCACCCTGTCTATACCTCTCACGGTTTTGTAGACCTCAATAAGGTCCTACCTCAAACTTTGTTTTTCTAATAAAAGCAATCATAATCTACTCAACCTCTCTTCATAGTTAGTGCCCTCTACGCCAGGCAACATCCTAATGAAGCTGTTTAACACCCTCTCCAAAGCATCCACATCCTTTTGGCAATGTGGCAACCAGAACTGTATGCAATATTCCAAATATGGTTGAAACAAAGTCCTAGCTGAAAATGTGTTGCTGGAAAAGCACAGCAGGTCAGGCAGCATCCAAGGAGCAGGAGATTCGACGTTTCGGGCATAAGGCCTTCTTCAGGAAACTTCAGGCCCGAAGCATCGAATCTCCTGCTCCTTGGTTGCTGCCTGACCTGCTGCGCATTTCCAACAACACATTTTCAGCTCTAATCTCCAGCATCTGCAGACCTCACTTTCTCCTCGAAACAAAGTCCTATACAAATGTAACATGACCTGACAACTCTTATTCTCAATACCCTGTCCAATGAAGGAAAGTATGCTACTTGTGTGGAATGATTTTTCTCGTTACTTTTCAGCTCCAGCCTGGATATTTGTCAGAACATATTACATTTCAATATGACCCGTTTCAGCCTTGGGTGACTTTGTGGAGTTTGCACATTCTCCCTATGTCTGCGTGGGTTTCCTCTGGGAACTCCGGTTTCCTCTGGGAACTCCAGTTTCCTCTGGGAACTTCAGTTTCCTCCCACAGTCCAATGATGTGCAGGGAAGGTGAAGTGGCCATGCTAAGTTGACCATTGTGTTAAATACATTAGCCAGGAGTTAATATAGGGTAAGGAAATGGGGTTTGGTGGGTTGGTCTTCGAAGGGTTCGTGTGGACCTATTGGGCCAAAGGACCTTTGTCCATACTATAGGGAATCTAATCTAATCTAATCCACTCTAATCTAATCTAATCTTTATCTGAGGAGTTGAAAATCTATTGGACAATATGCAAACATCAGCAATCAGCCTCACTTACAATGGAGGAAGCATCCTTCATGAAAAATTACTACCACATGTACACGTTTGTGGGTGATGGTTAGCATGGAGAGAGGATGTCAAATGAACAGTCAGCACACTTGAGACAAACTGTTTCTTTCCAAGCTGGCAAGGCTGCACCATAGGGCTTGATGATTATCATTCAAGTTCAACAATTTCTTATCGATATTAATGTCTTGGATGAAGTGACCAAGTGCTTTGTCATCAGATTTGCTACACATACTGGTTGGTTAGAAAATACTTTGTGAAGATAAAGAGTCTGCAGAGTGATAGAGATGGGTTAAGTAGCTGGATAAAATTTGTGAGATAGAGCACAATATGGGAAAACATGCAGTAGTCAACATTGACAAGAAGAATTAAGGAACAAAACATTAATTAAAAGAGCATTTTCTAACAGAATGCTGCTGTACAGAGGGACCTGATGCAATGTAAAAGAATGACAAAAAAAAACATTCAAATACGGCATGTATTTCCTTCAGAATGCAAATGGTATATTGGCTATTATTGCACAGGATAAAGGGTACAAAAATTGGGAGATCTTGCTACAACTGTACAGAGCATTGGTGAGATAACAACTATAGTATTAATAGAGTTTTGATATCCCTAATTAAAGTGGGATATACTTACGTGGCAAGCCGTTCAGAAGATGTTCAGTCAGCTGATTCTTGCAGGTTATGTATTGCATTATGTGGGGAGAAAATTCAAGAGTTCTTCCATGAAATGGTGATATCACTCTTATGGTCAGTATATATTGCCTTCACAAGTTGCTTTGGAGAGGTCAATGGTGATCTGGCTTCGTTAATGACTGCATGGACCACAGAAGTGTCAGTTAGTCAGGATTTGACAGAATGACATTGAACAAACAGTCATATAATTCCATATCAGAGTGATGTTCCTATATATCCGCTCCCCATATCCCTCATAGTGGTCACTTGTTTTGACGGTGTTGTTGAGGAAACCACCATAAATTGTAACAATGCATCTTGTCAACGGTGCATACTGCTGCTAATGTGTTGCTCTGTGAGACTGAGTGAATATTAAACAGATTGGGCCTATATTCATCGGAGTTCAGAGAAAGCAAAGAAACAAGAAAAAACTTGTTGAAATAAAAATATTTTATTATATAATAAATAAAAATAATAATATTTTTTGTATATTCACTTTGAGATGTGGGCATCATTGGCTGGGCCAATAATTATTGCCTGTTCATTCTTGCCCTTGAGGAAGTGTGGTGAGCTTCCTTCTTGCATTGCTGCAGCCTGTGTTCTGTAAGCAGATCCACAAATGTTAATAGGAGCTATGACAATGACAGTGAAGGAACAGCTATGTATTGTCAAGTCAGGATATTTAAGGGCTTTGAGGAGAACTTCCAGATTCCCATATAACTGGTACAGCCATCCTTGTGGAAAGAAGTGGTTATGGGTTTGAAAGATGCTGACTAAGCATCTGTCATGAATTTATGCAGTGCTCTTGTAGATAATACTCATTGCTGCTACTGAGCATCAGTGGTGGAGGAAGCAAACCAATCAAAGTGTTCAACAAGGCACCTCATGGGAGACTGGTTAGCAACATTAGATCTCATGGAATACAGGAAGAACTAACCATTTGGATACAGTACTAGCTCACAGGTAGAAGACAGATAGGAGTGGTGGAGGGTTGCTGTTCCGACTGGATGCCTGTGACACAAAGATCGGTGCTGAGTCCACTACTTTTCATCATTTATTTAAATGATTTGGATGTGAAGATAGGAGGTACAGTTAGTAAATTTGTAGATGATACCAAAATTATAGGTGTAATGGACAGTGAAGATGGTTACCTCAGATTACAACGGAATGTTGATCAGATGGGACAATGGGCTGAGAAGTGGCAGAAGACGTTTCATTCAGATAAATGTGAGGTGCTGCATTTGGGAAAGCATATCAGAGCAGGACTTATACAATTAATGGTCAGGTCCTATGGAGTATTGCTGAATAAAGAGACCTTGAAGTACAGGTTCATAGTTTTTTGAAAGTAGATTTGCAGGTAGATAGGATCATGAAGAAGACATTTAGTATGCTTTCCTTTATTGGTCAGTGCATTGAGTATAAGAGTGGAATGGTCATGTTGTGGTTGTACAGAACATTGGTTTAGAAGTTTTAGTCTCCTTCCTATCAACAGGATGTTGTGAAACTTGAAAGGGTCCAGGAAAGATTCACAAGGATGTTCCAGGGTTGGAGGATTTGAGCTATTGAGAGAGGCTGAATAGGCTGGGACTCTTTTCCCTGGAGCGTCGGAGGCTGAGGGGTGACCTTATAGAGATTTACAAAAATCATGAAGGGCATGGATCGGATAAATAGACAAAGTCTCTTGCCTGAGGTGTGGCATTAACAATTAGGGTTTTAGGGTGAGAGGGGAAAGATATAAAAGGGATCTAAGGGGTAACTTTTTTAATGTAAAGGGTATATGTGTATGGGATAAGCTGCCAGAGTAAGTGGTAGAGCATCTGGATGGGTATATGAATAGGACGGGTTTAGAGGGATATAGGCCGAGTGCTTGAAAATGGGACTAAATTAGGTTCAGATATCTGATAACATGGATGAGTTGGACTGAATGGTCTGTTTTTGTGCTATACATCTCTATGACTCTAAGTGGGCTGCTTTATCCTTCATGGTGTCAAACGTCTTGAGAGTTGTTGGAGCTGTGCTCATCCAGACAAGTGGGAATTCTATCACAATCCTGACCTTGCATTGTAGTTTCTGGACAGGCTTTGTAGAGTCAGGAGGTAAGTTACTCTGCAGTATTTCTAGCCCCTGCCCTACTGTTGTAACCACTGTGTTGAAGTGACTAGCCCAGTTCCGTCTCTTGTCAGGTGTAAATTACAGGAGTTTGATTGCAGAGAATTTCGCGTTGGTAATGCTATTGAATGTGAAGTGCAAGTGATTAGATTTTCTCTTGTTGCAAATGGTCATTGCCTTGCAAATGTTGCTTTCATTTTTCAGTAAAATCCAGATATTGACCAGTCTTCATCCATGTCTTTGTGTGCTGCAAACAGTGTGGGAAATAAAGTTTACATACCACAAGGAAGTAAATGGCCTCAGCAGTCTGCTAGATCCTTGCGGTGGACTCATCTGTGTGGTGCAAACAGGTTGGGGAGCTACTCTCAGTGTAACAGTGGTGGATCAATTCTAAAATCAGTAGGTCACTCTGTCTCAGAGTATGTGCAGTGAGGTTTGAATTTGAAGAAGTAGGATATGTTACATTTGGAGAATGTAGGAGAAACAAGTTTGCGTTTGATAGCCTTGTAACATAATCTGAATGTGGTGTAAGCATTTCAATAGACTGTAACAATGTAATACTGTTGGATCAATGGAATAATTGATGACACCAATTGTAACACCATCAGATTGCAGAAAGCATCGAGATTGTCTCAGGTTCATGGTTGCTAATTGACCGTCTGAAAACCATGGTGGACTGTCTTAGTGGAGAGACATCGGAAGATCAGAATGCAGGGAGCTATTTCATCCATTAAATATGCCCCATCATTTGATTAGAAAGCTTCCTGTCCAGATGCATCACATATAACTGTATAAGGCAACTGTTTTAATGTGACCATAAGAAACTGCAGACTGTTGCAAACACAGCCCAGTCCACCACAAAAACCAGCTATCCTACAACTGACTCCGTCTACACTTCTTGCTGCCTCGGGAAAGCAGCCAACATAATCACAGACCCTGCCTTATACTGTCTTCCACCCTCTTCTATTGGGTAGAAGATACAAAAGTTTGAAAGCAATAACCAACAGATTTAAGAGCAGCTTTTTCACTGCTGTTATTAGACTTATGTTATTAGATCTTTCACAAATTAGAGTTGATCCTTCTCTGTAGCTGTAACACTATATTCTGAACTCTGTTCTATTACAATGTATTTGTGTATGTTATAATTTGCCTGTTTGGCACTTAAACAGTACTTTTCACTGTACCTCGGTACATGTGGTAATAATAAATCAAATCAAATCAGATCATGACTGGTCATTGGCATTACTGTTCAAATCATGTTCTATCCACAAATACCTTGCTCTCATTGGGGGAATGAGAACATATGAGTAAACATAGTACTACTTTTAAAGGCACATAGATGACAGACAAAATAGTAATGAACAAGATATCTGAGTATTTGCTTACAAGATGCTTTGTCGGTACAGGATGTATGAAGCAAATTGGTACAAACAGAAATTGAGTACCTGTAGATTTATAAATCAAAGCACACCTAATTTATTGTTACAGGTCTTTTTTTTATCACCTTCCCTATCTAAGTAAAGGTGTGACATTGGTAGTTTTCCAACCCTGTATGACTATTCGTGGATGTCAGGATTCTTTGAAGATTGCTATCAAGACATCTTTGATCTCTGTGGTGAATTTTTTTAGTATCCCAGGATGCAGTATTCAATGCTACTTTGGGTATAAGTTTAAGGACTCTGTGAGGTTGTGGACGAGATTTACTGCTTATACGTGGGATGAGGGACTTCAGTGAAGTGATGAGACTGCAGAAATAGGGCCTGATCTTCAGAGTCACTTCAGAGGAATTGGATAGAAGTAGTCAAGATCATTGTATAAACAACTGGGTGAAAGTGAGGACTGCAGATGCTGGAGATCAGGGTTGAGAGTGGTGCTGGAAAAGCAGAGAAGGCCAGGTAGCGTCTGACGTTTCAGGCATACGCCCTTCATCAGGACTCCTGATGTCATTGTATAATCAATAAGAAGGAAATGTTCAGACTGTAGAAGCCAGAAAACCCAGGGGAATGTAATTGAAGTGAAAGGGAGCTAGAAATCAATATATTTACTCAATGAGTTGTTGCAGCGCGGACTGACTGGATGGTGGAGACTGGCATAACTAAAGAAAGGTAGAGCGATAGTTATTGGGGACTCAATAGTGAGGGGCACAGATAGGCGGTTTTGCGGGGGCGACAGAGACTCACGATTGGTATGTTGCCTCCCAGGTGCAAGGGTACGTGATGTCTCTGATCGTGTTTTCCGGGTCCTTAAGGGGGAGGGGGAGCAGCCCAAGGTCGTGGTCCATGTTGGCACCAACGACACAGGTAGGAAGAGGGGTGAGGATGTTAGGCAGGCTTTCAGGGAGCTAGATTGGAAGCTCAGAGCGAGAACGAACAGAGTTGTTGTCTCTGGTTTGTTACCCATGCCACGTGATAGAGAGTCGAGGAATAGGGAGAGAGAACAGTTAAATGCGTGGCTACAGGGATGGTGCAGGAGGGAGGGATTCCAGTTTCTGGACAACTGGGGTTCTTTCTGGGGAAGGTGGGACCTCTATAAACAGGATGGTCTCCACCTGAACCTGAGGGGCACCACCTTTGGAGGGTTTAAACTAACTCTGCAGGGGCATGGGAACCTGGACTGTAGCTTTAGGGTACAGGACCTTGAGTGTAGGGAGGTTAGGAACAAGGCATCGATCTCGAAGAAGGGTGCCTGTAAACAGGAAGGTGGCTTGAAGTGTGTATACTTCAATGCCAGAAGAATAAGAAATAAGGTAGGTGAACTTAAAGCGTGGGTCAGTACCTGGGACTTTGATGTTGTGGCCATTACAGAGACGTAGGTAGAACAGGGACAGGAAGGCTGTTGCAGGTTCCAGGGTTTAAATGTTTTAGTAGGGTCAGAGATGGGGGTAAAAGAGGGGGAGGTGTGGCATTGCTTGTCAAGAATAGTATTACAACGGTGGAAAGGATGATGGAGGAAGACTTGCCATCTGAGGTAGTTTGGGCTGAGCTTAGAAATAGGAAAGGTGAGGTCACCCTGTTAGGAGTTTTCTACAGGCCTCCTAATAGTCCGAGAGACATAGAAGAAAGTATTGCAAGGATGATTCAGGAGAAGAGTGAAAGTAGTAGGGTGGTTGTTATGAGGGATTTTAACTTCCCAGATATTGACTGGGAAAGCTATAGCTCGAGTTCGTTAGATGGGTCAGTGTTTGTCCAATGTGTGCAGGAGGGCTTCCTGACAAAATATGTAGACAGGCCAACAAGAGGTGAGGCCATACTGGATTTGGTTCTAGGTAATGATACAGGCCAGGTGTTAGACTTGGAGGTAGGTGAGCACTTCGGGGACAGTGACCACAATTCGGTGACTTTTACTCTAGTGATGAAGAGGGATAAGTGTGCACTGCAGGGCAAGAGTTATAGTTGGGGGCAGGGAAATTATGATGTGGTGAGGCATGACTTAGGATGTGTGGATTGGAAAAATAGGCTTCAAGGGAAGGACACAAATGATATGTGGAGCTTGTTCAAGGAGCAGCTGTTGGGTGTCCTTGATAAGTATGTACCAGTCAGGCAGGGAGTAAAGGGTCTTGTGAGGGAGCCGTGGTTTAATAAGGAATTGGAATCCCTTGTAAAAGGGAAGAGGGCGGCCTATGTAAAGATGAGGCATGAAGGTTCAGTTGGGGCGATTGAGAGTTATAAGGTAGCCTGGAAGGATCTAAAGAGAGAGCTAAGAGCAGCGAGAAGGGGACATGAAAAGTCCTTGGTTGGTAGGATTAGGGAAAATCCAAAGGCTTTCTATAGGTATGTCAGGAATAAAAGAATGACTAGGGTAGGTATCGGTCCAGTCAAGGATAGTAGTGGGAAGTTGTGTGTGGAGGCAGAGGAGATTGGAGAGACACTAAATCAATACTTTTCGTCAGTATTCACTCAGGAACAGGACATTGTTGCTGATGTGAATATTGACTCACAAGTGATTAGAATGGATGGCTTTGAGGTATGTAGGGAAGAGGTCCAGGGAATACTGGAAAGGGTGAAAATAGTTAAGTCCCCTGGGCCTGATGGCATTTA
Organism: Hemiscyllium ocellatum; assembly: GCF_020745735.1. Taxonomy (NCBI): domain Eukaryota; kingdom Metazoa; phylum Chordata; class Chondrichthyes; order Orectolobiformes; family Hemiscylliidae; genus Hemiscyllium; species Hemiscyllium ocellatum. The sequence goes on from NC_083417.1 coordinate 75,161,055, forward strand.
TCCTAGAATCCTCTGGGAAGCTAGGGAGGAGATAGCGGAGCCATTGGCCTTGATCTTTATGTCATCGTTGTCTACAGGAATAATGCCAGAAGACTGGAGGATAGCGAATGTGGTCCCCTTGTTCAAGAAGGGGAGTAGGGACAGCCCAAGTAACTATAGGCCAGTGAGTCTCACTTCTGTTATGGGCAAAGTCTTAGAGAGAATTGTAAGGGATAGGATTTATGAACATCTGGATAGGAATAATGTGATCAAGGATAGTCAGCATGGTTTTGTGAAGGGCAGGTCGTGCCTCACAAACCTTATTGAGTAGATGTGGTGTATATGGATATTAGCAAGGCGTTCGATAAGGTCCCCATGGTAGGCTACTGCAAAAATTACGGAGGTATGGCATTGAGGGTGCATTAGAGGTTTGGATTAGGAATTGGCTGGCTGGAAGGAGGCAGAGGGTAGTAGTTGATAGTAAAAGTTCATCTTGGAGTGCCGTTACTAGCAGTGTTCCACAAGGATCTGTTTTGGGACCATTGCTGTTTGTCATTTTTATAAATGACCTGGAGGAGGGGCTTGAAGGCTGGGTGAGCAAGTTTGCGAATGATACGAAAGTCAGTGGAGTTGTGGACAGCGAAGAAGGATGTGGCAGATTACAATGGGATATAGATAAGTTGCAGAGCTGGGCAGAAAGGTGGCAAATGGAGTTCAATGTAGCTAAGTGTGAAGTCATTCACTTTGGTAAGAGTAACAAGAAGATGGATTACTGGGCTAATGGTAGACTACTTGGTCGTGTGGATGAGCAGAGGGATCTTGGTGTCCATGTACACAGATCTCTGAAAGTTTCCACCCAGATAAATAGTGCTGTGAAGAAGGCATATGGCGTACTGGGCTTTATTGGTAGAGGAATTGAGTTCCGGAGTCCTGAGGTCATGTTGCAGTTGTATAAGACTCTGGTGCGTCCTTATCTGGAGTATTGTGTGCAGTTTTGGGCGCCATACTAAAGGAAGGATTTGGAGGTGATAAGTTGGAAATAGATATAGTGACCATATAGAAAATGGAGCTTAGAATGTTAACTAAAATGGCTGAAACACATTGGCTGTATTACCCGGCATGCTGAGCAAACAAATTGCTAACACAGCAACTTGCACAGGCTGGGTAAACATGTCCAATCCCACAGATCTGAGAATGACATAGTACCAGCACTAGGTCAAAGGGCAGCCATCAGAGGAGTACTGGTGCCTTACGGTCTAGCTGTAACACAGTAATGAGGTTTGAATGTTTACATTTAAAGAGCATCTCTGAGAGATGACTGTTGCCTTGAAGAGCTAGAAAAATAATGGGAGTTAATGTCTGACTTTAAAGATAGTGTTAATATCTTAACCAGATGGCTGCTGGTGTCTGTGTGTTAGATTTAGAGCATTTTTTGATGTGTAAGCTTACAATTAAGTATACTTTGATTAATATACTTTGCGATAGCTTAATGACACAGGACTCTGTATTGCGTGAGAAGTTATGTATAAATGTAACAACTTTCCCTATCAACGGTGAGAGAATCCACTCTTTAGTACCCGGCGTGGATTAAAGTGGCTTTTTTCTCTCAGGATTGTTTGTATATTCGTATACTGACAGTCTTGAATAAAAACAGTACTGTTGAAGTGTATTAATCAAGTGGTGGTTCTCTGTTCTTGGACAGGCGTTCACAGAAAGCCAGGTAACATGGCTGAGCTTTCACATTTTGGTGGCAGCGGTGGGATCCCAACGGAAGGCGGCTCCTGGTGACGGTTGAACAGGACACGGTCTTGCTGTGGCAAGGTGGACAGGGGCCCAACTAGGACGTGAGTATACCGTTTGGGACTCACGACTAGTGTCTCCCCAAGTCAGGGGCGGACCTGGATCCAACTCACCGCAGCAGGAGCTGCTACTGGACGGGATCCAGAACGAACCAGTGAACAGCATTTTAAAGGGACCACCACAAAAGCACTGGGAGTGCTATAGAAGGTAGGAAAAAAAAAGGCGCTGGGAGCACGGTAAGAAGTAAGAATAGTTAGATACATACGTGTGTGTGAGTGGGTTTAAAGTCCCTTGAGCAGGATCTCATAAAAGCACCGCTCACAAGTAGTTGTTTAGATACGTATGGGTTTAAAGTCCCATGGGGTTAGAGTCCTCATAAAAGCACCAAGGTACATATGTGTGAGAGGGTTTAAAGTCCCTTGAGCAGGATCTCATAAAAGCAACACTCACAAAAGGTTAGGGAAAGTTTAGGGAATATTATGGGACAGTTTATGGATAAATGTGAGGATCCGGGATCATTAATTGTAACAGTCTGCGCAGAATATCCTGAGGATGCACAGTCACTCAGGAAGTTGTCAGGATGGCTAACAGAAAAATTGGGACCTGATGAATGGCCTGCAGGGGGTACGTGGAAATTGGAGATTGTAAAAAGAGCTACGGAGTTAGTATGGAAAAAGGGAACAGGGGGAAAGAAGGGTAAGAAAATTATGGCTAAACTAAGAGATGCATGCTTTAAAAAGAAAGAGGAAGCTAAACAACAACACGAGCAGAAGGTTTACAACAGTTGGTTACATAATGCTACAAAAAGGGGGTTAAGTGTCACGAAGGATGGGCTTCCTTTGACCCTCCATGAGTTCAAGGTTGCATGTGCAAATTTTGATGAAAATATTAATAAGAACAAACGGTTGGCCAACCAAGCGGTGGAGACGGCATTGTCAGACCTGAGGCTGGGTGCAGGATGGGAAGATAAGGGAATTAGTTCTAGGAATGTGGAATCCCCTCCCCAACCCCCTCCATCAGGTACAGCACCCCAGGAGGCACGTAGTGAAAGGAGTTTTACCCCAAGCACAGGTAAAAAAGGATATCGGCCTCCACCACAGTGTGAACCTGAACAGCAATTGCCCTACCCTTGGACAGAGGAGGCTGACGATGACAGTTCAGAGATAGAGGAACCCTCAGATCACATGTTCCCTATGTGTACTGTTCCTAACCCTCAAGAGGGACGGGTAAGAGTCCCCGCCCAGCCGAACGCTGTCCCTCCTGTCGCTGCGATTCTTCACCCTCCTACCCTAGAAATTTTTACGCCATGGAAACCGCAGGAACTTTTGGCACTGACTATGAATCTCCCTGACAAAGATAAGGATCCACAAAAATGGTGTGAATCAGTTGAAAGCATTTGGCAGGCTTACGGGGCAGTGGGAGAAGATATCTGGAATTTTTTGAGGGTTGTGTTTATTGGCTTTAAGTGGACAAAATTTTTAGAAATATTAAATATGCCCCCTGGTGCCAACAGTTGGACTGCCTTTACAGCACAACACCCGAATCAACAACAACAGGAGCAGGAAATTAAAGAAGCAATGCGGCAGGTCCTCCGAAAACCGGTTGACTTAGCAAAAATCATTGAATTAAAACCAAAAAAAGGGGGAGGGTGCTGAGGAATACCTACAGAGGTTTAATGAAACTTATGGCACATATTCTGGGGACCCTCTTTTCCCTTTGGGAGCGGGGGCTGTCTCACAACAGTATAATAGTCTCTTGATGAACACTTTGCCTAAACCTACACAAGATAGATCGAAAACTAACAACTTAAATTGGATCAATTCCTCACAGGGTGATACAGCTAGGGAAATTAAAGCATTATGGGGCGAGGGTGACGGTCCTAAGGCCGAAAAACCTATTAAATCTGAATTTGTTGTAGGGAAAGTGATCAAAATACCATGGCCCCCTTGCGGCAACCTCCCACCCCTCCCCAGCAGACACAGCAGCAAGGGCTGTGGAGATTACCCGGTCCCCAGCTGCAGTCTGACAATAGAGGCTATCAGCTGGAACCGGATTTTTATGTTCCAGGCTGGCAAAACCAAAAGGGCTCAGGAAGCTGAATTAATTGCATTAACTAGGGCATGTGAGCTAGCCTCCGGACTTACAGCTAATATATATACTGACTCTAGATATGCCTTCGGGGTTGCCCATGATTTTGGGACACTATGGGAAAATCGAGGTTTTCTCACCCCGTCGGGGACCCCTATCGTACACAGGGAGGAAGTCATTAATTTGTTACAGGCCATTCAAAGTCCTCGCGAATTGGCCATTATTAAATGTTCCGCGCACTCTGCTGGAACAGATCCGGTTTCTATGGGAAATAAACAGGCAGATGAAGTTGCTAAACAGGCTACGGAGCTCCCTGGCTCCTTAATGATGGTTCAGAGGAAATCTATTAGGGCCTCAGTTCCTGACAAGCAGCCTCCCTCCACCGCTGATATTGTTGCTTTACAGGGGGACGCCCCTGACAATGTACTTCATGAATGGACTGATCTGGGATGTTTCAAGGACGTTGACGGTCTTTGGAAAACCCCAGCAGGCCAGGTGTGTATGACTGATGTTTTAGCCGTCTGGGTGGTTGATGTTGTCCATCACTTAACACACTGTGGGGCTAGACAAACTGCAGATTTAGTCTGGGAATCTTGGTGGCATCCCAGTGTTCTGCAATTGGCTAGAGCACAAACTAAAAAATGCTTGACATGTATGCAGCATAATCCCGGCAAAGGGGTCCCCTGTGAACAGGGTAGAACCCCGCTGCCTGAAGGCCCCTTCGATACATTGCAAATGGATTTCATTGAGCTACCCAGAACGGCCAAGTGTAAATATGTTTTAGTTATTGTAGATGTTTTTAGTAAATGGATTGAGGCTTATCCTGCAGCCGATAACAAGGCTGACACTGTTGTTAAGACTTTACTCAAGGAGATTATTCCTAGATTTGGTGTGCCGCGGACACTCAGTTCCGATAACGGCCCTTATTTTGTGGCCCTTGTTAGTCAAGAACTTTGTAAAGTTCTTAATATCAAGCAGCAGTTCCACTGTGCTTACCACCCTCAGAATGCGGGAGTGGTGGAACGTGCTAATCAGACCTTGAAATCTAAATTGGCCAAACTGTCAGCTGACAATGGTCTCTCGTGGCTCCAAAATTTGCCCATTGCCTTGTTTCAACTCCGGGTGTCCCCGGCAGGAGCCCACCGTCTCTCCCCCGCCGAGATTTTGTATGGGCGGCCCCTCCGCACTCCCTTTAGCTCTGACTCCTCTGATTCTCCTGTTGACATACATCAGATGTCAGATGGGATGATCTCCTATGTTTTATCCTTAACTGATGCCTTACGCATGAACCATGCGATGGTTAAAGCTGCCAGGCCTTTGCGGTCGGATTTGCCATTGCCTCCAAACATCCGACCTGGCACCTTTGTATTGATCAAAAACTTTGCCAGAAAGCACGGCCTGGAACCCCGGTGGGAGGGCCCTTTTCAAGTCCTCCTTACCACCCCTACTGCTGTTAAGGTTGAGGGTCGTAAAGCCTGGATCAGCCTACACCATTGCAAGCTTATTGGGGAGGAATGAGAATAAGAGGCAGCTACTGTTGTATGTATTTTCTCTTCCCTTGACATAGGTGCACCTAAGGAAGGAAGACTGAAGAAAAGTGAAACGATGAAACCTATCCTCTTTCTCTTTGGCCTCTGCCTAACAGGAACACGGACATCAATGCAGACCAGTAACACCACCAGCGGTGCACCCCCTACTCTCCAAGGGCCTACAAGCAACTCTAGTGCAGCCACCGCGGAGACGTGGATAAAAACAGGCACCCCCGCGATGACTTCACACTCTACAGATGTTACTACTAAAATGACTAATGGTTTTGTGAGTATGGCACCACGTATTGCTTCTGATGGCCCCAATGGTACAGTAATAGTGCCGAGGGATCTCGTGAGTACTATGAGTGACAATATGACTATTAGCACCCCCCTAATGAGTTTATCACTGCCCAGAGTGATAGGTACCCAGTCTAATAATATAAGTGAACCAAGTCAGACCCTAGCTACCCCTTGCAACCTCATAGGGGATTGGTGGGTATGGAGACAGGAGACTAGCATAACGCTGAATAACACAGGCCCCACGAGAATAGTTCAGGTCAGAGTGAATGCCACGTGTGATCGTCATGGCCCAGGTAACAGTGGGTTTAACCAGACAATTTGTCCCTTGGTCGGTTTTCCTGACTACTCTAAGGCCACTTCTAATTATAGCAGCATAGTCGTCCAAAATATTGCCTGGTCACAGGATTGGTAGAGCATTTGCAAAACCTAACAGGACTTCAACAGTGGTGCCCTGGATATAATATTACAACTCTGGATGCTAGGACAGAATGTCCCAGTAATATAACAATTCATAATACTGGCATCTGCCAGGAAGTAATGTATGTATGCCTACGAGGAAATGGCACCAAATCCGAGGATACCTATACTTACTTAAATGATACACGCACGTGCTGCTATTCCTTTGTGAATAATACTGCAGCGGACCCTAGAGACTATTTGTTCAACTTTCCCGGTTACTTAAAATTTAAAAATCTCGTCCGCACACTGCACCGTTTTCTTAAGACCCACCGAAAGAAAAGAAGCAATTTACCGGAAGCAATGAGCCTTACCAGCAACATCTTTACTGGCTTCCTTGAAAAAGTAAAAACTCATCTTGACAATCAGACTGATGAAGGAAAGAATACCAAAGTAGTATGTGTCCCAGGCCCACACTCGGTAGGGTCCGGATTCCTCATGATGGCGGCCCCTACTGGTCAGGATGAATTATGCAGTCTTACCTACAGGCGTACCCAACAAACCCAAAAAATTATTCCCTATAGAGACATTTCTGACCAATACCCAATCCAGTATGGTTACCTCAGGCGTTGCTATGACACCTGGCAAGTGGTACCAAAAGATTTTGTAGTAGCGGTGGTGCCAGAATTTAAATGGTGCATTCATAGTGATACAGGAAAACATGCCATGGGAGACTTAGAAGACAGTAGATGCCAGGTAATAATATCTCATGATCAAACCAAGTCAGACCCCTTTGGGGTCTCCCGGAGGATGATTGGGACCTTTGTGTTAATGAAAAGACTCGTCCTGACTCCCCTACAAGCCGCATGGGTGCTGTCCTCTTCCACGCTAAACACTGTATTACGCCTGCACTTAATGGGACATTTTGGTTATGCAATCACACAGCCTATGAATACCTACCCATTAACTTTAAGGGCACCTGTGCGCTGATATATCACCTCCCAGCATTCCGGTTATTGAATTCAACCCCAGAGGTTAACAGCGAATGGAAGAAGTGGCATGATCTTAATTCAAATTACAAACCTTATGTTCGAGGCAGGAGAGATCTGTTCCACCAACAGACATTTTGGAGCAGATTCTTTGGCGCCCTTCTGCCCAATTATGGGGTCATGCAAGCCCTGGACCAGATTCGTGATCTCAGTCACGAGATTGAGGAAATGGCTAAGGCCACTGCTGATGCCCTGGGTCATTTGGAACACGAGCAGACTGCCCTGTGAATGATGACCTTACAGAATAGGATGGCTTTAGATTATCTCTTAGCAAGCCAAGGGGGAGCATGTGCAGTTATTGGCCCTGAGTGTTGTACCTATATTGAGGATGAGAGCTCGGCTGTATACAATGACACTTCATTAATTAACGATGTTGCCACTAAGGCATATGATCTGGACCACACAGACTCAAAGGAGATCTGTGCCTGGTGGAATCTACTGTGTCAGCTGTTGGGATGGCTAAAGTCTATTGGGCTGAACATTCTCTCCATTCTGGCCATCATCCTTGGCACTTGTATTAGTATTCGAATCGCTTGGGCCCTTATTAAGAGAAGTTGTCAAACTTGTCCCGCACAACGCCGATGTAAAAAGGAGACAAGCCCGATATGGACACAGAAGGAAGGATTGACACCTACACTTTTGACTGATGGCAATTTAGATGTAGAAACAGAAAAAGAGTTTGCTCGACTTCAACGTATTAATATTTGAAGGTTATCATAAAATGATAAAAAGGGAGGAATGATAAGTTGGAAATAGATATAGTGACCATATAGAAAATGGAGCTTAGAATGTTAACTAAAATGGCTGAAACACATTGGCTGTATTACCCGGCATGCTGAGCAAACAAATTGCTAACACAGCAACTTGCACAGGCTGGGTAAACATGTCCAATCCCACAGATCTGAGAATGACATAGTACCAGCACTAGGTCAAAGGGCAGCCATCAGAGGAGTACTGGTGCCTTACGGTCTAGCTGTAACACAGTAATGAGGTTTGAATGTTTACATTTAAAGAGCATCTCTGAGAGATGACTGTTGCCTTGAAGAGCTAGAAAAATAATGGGAGTTAATGTCTGACTTTAAAGATAGTGTTAATATCTTAACCAGATGGCTGCTGGTGTCTGTGTGTTAGATTTAGAGCATTTTTTGATGTGTAAGCTTACAATTAAGTATACTTTGATTAATATACTTTGCGATAGCTTAATGACACGGGACTCTGTATTGCGTGAGAAGTTATGTATAAATGTAACAACTTTCCCTATCAACGGTGAGAGAATCCACTCTTTAGTACCCGGCGTGGATTAAAGTGGCTTTTCTCTCTCAGGATTGTTTGTATATTCGTATACTGACAGTCTTGAATAAAAACAGAACTGTTGAAGTGTATTAATCAAGTGGTGGTTCTCTGTTCTTGGACAGGCGTTCACAGAAAGCCAGGTAACGTGGCTGAGCTTTCACAGAGGCACTGGAACGAGTGCATAGGAGGTTTACCAGGATGTTGCCTGGCATGGTAGGAAGATCGTATGAGGAAAGGCTGAGGCTCTTGGGGCTGTTCTCATTGGAGAAAAGAAGGTTTAGGGGAGATTTGATAGAGGTGTACAAGATGATTAGGGGTTTAGATAGGGTTGACAGTGAGAACCTTTTTCCGCTAATAGAGTCAGCTGTTACTAGGGGACACAGCTTTAAATTAAGGAGAGGTTGGTATAGGACAGATGTTAGGGGTAGATTCTTTACTCAGCGGGTTGTGAGTTCATGGAATGCCCTGACAGTATCAGTGGTGGAATCTCCCTCTTTATGGTCATTCAAGCGGGCATTGGATAAGCATATGGAGGTTATTGGGCTAGTGTAGGTTAGGTAGGGTTTGGTCGGCACAACATCGAGGGCTGAAGGGCCTGTACTGTGCTGTATTTTTCTATGTTCTATTTTGTTCTATATTCTAACTTCCTGAGAGGAAATGGATAAGTCCTTGAAAAGAAAAATGAATAAGGATTTTTTTGATCTCTGTGCAGTGATCAAAATCCTGATTACCTGTTGTGGGCTCAGAGATACTCAGCTCGGTTGTAAGATGATATATGGGATGGAATTTAAATAAAACTATAGCATTTACTGTTTGATGGATCTGCAAATCAGACTGAAAGGGAGCTTTACAACAGTTTTCAGCTGCTCTCAGAACTGGCTCTGGGTCACGGTGTATATGCAAGTGTTTGTGCAAGTACTGAGGAGCTGGAGCAGGTATCCAATGGTACCTGCAGTTGGGGGGAAGTGGACAATAATCATGCATTACTGAAATTTGTGAATATAGGAAACACACCACATAAGGGGTCCATAAAATAATGAAGCTGCCTGAGATAGCAAAGAGTAAAATGATGGATTTTCTGCGTTTGTCCATCTTTGGTTCACTGGGCTTCTCCCTGGCACTGTCCTTCTGAAGCCTCCTGCGGGGTTTGCTTGCTACATCAATATGGTTGATTGTCAGAGTATTCAAAAGATGAATAAAAACAAGTGGCAGTAAAGGGGCTAGAAGGTGATGGAATATGTTACATACTATCCAAAAGATTGAAGTATAATACTCTTGTTTTGTGATGCAAAATCATGGCAGGTTATTGAAGATATATTTGGATTTGAATTTGAAAAACCAGGGAATGCATTCCAAATAGCTCAGCACACTCACTGTTCCAATAATCACAGCTGCAGTTTTCTCAGTGCAGTATTTGGTTTTCAGTATCGGACAGCAAATAGCCACAAATCGATCAATGGTAAAAGCAACAGTCAACCAGACAGAATGTATTGTTGCAGGAATGAGCATCATCACGAAACTATAGACATGAGTATATCCAGGAAAGATACTGCGAAATATATTATAAGCCACCTCAGCATCACATCAGTGATGACAACGAGAATGTCTGCTGTTACCATTGCTATCAGGTACTGTGTAATACATTTAGTGAGACCGCATGCTCTCCGAGAGAGGATCACACATTTACTGCAAAAGAAAAATAAAGCTAGGTGGATACATGAGTTTGAGCAGATGTTCTGTTGAATTTTCTGCATCAAATATTTGATAATTAAATCTGATTCTACAAGTGTTTTTCACAGGCAATGTTTTGAAAGAAAGATTTTTTTACACAGTTGTCACAAATTGAAAAAGATCATTTTTAAAAACATGCTTGAATAGTCCCCAGATATTTCATTGCAGAAAATGTTGCAGACATTACTATCACTATCCCTGTACCCAATACTATAGGACCCAATAGAGGCGGTGACACTCTGGTATGCAGTCAGGAGGGAGTTTCCCCTGAAAATGCTCAACATTGACTCTGGATATCATGCGTCTCAAAGAATTAGATTAAACATGGGTAAGCTAACCTCCTGCTGTTCTCACTCATCTTATGAATTAATATATCTCTTCTTGAATAAGTCAAAGTGTGTGGTGCTGGAAAAGCACAAATGGTAAGGCATCATCTGAGAAGCAGGAGAGTCAATGTTTCAGGCATAAGCTTGAAGTGTCAACTCTCCTGCTCCTCAGATGCTGCCTGACTGGCTGTGCTTTTGCAGCACCACACTCTTCGACTCTGGTCTCCAACATCTGCAGTTCTCACTTTCTCCTCCTCTTGAATAACATTGAGAGGAAGCATTGAGGGTGAAAAGAGCTCAATTTGTATTCTGGCAGGGAAATTAAATGTTCACCACCACGAGTGGCTCAGCAGTACTGACTGACCTGTATTTGTCCTAATTAATACTGTTTTATTCCTGATGAAGGGCTTTTGCCCGAAACGTCAATTTCGCTGCTCGTTGGATGCTGCCTAAACTGCTGTGTTCTTCCAGCACCACTGATCCAGAATCTGGTTTCCAGCATCTGCAGTCATTGTTTTTACCTAATACTGTTGTTAGACTGTCTCTGTGATAAGTGGTGAAGGAACCAAAAGGGAAAAATCTATTTGACCTTATCCTTACTAATCTGCTTGCTACAGGTACATTAGTCCATGACAGTATCTGTAAGAGTGACCACCGCACAGTCCTTGCGGATAAAATGTCCCATCTTGACATTGAGAATACCTTCCACCGTGCTGCAGACCAGTGTCTTTGTGCAGCATGGGACAGACTTTCAAAAGATCAAGCAACTCAAGTTGGACATCCATGAGTTGCTATTGGCCAACAGCAGCGTCAGAATCAAACATAACTCCCCCTCTCGACCATTTCCATCAAGCTAGAGGTTCAGCCCAAATCTAGGTGACAGTGCAGGAGCAGCACCAAGCACACAGAAAAAGGAGTTGTCAACCTGGCAAAGCTACCAAGCAGGATTACTTGCATGCCAAACAACATAAGCAGCAAGTGAGAGAAACAGCTAAGTGATCCCACAGTCAATGGGCCAAATCTACCATTCCCAGAAATGCATTGTGCTAGACAAGTTAAAAAATTCACTGGAGGAGTTGGAGCCTACAGAAATATCCTCAATTATGGAAGAGCCCAGCTATCAAAAGATACGTCTGAAGCATTCACAACAACCTTTCACCAGAAATGCTAAGCAGACAATCCATCTTGGCTTGCTGCAGTGGTGCCTAACACCACAGATTCCAGCCTTTAGACAATTTCATTCAGTGCAATTAATATCAATAAACAGGTGGAGGCACTGGATACTGCTAAGTTCTGACAAAATTCCAGTGATTGCACAAAAGACTTGTGCTTCAGAACTTCAGCCTAGCTATTCCAGTTCAGTCAAAACACTGGTATCTACCTGACAATATGGAAAATTAACGAAGTGTATCCTGCATATAAGAAGCAGGACAAATTGAACCTGGCCAATCATGGCCCCGGCAGTCCACTATCGATCTTCAGTAAAGTGATAGAAGCTGTCAGCAACAGTTCTATCAAGATCACATGCTCAGCAACTTCAGCTTCTTCATCAATGATCTTCCCTCGTTCACAAGGTAGTTACCCTGATGCCTATACAATGTTCATCACCATTCATTACTCCTCAGATACTGAAGTGGTCCAAGTTCAAATGCAACAAGAGCTGAACAATATCTAGGCTTGGGCTGACAAGTGAAAATATAACTTTGCACCAGAAATGTCCACCTTCAATAAGCGAAAATTTAACCACCATCACTTGACATTCAACCACGCAAATTCTCTATTATCAATATTTTTCGAGTTACCGTTGACCAAAATCTCAATTGGACTTACCATAGAAATACAATGGTTAATTGAGTAAATAAGAGGCTTGGAATACTGCAGTGGGTAACTTAGCTTCTGACTCCCGAAGTCAGCTGCCAATGTACAATGCACAATTCAGGAACACGATGGAATACTCTCCATTTGCCGGGGTGGTTGCATCTCCAGCAACACTCAAGAAACTTGACACCATCCAGGACAAAACAGTCTGCATATTTGGTGCCATCTATATGCATTGACTGTGACCACCAACAAAGTTTTGTCGCTAACCTGTGTATTATCTATAAAATGCACTGCAGAAGATTGTCCAAGAATTGTCCAAGATTCTTACACAATACCGAAAAAGTCGGAACGACTTCCATTAATTCTTATGAGGGCAACAAGATACATAAGACTGCCAGCACCTGCAAGTTCTCCATCAAGCCACACACGTATTAACTTGGAAATATACCATACTTCCTTCACTGTCGGTGGGTCAAAATCCTGGAACTGCCAATTGTGGGCGAATCAACAGTACATGGCCTGCAATGGTTCAAGTGCAACCCAGGATAGGCAATAAATGCTGGCCACCCAACAATGTCCACATCCCAAGAGATAATAATGAAATGGTAAATTCTTTGTCTGACACCAAAGTACAAAGGAGCACAAGTTGTCCATTCAGCACTTGAGTCTAAAGACATTGGCTCAGATCATGGCTAACGAGGCTGTGGTCTGAATATCACTTACCTGTTTGATCCAAGGCATGAATTTGTAATCAATGGAAATTGCTTTTCCACCAACAATGATGCAGTGGCAATGGTCTGTGAATTGTAAACTTAAATTATTTTCCTTTGTCATTCAAGTCACTCAATCTTTTGTCTTCAATTGTTAAAGAAATATGCAATATGTTGACTTTGTACATAAAGTTGCAAATTTTCCATGCCTAATCAATCACTATTGAGTGTTTTCACTATTTGAACGTTTAGTAAATTATCTAAAATAGAATTACACACAGCAAGCACATTAGATAATTTGACATCAGCATGTTAGGTTTTGTTATATTAATCAAAGTGCAAATGAATATCGCTCATAAAGATGTGAAAGAATATCATGAAGCATTTTATTTTAAAGTATCACTCCAGTTGGCGGGGTTCCCAATTGGTTCATAGCTGAGTTTGAAAAAGATGGTGAAGTAATGTTGAATGAACAGTTTAGGAAGAGAAGCACTTCTCATAAATGGTAATGTTTTGAGTGCTTAGATTATCCATCATGTTCAAAACAAAAACAGTTGATCAATTAGACAAATGTGGACAGATGTTACTTCCCGGACATGCCGATAGCTACCAGCACAGGGCAGTGCTGGTAACTGTACTCAACATCAGTGAGTTTTGGCACCAGATTGAAAGGATACTTCTTTTTTTGTGTGTAAAATCATCCAACTTTTACTTAAAGCCATCACCAACTCAAGGAGTCTTTATAAAAGCAAGCAAATCCTACAAGGATATAATTAGATTGATATTACTTTCAGTCTTTCGAACAAACAGACCTGAACCTTGAAATGAAAATAGGTGCCAAAACACAGAATTTGGACTGGGATCACAGAAATATGAGGCAGACAGAAACATGTTCTGCAAAGCATGTATATGAATATCTGGAGAATATTCTAGAAGGTCGGAGTGCTGATTTAACAAGTGCCCATAACATATTCATTTAATGCTTTCCTGGTATGTGTGCATTCTTGGAAAAGCCAGGATTTGTTACCTACTCCCAAGTATGCTTGAGAAGTAGGTCTCTTTGTAGCACTGTGATCCATCTGGTTCAGGTGCACAAACATGCAGGTCCACACTTTATAAAGGTGGAAAGTGAGGTAGTTGATTTTGAGACTTAGGTCCTGGATCTCAATAAGTGAAACTACAAAGGAATGAGGTATTGGGAATTGGGAAAAGGAGTGACATTTGATAGGCAATGGCAGGTATTTAAAGAGAGAATGGGTGAACTACAAACATTGTTTATTCCTGTTTGGTGCAAGAGTGCAAAGAGAACAGTGGTCAAACCTATGGCTCATGAAGGAAGTGACAGTGTCATAAGTGCAAAAGAGAAGCATGCCAATTGGCAAGAGAAAACAATAGACCCAAAATCAGTAAAGGATGATCAAGGGCTTGGGGGGAACATTAGAACTGACCGGAAAAGTTTCTATGGGCATGTAAAGTGAAAAAAAAATGAAAACTTCAGTGAGTCCCATCCAGTCAGAATCAGGTGAGTTTATAATTTGGAATAAAGAAATTCAGCCTTTACTTCTGTCGTCACAAAAAACGATGCACTTAATGCACCAGAAACGAGAGCGAACACTGAATGAAATATGTAATAGCAGAGAAGTTGTGAGAGAAATTGATATGATTGAAGGCTGAATAAAAGCACATGTGATAACCGACATCATGAGGATTTAGATTAGTGACCCTAGAAATAATAGATGCATTGGGGGTCATTTTCAAAGATTCTTTAAACTTTGGAGCAACTTTTTCAGATTGGAGGGTAGCTTTGATAAACCCACTGTTTAGAAATGGAGAGACAGAGGAAACAGCAAATCATAGACTACTGAATATGATGTCATAGAACATACAACATAGAAGAATATAGCACAGAACATCGGTCCTTGATGTTGCGCTGACCTGTGAACTATTCTAAGCTCATCCCCCTCCAATATCCCATCATCATCCATGTGCTTATCCAAGGACTGTTTAAATCTCCCTAATATGGCTGAGTTAACTACATTGGTAGACAGGGCATTCCACCTCCTTATTACTCTCTGAGTAAAGAACTTGCCTGTGACATCTGTCTTAAATCTATCATCCCTTAATTTGTAGTTATGCCCCCTCATACAAGCTGACATCATCATCCTAGGAAAAAGACTTCCACTGTCTACCCTATCAAATCCTCTTGTATGTCTCTATCAAATCTCTTCTTAGCCTTCTTCTTTCCAATAAGAACAGATCCAAGTCTCTCAGCCTTTCCTCATAAGACCTTCGGTCCAGACCAGGCAACATCCTGATAAATCTCCTCTACACCTTTTCCAATGCTTCCACACCCTTCCTGTCATGGCGCGACCAGAACTGTACACAATATTACAAGTGCGGCCACAATAGAGTTGTGTCTAGTTGCAGCATGACATTTTGGCTCTGGAACTCACTCCCTCTACCAATGGAACCTAACTCACCGAATGCCTTCTTAACAGCACTATCCACTTGGGTGGCAACTTTCAGGCGTCTATGTACATGGACTCCAAGAGCCCTCTGCACATCCACACTACCGAGAATCTTTCCATTGACCCAGTATTCTACCTTATCCTGTTATTCTTCCTAAAGTGAATCACGTCACATTTAGCAGCATTGAACTCAATTGCCAGCTCTCAGCCCAATTATGCAGTTTATCCAAGCCCCCCTGCAATCTGCAACATTGTTCCACCGACTTTAGTGTCATCTGCAAACTTAGTAACCCATCCACCTCTGCCTGCATTTATGAAAATGACAAACAGAAAGGTCCCAAAACAGATCCTTGTGGCACACCACTTGTATCGGGACGCCAGGCTGAATATTTTCCATCAACCACCACTTGCTGCCTTCTTACAGAAATCCAGTTTCTAATCCAAACTGTTAAATCACCCGCAATCCCATCCCTCTGTATTTTCTCCAACAGCCTACTACATGGAAACTGATCAAAGGCTTTACTGAAGTTCATGTATACCATGACAACTGCCCTACCCTCATCTACATGCTTGGTCAACTTCTCAAAAAACTCAATGAGGTTTGTGAGACATGACCTGCTCTTGACAAAACCATGTTGACTATCTGCAATCAGATAGTTGCTTGCTAGACGATTATAAATCCTATCTCTCATAATCCTTTCCAAAACGTTTCCTACAACAGATGAAAGGCTCACTTTTGTCTATAATTACCGAGTCATCTCTACTGCCTTTCTTGAACAAGGGCAACACATTTGCAATCTTCCCACTCTCTGGTACTAAACCTGTAGACAATGATGACTCAAAGATCAAAACCAAAGACTCCAACACTTTTTGCCTAGCTTCCCTGAGGATCATTGGATAAATCCCATCCAGTCCAGGGGACTTGTCTACTTTCACTCCTTCTAGAATTGATAACACCTGTTCCTTACTAACCTGGATCCTTTCTAGCCTAATATCTCAAATCGCACTCTTCTCCTCTACAATATTTTCCTTTCCCTGAGTGAATACCAATGAGAAGTATTCATTTAGTACCCCTCCGACTCCCACAGGGTCCACACACAACTTCCTACTTCTGTCTTTGACTGGCCCTATTCTACCCTAGTCATCCTTTTATTCCTCTAGAATCTATAGAAATATTTAGGGTTGTCCTTTATTCCACCTGCTAAACACTGTTCATGACCTCTTTTTGTTCTTCTTAACTCTTTCTTTAAATTCTTACTAGATAATCCGTATCTCTCTATCGCCTCATCTGAACCATCTTGTCTCATCATCACATAAGCCTTCTTCTTCTGATTAACAGAAGATGCAATTTCTAAATTAAACTATGGTTCCCTTACCTTATCACTTTCTCCCCACCTGACAGGGACATACATAACAAGGACACAATATCTGTTCTTTAAACCTTCTCCAAATTTCGATTGTCCCCATCCCCTGTATTTTGCTACCCCATTCTCTGCATCCTAAGTCTTGCCAATCGCATTATAATTACCCTTGCCCCATCGATAACTCTAGCCTTATGGCATGAACGTAACCTTTTCCATCGCTAAACTGAATGTAACTGAATTATGGTCATTCTCTCCAAAGTGCTGACCTACCACTAGATCAAACATCTGGCCCTGGTTCATTACCAAGGTCCAGTGTGGACTCCCCTCTTGTTGACCCTTCGACATACTGTGTTAAGAAACTCTCCTGAACACATTGGACAAAAACTAATCCATTCAATGTCCTGGAGTTATAGCATCCCCAGGCAGTCAGTCAAACAGGCTTTGTATTTGTATTTTCAAAAGGCTTCAGATAGGGTCAGACATACACAATTAATGTGTAAAATTGAAGTGCATATGATTGGGGATAGTGTATTGAGTTGGATAGAAAATTGATTAGCAGACAGGAACCAATGAATAGGAATAATTTTTTTTTCTGGAAAGCGTACAGTGACTGGTGGGGTACTGCAGAGATTAGTATTGTGACACCAACTATTCACAATATAAGTCAATGAGTTCGATGAGGGAGCTAAATGTAATTGCTCAAAATTTACAGATGATACAAAACTGGGTAGCAGAGTGATCTGTGGGAAGAATGCAGAGATGTTGCAGTGTGCTTTGGATAGGCTGGTGAGTGGGCCAATGCATGGCAGATAATATGGATACTATAAGGTTTTATTAGTGAAAATATGCAGGTAGATTGTTAATTGAATGGCTGCAAATTGAGAGAAAGAAATTTTCAGCGTGTCCTGGTGTCCTTGTGCATCAGTCACTGAAATGAAGCACACAGGTGCAGCAAGTAGTAAAGGAGACTTCAGAGGGAGAGGATTTGAGTATACTAATAAGGATATCTTACTGTAATCATATAACCATGAAGTGGAGCTGCCGAGTTGGACTGGGTTGACATAGTTAAAAATCTCATAACACTAGGTTACTGTCCAAGAGATTAATTTGAAAGCACAAGATGGTGTTTGCAAATAAATCTGTTGGATGATGACCTGCTGTTTTGTGGCAATTATATAGAACCTTGGGGTATTGTCTGCCATTTTGGTCTCCTTAGGTGAGAGAAGATGATCTTGCTGTTGAGGGGCACAGTGAAAGTTTATGAAATTGATTCCTGTGATAGTAGGACAGATGTTCAAGAAGATATTGAGTTGGATAAGATTGTATTCAGTGGAGTTTCGAAGAATTAGGATTACCTTATTATATCCTATGAAATTATAACAGGACGGGACAAGTTAGATACAGGAAGGACATTCTCAATGGTGGGACAGTATAGGGGGATTATGGATAAGGGGTAAATGTTTATGACTGAGATGAGAAATATTGTTACCTGCCAGAGAGTGAATCTGTAAAATTCAGTACCACAGAAACTGGTTAAAGAAGTGAGTTGATACAGCTCTTGTGGCGAAAGAGTTTAAGTGGGATGGGAGGGGGAGGAGGGCAGGACTGGGACAATGAGCTCGATGATCAGCCAAGATCGTAATGAATGGTAGAGCTGACTTGAAAGCAGGTTTCTCCTGCTCCAATCTTCTATGTTCTATAGTATCATAAGAACTGATAAGAACTAAAGAATTTTGATCAAGTGATAATGAAGGAATGTTGTAACATTCAAAATTAGAATGATGTGTGCTTTCAAGATAACTTGGAGGTGCTAGTATTTCCATGTAACTGCTGTCCTTAAATTTGTGGTGGTAGATACCGTGAGTTTGGTATGTTCTATTGAAGAATGCTTGTGAAGAGGCATAATTGACTCTTCCACATTGTCCACACCAATGTTACTGCATGTTGGTGGAACAAAGAGTGAATGTTTAAGATGGTGCACAGGGTGTCAAACAAATGTATTATTCAGTCTTGGTCGTGCTGAATTTCAGGAGTATTGCTGGAACTACACTCATCCAAGGAAATATGCCTTGTAGATGATGGATACATTTCAGGGAAAGTTGCTGCTAAATTCACACCCTCTGACCAGCCACAGTGGCTGCGGTATTTTTAAGGCAGATGCAATTCAGGTCCTGGTACTTCAAATAAGAATTGCCAAATAAAAACGTAAATGTAACTTTAAATCAGATCATGAATGACATGGAGTCATCCCATGACTCCAAACTCCAAATACAAAATATTTGTGATCAAAAAGAAGATTGGCGGTTTTACAAATTGAAATTATTCATAATGGGCTCATAAAGGAGAGTTGTGATATTTAAATCTCAAAACTTATATTTGGAACAAGGGTAAACATAAAACAGAGCCAGGAAATAGCTGTGTAGAATTAAATTGTACCTAAAGTCTGGTTGAAGATTTGTAGCTCGGGTGTCCGTTGTTGTGGTTCTGTTCGCCGAGCTGGAAGTTTTTGCTGCAAACGTTTCGTTCCCTGGCTAGGGAACATCATCAGTGCTATTGGAGCCTCCTGTGAAGCGCTGCTTTGATGTTTCTTCCGGTATTTATAGTGGTTTGCGCTCACTCTGCTCCTGCTCCAGCCACTTGCTCTCGGGATCTGGCCTGCGCTCGGTCTGCTCCTGCTCCAGCCACTTGTTTCCGGGACATGGCCCATGCTCACTCAACTCCTGCTCCAGCCACTAGCTCCCGGGACGTTGCCCATGCTCAATCTGCTCCTGCTCCAGTTACTTGCTTCTGGAACATGGCCCATGCTCACTCTGCTCCTGCTCCACCCACTTGCTCCCAGGACCGGACCGCACTCACTCTGCTCCTGTTCCAGACACTTGCTCCCGGGATATGGCCCATGCTCAATCTGTTCCTGCTCCAGCTACTTGCACCCGGGATCTGGCTCATGCTCACTCTACTCCTGCTCCAGCCACTTGCTCTTGGGACCTGCCCCGTGCTCAATCTTCTGCTGCTCCAGCCACTTGCTCCCTGGACCGAGCCCATGTTCACTCGGTTCATATTCCAGCCACTTGCTCCTCGGACCTGGCCCATAATCACTCTGCTGCTATTCCAGCCACTTGCTCCTGGGTCCTGACCCATGCTTACTCTTCTCCTTCTCCAGCCACTTTCTCCCAGGACCTGTTCCGCGCTAACTCTGCTCCTGCTCCAGCCACATGCTCCAGGGACCTGGCCCATGCTCACTCTGCTTCTTCTCCAGCCACTTGTTTCCATGACCTTGCCCATGGTCACTCTGCTCCTGCTCCAGACACGTGCTCTCGGGACCTGGTCTATGATCACTCTGCTCGTGTTCCAGCCACTTGTTTCTGGGTCCTGGCCCTTGCTCACACTGCTCCTGCTCCAGCCACTAGCTCCCTGGACCTGCCCCGTGCTCACTCTGCTCCTGCTCCAGCCACTTGCGCCCGGGACCTGGCCTATGCTCACTCCGCTGTTTCTCCAGTCACTTGATCAATGGTGCTGACCCATGCTCACTCTCCTCCTTTGCCAGCCCCATGCTCCAGGGGCCTGGTCGATTATCAGTCTTTTCCTGCTCCAGCCACTTGCTCCCGGGACCCCGTTCGCGCTCACTCTGCTCCTGCTCAAGCCACGTGCTCCAGGGACCTGGTCCAAGATTACTCTGCTCCTGCTCCAGTCACTTGTTCCCGGGTCCTGGCCCTTGCCCATGCTTCTCCTGCTCCAGCAACTTGCTCCTGGGACCTGGCCCATGCTCAGTGTGCTCCTGCCTCAGCCACTTACTCCCAGGACCTGGCCCATGCTCAGTATGCTCCTGTTCCAATCACTTCCTCCTGGGTCCTGGCCCTTGCTCACTCTTCCTCTGCTCCAGGCACTTGTCCCTGGGTCCTGTCCCACGCTCACTCTGCTCCTGCTCCAGCTAGTTGCTCTCGGGTTCTGGCCCTTGCTCATGCTTCTCCTCCTCCAGCCACTTGCTCCTGTGACCTGGTGCGAAATCACTCTGCAACTTGCTCAGGGGACCTGTCCTATGCTCACTCTTCTCCTGCTCCAGCCACTTCCTACTGTGACCTGGCCCGTGCTCAGTCTGCTCCTGCTCCTGCCACTTACTCCCGGGACCTGGCCCATGCTCTGTATGCTCCTGCTCCAGCCACATCCTCCTGGGTCCTGACCCTTGCTCACTCTTCTCCTGCTCCAGGCACTTGTCCCTGGGACCTGGCCCATGCTCAGTCTGCTCTTGCCCCAGCCACATTCTCCTGGGTCCTGTCCCGCGCTCACTCTGCTCCTGCTCCAGCCACTTGCTCTCTGGACCTGCCCCGTGCTCAATCTTCTGCTGCTCCAGTCACTTGCTTCTGTGTCCTGACCCAGGCTCACTCTTCTCCTTCTCCAGCCACTTTCTCCCAGGACCTGTTCTGCGTTAACTCTGCTCCTGCTCCTGTCATGTGCTCCAGGGACCTGGTCCATGATCACTCTGCCCCTGCTCCTGCCACTTGCTCCTTGGACCTGGCCCATGCTCACTCTTCTCCTGCTCCAGCCACTTGCTCCTGGAACCTGGCCCATGCTGACTCTGCTCCTGCTCCAGCCACTTGTTTCTGGGACCTGGCCCACGCTCAGTCTGCTCCTACTCCAGCCACTTACTCTTTGGACTTGCCCTGTGCTCAATCTTCTGCTGCTCCAGCCTCTTGCTCCACGGCCCTGGCCCATAATCACTCTGCTGCTGTTCCAGTCACTTGCTCCTGTGTCCTGACCCAGGCTCACTCTTCTCCTTCTCCAGCCACTTTCTCCCGGGACCTGTTCCGTGCTAACTCTGCTCCTGCTACAGTCATGTGCTCCACGGACCTGGCCCATACTCACTCTTCTCCTGCTCCAGCCAATTGTCTCTGGGACCTGGCCCATGCTCAATCTGCTCCTGCTCCAGTCACTTGTTTCCAGGACCTTGCCCATGCCCGCTCTTCTCCTGCTCCAGCCACTTGCTCCCGGAACGTGGCCCGCGCTCACTCTGCTCATGCTCCAGCCACGTGCTCCAGGGACCAGGCCCATGCTCAATCTGCTCCTCCTCCAGCCACCTACTACTGTGACCTGGCCCTTGCTCACTCTGCTCCTGCTCCAGTCATGTGCTCCAGGGACCTGGTCCATGATCACTCTGCTCCTGCTCCAGCCACTTACTCCTGAGACCTGGCCCGTGCTCACTCTGCTCCTGCTTCTGCCACTTGCTCCTGGGACCTGGCCCATGTTCAGTATGCTCCTGTTCCAACCACTTCCTCCCAGGTCCTGGTCCTTGCTCACTTTTCTCCTGCTCCAGACACTTGTCCCTGGGTCCTGGCCTGCTCTCACTTTGCACCTGCTTCAGCCACTTGCTCCCGGGACCTGGTCCATGCTCACTGTGCTCCTGCTCCAGCCTCTGGCTCCTGTGACCTGGCCCGTGCTCACTCTGCTGTTTCTCCAGCCACTTGCTCAATGGACCTGACCCAGGCTCACTCTTCTCCTTCTCCAGCCACTTTTCCTGGGACCTGTTCTGCGCTCACTCTGTCCTGCTCCAGCCATATGCTCCAGGGAACAGGTCCATGGTCACTCTTCTCCTGCTCTAGCCACTTGCTCCCGGAACATGGCTCATGCTCACTCTACTCCTGCTCCATCCATTTGCTCCTGGGATCTGGCCCGCGCTCACTCTGCTCCTGCTCCTGCCACTTGTTGCTTGGACATGTCCCATGATTGCTCTGATCCTGTTCCAGCCACTTGTTTCCGGTTCCTGACCCGCGCTCAACCTTCTGCTACTCCAGCCACTTGCTCCCTTAACCTGGCCCATAATCACTCTGCTGCTTCTCCCGCCACTTGCTCAATGAACCTGACCCATGCTCACACTTTTCCTTCTCCAGCCACTTTCTCCCAGGACCTGTTCTGCGTTAACTCTGCTCCTGTTCCAGCCACATCCTGCAATGACCTGGCCCATGATTACTCTGTTCCTGTTCCAGCCACGTTCTCTGGGGACCTGGTCTATGTTCACTCTGCTGGTGTTCCAGCCACTTGCTTCCCGGTCCGGGCCCTTGCTCACTCTTCTCCTGCTCCAGCCACTTGCTCCTGGGACCTGGCCCATAATCACTCTGCTCCTGCTCCAGCCACGTCCTTCAGGGACCTGGCCCATGATTACCCAACTGGTGTTACAGCTACTTGTTTCCGGGTCCTGGCCTTTGCTCACTCTGCTCCTGCTCCAGCCACTTGCTCCTGGGATCTGGCCCGTGCTCACTCTGCTGCTGTTCCAGCCACTTGCTCCTGGAGACTGGCCCATGCTCACTCTGCTGTTTCTCCAGCCACTTGCTCAATGAACCTGACCCATGCTAACTCTTCTCCTTCTCCAGCCACTTTCCCCTGGGACCTGTTCCGTGGTAACTCTGCTCCTGCTCCAGCCACGTGCTCCAGGGACCTGGTCCAAGTTCACTCTGCTCCTGTTCCAGCCTCTTGCTCCCGGGTACTGGCCCATGCGCTGTCTGCTCCTGTTCTAGCCACTTGCTCCCGGGACCCAGTCGTGCTCACTCTGCTCCTGCTCTGGCCACTTGCTCCCGATACCTGAAGATTCCTGAAGAAAGGCTTATGCCCGAAACGTCGAATCTCCTGTTCTTTGGATGCTGCCTGAGCTGCTGCGCTTTTCCAGCAACACATTTTCAGACCCAACACCTGACCCAATCTCATGCAGCCCCTGCTCCCTCCACTTGCTCCCGCGACCTGGCCTATGCTTACTCTGCTCCTGCTCCAGCCACTTGCTCCCGGGATCTGGCATAGGCTCAGTCTGCTCCTGCCACTTGCTCCTGGGACCAAGCCCATGCTCATTCTGCTCCTGCCACTTGCTCCCAGGACCTGGCCCGCACTCACTCTGCTCCTGCACCAGCCACTTGCTCCTGGAACCTGGTCCATGATCACTCTGCTCCTGTTCCTGCCACTTACTCCCTGGACCTGGCCCATGCTCACCCTGCTCCTGCTCCAGCCACTTGCTCCTGGGACTTGGCCCATACTCATTCTGCTCCTTCTCCAGCCATTTACTCCAGGAACCTGGCCCATGCTCACTTTTCTCCTGCTCCAGCCACGTGCTCCTGGACCTGGCCCGCGCTCACTCTGCTCCTGCTTCAGCCACTTGCTCTTGGGACCTGGCCCATGATCACTCGTCTCCTTCCCAAGCCACTTGCTCTTGGGACCTGGTCCGTGCTCACTCTGCTCCTGCTCCATCCACTTGCTCCCTGGACCTGGCCCATAATCACTCTGCAGCTGTTCCAGCCTCTTGCACCTGTGTCCTGGCCCGTGCTCACTCTGCTGTAACTCCAGCCACTTGATCAATGGTCCTGTCCCATGCTCACACTTCTCCTTCGCCAGCCACTTTCTCCCGGGACCTGTTCCGCACAAACTCTGTTCCTGCTCCAGCCACTTGCTCTGGGACCTGGCCCTTGCTCACTCTGCTCCTGCTCCAGACAATTGTCCCTAGGTCCTGGCCTGCTCTCACTTTGCTCCTGCATCAGACACTTGCTCCCGGGACCTGGTCCATGCTCACTGTGCTCCTTCTCCAGCCAATTTTCCCGGGACCTGCTCTGTGCTCACTCTGCTCCTGCTCCAGCCATGTGCTCCAGGGACCCGGTCCATGGTCACTCTTCTCCTGCTCCAGCCACTTGCTCCCTTAACCTGGCCCATAATCACTCTGCTGCTTCTCCCGCCACTTGCTCAATGAACCTGACCCATGTTCACACTTCTCCTTCTCCAGCCACTTTCTCCCAGGACCTGTTCCCCGTTAACTCTGCTCCTGTTCCAGCCACATCCTGCAGGGACCTGGCCCATGATTACTCTGTTCCTGTTCCAGCCACGTTCTCTGGTGACCTGGTCTATGTTCACTCTGCTGGTGTTCCAGCCACTTGTTTCCCGGTCCGGGCCCTTGCTCACTCTTCTCCTGCTCCAGCCACTTGTTCCTGGGACCGGGCCCACGCTCACACTGCTCCTGCTCCAGCCACTTGCTCCCGGGATCTGTCCCATGCTCACACTTCTCCTTCTCCAGCCACCTTCCCCCGGGATCTGTTCCACGCTAACTCTGATCCTGCTCAAGCCATGTGCTCCCGGGACCTGGCCCATGATCACTCTGCTCCTGTTCCAGCCACTTGATGCAGGATCTGGCCCATGGTCACTCTTCTCCTGCTCCAGCAACTTGCCCCTGGGACCTGGCCCGCGCTCACTCTGATCCTGCTCAAGCCACGTGCTCCAGGGGTCTGGTCCAGGATCACTCTGTTCCTGCTCCAGAAAATTGTTCCTGGGACCTGGCACATGCTCAATCTACTCCTGCCTCAGCCACTTGCTCCCAGGATTTGGCCTATGCTCATCTGCTCCTGCTCCAGCCACTTGCTCCTAGGACCTGGCCATGCTCACTCTTCTGCTCCAGCCACTCGCCCCGTGACCAGGCCCATGCTCATCTGCTCCTGCTCCAGCCACTTACTCCTGGGACCTGGCCCGCAGTCACTCTTATAGAACATAGAACATAGAAAGATACAGCGCAGTACAGGCCCTTCGGCCCTCGATGTTGCGCCGACCGAATCCTACCTAACCTACACTAGCCCAATAACTTCCAAATGCCTATCCAATGCCCGCTTAAATGACCATAAAGAAGGAGAGTTCACCACTGCTACTGGCAGGGCATTCCATGAACTCACAACCCGCTGTGTAAAGAATCTACCCCTAACATCTGTCCTATACCTACCACCCCTTAATGTAAAGCTGTGTCCCCCAGTAACAGCTGACTCCATTAGCGGGAAAAGGTTCTCAGTGTCGACCCTATCTAAACCCCTAATCATCTTATACACCTCTATCAAATCTCCCCTAAACCTTCTCTTCTCCAATGAGAACAGCCCCAAGTGCCTCAGCCTTTCCTCATAAGATTTTCCTACCATTCCAGGCAACATCCTGGTAAACCTCCTCTGCACTCGTTCCAATGCCTCCACATCCTTCCTATAGTATGGCGACCAAAACTGCACACAATACTCCAGATGAGGCCACACCAGAGTCTTATACAGTTGCAACATGACCTCAGGACTCCGGAACTCAATTCCTCTACCAATAAAGCCCAGTACACATTATGCCTTCCTCACAGCACTATTTACCTGGGTGGCAACTTTCAGAGATCTGTGTACATGGACACCAAGATCCCTCTGCTCATCCACACTACCAAGTAGCCTACCATTAGCCCAGTAATCCATCTTCTTGTTACTCCTACCAAAGTGAATGACTTCACACTTAGCTATATTGAATTCCATTTGCCACATTTCCGCCCAGCTCTGCAACTTACCTATATCCCGCTGTAACCTACCACTTCGTTCCTCACTATCCACAACTCCACCGACTTTTGTGTCATCCGCAAAATTGCTTACCCAGCTTTCAAGCCCTTCCTCTAGATCATTTATAAAGATAACAAAAAGCAATGGTCCCAAAACAGATCCTTGTGGTACACCGCTAGTAACTGCACTCCAAGATGAACATAGTCCATCAACTACTACCCTCTGTCTCCTTCCAGCCAGCCAATTCCTAATCCAAACCTCTAATGTATCCTCAAAGCCATACCTCCGTAGTTTTAGCATTAGCCTACCATGGGAACCTTATCGAACGCCTTACTAAAATCCATATACACAACATCTACTGCTTTACCCTCGTCCACTTCCTTAGTCACCTTCTCAAAGAACTCAATAAGGTTTGTGAGGCACGACCTGCCCTTCACAAAACCATGCTGGCTATCCTTGATCACGTTATTCCTATCCAGATGTTCATAAATCTTATCCCTTACCATTCTCTCTAAGACTTTGCCCACCACTGAAGTCAGACTCACTGGCCTATAGTTACTAGGGCTATCCCTACTCCCTTTCTTGAACAAGGGGACCACATTCGCTATCCTCCAGTCCTCTGGTACTATTCCCGTTGACAATGACGACATAAAAATCCAGGCCAATGGCTCTGCTATCTCCTCCCTAGCTTCCCATAGGATCCTAGGGTAAATGCCATCAGGCCCAGGAGACTTATCTATTTTCATCCTCTCCAATATTCCCAGAACCTCTTCCCTGCATATTTCCAGGCCATCCATTCTAATCATTTGTGACTCCATATTCACATCAGCAACAGTGTCCTGTTCCTGAGTGAATACTGATGAAAAGTATTGATTTAGTGTCTCTCCAATCTCCTCCGCCTCCACACACAACTTCCCACTACTATCCTTGACTGGACCGATACCTACCCTAGTCATCCTTTTATTCCTGACATACCTATAGAAAGCCTTTGGGTTTTCCCTAATCCTATCAGCTAAAGACTTTTCATGTCCCCTTCTCGCTTCTCTTAGCTCTCTCTTTAGATCCTTCCTGGCTACCTTATAACACTCTATCGCCCCAACTGAACCTTCACGCCTCATCTTTACATATGTCGCCTTCTTCCCTTTCACAAGGGATTCCAATTCCTTACTAAACCACGGCTGCCTCACAAGGCCCTTTACACCATGCCTGACTGGTACATACTTATCGAGGACACGTAGTAGCTGCTCCTTGAACAATCCCCACATCTCATTAGTGTTCCTCTCTTGAAGCCTGTTTTTCCAATCCACATATCCTAAGTCATGCCTCACTGCATCATAATTTCCCTGCCCCCAGCTATAACTCTTGCCCTGCGGCGCACACTTATCCCTCTCCATCACTAGAGTAAAAGTCACCGAGTTGTGGTCACTGTCCCCGAAGTGCTCACCTACCTCCAAGTCTAACACCTGGCCTGGTTCATTACCTAGAACCAAATCCAGTATAGCCTCACCTCTTGTTGGCCTGTCTACATATTGTGTCAGGAAACCCTCCTGCACACATTGGACAAACACCGACCCATCTAATGAACTCGAGCTATAGCTCTCCCAGTCAATATCTGGGAAGTTAAAGTCCCCCATAACAACCACCCTGCTACTTTCACTCTTTTCCTGAATCATCCTCGCAATATTATCCTCTACTTCTCTAGGACTATTAGGAGGCCTGTAGAAAATACCTAACAGGGTGACTCTTCTCCTGCTCCAGATGCTTGTCCCTGGGTTCTGGCCCGCGCTCACTCTGCTCCTGCTCCTGCCACTTGCTCCCCGGAACTGGCCCATGTTCAGTATGCTCCTGTTCCAGCCACTTCCTCCCAGGTCCTTGCCCTTGCTCACTCTTCTCCTGCTACAGACAATTGTCCCTAGGTCCTGGCCTGCTCGCACTTTGCTCCTGCTTCAGCCACTTTCTCCCGAGACCTGGTCCATGCTCACTCATCTCCTGCTCCAGCCACTTGCTCCTGGACCTGGTCCATGCTCACTTTACTCCTGCTCCAGCCTCTGGCTCCTGGGACCTGGCCTGTGCTCACTTTGCTGCTGTTCCCGCCACTTGCTCCTGGAGACTGGCCCATGGTCACTCTGCTGTTTCTCCAGCCACTTGCTCAATTATCCTGACCCATGCTCACTCTTCTCCTTCTCCAGCCACTTTCTCCCAGGATCTGTTCCACGCTAACTCTGATCCTGCTCAAGCCACTTGCTCCGGGGACCTGGCCCATGCTCACTCTGCGCCGACCCCAACCATTTGCTCGCGAGACCTGACCTTAACTTGCACTGCCCCTACTCCATCCACTTGCTGCCAGGACCTAGCCCATGCACACTCTGCTCCTGCTCCTATCACTTGCTCGTTGGATCTGCCCCACGCTCCAACTGCTCCTGCTCCAGCAACTTGCTCCCGGGACCTGGCCCATGATCACTCTGCTCCTGTTCCAGCCACTTGATGCAGGATCTGGCCCATGGTCACTCTTCTCCTGCTCCAGCAACTTGCCCCTGGGACCTGGCCCGCGCTCACTCTGCTCCTGCTCAAGCCACGTGCTCCAGGGGTCTGGTCCAGGATCACTCTGTTCCTGCTCCAGAAAATTGTTCCTGGGACCTGGCACATGCTCAATCTCCTCCTGCCTCAGCCACTTGCTCCCAGGATTTGGCCTATGCTCATCTGCTCCTGCTCTAGTCCCTTGCTCCTTGGACTTTGCCCATGCTCACTCTTCTCCTGCACCAGCCACTTGCCCCTGGGACCTGGCCCGTGCTCAACCTGCTCCGCCTCCAGCGACCTTCTTCCATGAACTGGCCCATGCTGACTCTGCTCCTGCTCCTGCCACTTGCTCCTGGCACCTGGCTCGCGCTCACTCTTCTCCTGCTCCTGCCACTTGCTCCTGGGATCTGGCCCGCGCTCACTCTGCTCCTGCTCCTACCATTTGCTCACGGGATCTTGCCCATCCTCACTCTGCTCCTACTCCAGCCACGTCCTGCAGGGACCTTAGCCCATGATTAACCTGCTGGTGTTACAGCTACTTGTTTTCGGGTTCCGGTCCTTGCTCACTCTTCTCCTGCTCCAGCCACTTGTTCCTGGGGCCTGGCCCGCGCTCACACTGCTCCTGCTCCAGCCACGTGCTCCAGGACCTGGGCCATGCTCAGTCTGCTCCTGTTCCAGCCACTTGCTCCTGGGACCCGGTTGTGCCACTTGTTTCTGGGACCTGGCCCATGCTCACTCTGCTCCTGCTCCAGCCACTTCGTCCCAGGATCTGGCCCATGTTCACTCTGCTCCTGCTCCAGTCAGTTGCTCCTAGGACCTGGTCCACGCTTACTCTGCTCCTGCTCCAGCCACTTGCTCCTGGGATCTGGCCCATGATCACTCTTTTCCTGCTCCAGCCACTTGCACCCGGGACCCCGCCCGCGCTCACTCTGCTCCTGCTCAAGCTACGTGCTCCAGGGACCTGGTCCAGGATCACTCTGCTCCTGCTCCAGAAAATTGTTCCTGGGACCTGGCACATGCTCAATCTCCTCCTGCCCCACCACTTGCTCCCAGGATTTGGCCCATGCTCACTCTTCTCCTGCTCCAGCCACATGCTCCCGGGACCTGGCCATGCTCACTCTTCTCCTGCTCCAGCCACTCGCCCCGTGACCTGGCCCATGCTATCTGCTCCTGCTCCAGCCACTTACTCCTGGGGCCTCGCCCGCAGTCACTCTTCTCCTGCTCCAGACGCTTGTCCCTGGGTTCTGGCCCGCACTCACTCTGCTCCTGCTCCTTACACTTGCTCCCGGGAACTGGCCCATGTTCAGTATGCTCCTGTTCCAGCCACTTCCTCCCAGGTCCTTGCCCTTGCTCACTCTTCTCCTGCTACAGACATTTGTCCCTAGGTCCTGGCCTGCTCTCACTTTGCTCCTGCTTCAGCCACTTTCTCCTGGGACCTGGTCCATGCTCACTGTACTCCTGCTCCAGCCACTTTCTCCCGGGACCTGGTCCATGCTCACTTTACTCCTGCTCCAGCCTCTGGCTCCTGGGACCTGGCCTGTGCTCACTTTGCTGCTGTTCCTGCCACTTGCTCCTGGAGACTGGCCCATGGTCACTCTGCTGTTTCTCCAGCCACTTGCTCAATTATCCTGACCCATGCTCACTCTTCTCCTTCTCCAGCCACTTTCTCCCAGGATCTGTTCCACGCTAACTCTGATCCTGCTCAAGCCACTTGCTCCAGGGACCTGGCCCATGCTCACTCTGCGCCGACCCCAACCACTTGCTCGCGAGACCTGACCTTAACTCGCACTGCCCCTACTCTATCCACTTGCTGCCAGGAACTAGCCCATGCACACTCTGCTCCTGCTCCTATCACTTGCTCGTTGGATCTGCCCCACGTTCCAACTGCTCCTGCTCCAGCAACTTGCTCCCGGGACCTGGCCCATGATCACTCTGCTCCTGTTCCAGCCACTTGATGCAAGATCTGGCCCATGGTCACTCTTCTCCTGCTCCAGCCACTTGCCCCCGGGACCTGGCCCGCGCTCACTCTGCTCCTGCTCAAGCCACGTGCTCCAGGGACCTGGTCCAGGATCACTCTGCTCCTGCTCTAGCCCCTTGCTCCTTGGACTTTGCCCATGCTCACTCTTCTCCTGCACCAGCCACTTGCCCCTGGGACCTGGCCCGTGCTCAACCTGCTCCGCCTCCAGTGACTTTCTTCCATGACCTGGCCCATGCTGACTCTGCTCCTGTTCCTGCCACTTGCTCCTGGCACCTGGCTTGCGCTCACTCATCTCCTGCTCCTGCCACTTGCTCCTGGGACCTGGCCCGCGCTCACTCTGCTCCTGCTCCTACCACTTGCTCACGAGACCTTGCCCATCCTCACTCTGCTCCTACTCCAGCCACGTCCTGCAGGGACCTTAGCCCATGATTAACCTGCTGGTGTTACAGCTACTTGTTTCCGGGTTCTGACCCTTGCTCACTCTTCTCCTGCTCCAGCCACTTGTTCCTGGGAGACTGGCCCATGCTCAGTCTGCTGTTTCTCCAGCCACTTGCCCAATGAACCTGACCCATGCTCACTCTTCTTCTTCAGCCACTTTCCCGGGACCTTACCCGCCCGGCACTTGGCGCGTGATCACTCTTCTCCATCACCAGCCACTTGCTCCCGAGACCTGACCCATGCTCACTGTGCTCCTGCTACAGCCTCTGACTCCTGGGACCTGGCCCACGCTCAGTCTGCTCCTGCTCCAGCCTCCTGCTCCTGGGAATTGGCCCATAATCACTCTGCTGCATCTCCAGCCACTTGCACCTGGATCTGGCCCGGGCTCACTCTTCCCCGGCCACAGCCACTTGCTCACGGGACCTGGCCCATGCTCACTCTTCTCCTGCTCCAGCCAAGTGCTCCTGGGACCTGGCCTGCGCTCACTCTGCTCCTGCTCCAGCCACTTGCTCCCATGGCCTGGCTCATGCTCACTCTTCTCCTGCTCTAGCAACTTGCTCCAAGGAGCTGGCCCTTGCCCATTCTGCTCCTGCTCCAGTCACTTGCTCCTGGGACCTGACCCATGTTCACTGTTCTCCTGCTCCAGCCTCTTTGTCCGAAGTCCTGACTGAAACTCGCGCTGCCCCTACACCATCCACTTGCTGCCGGGACCTAGCCCATGCTCACTCTGCTCCTGCTCCAGCCACTTGATCCTTGGACCTGTCCCGTGCTCAATCTGCCCCTGCTCCATCTGCGCAGGAGCAGATTGAGCACGGGCCAGGTCCTGAGGGCAAGTGGCTGGGGCAGGAAAAGAGTGAGCAAGGGCCAGGACCCAGTATCAAGAGGATGGAGTAGGGGCAGCATGAGTTTGGGTCAGGTCTCGGGAGCAAGTGGCTGGAGCAGGAGCCAAGTGAGCATAGGCCAGGTCCTGGAAACAAGTGGCAGGAACAGGAGCAGAGTGAGCCCGGACCAGTTCCCGGGAGCAAGTGACTGGGGTAGGCGCAGAGTGAGCGTGGGCCAGGTCCCGGGACTTGGCGCATGATCACTCTTCTCCTGCTCCAACCTGGCCCATACTCACTGTGCTTCTGCTCCAGCCACTGGCTCCCGGGACCTGGTCTGTGCTCACTCTGCTCCTGCTCCTGCCACTTGTTTCCAGGAACTGATCCTTGCTCACTCTTTTCCTGCTCCAGTCACTTGCTCCCGGGACTTGGCCCATTCTCGCGCTGCCCATACTCCATCCACATTCTGCCAGATATGGCCCAAGTTCACTGTGCTCCTGCTCCAGCCACTTGCTCCCTGGACCTGGCCCATATTCACACTTCTCCTGCTCCAGCCACGTGCTCCTGGGAACTGGCCCATGCTCACTCTTCCTGCTCCTGCCACTTGCTCCCGGACCTAGCCCATGCTCACTCTGCTCCTGCTCCAGCCACTTTTTTCCGGGTCCTGGCCTACGCTCACTATTGTTCTGTTCCAGCCACGTGCTCCCGGGACCTGGTCCATGCTCACTCTTCTCCTTCCCCAGCCTCTTGCTCCTGGGATCTGGCCCATGCTCACTCTGCTCCTGTTCCAGCCACTTTCTCCCAGGACCGGCCCTTGCTCACTCTGCTACTGCTCCAGAAACTTGTCACTGGGACCAGGCCTATGCACACTGTCCTCCTGCACCAGCCACTTGCTCCTGGGACCTGGCTCACGCACACTCTATTTCTGCTCCAGCCACTTGCTTCCGGGATTGGGCCCATGCTCACTCTGCTCCTACTCCAGCCACTTGTTCCCGCGGTCTGGCCCATGCTCACTCTTCTGCTCCAGCCACTTGCTCCTGGGACCTGGCCCGCGCTCACTCTGTTCTTGCGGCACGGTGGCACAGTGGTTAGCACTGCTGCCTCACAGCGCCTGAGACCCGGGTTCAATTCCCGACTCAGGTGACCGACTGTGTGGAGTTTGCACGTTCTCCCCGTGTCTGCGTGGGTTTCCTCTGGGTGCTCCGGTTTCCTCCCACAGTCCAAAGATGTGCGGATCAGGTGAATTGGCCATGCTAAATTGCCCGTAGTGTTAGGTAAGGGGTAGATGTAGCGGTATGGGTGGGTTGCGCTTCGGCGGGTCGGTGTGGACTTGTTGGGCCGAAGGGCCTGTTTCCACACTGTAAGTAATCTAATCTAATCTAATCTAATCTGCTTCAGCCACTTCCTCCCGGGACAGGCCTATGCTCACCCATCTCCTGTTTGAGACACTTGTCGCTGGGACTAGGCCCATGCTCTTGCTCCAGCCTCTGGCTCCTGGGACCTGGCCCGTGCTCACTCTGCTCCTGCTCCAGCCACTTGCTCCCAGAACCTGACTCAAACTCGCACTGCCCCTACACCATCCACTTGCTGCCGGGACCTAGCCCATGCTCACTCTGCTCCTGCTCCAGCCACTTGCTCCCAGGAGCTGGCCCATGCTCGCTCTGCTCCTGTTCCAGCCACTTTCTCCCGGGACCTGACCGATGTTCACTGTGCTCCTGCTCCAGCTATTTGCTCCCGAGACCTGACTCAAACTCATGCTGTCCCTTCTCCATCCACTTGCTGCTGGTACCTGGCCCTTGCTCACTCTTTTCCTGCTCCAGCCACTTGCTCCTGGAATCTGACCTGCGCTCACTCTGATCCTGCCCCAGCCACTTGCTCCCGGGACCTGGCCCATTCTCACTCTGCTCCTGCTCCAGCCACTTTGTCCCGAGACTTGACTCAAACTTGCACTGCCCCAACACCATCCATTTGCTGCTGGGACCTAGCCCATGCTCACTCTGCTCCTGCTCCAGCCACTTTGTCCCCGGATCTGGGCCATGCTCACTCTGCTCCTGCTCCAGCCACTTGCTTCTGGTACGTATCCCATGCTCATTCTTCTCCTGCTCCAGCCACTTGCTCCTGGGACCTGTCCCATGCTCACTCAGCTCCTGTTCCTCCCGTGACCAGCCCTTGCTCACCCTTCTCCTGCTACAGACACTTGTTGCTGGGACCTGGCCCATGCTCACTGTGCTCTAGCTTCAGCCTGTGTCGCCTGGGACCTGACCCGCGCTCACTCTGCTCCTGCTCCAGCCACTTGCTCCCGGGACATGGCCCGCGCTCACTCTGCTCATGCTCCAGCCACTTGCTCCCAGGACCTGGCTCATGCTCACTCTGCTCCTGCTCCATCCACTTGCTCCCAGGATCAAGGCCACGCTCACTCTGCTCCTCCTCCTGCCACTTGCTCTTTGGACCTGGCTCATGATTACTGTGCTCCTGTTTCAGCCACTTGCTCCCTGGATCTGGCCCATGCTCACTTTTCTCCTGCTCCAGCCAATTACTCCTGGGACCTGGACCGAGCTCACTCTGCTCCTGTTCCAGTCATTTCCTCCCGGGATCCGCCCTTGCTCACTCTTCTCCTGTTCCAGACACTTGTCGCTGGGACGTGGCCCATGCTCACTGTCCTCCTGCATCAGGCACTTGCTTCTGGGACCTGGGTCGTGCTCACTCTGTTCCTGCTCCAGCCACTTGCTTCCAGGATTGGACCCATGCTCACTCTACTCCTGCTCCTGCCAATTGCTCCCGGGATGTGGCCCGCGCACACTCTGCTCCTGCTCCTGCCACTTGCTCCCGGGACCTGGCCCACGCTCGCTCTGCTTCTGCTCCAGACACTTGCTCTTGGGACCTGTTCCGTGCTAACTCTGCTCCTGCTCCAGCCACATGCTCCAGGGACCGGGTCCATGGTCACTCTGCCCCTGTTCCAGCCTGTTGCTCCTGGGTCCTGTACCTTGCTCACTCTTTTTCTGTTCCAGCCACTTGTTCCCGGGGCCTGGCCCATGCTCACTCTGCTCCTGCTCCAGCCACTTGCTCCTGAGACCTGACCCGAACCCGTGCTGCCCCTACTCCATCCACTTGCTGCTGGGTCCTGGCCCAAGCTCTTTCTGCTCCTGCTCCAAGCCACTTGCTCCCGGCATTTGGCCCATGCTCGCTCTGCTCCTGCTCCAGCCACTTGTTTCCGGGACCTGGCCCATGCTCGCACTACCCCTACTCCATCTACTTGCTGCCTGAACATGGTCCATGCTCACTCTTCTCCTGCTCCATCCACTTGCTCCCGGGATCTGTCCCATGCTCACTCTGCTCCTCCTCCTGCCACTTGCTCTTTGAACTTGGCCTATGATCACTGTGCTCCTGCTCCAGCCACTTGTTTCCGGGTCCTGGCCCTTGCTCACTCTTCTCCTGCTCCAGCCACTTGCTCTTGGGACCTGACCCGCGCTCACTCTGCTCCTGCTTCAGCTACTTGCTCCTGGGATCTGGCTCATGCTCACTCTGCTCCTGCTCCAGCCACTTGCTCCCTGGACCTGCCCCGTGCTCACTCTTCTCCTGCTCCAGCCACTTGATCCTGTGGCCTGGCCCATGCTCACTCTGCTCCTGCTTCAGCTACTTGCTCCTGGGATCTGCCTCATCCTCACTCTGCTCCGGCTCCTATCACTTGCCCCCATGAACTGGCCCGTGCTCACTCTGCTCCTGCTCCAGCCACATGATACAGGGACCTGGCCCATGCTCAGGCTACTCCTGCTCCAGCCACCCACTCCTGGGTCCCGGCCCATGCTCAATCTGCTCCTGCTCCAGCCACTTGCTCCTTGGACCTGGCCCATGATCGCTCTGCTCCTGCTCCAGCCACTTGCTCCCGGGACCTGGCCTGCGCTCACTCTTCTCCTGCTCCAGCCACGTGCTCCAGGGACCTAGTCTATGATCACTCTGCTGCTGTTCCAGCCACTTGCTCCCGGGTCCTGGCCCTTGCTCACTCTTCTCCTGCTCCAGCCACTTGCTGCCACGACCTGGCCAATGCTCATTCTGCTCCTGCTCCAGCCACTTGCTCTTTGAACTTGGCCTATGATCACTGTGCTCCTGCTTCAGCCACTTGTTTCCGGGTCCTGGCCCTTGCTCACTCTTCTCCTGCTCCAGCCACTTGCTTCTGGGACCTTGCCCATGCTCACTACTGCTCCTACTCCGTCCACTTTCTCCCGTTGCCTGGCCCAAGCTCACTCTTCTCCTTCACCAGCCACAATTTATCTCGCGTTCTGGGTTAGTCTCGAGCTCTGTTCTCCATTCCCTCCAGGTGGGGTACTTCAGAAAGTTAAACTTTGGAGATTGCGGGAGAGAGGATAATCTGGAGCAAGAGGAGAAATAAAGAAAGGTAAAGGAAAAGGACCTTTTGAGCAGAGGAGCTCCAACTGTTGTGTCTTACTCTGCTGCCATCTTATGGATCCTCAGTTATAAATTATTTATTTTGAATGCGAGGCATGAGGTTTGTTATGATCGCTGAAAGTGACAACTCTTGGACATCATGTGATCCAAGACAAGCACCAGTGCAGAAATGTTTCAAACTGGAATAGTTCTGGATCAGGCTTTACGCCTGGTGGCCAAATGACAATTGCTGGGACTCATTAGAGAGGTAGAAGGTTACCAGAATACCTTTCATCCTGAGGTAGATGCACTCCTTATGGTAGTGTTTTGTGCTTTGGCTCATCAGGGAAATTACAGAGTGACTGTGAGTGAGGTAGTTCAGGGTATGTGGGACAGGAGTGTAGGGCACTCACCCTTTGCAATTATGCAGCAACTTTCAGTTAGTTTCAGATTTTTTTTAATGATAGAGGTGCTGTGTGGATTAGCTAATTGATCATTGCATCATGAAACTGGAAGTCGTTCAAGCATTCAAATTGTGGTGGAAAATACTCATGCTGTGGTTTTCACAGACAATGGAGTGATGTTGGGGGTGGGATGTTGATGCAATAATCTGCAGCAAAGGAGACTGTCCAAAAATCTTTCTTGCCTGTCCTACCTCAGGGATTAGGACATCTGCTCAGACCTGTCAGCAACATTGAGCAGAAGGGCAGTCACTGCAGTCCATGCAAATAACAAGGATGTGGACAAAATAGAGAAAATGTCCCGCATCCTTAGAATAAGTCACTTGTTGCCAAATTATAAGAATGTTTTGGTTAACAATTTCTGGAACATTACCTGAACCACTTGCAAATTGGAACAAGGCAAATAGGATTAACAAAGTGAATGCAAGGTGAAATATTGTGTAGTAAAAGTGGGTTCTGGTTCATGGAGCACTGGCACAAGTAGTTGGGAAAGAAGGGGTTATCCCAGAGGGATGGTCAACAACTGAACAATGATAGAACTAGTGCAGCCATGAGCCACACAACTAGGGAAGTGAAGAGAGTTGTAACCCAAAAGAAGTTTTTTGTTCTTTGATATTGCAAATCAAAGAACAGAGACAAGACAGCAGGGAATGGCAGTAAATGAGAAATTATAAATACACCATGACAAAAGGAGATAAAAATCTAAGAGTATATCAACAGATAAGGCTAGATGTTCCAAAACAGGGAAAGGAAATGTAAAGGCTGTGCATCTGAAAGCACATAGCATTCAAAACAGATGAGCTGATAATATGAACACAAATAAAGTCGTTATTATTACAATTTATGACACACCACACTATCTTAAATATACTATATTAAAAATTATCTTGTCACATTCAATACACACAAGATCCACTCATAATCCATTTGAATTCAGAATCCACTGACAGAATGCTAAATTCCATGTTGATACATCACACTACTTTAAGTGATGAATATCACCCTTTCCCAGGCCAATTAGGCCATAAGATACAAGAGCAGAATTTAGCCATTCAGCCCCTCCAGTCTGTTCCATTATTCAATAATGGATTACTTGTTTCTCCACCCCATTCTCCTGCCAACTACATGTAACCTTTAATCCTCTTAAGAATAAAAAAGAGGCTATCTCAATCTTAAAGACACTTGATGATTTGGCCTTCACAGCCTTTGTGGAAACAATTTCCACAGATTCACCACCCTCTGGCTAAAAGGAATTCCTCTTTACCGCAGTTCTGAATGGTCATTCCGTCACTCTGGAGCTGTGCCCTCGTGTCCTAGTCTCTCCTATGAGTACAAAGATTTTCTCCATGGCTACTCCATCCAGGCTGACTGGACTTAAACTCTGTAGCTATCAAGCTGTTGTTTGCTCTTGAATTAATCATTTTTACAATGTTAAATGTCTGAGACAGCACAGAAACTACAATCTGAGCTGTTGCTCATGAGGTCAGTGACAGGTATTATTGCAATGAAAGCTGGTTCAAGGAATAACTTACTTATCACTGGTATGTTTCTCGCTGTCTTTTCTACCATCCTTGTTTCTGAGATTTTGCCCATGGATTCCACCTGGATTGGTCCCAGTTTATTGGCAAGTCATTGCAAGCGTTTTCTGTGGGTGGCACAGTGGTTCAGCAGTTACCACCGCTGCCTTATAGCGAGAGGAACCCGAGTTCAAATCCAGCCTCAGGCAACTCCTGTGTGAAATTTTCTCATTCTCCCCGTGTCTGCGTGGGTTTCTTCCAGGTTGCTCCACTTCCTCCCACAGTACAAAGATGTGCAGCTCCGGTGAATTGGCCATGCTAAATTGCCCATAGTGGTTAGGGATGTGTAGGTTAGATGCATTAGTCAGGAGTAAATGTAGGGGAATAAGTCTGGGTGGGTTACTCTTTGGTGGGTCGGTGTGGATTTTTTGGGCCGAAAGGCCTGTTTCACACTGAGGGGATTCTATGGATTTTATGGGATGGCTGACCAGGAGAGTCAGCCTCTCTTAGCACATGCTGCTCAGGGGCATTAAGAGGATTTGCAGATTGAAAATCAACATGTCTGACCTCATTACAAACATGCCTTCAATGACTAATACGTCCATAAAATCATAAGATATTGGAGTATAATTCAGCCATTTGGGCCATTGAGTTTCTTTCGTCATTTGATCATGGCTGATTTGTTTCTCAGTCCCATTCTCCTGTTCCATCCCTCAAACCTTTGAATATCTGTGTAAGCAAGAACCTATAGATCTTTGTCTTAAATGCACTCATGTTTTGGCTTCCGCAGTCTTCTACGGTAAAGAGTTCCACAGATTCACCATCCTTTGGCTGAAGGCTTTCAAGGCAGAATTTTGTTAATTGAATTGAAATGCCATTTGCTATGTTGGGATTCAGCCTTATGTCCAAGAGCATATCCTCTGGATGACTAGCCCAATGGCACTCCACTGCACTTCCCCAAGGTACCACTGTCTATTTGCAGGGCGATGTAGAAACGACATAAAGTTGGGCAAATTCCATAGCTCGACCAATGAGCCAGAACAGATCAGAAGGATCAAATAGTATTAGTTATGACACCAAGGAAAAGGCCATGGAATTTTTACTGGCCAATGATTTTCCAGAGGGCAATTTGAACTGGAAATCATTGAGGAAACAAAATAAAAGCAAAAGTAAACTATTTTGCTCCTCAAGCCTGTTCTGCTATTCAAGAAGATCATGACCAATCTGCTTGTGTATTGAATCCCATGTCTCCAATCAGCCCTGATAACCCTTGATTCATTTGCCGAGCAATAAGCTATCTCTTGTTCTAAAAATATTCCGTGACCAGTCTTCCATCGCCGTCTGAGGCTTCCACAGCTGCATAACTTTCTGAGAGAAAATTCTTCTCCTGCCATCCTCTTCCTGAAAGGATAACCTCTGATATCAAACAATATCCTATAATTCTGGACTGAGCCACATGCTTTCCCCATCCACCTTGTTAACATTTACTGTGTTCTTTGCTGCAATTATTGTTTACAGACCGGTAGAATAAAACAGAGTGAAGTACATTTCTCCACAGGTATGGAAATGATTTCTACAGAGCAATACATTTCTCTATTATGCTGTCTGCTTACTATTGCTAGAGATGGGA
This sequence comes from Hemiscyllium ocellatum, assembly GCF_020745735.1. Classification (NCBI taxonomy): domain Eukaryota; kingdom Metazoa; phylum Chordata; class Chondrichthyes; order Orectolobiformes; family Hemiscylliidae; genus Hemiscyllium; species Hemiscyllium ocellatum. The sequence goes on from NC_083417.1 coordinate 75,200,956, forward strand.
GCAATTGAAAGTGTGTGGTCTCTACTTCACTGTTTAAATGGTATAGGTTTAAACAATGGCATGTAATTCTCTGTTATGTAATCCACTTACTATTCAGAGGCCTGGGCCAAATTTAAAAAGGACAAAGTGTTTCAGTAAATTAGGGTAAGAATTCATCTGCTCTAGGTAAAATTCTTGATGTCACAAGGGATTGCAAGGCATATCAGAAATTTCAGTGAAATCATTCGTATCAATCCTGAGTTTGCGATTTTAAAAGTAATGATAAAAATATTTACATTCTTATTCACATAATACTTCTTCCATCATCTGTTACATAATGTAGAATAGTTATGCAATGTACTTACACATTGTTATAGCCATTACATTATATTGTAATGGAGTAAAACATTCTAAAGGTGCTTGTCCAGCACTTTAATTAGGCAAATAGCGACACACAAAGTATAAAATTAATGTTCTCATAAATAGCTGCAGAGTCCGACAACTGAGAAAGGGAGGGATCATCTATGCGTGGACGCAGAAGAGGTAGGTGAGGTCTTCTGAGAAGCAGTTGGTGCAGTTACCACGGATGTTAGTGAAAAGCTTAGGCCCAAGATGACAGGGGCTGAATCGAAGCCGTACCCATAATTTGCAACGGTTCCCTGGTGTATGTTCTCAGTCTGACTGAGGTCTTGTGCAAGCTGAAAGGTTGGACTCCTGATGGAATCTTGTTAAAGGCAGATTCTGCAGCCACAGACACTATTGCACTGGTATCAATCTCCACGGGAACTGGGTGACATTTAACCAAACCTCAATTTTAATTGGCTCTGATTTCAGCATCACTAAGCCATTTAATTGTTCCAACCACATATAGAGGAAACTTCCAAAATGTGCACTCTCCTGGGTACTGTCGACTATGATGTTCTTTCACGTGTTCAAAATTATGGACGTCCATTCAACGTGGTTGGAAATGCATAAAGTTCATTCAGTAATCTCAGCGATGATGATTGAGAAGCTGCAAGCATTATTTGTGATACACGGACTCCCAGAAGTATTTCTCATGGAAAATGGGACGTTATTTGCCAGCAGGGAATATGCATATTGGGATGGCAAGGTGGCTCAGTGATGCCTCACAGCACCAGGGTTCCAGGTTCGATTCTAGCCTCGGGCAACTGTCTGTGTGGAATTTGCACATTCTCCCCGTGTCTGCGTGGGTTTCCTCCAGGTGCTCCGGTTTCCTCCCACAGTCCAAAGATGTGCAGGTTAGGTCAATTGACCATGCTAAATCGCCCGTTGTGTTAGGTGCATTAGGCAGAGGGAAATGGGTCTGGTTGGGTTACTCTTCAGAGGGTTGGTGTGGACTTGGTGGGCCAAAGGGCCTGTTTCCACACTGTTGGGAATCTAATCATATTCCCACAAGTCGTATGGCATTCGGTCCAGGTGGAAAGCTCCATATCATCCACTGTCCAATCTAGCAATAGTCTAGCAGAAAGACTGGTCCAAGCCTTGAAGACTGCCTTCAAGAAGCAGCCGACAACATCAATTGATACTAAACTGCCCCAGTTCCTGTACGACTATAGGACCACGCCACTTGCAACAATAGGGATAGCTCCAGAAGAATTGATGATAGGGAGAAGACTCCAAAACAAAAATTAATCCGGATATTTCCAGACATGGTGGGGGGGGGGGGGAGGGGTGAGGGTGTGAAATGTTAGGAGAAACGCCAACATTAGCCAAAAGTCTCTTCTTAGTGGGAGAGACAGTTTAATTCAGGGGATGAAGTTTGGTGCCAGAACTATGGAAGTGGTCCAGTACGGTACAAGGCAAGGTTGACATGAGGTCATATCCCATGACTTACAATGTTCAGTTAGGTGATACAGTCCTGACCAAATAGATGGATCATCTGAAAACTGTTATTTCATAAACAGGGCAGGAGCAAAACATACCTACACTCTCCAAACAGCCAGTAGGCCTGGCAGAAACCAATGCTCCTCCTCCATTTAGTGATCAGGAAACCTCAGATTCCGAAATGGATGCAGCCTCCTTACCACTGCCACTGGAAGAAGAGAAGGAAACACTCACACGGTGGTCCAGATGCAAGAGACGGGCCATAATCCGGGACCCACTACTTGTGTCTTAGTCAGAGGAACCAGAATTGAGGGGACAACGTCACAAGAGAAGCTACAAGTGGAAGACGAGGCCCATATCCTCAGACTTAGAGGGAGAGGGGTGTAGATAGTGGACATTGTTGACTAACGCTTCTTGATTAGGGTTGTTCACATGGCCAACCAGGAAGGCCATGGCTGACCAATATTCTAGAAGATTAGAATCGCCTCAGTTGAGGACTGACTCTGTGTGAGCTTGCAAATTGAAGGATGACTTGATGGTGGGACCCTGCGTTTCTGCTATTATTTCAGTGGAAGTGTCTTGGACTTAATTTTAGTGTATGAACCCAAGATCAGGCCTTCGTGTGTGTACTGGGCCTTTGTGTGTAGATCAGGCTTTTGTGTGTAGATAGGGCCTTTGCAGGTGCACTAGGATTGGGTCTTTGTGAGTGATCTTTCCTTTTAGGTTTGGACTGTGTCTTTGTACATGCATTATATCTTTGTGGTTGGATTGGGTCATTGTGTGTTGTGAAGGCTGACCAAGAGCTTGGCCCATATGTGGGCTGACCGATAATTGGAAGGTATGTACATTGACCAATAGCTTGACTCTGTGGGAGGTATGTTTGCATTTTACTGTTTTGTATTCATGTCTACAATGCGATGTATTCCTATGAAATGCGTTGTATTAGTGGCTTACTTTTTAATGATGTGCTCTGATGCACAATGTCTTGCTGCTAATTTATGTGGACTTTGACTTGTTGCTCAACCTTTTATTTCTCTGATGTTACATTTCCTTTTGTTTTTGTGTAATATCTGTAGATTTTTGCTGCACTTTTCCTGACAGAAGAAAATTACAGATTTTCTGCTTCTATATAATGTTTTACGTTATTGTTTACAATGAGATTTGAGGTGTTCCATGTTAACATCTCCATTTTTCTGAACTTTATGCACAATGACTGTTGCCATGTTTTGTAACTCAATGAAAAAACCATGCGAATAATATCGCCTTTGTTGAAGAATGACTCTGAGCTGGCAGACCACAGCTAGTGTACTGTGCACAAGTAAATAAAGGGTGACATGGTGACATGACTGGGCCTCTGTGCATTTTTCATTTTGAGGTTAATCTAGAATAGTAAACACTTCTAGCAAAGGAGAACAAGATCTAATAATCTCCTGTCTGTCATGTCCTTTTAAGTGTGTAGCCTTGAATTTGAAGGAGTGGAGTTGAGGATGCACCAGGAAACAGTTGGGGTGAGAAAGAATTTATTGTGCTCTGGATTGAATGAACAAATGAGCAGCTGCAGATTTATATGAGATCATAAGGCAGGCATTCAACAATTGACCAAATAGACAGATTTTGAGGAGCATCTTACAAAGGAGAAAGGCAAGAGGCAGATGTGGGGATGTTGGGGAAGGAATTTGGAATTTAGAGCAGGAACAGAAATAGCAAGGCCAATGATAAAAGATGTAACCAGGTTGGGAAGCAGGAAGAAGGAGTTATCATCAATGAGTACATTCTAGGTTTCCATCTTAGTTCAAAAAGTTTCCAAAGTAGACAGATGGAAGAGACAATGCATAATATACAGGATTCACTGGCGAGAGAGAAGGACACTATCTTTCAGAAGCAGGATCTGGACCCCCACATCTTGGTTATCGACCGAGTGCCGGGCTGAGGCACCTATCATTCCAGTTGGAAAGAATGTTTGAAAGGGAAGGGGGATATGGTTGTTTCTGTCCATAAAGGGATTGATTGAAAAAGGGAAAAAGTGCAAAATATTCTGTTTGGAGAGTGATAGATCACAGGAACAGGACGAGACCAGTCAGCCCTTCGAACTGTGCTGCCATTCTTAGTCATGGCTGATCAGCTCCTCAATGGCATTTTCTCACACACTTCCATTTTCCTTAGTGCCATGTGTCTCCAGAAACCCATTGATTCCTGACTTGCACTCGCTCACTGACTGATCTTCCACAACCCTCCACGATAGGGACTTCCAAAGATTCACCAGCTTTTGAGAGAAGGAATTCCTCCTCTGAGTTTAAAATGGCCTCCCACTTGAACCACTAGCCAGGGGAACACGCTATTCACCAAATGCACCCTTCTCAAAGTTTTGTACAGGAGCCAAGGTGGTTGGATTATTAGCAGTGGCATGTGTAAATTGTTGTAGCAATCAGCAGATTTTCGAAATTAAGTTTTATTTTCTTCATTCAGTCACAGGATGGAGGAATTACTGGCTTCTGAGGGATATTTTAGGCTTTGGCGATAATGTAGCAATAGATTTACTAGAATGACTTCAATTATTCAATTACCAGGTCACCTTACACAAGCTGAGCATCCATTGTTTGGACTTTGGAAGCTGCCATGGTGATTTGATCACAATTTGCCATCTATAGAAGGGAGGAAGTGGAGGGAGTCCAGAACTGGGGGGAGCACCGGTGAAAATTACCGACATGCACTTCAGTGAAATTAGAAAAGAATTGGAACAGTGATATAAATTTGGAACTATCTTCAGCAAATGGCAATTGATACTTAATCCACTGTCATATTTAAATCAGAGAATTTTTGGAGACAAAATATTAATGATGTGGGTGAAAGACAGACTGTGAAGTTAGATCAAAGATTGGCCACAATCTTATTAAAGGACAGATGGAATTGAAGATTTGTGGAAATTATAGCAATTAGCCATTCCCAATGACCCTTGAGAAAACCATGAGAAACCAATTTGTTGAATCATAGCATCCTTACAGTGTGGAAAAAAGGGCATTTGGCCCAACAGGTCCACACCATCCTACGAAGATTATCCCACCCAGATCCATTCCACTACCCTATTACTCGACATTTCCCCTAACTGTTGCATCTACCTTGTACATCCCTGAAGCTATGGACAATTTAGTATGGCCAATTCACCTAACCTGGACTGTGGACTATGGGAGAAAACCAGAGCACGCGGTGGAAACCCATACAGACACAGGGAGAATGTACAAACTCCACACAGACAGAATCGAACCCAGGTCCCCAGTGCTGTGAAACAGCAGTTCCACCCTCTAACTGTTGCAGTCCATGTACTGCATCTATTGGTACAGATACTGCACTGTTGGGAGTGAAAGCCAGGATTTTTAATCAATTTTAGTTCAATGCACATTTAATTGCCGACATTTAAAATGTAAAAAACAGGGTATATTTCCAACTGGACCAAATAGGTTCATATTAAATCTTAATCCTGATTCCAATGTTGATAATGGAGATTCTGTTTTAATTTTAATTCTGGGAAATGATCCAATCTTCCTCAAAGTGGTCAGGCAAATACAGAGAAAATTGGCTGAAAGGAGTCCAGGACTTGATTTAGGAATGGACACAAGAGATGTCCCCATATTGCTGTACCATGATACATCTGCTCAAAGACAGCTGAAACAAATTGATGAAGGTTATGGTGGGTGAAGAGGGGCAGATAGGAGTGTGATACTGAACCCACAACCAAGTCAGTCACGATTTTATTGAATGGTGCAGCAAATTTGTTCGGCGGAATGGTTTCCTCCTTTGTTTTGTGTACGTCATCCTCACTTCACACCGTTCTAGCTCCCTTTCTCTGCCTGAAGCCCACCTCAACCCCCTCTTTCTCCCTCTCAGATGCTGTTTCTCTCTTTCACCCACTCTTTTCCATCCCTCACACCCCTAGCATAGTGGCTTCCAACCTGCTTTTTCTACTCGCTCAACTGTCTCTTCAAACACCTTCTCTCCCTTTCCTACACCCTCATTCACTCATCGACATGCTCCTTCCTCTTCATCATCCTTCCTCCCTCCATTGAACTTAACTCTTTCCTGATCCCTTGCTCCCTTATCCCTACTCCCCCTTCTCTACCCCATCACACTCCTCCGCACCCCAATCTCACTCCCCCCTCGACATCAGTCACCATCCCCTCCATCTCTCCTCCATCCCCAGTCACCTCTCCTCATTCTTTCCCGCTCCATCCTGATCATTTCCTCCCACCATCATCCTCTCTATCCCCCACCTCTTTGTCCCTTCACTCTACCTATCTCACTCATCTCTCCAGCTCCTATTGTTAATTTTCTCTCCCTTTCCCAGCCCCAAACTCTCCCTTCCCTAGCCCCTTTCTCCTCCCAATGTCTTTCTCTTTCTCCTTTTGCACCATCCCAGTCTCCGAACTCTCAACCTCCTTGCCTCCATTTCCTCACTCACCTACGTCGTTCGCTCATGCTCCTGTCAACGCACTTTCTCTCCTCCCAGCTCCACGGTCTTTCCACTCCAGAACTGTTGACAGTCTTTTCCTCCTACTAAATCCGTTTGTCTGATCTGTCCTCACTTCCTCGTAAAACCCTTTGTCTTGCTTCCTCAGTCACTTCCTGTCCCTCCCCAGCATGTTTTCTCTTCCTCCTTACTTGACCACAGCCTTGTTTCTCTTCTATTGTCTTCTTTCTCCTGGTCCCCTTCTTCTCCCTCCTCACACAGTCTCTCCTCCTCTTCAACTTCTCCTTTAATCTCCTCTTCCTTCATTCCTTCCTTCCCCCCTCGCCACACTCACCACTCCCTCCAACCTCAGAGGGAGAAACCCAGACTTGCAACTCCCTCTCATTCAGGACTGAACCTGGCCTTCCATGATTGAGGTGTGGACAGCCATGAGACAGCTTGGATAATATCTGACAGTGATCCTCCAGCCAACAGGAATGCAGGGACAAACTCTGGGACTCAGTCATTGGCCCAGGCAGGTTTTTTCTGGGAGGCAATAGGGACAGCACTCGCTGCCTTGTGCCCCTTTCAGTATGGTTGCGGTCGGGGTTGCTTAAGAAAGCAGGAACCCTCTCCACGTGTGCATCTACATGGGAACACTAGCTTCCCTCCAAGCCACTTACCACCGTGACTTGGATATATACACTCATTCTTTCAATGTTGCTGGGTCAAAATTTTGGATCTCCCTTCCTAACAGCACTGCATGTGTCTCCACAGCACGTGGACTGTAGTGGTTCAAGAAGGTATTGCAACATAACTTCCTCAAGGACAACTGGAGATGGGCAATAAATGCTGACTCAACCAATTAATTTCACATGCCATGAATGAATAAAGAAATGTCTCCAGGGCAATTAAAGGCAAGAGCAATGTTCTTTCATTCTCCTGTTCTCAGGAACACTTGAACACTGAATACCGCTTTGATTTCTCTTCCCATTATTATTTTCACTATTCCACCTGGGATTATTAATTGCCTGCTCATATTCTATCTGCCCATTTCCTTCAATCAATTATCTTGAAATTCCAAATATCCAGCTAAAGTATTTCCTTAGAAACAGGAGTATTAGCGGAACAGTCAGAGTGGGCTAGTGAAATTTTGGACACTAAACAAATTAAATAATATGGAATAGTGTGGGAAAGTACAGCCGGGGAGCACATCAATAATTATCTTATTCAGTGATAAAGCAAACTTGAAGGAGCAAATGGCTTTGTCCATTCCCAATTTTGCTGTTCAAATGTATAATATAATCCAGTTCGACTGGCACTTGTCTGAAATTCTTTCGATGCAGCAACTGTTCCTTTCAGCTGGGAAATTGTGCCTGTCATTCTGCTGTTCAAAAGACTTGACAGAAAACCCTAAAAATAATAAAGTTTTGTTTATTTGCCCAATGGAATGAAGGCGTTGATGGCTAGGTCAACATTTCTTGCCCATGCCTCATTGCCCAGAGAGTAGATAAGAGTTAACCACATTGCAGTGACTCAGGTCACATATGAACCAGACTAGAAAGGATGGCAATTTCCTTCCACAAAGGACATTAGTGAACCTGATAGGGTTTTTCTGACAATTGGTAATGCATTCATGGCCATCATTGGACTCTTAATTCCGGATTTTTATTTAATTCAAATTCCACCATCAGCTGTGATGGGATTTGAACATTGCTCCCAGAACATTACCTGGGTCTCTGGATTAAGGGTCCATAGATAGTACCCTGAAGCCATCGCTTATTCTGAAAACTGTAACCTTAACATCTATTGTTGAAAAATACTGGACTCTGTAATAGCGTGAGGGTCACTAAACATGTCATAAAGTTGCAACTGATCAAAAAGAATCAACATGGGTATATAAATGTTAGATTTTCACTGGGGTTTCCCCTACCTTGATGATTGTCTGTCAAACTCTCCTCATGCTGTAGCAGTATTTGTCTATGTGTGGTCACATTCCAGGTTGAATAATTTAGATGGCATTTCCTGCCGGTATGATCCTCCAGAACAGTGGCATTGAGAAAACACCGCATATTCTGTACCCCTGACACACTGTCTATGTTGCTATTCTTTACTTTTTGTTACTGTATGTTTACTTATAAAATGTTTATGCTATTCATATTTTTTAATCTGTTCAGTGAAATTGATAACAAAAAATCTTAACTTAGTTTCATTTACCGTTCAGTTTTTTATATGGATAGATTTACTTACATGACATTGATTTGATTTTTACTCTTGCCTCCAGTATGGCGGCTTAATTTGTCCCTTAATTAATGCGAACCAAGGCCATATAATAATTTATTTGCCCGTATGCTTCCATTTCTGTTTTGCCTTGATTTAAATTAAGTGACATCGATTTCTCACTCTCATTGTATTTCTTTACTTTGCAGTTGACTCTGTTCAAAATTCATTCTGCCAATTGTGTTTGAACACTAGAGCCACCCAGCTGTTATTGTTCATTTTTTACAATGGTAAATGTCTGATGTAACACAGAAGCAATAATCTGAGCTATTGGTCATGAGGTCAGTGTCAGACACTATTGTAGTGAAAACTGGTAAAAGGAAAGCGTTTACATTTGGCATATGCCAGTGCAATTTTCTTCTCTGGGATGGGTAACTAGGACAGTCAGCCACTCTTATCACTTGCCGTCCGGGACATTAGGAAGATTGCAGATTGCCAATCAGCTTGTCTGACCACATTACAAACAAGCATTCCATGGCTAATCAGTCCTGGCTTCAGACTGAAACCGAGAGCTTCTGACCACAGGCAGAGTTGTTACCAATGCACCAGAAGAACACTCTCTTGCTCTTTCATTTCTTAGAATTGCAAAATACACGTCGACTTTTATCAAACCTCATTGCAGGGAAGCTAGGGGCATTTTATTTGCGTAAGAATTATATTTACTTGAGTGTGTTATGGATCAGGACAGACCCCATCAAAACATTTCAAGGAAGTAACCCAGACCCCAGCTTTGCGAGTTGTTTTAAGCAGGTGTACAGTGGGTACTCCAGGAGCGATGCAGCTGGTCCACCCACTTAGTTTTAAACAAAACAGAATGCATACTGAATGAAACACAAACAAAAGAAGACAGAATACAGAATAACCTAATCTATCTGAAAACTCACAGATTCTCCCAACTTAATGATGTTGTTCTAAATACTTGTAACAATCCCAATAAACACTCATTTTCCAAAAAAAAAGAAAAGATACAACCCATAGTCCTCCAGGAGATATGTCAGAGAGAGGGACGATCAGCATGGACCTGCTTCCTTAGGTCCAGCAGCTTCACAGCTGACTGCTTGCTAAAACCAAACCAAACCAAACCAAACCAGAAACAAGTTGGGCTGCGAGAACTGGCCACTCCCCTTTCATTGTAAAAGTGTGTTATTTTTAAAATTTAAAAGCTTCTTCAAGTAGATTAATCCCAGACATTTAGGAACATGTGTCTTTATGGCCTTCTGAAAGGAAAACAAGGACAACATAACTTTGTTAAAACAGCATCATTACAAGTTTGAAAGATTTTTAAAAAATCTATTTCTTGTACTTAGATATTGATCCAGAGCTGAAACTACCCTCAGAGTGTTTGATGGAACAGTGTTCAAGAAGCTTTGCTTATTATGTAACCCTTGTTGATAGAAGGTTGTGCTCTGCTGTCAATGCTAAAACAGTGCCAGGCAATTAATGTGTGATATTCCAGACTGTGATCATATTTTGTATATTTTTTTCAGTTTTGCACACAAGCCAGTTGAGAAGCGCTATTTAATTAGTAATCAGTAATTCCGCTTCTCCATGTGTTTGGTTTGACAGAACTGCAGTGGCTTTCATGATGATGAGAAATTTTAGTTTGTTCTGGTTCTGATTTAATCAGCTCTGTACATTATGTAATAGCAAGAAAGGTCTTCCTTTCTCTCTCATCCCCCTCTGTCCATTTATGTTTCTTTGTCTCCCAGCCACTCAGACTTATTGGTCTTTCTGTCCATCACTCCTTCGCTGTTATTGTCTCCTCTCTCAATCTGTCTATCATCCGTCCCCTCATCCTGTCACACTCTTGTCTCTCTCACCGGTGTTTTTAAAAACTTTCTGGTTCCTTGTTTCCTCAGTCTTTCAGTCTCTGTTTTTCTCTCTTTGACTCCCTTTGTTCGCTTCTATCTCTGTGCCTTGATCAGTAAATGGCATGGTTTCTGAGTCTGCTGTAAATTCTTGAAGTTTCAGGATCTTACCATCCAATAGGACAGCACTGGCTTAGTGGTGCAGCTTTCCTTCAATATTTTCCTTCTTATTTTGTGATGCAATTTCCAACACAGCTACGTTGATGTCAAGGATAAACCAGGAGTCATCCATGCTTTGCATGCTGTGAAAATTGCAGCAATCCTTTTGAATGATGAGCCAGAGGGCCTTATAGCTGTCCAATCCTCACAGTAAAAATTCTATTCCAATCCAGGACCTGTTCCGAAACAATTGAACATTGATTGTCGCACCACAAACAATAGCCTTGTTTCTGACACTAGAACCATTAGGCACATCACAACAAGAGTCTGTTTCCCAAATTTGAAACAGGGTCTTATTACTATTTGCTGTTGGCCCTGGTCCATCTTGGGCATGCCTGGGATGTGGGAAGTGGGAATATTCATAACTGTCATATCTACCGCAAAGGAAGAACATTGTCAGGTGAGTTGGTTGTTTTTCTCTCTGTCTATGTGTTTACCTGAATCATTCATCCTCAGCAGTGGCTGGGCCTTAGGTCTTTACTCTGTGTTTCTTTCCCTTTGCGCTGTACTGGAGGAGAGGATCTCTTACTTGAAGGCAAACCATTACAGTGCAGCAGTTACTACAATTTTGACTGAATTCCTTTGTGATCCCACAGCTATATCTTCTGTCAACAGTCCTTCCTTTCTTCAAGTCCTGAAAACAAACTCTCCCAACTGGCAATGTGCCTGGTACCACATGTGCAAAATTGGCTAAACTAGAGAATGACTTGCGCCAAAGCAACTTGAATCCTTGAATGGATTCTCAATCTAGAACCAGAAACTCTTCAGGAATCCCTTCCCCATTCGATAAAATCCTGATGGGCCAAGTCCCTTCAAAATCATTCCTGTCCTTCATGGAATCTCAACATATCCAAAGATGTGCAGGTGAGGTGAGTTGTCCATGCTAAATTGCCCAAAGTGTTCAGGGATGTGTAGATTAGGTGCATTAGTCAGGGGTAAATGTAGCATAATCGGGCTTGGGAATATAAATAACTTTATCAAATAGTGTTAAAGAGAATCCAAAGAAATTCTACAAAGACACAAAGGGCACAAGAATAACTGCGGACAGAATAGGGCTCTTAAAGTTCAGCAATCCTGAGTATGTGGGAAACTGCAGGGTGAGATACTGAACCCGTATTTCACGTCAGTATTTCCTGTAGAGAATGATAATTATGCTAGAGAACTTGGAAAACTAAATGGTGATATCTTGAAAAGCCTCCTCAATACAGAGGAGGAGATGATGGATGTCCTAAAATGCATAAAGGTGAGTAAACCACTGAGCCCTAACACGGTGCATCCCAGAACTTTGTGGGAAGTGAGGGAAGTGATTTCTGGGAACTTGCTGATATATTTGTATCATCGATAGTCAGAGATGAGGTGCCGGAAGACTGGAGGGTGGCTAACGCAGTGTCATTATTTCAGAAAGGTAGTAAGGAAAAGACAAATAGTATAGACTAGTGAGTCTGACGTCATGGTTGGTAAGTTGTCGAAGGGGATTCTGAGGGGCAGGATCAACATGCATTTGGAAAAACAAAGATTGATTAGTGATAGTCAACATGACCTTGACGTGTGGGAAATGGTGTGTCACTAACTTGTTTGAGTTCTTTGAAGATGTGATGAAGAAGGCAGAGTGGTGGATGTGATCGAAATGGTTATTGGAAAGGTGTTAGAAAGGATTCCTCTTGGTAGATACAAGGTTAGATCACATGGAATCCAGGGATAGGCTTTGTATCCATTTGGATGAGACAAAGTGTGATGGTGGAGGGTTGTTTTTTTTTAACTGCAAGCCAGCGACCAGTGTGCCTAACGATTGGTGCATGGTCCACTGCTTTTCATCATTTGGATGTGAATATAGGAGGAATGATTAGTATGCTTGCAGAAGCCACCAATGGATGGTGTAATGGACAGCAAAGAAGGTTATCATCAAGTATAATGGGAGTTTGATCAGATGGGCTGAGGAGTGGCACACTGAGATTAATTTAGATTAGTATAGATGCTGCATCTTCATAAGGTAAATCAGTTCAGGACTTCTACACTTAATGCTAAGGTCCTCGGGAGTGATGCTGAGAAAAGAGATGTTGGAGTGCAAGGTTCATAGTTCCTTGAAAGTGGAATCACAGGTAGTTAGGGTAGTGAAGGAGACATTTGGTACACTTGCTTTTATTGCTCCATGCATAGGAGTTGAGATGTCATGTTAGAACTATGTTGGACATTGGTTAGGCCACTTTTAGAATTCTATATCCAATTCTGGTCTTCCTGCTACAGAAAAGATGTTGTTAAACTTGAAATGATGCAGAAAATGTTTAAAAGGGTATTGCTGGATTTGGAAGGTTGACCTATAGGGAGAGGCTGACTAGACTGGACCTGTTTTCCTTGGAATGTTGAAGATGGAAGCGTGACCTTCCAGAGCTTTATAAAATCATAAAAGACATGGATAGGGTAAACAGCCAAGGTCTTTTTCCCAGGATAGGGAAGTTCTATAGGGCATGGTTTTAAGGTGAGAGAAGAACAAAATGTGAAGGAAAATAAGGGACAGCTTTTTCACGCAGAAAATGCATGTTTGTAATGAACTGTCAAAGGAATTGGTGGAGGCTGGTACAATTACAACATTTATAAGCCAGCTGGATATGTACATGAATGGTTTAGAGGGATATGGGGCAAATTGTGGCAGATGGGGCTAGATTAGTTTAGGATACCTGGTTAGCATGGATGAGTTGGATCGAGTTTTAATGCTGTACTGCTCCATGACTCAATGACTCAATGACTCGGTGATTAAAGATGGAGGTCTTCTTGGAAATTGTTCTTCCTGGTTTGATGATCAGTCCTCAGTCATTGCAAGTGGGGTTTCAAGATAAACATATGGAACATGTGGGAGATGTACGGTTTACTCCATGAAGTGCAGGACATTGTGAAGTTGGACATTTATGGGTTGAATTTGATATGTCAATAATAATCAGGTGTGAATATCAATATGTGGGAGATTCTATTGCTAGATGGTACAATCGGGCCGATTGTGATACGATTGAAGTTCATTCTAATCCAAATCAGAATTGTTTTTTTTCCCCATTTTCACATTTTGTATAGTTTGGGATTTTGTGTACGGCTTATGTACTGCGACATGGGAAAAGTGGTTTTAGACAAGTAATTTGAGACATCCCTTCGAGTGGTGAACATTGGGTTAATTGCTGCCAGTTCATGAATATTATTCTTTTAGATATCTTCAACTTTCATATTGTTTGCCTCCACCAAGAAGGTTGAATTAATTTGCATGGATATTTCTGTTGCCTCCGTTTTACATTTATCCTTGTTTCAAATGTCAGTTTTGAGACTTCAACTTTGAAAGTTTTTTAACATAGCACGTTATGAATACTTTCAATTTATGAAACCACCAATCTCTTCTTTGATCACAAGCATTTTTGCTGACTCCATGTCAGTCATGAGCTGATTTAAAGTCACATTGACATTTTAATTTGACATATTTTATTTTAGGTACCAAGACCTGAACTGTATCTGCTTTAAAAATATTGTTACCACTCTGGTCAAGTGATGTGAATTCAGCAGCGACTATCTCATCTATATTCTTACAAAAATATGTCCACCATCTGAAAAGCACAAAGCAGAGACTGATGGAATACTGCCCATTTGCCTGGATGAGTGCAGCTCCAGAAACACTGCAGGAACCGTGTTCCTATGTGGGCGGCACGGTGGCACAGTGGTTAGCACTGCTGCCTCACAGGGCCTGAGACCCGGGTTCAATTCCTGACTCAGGCGACAGACTGTGTGGAGTTTGCACGTTCTCCCCGTGTCTGTGTGGGTTTCCTCTGGGTGCTCCGGTTTCCTTCCACAGTCCAAAGATGTGCGGGTCAGGTGAATTGACCATGCTAAATTGCCCATAGTGTTAGGTAAGGGATAAATGGAGGTGTATGGGTGGGTTGCACTTCAGCGGGTTGGTGTGGACTTCTTGGGACGAAGGACTTGTTTCCACACTGCAAGTAATCTAATCTAAACTTAGCATCGTCAAGGTCAAATGATTAACACCCTGTGCACCAATGTAAGCATTCCTGCCTGCACCATCAACACACAGCAGCTTTGGTGTGTAGAATGTAGAAGAATGGATAAAGCTTCTTGCCAACCCTCCTTCAGTAGAATACTCTACCACCACATGTGTGCATGTCAGCAGATACATGGCAACACTACCACCTACAAGTTACCTTCAAATTCTGATTTTGAATGAAATAGCTGTCGTGGAAATTAAATCGACTTGACTCAAATATTAGCAAGAGCAAAGAAAGGAGCTTTATTTTAAATTCTGCAGAATTGACTCCATTACACGAAGCCGGATGCCTCAACGTAAGGAGTAGTGAGCATTGTTTAGATGCTTGCCTTATGCTGTTTCTTATCATGCTCTCAAGGCCAAAGACAGGGAGAACTCAATGTGTTATTCTCTCATCCCCTGGTCTTAGACAGAACAGTGCTTCAGCTTTTGCTGAGTTCCACTATCGCAAGTTCGAATTGAATGATTACAGAATTCAAACAGAGATAAGCTGACTGCAAACTTTCATCAAAGCATCGTTTACAAAGCATTCTCTTTTAAATTTCACAGTAAATGGATAATTAATTTCTCAGTAAATGGATAATTTTTCATTACAATAGGCCATTCCTTCATTATCACTTAATCAAAATCCTGGAAAAGTTCTTCTTATGACACTGGAGAAACATCAAAGATAGGAGCAGGAGAAAGGCATTCAATCTCTCAGGCTGGCTCTGCCATTCATGACAATCATGGCTGATCACTGAGCTCGATGCCCCAATCCCATTCTTCCCCCTTTTGCTTGAACCCTTTAGCTACATGAGTTATATCAATCAACTTCTTGTAAACACACAATGTTTTGGCCTCAGCTACTTTCTGTGGTACTGAGTTCCATAGGCTCCCCACTCTATGCGTGAAGAGATTTCTTCTCATTTCAGTCGGGAAAGATTTCCCTCTTATCTGTAAACACTATTGCTCTGTACTGCTCCATAATCAGGAACAACCTTTAGATTTTCAGAGGTTTTGAATTGATCAACCTCATTCCTTGAAACTCCACTGAAGACAATGCTAACTGACTCAACCTCCCTCAGTTTCTTCCACTCCAACAGACCCATCCAGTCCCCCTCCAGCAATACCCTTCTCTGCCTCGCCGATCTGGTCCTCAACCTGAACAACTTTTCCTTTATTTCCTCCCATTTCCTTCAAATCAAGGGGTGACCATGGGGACTCCGATGGGCCTTAGCTATACCTGCCTCTTCGTCTGCGATGTCGAGCAGTCCCTCTTCAGTACCGACACAGGCATTGTACTCCTACTCTTCCGCCGTTACATTGATGACTGCGTCAGTGCAGCGTCATGCACCCAGTCTGAACTGGAGCAATTCATCAACTGAACCCACAGCTTCTACTCCACCCTCACCTTGTCCTTCTCAGACACCTCCCTCCCCCTTCTTCTGTGCGCCATTTCCATTTCCGGTGACAGTATCCAGATGGACATTTAGTATAAAACTACAGACTCCCATAACTACCTCGACTACGGCCCTCCTCCTACTCAGCATCCTAAAAGCACGCCACCCCATTCTGCCAATTCCTCTGACTCCACCACATCTGCACAGACGAGGAGACTTTCCACTCGAGACCATCCCAGATGTCCACATATTTTGAACAATGTGCTTTTTCTGCATTCATCATCCAGGCAGCCCTTCACCACACACCTCCACCCCCCTTCCACTGCTCTAAATGCATAAAGACAGAGTCCTGCTTGTCCTCACCTACTTCCCCACCAGTCTGTGCATCCAATGCATCACCCTTAAACACATCCACTGACTTCAACTAGACCCCACCACCAAGAAAATCTTCCCCTCCCCACCCTCTCTGCTTTCCGCAATTACCTTTCCATTTGACAGTGCGTGGTTTGTGCCACTCTCCCCATCAACCTCCCTGAACCCCCAGGTACCGTCCCCTGCAACCAGAAAATTTTCATAACCTGCCAGCACACCACTATCCCCAACTGCCATTGAAGTCCTAAATAGACCTTCCAGGTGAGACAGAGGTTCACCTGTCTCTCCTCGAACCTAGTTTACTGCATCAGGTGCTCCCAATGTCGTCTTCCCTACATTGAGGAAACTGAATGTAAACTTCGGAAACTGTTCACCGAACATTGCAGCTCGGCCCGCAAGGGCCGATCGGACCTCCCAGGCACTGCCCAATTCAATTCCCCTTCCCACTCCCTTTCGACATGAGCATCCTTGACCTTCTCCATTGCCACAACGAGCCACACCGCAAATGAGAGGAACAACACCCCATCTTCTGTCTGGGCAGACTACAGCCCGGAGGACTCAACCTTGAGTTCTCCAATTTCAAATAACTTCCCATGCAATCTCTGACTCCCTTCCCAGCGCCACCCCCTCCCTTCTATTGCTCTCTGCCTCCAACCAGATGCATTCCTCCCATTGACCAACCAGGTGGTACCCTCTATGTGTCTTCACCTAACCCCGCTTCGCCACCCTGCACCCTTCACTCCCTTTCTCTGCAGCTCCACCTACACACACACCCACTCCTGAAGAAGAGTTACACCAGAAACATCCACTCCTCCACCTCCTGATGCTGCTTGCCTTGCTGTGTTCTTCCAGCCTCCTGCCTGTCTACTTTGGATTCCTGTATCTGCAGGTTTGTTTTTGTCTCTAACCAATCCTGCCATCCCAGGAATCGATTTGGAAAGCCTTCACTGCGCCTTCTCAACAACAATCACATCCTTTCACAAATAAAGAAATCAAATATGCAGACAATATTCCAGGTGGAACTGACCATTGTCCGATATAATTGCAGCAAGAAATCCTTAGTCCAGTACTAAAATCCCCTCACTCTGAAGACCAACATACAGTTCATTTTTTTTACTGGCTGCTGCATTTGTGGGCTTAATTTCAGCGAATGGTACAAAAGGACACCAGGGTCGCATTGCGAATTTCCCTCTCTCAATTTGTGGTCTCTTAGATAACACTCTGCCTATATATTTTTGCTGCCAAAACATTCAACCTCACATTACCTACATTATACTGTATGTACCATGTATTGACCCACTTACTCAGCTGTCCATGTCACACTGTAACATTTCTGCATCCGACTCGCAGCTCACCCTTCCATCCAGGTTTGTACCATCTGCAAATCTTGAGCTTTTGCATTCAGCTCCCTCATCTAAATCATTAACATCTATTGTGCATAGCTGGGGTTCTAGTGCCATGCCCTGTGTTACCCAACTAGTCAAGGCTTGCCATTCAGAAAAGGACATCTTATTCCTAATTTTTGTTTCCTGTCTCGAAACAGTTTCCTATCCACCTCAATACACTGTCCTCAATCTCATGTACTTTGCTTTTACACATTAATCTTTTACATGGGACTTCATCGAAAGACTCTTGGAAGTCCAAATAAACCAGATTCACTGGGTCCTCCAATCAACTCTATTGGTTACATTCCACAAGGCTTTCAGTAGATTTGTCCAGAATGAGTCCCCTTTTGCAAATCTGTGCTGACTGTATCACATTCTACAGTGCTTTCTATCTTCCGAGCTATAATGACCCTCACAACGGACTCGAGCATTTCTCACTACTGAGATAATTATGATCCCTGTTTTCTTTCTTGCTCCCTTTTTAAACAGTCGGGTTACATTTGCTATCCTCCAGTCTGTAGGAACAAAAACAAAATTTGCTGGAATAGCTCAGCAAATCTGGCAGCATCTGTGCAGAGAAATCAGAATTAACCTTTTGCATTGAGTGATGCACAGTTCCTAGGAAGGGTCACTCAATCCGAAACATTAACTCTGAATTCTCTCCAATGATGCTGCTAAACCTGAGAGCTTTTCTAGCAATTTCTGTTTTTATTTTTAATTTATGGCATCTGCAGTTCTTTTACTTTTTTTTCACCAACCTCTAGTAACTGATCTGGAGTTTAAACCCTCATGGAAAATGACTACCAATGTCTCTATTATTTCTGGGGTCTCTTCTTTAAGTACAGAAGAGCCTCAATTATCCAAACATTGATTATCCGAATTTTGAATTTTTCGAACAAGATTGAAAGTTCCTGATGCTTGGGTAAACTGTATTATCCAACATTCAAATATCTGAACATTCGAATATACGAACAAAATATTCCCCACCCATGTTGTTCGAATAATCGAGGTTCCTTTGCACTTGGGATGGAAATTACTGGACCTGGCCCTTTATCAGCCTTCAATCCCATCAAATTCTCGAACACAATTTCTCTACAAATGCATATTTGTTCCAGTTCCTCCGTCGTACAAAATTGTGGGCTCCGTCTCATTTTCCTATTTCATATATTCCTTGTTCAAAATTACAAATGCACCAGTTTATAACTGTAAGTTTCTCCCAACAGTAGTTTTTTAATCTCTTTTTCCTTGCATGCCCATAGAAACTGCTACAGAAAGCTTACTCTCATTCTCTATTTTCCCATTCTTATTCAAACGCTTAAATCTCCTTTGCTAATTTCTAAACTGTTCCCAATCCTCAGGACTATTGCTTTCCTTTGCCAATTTGTATGTCTACCTTTTGCACCTCACACCCTCTACCTTCCCCCATAAGCCACGGTTTGGCCATTGTTCTCTTTGTTGTCTTGCAACAATCAAGAATAAACAATTTTTGTGGTTCACCCATTTGTTCCTTGAATGTTTGCCATTGACGCTCAACTGTCATTCCTTTCTGTAAACATGGCAGATGCAGTACAAAATTTAATAAATCTGAAGTAATGTTTCTTTGTAGGAATTGCAGTAAAAAGGACTAATACTTGAATGGTCAAACAATTACAGAATACTGCTGTGCATCAGGACTTGAGAAAGGATATACTGCCACTGGATGGGGCGCGGAGGAGGTTCACTAGGCTGATTCCGGAGTTGAGGGGTTTGATTTATGAGGAGAGACTGAGCAGACTGAGATAATATTCATTAGAATTTAGAGGAATGAGGAGGAATATTCTAGACACATAGAAAATTATGAAGGGAATGGGTAAGATCGAAGAAGACAGGATGTTTCCACCTGACAGGGAATTAGGACACAGGGTATAGCTTCAAAATTGGGGGGAGCAGACTTAGGACTGAACTGAAAGGGAACTTTTTCACCCAGAGGGTTGTGAACCTATGGAATTCCCTTCCCAGTGAGGTAGTTGTGGCATCCTCAGTAAATGCTTTTAAAGCTAAGAGAGATAATGTTTTGAACAGCAAAGGAAGTAAGGATCATGGTGTGAAGGTGGGTCAGTGAGGCTGTGGCCATGAAAAGATCAGTCCTGATCTTATTGAATGGCGGAGCAGGCTCGAAAGGCCGAGTGGTCTCCTCCTGCTCCTCGTTCTTATGTCCATATGTAAGCTTTCCCAATCCATCGTAGCTAAACACATGGCTCATTCCATTGTAGTTTCCCTGATTAAGATTCAGGACCTAGTCTCAAAATCAACTCGCCCACATTCCAAGTTGATGAAGTGTTCACCTGTATGTTTGTGTACCTTGACCAGTGGGCCAAGAAGATCACTGACCACCACCTTCTCAAGAATACTGAGGAGTGGGCAGCATCTCCTGGCTTTACAATGGATGCCCTGATCTCAGGGAAGGATGAAATGAATATACTGAAGCTACTTGTGAAATCAGCCCTGCTTCCTATAGAACATTCTACAGATATTCACATGTATGCTTTGCAGAATTTCCTTTTCTCCCTGCCTTTAATTTCTGTGATCCAAGTCCACATTAAGTATTCCTGCCCTCTATTCTTTTACCATTTAATTTCAGGTCTGTTTGTTCAGAAGACTGTAAGTAATCTCAATCTAATTACATCCTTGGAGGATTTGGTTGCAATGAATATAGACACTTTGAGCTGTTGACAGTTTCAAATCAAGTTTGGAATATTTGATACAGAAAATGAAGTATCCTTTCAGTGTCGTACCAATAATCCCTGACATTGATGTCATTTTCTGCCCTGTACTTGTAGCTGTTGCAGTGTCTGGTAAGTAATGTCCATCCACATTTGTGTAACTGGTCAACCATTTCTGTTTTGAATGTAATGAATAATCTTGGCAAGAATGGTGCTCAAAACAATGCCGCTAAATGAGAATTGTTTCTCTTCCTAAACTGTTCATTCAATCTTACTTCTACACTTTTCAAGCTCAGCTGTGAACAAATTGTGAACCTTGTCAAATCTAATGTAGTAAGTCGACAAAATGATCAAACAGTGTAAATACTCGATGGTGATTGATTAAACATGGAAACATGAAACTTTGTGAATTGAGCCAACTTGTAACATGTTTCTTTACTGATTGAAGACAAAAGATTGGGGGACTTGAATGATAAAGAAACATGATAGAGTTCATAATTCAGGGATCATTGGCAATTGTTTTATTGTTTGGTGGTGATTATGCTGAAAAGCAATTTCCACTGTTTGGAGATTCCTTCCTTGGATCACAGAGGTCAGTAAAGTTAATACCATGAGCTACTTAGTCATAATCTTATTATGGATCTCCAGACTCAAGTCTGGAAAACTCATGTTCCTATCTTCTTATGTCTTGAACAAAGTATTCACTATTACTTTTAATCTATCTCGGGTCATGGATGTTGCTGACTGGCCATCGATTGCCCATCCATAGTTGCCATTGAGAAGGTACTGATAAGCTGCTTTCTTGAACCACAACAGTCCATGTGTTGTAGGTAGACCCACATTGAGCGTTCTAGGATTTTGACCCACCAACACCGCAGCAAAAGTGATATGTTTCTAAGTTAAGATGGTGAGTGGTTTGATCATGGACTTACAGATGCTAGCATTCACATGTATCTGCTGCCCTCATGGCTCCAGATCAAAGTGTTCGTGAGTGGTGCTGCCTCTGGATATAGGACATATCTGTCTGCATGGTATCTTGTAGGTAGTACACACTGAAGCTACAATGTGTTGGTGATGGAAGGTGTGAATACTTGTGGACGTGGTGCCAGACAAGGAGTCTGCTTTATCCTGACTGTTGTCAATCTTCTTCAGCTGCACGATGCAGCTGCAACTATCCAGGGAAGTGGATAGTGTTTCATCATAATCCTGCATTGTAGATGTTAGACAGGCATTGGGTTTGAGGAACTGAATTATTCAGGGCAGTATTCCAAGCTTTTTATTTGCTGTTGCAGCCATTGCATTTCCAGTGCGTCCGATTGAGTTGACAGTAGGGAATTCAGTGATAGTAATGTTATTAGAGTCAAAGAGTTATAGAGATGTGCAGCATGGAAACAGAATCTTCGATCCAACTCGTCCATACTGACGAGATATCTTCGAAGAATCTAGTCCCACTTGCCAGCTTTTGCCTATGCCCCTCTAACCTCTTCCGCTTCATGTATCCATCCAGATGCCTTTTGAAAAATGTTGTCATTGCATCAGTCAACACTACTTCCTCTGGCAGCTCATTCCATACACCTACCACCCTCTGTATGAAAAAGTTGCCCCATCAGTCCATTATAAATCTTTTCCTTCTAAACCCTAAACTGATGCCCTCAAGTTTTGAGCTCTCCCACCTCGGGTTAACACCTTGTCTATTTACCCTATGCATTCTCCTCATAATTTTATAAACCTCCATGAATTCACCCATCAGTCGGTGATGCTCCATGGAATATAGCCCCAGTCTATTCAGCCTCTCCCTATAACTTAAATCCTCCAATGCTGGCAACATCCTTGTAAATCTTTTCTGAACTCTTTCAAGTTTCACAACATCTTTCCTATTGCATGGAGAACAGAACTGCCCACAGTATTCTAAAAGTAGCCTAACCAATGTTATGCATAGCTGGAACATGACCTTGCAATTTAAGTACTCGATGTATTGACCAATGAAGGCAAAATTGTTTCTAATTGAAATGGTCATTGAATGGTTACAGTTTACTTTGCACTTCTGAACTTTTATTGATCATTGATCAAGAAGCTGAAGATGCTTGAGTCAAGGGCATTACTCTGAAAAACACCATCAGACCATGAGACAAGGGAGCAGAAAATAAGCCATTCAGCCCAACGAGTCTACTCCACTACTCAATCATGGCTAATACGTTTCTGATCCCCATTCTCCTGCCTTTTCCTATTAACCTTAATCTCTTTGACAATCAAGAACCTGTCCATTACGATCTTACAAACACTCAATGAGCTGGCCTCCACAGCCTTCTGTGGCAGTGAATTCCATACATTCACCATTCTCTGGCTGAAGACGTTTCTCCTGATATAAAATGTCTTCCCTTTACTCTAATCTGTGGCCTCAAGTCCTAGCCTGTCCTCCCAATGGAAACATCTTTCCAACATCCACTCTGCCAAGGCCATTCAGTATTCTGTAAGCGTCAATTAGATGCCCCTTCATCCTTCTAAATTCCACTGAGTATAAACCCAGGTTCCTCAAACAATTCTCATATGTTAGGTTTTTTATTCCTCAGACCATTCTCATGAACCTCCTCTGTACACACTCCAGGGTCAGTACATCCTTCATGAGATACGGGGCCCAAAACTGTGCACGCTACTCCAAATGTGGCCTGACCACAGCCTTATAGAGCTTCAGATGTACATCCCTGCTTTTATGTTCAAGTCCTCTCACAATAACTGATATCATTGTATTTACCTCTCTAACTACTGAATCAACCTCCAAGTTTATCTTAAGAGATTCCTGGACGAGAGCTCCCAAGTCTCTTTGCACTTCAGACTTCTGAATTTTCTCCCCATTTAGAAAATAGTCCATGCCTCTATTCTTTCTACCAAAGTGCATGACTTCACACTTTCTCACATGGTACTCCATCTGACGTGTATTTGCTCACTCTCCTAACCTGTCAAAGTCCTTCTGCATCCTCATCATCTCCTCAATGCCATCTGTTCCTCTACCTATCTTTTTATCATCTACAAACCTTGTCAGAATGCCCCCAATTCCTTCATCTAGATCGTTAATATATAAAGTGAAAAGTTGAGATCCCAACACTGACCCTTACGGAACATCACGAACCATTGGATTTCATCCTGAGAAGGATCCTTTTATCCCCACTCTCTGCTTTCTGACAGGCAGCCAATCTAGCACCTCACCTCTAACACCATGTCCCCTTATCTTACTCAGTAGAATCCAGTGCAGAACCTTGTAAAAGCCCTTCTTGAAGTCCTTGTTGATAACATCCTCTGTCTCTCCTTTGTCTAACCTGCTCATTACTTCCCTAAATAATTCTAACAGATTTGACAGGCATGACCTCCCCTTGATGAAACCTTGCTGAATGTGCCCTATTTTACCATATACTTCCAAGTATTCAGAAATCTCATCCTTCACAATGGATTCCAGGATCTTACCCATAACCGAGTTTAGGCTGTTCGGTCTGTAATTTCCTGTGTTTTGCCATTGTTCCTTTTTAAACAGGCGTGTCAGGTTCATAATTTTCCAGCTTTCAGGGTCCCTCCCTGATTCCAGCAATTCCTGAACGATCATCACTAATGGCTCCACTATCTCTTCAGCTATCTCCCTTAGACCTCTGATTCAGGTGATTTATCCACCTATAGGTCATTCAGTTTTTCTAGCACATTCCCTTTGGTGATGGCAACCATACTCAGCTCCGCCCCCTCATTCTGTCGAATCTTTAGGAAATTACTCATGTCTTCCAACATGAAGACTGACATGAAGTAATTATTCAGTTCCTCAGTCGTTTTGCTGTTTCCCACTGCAATCTGTCAAGTGCCATTTTCCAGCAGCTCAATGTCCACTTTTCCCTCTCTTTCACCCTTTATATAACCAAATAAACTCTTACCATCTTCTTTTATATTACGGTCTAATATTTGATCTTTTCCCTCCCTTTTCCTTTTTTTGTTCCCCTCTGTTGGACTTTGCAAGATTCGCAATCCTCTGGTTTTCCCCCACCATTTGCAAATATGCTTTCTCTTTTGTTTCTAAGTTATCCCTGACTTCCCTTGTCAGCCATGATTGCCTCATCCTCCCTGTACCATGCTTCTTTTTCCTCAGAATGAATCTCTGTTGTTTCTCCTGAATTACTCCCAGAAACCCCTGCCATTGCTGTTGCACTGTCTTTCCTGCTTGGCACCTCTCCCAGTCAATTCTACCCAGCTCCCCCTCTCTGTTACCTTTATTCAGCTGTAACACCATTAACTCTGATTCTAACTCCTCCGTCTCAAGTTGCAGAGTAAATTCAATCATGTTATGATCACTGCCTCCGAAGGGTTTCTTCACCTTAAGCTCCCTGATCAAATCTACCTCATTGCTCAACAATACATCCACTATTGCCTGTTCCTTCGTGGGCTCCACCACAAACTGTTCCAAAAAGCAGCGTCATGGATGTTTCACAAATTACTTTTCTTACAATCTACGACCAACCTGATTTTCCTGTTCTATCCCCCATGATCACTGCCACTTTGTCTTTCCTGTACATCTTTCTACCTCCTGGTGTATCTTGTGTCCCAGCTCGTGGCTACTGTTTGGAGTCTTGTACATAACTCCAACTATGGCTGTTTTTTTTTACCTTTGCCATTTCTCGATTCTACCCACACAGATTCTGTACTATCTTACCCCACGTTGTTTCGTATTATTGATTTAGTTTCAATTCTTACTCAGAAAGTAGACTCCTTTGCGCACCTACCTACCTTTTCGATCGGATATGTATTCTTGAATATTCAATTCCCAATCCTGATTGCCTCACGGCTCCGTCTCTGAGATGCCCACCACATCTTACCTGCCACTTCGATCTGTGCCATAATCTCATTTCCCTTATCCCTGACAATGCCTGCATTCAGCGAGAAAATCTTCCGTCCTGTATTAAGCATCCTTCTACACATTGTCATTCGTTTGTCCAGTGTGCTTGCAGTTTAATTGTTAATACTTTCCAAACATGCTGCCCTCATTGTTTTAATAACCTCTCCCGGGTTCTGCATTCTTACCTCTCCTTTAATGTGGGTTTTCTAATTTCCTCGAGAATTGAACCCTCCTCCCGCTCCCCCAATTAGCTTAAAACCCTGTCCACTGCACTAGTTATATGATTCAGTCGGACTCTGGTCCCAGCACTGTTCAGATGTAGATCATCTCATTGGAACAGGTGCCTTCTTCCCCAGTACTGGTGCCGGTGTCCCATGAATACAAACCATTTTCTCCCACACCATTCTTTAAGCCACATATTCACCTGCATAATCTTGTTGGCCCTGTGCCAATTAAATCGTGGCTCAGGTAATTATCCAGAGATTATTATCCGTTTGGGTCTGTTTTTCAGTTTAGCTCCAAGCTCTTCATACTCCCTTAGCAAAACCTCGTGCCCTTGTTACATCGATGTTGTTGGTACCGACGTGGACCACGACCACTGGATCTTTACCCTCCTATCCCAACTTCCTCTGATGCCCAGATGAGATATCCTGAACCTGAACCTGAACACCAGGCAGGCAACCTCCCGTTCCTGGTCACAGAGAACAGTGTCTTTGCCTCTAACTACACTGTCCCCAATTCCATAAACATTTCTTCCTCTCCCCCAACTTAAATGGCTCTTTGCACCACAGTGCTGTGGTCAGTTGCCTCATCCTCTCTGCTGTCTCCATTACCGTCCACAGAGGTAGAATAACTCTTGAACCTGTTGGATAAGGAAAGATGCTGAGGCTCTTGCATCTCCACCTCCTGGATCCCACTACCTGCCTCTCCCACAGCCACACCCTCCTGTCCATGACCACTGGCTGAATTGAGTAGTTAGTCTAAAGAATGTGACTGTCTCCTGAAACACAGCATCTCGCTAACTCTCCCCCTCCCTGATGTGCTACAATGTTTGAACCTCAGACGAACCCCTCGACTCTGAGCTGCATTTCCTCCAGGAACCAACATTTAAAGCAGACATGGTCACTGGGAACCGGAATTGGGTCCACCAGCTCCTTCATCATGCAGAAACAACACATTACCTGACCCTCCATCCTTATTTTATTTGAATAGTTTTGAATTTGTTTTCTTTTAATTTTTAACTGCTTCTGCATCTCTGCTAAAGCAAGTTGTAACCAGTAAATAAGTTTCAGAGATGTCCTGGAGCTGAGATGATTGACTTCCAACAACCACAATCATTTCCCTATGTTCTAGGTATGAATGTAACCGGTGTAGAGTTTGTTTACAGATACCACCATTGATTCCAGTTTTGCTTTGGCTCTTGATGCCATAGCTGAGAATGTGTTGCTGGTTAAAGCACAGCAGGTCAGGCAGCATCCAAGGAACAGGAAATTCGACGTTTCGGGCAAAAGCCCTTCATCAGGCTTTTGCCCGAAACATCAAATTTCCTGTTCCTTGGATGCTGCCTGACCTGCTGTGCTTTAACCAGCAACATATTCTCAGCTCTGATCTCCAGCATCTGCAGACCTCACTTTTTACTCTTAATGCCATACTCGATCAAATGCAGCCTTGATGTCAAAGGTTATCACTCTTACCTCACCTTTGGAATTATGCTCTTTTATCCATGCTTGAAGCAAGGCTGGGATGATGTCAGGAGATGGATGGCCCTGGCACAACCCAAACTGAACATCAGTCAGCAGGTTATTGCTGAGCAGGTGTTGCTTTATCGCAGTGTTGGTGACATCTTCTATCACTTTTGAAAATGGACTGATGGGGCTGTGATTGTCTGGGTTTGATTTGTTCTGCATTTTGCATGCAGGACTCACCTGGTCAATTTTCCACATGGTCAAGTAGATGTCAGTTTTGTAACTGAACTGGAACAGCTTGGCGATGATGAAGTTCTGATTCTTTGCATGATGCACTGCCTCCAAATTTTTTTTAGATATTGGGTGGAATGAATAAAATTGACTGAAGACATCTGTAATGCTGGGAATCTCTGGAGCAGGCCGAGATAGATCATCTACTTGGCATTTCTGCATGCGCATTGTGAATACTTCAGGTTTACGTTTTACACTGATGAGCTGGGCTCTTCCATAATTGAGGATGGGGACATTTGTGTTGATTCTGACTTCTCCAGTGAGATGTTAATTTTCCATTGCAATGCACAATGGCTCAGTAGTTAGCAGTGCTGCCTCACAGCGCCAGGGACCTGGGTTCGATTCCACCCTCGGGTGACTCTCTGTGTGAAGTTTGTGCATTCTTCTCACGTCTGCATGGGTTTCCTCTGGCTATTCCAGTTTCCTCCCATAATCCAAAGATTTGCAGGTTAGTTGAATTGGCCATGCAAAATTGCCCAGTGTTCACGGATGTATGGGTTAGGGGCATTGATGAGAATCAAATGTTGAGTAATAGGGTAGAGGAATTGATCTGGATTGGTTACTCTTTGGAGGATCGATGTGGAATTGTTTTCACACTGTAGGGATTCTATTAAGACTGCGTTTCTATGATTACTGCATATGGTATAACGCTGGAGAGCTTAGATCTGTGGCACTGGTTATGGGATTGCTCAGCTCTTTCTCTCACTTGCTGTTGATCCTGTTTGGCACACCATGAATCCTGCTTAGTACCTTCGCCAGTTTGACAACTCATTTTTATTGATGGTACGACTCCTAACATGCCCTCTGGCAGTCTCCATTGAACTATGGTCAATCCCCTGGCTGGGCGGAAATGGTTGCGTGGGGTAAGTTGCAGTTTGTGTTAGAGTATGATTCAGCTCCTGTTGGCTCTCAACGCCCAGACTTGAGTTGCTAGATTTGTTTAAAGTCTGTCTCATTTAGCATGATGATGGTGCCACATAACACGCTGGAGGGTGCTCTCAATATGAAGGTGGAACGTTGTTTCCACAAGGACCTCACGGTCATCATTCTTACAGATACTGTCATGGACCAACGCATCTACAGCCAGCAGAATTGAAAGGATGTGGTCAAATCGATTTTTCCCTCTTGTTGGCTCCTTCAGCAACCACCGCAGAGGCAGTTGAGCAGCTATGCTCTTTCGGACCCAAAAAGCCACTGTTTTGTGATGTGCATTGACATTCCTCAACCTGAGTGCATTTTGTGTATTTGCCACCTTCAGTGCTTCCTTCAAGTGTTAATCATTGTGAGGAGATACTGCTTCATCAGTTGAGTGACAACAATACATGGTAAATAATAAGAGGTTTCCTTGCCCGTTTTTAATCTGATTCTATGAGACATCAAGTTTTCCAGGGTCAACATTGAGGGCTCCTTCCAAACTATATACCAGTATCATAAACTCTGTTGGATGTGTTGCTGGTCAGACAGGACAGAACCTGGGATGGTAATGGAGATATCTGGGACATTGACTGCAATGCAGTATCTGAGGAGTGTTCAGGCATGATTTCTTGAGATTGATATTACTTCAATTTCATATAATTGGATTATAAGTCTTTTATTTCAAAAACGTTTCTTGTGAGAAAACCAAGTGTAGAAACAGATGTAATTATCAATTTTTTGATGCAGAAACTTCAACATAAGATGTGATCAAACTCATGTACGACATCTATTCACCTGGTTTTATGTATTTATTACAGTTAATGTGTTGGCAATTGTGATCCTTTCCCGGGGAAGCTGTGGTCTCTCTAAGTGTATCACGCGGTACCTGATTGCAATGGCGGCAGCAGATCTCCTCGTTGTCATCACTGATGGGATGTTAAGATGGTTTATTATGTATTTCCCAGTGTCCTTCCTGGATATTACACATATCTGTAGTTTGATTATGATGTTCATGTCTGCAAGTACAATGAATTCTGTATGGTTGACTGTTGCTTTCACCTTTGATCGATTTGTGGCTATTTGCTGCCATAAGGTTAAAACAAAATATTGCACCAAAGAAACTACAGCCGTGATTATTGGAACAGTGAATGCGCTGAGCTGTTTAGAAAGCATTCCCTGTTTGTTCATATTCCAACCCAAATACATCTTCAATAAGCTGCCATGGTTTTGCATCACAAAACCAGAGTTTTACACTTCAATCTACTGGACATTATATGGTGTATTCCATCGCCTTCTATGTCCTTTGCTGCCATTTGGTATTATTCTTCTTTTGAACACTCAGACAGTCAGGCATATTGTCATAACAAGCAAAGCCCGCAGGAGACTCCAGAAGGACAGTACCAGGGAAAGGCCCCGTGATCCAGAAATGGATAAACGCAGAAAATCCATAATTTTACTGTTTGCTGTCTCAGGCAGCTTCATTATTTTATGGACCCCTTATGTGATATGTTTTCTACACCAACGAATTGCAGTAATGCATAATCATTCTCCACTACCCCCAACCGCAGGTACCATCGGATACCTTGTCACTCTCCTCACTACTTGTACAAACACTTGTGTATACACCGTGACTCAGAAGCAGTTCAGAGAGCAGCTGAAAACAGTTGTGACGCTCCCTTTCACTCTGATTCTTAGATCCATCAAATGAATGAATTTGCCTGCATTAGAATTCAATTCCATCCCCGACATCATCTTATATCCGAGCTGATCGTCCGTGGGCTCACAACACTGTGGAGCAGGGCTTTGCTCATAAATCAGAGATCAAAGAAAATCTTCAATCATTTGTTCCTTTCAAGGACTTATCCATTTCTCCTCTGGATTATTCTTGTATCAATCTCCAACCTTCTGTCAGTCATCCAGTCCGTATTATATCAACTCAGTGAGTAAATATTTTGATTTCTAGACTCCTTCTCCTTCACCTTCAATCAATTCCCGATTGGGTTTCTGACTTCTACAACGTGTCAGTATGAACATTTCCTTTTCATTGATGTTATCATGGTCATGACTACTTTTGTTCAATTCATCTTGACCGACTCTGTGAAGAACAGGCCCTATTTCTACAGCCTCACTCCTGAACTGAAATTCCTCATCCCTAGTATAAGTAGTAAATCCCCTCCACAATCTCACAGAATCCTTAAATGTGTGCCTAGTGATGAACCGAAAACTGCATTCTAGGATACAATGAGAAGTAACCACAGAGACAGTGGATGTATTGGTGGTAAACTTCCAAAAATCCTTAGGTTCATGAGAAGTCCCAGAGGATTGAAAAGCTACCAGTAACATTTCCATTTCAAAAGGGAAGGAGATTTAAAAAATACAACTATAGGCGAGATGTGGTTTGATTTAAACATCTATTCTGACAAATCACCTTGTATGAAATGTATAACATAGAACATTGACGATTAGTGCGCAGTACAAGATCCTTTGGCCCTTAATGTTGCGCCAAACTGTGGAACCCATCTGAAGCCCATTTAACCTGCACTATTCCATTTTCATCTTTATGTTTATCCAATGATCATTTAAATGCCCGTAAACTTGGTGTGTCAACTACTGTAGCATGCAGTATGTTATTGCATCTTCTATTGTCTAAGTAAAGAAAATAGCTCTGACGTCTGCCTATATTTGTCACCCTCAATGTGTAGCCATGTCCCCTCGAGCTAGTCATCACCATCCGAGGAAAAGGACTCTCACTGTCCACCCAATCTAACCCTCTGATTATCTTATATTTCTCAATTTAGTCACTTCTCAGCTTTCTTCTCTCCAACGAAAGCAGCCTCAAGTCCCTCAGCCCTTCCTCATAAGACCATCCCTCCATACCAGGGAACATCCTAGTGAATCTCCTCTGAACGTTTTACTAAGCTTCCACATCCTTCCTATAATGCGGTGAACAGAACTGCATGCAATACTCCAAGTGCGGCTGCAGCAAAGTTATGTATAGCTGCAGCATGATGTTGTGGTTCCACCACTCAATGATTTCACAATAAAAGCTAACACACCACATGCCTTCTTAACAACCATACCAACCTGGTTGGCAAATTTCAGGATCTATGTACATGGACACTGAGATCTCTCTGCTCTTCTACACTAACAAGAACTTTACCATGAACCCAGTCCTTTTTGTTCCTGTTACTCCTTCCAAAGTGTGTCACCTTACACTTTTCCACATTAAACTCCATTTGCCATCTCTCAGCCCAGCTCTTCAGCTTATCCAGGCTCCTCTGTAAACTGTAACATCCTTCAGCACTATTCACAACTCCAACGACCTTAATGTCATCTGCAAATTTACTAAGCCATCCTCTATGCTTTCATTCAGGTCATTTATAAAAATGACAAATATCAGTGGTCCGAAAACAGATCCTTGCTGTACACCACCAATAACTGAACTCCAGGATGAACATTTCCCATGAACCTTCTTTCAGCTAGCCAATTTCTGATCCAAACCACGAAATTACTGTCCGCCCTGAAACTCCATATTTTATACAATAGCCTACCGTGGGGGACCTTATCCTCATCCACCTGTTATGTCACCATCTCAAAGAGCTCAATAAGTTTTGTGAGGCACGACCTACCCTTCATAAAACCGTGTTGACTATCTCTAATCAACTTATTTCTCTCTCGATGATTGTAAATCCTATCTCTTATAACCTTTTCCAACACTTTACTCGCAACACAAGAAAGGCTCATTGGTCTATAATTATTAGGACTGCATCTAATTTCACTTCTAAACAAGAAGGCAACATTTACTATACTCCAATCTTCTGGCACTACTCCTATAGACAATGCTGACATAAAGACAAAAGCCAAAGGCTCTGCAATTTCCTCCCGCCACCCCAGAGAAGCCAAGATAAATCCCATCCAGTACATTGTGACTTATCTATTTTCACATTCTCCAGACTTGCTGACACCTCCTCCATTTGAATGTCAATCCCATCTAATGTAATCACTATATCTCAGTATTCTCCTCCACATCATTGTCTTTTCTCACTGTGAATACTGATAAAGAATATTCATTTAACGCTTCCCCTATCTCCTCAGACACTGCATACAACTTCCCACTTCTGTCCTTGATTGGCCCTAATTTTACTCTTATTATTCTTTCATTACCTATCTTTAGGGTTTTCCTTAAGCCAGTCTAGCAACGACTTCTCATGTCCCCTCCTGGCTTTTCTTTGCTCTGTCTGCAGGTCTTTCCTGACTAGCTTGCAACTCTCAAGTGCCCTAACAGAGCCTTCATGTCTCGTCCTAACATAAGCCTTCTTATTCATCTTGACAACAGAACCAATTTCTATAGTAAACAAAGGCTCCCTCGCTTGACCACTTCCTCCCTGCCTGACAGGTACATAGTTATCAAGGATACGCCGCTGGACCTATTCAAAATCCTTCAGAAAACTCCCAGCAGTGTGACCACTCTTTTCCTGTTTCTAACCTCAGCCCATACTACCTCAGCAGACAAATCCTCAGAAGTCCTTTATGCCACAGTAATACTGTCCTTGACTAATAATGCCACAGCTCCCCCCTTTTACCATTTTCTCTGTTCTTACTGAAACATCTAAATCCTGGACTTCAATAACCATTCCTGCCCCTGCTCTATGCATGCCTCCAAAATGGCCACAACATCAAACACCCAGGAACCAACCCAGGCTGTGATTGCAAACACCTAATTCGGGATGCTGCTGGAATTGAAGTGGACACACTTTAAAACATGTTCCTACACGCCGGTGAACTCCTGCGACCTTGAAACCTAATTTCTGAATACTCAGGTGGCATGCCTTTAAGTGCAGTACTATTTTACTTCTTTGATAGTAATGATGGAATACATGTGATAATAAACGGATATTCCATTGTATTCCTTTTTTATCTGATCCTTTTCAACACATTTTGGCTAATATTGTCAATACCAGCCATGATCTCATCGGATCAATGTGGTAGTAGGCTATTCAGCTCATTAAGTGCACAGAAACCCTCTCAGATCCAAAACATCGGCCATGTCCCTGTGGAAACCTTGCATTCCAGTGCTGAATTCATCTAACGAACAAATCTCTAGACAGGATTTGCAATTTGACATGACCAATCCACTTAATGGGCACATCCGTGGACTATGGGATGAAACCTAAGCACCTGGAGGAAACCCATGCACTCACTGAGAGAATGCCCAAACTCTGCACAGATTGTCGCCTGAAGATGTGATCGAGCCAGGGGTCGCTTGCACAGTGATGCAGGAGTGCTAACCATTGAGCCATCCATATAAACTCTTATTCCCTGACTGATTGCATCTGATTCATATGCAGCAAGATACAGTGGAAAGTATTATATTGCATGCTAAACAGGCAAGTCGTATCTTACATATATATCTCAGACTAATAGAACAGAATGCAGAATATTGTGTTGTAGCCACAGAATGAATACAGATAATTTTGAGAGATTTGTAACTCAGGTTGAGGTTCTGGATGGTTCCTATTCTTTTCCTCAGTTAGTGGAAGATGTGTTAGTTACCCACAAACCCGCCAGCACACTAGAACAGCAGCCAATGAACTTGAAAGTCCCTATTCAGACAACAAGCAAAACTAATGTCATTTACAAAATACTGTACAAGAACTGTAACCAACACTACATTGGACAAACAGGCTGAAAACTAGACACCCAGATACATGGACACCAACTAGCCAAAAAAAAACCAACATGACTCTCTCTCATTAATATCCTTACATACAGATAAGAAAGGACACCACTTCGACTGCGTCAACACATCCATCTTAGCACAAGCCAAACAGAGACACGCACGAGAATTCCTAGAAGCATGGCATTACAACCGGAACTCGATCAACAGGCACATCGAATTAGACCCCATTTACCACCCCCTGAGAAAAAGAACAGGAATAACATCACCAACCCAAAGAAATCTAAATATATGAATAGAGAGCAGGAATCATGAATAGTGCTTCGCCTGGAGGCCCAATGAAGATGTTCCCTTGTAGGGTGACGAAACGTCTGGAAATGAACCTTCCAGCTCAGCGAGCAAACCTACATCCAACACCTCAGGCTAAGAGAAAAGAATGCAGAATATTGTGTTACGGCTACAGAGAGGATGCAGAGAATGATCAATTCTAATACAGAACATACAACATAGAACAATACAGCACAGTGCAGCATCTTCAGCCCATAATATTGTGTCAAACATTAATCTTAAACTAAGATCAACCTAACCTACACTTTCCTCAATTTATTGCTCTCCATATGCTTGTCCAACAGTCTCTTAAATGTCCCCAGTGTTTCTGACTTTACTACTACTGCAGGCAGTGCATACCACGCACCCACCCCTCTCTGCATAAAGAAACTACGTCTGGCAGCTCCCCGATACCTTCTTCCAATCACCTTAAAATTATGACCTCTCGTGATAGCTATTTCTGCCCTGAGAACAAGTCTCTGGTTATTTGTCTATGCCTCTCATTACCATGTACAGCTCTGCCGAATCTCTTATCTTTCTAAAGTGTGAAATACCCTAACTCACACAACCTTTCTTCATAATACAAGCCCCTGAATCCAGGCAGTATCCTGTTAAATCTCATCTTCACCCTCATTAAGTCAACCAGAACTGAACATAACATTCTGAGTGTGGTATAACCAGGGTTTTATAAACCTGCAGAAAAACCTCCAGGCTCTTAAACTCAAGCCCTCAGTTAATGAAAGCCATCATATGCCTTCTTAACAACTCTATCAGCTTGGCTGGCAACTTCGAAGGATCTATGTATGTGGACCACAAGATCCTACATTTAACCCTCTCCTGCATTCAAATTTGACTTTCCAAAATGAATCACTTCACATTTATCCATCTGTCACTTCTCAGCCAGCTCTGCATCCTGTCAATGTCTTGTTGCAGCCTGTAATAGCCCTTAACACCATCTACAACGCAACCAACCTTTGTGTCATCGGCAAATTTAATAACCCATCCTTCCACTTCATCATCCAAGTCATTTATAAAATCTACAAAGAACAGAGGCCCAAGAACACATCCCTGTGGGACACCACTGCTCACTGACTTCCAGGCAGAACACTTTCAATCTGTTACCACTCGCTGTCATCTTTTGACCAGCCAGTTCTGTGTCAGACACTCAAATTTCCCTGTATTCTATAACACCCAAATGTCTAAATGAGCTAGCATAGGGAACCTTATCAAATTCCTTACTGAAATCCATTTTCACCACATCTACTGCTCAGTTTTGTCAACTTGTCTCATCACATCCTCAAAGAACTCAATAAGGATTGTGAGGCATGACCTGCCTCACAAAATGATACAGTTAAAAATGTAACATTTGACAGTGAAACAAATACCTGAGCTGAATTGTTGTGTACCATAATAATTCAATTTAGCTAATCAGTTTAAATTATGCCCCAATAAACTAAACCCCGATTGAATTTGAAGTTTACTGTTTTGGCGACATCAAACCAACGACCCGATCTGACGTTTTGGAGTATAAAAATCATGGATTTGGAACAGAGAGGTAAAGAGCATCAATATGGACTGCCGGCAGACCCTCTCTCTGAAAGGTACTTTCATCTATGAAAGGCTTGTGCAACAGAAGACTGAAGAAAAGCAAACAAGAAGATTAAATTAGATTAGATTCCCTACAGTGTGAATACAAAGTGGAGATCACTGGTTGGCTGGTTTTGAAACTTTTTTTTTTGTAAATCTTAATCAGGTATTTTATGGGATCAGTGTATTGGTGTAGAGTGCGAGGTAGATAAATCGATCAGTTAAAGGAGCCTACAGTGTAATAAGTTGTTATTTAATGTTCTCTTTTCTTGTAGTTAAAGAATAAATAATTAAGTTTTTCTTTAAAAAATGGAATTTGGGTAGTACTTTGTTTCTCATCCTTTGGCAGATTACCAGGTAAGCTAAGTTTTTCTGTGTGTATTGTTTAAATTAGCAGGTGTTTACCCCGTGTCTTAACACTGACTATCTTTAATGAAACTATGTTTTTCCCAATAAATCCTACCTCTCAAAATCTTTTCCAGTACCTTACTTACCACAGACCAAAGACCGACTGGTCTGTAATTCCCAGGCATTTGCCAATTCTCTTTCTTAAACAGTGGAACAACATTTTTCTCCCTCCAATCAGCCAGAACTAGTCCCGTGGAGAGTGAGGATGCAAAGATCATCTCAAGCTGTGCCAGATCCTTGCTTCCTTCTTCCTCCTGATGAGAAGCTCCTGTGCTCTTGTCCTCCAAGGCTCCTTCACCATACCATTTCTTGCCTGTTCTTGCCAGTAGGAGCAAGTTAATCAACACTTGCAACAAGTCCCCCTTAAATAGGCTCCACATTTCTGTTGTGAATTTCCTAGAGAACAATTATTCCCAACTTATGCTCCACAGCAACTGTCTAATAGCAGTATGATTTCCCCTCCCCCAATTAAATACCTTCCCATACTGTCTGTTCCTGTCCCTGTCAGCAACATGCTGTCCCACCGAGACATCTGGCATGGAGCCTGGCTCCAACCAAATCCTGGACACACCTGACAAAAACAGCTCCATGCAGATCTTCTGCACTAAGAAGGATCCAATCAACATTGGGGAAGTTGAAGTCACGCATAACAACAACTCTTTCACATCGGCACCTTTCTGAGATCTTCTGTCCAATCTGTTCTTCTATCTCTCTGCTGCTATTGGGGGGTCGATGGAAAATACCCAGTAAAGTGACTGCTCCTTTCGTGTTATTGACTTCCAACCACATTGACTCAGTAGACTCAACAACCTCCTTTTCTGCAGCTGTGATGCATTCTCTAATTAGCAATACTACTCCCTCTTCTCTTTTAGCCCCTTCACTTTTCTTTTTAAACGGTCTAAACCCTGGAACACCCAGTGACGACTCCTGCCTTTATGAAATCGATGTCTCCATATGGCCACAACATCGAAATTCCAAGTACTGATCCATGCTCTAAGTTCATCACTCTTATTCCTGACACTCCTGGCATTGAAACTGACACACTTTCACCCATCCCCTTGACCTATCAATTATGCATCCTTCCTGACAGACTTTCTGCACTCCATTTCTGCCCATTCAACAACTACCCTTCCTCTGATCTGTAATTCTAGTTCCATCCCCAACACCCCCCCACCCCCACCCCCGCCAAACAAGTTTAAAATCTCCCAAAGTGCTCCAGCAGATCTCCCACCAAGGACTTTGAAGCCCCTCCATTCTAAGTGCAACCCGCCCTTCCTGTACAGGCCCCGCCTTCCCCAGAAGGTAATGTAATGGTCTGTGGATGTGAAGCCCTCCCTCCCACACCCTCCCTGTAGACACGCATTTAGCTGCGCTCATTCCCTGTTCCTCGCCTCACTGGCATGTGGCTCAAGTAATCCTGAGATTACTACTCTGCTAGTCCTGCTTTTTAGTTTCCATCCTCACTCCCTGAGATCCTCATCCCTGCCCCTGGCTATGGCATTGATGCCAATGTGCATCCTGACTTCTGGCTGCTCAACCTCCCCCTTCAGATTGGTACATACACAGTGTTAATTTTCTTTAAAAATTGATTTTTAGATGCTAAACCTCTCACATTCTATTCATTAAAATAAAATGTAAGAAAATCCCCCCAAAAAAGCAGGAAAATACCTTCCAGTTAGTCGGTCCAGCCAGTTCCAGATCCTGTGCAGTAAAATACGTACATTGTTACATCCCAACCAGAGGCAAAATAAAAAGGTAAAAGACCAAAATTAGCTTTGGAGAAAACTCTTTTTTGGAATTCCTCGCTGATTCTCTTCAGCATTCATGTAATTCAGTGTATCCACCTGGTACAAGTCGATCATGCATGATAAGGGAATTACTTTTTCACATTGTATCTCCATGGACAGAGTTTTATGTAAAACATTTCTTGATCTCTGTGCCAACAAAATCTGAGCCTCTTTGGTACATTTCACACAGGTTAATATCAGTAAATTAAAATTAAATCATGAACAATTGAAGCTTAATGTTAATCTAGTCAATGTGTTTTAAAAGTTATTCATGCAATCGGTTGGTTAAATCGGGGTGAATTATTACCTGCAGGGAGGGACCTCTCAGCAAATAATGGTTCAGTTCATCTCTCAACTCCTTACTTCTCACTATCAACTACCCTGACTCATTTTCTATTGGACTGTGACTGCATTTTGTTTTAGGAGTGACACTTATACTATCTTTTGCTTTTAGTCAGCACTCTGTTGCATTCAAGCGTTCATTCCTTTTCCATTCGTTTCATTGTTCTTTGCTTTTTTAAATATATATTCCATTTTCCATCCATTCTTCTGAACTTTTGACCACCTTTGTGCAATTATATTCTTTTACTATAATTCTATTGTTCAATTATTATGAAACCTCAAGGGTTGCCAAATTAAATATCATCACCATGTGAGTCCTTTAACTGACGGTGCAGACTGTGCTATCACAATCCATGTGAGCCCATCATATTGTGTACCACGGTGATATCAAACATCACAATACATGTGTCAAGTGCATAAACTGGAAACACTTGGCTGTACGATCAGTTAAAATGATGGAAACTGAGCTACACCAGCATGATTACTTACTGACTCATTTTTCTAGGCGTGAATGTGATCCATTGGAACATCTGAAGAAGCTCATTGAAGAGAGATTGAAGAATAATGTCATCACCAACAAATAGATTCAGAGAAGATCAACAATGACCTGTTTGTCATGGCCTGTTTCAATTCACGTGCCTGCTGTTTCATTGAAGTCTATCAGTTAACTTCTTTCAGATTAGGTAAAAACAATGACTGCAGATGCTGGAAACCAGATTCTGGATTAGTGGTCCTGGAAGAGCACAGCAGTTCAGGCAGCATCCGAGGAGAAGTAAAATCGACATTTCGGGCAAAAGCCCTTCATCCGGAATTCAGGCAGAGAGCCCGAAGGGTGGAAAGATAAGTGAGAGGAGGATGGGGGTGGGGAGAAAGTAGCATAGAGTTCAATAGGTGAGTGGGGAAGGGGATGATGGTGATAGGTCGGGGGGGCGGGGTTTGGGTGGACTGGATAGGTGAAAACGAAGATAGGTAGTTAGGACAAGTCAGAATTCTTTTTCGATTAGTCAAATGTAAGCTAAAATTCACAAAGCCATAATGATTCACATTTCACTGTATTGGAAAAAGAGATTTAGATGTATTAGTAATATGCTCATTTTGTCTATTTGTCCATACAGATGAGGCGTTCTTCCTTCAGGCGCCTAAACCTCATCCCCCACCCCACCCCCACATTCATTCAAGGTCCCAAAGGAGCCTTCCGCATCCATCAATGTTTCACCTGCACTTCCACACATGCCATTTACTGTATCTATTGCTCCCAATGTGGTCAACTCTACATTGGACAGACCGGATCCCTTCTCACTGAGCACCTCAGACAACATCTCTGGGACACCCGCACCAATCAACACACTGCACTGTGGCCAAACATTTCAATTCCACCTCCCACACTGCTGAGGACATTCAGGTCCTGGGCCTCCTCCATCGCCATTTCCTCAACATTCAACGCCTGCAGGAAGAGCGCCTTATCTTCCACCTAGGGACCCTTCAACCCCATGGTATCCATGTGGATTTCACCAGTTTCCATATTTGCCCTCCCCACACCTTACACCAGTTCCAAATGTCCAGCTCAGCTCCGTCCTCATGATCTGTCTCACCTCTCAATAGTCCTTCCCACTCTCCACTCCACCCTCCCCTCTGACCTATCACCTTTATCACCAACTTCAGCCACCTATTGCACTCTCAGCTATCTTTCTCCCCAGCTGCAACCCCACCAATTTATCTCTCCACCCCCGAGACTCCCAGCCTCATTCCTGATGAAGAGCTTTTGCCCAAAACGTTGATTTTCCTGCTCCTCAGATGCTGTCTGAACTTCTGTTCTTTTCGAGCACTACTCTACACATAACTTTACCATCCAACATCTGCAGTACCCATTTCTGCATAACAAACTTAGTCACACACCTTCGCTGAAAATAGAATTGTTGAGAGTTGGAATTGTTGCATTTATTGTCATGTGTAAACCTTCCACATCTTTGTTCATAGATGTCTGGATTCCTGAAAGCTGATTTCCAATAGTTAATCAGCTCACTCTCAGGTCCTTCCTTTGATTCCCTGAGTGGCCATAGTGAAGGAACTGTGACCAATGGCAATATCATCACGTGCAATAAATGAGACAGAAGGCTAGCCACAATGAATGGTATGTCTCAATCTGGTTATCCTGTGTTATAACTTGTGTATGGCAAAATGAGCAATATTATCAGTATAGTGCTCCTGATAAGATTGATGCTAAATTGAGTGGTCTAATAAAGGTTGTTGTTGCTACGTTTACAATTTTAGAGCTCCTAAGTAGTCTGAATATTAGAATCTAATTACTTGATGGTTGGACAACCCCACTCTCAGATACGTCACTATTGCCCTCCAACCAACCAGCCATCTGCTTTGTCCTTAAAATTGGTGCCCTTTTCGTTTTGGTAATTGTATTCAACCAGATAGCATCATTGCTGGCTGTTCTGTAGTGTGGACACTATTTGGTTCAAGGGTGGAAATTAAGAGTACAATTCCCATGTTCCAGGAAGATGTTTACTCCCCATCTTTGGCTCCTTATTCACCCAAAACAAGAAGTGATTGGAATGTTCAAAACATTCGCTAGCAAGGTTCGAGGCTTGGAAAAGGTCAACTTTACCATCACGAATTGGAAACCCGTTTTTATATTGTAGCCATTCTGCCATTGTGACTTCAATGAACCCCAACAATGTTAGCCCAAACCTTCCATCAAGATGTCTTTAAACTGATTGAGGGAAACCATGACAATAGCGAGGAAACTTCACTCTCACAATGAGCATCACTGTAAGATTAGACATCTCAGCAGGTTTGCAAGTTGGGGACTTGTGGATACACAGTTTCATTGACAGGATGAGAATTGCACTGACCTCCATTTTCTCTAATTCTTCCGGACTGAATGCAGAAAGAGAACAGAGATGTTGCTAGCAAGTTGACATCCTGAACTCTGCTGCTTCAAAGGTTTGTCTGAAACATTTGGAGCACTATGACTCTTCTTTTGGAAACCACTGTTTGCTATTAGTTTTACTTTTAGGGGAGAAGAAGTGACTAGGATTGAACCCAAATTTCATGAACCCAACTATCTTCAGCTGTTTGGTCCATGATCCCTCCCTTCATAATAACGTTTGAAGTAATTATATTCCCTGATGATT
Organism: Hemiscyllium ocellatum; assembly: GCF_020745735.1. NCBI lineage: Eukaryota > Metazoa > Chordata > Chondrichthyes > Orectolobiformes > Hemiscylliidae > Hemiscyllium > Hemiscyllium ocellatum. Next base: position 75,242,434 of record NC_083417.1, read on the forward strand.
GCAAAATGTTTAGCACCATTTATGATTCCTTAGATAGTGAATTGCAGTCCATATCCAAGTACAGCAGGACCGGAACAATATGCAGGTTTGGGCTAACAAGTGGCAAGTAAAATTCTTGCAAACAGTGCCAGACAATGAGCACTTTCAACAAGAGAAAATCTGATCATCTCCCCTTGGAATTGAGAAACCCCTCCATTTACCAGAAACTGAACTGCACAATACCATTTGTACTTATTTCAATTCAATAATTGCAGTATCTGAATTCCTTATTCTGCCATAGGTATAAAGTTGGTGTCAGGAGAAGCAAGGCAAAATGAAGTTTGATCACAACATCTAGACTGCTCATGAGAAAGAAAACAACAAAGGCAAGTGAATCTAATAGGGAGAAAAAATCTCAAGCAACATAAAAATCAATCCACGATCGAGTATTGTAATTGAAGGTCCCATGTAATGTCTGTGCTTCATCCATTTCGCAGGGGCAGCTGTACACCATTTAATTTATGTTTTATTTGAAGGTTAACAAACACTCTTCTGCAAAACTTTGTAAATGACTAAACACATGGAAAACTTCAGCAAAGACCATTACAATTTTCAAGAGATGTTTGGAGAAATATTTGATGTGGTGAAATTTGTTGATCAGTTTGTCGGAAGTTTCCTACAGGTTTTCCTGAAGATTTCCTTTAGATATGGGTTGTTCGGACACTAAAGTAATGGAGGTAGTCATTGTCATCACTGCCAGAATTTTTTCTGATACCTATATTTAGTGTTCACTGTAAAATCCCTCATGAGTTTGCATCAGGAACCAAGCTCGACCCAATTTCTGACTAGGCTTCTATTTACAAAGCAATAAGTATGGGCCAATTCAATGCAATTATCACTGTTCCAGACTTACCTTTGTGAGGAGCAAGAAAATCTCAATCTTGGTTTGCCATTGGTGTTCAAGGTGCCACTCTGTGGGGAGGGAGCCAATTGAATCCCTGCAGAAACTTAAAGCTGAGAATTGAGTTTTGAGTTATCCTTACTTTCCGCGTGTGTGTCCATTTGCATTCCTCCTTGATTGGTTTGTTAGTTTGGCTTCTTCCTCTCACTCTTTGTGATTATCCTATCATTACAGTCTTTTAGTTCGCACAGCAGGAGTCCAGCGCAGGGTCAAAAACCTGTCCGGGCTGCCTTCCCAGTTCTCAGTTGCTGTACTTGCTGAATCCTCAGGGTTCAGTGTACACTTCACTCACTCTAACCCCCTGCCAGCAACAAATCCCATCCAAATGCTGGAGGTGCCAACAATGACCTCACATGAGGCTCAGCAGAAACCCTTCCTTTAACTGATCCATCTTGTCGGCCCGCTCAGCCTCTCTGATTGAGTGGCAAACTTGTAAACAAGATCCTGACGCTGTAGCTGAGTTAAAGAGCCACCGTTTAATCTGTGACCGAATCAACCATATTCCCGACATCCTCCTGACAACACCATGTACGTGAAAGTGAGAGCTGCAAATGATGGAGATCAGAGTCAAACAGTTTACTGCTGGAAAAGCACTGCTGGTCAGGCAACACCCAAGAAGCATGAAGTCAACATTAGTTCCTCATCAGTAATGTTTGTGGGGGACGGTGGGGGGGGGGGGGGGGGGGTGAAAGCAAGGGGGCTGAAAGCTAAATCAGAGGAGGTGGGGTGGAGGAGGGGGAAGATAGCTAGGAACGCGATCGGAGATGAAGGTGGGAGACATGGTGTGAGGCCAGAGTGGAGGGTGCAAGTGGATAGGTGGGAACAAGGGTGGCTAGATAGGATGTGTTCACCAGGGTTGCCGGGTTGGACTCTTGGATGGTGGGATACAGTGCTGTTAGGGGAAATTAGGAAACTGATGAAATCAACATTGATTTGATGTGGTTGCAGGGTCCCATGGTGGATGATGAGGTATTCTTCCCCCAGGTATTGGTGGCGAGGATTTGGCAGTGAAGGAGGCTCGTGTCCTTGGCAGAGTGGAAGGGGGAGTTGAAATCGTCGGCCACAGGGTGCTGGGTTTTTTTTCGTGCATGTGTCCTGGAGACTTTCTCTGAAACTTCCACTGATACAGGACATCCAGTCCCTGTACACATCCATCCTTCATGACAAAGGCCTCCAAGCCCTCCATTTCTTCCTCTCCCATCAACCCACGCCCTCCACCTCCTCCATGACTTTCAGTTCCCCGGCCCCCAATGCCTCACGTTCATCATGGGGCATCCAGTCCCTGTACACATCCATCTGCAATGACGAAGGCCTCCAAACCCTACATCTCTTCCTCTCCCACCAACACACCCATTATCCTTCCACTGTCACAGTTCATTTGGAACACCACCCATACCCTCCACCTCCTCCATGACGTTCAGTTCCCTGACTCCCACTGCCTCATCTTTACCATGGACATCCATCCGGTCCCTGTACACACTATTTCGCCATGATGATGACCTCCAAGCCCTCCATTTCTTCCTGTCCTGTCAACCAACCCAATACCATTCCACTGTTGCAATACATCTGGGACACCACCCATGCCCTTCAGCTGCTCCATGGTCTTCAGTTCCTCGGCCCTCAATGCCTTATATTTATCATGGACGTCCAGTACCTGTACACATCCATCCGCCATGAGGATGTCCTCCAAGCCCTGCATTTATTCCTGTCCCATGAACCCAACCAGGAGCCTTCCACTGATACACTCATTCAATTGAATGAAGTGGTCCTCATCTTCAATTTCTCCTTTGAATCCTCCCAGTTCCTTTAGGCCAAAGCAGTAACCATGGGCATTCAAATGTGCTCCCACTATGATTGCCTTTTCATCAGGTGCATGGAATAGTCCATCATCCATAGTTACACAAGCACAATTCACCACCTGCTCCTGCTCCAGCCACTTGCTCCCGGGATCTGGCTCTTGCTCACTCATCTCCTGCTCCAGCCACTTAATCCCGGGATCTGACCCATGGTCACTCTGCTCCTGCTCCAGCTACTTGCTGGCGGGACATGGCCAATGCTCACTCTTCTGCTGCTCCATCCACTTGCTCCCAGGATGTGGCCCGTGGTCACTCTGCTCCTGCTCTGCCAATTGCTCCTTGGACCTGGCCCATGATTACTCTGCTCCTGTTCCAGCCACTCGCTCCCGGGACCTGGCCCGCGCTCACTCAGCTCCTGCTCCAGCCACTTGCTCCGGGATCTGACCCATGCTCACTTTGCTCCTGCTCCAACCATTTGCTCCTTGGAACTGGCCCATGAATTCGCTGCTCCTGATCCTGCCACTTGCCTCTGGAACCTGGCCCGCGCACACTCTGCCCCTGCTCCAGCCACTTACTCCCGCGGCCTGGCCCATGCTCACGCTTCTCCTGCTCCAGCCACATGCTCTCGGGACCTGGTCCGTGCTCGTTCTTCTCCTGTTCCAGCCACTTGTTTCTGGGACCTGGCCCGCACTTACTCTGATCCTGCTCCAGCCACTTGGTCCGAGGAATTGGCCTATGTTCATTTTGCTTCTGCTCCAGCCACTTGCTCCTGGGACTTGGCCCGTGTTCACTCTGCTCCTGCTCCAGCCACTTGCTCCCGTGGCCTGGCCAAGGCTCACTGTTCTCCTGCTCCAGCCACTTGCTCCCGGGACCTTGTGCGTTCTCTTTCTCCTCCTGCTCCAGCCACTTGTTTCCTGGACCTGACCCATGCCCAGTCTGCTCCTGCTCCATCCACTTGCTCCCAGGTCCTGGCCCTTTCTCACTCTGTTCCTGCTCCAGCCACTTGCTCCTGGGACCTGGCCCGTGCTATTTCTTCTCCTGCCCCAGCCACTTGTTTCCTGGACCTGGTCCATGCTCAGTCTGCACCTGCTCCAGCCACTTGCTCCTGGGACCTGGCCCGTGCTCACTCTAATCCTGCTCCAGCCACTTGGTCCGGGGACCTGGTCAATGCTCACTCTGTCCCTGCTTCTGCCACTTGCTCCCGGGATCTGGCCCGTGCTCACTCTCCTTCTGCTCCAGCCACTTGCTCCCTGGACCTGGCCCGTGCTCACTCTGCTCCTGCTAAAACCACTTGCTCCCGGGATCTGGCCCGCACTCACTCTGATCCTTTTCCAGCCACGTGCTCCAGGGGCCTGGCACGTGGTCATTCTGCTCCTGCTCCATCCACTTGCTCCCGGGTCCTGGTCCTTTCTCACTCGTTTCCTGCTCTTGTCACTTGCTCCCGGAATATGGCTCATGCTCACTCTTCTCCTGCTCCAGCCACTTCCTCCTGGAATAAGGCCCATGCTCACTATGCTCCCGCTCCAGCCACTTGCTCCTGGGACCTGGCCCGTGCTCACTCTGCTCCTGCTCCAGCCACTTGCCCCCGGGATCTGGCCCGTGCTCACTCTGCTCCTGCTCCAGCCACTTGCTCCCTGGACCTTGCCCGTGCTCACTCTAATCCTGCTCCAGCCACTTGCTCCTTGGCCCTGGCCCATGAATACTCTGCTCCTGATCCTGCCACTTGCTCCCTGGACCTGGCCCGCGCTCACTCTGATCCTGCTCCTGCCACGTTCTCCAGGGACCTGGCACGTGCTCATTCTTCTCCTGCTCCAGCCACTTGCTTGCGGGACCTTGCCCATGCTCAGTCTGCTAATGCTACAACCACTTGCTCCTTGCACCTGGCCCATGGTCAGTCTACTCCTGATCCTGCCACTTGCTCCTGGGACCTGGCCCGTGCTCACTCTTCTCCTGCTCCATCCACTTGCTTCTGGGTCCTGGTCCTTTCTCACTCTTTTCCTGCTACTGCCACTTGCTCCCGGAACATGGCCCATGCTCACTGTTCTCCTGCTCCAGCCACTTGCTCCCGGGACCTGGTGCATGCTCAGTCTGCTCCTGCTCCAGCCACGTGCTCCCGGGTCCTGGCTCTTGCTCACTCGTCTCCTTCTCCAGCCTCTTGCTTGCGGGATCTGGCCCGTGCTCACTCTGCTCCTGGTCCAGGCATGTGCTCCAGGGCCCTGGCACGTGCTCACTCTACTCCTGCACCAGCCATTTGCTCTTGGGACCTGGCCCATGAATACTCTGATCCTGCTCGAGCCACTTGCTCCCGGGACCTGGTCCGTGCTCGTTCTTCTCCTGTTCCAGCCATTTGTTTCCGGGACCTGGCCCATGCTCAGTCTGCTCCTGCTCCTGCCACTTGCTCCTTGGACCTTGCCCGTGCTTACGCTGCTCGTGCTCCAGCCACTTGGTCCGGAGACCTGACCTATACCCATTCTTCTCCTGACCCAGCCACTTGTTTCCTGGACCTGGCCCATGCTCAGTGTGCACCTGCTCCAGCCACTTGTTCCTGGGATCTGGCCTGCCCTCACTCTGCTCCTGCTCCAGCCACTTGCTCCCGGGACATGGCCCATGCTCACGCTTCTCCTGCTCCATCCATTTGCTCCTGGTATCTGGTCCGTGCTCACTCTTCTCCTGCTCCAGCCACTTGTTTCCGGGACCTGGCCCATGCTCAGTCTGTTCCTACTCCAGCCACTTGCTCCTTGGACCTGGCCCGTGCTCACTCTGCTCCTGCTCCAGCCACTTGTTCCCGGGATGTGGCCCATGCTCAGACTGCTCCTGCTCCAACCACTTGCTCCTTGGACATGCTCCATGTATACTCTGCTCCTGATCCAGCCACTTGTTCCCGGGACCTGGCCTATGCTCACTATTCTCCAGCTCCAGCCACGTGCTCCCGGGACGTGGCCCACGTTCACTCTTCTCCTTCGCAAGCCACTTGCACCTGGGACCTGGCCCATGCTTACTCTGCTCCTGCTCCAGTCACTTGCTCCTGTGATCTGGTTCATGCTCACTTTGCTCCGGCGTCTGCCACTTGCCCCCATGAACTGGCCCGTGCTCACTCTGATCCTGCTCCAGCCACTAGCTCCTTGGACCTGACCCACTGTCAGTCTGCTCCTGCTCGAGCCACTTGCTCCCGAGACCTGACCCAAACACGCTCTGCCACTACTCCATCCATTTGCTGCCAGGACCTGGCCCATGCTCACTCTTCTCCTGCTCCAGCCACTTACTCCCGTTGCCTGGACCAAGCTCACTCTTCTCCTTCACCAGCCACAATTTATCTCCCGTTCTGGGTTAGTCTCGTGATCTGTTCTCCATTCCCTTCAGGTGGGGTACTTCAGAAAGTTAAACTTTGGAGATTGCGGGAGAGAGGATAATCTGGAGCAAGAGGGAGAAATAAAGAAATGTAAAGGAAAAGGACCTTTTGAGCAGAGGAGCTCCAAATGTTGTATCTTACTCTGCTGCCATCTTATGGATCCTCAGTTATAAATTATTCTTTTCGAATGCAAGGCATGAGATGTGTTATGATCGCAGAAAGTGAGATCTCCTGGACACCATGTGATCCAAGACAAGCACCAGTGCAGAAATGTTTCCAACTGGAATACGCCTGGTGGCCAAACTACGATTGCTGGGACACATCAGAGACGCATACACTCCTTAAGGTAGTGTTTTGTGCTTTGGCTTATCAGGGAAATTACAGAGTGACTGTGAGTGAGCTAGTTCAGGGTATGTGGTATAGGAGTGTAGGAGACTCACCCTTTCCAATTATGCAGCAACCTTAAGTTAGTTTCAGATTTTTTTTAATGACAGAGGTGCTGTGTGGATTAGTTAACTGACTATTGCATCATGAAACTGGAAGTCGTTCAAGCATTCAAAATGCGGTGGAAATTACTCATGTTGTGGTTTTCACAGACAATGGAGTGATGTTGGGGATGGGATATTGATGCAATAATCTGCAGCAAAGGAGACTGTCCAAAAATCTTTCTTGCCTGTCCTACCTCAGGGATTAGGACATTCTCTCAGAGCTGTCAACAAACATTGAGCGGAAGGTCAGTCACTGCAGTCCATGCAAATAACAAGGATGTGGACAAAATAGAGAAAATGTTCCGCATCCTTAGAATAAGTCACTTGTTGCCAAATTATAAGAATGTTTTGGTTAACAATTTCTGGAACATTATCTGAACCACTTGCAAATTGGAACAAGGCAAACAGGATTAACAAAGTGAATGCAGGGTGAAATATTGTGTAGTATAAGTGGGTTCTGGCCCATGGAGCACTGGCACAAGTAGTTAGGAAAGAAGTGGTTATCCCAGAGGGATGGTCAATAACTGAACAATGATAGAACTAGTGCAGCCATGAGCCACACAACTAGGGAAGTGGAGAGAGTTGTAACCCAAAAGAAGTTTTTTGTTCTTTGATATTGCAAATCAAAGAACAGAGACAAGACAGCAGAGGATGGCAGTAAATGAGAAATTATAAATACACTATGACAAAAGGAGATAAAAATCTAAGAGTATATCAACAGATAAGGCTAGATGTTCCAAAACAGGGAAAGGAAATGTAAAGGCTGTGCATCTGAAAGCACATAGCATTCAAAACAGATGAGCTGATAATATGAACACAAATAAAGTTACAGATAGTTGTTATTATTACAATTTATGACACACCACACTATCTTAAATATACTATATTAAAAACTATCTTGTCACATTCAATACACACAAGATCCACTCATAATCCAATTGAATTCCGAATCCACTGACAGAATGCTAAATTCCATGTTGATATATCACACTACTTTAAGTGATGAATATCACCCTTTCCCAGGACAATTAGGCCATAAGATACAAGAGCAGAATTCAGCCAGTCAGCCCCTCCAGTCTGTTCCATCATTCAATAATGGATTACTTGTTTCTCCACCCCATTCTCCTGCCAACTACATGTAACCTTTAATCCTCTTACCAATAGAAAAAGGCTATCTCAATCTTAAAGACACTTGATGATTTGGCCTTCACAGCCTTTGTGAAAACAATTTCCACAGATTCACCACCCTTTGGCAAAAAGGAATTCCTCTTTACCGCGGTTCCGGATGGTCATTCCGTCACTCTGGAGCTGTGCCCTCGTGTCCTAGTCTCTCCTATGAGTACAAAGATTTTCTCCATGGCTACTCCATCCAGGCTGACTGGACTTAAACTCTGTAGCTATCAAGCCGTTGTTTGCTCTTGAATTAATCATTTTTACAATGTTAAATGTCTGAGACAGCACAGAAACTACAATCTGAGCTGTTGGTCATGAGGTCAGTGACAGGTATTATTGCAATGAAAGCTGGTTCAAGGAATAACTTACTTATCACTGGTATGTTTCTCGCTGTCTTTTCTACCATCCTTGTTTCTGAGATTTGGCCCATGGATTTCACCTGGATTGGTCCCAGTTTATTGGCAAGTCATTGCAATCGTTTCCTGGGGGTGGCACAGTGGTTCAGCAGTTACCACCGCTGCCTTATAGCGAGAGGAACCCGAGTTCAAATCCAGCCTCAGGCAACTCCTGTGTGAAATTTTCTCATTCTCCCCGTGTCTGCGTGGGTTTCTTCCAGGTTGCTCCACTTCCTCCCACAGTACAAAGATGTGCAGCTCCGGTGAATTGGCCATGCTAAATTGCCCATAGTGTTTACGGATGTGTAGGTTAATGCATTAGTCAGGAGTAAATGTAGGGTAATAAGTCTGGGTGGGTTACTCTTTGGTGGGTCGGTGTGGATTTGTTGGGCCGAAAGGCCTGTTTCACACTGAGGGGATTCTATGGATTTTATGGGATGGCTGACCAGGAGAGTCAGCCTCTCTTAGCACATGCTGCTCAGGGGCATGAGGAGGATTTGAAGATTGAAAGTCAACATGTCTGACCTCATTACAAACATGCCTTCAATGACTAATAAGTCCATAAAATCATAAGATGTTGGAGTATAATTCAGCCATTTGGGTCATTGAGTTCCTTCCGCTATTTGATCATGGCTGATTTGTTTCTCAGTCCCATTCTCATGTCTTATCCCTCAAACCTTTGAATATCTGTGTAAGCAAGAACCTATAGATCTTTGTCTTAAATGCACTCATGTTTTTGCTTCCACAGCCTTCTACGGTAAAGAGTTCCACAGATTCATCACCTTCTGGCTGAAGACTTTCAAGGCAGAATTTTGTTAATTGAATTGAAATGCCATTTGCTATGTTGGGATTCGAACTTATGTCCAAGAGCATATCCTCTGGATGACTAGCCCAATGACACTGCACTGCACTTCTGCAAGCTACCACTGTCTCTTTACAGTGCGACATAGAAACGACCTGAAGTTGGGCTAATTCCATAGCTCGACCAAGGAGCCAGAACAGATCAGAAGAATCAAATAGTATTATTTTTGTCACAAAGGAAAAGGCCATGGAACTTTCACTGGCCAATGATTTTCAAGAGGGGGAACTTGAACTGGAAATCATTTGAGGAAACAAAATAGAAGCAAAAGTAAACTATTTTGCTCCTCAAGCCTGTTCTGCTATTCAAGAAGATCATGACCAATCTGCTTGTGTATTGAATTCCATGTCTCCAATCAGCCCTGATAACCCTTGATTCATTTGCCAAGCAATAAGCTATCTCTTGTTCTAAAAATATTCCGTGACCCGTCTTCCATCACATCTGAGTCTTCCACAGCTGCATAACTTTCTGAGAGAAAATTCTTCTCCTGACATCCCCTTCCTGAAAGGATAACCTCTGATATCAAACAATATCCCGTAATTCTGGACTGATCCACATGCTTTCCCCATCCACCTTGTTAACATTTACTGTGTTCTTTGCTGCAATTATTGTTTACAGACCAGCAGAATAAAACAGTGTGAGGTACATTTCTCCACAGGTATGGAAACGATTTCTACAGAGCAATACATTTCTCTATTATGCTGTCTGCTTACTATTGCTAGAGATGGGAAGGATTGAAAGTGTGTGGTTTCTCCTTCACTGTTTACGTGGCATAAAGATGGTATAGGTTTAAACAATGGCATATAATCCTCTGTTATGCAATCCACTTACTATTCAGAGGCCTGGGCCAAATTTAAAAAAAACAACGTGTTTCTGTATACTCAGTAAATTAGGGTAAGAATTCATCTGCTCTAGATAATGTCACAAGGAATTGCAAGGCATATCAGTGAAATCATTCGCAACAATCCTCAGTTTGTGATTTTAAAAGTAATGATAAAAATATTTACATTCTCATTCACATAATATTTCTGCCATCATCTGTTACATAATGTAGAATAGTTATGCAATGTACTTATACATTGTTATAGCCATTACGTTATATTGTAATGGAGTAAAACATTCTTAAGGTGCTTGTTCAGCACTTTAATTAGGCAAATAGCGACACACAAAGTATAAAATTAATATTCTCATAAATAGCTGCAGAGTCCGACAACTGAGAAAGGGAGGGATCATCTATGTGTGGACGCAGAAGAGGTAGGTGAGGTCTTCTGAGAAGCAGTTGGTGCAGTTACCACGGATGTTAGTGAAAAGCTTAGGCCCAAGCTGACAGGGACTGAATCGAAGCCGTACCCATTATTTGCAACGGTTCCTTGGTGTATGTTTTCAGTCTGACTGAGGTCTTGTGCAAGCTGAAAGGTAGGACTCCTGATGGAATCTTGTTAAAGGCAGATTCTGCAGCCACAGACTCTATTGCACTGGTATCAATCTCCACGGGAACTGGGTGACATTTAACCAAACCTCAATTTTAATTGGCTCTGTTTCAGCATTACTAAGCCATTTAATTGTTCCAACCACATATAGAGGAAACTTCCAAAATGTGCACTCTCCTGGGTACTGTCGATCATGCCATTCTTTCACGGGCTCAATATTATGGACGTTCATTCAAAGTGGTTGGAAATGTTTAAGGTTCATTAGGTAAACTCAGCGATGATGATTGAGAAGCTGCAAGCGTCATTTGTGATACAAGGACTCCCAGAAGTATTTTTCATGGAAAATGGGACGTTATTTGCCAGCAGGGAATATGCGTATTGGGATGGCAAGGTGGCTCAGTGATGCCTCACAGCACCAGGGTCCCAGGTTCGATTCTAGCCTTGGGCAACTGTCTGTGTGGAATTTGAACATTCTCCCCGTGTCTGCGTGGGTTTCCAACGGGTGCTCCGGTTTCCTCCCACAGTCCAAAGATGTGCAGGTTAGGTCAATCGACCATGCTAAATTGCCCTTTGTGTTAGGTGCATTAGTCAGTGGGAAATTGGTCCGGTTGGGTTACTCTTCAGAGGGTCGGTGGGCCAAAGGGCCTGTTTCTACACTGTTAGGAATCTAATCATATTCCCACAAGTCCTATGGCATTCGGTCCAGGTGGAAAGCTCCATATCATCCACTGTCCAATCTAGCAATAGTCTAGCAGAAAGACTGGTCCAAGCGTTGAAGACTGGCTTCAAGAAGCAGCCGACAACATCAATTGATACTAAACTGCCCCAGTTCCAGTACGACTATAGGACCACGCCACTTGCAACAATAGGGATAGCTCCAGCAGAATTGATGATAGGGAGAAGACTCCAAACCAAATTAAAACGGATATTTCCAGACCCGATGGGGTGGGGTGGGAGTTGAGGGGTGGGTGGAGTGTGTGAAATGTCAGGAGAAACACCAACATTAGCCAAAAGTCTCTTAGTCAGAGAGACAGTTTAATTCAGGGGATGAAGTTTGGTGTCGGAACTATGGAAGTGGTCCAGTACGGGTACAAGTCAAGGTTGACATGAGGTCATATCCCATGACTTACAATGTTCAGGTAGGTGATACAGTCCTGAACAAATCGATGGATCACCTGAAATCTGTTATTTCATAAACAGGGCAGGAGCAAAATATACCTAAACCCTCCAAACAGCCAGAAGGCACGGCAGAAACCAATGCTCCTCCTCCATTTAGTGATCAGGAAACCTCAGTTTCCGAAATGGATGCAGCCTCAATACCATTTCCACCGGAAGAAGAGGACGAAACTGTCACAAGGTGGTCCAGATGCAAGAGACGGGCCATAATCCGGGACCCACTACTTGTGTCTTAGACAGACGAACCAGAACTGAGGGGAAAACATCACAAGAGAAGCTACAAGTGGAAGACGAGGCCCATATCCCCAGACTTAGAGGGAGAGGTGTGTAGATAGTGGACCTTGTTGACTAACGCTTCTTGATTAGGGTTGTTCACGTGGCCAACCAGGAAGGCCATGGCTGACCAATATTCTAGAAGATAAGAATCGCCTCAGTTGAGGAATGACTCTGTGTGAGCTTGCAAATTGAAGGATGACTTGATGGTGGGACCCTGCGTTTCTGCTATTATTTCAGTGGAAGTGTCTTGGACTTAATTTTAATGTATGAACCCGAGATTAGACCTTTGTGTGTGTACTGGGCCTTCGTGTGTGGATCAGTCCTTTGTGTGTAGATAGGGCCTTTGCAGGTGCACTAGGATTTGGTCTTTGTGAGTGGTCTTTCCTTTTAGATTTGGACTGTGTCTTTGTATATGCATTATATCTTTGTGGTTGGATTGGGTCATTGTGTGTTGTGAAGGCTGACCAATAGCTTGGTCCATGTGTAGGCTGACCGACAACTGGAAGGTATGTACATTGACCGATAGCTGGACTCTGTGGGAGGTTTGATTGTATTTTACTGTTTTGTATTCATGTCTACAATGCGATGTATTCCTACAAAATGATTTGTATTAGTGGCTTACTTTTTAATGATGTGCTCTGATGCACAAAGTCTTGCTGTGTACTGCTAATTTATGTGGACTTTGACTTACTGCTAACTTTTTATTTTTCTGATGTTACATTTCCTTTTCTTTTTCTGTAATATCTGTAGATTTTTGCTGCTCTTTTCCTGACAGAAGAAAATGACAGTTTTCTGCTTCTATATAATGTTTTGCGTTATTGTTTACAATGAGATTTGAGGTGTTCCATGTTAACATCTCCACTTTTCTGAACTTTATGCACAATGACTGTTGCCATTTTTTGTAACTCAATGAAAAAACCATGCGAATAATATCACCTTTGTTGAAGAATGACTCTGAGCTGGCAGACCACAGCTAGTGTACTGTGCACAAGTAAATAATGGGTGACATGGTGCATGACTGGGCCTCTGTGCATTTTTCATTTTGAGGTTAATCTAGAATAATAAACACTTCTATCAAAGGAGAACAAGATCTAATAATCTCCTGTCTGTCATGTCCTTTTAAGTGTGTAGCCTTGAATTTGAAGGAATGGAGTTGAGGATGTACCAGGAAACAGTTGGGGTGAGAGAGATTTTACTGTGCTCTGGATTGAATGAACAAATGAGCAGCTGCAGATTTAAATGAGATCATAAGGTAGGCGTTCAACAATTGACCAAACAGGCAGATTTTGAGGTGCATCTTACAAAGGAGAAAGGCAAGATGCAGACGTGGGGATATTGGGGAAGGAATTTGGAATTTAGAGCAGGAACAGAAATAGCAAGGCCTATGATAAAAGATGTAAAATAAGCAGGAAGAAGGATTTATCATCAATGCGTACATTCTATGTTTCCATCTTAGTTCAAAAAAGTTGCCAAAGTAGACAGATGGAAGAGACAATGCTTAATGTACAGGATTCACTGGCGAGAGAGAAGGACACTGTCTTTCAGAAGCAGGATCAGGACCCCCACATCTTGGTTATCGACCGAGTGCCAGGATGAGGCACCTATCATTCCAGTTTGAAAGAATGTTTGAAAGGGAAGGGGGATATGGTTGTTTCTGTCCATAAAAGGACTGATGCAAAAGAGAAAAAATGCAAAATATTCTGTTTGGAGAGTGATAGATCACAGGAACAGGACGAGACCAGTCAGCCCTTCGAACTGTGCTGCCATTCTTGGTCATGGCTGATAAGCCCCTCAATGGCATTTCCTCACACACTTCCATTTTCCTGAATGCCATGTGTCTCCAGAAACCCATTGATTCCTGACTTGCTCCAGCTCACTGACTGATCTTCCACAACCCTCCACGATAGGGACTTCCAAAGATTCACCAACTTTTGAGAGAAGGAATTCCTCCTCTGAGTTTAAAATGGCCTGCCACTTGAACCACTAGCCAGGGGAACACGCTATTCACCAAATACACCCTTCTCAAAGTTTTGTACAGGAGCCAAGGTGGTTGGATTATTAGCAGTGGCATGTGTAAATTGTTGTAGTAATAAGCAGATGTTGGAAATTAAGTTTTATTTTCTTCATTCAGTCACAGGATGGAGGAATTACTGGCCTTCTGAGGGATATTTTAGGCTTTGGCGATAATGTAGCAATAGATTTACTAGAATTACTTCAATTATTCAATTACCAGGTCACATTACACAAGCTGAGCATCCATTGTTTGGACTTTGGAAGCTGACATGGTGATTTGATCACAATTTGCCATCTATAGAAGGGAGGAAGTGGAGGGAGTCCAGAACTGGGGGGAGCACCGGTGAAAATTACCGACATGCACTTCAGTGAAATTAGAAAAGAATTGGAACAGTGATATAAATTTGGAACTATCTTCAGCAAATGGCAATTGATACTTAATCCACTGTCATATTTAAATCAGAGATTGTTTGGAGACATAATATTAATGATGTGGGTGAAAGACAGACTGTGAAGTTAGATCAAAGATTGGCCACAATCTTTTTGAAGGACAGATGGAATTGAAGGTTTGTGGAAATGATAGCAATTAGCCATTCCCAATGACCCTTGAGAAAACCATGAGAAGCCAATTTGTTGAACTAGAATCATAGCATCCTTACAGTGTGGAAAAAAAGGCCATTTGACCCAACAAGTCCACATCATCCTATGAAGATTATTCCATCCAGATCCATTCCACTACTCTATTACTCGACATTTCCCCTAATTATTGCATCTAACTTGCACATCCCTGAACACTGTGGGAAATTTAGTAAGGCCTATTTACCTAACCTGGACTGTGGACTGTGGAAGAAAACCAGAGCACGCGGTGGAAACCCATACAGACACAGGGGGAATGTACAAACTCCACACAGACAGAATCGAACCCAAGTCCCCAGTGCTTTGAGACAGCATTTCCACCCTCCAACTTTTGCAGTCCATGTACTGCATCTATTGGTACAGACACTGTACTGTTGGGAGTGAAAGCCAGGATTTTTTAATCAATTTTAGTTCAATGCAAAATTACTTGCCGACCTTTAAAATGCAAAAACCAGGGTATTTTTCCAACTGGACCAAATAGGTTCATATTAAATCTTAATCCTGATTCCAATGTTGATAACGGAGATTCTGCTGGATTTTAATGCTGGGAAATGATCCAATCTTCCGCAAAGTGGTCAGGCAAATGCAGAGAAAATTGGCTGAAAGGAGTCCAGGACTTGATTTAGGAATGGACACAAGAGATGTCCCCATATTGCTGTACCATGATACACCTGCTCAAAGACAGCCGATACAAGTTGATGAGGGTTATGGTGGGTGAAGAGAGACAGATAGAAGTGCGATACTGAACCCACAACCAAGTCAGTCACGATTTTATTGAATGGTGGAGCAAATTTGTTCGGCGGAATGGTTTCCTCCTACGTTTTGTGTACGTCATCCTCACTTCACACCTTTCTAGCTCCCTTTCTCTGCCTGAAGCCCACCTCAACCCCCTCTTTCTCCCTCTCAGATGCTGTTTCTCTCTTTCACCCACTCTTTTCTACCCCTCCCACCTCCAGCGTAGTGGCTTCCAACCTGCGTTCCCTCCTTGCTCAACTGTCTCTTCAAACATCTCTCCCTTTCCTACACCCTCATTCACTCATCAAGATGCTCCTTCCTCTTCATCATCCTTCCTCCCTCCATCCACCTCAACTCTTTCCTGCTCCTCTTGCCCCCTCATCCCTACTCCCCCTTCACAACCCCATCACACTCCCCTCCACCACAATCTCACTCCCCCCATCGACATCAGTCACCATCCCCTCCATCTCTCCTCCGTCCCCAGTCACCTCTCCTCATTCTCTTACCCGCTCCATCCTGATCCTTTCCTCCTACCACCATCCTCTCTATCCCCCACCTCTTTGTCCCATCACTCTACCTGTCTCACTCATCTCTCCACCTCCTATTGTTAATTTTCTGTCCCTTTCCCAGTCTCACGCTGTCCTTGGTAGCCCTTTTCTCCTCCCAATTTCTTTCTCTTTCTCCTTTTGCACCATCCCAGTCTCCGAACTCTCAACCCCCTTGCTCCACTTCCTCACTCACCTACATCGTTCGCTCATGCTCCTGTCAACGCACTTTCTCTCCTCCCAGCCCCATGGTCTTTGCAGTCCAGAGCTCTTGACAGTTCTTTTCCTCCCACCAAGTCCGTTTGTCTGATCTGTCCCCAATTCCTCACAAACCCCACCTAAACATTTTGTCTTGCTTCCTCAGTCACTTCCTTCCCTCCCCAGCATGTTTTCTCTTCCTTCTTACTTGATCACATCCTTGTTTCTCTTCTGTTGTCTTCTTTCTCCTGGTCCCCTTCTTCCCCCTCCTCACACTGCCTCTCCTTCTCTTCAACTTCTCCTTTAATCTCCTCTTCCTTCATTCCTCCCTTTCCCCCCGTCGCCACACTCACCACTCCCTCCAACCTCAGAGGGAGGAACCCAGACTTGCAAATCCCCCTCATTCAGGACTGAACCTGGCCCTCCATGATTGAGGTGTGGACAGCCATGAGACAGCTTGGAGAATATCTGACAGTGATCCTCCAGCGAAGAGAAATGCAGGGACAAACTGGGACTCAGTCACTGGCCCAGGCAGGTTTCTTTCTGGGAGGCAATAGGGACAGCACTCGCTACCTTGAGCCCATTTCAGTATGGTTGCGGTGGGGGATGCTTAAGAAAGCAGGAACCCTCTCCACGTGTGCATCTACATGGGAACACAAGCTTCCTTCCAAGCCACTCACCACCCTGACTTGGATATATACACTCATTATTTCAATGTTGCTGGGTCAAAATTTTGGATCTCCCTTCCTAAAAGCACTGAATGTGTCTCCACAGCACGTGGACTGTAGTGGTTCAAGAAGGTATTGCGACATAACTTCCTCAAGGACAACTGGAGATGGGCAATAAATGCTGACTCAACCAATTAATTTCACATGCCATGAATGAATAAAGAAATGTCCCCAGGACAATTAAAGGCAAGAGCAAAGTTCTTTCATTCTCCTGTTCTCAGGAACTCTTGAACACTGAATACTGCTTTGATTTCTCTTCCCATTATTATTTTCACTATTCCATCTGGGATTATTAATTGTCTGCTCATGTTCTATCTGCCCATTTCCTTCAATCAATTATCTTGAAACTCTAAATATCCAGCTAAAATATTCCCTTAGAAATAGGAGTATTAGCAGAACAGTCAGAGTGGGCTACAGGATTTTTGGACACTAAACAAATTATATAATATGGAATAGTGTGGGAAAGTGCAACCAGGGGAACAGATCAATAATTATCTTATTCAGTGATAAAGCAAACTTGAAGGAGCAAATGGCGTTGTCCATTCCCAATTTTGCTGTTCAAATGTATAATATAATCCAGTTCGACTGGCACATGTCTGAAATTCTCTCGATTCAGCAGCTGTTCCTTTCAGCTGGGAAATTGTGCCTGTCATTCTGCTGTTCAAAAAACGACAGAAAAACCTTAAAATAATAATTTTTTAAAATTTTTTCAATGGAATGAAGGCGTTGATGGCTAGGTCAGCATTTCTTGCCCATGCCTCATTGCCTAGAGAGTGGATTAGAGTTAACCACATTGCAGTGTCTCTGAGGTCGCTTATGAACCAGGCTAGAAAGAATGGCAGTTTCCTTCCATAAAGGACATTAGTGAACCTGATGGGGTTTTTCTAACAATTGTTAATGCATTCATGAACATCATTGGACTCTTAATTCCAAATTTTTATTGAATTCAAATTCCACCATCAGCTGTGATGGGATTTGAACCTTGCTCCCAGAACATTACATGGGTCTCTGGATTAAGGGTCCATAGATAGTACCCTGAAGCCATCGCTTATCATGAACACTGTAACCTTAACATCTATTGTTGAAAATTACTGGACTCTGTAATAGCGTGAGGGTCACTAAACATGTCATAAAGTTGCAACTGTCCGAAAAGAATCAACATGGGTATATAAATGTCAGATTTTCACTGGGGTTTCCCCTACCTTGATGATTGTCAGTCAAACTCTCCTCTTGCTGTAGCTGTATGTGTCTATGTGTGGTCACATTCCAGGTTGAATAATTTAGATGGCATTTCCTGCCGGTATGATCCTCCAGAACAGTGGCATTGAGAAAACACCGCATATTCTGTACTCCGACACAATGTCTATGTTGCTACTCTTTACTTTTTGTTACTGTATGTTTACTTATAAAATGTTTATGCTATTTATATTTTTTAATCTGTTCAGTGAAATTGATAATAAAAAAATCTTATCGTAGTTTCATGTACCGTTCAGTTTTTTATATGGATAGATTTACTTACATGACATTGATTTGATTTTTACTCTTGCCTCCAGTATGGCGGCTTAATTTGTCCCTTAACTAATGCGAACCAAGGCCATATAATAATTTATTTGCCCTTCTGCTTCCATTTCTGTTTTGCCTTGATTTAAATTAATTGACATCAATTTCTCACTCTCATTGTATTTCTTTACTTTGCAGTTGACTCTGTTCAAAGTTCATTCTGCCAATTGTGTTTGAACACTAGAGCCACCCAGCTGTTATTGTTCATTTTTTACAATGGTAAATGTCTGATGTAACACAGAAGCAATAATCTGAGCTATTGGTCATGAGGTCAGTGTCAGACACTATTGTAGTGAAAACTGGTAAAAGGAAAGCGTTTACATTTGGCATATGCCAGTGCAATTTTCTTCTCTGGGGTGGGTAACTAGGACAGTCAGCCACTCTTATCACTTGCCTTAAGGGACATTAGGAGGATTGCAGATTTCCAATCAGCTTGTCTGACCACATTACAAACAAGCATTCCATGGCTAATCAGTCCTGGCTTCAGACTGAAACTGAGGGCTTCTGACCACAGGCAGAGTTGTTACCAATGCACCAGAAGAACACTCTCTTGCTCTTTCATTTCTTAGAATTGCAAAATACACGTCGACTTTTATCAAACCTCATTGCAGTGATGCTTGGGGCATATTATTTGTGTAAGAATTGTATTTACTTGAGTGTGTTATGGATCAGGACAGACCCCATCAAAACATTTCAAGGAAGTAACCCAGACCCCAGCTTTGCGAGTTGTTTTAAGCAGGTGTACAGTGGGTACTCCAGGAGCGATGCAGCTGGTTCACCCACTTAGTTTTAAACAAAACAGAATGCATACTGAATGAAACACAAACTAAAAAGGACAGAATACAGAATTACCTAACCTATCTGAAAACCCACAGACTCTCCCAACTTAATGATGCGGTTCTAAATACTTGTAACAATCGAATAAACACTCATTTTCCAAAAAAAAGGAGAAAAGATCCAACCCTTAGTCCTCCAGGAGAGATGTCAGAGAGTGGGATGATCATCATGGACCTGCTTCCTTAGGTCCAACAGTTTCACAACTGACTGCTTGCTGAAAACCAAACCAAACCAGAGACAAGTTGGGCTGGGAGAACTGGCCACTCCCCTTTCATTGTACAAGTGTTATTTTTAAATTTTGAGAGCTTCTTCAAGTAGACTAATCCCAGACGTTTGGGAACCTGTGTCTTTATGGCCTTCTGAAAGGAAAACAAGGACAACATAACTTTGTTAAAAGAGCATCATCACAAGTTTGAAAGAATTTTTAAAAATCTATTTCTTGTACTTAGATATTGATCCAGAGCTGAAACTACCCTCAGAGTGTTTGATGGAACAGTGTTCAAGAAGTTTTACTTATTATGTAACCCTTGCTGATAGAAGGTGGTGCTCTGCTGTCAGTGCTAAAATAGTGCCAGGCAATTAATGTGTGATATTCCAGACTGTGATCATATTTTGTATATTTTTTTCAGTTTTGCACTCAAGCCAGTTGAGAAGCGCTATTTAATTAGTAATCAGTAATTCCGCTTCTCCATGTGTTTGGTTTGACAGAATTGCAGTGGCTTTCATGATGATGAGAGATTTTAGTTTGTTCTGGTTCTGATTTAATCAGCTTTGTACATTATGTAATAGCAAGAAAGGTATCCCTTTCTCTCTCATCCCCCTCTGTCCATTTATGTTTCTTTGTCTCCCAGACACTCAGACTAATTGGTCTTTCTGTCCATCACTCCTTCCCTGTTATTGCCTCCTCTCTCAATCTGTCTATCATCCGTCCCCTCACCCTGTCACACTCTTGTCTCTCTGTCCAATGTTTTTAAAAATTTCTGGTTCCTTGTTTCCTCAGTCTTTCGTTTTCTGTTTTTCTCTCTTTGACTCCCTTTGTTCGCTTCTATCCCTATACCTTGATCAGTAAATTGCATGGTTTGTGAGTCTGCTGTAAATTCTTGAAGTTGCAGGATCTTACCATCCTATCGGACAGCACTGGCTTAGTGGTGCAGCTTTCCTTCAGTATTTTCCTTTTTTTTGTGATGCAATTTCCAACAAAGCTACGTTGATGTTAATTGTAAACCAGGAGTCATCCATGCTTTGCATGCTGTGAAAATTGCAGCAATCCTTTTGAATGATGAGCCAGAGGGCCTTATAGCTGTCCAATCCTCACAGTAAAAATTCTATTCCGATCCAGGACCTATTCCGAAACAATTGAACATTGATTGTCGCACCACAAACAATAGCCTTGTTTCTGACACTAGAACCATTAGTTACATCTCTAAGTTGCACTTTCACAACAAGAATCAGTTGCCCAAATTTGAAACAGGGTCTTATTACTATTTGCTGTAGGCCCTGGTCCATCTTGGGGCATCCCTGGGATGTGGGAAGTGGGAATATTCATGACTGTCCTATCTACCGCAAAGGAAGAACATTGTCAGGTGAGTTGGTTGTTTTTCTCTCTGTCTATGTGTTTACCTGAATCATTCATCCTCAGCAGTGGCTGGGCCTTAGGTCTTTACTCTGTGTTTCTTTCCCTTTGCGCTGTACTGGAGGAGAGGATCTCTTACTTGAAGGCAAACCATTACAGTGCAGCAGTTACTACAATTTTGACTGAATTCCTTTGTGATCCCACAGCTATATCTTCTGTCAACAGTCCTTCCTTTCTTCAAGTCCTGAAAACAAACTCTCCCAACTGGCAATGTGCCTGGTACCACATGTGCAAAATTAGCTAAACTAGAGAATGACTTGAGCCAAAGCAACTTGAATCCGTGAATGGATTCTCAATCTAGAACCAGAAACTCTTCAGGAATCCCTTCCCCATTCGATAAAATCCTGATGGGCCAAGTCCCTTCAAAATCATTCCTGTCCTTCATGGAATCTCAACATATCCAAAGATGTGCAGGCTAGGTGAATTGGCCATGCTAAATTGCCCAAAGTGTTCAGGGATGTGTAGATTAGGTGCATTTGTCAGGGGCAAATGTAGCATAATCGGGCTGGGAAATAGAAATAGCTTTATCAAATGGTGTTAAGGAGAATCCAAAGAAATTCTACAAAGACACAAAGGGCACAAGAGTAACTGCGGACAGTATAGGGCTCTTAAAGATCAGCAATCCTGAGTATGTGGGAAACTGCAGGGTGAGATACTGAACCCGTATTTCACATCAGTATTTACTGTAGAGAATAATAATTAAGATAGAGAACTTGGAAAACTAAACAGCGATATCTTGAAAAGCCTCAACAATACAGAGGAGGAGATGATGGCTGTCCTAAAATGCATAAAGGTGAGTAAACCACTGAGCCCTAACACGGTGCATCCCAGAACTTTGTGGGAAGTGAGGGAAGTGATTTTTGGGAACTTGCTGATATATTTGTATCATCGATAGTCAGAGATGAGGTGCCGGAAGACTGGAGGGTGGCTAACGCAGTGTCATTATTTCAGAAAGGTGGTAAGGAAAAGACAAAAAGTAAAGACTAGTGAGTCTGAAGTCAATGGTTGGTAAGTTGTCGAAGGGGATTCTGAGGGGCAGGATCAACATGCATTTGGAAAAACAACGATTGATTAGTGATAGTCAACATGACCTTGACGTGTGGGAAATAGTGTGTCACTAACTTGATTGAGTTCTTTGTAGAAGTAATGAAGAAGGCAGAGTAGTGGATGCGATTTAAATGGTTATTGGAAAGGTGTTAGAAAGGATTCCTCTTGGTAGATACAAGGTTAGATCACATGGAATCCATGGATAAGTTTTGTATCCATTTGGATGAGAGAAAGTGTGATTGTGGAGGGTTTTTTTTTGGACTAGAAGCCAGCGACCAGCATTGTGCCTAAGGATTGGTACTTGGTCCATTGCTTTTCATCATTTGGATATGAATATAGGAGGAATGATTAGTATGCTTGCAGAAGACAACAAAATGGATGGTGTAATGGACAACAAAGAAGGTTATCGTCAAGTATAATGGGAGCTTGATCAGGTGGGCCGAAGAGTGGCAGACTGAAATTAATTTAGGTTAGTATGGATGCTGCATCTTCATAAGATAAATCAGTTCGGGACTTCAACA
This sequence comes from Hemiscyllium ocellatum, assembly GCF_020745735.1. Lineage (NCBI taxonomy): Eukaryota > Metazoa > Chordata > Chondrichthyes > Orectolobiformes > Hemiscylliidae > Hemiscyllium > Hemiscyllium ocellatum. The sequence goes on from NC_083417.1 coordinate 75,264,769, forward strand.
CTTAATGCTAAGGTCCTAGAAAATGATGCTGAGAAAAGAGAGGTTGGAGTGAATGGTTCATAGTTCCTTGAAGGTGGAATCACAGGTAGACAGGGTAGTGAAGGAAATGTTTGGTACACTTGCTTTTGTTGGCCCATGCATTGAGTATAGGAGTTGGGATGTCATGTTAGAACTATGTTGGACATTGGTTAGGCCGCTTTTAGAATTGTGTATCCAATTCTGTTCTTCCTGCTACAGAAAAGATGTTAAACTTGAAGGGATGCAGAAAATGTTTACAAGGGTATTGCTGGATTTGGAGGGTTTGACCTCTAGGGAGAGGCTGACTAGACTGGACCTGTTTTCCTTGGAAAGTTGTAGACGGAAGCGTGACCTTCCAGACCTTTATAAAATCACAAGAGACATGGATAGGGTAAATAGCCAAGGTCATTTCCCCAGGATAGGGAAGTTCTATAGAGCATAGGTTTAAGTTGAGAGGAGAAAAATTGTAAAGGAAAATAAGGGACAGCTTTTTCACGCAGAAAATGCATGTTTGTAATGAACTGTCAAAGGAATTGGTGGAGGCTGGTACAATTACAACATTTATAAGCCAGCTGGATATGTACATGAATGGTTTAGAGGGATATGGGGCAAATTGTGGCAGATGGGGCTAGATTAGTTTAGGATACCTGGTTAGCATGGATGAGTTGGATCGAGTGCTCTGCTTTAATGCTGTACTGCTCCATGACTCAATGACTCAGTGATTAAAAATGGAGGTCTTCTTGGAAATTGTTCTTCCAGCTTTGGTGATCAGTGCTCAGTCATTTCAAGTGGGGTTCCAAGATAAACACATGGAAGATCAGATGGGAGATGGATGGTTTACTCCATGAAGTGCAGGACATTGTGAAGTTGGACATTTATGGGTTGCATTTGATATGTCATAATAATCAGGTGTGAATATCAATATGTGGGAGATTCTATTGCTAGATGATACAATAGGGTCGATTGTGATATGATTGAAGTTCATTCTGATCCAAATCAGAATTGTTTTATTTTCCCATTTTCACATTTTGTATAGATTGGGATTTTGTGTACGGCTTATGTACTGCGACATGGGAAAGGTAGTTTTAGACAAGTAATTTAAGATATCACTTCGAATGGTTAACACTGTGTTAATTGCTGCCAGTTTATGAATATTATTCTTTTAGATGTCTTCAACTTTCATATTGTTTGCCTCCACCAAGAAGGTTGAATTAATTCTGCATGGATATTTAAGTTGGCTCAGTTTTACATTTATCCTTGTTTCAAATGACAGTTTTGAGACTTAGACATTGAAAGTTTCGTTTTTAACGTAGCACATTATGAATTCTTTCAATTTATGAAACCACCAATCTCTTCTTTGATCACAAGCATTTTTGCTGACTCCATGTCAGTCATGAGCTGATTTAAAGTCACATTGACATTTTAATTTGACATATTTTATTTTAGGTACCAAGACCTGAACTGTATCTGCTTTAAAAATATTGTTACCACTCTGGTCAAGTGATGTGAATCCAGCAGCGACTATCTCATCTATATTCTTACCAAAGTGTGTCCACCATCTGCAAAGCACAAAGCAGAAGCTGATGGAATACTGCCCATTTGCCTGGGTGAGTGCAGCTCCAGAAACACTGAAGGAACTTAGCACCATCAAGGTCAAATGGTCCTTTTGATTAACACCCTGTGCACCAATGTAAGCATTCCTGCCTGCACCATCAACACACAGCAGCTTTGGTGTGTAGAATGTAGAAGAATGGATAAAGCTTCTTGCCAACCCTCCTTCAGTAGAATACTCTAAACCCACAATATCGACCACCGCATGTGTGTACAAGGTCAGCAGATACATGGCAACACTACCACCAACAAGTTACCTTCAAATTCTGATTTTGAATGAAATAGCTGTCGTGGAAATTAAATTGACTTGACTCAAGTATTAGCAAGAGCAAAGAAAAGAGCTTTATTTTAAATTCTGCAGAATTGACTCCATTACACGAAGCCAGATGCCTCAACGTAAGGACGACTGAGCATTGTTTAGATGCTTGCCTTATACTGTTTCTTATCATGCTCTCAAGGCCAAAGACTGGGAGAACTCAACGTGTTATTCTCTCATCCCCTGGTCTTAGACAGAACAGTGCTTCAGCTTTTGCTGAGTTCGACTATCACAAGGTCGAGTTGAATGTTTACAGAATTCAAACAGAGATAAGCTGACTGCAAACTTTCATCAAAGCATCGTTTACAAAGCATTCTCTTTTAAATTTCACAGTAAACGGATAATTAATTTCTCAGTAAATGGATAATTTTCCATTACAATAGGCTATTCCTTCATTATCACTTAATCAAAATCCTGGAAAAATTCTTCTTATGACACTAGAGAAACATCAAAGATAGGAGCAGGAGAAAGGCATTCAATCTCTCAGGCTGGCTCTGCCATTCATGACAATCATGGCTGATCACTGAGCTCGATGCCCCAATCCCACTCTTCCCCCTTTTGCTTGAACCCTTTAGCTACATGAGCCTATATCAATCAACTTCTTGCAAACACACAATTTTTTGGCCTCAGCTACTTTCTGTGGTACTGAGTTCCATAGGCTCCCCGCTCTCTGGGTGAAGAGACTTGTTCTCATCTCAGTCCGGAAAGATTTCCCTCTTATCTGTAAATACAATTGCTCTGTACTGCTCCATAATTCCTGTATCTAACCTGTCTAGTTTTCTTAGATTTTCAGAGGTTTTGAATTGATCATCCTCATTCCTTGAAACTCCACTGAAGACAATTCTAACTGACTCAATCTCCCTCAGTTCCTTCCTCTCCAACAGACCCATCCAGTCCCTCTCCAGCAATACCCTCCTCTGCCTCGCCGAACTGGTCCTCGTCCTCAACAACTTTTCCTTTATTTCCTCCCATTTCCTTCAAATCAAGGGGGTGGCCATGGTGACTCATATTGGTCTCAGCTATACCTTCCTCTACACCTGCGATGTCGAACAGTCCCTCTTCAGTACCGACACAGGCATTGTACTCCTACTCTTCCGCCGTTACATCGATGACTGCATCAGTGCAGCGTCCTGCACCCAGGCTAAACTGGAGCAATTCATCAACTGAACCCACAGCTTCCACCCTGCCCGGTCCATCTCAGACACCTCCCTCCCCTTTCTTGTGTGTGCCATTTCCATTTCCGGTGACAGTCTCCAGATGGACGTTTAGTATAAAACTACAGACTCCCATAACTACCTGGACTACACACCTCCTCCTACTCAGCATCATAAAAGCACGTCACCACATTCTGCCAATTCCTCTGACTCCACCACACCTGCACAGATGAGGAGACATTCCACTCACGACCATCCCAGATGTCCACCTATTTTGAATAATGTGCTTTTTCTGCATTCATCATCGAGGCAGCCCTTCACCACACACCTCCATCCCCATTCCACTGCTCTAAATGCATAAAGATAGAGTCCTGCTTATCCTCACCTACTTCCCCACCAGTCTGTGTATCCAATGCATCACCCGTAAACACATCCACTGACTCCAACTAGACCCCACCACCAAGAACATCTTCCCCTCCCCACCCTCTCTGCTTTCTGCAATTACCTTTCCCTTTGACGGTCCTTGGTTTGTGCCACTCTCCCCATCAACCTCCCTGAACCACAGGTACCGTCCCCTGCAACCAGAAAAGGTGAAAATCCTGCCAGCACACCACCATCCCCAACTGCCATTGAAGTCCTAAACAGACCTTCCAGGTGAGACAGAGGTTCACCTGTCTCTCCTCCAATCTAGTTTACTGCCTCAGGTGCTCCCAATGTCGTCTTCCCTACATCGAGGAAACCGAATGTAAACTTCGGAAACTGTTCACCGAGCATTGCAGCTCGGCCCGCAAGGGCCGACCGGACCTCCCAGGCACCGCCCATTTCAATTCCCCTTCCCACTCCATTTCCAACATGAGAATCCATGACCTTCTCCATTGTCACAACGAACCACACCGCAAATGAGAGGAACAACACCCCATCTTCTGTCTGGGCAGTTTACAGCCCGGAGGACTCAAAGTTGAGTTCTCCAATTTCAAATAACTTTCCATGCAATCTCTGACTCCCTTCCCAGCGCCACCTTCCCTTCCCTTCTATTGCTCTCTTCCTCCAAACAGATGCATTCCTCCCATTGAACAACCAGGTACCCTCTACGTGTCTTCACCTAACCCCGCTTTGCCACCCCGCACCCTCCACTCCCTTTCTTTGCAGCTACCCTACACGCACCTCCAGTTCTGAAGAAGAGTTACATCAGAAACATACACTCCTCCACCTCCTGATGCTGCCTGCCTTGCTGTGTTCTTCCAGCCTCCTGTCTGTCTACTTTGGATTCCTGCATCTGCAGGTTTGTTTTCGTCTCTAACCAATCCTGCCATCCCAGGAATTGATTTGGAAAGCCTTCACTGCACATTCTCAATAGCAATCATATCCTTTCACAAATAAAGAAACCAAATATGCAGGCAATATTCCAGGTGAGAGCTGACCATTGTCCAATATAATTGCAGCAAGAAATCCTTAGTCCAGTACTACAATCCTCTCACTCTGAAGACCAACGTAGAGTTCAGTTTTTTTTACTGCCTGCTGCACTTGTGGGCTTAATTTCAGCGAATGGTGCAAAAGGACGCCAGGGTCTCATTGAGATTTCTCCTCTCTCAATTTGCAGTCTCTTAGATAACACTCTGCCTACATATTTTTGCTGCCAAAACATTTAACCTCACATTATCTATATTATACTGTATCTGCCATGTATTGACCCGCTCACTCAGCTGTCCATATCACACTGTAACATCTCTGCATTCGACTTACAGCTCACTCTTCCATCCATGTTTGTACCATCTGCAAATTTTGAAATATTACATTCAGCTCCCTCATCTAAATCATTAACATCTGTTGTGCATAGCTGGGGTTCTAGTGCCATGCCCTGTGTTACCCAACTAGTCAAGGCCTGCCATTCAGAAAAGTACATCTTATTTCTAATTTTGTGTTTTCTGTCTCGAAACAGTTTCCTATCCACCTCAATACACTATCCTCAATATCATGTACTTTGCTTTTACACATTAATTTTTATGTGGGACTTCATCGAAAGACTCTTGGAAGTCCAAATAAACCAGATCCACTGGGTCCTCCAATCAACGCTATTGGTTACATTCCACAAGGCTTTCAGTAGATTTGTCCAGAATGAGTTCCTTTTTGCAAATCTGTGCTGATTGTATCACATTCTATAGTGCTTTCTATCTTCCGAGCTATAATGACCCTTCAACGGACTCGAGCATTTCTCACTACTGAGATAATTATGATCCCTGTTTTCTTTCTTGCTCACTTTTTAAACAGTCGGGTTACATTTGTTATCCTCCAGTCTGTAGGAACAAAAACAAAATTTGCTGGAATAGCTCAGCAAGTCTGGCAGCATCTGCGCAGAGAAATTAGAATTAACATTTTGTATTGACAGATGCACAATTCCTAGGAAGGGTCACTCAACCTGAAACGTTAACTCTGAATTCTCTCCACAGATGCTGCCAGACCTGAAGAGCTTTTCTAGCAATGTCTGTTTTTAATTTTGATTTATGGCATCTGCAGTTCTTTTCCTTTTTTTTCACCAACCTGTAGGAACTGTTCTAGAGTCTAAACCCTCATGCAAAATGACTACCAATGTATCTATTATTTCTAGGGTCTCTTCTTTAAGTACAGAAGAGCCTCCATTATCCAAGCATTGATTATCCGAATTGTGAATTATCCCAACAAGATTGAAAGGTCCTGATGCTTGGGTAAACTGTATTATCCAACATTCAAATATCTGTACATTTGAATATCCGAACAAAATATTCCCCGCCCATTTTGTTCAAATAATCGAGGTTCCTCTGCACTTGGGATGGAAATTATTGGACCCTGGCCCTTTATCAGCCTTCAATCCCATCACATTCTCGAACACAATTTCTCTACAAATGCATATTTGTTCCCGTTCCTCCCTCGTACAAAATTGTGGGCTCCGTCTCATTTCCCTATTTCATATATTCCTTGTTCAAAATTACAAATGCACCAGTTTATAACTGTAAGTTTCTCCCAACAGTAGTTTTTAAATCTCTTTTTCCTTGCATGCCCATAGAAATTGTTACAGAAAGCTTCCTCTCATTCTCTATTTTCCCGATCTTAATCAAACGCTTAAATCTCCATTGCTAATTTCTAAACTGTTCCCAATCCTCAGGACTATTGCTTTCCTTTGCCAATTTGTATGCCTACCTTTTGCACCTCACACCCTCTACCTTCCCCCATAAGCCACGGTTTGGCCATTGTTCTCTTTGTTGTCTTGCAACAATCAAGAATAAATAATTTTTGTGGTTCACCCATTTGTTCCTTGAATGTTTGCCATTGCCTCTCAACTGTCATTCCTTTCTGTAAACATGGCAGATGGAGTGCAATGTTAATAAATCTGAAGTCATGCTTCTTTGTAGGAATAACAGTAAAAAGACTATTACTTGAACGGTCAAACAATTACAGAATACTGCTGTGCAGCAGGACCTGGGTGTCCTTGTGCATGAATCACAGAAGGCTGGTTTTCAGGGGCAAGTGGTAATTAAGAATGCAAATGGATTTTTTTCCCTCTTTGCTAAAGCGATTGAGTTTAACAGCAGGGAGTTTATATTGCAGCTGTATAGGGTGAACCTTTGGTCTCCTTACTTGAGAAAGGATATACTGCCACTGGATGGGGCGTGGAGGAGGTTCACTTGGTTGATTCAGGAGTTGAGGGGTTTGGTTTATGAGAGACTGAGCAGACTGAGATCACATTCATTAGAATTTAGAGGAATGAGGAGGGATATTCTAGACACATATGAAATTAAGAAGGGAATGGATAAGATAGAAGTAGAGATGATGTTTCCCCCTGACAGGAAATTAGGACACGGGGTATAGCTTCAAAATTGGGGGGAGCAGACTTTGGACTGAACTGAAAAGGAACTTTTTCACCCAGAGGGTTGTGAACCTATGGAATTCCCTTCCCAGTGAGGTAGTTGTGGCTTCCTCAGTAAATGCTTTTAAAGCTAAGAGAGATAATGTTTTGAACAGCAAAGGAAGGAAGGATCATGGTGAGAAGGTGGGTAAGTGAAGCTGTGGCCATGAAAACATCAGTCCTGATCTTATTGAATGGCGGAGCAGGCTCGAAGGGCCGAGTGGTCTCCTCCTGCTCCTCGTTCTTATGTCCATATTTAAGCTCTCCCAATCCATCGTAGCTAAACACATGGCTCATTCCATTGTAGTTTCCCTGATTAAGATTCAGGACTCTAGCCTCAAAGTCAACTCGCCCACATTGCAAGTTGATGAAGTGTTCACCTGTATGTTTGTGTACCTTGACCAGTGGGCCAAGAAGATCACTGACCACCACCTTCTCAAGAATACTGAGGAGTGGGCAGCATCTCCTGGCTTTACCATGGATGCCCTGATCTCAGGAAAGGATGAAATGAATATATTGAGGCTACTTATGAAATCAGCCCTGCTTCCTATAGAACATTCTACAGATATTCACATATATGCTTTGCAAAATGTCCTTTTCTCTCTGCCTTATATTTCTGTGATCCAAGTCCACATTAAATATTCCTGCACTCTGTTCTTTTACCATTTAATTTCTGGTCTGTTTGTTCAGAAGACTGTAAGTAATCTCAATCTAATTACATCCTTGGAGGATTTGGTTGCAATGCATATAGACACTTTGAGCTGGTGACAGTTTAAGTCAAGTTTGGAATATTTCATACGGAAAATGAAGTATCCTTTCAGCGTCGTACCAATAATCCCTGACATTGATGTCATTTTCTGCCCTGTACTTGTAGCTGTTGCAGTGTCTGGTAAGTAATGTCCATCCACATTTGTGTAACTGGTCAATCATTTCTGTTTTGAATGTAATCAATAATCTTGACAAGAATGGTGCTCAAAACAATGCCACTAATGAGAATTGTTTCTCTTCCTAAACTGTTCATTCAATCTTACTTCTACACTATTCGAACTCAGCTGTGAACCAGTTGTGAACCTTGTCAAATCTAATGTAGTAAATCAACAAAATGGTCAAACAGTGTAAATACTCGATGGTGATTGATTAAACATGGAAATATGAAACTTTGTGAATTGAGCCAACTTGTAGCATGTTTCTTTACTGACTGAAGACAAAAGATTGGGGGACTTGAATGATAAAGAAACATGATAGAGTTCATAATTCAGGGATCATTGGCAATTGTTTTATTGTTTGGTGGTGATTATGCTGAAAAGCAATTTCCACAGTTTGGAGATTCCTGCCTTGGATCACAGATGTCAGTAAAGTTAATACCATGAACTACTTAGTCATAATCTTATCCAGGATCTCCAGACTCAAGTCTGGACAACTCATTTTCCTATCTTCTTATGTCTTGAACAAAGTATTCACTATTACTTTTATTCTGTCGCGGATCATGGATGTTGCTGACTGGCCATCGATTGCCCATCCATAGTTTCCATTGAGAAGGTACTGATAAGCTACTTTCTTGAACCACAACAGACCATGTGTTGTAGGTACACACATAATTGCGAGTTCTAGGATTTTGACCCACCAACACAGCAGGAAAAGTGATATGTTTCTAAGTTAAGATGGTGAGTGGTTTGATCATGGACTTACAGATGCTAGCATTCACATGTATCTGTTGCCCTCATGGCTCCAGATCGAAGTGTTCGTGAGTGGTGCTGCCTCTGGATAAAGGACATATCTGTCTGCATGGTATCTTGTAGGTAGTACATACTGCAGCTACAATGTGTTGGTGATGGAAGGTGTGAATACTTGTGGACGTGGTGCCAGACAAGGAGTCTGCTTTCTCCTGGATGTTGTCAATCTTCTTCACCTGCACGATGCAGCTGCAACTACCAAGGAAAGTGGGTAGTGTTTCATCATAATCCTGCATTGTAGATGTTAGACAGGCATTGGGTTTGAGGAAGTGAATTATTCAGGGCAGTATTCCAAGCTTTTTATTTGCTGTTGCAGCCATTGCATTTCCAGTGCGTCCGATTGAGTTGACAGTAGGGAATTCAGTGATAGTAATGTTATTAGAGTCAAAGAGTTATAGAGATGTGCAGCATGGAAACAGAATCTTCGATCCAACTCGTCCATACTGACGAGATATCTTCGAAGAATCTAGTCCCATTTGCCAGCTTTTGCCTATGCCCCTCTAACCTCTTCCGCTTCATGTATCCATCCAGATGCCTTTTGAAAAATGTTGTCATTGCATCAGTCAACACTACTTCCTCTGGCAGCTCATTCCATACACCTACCACCCTCTGTATGAAAAAGTTGCCCCATCAGTCCATTATAAATCTTTTCCTTCTAAACCCTAAACTGATGCCCTCAAGTTTTGGGCTCTCCCACCTCGGGTTAACACCTTGTCTATTTACCCTATGCATTCTCCTCATAATTTTATAAACCTCCATGAATTCACCCATCAGTCGGTGATGCTCCATGGAATATAGCCCCAGTCTATTCAGCCTCTCCCTATAACTTAAATCCTCCAATGCTGGCAACATCCTTGTAAATCTTTTCTGAACTCTTTCAAGTTTCACAACATCTTTCCTATTGCATGGAGAACAGAACTGCCCTCAGTGTTCTAAAAGTAGCCTAACCAATGTTATGCATAGCTGGAACATGACCTTGCAATTTAAGTACTCGATGTATTGACCAATGAAGGCAAAATTGTTTCTAATTGAAATGGTCATTGAATGGTTACAGTTTACTTTGCACTTCTGAACTTTTATTGATCATTGATCAAGAAGCTGAAGATGCTTGGGTCAAGGGCATTACTCTGAAAAACACCATCAGACCATGAGACAAGGGAGCAGAAAATAAGCCATTCAGCCCATCTAGTCTACTCCACTACTCAATCATAGCTAATACGTTTCTGATCCCCATTCTCCTGCCTTCTCCTATTAACCTTAATCTCTTTGACAATCAAGAACCTGTCCATTACGATCTTACAAACACTCAATGAGCTGGCCTCCACAGCCTTCTGTGGCAGTGAATTCCATACATTCACCATTCTCTGGCTGAAGACGTTTCTCCTGATATAAAATGTCTTCCCTTTACTCTAATCTGTGGCCTCAAGTCCTAGTCTGTCCTCCCAATGGAAACATCTTTCCAACATCCACTCTGCCAAGGCCATTCAGTATTCTGTAAGCGTCAATTAGATGCCCCTTCATCCTTCTAAATTCCACTGAGTATAAACCCAGGGTCCTCAAACATTTCTCATATGTTAGGTTTTTTTTAATTCCTCAGAACATTCCCATGAAACTCCTCTGTACACACTCCAGGGTCGGAATCCTTCTTGAGATTTGGGGCCCAAAACTGCACACTACTCCAAATGTCACCTGACCATAGCCTTATAGAGCTTCAGATGTACATCCCTGCTTTTATGTTCAAGTCCTCTCACAATAACTGACATCATTGTATTTGCCTCTCTAACTACTGACTCAACCTCCAAGTTTATCTTAAGAGATTCCTGGACGAGAGCTCCCAAGTCTCTTTGCACTTCAGACTTCTGAATTTTCTCCCCATTTAGAAAATAGTCCATGCCTGTATTCTTTCTACCAAAGTGCGTGACCTCACTTTCTCGCACGGTATTCCATCTGCTACTTGTTTGCTCACTCTCCTAATCTGTCGAAGTCATTCTGCATCCTCACCATCTCCTCAATGCTATCTGTTCCTCTACCTATCTTTTTATCATCTGCACACCTCGTCAGAATGCCCTCAGTTCCTACATTTGGATCGTTAATGTATAAAGTGAAAAGTTGAGATCCCAACACTGAGCCTTGCGGAACATCACAAACCATTGGATTTCATCCTGAGAAGGATCCTTTTATCCCCACTCTCTGCTTTCTGATAGGCAGCCAATCTAGCACCTCACCTCTAACACCATGTCCCCTTATCTTACTCAGTAGTCTCTAGTGCAGCACCTTGTAAAAACCCTTCTTGAAGTTCTTGTTGATAACATCCGTTGTCTTTCCTTTGTCCAACCTGCTCATTACTTCCCAAAATAATTCTAACAGGTTTGACAGGCATGACCTCCCTTTGATGAAACCTTGCTGACTGTGCCCTATTTTACCATATACTTCCAAGTATTCAAAAATCTCATCCTTCAGAATGGATTCCAGGATCTTACCCATAACCCAGTTTTGGCTGTTCGGTCTGTAATTTCCTGTGTTTTGTCGTAGTTCCTTTTTAAACAGGCGTGTCAGATTAGTGATTTTCCAGCTTTCTGGGTCCCTCCCTGATTCCAGCATTTCCTGAACGATCATCAGTAATGGCTCCACTATCTCTTCAGCTATCTCCCTTAGAACTCTGGGGTGTAGTCCATCTGATTCAGATCATTCTGATCATTCAGACCTTCAGGTCATTCAGTTTTTCTAGCACATTCCCTTTGGTGATGGCAACCATACTCAGCTCTGCCCTCTCAGTCTGTTGAATCTTTAGGAAATTACTCGTGTATTCCAACATGAAGACTGACATGAAGTCATTATTCAGTTCCTCAGTCGTTTTGCTGTTCCCCACTGTGATCTCTCCATTACCATTTTCCAGCAGATCAATGTCCACTTTTCCCTCCCTTTCACCATTTTTATAACTAAAGAAACTCTTACCATCTTATTTTATATTAGTGGCTAGCTTACCATAATATTTGATCTTCTCGGTCCCTTCTCCTTTTTTTGTTTCCCTCTGTTGGACTTCGCAAGATTCTCAATCTTCTGGTTTTCCCGCAGCCTTTGCAAATATGCTTTCTATTTTGGTTCTATGCTATCCCTGACTTCCCTAGTCAGCTATGGTTACCTCATCCTCCCTGTACCATGCTTCTTTTTCCTTGGGATGAATCTCTGCTGTTTCTCCTGAATTACTCCCAGAAGCCCCTGCCATCTCTGTTCCACTGCCTTTCTTGTTTGGCACCTCTCCCAGTCAATTCTACCCAGCTCCCCTTCTCTGTTGCCTTTATTCAGCTGTAATACCATTACCTCTGATTCTAACTCCTCCCTCTCAAGTTGCAGAGTAAATTCAATCATGTTATGATCATTGCCTCCGAAGGGTTCCTTCACCTTAAGCTCCCTGATGAAACCGAGCTCATTACTCAACAATACATCCACTATTGCCTGTTCCCTCGTGGGATCTACCAGAAAATGTTCCTAAAAGCCGCGTCATGGATGTTTGCCAAATTCCTTTTCTTACAATCTACGACACATCTGATTTTCCCATTCCACCTACAGATTGGAATCCCTTATGATCACTGTCACTTTGCCTTTCCTGTACATCTTTCTATCTCCTGGTGTATCTTGTACCCCAGCTGCTGGCTACTGTTTGGAGTCTTGTACATAACTCCAACTATGGCTGTTTTACCTTTGCCATTTCTCGATTCTGCCCACACAGATTCTGCACTATCTTACCCCACATTATTTCGTATTCTTGATTTAATTTCAATTCTTACTCAGAAAGTAAACACCTTTGCACACCTACCTACCTTTTCGATCGGATATATATATATATATATATATCCTTGAATATTCAGTTCCCAATCCTGATTGCCTCACGGCTCTGAGACGCCCGCCACATCTTACCTGCCACTTCGATCTGTGCCATAATCTCATTTCCCTTATTCCTTACAATGCCTGCATTCAGATATAGCACCTTCCGTCCTGTATTAAGCATCATTCGAATCATTGTCATTCGTTTGTCCAGTGTTGCTTGCAGTTTGATTGTTAATACTTTCCAAACATGCTGCCCTCATAGTTTTAATAACCTGGTCCGAGTTCTGCATTCTTACCTCTCCTTTAATGTGTGTTTTCTAATTTCCCCGAGAATTGAACCCTCCTCCCCCTCCCCCAATTAGCTTAAAACCCTTCCACTGCCCTAGTTATATGATTCAGTCGGACTCTGGTCCCAGCACGGTTCAGATGAAGACCATCACATTGGAACAGGTGCCTTCTTCCCCAGTACTGGTGCCAGTGTCCCATGAATACAAACCCTTTTCTCCCACACCATTCTTTAAGCCACATATTTTTGTTGGCCCTGTGCCAATTAAATCATGGCTCAGGTAATTATCCAGAGAGTATTATCCGTTTGGGTCTGGTTTTTAGTTTAGCTCCAATCTCTTCATACTCCCTTAGCAGAACATCGTGCCCTTGTTTTATCGATGTTGTTGGTACCGACGTGGACAACGACCACTGGATCTTTACCCTCCTATCCCAAGTTCCTCTGATGCCCAGATGAGATATCCTGAAGCTGAGCCCGAACACCAGGCAGGCAGCCTCTCGATCCTGGTCACAAGAAAAATGTCTTTGCCTCTAACTACACTGTCCCCAATTCCATAAACATTTCTTCCTCTCCCCCAACTTAAATGGCTCTTTGCACCACAGTGCTGTGGTCAGTTGCCTCATCATCTCTGCTGTCTCCATTACCGTCCACAGAGAGAGATAAAAACTCTTGAACCTGTTGGATAAGGAAAGAGGCTGAGACTCTTGCATCTCCACCTCCTGGATCCCACTACCTGCCTCTCCCACAGCCACACCCTCCTGTCCATGACCACTGGCTGAATCGAGTAGTTAGTCTCAAGAATGTGACTGTCTCCTGAAACACAGCATCTCGCTAACACTCCCCCTCCCTGATGTGTTACAATGTTTGAAGCTCAGACTAACCCCTCGACTCTGAATCGGAGTCCCACCAGAACCAGCATTTAAAACAGACATGGTCACTGGGAACCACAATGGTGTCCACCAGCTCCCACATCATGCAGGAACAAACCATCACCTGACCCTCCATCCTTATTTTATTTGAAGAGTTTTGAATTTGTTTTCTTTTAATTTTTAACTGCTTCTGCATCTCTGCTAACACAAGTTGTAACCAACAAATAAGTTTCAGAGATGTCCTGGAGCTGAGATGATTGACTTCCAACAACCACAATCATTTCCCTATGTTCTAGGTATGCATATAACCAGCGTAGCGTTTGTTTACAGATACCACCATTGATTCCAGTTTTGCTTTGGCTCTTAATGCCATACTTGATCAAATGCAGCCTTGATGTCAAAGGTTATCACTCTTACCTCACCTTTGGAATTATGCTCTTTTATCCATGCTTGAAGCAAGGCTGGGATGATGTCAGGAGCTGGATGGCCCTGGCACAACCCAAACTGAGCATCAGTCAGCAGGTTATTGCTGAGCAGGTGTTGCTTTATCGCACTGTTGGTGACATCTTCTATCACTTTTGAAAATGGACTGATGGGGCTGTGATTGGCTGGGTTTGATTTTTCTGCATTTTGCATGCAGGACTCAAATAGACAATTTTCCACATGGTCAAGTAGATGCCAGTGTTGTAACTGAACTGGAACAGCTTGGCGATGATGATGTTCTGATTCTTTGGACGATGCACTGCCTCCAATTTTTTTTTAGATATTGGGTGGAATGAATTAAATTGACTGAAGACATCTGAATGCTGGGAACCTCTGGAACAGGCCGACATAGATCATCTACTTGGCATTTCTGCATGCGCATTGTTTGAATACTTCAGATTTACCTTTTACACTGATGAGCTGGACTCTTCCATAATTGAGGATGGGGGCATTTGTGTCGATTCTGACTTCTCCAGTGAGTTGTTAATTTTCCATTGCAATGCACAGTGGCTCAGTGGTTAGCAGTGCTGCCTCACAGCGCCAGGGACCTGGGTTCGATTCCACCCTCGGGTGACTCTCTGTGTGAAGTTTGTGCATTCTTCCCACAGCTGCATGGGTTTCCTCCGGTTATACCGGTTCCCGCCCATAATCCAAAGGTGTGCATGTTGGTTGAATTGGCCATGCAAAATTGCCCAGTTTTCACGGATGTATGGGTTAGGGGCAAGTGTTGAGTAATAGGGTAGCGAAATTGATCTGGATTGGTTACTCTTTAGAGGATCGATGTGGAATTGTTTTCACACTGTAGGGATTCTATTATGACTGCGTTTCTATGATTACTGCATATGGCATAACACTGAAGAGCTTAGATCTGTGGCACTGGTTATGGGATTGCTCAGCTCTTTCTCTCACTTGCTGCTTATCCTGTTTGGCATACCATTAATCCTGTTTGGTACCTTCGCCAGTTTGACAACTCATTTTTATTGATGGTACGACTCCTAACATGCCCTCTGGCAATCTCCATTGAACTCGGATCAATCCCCTGGCTGGATGGAAATGGTTGAGTGGGGTAAATGCTGGGCCATGAAGTTGCAGTTTGTGTTAGAGTATGATTCAGCTCCTGTTCGCTCTCAGTGCCCAGACTTGAGTTGCTAGATTTGTTTAAAGTCTGTCTCATTTAGCATGATGATGGTGCCACATAACACGCTGGAGGGTGCTCTCAATATGAAGGTGGAACTTTGTTTCCACAAGGACCTCATGGTCATCACTCTTACAGATACTGTCATGGACCAACGCATCTACAGCCAGCAGAATTGAAAGGATGTGGTCAAATCCATTTTTCCCTCTTGTTGGCTCCTTCAGCAACCACCGCAGAGGAAGTTGAGCTGCTATGCCCTTTCGGACCCAAACAGCCACTCTTTTGTGATGTGCATTGACATTCCTCAACCTGAGTGCATTTTGTGTACTTGCCACCTTCAGTGCTTCCTTCAAGTGTTAATCATTGTGAGGAGATACTGCTTCATCAGTTGAGTGAGAACAATACATGGTAAGTAATAAGAGGTTTCCTTGCCCATTTTTAATCTGATTCTCTGAGACTTCAAGTTATCCAGAGTCAACATTGAGGGCTCTTTCCAAACTATATACCAGTATCATATACTCTCATAGATGTGTTGCTGGTCAGACAGGACAGGACCTCGGATGATGATGGAGATATCTGGGACATTGACTGCAATACAGTATCTGAGGAGTGTTCAGGCATGAGTTCTTGATATTGATATTACTTTAATTTCACACAATTGGATTATAAAAGTCTCTTATTTCAAAAACGTTTCTTGTGAGAAAACCAAGTGTAGAAACAGATGTAATTATCAATTTTTTGATGCAGAAACTTTAACATAAGATGTGGTCAAACTCATGTACGACATCTGTTCATCTGGTTTTATGTATTTATTACAGTTAATGTGTTGGCAATTGTGATCCTTTCCCGGGGAAGCTGTGGTCTCTCTAAGTGTATCACGCGGTACCTGATTGCAATGGCGGCAGCAGATCTCCTCGTTGTCATCACCGATGGGATGTTAAGATGGTTTATTATGTATTTCCCAGTGTCCTTCCTGGATATTACACATGTCTGTAGTTTGATTATGATGCTCATTCCTGCAACTACAATGAATTCTGTATGGTTGACTGTTGCTTTCACCTTTGATCGATTTGTGGCTATTTGCTGCCATAAGGTTAAAACAAAATATTGCACCAAAGAAACTGCAGCCGTGGTTATTGGAACAGTGAATGCGCTGAGCTGTTTAGAAAGCATTCCCTGTTTGTTCATATTCCAATCCAAATACATCTTCAATAAGCTGCCATGGTTTTGCATCATAAAACCAGAGTTTTACACTTCAATCTACTGGACATTATATGGTGTACTCCATCGCCTTCTATCTCCTTTACTGCCATTTGTTGTTATTCTTCTTTTGAACACTCTGACTGTCAGATATGTTTTAGTAGCAAGCAAAGCCCGCAGGAGACTCCAGAAGGACAGTACCAGGGAGAGACCCCGTGATCCAGAAATGGATAAACGCAGAAAATCCATAATTTTACTGTTTGCTGTCTCAGGCAGCTTCATTATTTTATGGACCCCTTATGTGATATGTTTTCTACACCAACGAATTGCAGTAATGCATAATCATTCTCCACTACCCCCAACCGCAGGTACCATCGGATACCTTGTCACTCTCCTCACTACTTGTACAAACACTTGTGTATACACCGTGACTCAGAAGCAGTTCAGAGAGCAGCTGAAAATAGTTGTGAAGCTCCCTTTCACTCTGATTCTTAGATCCATCAAATGAATGAATTTGCCTGCATTAGAATTCAATTCCATCCCCGACATCATCTTATATCAGAGCTGATCGTCCGTGGGCTCACAACACTGTGGAGCAGGGTTTTGCTCATAAATCAGAGATCAATGAAAATCTTAAATCATTTGTTACTTTCAAGGACTTATCCATTTCCCCTCTGGATTATTCTTGTAACAACCTCCACCATTCTGTCAGTCATCCAATCCATATTATATCAACTCAGTGAGAAAATATTTTGATTTCTAGACTCCTTCTCCTTCACCTTCAATCAATTCCCGATTGGGTTTCTGACTTCTACAACATGTCAGTATGAACATTTTCTTTTCATTGATGTTATCATGGTCTTGACTACTTTTGTTCAATTCATCTTGACTGACTCTGTGAAGAACAGGCCCTATTTCTACAGCCTCACTCCTGAACTGAAATTCCTCATTCCTAGTATAAGTAGTAAATCCCCTCCACAATCTCACAGAATCCTTAAATGTGTGCCTAGTGATGAACCGAAAACTGCATTCTAGGATACAATGAGAAGTAACCACAGAGACAGTGGATGTATTGGTGGTAAACTTCCGAAAATCCTTAGATTCATGAGAAGTCCCAGAAGATTGAAAAGCTACCAGTAACACTTCCATTTCAAAAGGGAAAGAGATATAAAAAATGCAACTATAGGCGAGATGTGGTTTGATTTAAACATCTATTCTGACAAATCACCTTGTATGAAATGTATAACATAGAACATTGAAGATTAGAGCGTAGTACAAGATCCTTTGGCCCTTAATGTTGCGCCAAACTGTGGAACCCATCTGAAGCCCATTTAACCTACACTATTCCATTTTCATCTCTATGTTTATACAATGATCATTTAAATGCCCGTAAACTTAGTGTGTCAACTACTGTAGCATGCAGTGCGTTATTGAATCTTCTATTCCTGAGTAAAGAAAATAGCTCTGACGTCTGCTTATATTTTTCACCCTCAACGTATAGCCCTGTCATACATTGCTATACATTGAGGGTGTATGAGCTAGTCATCACGATCCAAGGAAAAGGACTCTCACTGTCCACCCAATCTAACCCTCTGATTATCTTATATTTCTCAATTTAGTCACTTCTTAGCTTTCTTCTCTCCAACGAAAGCAGCCTCAAGTCCCTCAGCCCTTCCTCATAAGACCATCCCTCCATACCAGGGAACATCCTAGTAAATCTCCTCTGAACGCTTTACTAAGCTGCCATATCCTTCCTATAATGCGGTGAACAGAACAGCATGCAATACTCCAAGTGCGGCTGCAGCAAAGTTTTGTATAGCTGCAGCATGATGTCGTGGTTCCAACACTCAATCCCTTCACAATAAAAGCTAACACACCATATGCCTTCTTAACAACCATACCCAACCTGGCTGGCAAATTTCAGGATCTATGTACATGGACACTGAGATCTCTCTGCTCTTCTACACTACCAAGAACTTTACCATTAACCCAGTCCTCTTTGTTCCTGTTACTCCTACCAAAGTGTATCACCTTACACTTTTCCACATTAAAGTCTGCAGCTTATCCATGCTCCTCTGTAAACTGTAACATCCTTCAGCACTATTCACACTCCATCGACCTTAGTGTCATCTGCAAATTTACTAAGCCATCCGCTATGCTTTCATCCAGGTCATTTATAAAAATGCCAAATATCAGTGGCCCGAAAACAGACCCTTGCTGTACACCACCAATAACTGAACTCCAGGATGAACATTTCCCATGAACTTTCTTTCAGCTAGCCAATTTCTGACCCAAAACACGAAATTACTATCAGCCCTGAAACTCCATATTTTATAACAATAGCCTACCGTGAGGGACCTCATCAAATGCCTTACTGAAATCCATATGTACCAGATCAACCACTTTAGTCTCATCCACCTGTTTGGTCAACATCTCAAAGAGCTCAAGAAGATTTGTGAGGCACGACCTACCCTTCATAAAACCGTGTTAACTATCTCCAATCAACTTATTTCTCTCTCGATGATTGCAAATCCTCTCTTATCACCTTTTCCAACACTTTACCCACAACACAAGAAAGCATCATTGGTCTATAATTACCAGGACTGTATCTAATTACCCTTAACAAGAAGGCAACAATTACTACACTCCAGTCTTCTGGCAGTATTCCTATAGACAATTCTGACATAAAGATAAAAGCCAAAGGCTCTGCAATGTCCTCCCTGCCACCCCAGAGAAGCCAAGATAAATCCATCCAGTCCATTGCGACTTATCTATTTTCACATTCTCCAGACTCCTCCTTGTGAATGTCAATCCCATCTAATCTAATAACTTTATCTCAGTATTCTCCTCCACACCATTGTCTTTTCCCACTGTGAATACTGATAAAGAATATTCATTTAACTCTTCCCCTATCTCCTCAGACACTGCATACAACTTCCCACTTCTGTCCTTGATTGGCCCTAATTTTACGCTTATTATTCTTTCATTTCTGATATGCCTATAGAAATCTTTAGGGTTTTCCTTGACCCAGTCTAGCAACGACTTCTCATGTCCCCTCCTGGCTTTTCTTTGCTCTGTCTGCAGGTCTTTCCTGACTATCTTGCAATTCTCAACTGCCCTAACAGAGCCTTCACGTCTCGTCCTAACATAAGCCTTCTTATTCATCTTGACACCAGAACCCATTTTTATAATAAACCAAGTCTCCCTCGCTTGACCACTTCCTCCCTGCCTGACAGGCACATAATTATCAAGGATACGTCGCTGGACCTATTCAAAATCCTTCAGAAAACTCCCAGCAGTGTGACCACACTTTTCCTGTTTCTAACCTCAGCCCATACTACCTCAGTAGACAAATCCTCAGAAGTCCTTTATGCCACAGTAATACTGTCCTTGACTAACAATGCCAGAGCTCCCCCTCTTTTACCATTTTCTCTGTTCTTACTGAAACATCTAAATCCTGGACTTCAATAACCATTCCTGTCCCTGCTCTATGCATGCCTCCAAAATAGCCACAACATCGAACACCCAGGGACCAACCCAGGCTGTGATTGCAAACACCTAATTCGGGATGCTGCTGGAATTGAAGTGGACACACTTTAAAACATGTTCCTACATGCCGGTGAACTCCTGCGACCTTGAAACCTAATTTCTGAATACTCAGGTTTATTGCACATTTCTCTCTGTCTCTTCAGATGGCATGCCTTTAAGTGCAGTATTATTTTACTTCTTTGTTCGTAATGATGGAGTACATGTGACAATAAACGGATATTCCATTCTATCCTTTATTTTCTGATCCTTTTAAACACATTGTGGCTAATATTGTCAATACCAGCCATGATCTCATCGGATCAGTGTGGTAGTAGGCCATTCAGCCCATTAAGTTCACAGAAACCCTCTCAGATCCAAAACATTGGCCATGTCCCTGTGGAAACCTTGCATTCCAGTGCTGAATTCATCTAACAAACAAATCTCAAGACAGGATTTGCAATTTGACATGACCAATCCACTTAATGGGCACATCCGTGGACTATGGGATGAAACCTGAGAACCTGGAGGAAACCCATGCACTCACGGAGAGAATGCCCAAACTCTGCACAGATTGTCGCCTGAAGATGTGATCGAGCCAGGCTCCCAGGCACAGTGATGCAGGAGTGCGAACCATTGAGCCATTCCTATAAACTCTCATTCCCTGACTGATTGTATCTGATTCATATGCAGCAAGATACAGTGAAAAGTATTGTATTGCATGCTAAACAGGCAAGTCGTATCTTACATATATATCTCAGACTAATAGAACAGAATGCAGAATATTGTGTTACAGCCACAGAATGGATACAGAGAACTTTGAGAGATTTGTAACTCAGGTTGAGGTTCTGGATGGTTCCTGTTCTTTTCCTCAGTTAGTGGAAGATGTGTTAGTTACCCACAAACCCGCCAGCACATTAGAACAGCAGCCAATGAACTTGAAAGACCCTATTCAGACAACAAGCAAAACTAATGTCATTTGCAAAATACTGTACAAGAACTGTAACAAACACTACATTGGACAAACAGGCTGAAAACTAGACACCCAGATACATGGACACCAACTAGCCAAAAAATGACATGACTCCCTCTCACTAATATCCTTACATACAAATAAGAAAGGACATCACTTCGACTGCGTCAACACATCCATCTTAGCACAAGCCAGCAGAGACACGCAGGAGAATTCCTAGAAGCATGGCTTTACAACCGGAACTCGATCAACAGGCACATCGAATTAGACCCCATTTACCACCCCCTGAGAAAAAGAACAGGAATAACATCACCAACCCAACGAAATCTAAATATATGAATAGAGAGCAGAAATCATGAATTGTGTTTCGCCTGGAGGCCCAATGAAGATGTTACCGTATAGGGTGATGAAACGTCTGGAAATGAACCTTCCAGTTCAGCGAGAAAACCTACATCCAACACCTCAGGCTAAGAGAAAAGAATGCAGAATATTGTGTTACGGCTACGGAGAGGATGCAGAGAATGACCATTCTAATACAGAACATACAACATAGAACAGTACAGCACAGTGCAGCGCCTTCAGCCCATAATATTGTGTCAAGCATTAATCATAATCTAAGATCAACCTAACTTACGCATCCCTCAATTTACTGCTGTCCATATGCTTGTCCAGCAGTCTCTTAAATGTCCCCAGTGTCTCTGACTTTACTACCACTGCAGGCAGTGCATACCACGCACCCACCCCTCTCTGCATAAAGAAACTACGTCTGGCAGCTCCCCGATACCTTCTTCCAATCACCGTAAAATTATGACCTCTCGTGATAGCTATTTCTGCCCTGAGAACAAGTCTCTGGTTATCTGTCTATGCCTCTCATTACCATATACAGCTCTGTCAAGTTTCCTATTTTCCTTCAGTGTGAAATGCCCTAACTCACACAATCTCACTTCATAAGACAAGCCCCTGAATCCAGGCAGCATCGTATTAAATCTCATCTTCACCCTCACTGAATCAACCAGAACTGAACATAATATTCTGAGTGTGGTCTAACCAGGGTTTTATAAACTTGCAGTAAAACCTCAAGGCTCTTAAACTCAAGCCCTCAGTTAATGAAAGCCACACATGCCTTCTTAACAACCCTATCAGCTTGGCTGGCATCTTCGAAGGATCGATGTATGTGGACCACAAGTTCCTTCTGTTCCTCCACACTGTCAAGATCCTACATTTAACCCTCTCTTGCATTCAAATTTGACTTTCCAAAATGAATCACTTTACATATATCCATGTTGAACTCCATCTTTCACTTCTCAGCCAGCTCTGCATCCTGTCAATGTCTTGTTGCAGCCTGTAACAGCCCTTAACACTATCTACAACACAACCAACCTTTGTGCCATCGGTAAATTTAATAACCCACCCTTCCACTTCATCATCCATGTCATTTATGAAATCTACAAAGAACAGAGGCCCAAGAACACATCCCTGTGGGACACCACTGCTCACTGACTTCCAGGCAGAACACTTTCAATATGTTACCACTCGCTGTCATCTTTTGACCAGCCAATTCTGAATCCAGACACTCAAATGTCCCTGTATTCCATAACACCCAAATGTCTAAATGAGCTAGCATGAGGAACCTTATCAAATGCCTTACCGAAATCCATTTTCACCACATCTACTGCTCGGCCTTTGTTAACTTGTCTCATCACATCCTCAAAGAACTCAATAAGGCTTGTGAGGCATGACTTGCCTCACAAAACGTTACACTTAAAAATGTAACATTTGACTGTGAAACAAATACCTGAGCTGAATTGTTGTGTACTATAATAATTCAAGTTTATCCAATCAGTTTAAATTATGCCCCAATAAACTAAAACCCGATTGAATTTGAATTTTACTGTTTTGGCGACTTCAAACCAAAGAGGCGATCTGACGTTTTGGAGTATAAAAATCATGGACTTGGAACAAAGAGGCAAAGAGCATTAATATGGACGGCCGGCAGACCCTCTCTCTGAAAGGTACTTTCATCTATGAAAGGGTTGTGCAACAGAAGACCAAAGAAAAGTAAACAAGAAGATTAAATTAGATTAGATTCCCTACAGTGTGGATACAAAGTGGTTACCACTGATGGGCTGGTTTTGAAACTTAATTTTTTTGTAAATCTTAATCGGGTATTTTATGGGATCAGTATAATGGTGTAGAGTGGGAGGGTACAGTGTAGGAAGTTGTTATTTAATGTTCTCTTTTCTTGTAGTTAAAGAATAAATTATTAAGTTTTCTTTAAATAGAGGAATTTGGGTAGTACTTTGTCTCTCATCCTTTAACAGATTATCAGGCAAGGTGAGTTTTTCTGTGTGTATTGTTTAAATTAGCAGGTGTTTACCCTGCGTCTTAACACTGACTATCTTTACTTAAAATATGTTTTTCCAAATAAATCCTACCTCTCAAAATCTTTTCCAGTACCTTACTTACCACAGACCAAAGACCGACTGGTCTGTAATTCCCAGGGATTTGCCAATTCTCTTTCTTAAACAGTGGAACAACATTTTTCTCCCTCCAATCAGCCAGAACTAGTCCCGTGGAGAGTGAGGATGCAAAGATCATTGCCAGAAAAGCGTCAATCCAATTCCTCACTTCCCGTTGTGACCTTGGCCCAACCCTGAGGATTCATCTGTCTTGAAGCTTCTCAGAATTTCCAGCACATCCACTTTGTAACATCAGTCTGTACAAGCCTATTAACCTGGTCCAAGGTGTTCTCACTATCAACAGAGTTCCTCTTTCTTGTGAATACTGAAGCAACCTCCACCATGACTGATTGGCCCTACTCTTACTCAGAGCAATTATCTTATTCCTCCAAGTTAAATGCAGAATGCCTTTGGCTTTACCCTAATACTTCCTGCCATGGCTTTTTCGTCCCCCCTCCGAGCTGTCCACAGTTCATTTTGAGTTCTTTCTTTGATAACCTGTAAAGGTATCTAGGAATCATCTCAAGCTGTGCCAGATCCTTGCTTCCTTCTTCCTCCTGATGAGAAGCTCCTGTGCTCTTGTCCTCCAAGGCTCCTTCACCATACCATTTCTTGCCTGTTCTTGCCAGTAGGAGAAAGTTAATCAACACTTGCAACAAGTCCCCCTTAAATAGCCTCCACATTTCTGTTGTGAATTTCCTAGAGAACAATTATTCCCAACTTATGCTCCACAGCATCTGTCTAATAGCATTATGATTTCCCCTCCCCCAATTAAATACCTTCCCATACTGTCTGTTCCTGTCCCTGTCAGCAACATGCTCTCCCACCGAGACATCTGACACCTAGCCCGGCTACAACCAAATCAAATATGGCCTCCCAATAGATCTATCTACAAACTGAGTCAAATCTTTTCGTGGACACACCTGACAAAATCAGCTCAATGCAGATCTTTTGCACTAGGAAAGTTCTAATCAACATTGGGGAAGTTGAAGTCACGCATAACAACAACTCTTTTACATCGGCACTTTTCCAATATCTGCTGTCCAATCTGTTCTTCTATCTCTCTGCTGCTATTGGGGAGTCGATGGAAAATACCCAGTAAAGTGACTGCTCCTTTCTGTTATTGACTTCCAACCACATTGACTCAGTAGACTCAACAACCTCCTTTTCTGCAGCTGTGATGCATTCTCTAATTAGCAATACTACTCCCTCTTCTCTTTTAGCCCCTTCACTTTTCGTTTTAAACGGTCTAAACCCTGCAACATCCAGTAATGATTCCTGCCCCTATGAAATCGATGTCTCCGTATGGCCACAACATCGAAATTCCAAGTACTGATTCATGCTCTAAGTTCATTACTCTTATTCCTGATACTCCTTGCATTGAAACCGGCACATTTTCACCCATCCCCTTGCCCTATCAACTATGCATCCTTCCTGTCTGACTTTCTGCATTCTATTTCTGCCCATTCAACATCTACCCTTCCTCTGATCTGTAGCTCCACTTCCACTTCCCCCACCAACCCCCCCACCCCACACACCCCACCCCACGCCAAACAAGCTTAAAATCTCCCAAAGTGCTCCAGCAGATCTCCCGCCATGGACATTGATGCCCCTCCAGTCGAAGTGCAACCCGCCCGTCATGTACAGGCCCTGCCTTCTCCAGAAGGTAATCTAATGGCCTGCATATGTGAAGACCTCCCTCCCACACCCTCCCTGTAGAAACGCATTTAGCTGCGCTCAATCCCTGTTCCTCGCCTCAATTTCATGTGGCTCCAGTAATCCTGAGATTACTACTCTGCTCGTCCTGCTTTTTAGTTTCCATCCTCACTCCCTGAGATCCTCATCCCTGTCCCTGGCTATGGCATTGATGCAAATGTGTTGCTGGTCAAAGCACAGCAGGTTAGGCAGCATCTCAGGAATAGAGAATTCAACGTTTCGAGCATAAGCCCTTCATCAGGAATAAGCATTGATGCCAATGTGCATTCTGACTTCTGGCTGCTCTCCCTCCCCCTTCAGATCAGTACATACGCAGTGTTAATTTTCTTTAAAAAATGATTTTTAAGATGGTAAACCTCTCACATACTATTCATTAAAATTAAATGGAAGAAAATCCCCCAAAAAGCTGGAAAATACCTTCCAATTAGTCAGTCCAGCTAGTCCCAGATCCTGTGCAGTAAAATACGTACATTGTTACATCCCAACCAGAGGTAAAACAAAAAGGTAAAAGACCAAGATTAGCTTTGGAGAAAAACCTTATTTGGAATTCCTCGCGGATTCTCTTCAGGATTCATGCTCATCTTGTCTATTTGTCCATACAGATGAGGCATTCTTCCATCAGGCGCCTATACCTCATCTCCCACCCCACCCCCACATTAATTCAAGGCCCCAAAGGAGCCTTCTTAACCATCAATGTTTCACCTGCACTTCCACACATGCCATTTATTGTATCTGTTGCTCCCAATGTGGTCTACTTTACATTGGACAGACCAGATCCCTTCTCACTGAGCACCTCAGACAACATCTCTGGGACAGCCGCACCAAACAACACCACTGCACTGTGGCCAAAGATTTCAACTCCACCTCCCACAGTGTTGAGGGCATGCAGGCCCTGGGCCTCCTCCATCGCCATTTCCTCACCATCCGACGCCTGCAGGAAGAGCATCTTATCTTCCGCCTCGGGACCCTGCAACCCCATGGTATCCATGTAAATTGCACCAGTTTCCTTATTTACCCTCCACCCACCTTATACCAGTTCCAAACGTCCAGCTCAGCTCCGTCCTCATGATCTGTCTCACATCTCAATAGTCCTTCCCACTATCCACTCCACCTTCCCCTCCGAACTATCACCTTTATCATCAACTTCAGCCACCTATTGCACTCTCAGCCACCTTTCTCCCCAGCTGCAGCCCCACCAATTTATCTCTCCACCCCCGAGACTCCCAGCCTCAGTCCTGATGAAGATCTTTTGCCCAAAACGTTGATTTTCCTGCTCCTCAGATGCTGTCTGAACTTCTGTTCTTTTCGAGCACTACTCTACACATAACTCTACCACCCAGCATCTGCAGTACCCATTTCCGCCTAACAAACTTAGTTACACATCTTCACTGAAAATGGAATTGTTGAGAGTTGGAATTGTTGCATTTATTGTCATGTGTAAACCGTCCACATCTTTGTTCATAGATGTTTGGATTCCTGAAAGCTGATTTCCAATAGTTAATCAGCTCACTCTCAGGTCCTTCTTTTCATTCCCTGAGTGGCCATAGTGAAGGAACTGTGACCAATGGCAATATCATCACGAGCAATAAATGAGACATAAGACTAGCCACAATGAATGGTGTCTCAATCTGGTTATCCTGTGTTATAACTTGTGCATTTCAAAATGAGCAATATTATCAGTATAGTGTTCCTAATAATATTGATGCTAAATTGAGTGGTCTAATAAAGGTTGTTGTTGCTACATTTATAATTTTAGAGCTCCTAAATAGCCTGAATATTAGAATCTAATTACTTGATGGTTGGACAACCCCACTCTCAGATACGTCACTATTGCCGTCAAACCAACCAGCCGTCTGCTTTGTCCTTAAAATTGGTGCCCTTTTCCTCTTTGGTAATTGTATTCAACCAGACAGCATCATTGCTGGCTGTGCTGTAGTGTGGACACTATTTGGTTCAAGGGTGGAAATTAAGAGTACAATTCCCATGTTCCAGGAAGATGGTTACTCCCCGTCTTTATCTCTTTATTCACCCAAAACAAGAAGTGATTGGAATGTTCAAAACATTCGCTAGAAAGGTTCGAGGCTTGGAAAAGGTCAACTTTACCATCACGAATTGGAAACCTGTTTTAATATTGTAGCCATTCTGCCATTGTGACTTCAAGATTAGACATCTCAGCAGGTTTGCAAGTTGGGAACTTGTGGATGCACAGTTTCATTGACAGGATGAGAATTGCACTGACCTCCATTTTCTCTAATTCTTCCGGACTGAATGCAGAAAGAGAACAGAGAGAACAGAGATGTTGCTAGCAAGTTGACATCCAGAACTTTGCTGCTTCAAAGGTTGTCTGAAACATTTGGAGCGCTATGACTCTTCTTTTGGAAACCACTGTTTGCTATTAGTTTTACTAATAGTTAGTTTGGTCCATGATCCCTCCCTTCATAATAAGGTTTGAAGTAATTATGTTCCCTGATGATTGCAAAATGTTTAGCACCATTTAGGACTCTGTAGATACTGAAGTGCAGTCCATATCCAAGTACAGCAAGACCTGCACAATATACAGGTTTGGGCTAATTTATGGCAAGTAAAATTCTTGCAAACAGTGCCAGGCAGTGAGTATTTTCAACAAGAGAAAATCTGATCATCTCCTTTTGGCATCGAGAAACCCCTCCATTTACCAGAAATTAAACTGTACAGTACCATCTGTACTTATTGCAATTCAATAATTGTAGTGTCTGAATTTCTTATTGTTCCACAGGTATAACGTTGGTGTCGGGAGAAGCAAGGCAAAATGAAGTTTGATCACAACATCTAGACTGCTCATGAGAAACAAAACAACAAAGGCAAGTGAATCTAATAGGGAGAACTAATCTCAAGCAACATAAAAATCAATCCACGATCGAGTGTTATAATTGAAGGCCCCATGTAATGTCTGTGCTCCATCCATTTCGCAGGGGCAGCTGTACACCATTTATTTTATGTTTTAGTTGATGGTTAATAAGCACTCTTCTGCGAAATTTTGTAAATGACTAAACACATGGAATAGACAATAGACAATAGACAATAGGTGCAGGAGTTGGCCATTCAGCCCTTCGAGCCTGCACCACCATTCAATATGATCATGGCTGATCATTCCTAATCAGTATCCGCTTCCTGCCTTATCTCCATAACCCTTGATTCCACTATCTTTGAGAGCTCTATCCAACTCTTTCTTAAATTAATCCAGAGACTGGACCTCCACTGCCCTCTGGGGCAGAGCATTCCACACAGCCACCACTCTCTGGGTGAAGAAGTTTCTCCTCATCTCTATCCTAAATGGTCTACCCCGTATTTTTAAGCTGTGTCCTCTGGTTCGGCACTCACCCATCAGCAGAAACATGGTTCCTGCTGACAGGGTGTCCAATCTTTTCATAATCTTATATGTCTCAATCATATCCCCTCTCAGTCTTATAAACTCAAGGGTATACAAGCCCAGTCGCTTCAGTCTTTCAGTGTAAGGTAATCCCTCCATTCCAGGAATTGACCTCGTGAACCTACGCTGCACTCCCTCAATAGCCAGAATGTCTTTCCTCAAATTTGGCGACCAGAACTGCACACAGTACTCCTGGTGTGCTCTTACCAGGGCCCTGTACAGCTGCAGAAGCACCTCTTTGCTTCTATATTCAATGCGTCTTGTTATGAAGGCCAGCATGCTATTAGCCTTCTTCACTACTTGCTGTACCTGAATTCTTGCCTTCATTGACTGGTGTACAAGAACACCCAGATCTCTCTGTACTGCCCCTTTACCTAAATTAATTCCATTGAGGTAGTAATCTGCTTTCCTGTTCTTGCCACCAAAGTGGATAACCATACATTTATCCACATTAAACTGCATCTGCCATGCATCTGCCCACTCACCTAACTGTAATCTCCTAACATCCTCATCACATTTCACCCTGCCACCCAGCTTTGTATCATCAGCAAATTTGCTAATGTTATTGCTGATACCATCATCTATATCATTAACATATATTGTAAAAAGCTGCGGTCCCAGCACGGATCCTTGTAGTACCCCACTGGTCACTGCCTGCCATTCTGAAATGGAGCCATTTATCACTACCCTTTGTTTCCTATCAGCCAACCAATTTTCAATCCAATCTCGAACTTTGCCCCCAGTACCATGCGCCCTAAGTTTACTCACTAACCTTCTATGTGGTACTTTATCGAAAGCTTTCTGAAAGTCCAGGTACACTGCATCTACTGGATCTCCCTCGTCCATCTTCAGAGTTACATCCTCAAAAAACTCCAGAAGATTAGTCAAGCACGATTTCTCCTTCATAAATCCATGCTGACTCTGTCCTATCCTGTTACTACTATCCAGATGTGCCGTAATCTCATCCTTTATAATAGACTCCAGCATCTTTCCCACCACTGAGGTCAGACTAACTGGTCTATAATTTCCTGCTTTCTCTCTTCCACCTTTCTTAAAAAGTGGTATAACATTAGCCACTCTCCAGTCCTCAGGTACCGATCCCGAATCTATCAAATTCTGGAAAATAATCACCAACGCATCCAATATTTCCCAAGCCATCTCCTTCAGTACCCTGGGATGTAGACCATCAGGCCCCGGGGCCTTATCCACCTTCAGACATAATCGTCTCTCCAACGCCAAATCCTGGCAAATACAAATTCCCTTACGTTCAGGTCCTTCAGTGACTGTTACCTCAGGGAGATTGCTTGTGTCTTCCCCAGTGAACACAGATCTGAAGTACACATTTAATTCTTCTGCCATTTCTTTGTTCCCTGTGATATATTCCCCTGTTTCTGTCTTCAAGGGCACAATTTTAGTCCTAACCATTTTTTTGCCTTGCACATACTTGAAAGAGCTTTTACTATCTTCCTTTATATTATTGGCCAGTTTACCTTCGTACCTCATTTTTCCCCTGCGTATTTCCTTCTTCGTAATCCTCTGTTGTTCTTTAAAAGCTTCCCAGTCCTCTGTTTTCCCACTTATCTTTGTTATGTTATACTTTTCCTCTTTTAACTTTATATGTTTCTTAACTTCCCTTGTCAGCCACGGCCGCCCATGTCTCCTCCTGGGATCTTTCTTCTTTTTAGGAATGAACTGATCCTGCAACTTCTGCATTATACACAGAAATATCTGCCATTGTTCCACCATGGTCATCCCTGCTAAGGTATTGCACCATTGAACTTTGACCAGCTCCTCCCTCATAGCTCCATACTTCCATTTATTCAACAGAAGTACTGTCACTTCCAACTGTACCCTCTCCCTCTCAAATTGCAGAATGAAACTTATCGTATTATGGTCACTACTTCCCAATGACTCCTTCACTTCGAGGTCCCTGACCAATTCTGGTTCATTACACAATACTAGATCCAGAATTGCCTTTTCCCTGGTCGGCTCCAGCAACAGCTGCTCTACGAATCCATCTCAGAGGCACTCCACAAAGTCTCTTCCTTGAGATCCACTTGATGAATACTTCAGCAAGGACCATTACAACTTTCAAGAGATGTTTGGAGAAATATTTGATGTGGTGAAATTTGTTGGTCAGTTTGTCGGAGTTTTCCTATAGGTTTTCCTCAAGATTTTCTTTAGATTTGGGTTGTTCGGACACTAAAGTAATGGAGATAGTCATTGTCATCACTGCCAGAATTTATTCTGATATCTATATTTAGTGTTCACTGTAAAATCCCTCATGAGTTTGCATCAGGAACCAAGCTCGACCCAATTTCTGACTAGGCTTCTATTTACAAAGCAATAAGTATGGGCCAATTCAATGCAATTATCACTGTTCCAGACTTACCTTTGTGAGGAGCAAGAAAATCTCAATCTCGGTTTGCCATTGGTGTTCATGATGCCAGTCAGTTGGGAGAGAGCCAACTGGATCCCTGAAGAAACTTAAAGCTGAGAATTGAGTTTTGAGTTATCCTTACTCTCCGTGTGTGGCCATTTGCATTCTTCCTTGATTGGTTTGTTAGTTTGGCTTCTTTCTCTCACTCTTTGTGATTATCCTATTATTACAGTCTTTTAGTTCGCACAGCAGGAGTCCAGCGCAGGGTCAAAAACCTGTCCGGGCTGCCTTCCCAGTTCCCAGTTCCCAGTTCCCAGTTCCCAGTTCCCAGTTGCTGTACTTGCTGAATCCTCAGGGTTCAGTGTACACTTCACTCACTCTAACCCCCTGCCAGCATTAAATCCCATCCAAATACTGGAGGTGTCAACAATGACCTCACATGAGGCTCAGCAGAAACCCTTCCTTTAACTGATCCATCTTGTCGGCCCGCTCAGCCTCTCTGATTGAGTGGCAAACATGTAAACAAGATCCTGACGCTGTAGCTGAGTTAAAGAGCCACCGTTTAATCTGTGACTGAATCAACCATATTCCCGACATCCTCCTGACAACACCATGTACGTGAAAGTGAGAGCTGCGAATGATGGAGATCAGAATCAAACAGTTTATTGCTGGAAAAGCACTGCTGGTCAGGCAGCATCCAAGAAGCATGAAGTCAACATAAACGCTTCATCAGGAATGTTTGTGGGGGGCGGGGGGGGGGGGGAAGCATGGGGACTGAGAGATAAATCAGACGAGATGGGGCTAGAGTAGGGGAAAGATAGCTAGGAACGCGATCGGAGATGAAGGTGGGAGTCATGGCGTGAGGCCAGAGCG
The DNA here is from genome assembly GCF_020745735.1 of Hemiscyllium ocellatum. Classification (NCBI taxonomy): domain Eukaryota; kingdom Metazoa; phylum Chordata; class Chondrichthyes; order Orectolobiformes; family Hemiscylliidae; genus Hemiscyllium; species Hemiscyllium ocellatum. Next base: position 75,296,617 of record NC_083417.1, read on the forward strand.
GAGGGTGCAAGTGGATAGGCGGGAATAAAGGTGCCTGGATAGGATGTGTTCACCAGGGTTGCCGAGTTGGACTCTGGGATGTGGGATACAGTGCTGTTAGGGGAAATTAGGAAACTGATGAAATCAACATTGATTTGATGTGGTTGCAGGGTCCCATGGTGGATGATGAGGTATTCTTCCCCAGGTATTGGTGGCGAGGATTTGGCAGTGAAGGAGGCCCGTGTCCTTGGCAGAGTGGAAGGGGGAGTTGAAATCGTCGGCCACAGGGTGCTGGGATTTTTTCGTGCATGTGTCCAGGAGGCTTTCTCTGAAACTTCCACTGACGCAGGACATCCAGTCCCTGTACACATCCATCCGCCATGACAAAGGCCTCCAAGCCCTCCATGTTTTCCTCTCCCATCAACCCACGCCCTCCACCTCCTCCATGGCTTTCAGTTCCCCGGCCCCCAAATGCCTCATCTTCATCATGGGGCATCCAGTCCCTGTACACATCCATCTGCAATGACGAAGGCCTCCAAACCCTACATCTCTTCCTCTCCCAACAACACACCCATTATCCTTCCACTGTCACAGTTCATTTGGAACACCACCCATACCCTCCACCTCCTCCATGACCTTCAGTTCCCTGCTCCACTGCTTCATCTTCAACATGGACATCCATCCGGTCCCTGTACACACTATTTCGCCATGATGATGACCTCCAAGCCCTCCATTTCTTCCTGTCCTGTCAACCAATCCAATACCCTTCCACTGTTGCAATACATTTGGAACATCCCCCATGCCCTTCAGCTGCTCCATGGTCTTCAGTTCCCCGGCCCTCAATGCCTCATATTTTTCATGGACGCCCAGTACTTGTACACATCCATCCGCCATGAGGATGGCCTCCAAGCCCTGCATTTCTTCCTCTCCCATCAACCCAACCAGGAGCCTTCCACTGATACACTCATTCAATTGAATGAAGTGGTCCTCATCTTCAGTTTCTCGTTTGAATCCTCCCACTTCCTTCAGTCCAAAGCAGTAACCATGGGCAATCAAATGTGCTCCAACTATGCCTGCATTTTCATCAGGTCCATGGAATAGTCCATCATCCGTAGTTACAAAAGCACCATTCTCCACCTTTTCCTCTGCTAGATTGAAGACGGAGAGTTTACATACCATCCATCCTGACTGGAACCATCACAGACATCTCCCTCTCCTTTCTGGACCTCTCCATCTCCATTTTCAGACCTACTCAACATGGACATCTACTTCAAATGCACTGATTCCCATAGCTACCTGGTCTATAACTCCTCTCAACACCACTCCTGTAAAAACACTATAAATTTCTCCCAATTCCTTCGCCTCCACTACATCTGTTCCGAGGAGAAGAAATTCCAGTCCAGAATATCCCAGATGGCATCCTACCTCAAGTGCCACAACCTTGTCTCTGACGTGGTCAACAATGTGCTCCAGTGCATTTCATCCACTTCCCGCTGCTGAATCCTTGAACCCCTCGCCTCCAACTGCAATAAGGATAGTGTTACGACATGGTGGTGAACCCTTCTGCTAATTAAACCAAACACACAGAAAAGCTCTCCACACCTCAGAATCTGTTAAAGTATGAGTGACAGAGAATGACTTCAATTCCACCATGTGAAGAAGCAATAACTCTCAAACGATCATTAAACAAAAACTATTTACAACTCTAAGCCTCCTTTTTGTTAAAGGTTTGTTATCTACCTCCCCATCTATAAAAATATACTGATCCAACAAAGGCCCTATTAAATTTACAACAAATCATGTTTCAACTCCAGACAGTACAACCCATGGACAAAACCAACGTCATTTATAAAATTCCATGCAAGGACTGCCACAAATACTACGTAGGACAAACAGGAAGAACGTTAGCCACAGGATACATGAACACCAGCTAGCCACACATAGACACGACCCCATCTCCCTCATAGCCCTACACACGGATGAAAAAAAAACAGCGTTTCGACTGGAACAACACATCTATCCTGGGACAGGCTAAGCAAAGACATGCCAGAGAATTCTTAGAGGCCTTGCACTCCAACCACAACGCCATAAACAAACACATAGATCTAGAAGCCACCTATCAACCCCTCAGAAAACGAACAGGAAATGGCATCACCACAAACCCCAGGAAACCCGTCCAGGAGAAAGATATAAATAGAAAGCAGGAGACAACAGCTTCGCTTCACTTGGAGGTCACCACTGATGATGATACCTAGCCAGGTAATGAAACGTCTGGATATCAAACCTACAGCTCAGTGAGCAAACCTACACCCTAAACCTCAACCTGACCTACAAACCTTCACAAACCTTGCACTGACAATTAAACAATAAATATTTAAAACTCTATACTTCCTTTCTCTTAAAAGTTTCTTATCTACCTCTGCATATATAAAAATATACTGATCCAACAAAGGCCCTGTTAAATTTACAACAAATCAAGTGTCAAAACAAAACAGTGGTGTAGATCCCCCAATGATTGTAAATCTCCCTGGATCATCTTCCGTTTTTAGAGATTTCATATGAAAAGAATGTTTCTTTTAGAGTGTTTTGAATAGCAGTAAGTGACAGAAGGTGTTGTTTCCCTGGAATGTACAAAATGCCTACTTTTTATACCCCAAAACATCATCTCATCTCATTGGTTTGATATTGTCAAAACAATAAAATTCAAATTTGACTGGATTTTAATATCTTGGGACATAATTTCAACTGATTTGTTAAATTTGAACTGCTGCAAAAAACAAGTCAGCTATCTAGGTTCCAGTCAAAATGGTATATCCTCTATATTCCAGAACACATGGTAACATGACAGATAGTTGCTAGCTTTCACTCTCTTTAAGGTACAGTGCATGCCTTCAATTTCATAACAAATCCCCCCGCCCCCCCCCCGGTCCTCACCTTCCACCCCACCAATCTTCAGACATAACCCACATCATCTTCTGCCATTTCCACCACCAACATTTAGACCCTACCACCAATGATATATTTCCCTTCCAAATTCCTTTCAACATTCCGCAGAGATCATTATTTCTGTGACTTTCATCAGCCCACACCCACTACCAATCCTACTCACTCCCTGCACCTTCCACTCCCTTGCACCTGCGACTACAAAGGGGAGACAGGACGACAACTGACAGATCGTTTCAGAGAACAACTCAGACACATGCACCGCCCTGTGACCGACCACTTCAACTACTTCAACTCCCCCCGCCCCCACTCCTTCCAGGACTTGCCTCCTACACTACCAAACCAATGTCACCCGAGAACTGGAGGAAGAAATGGAACATAGAACATAGAATGGTACAGCAGAGAACAGGCCCTTCAGCCCACGATGTTGTGCCGACCACTGATCCTCATGTATGCACCCTCAAATTTCTGGGACCATATGCATGTCCAGGAGTCTCTTAAATGTCCCCAATGACCCTGCCTCCACAACTGCTGCTGGCAACACATTCCATGCTCTCACAACTCTTTGTGTAAAGAACCCGCATCCGACATCCCCTCTATACTTTCCTCCAACCAGCTTAAAGCTATGACCCCTCGTGTTAGCCATTTCTTCTCTGGGAAATAATCTCTGGCTATCGACTCTATCTATGCCTCTCATTATCTTGTATACCTCAATTAGATCCTCCTTCTGCGCTGACCCACCACCATTGCACTTCACCTTCATCTACCTGTCACCTTCCTAGCTACCATCCTCCCAGCCCCACCCTTCCTCCCAATTATCTCTCAGCTCTTTAAGGCCCGCCCCACATTCCTGAAGAAGGGCTTATTTCCGAATCATCGAACCTCCTGCTCCTCGAGTGCTGTGCTTTCCCATCACCACATTTTTTGACTATTCATCATGTTTCAGCTTATGTTTCTGCAGGGTCATTCCTTCCTCACTATGGCACCTCCTCAGGTCTTGAACACCAGCGATAGATATGACTCTGTGAGTTTGATTCTGTCCGGATCGAATTTGGTTACTCTGTGGAACAGCTTTCCTCATTTAGGCACATGTCCAGTATTTGTGAAGAGTACTGGTTGGATTGTGTATCTTTGTTGAGTCCAAATTGAAAGTTCAGGTCAACATTGAGCAGATACTGTAGCTCTTATTGTGAAGTAATTTTGATACAAGGTTGCTTGTTGATATTTTAGAGTGATTCAGAGTAACACACAAAAGATCAGGTTAACTAAGAACATCAGGTGCCTTTCCCTCAGGTTCCTCTCCAAGCTCACCATCCATTTCACTGGTTCTGAGAATTGCTGTCTTGCAGCACAGTGGTTGGACCTCCACAAATGAAAGCTGACTCTTATTAATTATGGATGGATGATAAATCGTGCCTTAGCCAGATAAGCCCTCATTTCCAGAATGAATGTTAAAAAACAGTGAATCCATAGTGATACTTGCATGATCACCAGAGGCTTTTGTTGAATTGCATGTCATGGGCGGATTTGAATTCACCTCTTTTGAATTTGGGGACAATCTTCAGGATTATAAATTCAATAATAGAACAAACCCTTGTGCTATTATACCTGAGAATAATGCAAATGAATCAGACCCAGTGAATTAAAGGATGTTACTGCTAACACTTTAAAAATATAAATATTCGAACAGATTTTGTTCAAGCTGTGTTGACACAGAAATGGGAACTTTGGACAACACATCAAGAGTTTTCAAGTCATCAATGAATGTTTGAAAAGAAGCTCGTGGTGCTGACCTGCACATGGGTCATGGGAACCCAATATTTAAATAGTGTCTGCAATGAAGGAGTGAAAAAGCAATTCCCTTGTAATGCATGATCGACTTGTATCAGGTGGATCCCCTGAATTACATGAATGCTGAAGAGAATCAGAGAGGAATTCCAAATAAGGGTTTTCTCCAAAGCTAATCTTGGTCTTTTACCTTTTTATTTTATCTCTGGTTGGGATGTAACAGTGTACGTATTTTACTGCGCATGTATCTTGGACTGGCTGGACCGACTAACTGGAAGGTATTTTTCTGTTTGTTTTGTATTTTCTTCTTTTCGTTTTAATGAATAAAATGTGAGAGGTTTACCATGTAACAATGAACATTTAAAGAAAATTAACAGTATGTATGTACCGATCAGGTGTAATGAGAAGAAAGTGGAGAATCGAGTTGAGAAGCTTATCAGCCATGGTTGAATGGCTGAGGAAACTTGATGTGCTGAATGGCCTAATTCCTGTTCCTATGTCTTATGGTCGTATAGATGTTGTAGTGAGAAAGCCAATAGCCTTAAACTTATCCTTAAACATTTAGACTAAAAGGTAATATTGAATTATAGAACACGTTTGTTGCACACTAGAAAATAGGCAGACAGGGAGGGTAAGACAATGAAGAACATTTGCCTTAACATCAGTGAATCTGTACAACCAGGACACCAAGTGATAACATTCACAGCTGCTCCCTTGTGAAAATAATAAGTGTTTGATTCCGACCTCGAAACTGGACATTCAATCAGTTCACTTCTCTCTCGAATTATTCTCCTTCACTGTTATATTGTAACAGTGATGCTATTGGTAAATAAAGGGGAATGAGTAAAATTAGATTAAACTGTAAAATAATTTTTATTCAAGACTACCCAAGAGTACGATCTCCAGGACTTACCTATCGAGTCCAGAAGGGATTCCCTGGGCCGTATCAAATCTGTACTTTAACAATGGACCCCAATCCTCAATGCTGCCTATGCTGCTACTCTCCTCAGTGATATTCAACTTCCCTCTCAATTGGCAATTATCAAATGTCCTGCTCACTCCTCTCTTACTTCTGATATCACTAAAGGCAAAAAAGCCGCTGACATGGCTGCTCAGGAAGCAATTTTTCAGCAAAAAGACATGATTACTCAAATGACGAATAGGAAATCAGAACTGCAGATAGTATTTCAGCTGTGGCCGAGCAATGTTTTATAATGTTGGAAGAAGACTTCCTTGCTTCTATATTTAATGCCCCAGCTAGTAAAGACAACATCCCATATGTCTTCTTCAGTATCCTGTCTACCACTGCTGACACCTTCATGGACTTATGGACTTGTCCATCAAGGTCCCTTTGATCCTCAGTGAGTCATGCAGATAGTCCTACTCGAGATGGGCAATGACAGACATAATCTAAGTTAATGAACCTGGCCCAATGGTTAATGCATTAGTGCACAAGCATTTTATGGATACTGACCAGAACTCTGTAGGTTTCAAAGTCGTTATGGAAAAGATTAAGTATAGTGCAGAAATTGTGTCTAAATTGGGGGAAGGCCAGTTTCGGTCTCAGTCAACAATTAGGTATGGCAAACCCGAACTGGAGGCAGCTACTTGCAATTACATCTACATTTGGAAAGTGGGAGTCTTTTAAAAGTAGTATAGTGAGATTTATATAGACACAAATGATTGTGCATATCCTTCCCTTATTAGATCTCCCAAAATGTATTCCCTTGCACTTATCCAGGTTAAATGCCATCAGCCATTGCTCTACCAATTTACCAGCTGATAAATATCAGACTATACTCTGAGGCCACTCTCCTCACTATCAACAATAGTTCCAATTTTCATGCGATGTGCACACTTACTAATATGATGGTAGTCTGCCGTTAAGAGAGATTTGTTCTGTGCTATTTCTCTAATAAGGATAAGGAGGTGTTATTACTCATGACGGAATATCTGCTTCAGAAGCAAGAGGTAAACAGCTTTGAGTTCCCAGAGTATTTTTCCTTAAATTAGCCAAAAGAACCATGAGTGAATGGAGTGTCTGGCTTAGATATACCCGGGGTTATAGCTTAGCATACATTGGGGGTTTGGAGTTGGCTGTTGAAGTTGATAGACACAACTTTCCCTCTCTCTCTACAGCATAAAAACCTTGAGTTCTCTCACTGCTGCTGGAGTGTTTATTTTGGTGTTTCCAGTTCTCCTTGACTGCAAAGGAGAATGCATGTGAGAAAAACCTGTTTTGCAGAATCTGTCTTTGCCAAGGGCGTGGTTATGGGATGTGGTTACATTGGAAAAGTTGATGATTAGGAGTTAAATAATGTATTATTTAGTTATGTATTTCAATAAAGTTGAAGTTATACCAAATCTTTCTTTTGTTTGTATTTTCACTGTATTGTAAGAATAAAGTGTGTTTTTCTTAAAGCCTTGTCATGGACTAATTGAATCACGTCTGGAACACAGAACCAACTTGCCTCTAAATAAAATAAATACGTTAGGGTCTGGGCTATGTATTTTGAGGGGGGTTGGTCTGCTCCATAACACTAAGTATATCTTGGACATTCACATCCAAATCGACCATAACAAACAGGAATGGTCGTGGCATCAATCCATGTGGCACACAGCTGGTCACAGGCTTCCAATCACAAAAGCACACCTCCACCTTCACCCTTTGCCTCCTATTTGGAAGCTAAGTTTGGATCCAGATTGCCAAATTGCCTTGGATCCCATGGGCTTTTGGACCAACCTTCCAAGTGGGACATTAATAAGAACTTACAGAATTCCATGTAAATCACATCAACCATACTCCCCACATCAATATATTTACTCACCTTTTCGAAAAACTCAGTTAAATTAGTCAGACAGGATCTCTGTACAAAGATCCATGCCCACTATCCCTTGATTTATTGCTCTCTTTCCAAATGTTGATTAATCCTGTCCCTTAGAATTTTTTTTCAATAATTTCCCTAACATTGATGTCAGACTACTGGCCTGTAACTACCTTGCTTATACCTGCTGCCCTTCTTGAACAAAGGAACCCCATTAATTATCCTCCAATCATCTGGCACTTCACCCGTGCCCAGAGTCGTAGATTCAGAGAGTCACAGTGATGTACTGCACGGAAGCAGATCCTTCTATCCAACCCATCCACGCTGAGAATGTGTTGCTAGTTAAAGCACAGCAGGTTAGGCAGCATCCAAGGAACAGGATATTCGACGTTTCGGGCATAAGCCCTTCATCAGGAATTGATGTCGAATTTTCTGTTCCTTGGATGCTGCCTAACTTGCTGTGCTTTAACCAGCAACACATTTTCAGCTGTGATCTCCAGCATCTGCAGACCTCATTTTTTGCCCATCCAACCCATCCATGCCGACCAGATATCCTAAATTAATCTAGTCCCATTTGCAGGTGCTTGGCCCATATCCCTTTTAACCCTTCCTATTCATATATGCATCCAGATGCCTTTTAAATAGTGCAATTGTACCAGCGTCCACCACTTCCTTTGGCAGCTCATTCCATGCATTCCTTTGGCAGCTCACCCTCTGAGTGAAAGAGTTGCCCCTCAGGTCCCTTTCATTCCTTTCCCCTCTCACCCTAAACTTATGTCCGATAGTTCGAGCCTCCTCCACTCCAGGGAAGAGACCTTGTATATTTACCCTATCCAAACACCTCATGATTTTATGAACCTCTTTAATGCTCCTGGGAAAACAGCCCCAGCCTATTCTGCCTTTCCCTATAGGACAAATCCTCCAATCCTGGCAACATCTTTGTAAATCGTTTCTGAACCCTTTCACGTTTCACAACATCTTTCGGATAGGAAGGAGATCATAATTGCACACAATATTCCCAAAGTGGGCGAACCAATGTCCTGTACAGCCAACACACGACCTCCTAACTCCAATACTCAATGCTCTGACAAATAAAGGAAAGATACAAAACGTCTTCTTCACTACCTTATCGACCTGCGACTCTACTTTCAAGGAGCTATGAACCTGCACTACAAGGTCTTTTGTTCAGCAACACTCCCTAGTCCTGCTAAGAAATCCTTTCCCAAAATGTAGCATTTCGCATTTGTCTAAATTAAACTCGATCTGCCACTCATCAGCCCATTGGCTCATCTGAACAAGATCCCTTTGTGATCTGAAATAACCTTCTTTGTTGTCGATGACACTTTCAATTTTGGTGTCATCTGCAAACTTATCAACTATACTGCCGACAGTCATATCCAAATCATTTATATAAATAATGAAACGTAGAGGATCCATCACCGATTCTGGTGGCACTCCACTGGTCACAGGCCTCCAATCTGAAAAAAAAACAACCCTCAATCACCACCCTCTGTTTTCTACCTTTGAACCAGTTCTATATCCAAATATCTAGCTCTCCCTGTATTCCATGAGAATTACCTTGCTAACCAGTCTCCCATGAGGAATCTTGTCAATAGTCTTACTGAAGTCCACAGAGATCATGTCCACCATTCTGCCCTCATCAATCCTCTTTTAAACATTTTCAAAAACTCAATCAGATGCATGAGATAAGATTTCCCATGCATAAAGCCATGTCGACTATCCCTAATCAGTCCTTGCCTTTCCAAATACATGTAAATCCTGTCCCTCGGAATTCACTCCAACAACTTGCCCACCACTGGTGTCAAGTTCGCTGGTCTGTAGTTCTCTGGCTTGTCCTTACCACTCTTCTAAAATAATGGTATCATGTCAGCCAATCTCCAGTCTTCTGCCACCTCTCCTGCGACTACCAATGATACAAGTATCTTAGCAAGGCGCTCAACAATCACTTCCCTAGCTTCCCATGGAGTTCTAGGGTGCATCTGATCAAGTCCTGGGGATTTATGCATTTCACTTCATTCTCTGTAATACGGACAGTTTGCAAGACGTCACCATCTATTTCCCCACATTCTATATCCTCCATGGCTCTTCACAGTAAATACTGATGCAAAATATTTGTTTACTATCTCCCCCATTTCCTGCGGCTCAAAGGCTGCCTTGCTGATCTTTAACGGGGCCTATTCACCTCCTAGTTATACTTAATGTATTTGTAAAAGCTCTTTGGTTTCTCTTTAACCCTATTTGCCAAACTATCTCATATATCCTTTTTGCTCTTATTTTCCTCTTAAGTATACTCCTGCTGTCTTTATACTCTTCTAATGATGCTCTCAATCTGTCCTGTCTAAACCTGACATACGCTTCCTTCTTCTTCTTTATTATTGTAAATATATTTATTTGCAAATTTTTTAACTTTACAAACACGTAAAATTATTGCAAAATACAATCAATAACAGATATCAGTATCATAAAAAGAAATAAAAACAAATTACAATGTAACTACTGTCTACTAACTACTAACCTACCCTACAATACAAAACAAACCTAACACTGTACAAAGCAACACCAATAAATAAGTAAATAACTAATAGATCAAAAAGCAGGAAAAAACCCAAAACACACTGAATACAGAACAGCTATGCTCAGCGCAAAGCTCCCAAACAAAGTAATGGGAGCATTGTATATCCATATTAACTCAGGAGATGCCCACCAGGATCCATGGCTTGACTAACTTAACCATCCTGGTTAAACAAATGCCCCAATTAAGATAACTTACAAATCTATATCCAAATAAATCAAGTAGGGCTGCCATGTCTTATAAAATGATCTGTTGTGTGGTGCACCATGTTTGTAAAAAGGTCCAAGGGAATGTGCTCCATAATTAATTTCCGCCATCCCAGCAAGCCCAGCAGGTTCTCAGACACCCAATTCATCAGAATATTCTTCTGTGCATAGAATGCAAGAATATTAAATATTTTCTTCCCATGCCCGTCTAAAGATGGGAAATTTGGTACACCTAAGTGGAGAGATGGGTAGTTTTTGTATATATACCCATCAGTCGACTTTGACTTCAATCCTCAATACCCTCCCTATCTCTCTACCACAGCGCTCCAATAAACACGGAGACTGTGGCATGCCCAGAAGCAATGGGTAAGAGTACCTACACTAATTTTACATTTGGAGCACACTGAAGATTGTCATTTTTTAATTTCGCCAGGTGCTCTGGTGCCAGATGAACCCTGTGCAGAACGTTTAACTGTGTAGTGCATGTCCTATTACAGATTGAGATATTTCGACCATTCTCCCATATGTTCTCCCATGTTTCAGAAAATACCTCCACTCCTAGCTCTTGCTCCCAGACCTCAGATAACTGGTTAATATCCTGCCAGGCCCTGCCACCCAGCAGGCGATAGAGGGCACTAACTGAAAGGTGCTTGTGAAACGTAGCAACAACCTCTTTGCATCAGGCTGAGAGGACTTAGTGAGAAGCATGGTCTTCTTCTGGATTAATTCCCTAACCTGAAAAAATAACAGCAAAGATCTCTGCTGGGCACACCGTATTTGCAGCTCAGTTGCTCAAAAGACATCATATGTTCCCATGAAACAGGTCTCATAAACTAAAACCTCCTCTCGCTGCCACAGTTTGAGCCCTGAGTCCATCATCCCTGGTTGGAACCTTGGCATGCCAAATATAGGCGTAAGTGGCAAAGTCTTGGATAAGCAACCCTCACTCTGATGCATCGCCCTCCATGCCTTGACTGTACTAACGACAATGGAATTCCAACAGTGGTCTATATCTGTTCTCATCTTATCCATATATAGCAGGTTAACAAGAGGGCAGTTTGCCTGGGAGGCCTCAATATCCAGCCATATCGAGTATAGATCATTACCTACCCAATCGCAGACAAAGAACAACAACGGACTCAATTGATACTTTCTGATGTCTGGGAAATTAACTCCTCCCCTTCACTGAGGCAACTACAAGCTCGTAAATTTGATGAGGGGCCGTTCATGATTCCAGACAAAGGAACCAAACCATCCCATAAGTTTCCACAGGGTTGGCCTGGGAAACATTATAGGGAGCATAGGCATGGGATAAATCAAACGAAGAACAACATTCATCTTAATGAGAGATATTCGGCCCAACCATGAAATTGGCAGAGTCTTCCATCTCTGGAGATCTCGCCTACTATTGTCAAGCAAGGGAGCAAAGTTCGTCCAAAATAATAGATCAAACTTCGGGGTGGGGGGTTGATAAAAATAACTAGGCACTGGAACCTGCCCATGACCACTTAAAGGAGAACTAAGGGCCATCTTCAACTTCTGGCACATCCTTAAGTTTCTCCAAAGGCATAGCCTCCGATTTTGCAAAGTTAATCTTATATCCGAAAATAGCTCCAAATGAATTGATACATTGTATCAGGCGGGGTATAGAGGTCATTGGGTTCGATAAAAACAGAAGGACATAATTTCTATGCAGTGTAATCTTGTGTGCCCTCAATTCCCCCTTATGGAGCAGTTATGTAGACATTCTGACGAATGGCCTCTGCAACAATAGTGAGAGGGGGTAGCCTTGCCAACTACCACTACCAATCCTAAAATTCTCAGACTTCACCCCATTGGAAGTGACCGCGGCCTGAGGTTGGCGATATAAAACCTCCACCCACCTAACAAAGATCCCACCCAACCCAAACTGTTCTAAGACATAAAAAGGATTAGGCCATTCCACCCAGTCAAATACATTCTCTGCTTCTAAGGAAATCATCAAACCCTGAACTGTTCATTGCTGACAAACATGGACCATATTCAGTTACCTTATAATATTATGAGAGGACTTGCGGCCCCTTATAAAGCCTGTCTGGTCCTCTTTAACGAGAAACAACTTTTCCAATCTCAGCACTAGGATCTTGGACAGAATCTTGAAATCTAAATTTAATAGAGCGATAGGCCTGCGTGAGGCAGAATCCTCAGGAACGTTCCCCTTCTTAACATCTTCTCTCAAAGATGTTGGTAGGCATTCATGCATATAAGAGTGATTGTACATCTTCAACATCGGCCCTGACAGAATCCCGATGAACTTGGGCTGAAGGGTCCGTTTACACACTGTAAATAATCTATTCTAATCTAACTCCTTATAAAACTCACCCGAGAGAGCATCAGGGCCAGGCGCCTTCCCACTCTGAAGTTGCTTAGTCGCCTCATGTATTTCCTGAACTGTCAAGAGGGCATTAAGGAGAGAAGCTTGTTCCAAGATTACCCCTGAGAGGTCCAGGTACTTAAAAAATATATCCATTTTAGCCCTCCTGTCCTTGCAAACTTCAGACTGATCCAATTCAGAGTAAAAGCCTCATTAATCTTTTTAGCATCGTATGTAAGGAACCTGGCTCTACCTCTGATCGCAGTAATGGATTGGGGAGCACACATTTTCCTAGTCAGGTATGCTAAATACTTCCCTGGCCTATCCCCATATTCGAACGGCCTTTGTCTAGCAAAAGCCAGTTCTTCCTTTGCATTTTGTGTCTGTATTGAATTCAAGGCAGCGCGGAGGACCGTGATCTGCTGTAGCTTAATCACCAAAGGCCACGCAAAATGTGCTGCTTTGGTAGCTTTCAACCGCGTCTTAAGTTGACGTTGCTGTTCCTCCTTCTGTCGTTTTCTGGCTAGCCAAATAGGAAATAGATATTCCCCTTGCAAAAGCCTTAGCGGTCTCCCATAGCGCAGACGGACTACTAGCCGTGCCTGAGTTGTTAGCCAGGAACTCCTGAAACTCCTTCAAAACGTATTCCACAAATTTGGAATCCTGAAGGAGAATAGGTTCCAAACGCTAGTGCTGCAAACCTCGCCCCTCACTCTTGGCCTTAACCTCGAAGTATACTGCTGCGTGATTAGAGACAGCTATATTCCCAATTTTACATCCAGTAATAGAATCTAAAAAGGCCGAGAGAGTCAGAAAAAGACCAATCCTCGTGTGACATTTATGTGGGTTTAAAAAAAGGTGAAGTCCCTGCTGGTACGGAGAAGACATCTCCAAATATCCACCAAACCCAACTCCTTGCATAAGTCAACAACCTGCTTGGTCTGTGAAGAAATAGTTGAGGGCCCACAAGGCATCCTGTCTGCTGTCATATCCAAAAAACAATTAATATCACCCCCCCCCAATAATAATGTGCCGTGTTCGAAAAGCACTCAACTTAGAGAAAGCACTAATCAGAAATTTGAGGGGATACGCTGGAGGACAGTAGACGTTTAAAATGCCATATTCCTCCCCATGTATCAGGGCTTTAAGTATCACAAACCGTACCTGTTCATCTTTTACCTACTCTAATAATGTGAACAGAAGATTTTTCTGGATAAGTACCGCCACTCCCCCACTTTTAGTAGTAAAGGATGAAAAGAATACCCGCTTATAACCCCCCTGTTGTAATTTCAGGTGTTCCCCACCATCAAGATGGTTTCCTGCAACAACCTGCGATATCAACCCTTTCCCTCTTAAGGCTAAAAAACACTTGTTATCCTTTTAACAGGCAAATGACATCCCTTGATGTTTCAGGTGCAACATTTAATAAGACACTCAGCAGTATCCACTTTCAGACACTCTTGAACACCCGGGAGGGAGAATCCTATTTACAAAGTGCTGAGCAAAAATAAATAAAGTCTCATAGAGTCAAAGACGTATATATACAAAAACTACCCATCATATCTATTAACAACTATTACTAACAAAAAACTAAAAAGAAAACCAATTACAAAACCTTGAATGGAAGACTCCTCCCCTACCCATAGGGGACACTCACCCCGCCCAATCCCTCCTTCACAGCTCCTTCAAACTCGGACTGTGCTCCAGCCTTAGGCTAAAAAAGAAAACAGAAAAAAAGACAATCACAGGATGAGTACTTCACCCATCCCTGGCTTCATGAAGTTGTTCAATTTTTTAAAAAAAATCTGGATTTTCTGATGGGATATTTTGTTGTCTCCCCTTTTTTTTTACTTGGGACTAAAAGAGAAACAGAACAAACAAAAAAAGGGGAGACAACAAAACATCCCATCAGAAAATCCAGATTTTAAAAAAAAATTGAACAACTTATTCCAAGTATTTTCCCCCTTTCCGGAAAATAAATTATTAGGGAGAAAGAAAGGAATAAAAATAGGAAGGGAAAACATGGGGAAAGAAGGAAAAGAGAATAAACATTAACGTTATTCTTCAGACTAGTCTATTTTAAAGTGTCTACAAAGTTGTTCACTTTATCCACTGAGTCAAATGTATAAACTGAGTTCTCACGCCTGAAATGGAGCTATGCAGGCTACTTTATGGAGTACTGGATACTCAGGATCCTCAGCCTCCAACCACTCCCCAAGGGTCTGGATCTCCTGCTCATGCTTGTGCAGCATGGACACGATAGGTTGGACCTGGGTACGAATCTCCCCATGGATCTCCTCAATCACATCCCCAACTTTCAAGGTAAGTCTCTCCATCGCCACAGCCGTTTCCTTTGAGTCTGTCAGGTTCCCGGGGGAGGGTGGGGGATGTCAGGAGAGACTGCTGTTGTTGCTGTCTCTGGTGTGCCTGGTGCTGCAGGGGAGTGTCCTTCGTACTGCTGTTTTCTTGCTCCTTTTCCCTCTGGCAACCTTCCCACTCCTAAGTATTAACAAATACGTGTTCTGTACGGTTTTAAACTAATAATTCCATCACATCAGTTGGTCAGGGATGGCCAAAAAAAAAACACCGGTATGCCTTGGCTGTTAGGCCGAGCTATCCACAGCAGTTCTACAGAATCGTTGCCAGCTTTCCTTATTTTTCCTAACCAAACTTTTAGTTTCTCTACTCATCCAGTGTTCCCTTCACCTACCAGACCTTCCTTTCACCCTAACAGAAAACACTGTCTCTGGACTCTCATCATCTGATTTCTAAAAGCTTCCCATTTTTCAGTTGTCCCTTTACCTGTGAACATCTGCTCCCAATCAGCCTTTGAAAGTTCTTGCCTCATACCGTCAAAATTAGTCTTCTGCCAATTTAGAACTTCAATTGTTAGATCAAGTCTATCCTTTTCCATCACTATTTAAAAACTAATAGAAGTTTGGTCGCTGGTCCCGAAGTGTTCTCCTTCTGTCACCTCTGTCACCTGCCCTGCCTTATTTCCCAAGGGTGGTCAGGTTTTGCAGCTTCTCTAGTTGGTATATCCACATCCTGAATCAGAAAGTTTTCTTGTACAACCTTAACAAATTCCTCTCCATCTAAGCCCTTGACATTATGACAGTTCCAGTCTATGTTTGGAAAGTTAAAATACCCTACCATTACCATTCTATTATTCTGACGGTTAACTGAAATATCCTTACAAATCTGTTTCTCAATTTCCCACTGACAATTAGGGGGTCTATAATTAATCCCAATGAGATGATCATCATCCCTTTTGTATTTCTCAGTTCCATCCAAGTAACTTCCCCGGATGTATGTTCAAGAATATCCTCCCTCAGTACAGCTGTAATGCAATCCCTTATCAAAAATTCCACTCGTCCTCGTCTCTTGCCTCCCTTCCTATCCTTCCTATAGCATTTGAATCCTGGAACATTAAGCTGCCAGTCCTGTCCATCTCTGAGCCAAACTTCTGTCATTGCAATAATATCCCAGTCCCATGCTCCTGCACATGACTTGAGTTCACCTGCCTTCCCTGTTAAGCCTCTTGCAGTGAAATGAGTCTGTTTAATTTATCCTTTGTTCTCTGCTTTGTTCCTGCTTGCCCTCCTTTTTGACTTACTTCTTTTCTCAACTGTACCGGTTTCAGATTGATCTCTTTTTTCAGTATCTCCCTGGATCCCACCCACCCCCCCCACCTGACTCGTTGAAATTCCCCTGAGCAGCTCTAGCAAATTTCCCTGCCAGTATTAGTTCCCTTCTAATTCAGGTGCAATCCATTATTCTTGTACAGATCACTTGCACCCCAGAAGAGATTCCAATTATTCAAAAATGTGAATCCTTCCTCCATACACCAGCTGTTCAGCCACGCACCCATCTGCTGTACCTTCTTATGCCTATCCTCACTAGCTCGTAGCACCATGACTAATACAGATCCTTCTACCCCTGACGGCATCCTTTTTAAATTCTTGCCTCTCTATATTCTCCCTTCAGAATCTCATCCTTTTCCCTTCCAATGTCATTTGTTCCTACGTGGACAATGACATCCTGCTGTTTCCTCTTCCCTTTGAGAACATTCTGCACCCTCTCTGAGACATCCTTGATCCTGGCACCAGGAAAGCAACACGCCATTCTAATTTGTTACTGCCTGCCACAGATACGGTTGTCTGTGCCACTGACTAGATAGTCCCCTAACACAATCGATCTCTTGGAACCTGATGTATCTCTCATTACATTAGAGCCTGTCTTGATACCAGACACTTGGCTGTTTGTACTACGTTCCCCTGAGAATCCAATCTTGCCCCACGTTTTCGAAAACAACATACTTGCTTGAAATGGGGATAGCTACAGAAGACTCCTGCACTAACTGCTTACCTCTCTTACATTTCTTGGAGTTAACCACTCTATCTGACTATTTCTGCAGCTTTTCCCCCTGTCTATAACTGCCATTGATCACACCGCCTTGCTCTTGTAAATTCTTCATTGTCTCAAACTGTTCCTCCAACTAATCCATTTGATCTGACAAGATTTGCAAACAATGAGATTTTTTTTGTAGATAGAATCCTCAGTAACCCGTAAACTCTCTCAAAACTCCCTCATCTGACAAGATCAGCATATTACTCTACTAAAGTCCGTTTTGCTCCTTCCGATCTACAGACCCAGAAAATAGCATTGTCTCATTTCTCTACAAAACGCTGCTCGAAGCTAACTTATATTTAAGGCTTATATTTTTAAAAATTAATCAAGAGACAGATCCCAATAGAAATATGTACGCAAGGAAGAACCCAATCTACTCACTATTGTAGATTTACAGCAAAGCTACACTTAAAATTATTCACTTCTCTGTTTCTGTGCTCGGATCTCTCACAAACAAATTTCTCCATGATCGGTTGTGAATTTTGCTGTTTGTGAATTTTTCTGAGGCACACTCCGATATCCAGTGATACATGAATTCAAAGAGCAAAGGCAGGAAATGTGCAGATTCACTGTTGTCAAGGTTAGAGTGGTGCTGGAAAAGCACAGCAGGTCAGGCAGCATCTGCAGAGCAGGAAAGTCATGCTGCTCCCATTTATCTCTCCACCCTGGAGGCTCCCTGCCTCATTCCTGATGAAGGGCTTTTGCCCGAAACGTCGATTTTCTGTTCCTCAGATGCTGCCTGATATGCCTTTCCAGCACCACTGTAATCTTCACTCTGATCTTCAGCATCTGCAGTCCACATTTTCACCTGTTCACTGCTGTGTCAGTTAGCAGTGTGGGTTTCTTTTCCTCTCTCCCTTACAGACCATGTGCTCATGGCATTTGTGTGTCTTTCTCCCTTTTAAAAGTGCCATTGTTTTGACTGTTTTTATTTTCTCCAAAGTTCCAGTGAAATATTAAACAATCGATCAACATAGTAAAAGAAATCTGAGGATATCACTAACATGATGGAGAGGAAGCATTGTGCACACATTAATCATTGAAAATATAGGGACATTTTATAAAGCTCCACTCAGGAGATTATTTAAAAAATGAAAGTATATGAGAATGGAGGTATACTGACATAAGTTGGTAACTGATTGATAGGAGGCAAGATGTTGGAATGAAGACCATTTTCTCTGATGATATATGATTACTGGTAGTCACGAAATCTGTACTGTTTCATCAGATTTTGATACATTTTACAGTAACTGATATGAATGAATAGAGAGCTGTGTATCCAAGCTTTCTGATGGAACCAAGCCAAGTGATGCAGTAATGTCAGTGATGGAGGTGAGAAATAAATGAGGAATCATTTCTATACTGGGTGGACTAAACTGTGTCAGATAGAATTCAATATGTGTAAGGGCAAAGTCATCCACTTTGAAGCTAAGAAAGATCGAACAGACTATTTTTGACATAATATGAATTTAGGAACTGATAGGCAGTCATGAAATAATTTTAAAGGCTGATCAAATGTTAGTTTTCTCAATGGGACTGGAATACAAATGGATTTAAAGCTGTGCTACTGTTGTGAAATACATTTATTCACAACAGTATTTGAATGATTTATTTCTTTCTGGGTCCTTTAACTTCAGGAAGGATATGTTGGTTCTGGAGGGGCGTGTCAATTCACCAGAATGGCACTAGGAGATCACAAGACTTAATTTTTCAGGTCATGTTAGTTCAACTAAGATTGCATCCCTTTAAGTATTGAAGCTAATTTTAATCTAGTTAAAGTATTTGGTATGTAACAATAATCGATTAGATTAGAGTCAGACTGTTAGGATGTCAGGAGCACTTCTTGGAAATCAGTATCAGATTCACAAAAAGTTGTTTTGCCTAGGTTAATGTAGATATGAAGCAAGGTGGTTTAGATTATGTTCAAATAAAAAAAAAATCAGCTTTAGATCAGAAAAGGATTTAACAACATGGGAAGAAGTTCAAGCTCAGTTCCTATGGTTGTGAATGGATCTGGATCACAATCAGTTCTACAAGTATTGAGCTATGTCATACCAGGAGTATTTTTCTATTCTCACCCCTTCCCTTCTGAGCCACAGATCGGAGCTCAGTGCCAGAAACCTGGCCACGATGGCTTTCCCCGGTTAGGTCATTCTCTCCCAACATGATCCAAAATGGTATACATATTATTGAGGTGATGTTAATGGTATACATAATCCATCCCCTGACTGTAATTCATCTACCTTTTTCCTGTACCTGACATGAAACTACCTCTCTGTAAAATCTCTCTATTATTCCTTCCTCCTCCCGAATGATCCAAAGGTTATCCAGCTCCAGTTCCCCAACGCTGTTTCCGAGGATTTGGTGTTGGGCACTTACCGCTGATGAGGTCAGTGGGGATACGAGTGGTGACCGTTAACTCCCACATCCAACAGGAGGAGCATGCAACTTCCCTAACATCCATTCTACTGTTCTGAATTCCCAAATAGACTTTTTTTTTAAAAAACTAGTAACCTTACCAAATCGGTGCACAGAAACATTTTGTTTTGGTTAGAGGAAGAGGAGCAGTGGGAGACATTACCTAAGTAACGTTTTGGGTAAAGCAACCACCCAAATGTGTTACCTTACTTACCCAGGAGACCCAGGTCCGCTTCTGCTCAGTTATGCGCGTTTCCTATTCTTGAGATAAGTTACTAAAGGGTTATTTTACCTTCCCAGCAGCCCCACTGGCCATCACTCTCAGTGCTCCCACTGCTGCTGCAAAATATATGAGAAGTCTCTTCATAAATCTGATAACAGTGGGCAAGAAGCTGTTCTTAATCTGTTGGTACAAGCTTTCAAAATTTTGTATCTTTTGCCTCATGGAAGAGGGTTGGAGAGAGTACAACAGGGGTGGAAGAGATCTTTGATTATGTTGACTGATTTCCCACATAGAAGGAGTTAATGGAAGGAAGACTGGTTTTTGTGATGGGCTAGGCTACATTCACAACCCAAAAATTTCTTACGATCTTGAGCAGAGCAGTTGCGATACCAATCTGTGATGGATTTCAGGTAAGATCCTTTCTAATCAAATGATGGGGCGTACTGAACAGATGAAACAGCTTCCTCCCATTCTGATCTATCAACAACCTCCACTGAGACAGTCCAGCCGGTTGTTTATACCACTAAATCGAGACAAAACAACTGCAGATACTGGAATGCAAAGTAGACAAACAGGAGAAAGGAAGAACACAGCCGTCCAGGCAGCACCAGGGGGTGGAAATGCCAATGTTTCAGGTAAAACCCTTTATTTTCAGGTTAAAGGGACAACCACGCCGTTTACAGCACACTCTCTGATGGTGTTACACTGACAATTAACCTCACCATTTATTCCATTGATCTGACAGTGTTACACTATTTCAGCCCATTGAAATTGTTACACCGCATTTAGATAACTTAGAACATAGAACATAGAAAGATACAGCGCAGTACAGGCCCTTCGGCCCTCGATGTTGCGCCGATCCAAGCCCACCTAACCTACACTAGCCCACTTTCCTCCATATGCCTATCCAATGCCCGTTTAAATGCCCATAAAGAGGAGAGTCCACCACTGTTACTGGCAGGGCATTCCATGAACTCACGACTCGGTGAGTAAAGAATCTATCCCTAACATCTGTCCTATACCTACCACCCCTTAATTTAAAGCTATGCCCCCTCGTAATATTTGACTCCATACGTGGAAAAAGGTTCTCATGGTCAACCCTATTTAAACCTCTAATCATCTTCTACACCTATCAAGTCACCCCTAAACCTTTTTTCTCCAATGAAAACAGCCCCAAGTGCCTCAGCCTTTCCTCATACGATCTTCTTACCATACCAGGCAACATCCTGGTAAAAAGGAACATCCTGGTAAAATGTTACAATAACGTTACAATGCCACAAAATGCAATGTCTTTTCTGCCAATGATCTAAATGTGAGACAGTCAACCTAGCTCTTTATATTGCAGAGGTCACTGCTGTTATACTGGGTCAGACTAGCCCACTGTTTTACGCCATTGACGTAGCACTGTTAGTCTCAGAGTTGCTCTTGAACCTGTTTGCACTACATAGATGGATTCCACCACAAGAGTCTAGCGCACTGCTGAGGCTATTTATTTCCTGATTGCACATAGATATTACTTATCCCACTGTTTAGCAAAGACACAGATTAAGACTGGTCAACATCCAGACTTCATCTGATGGGTGACAGGTAACATACACACCACGCAAATGCCAGACAATGACCATGTCTAGTGAGAGAAAATCTAATCACTGTAACTTGGCATTACCATTACTCCATCCCGCGGCATCAACATTCTGCAGTTTATAAATGACGAGAAACTGACCTGGCCTGGTCACTTAAATACAACAGCAGACCAGATACTCGGAATACTGCAGTAAGTAACTCGCCTTTTGACTCCCTGAAGCTGTTCCACCATCTACGATGCATAAATCAGATATGTATATAGCACATGCAGACCCTTTGTTCCAACTCGTCCATGCCAAACAGACATCCAAAATTAATCTGGTCCCATTTGTCAGCATTTGGCCCACAGCCTTCCCATTCGTGTATCAAACCAGATGCCTTTGCAATTATACCAGCATTCATCACTTCCCCGGGCCGCTTGTTACACACATGAACAGCCTCTGTGTGAAAAAGTTGCCACTTAGGTACCTTTTAAATCTTTACCTGCTTACCTTAAATCTATGCCATTGTGGTTTGTGCTCCCACATTCTGGAGATAAGACTTTCGATATTCACCCTGTCCATTCCTCTCATAATTTTACAAACTTCTATAAGGTCACACCTCATCCTCTGATACTCCAGGGAAATAGCCCCAATCCATTCAACCTCTCTGTACAGTTCAAACCCTGAAACCCTTGTAAATATATTCCGAACCCTTTCAAGTTTCACAACATCTTTCATATAGCTGTGAGACCAGAATGGGATGCAATATTCCAAAAGCGGGCCCATCATTGTCCTTTAAGCTGCAATATGATCTCCCAACTCAATATTCAATGCACTGACATAAAGGCAAGTGTACCAAACACCTTCTTCACTATTCTGCCTACATGTGGCTTCACCTTCCAGGAACTATCAACCTGTACTCTAAGGTCTCCTGATTTGGCAACATTCTCCAGGAACTTACTATTAAGTGTATAAGTCCTGCCCTGTTTTGCCTTCCCAAAATGCAGCACCTCACATTTATCTAAATTAAACTCCATCTGGCACTGTTCGGAACATCTGTTCAAGTCGCATTGGACTTCTTGGCTATCCACTACACCACCAATTTTGATAGAAATCTGCATACATGCTAACTATACCTCTTATATTCACTTCCAAATCATTGATGTAAATGACAAAAAGCATTGGACCTATACCAATACTTCTGGTACGCTGCTGGTCACTGGTCTCCAGTCCAAAAAGCAACCCTCCATCACCACTCTCTTCAAGCCTGTTACATTTCCAAATGGTTAGCTCTTCCTTTACTCTATGCGATCTAACCTTGCCGACCGGTCCACCATGCAGAGCCTTGTCAAATGCCTTACTGAAGTCCTTATAGACCACATTCATCACTCTGCCTTCCTCAATCTGCTTCATCACTTCCTCCAAAAAAAAGACAATCAATTTAGGGAGACATGATTTCACATGTACAAAGCCAGGTTAACTATTCTTAATTAATTCTTGCCTTTCCAAATACATGGTAATCTTGCCTGTCAGAATGCCCTCCAACACTGATGTCAGGCTCACGGTCTAAAGTTCACTGGCTTTTACTTGCCACATTTCTTGAATACTGCCACCACGTCAGCCAGCCTCCAGTCTTTCAGCATCTCACTTGTGGTTACCGATAGCACAAATATCCCAGCAAGGGATCCAGCAATTACTTCCCCAGCATCTCACAGAGTTCGAGGGTACACCTGATCAGATATCCACTTTCATGCATTTTAAAATATCTAGCACCTCCTCCTCTGTAATATGGACACGTTTAAGATTTTTCGATTTTATTCACCAATTTCTGTAGCTTCCATATCCTTCTCCACTGTAAGCACTGATACAAAATCCACGTTTAGTATCCCACCCATCTCCTGTGGTTCCACGCATAGATGGCCTTGCTGATCTTTAGGACCCCTGTTCTCCCCCCCGTTACTCTATTGTCCTTAATGTATTTGTGGAATCCTTTTGCATTCTTATCCCGAATTGCCAAATCTATCTCATGTCCCATCTTGATTTCCTTGTGTATATTCCTCCTGCCCTTATAATCTTCCAGGCATTCACATGATCCTTGCTGTCTATATCTGATATATGCTTCATTCTTTTTTTTAACTGGCGATTCAATTCTCTAGTTATTCAGCATGCCCTACAACTACCAACCTAATTCTTCACACTTACAGGAACATACTACCTCTGGGCTCTCTTTAACACATCTGGATGAGTGTAGTTGCAAAAACACTCAAGAAGCTTGATACCATCCAGGGCAAAGCAGCCCATTTAATCGATACGATATCCAGAAACATGAAATCCTTCACCACTGGTGCTCAGAATCAGCAGTATACTGCCTACTGCAAGCACTGAAGAAATTCACCAAGGATCCTTAGACAGCATCTTCCAAACCGACAACCCCATCTCGAAGGACGAGCAAGAATTTAAATGGGAACATCATCAGCTGGAAGTTCCCCTCCAAGCCTTATCATCCTGAAGTAACAAAACACTGCACAGCAGTGGAATAGGACCTTCAGCCCACGATGGCCTGAACATGATGCCAAATTAAATTAATCCTCTCTGCCCACCCTTTATCCTTATCTCTTTATTCATTGCATATCCAAACGTCGCTCACAAACCACACTGCAAATCGGAGGAATAACACCTCACCTTTCGCCTGGACAGCCTACATTGAGTTCTCTAATTTCAATTGACCCCCGTCATACCCCCTGACTCCCTTCCCAGCTCCTCCCCCTCTCTTCCACTGCTCCCTGCCTCCAACTAGATTCCTCTCATTGACCAACAAGTTGATAGCTCAACTTGTCTTCACCTATCCCCATTTCACCAAATTGCACCCTTCACTACCTTTATCTACAGCTCTCCCCACACCCCACCCCCTAGTTCTGAAGAAGAGTTACACCAGAAACATCCATTCATCCACCCCTTGATGCTGCCTGCCTTGCTGTGTTCAACCAGCCTCCTGCCTGTCTACTTTGGATTCTCGTATCTGCTGTTGTTTTGTCTCCGACCAATCCTGTCATCCCAGGAGTCGATTTGGAAAGGGTTCATTACACCTCCTCAACTGCAAACACATCTTTTCTCAAATAAAGTGACCAAATCTGCAGGCAATGTTCCAGGTGGCGCCTCACCATTGTCTGATATAATTGCAACAAGAAATCCTTAGTCCAGTACTCAAACCATCTCACTCTGAAGGTCAACTTACAGTTCACTTTCTTTACTGCCTGCTGCACCTGCGGGTAGGTTAATTTCAGGGAATGGTGCAAAAGGACACGAGGATCACATTGCAAATTCCCCTCACTCAATTTGCCGCCTCTCAGATAATAATCTTCCTACAAACTTTTGCTGCCAATACATTTAAACTCACATTAGCCACATTATACTGCATCTGTCATGTATTAGCCCACTCACCCAGCTGTCCACATCATACTGCAACATCTCTGCATCTGACTCACAGCTGACCTTTCCATCCAGCTTTGTATCATCTGCAAATTTTGAGATTTTATATTCAGTTCCCTCATCAAAATCATTAACATATATTGTGCATTTTGGGTCGAATTGCAAAGCCCTGTTTACCCAACTTGTCACTGTCTGCCATTCAGAAAATGACATTTTATTCTGACGTTTTGTATCTTGTCTTAAATTAACTTGCTATCCACCTCAATACACTATCCTCAATCTCATGTATTTTACTTTTCCACATCAATCTTTTAGATGGGACTTTATGGAAAGAATCTTGAAATCAAAATAAACCAGATCCACTGTGTCCTCCAATCAAATCTATTGGTTACATTCTGGAAGGATTTCTGTCGATTTGTCCAGCATGATTTCCCTTTAGCAATTCTATGCTGACTGAATCACATTCTCCAGTGTTTTCTACCTTCCCTCCGATAATGATCTTCGAGCATTTTCCACTAGTGACATCTAACACGCCGGTCTATGATCCCTGTTTTCTCTCGAGCTCAGTCGGGTTACATTCAGGATCCTCCAATCTGTAGGAACAAAAACAGAATTTGCTGGAAAATCTCAGCAAATCTGGCAGCATTGGTGGAGAGAAATCAGAATTAACATTTTTTGTTGAGTGACACAACAGTTCCTAGGAAGGGTCACTCAACATGAAAACTTTACTCTGATGTCTCTCCACAGATGCTGCCAGACCTGCTGAGCTTTTCTCGCTCTTCCTGTTTTTATGTTTGATTGATGACATCTGCAGTTCATTTTCTTTTCTTTCTTCAACCTGTAGGAACTGTTCTACAGACTAAAACCTCATGCAAAATAACTACTGATGTATCTATTATTTCTTGGATTACTTCCTTCAGTAAAGAGCAACCTCGATTATCCAAAAATTGATTATCTGAATGTCGGATTTTCGAAATTGGATTGCAAGGTCCCGATGCTTGGTTAAACAGTTTTCTCCAATATTCGCTTATCCAAACAGCCGAATATCCAAACAAAATACTACACCCCAGCACCACCACCCCCCCACCCCCATCCAGATAATCGAGGTTCCTCTGTGATTGGGATGGAAATTATCAGATGTAGGCCCTTTTTCGACTTCAATACCATTAATGTCTCACACACAATTTCTCTACAAATGCATAATTTGTTTCAATTTCACCCTTTCAATCAACAATGGGCTCAGTCTCATTTCCCTGTTTCATGTATTCCTTGTTCCACATTACAAATTCACCCGTTTTTAACTGTAAGTTTCGACCAACAGTAGTTTTTAATCTCTTTCTCCTTACATGCCCATAGAAATTGCTACAGCAAACTTACTTTCATTCTCTATTTTCCCCTTCTTAATCAAACCCTAAAACCTCCGTAGCTAATTTCTAAACTGTTCCTGACCCTCAGGACTATTGCTTTCCTTTGCCAATTTGTATGCCTGGCTTTGCATCTCATACCCTCTACCTTCCCCATAAGCCATGGTTTGGCCGCTGTTCATTTTGTTGTCTTGCAGCAGACAGGGAAAATTTAACACTTTTTTGTGTTTCACTCATTTGTTCTTGGAATGTTTGCCATTGCCTCTCAACTTTCATTCCTTTCTGTAAAGATGGCAGATGGAGGAGTTTATGTTGCAGCTGTATGGAGTGCTGGTGAAGCCGCAATTTGAGTACTATGTGCAGTTTTGGCTCCTTACCTGAGAAAGGGCATACTGGCACTAGAGTGGGTGCAGAGGACGTTCACTAGGTTGATTCCAAAGCTGAGGGGGCTGGCTTATGAGGAGAGACTGAGCAGACATGGATTATATTCATTGAATTTAGAGGAATGAGGAGGGATATTCTCGGCACATATAAAATTATGAAGGGAATGGATAAGATAGAAGTAGAGACAACGTCTCCACTAGGCCAGGAAACTAGGACAAGAGGGTACAGCTTCAAAATTAGCTGGAGCAGACTTAGGTCTGTACTGAACTTTTTCTCCCAGCGGGTTGTGAACCTATGGAATTCCCTGCTCAGTGAAGTAGTTGTGGCTTCCTCAGTAATTGCTTTTCTCGCTAAGACAGATAATTTTGTCAACAGTAAAGGAAATAAGGGTCATGGTGAGAAGTGGGTAAGTGGAGCTGGGTCCATGAAAAGATCAGCCCTGATCTGATTGAATGGCGGAGCAGGCTCGAAAGGCTGGGTGGCCTACTGCTGCTCTTTGTTCTTTTGTCCGTATATAAGCTTTCCCAATCCATCCTCGCCAAACTCATGGCTCATTCCATTATCATTTCCCTGATTAAGATTCAGGAGCATAGTCTCAAAATCAACTCCCTCACATTCCAACTTGATGATGTATGCACCCGTATGCGTGTGCATCTGGACCAGATCGATGGCGGTGGTACAAGAATATCACTCACCACCACCTTCCCAAGGAGACTGAGGAGTGGGCAAGAAGTCCTCGCTTTAACATGGATGCCCTGATCCTAGGAAAGAATGAAATAACTATAGAGAGGCTACTTGTGAAATCAGCCCTGCATCCTTATGGAACATTCTTCAGATAGTCACACACTTGCTTTGCAGAATTTTCTTTTCTCTCTGCCTTATCCTTCTGTGATCCAAGTCCACATGAGGTATTCCTGCACTCTATTGTTTTACCATTTAATTTCAGGTCTGTTTGTTCAGAAGACTGTAAGTAATATCAATCTAATTACGTCCTTGGAGGGTTTGGTTGCGATGTATATCGACACTTTGAGCTGGTGACAGTTTCAAATCAAGTTTGGAATATTTGATACAGAAAATGAAGTATCGCTTCAGTCTGGTACCAATACTCGCTGATGTTGATGTGATTTTCTGCCCTGTGCTTGTCGTTGTTGCAGTGTCTGGTAAGTAATATCTGTCGACGTTTGTGTAACTGGTCAATCATTTCTGTTTTGAATGTAATCAATAATCTGGGCATAAATAGTCCTCAAAACAATGCCATTAATGAGAAGTATTTCTCTTCCTGAACTGTTCATTCTATCTTCAACATTTTTCAATATCAGCTGTGAACAAATTGTGAACCTTGTCAAATGTAATGGTATGAAATGGATTAAATGTTCAAATAGTGGAAGCACTCGATGGTGATTGATTAGACAAAGAAATATGAAACTTTGTGAATAGAGCCAACACGTAACATGTTACTTTACTAACTGAAGGCAAAAGATTGGGGTCTTGAATGATAAAGAATCATGATTTGAGTTTATAATTCTGGGAGCATTGGCAATTGCTTCATTGTTTGGGGTGATTATGCTGAAAAGCAATTTCGACTGGTTGGCAATTCCTGCCTTGGGTGACCGATGTCAGTGAAGTTTACACCATAAAGTACTTCATCTTAATCTTATCCAGGTTCTCCAGACTCTAGTCTTGACAGCTGATGTTCCTATCTTCTTACATCTAAGAAAAAGGTATTCACAATTATTTATTCCCTTTTGAGTCATGGATGTTGCTGGCTGGCCATTTATTGCCCATCCATACTTGCCATTTAGAAGGTACTGATAAACTGCATTCTTGAACCACAACAGGTCATGAGCTGTAGATAGACCTTCAATTGAGAATTCCAGGATTTTAATCCACCTACAGAGAAGGAAGAGTGATTTATTTCTAAGTTAAGATGGTGAGTGGTTTGATCATGGACTTGCAGGTGTTTGCATTCACATGTTCCTGCTGCCCTCATGGCTCCAGACTGAAGTGTTCGTGGGTGGTGCTGTCTCTGAATGCAAAACATATCTTTCTGCATGATATCTTGTACATAGTACACACTGCAGTTACAACATGTTGGTGATGGAAGGTGTGAATGTTTGTGGACGTGCTGCCGGATAAGGAGTCTACTTTATCTTGGTTGATGTCAATTTTCTTCAGTGTTTCGGAGCTGCAAATATCCAGGCAAGTTGTTTATGTTTGATCATACTCCTGCATTGTAGATGTTAGCCAGGCATTGGGAGCGAGGAAGTGAGTTGCTCAATGCAGTATTCTAAGCTGCTTATTTGGTGTTGCAGCTGTTGTATTTACCAGTGTGTCCAGTTGAGTTGACAGTAGTGAATTCAGTGATGGTAATGCGATTATAGAGTCATAAAGTTATAGAGACATAGAGGATGGAAACAAAGCCTTCAATCCAACTCGGACATGCTGACAAAATATCCTGGAAGAATCTAGTCCCTTTTTCCAGCTTTTGCCTATATCCCTCTAATCCCTTCCTCTTCATGGAGCCATCCAGATGCCTGATAAATATTGTAATTGCACCAGTCAACGTCACTGCCTCTGGCAGTTCATTCCATACATGTACCACACTCTGTGTGAAAATGTTGCCTCATTGATTCCTTTTAAATATTTTCCCTCTCACAATAAACCTATGCCTTCAAGTTTCAGACTCTCCCACCCCGGGGATAACACCTTATCTATTTATCCTATGATTGTACAAATCTCAGGAAAGTCACCCATCAGCCTGTCATGTTCCAGCCTAAGTCTATTCAGCCTCACCTTTTCACTTAAACCCTCCAACCCTGGCAACATCCTTGTAAACATTTTCTGAACCCTTTAATTCTTCATAACATCCTTCCATTAGCAGGGAGACCAAAGAACTGCCCACAATATTCCAAATGTAGCCTAACCAATATCCTATACTGCTGCAAAATGGCATCTCAATTTCTGTACTTGATGTATCGACCATAAAGGCAAAATCATCTCTAATTGGAGATGGTCATTGTGTGGTTCCAAGTCCCTTTGCACCTTAGATTTCGAAATTTTCTCTCTATTCAGAAAATAGTCCATGCCTCTATTCTTTCTACCAAAGTGAATGACCTCACACTTTCACACATGGTACTCCGTCTGCCATTTATTTACTCACTCTCCTAACTTGTCCAAATCCCGCTGCATCCTCCCCAGCTTCTCAAAGCCATTGTCCTTCTATCTATCTTTGTATCATCTGCAAACTTAGCCAGAATGCCCTCAGTTTCTTCATCTCGATCGTTAATGCACAAAGTGAAAAGATGTGATCCCAACACTGAGCCTTGCAGAACACCACTTTTCACTGACTGCCAGTCTGAGAAGGACCCATTGATCCCCACTCTCTGCTTTCTACCAGACAGCCAATCTTCTATCCATGTTAGCACTTTGCCTCTAACACCATGGGCCCTTATTTACTCGGTAGTCTCATGTGCAGCATCTTGTCAAAGGCTGTCTTGAAGTCCAGGTTGACAACATCCATTGTTTTTCCTCAGTCTTACCTGTTCATTAGTTTCTTAAATAATTCTAATAGATTTGTCAGCCACGACCTTCCCTTGATGAAACCATGTTGACTGTGCTCTATTTTACTACACACCTCCAAGTATTCAGAAATCTCAACCTTCACAATGGATTCCAGAATCTTACCCACAACCAAGTTCAGACTAATCTGTCTGTAATTTCCTGTCTTTTGCCTTACTCGCTTTTTAAACAGGTGTGTAAGGTTAGTGATTTTCCAATCTTCTGGGGCCCACCCTGGTTCCAGCAATTCCTGAAAGATCATCACTAATGGCTGCATTATCTCTTCAGCTATTTCCCTTAGAACTCTGGGGCGTAGTCCATCAGGTAGACAAGATATATCAGGAGACAGAAAGATGAACATGAACGGCAAAATGACAGTGATGATGGAGGATTTCAATCTACAGGTGGACTGTGAATATTAGGTTGGTAGTAGGTTGCAAGAAAATGAATTTGTGAAATGTCCACGACATGGCTTTTTGGAGCAGCTTGCGGTGGAGCCCACTTGGGAAAAGGTTTTAGTGTTGTATAATGAGACAGATTTGAAAAGGGATCAGATTCAGGTCAGTTAGCCACCTTCAAGGCATTCAGTTTTTCTCGCACCTTCTCTTTAGTGATGGCAGCGATAATCAGCTCTTCCCCCTCATTCTCTTGAATTTTTGGGAAATTACTTATGTCTTCCATCTTGGGGAACCTGGTGCGAAATCATTCGGAGACGACCTGATTCTGATTCAGGATTTCGTAAGTAGCAGAGCAGATACCTCGCTGCGATCTATTGAAAGTCATCCCTTGAGCCAACCTTTTGTGAAAAAAAAATTATAAGATAATAAATTGCTTGGAAAGGGTGGACGCTAGGAATTTTTTTTTCATTAGGCGAGGAGACTAGGATCTGTGGACACACCTTAGAATTAGAGGGGGTTAATTCAGAACAGAAATGCGGAGACATTTCTTCAGCCAGAGAGTGGTGGGCATGTGGAATTCATTGCCGCAGAGTGCAGTGGCGGCCTGGACGATAAATATATTCAAGGCAGAGATTGATAAGTTCTTGGTGTCACAAGGAATTAAGGGCTATGGGGAGAATGCTGGTAAGTGGAGTTGAAATGCCCATCAGCCATGATTGAATAGCGGAATGGACTCGATTGGCCGAATGGCCTTACTTCCACTCCTATGTCTTATGGTCTTGTGGTCTTATCATGAAGACTGACCTGAAATAATTATTCAGTTCCTCAGTCCTTTCATTGTTCCCCACTGCAGTCTCTCCAGCGCCATTTTCCAGCAGCTCAATGTCCATTTTTGCTTCTTTTTGCCCTTTATATAACTAAAGAACTCATACCATCTTCCATGATATTACTGGCTGTCTTATCCTAATATTTGATCTTCTCACTTTTTTTTTCTTTTTGTTGCCCTCTGTAGGCCTTTGTAAGATTCCTAATCCTCTGGTTTCCCCCCATAATTTTCAAATATGCTTTCCCTTTTGTTTCTATGCTATCCCTGACTTCCCTTGTCAGCCATGGTTACCTCATCCTCCCTGTACCATGCTTCTTTTTCCTCGGGATGAATCTCTGCTGTTTCTCCTGAATTACTCCCTGAAACTCCTGCCATTGCGGTTCCACTGTATTCCCTGCTAGGCTCCTCTCCCAGTCAATTCTACCCAGCTCCTCAATCATTGTTGCCTTTATTCAGCTGTAATACCATTAGCTCTGATTCTAACTCCTCCCTCGAAAATTGCAGAATAAATTCAATCATATTTTGATCACATCCTCTGAAGCGTTCCTTCACCTTAATCTCCATGATCAAATCTGTCTCATTGCACACGACTAAATGCACCATTGCCTGTTCCCGAGTGGGCTCCACCACAGGCTGCTCGAAAAAGCCATGTTGTGGACATTTCACAAATTCCTTTTCTTACAATCTACGATGAACCTGATTTTCCCGTTCCACCTGCAGATTGAGATCCCCCATGATCACTGTCACTTTACCTTTTATACACATCTTTCTGTCTCCTGGTGTATCTTGTATCCCAGCTCCTTGTTTTATCAATGTCATTGGTACCTCCGTAGACCACGACTACTGGATGTTTCCCCGCCCACTCCACGTTCCTCTGAAGCCAAATCCAAGCACCAGGCAGGCAACACAACCTTCAGGCCTCTCGACCCTGGTTACAGAGAACAGTGTCTGTGCCTCTAGCGATACCATCCCCAATTACAACAATATTTCTCTCCTCTCCTCCCACTTGAATGGCTCCCTGTACCACGTGTTGTGGTCAGTTGCCTCATCCTCTCTCCTGTCCCCATTTGCGTCCACAGGGGGAAAAACGTTTGAACCTTTTGGACAAGGACAGCGGCTGAGGCTCCTGCATCTCCACCTCCTGGACCCCTCTACCTGTTTCACCCGGAGTCACACTCTCCTGTCCATGACCACTGGCTGAATCAAGTTAGTTCGTCTAAGGAGTGTGACTGTCTCCTGAAAAACAGCATCTGTGTAACTCTCGTCCTCCCTGATGTGTTACAATGTTTGAAGGTCAGACTCTAACTCTTCGACTCTGAGCCAGAGTTCCTCCAGGAACCAACATTTGCCACAGACATGGTCACTGGGAACCACAATGGGGTCAACCAGCTCCCCCAACATACGGAAACAACGCATCACCTGACCCTCCATTCTTATTTTATTTAAATAGTTTTGAAATTTTGTTCTAAATTTTTAACTCTTTGTGTATCTCTGCTTACTCAAGTTCTAACCGATAAATACGTTTCAGAGAGGTTCTGGAGCTGAGATGAATAACTTCTTTGAACCACAACCATTTTCCTGTATTCCAGGTATGAATATAACCAGCGTAGAGTTTGTTTGCGGATCACCCCATTGATTCTAGTTTTGTGTTGGCCCTTGATGCCATACTTTGTCAAATGCAGCCTTCATGTCAAAGGTTGTCACTCTCACCTCACATTTGGAATTAAGCTAATAATCCATGCTTGAAGCAAGGCTGGAGTGAAGTCAGGAGCTGAATGGCCCTGGTAAATCCTAAGCCGAGCATCAGTGTGCGAGTTATGTGTTGCTTGATTACACTGTTGATTACATCTTTTATCACTTTTGAGAATGGACTGATTGGGCTGTGAATGGCTGGGTTGGATTTTTTCTGCTTTTTGCATGCATGACTCACCAGGTCAATTTTCGACATGGTCAAGTAGATGCCAGCGTTTGAACTGAACTGGAACAGCTTAGTGATGATTAGGTTGTGATGCATAAGACTGCTGGAATGTCATTCATGACCTATATTCTTTGGAGGATGTAGTGCTTACAACATTTTTTTGATAGTGGGTGCAGTGAATTAAATTGGCTGAAGACATCCGTAATGCTGGGGTCCACGAGAGCAGGCCAAGACTGATCATCTACTTGGCATTTCTTGATACACATTGTTGTGAATACTTCAGACTTGCCTTCTACACTGATGTGCTGGGCTCGTCCATCAATGAGGATGGGGATATTTGTGCAGACTCTGTGAGTTGGTAATTTTCCATTACAATTCACGGTGGCTCAGTGGTTAGCACTGCTCCCTCACAGCACTAGGGACCTGGGTTCGATTGCACCCTTGGGTGACTTTCCTGTGTGGATGTGGTACATTCTTCCCGCGTCTGCATAGATTTCCTCTGCCTGCTCCGGTTTCCTCCCATAATCCAAAGATGTGCATGGTTAGGTGAATTGGCCATGCAAAATTGCACATAGTGTTCAGAGATGTATGGGTTAGGGGCAATAGTCAGGGGTAAATGTTGAGTAATAGAGTAGGGGAATGGGTATTGATGGGTTATTCTTTGGAGGATCAGTGTGGAGTTGTTGGGCTGAAGGGCCTGTTTCCACTGTAGGGATTCTGGAGAGATTCTATAAAAAACACATATGGTATAACTCTGCAGAGCTTTTATCTGTGCCATTGGTTTTGGGATTGCTCAGCTCTTTCTCACACTTGCTGCTTTTGCTGTTTTGCACACCATTAATGCTGATGTCAACTTCGCTAGGTTTTTTTATTTATGCCGGGTACTGCTCCTGGCATGCCTTCTGTCGGTCTCCATTCAAATCGATCAATCCCCTGATTTGATGGTAATGGTTGGGTGGGGTATATGCTGGACCATGAAGTTGCAGTTTGATTCAGCTCCTGTTGGCTCACAGTGCCCGGACGTGAGTTGCTAGTTTGAAGTCTGTCTCATTTAGCATGATGATGGTGCCACGTAACACACTGGAGGGTATTCTCATTGTGAAGGTGGAACTTGCTTTCCACAAGGACCTCACGGTGTTCACTCTTATAGATACTATTATGGACAAATAAATCTGCAGCCAGCAGGTTTGAAAGAATAAGGTCATGTATGTTTTTCTTTCTTGTTGGTTCCTTCACCATCCACTGCAGATGCAGTTGAGCAGCTGTGCCCTTTTGGACCCAAACAGTTACTCTTTTGTGATGTGCATTGACGTTCCCCAGCCAGACTGCATTTTGTGCACTTGCTACGTTCAGTGTTTGCTTCAAGTGTTAATCATTTTGAGGGGATACTGATTCACTAGCTGACAGAACATATATGGTAAACAGCAAGATATTTCCTGCCCATTTTTAATCTGATTCCATAAGACTTCAAGACAGTCAGTGTCAACATCAAGGACTTCTTTCCTGACTGTATATCAGTGTCATAACTCTGATTGATGTGTTGCTGGTCAGACAGGACAGAACCTGGAATGATGATTGTGATATCTGAGACATTACCTGCAATACAAAATCTGAGGAGTAATCAGACTTTTTTTGTGATTAATATTACTTCAATTTCTTACAATTGGATTACAAAAGTGTTTTATTTCAAAAATGTTGCTTATAAAAACACACTTATGGAAACATTTGTAATTATCTATTTTTTGATGCAGAAAATTCAACACTAGATCTGATCAAACTCATGTACTAAATCTATTCACCTGGTTTTATGTATTTATTACAGTTAATGTGTTGGCAATTGTAATCCTTTCCCGGGGAAGCTGCGGTCTATCTAAGTGTATCACCCGGTACCTGGTAGCCATGGCGGCAGCAGATCTCCTCGTTGTCATCACTGATGGGATGCTGAGATGGCTTATTATGTATTTCCCAGTGTCTTTCCTGGATATTACACATGTCTGTAGTCTGATTATGGTGTCCATTCCTGCAACCACAATGAATTCTGTCTGGTTGACTGTTGCTTTCACCTTTGATCGATTTGTGGCTATTTGCTGCCATAAGTTTAAAACAAAATATTGTACCGAGAAAACTGCAGCCATGATTATTGGAACAGTGAGTGTGCTGAGCTGTTTGGAAAGCATTCCCTGGTTTTCCATATTCCAATCCAAATACATCTTCAATAAGCTGCCATGGTTTTGCATCACAAAACCAGAGTTTTTCACTTCAATCTACTGGATGTTATATGGTGTACTCCATCGCCTTTTATCTCCTTTACTGCCATTTGCTATTATTCCTTTTTTGAACACTCTGACTGTCAGACATGTTTTAGTAGCAAGCAAAGCACGCAGGAGACTCCAGAAGAACAGTGATAGGGAGAGACCCCATGACCCAGAGATGGGCAAACGCAGAAAATCCATCATTTTACTATTTGCTGTCTCAGGCTGCTTCATTCTTTTATGGACTCCTTATGTGGTATGTTTCCTACATCAACGAATTGCATTAATACATGGTTATTCTCCACTGCCCCCAACCGCAGGTACCATCGGATACCTTGTCTCTCTCCTCACTACTTGTACAAACACTTGCATATACACCGTGACCCAAAGGCAATTCCGAGAGCAACTGAAAACAGTTGTGAAACTCCCTCTCACTCTGATTCTCAGAATCATCAAATGAAACAGTTTGCCTGCATTAGAATTCAATTCCAACCCGAAATCATCTTATATCCGAGCTGATCGTCTGTGAGTTCACACACCATGGAGCAGTGTTTTGTCCATAAATCAGAGATGAAAGAAAATCTTCGTTGATTTTTTACTTTCAAGAACTTATCAATTTCCCCTCTGGATTATTCTAGTGTCGACATCCACCATCCTGTCTGGCAGGCCAGACCATATTGCATCCACTCAGTGAGCAAATATTTTGATTTCTTGCTCTCTTCTCCTTCACCGTCCAATTACTTCCCACTTGGGTTTCTGGCTACTACAATACGTCAGTATGAACATTTTCTTCTCATTGATGATAGAATAGACTTGCCTGCTTCTGTTCAATTTCTCTTCACCGACTCTGTGAAGGAGTCTACTTCTGCAGCCTCACTACTTAACTGAAATTCCTCATCTCTCGTAGAAGCAATAACTCCCCTCCACAACCTCACAGAGTCTTTAAACGTAAATCTTGCGATGAACTGAACACTGCATCCTGAGATACAATGAGAAGTAACTCAAGTGGATGTAGTGGTGGTAAACCTCCAAAATTCCTCAGATTCATGAGAAGTCCCAGAGGATTAGAGAGCTACCAGTGTACCATTTTAATTTTGAAAGGGACAGAGATGTAAAAAATGCACCTATAGGCTGGATGTGCTTTGATTTGTGCATATATTTCTACAAATCACATTGTATGAATACTACAATATAGCACATTAGAGCGCAGTACAGGCCCTTCAGCCCTCAATGTTGCACTGAGCTGTGGAACTACTCAGAAGTCTATCTATCCTACACTATTCCATTTTCATCCATGTGTTTATCCAATAAACATTTAAATGCCCTTAAACTTGGGAGTCAACTATGTTGCAGGCAGTGTGTTCCATGACCCTACTACTCTCTGAGTAAAGAAACTACCTCTGACATTTGTGCTATATCTATCACCCCTCAATTTATAGCTATGTCTCCACATACCAGCCATCACCATCCGAGGAAAAAGGATCTCCCTGTCCACCTGATCTAACCCTCTGATTATTTTATATTTCTCAATCAAGTCACCTCTCAACCTTCTTCGCTCTAACGAAAACAGCCTAAAGTCCCTCAGCCTTTCCTCGTTAGACCTTCCCTCCATACCAGGCAACATCCTAATAAATCTCCTCTGATCACTTTCCGAAGCTTACACACCCTTCCTACATTGCGGTGCCCAGAACTGCATGCAATACTCCATGTGTGGCCGCACCAGAGTTTTCCACAGCTATAGCATGACCTCATGGATCCAAAACTCCATCCCTCTACCAGCAAAAACTAACACACTATGTGCCTTCTTGACAATTATATCTCTCTGCTCTTCTGCATTACCAAGAACCTTACCATTATCCCAGTATTCTTTATTCCTGTTACTACTTCCAAAGTGAATCACCTCAAACTTATTCACTCTAAACTCCATTTTCCATCTCTCAGCCTCGCTTTGCAGCTAATCTTTGGCCCTCTGTAAACTGCAAAATACTTCAGCAGTACCCACAACTTACCTAACCTTGGTGCCATCTGCAAATGCACTAACACATCCTTCTATGCCTTCTTCCAAGTCGTTTATAAATATGACAAACAGCAGTGGACCCAAAACAGATCCCTGCAGTTCGCCACCAGTAACTAAAATCCAGTATTAACATTTGCCACCAACCACCACAGTCTGTCTTCTTTCAGCTCACCAGTTTCTGATCCAAACCACTAAATCGCCCTCAATCCCAAAACCCTGTAATTTGTGAAATAACCTACTGTGGGGAACCGTTGAAATTCATATACACCACTTTACCTCCATGCACTTATTTGGTCACCTTCTCAAATAACTCAATAAAGCTTGTGAGGTACGACCAGCCCTTCACAAAACCATGTTAACTATCCCAAAACAACTTATTCCTTCCCGGAAGATTATAAATCCTATCTGTTATAATCCTTTTCCAACACTTTACCACAACCGAAGCAAGGCTCATTAGTCTACACTTGCCAGGACTGTCTTTACTCTTAATGTGGGCAGCACGGTGGCACAGTTGTTAGCACTGCTGCCTCACAGCGTCAGAGACGCAGGTCCAATTCGCACCTCAGGCGACTGACGGTGTGGAGTTTGCACATTCTCCCTGTGTCTGCGTGGGTTTCCTCTGGGTGCTCCGGTTTCCTCCCACAGTCCAAAAATGTGCAGGTTAGCCAAGCTAAATTGCCTGTAGTGTTAGGTGCGGGGGTAAATATAGGGGAATGAGTCTGGGTGGGTGTGCTTCGGCAGGACAGTGTGGACTTGTTGGACCGAAGGGCCTGTAAGTAATCTAATCTTAACAAGAGGGCAACATTTGCTATCCTCCAGTCTACTGCTACTATTCCTGTAGACAATGACATGAAGATGCCAAAAGCTCTGAAATCCCAGAGAATCCTCGGATAAATCCCATCCAGCCCAGGGGACTTGCCTACTTTCACATTCTGCAGAAACACTGACATCTCCTCTTTGTGAACCTCAATCCCATGCAGTCCAGTTGTCTGTATCTCAGTATTCTCCTCAACAACATTGTATTTTTTCCACTGTGAATACTAAGGAAAAATATTAATTTAGCTATATCCTCGGACTCTGTACACAACTTCCCACTACTGTCCTTGATTGGCCATAATCTTTTTCTAGTCATTCTTTTATTCCTCAGTTACCTCGAGAAAGCTTGAGGTTTTCCGTGATCCTACCTGCCAATGACACCTCACGTCTCCCCTTGGCTCTTCTTAGCTCTCTCTTTAGGTCTTTCCTGACCAACTTGTAGCTCACAAGCGTCCGAACTGAGCCTTCACATTTGCTCCTAACATAAGCCTTCTTCTTCCTCTCGGCAAGAGAATCAACTTCTTTAATAAACCATGGCTCCCGTGGTCGACGACTTCCGCCCTGCCTGACATGTACATAGTTATCAAGGACACACGTAGCTGTTCCCCCTTGAATAAGCTCCACATTTAAATTGTGTCCGTCCTCTGCAGTTTCCTTCCACATCCTAAGCAGCCTAAAACTTGCTTATTCACAACATAATTGCCTTTCCCCCAGCAAAAATGCATGCCCTGTGTTATATACCTATCCCTTTCCATCGCTAAAGTAAACATAAACAAATTGTAGTCACTATCACCAAAGTGCTCACCGACTCCAAATCTAACACCTGTCCAGGTTCCTTACCCAGTATCAAATCCAATGTGACCTCACCTTTTGTTGGCTTGTCCATACAGAGGAACCTCAATTATCCAAAGGAGATGGGCAGGTGCCCCATCTAACACTGCCCCCGCCCTTCAGCCAACAATACTAGGCTGAACATAATGCCAAATTAAATTACTCCTTTCTGCCCGTCCTTCATCCTTATCTCTTGATTCCTTGCATATTCATATGCTCATCCAAAAATCCCTCACGAACCATACTATAAATTGGAGGAACAATACCTCACCTTACACATGGGCAGGTACAGCCCGGAGTACTCAACATTGAGTTCTCCACTTTCAAATAACCTCCCACCACACCCACTGACTCCCTTACCAGCCCCGCCTCCTCCCTTCAACTGCTCCCTGCCTCCAACCGGATCATTTCTTCCCGTTGACCAATCAAGTGGTACCTTCTACCAGTCTTCACCTATCCCCACTTCACTACCCTGCCCTCTCCACTCTCTTTATCTACAGATCTCCTCTTATCCACCCCCAGTCCTGAAGAAGGGTTACACAAGAAACAGCCACTCCTCTACCTCATGTTCCTGCCTGCCTTGATGTGTTCTTCCAGCCTCCTGCCTGTCTACTTTGAATTCCAGCATCTGTAGGTTATTTGCCTCTAACCAATAATGCCATCCCAGCAATCGATTTGGAAAGCGTTTGCTGCACCTCCTCAACATCAAGCATATCTTTCACAAATAAAGAGACCAAATCTGTAAACAATATTCCAGGTGGAGCCTCACCATTGTCCATTATAATTGCAGAAAGAAACCGTTAGTCCAGTACTCAAACCCTCTCACTCTGAAGGCCAACATACAGTTCGCTTTCTCTACTGCCTGCTACACCTGCGGGCAGGTTAATTTCAGCGAATGGTGTAAAAGGACATCAGGGTCACATTGCAAATTTCCCTGTCACAATTTCGAGCCCCTCAGAGAACAATCTGCTGCGACACCTCTGCTGCCAAAACATTTAAACTCGCATTATCTATGTTATACTGTATTTGCCATGTATTGGCCCACTCACTCACTGTCTGTATTACGCTGCAACTTCTCGGCATCTGGCTCACAGCTCACCCTTCCACTTAGGTTTGTATCATCTGAAAATTTTAAGATAGTACATTCAGCTCCCTCATCAAAATCATTAGCATATGTTGTGCATAGCTGTGTCAAGTGTCAAGCTCTATGTTACCCCATTATTCATTGCCTGACATTCAGAAATATTATTCCCACATATTGTTTCCTGTCTCAAATTAATTTTCTATCCACTTCAATGCACGATCCTCAATCTCATGTACTTTACTTCTCCACATTAATCTTTTAGATGGGACTTCATCGAAAGAATCTTGGAAGTGCAAATAAACCTGATCCACTGAGTCCTCAAATCAACTCTAATGGTTACATTCCAGAAGTATTTGAATAGATTTATACAGCATGATTTCCATTTAGCAATTCTATGTGGACTGTATCAGATTCTACAGTGCTTTCTATCTTCCCTCCGATAACGAACTTCAGGTATATTCCACTAGTAACATCTCACTCGCTGGTCTATGAGCCCTGTTTTCTCTCTCGCTCCCTTTTTAAACAGTTGGGTTACATTCAGGATCCTCCTTTACTGTAGGAAAAAAAAACAGAATTTCCTGGAAAATCTCAGCAAGTCTGGCAGCATCTGTGCAGAGAAATCAGAATTAACATTTTGTGTTGAGTGACACAACAGTTCCTTCCTACAGTTCCTAGAAAATTTTCTCTAATTTCTCTCCACAGATGCTGCCAGACCCGCTGTGCTTTTCTAGCAATTCCTGTTTTTATTTTTGATTTATGGCACCTGCAGTTGTCTTCCTTTTTTCTCCAACCTGTAGGAACTGTTTCGGAGTCTAAATCCAAAAATTGATTATCTGAATTTCTGCTTATCTGAACAATGCTACAAGGTCCAGATGCTTGGCTAAAATGTTTTACTCAATATTCGATTATCCGAACATTTGAATATCCGAACAAAATACTACACCACTCGCTACCCCCACCCCTCACGCCACCCCCCCCTCCCTCGCCCGATATTTGAGGTTCCCCTGTACTTGGGATGGAAATTATCAGACCTGGCCCTTTTTCTGCCTTCAATCCCATTATTTTTTCACATACAATTTCACTACAAATGCATACTTATTTCAATTTCACCCTCTCACTAAACTCTGGGTTCTGTCTCTTTTCCCTATTTCATGTACTCCTTGTTCCACATTCCAAGTTTCTGCTAACAGTAGCTTTTAATCTCTTTTTCCTTACATGCCCATAGAAACTGCTACAGCAAGCTAACTCTCATTCTCTATTTTTTCCTTCTTAATCAAATCATTTGCTAATTTCTAAACTGTTCCTTATCTTCAGGACTATTGCTTTCCTTTGACAATTTTTATGCCTGCCTTTTGCATCTCATACCTTCTGACCTGCCCCATAAGCTACGGTTTGACCACTGTTCACTTTTTTGGTCTTGCACCAGACAGGGAAAAAGATATTTTTTGTGTTTCACTCATTTGTTTTTTGAATGTTTGCTATTGCCTATCAACTGTCATTCCTTTCTGTAAAGATAGCAGATGAAGGAGTTTATGCTGCAGCTGAACAGGGTGCTGATGAGGCCAAACTTGCAGTATTATGTGCAGTTTGTTTTGTAGGTTAGATTCCCTACAGTGTAGAAGCAGGCCCTTCGGCCCAATGTGTCCACACTGACCCTCTTAAGAGCAACCCACCCAGTCCCATTTCCCTCTGACTAATGCACCTAACACTACAGCCATTTAGCATTGCCAATTCACCTGGCCTGCACATCTTTGGACTGTGGGAGGAAACTGGAGCGCCCAGAAGAAACCTACGCAGACACGGGGAGAATATGCAAACTATACACAGACAGTCACCTGAAGCCAGAATTGAACCTGGGACCCTGCTGCTGTGAGGCAGCAGCGCTAACCACTGTCCCACCCTTACTTGAGAAAAGATATACTGACACGAGAGGGGGTGCAAAGGAGCTTCACTAGTTTGATTCGGGGATTGAAGGAGTTGGATTATGAGAAGAAACTGAGCAGACTGTAATTATATTCATTGGAATTTAGAGGAGTGAGGAGGGATATTCTGGACACATATGAAGTTGTGAAAGGAATGGATAAAAAGAAGTAGAGAGGATGTTTCCACTGGCCAGGAAATTAGGACAAGAGGGTAAAGCCTCAAAATTAGGAGAAGCAGATTTCAGACTGAACTGAAAAAGCCCTTTTTCACCCAGAGGGTTGTGAATCTATGAAATTCCCTGTCCAGTGAAGTACTTGTAGCTTCCTCAGTAAATGCTTTTAAAGCTAAGAGAGGTACTTTTGTCAACAGGAAAGGAATTAAGGGTCATGGTGATAAGGTGAGTAAGTAGAGCTGAGGCCATGAAAAGATCAGTCCTGATCTTATTGAATGGCGGATCAGGCTCGAAGGGCTGGATGGCCTTCTCCTGCTCCTAGTTCTTATGTCCGTATGTAAGCTATCCCAATCCATCCTCGCTAAGCGCATGGCTCATTCCATCGTAGTTTCCCTTATTAAGATTCAGAATCCTAGGCTCAAAATCAACTCCCTCACATTCCAACTTGATGAATTGTGCACCTGACTGTGTGTGCATCTGGACCAGATCAAAGGCGGTAGTTCAAGAAGTTCACTGACCACTACCTTCTCAATGATACTGAGGAGTGGGCAACAATTCCTAGCTTTACCATTGATGCCCTGATCCCGGGAAAGAATGAATGGATATGCTGAGGCTATTTGTGAAATAAGCCCTGCCTCCTTAAGGAATATTCCACAGATATTTACACATATGCTTTGCAGAATTTCCTTTTCTCCCTGCCTTATATTTCTGTGATCCAAGTCCACATTAAATATGCCTGTATTCTATTATTTTAACATTTAATTTCAGATCTGTTCGTTCAGAAGTCTGTAAGCAATATCAGTCTAATTATGTCCATGGAGAATTTGTTTGTGATGTATATAGACACTTTGAGCTGGTGACAGTTTGGAATGTTTGATACAGAAAATGAAGGATCCCTTCAGTCTGTTAACAATAATCCCTGACATTGATGCCATTTTCTGCCCTGTGCTTGTAGCTGTTGTAGTGTCTGGTAAGAAACATCTGTCGACGTTTGTGTAACTGGTCAACCAGTTTCCAACTGGTTGGAACAGCCAACTTTCATGAATGTAATCAATAATCTGGGCAAGAATGGTGCTCAAAACAATGCCGCTAATGAGAAGTGTTTCTCTTCCTAAACTGTTCATTCAATCTTACTTCAACAGTTTTCAAAATAAGCTGTGAACTAATTGTGAAATTTGTCAAATGTAATGTTACGAAATCGACTAAATGTTCAAACAGTGGAAACACTCGATGGTGATTGATTAGACATGGAAAGATGAAACTTTGAGAATAGAACTAACATGTAGCATTTTTATTTACTGCCTGAATACAAATGATTGGGGGACTTGAATGATAAAGAAACATAATTTGAGTTTATAATTCTGGGATTATTGCTTCATTGTTTGGTGATGATTATGCTGAACAGCGATTTCCACTGGTTGGAGATTCATGCCTTGAATCACAGAAGTCAGTGAAGTTAATACCAGGTCTCCAGTCTCCAGTGAACATTCTTACTTCTGACCTTCAGCCAAGGACACTACCCTGAAGAACAGCATCAGACCATAAGACACAGGAGCAGAAATTAAGCC
Source organism: Hemiscyllium ocellatum (assembly GCF_020745735.1). Taxonomy (NCBI): domain Eukaryota; kingdom Metazoa; phylum Chordata; class Chondrichthyes; order Orectolobiformes; family Hemiscylliidae; genus Hemiscyllium; species Hemiscyllium ocellatum. The sequence continues at coordinate 75,340,460 of NC_083417.1, forward strand.
ATTCAGCCCATCGAGTATAATCCACCATTCAATCGTGGATAATTGGTTTCTCCTCCCCGTTCCCCTGCCTTCTCCCATTAACCCTTGATCACCTTGACAATCAAGAACCTATCCATTTCAATTTTAAATACACTGGATAACCTGGCCTTCACAGCCTTCTGTAGCAGTGAAATCCATACATTCACCACTCTCTTGCGGAAGAAGTTTCTCCTTATCTGAAATGTCTTCTCTTTACTCTAAGTCTGTGTCCTCAGATCCTAGTCTCTCCTCCCAATGGAAACATCTTTCCAACATCCACACTGTCCAGGCCATTCAGTATTCTGTAAGCTTCAAATAGAAGTCCCCCATCCCTCTAAACTCCACTGAATACAGACCCAGTGTCCTCAAATATTCCTCATATGTTAAGCTTCTCATTCCTGGGACCATTCTCACAAACCTCTTCTGAACACTCTCCAGGGTCAGTACATCCTTCCTGAGATAAAGGGCAGAAAAGTGCACAGTTCCCCAAATGTGGCCTGACCAGAGACTTATAGAGCCTCAGAAGTATATCTTTGCTTTTATATTTATGTCCTTTCACAACAACTGACATCATTGCATTTGCCTTCCTAACAGTTGATTCAATCTGCAAGTTTACCTTGAGAGATTCCTGGACTAGAGTTCCCAAGTCTTTTTGCACTTTAGACTTCTGAATTTTCTCCCCATTGAGAAAATAGTCCATGCATCTATTCTTCCTACCAAAGTGCATGACCTCACACTTTCTCACATGGTACTCCATCTGCCATTTATTTACTCACTCTCCTCACCTGTCCAAATCCTTCTGCACCCTCCGCATCTTCTCAATGCCATTGTCCTTCTATCTATCTTTGTATCATTTGCAAACTTAGCCAGAATGTCCTCAGTTCCTTCATCTCGATCAGTAATGTGAGAAGTTGTGGTCCAAACACGGAGCCTAGAAGAACACCACTTTTCATTGACTGCCATTCTGAGAAGGACCCTTTTATCTCCACTCTCTGCTTTCTGACAGACAACCAATCTTCTATCCATGCTAGCACCTCACCTCAACCACCATGGGCTCTTATCTTACTCAATAGTCACCTGTGCGGCACCTTGTCAAATCCCTTCTTGGAATCCAAGTTGATAACATCCAACGGCTTTCGTTGGTCTAACCTGCTCATTACTTACTTAAATTATTTTAAATTATATTAGTTTTGTCAAGCATGACCTCCCCTTGATGAACCCATGCTGACTGTGCCCTATTTTATCATACACTTCCAAGTATTCAGAAATCTCATCCTTCACAATTGGTTCTTACTCACAACCGAGTTAGACTGCTCGGTCTGTAATTTCCTGTCATTTGCCTTACTCCCTTTTTAAACAGGTGTTTCAGTTTAGTGATTTTCCAGTCTTCTAGGACCCTTCCTGATTCCAGCAATTCCTGAAAAATCATCACTAATGGCTACATTATATCTTAGAACTATGTCTCTTAGAAATCTGGGGTGTAGCCCATTTGTTCCTGGTCATGTATCCACCTTCGGGCCATTCAGTTTTTTTTAGCATCTTCTCTTTAGTGATTAGATTACTTACAGTGTGGAAACAGGCCCTTCGGCCCAACAAGTCCACACCCACCTGCCAAAGTGTAACCCACCCAGATCCGTTCACCCCTGCACCTAACACTACATACAATTTAGCATGGATAAGTCACCTAACCTGCACATTTTTGGACTGTGGGAGGAAACCGACGCAGACACGGGGAAAATGTGCAAACTCCACACAATCAGTCGCCTGAGGCACGAATTGAACCCGGGTCTCTGGCGCTGTGAGGCAGCAGTGCTGACTGCTGTGTCACTGTGTCGCCCACTATATTCAGCTCTTCCCCCTCACTCTCTTGAATTTTTGGGAAATTGCTCATGTTTTCCAGCATGAAGACTGACATGAAGTAATTATTCAGTTCCTCAGTCATTTCATCGTTCCCCACTGCAATCTCTACAGAGCCATTTCTCCGCAGCACAATGTCCACATTTGCCTCTCGTTTGCCCTTTATATGACTAAAGGAACTCTTACTGTCTTCCTTTATATTACTGGCTAGCTTACCCTGTCTTCTCCCTCCATTTTTTCATTGTTTGTTACCTTCTGTTGGTCTTTGCAAGATTCCCAATCCTCTGGTTGCCCCCCACCCCAACCCTTTCCAAATATGCTTTATCTTATGTTTCTATGCTATCCCTGACTTTCCTAGTCAGCTATTGTTACCTATTCCTCCCTGTACCATAAATGCTTTTCCTCTGGATGAATCTCTGCTAGTTCTGAATTACTCCCAGAAACTTCTGCCATTGCTGTTCTACTGTCTTTCTAGCTTGGCTCCTCTCGCAGTCAATTTTTTGGTGATAGTGACCGCAACTGCCTCTCAGTCTACATAGCTATGGAGAAGGAGAGGATTAGGCAAAATGGGAGGATATTTAATTGGGGAAGAGGAAACTATGATGCGATTAGACATGAGTTAGGAAGCATGGATTGCGAGCAATTGTTTCATGGAAAAGGCACATGTTGTTGCAAGTGATGAATAAATATGTCAATCTGAGATAGGCAAGAAGTGGTAAGATAAAGGAACCTTGGATGACGAGAGCGGTGGAGCTTCTTGGCAAAAGGAAAAATATAGCTTACACAAGGTGGAGGAAGTTAAGGTCAATCTCAGCTCTACCGGATTACAAGCAGGCGAGGAAGGAGTTTAAAAATAGTCTGATGAGAGCCAGGAGGAGGCACGAAAAAGGCTTGGCAGAACGGATTAGGGAGAACACAAAGGCGTTTTATACTTATGTGAGGAATAAGAGAATGGTCAAAGAAAGAGTAGGGCCGATCAGGATAGCATAAGGAATTTGTGTGTGGAGTTTGAGGAGGTAGGAGAAGCCCTAAATGAGTTTTTTGCTTCTGTCTTTACGAGAGAAACGAACTTTGTAGTGAATGAAACCTTTGAAGACCAGATGTGCATGTTGAAATGAATAGAGATAGAGGAAGCTTATGTGCTGAAAAGTTTGTCAAACATTAAGATTGACAAGTCGCCAGGCCCGAACCAGAATTGTCCTTGGCTGCTTTGGGAAATGAGAAATGCAATTGCTTCGCCACTTGTGAAGATCTTTTCATCCTCGCTCTCCACTGGAGTCGTACCTGAGGATGGAGAGAGGCAAATGTAATTCTTCTCTTCAAGAAAGGAAATAGGGAAATCCCCGGCAATTACAGACCAGTAAGTCTCACGTCTGTCTTCTGCAAGGTGTTAGAAAGGATTCTGAGGGATAGGATTTATGACCATCTGGAAGAGCATGGCTTGATTAAATGCAGTCAACATGGTTTTGTGTGGGGCAGGTCATGCCACTCAAGCATTATCGAGTTCTTTGAGGATGTGACTAGAAAGGTTGCTGAGGGTCGAACTGTGGATGTGGTGTATATGGAGTTAGACAAGGCATTTGATAAGGTTCTCCGTGGTAGGCTCATTCAGAAGGTCAGGAGGAATGGGATTCAGGGGAACAGAATCTGTGGCTAGGCAACAGAAGACAGCGAGTGGTGGTAGAAGGAAAATATTCTGCCTGGAAGTCTGTGGTGAGTGGTATTCCATAGGGCTCTGTCCTTGGGCCTCTATTGTTTGTAATTTTTATTAATGACTTGGATGAGGGGATTGAAGGATGCGTCAGCAAGTTTGCAGACAACACAAAGGTTGGAATGTCATTTGCAGTATAAAGGGTTTTTGTAGGCTGCAGCAGATCATTGACAGGATGCAGAGATGGTCTGAGACGTGGCAGATGGAGTTCAACCTAGATAAATGCGAGGTGATGTATTTTGGAAGGTCGAATTTGAAAGCTGAGTACAGGATTAAGGATAGGATTCTTGGCAGTGCGGAGGAACAGAGGGATCTTGGGGTGCAAGTACATAGATTCCTTAAAATGGCCACCCAAGTGGACAGTGTTGTTAAGAAAGCATATGGTGCTTTGGCTTTCATTAACAGGGGGATTGAGTTTAAGAGTCGTGAGACCTTATTGCAGCTCTATAAAACTTTGGTTAGACCGCATTTGGAATACAGCGTCCAGTTCTGGTCGCCCCGTTATAAGAAAGATGTGGATGCTTTGGAGAGGGTTCAGGGGACGTTTACCAGGATGCTGCCTGGACTGGAGGGCTTATCTTATGAGGAGAGGTTGACTGAGCTCGGACTTTTTTCATTGGAGAAAAGGAGGAGAAGAGGGAACCTAATTGAGGTATACAAGATAAAGGGAGGCATAGATAGAGTCGATAGCCAGAGACTATTTCCCAGGGAAGAAATGACTAACACGAGGAGTCATAGTTTAAGCTGGTTGGAGCAAAGTATAGAGGGGATGTCAGAGGTGGGTTCTTTACACAGAGATTTGTGAAAGCATGGAATGCGTTGCCAGCAGCAGTTGTGGAGGCAGGGTCATTGGGGCCATTTAAGAGACTCCTGGACATGCATATGGTCCCAGAAATTTGAGAGTGCATACATGAGGATCAATGGTCGGCACAACATCAAGGGCTGAAGAGCCTGTTCTGTGCTATACTGTCCTATGTTCTATGTTCTAATTCTACCCAGCTTTACCCTCATCGTTGCATTTATTCAGCTGGAATATTGTTACCTTTGATTCTAACTGCTTCCTCTCAATTTGCAAAGTAAATTCAATCATATTTTGATCACTGGCTCCAAAGGGTTCCTTCACAATAAGCTTCCTGATCAAACCTGTCTCATTGTACAACACTAAATCCAACATCGCCAGCATCCACCACAAGCTGCTCCAAAAAGCCATGTCATGGACATTTCACAAGTTCATTTTCTTACAATCTACTACCAATCTGATTTTCCCAGTGCACGTGCAGATTGAAATCCCCCATGATCACTGTCATTTTGCCTTTCGTGCACATTTTCCTATCTCCTGGTGTGTCTTGTACACCAGTTCCTGGCTACTGTTTGGAGGTCTGTTTTTTTTTTCACATTAACCATTTCTCAATTCTACCCACACATATTATGTAGTATGCGACCCCATTTTGTTTCTTATTATTGATTTAATTTCAGTTCTTACTCATCAGTAAACCCCACCCTCTCTGCTCACCTACCTACCTTTTCAATAAGATGTAAAACCTTGAATATACAACTCCCAATTCTGATTCCTGCATGGCCCTGTCTCCGTGATGCCCACCACATCTTACCTGCTAATTCGATCTGTGCCACAAGCTCATTTACCTTATTCCTTATGCTGAGTGCATTCAGATGTAACACCGCAGATGAGCTGCCAAAGGATCTGGTGTAGGCTGGTACAATTACAACATTTAAGAGACATTTGCATGGTATATGAATAGGAAGGGTTTAGAGGGATATGGACCGGGTGCAGGTAGGTGGGACTAGATTAGGTTCGGATATCTGGTCGGCGTTGACAGGTTGGACCGAAGGGTCTGTTTCCATTCTGTACATCTCCATGACTCTCTGACCTTCAGGCCTGTATTAACCGTCCTTCTACTCATTGTCATTCGTTTGTTAAGTGAGCTTGAAGATTGATTGTTAACCCTTTCCAAACACGCTGCCCTCATTGTTTTAATAACCTCTCCTGAGTTCTGCATTCTTACCTCCTCCTTTAATGTGGGTTTTCTAATTTCCCCGAGAATTGAACCCTCCTCCCCCTCCCCCCATTAGTTTCAAGCCCTGTCCACTGCCTTAGTTATGCAATTCGGTCGGACTCTGATCCCAGCACGGTTCAGATGAAGACCGTCCCATCAGAACAGGTGCCTTCTTCCCTAGTACTGATGCCAGTGTCCCATGAATTAAAACCGATTTCTCCCACACCATTCTTTAAGCCACGCATTTACCTGCTTAATCGTCTTTATTCTGTGCCAATCAAAACGTGGTTCAGGTAGTTTTCCAGAGATTATTATCTGTTTGGATCTGCTTTTTAGTTTAGCTCCTAGCTCTTCAAACTCCCTTAGCAGAACCTCTTACCCTTGTTTTATCGATGTTGTTGGTACCTACCTGGCCCATAATGACTGGATCTTTACCCACCTACTCCAAGTTCCTCTGAAACCCATATGAGCTATCCTGACCACGAACCCGAGCACTAGGCAGGCAACACCACCTTCAGGTCTCTCGATACAATTCACTGAGCACTGTGTCTATACCTCTAACTATACTATCTGCAATTACGACAACATTTCTGTCCTCACCCCAACTTGAATGACTCTTTGCACCATGGCGCTGTGGTCAGTTACCTCATCATCTCTGCTGCCTCTATTCCCAGCCCCACAGGGAAAAAAAACTCTTGAATCTGTTGGACAAGGACAGGAGCTGAGGCTCCTGCATCTCCACCTCCTGAATCCCTCTACCTGCCGTACCCAGAGCTGCACTCTCCTGTCCCTGATCACTTGGGAAATCGAGTTAATTAGTCTAAAGATTGTGACTGTCTCCTGAAACACAGCATCTCGGTTACTGTCCCCCTCCCTGATGTGTTACAATATTTGAAGCTCAAACACTAACTCCTCGATTCTGAGCCAGAGTTATTCCAGGAACGAACATGTACAATAGACGTGGTCCCCGGGACCACAATGGTGTCCACCAGCTCCCACATCATGCAGAAACAACGCATCACCTGACCCTCCATCCTTATTTTATTTAAATTATTTTGAATGTGTTTTCTTTTAATTTTTAACTGTGCCTGTATGTCTGCTGATGGAAGTTGTAACTGGTAAATACATTTCAGAGATGTCCTGGAACTGAGATGAATGACTTCCAATAACCACAATCATTCCCCTATGTTCCAAGTATGAATATATCCAGTGTGGAGTTTGTTTGCAGGTACTCCCATTGATTCCAGTTTTGCGTTGGCCCTTGATGCCATACTCGGTCAAATGCTTCCTTGATGTCAAAGGTTGTCCCTTTCATCTCAACATTAGAATTAAGCTCTTCCATCCATGTTTGAAACAAGGCTGTAATGAGATCAGTAACTGAATGGCCCTGGTAAAATCCAAACTGAGCATCAGTGAGCAAGTTATATTTGGGCAGGTGTTGCTTGGTAGCACTGTTGATGACATCTTCTATCACTTTCGAGAATGGATTGCTGGGGTGATAATTGGGTGGTTTGGATTTGTCCTGCTTTTTGCATGCAGGGTTGCCTGGTCAATTTTCCACATGGTCAATTAGGTGTCAGTGCTGTAACTGAATTGGAACAGCTTAGCAGTGATGAGGTTCTGATTTCTAAGTTTGCTGGAATGTCGTTCAAGACGTATAATCTTTGCAGGATCCAGTGTCTCCAACATTTTTTTGATATTGGCTGGGGTGAATTAAATTGATTAAAGACATGTATAATGCTGGGGACCTCTGGAAGAGGCAGGGATAGATAATCTACTTGGCATTTCTGGATACACGTCATTGTGAATTCTTCAGACTTATCTTTTACACCGATGAGCCGTGCTGTTCCATTATCGAGGATGGGAATTGGTCTGGATGGGTTAGTCTTTGGAGGATCGATGTGGAGTTACTGAGCTGAAGAGCCTGTCCTATTGTCGGGATTCTGGAATGATTCTACTGCATGCAATATTGCACTGCAGAGCTTATATCTGTGCCTTTGGTTATGGGATTGCTCTGCTCTTTCTCTCACTGGCTGCTTATGCTCTTTGACACACCATTAATGCTGATGGCAGCTTCGCCAGGTTGACAACACACTTTTTATTTATGCCCTGTACTGCGCCTGCCATACCGTCCAGCAGTCTCCTTTGAACTAGGGTCAATCCCCTGACTTGAATGTAATGGTTGAGTGGGGTATATGCTGGGCAATGAAATTGCAGTTTGTGTTAGAGTATGGTTCAGATCATATTGGCTCACAGTGCCCAGAATTGAGTTGCTAGATTTGTTTGAAGTCTGTCTCTTTTAGCATGATGATGATTCCACATTACAGTGGGCGGCACGGTGGCACAGTGGTTAGCACTGCTGCCTCACAGCGCCTGTAGACCCGGGTTCAATTCCCGACTCAGGCGACTGACTGTGTGGAGTTTGCACGTTCTCCCCGTGTCTGCGTGGGTTTCCTCCGGGTGCTCCGGTTTCCTCCCACAGTCCAAAGATGTGCGGGTCAGGTGAATTGGCCAAGCTAAATTGCCCGTAGTGTTAGGTAAGGGATAAATGTAGGGGTATGGGTGGGTTGCGCTTCGGCGGGTCGGTGTGGACTTGTTGGGCCGAAGGGCCTGTTTCCACACTGTAAGTCTAAGTCTAAGTCTAAGTCTACACACTGGAAGTTATTCTCAATGTGAAGGTGGAACTTTATTTCCACAATGAGATCACGGTGTTCACTCTTACAGGTACTATCATGGACCAATACATCTGCAGCCAGCAAATTTGAAAATATGAGGTCAACTACGTTTCTCCCTCTTGTGAGTTCCTTCACCACCCACCACAGATGCTGTGGAACAGCGATGCCCTTTCGGACCCAAACAGTAACACTTTGGTGATGTGCTTTGACGTTCCCCAGCCAGACTGCATTTTGTGCACTTGCTAGCATCAGTGTTTCCTTCAAATCTTAACCATTTGGAGGACATAATAATTCACCAGATGAGTGAGAACAGTACATGGGAATCAGCAAGACGTTTCCTTGTCCATTTTTAATCTGATTCCATGAGACTTCAAGACATCCAGAGTCAACATTGAAGATTTCCTTCCTGACTGTATACCAGTTTCATACCTCTGATGGATATGTTGCTCGTCAGACAGGACAGAACCTGTGATACAAAATCTGAGGAGTATCCAGGCTTGATTTTTTTGACATTGAGATTACTTCAATTTCATACAATTGGATTTCAAAAGTGTTTTATTTCAAAAATGTTGCTTACGAAACAGATGTAATTATCAGTTTTTTGATGCAGAAAATGCAGCATAAGATCTGTCCAAACTCATGTAGTATATCTAATAACCTGGTTTTATGTCTTTATTACAGTTAATGTATTGGCGATTGTGATTCTTGCCTCAGGACGCTATTGTCTCTCTAGATGTATCAGCCAGTACCTGATAGCAATGGAAGTAGCAGATCTCCTTGCTGTCATCTCTGATGGGATGCTGAGATGGCTTATCATGTATTTCCCAGTGTCTTTCTTGGATATTACACATGTCTGTAGTTTGATTTAGATGCTTATTCCTGCAACCACAATGTTTTCTATATGGTTGACTGTTGCTTTCACCTTTGATCGATTTGTGGCTATTTGCTGCCAGAAGCTTAATACCAAATACTGTGCTGAGAAAAGTGTAGCCATAATTATTGGAGCAGTGAGTGCGCTGAGCTGTTTAGAACATAGAACATAGAACATAGAAAAATACAGCGCAGTAGAGGCCCTTCGGCCCTCAATGTTGCGCCGATCCAAGCCCACCTAACCTACAATAACCCACTTTCCTCCATATACCTATCCAATGCCCGTTTAAATGCCCATAAAGAGGGAGAGTCCACCACTGTTACTGGCAGGGCATTCCATGAACTCACGACTCGCTGAGTAAAGAATCTACCTCTAACATCTGTCCTATATCTACCACCCCTTAATTTAAAGCTATGCCCCCTCGTAATATCTGACTCCACACGTGGAAAAAGGTTCTCATGGTCATCCCTATCTAAACCCCTAATCATCGTGTACACCTCTATCAAGTCATCCCTAAACGTTCATTTCTCCAATGAAAACAGCCCCAAGTGCCTCAGCCTTTCATCATACGATCTTCCTACCATACGAGGCAAATTCCTGGTAAACCTCCTCTGCACCCGTTCCAGTGCCTCCACATCCTTCCTATGGTATGGCGACCAAGACTGCACACAGTACTCCAGATGCGGCCGCACCAGAGTCTTATACAACTGCAACATGACCTCAGGACCCCGGAACTCAATTCCTCTACCAATAAAAGCCAGTACGCCATATGCCTTCTTCACAGCACTATTTACCTGGGTGGCAACTTTCAGAGATCTGTGTACATGGACACCAAGATCCCTCAGCTCATCCACACTACCAAGTATCCGACCATTAGCCCAGTGCTACATCTTCTTGTCACTCTTACCAAAGTGAATCACTTCACACTTAGCGACATTGAACTCCATTTGCCACCTTTCTGCTCAGCTCTGCAGCTTATCTCTCTCCCGCTGTAACCTGCCACATCCTTCCTCACTGTCAACAATTCCACTGATTTTCGTATCATCCACAAACTTGCTCACACAACCTTCTAGCCCCTCCTCCAGGTCATTTATAAAAATGACAAACAGCAATGGTCCCAAAACAGATCCTTGCAGAACACGCTGGTAACTGCACTCCAAGATGAACCTTTACCATCAACTACTACCCTCTGTCTTCTTCCAGCCAGCCAATTCCTAATCTAAACCTCCAACTCCCCCTCAATGCCATACATCCGTTTATTTTGCAGTAGCCTACCATGGGGTACCTTATCAAACGCCTTACTAAAATACATATACTCCACATCAACCACTTTACCCTCATCCACCTCCTTAGTCACCTTCTCAAAGAATTCAATTAGGTTTGTGAGGCACGACCGGCCCTTCACAAAACCATGCTGACTATCCTTGATCACATTAGTCCTATCCAGATGTTCATAAATCCTATACCTTACAATTCTCTCAAAGACTTTGCTCACAACAGAGGTAAGACTCACTGGCCTATAGTTACTAGGGTTATCCTTATTTCCCTTCTTGAACAAGGGAACCCCATTTGCTATCCTCTAGCCTTCTGGCACTATTCCCGTAGTCAACGAGGACATAAAAATCAAGGCCAATGGCTCTGCAATCTCCTCCCTTGCTTCCCAGAGAATCCTAGGATAAATGCCATCCGGCCCAGGGGACTTACCTACATTCACTCTTTCCAGAATTTCCAACACCTCTTCCCTACATATCTCAAAGCCATCCATTCTAATTAATTGTGACACAATATTCACATCAGTAACAATGTTTTGTTCATGAGTGAATACTGACGAAAAGTATTCATTCAGTGTCTCCCCAATTTCTTCAGCCTCCAAACGCAACTTCCCACGACTATCCTTGACGGGACCTATTCCTACCCTAATCATCCTTTTATTCTTGACATACCTATAGAAAGCCTTTTGGTTTTCCCTAATCCTATCAACCAAGGACTTTTCATGCCCACTCCTTGCTGCTCTTAGCTCTCTGTTTAGATCCTCCCTGGCTCGCTTATAACTTTCAATCGCCCCAATTGAAACTTCACGCCTCATCTTTACATAGGCCACCCTCTTCCCTTTAACAAGGGATTCCATTTCCTTATTAAACCACGGCTGCGTCACACGACTCTTTCCTCCCTGTCTGACAGATATATACTTGTCAAGGACACTCAGTAGTTGTTCCTTGAACAAGCTCCACATATTGATTGCACCCTTCTCTTGAAGCCTACTTTTCCAAGCCACGCATCCTAAGTCATGCCTCACAGCATCATAATTTCCCTGCCCCCCAGTTATAACTCTTGCCCTGTAGTGCACACTTACCCCTCTCCATCACTAGAGTTAAAGTCACCGAATTGTGGTCACTGTCCCTAAAGTGCTCACCTACCTGCAATTCTAACACCTGGCCTGGCTCGTTACCTAGAACCAAATCCAGTATGGCCTCACCTCTTGTTGGCCTGTCCACATATTGTGTCAGGAAACCCTCCTGCACACATTGGACAAACACCGACCCATCTAATGTACTCGACATATAGCTTTCCCAGTCAATATCTGGAAAGTTAAAGTCCCCCATAACAACCACCCTATTAATTTCACTCTTCTCCTGAATCATCCTCGCAATCCTTTCTTCTACGTATCTAGGACTAATAGGAGGCCTGTAGAAAACTCCTAACAGGGTGACCTCACCTTTCCTATTTCTAAGCTCAGCCCAAACTACCTCAGATGGCGAGTCATCATCCATCGTCCTTTCCACTGCTGTAATAAATCTTTGACAAGCAATGCCACACCTCCCCCTCTTTTACCCCCACCTCTGACCCTACTAAAACATTTAAACCCTGGAACCTGCAACAACCCATCTTGTCCCTGTTCTACCCATGTCTCGGTAATAGCCACAACATCGAACTCCCAAGTATCAACCCACGCTGCAGGTTCACCCACCTTATTTCGTATACTTCTCGCATTGAAGTATACACACTTCAAACCACCTTCCTGTTTACAGGCAGCCTCCTACGAGATTGATGCCTGGTTCCTAACATCCCTACACTCAGGTCCTGCACCCTAAAACTGGTATCAGTTCTGAAACGCTCCTGATGTATGGTAGTGTGGCTAGTCCTTTTGGTTGTGGCATGTCCTCGTTCCGTGGTCTATCTCTTAGGCATCTGTTGATAAAGTTGCGCGGGTATATGTTTTTGGGGAATACCTTGTATTCGCCAAACTACTGCGACCCTTAGGACTCATAACGGCACACAAACCAACAGCCACGCTCAGACAACAACTTACTAGAACAAAGGAGCCAATACCCAACATGAGCAAAACTAATGTAGTTTATAAAATACCATGCAAGGACTGCACAAAACACTATATAGGACAAACAGGAAGACAGCTAACAATCCGCATACATGAACACCAACTAGCCACGAAACGACACGACCAGCTATCCCTAGTAGCCACACACTCAGACAATAAGCAACATGAATTCGACTGGGAAAACACCACTATCATAGGGCAAGCCAGACAGAGAACAGCCAGGGAATTCCTAGAGGCATGGCATTCATCCACAAATTCCATCAACAGTCACATCGACCTGGACCCAATATACCAATCACTACAGCGGACAGCTGAAACTGACACCCGGAAGCGGCAAGGACAGACCACTATAAATGCCGGAAGAAACATCAAAGAAGCGCTTCGCAGGAGGCTCCACAGCACTGATGATGTCTCCTAGCCAGGGGACGAAACGTTTGCAACAAAAACTTCCAGCTCGGCGAACAGAACCACTACAGTTTTTAAAAACGCAACTATAGGCGAGATGTGCTTTGATTTATACATCTATTCCTACAAATCGCCATGTATGAATACTAGAACATAGAACATTATAGCGCAATAGAGATCCTTCAGCCGTCGATGTTGTGCTAACCTGTGGATTCAATCTGAAATCTATCTATCCTACACTTTACATTTTAATCCATATATGTATTCAATGACCGTTTAAATATCCATAAACTTGGAGAGTCAACTACTGTTGCAAGCAGTCCGTTCCATGACTCTACTACTCTGAGTGCAGCAACTTCCTCTGACATCTGTCTTATATCTATCTCTCCTCAATTTATAGCTATGTCCACTCCTGCTAGCCAACACCATCTGAGGAAAACAGTTTTCACTGTCCACCCGATCTAACCCTCTGATTATCTTAGATGTATCAATTAAGTCAATTCGCCATCTTCTCTCTCTCGAAAACAGCCTCAAGCCACTCAGCCCTTCCTCATAACTCCATCTCTCCAGGTAACATTCTAGTAAATCTCCTCTAAACCATTTCTTAAATTTCCACATCCTTCCTATAATGCAGTGACCAAAACTGTATGCAATCCTCCAAATGTGGCCGCACCACATTTTTGTAAGCTGCAGCATGATCTCATAGTTCGGAATCTCACTCCCTCTGCCAATAATAGGCTACACCGTATGCCTTCTTAACAACCATATCAACCTGGGTGGCAACTATGAGGGATCGATGTACATGGACACTGAGATCACTCTGTTCTTCTACACGACCAAGAACTTTACCATTAGTGCAGTACTCTTTATTCTTGTTACTCATTCCAAAGTGAATCACGTCATACTTTTCCACAAAAAACTCCATTTGCCATCTCTCAGCCCAACTCTGCAGCTTATCTATGGCCCTCTGCAAACTGCAACACTGCTCAGCATGATCCACAATTCCATCGACGTTATTGTTATCTGCAAATTAATAACCCATCCTTCTGTGCCTTCATCCAGGTTATTTAAAAAAATGACAAACAACAGTGGACCCAAAATAGATCCTTGCAGTGCACCATCAGTAACTGAATTCCAGGATGAACATTTCCCATTAAGCCACAAAACGACATGACACTCTCTTCCTCGTAGCCCTGCACACGGATGAAAAAAAAAACACCACTTCGATTGGGACAACACATCTATCCTGGGATAGCATAAACCAAGACATGCCAGAGAATTCCTAGAGGCCTGGCACTCCAACCACAACGCCATAAACAAACACATAGATCTAGATGCCATCTATCAACCCCTCAGAAAACGAACAGGAAATGACCATCACCACAAATCCCAGGAACCACATCCAGGAGAAGGATATAACTAGAAAGCAGGAGACAACAGCTTCGCTTCACTTGGAGGTCACCATTAATGATGTTACCTAGCCAGGTAATGAAACGTCTGGATATCAAACCTACAACTCAGCGAGCAAACCTACACGCTAAATCTCAACCTGAGCTCTAAACCTTCACAAACCTTGCACTGAACTCTCAGGTACGAACCCATGTTGCAATAACCCACCTTATTCTGGATGCTTCTGGCATTGAAGTAAACACGCTTCAAACCATGTTCCTGCTTGCCGGTGATCTGTGGTGACCTTGAAACCTGATTTCTGAATACTCAGGTCTCTTGCCTGTTTCTCTCTGTCTCTGCAGTTTGCATGCCTTTAAACGCAGGACTGTTTTACTCTTATGTTCTTATTGATGGCGTACATGTGACAATTAAAGGGTTTTCTATTCTCTCCCATTTTGTCTTCTTCTTCTAATGCCATAAAGGGATATGAAGATATGACAAGTTTTGGCCAATAATGTCAATACCAGCCATGATGTCATCGGATCAGTGTGGGAGCAGACCATTGAGCCGATAAAGGCCCCAGCAGCCCAGAGTATTGGACCCAGAACCCACACCACCGGATATGTTCCTCTGGAAACCTTGCATTTCCCGTGGTTAATTCATCTAATGGACAAATCCCTGGACACAATGAGCAATTTGACATGACCAATCCACTTTTCCTGCACATCTGTGACTGTGAGACAAAACCTGATCAACTGGAGGAAACCCATGCAGACACGGGAAGACTATCCAAACACTGCACAGATTGTCGCCCGAAGATGAAATCGAGCCTGGGTCCCTGGCACAGTGATGCAGGAGTGCTATCCACTGTGCCATCTCTATAAACACTCATTCCCTGACTGATTTGATCTGATTCATTATTGTCATATGTACCAAGATACAGTGAAAAGTATTGTACTGCATGCAAAACAGACAAATCATATCTTACATATATACCTCAGACAAAGAGAACAGAATGCAGAATGCTACAGAGAGGATGCAGAGAATGCCCAACTCGAGGACAGAACATATAACATAGAATAGTGCAGCACAGTACAGAGTGTTCAGCCCACGATGCCGTGCCAAGCATTATGCTTCATCTAAGATCAACCTCACCTACACATCCCTCAATTTACTGCCGTCCATGCGCTTGTCCAGCAGTCACTAAATCGTCTCTAATGTCTCTGACTCGACTACCACCATTGGCAGTGCATTCCATGACCTCACCACTCTGTGTATAGAACCTACATCTGACATCTCCAAAACTTCCCCCCAACCACCTTAAAATTATGCCCCCTCGTGACAGCCGTTTCTATCCTGGGGAAATGTATCTGGCTATCTACTCTATCTATGCCTCCCATTAACTTGTACACCTCGATCAAGTCTCCTCTCTTCCCTCAGTGTGAAATGTCCTAGCTCACGTAGCCTTCCTTCATCGGATAAGCCCTCAAATCCAGGCAGCATCCTGGTAAATCTCCTTTGCACCCTCTCTAAAGCATCCTTCATATGAGTCAACCAGAACTGGACAGAATATTCTGAGTGTGGTCGATCAGGGGTTTTATGGAGCTCCAGCAAAACCTCGCTGCTCCTAAACTTATTTCCCCTGGTGATGAAAGCCAAAACACCACATACCTTCATAACAACTCTATCAACTCCGGTAGCAACTTTGAGGGATCTATGTATGTGGATCCCAAGATCCTGCTGTTATTCCACACTGCCAAGATTCCTGCATTTAACCCTTTTCTGCAGTCAAATTTGACCTTCCAAAATGAATCACTTCACATTTTATCCATGTTGAACTCCATTTGCCACTTCTCATCCCAGTTCTGCATCCTGTCAATGTCTTGTTGTAGACTGCAACAGCCTTCAACACTATCTACATCACCGACCTTTGTGTCATCAGCAAACTTACTAACCCACCCTTCCACTTCTTTATCCAAGTCATGTATAAAATCTACAAAGGGCAGGGGCCCAAGAACAGATCCCTGCAAGACACCGCTGGTCACTGACTTCCAGGTGGAAAACTTGCCATCCATTACCACTCGCTGTCTTCTTTTGGCCAGCCAATTCTGCATCCAGACAGTCAACTTTCCCTGTATTCCATTCCACCTAAATGTCTGAATGAGCCGAGCGTGGAGAACCTTATCACATGCCTTACTGAAATCCATATACACCACATGCACAGCTCAGACTTCATCAACTTGTCTCATCAATTAGGCACATGAGGCATGATCTGCCTCACAAAGTGTTACATTTAAAAATGTAACATTTGGCTGTGAAACAAATAGCTGAGCTGAGTTGCTGTGTCCCACAGCAATTCAAATTGAGCCAATCAGTTTAAATCATGCCCCAAGGAACTAAAACCCGATCGAATTTGAATTTTACTATTTTGGCGACATCAGATCAATGAGGCGATGTGATGTTTTGGGCTATAATAATCATGCATTTTGAACAGTTAGACAGCGAGGCAAAGAGCACCAATACAGACTGCCTGCAGACCTGCTCTCTGAAGGGTACCTTCTTCTATAAAATGCTTATGCAATAGAAGACTGAAGAAAAGAAGATAGAAAGATACAAAGGGAAGATCGACAGGTGGATGGTTTTGAAACTTAATTTTTTTTGTAAATCTTACTCAGGATTTTTATTGGATCAGTATATTGGTGTAGAGTGGGAGGTAGATAAATCGATCAAACAAAGGGGCCTACAGTGTAGAAAGTTGTTGTTTAATGTTCTATTTTCTTGGAGTTAAGGAATAAATTGTTAAGTTTTTCTTTAAATAGTTCTTTGTCTCTCAGACTTTAACAGATTATGAGGCGTGGTGAGATTTTCTGTGTGTATGGTTTAAATTACTCTGTATGGTTTTACTCTGTTTCGTAGCACCGACTTTCTTTAAGCAAAGTATTTTTTTCCCAAATAAATCCGATCTCTCAGAATTCTTTCCAGTACCTTGCTTGCCACAGATGGAAGACTGACTTATCTGTGATTCCCAGGGATTTCCCTATTCCCTTTCTTAACAGAGGCACAACATTCGTCTCCCTCCAATCTGCCAGTACTAATCCCGTGGAGAATGAAGATGCAAAGATCATTGCCAGAGGCACAGCAATCCGATTCCTTACATCCCGTAATAACCTTGGCCCAATCCTGTGGATTCATCTATTTCGATGCTTCCTACAATTTCTAGTGCATCTGCTTTCATTATATTAATATGTTCAAGCCTATTAACCTGGTCCATGATGTTCTCAGTATCACCAGGGTCACTCTCTTTAATTAATAGTGAAGCAAAAAAAAACTCATTTAGGGCCACCCCTAGCACTTCAGGCACCAGGCACAAGTTCACACCACCATCCCATATTGTCCCTACCCTCACTCTGATCAATTCTCTTATTCCTCCCAGTAACTGCAGAACGCCTTTGACATTTCCATAATACTTCCAGCCAAGGCTTTTGCCTGCCCCCGCCTAGCTCTCCTCAGTTCGCTTCTGAATTATTTCCTAGATACCCTGTAATCCTTTAAATCTGTGCCAGATGCTTTCTTCCTCCTTCTTCCTGATGAGAAGCTCGTCTTCTCATGTCATTCAAGGCTCCTTATCCTTACCATTCCTTGCCTGTCTCAGTGGGATAAAGTTATCCAATGCTCCCAACAAGTGCTCCTTAAACAGCCTCCAGATTCCTGTTGTTCATTTCTAGGAGAATAAATGTTCCCAATTTGTGCTACATAGCTCCTTTCTAATACCATATAATTTTCCCTTTCCCAACGAAATACCTTCCCATACTGTCTGTTCCTATCCCTCTACATGGCTATGGTAAGGGTGAGTAGTTGTGGTCACTGTCAGAGAAATGCTCTCCCACCGAGAGGTCTGACACCTAGACGGGGTCGTTGCGTAGCACCAAATCCAATATGGCCTCAACCCGAGTCGGTTTCTCTTCAAATTGAGTCAGTGATCCATCCTGGTCACATCTGACAACGTTGGCTCCATCCATACCATCTGCATTAAGGAGCTTCCAATGAATACTGGGGAAGTTGAAGTCACCCATCACAGCAACTCTGTCACATCTGTACCTTTCTGAGATCTGCTGTCCAATTTGTTCTTCCATCTCTCTGCTGCTATTGGGGGTCAATAGAAAACACCCAATAAAGTGACTGCTCCTTTCCTGTTACTGACTTCCAACCACACTGACTCAGTAGACAAACCCTCCTTAACAACCTCCTTTTCTGCAGCTGTGATGCACTCTCTAATTAACAATACGACTCTCCCATGTCTTTTACTCCCTCCCTACACCCCCACCCCGCCCCCGTTAATTTTAAAATATCTAAATCCTGGAACAGCCAGCAACCATTTCTGCCCCTGTGTAATTCATGTCGCCGTTATGGCCACAACATTGGAGCTCCAAGTACAAATCCATGCTCTCAGTTCATCCCTCTTATTCTTGACACTCCTTGCATTGAAATAAACACACATTAACCCATTCCGTTGCCCTATCAACTGTGTGTCTTTCCTGACAGACTCTATGCATTCTATTTCTACCCATTCATCAACTAACCTCTCCTTCAATCTGTAGTTCCGGTTCCCATTCCCCTACCAAATAAAAAATAAACCCTGGAGAGCTCTAGCAGATCTCCCGCCCAAAACATTGGTGTCCCTCCAGTTTAAGTGCAACCTGTCCTTCAATTGCAGGTGCCACCTGCCCAGAAGGTAACCCAATGGTCTACGTATGTGAAGCTCTCCTTCCTGCAACAGCCCTATAGCCACGTGTTTAGCTGCACTCACTCCCTGTTCTTCACCTCATTAGCACATGACACGGTAGTAATTCTGAGATTACTACTCTGCTCGTCCAGCATTTTAGCTTCCAACTTAACTCCCTGAAATGATTTTTTAGATCCCCACCACTATTCCTAGCTTGTCATTGTGCCAACGTGCATCACGACTTCTGGCTGCTCCCTTTCCCTCTCCAGAATCCTGTAGACTCGATCAGAGATATTCCGGACCCTTGCATCTGTGAGGCAACGTACCTTCTGGGAGTCCTGTTAGTGACCACAGAATCTCCTGTCCATTCCTCTAACTATTGAGTCTCCAATCACGAGCGCTTTTCTATTCTCCCCCCTTCCCTTCTGAAGCACAGAGTCAGGCTCAGTGCCAGAGACCTGGTCACAATGGCTTTCCCCTGGTATTTCATCCCCCAACGGTATCGAAAACGGTACACTTATGATTGAGGGGAATGGCCACAGGGAATCCCTGCACTGTCTCCCCATTCCCTTTCTGTCCCCTGACCGTAACCCATGTATCTTTTTCCTGTACCTGAGGTGAGAATACCTCCCTGTAACTCCTCTCTATTACTCCGTCCACCTCACTAATGAACCAAAATTCATCTAGCTCTAGCACCAGTTCCCTAACACAGTTTCTGAGGAGCTGCAGTTCGGGGCAATTGCCACAGATAAAGTCAGTGGGGACACTAGCGGGGACTCTTACCTCCTCCATCCGACAGGAGGAACATGCAACAGCCCTAACATCCATTCCACCGTTCTGAATTCCCGAAAGGGCTATTTCATAAACCGCTCACAGACACGTTTTTTGGTTATAGGAGAAGATGAGTGGGAGACACTACGTAAATAGTGGTTTGGGAAAGCAGCTGCATAAATATATTACCTCACTTACTCAGTTGTCCCATGTCCACTCCTGCTCAGTTGTGCTCTTCGCCCATTCATGAGCTAAGTTATTAAAGGATTAATTTACCATCCTGGCAGCCCCCTATTCGGCAAAATATATGACAGGTCCCTTCATAAATCTGATAACAGTGGGGAAGAAGCTGTTTTTAGGTCTTTTGGCATATATTTGCAAACTTTTGTGAGCTTTTACCCAATCTTTCCCTTCTCACTTTAAATCTATGCTCTCAAGATTTGAAGTCTCACATCCTGTGGAAAAGACTTTCGCAATTCACCTAACCCATGCCCCTCATAATTTTATAAACTTCTATAAGGTCGTCCCTCAACCTCCGAAGCTCCAGGGAAATTAATCCCAACTTCTTCAACCTCTCTATTTTCCTCAAAGTCTTCCCCATTTGTAAATTATTTTTGAATTCTTTTAAGTTTCACAACATCTTTCCTATAGCTGTGAGACCAGAATTATAAGCAGTATGCCAAAAGTGGCCTGAAAAATGTCCTGAAAGCTGCAACATGATCTCCCAACTCCTATATTCAATGCACTGTCATATAAAGGCAAGCATACCAAACACCTTGCTCACTATTCTGTCTGTGGCTCCACTTTCAAGGAACCATAAAGTTGCACTCCATGGTCTCTTTGTTTGACAACACACCTCAGCACCTTTGCAATTAAGTGTATGAGTCCTGCCCTGATTTGCCTCACCAAAATGCAGCACTTCACACTTATCTAAATATAACTCCAGCTGCCACTCCTTGGCCCATCTGGTCACGTTCCATTGGACTCCAGGATAACCTTTTTGGCTGTCCACTACACCACCAATTTTGATGTAATCTGCAAACGCATGAAGTATAGTTTTTATATTCAAATCCAAATCATTAATGTAAATAACAAAAAGCAGTGAACCTCTACCAATTTTTATGGCACATTGCTGGTCACGGGCCACCAGTCTAAAAAGCAGCCCTCCATCACCATCCTCTGTCTCCTACCTTCAAATCAGTTACATTTCCAAATAGTTTGTTTTCTCTTTAGTCTTTGTGACCTAATCTTGCTAACCAGTCTACCATGCAGCACTTTGTCAAATGCCTTGCTGATGTCCCGATGGACCACATTCACCACTCTGCCTTCACAAATCT
Source organism: Hemiscyllium ocellatum (assembly GCF_020745735.1). Classification (NCBI taxonomy): domain Eukaryota; kingdom Metazoa; phylum Chordata; class Chondrichthyes; order Orectolobiformes; family Hemiscylliidae; genus Hemiscyllium; species Hemiscyllium ocellatum. The sequence continues at coordinate 75,361,569 of NC_083417.1, forward strand.
TCTACATCGCATCCTCACAAAACGCAATCAAGTTAGTGAGACATGATTTCAAATGTACAAAGCAATGTTAACTGTCCTTACTTATTTTTTGCCTTTCCAAATAAATTGTCATCCCGTCCCTCAGAATGCCCTCCAACAATCTGTCCACCAATGATGACAGGATCACTGGTCTATAGTTCCCTGGCTCTTTCTTGCTACATTTCTTAAATATTGTCACCACGTCAGGTAGGTAAAAATAATGACTGCAGATGCTGGAAACCAGATTCTGGATTAGTGGTGCTGGAAGAGCACAGCAATTCAGGCAGCATCCGAAGGGCAGTAAAATCCACGTTTCTGGCAAAAGCCCTTCATTAGGAATATGTCAGCAACCTCCAGTCATTTGGCACCTCACCTATGGCTATCGATGATACAAATATCCCAGCAAGGGACCCAACAATCACTTCACGAGCTTCCCAAAGAGTTCTACTGTACATCTGATCAGGTTCCAGGGCTTTATCCACCTCATGCATTTTATCATGTCCAGCACCTTCTCCTCTGTAGCATGGAAACATTTTAAGATATCGTGATTTAATTCCCCAAGTTCTTGTACCTTGCATATCCTTCTCCACAGTAAACGCTAGTACAAAATACTCATTTAGTATCTCACCCATCTCCTACAGTTCCAGACATAAGTGGCCTTGCTGATCTTTCAGGATCTCTGTTCTCTCCCTAGTTACTCTATTGTCCTTAATGTATTGTAGAATACCTTTGAATTCTTATACCTATCTCATGTCTCCTTTTTGGTGCTCCTGATTTCCCTTGAGTATATTCCTATTGCTCTTATCCTATTCCAGGAATTCACATGTTCTTTGCTGTTCATAATTGACATATGCTTCCTTCTTTTTCTTGACCAGAACTTCAAGTTCTCCAGTCATTCAGCATTCCCTACAACTACCAGCCCAACCTTTCAACCTTAGTGGAACACACTGTCTCTGAACTGTCCTTATCTCATTTGTGATGGAATAGTCCACGCTTGTCTGGATGAGTGCAGCTCCAACAACATTCAAGAAGCTTGATATCATCCAGGGCAAAGCAGCCCATTTAATTGATACTATGTCCAGAAACATGAACTCTTTCACCACTGATGTTCAGGAGCAGCAGTATACTGAGTACTCTAAACACTGCAGAAATTAACCAAAGGTCCTTGGACAGCACCTTTGAAAACTACAAGCACTTCCATCCACCTAGAAGGACGAGGGAAGCAGTTGCACTATCAGCTGGAAGTTCCCCTCCAAGCCATTAATCACCCTGAACTAACAAAACACAGCACAGCAGTGGAGTAGGTCGTTCCGCCCACGATACTCAGATGAACAGGATGCCAAATTAAATTAATCCTTTCTGCCCATCCTTCATCCTTATCCCATTATTTCTTGCATATTCACGTGCTTATCCAAAAGTCCCTCACGAACCACACCGCAGATTGGAGGAACAACACCGCATCTTCCACCTGGGCAGCCCGGTGGACTCAACATTGAGTTCTCCAATTTCAAAAAATCCCACTTCACACCCCTTACTCCCTTCCCAGCATCTCCCCCCTCGCTTCCACTGCTCCCTGACTCCAACCAGATGCATTACTCCCATTGACCAGTCAACGGGTAATACGCTCTATCTGTCTTCACCTATCCCCACTTCATCACCCTGCCCCTTCCACTCCCTTTATATGCAGCTCCCCCAACACGCACCTCCAGTCCTGAAGAAGAGTTACTCCAGAAAAATCCACTCCTCCACCTTCTGATGCTGCCTGCCTTGCCGCGTTCTTCTAGCCTCCTGCCTGTCTACTTTGGATTCAAGCATCTGCAGGTTTTCTTTTGTCTCTAACCAATCCTGCCATCCCAGGAATCGATTTGGAAAGTCTTCGCTGCACATTCTCAACAGCAATCATATCCTTTCACAAATAAAGAAACCAAATATGCAGACAATATTCCAGGTGGAGCCTTACCATTAACCTGTATAATTGCAGCAAGAAATCCTTAGTCCAGTACGCAAATCCTCCCACTCTGAAGACCAACATATAGTTCACTTTCTATACTGCCTTCTGCACCTGCTGGCAGGTTAATTTCAGCGAATGATGTAAAAGGACACCAGGGTCACATTGCGAATTCCCCTCTCTCAATTTGCAGCCTCTCAGATAATACTCTGCCTGCATATTTTTGCTGCCAAAACATTATCCGCGTTATACTGTATCTGCCATGTATTGGCCCACACACTCAGCTGTCCATATCACACCACAACATCTCCGCATCTGACTCACAGCTCACCTTTCCACCCAGGTTTGTGTCATCTGCAAATTTTGAGATATTACATTCAGCTCCGTCATCTAAATCATTAACATCGATTGTGCAGAGCTGGGGTTCTAGTGCCAAGCCCTGTGTTACCCAACTAGTCACTTCCTGCCATTCAAAATAGGACATCTTATTCCAATGTTTTGCTTCCTATCCCGAATCAATTTTCTATCCACCTCAATACGCTATCCTCAATCTCATGTACTCTACTTTTACACATTAATCTTTTATGTGGAACTTCATCGAAAGACTCTTGGGAGTCAAAATAAACCAGAATCACTGGGTCCTCCAATCAACCCTATTGGTTACATTGCGGAAGGATTTCAGTAGATTTGTCTAGAATGATTTCCTTTTAGCAATTTGATGCTGACAGTATCATATTCTACAGTGCTTTATATCTTAACTGCTATAAAGTTTTTCAATAATTTTCTACTAATGGCATCGAACTCACTGGACTACGATCCTTGTTTTCTCTCTTGCTCCCTTTTTAAACAGTCGGGTTACAGTCAGGATCCTCCCATCTGTAGGAACAAAAACACAATTTGCTGGAAAAGCTCAGGAATTCTGACAGTATCTGTGGAGACAAATCAAAATTAACATTTTGTGTTGAGTGACACAGCAGTTCTGAAGAAGGCTCACTCCATCCAAAACATTAACTCTGATTTCTATCTACAGATGCTGGCAGACCTGCTGAGCTTTTCAACCAATTTCTGTTTTTACTTTTAATTTATGGCATCTGCAGTTCTTTTGTTTTTTTTCCCCTCTAATCTGTAAGAACTGTTCTGGAGTCGAAACTCTCATGGAAAATGACGACAAATACATATATTATTTCTTGGGTCACTTCTTTAAGTTCAGAGGAGTGTCAATTATCCAAGTCTTGATTATACAAATTTTGGATTATCCAGACAAGTTCACAAGACCACGATGCTTGGCTGAACTGTATTATTCAACATTCAATTATCCAAACATTCGTGTATCTGAACAAAATACTCCCCTTGTGTGTCATTCGGATAATCGGGGTTCCTCTGTACTTGGGATGTACATTATCAGACCTTAACCTTTTTTCAGCCTTTTTCAGCCTTCGGCATTAACAACAGTAAAAAGGACAATTATTTGATTGGTCAAAAAATTACAGCATACCGCTATGCAGTGGTACCTGGGTGTCCTTGTGCATGAATCACAGAGGTTGGTCTGCAGGTGCAATAGGTAATTGAGATGAAAATTGATTTTTTTCCTTCATTGCTAAAGGAATTGAGTTGAAAGGCAGTTTCTGCAGTTGTATAGGGTGCTGGTGAAGCCGCAATGTGTGCAGTTTTGGTGTCCTTCCTTGAGAAAAGATGCACAGGCACGAGATGGGATGCAGAGTAGGTTCACTAGGTTGATTCTGGAGTTGAGGGGTTTGGTTTATGAGGAGAGACTGAGCAGACTGGAATTTAATTCATTGGAGTTTAGAGGAATGAGGCGGGTTATTCTAGAAACATATAAAATTATGAAGGGAATGGATAAGGTAGTAGTAGAGAGGATGTTTTGCACAGGCCAGGAAACTAAGGCAAGAGGGTATAGCTTTAAAATTAGGGTGAGCAGATTTAGGACTGAACTGAAAAGGAACTTTTTTCACCCAAAGGGTTGTGAACCTCTGAAATTCCCTGCCTAGTGAAGTAGTTGTGGCTTCCTCAGTAAATGCTTTTAAAGCTAAGAGAGATAATGCTTTTCAGCAATAAAGGAAATAAGGGTTGAGGTAAGAGGGCGGTTCAGTGGAGCTGAGGCCATGAAAAGATCAGCCCTGATGTTATTGAATGGCGGAGCAGGCTCGAAGGGCCGGACGGCCTTCTCCTGCTCCTAGTTCTTATGTCCGTATGTAAGCTTTCCCAATCCATCCTCACTAAACTCCTACCTCATTCCATCGTAGTTTCCCTTATTAAGATTCAGGACCCTAGTCTCAAAAACAACTCTTTCACATTACAACATGATGAAGTGTGCACCTGTATGTGTGTGTGCATCTGGACCAGACTGATGGCAGTGGGTCAAGACGATCACTGAGAACGACCTTCTCAAGGATACTGAGGAGTGGCAGCATGTCCTGGCTTTACCATAGATGCACTGCTCCCAGGAAAGAATGAAATGAATATACTGAGGCTACTTGTGAAATCAGCCCTGCATCCTTATGGAACATTCTATAGATATTCACACATCTGCTTTGCAGAATTTCCCTTTCTCCCTACCTTATATTTCTATGATCCAAGTCCACATTAGGTGTTCTTGCACTCTATTCTTTTACCATTTAATTTCAGGTCTGTTTGTTCAAAAGACTGTAAGTAATATCAATCTAATTACATCCTTGGAGGATTTCATTGTGATGTATATAGATATTTTGAGCTGGTGACAGTTTCAAGTCAAGTTTGGAATAATTTGACAGAGAAAATGAAGTATCGTTTCAGCCTGGTACCAATACTTGCTGATGTTGATGTCATTTTCTGCCCCGTGCTTGTCGCTGTTGCAGTGTCTGGTAAGTAATATGTGTCAAAATCACATGTGAACTAATTGTGAACCCTGTCAAATATAAGGGTACGAAATGTAGTTTATGTCCAAACAGTGGAAAAACTTGATGAAGATTGATTGGACATGGAAACATGAAATTTTGCGAATAGAGCCAACACGTAGCATGTTTCTTTATTGACTGATGACAAAAGATTGGGAGACTTGCATGATAAAGAAACATGATTTGAGTTTATAACTCAGGGATCATTGACAATTGTTTCTTTGTTTGAGGGTGATTACATTGATAAGCAATTTCCACTGCTTGGAAATTCCTGCCTTGGGGCACGGTGGTCAGTGAAGTTAATACCATAAACTACTTCCTCTTAATCTTATCCAGGGCTTTCAGACTTGAGTCTGGACAACTCATGTTTCTATCTTTTTACATCTGAGACATAGTATTCACCAGTACTTTTATTCACTCTTGCGTCATGGGAGTTGCTGGCTGGTCATTTATTATCTTTCCATAGTTGCCATTGAAAAGGTACTGATAAGCTGCCTTCTTGAACCACAACAGTCCCTGTATTTTAGGTAGACCCACAAATGAAATTTCCAGGACTTTGACCCACCGACAGAGAAGGAAAACTGATATGTTTCTAACTTAAGATGGTGACTAGTTTGGTCATGGACTTGCAGATGTTAACAATCACATGTATCTTGCTGCCTTCATGGCTCCAGAGCGAAGTAAACATGGATGGTGCTGTTTCAAGATATAGAACATAACGTTCTACATGGTGTCTTGTAGATAGTACACACTGTAGCGACAACATGTTGGTGATGGAAGGTGTGAATGCTTGTGCACATGGTGCTAAACAAGGAGTCTACTTTATCCTGGTTGGTGTCCATCTTCTTCAGTGCTTCGGATCTGCAACCATCCAGGCAAGTGGATACTGTTTCATCATACTCCTGCATTGTAGATGTTATACAGGCATTTGGAGTGAGGAAGTGAGCTACTCAGTGCAGTATTCTTCGCTTTTTATTTGGTGTTGCCACCATTGTATTTTCCGATGTGTTCAGTTGAGCTTCCAGTAAATGGTAACACCAAGGATGTTGAAAATAGGGAATTCACCAATGGTAATGCTATTAGAGTAATAGAGTTATAGAGATGTGCCACATGGAAACAGAGCATTCGATCCAACCTGTCTGTACTGAAGAGATATCTTTGAAGAATCTATTCCTATTTGATAGCTTTTGCCTAATCCCTTAAACCCTTCCTCTTCATGTAGCCACCCAGATGTGTTTTAAATGTTGCAATTGCACTAGTTAATGCCACTTCCTTTGGCAGCTCATTCCATGCACCACGCTGTGCCTGAAAAGGTTAACTCTTCAGTAACTTTTACATCTTTCCCCCCCCTTCACCTAATCCGATATCGTTAAGTTTTGGACTCTCCCACCCCGGGTTAACACCTTGTCTATTTACCCAATCCATTTCCCTCACGATTTTATAAATCTCAGTAAAGTCACCGATCAGTCTATGATGTTCGAGAGAATATAGCCTAAGTCTATTTAGCCTCTCCCTTTCGCTTAAACCCTCCAACCCTCCAACATCCTTGTAATCTTTTCTGAACCCTTTCACGTTTTACACCATCCTTCCTCAACAGGGAGACCAGAACTGCCCACAGTACTCCAAAAAAGTAGCCTAAACAATGTGCTGTACACCGGCAACATGACTTCTCAATTTCTGTACTCGATGTATTGACAAATAAAGGCAAAAAGGTCTCTAATTGGAGATGGTCATTGCGTGGTGCAGTTTACTTTACACTTGTCAGCCCAAGCTGGATAATGTCCAGGTCTTGCTGCATTTAAACAAATACTGCTTCAGTTTCTGTGAGCCATGAATTGTGCTGAACATTGTGCAATCATCAGTGAAGATAGTTACTTCTGACCTTATATTGATCATTGATCAAGCAGCTGAAGATCCTTGGGCCATGGACAATACCCTGAAGAACAACATCAGACCACATGACACAGGAGCAGAAAGTAGGCAATTCAACCCATCGAGATTGCTCCATCACTCAGTCATGGCGAATAAGCTTCTCATCCACATTCTCCCGCCTTCTCCCAATAAGCCTTCATCTCTTTGACAATCAAGAACTTATCTATTTCAATATGAAATACACTCAATGACCTGGTCTCAACAGTCTTCTGTGACAGTGAACTCCATAGATTCAACCACTGAGTGGCTGAAGAAGTTTCTCCTGATCTAAAATATCTTCCCTTTACTCTTAGACTGGGGCCTCAGATCCTAGACTCTCCTCCAAATGGAAACATCTTTCCAACATCCACTCTGTCCAGGCCGTTCAGTATTCTGTAAGCTTCAATTAGATGCTCCAACATCCTTCTAAACTCCACTGAGTATAGACCCAGAGTCTTCAAACATTCCTCATATCTTCAGCTTTTCATTCTTGGGACCATTCTCATCAACCTCTTCTGAACTCGCTCCAGGGCTAGTATGTCCATTGTGAGATGCAGGGCCCAACACTGTGCACAGTAGTCCAAATGTGGCCTGAGCAGAGCCTTATAGAGCTTCAAGGGTAGTTCTCTGCTTGTATATTCAAATCCTCTCACAATAACTGATATAATTGCATTCGCCTTCCTAACTATTGACCCAACCTGCAAGTTTACCTTGAGAGATTCCTGGACTCGAACTCCCAAGTCTCTTTGTACTTCAGACTTCTAAATTTTATCCTTATTTGGAAAATAGTCCATGCCTCTATTCTTTCTACCAAAGTTCATGACCTCACACTTTCTCACATGTTACTCCATCTGCCACGTATTTATTCATTCTCTTCATGTGTCCAAATCCTATTGCATTCTCCGCAGTTCTTCAATGCCATATGTCCTTCGAATTATCTTTGCACCATCTGCAAACTTAGCCAGAATGCCCTCAGATCCTTCATCTAGGTCATTCATGCATAAATTGAAAAGTTGTGATCTCAACGCTGAGCCTTGTAGAACACCACGATTCACCAGATTCCATCCTGAGATTCACTCGACTCTCTGCTTTCTGATAGACAGCCAATCTTCTATCCATGCTATCACCTCGCCTCTAACACTATGGACCCTTACCATACTCAGTAGTTTCCTGTGCAGTACCTTGTCAAAGGCTTTCCTGAAGTACACGTTGATGGCATCCATTGCCTCTCCTTGTTCTAACCTGCTCATTACTTCCTTAATTAATTCTAACAGATTTAATAGACATGACCTCCCTTTGATGAAACCATGCTGACTAAGCTCTATTTTACCATACACTTCCAAGTATTCAGAAATCTCATCCTTCACAATAGATTCCAGGATCTTACCTACAACCAAGTTTAGGCTGCTTGGTCAATAATTTCCTGTCTTTTGCCTTATTCTCTTTTCAAACAGACATGTCAGGTTCGTGATTTTCCAGTCTTCTGGGACCCTCCCTGATTCACTGAATTCCTAAAAGATCACCACTAATGGCTCCACTATCTCTTCAGCTATCTCACTTCGAATTCTATGGTGTGATATATCTGTTCCAGGTCATTTATCCACCTTCAGGCCATTCAGTTTTTCAAGCACTTTCCCTTTTGTGTTGGAAACAATACTCAGCTCTACCAACTCACTTCCCTGAATTTTTGGGAAATCACTCGTATATTCCATCATGAAGATTTATGTGAAGTAATCATTCAGTTCTTCTGACATTTCATTGTTCCGTACAATGATCTCTCCAGCATCAATTTCCAACAGTCCAATGTCCATCTTTGCCTCTGTTTTGCCCTCTACATAATTACTGGCAAGCTTACCCTAATTTTTGATCATCTCCATCCTTTTTGTTTTTGTTGCCCTCCGTTGATTTTTGCAAGATTCTCAACCGTGTGGTTTCCCCAACCCTTTGCAAATATGCTTTCTCTTTTGATTTTATACTATTCCTGATTGCCTTGTCAGCCATGGTTGCCTCATCCTGCCGGCACCATGCTTCTTTTACCTCGGGATGAATCTTTGCTGTTTCTCCTGAATTACTCCCAGAAACTCCTGTCATTGCTGTTCCACTGTTTTTCCTGCTCGGTTCCTGTCCTAGTCAATTCTACCCAGCTCCTCCACCATTGTTGCCTTTATTCAGCTGGAATACCATTACCCCTTATTCTAACTTCTCCTTCTCAATTTACAGAGTAACTGAATCATATTTTGATCACTGCCTCCTAAGGGTTCCTTCACTTTAAGCTCCCTGATCAAATCTGTCTCATTGTACAACACTGAATCCACCATTGCCTGTTCCCTAGTGGGCTCCACCACAAGTTGCTCCAAAAAGCCATGTCATGGACATTTCACAAATTCCTTTTCTTGCAATCTCCTCATAACCTGATTTTCCCAGTCCACCTGCAGATTGAAATCCCCCAAATCACTGTCACTTTGCCTTTCCTGTTCATCTCCTTATTTCCTGGTGTATCTTGTGCCCCAACACCTGGCTACTGTTTGGAGTCCTGTGCATACTCCACCTATGGATTTTTTTCATCTTTGCCATTCCTCAATTCTACCCACACAAATTCTGCTGTATCTGACCCCACTTTGTTTCTTTTCATTGATTTAATTTCTGTTCTTACTCATAAGAACACCACACCCCTCTGCCCACCTACCTACCATTTCAATAGGGTATATATTCTTGAATATTCGACTCCCAAACCTAATCCCCTTACGGCCATGTCTCTGTGATGCCCACCACATCTTACCTGCAATTCGATCTGTGCCACAACTCATTTACCTTATTCTTTATGCTGTGTGCATTCTGATATAACACCTTCAGTCCTGTGTTAACCGAACTTTTACTCATTGTCATTCATTTTGTCCAGTGTGCTTGAAGATTGATTGTTAAGCATTTCCAAACACGCTGTCCTCAGTGTTTTAATAATCTCTCCTGAATTCTGCATTCTTACATCGTCCTTTAATGTGGTTTCTCTAATTTTCCCGAGAATTTACAGCTTTAAATTAAGGGGTGGTAGGTATAGGACAGATGTTAGGTGTAGATTCTTTACGCAGCAGGTTGTGAGTTCATGGAATGCCCTGCCAGGAGCAGTGGTGAACTCTCCCTCTTTATGGTCATTTAAGCAGGCATTGGATAGGCATATGGAAGTTATTGGGCTAGTGTAGGTTAGGTAGGATTTGGTCGGCGCAACATCGAGGGCCGAAGGGCCTGTACTGCGCTGTATTTTTCTATGTTCTATGTTTAATTGATCCCTCCCCCCTCCCCCAATTAGTTTAAAGCCTATTAGCCCTAGTTATACAATTCAGTCGGATTCGGGTCCCAGCACGGTTCAGATGAAGACTTTTCCATCGGAACAGGTGCCTTCTTCCCCAGTACTGCTGCCAGCGTCCAGTGAATTCAAAGCCATTTCTCCCACACCATTCTTTAAGCCACGCATTTACCTGCTTAATCTTATTGAGCCTGTGCCAATTAAAGCGTAGCCCATGTAGTAATCCTGAGATTTTAATCGTTTTGACTCTGCTTTTTAGTTTAGCTCCTAGCTGTTCATACTCCATTAGCCGAATCTCTTTCTCTTGCTTTATCGATATTTGTACCTACGAGGACCACGGCCACTGGATCTTTACCCTTCTACTGTAAGTTCTTCTGAAGCCCAGTTGAGATAGCCTGAAGGAGAAAGTGAGGTCTGCAGATGCTGGAGATCAGAGCTGAAAATGTTTGCTGAAAAAGCGCAGCAGGTCAGGCAGCATCCAGGGAACAGGAGATTCGACGTTTCGGGCATAAGCCCTTCTTCCCAAGATAGCCTGAACCCGAACCCGACCACCGGTTAGGCAACACAACCTTCGGTACTCTCGATCCTGGTCACAGATAAATGTGTCTATACCTCCAACTGTACTGTTCACAATTGCAATCACATTTCCTTCCTCTACCCCCTCTTGAATGGCTCTCTGCAATACGGTGCTGCAGTCAATTGCCTCATTCTCTCTACTGTCCCCATTCCCGTCCACACAGGGAGAAAAACTCTTGAACCTGTTGGACAAGGACAGGGGCTTAGGCTCCTGCATCTCCAGCTCCTGGATCCCTTTTTCTGCCTCACCCAGAGCCACGCCCTCCTGTCCGTGGCAACTCCCAAATCGAGTTAGTTAGTCTAAAGAGAGTGACTGTCTCCTGAAACATAACATCTCGGTAACTATCCCCCTTCCTGATGTGTTACAATGCTTGAAGCTCAGACTCTAACACCTCGACTCCGAGCCAGAGTTCCTCAAGGAACCAATATTTACAACAGACATGGTCACTGGGAACCACAATGGGGTCCATCAGCTCCCCCATCATACTGAAACAACACATCACCTGACCCTCTATCCTCATTTTATTTAATTAGTTTAGAATTTGTTGGTTTATTAATTTTTAACTGTTTCTAAAACTTTGCTTACACAAGTTGTAACTGATATTTAAGTTTCAGAAATGTCCTGGAGCTGAAATGCATGACTTTAACCAACAAAACGAGATACGTACCTGTATTCCAGGTATGACTATAACCAGCATTAAGATTGTTTTTGTATAGCCCTATTGATTCCAGTGTTGCTTTGGTCCTTAATGCTATACTCGGTTAGATGCAGCCTTGATGTCAAAGGTTGTCACTCTCATCTCACCTTTGGAACTAAGCTCTTACAGCCATGCTTGAAGCAAGGTTGGAATGAGGTCAGGAGCTGAATGGCCCTGGCAGAACCAGAAGTGGGAATCAGTGAGCAGGTTCTTTTTAGGCAACTGTTGCTTGATAACACTGTTGATGACATATTCTATCACTTTCGAGAATGACTGATGGGGCTGTGATTGGCTGGGTTGGATTTGTTCTGCTTCTTGCCAGTGTTGTAATTGAACTGGAGCAGCTTAGCAATGATGAGGTTCTGATGCCTAAGGCTGCTGGAATGTCTTTCATGACCTAAATTCATTGCAGGATACAGTGACTACAACTATATTTTTTAGATATTGGGTGGAATGAATTAAATTGACTGAAGACATCTGCAATACTGGAATCCTCTGGTGCAGGCTGAGATAGATCATCTACGTGGCATTTTTGGATACATATTGTTGTGAATACTTCAGACTTATCTTTTACACTGATGAGCTGGGCTCTTCCATCATTGAGGATGGGGATACTTGGGTCCCTCTGACTTCTGCACTGAGTTGTTAATTTTCCATTACAATGCACGGTGTCTCAGTGGTTAGCAATGCTGCCTCACAGCGCCAGGGACCTGGACTGATTCTACCCTTGGGTCACTGTCTGTTTGTGGAGTTTGCACACTCTTTTCATGTCTGCATGGGCTTCCTTCGGGTGCTCTGATTTCCTTCCATGATCCAAAGATATGCAGGTTTGTTGAATTGGCCATACAAAATTGCCCTGAAAATGTGTTGCTGGAAAAGCGCAGCAGGTCAGGCAGCATCCAAGGAGCAGGAGAGTCGACATTTCGCGCATGAGCCCTTCTTCAGGAATCCTGATGCCTGAAGAATGGCTCGTGCCCGAAACGTCGACTCTCCTGCTCCTTGGATGCTGCCTGATCTGCTGCGCTTTTCCAGCAACACATTTTCATCTCTGATCTCCAGCATCTGCAGTCCTCATTTGCTCATACAAAATTTTCCATAGTGTTCAGAGGTGCATGGCTAGGGGCATTAGTCAGGGTAAATGTTGAGTAATAGGTTAGGGGAATGGGTCTAGACGGGTTAGTCTTTGGAGGATCGATGTGGAGTTGTTGAGCCGAAGGGCCTGTTTCCACTAAAGGCATTCTGGAGGGATTCTATGATTACTGCATGCGGTATAACACTGCAGAGCCTAAATCTGTGCCATTGGTTTTGGGATTGCTCAGCTCTTTCTATGACTAGCTGCTGATGTTGTTTGGCACACCATTAATCCAGCTTGGCAGCTTCGCCAGGTTGCCAACACATTTTTATTTATGCCTAGTACTGATCCTGGCGTGTCCTCCGGCAGTCTCCATTGAACTAGGGTCAATCCCCTGGCTGGATGGTAATGGCTGAGTGTGGTAAATTCTGGGTTGTGAGGTTGAAGTTAGTGTGAGAGTATGATTCAGTTCCTGTTGGCCCACAGGGCCCAGAATTGAGTTGCCATATTTGCTTGAAGTCTGTCTCATTTAGCATGATGATGGTGCCACATAACACGCTGCAGGTCATTCTCAATATGAAGGTGGAACTTTGTTTCCACAAGAAAACATGTGCAGTTGTATAAGACTCTGGTGCGGCCTCATCTGGAGTATTGTGTGCAGTTTTGGTCGCCATACTATAGGAAGGATGTGGAAGCTTTAGAACGAGTGCAGAGGAGGTTTGCCAGGATGTTGCCTGGAATGGTAGGAAAATCTTATGAGGAAAGGCTGAGGCACTTGGGGCTGTTCTCATTGGAGAAGAGAAGGTTTAGGGGAGATCTGATAGAAGTGTATTAGATGATTAGGGGTTTAGATAGGGTAGATACTAAGAACCTTTTACCGCTAATGGAGTCAGGTGTTACTAGGGGACATAGCTTTAAATTAAGGGGTGGTAGGTATAGGACAGATGTTAGGGGTAGATTCTTCACACAGCGGGTTGTGAGTTCATGGAATGCCCTGCCCGTATCAGTGGTGAACTCTCCTTCTTTATGGTCATTTAAGCGGGCATTGGATCGGCATTTGGAAGTTATTGGGCTAGTATAGGTTAGGTAGGATTCGGTCGGTGCAACATCGAGGGCCGAAGGGCCTGTACTGCGCTGTATCCTTCTATGTTCTATGTTCTAAGAACCTCACAGTCATCACTCTTACAGATACTGTCATGGAACAATGCATCTGCAGCCAGCAGATTTGAAAGGATGAGGTCAAATACATTTTTCCTTCTTGTTGGCTCCTTCATTGCAGATGCATATGAGCAGCTATGTCCTTTCCAACCGAAACAGCAAGTTTTTGGTGATGTGTATTGACGATTCCCAGCCAGAATAAATTTTGCATAATTGATCCCTTCAGTGTTACCTTCAACTGTTATTCATCGTGAGGGGCTAGTGTTTCACCAGCTGAGTGAGAACAGTACATGTTAAACAGCAAGAGATTTCCTTGCCCATTTTAATCTGATTCCATGAGACTTCAGGAGATTCAGAGTCAATGTTGAGGATTCCTTCCTGACTGTATACCAGTGTCATAAACTATGACAGATGTGTTGTATGCCAGTGTCATAAACTATGACAGACAAATGTAGCCTGTGAAAAACACATATACAAAAGGATGCAACTATCAATTTTTGATGCAGAAAGTTCAACTAAAATATGGTCAAAATCATTTACTATATCCATCCACCTGGTTTTATGTATTTACTACAGTTAATGTGTTGACAATTGTGATCCTTTCCCGGAGAAGCTGTGGTCTTTCTAAGTGTATCAGTCGGTACCTGATAGCAATGGCGGCAGCAGATATCCTCGTTATCATCACTGATGGCATGCTGAGATGGCTTATTATGTATTTCCCAGTATCTTTCCTGGATATTACATATGTCTGTAGTCTGATTATGATGTTCATTCCTGCAACCACAATGAATTCTGTCTGGTTGACTGTTGCATTCACGTTTGATCGATTTCTGGCTATTTGCTGCCAGAAGTTTAAAACCAAATACTGCACTGAGAAAACTGCAGCCATGATTATTGGAACAGTGAATGTGCTGAGCTGTTTGGAAAGCATTCCCTGGTTTTTCATTAACCAGTCCAAATACATCTTCAATAAGCTGCCATGGTTTTGCATCACAAAACCAGAGTTTTACTCTTCAATCTACTGGACATTATATGGTGTATTCCATCGCCTTCTATCTCCTTTACTGCCATTTGTTATTATTCTTCTTTTGAACACTCTGACTGTCAGAAATGTTTTAGTAGCAAACAAAGCCCGCAGGAGACTCCAAAAGGACAGGGACAGGGAGAAAACCAGTGACCCAGAGATGGACAAACGCAGAAAATCCATCATTTTACTGTTTGCTATCTCAGGCAGCTTCATTATTTTATGGACCCCTTATGTGGTATGTTTCCTACAACAACGAATTGCATTAATGAATGATTATTCTCCACTGCCCCCTACCCTAGGTACCACCGCATACCTGCTCCAGCTCCTCAGTACTTGCACAAACACTTGTATATACACCGTGACCCAGAGGCAATTCCGAGAGCAGCTGAAAACAATTCTGAAGCTTCCTTTCACTCTGATTCGCAGGTCCATCAAAGGAAACAGTTTGCCTGCATTAGAATCCAATTCCATCCCCGAAATCATCTTATATCCAAGCTGATCACTTCTCAGCTCACCACACTGTGGTCCAGGGTTTTGTCTATAAAACAGAGATTAAAAAAAAACTTTATTTTTCATTTTTTTTATTTTCAAGGACTTCGCCATTTCCCCTCTGAATTATTCTTGTACCAACCTCCACAATCCTGTCAGACAAGCCAGTCCATATTGTATCAACACAGTGAGCAAATATTTTGATTTCTCGCTCCCTTCTACTTCACCTTTCAATTACTTCCCACTTGGGTTTCTGGCGACTTCAATGTCAGTATGAACATTTTCTTCTCATTGATGATATCATGGACTTGAGTACTTTTGTTCAATTCCTCTTGACCAACTCTGTGAAGAACAGCTCCTACTTCTGCAGTCTCACGACTGAACTGAAATTTCTCATCCCTATTATAAGCAGCAAATCCCCTCCACTACTTCACAGAGTCCTTAACCATATGCCTAGTGAGGAACTGAATACTGCATCCTGGGATACAATGTGAAGTAACTACAGAGACAGTGGATGTATTAGTGGTAATCTTCCAAAGATCCTTAGATTCATGAGGAGTCTCAGGATTGCAAAACTACCAATGGAACACTTTCATTTCAAAAGGAAAGGAAATAAAAAAAACGACAACTTTAGGGGAGATGTGCTTTGATTTATATATCTATTCCTGCAAATCACTTTGTATGAATACTGGAACATAGAACATAGAACATTATTGCGCAGTACAGGCCCTTCAGACTTCAATGTTGCACTGACACGTGGAACAAATCTGAAACCCACATAACCTACGCTATTCCATTTTCATCGATATGATTATCCAATGATTGTTTCAATGCCCTTAAACTTGACGAGTCAACTACTGTTGCAGGCAGGGTGTTCCATGCCCCTACTATTCGCTGAGTAAAGAAACGAACTCTGACGTCTGTCCTATATCTATCACCCCTCAATTTGTAGCTATGTCCCTTCGTGCTAGCCATTGCCATCCGAAAAAGAAGGCTTTCACTGTCTACCCAATCTAACCCTCTGATTATCTCATATTTCTCAATTTTGTCACTTCTCAACATTCTTCTCTCGAATGAAAGAAGCCTCGAGTCCCTTCCTCATAAGTCCTTTACTCCATACCAGGCAACATCTGAGTAAATCTCCTTTGAACCCATTCCTAAGCTTCCACATTCTTCCTATAATGCGGTGACCAGAACTGCATACAATACTCCAAGTGTAGTCGCACCAGTTTTCTTTACAGCTGCAGAATGATCTCATGGTTCTGAAACTCAATCCTTCTACCAGTAAAAGCTAACACACCACATGCCCTTTTAACAACCCTATCAACCTGGCTGGCAAATTTCAGGGATCTATGTACATAGACACTGAGATCTCTCTGCTCTTCTACACTACCAGGAACCTTACCAATAGCCCAGTCCTCTTTATTCCTGTTGCTCCTGCAAAGTGAATCACCTCACATTTTTCCACATTAAACTCCATTTGCCATCGCTCAGCCCAGCTCTGCACCTTATCTTTGTCCCTCTGTAGCCTACAACATCAGCACTTTCTACAACTCCACCGACCTTAGTGGCATCTGCCAATTTACTCACCCACCATCGACGCCTTCATCCAGGTCATTTCTAAAAATAGAAAACAACAGTAGCCCAAAACCAGATCCTTGTTGTACACCACCAATAACTGGACTCCAGGATGAACATTTCCCATGAACCTTCTTTCAGCTAGCCAATTTCTGATCCAAACCATAAAAATCACCATCAATCCTGAAACTCCATATTTTGTGCAATAGCCTTCCATGGGGGACCTTATGAAACGCCTTACTGAAATCCATATGTACCACATCAACCACTTTCCCCTCATCCACCTGTTTTGTCACCATCTCAAATAACTCAATAAGGTTTGTGAGGCATGACCTACCCTTCAAAAAACCGTGTTGACTATCCCTAATCAACTTATTCCTCTCTCAATGATTATAAATCGTATCTCTTATAACCTTTTCCAATACCTTACCCACAACAGAAGAAAGGCTGTTTGGGCTATAATTACCAGGACTGTCTCTACTTCACTTCTTGACAAGAAGGCAACATTTACTATCCTCCAGTCTTCTGGCACTATTTCAGTAGAAAATTACGGCATATAGATAAAATCCAAAGGCTCTGAAATCTCCCCTTGCCTTCCCAGAGAACCCCAGGACAAATCCCATCCGGTCCATGGGATTTATCTATTTTCACATGCTCCAGAATTGCTGATATCTCCTCCTTATGAACCTTAATTCATCTAGTCTAGTAAACCGTGTATCAGCATTCTTCTCGACAAAATTGTCTTTTTCCACTGTGAATACTGAGGAAAAATATTCATTTAGCATTTCTCCTATCTCTTCGGACTCCACACACAACTTCCCACTGCTGTCCTTGATTGGCCCTAATCTTACTCTTGTAATTTTTTAAAATTCCTGCTACCTCTAGAAAGCTTTAGGGTTTTCCAAGACCTTATCTCCAAACAACTTCTCGCCTGGCTCTTTTTAGCTCTCTCTTTAGGTCTTCCCTGACTCAATTGTAACTGTCAAGTGCCTTAAAAGAGCCTTCACATCTCATCCTTCTTCTTCGTCTTGACAAGAAAGTCAACTTCTTTCACAAACCACGGCTCCCTTGCTGGGCCACTGCATCCCATCTTGGCAAGTGTATTCTTATCAAGGACACACAGCAGCTGTTCCTTGAAAAAAGCTCCACATTTCTATTGTGTCCATCCCCTGCAGTTTCCTTCCCCATCATATGCATCCTAAATCTTGCCCAATTGCATCATAATTGCCTATCCCCGAGCAATAAAACTTGCCCTGCTTTCTATACCTATCCCTTTCCATTGCTAAAGTATAGCATAACTGAATTGTGGTCACTATCACCAAAGTGCTTACATCCTTCTAAACCTAACACCTGGCCGGCTTCATTACCCAGTACTAAATCCCATGTGACCTCGCCCCTTGTTGGCTTGTCTACATACTGTGTCAGGAAACCAGCCTGTACACATTAGACAGAAACTGGCCCATCTAAACTATAAAACCATAGGATCCCCAGTCAATATTTGGCAAGATTAAGTGTGCCATAGCAACTACCCTGTTACTCTCGGTGTGGTCCAGAATTGTCTTTGCTATTCTTTCCTCTACATCTCTAGACTTGTTCAGAGGCCTTGAGAAAACTCCAAACAGTGTGACCTCTCATTTCCTGTTTTTAACCTCAGCTCATATAACTTCAGTAACCTCAAAAGTCCTTTCTGCCACTGTAATACTGTCCTTGGCTAACAATGCCACACCGCCCCGTCTTTTACCATTTTCTCTGTTCTTACTGAAACATCTGAATCCCAGAACCTTTAATAATCATGCCTTTTCCTGCTCTACCCATGTCTCCGAAATGACCACAACATCGAAGTCCCAGGTACAACCCATGCTGCACGTTTACCCACCTTATTCTGGATGCTCCTGGCATTGAAGTAGACACACTTCAAACAATGTTCCTGCTTGCTGGTGAACTCCTGCAATCTTGAAACCTGAGTTATGAATAGTACAGTTACCTATCTCTGTCTCTGCAGTCTGCATGCCTTGAAATACAGTATTATTTTACTTTTATGTTAGTACTGATGGAGTACATGTGACAATGACAGGATATTATATTTGATTCTATATTTTTGTTCTTATTCTTCTAATGACATGGAGGAATGTGTAGCTATAACAAGTTTTGGACAATAACGTCAATACCAGCTATGATCTCATCGGATCAGTGTGGGAGCAGGCCATTGTGCTCATTAAGTCCACAGCAACCCTCCAAAGAGCATTGACCCAGACCCAAATCACCAGCCACGTCCCTGTGGAGACCTTGCATTTCCTGTGGCTAATTCATCTAATAAAGAATCCCAGGATACAATGGGCAATTTGACATGACCATTCCACATAACGGGCACATCTGTGTACTGTGAGAACGAACCTGAGCACCTGGAAGGAAACCCATGCAGACACGGGGAGAATGTCCAAACTCTGCACAGACTGTCACCCGAAGATGTAATCGAGCCTGGGTCCCTGGCATTGTGATGTCGGAATGCTAACCACTGAGCCATCCCTATAAACTCCATTCCCTCTCTGATTGTATCTGACTCATTATTATCATATGGACAAGATAAGGTGAAAAGTATTACATTGCATGCTAAACAGACAAATCATATCTTCCATATATACCTCAGACTAAGAAAACAGAATGCAGAATCTTGTTTTACAGCCATAGAGAGGATGCAGAGAATGACCAAATCTAATACAGAACATACAACATAGAACAGTGCAGCACAGTACAGGGCCTTCAGCCTATGATATTGTGCCAAGCATTTATCTTACTCTAAGATCAATCTAACCGAGACCCGCCTCAATTTACTGCCATCCATGAGCTTGTCCAGCAGTCTCTTAAATCTCTCTAATGTGTCTGAGTAGACAGCGTCTACTACCACCGCTGGCAATGCATTCCACACATGTACCACCCTCTGCATAAAAAACCTACCTCTGACATCTCCACTATACCTTCCTCCAATCACCTTACAATTATGACCCCTTATGACAGCCATTTTTGTCCTGGGGAAAGGTCTCTGGCTATCTACGCTATCTATGCCTCTCATTATGCTGTACATCTCTATGAAGTCTCCTCTCTTTCTTCAGTGTGAAATGCTCGAGCTCACGCAACCTCGTTTCATAAGACAAACCCTCAAATCCAGGCAACATCCTGGTAAATCACGTCTGCACTCTCGCTAAAGGACCTACATTCTTCCTATAATGAGACAACCAGAACTGGACAAAATAATCTGAGTGTGGTCTAACCAGGGTTTTTAGATCTCCAGCAAAACCTCTTGGCTCTTAAACTCAATCCCCCACCTAATGCCTTCTTAACACCCCTATCAACTTGGATGGCAACTCTGATCCATGTACGTGAGTTCCAAAATCCCGCTGTTCCTCCACACTGCCAAGATTCCTGCATTTAACCCTCTGTTCTGCATGCAAATTGGATCTTACAAAATGAACCACTTCACATTTCTCCACGTTGAACTCCATCTGTCACTTCTCAGCCCAGCTCTGCAACCTGTCAATGTCTTGTGTTAGCCTGTAACAACCTACAATACCATTTAGAACACTGCCAACCTTTTGTGTCATTGGCAAACTTGCAAAGACACCCTTCCACTTCTTCATCCAAGTTATGTATAAAATCTACAAAGAGCAGAGGCGGAAGAACAGATCTCTGCGAGACAACAACAGTCACTGGCCTTGAGGTGGAATACTTCCCATACATTACCACTGACTGGCTTCTTTCAGCCAGCCAATTCTCTATCCAAACAACCAAATTTCCCTGTATCCCCTACCTGTTAACTTTCTGAATGAGCCTATCATGGGGAACCTTATCAAATGTCTTTCTGAAATTCATATGCACCACATGCACTGCTCGGTCTTCACCACCTTATCTCGCCACATCCTCAAAGAACTTAATGACGTTCGTGAGGCATGGCCTGCCACCCTCAAAGCCATGCTTATGCTCTGAAATTTTAAACATGTACTGTATCTTGAAGAGAGTTGAAAAGCTGACTAGCCACTCATGTGACTGACTGCAAGTACAGAGTATGCTAAAAAAGATAAAAACATAACATTTGACTGTGAAAAAAAATAGCTGAGCTGAGTTGCTGTGTCCCATAACAATCCAAATTTAGCCAATTAGTTTAAATTAAGCTCCAAGATACTAAACCCCATTGAATTTGAAATTTACGAGGCCATATGATGCTTTGGGGTATAAAAGTCAGGCATTTTGAACAGTTAGGCAGAGAGGCAGAGAGCACCAACACTGACTGCTTGTAGACCCCTCTCTGAAAGATATATTCATCTATGAAAGGTCTGTGCAGCAGAAGACCAAAGGAAAGAAGACAGGAAGACACAAAGGGAAGATCGAAACCTGGCTGGTTTTGAAACTTGAATTTCTTTTTGTTAATCTTAATCAGGCTTATTTTTATTGGATCAATACATTTTTGTAGAGTGGGAGGTAGATAAATTGATCAGATGAAGGACTCTACAGTGTAGAAAGTTGTTTTTTAATGTTCTCTTTTCTTGCATTTAAGAGTCGAATTGTGAAGTCTTTTTTTCAAATAGTGGGATTTAAGTAGTTCTTTGTCTCTCAGACTTCAACAGATTACGGGATGAGGTGAGCTTTTTTGTGTATATGGTTTAAATTAGCAGAAGGGACTATTTTTAATCAAACTATACTTTCCAAATAAATCCTACTTCTCAGAATTCTTTCCAGTGCCTTGCATGCCACAAACCTAAGACTGACTGTTCCATAATTCCCTAGGATTTTCCTATTCTCTTTCTTGAACAGAGGAACAATATTCTTCCCCCTCCAATCAGCCAATATTATTCCTGTGCAGAGTGAGGATGCAAAGATCCTCGCCAGAGGTACAGTAATCCCATTCCTCCCTTCCCATAGTAACCTTGGTCCAGCCCTGTGGATTTAACTATCTCAATGCTTCCCAGAATTGCCAAATAAGAATTTTCTTATTATCAATCTGTTCAAGCCTACTAACCTGATCAACGGTGTTCTAACTATCAACAAAGTCCCTCTCTCTCGTGAATACTGAAGCAAGAAACTCATTTAGGGCCACCCATTCCGCTTCAGATTCCATGACACAAATTCTCTCCACCATCCCTGATTGGCTTTACCCTCTCTTTGATCTTTTTAAAAATTCCTCCATGTAAGTGTAGAACACCTTTGGCTTTTCCCTAATCCTTCACATCAAGGTTATTTTGTGCCCCCTCCTAGCTCTCCTCAGTTCATTTTTGAGTACTTTCCTAAATACTCTGTAATATTCTAAAACTGGGCCAGATCCTTGCTACCTCAAACTTATGTAAGCTTCCTTCTTCCTCTTGACAAGAAGTTCCTCTGCTCTTGTCTTCCAGTGCTGCTTCACCTTAACATTCCTTGCCTGTCTCAGTGAGACACAGTAATCCCACATTCTCAATAAGTGCTCTTTAAACAGCCTCCACATTTCTGATGTGCATTTCCCATAGGGCAATTGTTCCCAATTCATACTCCTCAGGTCCTGTCTAATTGCAGTGTAATTTCCCCTTCCCCAATTAAATGACTTCTCACACCGTCAGTTCCTATCCCTCTCCCTGGCTATGTCAGTGAAATGCTCTCTCACCGAGATATCTGATACCTGGCCAGGCTCATTGCTGAACACCAAATCAAATATAGCCTCCCCCTAGTCGGTCTAGCTACATATTTAGTCAGGAATCCTTTCTGGATACATCTGACAAAATCAGCTTCATCCAGACCATCTGCACTAATGAGGTTTCAATCAACACTGTGGAAGTTGAAGTCACCCATCACAACAACTCTGTTACATCTGCAACTTTTCAAGTTCTACTGTCCAGTCTGCTCTTACTTCTCTCTGCTGCTATTGGGGGGTGGGGGTGTGGGGGGAATCTATCTAAAATGCCCAATAAAGTGACTGCTCCTTTCCTGTTACTGACTACCACCCCCTATAACTCAGTGAACAAGCCCTCCTCAACAATCTCTTTTTCTGTAGCTGTGATGCTCTCTCTAAATATCAATGCTACTCCCCTTCCTTTTTTTTATCACCCTCCCTGTTCTTTTTAAAAGATCTATACCCTGAAACATCCAGCAAGCATTCCTGACCCTGTGAAATCGTGTCTCCGTTATGCCCACAACATTGTAGTTCCAAGTACTGATCCATGCTCTGAGTTCATCACTCTTATTCCTGACACTCCTTGCCCTGTCAACTATGTATCCTTCCTGACAGACACATTGTATTCTATTTCAGTAGCTCTGGTTTCAATCCCCCTGCCAAATTATTTAAAACCCCCATGAAGTGCTCTCAGCAAATCTCCCAACCAGGACATTGTGCCCCTCCAGTGTACGTCCAAACCATCCTTCATTTACAGGTCCAATATTTCATAGAAGGTACCCCAATGATCTATGTACCTGAAACTCTCCCTCCTGCACCCGCCCTTCAGCCACACATTTACTGTGCTCATTACCTGTTACTCGCCTCATTAGCACGTGGCACCGGTCGTAATCCTGTGATTACTACTCTGCTCATCCTGCTTTTTAGCTTCCAACCTAACTCCCTGAAATCACTTTTTAGATCCCCATCCCTGTTCCTGGCTATGTCATTGGTGCCAACGTGAACCACGAATTCTGGCTGCTCCCCCACCCCCTCCCGAGTTTTGTAGACTCAAACAGACACATCCTGGACCCTGGCACCTGGAAGGCAATGTACTTTTCGAGAGTTCTGTTTAAGACAACAGAATCACCTGTCCATTCCTCTCACAATTGAGTCTCCTACCACAAAAAACTTTCTATTCTTCCCCCTTCCCTGAGAACCACAGAGCCTGGCTCCATATCAGAGACATGACCACTATGCCTTTCTCCTGCAACACCAAGGAGGAAGCATGCTGACGCAACCCATCACTGCTGACTGGACCCAAAATTCCATCTCTGTCTAAGCTGACTCAATGCTGCTGACATTCCAGCCATCTCCAGAGACAGGAGACTGTGCTAACTCTCTAGGACTGGGGTCTACCTCAACTTCCGAGAACCACCTGACCATCCAAGTTAACTCTTGAGGACTGGGAGTTCATTTATTCTGCTGCCATTGCAGAGGCAGCCAAAACTTCAGAGAAAAGGAATCGGCCCCAATTCCTTGTAGCTGGAACAGTTGCTCATGCTACGATATCCATGGCCACAAGGAATGGACTGGATCCACTGCTCAACAGCTCGCCACAACCTCTCACACCATCACAGCCACAGAACAAAGAACAAATGAATTTGATTCAAAAGTTGTTTGAAGGAAAATGGAATTAATGAAAGGAAGCAGTCAGTCATGCGAGAGGGAGCCAATGGGCAGAGCCCAAACACCACCTATACTGCTGCCTCCATCATCTTGAAGATCTTTGACCAAGGATAAGGTCAGTAGATGAACAATGGTGGACATATTTGCAGATATTTCATTATGTTTAGCAAAAACCTATTCCTGTCAAAATGAAGAACATGGTGAAAATGTAAAACACTCGTTGTTAACAAAAATGTTCAAGGAAAGCATCTAATCAAAAACCAAGGTGTCTAAAGCTGGTACTCAGCCAGAGGATTGGGAAGTATTTAGGAACCAGTAAAAACATAGAAGCATAACAAATGCCTGCTCTACCATTTAATATGATCATGGTGGATCATCCATCTCAGTACCCTTTGTGCTTTATCACCACACCATTTGATTGCTTTAACCCTCAGACATGTATTTAACTCCTTCTTCGATGATTTAGCAATAGGCAGGTTCTCAGGCAGAGAATTCCATAGGTTCACCACTCTCTGAATGAAGCTATTTCCCCTCATCTCCGTCTTACATGGCCTATTCCAAATCTTTGACTGCGACCCTTGTTTTGGAGTCCCTCATCATCAGGAACATCTTTGCTGAATTTCCTCTGTCTGGTTCTGCTGGAAATTTATACGTTTCTATGAGATCCCTTCTATTCCTCTGAACTCCATAGTCCTAACCAATTCAATCTCTATTTACATTTCATTTCTGCCATCCCCGGACTGGTAAACTGTGTTGCTCTCCGAGCAAAGCCACAATATTCTTCCTCGGGCATGGAGACCAAAACTGCACATAATACTCCAAGGGTGGTCTCACCAAGGCTCTGAACAATTGTGGTACTGGAAATTGTAAGGTGATTAGAGGTAGCAACTTTAGAGCACTTTAGAGGTAGCAACAGGAATGACGAATATAGGGCTAATGGTATGATTTTTGGTAATGTAGATGAGCAGAGGGATCTTGGTGTCCACGTACATAGATGCCTGAAAGTTGCCACCCAGACTGATAAAGTTGGTAAGAAGTCATACTATGTTTTGGCATTCATTGGTAGAGGGATTGAGTTTCGGAGCCACGAAATCATGCTGCATCTGTACAAAATTCTGGTGTGGCTGCGCTTAGAGTTGTATACAGATCTGATCACCACATTACAGGAAGGATGTGGAAGCTTTAGTATGAGTCCAGAAGAGATTTACTAGAATGTTGCCTGGTATGGAGGGAAAGTTTGTGAGGAAAGGATGAGGGACTTGATGCTGTTTGTGTTAGAGAGAAGACGTTTGAGACGTAATTTAATTCCTGAAGAAAGGCTTGTGGTAGAAACGTCGATTCTCCTGCTCCTTGGATGCTGCCTGACCTGCTACACTTTTCCAGCAACACTTATTTCAGCTCTGATCTCCAGCATCTGCAGTCCTCACTTTCTCCTACGTGATTTAATTCAAACATATAAGAGAATCAGAGGATTATATATGGTGGACAATGAGAGCATTATTTTCTAGGATGGTGATGGCTCGCACTAGGGGATATAGCTTTAAATTGACGGGTAATAGATATAGATCAGATGTCAAGAGGTAGTTTCTTTACTCAGAGAGTAGAGGGCCATGGAACGCAATGTCTGCGACAGTAGTCGACTCGCCAACTTTGAGGGCATGTATATGTTAATTGGATAAACATATGGATGAAACTGGCATACTGTAGAATAGATGGGCTTCAGATTGGTTCTGCAGGTAAGTGCAACAGCGAGGAATGTAATGTTCTGTATTCTGCTTTCCAAAGTGGAACAAGCAACTTATATTTCTAAGTTGGACTTGCTCAGAGAATACAGACAGATACCTTTGTCAGAAAGGTAAAAGGCAATTTCAGCTTTTGTAACACCGCATGGATTGTATCAGTTTGAAGTCATGCCATTTAGCATGAAAAATGCGTTAGCCACATTTCAGAGACTAACCAATAAAATCATTGCCGGATTACCCAACTATGTTGTTTACATAGATGATCTGGTGATTTTTAGTCACACGTGGAAGGAACATTTAGAGCCTTAATCGAACTTGTTCAATCAACTTCAGAAGTGAGGCTTGGTGATAAACATGACTAAAACTGAATTTCCCAAAGCCCAACTCACCTTCCTAGCCCATGGTATTAGACATAGACAAATGGCCCTATGGGATACAAAAACAAAGGTAATTGGGGAGTTTCCCGTAAAATCCAAAAGGAGCTGTACTATGGATCCTGAGATTGAGTGGATTTTATCAAACATTTCGACAAATTTTGGCAGTTTAACTGAACTGTTAAAGAAAGGCAAGAAGTTCCAGTAGACAGTAGACTGTAAGAGGTCATTTGACAGCCTAAAAGCTGTGTTAACCATTTCCCTGGTATTAACCACACCTAATTGCACAAAGCCATTCAAGGCTATCGATGCGAGTGATGTGGGTTTCAGAGTTGTGCTCTTGCAAGACGATAATGAGAAGATAGAAAGACCTACCGGATATTTCTCCAAGAATTTGAGGATTCAGCAGCAGAAATATTCAATGGTTGAGAAGGAGATTTTGTGCTTGGTGTTGGCATTACAACGTTTCTGTGTTTATGTTCCCAGTGAGACATCTGAATCGAGACTGTGTTGCTGGGAAAGCACAGCAGGTCATGCAGCATTTGAGGAGCAGGAGAATCGACATTTCGGGCATAAACCCTTCATCAGGACTGACCTTATGCCTGAAACATCGATTCTCCTGCTCCTCAGATGCTGCCTGACCTGCTGTGCTTTCCCAGCAACACACTCTCGACTCTGATCTCCAGCATCTGCAGTCCTCACTTTCTCCTAGTAATACATCTGAGACAATCATATACACTGATTATAATCCATTGACTTTTGTGGAGAAATTTAAGGACAAAAGTGCAAGACTGTTTCGATGGTGCTTATGGTTACAGCCATTCAATTTGAAAATTGTGCGTGTGGCAGGATGAGGAAACATGATTGCCAATGCACTGTCGAGAGTCGAATGGGAAATGGAAGTGTTTGGTGGTGGGAGTACAACAGCCTGATATGGAATGTAGTTGTTCATATTTGCATGTTAATAGTCAATATGATGTAAATGTATGTTTCAGCATACTAACCAATTTCAAAATGGAGCCATCTTTGGAGATTGGTGGGTTTTTTTAAGGGGGAAGGTGTGACAAAGCTGTTCCTTGAAAAATGTTAGGCTGTCTTTGTACATTTCATGTTCCTCAGGATAAATGTTTGTTATGTCTTCCAAACTGATCCCAGAAACTCCTGCCATTATTGAGTTCTTTGAGCACATGACGCGAAAAGTTGACGAAGGTTGAGCAGTGGACATGGTGTACATGAAAGGCATCTGGTAAGGTTCCCCATTTTAGGCTCATTCAGAAAATTAGGAGGTTTGGGATACGGGGAAATTTGGCTGGTCTCAGAATTGGCTGGCTGAAAGAAGACAGTGAGTGGTAGTGGATGGAAAGTATCCTCCTGGAAGTTGGTGACCAGAGTTGTCCTGCAAAGATCTGTTCTACAGCCTCTGCTCTTTATAGTTTTTATAAATGACGTGGATGAAGAAGTGGAAGGGTGGGTTAGTAAGTTTGCCAATGACACAGAGGTCAGTGGTGTTGTAGATAGTGTTGAGAGCTGTTGCAGGCTACAACCTGACATTGACAGGATGCAGAGCTGGGCTGAGAAGTGGCTGATGGATTTCAACATGAATAAATGCAAAGTGATTCACTTTGGAAGGTCAAATTTGAATACTGAATACAGGGTTAAAGATAGGATTCTTGGCAGTACGGAGGAACAGTGGGATCTTAGGGTCCATGTACTTAGATCCCTCAAAGTTGCCACCCAAGTTTATAGAGTTGTTAAGAAGGCATATGTTGTATTGGCTTTCATTAACACGGGGATTGAGTTTAAGACTCATGAGGTTTTGCTGCAGTTCTATAAAACCTCTGGTTATACCACACTTGGAATGTTGTGTCCAGGTCTGGTCGCCTCATTATGAGAGGGATGTAGATCCTTTAGCGAGGGTGTAGAGGAGATTCACCAGGATGATGCCTGGATTGGAGGTCATGTTTTATGAAGAGAGGTTCAACGAGCTAGGGGTTTTCATTGGAGCAAAGAAGAAAGAAAGGTGACTTGATCGAGGTGTACAAGATAATGAGAGGCATAGATAAAGTAGATAGCCAGAGATCTTTCCCCAGGGCAGAAGTGGCCATCATGAGAGGTCATAATTTTGAGGTGATTGGTGGATGGGAGAGGGGAGATGTCAGAGGTAGGTTCT
This sequence comes from Hemiscyllium ocellatum, assembly GCF_020745735.1. Taxonomy (NCBI): domain Eukaryota; kingdom Metazoa; phylum Chordata; class Chondrichthyes; order Orectolobiformes; family Hemiscylliidae; genus Hemiscyllium; species Hemiscyllium ocellatum. The sequence continues at coordinate 75,389,828 of NC_083417.1, forward strand.
TTACGCAGAGAGTGGTGGGTGTTGAATGTACAGCCAGTGATGGTAGTAGAGTCAGAGACAGGGAGATTTAAAAGACTGCTGGACAAGCACATGGATGGTTGTAAATTGAGGGATGTGTAGGGTAGATTGTTCTTAGATTAAGATAAATGCACAGCACAACATCGTGGGACAAAGGGCCTGTACTGTGATGTACTGCTCTACGTTCTATGTTCTCTTGCTGCCCCTATCTAGGGATTCCTTCTCCTGATCAAGTTTCTTCAGTAAGTCTACTTCCTTAAACATTACAAAACTTAGTATTGCCTGCCCCCTAGTGGGCTATAACAGAATCTGCTCCAAAACTATTCTCTGCGATATTACATGGATTCCTTTTCATGGATCCACTACCAACTTGATATTCCCAGTCCACCTGCATAATGAATCTCCCGACTATTTTTGTCATATTGCACTTCTTACATGTCTTTTACATCTGCTGATTTATTTTCTGATCCCCGGACCGATGACTTCAAGGAGATCTGTGTGTAACTCTCATCAGGTCTTCTTTCCTTTGTGGTCCTTCAACTTTGCCCACAGCATTCTACAGCTTCTGACTCTGTATCACTTCATGCTATTGATTTAATTTAATTTTTTGCTGTCAAGTAAACCTCGCCTTCTCTGCCCATCTGCCTGTCCTTTCGATTGGATACATATCCTGGGTATATAGTTCCCAGTCCTGATCCCTTTGCAAACGCATCTCTGATAATCCCCAGCATTGCACCAGTCAGTTTCAATCTGTGCTATAAAATGATTTATCTAGTAATTTAATGCCTGCAATATATAAAAAAAACAGCCCCCTCAATCCTGTGTGGACTGCCTACCTTCTCATAGTTTTACACTATCTACTGAGCCTGATTTTAGATTCCTGATGATTTCCTTACACTCTGTGTATTACTTGTGTTGAGGAGAAAGTGGAGATTGCAGATGCTGGAGATCAGAGCTGAAAATGTGTTGCTGGAAAAGCGTAGCAGGTCAGGCAGCATCCAAGTAGCAGGAGAATCGACGTTTCGGGCATGAGCCCTTCTTGTTTTGGTAAACTTTAATTATCTCTGCTGAGCATTCCCCAGTCACCACTCCTGAACTAGTTGAAAGTCTATGTGATCTTGATTTCCCTCAATTTGCACCATCTCTTTGTCAACCTTATTCTGAATGCTTTGAAGACTAAGATACAAAGCAAAGAACAAAGAACAGTGAGCGCAGGAACAAGCCCGACATCCCTTCAAACCTGCGATGACACATTCTGCCCTTCCAGACTAAACTGTCTTCACTGACAGGATCTGGATCTGTCAGTTTGTTGAAGTTGTCTGATGAACTAGTATTCAATCTGCATCTGCAGGTCTGTGAAGTTATCTCCACTTCTTAATCAGATCTCCATTTTAAATCAAACAGCATTCTGTAACTCCTTCAGCCTCAGCTTCAGTGTAGGATGATTGTGTTAACATGCTTAACAATAGATTTGCTTTCCAAGCCGCACTTCAGGCAAACTAAAATATTCATTTGAATTATACTAATTTTTACAAAAAGGTTTCATTACTCTAACAATGCTTATGGTATTATTCTTACCTCTGACGATGGCCTTTGTTTAGCCATTGCTTTGGTAACAAAACACAACAGAAAATTCCCTGGCCCTTGTTCCTATGACTATTCTGCCCCTTCAATCTCACTCTGATTTTCTGTGGTAGTTTGATAAGCTCCAACATACATCCCAGCCAAGTTACAATCTAGAAATAAAACAACCCTGTCCCTGGGTAATTCCTCATTAATCCTATCATCACTGTTCCAAACATCAAGTCACATTCTAAGTGCATTTTGTACAAAGTATTTACTCTCCATGTATCCTGTTTATTAATACTGGTTTCAGTGCATACTCTGAAGGAAATGCTTGATCCTCTTTCAGTAAAATAATTTACGTAACGACATTAATGCTTTCCATAGTCATTGGTTTGTCTTCATCGTTTGAAGACAAAGGAGTTACGATCCCTTTCAAACAAAACCTCTATATTCAGAGCAGTTTGTAACTCCACTTAAAAATTATAATTGGATCCTTGGAACCCCCACAGTGCAGAAAGTGATCATTTATTCCATTGAGTCTATTGACGCTCTGAAGTGCATCCTAACCTAGCCCCTATTCTATCCACACATTTCCCATGACCAATGCACCCAGCCTATGCCTACCTGGACACTACTGACAATTTAGAATAAGAATTCCTATAGCGTGGAAACTGGCCATTCGTCTCAACAAGTCCACACCAACCCACTGAAGAGTATCCTGTATTTACCCCGATTCATGCACCTAACCCACATATCCTGGAACACTCTGCGCAATTGAACATGGCCAATTCCCCTTACCTGCTTATCTTTGGATGGTGGGAGAAAACTGGAGCGCCCGGAGGAAAGTGACACAGACACGGTGAGAATGTGAAAACTCCATACAGACAGTCGCCTGAAGCTGGAGGGGGAGGATCCGGTTGTTGTGGTCCACGTTGGTACTAACAACATAGGCAAGACTAGGGTGGAGGACCTGTTTGGGCATTACGAAGCACTAGGCAGGAAATTGAAGCACAGGTCCTCAAGGGTCATAATCTCCGGATTACTGCCCGAGCCACGTGCCCATTGGCATAGGGAAAAGAAAATTAGGCAAATAAACACGTGGCTAAGGGATTGGTGTGGGAAAGAGGGATTCCACTTCATGGGGCATTGGCATCAGTTTTGGAACGGAGGGGGGAATCTATGCCGTTGGGACGGCCTCCACCTGAACCGATCAGGTACCAATGTTCTAGCGAAGAGGATAAATAGGGTGGTCAGTAGGACTTTAAACTTCTGAGTTGGGGGGAAGGGAAAGTGAAAGTGAAAGGGAGTATGGCGTTAAATGGAAAGACAAGCAGCAGGATAGCATGTGTCCAGGCGGATTTAAAATTGAGGCAGACTGAGAATGCAGAAAAAAGCAAGGATAACTTAGGACATCATATGACTTCCAACATCTCTAATGATAAGAAAGTTAGCATTAAGGCACTTTACCTGAATGCTCGTAGCATTCATAACAAAGCCGATGAACTAATGGCATAGATAATAGTGAATGATTATGATGTGGTAGGCATCACAGAGACTTGGTTACAGGGGGGTCAGGACTGGTAGTTAAACTTCCATGGTTTTTCAACTTATCGAAAAGACAGAGAGGTGGGCAGAGGGGGTGGGGTTGCCTTGTTAGTTAAGAACAAAATAAAATCAATAGTATTGAAAGACATAGCGTCGGATGATGTGGAGTCTGTGTGGGTGGAATTGAGGAACCACAAAGGCAAAAAAATCAAAATTGGAGTTGTGTATAGACCTCCTAACGGTGGTCAGGACCAGGGATGCAACATGTACCTGGAAATAGAGAAGGCATGTCAGAAAGGCAAGGTCACATTGATCATGGGAGACTTCAATATGCAGGTGGACTGGGTAAATAATGTTGCTAGTGGATCCAAAGAAAGGGAATTCATGGAATGCTTACAGGATGGCTTTTTGGAACAGCTTGTCATGGATCCCACAAGGGAGCAGGCTATTCTGAACCTTGTGCTTTGCAATGAACCAGACCCTATAAAAGATCTTAAAGTAAGGGAACTCTTAGGAAGTAGCGATCATAATATGGTAGAGTTCAGTCTGGAGTTTGAAAGAGAAGGCAAAATCGGATGTTATGGTGTTACAGTTGAATAAAGGTAATTATGAGGGCATGAGAGAGGAACGGACAAAAATAGACTGGAAGCAGAGGCTAACCGGGAAGACAGTAGAACAAAAATGGCAGGAGTTTGTAGGTATAATTGAGGACACTGCACAGAGGTTCATTCCCAAGAAAAGAAAGATTATCCGGGGAGGGATTAGACAACCATGGCTGACAAAGGAAGTCTATTAAAGAAAAAGAGAGATCCTATAAAGTGGCTAAGAACAGTGGGAAATCAGAAGATTGGGAAGGATACAAAAGCAAACAGAGGATAACAAAGAGTGTAATAAGAAATGAGAGGATCAAATATGAAGGTAGGCTAGCCAGTAATATTAGAAATGATAGTAAAAGTTTCTTTCAGTACATAAGAAACAAACGACAGGCAGAAGTAGACATTGGGCCACTTCAAACTGATGCAGGAAGCCTAGTGATGGGAGATAAGGAAATAGCAGGAGAACTTAACAAGTACTTTGCGGCAGTTTTCACAGTGGAAGACATAAGTAATATCCCAAAAATTAAATGGAGTCACGGGCTGAGTTGAATATGGTTGCCATTACGAAAGAGATAGTGCTAGAAAAGTTAAAAAGTCTTAAAATTGATAAATCTCCTGGCCCTGATGGGATACACCCTAGAGCTCTGAGAGGTGGCTGAGAAAATAGCAGAGGCATTGGTTGAGATCTTGCAAGAGTCACTGGAGTCAGGAAAGGTCCCGGATGATTGGAAGATGGCTGTTGTAACCCCCTTGTTCAAGAAAGGATCAAGGCAAAAGATGGAAAATTGGAGGCCAATCAGGTTAACCTCGGTTGTTGGTAAAATTCTAGAATCCATCATTAAGGATGAGGTTTCTAAATTCTTGGAAGAGCAGAGTCTGTTTAGAACAAGTCAACATGGATTTAGTAAGAGGAGGTCATGCCTCACAAACCTGTTGGAATTTTTTGAAGAGGTAACAAGTAGGTTAGACCAGGGAAACCCAGTGGATGTGGTCTATCTAGACTTTCAAAAGGCCTTTGATAAGGTGCCACACGGGAGGCTGCTGAGCAAGGTGAGGGCCCATGGTGTTCGAGGTGAGCTGCTGGGATGGATTGAGGATTGGCTGTCTAACAGAAAGCAGAGAGTTGGGATAAAAGGTTCTTTTTCAGAATGGCAGCCGGGGACGAGCGGTGTCCCCCAGGGTTCGGTGTTGGGGCCACAGCTATTCGATGTGAACCAACAAGAGCTGAATCATACTCCAACAAAAACTGCTTCATCACAATCCAGCATTTACCCCACTCAGCCATTACCATCCAGCCAGGGGATTGACTCTGGTTCAATGGAGACTGTCGGAGGGCATGCCAGGAGCAATACCATCAATAAAAATGCGTTGTCCACCTGGCGAAGCGACAAAAAGGCTTAATGGTGTGCTAACCAGTAGAAACAGCAGGTGAGAGTAGGACCTGAACAGTCCCAGAACCAATCATGCAGATCATAAGCTCTGCAAAGGTATACCATATGCAGTAATAATTGCATCCCTACACAATCCCAATAGCGTGGAAACAGACCCTTCAGCCCAACAACTCCACACAGACCCTCCGAATCTAATATTAAGTTTTTGCAACTAATTACATTCTTGCTTAACAGTTGTGTTACCTCTCATTCTCATTTAACGAATTGAATTGTAAAAAATATTAAAAAGATTAAAACATATCACAGTGGTTAGCACTGCTGCCTCACAGCGCCTGTAGACCCGGGTTCAATTCCCGACTCAGGCGACTGACTGTGTGGAGTTTGCATGTTCTCCCCGTGTCTGCGTGGGTTTCCTCCGGGTGCTCCGGTTTCCTCCCACAGTCACAAAGATGTGCGGGTTAGGTGAATTGGCCAAGCTAAATTGCCCATAGTGTTAGGTAAGGGGTAAATGTAGGGGTATGGGTGGGTTGCGCTTCGGCGGGTCGGTGTGGACTTGTTGGGCCGAAGGGCCTGTTTCCACACTGTAAGTCTAATCTAATGATATAACATGATAAAATCATGGTGGCACGGCAGCTCAGGGGTGGCATGGTGGCTCAGTGGTTAGCACTGCTACCTCACAGCACCAAGGTTGGGGCTCGATTCCTGCCCGTTTATAATTTCAAATTACTTGTTTAAAACCACTTTTCCCATTATGAGGTAGAAATGTCTAACTAAATGAGGTATAAAAGACCAGTGCGTCTCACCTCAGTGGAAGGGAAACTATTGGACAAAATGCTGAAGGAGTAAATTAAGATCAACTTGTAAAGGCATGGGTTAATTCAGGAACATTAGCATGGATTTGTCAGAGGGAGGTCATATCTATTAAATTTGTTAGAGAATTTTTTGAAAATCTGTTCATGTATGTAGATTAGGGAAGTTTAGTTGATGTGCTTTGTAAGAATTTTCTCAAAGCTTTTGACAAGATCCCACAAGGAAGCCAATTGAGAAGGTTAAAGAACATGGAATTCAGAGAAACCTGGTGAGATGAATCCGAATCTGGCTGAGCAATAGACATAAAGCCTGTTAGAGTGACTGGAGACCAGTGTCCAGCGGTGTACCATAAGGAGCAGTCCTGGTACACTTATTTGGGTTAGAAATGCGTTTAGCAAGTTCAAAGGAAACAATTCAGCTATGGTCCCAGAGGCATGTTCGAAGAACAACAGGGAGATGAAGAAATGAATTAGAAGAGCATACAGGTCGAATAAAAAAGGACTCATGGACAGGTTTCAGGACAACCGAAAACTTCTTTGGAAATACTTAAAAGGAAAGTGATTAATCAAGGAAAGATATATCAGGAATACATAAATGTTAGAGATGAAAATGTAGGGGGAATGTTAGGAAAGTTGGCAAATTACACCAAGATTGGTAGGGTGGATAGTTAAATGTGAAGAAGATGTTTGGACTTTGCAAGAAAATATAGATGGATTGGTCAGGTGGACAGATCAGTGGCAGATGGTAATTAAACCTGAGAAGTCCAAGTTGACACAGTATAGAGAAAGAAACAAGAAAAGGTCACATTTTATGAGTAGCTCAGACGAATAGAGATATCCTAATGTAATTATTCACAGATCGATTAAGTCAGCAGAGCATGTGAATAGAATATTTCAGAACAAAGAACAAAGAAGCACAGCACAGGAACAGGCCTTTCGGCCCTCCCTGCTTGCGTCGATCATCATGCCCTAAGTAAACCAGACAACAAATGTTCTGCCCTTATTCGGTCCATATCCCTCTATTCATGTAACCATCCAGGTACTTCTGAAATTTCACCAACGTGTCTGTTCTCTATAATGTGTTCCAGGCTCCTACCATCTGCATGAAAACATTCGCTCGCTTATCTTCCTTAATCTTTCCCCCTCTCACCATGAACCTGTGCCCCCTTGTAATTGAACCTGCAAAACTGGGCAAAAGCCTCTGATCATCTACCCTGCCCATGCCTCTTATAATTTTGTAGAACTTCAGATCTTCTCTTCGCTGAGGTCTCTCGAGTGAACACAATCCTCGTTGCTTTAAACCTTCTTCGTATCCAATGCCCTCGAGACCAGGCAATATCCTGGTGAACCTTCTCTGCATTCTCTGCAAGGCTTCAACATCCTTCTGGTAGTACAAAACTATATGCAGTACTTCAAATATGGCCAAATAAGAATTTTGTACACCTGCAACATGCTTTGATGAGTCTTACACTCTATGATGAAGGCAAGCATGACATATGGCTTTTTAATTACCTTGGACGCTTATGTTACCATTTTGAGGGAACTGTGGATCTGCCTGCCCAGATCTGTCTGTATATTAATGTTCCTAAGGACTCTGCCATTTTCAGTATAATTCACACCTAAATTTGATCCTCCAAAATGCATCACTTCACATTTGTGTGGAATAAACTCCATCTGCCATTTCAATGCCCAATCGCCAATCTACCTATATTCTGCTGTATTCTTTTACAATTGCCTGCATTATCAGCAACTCAACAAATCTTTGTGTCATTTGCAAACTTCATAATTAGACCACTCACATTTTCTTCCTGGTTATTTATGTGTACAAGAGAGGATCTATGACTGATTCTTGTGGAACACCACTATTGACCGGTCTCTATTCTGAAATACATCCGCCACTACCCCCTGTCTTCTATGAACAAGCCAGTTTTGTATCTATCTAGCCAGTTTACCCCAAATCTCATGTGATTTAAGTTTTGTACCAGTCTGCCACGTGGCTAAATGTCTCACTAAAGTCCATATAAATACACCCACAGCCCTTCCCACATCAATAATCATTATCATCTCTTTAAAACTTCCATCACATTGGTCAGAGATGAACTTCCCCATAAGAAAAACGTACTGCCTATCATTAACTAGTCCATTTTCTTCCAAATGTGTATGCATTTTGTCCCTCAGTATCTTCACCAAGAGGGAGCTAATGCGTTTCTCATTGGAGCGAAGAAGGATGAGAGGCGACATCATCGAGGTGTACAAGATGATGAGAGGCATAGATAAAGTGACTAGTCAGAGACTTTTCCCCAGGGTGGAAATGGCTATGACAAGTGTCCATAATTTTAAGGTGATTGGAGGAAGATTTAGGGGAGATGTCAGGGACTGTCTCTTTACACAGAGAGTGGTGGTTGCGTGGAATGCATCTGCCAGCGGTGGTAGCAGAGTCAGATACATTAGGGACATTAACTGACTTTTGGATAGGCACAAGGATGATTGTAAAATGAAGGGTATGTAGGTTAGTTTGATATTAGAGTGGGATAAAACACCAACACAACATCAGGCCCAAATGCCCTGTACTGTGCTGTACTGTTCTATGTTCTATATTCTGAGGCATACGGGATACTTGCTTTAATTAGGTGTGGCACTGTCAGAGCAAAGGGGTAATGTCGGAGTGGTACAGTGTGTTGGTCAGGTCGCAGCTGCAGTTACGTTCACAGGGCAGAATGTGATCACACTTGATGGGATACAGAGGAGGTTCACCAGAGTATTGCCTGGGTTGGAACAATTGAGGTATAATGATACATTAGATAGACTTGGATTGTTTTTGTTAGAGCAGAGAAGGCTGTTTGACATGTATAAGATTATTAGGGATATGGCGGGGAGCAGCTGTTCCCTTTGATTGAGTTTGAGGGTAATTGGCTGGCAATTCAGCAGGGATTTGAATAAAAAAATCACTCTGCAGGTCGTGAGAATCTGAAATGTACCACCTGGGAAGGTAGTGGAGGCTGGAAACCCTGCAATCTTTAAAACATATTTGGCTGTCTGTCAGTTTCAGCCAGAATTCCCTGACTGCACAGACTGTCCAGGTTCCTGTGCCTGTCTCTGCTGGCATCTCACTGACTTCAGCCATCTGCCAGCTGCATAAATTCACTGGATCAAAAGAGAATTTGCATCTTCTCATAACATCAGAATCTAAAATACGCTCTGCTGTTCTGGGAGGTTGTACTAATATGACTGAGTGATAAACAAAAACCGCATCATCCAACTTAAACTCAATCAGGTCCATTTTATATTGTTCTTGTAAATGTCCAGTAAGACCATGTAAATAATTGTCTATTTCTTTGACTAAGATAAATGAATATCTATCAATGTGTATAGGATAGTAAAGGAACCCCCTGCATGTATATATGTGGTGCGGGTCTGGCCCATTCCCAGAACCTGCACCACTGCAGTCACCAAAGCCATCTTACACTTAACCTTGACGTCTAAGATAGACAAGGCCCACAGGGATGCCATGTACAAACATTTGCATATTCCAAACACTGCCCTCACCTTGATGGCCACCTTCATGTTCAGCAGCAGCAGCAAGCTGTGCCTACCCCCTCGGTACTGAAACAACAAGTGTGACTCATTACTGGGGTTGGAAAAGGTCCCCAGTATAGTGAAGGATGGGCCTGGCCTAAGCACTGCACAACACTCCAAGTAGTTGGAATATTCCGTATCATCTGTCCTTTCTGAAGAAATTTGGCAAATAAAAAACACCTTTGACCATAAAGTCCATCAGGATGTGGTCAGCACGAGGTATCTTTGAGACCTTGCTGGAAAAGGAGAGGGTGGACCTGTTGGGTTGTTCCATAAGCAGACTTTTAAAGTCATTTGACAGAATGACTCATTGCCAGAACTTTCCAACAAGCATCACGACATTGCTTGACGGTTAGTGAGAAGTGAGATCCTTCATGAGTTTCTCACCAGCACTTGCTGGCCTTTAAGCAGCTGCAGGGAGGTAGAGACTGTCACACATTTCCTGCTATAATGTGCATTTGCAAAGGAAGTCTGGAGAGTGATAGCATGGATTTTGTCACAGTTCATCCTGAGCAGCTCTGTGACACAGGACTCTGTGCTCTCAGACCTATTCACCAGACACACATTGAAACATACATCGACTGAGCCTAGAGGACCATCAACTCAGTGAAAGGTACTCTTTCATCTGCCAGAAACCTGTTGGCCTTCGTAACCACGTATTGCAGACTGGCACATTGCAAGGTGCAGGGCTTTGTGCTGAGGAGCACACTAAAGCTTAAGGTGCTGACACTAAGATGCAATGGTGAATGACCATAAAATAAGGTCTTTAAGCAGAAGTTAAATGGGGGTATGTTCAGTTATTGGACTCACCTGGTAAACGTCCCACCTCTCTGATGTGTCCTAGGATTTATAATTTGGCTAGTGGCCATAAAAACTGATCCGAAATAATTCCATTGTTAAACACTACAGCAGTGGTCATTGTTCTGGATCACACGAATGTCCAGGAGCAGGAGATCATATTGCACAATCACAACATGCCACATGCCTTGCAAGCTTCATTGCATTCTCAATAACTAATATAGTAATTAATGCCTCTAATCATTATAACTAACATAATGATTTCAGCCTTTGAAACCAATAACCTTCACTCCTTTTCAATAAGATATGCATACAATTTATCAATTATAATCAGAGCTGAAAATGTGTTGCTGGTTAAAGCACAGCAGGTTAGGCAGCATCCAAGGAACAGGAAATTCGACGTTTCGGGCCAGAGCCCTTCATCAATTATAATCAGCCAACGCTACTATCAATAATCATTATCATTGCTTGTAAACCTTAGTTTGTACTGCTTTTATTCAGATTTTACATGAGATTTGAAGATCAACGGGCAAAATATCCACCAACAAACCACTGCTTTGGTTCCTAAAATGGCAAACATAAATTTCTCTCAGTATAGGTCTGCTCTACTCCTGGTGATACTGACCTGGACTCAACTGGACTCTTCTGGGCTGGAGTGGACTGGACTGTTCAGGACAGCTCTGTGAAATGATGCTGACTGTCTCTGGTTTTCCTTTAATCTGATCCTCAGTCATTGACTGACTATGTGAAAGCACGATCCAGGCAGAAGCCTTCCTCACAGTTATGAAGGAATTAGTTATGAGCTTGCAATGCCAAGGCACACAAGGCTATGGGCTGATGCTGAAAAGTTGATTTAGAATATGTTATTCTTTTTGACTGGCCCAAGCACAATGGACTGAATTGTATTTCACTGTGTGAGAGATCTCTTTGATTCCATGGGCCCTCTTTTTGCTCACTCTTATAACTGATGGTAATTACTTCTAGGCTCTCTATCCACTCACTGCTCTGACTAATGCAGCCTGTATCCAGTTCTTGTGTTTGCACTCTTCTAACTAACACTCATTTTCCTTAGGTCCAAATCTCAGTTGCTCCTCTAACTGATGCTGATGCATCCAGATATTCCTTTCACTCACTGCCTTACTACATTGCCTACACCCTGCTTGCAACAACTTTTAATAAATCTCTTCTGAGAAGCAGGATTATGGGTAATCCAAGACGGATGACTGGAAAACTTTCTGGTTGTAAGAGTTGTTCCTTTTTTTGAGGTATTTGAGGAGTTGGACGTGATTTCCTCGAATTCCAGGAGCAGCAATTACTGTTTTATATGCTGTTGCATTGTTTTGGAACTTTGGAAAAAAAGTCAAAACAACAGCTGTTTAACAGCAGAGAGAGAGAGAGAGAGAGAGAGAGAAAGAGAGAGAGAGAGAGAGAGATAGAGAGAGAGCGAGAGGGAGAGAGAGAGAGAGATGGACATTGGAGTGCATTTGGGAAAATTAACAAACAGTGAAAGTCACAACTAATATTGGAGGAACTGTTGGGCGAGTTTCAGATAAATTTATTGTTATTTTAAGTCTGTCCAAGAGAAAGGCTGCAGTAGTGAGTACAGTGGATTCTTTCGTGATTATTTATTTTTGGAGATAAGTGTCTTGATTAAACTTAAAATATAAGTCATAGCTATTAAGTTAATCTGGGGCAGTGTTTGTAGAGGAATAAGACGGTATTATTTTCTGGGTCTGTAGATTGTGAAAAAGTAAAAATGGTCTTTGCAGTGATATGTACTTCTTTTCAAATGTGGGAGTTTAAAGAGAGTTTAAGGGTTACTGCGGATTATATCTGCCATAAATGCTGTTGGATGCGAATCTTATCAGAACGAGTGGATTGGTTGGAGAGACAGAGAGAAACAATGAGGAATTTGCAGCAGCAACAGTATATGATGGATGGCAGTTATAGGAAGGGGAGAAAGTCTCAGATACAAACACATAGATGAGTTAACTCCAGGAAGGGTAAGAGAGGTAGGCAGCTAGTGCAGGAGTCTTTTGTGAATATACCAATTTCAAACAAATATGCTGTTTTGGAAAATGTGGGGGGGTGATGGATTCTCAGGGGAACGTAGCACGAACAGCCAAGTTTCTGGTATTGAGACAGCCTATAATGCAACGAGGGGGAAGTCCGCTTGCAAGAGCTTAACTGTGTTCGGGAATTCAGTAATCAGAGGTACAGACAGATGATCTGTGGCCAGCAGAGAAAAAAGCACAATGGTGTATTGTTGCCCTGGTGCCAGGATCAAGGATGTCTCAGAGAGATTGTGTTCTCAGGGGGGAGGAGGGCCAGCAGGATGTCATTATCCACAACGCAACCAACGACATTGGAAGGGAAAAGGTTGAAACTCTGAAGGGAGAATTCAGAGAGTTAGTCAGAAATTTAAAAAAGAGGTCCTCAAGGATAGTAATATCTGGATTACTCCCAGTGCTACGAGCTAGTGAGGGCAGGAAGAGAAGGGTAGAGCAGATGAATGCGTGGCTGAGGAACTGGTGTATGGGAGAAGGATTCACATTTTTAGATCATTGGAATCTCTTTTGTGGTAGAACTGATCTGTACACGAAGGATGGAATTCACCTAAATTGGAAGGGGACTAATATACTGGCAGGGAAATTTGCTAGAATTGCTTGGGAGGATTTTAACTCGTAAGGTGGGACCCAGGGAGATAGCGAAGAAAGAGATCGATCTGAGACGGGTACAGCTGAGCACAGAAGGGAGTCAAAAAGTCAAGGCAGGCAGGCACAAGGTATGACGAATAAACTAAACTGCATTTGTTTCACTGCAAGGGGTCTAACAGGGAAGACAGATGAACTCGGGGCATGGTTCGGAACATGTGACTGGTGTATCATAGCAATTATGGAAACATGGCCCAGGGATGGGCAGGACTGATGGGAATGTTCTAGGATACAAATGCTTCAGGAAGGATAGAAAGGGAGGCAAGAGAGGAGGGGGAGTGGCATTTTTGATAAGGGATAGCATGACAGCTGTGCTGAGGGAGGATATTCCTGGAAGTACATCCAACAAAGGTATTTGCGTGGAACTGCGAAATAAGAAAGAGGCGATCACATGATTGGCATTGAAATATAGACCCCCAAAAGTCAGAGAGAAATAGAGAAACAAATTTGTAAGGAGATCTCAGCTATCTGTAAGAATAATAGGATAGTTATGGTAGGGTATTTTAACTTTCCAAACATCCACTGGGACTGCCATAGTTTAAAGGTTTAGATGGAGAGGAATTTCTTAAATGTGCACAAGACAGTTTTCTGATTCAGTATGTGGATGTTCCCACGAGAGAAGGTGCAAAACTAGGCCTACTCTTGGGAAATACGGCAGGGCAGGAGACTGAGGTGTCAGTGGGGGAGCACTTTGGGGCCAGCGACCATAATTCTATTCGTTTTAAAATAGTGATGGAAAAGTATGTACCAGATTTAAAAGTTAAAGTTCTAAATTGGAGAAAGGATAATTTTGACAGTATTAGGCAAGAACTTTTGAAAGCTGATTGAAGGCATATGTTCGCAGGTAAAGGGACGGCTGGGAAATGGGAAACCTTCAGAAATGAGATAACAAAGAAAGCATATTCCTGTCAGTGTGAAAGGGAAGGCTGGTAGGTATAGGGAATGCTGGATGACTAAAGAAATTGAGGGTTTGATTAAGAAAAGAGAAGTCAGCATCTGCCAGGTACAGACAAGATAGAACGAGTGAATCCTTAGAAGAGTATAAAGAAAATAGGAGTAGACTTGAGAGGGAAATCAGGAGGGCAAAACTAGGACATGAGATAGCTTTGGCAAATAGAATTAAGGAGAATAAAAATGTTTTTTTACAAATATATTAAGGACAAAAGTGGAACTAGGGAGAGAATAGTGACCCTCAAAGATCAGCAAGGCGGCCTTTGTGTGGCACCACAGAAAATGGAGGAGATACTAAATGAGTATTTTGCATCAGTATTTACTGTAGAAACAGATATGGAAGGTATAGAATGTAGAGAAATAGATGGTGACATCTTGCAAAATGCCCAGATTACAGAGGAGGAAGTGCTGGATGTCTTGAAACGGTTAAAGGTGGACAAATCCCCATGACCAGATCAGGTGTACCCGAGAACTCTGTGGGAAGCTAGAGAAGTGATTGCTGGGCCTCGTGCTGAGATATTTGTATCATCGATAGTCACAGATGACGTTCCTGAAGAGTGGAGGTTTGCAAACGTGGTGCCACTTTTTAAGAAGGACGGTAAAGACAAGCCAGGGAACTGCAGACGGCTGAGCCTGACCTCGGTGGTGAGCAAGTTGTTGGAGGGAAATCCTCAGGGAGAGGATGCACGTGTATTTGGAAAGGAGAAAGTGAGTACTGCAGATGCTAGAGACCAGAGTTGAAAAATGTGCTGGAAAAACACTAAGCAGTCCAGCCAGCATCCGAGGAGCAGGAGATTTGATGTTTCGGGCATAAGCCCTACTACAGGAATGAGGCTGGTGTTCCAAGCAGGCTGAGATAAAAGGTAGGGGGGAGGGGATTTGGGGGAGGGGCTTAGGGAATACGATAGGTGGAAGGAGGTGAGGGTGATGGTGATATGCCGGAGATGGGGTGGGGGCGGAGAGGTCGTGAAGAATATTGCATGTCAAGAGGGCGGTGCTGAATCCGGGGGTTAGGACTGAGACAACATAGGGGAGGGGAAATGAGGAAGCTGGAGGAATCTACATTTATCCCATATGGTTGGAAGGATCCTAGGCCGTAGATGAGGCGCTCTTCCTCCAGGCATCGTGTGGTCAGGGTTTGGCGATGGAGGAGGCCAAGGACCTGCATGTCCTTGGCGGAGTTTGAGGGGAAGTTGAACTGTTCAGCCACTGGGTGGTTACTTTGGTTAGTGCAGGAGTCCCAGAGGTGTTCCCTGAAACATTCCGCAAGTAGGCAGCCTGTCTCCCCAATGTAGAGGAGACCACATCGGGTGCAGCGGATACAGTAAATGATGTGTGTGAAGGTGCAGGTGTATTTGCGAAGGAAAGGCAAGGACTGGTTAGGGACAGTCAACATGGCTTTGTGCGTGGGAAGTCATGTCTCACAAACTTGATTGAGATTTTTGAAGGAGTAACAAAGAAGATTGATGAGGGCAGAGCAGTAGATGTGATTTATGTGAACTTCAGTAAGGCGTTCGACAAGGTTCCCCATGGGAGATTGAGTAGCAAGGTTAGATCTCATGCAATACAGGGAGAACTAGCCATTTGGATACAGAACTAGCTCAAAGATAGAAGACAGAGGATGGTGGTGGACGGTTGTTTTTCAGACTGGAGTCCTGTGACCAGTGGAGTGCCATAAGGATCGGTGCTGGGCCCTCTAATTTTTAGATAAATGTTTTGGATGCGAGCATAAGAGGTACAGTTAGTAAGTTTGCAGATGACACCAAAATTGGAGGTGTAGTGGACAACGAAGAGGATTACCTCAGATTACAGCAGGACCTGGACCAGATGGGCCAATGGGGTGAGAAGTGGCAGATGGAGTTTAATTTAGATAAATGCGAGATGCTGCATTTTGGGAACGCAAGTCTTCGCAAGACGTATACACTTAATGGTAAGGTCCTAGGGAGTGTTGCTGAACAAAGAGACCTTGGAGTGCAAGTTCATAGCTCCTTGAAAGTGGAGTTGCAGGTAGATATGATAGTGAAGAAGGCATTTGTGATGCTTTCCTTTATTTGTCAAAGTATTGAGTACAGGAGTTGGGAGGTCATGTTGCGGCTTTTCAGGACATTGGTTAGACCACTGTTGGAATATTGCGTGCAATTCTGGTCTCCTTCATATTGGAAAGATGTTGTGAAACTAGAAAGGGTTCAGAAAAGATCGACAAGGATGTTGCCAGCGCTGAATGATTTGAGCTGTAGAGAGAGGCTGAACAGGCTGAGGCCGTTTTCCCTAGAGCGTCGGAGGCTGAGGGGAGACCTTATAGAGGCTTACAAAATGATGAGGGGCATGGATAGGATAAAAAGACAAAGACTTTTCCCTAGGGTGGGGGAGTCCAGAATTGGGGACATAGGTTTTGTGTGAGAGGGGAAAGATATGAAAGAGACCTAAGGGGCAACTTTTTCACACAGAGAGTGGTACGTGTATGGAATGAGCTGCCAGAGGATGTGGTTGAGGCTGGTAAAGTTGCAATATTTAAGAGGCATTTGGGTGGGTATAGGAGCATGAAGGGCTTGAAGAGATATGGACCAGGTGCTGGCAGGTGGGACTAGATTGGGTTAGGGCATCTCATCGGCATGGACGTGTTGGATCGAAGAGTCTGTTTCCATGCTGTACATCTCTATGCCTCTATGACTCTATGAGACCAAAATGAATCCTGATAATAGCAGAAATTCCGAAAAAAAGTGTTCACAGTTGAATAGCTCTGACAATCAATCTGAAAGAATATTTCACAACTGTTTTAACTGCTCTCGGAACTGTCTCTGGGTCACATTGTAGACGCAGGTACAGAGTAGCTGAAGCAGGAATCCAATGGAACCAGTAGTGGATGAAGTTGGATTTAACTCATAAACAAATGCAATTCGCCGATGGGTGAAACATGTAACATTATTCATTCACAACAGGATGAAACCTCCTGAGATTTGCAATAATAGACTTTCCATTTTTGGGTTACTGGGACCCTCTCTCTCAGTTTCCATCTAGAATCTCCTGCGGGCTTTACTTGTCAGGATGATGTGTCTGACTGTCAGAATGTTAAGGAGAACTATCAAAAGGAATGACACTAAGGGAGTTAGAAAGCGATGGAGAAGTACATACGCAGTCCAAAAGTTTGAAGTATAATGTTCTGGTTTCGTGATGCAAAACCAATCCACGTTATTGAAAGTGTATTGAAAGATGATGGATTACTGGGCTAATGGTAGGCTACTTGGTAGTGTGGATGAGCAGAGGGATCTTGGTGTCTATGTACACAGATCTCTGAAAGTTGCCACCCAGGTAAATAGTGCTGTGAGGAAGGCATATGGTGTACTGGGCTTTATTGGCAGAGGAATTGAGTTCCGGAGTCCTGAGGTCATGTTGCAGTTGTATAAGACTCTGGTGAGGCCTCATCTGGAGTATTGTGTGCAGTTTTGGTCGCCATACTATAGGAAGGATGTGGAAGCTTTAGAACGAGTGCAGAGGAGGTTTGCCAGGATGTTGCCTGGAATGGTAGGAAAATCTTATGAGGAAAGGCTGAGGCACTTGGGGCTGTTCTCATTGGAGAAGAGAAGGTTTAGGGGAGATCTGATAGAAGTGTATAAGATGATTAGGGGTTTAGATAGGGTAGATACTAAGAACCTTTTACCGCTAATGGAGTCAGGTGTTACTAGGGGACATAGCTTTAAATTAAGAGGTGGTAGGTATAGGACAGATGTTAGGGGTAGATTCTTCACACAGCGGGTTGTGAGTTCATGGAATGCCCTGCCCGTATCAGTGGTGAACTCTCCTTCTTTATGTTCATTTAAGCGGGCATTGGATAGGCATTTGGAAGTTATTGGGCTAGTATAGGTTAGGTAGGACTCGGTCGGCGCAACATCGAGGGCCGAAGGGCCTGTACTGCGCTGTATCCTTCTATGTTCTATGTTCTATGTTCTATTTAGCTCCGTTGCTGAATAATCAGACAATCCCTTCCAAACAGCCGAACACACTCACAGTTCAAATAACCATGAGTGCTGTTTATTAAGTGCAGTATTTTGTTCTTAGCTTCTTCCAACTAATAGCCACAAATCGATCAAAAATTAAAGCAACTGAGAGCCAAAACCGAACAGAATATGATGCCTGTCGTAAGGATTTCTACCAAGCAACAGACATGAGTAATATCTATGAAAGAAACTGAAAAGTAAATGCTGCAGCCACGGCCACCAGGTAATGACTGACACTTTCGAGAGTCCACAGGTACTGTGAGATAGGATTGAGACCGCCAACAATTGTAATGTAAATTTAATTACTGTACAAATGTAATGCATCAGTTTCTCAACAGAAAAATGCTAATTCTGTACAGATGGTATGTGAAGCTGCCTTTTTGTTGTACTTGTGTTGTTGGTAGGAAAAATGAAAATGCTTCCAGTAAATTCCAGAAAAAAAGAGAAAAAAGTAAATCTTTAGAAATGTATGTATGTTCTACAGCGTTTAAGACATCAAACAGATGAAGACAAAAAAATGTCCATTTAGACTCATTATAGTCATACAGCACAGAAACAGAGCCTTCAGTCTAACCAGTTTTTGCTGAACATAATTCCAAACTAAACTAGTTCCACCTGCCTGCTCCTGACTCATATCCCTCCCAATCTTTCATGTACTTATCAAAATATCTTTAAACATTATAATTGTGCACATATTTGATCCAATTAAATTTCATTATCTAGGAATGCCACATTTTTGTCTAGTATTTACCTTTGGCAATTGTTTCTGAAGTGTGGATGGGAGTTGCAGATTGGACCTTGTAGACTCCCTCAGGAAAGGAGACTTAGAGACTGAAGTTCCACCTGGAAATTCTTACATCCCTGGAATGCTTTAAACGTATTCATTAATCTTGAACAATTTAGGGGGTTCTTTTGGTGTTCAGTAAGTAGTAACTCAGGAAACATTTGACTATTGAAGAAATACTAATCTGACTGCTTAACAAACTGATCATCTGAATTCCCAAGTTAAAACACGCATCCACAATTGCTCCATCTCCATGCATCACGCCAATTACAACACACACACACACGCACTCACATAACTGAAGAAACCCAAAAGCTTGGATCTACATCTACCCTCTCAGCACACTGACTACTTCAAGACACCGGTCCCACAGCCCCAGAGATCTGATTCTTCCCCTGCTGCCTTATCCACGATTTGCTGTACTTTCCTGGACCTGACGCACATTAGCAGTCTGGTGCCAATATCTCCTTTATATTTGAAACTTAGCAACCTCCTACCACCAGAGTGAAACATCCCATACTCCAGACATGGCACCACTTCATCACTCCATCAGCACCTGACAGCTCCTTCCTCACCATTTTTACCAACACTTCCCAACTACTGATCACAACCCTCTATGCCTAAGCTGGCACATTACCAACCTTGCACCCTATCAGGCACCCTACTCTCTATATATATGAAAACTTACCTACCTGATGCCTTGCTCTGTGCACAACTTGCACCCTTCTTACATGGCACCCTACTCTCAAAACTACCTAAAATGTTATCTACATATGCTGGGATGGTTTAAGGTGCCACATGGCTACTATTGTAATATAGGATCATTAGATTTACAAATAGAGACATTTGACATGAACAGAGGGAGCGAATGACAATTCTTTCGGAATTTCTTGTTAGGTCTGCTGAGTTATTCTGGCTAAATCATTAGGAAAGTTGTTTAGGCCCTGGAGGGGATACGAATAAAAGTTTATTAGGCTTGCACTAAAAATAAGAAAATTCATGTCAAGCGGAGAAACCGGAGAAGCTGAATTGTTCCCCTTGTGTCAGAAGATTATAAAAAGAAATTTATTCAAAATTTTATGTCACCGTGAGAAAGTGACTAACAAGAAACTTTTCCTTTGTCAAGTGAGTTGGCAACCAGAGCTCATAGAATAAAAGTAATCAGCAAAAGGACGGAATAATAAGGATACACTTCTTCACAGTGTTAAGAAATGAACACACCAGCTGAAGGTATAGTGCTCAGATTCTGTCGGGATTTTCAAGAGGAAATTCAATGTGTACTCAATGGGCAATGTGAAGGTGTATAAGAAAATTATTTAAGATGATCCTGGTTGATCATTCAACTTTTGTACGCTGTTCCCAATTTCTCCACATAACCGTTGACCCCTTTAACTCTAAGAAATATGTATAATACTTCTTGAAAACGTTTAATGTCTTGGACGCAACCGGTTTGTGTTGCTAATGAGAATTCCACAGGCTCACTACTCTCTGAAGAATAGTGAAGACATTTCTCCTTGTCTTAGTGCTAACAGCTTACCCTGCATACTCTAACTGTGTACCCTGATTGGCGACTCTCCAGTCAGGAGGAACACTCTTCCAGTGGTTACCAGCTCAGTCATGTTAGAATTTTATAGGTTTCTATGAGAACCCTCTTCATTCTGCTAAACTACATTAAATATCGTTCTGATCGATCTAGTCTCTTCATATGCCAGCCCTGCTATTCCAGGAATCAGTCTGGTTCATTGCACTCCGTCCATGGTCAGAGCTTCCTTACTCGATTAAGGAGATCAAAACTGAACAGAATACTCCAGGTATAATTTCAAAAAGGCCCTGGACAATTACAGCAATTTATTCCTGCTCATGTTCTTGGATCCTGTTGGCAGGAAAGGTAACATAACCATTTACCCTCCTCACCACCTGCTGCACTCATATACTTACTTTCAGCTCGAGTTCTGACTTTCCAGGATCCAACACAGCCTTGAGAACCAATCTGACCGTTTCTCTGTTCAGTAAGGTTGATTCCAGGAGTAAGCAGAATGTGAGGAATTGAAAGGGAAGTGAGAGGCTGTGGAGAGTGAGGAATGACATGGATTAGGTGATGGAAGGTGGGACTGAATGAGAAAGTGAGTCTGCAAGGACGACATGTGCAAGAGCAGCTAACGGAACATTAAATTGGTTCACAAACTAAAATAGTTTTCTGGAACTGAATGTACTGCACCTGCCAGCAAGAATGGTGAAACCCCTTGAGACAGTGAGACGCAGTAATTGTGGAAATGTTCTGGCAGTGTGATTATCACTTTTCCTGTTTTCATTTGAATTTAGTGATCGAAGACAGACTTCTCAAGAAGTATAAATGGATGTGGTTTGGTATCTAGAGGAAAATATTCACAGATAAGTTACAGGCTGTGTGCTGACAGCAAGCGGCAGTGTTGCATCAAGTTAGACACCAGATCTTCCCTATTGGCAAAGTGCTATCAATAAACAGGAAGCTTTTAATTTAATCAAATGAAATTACACTCTTTTAATGGAAATCAAACAGAAAGGATACAAGCTTGTCAACGTTGAGTCTCTTTGCTCGATCTGTTCTATAAGATCTTAAAATTTCAGGCAATTTTCCTACTCTAAAGATCAACTTTCCATTTCACTTTCTGGACATCTTATAGTTGCCTAAACCGAGGAAGAAGAACCTTGTGTCTGAATACTGCAGGTATTTCAGCCTCTGCTGGAGAAGTTCCTAAAGCTTTATGTTTATCAGCACATGATGTCATATTCCCTTCAACCATGCAAAAGCACACACAAACAGAAAAACCAAACGAACTACGGATGTTGTAAACCAGACTTAAAAATAAAAATTAATGAATAAGCTCAGCAAAGGAATGCTTGGGGAAGCACAGTGTGGTGGTAATGTCACTAGATTTGTAATCCAAAAACCCAGGCTAACATTCTGGGTTTATGAATTTGTATCTCACCAAAGCAGTTGGTGAAATTTGAACTCAATAAAAATATGAGATGAAATTTGATCTGGTTATGACCATATAACCACTGATGATTGGAATTAAAAAGTTTGGTTCAGTAATATTCTTCCAGCTGCCATCCTTACCCGACTTTACAAACACGGACTCAAAACTCACGGCAAGGTGGTTAACTCTTAAACTCTCGATGATTGTGAATGGACGGTGGATACTGACCATGAATGAATAAAAACAACGAAAGTGTGCAAGCAAATACAGAGACATTTGGAAGGCAACAACCTCGTGGTATTATTACTGGACTGTTCACTGAGTGACACAGGGGATAGTCTGTCGACCTGGGTTCGAACTTGCCATGGTGGAATTGAATTCAATAAAGAAAATCTGGACTTAAAAGTCTAATTGCCAATTATTGAAAAAAGAACAAATGGTCCCCTTGATGCCCTTTAGCGAAAGAAACTGCCATTCATATCTGCTCTGGTTTACATGCGACCCCGACCCACAGCAATGTGCTTGACCTTTGCTTGGCCTCTGGACAATTGGGGATGGGCAATAACTGCTGGCCCAGTCAGCGATGACCTCAACCTATGAATGAATTTTTAAAAATACACATAAAGGCAGGCTGATACGCCGTTATATGCAATCGTCAAACACAGAACACTGGCTTACCAAACACAGAACACTGGCTGATTTTCACACATTCCAAGGCACTGATGCCAATCATCCTGCCTGAGCTGAGATCAACTAATTGGATATAATCCAATGGCTGACTTGGGCAAATTCTAGCCTGAGAGGATGAAAACGATGTTGATTTTGGGTAAGGTGGGTGTGTTTAAGGACAATGTGAATAAAAGGGTCTGAATCAATGCTTCATTACTTAACAAGAAATGAGAGTGTGAAAATCGAACCCTGAAATTCCGTCATTTCCCTTTATCATTGGTAAATGGAATGAAGATAGATTTTTTTTCTATTGCATAGCAATGAGAATCTGAGGGATTTCAGTTCCTTTGAAGGAAACAATTTGCGGTGAACACTAACATAGCAATAGCTGCATTGGCAGGTTTAAATAATGGCATATCAGTCTGAAAGCCTCAAAAAAGGCTCAACAAATATTTCAAATCAGTGAAGGAAGCACCCAATTTGAGAGACGGTCCAACCAGAGCATTACTCGTACTGCAAGAGCGGTGCTGATTGTATATCAAGGGGGAAAAGTCCCTCGTAACTTTGTCAGTTGGACGCTGTTAAAAGAAAGGGTGTCTAAGGTCTAGGGATTGAGGCCTGAGACTAATCATTATGGAGCTAGCTCTGGGGCCTCAAGACTGTGTGCCAGAAGCCTAGAGCTAAGGGGCCGAGGCCAGTTTCCCTTCTCTTCTATCTTGATCCTTCCTGATGTTGGTTTCACTCTCGTACCTCACAAACACTTCAGGCCATTTTTCAGACATTAACTGAAACAATAAATCTCCTCAGATCTTCGATATAATTCTGTTACTGCGTGAATAATCCAGAGTACTGAGTTCAAGTCCAACCATGGACTGACAGCCTTCTTCGGTATCATAACAATTCTGGGATGACTGATTGAGAATGTAAATTTAGTTCATTATTTAGTGGGGGAAAAGGCATTTGTAAATGTGATTGCAAAGCTTTCAGATATCCTTGAAACAAGGAAGCTGGCCGTCCCCCAGCTGCTCTTGTCTATATGGGATTTCAATTTCATAGCAGTATTGTTGATCTTAATTGCCTTCCAACTTATCTTGCACCAGGGGAACTAATGTAGGGAAATAAACAACCTGGCAAATACATTCTGAGAATTAATTTTAAACGTTCTTCAGCCAGGAACACTATTATAGATTAAACAGAACATCTGCAAAAAAACTGTGGATACTGCGAATGCTCAGTCCATTTGGCAATATTTGATTCTAAGCGCCTCCCTATTCAACTCGGGCCATCCTTCAGCCAATGTCATTGGGCAGCTACAGCAATGAGAGATCTGGCTGAACATGACAAGAGTCTAATGTTTAAATGTCTTTCTTTGCATTGGTTAAGTTGTTGAAGGTCATGGGTCCAAGTCCAACTCAAAAAAGCTTGAGTAACAAGTCTAGGATGAGAGTTAATAAATTGCTGAGGGAGTGTAGAAATATTGGGTTGTGTCATAGAATATAGAATAGTACAGCACAAGAACAAGCCCTTTGGCCCACGATGTTGTGCTGAACATGATACCAAATTAAACTAATCCCTTCTCCCTGTTTGCAGTCCATAACCCTCCATTCCTTGCTTCTCAATGTGCCTATTTATGTGCCTGTTAAACACCGCTCTCATGTCAGAGTCCACCACTACCTCTGGGCAGCGCATTCTAGGCACCTGTCTCTCTCTGTAAAAAAACATGTCCTTCACATCTCTTTTGAACCTCCCCCCTTTTACCTTTTACAGATGCCATCTCGTATTAGACATATCAACTCTGGGAAAAAAGATTCTGTCTGTGAACTCTATCTATGCCTCTCATACTTTTGTAAACTTCTATCTGGTCTCCACTCAGCCTCCGCCACTCCAGAGAACACAACCCTTGTTTGTCCAGCCTCTCCTTCTAGCTCATACCCTCCAATCCAGGCAGCATCCTGGGAAACATTTCCATTCTTCCTGCAATGTGGAGACCAGAATTGAGTGCAATTCTCTAAGTGCAGCCTCATTAAAGTTTTATGAATCTGCAACATCACTTCCTGATTTTATACTCAGTACCTCAACCACCAAAGTCGAAAATCCCAAACGCCTCCTTTATCTCCCTACCTACTTGTGGGTATATCTTTGGGATGAGTATTTTTGACATGATTCAAAGATGAGCAGTCGCGTCCTCTCCAAGGTCAATATTTATCTCTCAGTCCAAGTCACTAACATAAATGATCAATTCGAGGAATTGACTGTCTGTAGGCTGGGTGTGGTGTTTCATGCATCATAACAGCACATCTAACTCTATTTCATTGGCTGTGAGAAACGCACATCTCGAGATTGTAAAAGACCCTATAAAAAGGCAAGATCTTTATTTCTTTCATTAGCCAATGTCTTAATTTAATGCCAATCAATTGATTGAGAGATAGGTAATAATTGAATGCTGTGATGAAAAAATTGAAAAATAAAACCTTCATTTGGGCTTTGTTACACAATTGGACTTTAGCCGCAGTAGGTTCTGGGGTACTATGTAAACTGTTCTCCAGCAATCAGTCAAAATATTATCTCCTTTCAAAGTGTCAGTTTCAGATGCATAGCCTGGCTATGCTCATGCGTCTAAATAAGGTCTGGTGTTGGCAGCTTGCCAGGCTGACAATGGACAGTTTTAAAAGGAGTTGCCTCCCAAAGCAGGAAGAGACCAAACATTATAATGGGAATACAGGTACTGATAAGGTACTACAGAATCTGTCTTTTATTTTAATTCAACCTTTGCCAAGGTTGTCTCAAAGAAAGAGGAAATCCTTGCGGCTGGGAATATGGCTCAGTGATGAGCTTACTGCCTCACAGAGACCTGGATTTGATTCCTGACTTGGGCAACTGTCTGTGTGGAGTTTGCATATTCACCCCGTGTCAGCGTGGGTTTCATCTAGTTGCCCCAGTTTCTACCCACAGCCGATGATGTGCAGGATAGTTGCATTGGCCATGCTAAATTACCCATAAACCACAGGAACATGCAGGCGAGGTGGATAAGCAACGGGAAATGCAGGGTTCCAGGGATAGATGATCAGAGTAGGTCTGTGTGGGATGGTCTTTGAAGGGTCATTTTTAATCAATGGACAGAATAGGCTGCTTCCTCCCTGTAAGCAGTCAATTGTTCTTTGAATAGATGTGGACAACTGAAACTAAGATAATGTCTTATTCATGGAGGGAAAATGAGCTCCTATCTCCAAGGTGATACTGAGCAAAATAAGCTCTGGCAAGACAAGTAGATCATTCCTGCTGGAGGGCAGACTTCTCTTTGTTGGGATCTGCAGTGAGCCAAAAAGGAGGAGTGTGGAGACACTGAGGACGCATCTGGTAGTTACTGTTGTTGTTAGTGCCCCTCCCATGTTGAATGGGAGCTGCTCTTCTTGAAGGGATGATTTATGATTTTTTTTAAAATCCCAATTCCACGGAAATGGGTCTATACGAGCATAAATTATCGATCTGTGAAAGTCCAGGGATTGGGAAACTGGGCTTTGCTGGGAATTGTTCAACCCAGAAATTCAGTTTATGCATCGGGCTATCTGAATGAGGAAGTCTGGTAGCCCAATGCTTTCAGTGACCACAGGAAGGCCTACTGCTTTAGTAGCCTATCCCCAAGCAGAAAGGCAAGGGAAGGTGGATTGTTCATAATCACTGAGAAAGGAACTGGACTAAAATTCGTGAAAATTTTCAGATACAATGTGCCTTTTATTTAATAATTTTCAAATTGGGATGAGGGTACAGTGAGAGTATAATGAACATACTTTTCTTTATTTTCAGCTGGGGATATTGCATTGTTGCTGTTGTTGTGACCACAAACTGGTCCAAATTGCAAGCAACTTAGTCATCTGACCGAGAATGGCTTCTCACATGTCTGTTGTGAGAAGTGAAGATTGCACTGAAACAGCACAGTGTGTGGTTCAGAGGTTGGAACAAAGTAGGAGAGGAACAGGATTTACTTCGTATTTATTCAAGGCTCTTTAACAGAACAGTGGATGATGAGCTTGACAAGATGGAAGTGCTTGATTGGCACAGTGTAGAGCTGGCTATATTTGCAGTTTGAATAGTAGGAGATAATCTTCAATTTCATTATACATTTGAAATGAGGTTTTACGTTTTATTTAACCCCATGCTGTGCTTGTCTTGGCAATGTTTGTTACTTATAGTGGAAAAAGAACTTTATTTTCCGTTTGAAAGAGTAGAGCTCACTTTACTCTACTGCAGTCGGAATTCGGAGTTGTTTCTAATGGCAGACAGGACATTACAACTCAGAGATAGGTCCTTCAGCCCACCAGGCCTCTGCTGACCATGATGCTATTCGAAACTAACCTCAACTGCCTGCATCTCATCTCTATTCCCTGTCTGTTTAGGTGTCTGTGTAAATGGCTCCTAAATAGAGCTTTATAGCAGAAGGACCAGTAGTGGGGTATTCTGTTATGGCTCCTGAGGAAGGGCTTATGCCCGAAGCGTCAAATCTCCTGTTCCTTGGATGCTGACTGACCTGCTGCGCTTTTCTAGCAACACATTTTCAGCTCTATTCTGTTATGGTTGCCATTCAGCAACAAGAGGCAATGGTTAGATACTGTCTTGTTGAAAATGTTGCCTGACACTTATGTAGTGCACATGTAACTTGTCGCTTCTCATTTCATGTCACGAAATTGTCCAGGCCTTGCTCCATTTGAACATGGACAACTTCAAAGTACCAAGAACCTTGCAGCAACATTTGACATTAAGATTAAAACTGACATTATGACCTAAATATGACTTTCAAGTAAAGCTGAATGAGATTCAATCCTTTAGGGAGTTGGCTCTCAGGTGGACCTTGATTCCAAAGTTTAGTTTTGCTTACATTGTAACTGCTGCTTCACACAGAGCCTACAATATTGTGTAAGCAAAATTCTTGACTATTCCTTAAGAGTAGTTAGTGTCAGTGGAAACTTGTTTGAATGGTGGTAACAGTGTTAGGATTTTGTAGCCAAGAACCAGATTGATGGTGTCTGATCCCTGCGTTTTGTGTGTGTGTGTGTGTGTGTGTGTGTGTGGGTGTGTGTGAGTGTGTGTGTGTGTTTGTGTGTGTATGTATAGTGGGTAGTGCTGTTGAAACAGAGGGACCGAGAGGTACAATTACATAAGTCTTTGAAGTTTGGGTCACATATACATAGGTGGTTAAGAAGGCATTTGGCACATTTACCTTCATTGTTCAGTCCTTTAAGTGCAGGAGTTGGGAAGTCATGTCAGGCTATAGAGTACATTAGTGAGGCCTCTTCTGATTTATTGTGACCAGTTCTGGTCGCCCAGTTATTGGAAGGATATTATTAAACTAGAGAAAACACAGAAGAGATTTACCTGGATGTTACCGGATATGGGAGGTATTGAGAATGGGATAAATTATGCAGTGGGTGACTGGCTCGTAGCAATCCAATTTAGAGGAACAATAAATCACGCCACATAAACCTTGAGTTATTGACTGTTTACTTTTGAGCTCATGGGGAATGTTTGGTTGACCGAATGGTCACAAGTCACTCCAACAAGATACAGAGAGTTGCTTGATTATATTGGTTACAATCAATTTACAGTTAGCAAACTGATAATTGCAGGATAAGCCACATGTAAGCACTTTGCCCAGTTATTGGCCTCAGTCTCGTAGTCTCTGGACAGTGTTAGTTCTCAGTTGATAAGCAAGTGTTAGAATACAATAGGTTCTTGTGAAGGAAGAACATTTCCATGCTAGGAAAGAGTTTACTGTTAGATATTCGTACAGCTGCAAGGTCAACCACCTCACTGAGCCTGGGAATGTATGAGCTTAACAAACAGGCAATAAGATTCAAAATCGTTTCCAGGTTTTTAGTATGCGTCAAAATGGCTGCTACAGATCTAACAAATCTCCCACTGGAAGTTTGAGTAGTCTGAAAGTCTGGATAGGCTGCGAATTTTTTCACGACAGCGAAGGCGATTGAGATGTGATCGGATATAAGTTTACAAAATAATGCGAGGTATATATAGAGTTAATGATAGTTGACCTTTCCAATGGATGAGGGGGCACATTTTTAACGTGAGAGGAGAGAGATTTAAAAAAGACATGAGAGACATTTGTTTTAAACACAATGGGTAGTTTAGTTTAGGATTATGCCAATCATGAACTGGTTGGACTGAAGAGTCTGTTTCCGCGCTGTATGATTCTACATGGATTAAGTTTAGATAATAAATCATTCAGTTCAACAGTACAAATGGTCATTTGGCTTGCAGAGGTAACTGAGTTTTTCTATGTCCATCTAACCTGGGATACATGTTGCATGAACCTTCATCCAACATTTCACCGCATCTATCAAGCTCATGTCAAGCAGGTGATACTGCCCTTGTACCTGTAAAAGTCCAGAACGTCACAACTGCCCAGACATACATATCGCCTCAATGGATAAAGTACGACTCCATGATATCTAAACTTGGAACCCAATTTCTTCACTTTAACAATTGACTGTGAGTTGATTAATTTATTTATTTAAAGAGAATCCAACTTTCAACTTCACTTTCCTCCTTCAAGACAACTATTAAAATCTAGCTCTTTTAAAATCCCTTGTTATCCCTTGCTTGTGGGTGGCACGGTGGCACAGTGGTTAGCACTGCTGCCTCACAGCGCCTGAGACCCGGGTTCAATTCCCGACTCAGGCGACTGACTGTGTGGAGTTTGCACGTTCTCCCCGTGTCTGCGTGGGGTTCCTCCGGGTGCTCCGGTTTCCTCCCACAGTCCAAATATGTGCGGGTCAGGTGAATTGGCCATGCTAAATTGCCAGTAGTGTTAGGTAGGGGTACATGTAGGGGTATGGGTGGGTTTCGCTTCGGCGGGTCGGTGTGGACTTGTTGGGCCGAAGGGCCTGTTTCCACACTGTAAGTCTAATCTAATACTAATCTAAAACAAATCCTTGCTATTAAGTTCAGCACGTAATGGGAAAGGCAAGTGGAATGTCTGACTTTATTTCAAAAGAAATGGAATACAGAGATGGGGAAGTCTTGTTAAAATGATATAACACACAAGTTTGAATGAACGAAGAATACTGTGAATAGTTTTCATCCCCTTATCCAAACTAAAGATATACTAACATTGGAGGCAGTATGGAGAAGGGTCACTCGGTTGATTCCAGGTATGGAGGGATTTTCCTGCAAGAGTTTGAGAGGGTTTGGCTTATATTCACTTACAGGCAACCTTATTTAAACTTACATTTTAGGAGACTTGAAAGGCTAGATGTGGAATGATTGTTTCTCTTATGGGAGAGTCTTAGATTGAATAACGTAATGTCAGAGTAAGGCGTCACCAATTTAACTTGGAGATGAGGAGGAATTCCTTCTCAGAGGCTTGTGAAGCCGTGGAATTCTTTACTACTGAGGGCTGTCATTCCTGCAGTATTAAGCATTGCAAAGCAGATTTTTAAGCAGTTATAATATCAAGGATTTTGTGGGAAAGCAACTAAGTAATAAGGATTACCGGATCCACCATGATATTGGATGGCATAGCAGACTTGATGGGCTAAATGCCTACCTCTGCTCATACGTCTTATGTTCTTATGGCATTTGTTTCCTTTCCTTAACTCTGGGGAGCCCTGTGGCATTGTGAATCACATTTGTCTTTGGGCATTGAACTCAAGATTCATCTTGCTAACTGTATTGGGTATAATTTAACATTTATCTGAATCTGTATTCCACTATTTTGGGATAATTGTCTTCTGTCCTGTTCTGGTTTATTTACATAAACGTAATGTAACTAAATGGATTAGGAAGCCCATCCTTACCCAAAATTAACCTGGTGATATTTACATGAGCTGTATTTCATTGCTGATACATGTTTTCAGCACCAGAAATTATAACAGAACGTCAAACATCCTGGGTTGCACTAATTGAAAAAACGATGCTCCCATTGGCTGTTGCTGCTGACCTGTCCCCACTCAGAGTTACTGTAAACCATTGGTAACTAAAGAGTCTATTCCGTTACCCCTTCTTAAATTTGCAGGAATATTTACATAAAACCTAACAATGACAAATTGTATCGAAATGATAATTGGTAATATTGATTTTACTTGCTGTATTCTTTTACTTTGATTCGGAAATGGAAGTGTGCACAAGATCACTGTGAAATCCAGCTACTGTTGTAAAGTTGATTTTGTTGTCAAACACTCACTGTCACAGTTTGAAGAAGGCTGGCGTGAAGCAATGTTGCATCTACACGCGATTGGTCGCCTTTAAAGAGACACGGCTGCCCAAGAGTGCAAAATGCACAACATATTCCCAATTCTCTCCTTTAACGTATGGGAGAGGTGGAATGTTTAACTGAAACTTACAGCAAAAACATTCACAGCTTATGCGGAGGCCAGGCATTCTTCAACATCACATACTGCCTTCTCCTCAATTAACATATTCCCATGTTCTCTCACTCCCATAGGAGATTATATCAAACACCATGGGACTGCCAATTTCAATTTCTAGGCAACTCGTGCTTCTCACTAGTTTCCACAAGCAAGTGACAGACCAGCCATAAACATCAGAAAACTGAAAGTCTGGAAGAATCCAAGACAATCTAATTCAATTAATGAACCAATTTCTTTCTGTTGTCCTGATGCGGTCAAAATGTGTTCTCTACAAAGTACAATTCTCTAGAAATGACAAAGTTTATTGATGAGGGAGGGACTGTAGACGTCAAATACATGGACATCAGTTAGGCATTTGATCAGGTTTCCATGATAGGCTGTTGGAGAAAGTGCAGACACTTGGGGTCAAGGGTCGACAAGCTAGATGATAAAGAACTGGCTGGGCAACAGGAGACAAGGAATAGTACTAGAAGGGAGTTTTTCAAAATCGAGAAATGTGACCAGTGATGTTCCACAGAGATATGTGTTGGAAACACTGTTATTTGTGATATACATACATGATTTAGAGGATGGTATACGTGGTCTGATTAGTAAGTTTGCAGATGACACTAAGATTGGTGGCATAGCAGACAGTAAAGGGGACTATCGGAGAATACAGCAGAATATTTATTGCAGAATTGAGCAGAAAAATGGCAGATGGAGTTCAATCCAGGCAAATGCAAGGAATATCTACTTCAAGAGCAAACTATACAGTATATGGAAAAGTCCTGGGAAAGTGTGATGTACAGAGTGATCTGGATGTACAGAGCTATTGTGCCATGAAGGTAGCAACGCAAGGCAATAGAGTGGTCAAGAAGACATACAGCACGCTTTCCTTCATTGGACGGGGTATTGACTACAAGAGTTGGCAGGTCATGTTACAGCTGTATACGACTTTGGTTCGGAACATTTGGAATACTGCATACAGTTCTGGTTACCACATTACTAAAAGGATGTGGATGCTTTGGAGAGGTTGCAGAGGAGGTTCACAAGGAAGTTGCCGAATATGGAGTTTCCTCGCAATGAGGAGTGGTTGAGTAGGTAGGTGTATTTGCATTTGAAAGAGAGAGGTTGGGGGGAGGGGTGGGGAGCCTGATTAAGGTCTACAAAATCATGAGAGGTAGGGACAGAGTGAATGGCAAGAAGCTTTTTTCCAGAATGGGGAACTCAATTACTAAGGATCATGAGTTCAAAGTTAGAGGGGAAAAGTTTAGGGGAGATATAAGTGGAAAGTTCTTCACACAGAGGGTGGTGGGTGACTGGAATGTGTTGACAGTGGAGGTCGTAGAAGCGGGGCACAATAATGTCCTTTAAGATGTGTCTGGACAGATACATGTATAGGCAGGGAGCAGAGGGATACAGTCCCTTACAAAATAGGCACCAGGTTTAGACAAGGATCTGAGTTGCTGCAGGCTTGGAATGTTGAGGGGCCTGGTCCTGTGCTGTAATTTTCGTTGTTCCTTGAAGCTGTCCATCTTCAAATGCAGCAAGCCCTGGACAATATCTAGACTTGAAATGAGAAGCGACAAATCATGTGCACTGCATAAATTTCAGGCAACATTTTCAACAAGACAGTCTCTAACCATTGTCTTTTGTTGCTGAATGGCAACCATCACACAGTACCCCACTACAGGGGTCGTTCTGCTATAAAGCAGCAGTTGTGTTCCTCTGCAACCCCGTGCTATATAAAATCACGCTGTCCAAAATCACTGCAGAAAATCAAATACCTTTCCTTTGGAAAATTCATGTTATCCAAATATTCTCCACAATTCATCAATTGTGTTATAGCCAATTCGTGTTGACAAAATGCTCATTATAACACTTCAATCCGTATCATTAACCTGGGGTTATCACTGACCAAACACCGAACTGGACTGATTATATAAATATAATGGCTACAAGAACAAATTTATTGTTAAGAGTGATGCAATCAATGCCTCGTCTCCTGTCTCTCAAAACAGCTTTTCAAGTCACAAGTCAGGGATGTGATGGAATGAGTGCAGAACTCCCAGTATTCAAGAAATTTGACATTACCCCGGCTGAAGCAGACCGCTTAACTCGCACCCCATCCACTACCTTCAATGAACAGCACCAATGCACAGTGGAAACAGTGATTAGCATTTACACGATGCACTGTAGTAACTCAACAAGATTCCATTGACAGCAATTTCCAAAAACTCAATATCTATCACCGAGAAGGACGAGTTTGCAGCCACATCAAACAATGCCACCACCATTAGCAAGCACCCTTCCAAACCATTCTCACTTGTAACTGTATCACTGTCCCTTTATGGTCACTGGGTCAAAGTCGTGGAACTTGCCCTTCTTAATAGTGCTGTAAATAAACCTACACTACATGGACTGCAGCAGTTTAAGAGTGCAGCTCATTAAAACCTTCTCCACAGCAACTAGATATGCAGAGTAAATACTGGCCTATCCAGCTCTGCCCAAATCCCGTGAAAGCATTTGAAAGAAAACATCGCTGATTCAATTTGTTTCTCAAACCCCCACTCAGACCGTCCCATTCCTGCATTCACTAACTCCACTGAAACCATTTCAGATATTTAAACAGCTGCCTTAACATAGCATCTGGTGTTGTAAGAAAAGGGTCTATGTCCTTTGTATTGCTCCTCTTTCCCATAGCTCTCTGTGCATAACTATACTGAGTTATTGCTGCTGTAAGTAGAATAAGGGAACATAAGAGCAAAGGCTCATTAAGGTAACATTGTCAGCTGTGACACCTGAGGACTCAAATGTTACCTCTGATTTCTATCCACGGATCCTTCCAGACCTGCTCAGCTTTTCCAGTAATTTCTATTTTTGTTTCTGGTTAACAGCTTAACAGTTCTTTTGGATTTTAATCTGAATTTAATTCATTGCCACTTCTCTTGTTGACATACCCCTGGAGAGTTCTGCTCATCTGTCTGACAGGATTTCCGTTCCAATCTTTTTTCTTCTTCAGGTAGGAGAAAGTGAGAACAGCAGATGCTCGAGAGCAGATCGCCACACCTTCTCGATGTTCAACTTTTCACAGACAGCTGCACTCGCCATATCCTGAGATCCACACTCAGTGTCATGCATCCTCATAAGCAGATTGTTGGCCGCTCTGTCCAACAGCATCACATCACACTGGCTCAGGGCTGTACCACTCCTTAGTTGTACTTCAACCTCCATCTCACTCGACATGCTAACAAGAAACTTTTTCTTTTATTTTAGGCATCAAAGCACACAAGATGCAACAAGTCAGAGATACCTACAGTCCTCCAGAACCTCCCACTCTCCCTTCCATCTCACTCCATTCCATTTCATAACTCCACCTCATGTCCCGTATTACCCATCCCTCCTGACCTTCTGCTCACCGATGCTGAATTCTGAGGAAGGATCACTCGACCAGAAATGTTAACTCTGATTTGTCTCCACAGGTGCTTCCAGACATGCTGAGCTTTTCCAATGATTTCTGTTTATGTTTGTGTGTAAAACAGCTGTAGATAGTTCTCTGTTGACATAAAATGGCCGGGGAAGATATTTTAAGCTGAAACAATAGATTCTATAATCTGATGTTCGAAGTTAAATTATAAGCTAAAGTAATTGTAGCCTTCATTATATTCACGGTCACAAGATTAAAGTAACACACAATGGGTCTAGTGAAGTACAGACAAGTAACTGTTGGGATAGAAGTCAATGCAGCTGCTTGTTCAGAAACAGTTTGATCATGAATATCTTTGAGAATGCTAATAGAAGCCTCTGTACGAGACTGGAGCAAAATTTGGTATTGATCATGGTATAGAAAGGAAGGACCTGACCCACATCATTTAAGACTCCCAGTTCATTGTAGCCACATGTCACAGAACAAAATGGAGTGTTTAGACTTCAGTCACTGGGAGACTTAACCGCCTTCTTGTGGATATCATGTCCAAAGCAGATAGGGAAAGCCCCTTTATTGTTAGAGTTGACAGTAAATTCTGGCACAAACAGCTATGCTCAAATGCCATGAAAGAAAAATGAAGGAGTACTGAATAACTGGGGCAGGGACTAAAGTCTGGATTTTAAAAAAATAAAGTGTATTAGGAAAACCCAACAATCTAGTAAACATCACGAAATAATGGTACGTCCACGGGCTGACCACATTCACACGATAAACTTGATTGGATGTGTATGCAACTAATTAATAGTACTAATTGTTATGAATAATGAATGATGGTTTGTAACAGCTAAAGACAGGGTCAAAGCAAATGTATAAAAAGTGTGTGTTTTCCTTAATTCAGGGAACAAGTCCCTGCATTGTCAAAGGTTCTCTCCTCACTAGTGTAAAACAATAAGCTCTTTGATGGTTAAACTGAAACTGGGGGTCAAGTGTTTAAATTAGTTATTCTATTCTAACACCAGCAATATAAAATATCCTGTGATTTCACATTCCTCTCATGTGATTGTGAGTGATCTGAATTTGACCCAAATGTTGTATTTCTCAGTGTTTTAATGAGAATTGTCATGTCTGCAGATTACTAACCATAACAGGGCAAGTTAATAATATGGTTAAAAAAACATATTCACTGTTGTGCTACCAGAAACTCATTACTAATCTTAATTACATCATCTAACTTCACCCCATCTCAACCCACCATCTGCTGAAACCCTTATACATGCCTTTGTTACCTCTAGACTTGCCTTTTCTGACCAGGTCTGGTCAGATCTCCCACACTTTACACTCCACAAACTTGAGGCTATTCAAAACTCTGCTGCCCCTGGCTTGACTCCACTGAGTTCCTGTGTGCTCAAACCCGTACTGGCTCCGAGGAAAACAATGTCCTCGTTTTAAGATTCTTGTCCTTCATCCCAAATCTTTGCATGACCTCAACCCTTCCCATTTCTGTAATCTCGTCCAAATCACAACCCTCTAAGATACCTGTGTTGCCCTTTTACTGCCTCATTAGCATCTGTACATTTAATTGTTGCATCTTCGGTGACTGTTCCTCTGGTAGCCTAGACTCCAATATATGGAATTCCCTTTTTAAAATTTTCTGCCGCTCTAACATATTTCTTTTCTTTAAGGCAATCCTCTTTGACAAAGTATTAATTATCTGACCTAAAATCTATTTATGTGCCTTGGTTTCACACTTTTTTGAATAAGATTCCTGTGACATACATTACAATGATTTATGATGCCACATGACTACAACTATATTGTAATATAGGATTATTGGATTTATAAATAAAGACAATTAACATGATAATGGGGATATAATGCAAACTCTTTAGGAATTATTGGTTATGTCTGCTGAGTTAGTCTAGCTAAATCTTTAGGAAAGTTGATCTGGCCCTGGAGGGGAGACGGATAAAAGTTTATTAGGATTGTTCAAACAATGAGAACATTCAAAGACAGCGGATAAACCGGAGAAGCTGAATTGTTCTCCTTGTGTATTATGAAGAGAAATTTATTCAAAGTTTTGTGTTACCATGAGAAAGAGACTAACAAGAAACTTTTCCATTGTCAACTGAGTTGGCAATGAGAGCTCATAGGACAAAAATAATATGCAAAAAACTGAGTAATAAGGATCCACTTATTCACACTGAGAACAGTTAAGAAGTCAACATGCCAGCAGAAAGTATAGTGCTCAGACTCTGTAGAGTTTTTCAAGTGGAAAGTCAATGTGTATTCAATGTGCAATTTGGAGGTTCATAGGGAAATCATTTAAGATGATCCTTGTTGTTCATCCAACTCTTATACTCTGTTCCCAATTTCTTCACATAGCCGGTGACTCCTTTAACTCTAAGAAATATGTGTAATACTTCTTGAAAACATTTAAGGTTTTGGACTCAACTGGTTCATGGTGTTAATGAGAATTCCCCAGGCTCACCACTCTCTGAAGAACGGTGGAGGAATTTCTGCTCATCTTAGTCCTAACAGCCTACCCAGCATTCTCTGACTGTGTACACTAATTCTCGATTCTCCTGTTCAGGAGGAGCACTCTTCCAGTGTTTGCCCGGCTCAGCCCTGTTAGAATTTTATAGGTTTCTATGAGAATTCTTCTAAACTACAGTAAATATCGTTCTGAGCGAACTTGTCTCTTCATATGCATATCCTGCTATTCCAGGAATCGGTTTGGTTCATTGCACTCCCTCCTTGGCAGAGCTTCCTTCCTCAGAGAAGGAGACCAAAACTGAACAGAATACTCCAGGTATGGTTTCACAAAGGCCCTGTACAATTACAGCAAGGTAGTCCTGCTCATGTACTCAAATCCTGTTGCTATTAAACATAACAATTTACCCTCTTCACTACCTGCTGACTTGATTACTTACTTTTAACATGAGTTCTGACTTTCCAGGATCCAACATAGCCTTGATAACAAATCTGACCGTTTCTCTGTTCAGGAAGATTGATTCCAGGAGTGAGCAGAGTGCGAGGAATTGAAAGGGAAGTGAGAGGCTGTAGAGAGTGAGGAATGACATGAATTAGGTGATGGACTGGCAATGTGTGACTGAATGAGAAAATGTGTCTGCAAGAACAACATGTGCAACAGCAGCTAACAGAATAGTGCAACATTAAATTGGTTTAAACACTAAATCCATTTTCTAGAACTCAATGTACTGCACCTGCCTGCAAGAAGTGGTGAACCCCTTTGAGACAGTGAGATGCAGTAATTGTGGAAAAGTTCTGGCAGTGTGATTGTCACTTTTCCTGTTTTCATTTGAATTTAGTGATGGATGACAGACTTCTCAAGGATGTGGTTTGGTGCCAAGAGACAATCGGAGCAGGTGCATTACAGGCTGTGTGCTGACAGCAGGGGG
This sequence comes from Hemiscyllium ocellatum, assembly GCF_020745735.1. NCBI lineage: Eukaryota > Metazoa > Chordata > Chondrichthyes > Orectolobiformes > Hemiscylliidae > Hemiscyllium > Hemiscyllium ocellatum. The sequence goes on from NC_083417.1 coordinate 75,427,406, forward strand.
CAGTGTTGCATCAGGTTAGAAACCAGTAGTTTTTTTTTAGCAAAGTGCTATCAATAAACAGGAATATTTATATTTAATCAAATTAAATTACCGTCCTTTAACGGAAATGAACCCGAAAGGATACAAGCCTGTCAATGTTCAATCTCCATGCTCGCTCTGTTGTATAAGATCTTAACTTTTCAGGAAATTTTCCTACTCTAAAGATCAACTTTCCTTTCTTATAGTTCCCTAGACCAAGGAAGAATCTTGTGTCAGGACATTCATATTGCAGACAATTCAGCCCCTGCTTGTGAAGATACTATTACTTCACATTTATCAGCAAATAATCACAATCATGCAAAAGTACGCACAAACATAAAAATCAAACGAACTATGGAGGCTGTAAACCAGAAATAAAAATAAAAATTGATGGATAAGCTCAGGAAATCTTGCAGCATCTGTGGAGAGAAATCAGAGTTAAAGTTTCAGGTCGAGTGGCCCTTCCTCGTAACACAAAGGCATTCTTGGGGAGGCGTAGCGTGGTGGTAATGTCACTAAATTTGTAATCCAAAACCCCAGGCTAATATCCTGGATGCATGAATTTTGAAAATTGAATTCAATGAAAAACTGAGACAAAATTTGATCTGGTATGACAATGTAACCGCTGTTGATTGGCATAAAAACTTTTGGATCACTAATGTTCTTCCAGCTGCCCTTCTTACCCGAACTTACAAACATGTGATCAAAACCACAGAAAGGTGGTTAACTCTTAACCTCTGGATGACTGGGGATGGACGTTGGTACTGAAGATGAATAAATAAAAAAGAACCAAAATGTACAAGCGAATACAGAGACAGTTGAGCAGGCAACAACGTCGTGGGATTATAAATGGACGGATCACTGAGAGACACAGGGGATATTCTTTGGACTGGGTTCGAACTTGCCATGGTGGAATTTGAATTCAATAAAGAAAATCTGGACTTAAAAGTCTAACTGATAATTATTGGGGAAAAAATCTGGTCCCCTTATTGCCCTTTTGTGAACGAAACTACGATCCATATCTGGTCTTGCTTGCATGCGAGTCCAGACACTTAGCAATGTGGTTAACCATGAATTGGCCTCTGGACAGCTGGGTCTGGGCAATAAATGCTGGCCCAGTCAGTGCTGGCCTCATCTCATGAATGAAGTTTAATAAATTCACATAAAGGCAGGCTGATACACCGTTATATGCAACCCCCAAATACCAAACATAGAAACCTGGCTGATTTTCACATATTCCAAGGCACTCATGCCAATTATCCTGCCTGAGCTGAGATCAACTAATTGAATTTAATCCAATGGTTGACTTGGGCAAATTCTAGCCTGTGAGGGTGAAAAAGATGTTGTTTTTTGTAAGGTGTGTGTGTTTAAGGTCAGTGTGAATAAAAGGATCTGGATCAATGCTGCATTACTCGACAAGAAATGAGAGTGTGAAAAACGAACCCTGAAATCCCATCATTTCCCTTTAGCATTGGTAAATGGAACTGAGATAGATTTTTTTAATTAATACACAGTATTGAGAAACGAGGGATTTCAGTCCCTTTGGAAGATACAATTCGTGGGGTACTCCAACAATGCAGTAGTTGCACTGGCTGGAATAAATAATGACACATTAGTCTCAAAGCTTCCAAAAGGCTCAATAGATATTTCAACTCAGGTGAAGAAAGCACCCATTTCAGAGACAGCAGAAAAAGAGCATTACCAGTGGGTTCCTGCAGTATGGGTCTATATGAACCTCTGAGAGCAGAGGCCTCCTCCAGGATGGGTCTGTGTGGTCCTCTGAGAGGAGTGGGCTCCTGCAGGATGGGTCCGTACGAATCTCTGAGAGCAATGGACTCCTGCAGGGTGGATCTACTTGTTGTTTTCTCTTTTGCCCCGAGCTGACAAGGTTCTGAAGTCTCCAATTGTAACCCCATACCGCTCCATCTTTGTTTAATCATTGAAGAGGCTCCTTGAAATCCAAATCTGTCACTAGACGTGTGGCAACCTGACATAATACCTTGGTTCAGTGTCAAAATTTGTATAAAATTAATGAGGCACTTTAGTATGATATGTGAATGGTACTACACTTGTTGAAGAAGAAGAAACGTCGATTTTCCTGCTTCTTGGATGCTGCCTGACCTGCTGTTATTCTTTTCCAGGAACACATTTTTCAGCTCTGATCACCAACATCTGCAGTCCTCACTTTCTCCTACTTGTTAAATGTTGACATTCATTTTGGAAGCAGTCGGCTGATCTGGAAACTGCTCGGATCAGCTTTTGTTTGTCTTAATTTCATATTTTAAAAACATCATCGAAACCCGACCGTGTGAAAGCTGGCCTTTTGGCCCATTGAATCCATATTGTCTCTCCAAACAACATCTTCACCAGGCCCATCCCCTACCCTATCCCTGTAATTCTGCATTTCCCATGGCTAATCCACTGCACCTGCACATTCCTGGACGCTGTGAGCAATTTAGCCTCCACCAAAGATACACTCTTTGGAATGTGTAAGGAAACAGGAGTACCCAGAAAACAATCCAAACAGACACAGGAAACATGCAAACTCCACACAGACAGTCACCTGAGGCTGGAATCGAACAAGGCTCCTTGGCGCTATGAGGTAGCATTGCTAACCACTGAGTGCTAACAGCTTCACTATGAATCCCTTTTTAATGTTTACATTCGGATACATGTGTATTCGTCAGAATACATTCCCCAAGAAAGTGATCTTGTGGGTTCTCCTTTATCTTGAATTGGTGTAACTGAGTAGCTTGCTGAGCCACATCAGAGAGCAATTGGGAGTGACAATATTGACATGGGTATTGACATCACTATCAGCAAAGACCAGGGAAACTTGGCAGGTGTCCTCCCCATTCGACATTCGTTAAACAGTCAGCTTTTTAACATCGGATTCACCGACCTTTTCCTCCCAGTAATTTTCTTTTTAAAACCAGGGGCATAGAGTTGATTTGATTTATTGTTCACACATGTGCCACAGTACAGTGAAAGGTATTGTCTGACATCATTTTATGGCAGATCGTACCAGCAGGTTAAATCTGTTTTGCAAAACAAGCAACTGCAAGGTGACAAAACGACTCTGTCACACCCTATCTGAACTGCAATACCTGGAAATGTTGTGGAGTCTATTTCCATTGAGTGTTATGGACCAGACAAAACCGCCTTAAAATATATCAAGAAGATAGCCTTGACCCCAATTTTCTTATTTTCAAACGCAAGTTTTGTGTTTCCAATGCAACTTGATTGGTCAAACTACCAGGCCTGAAGCAAAACACTCATTATTCTTAAACTATCGTGGAAATACAAACAATAGGAAAAAGAATTAGAATAATTTAATTTTGGTAGAAAATTTTACAGAAAGTTTTACTGAGTGTGGCGCGGTGGAACATTCGTCAGCACTGTTGCCTCACAGTGCCAGAGACCTGGGTTCAATTCCCGCCTCAGGCAACTGACTGTGTGGAGTTTGCATGTTCTCTGCGTGTGCTTCCTCTAGGTGCTCCAGTTTTCTCCCACAGTCCAAAGATATGCGGGTCAGGTGAATTGGGCATGTTAAATTGCCCGTAGTGTTAGGTAAGAGGTAAATATAGGGGTACGCGTGGGTTGCACTTCGGCGGGTCGGTGTGGACTTTTTGGGCCGAAGGGCCTGTTTCCACACTATAGGTAATCTAATCTAACGAAATATTTAATTAACAAACAGCAACTCTTCAAATATAATAACATCCCATAAACATACCCTTAGCAAGTTTAGTAAAATAGATTGTCTCACATGAAATACTAGCAACAGGAAGAGAACTCAAGCTTTTTGCTATTACAGAGACAGGAATAACGCTTCCATATACAGTTTCAAGATCCCAGAAATTACTGAAAGTAAAATTAAAATCCTGGGTCTGTGGGATCTTAACCCCACTCTTTCATGCTGCATCTATTGTTCCAACTTAAGAAAAGAACAAGTCCCTACAAGCTGTCTATTTTATTGGCTTGGAACAGACCACTTGGCATGTCCGTCTCAAACTCTGTTTTGAGAAAAAGGACAAAATACACCTTTTAAAGCCATAGTGTTGTCACATGAGGCACTGAAGAGGACATTGAATTATAACTGAAATCCAGACAATGCGTGAGCTCATGGAGAAAATGCGGGATATTGACACAACGTTAAATGCTGGTGCAGACACATTTGGGCAAGATTTCCTTCCTCTTGTGATTCTTTGAAAATTCAAGTTTTCAAATTGTCAGTGTGGTGAGGCTTGAATTTGCTCAGTCTCTCTGGATTATAAATTCAGAGTTTGATTGGATTGGTTTCGTCACTTAGGGCCAGAACATAGTGAAGTAGCAATCATTGGAGTTTAGGATACAAAAGGGACATCATAGAATCCCTACAATGCAGACAGAGACCATTCACCCATGAAATCTTCACCATTGTGCAAAGCCCACCCAGACAATCACCTCAGGCTGGAATTGAGCCTGTATTTGTGGCACTGCGAGGGAGCAGTGCTAACCATTGTGCCACCATGTCACCCGACTGAGTACAAAGACAATGGAGAAAACGTAATTGATGCAGATGATCTGCCATGTTCATATAAAAATGGCGGAATTATCCTCCAGTTCCTGATGTCAAGTATTCAGATGGTCACCTCAAAATCAAATCGGACCCAAGGTTTTAAAGGCTCTCACTCAACCTTTATCTGTTTCCAGAATTCAGCCTGGACTCAGTGATGAGAAGGATCAGGCTGATGACTGGGGATCAAAGGCAAGAACTCAGAATATTTCAGAGCTTTATGACAATAAAGATAATAGATGAACGGAAGGGTGAGGAGGTCGATCTGGTCATGTCACCACACACACATTGTCGCTGTTGTTGTGACCACATCTCGTTCTAATTGCAAGTAAATTAGTCATCTGACCCAGAAAGGCTACAGCATGTCTGCTGCGAGAAACGAAGATTGTACTGAAACTGCACAGTGTGTGGTTCAGAGGTTGGAACGAAGTAGGAGAGGAACAGGCTGTTCATGTTGAACCAAGACTCTTTAATAGAACTGTGGATGATGAGCTTGATGCTCCTTTGAGCCCTGTTCTGTCCCAAACTGGAAGTGTTTGATTGGGACAGTGTAGAGCTCGTTACACTTTCAGTTTGAAAGAATAGAGGAAAATCTTTAATTTCATTATATAAGAAATGAGGAAGTTTTACACTGTACTTAGCCCCATGCCTTGGCAATGTTTATATCAGATAGTGGAGAAAGAACTTTTCTTTCCATTTAAAAGCGTGCAGCTAACTTTACTCTGCTGCAGTCAGAATTCAGAGCTGTTGGTAATAGAACATAGAACATTCCAGCACAGGGACAGGCCCTTTGGCCTACCATGACTGTGCTGACCATGATGCTATTCTAAACTAACCTCTACTAACTGCATCTCATCTCTACTTGCCTGTTCAGGTGTCTGGGTAAATACCTCCCAAATAGAGTCAGAGAGATGTACAAAATGGAAACAGGCACTTTGGTACAACTCATCCATGCTGACCATATATCCCCATTCAATCTAGTCCCACCTTCCAGCACTCAGCCCATATCCTTCCAAACCTTTCCTATTCATATACCCATCTCGATACCTTTTAAATGTTGTAATAGTGCGAGCTTCCACCACTTCCTCTGGCAGCTCAATCCAAACATGTATCATTAAAAATATTGACCCTTAGGTCTCTTTTATATCTTTCCCCTCTCACCCTAAATCTATGACCTCTAGTTTTGGACTCACCTACTACAGGGAATAGACCTTGTCTATTTAGGCTATCCATGCTCCTCATGATTTTATAAACCACTAAAAGGTCACCTCTCAACCTCCGACAGTCCAGGGAAATCAACACAAGGCTATTTAGCCTCTCCTTGTATCACAAAGCCTCCGAACTTGGCAACATCCTTGTAACTCTTCTCTAAACTCTTTCAAGTTTCAAACCATCCTTCCAATAGGAACGTGACCAGAATTGCATGCAATATTCCAAAAATGGCCTAACCAATGGCCTGTACAGGCACAACGCTAAACGTTGCGATTATATCTGCTTCCATTATGTCTCCTGTCAATGTGTTCCAGGTCCCTCCCATTCTTTGTGTAACAAATGTTTCTCTGCTCATCTCCTTTAAACTTTCCATCTCTCAAATTAAATCCATGCCCTTGGTATTGGCATCACCATCCTTGGAAAAAGACTCTGACAATCCCCTTCATCCATGCGTCTCATTGTTTTGCACACTTCCACCAGATCACTACCCACCCCACCCACCCACCCCACGACACACACACACACACACACACACACACCACTCAGCAGCTGATGTTTTAGTGAAAATAATCCAAGCTTATACAATCTCTCCAATCCAGAACATTTACAGATAAACCTGAACTGGGCCCTCCAAATCCCTTCTTTAATATACAGACCAGAACTGCATACAATACTCCGATCATAGCCAATCTATACAGTTACAACTTGAACTCTACTGATTGAGGACTCGAGCCTGGACGCTGTATTGCTGCTGCTGATTCAGGCCTAGATTCTCTACTGTTGCTGATGACTGAAATCCGCATTGTATACTTCTGCTGCTGACTGGGGTCGAGATCATCTAATGCTACTGCTGCTGCTGATTCGAGCCTGGATTCTCTCCTGCTGCTGCTGCTTACTGGGACCCTGTATTCTCTACTGCTGCTGCTGACTGGGGCCGGGTTTCTCTACTGCTATTGGCAGGGTGTTAGGTTTTCTACTACAGCCGGTGACCAGCGCCTGGATTCTCTGCTGCTGCTGATGATGATGATCACTGGGAACTGGATTCTCTACTGCTACTGCTGACTGAGGTCTGGGCTCTATACTGCTGCTTCTGACTCAGGTCTGGTTTCTCTACAGATCCTGCTGACTGGGGCCTGAATGCTCTATTACTGCCGCTGACTGGGGCATGCATTCTCTACTGCTGCTGCTGCTGATTGTGGCCTGGATTCTCTCCTACTGCTGCTGACTGGCGACTGGTTTCTCTACTGCTGCTGACTGGGGCCTGGATTCTCTACTGCTGCTTCTAACTGTTGCCTGAAAACTGTACTACTGCTGCTGATTGGGGACTGGATTCTCTACTGCTGCTGCTGTCTGCGGCTTGGATTCTCCTTTATTCCTGCTGACTGGGGATTAGATTCTCTACTGCTGCTGACTGGGGACTTGATTCTCTACTGCTGCTGCTGACTGGGCCCTGGATTCTTTACTACTGCAGCTGATTTGGGCCTGTATTCTCTACTACTGCAGCTGACTTGGGCCTGTATTCTCGACTGCTGCTGCTGCTGACTGTGATCTGGATTCTCTACTGCATTGCATCCATCTGGTACATAGTGTACATTGCAATATGCAATTCCTGTTCATCGAGTGGTCCTGTCTTCGGATCTTCTTCCAGGTATTACTGTCTTGTACTTGGACATGATTTGTTTAAAAAAGTCCAGGAAGATTTATTTTCAGTTTACTTTCAGTTTTAAAAGAGCAGAAGTCGTTCACTTTCACCTTCTAGCAGCGAGAGGGCTTTATCCTGTATCTTACCTTGTGCTGTAGCTGTCCTGGGAATGGTAAACATGGAACATTGGTGGTGATGCTTCATTTTTAGTTTGCTATCAGTTTTAAAAGAATAGCGGGGGTTTTCTTTCTCTTTCCATGCGTAGAGGTAGCTTTGCTCTGGATCTAACCTTGCACTATATCTGTCCTGGGAAGGTTTGAGGGGAATAGTGTCGAGGGAGCTTTAATTTCAATTTATTTTCAGTTTAAAAGAGGAGAGAGTGTTTTACTTTGTTTCTAACCCCATCTTGAACCTGTGCAAGAAGTCATTAATCAAGATGGCGTAGAGGAAATCTTTCCCTGTGTGTAACCCTGAGGTTTACCTGTCCGGAGAGTATTTGATGGGAATAATTACTCTGTACTGTCTTGTGTTCTGTGGCTTTTCACTCTGATGTGCAGTTAAGTTCGGTTAGAATGAAGGCAGAAGGACTTCAGGTCCAGGCCCCAAAACACTTCTCTTCACAGTATAGACCAGGCTAGCTGCAGGAAGTGATCTGTACTTCCTGCATCTGAAATCGTTTTGCTCAGTCACATTTGATGCTAGATGATCTATGAACTGAAATTCTGGATTCCTTTATTTTTCACAATGTTTGGTTGACCTTGGATTGCTAAGAGCATTCCTAATTGTGACTCTTAATCTGCACCTCAACTCATTTTGTCGCAATTGCAGGTCAGATAAATTTCAAATGTCAATAAGGGCTTGCTTTTGATTCCAAATTTGTGAATGTTGTTCAATAAAGGGAACCACCCACCCTGCACTGTGGGTAAAGGCAGTGCGATAATGGAGAATTTCTTTCGTGTCAGACCAGAGACATGTAGTTGAGAGTTCATGGGCCGAAGGGCCATTTCCTGTGTCCTGGATCTGGAGGACCCTATGGTCTTTGAGAAGCCTGGAAAAAAAACCTAGTCTCTATAACAGTTAACCTGAAGTTGTTGGAATGTTGAACAAATTTCATGGTGGCTCAGTGGTTCGCACTGCTGCCTCCCAGCGCCATTAGCCCAGGTTTGATTCCTGTCTTACGCCACTGTGTGGAGTTTGCATATTCTCTCCCTGTCTGTGTGGGTTTCCTCCAGATAGTCAGATTCCTTCCCACAGTCCAAAGCTGTGCAGGTTTGGTGGGTTGGCCATGCTAAATTGCCCAGAAGGATGTGTAGGTTAGGCATGTCAGCCATTGGAAATGCAGGTATAGTGCAGGCGGATGGGTGTGGGTGGGATTCTCTTTGGAGAGTTGGTGTGGATTCATTGGGCTGAATAGACTGTTTTCACACTATGGGGATTAGAAGTATTCTATATTCAAACGACTAGTATGGCTTACATCCTAAAAGACATAGTTTGCGAGATAGTCATATGCGGTTTTGTGCAGGGTAGGTCGTGCCTCGCAAACCTGATTGATTTCTTTGAGATAGTGACCAAACACGTGAATGAAGGTAAAGTGATTGATGCGGTGTATATGGATTTCAGTAAGGTGATTCCTAAGTTTCCCAGTAGTAACTACAGCAACAAAATTCGGAGACATGGGATTGAATATGATTTAAATGTTTGGATCAGAAGCTGGTTAACTGAAAGAAGATAGAGGGTGGTGATTGATCGGAAATGTTCATCCTGCAGTTCATTTACTAGTGGAGTAATATAAGGATCTGTTTTGGGAACACTGCTTTTGTCATTTTGATAAATGATCTGGATGAGGGTGTAGAAGGATGGGTTATTAAATTTGCAGATGACACTCAGGTCGGTGGAGTTGTGGATAGTGCTGAAGGATGTTTCACGTTAAAGATAGATGAAGATAAGTTGCAGAGCTGGGCTGAGAGGTGGCAACTGGAGTTGAATGAGAAAACGTGAGGTGATTCACTTTTGAAAGAGCAACAGGAATGTAGAGTACTGAACTAATGGTAAGATTCTTGGTAGTGTAGCTGGGCAGAGAGATCTTGGTGTCCAGATACATATATCCCTGAAGGTTGCCACCCAGGTTGATAGGTTTGTTGAGAAGGCTTTTATTGGTAGAGAGATTGAGTTTCGGAGACACAAGGTCATGCTGCAGCTGTACAAATCTCTGCTGCGGCAATAGTTGGAGTATTGTGTAGAGTTCTGATCACTACATTACAGGAAGGATGTTGAAGTTTTGCAAAGCGTTCTAAGTAACTTTACTAGAATGGTGCTTGGTATGGAGGGAAGGTCTTATGAGGAAAAGCTGAGGTACGTGAGGCTTTATTCATTAGGGAGAAGGAGAAAGTTGAGAAGTGACATAATTGAGACATACATGATAATCAGACGGTTAGACCGGGTGGATAGTGAGAGCCTTTTTTCTTGTGTGATGATAGCTAGCACGAGAGGACAAATCTTAAATATGAGGGGTGATAGATATAGGACAGGTGAAAGAGGAATTTCCTTTACATAGAGAGTAATAGGACTGTTGTGTTAAAGGTTTAGAAGGAGAGGAATTTATTAAGTGTGAACAAGACAATTTTCTGATTCACTATGTGGATGTGCCTACTGCAGAAGGTGCAAAACTTGACCTACTCTTGGGAAATAAGGCAGGATAGGTAACTGAGGTGTCAGTGGGGGAGCACATTGGACCCAGCAACCATAATTGGATGGAAAGTGGAGTCGCAGATAGATAGTATAGTGAAGAACGCATTTGGTATGCTTTCCTTTATTGGTCAGAGTATTGAGTACAGGAGTTGGGAGGCCATGTTGTGGCTATACAGGATATTGGTTCTGCCACTGTTGGAAGATTGCTTGCAATTCTGGTCTCCTTCCTATCGGAAAGATGTTGTGAAGCTTGAAAGGGTTCTGAAAAGATTTACATGGATGTAGCCAGCGAAGGACGATTTGAGCTATAGGGAGAGGCTGAACAAGCTGGGGCTATTTTCCCTGGAGCATCGGAGGCTGAGGGGTTACCTTATGGAGGTTTACAAAATTATGAGAGACATGGATAGAATAAATAGACAAAGTCTTTTTCCCTGAGTTTGGGGAGCCCAGAACTAGAGGGATAGGTTTTGTGTGAGAGGGGAAAGATAGAAAAGAGACATAAGGGGCAACGTTTTCACGTGGATGGAAAGAGTTGCCAGAGGATGTGGTGGAAGCTGGTGCAATTGCAAAATTTATGAGGCATTTGGATGGATATATGAATAGAAAGGGTTTGGAGGGGTATGGGCTGGGTGCTGGCAGGTGGGACTAGATTGGGTTGGGATATCTTGTCGGCATGGACGTGTTGGACCGAAGAGTCAGTTTCCATGCTGTACATCTCTATGACTCTATAAATGGTGACTGGATAGGCATATGGATGAAAGTGGAATACTGTAGAATGGATGTGTTTTAGATTGCTTGCACAATCGGCGCAACTTCGAGGGCTGATGGGCCAGTACTGTGTTGTAATGTTCTATGTTCTCTGCTGAATATGAATTTCCAATATTCGGTAGTTCTGCAACATTCTCGGCAGAGTGAAGTTCAGAAATACAAAACTGCTATCCAAAAAGGTAGAGAGAGAAAACAAGAATCTGCAGGGCAATTCGACTGATATTAAACATTGGGGAAGTGCTCTAGCTTATTTTTAATCGAGTCTGACCAATGCATTTTTGAAAAGCATAACATGATTAGAATATCCAAGCTAATGTTCTGAGGAAAGGTCATTGGACCCGAAACGTTAATCTTGATTTCTCTCCATAAATGCTGCCAGACCTGCTGAGCTTTTCGAGCAACTTCTGTTTTTGATTTAAAGGTTTTTTTTTATTGAAGTTAGCATAGTTTAGATAAAGGGGCATCCTGTTTGATTAAAAATGTGATTAGAGATATTTTGTTTTCCAAAATAATATCAATAAGATACTGCACAAATTGTCAATCCCCAAGATAAGCGTACTTGTACTTTTATCTGATGAGGCAATGCTGGCTCCTGCAAAATAAGAAGAACCTAATACTGAAAGATTCTGTAGATAGTTTTGCAGCTCTAATCATCGGCACTTCAATGTCTGGAATATCGTTGAGCAATTTGGTTACCAAGGGAAGCTTTCTTCAATCATCAGGTCATGCTTCAAGTGGCCCCAGTTAAGATCGAAGTGGAGAAAGATGGCGTCTGAAACCTTTATAAACCTCATGCTTTGATAAGATCATTACATCATGGACGTGCCTTATAAACGTTTATTGCACGCAAGCTAAGAGATATAATAACAGGCTCTTTGAATTAATCTCTATTTGTGACTTAATTGAAGAGATAGAAAGTGATGTAACTAATTTTGTGAACAGTGCGAAGATTGATGCAATACAGTTGCACCAAACTGTGTGAAATACATCTAGTTTATTATTTCTACATTAATTGATGTTATCATGTTGCTCACACATTTTCTGAATATTTTCCAGTTCTCTCTCTCCGACTAAATGACATAGAGTCAGAGAATCACAGAAGTGTACAGCATAGAATTGGACCCTTCAGCCAAACTCGTCCATGCTTACAAGTTATCCTAAATTAATCTAGTCCCATTTGCCAGCACTTGGTCCAAATCTCTCGAAACTCTTCCTATTCATGCCGCCATCCAGATGCCTTTTAAACATTGCAATAGCACCAGTCCCTGGGAACTCATTCTGATTTGGAACCACACTCTGTGTGAACATTTTGTGCCTTAGGGCTTTTAGATCTTTCCCCCGACCCTAAACCTATGCCTTCTGGTTCTGTGCTCTCGCACCCACGTAAAATACCTTGTCTATTTACCACATCCATGTCCCTGATAATTTTATAAACCTCTATAAAGTCACCCCCTCAGCATCTGACACTCCAGGGAAAACAGCCACAGCCTATTCAGCCTCTCCCTATAGCTCAAACAATCCAATTCTGGCAACATGTTTGTAAACCTTTTCAAGTTTCATAACATCCTCCTGATTGGAGAGAGATCAGAATTGCACAAAATCTTCCAAAAATGGCCTTACCAATTTCCTGTACAGCTGCAACATAAACTCCTCAAGCATGCCAAATGCCTTCATCACTATTTTGACAACCTGTGACTCCACTTTCAAGGAAATATGAACCTGAACTCCAAGGTCTCTTTGTTCAGCCGCACGGCCCAGGACCTTATCATTAAGCGTACAAGTCCTGCCCTGATTGCTTTTCCAAAATGCAGCTCCTTATTTTTATCTGACTTAAAATCCATCCGCCACTCATCAGCTCACTGGCCCATCTGATCAATATCCCATTGTACTCTGAGGTAATCTCCAATTTTGGTGGCATCTGCAAAGTTACTAACTATACTTCCTATGTTCACATCCAAATCATTTATATACATGATGAAAAGCAGTGAACCCGGCACCGATCCTTGTGGCACACCCATGAGTCACAGGCCTCCAGTCTGAAAGGCAACACTCAACCACCATCCTCTACCTTCTACCTCCGAACCAGTTCTATATCTAAATGGCTAGTTTTCCCTGCAAACCTTGTGATCTTCGCTTGCTAACCTGTCAACCATGAGGCACGTTGTCGAACGCCTTACTGAAGTCCATATAGGTCACATCCACTGCTTTGCCCTAAATGCTCCTGTTCATTACTTCTTCAAAGAACTCAATCAATTTAATGAGAGATGATTTCCCACGCACAAAGCCAAGTTGACTATCCCGAACCAGTCCTTGGCTTTTAAAATACATACAACTCCCGTCCCTCAGGATTCCCTCCAACAATTTGCCGTTGTCAGGTTCAGCGGTCTCTAGTTCATTGGTTTTTCCTAACCATCTTCCTTAAATAACGGCACCACATTAGCCAACCTCCAGTTTTCCAGCACATCACCTGTGACTATTGCTGATACAAATATCTCAACAAGGAGCCTACCAATCATTTCGCTAGCTTCCCGCAGAGATCCACGTACACCTGGGAACTTATCCACTTTAGTATATTTTAAGGCAATCACCACCTCCTCGTCTATACTACGAACAGTTTTGATGTTGTCAATATCTATTTCCTGACATTCTACGTCTTACTTATCGTTCTCCACAGTAAACACTGATGCAATATGTTCAGTTTGTATCTCCCTATTTGCGGCAGTCCAACACGTAGGTTGCAATTGCTGATATGTGAGCGCCCTTGTTCTCTCCGAGGTACCCTTTGTCTTTAATGTATTTATAAAATTCCTCCAGAATGTCCTTAATGCTATTTGCAAAAACTACCTCCTGTCCCCTTTTCACCCTCTTGATAGTCCCCTTAAAGTAAACTCTTGCTGCTTTTATAGCAATAGACAATAGAAATTAGGTGCAGGAGTAGGCCATTCAGCCCTTCGAGCCTGCACCACTGCTGATCACTCCTAATCAGTATCCGCTTCCTGCCTTATCTCCACTATCTTTGAGACCTCTGTTCAACTCTTTCTTAAATGAATCCAGAGACTGAGCCTCCACTGCCCTCTGGGGCAGAGCATTCCACATAGCCACCACTCTCTGGGTGAAGAAGTTTCTCCTCATCTCTGTCCTAAATGGTCTACCCCGTATTTTAAGCTGTGTCCTCTGGTTCGGCACTCACCCATCAGCGGAAACATGTTTCCTGCTGCCAGAGTGTCCAATCCTTTAATAATCTTATATGTCTCAATCAGATCCCCTCTCAGTCTTCGAAACTCAAGGGTATACAAGCCCATTCGCTTCAGTCTTTCAGTGTAAGGTAATCCCTCCATTCCAGGAATTGACCTCGTGAACCTACGCTGCACTCCCTCAATAGCCAGAATGTCTTTCCTCAAATTTGGAGACCAGAACTGCACACAGTACTCCAGATTTGGTCTCACCAGGGCCCTGTACAGCTGCAGAAGCACCTCTTTGCTTCTATACTCAATCCCTCTTGTTATGAAGGCCAGCATGCTATTAACCTTCTTCACTACCTGCTGTACCTGTATGCTTGCCTTCATTGACTGGTGTACAAGAACACCCAGATCTCTTTGTACTGCCTCTTTACCTAAATTAATTCCATTGAGGTAGTAATCTGCTTCCTGTTGTTGCCACCAAAGTGGATAACCATACATTTATCCACATTAAACTGCACCTGCCATGCATCTGCCCACTCACCTAACTTGTCCAGGTCACACTGTAATCTCCTAACATCCTCATCACATTTCACCCTGCCACCCAGCTTTGTATCTTCAGCAAATTTGCTAATGTTATTGCTGATACCATCTTCTTTCTCATTAACATATATTGTAAAATCCTCTTTTCACCCCCTTGATTGCCCTCTTAAAGCAAACTCTTACTGCTTTTATAGCCTTCTCAGAATTCACTTGATCTAAGCAACCTATACCTGACACATGCTTCCTTCTTTTTCTTGTCCAAAACCTCTATTTCTCTTGTCATCCAGCACTCAACACGTCTACCAGCCTTGCCTTTCATCCTAACAGAAAAATGCTATCTCTGGATTCTTGTTATCTAATTTTTGAAGGTTTCCCATTTTCAGCCATCCCTTTACCTGCGATCATCTGCACCCAATCAACTTCTAATAATTCTTGCCTAATATTATCAAAATTGGCTTTCCTCCAATTTAGATCTTTAACTTTTAGATACAGTCTATCGTTTTGCATTACTATTTTAAAACTAACACAATTATGTTCACTGACCCCAAAGTACTCGCCCTCTGACACCTCAGTCACCTGCCCTGCCTTATTTCCCGAGAACAGGTCAGGTTTTGCATCTTCTCTAGTAGGTACAACGACACAATGAATCAGAAAGTTTTCTTGCACACAGATTAGAAATTCACCTCCACCTAAATCATTTAAACTTTGGCATTCCCAGTCTATGTTTGGAAAATGTTTGTATCCCCCAGTATAACCACCATATTATCCTTACAGATAACGCAGATCTCCCTACAAATTTGTTTCTCAATTTCCCACTGATTACTGGGGGTCTATAGTACAAGCCCAATAAGATGATCATCCCTTTCTTATTTCTCAGTTCCACTCAAACAACTTGCCTGGACATATTCGCAGGAATATCGTCCCTAAGAACAACCATAATGTTATCCCTTATCAAAACATAGAACACAGAACGTTACAGCGCAGTTCTCTTTGGCCCTCGATGTCGCACCGACCTGTGGAACCAATCTGAAGCCATCTAACCAACACTATTCCATTCTCGTCCAAATGCCTATCTAATGACCATTTAAATGATCTTAAAATTGGCGAGTCTACTGCTGTTGCAGGCAGGGCATTCCACGCCCTGAGTAAAGAAACTACCTCTAACATCTGTCCTATATGAATCACCCCAAAACTAAAAGATATGTCACCTCGTGCTAGCTATAGCCATCTGAAGCAAAAGGCTCTCACTGTCCAAACTATCTAAACCACTGATGAATTTATGTCGTATGTTACATGTCTCAACTGATGTCTTAATTGATTATCTTCCATGTCTGAATTAAGTCACCCCTCAACCTTCTTCTTTCTGATGAAAACAGCGTCAAGTGCCTTAGCCTTTCCTCATAAAACCTTCCCTCCATGCCAGGCAACATCCTAGTAAATCTCCTCTGAATCGTTTCCAAGGCTTCCACATCCTTCCTATAATGCGGTAACCAAGAACTTATGCCATACTCCAAAAGTGGCCACACCAGAGTTTTGTACAGCTGCAGCATGAGATCATAGTTCTGAAAATCAATTCCTCTACCACTAAAAGCTAATACACCGTATGCCTTCTTAACGACCTTATCAATGCGAGTGGCAATGTTTAGGTATCTTTGTACATGAACATCAATATCTCTCTGCTCATCTACACTGCCAAGAACCTTGGCATTAGCCTAGTACTCTGTATTTCTGTTACTCCTTCCAAAGTGAAACATCTCACACTTTTACACATTAAACTCCATTTGCCACCTCTCAGCCCACCTCTGCAGCTTATCTATGTCTCTTGGTAACCTGCAACATCCTTTGTCACTGTCCACAACCTTACCGACTTTAGTGTCATCCGCAAATTTACTAACCCATCCTTCAATGCTGTCATGCGGGTCATTTATAAAAATGACAAACAAGAATGAGCCCAGAACAGATCCTTGTTTTACCCCCCGACAATTGAATTCCAGGATTAATATTTCTCATCAACCACCACTCTGTCGTTTTTCAGTAGCCAATTTCTGATCCAAACCGCTAAATCCCTGCAGTTGCCGTTCCCATCCTATGCATCCTAGATCTTGCTTCATCGATTTGCATTTGCCTTTCCTCCAGCCCTGCGGTATATACCTATCCTTTCCATTACTAAAGTAAATATAACCGAATTGTGGTCACTATCACCAAAGTGCTCGTCTACCTCCAAATCTAACACCTGTCCGGATTCATTCCCCAGTAACAAGCCCAATATGGCATTGCACATTGTTGACCTGTCTACATACTGGGCCAGAAAACCCTTCTCCATGCTTTGAACAAAAACTGACCCATCTAAAGTACTTGAGCTATAGTATTCCCAGGCGTTATTGGGAAGTTAAAAGTCACCCATAACAATTACTCTGTCACTGTCTTTCCTATAGAGGATCATCTTTTCTTTCTGCTCCTCCACATCTCTGGAACCATTTGGAAGCCCACAGAAAAGCTCGCAATAGGGTAAATGCTTCTTTCCTGTTTCTAATCTCAGCCCATACTACCTCAGTGGACGAGTCCTCAAAGGTCCTTTCTGCAACTGTAATACTCTCCTTGACTCACCGTGTCACACCACCCACTCTCTTACTATTCTCTCTGTTCTTACTAAAACATCCAAATCCTGGAATCTGTAACAACCATTCCTGTCGCTACTCTATTCATGTCTCCAAAATGGCCACAACATCGAAATTCCAGGTACCGATCTGTTCTTTAAGTTCACCCACCTTATTCTGGACGCTCCTGATGTTGACGTAGACAGACTAAAACTAACTTCTTGCTTCCCGGTGCTTTTTTGCAATCTTAGTTCTGACTTCACTACTATCAATCTCCCTTATACTCGAGCAACAATTTCGGTTCCCAAACCCCTGCTGCATTAGTTTCAACCTACGGGATGAGCCGTAGCAAATTCCCACCCAAGGTCTTGGTATCTCTCTGGTTCAGGTGAAGACCATCCTGTTTGTAGAGGTCTAACCTACCCCAGAAAGAGCCCCAATTCTCCAGGAATCCAAAACCCCTCCTCACACACCATGCCAGTAGCCACACGTTCAACTCCTTTCTATCTCTATGTCTCTCCTTGCTCGCATGTGGCATGTTCTACCTCTAAGCTTCCACTTTAGCTCCCTGAATTTCTGCCTTAAATCCCTATCTGTCTTTCTACCTATGTTGTTGGTGCCTACGTGGAACACGTCTTGGAGCTGCACCCCCTCCCCCTCAAGGGTCGCGAAAACATGATCAGAGACATCACGGACCCCGGCACCTGGTGGGCAACATACCAACTGTGAGTCTCTCTCGTTCCCACTGAATCTCCTATCTGTCTCCCTAGCTATGGAGTTCCCAATGACTAATGCTCTGCTCCTCTTTCCTCTACCCTTCTGAGCAACAGTAACAGACACTCTGTCAGAGCCCTATTGCTTACCCCTGGTAAGTGCCCCCCCCCCCAACAGTATCCAAAATGGTATGCTTGTTGTGGGCAACAGCAAAGAGTATCCCTGCACTGCCTACCAGTTCCCTTTCCGTCCCTGACTGTAACCCATCTACCTGCTTCTTCTTTCTGAGGTGCGACTACCTCCCTGTAACTCCTCTCAATAACCCCTACAACTCCACTTTCCTCATTCCTGATGAAGGGCTTGTGCCCGAAACGTCGAATCTCCTGTTCCTTGCATGCTGCCTGACCTGCTGCGCTTTTCCAGCAACACATTTTCACCTCCCAAATAATCCAAAGTTCATCCAGCTACAGCTCCAGCTCCCTAACGTGTTTTGCGAGCAGCTTGAATTGGGTGCATTTTCCACAGTGGAAGTCAGTAGGGATAGTAGTGGTGACTCCTACCTCCCACATTCTGCAGGAAGAACAGTCAACTGTCCTAAGCTCCATTCACACTATTCTAAACTCTAAATTCTAAAGGGACTACTGAAAAACTAAAAAAAGAGAACAATCGATAAAGAAAAATAAAGAAAAAATGCCACAGCTTCTCCTCTCTAGTTCCCTTTCTACCGTTCTCTTGGTGTTTGTACCCTGGAACATTAAGCTGCCAGTCCTGTCCATGCCTGAGTCACATCTCTCTTAATGCTGTGATATCCCAGTTTCATGTTCCTAACAATGCCCTGAGTTAATCTGTCTTCCCTATTAGGCCTCTTGCATTGAAATAAATGCTGTCTAATTTATCAGTTCTACCTCGTTCTCTGCTGTGTTCCTGCCTACCCTGACTGTTTGACTTGCTCCTTTTCCCAACTGTATCAGTCTCAGACATTAAAAAAAATCACACAACACCAGGTTATATTCCGACAGGTTTATTTGGACGCACTAGCTTTATAAGCACTGCTCTTTCATCAGGTGATTGTGGAGTAGAAGATTGTAAGACTCAACATTTATAGCAAAGGTTGATAGTGTAATGTAGCTGAAAGTATATATAGAAATAGACGTGGTTTGTTTATTAAGTCTCCCGTCTTTTAGAATTATCATGTTAGTTTCAGTTCTTGCATATGTAAATCACAAAAATGTTTAAAAGTTACATTCTCAAGTGAACTTTGGTATTGTGTAATAGACCCACGATTAGTCAGAGGGAAATTGAGTAACAAACTTGTAAGAGATCTCAGCTGAATGTAAGAATAATAGGGTGATTATGGCAGGGGATTTTAACTTCCTAAACTAGACTGGGACTGCCATAGTGTTAAGGATTCAGATGGAGACAAATCTGTTAAATGTGCCCAAGATAATCTTCTAATCCATATGTGGATGTACCTACGAGAGAAGGTGCAAAACTTGATCTACTCTTGGGAAGGCAAGTGATTGAGGTGTCAGTGGAGGAGACTTTGGGGCCAGCGACCATAATTCTATTAGATTTGAATTAGTGATGGAAAAGGATAGATCAGATATAAAAGTTGAAGTTCTGAAGTGGACAAAGGCCAATTTTGACGATATTAGGCAAGACCTTTTGAAAACTGAATGGGGGTAGAGGTTCGCAGGATTAGGGACGGTTTGAAAGGAATCAGCAAAGATTTATAAGGATGTTGCCAGGGTTGGAGGATTTGAGCTATAGGAAGAGGCTGAACAGATTGGAGCAGTTTTGCCTGGAGCGTTGGAGGCTGAGGGGTAACCTTATAGAGATAGCTGTGCAGATTCACAGCTGTGTTAGAACGCAGTGTAGGTTACTTCCATGTTTAATTCACTGGCCATGTGGTCTCTGCCTTTTCTGGAGGCTTAAGTCAGAAACATGATCAGAGAGTGGCTGCAGGGTTGTAGTGCACCAAAGTCTCCTTCTGTGACCTCCCTTTAAATGCATGTGTGGGAAACTAGCAGCTAAGTTTCCTTTTAGGGTTGGGACTTATGAATCTAGGGAAGTCAAAGGTTTGGGGATGAGAGTTATGGAGATGGTTGGATCATAATTAGGGAGATAAGAAAGTGGAAGATTAGAGTTGGAAAATGGGAAACTGAGAGGGATGTGGCATGGAAGTTTCAAAATAGGAGGTGGGTTCATGTGTCTTTGGGAACTGAAGATGAGGAGAGAATTGTCTTGCATATGAGTGATAAGCTGTAAGCGGTGAGTAGAAAAAGGTGAGGTAACTAGAAGTGGTGATAATGTAAGAGGTGGCTGAGAAATTAGACTTGCTATCCAACGCCACATTGGCCAAGGAGATTTTCCCTTCATTTAACTAGAACTTTAACAATGTAGCATTGAAATGAATTTCCTAAATGGAACATCAGTAAGATACAACCATATGTAAACCATACATCATCAATTAGTCATTAAATATTGCAGGATGTTTGAATACTCTGTTAATTTATGAAATTGGAATGGAGTCTCCAGTCCACAATAGTCTTTATCCTATTCAGCCATCTTGCTCTGATGTTGTCCCTTTCAATCCACTTTCACTCAGCTAACAAATCCAACATTGAATCGGCTTTGCCATGTTTGGTGGCTCACTGGTTAGTCCTGCTGCCTCAATGCCAGGAAACAGGGTTCAATTCCAGCCTCAGGGAACTGTCTATGTGGAGTTTGCACATTCTCCCCATGTCAGTGTGGGTTTCCTTCGAGTGCTCTTCTTTCCTCCCACAGTCCAATGATGTGCAGCTTTGGTAGATTGGCAATGCTAATTCGTCCATAGTATCCAGGGATGTGTAGGTTAGATGGATTAGCTATTGGAAATGCAGGAAAACAGTTTGTGTGTGTGTGATGGGGTGCGGGATGAGTCTGTTAGGATGCTCTTTGGAGAGTTGGTGTGGACTTTTTGGGCTGAATGACCTGTTGCCACCCTGGAGAGATTCTATAAAAGTAAATCACTAACTCGAACAGTGATCAAAAGCATCTCAATCGAGCATGTAAAATACATTTTCTTCTACTCTTTTCAGGAGATTCCAACTCCAGTTGGGTCTGTTTTTGAAACTTAAATCACAATCTCTCATCCCCTTACACCATTGCTTGTCTGCCATGTCAATCAGCAGGGAATTATACCTTCCCAGACCAGGGGCAAAGCAGAGGATTCTTCACAACGTGATTGGTTGTTGTAGTTGTATATCAAACAGGCCTCCCACTTTTGTCAACTTGAGAACTCAAATCCAATGCATTCAAACAAAATATTTAAACCTGTTATGCTTTAATTGTCCAAAGAGTATTACTTGGACTACAGCTGTTCACAATATATATCATTAATTTGGAGGTGGGGGCCAAGTATAACTTTTCTAAATTAGCAGATGTTGCAAATCTGAACGGGAATGTGTATGGTGAGGACGGTGTAAGCTTCAGGGGGATTTGTAAATACTTATTGTGTGTGCAAGAACATGGCATGTGATATAAAATGTGGAACATTGTCAGCCTATCCATCTTGGTAGAAAGAACACGTGCACAGAGTATTTCCTAAGTAGAAGCTGGTTTAAAATTACCGAGGTATTCTTTTCAATAAGTCACTGAAAGTAAACAAGCAGGTCCCGCAAACGATTTTGCATCGAATGGGTGTGGTGGCCATGTCTGTGAGAATGCTTTCAATCCAAACTCAGACAACAATTAGCTTGCAGGCTTGTCCTCACAAGCAAATAAAACTAGTTTATTCTGTTCTTTTCATTTTACACAACTTATCCCAAAATCTACGAGTCATTTTCAGCTCATTATTCAAGACAGATAAAAGAATGATTTCAAAAATAATGAAAAATCAGCAAGGGTAATAATAAGACATAAATAAGAGATAGAATAGATTCAGGTATATTGCTTTTTCTCGTTAAAGTTTCTCTGGTTAGAACTAGGGAAACGTTTAAAAATACAGGGATATGCCAATTAGAATTGAGCTAAGGAGCTCCGCGGAAGCTCAGTCTTTGAACATGTTTAGGGATTGTCAGACATTTGCTTACCAATACCATAAAGGGCTATGGGGACAGTGTGGGCAAAAGGCATTGAAGTATTTTAATGGACGTGATTGAATAAAATGATGGTCCTGGCTTGACAGGCTGAATGGCCTACTCCTGTTCCTATATTCCTACCCTGGTATTTTTTTCAGGTTGTTTTCAGTTGTGTCCTCGAGATCAATCTTTAATTCTCGGAAACTTGTTTATTCCAGTGAGGTCCCAGTATCTGGGAGTCTCTATGTCACGTGTTCCTAACGATCATATTCTCCTCTCTTCTAATGAAAACAGCTCCAATTACTTTGTTGCCTGTGGACAGTTAAATTCAGGCTTACAATTTGTAAGAGTTGCCTATGTGTGACAGATAATGATTTAATGCTTTGATCCACTTCAGTGTAATGTTGCTTAATGTCTATGTGTTTCTGAATGTAGCCAGTATATTTTATTTCCATTAATTAATGCCATTATTCTTTTCACAAGCTCTCTGATCAAATACACAGTTCAGATCCCTCACACCTTGACTCTTAACCTTGACTGACTGCTGCAGGCCTCAGTCACATACACTGTGAGGGAATGTGAAAGGTTCAGAACGAGCAGATATATTAAAATGCATCCAAGACTGCCTGTTAAGTTAGCACATGGAATGCCCCGAGAGCGAGCACAGTCTTACATTTAATTTTAGGTGACCAATCTGGGCAAGTGGTAGAATTAACAGTGGGAGAGGGCCGTGTAGATAACAATCATAACTCCATTTCAGTAAACATTGTTATGGAAAAGGACAAGGATGGGTGCGAAGTCAATGTTCAAAAATGGGGGCAGGCTGATTTTAATAATATCAAATGCTGTTTGGCCACACTGGACTGGGGGCAGGTCAATCAGTCTCAGAACAACGGTATATATTCAGGAAGGAAACATGGAGAGGACAGGCTAACATGTTCCAATGAAGAAAAGTGGTTAGACCACGAAATCCAGTCACCCCTAGATATCGAGGGATGTACTGTATTGGATCAAGAAAAACAGGGAGGTTTATGCCAGGTACCAAGGGCTGAAACAGCAGAAGCCCGAAAGGAACATAGAATGTGCAAGAGAGAACTTCAAAATGAGATTTAGATGACTAAAAGAGCATTAAAGGATACTGGCAAGGAAAATAAAGGAAAATCCAAAGTTTTATTTTTCCAGGTGCATGAAGGTGGAAAGGATAATGTGGGGGAGAAAATAGGGACCACTAAGGACCACAGCAGTAACTTGTGTGTGGAGGGTGTAGGTAGAGATCAAAATTACTGTCTTGTGTCTGGGCTTATGAACGAGAGGGACAATATATCGCAATCAAAGAGAAATCTGCGATATGATTATATACATTTGCACAGACAGGAGGTTTTGAGTGGTCTGACGGGCATCACAGTCGTTTAATTAGCCAGAACGGGATGAATTGCAAAAATTTTCAATTCCTCTTTGACCACAGGAGAGGTGCTCGAGGCCTGGAGAGTAGCCCATTATTCAAGAAGGGAGCAAGAAATATAATTTTATAAATTACAGGCCAGTCAACATTACCTCGGTGGTGTGAAACTATTACACGCAATTCTGACGGACAGAACTGATCTGCATTCGGAGAAGAGGGTTGAATCAAGAACAGTCAGCATGGTTTTGACAATAAGAGATCATGTCTGAATAACGTGGTTGATTTTTTTGTGAAAATGAGGGCGTAGTTTTTTTTAATGTAATTGACTAGGGCTTTAGCAATGCTTTAGGTAAAGTCCCAAATGGGATACTAATAACCTGTAGGATCCAAGAAAAGTTGTCAAACTCGATCCACAATTTTCCGAATTGCTGAAAGCAGAGGGTGATGGTTGGAGGGTCTTTTTCCGATTGGAAGTATATGTTGAGTGGGGTTACACAGGAATCAGTGTTATGCTATTTGTAATTTATATAAACAATTTAAACTTGAATTAGAGGAGAATTGATCAGTAAGTTCGCTGATGATATAAAAATTGATGAGGTGTTAAATGGTGAGGAAGATAACCTCAGATACAGGAGGATAAAGACAAGGCTGGTCAAATAATGTGAGCAGTAGCAAATGGAATTCAATCTGGATTAATGTGAACCAATTCCCTTTTGTAAGATAAACAAGGCAAGGGAATAAATGATTAACAGTAGAACCTTGGGAGGCACTGAGGATCAGAACGACATTAGTGTGCATATCCACTGGTCCTGTAAGATATTGGGACAGGTTGATAAAGTGGTTAAGGTGGCATCTGGGATACTTGCGTGTATTAGCCGATGCAAGGAGTTTAAGAGAAGGGCAATGATGCTAAAATTGTTTTTTGACTGCTTATCCCACAGCTGGAGTAATATGTGCACTTCTGGACTTCACATTATAGGAGAGATGTCATGGCATTGGAAAAGGTGCAGATTTACCATGATGTTGCCTGGGCAGGAGGATTTCAGTTGTGAAGAGATATTAGAAAGACGGGTAGTCTTCTTTAGAGCAGAGGAGATTGAGGGGTGACATAACTGAGATGTGTAAAATTATGAGAGACATACACAGGGTAGACAGGAAGAAACGTTTCCCCTTGATGGAGGAATCAACCGCGATGGGGACACAATTTTAAAAAAAAGAGCAGAAGGTTTTGAGAATGAGTTAATGAATGAATAAATTAGAACATAGAACATAGAATATAGAAAAATACAGCGCAGTACAGGCCCTTCGGCCCTCGATGTTGCGCCGACCGAAGCCTACCTAACCTATACTAGCCTAATAACCTCAATATGCTTGTCCAATGCCCTCTTAAATGACCATAAAGAGGGAGAGTCCACCAATGCTACTGGCAGGGCATTCCATGAACTCACAACCCGCTGAGTAAAGAACCTACCCCTAACATCTCTCCTATACCTACCACCCCTCAATTTAAAGCTGTGTCCCCTAGTAACAGCTGACTCCATTAGCGGAAAAAGGTTCTCACTGTCAACCCTATCTAAACTCCTAATCATCTTGTACACCTCTATCAAATCTCCCCTAAACCTTCTTTTCTCCAATGAGAAAAGCCCCAAGTGCCTCAGCCTTTCCTCATACGATCTTCCTACCATGCCAGGCAACATCCTGCTAAACCTCCTCTGCACTCGTTCCAATGCCTCCACATTCTTCCTATAGTATGGCGACCAAAACTGCACACAATACTCCAGATGAGGCCGCACCAGAGTCTTATACAACTGCAACATGACCTCAGGACTCCGGAACTCAATTCCTCTACCAATAAAGCCCAGTACACCATATGCCTTCTTCACAGCACTATTTACCTGGGTGGCAACTTGCAGAGATTTGTGTACATGGACACCAAGATCCCTCTGCTCGTCCACACTATCAAGTAGTCTACCATTAACCCAGTAATCCATCTTCTTGTTACTCCTACCAAAGTGAATCACTTCACACTTGGCTACATTGAACTCCATTTGCCACCTTTCTGCCCAGCTCTGCAAATTATCTATATCCCGCTGTAACCTGCCACATCCTTCTTCGCTGTCCACAACTCCACCGACGTTCGTGTCATCCGCAAACTTGCTCACCCAGCATTCAAGCCCCTCCTCCAGATCATTTATAAAAATGGCAAGCAACAATGGTCCCAAAACAGATCCTTGTGGAACACCGCTAGTAACTGCACTCCAAGATGAACCTATACCATCAACTACTACCCTCTGTCTCCTTCCAGCCAGCCAATTCCTAATCCAAACCTCTAATGCACCCTCAATGCCATACCTCCGTAGTTTTTGCATTAGCCTGCCATGGGGTAACTTATCGAACGCCTTGCTAAAATCCAGATGCACCACATCTACTGCTTTACCCTCGTCCACTTCCTTGGTCACCTTCTCAAAGAACTCAATAAGGTTTGTGAGGCACGACCTGCCCTTCACAAAACCATGCTGACTATTCTTGATCACATTATTCCTATCCAGATGTTCATAAACCCTATCCCTTACAATTTTCTCTAAGACTTTGCCCATAACAGAAGTGAGACTCACTGGCCTATAGTTACTAGGGCCATCCCTACTCCCCTTCTTGAACAAGGGGACCACATTCGCTATCCTCCAGTCTTCTGGCACTATTCCCATAGACAACGACGACATAAAAATCAAGGCCAATGGCTCCGCTATCTCCTTCCTAGCTTCCCAGAGGATCCTAGGATAAATGCCATCAGGCCCAGGGGACTTATCTATTTTCACCCTTTCCAGTATTCCCCAGACCTCTTCACTACGTACCTCAAGGCCATCCATTCTAATCACTTGTGACTCAATATTCACATCAGCAACAGTCTCCTGTTTCTGAGTGAATACTGACGAAAATAATTAGCTTTATTATCGCATGTATTCAAATCAGTGAAAAGTTATAAGTCGCCACTTGCAACACCATCTTACGTACAATCCTTAGTTGCAGATAGAGAAATGAAGAAAAAACGTTCCTTCACAGCTAAACACGGTGTAATCGTAGATCAGAAAAAAACAGAAGCCAAGTTAAAAAGACAAACATCACAATCTCTCCCTAAAGGATATGTGAGAAAAAGCTTTTTCATTCTGACGGTGATGGAAATCTGGAATTCACTGTCTATAAGGGTGGGAGAGGCAAAAACCTTCATAATATTTCAGAAATATTTAGATGTGCACTTCTGATGCCAGGGAAAGCAAGGCGATGAGCCAAGTGCTGGGAATGATATTAAACTGAGGTAGGTGATTGTTTTTTTAACGGGCATGAACGTGATGGCCCAAAGGATCTTTTTTTAATGCAATAGATCTCTCACATACTTTAGGTCTGATGGCTGCAGTGTGCTAGTACCTCATAATGAACTGCTGGCAATTGCATGTGGGGGCAAACAACAGCTGGCATTGTGAGGTTGGATGCGGATGTGGTAAAGAGAAATAAAGCACAGTCAAGAGGCGAGAGGTTGTAGATCTGGGGCAATGGGAATGTGGGAGGGTGAGAAATGAGAATTGGAAGGTGGTTGCAGAGAGATGAAGCTGTGAAATATTTGCAGTGAGAATGTGAGCTGTGAGACTATGAGAGGTGAGAGATAAGAATATGAGTTGTAACTGTTGGGTGATATGGGGATAGAAGAGTGTGCTGCCTGCTTTGAGAGGTGTAAAGTGAGAATAGACTTTTGAAGATGGTGGAAGGAGTGGAGAAAGTGTCAGAGTTAGAAATATTATTTATCTGGAATTACAGAAATATTCGAAGGAAGAGAGAAATTGAGTAGAGGGTGAGATGAAGAGACTGAGTTAGTGTCATTAAGGGAAAGAGACATGCATGTGAAAGATATACTGAGAGATAAAAATGAAGTGAAATAGTGGAAGATGGACCCTGTCTGGGGGTTAATGTCCGTTGTTATTTATAAACTGCCCGAGCAATATAACCACCTGGTATTGTCTCAATGCCATTCTCTCTGAAATTGAGGGACAGTTTCATTATGACACTGAAGACACTTTCAGTATGATATGATTGTGGTCAGTATCAACATTGTGACCAGGTACATTGCAAACTGCTTTACACTCAGAAGACTGTGACTTAACATGGGTTAGCCACCACCGACCAAATCTCTCAATTTAGCTGCCAGTCTTTAAGGTGTCGAAGGTCAGTCACGCTGACTCATGTAGTGATCTACTATCCCTTGTTCAGGCTCTGTCACACTGCAGCTACTGTCTAACCCAGGAGGAGCACAAAGTAGAGCAACCTGAGAGATTCCATCCAAACACAGGGAGATCGAGAAATGTCTACTGTTACCATGGAAGAGATAATAGTCACAGAACCAGGCTCCCAATGTCAACTCCCTCTTCACTGACTTTCATCACCATCAATATCTACTCACCACATTGACTTCTCCTCCTTCTACCTCAAACCCCTCATTGACCCTCTTACTCACATTCTTCTGTTAAATATAAGAACATAAATAGGAGGACCATCTGTCCCTCAGGTCTTCTCCACCCTTCAGGAAGATAATGGCTCATCTTTCTGTGGACTCAGCTCCACTTAACCACTTACTCACCATAACCCTTAATTCCATTACTGTTCAAAAATCTACCTATCTTTGCCTTAAAAGCAGTCAACGAGGTAACGTCAACTGCCTCACTAGGCAGAGAGTTCTACAGATTCACAACCCTTTGGGTGAAGCAGTTCTTCCTCCACTCAGCCCTAAAACTATTCCCCTTTATTTTGAGACTATTCTCCTCGTTCTACTTTCACCCACCAGTGGAAACAACACCCCTGCTTCTATCTTATCTGTTCCCTTTATAATTTTCTATGTTGCTATAAGATCACCCCTCATCCTTTGAAATGAGAATGAGTATAACCCAGTGTCCTCAATCTTTAATCCTAAAACAAACTTTTCAACTCAGGAATCAAGCTAGTGATCCTACTCTGCAGCCCCTCCAGTGCCAGTACATCCTTTCTCAAGTAAGGAGACTGCTCCTCATATTAGCAGTTGTGTAGTGCCATATCTAAATACAAATATTGGTTTATATCTATGACATATCGAAACATTTTCCCAAAAAAATGATAACTGCGTCACATAATCTTTCATTTAATTCAAAAGAGTTTTAGATCTATGTTATAGGACCCCACTGAAAGTGAAAAGAGTGGGATTGCTGATGCGACCAATAAATGATATTTGGATGTTTGAGTTTGAGTTTGGAAAAGTAAATTGGCCCAGGGAGTTGGGAAACAAGTGGAACAGTCACAGTACCCTGGTCCTGGTCCTGTGGATCCGTGAATGCATAGCAGACACGGATCCACAGTGTTTTGACTTGAGCAGTGACAGGACAGGGAGGAGGAGTAAATGCATGTGGCAATTCAACTGGAATTAAATTCGAGTAAAAGTTTACCAGCAGAAACGGTGATCAAAGTTACATTGACAAAAATACTTGAGGGAGGGAGAGACGAGTTAAAGGCAATTTACTTAACAGAGTTGATTGCGATTAACTGGCTCAGATACTTCTGCTGTTGTTTATGCTGTTATTGCCCCGCTACACCTTGACAAATCCTTCTCTTCTCTTTCATTTATCAAACTAGCTTCCCTTTGAAGGTTAATATGTTTCAGGATCCATTGAACCATATTTTTGTTTGAAGTCTTCCACTAACTGCACTCAGTAGCTTGAGGATGAAAAACGATTTTTGTTTATGCAGTGAGGAATGCTTTTGCAAACAGTCGCCAACCAAGAAGAGAACGGAAAGTTTTTATTTCAAAGTGACAGGTTTTCTCAATAAAACAGATCTAACTGCAATTAGTAAGGCCACAAATAAATAACTAATTTCTATTGAATCCGCAAGGCTGCGGTTGCCCAGGCAGAGCTCAGCATGCTGTCACAGCTGCTTTTGAAGTGCTCTGTGCAAGTTAGCTGTCTCACAGTGTGAAGGTATATCTTTACAAGGACCTTGTCAAAATCAAATGCAGAAAGTGTACAGTTCAATGGAAACATTTGTGGTTTGCAAAGCAAGTTGCATCATATATTTATGAGACAAATTGTGCCCCAGCTATTTGCAAGTAATTTTCAAGTAACCAAAGAAACGTGGTCAGGTTCGCCGATGATTCATAGAGTTATAGAATCGTACAGCACAGAAAGAGATCCATCAGTCCAACTCATCCATACTGACCATCTTTCCCAAACTAAACAAGTCCCACATTCCTGCATTAGGCCCATGCGTCTCTGAACCTTTACTATTCACATTCCTATCCAAATGTCTTTGAAATGTTCCAACTGTGTCTGCATCTGGCAGTTCATTCCACATAAGAGTTAAAGCCTATATGAAAAGTTGATCCTCTGATTAATTTTAAATCGTTCTCCTCTCGCCTTAAAAATATGCCCTACAGCTTTGAACTCACCCAATGTAGGGAAAAGAACTTGACAATCATCTTATCTAGAACTCTCCTGATTTTATAAACACCTATATGGTTTATAAAACTGCCTATGTTACAATGGAAAAGGTCCTAGACTATCCAACCTATCCTTATAACTCAAACCCTCCGGTTCTGACAACATCATGGTAAATATTTTCTGAACCACTTCTAATTTAATAATATCCTTCTTATAGCAGGGCCAGAACTGTACATAGTACTCCAAAAGTGGCCTTAACAACATCCTGTGCAATCTCAACATGTTCCACTCCTATACTCAATGGTCTGAGCAATGAAGGCAAGTGTGCTAAACGTCTTCTTAACCACCCTGTCTACCTGTGGAGAATATTAATTGGGATTAGATCACAAAGACTCTATAATAGTCTGCAGACACCTTAACTCAGTGGGCAAGGAGGTGACACATGGAAAGTCAGATTGAGAAATGAGAGGTAATTTATTTAGGCAGAAATAATCGGAAAACAATTTATACTTTTAAATATTGAACTGTAAAAATGTTTATGCTTAGAGTGATTTTGATGACCTTGTATGGAAAGCACAGTAAGTTAAAAATGCTGATAAAGCATGTAGTCATAAAAAGAAAGCATGAAAATAATGTTGGAGTAAATGAGAAAGTGCCACTTGCTGCAACTTTTGATGCCATGTTAAGTTGCGACCTGTAGCTAAGGAAGTACACACACCTTATAGGAAGTGCAAAAAGGATTTCATGAGACTGATTCCTGGGGTGAGAGATCTGACTTGGAATGAGAGGCTGATGAAAGTAGGATTAAGATGTCTGTCATTTAGAAGCGTAAAATGTGATTTCTTTTGTTAAATGGTTTTATGCCCACATCCATGATTTATTTTCAAGAAAGTTGAGTCAAGGAGAAAACAAAGCCAAGAACAGCAAACTGCAGGTTCCACACGCCAGTATCAGTGACCACCTATCAAATTAATGGGTTGCTTCTGTCTGAGTGTTTAATAAAGAACTCACTGATCAACTCAATGTGTAATCTGATCTCCAAAATTTATGAATCCCCTTACAGTTTGGAATTTCGACATTACCATCAACTAACCTCCCCCTCTCAGAACACTCATGTGAACCTAACAGATTGTTCCTGGTATTGGTTGTGGGATGCTGTGTTTTCTAACAGACGAAATCTTATCCCAGCAAACAGTCAGTCAAACAGCCTGCCCATGGTATTCACACGTAAGGTCTAAAGAGGTAGGAGCAGAAATAGACGATCGGGCCTGTTCTGCCATTCAGTGTGATTATGGCTGGTTCGATAATCCTCAACCCCATTTCCTGTATTTCCCCATAACCCTGGATTTCCAAACACATCTGAAGATGGATTTGTCATGATAAATAATCATGTCTGGACATGTACCAGAAGCAATTTTGTTTGGGCAAATCCTTCCAAGCAAAGAAGACTGTGTCACTGCAATGTGGGCTACTGACAATGTCTGGACATGCATCAGGAGCCATTTTAGCTGATTTGTATATGCAATCCTCACTTTCTCCCCTATAGAACGTGGTCACATTGAAACATGCAAATGTCATGGTCAGCTTGAAGATATTTCCTCAGAATTGTCCATGATCCATGTGGATAGATGTATTTCTTTCTCTTGGAGTGAGAGAGTCAATTTTAAATAATCCAGTATGGAGCTTTTCTGATGTAGCAGGAAAGGTTAGCTTATTTTAATGCTCTTACCTGGTAAATTACGAAAAGTCTGCATGCACACACAAAACTATCTTTCAATGCAAATACATATCTGTAAATATAAATTATTTATATTTATTTGTACAATTTATACATTTATACAGCTCCATCTCTACTGGGATGCAGGTCTGTTTATCAAGGTGAAGATGTAAAATTGTTGGAAGTGAAGTCTTATCTCAGCAACTGTGATGATTTTCCAACATCTGCAGTTTTTTTCTCTCTAACTGTGATGTTTTCCTCAGCTGATCTGTTCTTTATGAACAGAATGAGTCTGCGGAGAGACTCTTGCACAGAACTGGAACAGGAAAGGCTGAGGCACTTGGGGCTGTTCTCATTGGAGAAGAGAAGGTTTAGGGGAGATCTGATAGAAGTGTATAAGATGATTAGGGGTTTAGATAGGGTAGATACTAAGAACCTTTTACAGCTAATGGAGTCAGGTGTTACTAGGGGACATAGCTTTAAATTAAGGGGTGGTAGGTATAGGACAGATGTTAGGGGTAGATTCTTCACACAGCGGGTTGTGAGTTCATGGAATACCCTGCCCGTATCAGTGGTGAACTCTCCTTCTTTATGGTCATTTAAGCGGGCATTGGATAGGCATTTGGAAGTTATTGGGCTAGTATAGGTTAGGTAGGATTCGGTCGGCGCAACATCGAGGGCCGAAGGGCCTGTACTGCGCTGTATCCTTCTATGTTCTAACTGTTGGTGTAGACTTTGCCAGCCTATTTGATGACAGCCGGCTTGTTGGCCCTGGTCGCCTTGTCGTCGTGTTTTACTTTCAGAGAGAATCTGTCAGCTTGTCACAATTTGGTATATTATAAATGAGAGAAAGAATGGTCCTTGTATCCTGAGACTTAGTAACAGATGCCAAATTTTGAACAAATTAAAGCATTGTGGTAATTTTACTTCACAGTTTGAAGTGTTGTCTTTTCACCTTTTAAAGCTTTTTGAGAGTTGCATTGAAGGAACAGAAATGAATGCAATTAGGTTTAAATGTCACATGTACTCAAGTTACAAAAGAACATGAGTACAGTGAAATGTGTACAACGCCACCCCAGCACACAGTGGCATCTTAGGTCAAACATACCTAGGTACGTATCTTAGTTACTAAAAAGCGGAGAAAATAAAGAAAAGATGTTACACTGCATTACAGATATACATAGTACATGTATAGGAAAATGAGAAATAAAGCTAAAAAGATAGACATTACAGTCTGACTGGGCTCCACACTTTCCCATCTAGAAGCCATCTTCACTCTGAGCCCTCTGGTCGCGGTACCCACTCCACTCTGGGCCCGTTGGCCATCGTACCCACTCCACTCAGGGCTCACTGGCCACTGTACCCACTCTACTCTGGGCCCACTGGCCATCGTACCCACTCCACTTAGGGCCCACTGGCCGTCGTATCTACTCCGCTCTGGGTCCGCTGGCTGCCATACCCATTCCACTCTGGGCCCGCTGGCCACTGTACCCACTCTACTCTGGGCCCGCTGGCCACCGTACCCACTCCACTTAGGGCCCACTGGCCACCTTACCCACTCCACTCAGGGCCCGCTGGCCGTCATATCTACTCCACTCTGGGTCCGCTGGCTGCCATACCCATTCCACTCTGGACTCGCTGGCCACTCTACCCATTCCACTCTGGGATTGTTAACCATCGTCTCTGCTCCGAGCTGCTGTCCATTCCCATTCAGGGCTTGCTGGCCACCTCTGCTCTGCTCCAGGCATGCTGGCTGCTGTTCCTGCTCTGGGTCGCTGACCATTCCAACTTCGGGGTCTGTGGGCCACCGTCTCTGCTCAGCTCCAGCACACTGCTCACTCCTACTCCAGCCAATGGCAACCGTCTCCACTCAGCTTCAGGTCACTGGCCACCCCCATTATGCTCTGCACTGTTGACCACCCATTCTCCACTTCAGGCCACTGACCATGGTCCCCAGCCAATTCCATGTCCCTGACAACAGTCCCCATCCTATTCTGCACAACTTATCAAGTCCCTACTCCACTCTGTGTCACTGACCACTGTCACTGCTTCATCTTAGGCTACTGACCACCATTCCCGCTCTGCTCCGGGCTTCTAGCCACTTTCCCTGCTGTGATCCAACCCATTTACCATGGTTCCCAATCTACTTCTGGTTGCTCACCACTATACCTGGTCCACTCTGGGTCACTGACAGAACCGGAAAAAGACAAAAGGGAAAAAAGCATGTGAGAAAAAAATTGAGTAAAAGTACAAAAGGAGCATCCTACACCACCGCCATCTTCGAGTCCTTTGAAGTGCAATATCAGACAGTGAAATATATTTACATTTGTGGCAGCAAAAATTGTACAAAACTTCAGAGCAACTGCACGTGTTTGGACAACGTATTATAGGAAGGATGTGGAAGCATTGGAATGGCTGCAGAGCAGATTTATCAGTTGCCTGGAATGGAGTGAAGGTCTTATGAGGAAAGGCTGAGGGATTTAAGGCTCTTTTTGCTAGCGAGAAGAAGATTAAGAGGTGATTTAACAGAAGCATATAAACGAACAGAGGTTGAGGTCGGGGGACAGTGAGGGCCTTTCTCCCCAGATGTTGATGGCTAGCATGAGGAGTCATGACTTTAAATTGAGGGGTAATAAATTTAGGAGAGATGTCAGAGGTAGGTTCTTCACTCAGAGAAGGGCGTGGAAATCCCTGCCTGCAACAGTACTGGACTCACCAACATAAGGGGCATTTAAATTATCAGTGGATAAGCATATGGATGATAATGGAATAGTGTAGGTTAGGTAGGATTTCGATTGGTTTCACAGGTTGGTGCAACATCGAGGACCGACGGCTCTGTACTGCACTGTAATGTTCTATCTTCTATCTTCTATGTTCCATAGCTGTCTTTCATGTCTGGGAATGTCTTCTGTTGTTACCCAAAGACGTAATGGAGTGTGTGAATCCACAATTCCTGCTGACTGTTCTCGACGCCATGTTTAAAGTCAGTCTCTTGTTTTCACGAAGGTAACCTTTGGAAATAGTTTTTTTCAAAAACCATAACACTATTACAACAACACTGACATGACATATTATTCAATAAGATTTGATAGCATTATGCTGAGAAATTGTTCACCCCAGCTGGAGAGTATGGCATGGGAAAAGCACAGCCGGTCATTGGGAAGGGCTTTTGCCTGAAATATTGATTCTCCTGCTCCTCAGATGCTGCCTGATTTGCTGTGCTTTTCCAGCACCACACACTTCGACTCTGATCTCCAGCATCTGCAGTCTTCACACCCCACCCAGCTGTAGAGTCTGGAACAAGAAACTGTATGTTAGACAGAATAATGAGCAAAGATTGAAATGTGTACATCAATATACCATCCTCATATTGAATAGAGCAAGCTGGTATTAAATAACGTATTGCTTCATTCACCATGAATGGTGCTGTGGGACACTATGATAATGTTCACTATGAACGTTCAGCAGGTGTATTATGAGGTAATTTATGGCAATAGATGGAAGAAGCTAAGGCTTGTTTCCACTGGATTTTAGAATCTTTTTCCCAGGGTTGAAATGTCTAATACTAGGGGTCATGCATTTTAGGTGGAGGGGTCAAGTTCAAAGGAGATGACGTTTCCACAGAGAGTGGTAGGACTCTGGAACATGCTGCCAGGGGTGGTGGAGAGGCAGGTATGATAGTGCATTTAAGGCACTTTTAGACATGCACATGGATATGCAAGGAAGGATATGGACCAAGGGCAAGCAGAAGGCATTAGTTTAATTTGGCATCATGTTTGAAATAACATCCAGTGCTGTACTGTTCTTTGTCCTGTGTACTGGGAGCGAAAGGTGACTTGATTGAAGTTTATAATGTCCTGAAAAATCTTGACAAGGTGGATGTAGAAAGCATGTTTTGTGGATCAGTTCAGAGCAGAGGGCCACTGTTCTATAATAAAGGGTCTCTCTTTAAGAATAGAGATGAGGAAAATATTTTCACAAAAGGTATTGTGCAACTTTAACACTCAGCTTCAGAAAGCTGTAGAAGTGGGATCATTCACTATTTTAAAAATAGAGATGGATAGATACTTGGTAAGTAGGGGGTGAAGGAGTAGTGGGTGCAGATGAGAACATTGGATTCGAATAAAAACAACCATTATCTTCGCATATGGTGGCGCTGGCT
The DNA here is from genome assembly GCF_020745735.1 of Hemiscyllium ocellatum. Lineage (NCBI taxonomy): Eukaryota > Metazoa > Chordata > Chondrichthyes > Orectolobiformes > Hemiscylliidae > Hemiscyllium > Hemiscyllium ocellatum. The sequence continues at coordinate 75,463,116 of NC_083417.1, forward strand.
CAATGTGCTGAATAGCCTACTTATAATTCATATGTCTTCATATTCTCAGTGAATAATGCAGCTGAGCACCCATTATCCAGGCAGTAATCTTTACGCTATGTGAAAGAATGTGTGTATGTGTGTGGGTAAGCATGCTCAAGTAGGTGCATGAGTGAGATGGCTATCGGTCTGTGAGAGGGTGTGTGCATGGGTGGGAGTGTGGGCGGTGCATGTGTGTGCATATGAGAGAGGGTCTCTGTGTGTGAGAGTATGTAGGAGTGTGTGTGTTGTGTGTGAGAGAGTGTATAGTGTAGAGTGTTTACTGAGTAAAACCTTAGAGTCTTTACTGGGTAACAAGGATGATCTGATATTAATGTGTCTTGTGAATATGGCACTACCTTAGCATAGAATACACAGTCAGAAAGCTATACCTGCTCAGAGAATTTGACAGAGTGCATCACTGGTATCCTGCAGCAATACTTCCACTGTGTGGGTCTTTCGGAAGGAACCTAGCAGTATTCAGGAGAGTGTCCATTGAGGTTTGGGATGGCCTTTCTTCCCTATTCACTTGAAGGGCATGGGTGCCACTGGCTGACTAACGTTATGGCCCGTCCTTAGTTGCTTTTGAGAAGGTGATAGTGCGATGCCTTCTTGAACTGCTGCAGTCAACAGATCAATGGACACTCCGCGACAATAAGCAGGCTGGACTGTTCACTCGCAGTTGGAGAAAGCTTTAGCGGTCTGGAACATTCGGCTTCGGACCTTCGGGTGACTATCCTCCAAGGCGGACTTCGGGAGAAGAAATAACGCAAAGTGGCCGAGCAGAAGCTGATAGCCAATTTCGGTAGTCCTGGGGATGGCCTCATCTGGGGACTTGGGTTCATGTCACACCACAAGTGACCCACTACACTATACACTCTCTCACACACAAGACACACACTCCGACATACTCACACACACAGAGACCCTCTATTATACACACGTTCTCTCTCATATGCACACGCATGCACTGCCCATACTCACACCCATGCATGCACCCTCTCACAGACCTATAGCCATCACACTCATACACCTACTTGAGCAAGATTACCCACACACATACACACACTCTTTCACGTGCACTCTCACCCACATGCACACACTCGCTCTGTCTCTCCTGAACGCACACACGTGAATTTTGGGGTGAATTTGTATTTGTAGAATCACATTTTATTTTGCTCATAATCTGCATAATTCCGTTAAGATTCTGTAAGTCCCACTTCAGAAACAGAACCAGTCTGACTCAACATGGGGACACAGATAGATTGCAACCTTACACTTTTCATGCATTGTCTGAGCTGAGGTGATAACTATTGTTAGGAAAACAAAAACTATCCTGAGAATGTAACTGAAATGGAGTCCTGGGATTTACATATTAAACAACCAAATCTAGCATGCCCATACTAATAGATGAAAGACTTAATCTAAGTTTGTTTAAAATATCATTACACTATAAGCCTTTTGCTATACATTATGTCTCTTATAGTCTTATACTCCACAACCACCTGATGAAGGAGCAATGTTGTGAAAGCCAGTGCTTCTGAATCAACCTGTTAGACTATAACCTGCTGTTTCTAACTCTTTCCACCCTAGTCCAACACCGGCACCTCCACACCATGTTGCAGTCCAGGTAGACCCATACAATAGCAGAATCCTTAGGAGTAATGAAAGGCAGTATGATCTGGGAATGCAGGTCCACAGACCACTGAAGTGGCAGTCCATGTAGATATGGTGGTATAAAAGGTCTATGACATGCTTGCCTTCATTAGAAGGGGAATTCAGTATAAAGATAGACAAGTTATGCTGCAGCTTTATGGAATTTTAGTGAGACCAAACTTGGCATATAGTTCTGGTCACCACACTACCGGAAGAATGTGGATGCTTTGGAGAGGGTACAGTAAAGATTTGCCAGGATGCTGGAGCTGAAAATGTGTTGCTGGAAAAGCGCAGCAAGTCAGGCAGCATCCAAGGAGCAGGAGAGTCGACGTTTCGGGCATGAGCCCTTCTTCAGGAGCCCTCCTTTACCAGGATGTTGCCTGGTATGTGGAACTTTAGCTATGAAGAAAGGTTGGATAGACTGGCTTTGTTTTCACTGGAGCATTGGAGTTGAGGAGCGACCTGATAAACGTTTATAAGATTTTGAACCGAATGGATAGATTGGAAAAGTGTGCTCTTGTGACAGTCAGGCTGTGCAACATGCAGTCGGTTTGTGCCCAGGGTGGAGGGGTCAATTATATGGGGATATAGATTCAATGTGCAAGGGGTATGTTTAAAAGAGATGTGAGTGGCACATTTTTCACACAAGCATTGGTGAGTGCCTGGAACGCGATGCCAGAGGAGGTGGTGGAATTAGCCATAACATTCAAGAACTGCCTGAATGAACACGTGAATAGGAAGCGAATAGAGGGAAGTGGGCTTGTAAGTGAACTCAGTTTGAATATGGAAGAGCAAAATGTGTCGGTGTAGGCTTACAAGGTAAAAGGGCCTGTTTCTGTGCTGTATTGTTCTTCATACTTTGTCCTTAGGGAGGGAATTCTGGAATTTTAACCCAGCAACAGTGAAGGGCAATTGATTTATTTCTGAGTCAGGATGGTGAGTAACTTGGAGAGGAACCTGCAGGTGGCTGGGTTCCTCTGTATCTGGTGCCCTTGTCTTTCTGGATGGAAGTGGTTGTGGCTTTGGAAGATGCTACCTAAAGGTCTTTGGCAAATTTCTATATATATCGTGTAGATAGTACACACTGCTGCGACTGAGCATTGGAGGTGGAAGGGATGGATATTTGTGGATGTGTTGTCAATAGAGCAGGCTGCTTTGTCCTGGATGATGTCAAGTATCTTGGGGGTTGTTGGTGTTGCACCCATCCAGGCAAGTGGACATAATTCCTGAGTTGTGCCATAGAAGATGTTGGATAGGGAGTCAGGAGGTGAGTTACTTCCTATGATATTCCTATCCTTCTGTTGACACTGCATGACTATGGTGAGACCAGTTGAGTTTCAAATCAATGGTAAGCCCCAGGGTGTTGATGGAGGGGGAAGCATGCTTGGCCAATTTTCCACATTGTTGAGCAGATGCCAGTGTTGTAGCTGTCCTAGGAACGCTTGGCGAAGACTGCCTTAATTTCTGGAGAACCGGCTACATGTTGCACAGTCTAACTATCACATGAGCACAGTCTTTTCCACCTATGGTGACTAGCAGAAGGAGGAAATACAGAATGAGAAGGAATAGTAGGGAGAGGAGGAGGTGAAAGAAAAGAGGAAGAGAAAAAACACACAACACATTTTCAGCCAACCCGACCTTGAAGGACGGATTGTAAACCAATAAACACAATCCCAATGTCACATTCACAAATCTTCCATAGCTTTCCTGGGTTGTGTTGCTGACCATCACAGTATCTTCTAGGTTATAATGCTAAACAGAAAAGCAACATAAGAATTGCAAACCAAACTTACAGAGCAGAGGAAGAAACATTCCATGCAAACGTTAAATATCACAGTGGTGCCTTTGGCATCTGACTTCCATGTCTTTTTTGTCTGTTATAGTGTTCATCTGCAGTTATTTGGTCTCCCAGCTTTAGGAAGGGTATCATCATGCTGGAGAGGGATCATGAAAGGTTCACCAGGGTGCTTCTGGGAATGGAAGGTTTGAGGTCTAGGGAGCGGCTGGATAGGCTGAGACTTTTTTCACTGGAGCATAGGAGGGCGTGGAGTGATCTTATTTAAGTTTTTAAAATCATGAGGGGTACTGATGAGGTGAATAGCAGGTATCTTTTCCCAATGATGGGGTATTTCAAGACTAGTTGCATAATTTTAAGATGATAGGAGAAAGATTTAAACAGGACGAGACGGGCAACATTTTTACACAGACAGTGGTTTGCATGTGGAATGGACCTCCAGAGGAAGTGATGATTGTGGCTACAATTACAAGGTTTAAAAGACAATATTATGTTCGTATGGACTGGTTGGACCGTGCTGTATGAGTCTATGACTTCCAGTACCTGCTGCATGAGCAATGGAAATTTGCTGACTTTCTGTGTCAGATGGCCGCTGCTGTTCATGGAGAATGACTAAACAGCCATGAGACCACAAGGTAGGACTTGCTGCTTCACCTTATTTGCTGCGGTTGAGGCTGGTTGACATAAAAAGCCACTGAAGTTGTGGCACTGTGAGGGATTACACACAGTAATACTGAGAAAGGTTCTTTGTGCTGTGCTGTCACTTCTTTCAAAAAGTACCTTAACAATCATAGTGATTACTTGGAGGGCTGTGACACCCAGCACACCACTTTGAGCAGTCATAAAAAAAAGTAGTCTAAGCTTTGGACGACTGCATTTAACATTATATGATCCAGCAAGCCACTCAGATGTTCCAATCACTGCAAAGTCTGAAAGAAATGAAACGAGATGGATCTGCAAGTATTCCTCAGTTAGTGTCTTCAGCCCAACCACCTTCAGCTGCTTCATCAATGAGCTTCACTCCATCATAAGCTCAGAAGTGGGATGTTCACCACTGACTGCACAATGTTCAGCAACATTCACAACTCCTCAGATACTGAAGCAGCCTATGTTCAATGGCAACAAGATCTGGATAATATCCAGGCTTGGGTTGACAAGTGGCAAGTGATATTCTTACCATGCAATTGCCAAGCAATTGCCATCACCAATAAGAGACAATCTAACCACTACCCATTGACAATTAACAGTGTTACCAATACTGTAACCTCTACTGTCAAAATCCTGGGAATTGCCATTGACCAGAAACTCAACTGGATTTACCACATAAACACAGTGGCTCTAAGAGCAGGTCGGAGTCTAGGAATGCTGGGCCAAAGAACCCGCCTCTTAACTCCCAAAAGCCTGCCCATCACCTACAACACACAAGTCAGCTCCATAAATACTCAAGAAGCTTGACACCATCCAGGACAAAGCAGCCCCTGCCTCATTGGCACATCATCCACAAGCATCCACTCCCTGCACCACTGACGGGTTGAAGCAACAATGAGTATTATCTATACGATGCACTGCAGAAATTCACCAAAGATTCACAGACAGCATCTATCTAATCCATAATCACTCCCACTTGATTTGAATCATGTATTACCATGCCTATTCAATATAAAATAAAAAGTGTGTACAGTAACCATGCTTGGCACCATCCACATTAACTTCAACTAAAATTAAAACATAGAACACAGAGCATTACAGTACAATATGTGCATTTCGGTCCTCCATCTTGCACCTACCTGTGGAACCAATCTGAAGTCTATCTATCCCACACTATTGTATTTTCATTCATATATTTATCCAATGACCATTTAAATGCCCTTAGTCTTGACAAGTCTACTGTAGTTGCCAGCAATGCATTCCACAACCCTACTAATCATTGAGTAAAGAAATTACTTCTGAGATCTGTCCTATATCTATCACCCCTCAATTTAAATCTATGCCCCCTCATGCTAGCCATCACCATCCGAGGAAAAAGGCTCTCACTGTCCATCCTATCTAACTCTCTGATTTTCTTATATGTCTTAATTAAGTCACCATTCAACCTTCTTCTCTCTAAGGAAAACAGCCACAAGTTTCTCAGCCTTTCTTTGTAAGATTTTCTATCCATACCAGAAAACAGCCTAGTAAATCTCCTCTGCACTCTTTCCAAAGCTTCCACATGGTTCTTGTAATGCAGTGTCCAGAACCGTACACAATAGTCCAAGTGCAGCCATACCAGAGTTTCGAAAAGCTGCAGCATGACTTCATGGTTCTGAAACTCAATACCTCGGTTCAATCCCTCGTCCTCCGTAACAACCCTATCAACCTGGATGGCAACTTTCAGGGACCGATGTACATGGACACAGAGATCTCTATGCTATTCTACACTAGCAAGAATCTTACCAGTGGTCCAGTACTCTTTATTCCAGTTACTCCTTCCAAAGTAAATCACATCACACTTTTCCACATTAAACTCCATTGCTACCACTCAGTCCAGCTCTGCATGTCCCTCTGTAAACTGCAACATCCTTCAGAACTATCCACAATTCCGCCGACCATATCATCAGCGAATTTACTCACCATACTTGTATGCCCTCAGCTAGGTCATCTGTGAAAGTGACAAACAGCACTGGCCCCAAAACAGATCCTTGCTGTCCACTGCTCATAACTGAGCACCAGGATGAACATATCCCATCAACCTCCACTCTCTGCCTTCGTTCAGCGAGCCAACATCTGCTAAAGAACTGCTAAATCAACCTCAATCCTATGCCTCAGGATTTTGTGCAATAGTCTACCATGGGGAACCTTACCAAATGCTTTACTAAAACCCATATCCTTCACATCAACCACTTTACCCTCATTCATCTGTTTGATCACCATCTCAAAGAACTCAATAAGGTTTGTGATGCACGACCTAACCTTCACAAAACCGTGCTGACTATCCCTAATCAACTTATTCCTCTCCAGATGGTTAAAAATCCTATCTCTTAAAACACTTTACCCACAACCGGTGTGACACTCACTGGTCGATAATTATCAGGGTTGACAGTACTCCCTTTCTTGAACAAGGGACAACTTTTGCTATTCCCCAGTCTTCTGGCACTATTCCTGTAGAAAGTGATGACATAAAGATCAGAGCCAAAGACTCTGCCATCTCCTCCCAGGCTTCCAAGAGAATCCAAGGATAAATCCCATCCAGCCCAGGGGACTTAGCAATTTTCTCACTCTCCAGAATTGCTAACACCTCCTCCTTGTGAACCTCAGTCCCATCTAGTGTAGCAGCCTGTATCTCAGTATTCTCTTCCAAAATGTTGTCTTTCTCTACTGTGATGACTGAGGAAAAATATTCATTTAATGTAAGGAAAGATAACCTAAAGAGAGTCCAATTTTCCTTCTTTTCTGCTAGTACAGCTCCAGGCTACACCAGCTAACACCACGCTGCCACCAGAGTCCCTCTCTAGGCCATGCCAACCACACCGTGCCACTGCCACAGTCTAGCTCTGGGCTTCACCATCCCATGCCATGATGGTTCCCCAGAGTCACACTCCGTGCTTCACCAGTCCACACCATGCCGGCGCCAGGGACCTTCCCCATGCAGACGCAAGAGTCCTGCTCCAGGCTTCACAGGCTCACAGAATCTGGAGATCACACTCCCTCTGACGATGGCACCACTGCACTGGAACCCATCGAAGCCTCCTTCCTACAGAAGAACTGTCTTTATCAGCTACGTTTGAGCAAATGCAAAATAAAACAGAGAGAGAAAAAGAAAAAGCAAATGGAGCGGAACAAGCCCGGACACTAGAGCCGGGCACTGCCTATTCCACTGCCACCATTTACCAGGGAAATCTAGAACAACAAGGGCATCAAATACATGGGAACACTACTATATTCAATTTCCCCTCCAAGCCACTCACCATCCCAACTAGGAAATATACCGCCATTCCTTCACCATTGCCAGGTCAACATCCTGAATTCCTTCTCTCAGGGCATTGTGGGTCAACCGACAGCAGCGGGTCTGCAGCTGTTCACTATCACCTTCTCAAGGGCAACTAGGGACGGGCAATAAACGCTGGCTAGCCAGCTATGTTCCCATCCCACAAATGAATAAACAAAAGTGCCAGAAACTTTTACACCTGAGAAAGGGACTCCTACAGGAGATTAATTTGATGAAAATAAATCACAATAACAGACCATTCAACAGCATTCACAACCATGGTGATACTGAAGCAGTGTTCTTATCGAGCAAGTCATTCAGGCTGAGACTAAGAAGTTTAGATCAGAGTGGTGCTAGAAAAGCACAGCGGGTCAGGCAGCATCCGGGGAGCAGAAAAGTCGACGTTTCGGGGAGAAGCCCTTCATTTGCTTCTCGGATGCTGCCTGATCTGCTGTGTTTTTCCAGCACCATTCGGATCTAAATTCTGGCTTCCAGCATCTGCAGTACTCACTTTTGCCATAGACTAAGACGTGATAAGTAATATTTATACCACATAATGACCATCTTCAAAGAAAATCCAACCTTCCATAGACGTGCAAAACATTTAGTCTTAGTTTATGCCTCATATCAACAAATAAGTTTCCTTTGATCAAAGAATGAGCTGGAGCAGTCGTATAAATACTTTGCCTTCAAAAGTAGTTCAGAGACTAGGACTTCTCCTGTCAGTAAACCACCTGCTGAATCCACAAAGACTGTCCACTGTCTACAAGGTAAAAGTCAGGAAGGTAATGGGAGAATGTCTGCTTGCCTGGATGAGTGTAGCTCCAACGAGAAGCTTAACACAACACAAAACAGCAATCTTAATCAGCATCCTATCCACCAATGCCACAATTCACTCCCACCACTGATGCATTTACACCTAGTATGTACTTTATATTATACGTTGCACTGCAACAACTCACAAAACCTCCTTGAACAGAACTTATCCAATCAACAAGATTTGCCAGATCGAAGGACAAGGACAGCAGATGTATTGGAACACCACTTACCTGCAGGTTCTTCTCAAAATCACACACCACTCTGATTTAAAACTACATTCACATTTCTTTAATGCTGCTGGTTCAAAATTCTAGAATACCCTTCCTGACAGCATTCTGGGTAGCTTGACATCCCAAGGAAGTACAAGTGTTTAACTCACCCCCACTTTCTCGGGGACAATTCGAGATCAGCAACAGATGTTGGTATTACCAGTAAAGCTAAATCCGATTAGAATCTCTCGTTTGAAAACAGGCTCTTCGACTCAACAAGTCCACACTGCCCTTCTCAAGAGCCACTGCTGTTTGTCATTTTTATAAATTACCTATGTGAGGGCGTAGAAGGATGAGTTAGTAAATTTTTGGATGGTACTAAGGTCAGTAGAGTTGTGGATAGTGCAGAAGGATGTTGCAGGTTACAGAGGGACAGAGATGAACTGCAGAGCTGGGATGAGAGGTGGCAAATGGAGTTTATTGTGGAAAAATATGAAGTGATCTACTTTGGAAGGAATAACAGGAATGCAGAGTACTGGGCTAATGGTAAGATTCTCGGCAGTTTGGATGAGCAGAGAGATCTTGGTGTAAATGTACATAGATCCATGAACGTTGCCACCCAGATTGATAGGGATGCTAAGAAGGCATCCAGTGTGTTATTGGTAGAGGGATTGAGTTTCAGAGCCACAAGATCATGCTGAGCTGTACAAAACACTGGTGCGGCCGCACTTGAAATATTGCATCCAGTTCTGGTTACTGCATTATAGGAAGGATGTGGAAATTTGGAAAGGGCTCAGAGGAGATTTACTCGGATGCTGCTTTGTATCGAGAGATCTTATAAGGACAGGCTGGGGGACTTGAGGCTGTTTCCATTAGAGAGAAGAAGGTTGAGAGGTGACTTAATTGAGACATATAAGTAATCAGAGGGTTGGATCGGGTGGACAGTGAGAGCTGTTTTTCCTCAGATGGCGCTAACTGGCACAAGGGGACATAGCTGTAAACTGAGGGGTGACAGATATAGGATTGATGTCAGAGGTAGTTTCTTTACTTAGAGAGTAGTAGGGGTGTGGAACACGCTGCCTGCAACAGTCGTAGACTCGCCACATTAAAGGGCATTTAAATGGTCATTGGATATACATATGGATGAAATGTAATAGTGTAGGATAGATAGACTTCAGATTGGTTTCACAGGTTGGCGCAACATCGAGGACCGAAGGGACTCTACTGGGTTGTAGCTTTCTATGTTTTATGATTATTTTTTCATATTGCCCGATCTCAGTGGGGTTCTGGGGCTCAATGTCAGAGAGGACAGAAGATCCAGAATTCCTTGTCGTAACTTATTATGATTTACAAAACAAAAACCCTCTCTGTGTCATCATTTACAATTGTGATAGCCCCTCTTCAGTCAGCACAGAAATGGTGATTTAATAACTGTGTTTCTAAATTAGCTTGTTGTGCATAATTTCCACCAAACTGCTGGCATGGCTCTTAAAATTCCTAAATCTATGCTGTTTTCTATTTTCACTTTCTAAACGGTTTCTTAATCTCCTAATCTGCGTTTTGCATTCGTCCTCATTCCTTAATTTACCAAGAGCATTGATACTTTTGGAGCTTTAGAATTTTTGTCTTCACTTGCAGTCAATATGATGCATATTTCAAAATCCCCAAGTGATTTATATTCATGGAAGGATGAAACTAGAATACTTGCAAGAATTCCATATTAAGAAGTATAGTATTTGCAGATGAAGTCAATCAAAAGCAACAGGAAAGATTATATTTCATAAGAAGAGATGGCTGTTTACCGATAACATTAATAAACAATTCAAGAAACAGTTTGTAAAGAGCGTGATTTGGAATGTTGCTTTGTATACTTGGAAAACTGAGACTCTAAAAAAGAAAGGCGAACCACTTATTAACTAGCTTTGAATTATGAGGTCACAGGAGGATGGAAAGAATCAATTGGACAAAAAAAGGCTAACATTGATGAAGTGATGTGAAGAGTGAAATAAGAAAGAAATTTGTGAACATAATTAGCAGCCAACAAAGAATCTGCTGAGGGCTCATTTTAACAGGAAGTGGACTTGAGAATTATCTTCTGGAGGAAGGAGTTCAAGGAAAGCAGAGGAAGAGGAAGAAAGAGAATATTAATGGTGGATAACATGAAAACTGCAGGAAGTCATTGGCGAATCAAATGATTGATGAAGGATAGGAACATTCCTGTCAACCAAAATCTTGCTTTCAGCAGAGTCCATATGATGATGGTAATTCCACATACAGTCACATTTATGATTATTTCCAGTGCCCTTCTTCCACAAGAGGTCAGTTCTCATCATTTTTGACAGCAACTAATTAGTGACTACCTCTGACATCAGTCCTATATCTGTCACCCCTCAGTTTACACCAATTATGTTCTCCTCTGGTCTGTATTCATTAAGGCTATAATTAACATTCTAATGAAAAAAGGAATAAAATTGTAAAGTCACCATTGTTTATGTTATATTAAGTCAGGAAACACATATTTATCTTCTGTTTGCTTCAGTCCTAGTAATTTTGTCTGTTTAATGGTCAGATGTTTCATTCTGAATTTCAGTTTATTTGGCAGAATGTTTGGTCTGTTAATCTGACTGGATGATATTGAGGATGTGAAGGACACAGCCAGTGTATCTCATCCATTAGCCGCATGGTGGTAGCAGAGGCTAGTATGATGAGAGTTTTACTTGCTGCTTGAAACTGTAGACTCTGTTCAGGATTAGAGTTGGTCAGTCAAAACTGAAACAGAAGCTTCCAGTCTCCAGATATTTATACATTGGGTGTACCTTTGTGGAAGATTTGTAAATGAGACCCTTTGCAGGTTTACACTTCCTATAGGCATTTGCTCTGCATGCGGCATCCTTCAAAAGAGCCCTTAACTCTGTGTTACAGCAACGCACTTCAGAAGGTCCTGACTCACTTACCTTGGCAGAAGGATTAAATCCAGTTTTTCAATAACTATATCACGGCCTTCCAAATCTTCCAATTGATCTCTGACCCTTCTACTGACCTGAACTCACAATGTTATATAGACTCCCCGCCCCATTCCCCTGTCGCACCAATGACTTATTCCAACTCCCATTAGTCTCTCTGTCCTGACTAGACAAACACCTGGTTGACTCATTCACCATGCTGACTCTCGACTGACTAATGTTCCCATACCCCCGACCCAGCGGTCACTGTAGCCACTTTACACACCTACCTGCTGCTCTCCCCTCTCAGCTACATGTCAACGCAGCCCTGCCTTGCTTAAAATTCTTTAATTCATTCATGGGACCTGGCCAGCTGTACCTGCGCCAGCATTTATTGCCAACTCCTAAATGACATTGAGCAGGGCCTGTGATAACCTAGTGGTATGGTATTATTCATTGCACTGTTATTCCAGGACCCCAGTTATAGTACTCTGGGACCAGGTTCAAATCCCATGATGAAATTTGAATTATTTAAGAATCTGGGATGAAGAGTCTAATGATGACTGTGAACCCATTGTTGAGTGTCATAAAAACCCATCTGGCACACTCATGCCTTTTATGAGAGGAAACTGTTACCCTTACCTGGTCTGGCCTTTCATTGATTTCAGACCCACAGTAATGTGGTTGACTCTTAACTGCCCTCTGGGCGATTAGTGATGAATGGCAAATGCTGACCGAGCCAGCCATTCCCTCATCCTGTGAATTACCAAACAAAAAGGTAACAGTGAGCTGTCTTCTTGAACTTTTGTCATCCCCACATTTTGAGTGCGTCCACAATTCTGTTAGGCTGGGAGTTCCAGGCTTACGATCAAGTAACACTGAAGAAAAGACAATATAAGTTCATGTTGAATAGCTTGCAGGGGAATGTGAAGCTGGTTGTGTTCCCACCTATCTGCTGCCCTTGTCCTTCTAAATGATAGTTTTTAGTGGTCTGGAAGGTGCTGTCTAAGAAGTCCTATTGAATTTCTAAGCGGTGTCAAATGTTTAATGCGGAGAAGTTTGAGGTGATTCATTTTGGAAGGAATAGCAGGCATACAGAGTACTGAGCTAATGGTAAGGATCTTGGAAGTGCAGATGAGCAGAGGTATGTCAGCGACCATGTGCATAGAACCCTGAAAATTTCCACCTAGGTTGTTAGGATTGTTGAGAAGGAACACAGTGTGTTAACTTTTATTTGTAGAGGGAATGCTTTTGAGAGCCATGAGGGCATGTTGCAGTTGTACAAAACTCTGGTGTGGTCGCACTTGGAGTATTGCGCACATTTTTGGCCACTGCATTATATGAAGCATGTGGAAGGAATTGGAAAGGGTGCAGAGGATATTTACCAGGATGTTGCCTTTTATAGAGAGAAGGTCTCATGAGGAAAGGTTGAGGGACTTGAGGCTGTTTTCATTAGAGAGAAGAAAGTTAAGAGATGACTTCATAAAGACATACAGGATGATCAGAGGATTCGTTAGGGTGGATAGTGAGAGCCTTTTTCCTCTCATGGCGATGGCTAGCACAAGGGTTCATAGCTTTAAGTTGAGGGGTGATACATAGAGAAAGATGCCAGAAGTAGGTTCTTTATTCAGAGAGTAAGAACGGCATGGACTGCTCTGCCCGCAACAAGAGTAGACTCACCAACTTTAAGGGCATTGAAATGGTCATTAGAAAATCTTATGGATGATAATGGAATAGTTTTGATTGGATTGGCTTCAGATTGGTTTCACAGATTAGCGCAATATCAAGGCTGGAGGGCCTGTACCGTGCTGTAATGTTCTATGTTTTATGATGTGCATCTTGTATGTGGTGCATATTGCTGCTAATGTGAATCAGTGGTGCAGAGAGTAAATGTTGTGGATGTGGTGCCAATCAAGCGGTTTGCTTTGTCCTGGAAGGTGTTAGCATCTTGAGTGTTGCTGGGGCTGCACTAATACAAGCAAGTGGAGTGCATTTCATCATACTCCTGAATTTTGCCTTGTCAATAATGGAAAGGATTTTGGGAATCTGGGATTGATTACTTGTTGCAGTTTGCCTAGCTCTGAACTGTTCTAGTAGTCACTGCATTTATAAGCCCAGTCGATATAAGTTTCTGGCCAATGGCAACCCCCTAGATGTAGATAGTGGGGTGGGGATGTGATGCTATCAAATGTCAAGGGGTGATAGTAAGATCCTGTCTTCTTGCAATGATCAATACGTGATGCTTGTGTGGTACAACTATCTATTGTCACTTGTCAGCGCAAGCCTGGATACTGTCCAGGTTGTGCTGCGTTTAGGCATGGACTGTCTGATAGTCTGAGGTGTCATGAATGTGTCTGAATATTGTGTAATCATCCATGATGCTGTGGATCTCTGAAGCAAACTAAGATGGATCATCAACTCAACAATTCTGGCTGAAGGTCATTGCAAATGGTTCAGCTTTGCCTTTCACACTGATATGCTGGGATTCAGAAATCATGGAGGATATTTGTGGAACATCCTCCTCCCGTGAATTGTGTAATTGTCTACCACCATTCCTGACTGAATGTGACAGGACTGCAGAGTTTACATCTAATGTATTGATTGTGGAATCACTGAGCTTCTTATTCTGTTTGGTATAAAAACAGCCATATATTTTAGTTTCACCAGGTTGTTACCTCATTTCTAGATATGTTTAGTGTTGTTCCTGGCACGACTTCCTGCACACATCATTGAACCTTACAGAAATATCCTCTGTCAGTCACTTCTGAAAGAGGCTTGGGTCCTTAAAAGTTTGGAGCTGGAAATGTGTTGCTGGTTAAAGCACAGCAGGTCAGGCAGCATCCAAGGAACAGGAAATTCGACGTTTCGGGCAAAAGCTTTTGCCCGAAACATCGAATTTCCTGTTCCTTGGATTCTGCCTGACCTGCTGTGCTTTAACCAGCAACACATTTTCAGCTCTGATCTCCAGCATCTGCAGACCTCACTTTTTACTCGAAGTCGTTAAAACTTTTGTTACTTCAGTATGACAATAAATTCTCTAAATTCAGTGACGTGGGATGTCTTCCAAGAATGCTATCCACTCTGCTCCGTATGACGATTGCTGTTCTCCAGTATTTAAGACAGACTCTGCTTTGAAGATTGTGCCCAAAAGAGTCATAGGAAACTAACTAAGGAATTTTCATCTGATTTTGGTTTGAAATTCGGCAGTTCTCAGATAACGTGCATTCTGGCAGCATGATGTGCTCATAACGTCGCAGATGAATAAAGGAATGAGAGTTTTGGGAACACTCCCCTTTGTTAGCTGAGATTCCAGCTGAGATCAGTTTGCGTGGTTCATTCTGTGCATGCGCATCTCGTCCACATCCCGCCCCTCCGCCCTCAGACCCCACCCCTCCAACCGTAACAAGGACAGAACGCCCCTGATGCTCACCTTCCACCCGACCAACATTCGCATAAACCAAATCGTCCACCAACATTTCCGAACCACCTCCAAAAAGTCCCCACCACCAGGGATATATTTCCCTCCCCACCCCTTTCCACCTTCCGCAAAGACCGTTCCCTCCATGACTACCTGGTCAGGTCCACGCCTCCCTACAGCCCACCCTCCAATCCTGGCACTTTCCCCTGCCACCGCAGAAACTGCAAAACCTGCGCCAACACCTCGTCCATCACCTCCATCCAAGGCCCTAAAGGAGCCTTCCACATCCATCAAAGTTTTACCTGCACATCCACTAATATCATTTTTTTTATCCGTTGCAACCGATGCGGCCTCCTCAACATTGGGGGCATTGGACGCCTCCTAGCAGAGCGTTTTAGGGAACATCTCCGGAACACCCGCAACAATCAACCACAGCACCCTGTGACCCAACATTTCAACTCCTCCTCCCACTCTGCCGAGGACATGGAGATCCTGGGCCTCCTTCATCGCCGCTCAGTCACCACCAGTCGCCTGGAGGAAGAACGCCTCATCTTCCACCTTGGAACACTTCAACCTCAGGGCATCAATGTGGACTTCAACAGTTTCCTCATTTCCCCTTCCGCCACCTCACCATAGTCCCAAACTATCTGCTCAGCACTGTCCCCATGGCTTGTCCTACCTGCCTATCTTCTTTTCCACATATCCACTCCACCCTCCTCCCTGACCTATCACCTTCATCCATCATCCACTCACCTTGAGTATTTTTGTGAGAGAGGTACATTGAGCAGCTTCCTGTGAAAGTACTCATGCTACTTTCACCCCACCCCACCCTCCTATAGCTGATCTCTCTAAGCTTCAGGCTCTCTGCCTTTATTCTGGGCTTTTGCCCGAAACATCGATTTTGCTGTTCCTGGGATGCTGCCTGAACTGCTGTTCTCCTCCAGCACCACTAATCCAAAATCCAATCTGTGCATGCGCCAATGTCTGCGATGAATGCTTCATGCCATTCTGCACATGTGCCACTGCCAACTGCCGATAGAGCAGCTTTCTGTGAGAGCTACTGTACAACGAGTAGGTTCTGAGAGAGGTACATTGAGCAGCTTCCTGTGAAAGGTACAATACTCTTAAATTGACCCTTCTTTTGAAAAGATGGAGAAGCAAGGTGACAAGAATGTTCACAAGAAGCGCCCTAGTGATAACATTGTGTAAATGAAAGGCTGCAACGCTGGAAGAGAAGCTAGACATTATAAAACGTTTTGAGTGTAAGGAGAGAATCTGTGGTATAGTTCGATTAACTGTTCGGGAGTTAGGGAGTCTACCTTACACATCGTGTTTCCCTCTGTTCCTGCATTAACAATGGTTCATAATATATTGTGTTAAATTTACTTTTGCTTTGTGGTTGAATATGATTTAGCTGACCTTCACTCAGCTGTGCTATACTTTGTGTTAGATGTTTGGGTGATTGTTGAGCGATGGTGAGTGAGTTTTTTTTTTGCTGGTCTGCCCTGAACCCATTTTTCCCATAGGCCCCATTATTTCTAATAATCGATTTCCTATGAAATAATGTTTTGCTCAAATGCAACCACAGCGCTATGTGAGAACAATCTGCAGTGACTCTGAGCCAGATTAGAAGACTTGAACCTCAAAAATGTGACAGATAGAAGGAGAACATTCAACCTGTCGCTCAAATGTAAAGTGCCATTGTGGATCAGTTTGTATAAACAGACAGCTTTTCATTTCTGCTTATGTTGATGAGAAGCTGATCTACCTGATTGACAGTCGAGTTGAGCAAATACCCCAAGTACGACGGGCGAATAGTTTGAGTTTTTTTTTAACTCACTCATTGGACATGGGCGCCACTGGGTCATTCACCTGTGCCTGCCTGAATGCCTGGAGATACTGGACGAATTCACAAGGAATAACGTTTGCTGAATATTTACCTGCACGTTCCATTGGACTGAATGTAATATCTGATCACAATGCCTGCAGTTGTTGCCAAGTCAGGCATAGACAGGAGAGATCGAGTGAATCCTTAGAAAAGTATAAAGGCAGCAGGAGTGTAATTAAGAGGGAAATCAGGAGGGCAAAAAAGGGACATGAGATAGTTTTAACAAATGGGGTTAAGGAGAATCCAGAGATTTAATAAGTTCATTAAGGCCGAAAGAGAAACTAGGGAAAGAATAAGGTCACTCAAAGATCAGCAAGGCAGCCTATGTGTGGAGCTGCAGGAGTTGGGGTAGATACTAAGTGAATATTTTGCTGTGTTTACTGTGGAGAAGGATATTGAAGGTATAGAATGTGCGGAAATAGATGGTGACATCTTGAAAAATGTCCATATCACAGAAGAAGGAGTGCTGGATAAGGTAAAATGCATGAAGATGGATAATTCCTCAGGACCTGTTCAGGTGTGCCCTAGAATTCTGTAGGACGCCATGGAAGTAATTGCTGGGCCATTTGTTGAGATATTTAGATCATCGATAGTCAAAGGTGAGGTGCTGGAAGACTGGAGATTGGATAACATGGTCCTATTATTAAAGAAAAATGGTAAGGTCACGCCAGGGAGCTATAGACCAGTAAGCTTGACATCGGCAGTGGGTAAATTGTTGGAGGGAATCCTGAGGGACAGGATGTACATGTATTTGGAAAGGCAAGGACTGATTACGGATAGTCAACATGGCTTTTTGCGCGGAAAATCATGTCTCACAAACTTGATTGAGTTTTCTGATGAAGGAACAAAGAGATTTGATGAGGGAAGAGCAGTGGACATGATCTATATGGCGTTCTGTAAGGTATTCGACAAAGTTATCCATAGGAGACTGGTTAGCAAGGTTAGCTCATATGGAATACAGGAAGAACTTGCCATTTGGATACAGAACTAGCTTGAAGGGAAAAGACAAAGGGCGCTGGTGATGGAGTCTCGCCTTTCAGACTTGAGGCCTGTAGCCAGTAGTGTACCACAAGGATGGGTGCTAAGTCCATTGCTTTTTGCTATTTATATCAATGATTTGAATGTGATCATAGGAGGTACAATTAGTAAATTTGCAGATGACACCAAAATTGGAGGTGCAGTCGATAGCAAAATAGTCTATCTCAGAGTACAATGTGATCTTGCTCAGATGGGCCATTGGGCTGGGGAGTGGCAGAACTAATTTAATTTAGATAAATGTGGGGTGCTGCCTTTTGGAAAGGCAAATCTTAGCAGAATTTGCATACTTAATGGTAAGGTTCTGGGGAGTGTTGCTGATCAAAGACACTTTGGAGTACAGATTCATTATTCCTTGAAAGTAAACTCACAGGTAAATAGGATAGTGAAGAAGACATTTGGTATGCATTCCCTGATTGGTCAGAGCATTGAGTATAGGAGTTGGGAGGTCATGTTGCGGCTGTACAGGACATTGGTTAATCCATTTGTGAAATTTTGTGTGCAGTTCTGACATCTGCTCAGAAGTATGGTGTTTAACTTGAAAGTGTCCAGAAAAGATTTACAAAAATGTTGCCAAGGTTGGAGGGTTTGAGCTATAGGGAGAGGCTGTACAGTCTGGAGCTGTTTTACCTGGAGCATTGAAGGCTGAGAGGTGACCTTATGGAGGTTTATAAGTTTATGAGATGCATGGATAGGGCAAATAGACAAGGTCTGTTACCTGGGGTGTAGGAGTCCAGAACTAGAGGGCATAGGTTTCGGGCGAGACAGAAAATTTTAAAACGGACCTAAGGGACAACGTTTGACACAAAAGGTGATGTGTGCATGGAATGAGTTGACAGGAAGTGGTGGAGACGAATGCAATTACAAACTTACATGCGTTATGAATAGGAAGGGTTTATGGGGATATAGGCCAAGTGCTGGAAAACGGGACTAGATTAATTTAGCCTGGTAAACATGGACGAATTGGACTAAAGAATCTGTTTCCGTGCTTTACGTCGCTATGACTCTATTCACAGCAGCAGCTAGCCAAGACTCACATCCCTTCCAGACAAGAAGCATCAATTTTGAAAAGTGTTCTCCTTCGCCTCATGTTGCTTACCTTAAAAATTAGCAAACTTCCTGAGAAAATAGCCCATGGCCCATGGTTGAATGATTTTTCCGGAAATGTTCTCATCCACGCTGTTCCAGAAAAGGACGCAGTTCTGTTGGGCAGTGATAGCAGGTGTAAACCGTCTCACCTTATTGAGGATACCTTGACAGAGATCACAGCAGATGTTATCAGCCATGTGGTCCACAGTCAGAACTGGGCCAAGAGCCAATTTCCTTTGCTCCATTTTAGTTAGTGACGCAGTGGTATTTCAACCAAGTGCCAATCATTGTATAAGATTTTATAACTATGGCAGCACAATTGCTCAGTGGTTAGCACTATTGCCTCACAGTGGTAAGGACCTGGGTTTGATTCCAGTCTCGGGTGACTGCTGTGTGGAGTTTGCATGTTCTCCCTGTGTCTGTCTGTGTTTCCACTCGGTGCTTCAGTTTCCTTACACAATCCAAAGGTGAGCAGGTGAGGTGGATGGACGTTGCTAAATTCCCCATTGCATCCAGGGATGTGCAGGTCAGGTAAATTAGCAAAGGGAAATGCAGTGTCAGAGGGTTGGCTAGGTGTGTTTTGATGCTCTTTCGATGGTTAGTAGGGACTAAATGGGTTGAATGGCCTGCTTCTTCACTATGATTCTATAGCACTATAGAAGTTGGGAGATACATCGGTGGGAATTTGTATTCTACAAACTTCAAGAGAGAAATGAAATGAGGCCTGAAGAAGTGGGATCTAGTTTAAGGAGATAAACTTGTGCCAGTTGCAAAAGAGAAATGTTCTTCGACCACCAACAGGGAGGGCCATTAGCAGCATGGAACAAATTCAGCTGCTCAATGTGAATATGCTCAAAACCTTTCCCCACCTAGAAAATAAAATAATGCGTAGTCCTGGAGAATTGGTGTGGCTGGCTGCAGGAGTCCCAAATAGTGAAAGAATAACTCCTGCAGAGGAGATGGAGTTTGAAATGGCTAGCATACACTGAGGTAAGGCACCCGAGACCAGATGTATTGAGCACCTGAATACAGGAGACACTTGTAATGCAACAATCTGCATTATGTCGAGACTGTGGTGCTGGAAAATCACAGCAGGCCAGCCAGCATCCGAGGAGCAAGAGAATTAACGTTTTGGGCATAAGGCGTTCATCAGGTGTGAGTTTTGTGAGCCAAGGGGGTAGAGAGATAAATGGGAAGGGTCTGGGGTTGGGGGGAATGTAGTTGAGAGTACGGTAGGTAGATGAAGGTGCGTTTAATGGAGATAGATCAGAGAGGAGGGTGGAGCGGATAGGTGGGAAGGAAGATGGACAGGTCGGACAGGTTATGAGTCTAGCTGTGTCATAGATATGCGTCAATGACTGACAAAGGCCATAAGTGAAGGAGCAGACAACCAGAGGATTATTGAGGCAGACTCTTTGCTAAGTCCTATCAGGAGAAAAAGCTTGTGATTGTGGCTACAAGCAACCTGCTGGAGATGCAGGCTGAGGAAGTTTCAAGATCCCAAGGAATAGAAACAAGGAGAGATCAACTGCACTATCGAGCGTCCCCTGTCATTCAGAACCATTCTAGTTGATCTTAGGCTTCAACTCCACTTTCCTGCCCATTCATCATATCCCTGGATTTCTGGAGAAATCAAAAGTCTATCTACTTCAGCATTAAATCTATTCAATGATGGAGGGCCCACAAACCCTCGTGGCAGAGTAGTTGAAAGTTGCAGTATCCTGTTGTTGTGGTTCTGCTCGCCGAGCAGTATCCATTGAGCAAAATAATTCATCTTCATTTCAGTCCAAAATGATTGCCCCTTTGTCCTGAGAGTATGTCCCCAGTTCCTCAGCAGGGGGAAACATGTGACAGATTCCTCGAGGACGTTTGCAACTGTGTGTCGATGATTGAGGAGTCGATCAAAGCCGTGAGTCGTCCCTATCTCAGACATGTGAGCAGATGACTTCCTGTATGAAGAGGTTAATGACTGTCATGGAGTGCTGAGTCCCACACAACACACTGTGGCTGCTAGATATACAGTATTCCTAAACATTCCATTGACCGACCACGAGACTCCACATAACTGGATAAACATGTGTGTGATTGCTTTTCAGATATCCAAGTAACATGGGGCTGTGAACAGGAGAATGAGAGACCTTCATCATCTCAGACGCTCTCTTCATTCTCTGCAGTAAAATCTACTTTAAGCCTAAAGAAATCCAGTTTATCTTTCCTCTAAAAATTGTGATAAGTCCTGACTTTTCATTAATAACAGATTTGTATGCTAACTGTCCATAATTTATCTGTTTTGTTAAAAAATTAGTGTCCAATTTTTATAAATTATAATTCTTTTTAAGTCGAGAAATGTGGTGTGTGCATTCTGTCAGCCTGGAACTGAAAGGATATTGTGAAACTTGAAAGGATTCAGAAAAGATTTACAGTATTGTTGCCAAGGTTGGAGGGGTTGAGCTACAGGGAGAGGGTGAATAGGCTGGGACTATTTTCCCTGGAGCGTCGGAGGCTGAGGAGTAAGTTTATTTATGTTTCTAAAATCATAGGGGCATGGATAGGATAAACAGACAAAGTCTTTTCCCTGGGGTGGGGAAATCCAGAATAGAGCGCATAGGTTCAGGGTGAGAGGGGAAAGATATAAAAGGGACCTAATGGGCAACACTTTCAGGCAGAGGGTGGTGGGTGCGTAGAGTGAGCTGCCAGAGGAAGTGGTGTAAGCTGGTACGATTACAGCATTTAAAAGGCATGTGGATTGGTCTATGAATAGGAAGGATTTAGAGAGATATGGGCCAAGTGTTGGCAAATAGGAAGAGATTAGGTTAGGATATCTGATCAGCATGGACGTTGAGTTGGACCGAAGGGCCTGTTTCTGTGCTGCACATCTCTATGACTCTGTGATTGCTGAATTGGGTACAGACATTTAGTTCTTTGGGATGATGACGGTCTCGTGGATTGTCTGCAGTATTTGAGAGGTGGAGGTTTAAAAGTTTCTTCAAATTTAATGTTAGTTCATGGGAGTGGTATCTTGCCAACATACCAGCCCCACAACTCGCAGCACCACCGTGAATGGTCATCAATCCTGAGAAGGTGTACTCTTAACAGAACCTACTTACAGTAGTTTCAATCTACTCAAGATGGACACACAGAGCCGTGAAGAAGGTGGTTCTTGAATCTGTCTGTGCTTTCTTCTAGAGACAAGAAGAGAGTATGCTTTTGATAGCATCATTCATAAGGTGATGATTCTGGTAAAGTCCTTCAAGAAGGTAGCTAGCAGAAAAGATAAAAGTGAACCTGTAGAGAGTTTGATGAGATCACACACAAGATATTTTGTAAAACATTAGGGTTCGTTTCTTTGGGATAACATAGTATACTGAGATATATTGAGATTTGGATCATGGAAAGAAAATAAAGAATGCAAACGCAGAAATGAGGCCCAGAAATTCGGAAGGTAGCTGAAACTTGAAGATTACATGACTCCAACAACCTACTGAAAAATGTTCTCTTTGGTCAGATATTTCATAGGATTCTGACTCACTTATGCTAATTAGTTTTCGAGTAAAAAATGAGGTCTGCAGATGCTGGAGATCACAGCGGAAAATGTCTTGCTGGTTAAAGCACAGCAGGTCAGGCAGCATCTCAGGCATAGGAAATTCGACGTTTCGAGCATAAGCCCTTCTTCAGGAATGGGGAGAGTTTGCCAAGCAGGCTAAGATAAGAGTTATGGAGGAGGGACTTGGGGGAGTGGCGATGGAGCTGAAGAGTTTCTGTGCAGAGGAGATGACCTGGGGGGTGCAGTGAGAGAGAGACTCACTGAAATCCTTGTAGAGGGAGGAAGAGAGCTTCTTCAAGGAAGGCATCCTTGCAAGAGGATTCGCAGTAGGTTAAAATCTTCGAGTAAAAAATGAGGTCTGCAGATGCTGGAGATCACAGCTGAAAATGTCTTGCTGGTTAAAGCACACCAGGTCAGGCAGCATCTCAGGAATAGGAAATTCGACGTTTCGAGCATAAGCCCTTCTTCAGGAATGGGGAGAGTTTGTCAAGCAGGCTAAGATAAGAGGTAGGGAGGAGGGACTTGGGGGAGGGGCGATGGAGCTGAAGAGTTTCTGTGCAGAGGAGATGACCTGGGGGGTGCAGTGAGAGAGAGACTCACTGAAATCCTAGTAGAGGGAGGAAGAGAGCTTCTTCAAGGAAGGCATCCTTGCAAGAGGATTCGCAGTAGGTTAAAATCTTCGAGTAAAAAATGAGGTCTGCAGATGCTGGAGATCACAGCTGAAAATGTCTTGCTGGTTAAAGCACAGCAGGTCAGGCAGCATCTCAGGAATAGGAAATTCGACGTTTCGAGCATAAGCCCCTCTTCAGGAATGGGGAGAGTTTGACAAGCAGGCTAAGATAAGAGGTAGGGAGGAGGGACTTGGGGGAGGGGCGATGGAGCTGAAGAGTTTCTGTGCAGAGGAGATGACCTGGGGGGTGCAGTGAGAGAGAGACTCACTGAAATCCTTGTAGAGGGAGGAAGAGTCGAATGCAGACCTCATTTTTTGCTCGAAGATTTTAACCTACTGCGAATCCTCTTGCAAGGATGCCTTCCTTGAAGAAGCTCTCTTCCTCCCTCTACAAGGATTTCAGTGAGTCTCTCTCTCACTGCACCCCCCAGGTCATCTCCTCTGCACAGAAACTCTTCAGCTCCATCGCCCCTCCCCCAAGTCCCTCCTCCATACCTCTTATCTTAGCCTGCTTGGCAAACTCTCCCCATTCCTGAAGAAGGGCTTATGCTCGAAACGTCGAATTTCCTATTCCTGAGATGCTGCCTGACCTGCTGTGCTTTAACCAGCAAGACATTGTCAGCTATGCCTATTAGTTACCAAGAAATGGTTGGATGATTAATAACTCACTCAGGTTGCTGGTTAATTATTAAATTTACCCACGAGTCATTGCTATGACAATGAGGGCCTTTTTGATCAGATAGCAATGGCTAGTTAGAGGGGAAATAGCTTTTATATTGAGGCATTAAAGATATAGGACAGATGTCAGAGGTAGTTTCTTTACTCAGAGAGTAGTGGGAGTGTGGAATGCATTGCCTGCAACAGTAGTAGACTCACCAACTTTAAGGGAATTTAAATAATATTTGGATAGACATATGGACGAGAATAGAATAGTGTAAGTTAGATGGGCTTCAGATTGGTTCCATAGGTCGTTCCTACATTGAGGGCCGAACAGCCTGTAATGCGCTGTAATGTTCTATGCTCATTGTATGATCATCGCTACTTAGGGGTATAGTCCATTAGAAGTAAGTAATATTAATAATTAATACTCATTGCACAGTTCCAGACCTTGCATAGCCTGTTCCATGTTTGGCTGCAGATCATGCTGTTCTGAGAATCCTTTCCAAGAACCCACTTCTTCTACAGCAGTCTTTGAATATTACTTTCATCTCCATAATCTGTTGTACCCTGTGCCAGTTTGCATGTAGCTCCCATGATCATGCAGACTTTATGAAGCTTACAGTTCTGCTGCTTAATTTATTATTATTATTAATTAATGAGATGTAGATCATGGAATCCCAAAGTGGAAACAAATGATTTGGTCCAACAAGTCCACACTGACCCTCAGAATAGTAACCCACCCAGACCCATTTCCCCATACCCATTACTCGAGAGGAAATAATCCAAGCCTATCTTGTCTCTGCTTATAGTTCAATTTTTCCATTACAGGCAACATCCCTGGTACACCCAGGATGTAACCCAGCATTAGTTGCCCATGTCTTGTTGCCCTTGATAAGATGATGGTGAACTGCCTTCTTGAACTCTTACATTCCATTGGTTTTAGGTAGACCCAAGAGTGACAGTGAAGGGATGGCAATATATTTCCAAGTCAGGACAGGGAGTGCCTTGGAGAGCCACATCCAGGTGCTGGTACACCCATGTATCTTGAGCCCTTTTTCTTTTCGATTGGAGAGATCGTGGCTTTGGATGGTGCTATCTAAGGAATCTTGATGAATTACTACATGGTATCTTGTAGATGGTAAATGTTGCTTCGAGTGATTATGGAAGGATTTACAGTTTGCAGAAGTGGTGCTGCTTCTTGATGTCAAGCTTATTGAGTATTATTAGAGAGTGGCATGGTGGCACAGTGGTTAGTACTGCTGCTTCCCAGCAGCAGGGGCCCAGGTTCAATTCTAGCTTCGGGTGACAGTCTGTATGGAGATTGCGCATTCTCCCTGTGTCTGTGTAGGTTCCCTTCAGGTGCTTTGGTTTCCTCTCACAGTCCGAAGATGTGCAGGTTAGGTCAACTGGCCTGCTAAATTGCCCATAGAGTTCAGGGATGTGCAGGTTAGGGGCATTAGTCAGGGGTAAATATCAGGTAGGGGGAATGGTTCCAGGTGGGTTACTCTTCTGAGGGGTGGTGTGGACAAGTTGGGCCAACGGTCCTATTTCCACCCTGTAGGGATTTCAATTCTAAAGCTGCACTCATCGAGGTAGGAGGTAAATTGTGCCTTCCAGATGATGGAAACTATTTAGAGCCAAAAGATAAGTTACTTATTGCAGGATTCCTATTTGCATGGTGAGTCCAGTTTGGTTTCCTGCAACTCATAGCTGGTAATATTATTGAACATCAAGATGTGATTGTTAGTTTCTCTCTTTTTGGAATTGGTCATTGCCAAGCAGTTGTCGTTATTGGAATATGCATAAAACAAACTGAATGCTTCATGCTGGTATTTATTAAATGGTGACAAGCTCCTTATAATGATTGTGCATTATCCCATTTATGGTCCTGCATATGCTTTTGACTGCAACATAGGCCAAAAAGACTGAGGCTTCCTCAGCCAGTGCAAGTTCTTCTCCTACCCAAATGAGACGTGCCAGACCGGGCGCTGAGCAAGCAGCACAGCCATCCTGCCTTGAGCTCTTTGCTGCTGAGAATGCTGTCAAACTCCTCTACTATTCTCACTCTGACTCTACCACTTTCCTCCCCTTCAGGAATGGCTTCCTGTAACATATGCCAGGATCATTTCATTCTCCTTTGCAGCCGTCACTCTCATCTAAACAAGTGGAAAAAACCTCTAACCAGTGGCTGATGGAAAAATCCTTGGACTTGTGCTCTTTCACATGTACTTGCCTCACTTGCACTCACAAACTGCTGATATTGAACACTGATCAAATCAGGCGACAGAATCCCCTGAGGAATGGTTACCTCTTGGTGATCAGAATCCAGTAACTTTGACCCCTTCCTTGGTGCTTTACAGCCTGCAGCTCATAAAATCTCTGACAAAGCTCCTCGAACTTTGAACATTTTCTGCGAACTCATAGAATCATAGAGTCATAGAAATGTATAGCATGGAAACAGACCTTTCAGTCCAACCCGTCCATGCCGTCCAGATATCCCAACCCAATCTAGTCCCACCTGCCAGCACCTGGCCCATATCCCTCCAAACCCTTCCTATTCATGTACCCATCAAATACCTCTTAATTTCACTTTTGATCATTTTCCCAAATGCACTTCGATGTCCAGCGATATACTAATTCAAACATCAAAGGCAGTAACTTTGCAGGTTCTGTCTCGCTGTCCTGCAATGACGTCACCAAGAGGTTCCTTTGTCTGTTCTTCTGCCCTTTAAAACTCCTGTCCTTCTGACGTTTTTCCCCAAAGTCCCAAAACAATGCAACAGGATATGGAACATATAATTGCTTCTTCTGCAAATCGAGGAAATCACACCCAGCACCTAAAATACCTCAAAAAAGGAACAGCTGTTACGGCCAGAAATTTCTCCGATCCTCCATCTTGGATTACCGTGAATCCTCAGTGATGGATTACTTATTAATTTTCTTAATTATATCATTTTAAAGTAAATACTTCTTTACTTTGTTTTGTTCTTTACTTTGTTTGAATACTGTACTGAATATTGTGCTAACCTTGCCACAAGTTACGATACTCTATTAACATTTAGGAATAATATTAGTTGGTTACTTATCCAACACTCAACAAATAACTAACTTCTCATGTAGCAGAATATGAATTAATTCCCGAGGTTGCAAATGTTTCCGAAAATTAAAAAATAGAAGTAACAGATTTCCTCTTTCCCTTCTCCCCCAACCTCCCTTAATCACTAATCTCTGTGGTACTATTAAGAAACACTAAAATGCTATGTCACCCTAGGTTGGCGACGTTTATGCAATAGGGCATGATGGCTCAGTGGTTAGCGCTGCTATCTTGCAGAACCAAGGATCTGGATTTGATGCCAGCCTCAGGGGAGTTTACATATTCTCAAATGCCAGTTGGCTTTCTTCTGGGCACTCTAGCTTCCTCCCACAGACCAATGATGTGCAGGTTAGGTAGATTGGCCATGCTAAATTGCCCATAGTGTGCAGGCTAAGTGGATTTTCCATGGGAAATGCAGGGATACGTTAAGATGCTCTTTGGAGAATTGATAGGGGCTGAATTGCTTGCTTCTATACACTTCAAATTCTATGATCTATTCTATAAATATATGAATAGAGAGCAGAAATCATGAATTGTGTTTCGCCTGGAGGCCCAATGAAGATGTTACCTTATAGGGTGACGAAACGTCTGGAAATGAACCTTCCAGCTCAGCGAGCAAACCTACATCCAACACCTCAGGCTAAGAGAAAAGAATGCAGAATATTGTGTTACGGCTCCAGAGAGGATGCAGAGAATGACCATTCTAATACATAACATACAACATAGAACATTACAGCGCAGTGCAGCGTCTTCAGCCCATAATATTGTGTCAAGCATTAATCTTAATCTAAGATCAACCTAACTTACGCATCCCTCAATTTACTGCTGTCCATATGCTTGTCCAGCAGTCTCTTAAATGTCCCCAGTGTCTCTGATTTTACTACCACTGCAGGCAGTGCATACCACGCACCCACCCCTCTCTGCATAAAGAAATTACGTCTGGCAGCTCCCCGATACCTTCTTCCAATCACCTTAAAATTATGGCCTCTCGTGATAGCTATTTCTGCCCTGAGAACAAGTCTCTGGTTATCTGTCTATGCCTCTCATTACCATGTACAGCTCTGTCAAGTCTCTTATTTTCCTTCAGTGTGAAATGCCCTAACTCACACAATCTCACTTCATAAGACAAGCCCCTGAATCCAGGCAGCATCGTATTAAATCTCATCTTCACCCTCACTGAATCAACCAGAACTGAACATAATATTCTGAGTGTGGTCTAACCAGGGTTTTATAAACCTGCAGTAAAACCTCAAGGCTCTTAAACTCAAGCCCTCAGTTAATGAAAGCCATCATATACCTTCTTAACAACCCTATCAGCTTGGCTGGCAACTTCGAAGGATTGATGTATGTGGACCACAAGTTCCTTCTGTTCCTCCACACTGTCAAGATCCTACATTTAACCCCCTCTTGCATTCAAATTTGACTTTCCAAAATGAATCACTTTACATATATCCATGTTGAACTCCATCTTTCACTTCTCAGCCAGCTCTGCATCCTGTCAATGTCTTGTTGCGGCCTGTAACAGCCCTTAACACCATCTACAACACAACCAACCTTTGTGTCATCGGTAAATTTAATAACCCACCCTTCCACTTCATCATCCATGTCATTTATAAAATCTACAAAGAACAGAGGCCCAAGAACACATCCCTGTGGGACACCACTGCTCACTGACTTCCAGGCAGAACACTTTCAATATGTTACCACTCGCTGTCATCTTTTGACCAGCCAATTCTGCATCCAGACACTCAAATTTCCCTGTATTCCATAACACCCAAATGTCTAAATGAGCTAGCATGAGGAACCTTATCAAATGCCTTACCGAAATCCATTTTCACCACATCTACTGCTCGGCCTTTGTTAACTTGTCTCATCACATCCTCAAAGAACTCAATAAGGCTTGTGAGGCATGACTTGCCTCACAAAATGTTACACTTAAAAATGTAACATTTGACTGTGAAACAAATACCTGAGCTGAATTGTTGTGTACCATAATAATTCAAGTTTATCCAATCAGTTTAAATTATGCCTTAATAAACTAAAACCCGATTGAATTTGAATTTTACTGTTTTGGCGACTTCAAATCAAAGAGGCGATCTGACGTTTAGGAGTATAAAAATCATGGTTTGGCACAGAGAGGCAAAGAGCATTAATATGGACAGCCGGCAGACCCTCTCTCTGAAAGGTACTTTCATCTATGATAGGGTTGTGAAACAGAAGACCAAAGAAAAGTAAACAAGAAGATTAAATTGGATTAGATTCCCTACAGTGTGGATACAAAGTAGTTACCACTGATGGGCTGGTTTTGAAACTTAATTTTTTTGTAAATCTTAATCGGCTATTTCATGGGATCAGTATAATGGTGTAGAGTGGGAGGGTACAGTGTAGGAAGTTGTTATTTAATGTTCTCTTTTCTTGTAGTTAAAGAATAAATTATTAAGTTTTCTTTAAATAGAGGAATTTGGGTAGTACTTTGTCTCTCATCCTTTAACAGATTATCAGGCAAGGTGAGTTTTTCTGTGTGTATTGTTTAAATTAGCAGGTGTTTACCCTGCGTCTTAACACTGACTATCTTTACTTAAAATATGTTTTTCCAAATAAATCCTACCTCTCAAAATCTTTTCCAGTACCTTACTTACCACAGACCAAAGACCAACTGGTCTGTAATTCCCAGGAATTTGCCAATTCTCTTTCTTAAACAGTGGAACAACATTTTTCTCCCTCCAATCAGCCAGAACTAGTCCCGTGGAGAGTGAGGATGCAAAGATCATTGCCAGAAAAGCGTGAATCCAATTCCTCACTTCCCGTAGTGACCTTGGCCCAACCCTGAGGATTCATCTGTCTTGAAGCTTCTCAGAATTTCCAGCACATCCACTTTGTAACATCAGTCTGTACAAGCCTATTAACCTGGTCCAAGGTGTTCTCACTATCAACAGAGTTCCTCTTTCTTGTGAATACTGAAGCAACCTCCACCATGACTGATTGGCCCTACTCTTACTCAGAGCAATTATCTTATTCCTCCAAGTTAAGTGCAGAATACCTTTGGCTTTACCCTAATATTTCCTGCCATGGCTTTTTTGTACCCCCTCCTAGCTGTCCACAGTTCATTTTGAGTTCTTTCTTTGATAACCTGTAAAGGTATCTAGGAATCATCTCAAGCTGTGCCAGATCCTTGCTTTCTTCTTCCTCCTGATGAGCCCTCTTGTGCTCTTGTCCTCCAGGGCTCCTTCACCATACCATTTCTTGCCTGTTCTTGCCAGTAGGAGAAAGTTAATCATCACTTGCAACAAGTCCCCCTTAAATAGCCTCCACATTTCTGTTGTGAATTTCCTAGAGAACAATTATTCCCAACTTATGCTCCACAGCATCTGTCTAATAGCAGTATGATTTCCCCTCCCCCAATTAAATACCTTCCCATACTGTCTGTTCCTGTCCCTGTCAGCAACATGCTCCCCCTCCGAGACATCTGACACCTAGCCCGGCTACAACCAAATCAAATATGGCCTCCCAATAGATCTATCTACAAACTGAGTCAAATCTTTTCGTGGACACACCTGACAAAGTCAGCTCAATGCAGATCTTTTGCACAGGAAAGTTCTAATCAACATTGGGGAAGTTGAAGTCACCCATAACAACAACTCTTTTACATCGGCACATTTCCAATATCTGTTGTCCAATCTGTTCTTCTATCTCTCTGCTGCTATTGGGGGGTCGATGGAAAATACCCAGTAAAGTGACTGCTCCTTTCTGTTATTGACTTCCAACCACATTGACTCAGCAGACTCAACAACCTCCTTTTCTGCAGCTGTGATGCATTCTCTAATTAGCAATACTACTCCCTCTACTCTTTGAGCCCCTTCACTTTTCATTTTAAACGATCTAAACCCTGCAACATCCAGTAACGATTCCTGCCCCTGTGAAATCTATGTCTCTGTATGGCCACAACATCGAAATTCCAAGTACTGATCCATGCTCTAAGTTCATTACTCTTATTCCTGATACTCCTTGCATTGAAACCGACACATTTTCACCCATCCCCTTGCCCTATCAACTATGCATCCTTCCTGTCAGACTTTCTGCATTCTATTTCTGCCCATTCAACATCTACCCTTAATCTGATCTGTAGCTCCACTTTCACTTCCCCCACCAAACCCACACCCCGCACCCCCCACCCCACGCCAAACAAGCTTAAAATCTCCCAAAGTGCTCCAGCAGATCTCCCGCCATGGACATTGATGCCCCTCCAGTCGAAGTGCAACCGCCCTTCATGTACAGGCCCCGCCTTCTCCAGAAGGTAATCTAATGGCCTGCGTATGTGAAGCCCTCCCTCCCACATTCTCCCTGTAGACACACATTTAGCTGCGCTCAATCCCTGTTCCTCGCCTCAATTTCATGTGTCTCCAGTAATCCTGAGATTACTACTCTGCTCGTCCTGCTTTTTAGTTTCCATCCTCACTCCCTGAGATCCTCATCCCTGTCCCTGGCTATGGCATTGATGTCAATGTGCATTCTGACTTCTGGCTGCTCACCCTCCCCCTTCAGATCAGTACATACGCAGTGTTAATTTTCTTTAAAAATTGATTTTTAGATCGTTAACCTCTCCCATACTATTCATTAAAATTAAATGGAAGAAAATCCCCCAAAAAGCTGGAAAATACCTTCCAATTAGTCAGTCCAGCTAGTCCCAGATCCTGTGCAGTAAAATACGTACGTTGTTACATCCCAACCAGAGGTAAAAGAAAACGGTAAAAGACCAAGATTAGCTTTGGAGAAAAACCTTATTTGGAATTCCTCGCGGATTCTCTTCAGCATTCATGCTCATCTTGTCTATTTGTCCATACAGATGAGGCATTCTTCCATCAGGCGCCTATACCTCATCCCCCACCCCACCCCCACATTAATTCAAGGCCGCAAACGAGCCTTCTTAACCATCAATGTTTCACCTGCACTTCCACACATGCCATTTATTGTATCTGTTGCTCCCAATGTGGTCTACTTTACATTGGACAGACCAGATCCCTTCTCACTGAGCACCTGAGACAACATCTCTGGGACAGCCGCACCAAACAACACCACTGCACTGTGGGCAAACATTTCAACTCCACCTCCCACAGTGTTGAGGACATGCAGGCCCTGGGCCTCCTCCATCGCCATTTCCTCACCATCCGACGCCTGCAGGAAGAGCATCTTATCTTCCGCCTTGGGACCCTGCAACCCCATGGTATCCATGTAAATTCCACCAGTTTCCTTATTTACCCTCCCCCCACCTTATACCAGTTCCAAACGTCCAGCTCAGCTCCGTCCTCATGATCTGTCTCACCTCTCAATAGTCCTTCCCACTATCCACTCCACCTTCCCCTCCGAACTATCACCTTTATCACCAACTTCATCCACCTATTGCACTCTCAGCCACCTTTCTCCCCAGCTGCAGCCCCACCAATTTATCTCTCCACCCCCGAGACTCCCAGCCTCATTCCTGATGAAGATCTTTTGCCCAAAACGTTGATTTTCCTGCTCCTCAGATGCTGTCTGAACTTCTGTTCTTTTCGAGCACTACTCTACACATAACTCTACCATCCAGCATCTGCATTACCCATTTCTGCCTAACAAACTTAGTCACACATCTTCACTGAAAATAGAATTGTTGAGAGTTGGAATTGTTGCATTTATTGTCATGTGCAAACCGTCCACATCTTTGTTCATAGATGTTTGGATTCCTGAAAGCTGATTTCCAATAGTTAATCAGCTCACTCTCAGGTCCTTCTTTTCATTCCCTGAGTGGCCATAGTGAAGGAACTGTGACCAATGGCAATATCATCACGAGCAATAAATGAGACAT
Source organism: Hemiscyllium ocellatum (assembly GCF_020745735.1). Classification (NCBI taxonomy): domain Eukaryota; kingdom Metazoa; phylum Chordata; class Chondrichthyes; order Orectolobiformes; family Hemiscylliidae; genus Hemiscyllium; species Hemiscyllium ocellatum. The sequence continues at coordinate 75,495,756 of NC_083417.1, forward strand.
AAGGCTAGCCACAATGAATGGTATGTCTCAATCTGGTTATCCTGTGTTATAACTTGTGCATGTCAAAATGAGCAATATTGTCAGTATAGTGTTCCTAATAAGATTGATGCTGAATTGAGTGGTCTAATAAAGGTTGTTGTTGCTACATTTATAATTTTAGAGCTCCTAAGTAGTCTGAATATTAGAATCTGATTACTTGATGGTTGGACAACCCCACTCTCAGATATGTCACTATTGCCCTCCAACCAACCAGCCATCTGCTTTGTCCTTAAAATTGGTGCCCTTTTCCTCTTTGGTAATTGTATTCAACCAGATAGCATCATTGCTGGCTGTGCTGTAGTGTGGACACTATTTGGTTCAAGGGTGGAAATTAAGAGTACAATTCCCATGTTCCAGGAAGATGGTTACTCCCCATCTTTATCTCCTTATTCACCCAAAACAAGAAGTGATTGGAATGTACAGAAAATTCGCTAGAAAGGTTCGAGGCTTGGAAAAGGTCAACTTTACCATCACGAATTGGAAACCTGTTTTAATACTGTAGCCATTCTGCCATTGTGACTTCAATGAACTCCAACAGTGTTAGCCCAAACCTTCCATCAAGATATCTTTAGACTGATTGAGGGAAATCATGACAATAGCGAGGAAAATTCACTCTCACAATGAGCATCACTGTAAGATTAGACATCTCAGCAGGTTTGCAAGTTGGGGACTTGTGGATGCACAGTTTCATTGACAGGATGAGAATTGCACTGACCTCCATTTTCTCTAATTCTTCCGGACTGAATGCAGAAAGAGAACAGAGAGAACAGAGATGTTGCTAGCAAGTTGACATCCAGAACTTTGCTGCTTCAAAGGTTGTCTGAAACACTTGGAGCGCTATGACTCTTCTTTTGGAAACCACTGTTTGCTATTAGTTTTACTAATAGTTAGTTTGGTCCATGATCCCTCCCTTCATAATAAGGTTTGAAGTAATTATGTTTCCTGATGATTGCAAAATGTTTAGCACCATTTAGGACTCTGTAGATACTGAAGTGCAGTCCATATCCAAGTACAGCAAGACCTGCACAATATACAGGTTTGGGCTAATTTATGGCAAGTAAAATTCTTGCAAACAGTGCCAGGCAATGAGTATTTTCAACAAGAGAAAATCTGATCATCTCCTTTTGGCATCGAGAAACCCCTCCATTTACCAGAAATTAAACTGTACAGTACCATCTGTACTTATTGCAATTCAATAATTGTAGTGTCTGAATTTCTTATTGTTCCACAGGTATAACGTCGGGAGAAGCAAGGCAAAATGAAGTTTGATCACAACATCTAGACTGCTCATGAGAAACAAAACAACAAAGGCAAGTGAATCTAATAGGGAGAACTAATCTCAAGCAACATAAAAATCAATCCACGATCGAGTGTTATAGAACATAGAACATAGAACATAGAAGGATACAGCGCAGTACAGGCCCTTCGGCCCTCGATGTTGCGCCGACCGAGTCCTACCTAACCTATACTAGCCCAATAACTTCCAAATGCCTATCCAATGCCCGCTTAAATGAACATAAAGAAGGAGAGTTCACCACTGATACGGGCAGGGCATTCCATGAACTCACAACCCGCTGTGTGAAGAATCTACCCCTAACATCTGTCCTATACCTACCACCCCTTAATTTAAAGCTATGTCCCCTAGTAACACCTGACTCCATTAGCGGTAAAAGGTTCTTAGTATCTACCCTATCTAAACCCCTAATCACCTTATACACTTCTATCAGATCGCCCCTAAACCTTCTCTTCTCCAATGAGAACAGCCCCAAGTGCCTCAGCCTTTCCTCATAAGATTTTCCTACCATTCCAGGCAACATCCTGGTAAACCTCCTCTGCACTCGTTCTAAAGCTTCCACATCCTTCCTATAGTATGGCGACCAAAACTGCACACAATACTCCAGATGAGGCCTCACCAGAGTCTTATACAACTGCAACATGACCTCAGGACTCCGGAACTCAATTCCTCTGCCAATAAAGCCCAGTACACCATATGCCTTCCTCACAGCACTATTTACCTGGGTGGCAACTTTCAGAGATCTGTGTACATAGACACCAAGATCCCTCTGCTCATCCACACTACCAAGTAGCCTACCATTAGCCCAGTAATCCATCATCTTGTTATTCCTACCAAAGTGAACGACTTCGCACTTAGCTACATTGAATTCCATTTGCCACATTTCCACCCAGCTCTGCAACTTATCTATATCCCGCTGTAACCTACCACTTCCTTCCACACTATCCACAACTCCACCGACTTTTGTGTCATCCGCAAACTTGCTTACCCAACTTTCAAGTCCTTCCTCTAGATCATTTATAAAGATAACAAAAAGCAATGGTCCCAAAACAGATCCTTGTGGTACACCGCTAGTAACTGCGCTCCAAGATGAACATAATCCATCAACTACTACCCTCTGTCTCCTTCCAGCCAGCCAATTCCTAATCCAAACCTCTAATGTATCCTCAATGCCATACCTCCGAAGTTTTAGCATTAGCCTACCATGGGGAACCTTATCGAACGCCTTACTAAAATCCATATACACAACATCTACTGCTTTACCCTCATCCACTTCCTTAGTCACCTTCTCAAAGAACTCAATAAGGTTTGTGAGGCACGACCTGCCCTTCACAAAACCATGCTGGCTATCCCTGATCACGTTATTCCTACCCAGATGTTCATAAATCTTATCCCTTACCATTCTCTCTAAGACTTTGCCCACCACTGAAGTCAGACTCACTGGCCTATAGTTACTAGGGCTATCCCTACTCCCTTTCTTGAACAATGGGACCACATTCGCTATCCTCCAGTCCTCTGGTACTATTCCCGTTGACAATGACGACATAAAAATCCAGGCCAATGGCTCTGCTATCTCCTCCCTATCCTCCCATAGGATCCTGGGGTAAATGCCATCAGGCCCAGGAGACTTGTCTATATTCATCCTTTCCAATATTCCCAACCCTCTTCCCTGCATATTTCCAGGGCATCCATTCTAATTATTTGTGATTCCATATTCACATCAGCAACAGAGTCCTGTTCCTGAGTGAATACTGATGAAAAGTACTGATTTAATATCTCTCCAATCTCCTCCGCCTCCACACACAACTTCCCACTACTATCCTTGACTGGACCGATACCTACCCTAGTCATCCTTTTATTCTTGACCATAATTGAAGGCCCCATGTAATGTCTGTGCTCCATCCATTTCGCAGGGGCAGCTGTACACCATTTATTTTATGTTTTAGTTAATGGTTAATTAGCACTCTTCTGCGAAACTTTGTAAATGACTAAACACATGGAATAGACAATAGACAATAGACAATAGGTGCAGGAGTTGGCCATTCAGCCCTTCGAGCCTGCACCACCATTCAATATGATCATGGCTGATCATTCCTAATCAGTATCCGCTTCCTGCCTTATCTCCATAACCCTTGATTCCACTATCTTTGAGAGCTCTATCCAACTCTTTCTTAAATTAATCCAGAGACTGGACCTCCACTGCCCTCTGGGGCAGAGCATTCCACACAGCCACCACTCTCTGGGTGAAGAAGTTTCTCCTCATCTCTATCCTAAATGGTCTACCCCGTATTTTTAAGCTGTGTCCTCTGGTTCGGCACTCACCCATCAGCAGAAACATGTTTCCTGCTGACAGGGTGTCCAATCTTTTCATAATCTTATATGTCTCAATCATATCCCCTCTCAGTCTTATAAACTCAAGGGTATACAAGCCCAGTCGCTTCAGTCTTTCAGTGTAAGGTAATCCCTCCATTCCAGGAATTGACCTCGTGAACCTACGCTGCACTCCCTCAATAGCCAGAATGTCTTTCCTCAAATTTGGAGACCAGAACTGCACACAGTACTCCTGGTGTGCTCTCACCAGGGCCCTGTACAGCTGCAGAAGCACCTCTTTGCTTCTATATTCAATGCGTCTTGTTATGAAGGCCAGCATGCTATTAGCCTTCTTCACTACTTGCTGTACCTGAATTCTTGCCTTCATTGACTGGTGTACAAGAACACCCAGATCTCTCTGTACTGCCTCTTTACCTAAATTAATTCCATTGAGGTAGTAATCTGCTTTCCTGTTCTTGCCACCAAAGTGGATAACCATACATTTATCCACCTAAAACTGCATCTGCCATGCATCTGTCCTCTCACCTAACTTGTCCATGTCACCCTGTAATCTCCTAACATCCTCATCACATTTCACCCTGCCACCCAGCTTTGTATCATCAGCAAATTTGCTAATGTTATTGCTGATACAATCATCTATATCATTAACATATATTGTAAAAAGCTGCGGTCCCAGCACGGATCCTTGTGGTACCCCACTGGTCACTGCCTGCCATTCTGAAATGGAGCCGTTTATCACTACCCTTTGTTTCCTATCAGCCAACCAATTTTCAATCCAATCTCGAACTTTGCCCCCAGTACCATGCGCCCTAAGTTTACTCACTAGCCTCCTATGTGGTACTTTATCAAAAGCTTTCTGAAAGTCCAGGTACACCGCATCTACTGGATCTCCCTCGTCCATCTTCAGAGTTACATCCTCAAAAAACTCCAGAAGATTAGTCAAGCACGATTTCCCCTTCATAAATCCATGCTGACTCTGTCCTATCCTGTTACTACTATCCAGATGTGCCGTAATCTCATCCTTTATAATAGACTCCAGCATCTTTCCCACCACTGAGGTCAGACTAACTGGTCTATAATTTCCTGCTTTCTCTCTTCCACCTTTCTTAAAAAGTGGTATAACATTAGCCACTCTCCAATCCTCAGGTACCGATCCCGAATCTATCAAATTCTGGAAAATAATCACCAACGCATCCAATATTTCCCAAGCCATCTCCTTCAGTACCCTGGGATGTAGACCATCAGGCCCCGGGGCCTTATCAACCTTCAGACCTAATAGTCTCTCCAACACCAAATCCTGGCAAATACAAATTCCCTTAAGTTCAGGTCCTTCAGTCACTGTTACCTCAGGGAGATTGCTTGTGTCTTCCCCAGTGAACACAGATCTCAAGTACACATTTAATTCTTCGGCCATTTCTTTGTTCCCTGTGATATATTCCCCTGTTTCTGTCTTCAAGGGCACAATTTTAGTCCTAACCATTTTTTTTGCCTTGCACATACTTGAAAGAGCTTTTACTGTCTTCCTTTATATTATTGGCCAGTTTACCTTCGTACCTCATTTTTCCCCTGCGTATTTCCTTCTTCGTAATCCTCTGTTGTTCTTTAAAAGCTTCCCAGTCCTCTGTTTTCCCACTTATCTTTGTTACGTCATACTTTTTCTCTTTTAACTTTATATGTTTCTTAACTTCCCTTGTCAGCCACGGCCGCCCATGTCTCCTCCTGGGATCTTTCTTCCTTTTAGGAATGAACTGATCCTGCAACTTCTGCATTATACACAGAAATATCTGCCATTGTTCCACCATGGTCATCCCTGCTAAGGTATTGCACCATTGAACTTTGACCAGCTCCTCCCTCATAGCTCCTTTATTCAACAGAAGTACTGTCACTTCCGACTGTAACCTCTCCCTCTCAAATTGCAGAATGAAACTTATCGTATTATGGTCACTACTTCCCAATGACTCCTTCACTTCGAGGTCCCTGACCAATTCTGGTTCATTACACAATACTAGATCCAGAATTGCCTTTTCCCTGGTCGTCTCCAGCACCAGTTGCTCTAAGAATCCATCTCAGAGGCACTCCACAAAGTCTCTTCCTTGAGATCCACTTGATGAATACTTCAGCAAGGACCATTACAACTTTCAAGAGATGTTTGGAGAAATATTTGATGTGGTGAAATTTGTTGGTCAGTTTGTCGGAGTTTTCCTGTAGGTTTTCCTCAAGATTTTCTTTAGATATGGGTTGTTCGGACACTAAAGTAATGGAGATAGTCATTGTCATCACTGCCAGAATTTATTCTGATATCTATATTTAGTGTTCACTGTAAAATCCCTCATGAGTTTGCATCAGGAACCAAGCTCGACCCAATTTCTGACTAGGCTTCTATTTACAAAGCAATAAGTATGGGCCAATTCAATGCAATTATCACTGCTCCAGACTTACCTTTGTGAGGAACAAAAAAATTTCAATCTCGGTTTGCCATTGGTGTTCATGATGCCAGTCAGTTGGGAGAGAGAGCCAACTGGATCCCTGAAGAAACTTAAAGCTGAGAATGGAGTTTTGAGTTATCCTTACTCTCTGTGTGTGGCCATTTGCATTCTTCCTTGATTGGTTTGTTAGTTTGGCTTCTTCCTCTCACCCTTTGTGATTATCCTATTATTACAGTCTTTTAGTTCGCACAGCAGGAGTCCAGCGCAGGGTCAAAAACCTGTCCGGGCTGCCTTCCCAGTTCCCAGTTGCTGTACTTGCTGAATCCTCAGGGTTCAGTGTACACTTCACTCACTCTAACCCCCTGCCAGCATTAAATCCCATCCAAATACTGGAGGTGTCAACAATGACCTCACATGAGGCTCAGCAGAAACCCTTCCTTTAACTGATCCATCTTGTCGGCCCGCTCAGCCTCTCTGACTGAGTGGCAAACATGTAAACAAGATCCTGACGCTGTAGCTGAGTTAAAGAGCCACCGTTTAATCTGTGACCGAATCAACCATATTCCCGACATCCTCCTGACAACACCATGTACGTGAAAGTGAGAGCTGCAAATGATGGAGATCAGAGTCAAACAGTTTACTGCTGGAAAAGCACAGCTGGTCAGGCAGCATCCAAGAAGCATGAAGTCAACATACACTCCTCATCAGGAATGTTTGTGGGGGACGGGGGTGGGGGGAAGCATGGGGACTGAGAGATAAATCAGACGAGATGGGGCTAGAGTAGGGGAAAGATAGCTAGGAACGCGATCGGAGATGAAGGTGGGAGTCATGGCGTGAGGCCAGAGCGGAGGGTGCAAGTGGATAGGCGGGAATAAAGGTGCCTAGATAGGATGTGTTCACCAGGGTTGCCGGGTTGGACTCTTGGATGGTGGGATACAGTGCTGTTAGTGGAAATTAGGAAACTGATGAAATCAACATTGATTTGATGTGGTTGCAGGGTCCCATGGTGGATGATGAGGAATTCTTCCTCCAGTTATTGGGTGGCTAGAATTTGGCAGTGAAGGAGGCCCGTGTCCTTGGCAGAGTGGAAGGGGGAGTTGAAATCGTCGCCCACAGGGTGATGGGATTTTTTCGTGCATGTGTCCTGGAGGCTTTCTCTGAAACTTCCACTGATACAGGACATCCAGTCCCTGTACACATCCATCCGCCATGACAAAGGCCTCCAAGCCCTCCATTTTTTCCTCTCCCATCAACCCACGCCCTCCACCTCCTCCATGGCTTTCAGTTCCCCGGCCCCCAAATGCCTCATCTTCTTCATGGGGCATCCAGTCCCTGTACCCATCCATCTGCAATGACGAAGGCCTCCAAACCCTACATCTCTTCCTCTCCCAACAACACACCCATTATCCTTCCACTGTCACAGTTCATTTGGAACACCACCCATACCCTCCACCTCCTCCATGACCTTCAGTTCCCTGACTCCCACTGCCTCATCTTCAACATGGACATCCATCCGGTCCCTGTACACACTATTTCGCCATGATGATGACCTCCAAGCCCACCATTTCTTCCTGTCCTGTCAACCAATCCAATACCCTTCCACTGTTGCAAAACATTTGGAACATCCCCCATGCCCTTCAGCTCCTCCATGGCCTTCAGTTCCCCGCCCCTCAATGCCTCATATTTTTCATGGACGCCCAGTACTTGTACACATCCATCCGCCATTAGGATGCCTCCAAGCCCTGCATTTCTTCCTCTCCCATCAACCCAACCAGGAGCCTTCCACTGATACACTCATTCAATTGAATGAAGTGGTCCTCATCTTCAATTTCTCGTTTGAATCCTCCCACTTCCTTCAGTCCAAAGCAGTAACCATGGACAATCAAATGTGCTCCAACTATGCCTGCATTTTCATCAGGTGCATGGAATAGTCCATCATCCGTAGTTACATAAGCACCATTCTCCACCTTTTCCTCTGCTACATTGAAGACGGAGAGTTTACATACCATCCATCCTGACTGGAACCATCACAGACACATCCCTCTCCTTTCTGGACCTCTCCATCTCCATTTTCAGTCCTACTCAACATGGACATCTACTTCAAATGCACTGATTCCCATAGCTACCTGGTCTATAACTCCTCTCAACACCACTCCTGTAAAAACACTATAAATTTCTCCCAGTTCCTTCGCCTCCACTACATCTGTTCCGAGGAGAAGAAATTCCAGTCCAGAAAATCCCAGATGGCATCCTACCTCAAGTGCCACAACCTTGTCTCTGACGTGGTCAACAATGTGCTCCAGTGCATTTCATCCACTTCCCGCTGCTGAATCCTTGAACCCCTCGCCTCCAACTGCAATAAAGATAGTGTTACGACATGGTGGTGAACCCTTCTGCTAATTAAACCCAACACACAGAAAAGCTCTCCACACCTCAGAATCCGTTAAAGTATGAGTGACAGTGAATGACTTAAATTCCACCATGTGAAGAAGCAATAACTCTCAAACGATCATTAAACAAAAACTATTTACAACTCTAAGCCTCCTTTTTGTTAAAGGTTTGTTATCTACCTCCCCATCTATAAAAATATACTGATCCAACAAAGGCCCTATTAAATTTACAACAAATCATGTTTCAATACCAGACAGTACAACCCATGGACAAAACCAACATCATTTATAAAATTCCATGCAAGGACTGCCACAAATACTACGTAGGACAAACAGGAAGAACGTTAGCCACAGGATACATGATCACCAGCTAGCCACAAATAGACACGACCCCCTCTCCCTCATAGCCCTACACACGGATGAAAAAAAAACAGCGTTTCGACTGGAACAACACATCTATTCAGGGACAGGCTAAGCAAAGACATGCCAGAGAATTCTTAGAGGCCTTGCACTCCAACCACAACGCCATAAACAAACACATAGATCTAGAAGCCACCTATCAACCCCTCAGGAAACGAGCAGGAAATGGCATCACCACAAACTCAAGGAAACCCGTCCAGGAGAAAGATATAAATAGAAAGCAGGAGACACCAGCTTCGCTTCACTTGGAGGTCACCACTGATGATGATACCTAGCCAGGTAATGAAACGTCTGGATATCAAACCTACAGCTCAGTGAGCAAACCTACACCCTAAACCTCAACCTGACCTACAAACCTTCACAAACCTTGTGCTGACACTTAAACAATAAATATTTAAAACTTTAAACTTCCTTTCTCTTAAAAGTTTCTTATCTACCTCTGCATATATAAAAATATACTGATCCAACAAAGGCCCTATTAAATTTACAACAAATCAAGTGTCAAAACAAAACAGTGGTGTAGATCCCCCGATGATTGTAAATCTCCCTGGATCATCTTCCGTTTTTAGAGATTTCATATGAAAAGAATGTTTCTTTTAGAGTGTTTTGAATAGCAGTAAGTGACAGAAGGTGTTGTTTCCCTGGAATGCACAAAATGCCTACTTTTTATACCCCAAAACATCATCTCATCTCATTGGTTGATGTTGTCAAAACAATAAAATTCAAATTTGACTGGATTTTAATATCTTGGGGCATAATTTAAACTGATTTGTTAAATTTGAACTGCTGCAAAAAACAAGTCAGCTATCTAGGTTCCAGTCAAAATGGTATATCTTCTATATTCCAGAACACATGGTAACATGACAGAAAGTAACTAGCTTTCACTCTCTTTAAGGTACAGTGCATGCCTTCAATTGCATAACAAATCCCCCCGCCCCCCTGGTCCTCACCTTCCACCCCACCAATCTTCAGACATAACCCACATCATCTTCTGCCATTTCCACCACCAAGATTTAGACCCTACCACCAATGATATATTTCCCTTCCAAATTCCTTTCAACATTCTGCAGAGATCATTATCTCTGTGACTTTCATCAGCCCACACCCACTACCAATCCTACCCACTCCCTGCACCTTCCACTCCCTTGCACCTGCGACTACAAAGGGGAGACAGGACGACAACTGACAGATCGTTTCAGAGAACAACTCAGACACATGCACCGCACTGTGGCAGACCACTTCAACTACTTCAACTCCCCCCGCCCCCACTCCTTCCAGGACTTGCCTCCTACACTACCAAACCAAAGTCACCCGAGAACTGGAGGAAGAAATGGAACACAGAACATAGAATGGTACAGCAGAGAAGAGGCCCTTCAGCCCACGATGTTGTGCCGACCACTGATCCTCATGTATGCACCATCAAATCTCTGGGACCATATGCATGTCCAGGAGTCTCTTAAATGTCCCCAATGACCCTGCCTCCACATCTACTGCTGGCAACACATTCCATGCTCTCACAACTCTTTGTGTAAAGAACCCGCCTTCGACATCCCCTCTATACTTTCCTCCAACCAGCTTAAAGCTATGACCCCTCGTGTTAGCCATTTATTCTCTGGGAAATCATCTCTGGCTGTCGACTCTATCTTGCCTCTCATTATCTTGTATACCTCAATTAGATCCTCCTTCTGCACTGACCCACCACCATTGCACTTCACCTTCATCTACCTGTCACCTTCCTAGCTACCATCCTCCCAGCCCCACCCTTCCTCCCAATTATCTCTCAGCTCTTTAAGGCCCGCCCCACATTCCTGAAGAAGGGCTTATTTCCGAATCATCGAACCTCCTGCTCCTCGAGTGCTGTGCTTTCCCATCACCACATTTTTTTGACTATTCATCATGTTTCAGCTTATGTTTCTGCAGGGTCATTCCTTCCTCACCATGGCACCTCCTCAGGTCTTGAACACCAGCGATAGATATGACTCTGTGAGTTTGATTCTGTCTGCATCGAATTTGGTTACTCTGTGGAACAGCTTTCCTCATTTAGGCACATGTCCAGTATTTGTGAAGAGTAGTGGTTGGATTGTGTGTCTTTGTTGAGTCCAAATTGAAAGTTCAGGTCAACATTGAGCAGATACTGTAGCTCTTATTGTGAAGTAATTTTGATACAAGGTTGCTTGTTGATATTTTAGAGTGATTCAGAGTAACACACAAAAGATCAGGTTAACTAAGAACATCAGGTTCCTTTCCCTCAGGTTCCTCTCCAAGCTCACCATCCATTTCACTGGTTCTGAGAATTGCTGTCTTGCAGCACAGTGGTTGGACCTCCACAAATGAAAGCTGACTCTTATTAATTATGCATGGATGATAAATCGTGCCTTAGCCAGATAAGCCCTCATTTCCAGAATGAATGTTAAAAAACAGTGAATCCATAGTGATACTTGCATGATCACCAGAGGCTTTTATTGAATTGCATGTCATGGGCGTATTTGAATTCACCTCTTTTGAATTTGGGGACAATCTTCAGGATTATAAATTCAATAATAGAACAAACCCTTGTGCTATTATACCTGAGAATAATGCAAATGAATCAGACCCAGTGAATTAAAGGATGTTACTGCTAACACTTTTAAAATATAAATATTCGAACAGATTTTGTTCAAGCTGTGTTGACACAGAAATGGGAACTTTGGACAACACATCAAGAGCTTTCAAGTCATCAATGAATGTTTGAAAAGAAGCTCGTGGTGCTGACCTGCACATAGGTCATGGGAACCCAATATTTAAATAGTGTCTGCAATGAAGGAGTGAAAAAGCAATTCCCTTGTAATGCATGATCGACTTGTATCAGGTGGATCCCCTGAATTACATGAATGCTGAAGAGAATCAGAGAGGAATTCCAAATAAGGGTTTTCTCCAAAGCTAATCTTGGTCTTTTACCTTTTTATTTTATCTCTGGTTGGGATGTAACAGTGTACGTATTTTACTGCGCATGTATCTTGGACTGGCTGGACCGACTAACTGGAAGGTATTTTTCTGTTTGTTTTGTATTTTCTTCTTTTCGTTTTAATGAATAAAATGTGAGAGGTTTACCATGTAACAATGAACATTTAAAGAAAATTAACAGTATATATGTACCGATCAGGTGTAATGAGAAGAAAGTGGAGAATCGAGTTGAGAAGCTTATCAGCCATGGTTGAATGGCTGAGGAAACTTGATGTGCTGAATGGCCTAATTCCTGTTCCTATGTCTTATGGTCGTATAGATGTTGTAGTGAGAAAGCCAATAGCCTTAAACTTATCCTTAAACATTTAGACTCAAAGGTGATATTGAATTATAGAACACGTTTGTCGCACACTAGAGAATAGGCAGACAGGGAGGGTAAGACAATGAAGAACATTTGCCTTAACATCAGTGAATCTGTACAACCAGGACACCAAGTGATAACATTCACAGCTGCTCCCTTGTGAAAATAATAAGTGTTTGATTCCGACCTCGAAACTGGACATTCAATCAGTTCACTTCTCTCTCGAATTATTCTCCTTCACTGTTATATTGTAACAGTGATGCTATTGGTAAATAAAGGGGAATGAGTAAAATTAGATTAAACTGTAAAATGATTTTTATTCCAGACTACCCAAGAGTACGATCTCCAGGACTTACATATCGAGTCCAGAAGGGATTCCCTGGGCCGTATCAAATCTGTACTTGAACAATGGACCCTAATCCTCAATGCTGCCTATGCTGCTACTCTCCTCAGTGATATTCAACTTCCCTCTCAATTGGCAATTATCAAATGTCCTGCTCACTCCTCTCTTACTTCTGATATCACTAAAGGCAAAAAAGCCGCTGACATGGCTGCTCAGGAAGCAACTTTTCAGCAAAAAGACATGATTACTCAAATGACGAATAGGAAATCAGAACTGCAGGTAGTATTTCAGCTGTGGCCGAGCAATGTTTTATAATGTTGGAAGAAGACTTCCTTGCTTCTATATTTAATGCCCCAGCTAGTAAAGACAACATCCCATATGCCTTCTTCAGTATCCTGTCTACCACTGCTGACACCTTCATGGACTTATGGACTTGTCCATCAAGGTCCCTTTGATCCTCAGTGAGTCATGCAGATGGTCCTACTCGAGATGGGCAATTTAGATTAGATTACTTACAATGTGGAAACAGGCCCTTCGGCCCAACAAGTCCACACCGACCCGCCGAAGCGCAACCCACCCATACCCCTTACCTAACACTACGGGCAATTTAGCATGGCCAATTCACCTGACCCGCACATCTTTGGACTGTTGGGAGGAAACCGGAGCACCCGGAGGAAACCCACGCAGACACGGGGAGAACGTGCAAACTCCACACAGTCAGTCACCTGAGGCGGGAATTGAACCCAGGTCCCTGGCGCTGTGAGGCAGCAGTGCTAATGGCGCTGTGAGGCAGCAGTGCTAAAGACAATGATAGACATAATCTAAGGGAATGAACCTGGCCCAATGGTTAATGCATTAGTGCACAAGCATTTTATGGATACTGACCAGAACTCTGTAGGTTTCAAAGTCGTTATGGAAAAGATTAAGTATAGTGCAGAAATTGTGTCTAAATTGGGGGAAGGCCAGTTTCGGTCTCAGTCAACAATTAGGTATGGCAAACCCGAACTGGAAGCAGCTACTTGCAATTACATCTACATTTGGAAAGTGGGAGTCTTTTAAAAGTAGTATAGTGAGATTTATATAGACACAAATGATTGTGCATATCCTTCCCTTATTAGATCTCCCAAAATGTATTCCCTTGCACTTATCCAGGTTAAATGCCATCAGCCATTGCTCTACCAATTTACCAGCTGATAAATATCAGACTATACTCTGAGACCACTCTCCTCACTATCAACAATAGTTCCAATTTTCATGCGATGTGCACACTTACTAATATGATGGTAGTCTGACTTTAAGAGAGATTTGTTCTGTGCTATTTCTCTAATAAGGATAAGGAGGTGTTATCACTCATGACGGAATATCTGCTTCAGAAGCAAGAGGTAAACAGCTTTGAGTTCCCAGAGTATTTTTCCTTAAATTAGCCAAAAGAACCATGAGTGAATGGAGTGTCTGGATTAGATATACCCGGAGTTATAGCTTAGCATACATTGGGGGTTTGGAGTTGGCTGTTGAAGTTGATAGACACAACTTTCCCTCTCTCTCTACAGCATAAAAACCTTGAGTTCTCTCACTGCTGCTGGAGTGTTTATTTTGGTGTTTCCAGTTCTCCTTGACTGCAAAGGAGAATGCATGTGAGAAAAACCTGTTTTGCAGAATCTGTCTTTGCCAAGGGTGTGGTTATGGGATGTGGTTACATTGGAAAAGTTGATGATTAGGAGTTAAATAATGTATTATTTAGTTATGTATTTCAATAAAGTTGAAGTTATACCAAATCTTTCTTTTGTTTGTATTTTCACTGTATTGTAAGAATAAAGTGTGTTTTTCTTAAAGCCTTGTCATGGACTAATTGAATCACGTCTGGAACACAGAACCAACTTGCCTCTAAATAAAATAAATACGTTAGGGTCTGGGCTATGTATTTTGAGGAGGGTTGGTCTGCTCCATAACACTAAGTATATCTTGGACATTCACATCCAAATCGACCATAACAAACAGGAATGGTCGTGGCATCAATCCATGTGGCACACAGCTGGTCACAGGCTTCCAATCACAAAAGCACACCTCCACCTTCACCCTTTGCCTCCTATTTGGAAGCTAAGTTTGGATCCAGATTGCCAAATTGCCTTGGATCCCATGGGCTTTTGGACCAACCTTCTAAGTGGGACATTAATAAGAACTTACAGAATTCCATGTAAATTACATCAACCATACTCCCCACGTCAATATATTTACTCACCTTTTCGAAAAACTCAGTTAAATTAGTCAGACAGGATCTCTGTACAAAGATCCATGCCCACTATCCCTTGATTTATTGCTCTCTTTCCAAATGTTGATTAATCCTGTCCCTTAGAATTTTTTTTCAATAATTTCCCTAACATTGATGTCAGACTACTGGCCTGTAATTACCTTGCTTATACCTGCTGCCCTTCTAGAACAAAGGAACCCCATTAATTATCCTCCAATCATCTGGCACTTCACCCGTGCCCAGAGTCGTAGATTTAGAGAGTCACAGTGATGTACTGCACGGAAACAGATCCTTCTATCCAACCCATCCATGCTGAAAATGTGTTGCTAGTTAAGGTATAGCAGGTTAGGCAGCATCCAAGGAACAGGAAATTCGACGTTTCGGGCATAAGCCCTTCATCAGGAATTAATGTCGAATTTCCTGTTCCTTGGATGCTGCCTAACCTGCTGTGCTTTAACCAGCAACACATTTTCAGCTGTGATCTCCAGCATCTGCAGACCTCATTTTTTACCCATCCAACCTATCCATGCCGACCAGATATCCTAAATTAATCTAGTCCCATTTGCAGGTGCTTGGCCCATATCCCTTTTAACCCTTCTTATTCATATATGCAGCCAGATGCCTTTTAAATAGTGCAATTGTACCAGCGTCCACCATTTCTTTGGCAGCTCATTCCATGCATGCACCACCCTCTGAGTGAAAGAGTTGCCCCTCAGGTCCCTTTCATACCTTTCCCCTCTCACCCTAAACTTATGTCCTCTAGTTCGAGCCTCCTCCACCCCAGGGAAGAGACCTTGTATATTTACCCTATCCAAACACCTCATGATTTTATGAACCTCTTTAATGCTCCAGTGAAAACAGCCCCAGCCTATTCAGCCTTTCCCAATAGCACAAATCCTCCAATCCTGGCAACATCTTTGTAAATCGTTTCTGAACCCTTTCACGTTTCACAACATCTTTCTGATAGGAAGGAGATCATAATTGCACACAACTACACTGCCTACAGTCATATCCAAATCATTTATATAAATAATGAAACGTAGAGGATCCATCACCGATTCTGGTGGCACTCCACTGGTCACAGGCCTCCAATCTGAAAAAAAAACAACCCTCCATCACCACCCTCTGTTTTCTACCTTTGAACCAGTTCTATATCCAAATATCTAGCTCTCCCTGTATTTCATGAGAATTACCTTGCTAACCAGTCTCCCATGAGGAATCTTGTCAATAGTCTTACTGAAGTCCACAGAGATCATGTCCACCATTCTGCCCTCATCAATCCTCTTTTAAACATTTTCAAAAACTCAATCAGATGCATGAGATAAGATTTCCCATGCATAAAGCCATGTTGACTATCCCTAATCAATCCTTGCCTTTCCAAATGCATTTAAATCCTGTCCCTCAGAATTCACTCCAACAACTTGCCCACCACTGGTGTCAAGCTCGCTGGTCTGTAGTTCTCTGGCTTGTCCTTACCACTCTTCTAAAATAATGGTATCATATCAGCCAATCTCCAGTCTTCTGCCACCTCTCCTGCGACTACCAATGATACAAGTATCTTAGCAAGGCGCTCAACAATCACTTCCCTAGCTTCCCATGGAGTTCTAGGGTGCATCTGATCAAGTCCTGGGGATTTATGCATTTCACTTCATTCTCTGTAATACGGACAGTTTGCAAGACGTCACCATCTATTTCCCCACATTCTATATCCTCCATGGCTCTTCACAGTAAATACTGATGCAAAGTATTTGTTTACTATCTCCCCATTTCCTGCGGCTCAAAGGCTGCCTTGCTGATCTTTAACGGGGCCTATTCACCTCCTAGTTATCCTTAATGTATTTGTAAAAGCTCTTTGGTTTCTCTTTAACCCTATTTGCCAAACTATCTCATATATCCTTTTTGCTCTTATTTTCCTCTTAAGTATACTCCTGCTGTCTTTATACTCTTCTAATGATGCTCTCAATCTGTCCTGTCTAAACCTGACATACGCTTCTTTCTTCTTCTTTATTTTTGTAAATATATTTTAACTTTACAAACACGTAAAATTATTGCAAAATACAATCAATAACAGATATCAGTATCATAAAAGGAAATAAAAACAAATTGCAATGTAACTACTGTCTACTAACTACTAACCTACCCTACAATACAAAACAAACCTAACACTGTACAAAGCAACACCAATAAATAAGTAAATAACTAACAGATCAAAAAGTAGGAAAAAAAACAAAAAACACTGAATACAGAACAGCTATGCTCAGCGCAAAGCTCCCAAACAAAGTAACTGGAGCATTGTATATATATCCATATTAACTCAGGAGATGCCCACCAGGATCCATGGCTTGACTAACTTAACCACCCTGGTTAAACAAATGCCCCAATTAAGATAACTTACAAATCTATATCCAAATAAATCAAGTAGGGCTGCCATGTCTTATAAAATGATCTGTTGTGTGGTGCACCATGTTTGTAAAAAGTTCCAAGGGAATGTGCTCCATAATTAATTTCCACCATCCCAGCAAGCCCAGCAGGTTCTCAGACACCCAATTCATCAGAATATTCTTCCGTGCATAGAATGCAAGAATATTAAATATTTTCTTCCCATGCCCGTCTAAAGATGGGAAATTCGGTACACCTAAGTGGAGAGATATCGAGTCGACTTTGACTTCAATCCTCAATACCCTCCCTATCTCTCTACCACAGCGCTCCAATAAACACGGAGACTGTGGCATGCCCAGAAGCAATGGGTAAGAGTACCTACACTAATTTTACATTTGGAGCACACTGAAGATTGTCATTTTTAAATTTTGCCAGATGCTCTGGTGCCAGATGAACCCTGTGCAGAACGTTTAACTGTGTAGCGCAAGTCCTATTACAGATTGAGATATTTCGACCATTCTCCCATCTGTTCTCCCATGTTTCAGAAAATATCTCCACTCCTAGCTCTTGCTCCCAGACCTCAGATAACTGGTTAATATCCTGCCAGGCCCTGCCACCCAGCAGGCGATAGAAGGCACTAACCGAAAGGTGCTTGTGAAACGTAGCAACAACCTCTTTGCATCAGGCTGAGAGGACTTAGTGAGAAGCATGGTCTTCTTCTGGATTAATTCCCTAACCTGAAAAAATAACAGCAAAGATCTCTGCTGGGCACACCGTATTTGCAGCTCAGTTGCTCAAAAGACATCATATGTTCCCATGAAACAGGTCTCATAAACTAAAACCTCCTCTCGCTGCCACAGTTTGAGCCCTGAGTCCATCATCCCTGGATGGAACCTTGGCATGCCAAATATAGGCGTAAGTGGCAAAATCTTGGATAAGCAACCCTCACTCTGATACATCGCACTCCATGCCTTGACTGTACTAACGACAATGGAATTCCAACAGTGGTCTATATCTGTCCTCATCTTATCCATATATAGCAGGTTAACAAGAGGGCAGTTTGCCTGGGAGGCCTCAATATCCAGCCATATCGAGTTTAGATCATTACCTACCCAATCGCAGACAAAGAACAATAACGGACTCCATTGATACTATCTGATGTCTGGGAAATTAACTCCTCCCCCTCACTGAGGCAACTACAAGCTAGTAAATTTGATGAGGGACCGTTCATGATTCCAGACAAAGGAACCAAACCATCCCATAAGTTTCCACAGGGTTGGCCCGGGAAACATTATAGGGAGCATAGGCATGGGATAAATCAAACGAGGAACAACATTCATCTTAATGAGAGATATTCGGCTGAACCATGAAATTGGCAGAGTCTTCCATCTCTGGAGATCTCGCCTACTATTGTCAAGCAAGGGAGCAAAGTTCGTCCAAAATAATAAATCAAACTTCGGGGTGGGGGGGTTGATAAAAATAACTAGGCACAGGAACCTGCCCATGACCACTTAAAGGAGAACTAAGGGCCATCTTCAACTTCTGGCACATTCTTAAGTTTCTCCAAAGGCATAGCCTCCGATTTTGCAAAGTTAATCTTATATCCTAAAATAGCTCCAAATGAATTGATACATTGTATCAGGAGGGGTACAGAGGTCATTGGGTTCGATAAAAACAGAAGGACATAATTTCTATGCAGTTTAATCTTGTGTGCCCTCAATTCCCCTTCCGGAGCAGTTATGTAGACATTCTGACGAATGGCCTCTGCAACAATAGTGAGAGCGGGTAGCCTCTCTGGTAGTGGCAACTACCACTACCAATCCTAAAATTCTCAGACTTCACCCCATTGGGAGTGACCGCAGCCTGAGGTTGGCGATATAAAACCTCCACCCACCTAGCAAAGACCCCACCCACCTAACAAAGACCCCACCCAACCCAAACTGTTCTAAGACATAAAAAGGATTAGGCCATTCCACCCAGTCAAATACATTCTCTGCTTCTAAGGAAATCATCAACCCCTGAACTGTTCATTGCTGACAAACATGGACCATATTCAGCTACCTTATAATATTATTAGAGGACATGCGGCCCCTTATAAAGCCTGTCTGGTCCTCTTTAACAAGAAACAACTTTTCCAATTTCAGCACTAGGATCTTGGACAGAATCTTGAAATCTAAATTTAATAGAGCGATAGGCCTGTGTGAGGCACAATCCTCAGGAACGTTCCCCTTCTTAATAAGTAAGGAAATATTAGCTTCACTCAAAGATTTGGTAGGCATTCATGCATATAAGAGTGATTGTACATCTTCAACATCGGCCCTGACAGAATCCCGATGAACTTGGGCTGAAGGGCCCGTTTACACACTGTAAATAATCTATTCTAATCTAATCTAATCTAACTTCTTATAAAACTCACCCGGGAGAGCATCAGGGCCAGGCGCCTTCCCACTCTGAAGTTGCTTAGTTGTCTCATGTATTTCCTGAACTGTCAAGAGGGCATTAAGGAGAGAAGCTTGTTCCAAGATTACCCCTGAGAGGTCCAGGTTTTTAAAAAAATATGTTCATTTTAGCCCTCCTGTCCTTTTAGCATCGTATGTAAGGAACCTGGCTCTACCTCTGATCGCAGTAATGGATTGGGGGGGCACACATTTTCCTAGTCAGGTATGCTAAATACTTCCCTGGCCTATCCCCATATTCGAACGGCCTTTGTCTAGCAAAAGCCAGTTCTTTCTTTGCATTTTGTGTCTGTATTGAATTCAAGGCAGCACGGAGGACCGTGATCTGCTGTAGCTTAATCACCAAAGGCCACGCAAAATGTGCTGCTTTGGTAGCTTTCAACCGCGTCTTAAGTTGACGTTGCTGTTCCTCCTTCTGTCGTTTTCTGGCTAGCCAAATAGGAAATAGATATTCCCCTTACAAAAGCCTTAGCGGTCTCCCATAGCGCAGACGGACTACTAGCCGTGCCTGAGTTGTTAGCCAGGAACTCCTGAAACTCCTTCAAAAAGTATTCCACAGATTTGGAATCCTGAAGGAGAATAGGTTCCAAACGCTAGTGCTGCAAACCTAGCCCCTCACTCTTGGCCTTAACCTCGAAGTATACTGCTGCGTGATTAGAGACAGCTATATTCCCAATTTTACATCCAGTAATCGAATCTAGAAAGGCCGAGAGAGTCAGAAAATACCAATCCTCGTGTGACATTTATGTGGGTTTAAAAAAAGGTGAAGTCCCTGCTGGTACGGAGAAGACATCTCCAAATATCCACCAAACCCAACTCCTTGCATAAGTCAACAACCTGCTTGGTCTGTGAAGAAATAGTTGAGGGCCCACAAGGCATCCTGTCTGCTGTCATATCCAAAAAACAATTAATATCCCCCCCCCAATAATAATGTGCCGTGTTCGAAAAGCACTCAACTTAGAGAAAGCACTAATCAGAAATTTGAGGGGATACACTGGAGGACAGTAGACGTTTAAAATGCCATATTCCTCCCCATGTATCAGGGCTTTAAGTATCACAAACCGTACCTGTTCATCTTTTACCTACTCTAATAATGTGTACGGAAGATTTTTCTGGATAAGTACCGCCACTCCCCCACTTTTAGTAGTAAAGGATGAAAAGAATACCCGCTTATAACCCCCCTGTTGTAATTTCAGGTGTTCCCCACCATCAAGATGGTTTCCTGCAACAACCTGCGATATCAACCCTTTCCCTCTTAAGGCTAAAAAACACTTATTTTCCTTTTAACAGGCAAATGTCATCCCTTGATGTTTCAGGTGCACCATTTAATAAGACACTCAGCAGTATCCACTTTCAGACACTCTTGAACACTTGGGAGGGAGAATCCTATTTACAAAGTGCTGAGCAAAAATAAATAAAATCTCATAGAGTCAAAGAGGTGTATATACAAAAACTACCCATCATATCTATTAACAACTGTTACTAACAAAAGAACTAAAAAGAAAACCAATTACAAAACCTTGAATGGAAGACTCCTCCCCCTGCCCATAGGGGGCACTCACCCCGCCCAATCCCTCCTTCACAGCTCCTTCAAACTCGGACTGTGCTCCAGCCTTAGGCTAAAAAAAAACAGAAAAAAAGACAATCACAGGATGAGTACTTCACCCATCCCTGGCTTCATGAAGTTGTTCAATTTTTTTTTAAAAATCTGGATTTTCTGATGGGATATTTTGTTGTCTCCCCTTTTTGTTGACTTGGGACTAAAAGAGAAACAGAACAGACAAAAAAAGGGGAGACAACAAAATATCCCATCAGAAAATCCAGATTTTTAAAAGAAATTGAACAACGTATTCCAAGTATTTTCCCTATTTCTGGAAAATAAATTATTAGGGAGAAAGAAAGGAATAAAAATAGGAAGGGAAAACATGGGGAAAGAAGGAAAAGAGAATAAACATTAACATTAATCTTCAGACTAGTCTATTTTAAAGTGTCTACAAAGTTGTTCGCTTTATCCACTGAGTCAAATGTATAAACTGAGTTCTCGCGCCTGAAATGGAGCTATGCGGGCTACTTTATGGAGTACTGGATACTCAGGATCCTCAGCCTCTTTTGAATTTCATTGAAGGACTTCCTTTTTTGAATTAAAGCTGCTGAGAAATCCTGGAAAAACATGATTTTTGACCCCTTCTGAAGCAGTGCCTGCAGATCATTTCTCAGTAATCTAGAAGTTTCTATCACTTTTTGCTTGTCCTTACAACAGCAGATCTGCATTGGTACGGGAGGGTGCATTGCACCGGCCCTGACATGTGCACTGTAACCCGATAAGCCCTTTCAATCTGTGGCCTGCTAGACTCGATGTGAAAACCCACATTCTTCGGCAGCAAGCTTTCAAAGAAGCCAACTTCTGCTCACCTTCCTCACCTTCAGAAAGCCTGACAATTCGGAAATTTATCCTCTGACCTTGATTTTCGAGGTCTCACAAGGCCCGCACATCTCGCTCCAGCACCTGGTTCCGGCAGGATGAGGACTCCATCGCAGCTTCCGAGGCCTTAGTTCGACCCTCCACCACCTCCAGCCACTCCCCAAGGCTCTGGATCTCCTGCTCATGCTTGTGCAGCATGGACACGATAGGTTGGTCCTTGGTACGAATCTCCCCATGGATCTCCTCAATCACATCCCCAACTTTCAAGGTAAGTCTCTCCATCACCACAGCCGTTTCCTTTGAGTCTGTCAGGTTCCCGGGGGAGGGTGGGGGATGTCAGGAGAGACAGCTGTTGTTGCTGTCTCTGGTGTGCCTGGTGCTGCAGGGGACTGTCCTTCGTACTGCTGTTTTCTTGCTCCTTTTCCCTCTGGCAACCTTCCCACTCCTAAGTATTAACAAATACGTGTTCTGTACGGTTTTAAACTAATAATTCCATCACATCAGTTGGTCAGGGATGGCCAAAAAAAAACACCGGTATGCCTTGGCTGTTAGGCTGAGCTGTCCACAGCAGTTCTACAGAATCGTTGCCACCTTTCCTTATTTTTCTTAACCAAACTTTTAGTTTCTGTACTCATCCAGTGTTCCCTTCACCTACCAGCCCTTCCTTTCACCCTAACAGAAAACACTGTCTCTGGACTCTCATCATCTGATTTCTAAAAGCTTCCCATTTTTCAGTTGTCCCTTTACCTGTGAACATCTGTTCCCAATCAGCCTTTGAAAGTTCTTGCCTCATACCGTCAAAATTAGTCTTCCGTCAATTTAGAACTTCAATTGTTAGATCAAGTCTATCCTTTTCCATCACTATTTAAAAACTAATAAAAGTTTGGTCGCTGGTCCCGAAGTGTTCTCCTTCTTTCACCTCTGTCACCTGCCCTGCCTTATTTCCCAAGGGTGGTCAGGTTTTGCAGCTTCTCCCGTTGGTATATCCACATCCTGAATCAGAAAGTTTTCTTGTACAACCTTAACAAATTCCTCTCCATCTAAGCCCTTGACATTATGACAGTTCCAGTCTATGTTTGGAAAGTTAAAATACCCTACCATTACCATTCTATTATTCTGACGGTTAACTGAAATATACTTACAAATCTGTTTCTCATTTTCCCACTGACAATTAGGGGGGTCTATAATTAATGCCAATGAGATGATCATCATCCCTTTTGTATTTCTCAGTTCCATCCAAGTAACTTCCCCGGATGTGTGTTCAAGAATATCCTCCCTCAGTACAGCTGTAATGCAATCCCTTATCAAAAATTCCACTCGTCCTCGTCTCTTGCCTCCCTTCCTATCCTTCCTATAGCATTTGTATCTTGGAACATTAAGCTGCCAGTCCTGTCCATCTCTGAGCCAAGCTTCTGTCATTGCAATAATATCCCAGTCCCATGCTCCTGCACATGACTTGAGTTCACCTGCCTTCCCTGTTAAGCCTCTTGCAGTGAAATGAGTCTGTTTAATTTATCCTTTGTTCTCTGCTTTGTTCCTGCTTGCCCTCCTTTTTGACTTACTTCTTTTCTCAACTGTACCGGTTTCAGATTGATCTCTTTTTTCAGTATCTCACTGGATCCCACCCACCCCCCACCTGACTAGTTGAAATTCCCCTGAGCAGCTCTAGCAAATCTCCCTGCCAGTATTAGTTCCCTTCTAATTCAGGTGCAATCCATTATTCTTGTACAGATCACTTGCACCCCAGAAGAGATTCCAATTATTCAAAAATGTGAATCCTTCCTCCATACACCAGCTATTCAGCCACGCATCCATCTGCTGTATCTTCCTATGCCTATCCTCACTAACTCGTAGCACCATGACTAATACAGATACTTCTACCCCTGAGAGCATCCTTTTTAAATTCTTGCCTCTCTATATTCTCCCTTCAGAATCTCATCCTTTTCCCTTCCAATGTCATTTGTTCCTACGTGGACAATGACGTCCTGCTGTTCCCTCTTCCCTTTGAGAACATTCTGCACCCTCTCTGAGACATCCTTGATCCTGGCACCAGGAAAGCAACACGCCATTCTAATTTTTTACTGCCTGCCACAGATACGGTTGTGTGTGCCACTGCCTAGATAGTCCCCTAACACAATCGGTCTCTTGGAACCTGATGTATCTCTCATTACATTAGAGCCAGTCTTGATACCAGACACTTGGCTGTTTGAACTACATTCCCCTGAGAATCCAATCTTGCCCCACGTTTTCGAAAACTACATACTTGCTTGAAATAGGGATAGCTACAGAAGACTCCTGCACTAACTGCTCACCTCTCTTACATTTCTTGGAGTTAACCACTCTATCTGACTATATCTGCAGCTTTTCCCCCTGTCTATAACTGCCATTGATCACACCGCCTTGCTCTTGTAAATTCTTCATTGTCTCTAACTGTTGCTCCAACTAATCCATTTGATCTGACAAGATTTGCAAACAATGAGATTTTTTTTGTAGATAGAATCCTCAGTAACCCGTAAACTCTCTCAAAACTCCCACATCTGACAAGATCAGCATATTACTCTACTAAAGTCCGTTTTGCTCCTTCCGATCTACAGACCCAGAAAATAGCATTGTCTCATTTCTCTACAAAACGCTGCTCGAAGCTAACTTATATTTATGGCTTATATTTTTAAAAATTAATCAAGAGACAGATCCCAATAGAAATATGTACGCAAGGAAGAACCCAATCTACTCACTATTGTAGATTTACAGCAAAGCTACACTTAAAATTATTCACTTCTCTGTTTCTGTGCTCGGATCTCTCTCAAACAAATTTCTCCATGATCGGTTGTGAATTTTGCTGTTTGTGAATTTTTCTGAGGCACACTCCGATATCCAGTGATACATGAATTCAAAGAGCAAGGGCAGGAAATGTGCAGATTCACTGTTGTCAAGGTTAGAGTGGTGCTGGAAAAGCACAGCCGGTCAGGCAGCATCTGCAGAGCAGGAAAGTCATGCTGCTCCCATTTATCTCTCCACCCTGGAGGCTCCCTGCCTCATTCCTGATGAAGGGCTTTTGCCCGAAACGTCGATTTTCTGTTCCTCAGATGCTGCCTGATATGCCTTTCCAGCACCACTGTAATCTTCACTCTGGTCTTCAGCATCTGCAGTCCTCATTTTCACCTGTTCACTGCTGTGTCAGTTAGCAGTGTGGGTTTCTTTTCCTCTCTCCCTTACAGACCATGTGCTCATGGCATTTGTGTGTCTTTCTCCCTTTTAAAAGTGCCATTGTTTTGACTGTTTTTAGTTTCTCCAAAGTTCCAGTGAAATATTAAACAATCCATCAACATAGTAAAAGAAATCTGAGGATATCACTAACATGATGGAGAGGAAGCATTTTGCACACATTAATCATTGAAAATATAGGGACATTTTATAAAGCTCCACTCAGGAGATTATTTAAAAAATGAAAGTATATGAGAGTGGAGGTATACTGACATAAGTTGGTAACTGATTGATAGGAGGGAAGATGTTGGAATGAAGACCATTTTCTCTGATGATATATGATTACTGGTAGTCACGAAATCTGTACTCTTTCATCAGATTTTGATACATTTTACAGTAACTGATATGAATGAATAGAGAGCTGTGTATCCAAGCTTTCTGATGGAACCAAGCCAAGTGATGCAGTAATGTCAGTGATGGAGGTGAGAAATAAATGAGGAATCATTTCTATACTGGGTGGACTAAACTGTGTCAGATAGAATTCAATATGTGTAAGGGCAAAGTCATCCACTTTGAAGCTAAGAAAGATCGAACAGACTATTTTTGACGTAATATGAATTTAGGAACTGATAGGCAGTCATGAAATAATTTTAAAGGCTGATCAAATGTTAGTTTTCTCAATGGGACTGGAATACAAATGGATTTAAAGCTGTGCTACTGTTGTGAAATACATTTATTCACAACAATATTTGAATGATTTATTTCCTTTCTGGGTCCTTTAACTTCAGGAAGGATATGTTGATTCTGGAGGGGCGTGTAAATTCACCAGAATGGCACTAGGAAATCACAAGACTTATTTTTTCAGGTCATGTTAGTTCAACTAAGATTGCATCCCTTTAAGTATTGAAGCTAATTTTAATCTAGTTAAAGTATTTGGTATGTAACAATAATCGATTAGATTAGAGTCAGACTGTTAGGATGTCAGGAACACTTCTTGGAAATCAGTATCAGATTCACAAAAAGTTGTTTTGCCTAGGTTAATGTAGATATGAAGCAAGGTGGTTAAGATTATGTTCAGATAAAAAAAAATCAGCTTTAGATCAGAAAAGGATTTAACAACATGGGAAGAAGTTCAAGCTCAGTTCCTATGGTTGTGAATGGATCTGGATCACAATCAGTTCTACAAGTATTGAGCTACGTCATACCAAGAGTATTTTTCTATTCTCACCCCTTCCCTTCTGAGCCACAGATCGGAGCTCAGTGCCAGAAACCTGGCCACGATGGCTTTCCCCGGTTAGGTCATTCTCTCCCAACATGATCCAAAATGGTATACATATTATTGAGGTGATGTTAATGGTATACATAATCCATCCCCTGACTGTAATTCATCTACTTTTTTCCTGTACCTGACATGAAACTACCTCTCTGTAAAATCTCTCTATTATTCCTTCCTCCTCCCGAATGATCCAAAGGTTATCCAGCTCCAGTTCCCCAACGCGGTTTCCGAGGATTTGGTGTTGGGCACTTACCGCTGATGAGGTCAGTGGGGATACTAGTGGTGACCGTTAACTCCCACATCCAACAGGAGGAGCATGCAACTTCCCTAACATCCATTCCACTATTCTGAATTCCCAAATAGACTATTTTAAAAAAACTAGTAACCTTACCAAATCGGTGCACAGAAACATTTTGTTTTGGTTAGAGGAAGAGGAGCAGTGGGAGACATTACCTAAGTAATGTTTTGGGTAAAGCAACCACCCAAATGTGTTACCTTACTTACCCAGGAGACCCAGGTCCGCTTCTGCTCAGTTATGCGCGTTTCCTATTCTTGAGATAAGTTATTAAAGGGTTATTTTGCCTTCCCAGCAGCCCCACTGGCCATCACTCTCAGTGCTCCCACTGCTGCTGCAAAATATATGAGAAGTCTCTTCATAAATCTGATAACAGTGGGCAAGAAGCTGTTCTTAATCTGTTGGTACAAGCTTTCAAAATTTTGTATCTTTTGCCTCATGGAAGAGGGTTGGAGAGAGTACAACAGGGGTGGAAGAGATCTTTGATTATGTTGACTGATTTCCCACATAGAAGGAGTTAATGGAAGGAAGACTGGTTTTTGTGATGGGCTAGGCTACATTCACAACCCAAAAATTTCTTACGATCTTGAGCAGAGCAGTTGTGATACCAATCTGTGATGGATTTCAGGTAAGATCCTTTCTAATCAAATGATGGGGCGTACTGAACAGATGAAACAGCTTCCTCCCATTCTGATCTATCAACAACCTCCACTGAGACAGTCCAGCCGGTTGTTTATACCACTAAATCGAGACAAAACAACTGCAGATACTGGAATGCAAAGTAGACAAACAGGAGAAAGGAAGAACACAGCCGTCCAGGCAGCACCAGGGGGTGGAAATGCCAATGTTTCAGGTAAAACCCTTTATTTTCAGGTTAAAGGGACAACCACGCCGTTTACAGCACACTCTCTGATGGTGTTACACTGACAATTAACCTCACCATTTATTCCATTGATCTGACAGTGTTACACTATTTCAGCCCATTGAAATTGTTGCACCGCATTTAGATAACTTAGAACATAGAACATAGAAAAATACAGCGCAGCACAGGCCCTTCGGCCCTCGATGTTGCGCCGATCCAAGCCCACCTAACCTACACTAGCCCACTTTCCTCCATATGCCTATCCAATGCCCGTTTAAATGCCCATAAAGAGGAGAGTCCACCACTGTTACTGGCAGGGCATTCCATGAACTCACGACTCGGTGAGTAAAGAATCTATCCCTAACATCTGTCCTATACCTACCACCCCTTAATTTAAAGCTATGCCCCCTCGTAATATTTGACTCCATACGTGGAAAAAGGTTCTCATGGTCAACCCTATTTAAACCTCTAATCATCTTCTACACCTATCAAGTCACCCCTAAACCTTTTTTCTCCAATGAAAACAGCCCCAAGTGCCTCAGCCTTTCCTCATACGATCTTCTTACCATACCAGGCAACATCCTGGTAAAAAGGAACATCCTGGTAAAATGTTACAATAACGTTACAATGCCACAAAATGCAATTTCGTTTCTGCCAATGATCTAAATGTGAGACATTCAACCTAGCTCTTTATATTGCAGAGGTCACTGCTGTTATACTGGGTCAGACTAGCCCACTGTTTTACGCCATTGACGTAGCACTGTTAGTCTCAGAGTTGCTCTTGAACCTGTTTGCACTACATAGATGGATTCCACCACAAGAGTCTAGCGCACTGCTGAGGCTATTTATTTCCTGTTTGCACATAGATATTACTTATCCTACTGTTTAGCAAAGACACAGATTAAGATTGGTCAACATCCAGACTTCATCTGATGGGTGACAGGTAACATACACACCACGCAAATGCCAGACAATGACCATGTCTAGTGAGAGAAAATCTAATCACTGTAACTTGGCATTACCATTACTCCATCCCGCGGCATCAACATCCTGCAGTTTATAAATGACGAGAAACTGACCTGGCCTGGTCACTTAAATACAACAGCAGACCAGATACTCGGAATACTGCAGTAAGTAACTCGCCTTTTGACTCCCTGAAGCTGTTCCACCATCTACAATGCATAAATCAGATATGTATATAGCACATGCAGACCCTTTGTTCCAACTCGTCCATGCCAAACAGACATCCAAAATTAATCTGGTCCCATTTGTCTGCATTTGGCCCACAGCCTTCCCATTCCCATTCAATCCAGATGCCTTTGCAATTATACCAGCATTCATCACTTCCCCGGACCGCTTGTTACACACATGAACAACCCTCTGTGTGAAAAAGTTGCCACTTAGGTACCTTTTAAATCTTTACCTGCTTACCTTAAATCTATGCCCTTGTGGTTTGTGCTCCCACAATCTGGAGATAAGACCTTCGATA
This sequence comes from Hemiscyllium ocellatum, assembly GCF_020745735.1. Taxonomy (NCBI): domain Eukaryota; kingdom Metazoa; phylum Chordata; class Chondrichthyes; order Orectolobiformes; family Hemiscylliidae; genus Hemiscyllium; species Hemiscyllium ocellatum. The sequence goes on from NC_083417.1 coordinate 75,524,934, forward strand.
TTCACACTATCCATTCCTCTAATAATTTTACAAACTTCTATAAGGTCACACCTTATCCTCTGATACTCCAGGGAAAATAGCCCCAATCCATTCAAACTCTCTGTTCAAACCTCTCCGTTCAAACCCTGAAACCCTTGTAAATATATTCTGAACCCTTTCAAGTTTCACAACATCTTTCATATAGCTGTGAGACCAGAATGGGATGCAATATTCCAAAAGTGGGATTGTCCTTTAAGCTGCAATATGATCTCCCAACTCAATATTCAATGCACTGACATAAAGGCAAGTGTACCAAACACCTTCTTCACTATTCTGTCTACATGTGTCTTCACCTTCCAGGAACTATCAACCTGTACTCTAAGGTCTCCTGATTTGGCAACATTCTCCAGGAACTTACTATTAAGTGTATAAGTCCTGCCCTGTTTTGCCTTCCCAAAATGCAGCACCTCACATTTATCTAAATTAAACTCCATCTTGCACTGTTCGGAACATCTGTTCAAGTCGCATTGTACTTCTTGGCTATCCACTACACCACCAATTCTGATGGAAATCTGCATACATGCTAACTATACCTCTTATATTCACTTCCAAATCATTGATGTAAATGACAAAAAGCATTGGACCTATACCAATACTTCTGGTACGCTGCTGGTCACTGGTCTCCAGTCCAAAAAGCAACCCTCCATCACCACTCTCTTCAAGCCTGTTACATTTCCAAATGGTTAGCTCTCCCTTTACTCTATGCGATCTAACCTTGCCGACCAGTCCACCATGCAGAGCCTTGTCAAATGCCTTACTGAAGTCCTTATAGACCACATTCACCACTCTGCCTTCATCAATCTGCTTCATCACTTCCTCCAAAAAAAGACAATCAATTTAGGGAGACATGATTTCACATGTACAAAGCCAGGTTAACTATTCTCAATTAATTCTTGCCTTTCCAAATACATGGTAGTCTTGCCTGTCAGAATGCCCTCCAACACTGATGTCAGGCTCACGGTCTAAAGTTCACTGGCTTTTACTTGCCACATTTCTTGAATACTGCCACCACGTCAGCCAGCCTCCAGTCTTTCAGCATCTCACTTGTGGTTACCGATAGCACAAATATCCCAGCAAGGGATCCAGCAATTACTTCCCCAGCATCTCACAGAGTTCGAGGGTACACCTGATCAGTTATCCACTTCCATGCATTTTAAAATATCTAGCACCTCCTCCTCTGTAATATGGACACGTTTAAGATATTTCGATTTTATTCACCAATTTCTGTAGCTTCCATATCCTTCTCCACTGTAAGCACTGATACAAAATCCACGTTTAGTATCCCACCCATCTCCTGTGGTTCCACGCATAGATGGCCTTGCTGATCTTTAGGGCCCCTGTTCTCCCCCCCGTTACTCTATTGTCCTTAATGTATTTGTGGAATCCTTTTGCATTCTTATCCCTAATTGCCAAATCTATCTCATGTCCCATCTTGATTTCCTTGTGTATATTCCTCCTGCCCTGATAATTTCCAGACATTCACATGATCCTTGCTGTCTATACCTGATATATGCTTCATTCTTTTTTTTAACTGGCGATTCAATTTCTCTAGTTATTCAGCATGCCCTACAACTACCAACCCAATTCTTCACACTTACAGGAACATACTACCTCTGGGCTCTCTTTAACACATCTGGATGAGTGTAGTTGCAAAAACACTCAAAAAGCTTGATACCATCCAGGGCAAAGCAGCCCATTTAATCGATACTATATCCAGAAACATGAAATCCTTCACCACTGGTGCTCAGAATCAGCAGTATACTGCCTACTGCAAGCACTGAAGAAATTCACCAAGGATCCTTAGACAGCATCTTCCAAACCGACAACCCCATCTCGAAGGACGAGGCAAGAATTTAAATGGGAACATCATCAGCTGGAAGTTCCCCTCCAAGCCTAATCATCCTGAAGTAACAAAACACTGCACAGCAGTGGAATAGGACCTTCAGCCCACGATGGCCTGAACATGATGCCAAATTAAATTAATCCTCACTGCACACCCTTTATCCTTATCTCTTTATTCATTGCATATCCAAATGTCGCTCACAAACCACACTGCAAATTGGAGGAATAACACCTCACCTTTCGCCTGGACAGCCTACATTGAGTTCTCTAATTTCAAATAACCCCCGTCATACCCCCTGACTCCCTTCCCAGCTCCTCCCCCTCTCTTCCACTGCTCCCTGCCTCCAACTAGATTCCTCTCATTGAACAATAAGTTGATAGCTCAACTTGTCTTCACCTATCCCCATTTCACCAAATTGCACCCTTCACTACCTTTATCTACAGCTCTCCCCACACCCCACCCCCTAGTTCTGAAGAAGAGTTACACCAGAAACATCCATTCATCCATCCCTTGATGCTGCCTGCCTTGCTGTGTTCAACCAGCCTCCTGCCTGTCTACTTTGGATTCTCGTATCTGCTGTTGTTTTGTCTCCAACCAATCCTGTCATCCCAGGAGTCGATTTGGAGAGTGTTCATTACACCTCCTCAACTGCAAGCACATCTTTTCTCAAATAAAGTGAACAAATCTGCAGGCAATGTTCCAGGTGGCGCCTCACCATTGTCTGATATAATTGCAACAAGAAATCCTTAGTCCAGTACTCAAACCATCTCACTCTGAAGGTACTGCCTGCTGCACCTGCGGGTAGGTTAATTTCAGGGAATGGTGCAAAAGGACACTAGGATCACATTGCAAATTCCCCTCACTCAATTTGCCGCCTCTCAGATAATAATCTTCCTACAAACTTTTGCTGCCAAAACATTTAAGCTCACATTAGCCACATTATACTGCATCTGTCATGTATTCGCCCACTCACCCAGCTGTCCACATCATACTGCAACATCTCTGCATCTGACTCACAGCTCACCTTTCCATCCAGCTTTGTATCATCTGCAAATTTTGAGATTTTATATTCAGTTCCCTCATCAAAATCATTAACATATATTGTGCATTTTGGGTCGAGTTGCAAAGCCCTGTTTGCCCAACTTGTCACTGTCTGCCATTCGAAAATGACATTTTATTCTGACTTTTTGTATCTTGTCTTAAATTAACTTGCTATCCACCTCAATACACTATCCTCAATCTCATGCATTTTACTTTTCCACATCAATCTTTTAGATGGGACTTTATGGAAAGAATCTTGAAATCAAAATAAACCAGATCCACTGTGTCCTCCAATCAAATCTATTGGTTACATTCTGGAAGGATTTCTGTCGATTTGTCCAGCATGATTTCACTTTAGCAATTCTATGCTGACTGAATCACATTCCCCAGTGTTTTCTACCTTCCCTCCGATAATGATCTTCGAGCATTTTCCACTAGTGACATCTAACACGCTGGTCTATGATCCCTGTTTTCTCTCGAGCTCAGTCGGGTTACATTCAGGATCCTCCAATCTGTAGGAACAAAAACAGAATTTGCTGGAAATCTCAGCAAATCTGGCAGCATTGGTGGAGAGAAATCAGAATTAACATTTTTTGTTGAGTGACACAACAGTTCCGAGGAAGGGTCACTCAACATGAAAACTTTACTCTGATGTCTCTCCACAGATGCTGCCAGACCTGCTGAGCTTTTCTCGCTCTTTCTGTTTTTATTTTTGATTGATGACATCTGCAGTTCATTTTCTTTTCTTTCTTCAACTTGTAGGAACTGTTCTACAGACTAAAACCTCATGCAAAATAACTACTGATGTATCTATTATTTCTTGGATTACTTCCTTCAGTAAAGAGCAACCTCGATTATCCAAAAATTGATTGTCTGAATGTCGGATTTTCGAAATTGGATTGCAAGGTCCCGATGCTTGGTTAAACAGTTTTCTCCAATATTCGCTTATCCAAACAGCCGAATATCCAAACAAAATACTACACCCCAGCACCACCACCCGCACCCCCCGCCCCCATCCAGATAATCGAGGTTCCTCTGTGATTGGGATGGAAATTATCAGATGTAGGCCCTTTTTCGACTTCAATACCATTAATGTCTCACACACAATTTCTCTACAAATGCATATTTTGTTTCAATTTCACCCTTTCAATCAACTATGGGCTCAGTCTCATTTCCCTATTTCATGTATTCCTTGTTCCACATTACAAATTCACCCGTTTTTAACTGTAAGTTTCGACCAACAGTAGTTTTTAATCTCTTTCTCCTTACATGCCCATAGAAATTGCTACAGCAAACTTACTTTCATTCCCTATTTTCCCCTTCTTAATCAAACCCTAAAACCTCTGTAGCTAATTTCTAAACTGTTCCTGACCCTCAGGACTATTGCTTTCCTTTGCCAATTTGTATGCCTGGCTTTTGCATCTCATACCCTCTACCTTCCCCATCAGCCATGTTTTGGCCGCTGTTCATTTTGTTGTCTTGCACCAGACAGGGAAAATTTAACACTTTTTTGTGTTTCACTCATTTGTTCTTGGAATGTTTGCTATTGCCTCTCAACTTTCATTCCTTTCTGTAAAGATGGCAGATGGAGGAGTTTATGTTGCAGCTGTATGGAGTGCTGGTGAAGCCGCAATTTGAGTACTATGTGCAGTTTTGGCTCCTTACCTGAGAAAGGGCATACTGGCACTAGAGTGGGTGCAGAGGACGTTCACTAGGTTGATTCCAAAGCTGAGGGGGCTGGCTTATGAGGAGAGACTGAGCAGACATGGAGTATATTCATTGGAATTTAGAGGAATGAGGAGGGATATTCTCGGCACATATAAAATTATGAAGGGAATGGATAAGATAGAAGTAGAGACAACGTCTCCACTAGGCCAGGAAACTAGGACAAGAGGGTACAGCTTCAAAATTAGCGGGAGCAGACTTAGGTCTGTACTGAACTTTTTCTCCCAGCGGGTTGTGAACCTATGGAATTCCCTGCTCAGTGAAGTAGTTGTGGCTTCCTCAGTAATTGCTTTTCTCGCTAAGACAGATAATTTTGTCAACAGTAAAGGAATTAAGGGTCATGGTGAGAAGTGGGTAAGTGGAGCTGGGTCCATGAAAAGATCAGCCCTGATCTGATTGAATGGCGGAGCAGGCTCGAAAGGCCGGGCGGCCTACTGCTGCTCTTTGTTCTTATGTCCATATATAAGCTTTCCCAATCCATCCTCGCCAAACTCATGGCTAATTCCATTATCATTTCCCTGATTAAGATTCAGGAGCATAGTCTCAAAATCAACTCCCTCACATTCCAACTTGATGATGTATGCACCCGTATGCGTGTGCATCTGGACCAGATCGATGGCGGTGGTACAAGAATATCACTCACCACCACCTTCCCAAGGAGACTGAGGAGTGGGCAAGAAGTCCTCGCTTTAACATGAATGCCCTGATCCTAGGAAAGAATGAAATGACTATAGGGAGGCTACTTGTGAAATCAGCCCTGCATCCTTATGGAACATTCTTCAGATAGTCACACATCTGCTTTGCAGAATTTTCTTTTCTCTCTGCCTTATCCTTCTGTGATCCAAGTCCACATGAGGTATTCCTGCACTCTATTATTTTACCATTTAATTTCAGGTCTGTTTGTTCAGAAGACTGTAAGTAATATCAATCTAATTACGTCCTTGGAGGATTTGGTTGCGACGTATATCGACACTTTGAGCTGGTGACAGTTTCAAATCAAGTTTGGAATATTTGATACAGAAAATGAAGTATCGCTTCAGTCTGGTACCAATACTCGCTGATGTTGATGTGATTTTCTGCCCTGTGCTTGTTGTTGTTGCAGTGTCTGGTAAGTAATATCTGTCGACGTTTGTCTAACTGGTCAATCATTTCTGTTTTGAATGTAATCAATAATCTGGGCATAAATGGTGCTCAAAACAATGCCATTAATGAGAAGTATTACTCTTCCTAAACTGTTCATTCAATCTTCAACATTTTTCAATATCAGCTGTGAACAAATTGTGAACCTTGTCAAATGTAATGGTATGAAATGGATTAAATGTTCAAAGAGTGGAAACACTCGATGGTGATTGATTAGACAAAGAAATATGAAACTTTGTGAATAGAGCCAACACGTAACATGTTACTTTACTAACTGAAGGCAAAAGATTGGGGTCTTGAATGATAAAGAATCATGATTTGAGTTTATAATTCTGGGAGTATTGGCAATTGCTTCATTGTTTGGGTGATTATGCTGAAAAGCAATTTAGACTGGTTGGCGATTCCTGCCTTGGGTGACCGATGTCAGTGAAGTTAACACCATAAAGTACTTCATCTTAATCTTATCCAGGTTCTCCAGACTCTAGTCTTGACAGCTGATGTTCCTATCTTCTTACATATAAGAAAAAGGTATTCACAATAATTTATTCCCTTTTGAGTCATGGATGTTGCTGGCTGGCCATTTATTGCCCATCCATACTTGCCATTTAGAAGGTACTGATAAACTGCATTCTTGAACCACAACAGGTCATGAGCTGTAGATAGACCTACAATTGAGAATTCCAGGATTTTAATCCACCTACAGAGAAGGAAGAGTGATTTATTTCTAAGTTAAGATGGTGAGTGGTTTGATCATGGACTTGCAGGTGTTTGCATTCACATGTTCCTGCTGCCCTCATGGCTCCAGACTGAAGTGTTCGTGGGTGGTGCTGCCTCTGAATGCAAAACATATCTTTCTGCATGATATTTCGTACATAGTACACACTGCAGTTACAACATGTTGGTGATGGAAGGTGTGAATGTTTGTGGACGTGCTGCCGGATAAGGAGTCTACTTTATCTTGGTTGATGTCAATCTTCTTCAGTGTTTCGGAGCTGCAAATATCCAGGCAAGTTGTTTATGTTTGATCATACTCCTGCATTGTAGATGTTAGCCAGGCATTGGGAGCGAGGAAGTGAGTTGCTCAATGCAGTATTCTAAGCTGTTTATTTGGTGTTGCAGCCGTTGTATTTTCCAGTGTGTCCAGTTGAGTTGACAGTAGTGAATTCAGTGATGGTAATGCGATTATAGAGTCATAAAGTTATGGAGACATAGAGGATGGAAACAAAGCCTTCAATCCAACTCGGACATGCTGACATAATATCCTGGAAGAATCTAGTCCCTTTTTCCAGCTTTTGCCTATATCCCTCTAATCCCTTCCTCTTCATGGAGCCATCCAGATGCCTTATAAATGTTGTAATTGCACCAGTCAACATCTCTGCCTCTGGCAGTTCATTCCATACGTGTACCACACTCTGTGTGAAAATGTTGCCTCGTTGATTCCTTTTAAATATTTTCCCTCTCACAATAAACCTATGCCTTCAAGTTTCAGACTCTCCCACCCCGGGGATAACACCTTATCTATTTATCCTATGATTGTACAAATCTCAGGAAAGTCACCCATCAGCCTGTCATGTTCCAGCCCAAGTCTATTCAGCCTCAACTTTTCACGTAAACCCTCCAACCCTGGCAACATCCTTGTAAACATTTTCTGAACCCTTTAATTCTTCATAACATCCTTCCTATAGGAGGGAGGACAAAGAACTGCCCACAATATTCCAAACGTAGCCTAACCAATGTCCTATACCGCTGCAAAATGGCATCTCAATTTCTGTACTTGATGTATCGACCAATAAAGGCAAAATCGTCTCTAATTGGAGATGGTCATTGTGTGGTTCCAAGTCTCTTTGCACCTTAGATTTCGAAATTTTCTCTCTATTCAGAAAATAGTCCATGCCTCTATTCTTTCTACCAAAGGGAATGACCTCACACTTTCACACATGGTACTCCGTCTGCCACTTATTTACTCACTCTCCTAACTTGTCCAAATTCCGCTGCATCCTCCCCAGCTTCTCAAAGCCATTGTCCTTCTATCTATCTTTGTATCATCTGCAAACTTAGCCAGAATGCCCTCAGTTTCTTCATCTCGATCGTTAATGCACAAAGTGAAAAGATGTGATCCCAACACTGAGCCTTGCAGAACACCACTTTCCTCTGACTGCCAGTCTGAGAACGACCCATTCATCCCCACTCTCTGCTTTCTACCAGACAGCCAATCTTCTATCCATGTTAGCACTTTGCCTCTAACACCATGGGCCCTTATCTTACTCGGTAGTCTCATGTGCAGCACCTTGCCAAAGGCTGTCTTGAAGTCCAGGTTGACAACATCCATTGTCTTTCCTCAGTCTTACCTGTTCATTAGTTTCTTAAATAATTCTAATAGATTTGTCAGCCACGACCTTCCCTTGATGAAACCATGTTGACTGTGCTCTATTTTACTACACACCTCCAAGTATTCAGAAATCTCATCCTTCACAATGGATTCCAGAATCTTACCCACAACCAAGTTCAGACTAATCGGTCTGTAATTTCCTGTCTTTTGAGTTACTCGCTTTTTAAACAGGTGTGTAAGATTAGTGATTTTCCAATCTTCTGGGGCCCACCCTGGTTCCAGCAATTCCTGAAAGATCATCACTAATGGCTGCATTATCTCTTCAGCTATCTCCCTTAGAACTCTGGGGCGTAGTCCATCAGGTAGACAAGATATATCAGGAGACAGAAAGATGAACATGAACAGCAAAATGACAGTGATCATGGACGATTTCAATATACAGGTGGACTGTGAATATTAGGTTGGTAGTTGGTTGCAAGAAAATGAATTTGCGAAATGCCCACGACATGGCCTTTTGGAGCAGCTTGCGGTGGAGCCCACTTGGGAAAAGATTTTAGTGTTGTATAATTTGACAGATTTGAAAAGGGATCAGATTCAGGTCAGTTAGCCACCTTCAAGGCATTCAGTTTGTCTCGCTCCTTCTCTTTAGTGATGGCAGCGATAATCAGCTCTTCTCCCTCATTCTCTTGAAATTTTGGGAAATTACTCATGTCTTCCATCTTGGGGAACCTGGTGCTAAATCATTCGGAGACGACCTGATTCTGAATCAGGATTTCGTAAGTAGCAGAGCAGATTCCTCGCTGCGATCTATTGAAAGTCATCCCTTGAGCCAACCTTTTGTGAAAAAAGAAATTACAAGATAATACATTGCTTGGAAAGGGTGGACGCTAGGAATTTTTTTTCATTAGGCGAGGATACTAGGATCTGTGGAGACAGCCTTAGAATTAGAGGGGGTTTATTCAGAACAGAAATGCGGAGACATTTCTTCAGCCAGAGAGTGGTGGGCATGTGGAATTCATTGCTGCAGAGTGCAGTGGCGGCCTGGACGATAAATATATTTAAGGCAGAGATTGATAAGTTCTTGGTGTCACAAGGAATTAAGGGCTACGGGGAGAATGGTGGTAAGTGGAGTTGAAATGCCCATCAGCCATGATTGAATAGTGGAATGGACTTGATTGGCCGAATGGCCTTACTTCCACTCCTATGTCTTATGGTCTTGTGGTCTTATCATGAAGACTGACCTGAAATAATTGTTCAGTTCCTCAGTCCTTTCATTGTTCCCCACTGCAGTCTCTCCAGCGCCATTTTCCAGCAGCTCAATGTCCATTTTTGCTTCTTTTTGCCCCTATATAACTAAAGAACTCATACAATCTTCCTTTATATTACTGGCTGTCTTATCCTAATATTTGATCTTCTCACTTTTTTTTCTTTTTTGTTGCCCTCTGTAGGCCTTTGTAAGATTCCTAATCCTCTGGTTTTCCCCCATAATTTTCAAATATGCTTTCCCTTTTGTTTCTATGCTATCCCTGACTTCTCTTGTCAGCCATGGTTACCTCATCCTCCCTGTACCATACTTCTTTTTCCTCGGGATGAATCTCTGCTGTTTCTCCTGAATTACTCCCTGAAACTCCTGCCATTGCGGTTCCACTGTATTCTCTGCTAGGCTCCTCTCCCAGTCAATTCTACCCAGCTCCTCAATCATTGTTGCCTTTATTCAGCTGTAATACCATTAGCTCTGATTCTAACTCCTCCCTCGAAAATTGCAGAATAAATTCAATCATATTTTGATCACATCCTCTGAAGCGTTCCTTCACCTTAATCTCCGTGATCAAATCTGTCTCATTGCACACGACTAAATGCACCATTGCCTGTTCCGAGTGGGCTCCACCACAGGCTGCTCGAAAAAGCCATCTTGTGGACATTTCACAAATTCCTTTTCTTACAGTCTACGATGAACCTGATTTTCCCGTTCCACCTGCAGATTGAGATCCCCCATGATCACTGTCACTTTGCCTTTTATACACATCTTTCTGTCTCCTGGTGTATCTTGTATCCCAGCTCCTTGTTTTATCAATGTCAGTGGTACGTACGTAGACCACGATTACTGGATGTTTCCCCTCCCACTCCACATTCCTCTGAAGCCAAACCCAAGCACCAGGCAGGCAACACAACCTTCAGGCCTCTCGACCCTGTTCACAGAGAACAGTGTCTGTGCCTCCAGCGATACTATCCCCAATTACAACAATATTTCTCTCATCTCCTCCCACTTGAATGGCTCCCTGTACCACGTGTTGTTGTCAGTTGCCTCATCCTCTCTCCTGTCCCCATTTGCGTCCACAGGGAGAAAAACTTTTGAACCTTTTGGACAAGGACAGCGGCTGAGGCTCCTGCATCTCCACCTCCTGAACCCCTCTACCTGTTTCACCTGGAGTCACACTCTCCTGTCCATGACCACTGGCTGAATCAAGTTAGTTCGTCTAAGGAGTGTGACTGTCTCCTGAAAAACAGCATCTGTGTAACTCTCGTCCTCCCTGATGTGTTACAATATTTGAAGCTCAGACTCTAACTCTTCGACTCTGAGCCAGAGTTCCTCCAGGAACCAACATTTGCCACAGACATGGTCACTGGGAACCACAATGGGGTCAACCAGCTTCCCCAACATACGGAAACAACGCATCACCTGACCCTCCATTCTTATTTTATTTAAATGGTTTTGAAATTTTGTTCTAAATTTTTAACTCTTTGTGTATCTCTGCTTACTCAAGTTCTAACCGATAAATATGTTTCAGAGAGGTTCTGGAGCTGGGATGAATAACTTCTATGAACCACAACCATTTTCCTGTATTCCAGGTATGAATATAACCAGCGTAGAGTTTGTTTGCGGATCACCCCATTGATTCTAGTTTTGTGTTGGCCCTTGATGCCATACTTTGTCAAATGCAGCCTTCATGTCAAAGGTTGTCACTCTCACCTCACATTTGGAATTAAGCTAATAATCCATGCTTGAAGCAAGGCTGGAATGAAGTCAGGAGCTGAATGGCCCTGGTAGATCAATGCCGAGCATCAGTGTGCGAGTTATGTGTTGCTTGATTACACTGTTGATTACATCTTCTATCACTTTTGAGAATAGACTGATTGGGCTGTGAATGGCTGGGTTGGATTTTTTCTGCTTTTTGCATGCATGACTCACCAGGTCAATTTTCGACATGGTCAAGTAGATGTCAGCGTTTGAACTGAACTGGAACAGCTTAGTGATGATTAGGTTGTGATACATAAGACTGCTGGAATGTCATTCATGACCTATATTCTTTGCAGGATGTAGTGCTTACAACATTTTTTGATAGTGGGTGCAGTGAATTAAATTGGCTGAAGACATCCGTAATGCTGGGGTCCTCGAGAGCAGGCCAAGATTGATCATCTACTTGGCATTTCTTGATACACATTGTTGTGAATACTTCAGACTTGTCTTCTACACTGATGTGCTGGGCTCGTCCATCATTGAGGATGGGGATATTTGTGCAGACTCTGTGAGTTGGTAATTTTCCATTACAATTCACGGTGGCTCAGTGGTTAGCACTGCTCCCTCACAGCACTAGGGACCTGGGTTCGATTGTACCCTTGGGTGACTTTCCTGTGTGGATTTGGTACATTCTTCCCGCGTCTGCATAGATTTCCTCCGCCTGCTCCGGTTTCCTCCCATAATCCAAAGATGTGCATGGTTAGGTGAATTGGCCATGCAAAATTGCACATAGTGTTCAGGGATGTATGGGTTAGGTGCAATAGTCAGGAGTAAATGTTGAGTAATAGAGTAGGGGAATCGGTTTGATGGGTTACTCTTTGGAGGATCAGTGTGGAGTTGTTGGGCTGAAGGGCCTGTTTCCACTGTAGGGATTCTGGAGAGATTCTATAAAAAACACATATGGTATAACTCTGCAGAGCTTTTATCTGTGCCATTGGTTTTGGGATTGCTCAGCTCTTTCTCACACTTGCTGCTTTTGCTGTTTTGCACACCATTAATGCCGATGTCAACTTCGCCAGGTTTTTTTTATTTATGCCGGGTACTGCTCCTGGCATGCCTTCTGTCGGTCTCCATTCAAATCGATCAATCCCCTGATTTGATGGTAATGGTTGGGTGGAGTATATGCTGGGCCATGAAGTTGCAGTTGGTGTTAGAGTATGATTCAGCTCCTGTTGGCTCACAGCGCCCAGACGTGAGTTGCTAGTTTGAAGTCTGTCTCATTTAGCATGATGATGGTTCCACATAACACACTGGAGGGTATTCTCATTGTGAAGGTGGAACTTGGTTTCCACAAGGACCTCACGGTGTTCACTCTTATAGATACTATTATGGACAAATAAATCTGCAGCCAGCAGTTTTGAAAGAATAAGGTCATGTATGTTTTTCTTTCCTGTTGGTTCCTTCACCATCCACTGCAGATGCAGTTGAGCAGCTGTGCCCTTTTGGACCCAAACAGTTACTCTTTTGTGATGTGCATTGACGTTCCCCAGCCAGACTGCATTTTGTGCACTGCTACCTTCAGTGTTTGCTTCAAGTGTTAATCATTTTGAGGGGATACTGATTCACTAGCTGACAGAACAGTATATGGTAAACAGCAAGATGTTTCCTGCCCATTTTTAATATGATTCCATAAGACTTCAAGACAGTCAGTGTCAACATCAAGGACTTCTTTCCTGACTGTATATCAGTGTCATACCTCTGATTGATGTGTTGCTGGTCAGACAGGACAGAACCTGGAATGATGATTGTGATATCTGAGACATTACCTGCAATACAAAATCTGAGGAGTAATCAGACATTTTTTTGAGATTAATATTACTTCAATTTCTTACAATTGGATTACAAAAGTGTTTTATTTCAAAAATGTTGCTTATAAAAACACACATAGAAATATTTGTAATTATCAATTTTTTGATGCAGAAAATTCAACACTAGATCTGATCAAACTCATGTACTAAATCTATTCACCTGGTTTTATGTATTTATTACAGTTAATGTGTTGGCGATTGTAATCCTTTCCCGGGGAAGCTGCGGTTTATCTAAGTGTATCACCCGGTACCTGGTAGCCATGGCGGCAGCAGATCTCCTCGTTGTCATCACTGATGGGATGCTGAGATGGCTTATTATGTATTTCCCAGTGTCTTTCCTGGATATTACACATGTCTGTAGTCTGATTATGGTGTCCATTCCTGCAACCATAATGAATTCTGTCTGGTTGACTGTTGCTTTCACCTTTGATCGATTTGTGGCTATTTGCTGCCATAAGTTTAAACCAAAATATTGTACCGAGAAAACTGCAGCCATGATTATTGGAACAGTGAGTGTGCTGAGCTGTTTGGAAAGCATTCCTTGGTTTTTCCAATTCTAATACAAATACATCTTCAATAAGCTGCCATGGTTTTGCATCACAAAACCAGAGTTTTTCACTTCAATCTACTGGATGTTATATGGTGTACTCCATCGCCTTTTATCTCCTTTACTGCCATTTGCTATTATTCCTTTTTTGAACACTCTGACTGTCAGACATGTTTTAGTAGCAAGCAAAGCCCGCAGGAGACTCCAGAAGAACAGTGATAGGGAGAGACCCCATGAACCAGAGATGGGCAAACGCAGAAAATCTATCATTTTACTATTTGCTGTCTCAGGCAGCTTCATTCTTTTATGGGCCCCTTATGTGGTATGTTTCCTACATCAACGAATTGCATTAATACATGGTTATTCTCCACTGCCCCCAACCGCAGGTACCATCGGATACCTTGTCTCTCTCCTCACGACTTGTACAAACACTTGCATATACACGGTGACCCAAAGGCAATTCCGAGAGCAACTGAAAACAGTTGTGAAACTCCCTCTCACTCTGATTCTCAGAATCATCAAATGAAGCAGTTTGCCTGCATTAGAATTCAATTCCATCCCGAAATCATCTTACATCCGAGCTGATCGTCTGTGAGTTCGCACACCATGGAGCAGTGTTTTGTCCATAAATCAGAGATGAAAGAAAATCTTCATTGATTTTTTACTTTCAAGAACTTATCAATTTCCCCTCTGGATTATTCTAGTGTCGACATCCACCATCCTGTCTGGCAGGCCAGACCATATTGCATCCACTCAGTGAGCAAATATTTTGATTTCTCGCTCTCTTCTATTTCACCGTCCAATAACTTCCCACTTGGGTTTCTGGTTACTACAATACGTCAGTATGAACATTTTCTTCTCATTGATGATATAATAGACTTGCCTGCTTCTGTTCAATTTCTCTTCACCGACCCTGTGAAGGAGTCTACTTCTGCAGCCTCACTACTTAACTGAAATTCCTCATCTCTCGTAGAAGCAATAACTCCCCTCCACAACCTCACAGAGTCTTTAAACGTAAATCTTGCGATGAACTGAACACTGCATCCTGAGATACAATGAGAAGTAACTCAAGTGGATGTAATGGTGGTAAACCTCCAAAATTCCTTAGATTCATGAGAAGTCCCAGAGGATTAGAGAGCTACCAGTGTACAATTTTAATTTTGAAAGGGAAGGAGATGTAAAAAATGCACTTATAGGCTGGATGTGCTTTGATTTGTGCATATATTTCTACAAATCACATTGCATGAATACTACAATATTGCACATTAGAGCGCAGTACAGGCCCTTCAGCCCTCAATGTTGCACTGAGCTGTGGAACTACTCAGAAGTCTATCTATCCTACACTATTCCATTTTCATCCATGTGTTTATCCAATAAACATTTAAATGCCCTTAAACTTGGGAGTCAACTATGTTGCAGGCAGTGTGTTCCATGACCCTACTACTCTCTGAGTAAAGAAACTACCTCTGACATTTGTGCTTTTTCTATCACCCTTCAATTTATAGCTATGTCTCCACATACCAGCCATCACCATCCGAGGAAAAAGGATCTCCCTGTCCACCTGATCTAACCTCTCAACCTTCTTCGCTCTAACGAAAACAGCCTAAAGTCCCACAGCCTTTCCTCGTTAGACCTTCCCTCCATACCAGGCAACATCCTAATAAATCTCCTCTGATCACTTTCCGAAGTTTCCACACCCTTCCTATAATGCGGTGCCCAGAACTGCATGCAATACTCCATGTGTGGCCGCACTAGAGTTTTCCACAGCTATAGCATGACCTCGTGGATCTGAAACTCCATCCCTCTACCAGCAAAAACCAACACACTATGTACCTTCTTAACAATTATATCTCTCTGCTCTTCTGCATTACCAAGAACCTTACCATTATCCCAGTATTCTTTATTCCTGTTACTACTTCCAAAGTGAATCACCTCAAACTTATCCACTCTAAACTCCATTTTCCATCTCTCAGCCTCGCTTTGCAGCTAATCTTTGGCCCTCTGTAAACTGCAAAATACTTCAGCAGTACCCACAACTTACCTAACTTTGGTGCCATCTGCAAATGCACTAACATATCCTTCTATGCCTTCTTCCAAGTCATTTATAAAAATGACAAACAGCAGTGGACCCAAAACAAATCTCTGCAGTACGCCACCAGTAACTGAAATCCAGTATTAACATTTGCCACCAACCATCACAGTCTGTCTTCTTTCAGCTCACCAGTTTCTGATCCAATCCACTAAATCGCCCTCAATCCCAAAACCCTGTAATTTGTGAAATAACCTACTGTGGGGAACCGTTGAAATTCATATACACCACTTTACCTTCATGCACTTGTTTGGTCACCTTCTCAAATAACTCAATAAAGCTTGTGAGGTACTACCAGCCCTTCATAAAACCATGTTAACTATCCCAAAACAACTTATTCCTTTCCGGAAGATTATAAATCCTATCTGTTATAATCCTTTTCCAACACTTTACCACAACCGAAGCAAGGCTCATTAGTCTATACTTGCCAGGACTGTCTTTACTCTTAATGTGGGCAGCACAGTGGCCCAGTTGTTAGCACTGCTGCCTCACAACGTCAGAGACGCAGGTTCAATTCCCACCTCAGGCGACTGACGGTGTGGAGTTTGCACGTTCTCCCTGTGTCTGCGTGGGTTTCCTCTGGGTGCTCCGGTTTCCTCCCACAGTCCAAAAATGTGCAGGTTAGCCAAGCTAAATTGCCTGTAGTGTTAGGTGCGGGGGTAAATGTAGGGTAATGAGTCTGGGTGGGTGTGCTTCGGCAGGACAGTGTGGACCGAAGGGCCTGTAAGTAATCTAATCTTAACAAGAGGGCAACATTTGCTATCCTCCAGTCTACTGCTACTATTCCTGTGGACAATGACATAAAGATGCCAAAAGCTCTGAAATCCCAGAGAATCCTCGGATAAATCCCATCCAGCCCAGGGGACTTGCCTATTTTCACATTCTGCAGAAACACTGACATCTCCTCTTTGTGAACCTCAATCCCATGCAGTCCAGTTGTCTGTATCTCAGTATTCTCCTCAACAACATTGTTGTTTTTCCACTGTGAATACTAAGGAAAAATATTAATTTAGCTTTATCCTCGGACTCTGTACACAACTTCCCACTACTGTCCTTGATTGGCCATCATCTTTTTCTAGTCATTCTTTTATTCCTCAGTTACCTCGAGAAAGCTTGAGGTTTTCCTTGATCCTACCTGCCAATGACATCTAACTTCTCCCCTTGGCTCTTCTTAGCACTCTCTTTAGGTCTTTCCTAACCAACTTGTAACTCACAAGCGTCCGAACTGAGCCTTCACATTTCCTCCTAACATAAGCCTTCTTCTTCCTCTCGGCAAGAGAATCAACGTCTTTAATAAACCATGGCTCCCGTGGTCGACGACTTCCGCCCTGCCTGACATGTACATAGTTATCAAGGACACACGTAGCTGTTCCCCCTTGAATAAGCTCCACATTTAAATTGTGTCCATCCTCTGCAGTTTCCTTCCACATCCTAAGCAGCCTAAAACTTGCTTATTCACAACATAATTGCCTTTCCCCCAGCAAAAATGCATGCCCTGTGTTACATACCTATCCCTTTCCATCGCTAAAGTAAACATAAACAAATTGTAGTCACTATCACCAAAGTGCTCACCGACTCCAAATCTAACACCTGTCCAGGTTCCTTACCCAGTATCAAATCCAATGTGACCTCACCTTTTGTTGGCTTGTCCATACAGAGGAACCTCAATTATCCAAAGGAGGTGGGCAGGTGCCCCATCTAACACTGCCCCCGCCCTCCCCAAACACATTCAACACGGCTCCCCACCCGCATCCAACCCCATCCAACACCGCCACCAGCCCACTCCCAAACCTCATCGAACACTGCCCCCCACCTGCCCCAAACTCCAGCCAACACTACCCCTGCACGCCCGCAAAAGCCAACCAACACTGCCACCCGCCCGCCCCAAACCCATCCAGCACCACCCCCTGCCCTCCCCAACCCCATCCAACATTGCCCCCCGCCTGCCCAAAACCCCATTCAACACTGCGCCTCACCCACCCCCAAACGCCATGCAACACTGACCCCCACCCGCCTACAAGCCTATCCAACACTGACCCCTGTTCACCTCCATACCCCATCCAACACTGCGCCCCGCCCACTCCCAACATCATGTAACACTGCCCCCGCTCGCCCCAAACCCATCCAACACTGCACCGCAATCACCCCCAAAACCCCTTTCAACAGTGCCCCAGCTCACTCCCAAACCCCATTCAACACCGTACCACTCCGCCCACCCCCAAACCTCATCCAGCAGTGGGCCCACTCGCCCCCAAAGCCATCCAACACTGCCTCCTGCTTCCCCCAAATCCATTCAATACCTCCCCAGCTCGCCGCAAACCCATCCAATGCTAACCTCCACCCACCCCTAAGCCCTATCCAACACTGCAACCCTACTCACCCCCAAACCACATTCAACACTCCCCCCCGCCCGCCCCCAAGCCCCATCACAACATGACTACCCCGTCCACCCCCAAACCCCATCCAGCACTGCTCCCCTCCCGCCCCAAACCCCATCCAACACTGTCCCCCGCTCGCCCCCAAACCCAATCCAAAACTGCCTCCCACACACCCCCAAAACCCATCCAACACCACTCTTGACCTGCCTCAAACCCCATCCAACAACGGTTGGTCGCCCGCTCCAACCCCACCCAATGCTGCTCCCTACCTGCCCCCCAATCCGCATGCAAAACTGCCTCCGCTCAACACAAACCCATCCAGCACTGCCACCACCCTCCCCATCTTCACTCAACTCTGCCCTGCCTGCCTCCAAACCCATCCAGCACCACCCCCATCCTGTCTCAAACCCCATTCAATTCTTCCCTTCCCAAACCCAAAACCATCCAAAACTGCCACCCGCCCTCTCCAACCCCAACCAACACTGCACCCCGCCCACCCACAAACCGCATTCAACACTGCCCCCTGCCTGCCCCCAACCCCAAGCAAGACTGCGCCCCCGCCTGCCCCAAACCCCATCCAACATTGACCCCGCCCACCCCAAACCCCATCCAACACTGCACCCTGCTTGCCCCCAACACCAAGCAAGACTGCCCCCCGCCCGCCCCCAAACCCCAACCAACACTGCCCCCACCCACCACCAAACCCCATTCAACATTATCCCCTCTCGCCCCAAACACATCAAACACCAACCCCCGCTCTCCCCAAACAGATCCAACACCACACTCCGCTTGCCCCCAAACTCATCTAACACTGCCCCCCGTTCGTCCTCAAACCCACCCAACACTGCCACCTGCTCGCCCCCAAACACATCCAACTCTGCCCCCACTCACCCCCAAAACCATTCAACATCGGCCCCAGTTCACCCCCAAACCCCATCAGTCACTGCACACAGCCCACCCCCAAACCCCATCCAACACCAGAACTCCCGCCAATGCCGAACCCTATCCAACATTGCCCCCGCTCACTCCCAAACTCATTCAACACGGCTCCACACCCGCCCGCAGCCCCATCCCACATCGCCACCCGCCCATTTCTAAACCCCATTCAACAGTGCCTCTGCTTGCCCACAACCCTATCCAACACCGTCCCCGCCCACTCCCACACCCCATCCAACATTGCCCCATCCAGCCTAAACCCCATCCAACATTGCCCCCCGCTCACCTAAACCCCATCCAACACCGACCCCAGCCAACCCCCAAACCCCATTAAACACCGCCCACACCCAAGCGAACCCCATCCAATACTGACACCCGCCCGCCCCAAACCCCGTCCACCACTGCCCCCCGCCCACCCCTAAACCCATCCAGAATCGCCTCGGCCCTCCCCAACCTCATCACATACTGCCCCCCGCCTGCCCCCAAACCCCATTCAACATTGCACCTCACCTGCCCCCAAACGCCATCCAACACTGACCCTGGCCCACCCTCAACCCCATCCAACACTGCTCCCCTCCAACCCCTTCCAACACTGCACTCCACCCCCTTCCAAAACCATGCAACACTGCCGCCGCTCACCCCCAAACCCATCTAACACTGCCCACTCCCAGCCCCTAACCCCATCCAACACTACCTCCCCGCTCACCCCAATCCCATCCTACACTGGCACCCACTCGCCCCCAAAACCATTCAACACTGCCCCCCTGCCGCCCCCAAATCCATTCAACACCTTCCCCTGCTCGTTCCCAAACCCATCCAACACTACCCTCCACCCACCCCAAAATCCCACCCAACACTGCAACACGCCCACCCCCAAACCCCATTCAACACTGTACCCGCTCACCCCCAAACCTCATCCAAAACCGCCCCTGCACACCCTCATTCAACACTGCTCCCCGCTCGTCAATCCAAAACTGTCTCCCGCCCACCCCAAAACTCATCCAACATCACTCCCAACCTGCCCAAAACCCAATCCAACCCTGCCTGTCACCCGCCCCAACCACATGCAACACTGTCTTCCTCCCGCCCCAATCCGCATTCAACTCTGCCCCGCCTGCCTCCAAACCCATCCAGCACCGCCCCCAGCCTGCCCCAAACCCCGTCTAACTCTGCCATTCGCCTGCACTCAAACCCATCTAACACTGCACCCCACCCGCCAACAAACCGCATTCAACAGTGCCCCCAGTCTGCCCCAAACCCCATCCAACACTGTCCCTGTTCACCCCAAAACCATACAACGCCGCCCCCGCACACCATCAAACCAAATCAATTCCACCCCCTCCTGTCCAAACCACAAGCATAACTGTCCACTGCTCGTCCCCAAACCCCATCCAACACTGCCACCAGCCCGCCCCAACCACGTCCAACACTGCCCCCCACTCGCGATAAACCCCACCCAACACCGTCTCCATCGGTGGAGAGTGAGAAAGCAAAGATCATTGCCAGAGGCACAGCAATCCCATTCCTCACTTTCCATAGTAACCTTGGTCCCGCCCTATAGATTCATCTATCTTCATGCTTCCCAGAATTTCCAGCACATCCACTTTCGTTATATCAATCTGTTTAAGGCTATTAACTTGGTCCCCGGTGTTCTATCAACAGAGTCCCTCCCACTCATGAATACTGAAGCAAAAAACTCATTGAAGGCCTCTCCGAGCTCTTCTGACTCCAGACACAAGTTCACTCCACCATCCCAGATTTATACTACCCTCACTCTGATTAATTCTCTTATTCATCCATATAAGTGCCATTGGCATTTCTCTAATACTTCCTTCCCACGCTTTTTCATGACCCCTCCTACTACCACTCAATTTATTTTTGAGTTCTTTCCTAGATACCTTTTAACCCTCTAAATTTGTGTCACATCCTTGCTTCCTCAACCTTAAGTAAGCTTCTTTCTTCATCTTGATGAGAAGCTCCTCTGCTCTTGTCATTCAAGGCTCCTTCATTTTAGCATTCCTTGTTTGTCTCATTGGGAAGAGTTATCCAACACTTGCAACAAGTCCCCCTTAAACAGCATCCATATTTCTGTTGCGCATTTCCCAGAAAACAAATGTTCCCAATTTATGCTCCACAGCATTTGTCTAATAGCAGCACGATTTCTCCTCCCCCAATTAAATACCTTCCCATACTGTCTGTGCCTTTCCGTCAGCGAATTGCTCTCCTGCAGAGACATCTGACACCTAGTCTGGCTCATTGGCTAATATTGCCTCCCCCCAGTCGGTTTATCGACATATGAGTCAGGAATCCTTCCTGGGCACACAAAATCAGCTCCATCCATACCTTCTGCACTAAGGAGGTTCAAATCAACATAATCAAGTAACCTGGTTTTATGTCTTTATTACAGTTAATGTATTGGTGATTGTGATCCTTGCCTCGGGACGCTATGGTCTCTCTAGATGTATCAGCCAGTACCTGATAGCAATGGAAGTAGCAGATCTCCTTGCTGTCATCTCTGATGGGATGCTGAGATGGCTTATCATGTATTTCCCAGTGTCTTTCTTGGATATTACACATGTCTGTAGTTTGATTATGATGCTTATTCCTGCAACCACAATGTTTTCTATATGGTTGACTGTTGCTTTCACCTTGGATCGATTTGTGGCTATTTGCTGCCAGAAGCTTAATACCAAATACTGTGCTGAGAAAAGTGCAGCCATAATTATTGGAGCAGTGAGTGCGCTGAGCTGTTTAGAACATAGAACATAGAACATAGAAAAATACAGCGCAGTACAGGCCCTTCGGCCCTCGATGTTGCGCTGATCCAAGCCCACCTAACCTACACTAACCCACTTTCCTCCATATGCCTATCCAATGCCCGTTTAAAGGCCCATAAAGAGGGAGAGTCCACCACTGTTACTGGCAGGGTATTCCATGAACTCACGACTCGCTGAGTAAAGAATCTACCCCTAACGTCTGTCCTATATCTACCACCCCTTAATTTAAAGCTATGCCACCTCGTAATACCTGACTCCACACGTGGAAAAAGGTTCTCATGGTCATCCCTATCTAAACCCTAATCATCTTGTTCACCTCTATCAAGTCATCCCTAAACTTTCATTTCTCCAATGAAAACAGCCCCAAGTGCCTCAGCCTTTCATCATACGATCTTCCTACCATACCAGGCAACATCCTGGCAAACCTCCTGTGCACCCGTTCCAATGCCTCCACATCCTTCCTATAGTATGGCGACCAAGACTGCACACAGTCCTCCAGATGCGGCTGCACCAGAGTCTTATACAACTGCAACATGACCTCAGGACCCCGGAACTCAATTCCTCTACCAATAAAAGCCAGTACGCCATATGCCTTATTCACAGCACTATTTACCTGAGTGGCAACTTTCAGAGATCTGTGTACATGGACACCAAGATCCCTCAGCTCATCCACACTACCAAGTATCCAACCATTAGCCCAGTACTGCATCTTCTTGTTACTCTTACCAAAGTGAATCACTTCACACTTAGCGACATTGAACTCCATTTGCCACCTTTCTGCTCAGCTCTGCAGCTTATCTCTCTCCCACTGTAACCTGCCACATCCTTCCTCACTGTCAACAACTCCACCGATTTTCGTATCGTCCGCAAACTTGCTCACCCAACCTTCTAGCCCCTCCTCCAGGTCATTTATAAAAATGACAAACAGCAATGGTCCCAAAACAGATCCTTGCAGAACACGCTGGTAACTGCACTCCAAGATGAACCTTTACAATCAACTACTGCCCTCTGTCTTCTTCCAGCCAGCCAATTCCTAATCCAAACCTCCAACTCCCCCTCAATGCCATACCTCCGTTTATTTTGCAGTAGCCTACCATGGGGTACCTTATCGAACGCTTTACTAAAATCCATACACTCCACATCAACCGCTTTATCCTCGTCCACCTCCTTAGTCACCTTTTCAAAGAATCCAATTAGGTTTGTGAGGCACGACCGGCCCTTCACAAAATCATGCTGACTATCCTTGATCACATTCGTCCTATCCAGATGTTCATAAATCCTATACCTTACAATTCTCTCAAAGACTTTGCTCACAACAGAGGTAAGACTCACTGGCCTATAGTTACTAGGGTTATCCCTACTTCCCTTCTTGAACAAGGGAACCACATTTGCTATCCTCTAGTCTTCTGTCACTATTCCCATAGACAACGAGGACATAAAAATCAAGGCCAATGGCTCTGCAATCTCCTCCCTTGCTTCCCAGAGAATCCTAGGTTAAATGTCATCTGGCCCAGGGGACTTATCTACATTCACTCTTTCCAGAATTTCCAACACCTCTTCCCTACATATCTCAAAGCCATCCATTCTAATTAGTTGTGACTCAATATTCACATCGGTAACAATGTTTTGTTCATGAGTGAATACTGACGAAAAGTATTCATTCAGTGTCTCCCGAATTTCTTCAGCCTCCAAACGCAACTTCCCACGACTATCCTTGACGGGACCTATTCCTACCCTAATCATCCTTTTATTCTTGACATACCTATAGAAAGACTTTTGGTTTTCCCTAATCCTATCAACCAAGGACTTTTCATGCCCCCTCCTTGCTGCTCTTAGCTCTCTGTTTAGATCTTTCCTGGCTCGATTATAACTCTCAATCGCCCCAATTGAAACTTCACGCCTCATCTTTACATAGGCCACCCTCTTCCCTTTCACAAGGGATTCCATTTCCTTATTAAACCACTTGTCAAGGACACTCAGTAGTTGTCCCTTGAACAAGCTCCACATATTGATTGCACCCTTCCCTTGAAGCCTACTTTTCCAAGCCACGCATCGTAAGTCATGCCTCACCGCATCATAATTTCCCTGCCCCCCAGCTATAACTCTTGCCCTGTAGTGCACACTTATCCCTCTCCATCACTAGAGTAAAAGTCACCGAATTGTGGTCACTGTCACCAAAGTGCTCACCTACCTGCAATTCTAACACCTGGCCTGGCTCGTTACCTAGAACCAAATCCAGTATGGCCTCACCTCTTGTTGGCCTGTCTACATATTGTGTCAGGAAACCCTCCTACACACATTGGACAAACACCGACCCATCTAATGTACTCGACCTATAGCTTTCCCAGTCAATATCTGGAAAGTTAAAGTCCCCCATAACAACCACCCTATTAATTTCACTCTTCTCCTGAATCATCCTCGCAATCCTTTCTTCTACGTATCTAGGACTAATAGGAGGCCTGTAGAAAACTCCTAACAGGGTGACCTCACCTTTCCTATTTCTAAGCTCAGCCCAAACCAACTCAGATGGCGAGTCTTCATCCATCGTCCTTTCCACTGCTGTAATACAATCTTTGACAAGCAATGCCACACCTCCCCCTCTTTTGCCCCCACCTCTGACCCTACTAAAACATTTAAACCCTGGAACCTGCAACAACCCATCTTGTCCCTGTTCTACCAATGTCTCGGTAATAGCCACAACATCGAACTCCCAAGTATCAACACACGCTGCAAGTTCACCTACCTTATTTCGTAAACTTCTCGCATTGAAGTATACACACTGCAAACCACCTTCCTGTTTACAGGCAGCCTCCTACGAGATTGATGCCTGGTTCCTAACCTCCCTACACTCCAGGTCCTGCACCCTAAAACTACAGTCTAGGTTCCCATGCCCCTGCAGAGTTAGTTTAAACCCCCCGAAAGAGCACTAGCAAACCTCCCCCCCTCAAGGATACTGATGTCCCTCAGGTTTAGGTGTAGACCATCCTGTTTATAGAGGTCCCACCTTCCCCAGAAAGAACCCCAGTTGTCCAGAAACTGGAATCCCTCCCTCCTGCACCATCCCTGTAGCCACGCATTTAACTGCTCTCTCTCCCCAAAAGCATTCCATTGTTTTTCAAAATCAAGTCCAAGTACAACTTCAATAACCTGCCATGCTTTTGCATCACAAAACCTGAATATTACACTTCAATCCACTGGATGTTATACAGTGTATTTCATCATCTTCTATCTCCTTTACTGACATTTGCTATTATTCCTTTTTTGAACACACTGACAGTCAGATATGTTTTAGTAGCAAGCAAAGCCCCGCAGGAGACTCCAGAAGGACAGTGACAGGGAGAGGCCCCATGACTCAGAGATGGACAAACGCAGAAAATCCATAATTTTACTGTTTGCTGACTCAGGCAGCTTCATTATTTGATGGACCCCTTATGTGTTATGTTTCCTACATCAACGAATTGCAGTAATGCATGGTCATTCTCCACTGGCCCCAACTGCAGGTACCATTGGGAATCTTGTCACTCTCCTCAGTACTTGCACAAACACTTGTATATACACCGTGACCCAGAAGCAGTTCAGAGAGAAGCTGAAAACAGTTGTGCAGCTCCCTTTCACTCTGATTCTCAGATTCATCAAATGAAACAGCTTGCTTACATTAGAATTTAATTCCATTCCCGAAATCATCTTGTATCCGAGCTGATCGTCTGTGGGCTCACAACACCATGGAGCAAGGTTTAGCCCATAAAACAGAGATCAAAGAAAGTCTTCATTCATTTTCTTTCTTTCAAGGACATATGCATTTCCCCTCTGGATTATTCGCGTGTCAACCTCCACCATCCTGTCAGGCAGGCCAGACCATATTGCATCAACCCAGTGAGTAAATATTTTGATTTCTCGCTCCCTTCTTTCTTCACCTTCCAATTACTTCCCACTTGGGTTTCTGGCTGCCACAATACGTCAATATGAACATTTTCTTCTTATTGATGATATCATGGTCTTGACTAGTTCTGTTCAATTCCTCTTGACTGACTCTGTGACGAACAGGCCCTATTTCTGCAGCCTCACTACAGAACGGACATTCCACATCCCTATTATAAGTAATTAACCCCGACCACAACCCCGCAGAGTCTTGAAATGTTTGCCTTGCGATGAACTGAACACTGCATCCTGGGATACAATGTGAAGTAATTGCAGAGAAAGTGGATGCATTGGTGGTAATTTTCCAAAAATCCTCAGATTCATTAGAAGAACCAGGGGATTGGAAAACTACCAGTGTAACACTTTCATTTAGAAAGGGAAGGAGTTTTTAAAAATGCAACTATAGGCGAGATGTGCTTTGATTTATACATCTATTCCTACAAATCGCCTTGTATGAATACTTGAACATAGAACATTACAGCGCAACAGAGATCCTTCAGCCGTCGATGTCGTGCTAACCTGTGGATTCAATCTGAAATCTATCTATCCTACACTTTACATTTTAATCCATATATGTATTCAATGACCATTTAAATACCCTTAAACTTGGAGAGTCAACTACTGTTGCAAGCAGTCCGTTCCATGACTCTACTACTCTGAGTGCAGCAACTTCCTCTGACATCTGTCTTATATCTACCTCTCCTCAATTTATAGCTATCTCCACTCCTGCTAGCCAACACCACCTGAGGAAAAACGTTTTCACTGTCTACCCGATCTAACCCTCTGATTATCTTAGATGTATCAATTAAGTCAATTCGCCATCTTCTCTCTCTCGAAAACAGCCTCAAGCCACTCAGCCCTTCCTCATAACTCCATCCCTCCAGGCAACATTCTAGTAAATCTCCTCTAAACCATTTCTTAAATTTCCACATCCTTCCTATAATGCAGTGACCAAAACTGTATGCAATCCTCCAAATGTGACCGCACCAGAGTTTTGTAAGCTGCAGCATGATCTCATAGTTCGGAATCTCACTCCCTCTGCCAATAATAGGCTACACCGTATGCCTTCTTAACAACCATATCAACCTGGGTGGCAACTATGAGGGATTGATGTACATGGACACTGAGATCACTCTGTTCTTCTACACGACCAAGAACTTTATCATTAGTGCAGTACTCTTTATTCTTGTTACTCATTCCAAAGTGAATCACGTCATACTTTTCCACAAAAAACTCCATTTGCCATCTCTCAGCCCAACTCTGCAGCTTATCTATGGCCCTCTGTAAACTGCAACACTGCTCAGCATTATCCACAATTCCATCGACCTTAGTGTTATCTGCAAATTAATAACCCATCCTTTTGTGCCTTCATCCAGGTTATTTATAAAAATGACAAACAACAGTGGACCCAAAATAGATCCTTGCAGTGCACCATCAGTAACTGAATTCCAGGATGAACATTTCCCATTAAGCCACAAAACGACATGACACTCTCTTCCTCGTAGCCCTCCACATGGATGAAAAAAAAAACACCACTTCGATTGGGACAACACATCTATCCCGGGATAACCTAAACAAAGGCATGCCAGAGAATTCCTAGAGGCCTGGCACTCCAACCACAACGCCATAAACAAACACATAGATCTAGATGCCATCTATCAACCCCTCAGAAAACGAACAGGAAATGACCGTCACCACAAATCCCAGGAACCACATTCAGGAGAAGGATACAACTAGAAAGCAGGAGACAACAGCTTCGCTTCACTTGGAGGTCACCATTAATGATGTTACCTAGCCAGGTAATGAAACGTCTGGATGTCAAACCTACAACTTAGCGAGCAAACCTACACGCTAAATCTCAACCTGAGCTACAAACCTTCACAAACCTTGCACTAAACTCTCAGGTACGAACCCATGTTGCAATAACCCACCTTATTCTGGATGCTTCTGGCATTGAAGTAAACACCCTTCAAACCATGTTCCTGCTTGCCGGTGATCTGTGGTGACCTTGAAACCTGATTTCTGAATACTCAGGTCTCTTGCCTGTTTCTTTCTGTCTCTGCAGTTTGCATGCCTTTAAACGCAGGACTGTTTTACTCTTATGTTCTTATTGATGGCGTACATGTGACAATTAAAGGGTTTTCTATTCTCTCCCTTTTGACTTCTTCTTCTAATGCCATAAAGGGATATGAAGATATGACAAGTTTTGGCCAATAATGTCAATACCAACTATGATGTCATTGGATCAGTGTGGGAGCAGGCCATTGAGCCGATTAAGGCCCCAGCAGCCCTACAAAGAATATTGGACCCAGAACCCACACCACCGGATATGTTCCTCTGGAACCCTTGCATTTCCGGTGGTTAATTCATCTAATGGACAAATCCCTGGACACAATGAGCAATTTGACCAATCCACTTTTCCTGCACATCTGTGACTGTGAGACAAAACCTGATCAACTGGAGGAAACCCATGCAGACACGGGAAGACTATCCAAACACTGCACAGATTGTCGCCCGAAGATGTAATCGAGCCTGGGTCCCTGGCACAGTGATGCAGGAGTGCTAACCACAGTGCCATCTCTATAAACACTCATTCCCTGACTGATTTGATCTGATTCATTATTGTCATATGTACCAAGATATAGTGAAATGTATTGTACTGCATGCAAAACAGACAAATCATATCTTACATATATACCTCAGACAAAGAGAACAGAATGCAGAATATTGTGTTACAGCTACAGAGAGGATGCAGAGAATGCCCAACTCGAGGACAGAACATATAACATAGAATAGTGCAGCACAGTACAGCGTGTTCAGCCCACGATGCCGTGCCAAGCATGATGCTTCATCTAAGATCAACCTCACGTACACATCCCTCAATTTACTGCCATCCATGCGCTTGTCCAGCAGTCACTAAATCGTCTCTAATGTCTCTGACTCGACTACCACCAGTGGCAGTGCATTCCATGACTTCACCACTCTGTATAAAGAACCTACATCTGACATCTCCAAAACTTCCCCCCAACCACCATAAAATTATGCCCCCTCATGACAGCCGTTTCTATCCTGGGGAAATGTATCTGGCTATCTACTCTATCTATGCCTCCCATTAACTTGTACACCTCGATCAGGTCTCCTCTCTTCCCTCAGTGTGAAATGTCCTAGCTCACGTTCCTTCCTTCATCGGATAAGCCCTCAAATCCAGGCAGCATCCTGGTAAATCTCCTCTGCACCCTCTCTAAAGCACCCTTCATATGAGTCAACCAGAACTGGACATAATATTCTGAGTGTGGTCGAACAGGGGTTTTATGGAGCTCCAGCAAAACCTCGCTGCTCCTAAACTTATTTCCCCTGGTGATGAAAGCCAAAACACCACATACCTTCATAACAACTCTATCAACTCCGGTAGCAACTTTGAGGGATCTATGTATGTGGATCCCAAGATCCTGCTGTTATTCCACATTGCCAAGATTCCTGCATTTAACCCTTTTCTGCAGTCAAATTCGACCTTCCAAAATGAATCACTTCACATTTTATCCATGTTGAACTCCATTTGCCACTTGTCATCCCAGCTCTGCATCCTGTCAATGTCTTGTTGTAGACTGCAACAGCCCTCAACACTATCTACATCACCGACCTTTGTATCATCAGCAAACTTACTAACCCACCCTTCCACTTCTTTATCCAAGTCATGTATAAAATCTACAAAGGGCAGGGGCCCAAGAACAGATCCCTGCAAGACACCGCTGGTCACTGACTTCCAGGTGGAAAACTTGCCATCCATTACCACTCGCTGTCTTCTTTTGGCCAGCCACTTCTGCATCCAGACAGTCAACTTTTCCTGTATTTCATTCCACCTAAATGTCTGAATGAGCTAAGCGTGGAGAACCTTATCACATGCCTTACTGAAATCCATATACACCACATGCACAGCTCAGACTTCATCAACTTGTCTCATCAATTAGGCACATGAGGCATGATCTGCCTCACAAAGTGTTACATTAAAAATTGTAACATTTGGCTGTGAAACAAATAGCTGAGCTGAGTTGCTGTGTCCCACAGCAATTCAAATTGAGCCAATCAGTTTAAATCATGCCCCAAGGAACTAAAACCTGATCGAATTTGAATTTTACTATTTTGGCGACATCAGATCAATGAGGTGATGTGATGTTTTGGGCTATAATAATCATCCATTTTGAACAGTTAGACAGCGAGGCAAAGAGCACCAATACAGACTGCCTGCAGACCTGCTCTCTGAAGGGTACCTTCTTCTATAAAATGTTCATGCAATAGAAGACTGAAGAAAAGAAGATAGAAAGATACAAAGGGAAGATCGACAGGTGGATGGTTTTGAAACTTAATTTTTTTTGTAAATCTTACTCAGGATTTTTATTGGATCAGCATATTGGTGTAGAGTGGGAGGTAGATAAATCGATCAAACAAAGGGGCCTGCAGTGTAGAAAGTTGTTGTTTAATGTTCTATTTTCTTGGAGTTAAGGAATAAATTGTTAAGTTTTTCTTTAAATAGTTCTTTGTCTCTCAGACTTTAACAGATTATGAGGCGTGGTGAGATTTTCTGTGTGTATGGTTTAAATTACTCTGTATGGTTTTACTCTGTTTCGTAGCACTGACTTTCTTTAAGCAAAGTATTTTTTTCCCAAATAAATCCTATCTCTCAGAATTCTTTCCAGTACCTTGCTTGCCAAAGATGGAAGACTGACTTATCTGTGATTCCCAGGGATTTCCCTATTCCCTTTCTTAACAGAGGCACAACATTCGTCTCCCTCCAATCTGCCAGTACTAATCCCTTGGAGAATGAAGATGCAAAGATCATTGCCAGAGGCACAGCAATCCGATTCCTTACTTCCCGTAGTAACCTTGGCCCAATCCTGTGGATTCATCTATTTCGATGCTTCCTACAATTTATAGTGCATCCGCTTTCATTATATTAATGTGTTCAACCCTATTAACCTGGTCCATGATGTTCTCAGTATCACCAGGGTCACTCTCTTTAATGAATAGTGAAGCAAAAAAAAACTCATTTAGGGCCACCCCTAGCACTTCAGGCACCAGGCACAAGTTCACACCACCATCCCATATTGTCCCTACCCACACTCTGATCAATTCTCTTATTCCTCCAAGTAAGTGTAGAACGCCTTTGACATTTCCATAATACTTCCAGCTAAGGCTTTTGCCTGCCCCGCCTAGCTCTCCTCAGTTCGTTTCTGAATTATTTCCTAGATACCCTGTAATCCTTTAAATCTGTGCCAGATGCTTTCTTCCTCCTTCCTCCTGATGAGAAGCTCGTCTTCTCATGTCATTCAAGGCTCCTTATCCTTACCATTCCTTGCCTGTCTCAGTGGGACAAAGTTATCCAATGCTCCCAACAAGTGCTCCTTAAACAGCCTCCAGATTTCTATTGTTCATTTCTAGGAGAATAAATGTTCCCAATCTGTGCTACATAGCTCCATTCTAATCCCATATAATTTTCCCTTTACCAACGAAATACCTTCCCATACTGTCTGTTCCTATCCCTCTACATGGCTATGGTAAAGGTGAGTAGTTGTGGTCACTGTCAGAGAAATGTTCTCCCACCGAGAGGTCTGACACCTAGACGGGGTCGTTGCGTAGCACCAAATCCAATATGGCCTCAACCCGAGTCGGTTTCTCTTCAAATTGAGTCAGTGATCCATCCTGGTCACATCTGACAAAGTTGGCTCCATCCATACCATCTGCACTAAGGAGTTTCCAATGAATACTGGGGAAGTTGAAGTCACCCATCACAGCAACTCTGTCACATCTGTACCTTTCTGAGATCTGCTGTCCAATTTGTTCTTCCATCTCTCTGCTGCTATTGGGGGTCAATAGAAAACACCCAATAAAGTGACTGCTCCTTTCCTGTTACTGACTTCCAACCACACTGACTCAGTAGACAAACCCTCCTTAACAACCTCCTTTTCTGCAGCTGTGATGCACTCTCTAATTAACAACACGACTCTCCCATGTCTTTTACTCCCTCCCTACACCCCCACCCCGCCCCCGTTAATTTTAAAATATCTAAATCCTGGAACAGCCAGCAACCATTTCTGCCCCTGTGTAATTCTTGTCTCCGTTATGGCCACAACATTGTAGTTCCAAGTACAAATCCATGCTCTGAGTTCATCCCTCTTATTCTTGACACTCCTTGCATTGAAATAAACACACATTAACCCATTATTTGCCCTTGACACTCCTTGCATTGAAATAAACACACATTAACCGATTATTTGCCCTATCAACTGTGAGTCTTTCCTGACAGACACTCTGCATTCTATTTCTACCCATTCATCAACTAACCTCTCCTTCAATCTGTAGCTCCGGTTCCCATTCCCCTACCAAAAAAAAAACCCTGGAGAGCTCTAGCAGATCTCCCGCCCAAAACATTGGTGTCCCTCCAGTTTAAGTGCAACCTGTCCTTCAATTGCAGGTGCCACCTGCCCAGAAGGTAACCCAATAGTCTACGTATGTGAAGCTCTCCTTCCTGCAACAGCCCTATAGCCACGTGTTTAGCTGCACTCACTCCCTGTTCTTCACCTCATTAGCACATGACACGGTAGTAATTCTGAGATTACTACTCTGCTCGTCCAGCATTTTAGCTTCCAACTTAACTCCCTGAAATCATTTTTTAGATCCCCACCACTATTCCTAGCTTGTCATTGTGCCAACGTGCATCACGACTTCTGGCTGCTCCCCTTCCCCCTCCAGAATCCTGTAGACTCGATCAGAGATATTCCGGACCCTTGCATCTGTGAGGCAACGTACCTTCTGGGAGTCCTGTTAGTGACCACAGAATCTCCTGTCCATTCCTCTAACTATTGAGTCTCCAATCACGAGCGCTTTTCTATTCTCCCCCCTTCGCTTCTGAGGCACAGAGTCAGGCTCAGTGCCAGAGACCTGGCCACAATGGCTTTCCCCTGGTATTTCATCCCCCAACGGTATCGAAAACGGTACACTTATGATTGAGGGGAATGGCCACAGGGAATCCCTGCACTGTCTCCCCATTCCCTTTCTGTCCCCTTACCGTAACCCATGTATCTTTTTCCTGTACCTGAGGTGAGAATACCTCCCTGTAACTCCTCTCTATTACTCCGTCCACCTCACTAATGAACCAAAATTCATCTAGCTCTAGCACCAGTTCCCTAACATAGTTTCTGAGGAGCTGCAGTTCGGGGCAATTGCCACAGATAAAGTCAGTGGGGACACTAGCGGGGACTCTTACCTCCTCCATCCGACAGGAGGAACATGCAACAGCCCTAACATCCATTCCACTGTTCTGAATTCCCGAAAGGGCTATTTCATAAACCGCTCACAGACACGTTTTTTGGTTATAGGAGGAGATGAGTGGGAGACACGACGTAAGTAGTGGTTTGGGAAACCAACTGCATAAATATATTACCTCACTTACTCAGTTGTCCCATGTCCGCTCCTGCTCAGTTGTGCTCTTCGCCCATTCATGAGCTAAGTTATTAGAGGATTAATTTACCATCCTGGCAGCCCCCTATTCGGCAAAATATATGACAGGTCCCTTCATAAATCTGATAACAGTGGGGAAGAAGCTGTTTTTAGGTCTTTTGGCATATATTTGCAAACTTTTGTGAGCTTTTACCCAATCTTTCCCTTCTCACTTTAAATCTATGCTCTCGAGGTTTGAAGTCTCACATCCTGTGGAAAAGACTTTCGCAATTCACCTAACCCATGCCACTCATAATTTTATAAACTTCTATAAGGTCGTCCCTCAACCTCCTAAGCTCCAGGGAAATTAATCCCAACTTCTTCAACCTCTCTATCTTGCTCAAAGTCTTTCCCATTTGTAAATCATTTTTGAATTCTTTTAAGTTTCACAACATCTTTCCTATAGCTGTGAGACCAGAATTATAAGCAGTATGCCAAAAGTGGCCTGAACAATGTCCTGAAAGCTGCAACATGATCTCCCAACTCCTATATTCAATGCACTGTCATATAAAGGCAAGCATACCAAACACCTTGCTCACTATTCTGTCTGTGGCTCCACTTTCAAGGAACCATAAAGTTGCACTCCATGGTCTCTTTGTTTGACAACACACCTTAGCACCTTTGCAATTAAGTGTATAAGTCCTGCCCTGATTTGCCTAACCAAAATGCAGCACTTCACATTTATCTAAATATAACTCCAGCTGCCACTCCTTGGCCCATCTGGTCACGTTCCAATGGACTCCAGGATAACCTTTTTGGCTGTCCACTACAATACCAATTTTGATGTAATCTGCAAACGCATGAAGTATATCTTTTATATTCACATCCAAATCATTAATGTAAATAACAAAAAGCAGTGAACCTGTACCAATTTTTATGGCACATTGCTGGTCACGGGCCTCCAGTCTAAAAAGCAGCCCTCCATCACCATCCTCTGTCTCCTACCTTCAAATCAGTTACATTTCCAAATAGTTTGTTGTCTCTTTAGTCTTTGTGACCTAATCTTGCTAACCAGTCTACCATGCAGCACTTTGTCAAATGCCTTGCTGATGTCCTGATGGACCACATTCACCACTCTGCCTTCACAAATCTTCTACATCACATCCTCACAAAACGCAATCAAGTTAGTGAGACATGGTTTCAAATGTACAAAGCAATGTTAACTGTCCTTACTGAGTTTTTGCCTTTCCAAATAAATTGTCATCCCGTCCCTCAGAATGCCCTCCAACAATCTGTCCACCAATGATGACAGGATCACTGGTCTATAGTTCCCTGGCTCTTTCTTGCTACATTTCTTAAATATTGTCACCACGTCAGGTAGGTAAAAATAATGACTGCAGATGCTGGAAACCAAATTCTGGATTAGTGGTGCTGGAAGAGCACAGCAGTTCAGGCAGCATCCGAGGAGCAGTAAAATCCACGTATCTGGCAAAAGCCCTTCATTAGGAATATGTCAGCAACCTCCAGTCATTTGGCACCTCACCTATGGCTATCGATGATACAAATATCCCAGCAAGGGACCCAACAATTACTTCACGAGCTTCCCAAAGAGTTCTACTGTACATCTGATCAGGTTCCAGGGCTTTATCCACCTCATGCATTTTATCGTGGCCAGCACCTTCTCCTCTGTAGCATGGAAACATTTTAAGATATCGTGATTTAATTCCCCAAGTTCTTGTACCTTGCATATTCTTCTCCACAGTAAACGCTAGTACAAAATACTCATTTAGTATCTCACCCATCTCCTACAGTTCCAGACATAAATGGCCTTGCTGATCATTCAGGATCTCTGTTCTCTCCCTAGTTACTCTATTGTCCTTAATGTATTGTAGAATACCTTTGAATTCTTATACCTATCCCATGTCTCCTTTTTGGTGCTCCTGATTTCCCTTGAGTATATTCCTATTGCTCTTATCCTCTTCCAGGAATTCACATGTTCTTTGCTGTTCATCATTGACATATGCTTCCTTCTTTTTCTTGACCAGAACTTCAAGTTCTCCAGTCATTCAGCATTCCCTACAACTACCAGCCCAACCTTTCAACCTTAGTGGAACACACTGTCTCTGAACTGTCCTTATCTCATTTGTGATGGAATAGTCCACGCTTGTCTGGATGAGTGCAGCTCCAACAACATTCAAGAAGCTTGATATCATCCAGGGCAAAGCAGCCCATTTAATTGATACTATGTCCAGAAACATGAACTCTTTCACCACTGATGTTCAGGAGCAGCACTATACTGAGTACTCTAAACACTGCAGAAATTAACCAAAGGTCCTTAGACAGCACTTTTAATCACCCTGAACTAACAAAACACAGCACAGCAGTGGAGTAGGTCCTTCCGCCCACGATACTCAGATGAACAGGATGCCAAATTAAATTAATCTTTTCTGCCCATCCTTCATCCTTATCCCATTATTTCTTGCATATTCACGTGCTTATCCAAAAGTCCCTCACGAACCACACCGCAGATTGGAGGAACAACACCGCATCTTCCACCTGGGCAGCCCGGTGGACTCAACATTGAGTTCTCCAATTTCAAAAAATCCCACTTCACACCCCTTACTCCCTTCCCAGCATCTCCCTCCTGGCTTCCACTGCTCCCTGACTCCAACCGGATGCATTACTCCCATTGACCAGCCAACGGGTAATACGCTCTATCTGTCTTCACCTATCCCCACTTCATCACCCTGCCCCTTCCACTCCCTTTATCTGCAGCTCCCACAACACGCACCTCCAGTCCTGAAGAAGAGTTACACCAGAAAAATCCACTCCTCCACCTTCTGATGCTGCCTGCCTTGCTGCGTTCTTCTAGCCTCCTGCCTGTCTACTTTGGATTCAAGCATCTGCAGTTTTTTTTTGTCTCTAACCAATCTTGCCATCCCAGGAATCGATTTGGAAAGTCTTCGCTGCACATTCTCAACAGCAATCATATCCTTTCACAAATAAAGAAACCAAATATGCAGACAATATTCCAGGTGGAGCCTTACCATTAACCTGTATAATTGCAGCAAGAAATCCTTAGTCCAGTACGCAAATCCTCCCACTCTGAAGACCAATATATAGTTCACTTTCTATACTGCCATCTGCACCTGCTGGCCGGTTAATTTCAGCGAATGATGTAAAAGGACACCAGGGTCACATTGCGAATTCCCCTCTCTCAATTTGCAGCCTCTCAGATAATACTCTGCCTGCATGTTTTTGCTGCCAAAACATTATCCGTGTTATACTGTATCTGCCATGTATTGGCCCACACACTCAGCTGTCCATATCACACCACAACATCTCCGCATCTGACTCACAGCTCACCTTTCCACCCAGGTTTGTGTCATCTGCAAATTTTGAGATATTACATTCAGCTCCGTGATCTAAATCATTAACATCGATTGTGCAGAGCTGGGGTTCTAGTGCCAAGCCCTGTGTTACCCAACTAGTCACTGCCTGCCATTCAAAATAGGACATCTTATTCCAATGTTTTGCTTCCTATCCCGAATCAATTTTCTATCCACCTCAATACACTATCCTCAATCTCATGTACTCTACTTTTACACATTAATCTTTTATGTGGAACTTCATCGAAAGACTCTTGGGAGTTAAAATAAACCAGAATCACTGGGTCCTCCAATCAACTCTATTGGTTACATTGCGGAAGGATTTCAGTAGATTTGTCTAGAATGATTTCCCTTTAGCAATTTGATGCTGACAGTATCATATTCTACAGTGCTTTATATCTTAACTGCTATAAATTTCTTCGAGCATTTTCTACTAATGGCATCGAACACACTGGACTACGATCCTTGTTTTCTCTCTTGCTCCCTTTTTAAACAGTCGGGTAACAGTCAGGATCCTCCCATCTGTAGGAACAAAAACACAATTTGCTGGAAAAGCTCAGGAATTCTGACAGTATCTGTGGAGACAAATCAGAATTAACATTTTGTGTTGAGTGACACAGCAGTTCTGAAGAAGGTTCACTCCATCCAAAACATTAACTCTGATTTCTATCTACAGATGCTGGCAGACCTGCTGAGCTTTTCAACCAATTTCTGTTTTTACTTTTAATTTATGGCATCTGCAGTTCTTTTGTTTTTTTTTCCCTCTAATCTGTAAGGACTGTTCTGGAGTCGAAACTCTCATGGAAAATGACGACAAATACATATATTATTTCTTGGGTCAATTCTTTAAGTTCAGAGGAGTGTCAATTATCCAAGTATTGATTATACAAATTTTGGATTATCCAGACAAGTTCACAAGACCACGATGCTTGGCTGAACTGTATTATTCAACATTCAATTATCCAAACATTCGTGTATCTGAACAAAATACTCCCCTTGTGTGTCATTCGGATAATCGGGGTTCCTCTGTACTTGGGATGTACATTATCAGACCTTAACCTTTTTTCAGCCTTTTTCAGCCTTCAGCATTAACAACAGTAAAAAGGACAATTATTTGATTGGTCAAAAAATTACAGCATACCGCTATGCAGTGGTACCTGGGTGTCCTTGTGCATGGATCACAGAGGTTGGTCTGCAGGTGCAATAGGTAATTGAGATGAAAATTGATTTCTTTTCCTTCATTGCTAAAGGAATTGAGTTGAAAGGCAGTTTCTGCAGTTGTATAGGGTGCTGGTGAGGCCGCACTGTGTGCGGTTTTGGTGTCCTTCCTTGAGAAAAGATGCACAGGCACGAGAGGGGATGCAGAGTAGGTTCACTAGGTTGATTCTGGAGTTGAGGGGTTTGGTTTATGAGGAGAGACTGAGCAGACTGAGATTAAATTCATTGGAGTTTAGAGGAATGAGGCGGGTTATTCTAGAAACATATAAAATTATGAAGGGAATGGATAAGGTAGTAGTAGAGAGGATGTTTTGCACAGGCCAGGAAACTAAGGCAAGAGGGTATAGCTTTAAAATTAGGGTGAGCAGATTTAGGACTGAACTGAAAAGGAAGTTTTTTCACCCAAAGGGTTGTGAACCTATGAAATTCCCTGCCTAGTGAAGTAGTTGTGGCTTCCTCAGTAAATGCCTTTAAAGCTAAGAGAGATAATGCTTTTCAGCAATAAATTAAATAAGGGTTGAGGTAAGAGGGCGGTTCAGTGGAGCTGAGGCTATGAAAAGATCAGCCCTGATGTTATTGAATGGCGGAGCAGGCTCGAAGGGCCGGGCGGCCTCCTCCTGCTCCTAGTTCTTATGTCCGTATGTAAGCTTTCCCAATCCATCCTCACTAAACTCCTACCTCATTCCATCGTAGTTTCCCTTATTAAGATTCAGGACCCTAGTCTCAAAAACAACTCTTTCACATTACAACATGATGAAGTGTGCACCTGTATGTGTGTGTGCATCTGGACCAGACTGATGGCAGTGGGTCAAGACGATCACTGAGAACGACCTTCTCAAGGATACTGAGGAGTGGCAGCATGTCCTGGCTTTACCATAGATGCACTGCTCCCAGGAAAGAATGAAATGAATATACTGAGGCTACTTGTGAAATCAGCCCTGCATCCTTATGGAACATTCTATAGATATTCACACAGCTGCTTTGCAGAATTTCCCTTTCTCCCTGCCTTATATTTCTATGATCCAAGTCCACATTAGGTGTTCTTGCACTCTATTCTTTTACCATTTAATTTCAGGTCTGTTTGTTCAAAAGACTGTAAGTAATATCAATCTAATTACATCCTTGGAGGATTTCATTGTGATGTATATAGATATTTTGAGCTGGTGACAGTTTCAAGTCAAGTTTGGAATAATTTGACAGAGAAAATGAAGTATCGTTTCAGCCTGGTACCAATACATGCTGATGTTGATGTCATTTTCTGCCCCGTGCTTGTCGCTGTTGCAGTGTCTGGTAAGTAATATGTGTCAAAATCAGCTGTGAACTAATTGTGAACCCTGTCAAATATAAGGGTACAAAATGTGTTTTATGTCCAAACAGTCGAAAAACTTGATGAAGATTGATTGGACATGGAAACATGAAATTTTGCGAATAGAGCCAACACGTAGCATGTTTCTTTATTGACTGATGACAAAAGATTGGGAGACTTGAATGATAAAGAAACATGATTTGAGTTTATAACTCAGGGATCATTGACAATTGTTTCTTTGTTTGAGGGTGATTACATTGATAAGCAATTTCCACTGCTTGGAAATTCCTGCCTTGGGGCACGGTGGTCAGTGAAGTTAATACCATAAACTACTTCCTCTTAATCTTATCCAGGGTTTTCAGACTTGAGTCTGGACAACTCATGTTCCTATCTTCTTACATCTGAGACATAGTATTCAACAGTACTTTTATTCACTCTTGCGTCATGGGAGTTGCAGGCTGGTCATTTATTGTCTTTCCATAGTTGCCATTGAAAAGGTACTGATAAGCTGCCTTCTTGAACCACAACAGTCCCTGTATTTTAGGTAGACCCACAAATGAAATTTCCAGGATTTTGACCCACCGACAGAGAAGGAAAACTGATATGTTTCTAACTTAAGATGGTGACTAGTTTGGTCATGGACTTGCAGATGTTAACAATCACATGTATCTTGCTGCCCTCATGGCTCCAGAGTGAAGTAAACATGGATGGTGCTATTTCAAGATATAGAACATAACGTTCTACATGGTATCTTGTAGATAGTACACACTGTAGCGACAACATGTTGGTGATGGAAGGTGTGAATGCTTGTGCACATGGTGCTAAACAAGGAGTCTACTTTATCCTGGTTGGTGTCCATCTTCTTCAGTGCTTCGGATCTGCAACCATCCAGGCAAGTGGATACTGTTTCATCATACTCCTGCATTGTAGATGTTATACAGGCATTTGGAGTGAGGAAGTGAGCTACTCAGTGCTGTATTCTTCGCTTTTTATTTGGTGTTGCCACCGTTGTATTTTCCGATGTGTTCAGTTGAGCTTCCAGTAAATGGTAACACCAAGGATGTTGAAAATAGGGAATTCACCAATGGTAATGCTATTAGAGTAATAGAGTTATAGAGATGTGCCACTTGGAAGCAGAGCATTCGATCCAACTTGTCTGTACTGAAGAGATATCTTTGAAGAATCTATTCCTATTTGACAGCTTTTGCCTAATCCCTTAAACCCTTCCTCTTCATGTAGCCACCCAGATGTGTCTTAAATATTGCAATTGCACTAGTTAATGCCACTTCCTTTGGCAGCTCATTCCATGCACCACCCTGTGCCTGAAAAGGTTAACCCTTCAGTACCTTTTACATCTTTCCCCGCCTTCACCTAATCCAATATCGTTAAGTTTTGGACTCTCCCACCCCGGGATAACACCTTGTCTATTTACCCAATCCATTCCCCTCACGATTTTATAAATCTCAGTAAAGTCACCGATCAGCCTATGATGTTCGAGAGAATATAGCCTAAGTCTATTTAGCCTCTCCCTTTCGCTTAAACCCTCCAACCCTCCAACATTCTTGTAATCTTTTCTGAACCCTTTCACGTTTTACACCATCCTTCCTCTAGCAGGGAGGCCAGAACTGCCCACAGTACTCCAAAAAAGTAGCCTAAACAATGTGCTGTACACCGGCAACATGACTTCGCAATTTCTGAACTCGATGCATTGACTAATAAAGGCAAAAAGGTCTCTAATTGGAGATGGTCATTGCGTGGTGCAGTTTACTTTACACTTGTCAGCCCAAGCTGGATAATGTCCAGGTCTTGCTGCATTTAAACAAATACTGCTTCAGTTTCTGTGAGCCATGAATTGTGCTGAACATTGTGCAATCATCAGTGAAGATAGTTACTTCTGACCTTATATTGATCATTGATCAAGCAGCTGAAGATCGTTGGGCCATGGACAATATCCTGAAGAACAACATCAGACCACATGACACAGGAGCAGAAAGTAAGCAATTCAACACATCGAGATTGCTCCATCACTCAATCATGGCGAATAAGCTTCTCATCCACATTCTCCCGCCTTCACCCATTAAGCCTTCATCTCTTTGACAATCAAGAACTTATCTATTTCAATATGAAATACACTCAATGACCTGGTCTCAACAGTCTTCTGTGACAGTGAACTCCATAGATTCAACCACTGAGTGGCTGAAGAAGTTTCTCCTGATCTAAAATATCTTCCCTTTACTCTTAGACTGTGGCCTCAGATCCTAGACTCTCCTCCAAATGGAAAATCCTTTCCAACATCCACTCTGTCTAGGCCGTTCAGTATTATGTAAGCTTCAATTAGATGCTCCAACATCCTTCTAAACTCCACTGAGTATAGACCCAGAGTCTTCAAACATTCCTCATATCTTCAGCTTTTCATTCTTGGGACCATTCTCATCAACCTCTTCTGAACTCGCTCCAGGGCTAATATGTCCTTTGTGAGATGTAGGGCCCAACACTGTGCACAGTAGTCCAAATGTGGCCTGAGGAGAGCCTTATCGAGCTTCAAGGGTAGTTCTCTGCTTGTATATTCAAATCCTCTCACAATAACTGATATCATTGCATTTGCCTTCCTAACTATTGACCCAACCTGCAAGTTTACCTTGAGAGATTCCTGGACTAGAACTCCCAAGTCTCTTTGTACTTCAGACTTCTGAATTTTATCCTTATTTCGACAATAGTCCATGCCTCTATTCTTTCTACCAAAGTGCATGACCTCACACTTTCTCACATGTTACTCCATCTGCCACGTATTTATTCATTCTTTTCATGTGTCCAAATCCTATTGCATCCTCCGCAGTTCCTCAATGCCATATGTCCTTCGAATTATCTTTGCACCATCTGCAAACTTAGCCAGAATGCCCTCAGATCCTTCATCTAGGTCATTCATGCATAAATTGAAAAGTTGTGATCTCAACGCTGAGCCTTGTAGAACACCACGATTCACCAGATTCCATCCTGAGATTCACTCCACTCTCTGCTTTCTGATAGACAGCCAATCTTCTATCCATGCTATCACCTCGCCTCTAAAACTATGGACCCTTACCTTACTCAGTGGTTTCCTGTGCAGCACCTTGTCAAAGGCTTTCCTGAAGTACACGTTGATGGCATCCATTGCCTCTCCTTGTTCTAACCTGCTCATTACTTCCTTAATTAATTCTAACAGATTTAACAGGCATGACCTCCCTTTGATGAAACCATGCTGACTAAGCCCTATTTTACCATACACTTCCAAGTATTCTGAAATCTCATCCTTCACAATAGATTCCAGGATCTGACCTACAACCAAGTTTTGGCTGCTTGGTCAATAATTTCCTGTCTTTTGCCTTATCCCTTTTCAAACAGACATGTCAGGTTCGTGATTTTCCAGTCTTCTGGGACCCTCCCTGATTCAATGAATTCCTAAAAGATCACCGCTAATGGCTCCACTATCTCTTCAGCTATCTCACTTCGAATTCTATGGTGTGATATATCTGTTCCAGGTCATTTATCCACCTTCAGGCCATTCAGTTTTTCAAGCACTTTCCCTTTTGTGTTGGAAACAATACTCAGCTCTACCAACTCACTTCCCTGAATTTTTGGGAAATCACTCGTATATTCCATCATGAAGATTTATGTGAAGTAATCATTCAGTTCTTCTGACATTTCATTGTTCCCTACAATGATCTCTCCAGCATCATTTTCCAACAGTCCAATGTCCATCTTTGCCTCTGTTTTGCCCTCTACATAATTACTGGCAAGCTTACCCTAATTTTTGATCATTTCCCTCCTTTTTTTTTGTTGCCCTCCGTTGATCTTTGCAAGATTCTCAACCGTGTGGTTTCCCCAACCCTTTGCAAATATGCTTTCTCTTTTGATTTTATACTATTCCTGATTGCCTTGTCAGCCATGGTTGCCTCATCCTGCCGGCACCATGCTTCTTTTACCTCTGGATGAATCTTTGCTGTTTCTCCTGAATTACTCCCAGAAACTCCTGTCATTGCTGTTCCACTGTTTTTCCTGCTCGGTTCCTGTCCTAGTCAATTCTACCCAGCTCCTCCACCATTGTTGCCTTTATTCAGCTGGAATACCATTACCCCTTATTCTAACTTCTCCTTCTCAATTTACAGAGTAACTGAATCATATTTTGATCACTGCCTCCTACGGGTTCCTTCACTTTAAGCTCCCTGATCAAATCTGTCTCATTGTACAACACTGAATCCACCATTGCCTGTTCCCTAGTGGGCTCCACCACAAGTTGCTCCAAAAAGCCATGTCATGGACATTTCACAAATTCCTTTTCTTGCAATCTCCTCATAACCTGATTTTCCCAGTCCACCTGCAGATTGAAATCCCCCAAATCACTGTCACTTTGCCTTTCCTGTTCATCTCCTTATTTCCTGGTGTATCTTGTGCCCCAACACCTGGCTACTGTTTGGAGTCCTGTGCATCCTCCACCTATGGAGTTTTTTCATCTTTGCCATTCCTCAATTCTACCCACACAAATTCTGCTGTATCTGACCCCACTTTGTTTCTTTTCATTGATTTAATTTCTGTTCTTACTCATAAGAACACCACACCCCTCTGCCCACCTACCTACCATTTCAATAGGGTATATATTCTGGAATATTCGACTCCCAAACCTAATCCCCTTACGGCCATGTCTCTGTGATGCCCACCACATCTTATCTGCAATTCGATCTGTGCCACAACTCATTTACCTTATTCTTTATGCTGTGTGCATTCTGATATAACACCTTCAGTCCTGTGTTAACCAAACTTTTACTCATTGTCATTCATTTTGTCCAGTGTGCTTGAAGATTGACTGTTAAGCATTTCCAAACACGCTGTCCTCAGTGTTTTAATAATCTCTCCTGAATTCTGCATTCTTACATCGTCCTTTAATGTGGTTTCTCTAATTTTCCTGAGAATTTACAGCTTTAAATTAAGGGGTGGTAGGTATAGGACAGATGTTAGGTGTAGATTCTTTACGCAGCAGGTTGTGAGTTCATGGAATGCCCTGCCAGTAGCAGTGGTGAACTCTCCCTCTTTATGGTCATTTAAGCAGGCATTGGATAGGCATATGGAAGTTATTGGGCTAGTGTAGGTTAGGTAGGATTTGGTCGGCGCAACATCGAGGGCCGAAGGGCCTGTACTGCGCTGTAGTTTTCTATGTTCTATGTTTAATTGATCCCTCCCCCCTCCCCCAATTAGTTTAAAGCCTATTAGCCCTAGTTATACAATTCGGTCGGATTCTGGTACCAGCACGGTTCAGATGAAGACTTTTCCATCGGAACAGGTGCCTTCTTCCCCAGTACTGCTGCCAGCGTCCAATGAATTCAAAGCCATTTCTCCCACACCATTCTTTAAGCCACGCATTTACCTGCTTAATCTTATTGAGCCTGTGCCAATTATAGCGTAGCCCATGTAGTAATCCAGAGATTTTAATCTTTTTGGCTCTGCTTTTAGTTTAGCTCCTAGCTGTTCATACTCCATTAGCCGAATCTCTTTCTCTTGCTTTATTTATATTTGTGCCTACGAGGACCACGGCCACTGGATCTTTACCCTCCTACGATAAGTTCTTCTGAAGCCCAGTTGAGATAGCCTGAAGGAGAAAGTGAGGTCTGCAGATGCTGGAGATCAGAGCTGAAAATGTGTTGCTGAAAAAGCGCAGCAGGTCAGGCAGCATCCAGGGAACAGGAGATTCG
Organism: Hemiscyllium ocellatum; assembly: GCF_020745735.1. Lineage (NCBI taxonomy): Eukaryota > Metazoa > Chordata > Chondrichthyes > Orectolobiformes > Hemiscylliidae > Hemiscyllium > Hemiscyllium ocellatum. The sequence continues at coordinate 75,569,593 of NC_083417.1, forward strand.
ATGTTTCGGGCATAAGCCCTTCTTCTCAAGATAGCCTGATCCCGAGCCCGAGCACCGGTTAGGCAACACAACCTTCGGGACTCTCGATCCTGGTCACAGATAAATGTGTCTATACCTTCAACTGTACTGTTCACAATTGCAATCACATTTCCTTCCTCTCCCCCCTCTTGAATGGCTCTCTGCAATACGGTGCTGCAGTCAATTGCCTCATTCTCTCTGCTGTCCCCATTCCCGTTCACACAGGGAGAAAAGCTCTTGAACCTGTTGGACAAGGACAGGGGCTTAGGCTCCTGCATCTCCAGCTCCTGGATCCCTTTTTCTGCCTCACCCACAGCCACGCCCTCCTGTCTGTGACAACTCCAAAATCGAGTTAGTTAGTCTAAAGAGAGTGACTGTCTCCTGAAACATAACATCTCGGTAACTCTCCCCCTTCCTGATGTGTTACAATGCTTGAAGCTCTGACTCTAACACCTCGACTCCGAGCCAGAGTTCCTCAAGGAAACAATATTTACAACAGACATGGTCACTGGGAACCACAATGGGGTCCACCAGCTCCCCCATCATACAGAAACAACACATCACCTGACCCTCTATCCTCATTTTATTTAATTAGTTTAGAATTTGTTGGTTTATTAATTTTTAACTGTTTCTAAAACTTTGTACACAAGTTGTAACTGATATTTAAGATTCAGAAATGTCCTGGAGCTGAAATGAATGACTTTAAACAACAAAACGAGGTATGTACCTGTATTCCAGGTATGACTATAACCAGCATTGAGTTTGTCTTTGTCTAGCCCTATTGATTCCAGTGTTGCTTTGGTCCTTAATGCTATACTCGGTTAGATGCAGCCTTGATGTCAAAGGTTGTCACTCTCATCTCACCTTTGGAACTAAGCTCTTACAGCCATGCTTGAAACAAGGCTGGAATGAGGTCAGGAGCTGAATGGCCCTGGCAGAACCAGAAGTGGGAATCAGTGAGCAGGGTCTTTTTAGGCAACTGTTGCTTGATAACACTGTTGATGACATATTCTATCACTTTCGAGAATGACTGATGGGGCTGTGATTGGCTGGGTTGGATTTGTTCTGCTTTTTGCCAGTGTTGTAATTGAACTGAAGCAGCTTAGCAATGATGAGGTTCTGATGCCTAAGGCTGCTGGAATGTCTTTCATGACCTAAATTCATTGCAGGATACAGTGACTACAACTATATTTTTTAGATATTGGGTGGAATGAATTAAATTGACTGAAGACAATACTGGATCCTCTGGTGCAGGCTGAGATAGATCATCTATGTGGCATTTTTGGATACATATTGTTGTGAGTACTTCAGACTTATCTTTTACACTGATGAGCTGGGCTCTTCCATCATTGAGGATGGGGACACTTGGGTCCCTCTGACTTCTGCACTGAGTTGTTAATTTTCCATTACAATGCACGGTGTCTCAGTGGTTAGCAATGCTGCCTCACAGCGCCAGGGACCTGGACTGATTCTACCCTTGGGTCACTGTCTGTTTGTGGAGTTTACACACTCTTTTCAGGTCTGCATGGGCTTCCTTCGGGTGCTGTGGTTTCGTTCCACAATCCAAAGATATGCAGGTTTGTTGAATTGGCCATACAAAATTGCCCTGAAAATGTGTTGCTGGAAAAGCGCAGCAGGTCAGGCAGCATCCAAGGAGCAGGAGAGTCGACATTTCGCGCATGAGCCCTTCATCAGGAATCCTGATGCCTGAAGAATGGCTCATGCCCGAAACGTCGACTCTCCTGCTCCTTAGATGCTGCCAGATCTGCTGCGCTTTTGCAACAACACATTTTCATCTCTGATCACCAGCATCTGCAGTCCTCACTTACTCATACAAAATTTTCCGTAGTGTTCAGAGGAGCATGGCTAGGGGCATTAGTCATGGTAAATGTTGAGTAATAGGTTGGGGAATGGGTCTGGACGGGTTAGTCTTTGGAGGATCGATGTGGAGTTGTTGGGCCGAAGGGCCTGTTTCCACTAAAGGTATTCTGGAGGGATCCTATGATTACTGCATGTAGTATAACACTGCAGAGCCTAAATCTGTGGTTTTGGGATTGCTCAGCTCTTTCTTTGACTAGCTGCTGATGCTGTATGGCACACCATTAATCCAGCTTGGCAGCTTCGCCAGGTTGCCAACACATTTTTATTTATGCCTAGTACTGATCCTGGCGTGTCCTCCGGCAGTCTCCATTGAACTAGGGTCAATCCCCTGGCTGGATGGTAATGGCTGAGTGTGGTAAATTCTGGGTTGTGAGGTTGAAGTTTGTGTGAGTATGATTCAGCTCCTGTTGGCCCACAGGGCCCAGAATTGAGTTGCCATATGTGCTTGAAGTCTGTCTCATTTAGCATGGTGGTGCCACATAACACGCTGGAGGTCATTCTCAATATGAAGGTGGAACTTTGTTTCCACAAGAACCTCACAGTCATCACTCTTACAGATACTGTCATGGAACAATGCATCTGCAGCCAGCATATTTGATAGGATGAGGTCAAATACATTTTTCCTTCTTGTTGGTTCCTTCATTGTAGATGCATATGAGCAGCTATGTCCTTTCCAACCGAAACAGCAAGTTTTTGGTGATGTGTATTGACGATCCCCAGACAGAATAAATTTTGCATAATTGCTCCCTTCAGTGTTACCTTCAACTGTTATTCATCGTGAGGGGCTAGTGTTTCACCAGCTGAGTGAGAACAGTACATGTTAAACAGCAAGAGATTTCCTTGCCCATTTTAATCTGATTCCATGAGACTTCAGGAGATCCAGAGTCAATGTTGAGGATTCCTTCCTGACTGTATACCAGTGTCATAAACTATGACAGATGTGTTGCTGGTCAGACAGGACAGAAACTGGGATGATGATGGTGATATCTGGCATATTGTCTGGAATGCACTAACTGAGGCGTATTTATGCACGTTCTTTGCTACTGATATTACTTCTTACAAATGGATTATAAAGTGTTTTCATTCAAAATGTAGCCTGTGAAAAACACATATACAAACGGATGCAACTATCAATTTTTGATGCAGAAAGTTCAACTAAAATATGGTCAAAATCATGTACTATATTCATCCACCTGGTTTTATGTATTTATTACAGTTAATGTGTTGACAATTGTGATCCTTTCCCGGAGAAGCTGTGGTCTCTCTAAGTGTATCAGTCGGTACCTGATAGCAATGGCGGCAGCAGATATCCTCGTTATCATCACTGATGGCATGCTGAGATGGCTTATTATGTATTTCCCAGTGTCTTTCCTGGATATTACATATGTCTGTAGTCTGATTAAGATGTTCATTCCTGCAACCACAATGAATTCTGTCTGGTTGACTGTTGCATTCACGTTTGATCGATTTCTGGCTATTTGCTGCCAGAAGTTTAAAACCAAATACAGCAGTGAGAAAACTGCAGCCATGATTATTGGAACAGTGAATGTGCTGAGCTGTTTGGAAAGCATTCCCTGGTTTTTCATTTATCAGTCCAAATACATCTTCAATAAGCTGCCATGGTTTTGCATCACAAAACCAGAGTTTTACTCTTCAATCTACTGGACATTATATGGCGTATTCCATCGCCTTCTATCTCCTTTACTGCCATTTGTTATTATTCTTCTTTTGAACACTCTGACTGTCAGAAATGTTTTAGTAGCAAGCAAAGCCCGCAGGAGACTCCAAAAGGACAGGGACAGGGAGAAAACCAGTGACCCAGAGATGGACAAACGCAGAAAATCCATCATTTTACTGTTTGCTATCTCAGGCAGCTTCATTATTTTATGGACCCCTTATGTGGTATGTTTCCTACATCAACGAATTGCATTAATGAATGATTATTCTCCACTGCCCCCTACCCTAGGTACCACCGCATACCTGCTCCAGCTCCTCAGTACTTGCACAAACACTTGTATATACACCGTGACCCAGAGGCAATTCCGAGAGCAGCTGAAAACAATTCTGAAGCTTCCTTTCACTCTGATTCGTAGATCCAACAAATGAAACAGTTTGCCTGCATTAGAATCAAATTCCATCCCCGAATCATCTTATATCCAAGCTGATCACTTCTCAGCTCACCACACTGTGGTCCAGGGTTTTGCCCATAAAACAGAGATTAAAAAAAAATCATTTTTTTTATTTTCAAGGACTTCGCCATTTCCCCTCTGAATTATTCTTGTACCAACCTCCACCATCCTGTCAGACAAGCCAGTCCATATTGTATCAACACAGTGAGCAAATATTTTAATTTCTCGCTCCCTTCTACTTCACTTTTCAATTACTTCCCACTTGGGTTTCTGGCGACTACAATATGTCAGTATGAACATTTTCTTCTCATTGATGATATCATGGACTTGAGTACTTTTGTTCAATTCCTCTTGACCAACTCTGTGAAGAACAGCTCCTACTTCTGCAGTCTCACGACTGAACTGAAATTTCTTATCCCTATTATAAGCAGCAAATCCCCTCCACTACTTCACATAGTCCTTAACCATATGCCTAGTGAGGAACTGAATACTGCAACCTGGGATACAATGTGAAGTAACTACAGTGACAGTGGATGTATTAGTGGTAATCTTCCAAAGATCCTTAGATTCATGAGGAGTCTCAGGATTGCAAAACTACCAATGGAACACTTTCATTTCAAAAGGAAAGGAAATTAAAAAAAACGACTACTTTAGGGGAGATGTGCTTTGATTAATATATCTAATCCTGCAAATCACTTTGTATGAATACTGGAACATAGAGCATAGAACATTACTGCGCAGTACAGGCCCTTCAGACTTCAATGTTGCACTGACACGTGGAACAAATCTGAAACCCACATAACCTACGCTATTCCATTTTCATCGATATGATTATCCAATGATTGTTTCAATGCCCTTAAACTTGACGAGTCAACTACTGTTGCAGGCAGGGTGTTCCATAACGACCTCTGACATCTGTCCTATATCTATCACCCCTCAATTTATAGCTATGTCCCTTCGTGCTAGCCATTGCCATCCGAAAAGGAAGGCTTTCACTGTCTATCCAATCTAACCCTCTGATTATCTCATATTTCTCAATTTTGTCACTTCTTAACATTCTTCTCTCGAATGAAAGAAGCCTCGAGTCCCTTCCTCATAAGTCCTTTACTCCATACCAGGCAATATCCGAGTAAATCTCCTTTGAACCCATTCCTAAGCTTCCACATCCTTCCTATAATGCGGTGACCAGAACTGCATACAATACTCCAAGTGTAGTCGCACCAGTTTTTTTTACAGCTGCAGAATGATCTCATGGTTCTGAAACTCAATCCTTCTACCAGTAAAAGCTCACACACCACATGCCCTTTTTACAACCCTATCAACCTGGCTGGCAAATTTCAGGGATCTATGTACATAGACACTGATATCTCTCTGCTCTTCTACACTACCAGGAACCTTACCAATAGCCCAGTCCTCTTTATTTCTGTTGCTCCTGCAAAGTGAATCACCTCACATTTTTCCACATTAAACTCCATTTGCCATCTCTCAGCCCAGCTCTGCACCTTATCTTTGTCCCTCTGTAACCTACAACATCAGCACTTTCTACAACTCCACCGACCTTAGTGGCATCTGCCAATTTACTCACCCACCATCGACGCCTTCATCCAGGTCACTTCTAAAAATGAAAAACAACAGTAGCCCAAAAACAGATCCTTGTTGTACACCACCAATAACTGGACTCCAGGATGAACATTTCCCATGAACCTTCTTTCAGCTAGCCAATTTCTGATCCAAACCATGAAATCACCATCAATCCTGAAACTCCATATTTTGTGCAATAGCCTACCATGGGGGACCTTATGAAACGCCTCACTGAAATCCATATGTACTACATCAACCACTTTCCCCTCATCCACCTGTTTTGTCACCATCTCAAATAACTCAATAAGGTTTGTGAGGCATGACCTACCCTTCAAAAAAACGCGTTGACTATCCCTAATCAACTTATTCCTCTCTCAATGATTATAAATCGTATCTCTTATAACCTTTTCCAATACCTTACCCACAACACAAGAAAGGCTGTTTGGTCTATAATTACCAGGACTGTCTCTACTTCACTTCTTGACAAGAAGGCAACATTTGCTATCCTCCAGTCTTCTGGCACTATTTCAGTAGAAAATTACGGCATATAGATAAAATCCAAAGGCTCTGAAATCTCCCCTTGCCTTCCCAGAGAACCCCAGGACAAATCCCATCCGGTCCATGGGATCTATCTATTTTCACATGCTCCAGAATTGCTGATATCTCCTCCTTATGAACCTTAATTCATCTAGTCTAGTAAACCGTGTATCAGCATTCTTCTCGACAAAATTGTCTTTTTCCACTGTGAATACTGAGGAAAAATATTCATTTAGCATTTCTCCTATCTCTTCGGACTCCACACACAACCTCCCACTGCAGTCCTTGATTGGCCCTAATCTTACTCTTGTAATTTTTTAAAATTCCTGATACCTCTAGAAAGCTTTAGGGTTTTCCAAGACCTTATCTCCAAACAACTTCTCACCTGGCTCTTTTTCGCTTTCTCTTTAGGTCTTCCCTGACTCTATTGTAACTGTCAAGTGCCTTAAAAGAGCCTTCACATCTCATCCTTCTTCTTCGTCTTGACAGGAAAGTCAACTTCTTTCACAAACCACGGCTCCCTTGCTGGGCCACTGCATCCCATCTTGGCAGGTGTATTCTTATCAAGGAAACACAGTAGCTGTTCCTTGAAAAAGCTCTACATTTCTATTGTGTCCATTCCCTGCAGTTTCCTTCCCCATCATATGCATCCTAAATCTTGCCCAATTGCATCATAATTGCCTATCCCCGAGCAATAAAACTTGCCCTGCTTTCTATACCTATCCCTTTCCATTGCTAAAGGATAGCATAACTGAATTGTGGTCACTATCACCAAAGTGCTTACATCCTTCTAAACCTAACACCTGGCCGGCTTCATTACCCAGTACTAAATCCCTTGTGACCTCGCCCCTTGTTGGCTTGTCTACATGCTGTGTCAGGAAACCAGCCTGTACACATTAGACAGAAACTGGCCCATCTAAACTATAAAACCATAGGATCCCCAGTCAATATTTGGCAAGATTAAGTGTGCCATAGCAACTACCCTGTTACTCTCGGTGTGGTCCAGAATTGTCTTTGCTATTCTTTCCTCTACATCTCTAGACTTGTTCAGAGACCTTCAGAAAACTCCAAACAGTGTGACCTCTCATTTCCTGTTTTTAACCTCAGCGCATATAACCTCAGTAACCTCAAAAGTCCTTTCTGCCACTGTAATACTGTCCTTGGCTAACAATGCCACACCTCCCCCTCTTTTACAATTTTCTCTGTTCTTACTGAAACATCTGAATCCCAGAACCTTTAATAATCATGCCTGTCCCTGCTCTCCCCATGTCTCCGAAATGACCACAACATCGAAGTCCCAGGTACAACCCATGCTGCACGTTTACCCACTTTATTCTGGATGCTCCTGGCATTGAAGTAGACACACTTCAAACCATGTTCCTGCTTGCTGGTGAACTCCTGCAATCTTGAAATCTGAGTTATGAATAGCACAGTTTCCTATCTCTGCCTCTGCAGTCTGCATGCCTTGAAATACAGTATTATTTTACTTTTATGTTGGTACTGATGGAGTACATGTGACAATGACAGGATATTATATTTGATTCTATATTTTTGTTCTTATTCTTCTAATGACATGGAGGAATGTGTAGCTATAACAAGTTTTGGACAATAACGTCAATACCAGCTATGATCTCATCGGATCAGTGTGGGAGCAGGCCATTGTGCTCATTAAGTCCACAGCAACCCTCCAAAGAGCATTGACCCAGACCCAAATCACCAGCCACGTCCCTGTGGAGACCTTGCATTTCCTGTGGCTAATTCATCTAATAAACAATCCCAGGATACAATGGACAATTTGACATGACCGTTCCACATAACGGGCACATCTGTGTACTGTGAGAACGAACCTGAGCACCTGGAAGGAAACCCATGCAGACACGGGGAGAATGTCCAAACTCTGCACAGACTGTCACCCGAAGATGTAATCGAGCCTGGGTCCCTGGCATTGTGATGTCGGAATGCTAACCACTGAGCCATCCCTATAAACTCCATTCCCTCTCTGATTGTATCTGACTCATTATTATCATATGGACCAAGATAAGGTGAAAAGTATTATATTGCATGCTAAACAGACAAATCATATCTTCCATATATACCTCAGACTAAGAAAACAGAATGCAGCATCTTGTTTTACAGCCATAGAGAGGATGCAGAGAATGACCAAATCTAATACAGAACATACAACATAGAACAGTGCAGCACAGTACAGGGCCTTCAGCCTATGATATTGTGCCAAGCATTCATCTTACTCTAAGATCAATCTAACCGAGACCCGCCTCAATTTACTGCCATCCATGAGCTTGTCCAGCAGTCTCTTAAATCTCTCTAATGTGTCTGACTCTACTACTACCGCTGGCAATGCATTCCACACATGTACCACCCTCTGCATAAAAAACCTACCTCTGACATCTCCTCTATACCTTCCTCCAATCACCTTACTATTATGACCCCTTATGACAGCCATTTTTGTCCTGGAGAAAGGTCTCTGGCTATCTACGCTATCTATGCCTCTCATTATGCTGTACATCTCTATCAAGTCTCCTCTCTTTCTTCAGTGTGAAATGCTCGAGCTCACGCAACCTCGTTTCATAAGACAAACCCTCAAATCCAGGCAACATCCTGGTAAATCACGTCTGCACTCTCGCTAAAGGACCTACATTCTTCCTATAATGAGACAACCAGAACTGGACAAAATAATCTGAGTGTGGTCTAACCAGGGTTTTTAGATCTCCAGCAAAACCTCTTGGCTCTTAAACTCAATCCCCCACCTAATGCCTTCTTAACACCCCTATCAACTTGGATGGCAACTCTGATCCATGTACGTGAGTTCCAAAATCCCGCTGTTCCTCCACACTGCCAAGGTTCCTGCATTTAACCCTCTGTTCTGCATGCAAATTGGATCTTACAAAATGAACCACTTTACATTTCTCCACGTTGAACTCCATCTGTCACTTCTCAGCCCAGCTCTGCAACCTGTCAATGTCTTGTTTTAGCCTGTAACAACCTACAATACCATTTAAAACACTACCAACCTTTTGTGTCATTGGCAAACTTGCAAAGACACCCTTCCACTTCTTCATCCAAGTCATGTATAAAATCTACAAAGAGCAGAGGCGGAAGAACAGATCTCTGCGGGACAACACCAGTCACTGACCTTGAGGTGGAATACTTCCCATACATTACCATTGACTGGCTTCTTTCAGTCAGCCAATTCTCTATCCAAACAACCAAATTTCCCTGTATCCCCTACCTGTTAACTTTCTGAATGAGCCTATCATGGGGAACCTTATCAAATGTCTTTCTGAAATTCATATGCACCACATGCATTGCTCGGCCTTCACCACCTTATCTCGCCACATCCTCAAAGAACTTAATAACGTTCGTGAGGCATGGCCTGCCACTCTCAAAGCCATGCTTATGCTCTGAAATTTTAAGCATGTACTGTATCTTGAAGAGAGTTGAAAAGCTGACTAGTCACTCATGTGACTGACTGCAAGTACAGAATATGCTAAAAAAGATATAAACATAACATTTGACTGTGAAAAAAAAAGCTGAGCTGAGTTGCTGTGTCCCATAACAATCCAAATTTAGCCAATTAGTTTAAATTAAGCTCCAAGATACTAAACCCCATTGAATTTGAAATTTCCTGTTTTGGCAACATCAAACCAACGAGGCCATATGATGTTTTGGGGTATAAAAGTCAGGCATTTTGAACAGTTAGGCAGAGAGGCAGAGAGCACCAACACTGACTGCTTGTAGACCCCTCTCTGAAAGATATATTCATCTATGAAAGGTCTGTGCAGCAGAAGACCAAAGGAAAGAAGACAGGAAGACACAAAGGGAAGATCGAAACCTGGCTGGTTTTGAAACTTGAATTTCTTTTTGTTAATCTTAATCAGGCTTATTTTTATTGGATCAATACATTTTTGTAGAGTGGGAGGTAGATAAATTGATCAGATGAAGGAGTCCACAGTGTAGAAAGTTGTTATTTAATGTTCTCTTTTCTTGCATTTAAGAGTCGAATTGTGAAGTCTTTTTTTCAAGTAGTGGGATTTAAGGAGTTCTTTGTCTCTCAGACTTCAACAGATTACGGGATGAGGTGAGCTTTTATGTGTATATGGTTTAAATTAGCAGAAGGGACTATTTTTAATCAAACTATACTTTCCAAATAAATCCTACTTCTCAGAATTCTTTCCAGTGCCTTGCATGCCACAAACCTAAGACTGACTGTTCCATAATTCCCTAGGATTTTCCTATTCTCTTTCTTGAACAGATGAACAATATTCTTCCCCCTCCAAGCAGCCAATATTATTCCTGTGCAGAGTGAGGATGCAAAGATCCTCGCCAGAGGTACAGTAATCCCATTCCTCCCTTCCCATAGTAACCTTGGTCCAGCCCTGTGGACTTAACTATCTCAATGCTTCCCAGAATTGCCAAATAAGAATTTTCTTATTATCAATCTGTTCAAGCCTACTAACCTGATCAACGGTGTTCTAACTATCATCAAAGTCCCTCTCTCTCGTGAATACTGAAGCAAGAAACTCATTTAGGGCCACCCATTCCGCTTCAGATTCCATGACACAAATTCTCTCCACCATCCCTGATTGGCTTAACCCTCTCTTTGATCTTTTTTAAAATTCCTCCATGTAAGTGTAGAACACCTTTGGCTTTTCCCTAATCCTTCACATCAAGGTTATTTTGTGCCCCCTCCTAGCTCTCCTCAGTTCATTTTTGAGTACTTTCCTAAATACTCTGTAATATTCTAAAACTGGGCCAGATCCTTGCTACCTCAAACTTATGTAAGCTTCCTTCTTCCTCTTGAGAAGAAGTTCCTCTGCTCTTGTCTTCCAGTGCTCCTTCACCTTACCATTCCTTGCCTGTCTCAGTGAGACACAGTAATCCCACATTCTCAACAAGTGCTCTTTAAACAGCCTCCACATTTCTGATGTGCATTTCCCATAGGGCAATTGTTCCCAATTTATACTCCTCAGGTCCTGTCTAATTGCAGTGTAATTTCCCCTTCCCCAATTAAATGACTTCTCACACCGTCAGTTCCTATCCCTCTCCCTGGCTATGTCAGTGAAATGCTCTCTCACCGAGATATCTGATACCTGGCCAGGCTCATTGCTGAACACTAAATCAAATATAGCCTCCTCCTAGTCGGTCTACCTACATATTTAGTCAGGAATCCTTTCTGGATACATCTGACAAAATCAGCTCCATACAGACCATCTGCACTAATGAGGTTTCAATCAACACTGTGGAAGTTGAAGTCACCCATCACAACAACTCTGTTACATCTGCAACTTTTCAAATTCTACTGTCCAGTCTGCTCTTACTTCTCTCTGCTGCTATTGGGGGGATCTATCTAAAATGCCCAATAAAGTGACTGCTCCTTTCCTGTTACTGACTACCACCCCCTATAACTCAGTGAACAAGCCCTCCTCAATAATCTCCTTTTCTGTAGCTGTGATGCTCTCTCTAAATATCAATGCTACTCCCCTTCCTTTTTTTTATCACACTCCCTGTTCTTTTTAAAAGATCTATACCCTGAAACATCCAGCAAGCATTCTTGACCCTGTGAAATCGTGTCTCCGTTATGGCCACAACATTGTAGTTCCAAGTACTGATCCATGCTCTGAGTTCATCACTCTTATTCCTGACACTCCTTGCCCTGTCAACTATGTATCCTTTCTGACAGACACGTTGTATTCTATTTCAGTAGCTCTGGTTTCAATCCCCCTGCCAAACTAGTTAAAAGCCCCATGAAGTGCTCTCAGCAAATCTCCCAACCAGGACATTGTGCCCCTCCAGTGTACGTCCAAACCATCCTTCATTTACAGGTACAATATTTCATAGAAGGTACCGCAATGATCTATGTACCTGAAACTCTCCCTCCTGCACCCGCCCTTCAGCCACACATTTACTGTGCTCATTACCTGTTACTCGCCTCATTAGCACGTGGCACCGGTCGTAATCCTGTGATTACTACTCTGCTCATCCTGCTTTTTAGCTTCCAACCTAACTCCCTGAAATCACTTTTTAGATCCCCATCCCTGTTCCTGGCTATGTCATTGGTGCCAACGTGAACCACGAATTCTGGCTGCTCCCGAACCCCCTCCCGAATTTTGTCGACCCAATCAGACACATCCTGGACCCTGGCACCTGGAAGGCAATGTACTTTTCGAGAGTTCTGTTTAAGACAACAGAATCACCTGTCCATTCCTCTCACAATTGAGTCTCCTACCCCAAAAACCTTTCTATTCTTCCCCCTTCCCTGAGAACCACAGAGCCTGGCTCCATGTCAGAGACATGACCACTATGCCTTTCTCCTGCAACACCAAAGAGGAAGCATGCTGACGCAACCCATCACTGCTGACTGGACCCAAAATTCCATCTCTGTCTAAGCTGACTCAATGCTGCTGACATTCCAGCCATCTCCAGAGACAGGAGACTGTGCTAACTCTCTAGGACTGGGGTCTACCTCAACTTCCGAGAACCACCTGACCAACCAAGTTAACTCTTGAGGACTGGGGGTTCATTTATTCTGCTGCCATTGCAGAGGCAGCCAAAACTTCAGAGAAAAGGAATCGGCCCCAATTCCTTGTATCTGGAACAGTTGCTCATGCTACGATATCCATGGCCACAAGGAATGGACTGGATCTACTGCTCAACAGCTCGCCACAACCTCTCACACCCTCACAGCCACAGAACAAAGAACAAATGAATTTGATTCAAAAGTTGTTTGAAAGAAAATGGAATTAATGAAAGGAAGCAGTCAGTCATGCGAGAGGGAGCCAATGGGCAGAGCCCAAACACCACCTATACTGCTGCATCCATCATCTTGAAGATCTTTGACCAAGGATAAGGTCAGTAGATGAACAATGGTGGACATATTTGCAGATATTTCATTATGTTTAGCAAAAACCTATTCCTGTCAAAATGAAGAACACGGTGAAAATGTAAAACACTCGTTGTTAACAAAAATGTTCAAGGAAAGCATCTAATCAAAAACCAAGGTGTCTAAAGCTGGTACTCAGCCAGAGGATTGGGAAGTATTTAGGAACCAGTAAAAACATAGAAGCATAACAAATGCCTGCTCTACCATTTAATATGATCATGGTGGATCATCCAACTCAGTACCCTTTGTGCTTTATCACCACACCATTTGATTGCTTTAACCCTCAGACATGTATTTAACTTCTTCTTCGATGTTTTAGCAACAGGCAGTTTCTCAGGCAGAGAATTCCACGGGTTCACCACTCTCTGAATGAAGCTATTTCCCCTCATCTCCGTTTTACATGGCCTATTCCGAATCTTTGACTGTGGCCCTTGTTTTGGAGTCCCTGATCATCAGGAACATATTTGCTGAATTTCCTCTGTCTGGTTCTGCTAGAATTTTATACGTTTCTATGAGATCCCTTCTATTCCTCTGAACTCTATAGTCCTAACCAATTCAATCTCTATTTACATTTCATTTCTGCCATCCCCGGACTGGTAAACTGTGTTGCTCTCCGTGCAAAGCCACAATATTCTTCCTCGTGCATGGAGACCAAAACTGCACATAATACTCCAAGGGTGGTCTCACCAAGGCTCTGAACAATTGTGGTACTGGAAATTGTAAGGTGATTCACTTTAGAGGTAGCAACAGGAATGACGAATATAGGGCTAATGGTATGATTTTTGGTAATGTAGATGAGCAGAGGGATCTTGGTGTCCACGTACATAGATGTCTGAAAGTTGCCAGCCAGACTGATAAAGTTGCTAAGAAGTCATACTATGTTTTGGCATTCATTGGTAGAGGGATTGAGTTTCGGAGCCACGAAATCATGCTGCATCTGTACAAAATTCTGGTGTGGCTGCGCTTAGAGTTGTATACAGATCTGATCACCACATTACAGGAAGGATGTGGAAGCTTTAGTATGAGTTCAGAAGAGATTTACTAGAATGTTGCCTGGTATGGAGGGAAAGTGTGTGAGGAAAGGATGAGGGACTTGATGCTGTTTGTGTTAGAGCGAAGACGTTTGAGACGTGATTTAATTCCTGAAGAAAGACTTGTGCTAGAAACGTCGATTCTCCTGCTCCATGTATGCTGCCTGACTTGCTACACTTTTCCAGCAACACATATTTCAGCTCTGATCTCCAGCATCATGCAGTCCTCACTTTCTCCTACGTGATTTAATTCAAACATATAAGAGAATCAGAGGATTAGATATGGTGGACAATGAGAGCATTATTTCCTTGGATGGTGATGGCTAGCACTAGGGGATATAGCTTTAAATTGACGGGTAATAGATATAGATCAGATGTCAAGAGGTAGTTTCTTTACTCAGAGAGTAGAGGGCCATGGAACGCACTGTCTGCGACAGTAGTCGACTCGCCAACTTTGAGGGCATGTATATGTTAATTGGATAAACATATGGATGAAACTGGCATACTGTAGAATAGATGGGCTTCAGATTGGTTCTGCAGGTAAGTGCAACAGCGAGGAATGTAATGTTCTGTATTCTGCTTTCCAAAGTGGAACAAGCAACTTATATTTCTAAGTTGGACTTGCTCAGAGAATACAGACAGATACATTTGTCAGAAAGGTAAAAGGCAATTTCAGCTTTTGTAACACCGCATGTTTAGTTTGAAGTCATGCCATTTAGCATGAAAAATGCGTTAGCCCCATTTCAGAGACTAACCAATAAAATCATTGCCGGATTACCCAACTATGTTGTTTACATAGATGATCTGGTGATTTTTAGTCACACGTGGAAGGAACATTTAGAGCATTAATCGAACTTGTTCAATCAACTTCAGAAGTGAGGCTTGGTGATAAACATGACTAAAACAGAATTTCCCAAAGCCCAACTCACCTTCCTAGCCCATGGTATTAGACATAGACAAATGGCCCTATGGGATACAAAAACAAAGGTAATTGGGGAGTTTCCCGTAAAATCCAAAAGGAGCTGTACTATGGATCCTGAGATTGAGTGGATTTTATCAAACATTTCGACAAATTTTGGCAGTTTAACTGAACTGTTAAAGAAAGGCAAGAAGTTCCAGTAGACAGTAGACTGTAAGAGGTCATTTGACAGCCTAAAAGCTGTGTTAACCACTTCCCTGGTATTAACCACACCTAATTGCACAAAGCCATTCAAGGCTATCAATGCGAGTGATGTGGATTTCAGAGTTGTGCTCTTGCCTGAAGATAATGAGAAGATAGAAAGACCTACCGGGTATTTCTCCAAGAATTTGAGGATTCAGCAGCAGAAATATTCAATGGTTGAGAAGGAGATTTTGTGCTTGGTGTTGGCATTACAACGTTTCTGTGTTTATGTTCCCAGTGAGACATCTGAATCGAGACTGTGTTGCTGGGAAAACACAGCAGGTCATGCAGCATTTGAGGAGCAGGAGAATCGACATTTCGGGCATAAACCCTTCATCAGGACTGACCTTATGCCTGAAACATCGATTCTCCTGCTCCTCAGATGCTGCCTGACCTGCTGTGCTTTCCCAGCAACACACTCTCGACTCTGATCTCCAGCATCTGCAGTCCTCACTTTCTCCTAGTAATACATCTGAGACAATCATATAAACTGATTATAATCTATTGACTTTTGTGGAGAAATTTAAGGACAAAAGTGCAAGACTGTTTCGATGTGCTTATGGTTACAGACATTCAATTTGAAAATTGTGCGTGTGGCAGGATGAGGAAACATGATTGCCAATGCACTGTCGAGAGTCGAATGGGAAACGGAAGTGTTTGGTGGTTGAAGTACAACAGACTGATATGGAATGTAGTTGTTCATATTTGCATGTTAATAGTCAATATGATGTAAATGTATGTTTCAGCGTACTAACCAATTTCAAAATGGAGCCATCTTTGGAGATTGGTGGTTTTTTTTAAGGGGGAAGGTGTGACAAAGCTGTTCCTTGAACAATGTTAGGCTGTCTTTGTACATTGTACTAGGGGACATAGCTTTAAATTAAGGGGTGGTAGGTATAGGACAGATGTTAGGGGTAGATTCTTCACACAGCCGGTTGTGAGTTCATGGAATGCCCTGCCCGTATCAGTGGTGAACTCTCCTTCTTTATGGTCATTTAAGCGGGCATTGGATAGGCATTTGGAAGTTATTGGGCTAGTATAGGTTAGGTAGGATTCGGTCGGCGCAACATCGAGGGCCGAAGGGCCTGTACTGGGCTGTATCCTTCTATGTTCTATGTTCTATGTTCTATTTCATGTTCCTCAGGATAAATGTTTGCTATGTCTTCCAAACTGATCCCAGAAACTCCTGCCATTATTGAGTTCTTTGAGCACATGACACGAAAAGTTGACGAAGGTTGAGCAGTGGACATGGTGTACATGAAAGGCATCTGATAAGGTTCCCCATTTTAGGCTCATTCAGAAAATTAGGAGGTATGGGATACAAGGAAATTTGGCTGGTCTCAGAATTGGCTGGCTGAAAGAAGACAGTGAGTGGTAGTGGATGGAAAGTATCCTCCTGGAAGTTGGTGACCAGAGTTGTCCTGCAAAGATCTGTTCTACAGCCTCTGCTCTTTATAGTTGTTATAAATGACGTGGATGAAGAAGTGGAAGGGTGGGTTAGTAAGTTTGCCAATGACACAGAGGTCAGTGGTGTTGTAGATAGTGTTGAGAGCTGTTGCAGGCTACAACCTGACATTGACAGGATACAGAGCTGGGCTGAGAAGTGGCTGATGGATTTCAACCTGAATAAATGCAAAGCGATTCATTTTGGAAGGTCAAATTTGAATACTGAATACAGGGTTAAAGATAGGATTCTTGGCAGTACGGAGGAACAGTGGGATCTTAGGGTCCATGTACTTAGATCCCTCAAAGTTGCCACCCAAGTTTATAGAGTTGTTAAGAAGGCATATGTTGTATTGGCTTTCATTAACACGGGGATTGAGTTTAAGACTCATGAGGTTTTGCTGCAGTTCTATAAAACCTCTGGTTATACCACACTTGGAATGTTGTGTCCAGGTCTGGTCGCCTCATTATGAGAGGGATGTAGATCCTTTAGCGAGGGTGTAGAGGAGATTTACCAGGATGATGCCTGGATTGGAGGTCATGTTTTATGAAGAGAGGTTCAGCGAGCTAGGGGTTTTCATTGGAGCAAAGAAGAAAGAAAGGTGACTTGATCTAGGTGTACAAGATAATGAGAAGCATAGATAGATAGCCAGAGATCTTTCCCCAGGGCAGAAGTGGCCATCATGAGAGGTCATAATTTTGAGGTGATTGGTGGATGGGAGAGGGGAGATGTCAGAGGTAGGTTCTTTACCCAGAGAGTGGTGGGTGTTGAATGTACAGCCAGTGATGGGAGTAGAGTCAGAGACAGGGAGATTTAAAAGACTGCTGGACAAGCACATGGATGGTAGTAAATTGAGGGATGTGTAGGGTAGATTGTTCTTAGATTAAGATAAATGCTCAGCACAACATCATGGGACAAAGGGCCTGTACTGTGCTGTACTGCTCTACGTTCTATGTTCTCTTGCTGCCTCTATCTAGGGATTCCTTCTCCTGATCAAGTTTCTTCAGTAAGTCTACTTCCTTAAACATTACAAAACTGATTATTGCCTGCCCCCTAGTGGGCTATACCAGAATCTGCTCCAAAACTATTCTCTGCGATATTACATGGATTCCTTTTCATGGATCCACTACCAACTTGATATTCCCAGTCCACCTGCATAATGAATCTCCCTACTATTTTTGTCATATTGCACTTCTTACATGTCTTTTACATCTGCTGATTTATTTTCTGATCCCCGGACCGACGACTTCAAGGAGATCTGTGTGTAACTCTCATCAGGTCTTCTTTCCTTTGTGGTCCTTCAACTTTGCCCACAGCATTCTACAGCTTCTGACTCTGTATCACTTCATGCTATTGATTTAATTTAATTTTTTGCTGTCAAGTAAACCTCGCCTTCTCTGCCCATCTGCCTGTCCTTTCGATTGGATACATATCCTGGGTATATAGTTCCCAGTCCTTATCCCTTTGTAAACACATCTCTGATAATCCCCAGCATTGCACCAGTCAGTTTCAATCTGTGCTATAAAATGATTTATCTAGTAATTTAATGCCTGCAATATATATAAAAAAAAGCCCCCTCAATCCTGTGTGGACTGCCTACCTTCTCATAGTTTTCCACTATCTACTTAGCCTGATTTTAGATTCCTGACGATTTCCATACACTCTGTGTATCACTTGTTTTGAGGAGAAAGTGGAGATTGCAGATGCTGGAGATCAGAGCTGAAAATGTGTTGCTGGAAAAGCGTAGCAGGTCAGGCAGCATCCAAGGAGCAGGAGAATCGACGTTTCTGGCATGAGCCCTTCTTGTTTTGGTAAACTTTAATAATCTCTGCTGAGCATTCCCCAGTCACCACTTCTGAACTAGTTGAAAGTCTATGTGATCTTGATTTCCCTCAATTTGCACCATCTCTTTGTCAACCTTATTCTGAATGCTTTGAAGACTAAGATACAAAGCAAAGAACAAAGAACAGTGAGCGCAGGAACAAGCCCGACAGCCCTTCAAACCTGCGATGACACATTCTGCCCTTCCAGACTAAACTGTCTTCACTGACAGGATCTGGATCTGTCAGTTTGTTGAAGTTGTCTGATGAACTAGTATTCAATCTGCATCTGCAGGTCTGTGAAGTTATCTCCACTTCTTAATCAGATCTCCATTTTAAATCAAACAGCATTCTGTAACTCCTTCAGCCTCAGCTTCAGTGTTGAATGATTGTGTTAACATGCTTAACAATAGATTTGCTTTCCAAGCCGCACTTCAGGCAAACTAAAATATTCTTTTGAACTATACTCATTTTTACAGAAAAGTTTCATTACTCTAACAATGCTTATGGTATTATTCTTACCTCTGACGATGGCCTTTGTTTAGCCATTGCTTTGGTAACAAGACACAACGGAAAATTCCCTGGCCCTTGTTCCTATGACTATTCTGCCCCTTCAATCTCACTCTGATTTTCTGTGGTAGTTTGATAAGCTCCAACATACATCCCAGCCAAGTTACAATCTAGAAATAAAACAACCCTGTCCCTGGGTAATTCCTCATTAATCCTACCATCACTGTTCCAAACATCAAGTCACATTCTAAGTGCATTTTGTACAAAGTATTTACTCTCCATGTATCCTGTTTATTAATACTGGTTTCAGTGCATACTCTGAAGGAAATGCTTGATCCTCTTTCAGTAAAATAATTTACGTAACGACATTAATGCTTTCCATAGTCATTGGTTTGTCTTCATCGTTTGAAGACAAAGGAGTTACGATCCCTTTCAAACAAAACCTCTATATTCAGAGCAGTTTGTAACTCCACTTAAAAATTATAATTGGATCCTTGGAACCCCCACAGTGCAGAAAGTGATCATTTATTCCATTGAGTCTATTGACGCTCTGAAGTGCATCCTCACCTAGCCCCTATTCTATCCACACATTTCCCATGACCAATGCACCCAGCCTATGCCTACCTGGACACTACGGACAATTTAGAATAAGAATTCCTATAGCGTGGAAACTGGCCCTTCGGCTCAACAAGTCCACACCAACCCTCTGAAGAGTATCCTGTATTTACCCCGATTCATGCACCTAACCCACATATCCCGGAACACTCTGCGCAATTGAACATGGCCAATTCCCCTTACCTGCTTATCTTTGGATGGTGGGAGAAAACTGGAGCGCCCGGAGGAAAGTGACACAGACACGGTGAGAATGTGAAAACTCCACACAGACAGTCGCCTGAAGCTGAAATGGAACCTGGGTCCCTGGTACTGTGAGGCAGCAGCGCGAACCATTTAGTGTGGCCAATCCAGCTGACCTGCATATCAGACACACAGAAAAGCTCGCATCACACTGTAATCTGTAAAAGTATGAGAGATAACGAACTACCAAATCCCACTGTTTAAAAAAAATATTCTTCAACTCCAAGAAAAAAATAATATTGAACAACCACAATCTGCACTGTAAACCTTCTTTGATCAATGTATCTACCTCCCTCTCTATAACAGTATACTGATTCAATAAAAACGCCAATGAAGTTTTACAGAAAATACAAATTTCAAAACCAGTCAACTGTTTTGATTTTCCTCTGTATCTTCCTCTGTAGATTTTTCTGGGTCTTTTCTTCGGTCTTCTGCTGAACAGATTTCAAATGAATATGTACCTTTCAGAGAACGAGTCTGTGGGCAGGATGGTGTTCTTTGCTGCTCAGCCCATCTATTCTTAATGCCTGATTTTTATACCCCCAGAAAATGTATTGTCCCATTGGCTTTATGGCGTCAAAAGAGCAAAATTCAAATTCAATTGGATTTAGGAAAATTGCGGCATAATTTGAACTGATTGGCCAAATTTGATTTTTTTTCTGTGTCGTAGCAACAGCTCAGCTATTTGGTTCACAGCAAAATGTTACATTTGAAAGTATTTTTCAGCACACTCTGTGCGTGGTCAGTCCTTGCCAGCTTTCATGAAAATGAGGCCAATCAGGAGGGAACTTGTGCCTGGACACTAAAGAGGTTGGTGGATACCCTAAATAGGCTTTTTGCATCAGCCTTCCCGAGAGAATGAAAGAGACCCTGTTGATAGTGAGAATGCTGTGGACCAGGTTAATCGGCTTGAACAAATCGATGTTAAGCAAGTGGATGTGCTTAAAATTTTGGGAAGCATCAAAATAGATAAGTGTGATTTCTGCACCTCTGGTGATGATCTTTGCAAGCTCACTCTCCACAGGAAAAGTACCAGATGATTGAAGAGAGGTAAATGGTGTTCCTCAGTTCACGAGAGGGAATAGGGAAATCTCTGTGAACTACAGACCAGATAGTCTTTCGTCTGTGGTAAGCAAGACACTGGAAAGAACTTTGAAAGATAGGATTTATGGCTATGTGAAAAAACTATAGTTTGGTTAACGATAGTCAGCATGGCTTAGTGAGGGGCAGGTCATGAGTTCTTGAGGGATGTGACGTGTCAAATTGAAAGAAGTTGAACAGTGGATATGGTGCACATGGATTCCAGCAAGGCCTTTGATGGGTCGGCACGGGGGCACAGTGGTTAGCAACTACTACCTCACAGCGCCAGAGACCCGCGTTCAGTTCTTGCCTCAGGCGACTGACTGTGGGGAGTTTGCAAGTTCTCTGTGTGGGTGCTCCGGTTTCCTCTCATAGTCCAAAGATGTACAGATCAGGTGAATTGACCATGCTAAATTGCCCGTAGTGTTAGGTTTTTTTTGAGTGGGAGCAGCGGCTGAGTAAAAGCGAACGCGGGAGACTACAGCTAAGGTAAGACAGTTTGTTTTAAAATTACTTACCTGTAGCGGGCAGCGGTGTTTTTTCTTCTCTCTCTCTTCACAGAAGGAGCGGGAGCAGCAGAGGAAGTGACGGCAAGCAGAGGGGCAGCCAGGAAGGAAAACAGTGAGTATATAACTCAGGATGGCGGCTAAACTCGATATTCTACACCTGTAGCATCTCACACCCACCCTCCTCCTCTAACCTTCTTAACTACTCTGCTTTTTCTTTTAAGGTAAGGATTTCTTATTTCTTTACCAGTGACTAGTTTAAAAATTACTACTTTTTTGTGTGTGTGTATATATATTAAGTCCTTTTTTAGGGAAAAAATAGCAGAGAGGTATCAGAGTATTCTAACTCATACTTGTACAAAGTAACTAAGTAGTTAACTAACTAAGCAGAGATGGCTGGGCAGGTGATGTGCTGTTGCTGTATGATGTGGGAGCTGGCTGATCCCATTGTGAACGGCAGTTACCACATCTGCAGCAAGTGTTGGTTGCTGGAAGAACTCCGGATCAGAGTTGATGATCTGGAATCTGAGCTTCAAACACTGCGGCACATCCGGGAGGGGGAGAGTTACCTGGACACTTTGTTTCAGGAGGCAGAAACACCTGGGAGATTAAGTAATTCACATTCAGCTAGTGATCAAGCACAGCAGAGTGTGACTGTAAGTGAGGCAGGTAGGGGGAACCTGAGTTCAGGCGTGGAGGAGCCTCAGCCCTTGACCTTGTCCAACAGGTACGAGATTCTTGCTCCCTGTTCGGATGAGGAAAAGGGCTCTGGACAGGATGAGCCAACTGACCAGGGCACCATGGTGCAGAAGGCCATTCAAGAGTGGGGAGCTAATAGAAAAGTAGTGGCTATAGGGGATTCTATAATTAGGGGGACAGATAGTATCCTTTGCAAGCCGGATCGGGAGTCTCGCATGATGTATTGCCTGCCCAGTGCCAGGGTGTGGGACATCTCCGACCGGCTTGAAAGGATATTGGAGCGGGAGGGGGAGGATCCGGTTGTTGTGGTCCACGTTGGTACTAACAACATCGGCAAGACTAGGGTGGAGGACCTGCTTGGGCATTACGAAGCACTAGGCAGGAAATTGAAGCACAGGTCCTCAAGGGTCATAATCTCCGGATTACTGCCCGAGCCACGTGCCAATTGGCATAGGGACAAGAAAATTAGGCAACTAAACACGTGGCTAAGGGATTGGTGTGGGAAAGAGGGATTCCACTTCATGGGGCATTGGCATCAGTTTTGGAACGGGGGGGTATCTATGCCGTTGGGACGGTCTCCAGCTGAACCGATCGGGTACCAATGTTCTAGCGAAGAGGATAAATAGGGTGGTCAGTAGGACTTTAAACTTCTGAGTTGGGGGAAGGGAAAGTGAAAGCGACAGGGAGTATGGCGTTAAATGGAAAGACAAGCAGCAGGATAGCATGTGTGCAGGCGGATTTAAGATTGAGGCAGACTGAGAATGCAGAAAAAAGCAAGGATAACTTAGGACATCATATGACTTCCAACATCTCTAATGACAAGAAAGTTAGCATTAATGCACTTTACCTGAATGCTCGTAGCATTCATAACAAAGCCGATTAACTAATGGCATAGAAAATAGTGAATGATTATGATGTGGTAGGCATCACAGAGACTTGGTTACAGGGGGGTCAGGACTGGTAGTTAAACCTCCATGGTTTTTCAACTTATCGAAAAGACAGAGAGGTGGGCAGAGGGGGTGGGGTTGCCTTGTTAGTTAAGAACAAAATGAAATCAATGGTATTGAAAGACATAGCGTCGGATGATGTGGAGTCTGTGTGGGTGGAATTGAGGAACCACAAAGGCAAAAAAACCATAATTGGAGTTGTGTATAGACCTCCTAACGGTGGTCAGGACCAGGGATGCAACATGTACCGGGAAATGTTGCGGCACGGTGGCACAGTGGTTAGCACTGCTGCCTCACAGCGCCTGTAGACCCGGGTTCAATTCCCGACTCAGGCGACTGACTGTGTGGAGTTTGCACGTTCTCCCCGTGTCTGTGTGGGTTTCCTCCGGGTGCTCCGGTTTCCTCCCACAGTCCAAAGATGTGCGGGTCAGGTGAATTGGCCAAGCTAAATTGCCTGTAGTGTTAGGTAAGGGGTAAATGTAGGGGTATGGGTGGGTTGCGCTTCGGCGGGTCGGTGTGGACTTGTTGGGCCGAAGGGCCTGTTTCCACACTGTAAGTCTAATCTAGTCTAAATAGAAAATGCATGTCAGAAAGGCAAGGTCACATTGATCATGGGAGACTTCAATATGCAGGTGGACTGGGTAAATAATGTTGCTAGTGGATCCAAAGAAAGGGAATTCATGGAATGCTTACAGGATGGCTTTTTGGAACAGCTTGTCATGGATCCCACAAGGGAGCAGGCTATTCTGAACCTTGTGCTTTGCAATGAACCAGACCCTATAAAAGATCTTAAAGTAAGGGAACTCTTAGGAAGTAGCGATCATAATATGGTAGAGTTCAGTCTGGAGTTTGAAAGAGAAGGCAAAATCGGATGTTATGGTGTTACAGTTGAATAAAGGTAATTATGAGGGCATGAGAGAGGAACGGACAAAAATAGACTGGAAGCAGAGGCTAACCGGGAAGACAGTAGAGCAAAAATGGCAGGAGTTTGTAGGTATAATTGAGGACACTGTACAGAGGTTCATTCCCAAGAAAAGAAAGATTATCCGGGGAGGGATTAGACAACCATGGCTGACAAAGGAAGTCTATTAAAGAAAAAGAGAGATCCTATAAAGTGGCTAAGAACAGTGGGAAATCAGAAGATTGGGAAGGATACAAAAGCAAACAGAGGATAACAAAGAGTGTAATAAGAAATGAGAGGATCAAATATGAAGGTAGGCTAGCCAGTAATATTAGAAATGATAGTAAAAGTTTCTTTCAGTACATAAGAAACAAATGACAGGCAAAAGTAGACATTGGGCCACTTCAAACTGATGCAGGAAGCCTAGTGATGGGAGATAAGGAAATAGCAGGAGAACTTAACAAGTACTTTGCGTCAGTTTTCACAGTGGAAGACATAAGTAATATCCCAAAAATTAAAGGGAGTCACGGGGCTGAGTTGAGTATGGTTGCCATTACGAAAGAGATAGTGCTAAAAAAAGTTAAAAAGTCTTAAAATTGATATATCTCCTGGCCCTGATGGGATACACCCTAGAGCTCTGAGAGGTGGCTGAGAAAATAGCAGAGGCATTGGTTGAGATCTTTCAAGAGTCACTGGAGTCAGCAAAGGTCCCGGATGATTGGAAGATGGCTGTTGTAACCCCCTTGTTCAAGAAAGGATCAAGGCAAAAGATGGAAAATTAGAGACCAATCAGCTTAACCTCGGTTGTTGGTAAAATTCTAGAATCCATCATTAAGGATGAGGTTTCTAAATTTTTGGAAGAGCAGAGTATGTTTAGAACAAGTCAACATGGATTTAGTAAGAGGAGGTCATGCCTCACAAACCTGTTGGAATTTTTTGAAGAGGTAACAAGTAGGTTAGACCAGGGAAACCCAGTGGATGTAGTCTATCTAGACTTTCAAAAGGCCTTTGATAAGGTGCCACACGGGAGGCTGCTGAGCAAGGTGAGGGCCCATGGTGTTCGAGGTGAGCTGCTGGGATGGATTGAGGATTGGCTGTCTAACAGAAAGCAGAGAGTTGGGATAAAAGGTTCTTTTTCAGAATGGCAGCTGGGGAAGAGCGGTGTCCCCCAGGGTTCGGTGTTGGGGCCACAGCTATTCGATGTGAACCAACAGGAGCTGAATCATACTCCAACAAAAACTGCTACATCACAATCCAGCATTTACCCAACTCAGCCATTACCATCCAGCCAGGGGATTGACTCTGGTTCAATGGAGACTGTCGGAGGGCATGCCAGGAGCAATACCATCAATCAAAATGCGTTGTCCACCTGGCGAAGCGACAAAAAGGCTTAATGGTGTGCTAACCAGTAGAAACAGCAAGTGAGAGTAGGAGCTGAACAGTCCCAGAACCAATCACGCAGATCATAAGCTCTGCAAAGGTATACCATATGCAGTAATAATTGCATCCCTACACAATCCCAATAGCGTGGAAACAGACCCTTCAGCCCAACAACTCCACACAGACCCTCCGAATCTAATATTAAGTTTTTGCAACTAATTACATTCTTGCTTAACAGTTGTGTTACCTCTCATTCTCATTTAACGAATTGAATTGTAAAAATTATTAAAAAGATTAAAACATATAACATGATAAAATCATGGTGGCACGGCAGCTCAGGGGTGGCATGGTGGCTCAGTGGTTAGCACTGCTACCTCATAGCACCAAGGTTGGGGCTCGATTCCTGCCCGTTTATAATTTCAAATTACTTGTTTAAAACCACTTTTCCCATTATGAGGTAGAAATGTCTAACTAAATGAGGTATAAAAGACCAGTGCGTCTCACCTCAGTGGAAGGGAAACTATTGGACAAAATGCTGAAGGAGTAAATTAAGATCAACTTGTAAAGGCATGGGTTAATTCAGGAACATTAGCATGGATTTGTCAGAGGGAGGTCATATCTATTAAATTTGTTTGAGAATTTTTTGAAAATCTATTCATGTATGTAGATTAGGGAAGTTTAGTTGATGTGCTTTGTAAGAATTTTCTCAAAGCTTTTGACAAGATCCCACGAGGACGCCAATTGAGAAGGTTAAAGAACGTGGAATTCAGAGAAACCTGGTGAGATGAATCCGAATCTGGCTGAGCAATAGACACAAAGCCTGTAAGAGTGACTGGAGACGCGTGTCCAGCAGTGTACCATAAGGAGCAGTCCTGGGACACTTATTTGGGTTAGAAATGAGTTTAGCAAGTTCAAAGGAAACAATTCAGCTATGGTCCCAGAGGCATGTTCGAAGAACAACAGGGAGATGAAGAAATGAATTAGAAGAGCAAACAGGTCGAATAAAAAAGGACTCATGGACAGGTTTCAGGAGAACCGAAAGCTTCTTTGGAAATACTTAAAAGGAAAGTGATTAATCAAGGAAAGATATATCAGGAATACATAAATGTTAGAGAAGAAAATGTAGGGGGAATGTTAGGAAAGTTGGCAAATTACACCAAGATTGGTAGGGTGGATAGTTAAATGTGAAGAAGATGTTTGGACTTTGCAAGAAAACATAGATGGATTGGTCAGGTGGACAGATCAGTGGCAGATGGTAATTAAACCTGAGAAGTCCAAGTTGACACAGTATAGAGAAAGAAAGAAGAAAAGGTCACATTTTATGAGTAGCTCAGACGAATAGAGATATCCTAATGTAATTATTCACAGATCGATTAAGTCAGCAGAGCATGTGAATAGAATATTTCAGAACAAAGAACAAAGAAGCACAGCACAGGAACAGGCCTTTCGGCCCTCCCTGCTTGCGTCGATCATCATGCCCTAAGTAAACCAGACAACAAATGTTCTGCCCTTATTCGGTCCATATCCCTCTATTCATGTAACCATCCAGGTACTTCTGAAATTTCACCAACGTGTCTGTTCTCTATAATGTGTTCCAGGCTCCTACCATCTGCATGAAAACATTCGCTCGCTTATCTTCCTTAATCTTTCCCCCTCTCACCATGAACCTGTGCCCCCTTGTAATTGAACCTGCAAAACTGGGCAAAAGCCACTGATCATCTACCCTGCCCATGCCTCTTATAATTTTGTAGAACTTCAGGTCTTCTCTTCGCTGAGGTCTCTTGAGTGAACACAATCCTCGTTGCTTTAAACCTTCTTCGTATCCAATGCCCTCGAGACCAGGAAATATCCTGGTGAACCTTCTCTGCATTCTCTGCAAGACTTCAACATCCTTCTGGTAGTACAAAACTATATGCAGTACTTCAAATATGGCCGAATAAGAATTTTGTACACCTGCAACATGCTTTGATGAGTCTTACACTCTATGATGAAGGCAAGCATGACATATGGCTTTTTAATTACCTTGGACGCTTATGTTACCATTTTGAGGGAACTGTGGACCTGCCTGCCCAGATCTGTCTGTATATTAATGCTCCTAAGGATTCTGCCATTTTCAGTATAATTCACACCTAAATTTGATCCTCCAAAATGCATCACTTCACATTTGTGTGGAATAAACTCCATCTGCCATTTCAATGCCCAATCGCCAATCTACCTATATTCTGCTGTATTCTTTTACAATTGCCTGTATTATCAGCAACTCAACAAACCTTTGTGTCATTTGCAAACTTCATAATCAGACCACTCACATTTTCTTCCAGGTTATTTATGTGTACAAGAGAGGACCAATGACTGATTCTTGTGGAACACCACTATTGACCGGTCTCTATTCTGAAATACATCCGTCACTACCCCCTGTCTTCTATGAACAAGCCAGTTTTGTATCTATCTAGACAGTTTACCCCAAATCTCATGTGATTTAAGTTTTGTACCAATCTGCCACGTGGCTAAATGCCTTACTAAAGTCCATATAAATACACCCACAGCCCTTCCCTCATCAATAATTATTATCATCTCTTTAAAACTTCCATCACATTGGTCAGAGATGAACTTCCCCATAAGAAAAACGTACTGCTTATCATTAACTAGTCCAATTTCTTCCAAATGTGTATGCATTTTGTCCCTCAGTATCTTCACCAAGAGGGAGCTAATGCGTTTCTCATTGGAGCGAAGAAGGATGAGAGGCGACATCATCGAGGTGTACAAGATGATGAGAGGCATAGATAAAGTGAATAGTCAGAGACTTTTCCCCAGGGTGGAAATGGATATGACAAGTGTCCATAATTTTAAGGTGATTGGAGGAAGATTTAGGGGAGATGTCAGGGACTGTCTCTTTACACAGAGAGTGGTGGTTGCGTGGAATGCATCTGCCAGCGGTGGTAGTAGAGTCAGATGCATTAGGGACATTAACTGACTTTTGGATAGGCACAAGGATGATTGTAAAATGAAGGGTATGTAGGTTAGTTTGATATTAGAGTGGGATAAAACATCAACACAACATCAGGCCCAAATGCCCTGTACTGTGCTGTACTGTTCTATATTCTATATTCTGAGGCATACGGGATGCTTGCTTTAATTAGGTGTGGCACTGTCAGAGCAAAGGGGTAATGTCGGAGTGGTACAGAGTGTTGGTCAGGTCGCAGCTGCAGTTACGTTCACAGGGCAGAATGTGATCACACTTGATGGGATACAGAGGAGGTTCACCAGAGTATTGCCTGGGTTGGAACACTTGAGGTATAAGGATACATTAGATAGACTTGGATTGTTTTTGTTAGAGCAGAGAAGGCTGTTTGGCATGTATAAGATTATTAGGGATATGGCGGGGAGCAGCTGTTCCCTTTCATTGAGTTTGAGGGTAATTGGCTGGCAATTCAGCAGGGATTTGAATCAAAAAAATCACTCTGCAGGTCGTGAGAATCTGAAATGTACCACCTGGGAAGGTAGTGGAGGCTGGAAACCCTGCAATCTTTAAAACATATTTGGCTGTCTGTCAGTTTCAGCCAGAATTCCCTGACTGCAAAGACTGTCCAGGTTCCTGTGCCTGTCTCTGCTGGCATCTCACTGACTTCAGCCATCTGCCAGCTGCATAAATTCACTGGATCAAAAGAGAATTTGCATCTTCTCATAACATCAGAATCTAAAATACGCTCTGCTGTTCTGGGAGGTTGTACTAATATGACTGAGTGATAAACAAAAACCGCATCATCCAACTTAAACTTAAACAAGTCCATTTTATATTGTTCTTGTAAATGTCCAGTAAGACCATGTAAATAATTGTCTATTTCTTTGACTAAGATAAATGAATATCTATCAATGTGTATAGGATAGTAAAGGAACCCCCTGCATGTATATATGTGGTGCGGGTCTGGCACATTCCCAGAACCTGCACCACTGCAGTCACCAAAGCCATCTTACACTTAACCTTGACGTCTAAGATAGACAAGGCCCACAGGGATGCCATGTACAAACATTTGCATATTCCAAACACTGCCCTCACCTTGATGGCCACCTTCATGTTCAGCAGCAGCATCAAGCTGTGCCTATCCCCTCGGTACTGAAACGACAATTGTGACTCATTACTGGGGTTTGAAAAGGTCCCCAGTATAGTGAAGGATGGGCCTGGCCTAAGCACTGCACAACACTCCAAGTAGTTGGAATATTCCGTATCATCTGTCCTTTCTGAAGAAATTTGGCAAATAAAAATCACCTTTGACCATAAAGTCCATCAGGATGTGGTCAGCACGAGGCATCTTTGAGACCCTGCTGGAAAAGGAGGGGGTGAACCTGCTGGGTTGTTACATAAGCAGACTTTTAAAGTCACTTGACAGAATGATTCATTGCCAGAACTTTCCAACAAGCATCACGACATTGCTTGACGGTTAGTGAGAAGTGAGATCCTTCATGAGTTTCTCACCAGCACTTGCTGGCCTTTAAGCAGCTGCAGGGAGGTAGAGACTGTCACACATTTCCTGCTATAATGTGCATTTGCAAAGGAAGTCTGGAGAGTGATAGCATGGATTTTGTCACAGTTCATCCTGAGCAGCTCTGTGACACAGGACTCTGTGCTCTCAGACCTATTCACCAGACACACATTGAAATGCACGTCGACTGAGCCTAGAGGACCATCAACTCAGTGAAAGGTACTCTTTCATCTGCCGGAAACCTGTTGGCCTTCGTGACCACGTATTGCAGACTGGCACATTGCAAGGTGCAGGGCTTTGTGCTGAGGAGCACACTAAAGCTTAAGGTGCTGACACTAAGGTGCAATGGTGAATGACCATAAAATAAGGTCTTTAAGCAGAAGTTAAATGGGGGCATATTCAGTTATTGGACTCACCTGGTAAACGTCCGACCTCTCTGATGTGTCCTAGGGTTTATAATTAGGCTAGTGGCCATAAAAACTGATCCGAAATAATTCCATTGTTAAACACTACAGCAGTGGTCATTGTTCTGGATCACACGAATGTCCAGGAGCAGGAGATCATATTGCACAATCACAACATGCCACATGCCTTGCAAGCTTGTTTGCATTCTCAATAACTAATATAGTAATTAATGCCTCTAATCATTATAACTAACATAATGATTTCAGCCTTTGAAACCAATAACCTTCACTCCTTTTCAATAAGATAAGCATACAATTTATCAATTATAATCAGAGCTGAAAATGTGTTGCTGGTTAAAGCACAGCAGGTTAGGCAGCATCCAAGGAACAGGAAATTCGACGTTTCGGGCCAGAGCCCTTCATCAATTATAATCAGCCAGCGCTACTATCAATAATCATTATCATTGCTTGTAAACCTTAGTTGGTACTGCTTTTATTCAGATTTTACATGAGATTTGAAGATCAACGAGCAAAATATCCACCAACAAACCACTGCTTTGGTTCCTAAAATGGCAGACATAAATTTCTCTCAGTATAGGTCAGCTCTACTCCTGGTGACACTGATCTGGACTCAACTGGACTCTTCTGGGCTGGAGTGGACTGGACTGTTCAGGACAGCTCTGTGAAATGATGCTGACTGTCTCTGGTTTTCCTTTAATCTGATCCTCAGTCATTGACTGACTATGTGAAAGCACGATCCAGGCAGAAGCCTTCCTCACAGTTATGAAGGAATTAGTTATGAGCTTGCAATGCCAAGGCACACAAGGCTATGGGCTGATGCTGAAAAGTTGATTTAGAATATGTTATTCTTTTTGACTGGCCCAAGCACAATGGACTGAATTGTATTTCACTGTGTGAGAGATCTCTTTGATTCCATGGGCCCTCTTTTTGCTCACTCTTATAACTGATGGTAATTACTTCTAGGCTCTCTATCCACTCACCGCTCTGACTAACGCAGCCTGTATCCAGATCTTGTGTTTGCACTCTTCTAACTAACACTCATTTTCCTTATGTCCAAATCTCAGTTGCTCCTCTAACTGATGCTGATGCATCCAGATATTCCTTTCACTCACTGCCTTACTACATTGCCTACACCCTGCTTGCAACAACTTTTAATAAATCTCTTCTGATAAGCAGGATTATGGGTAATCCAAGACGGATGACTGGAAAACTTTCTGGTTGTAAGAGTTGTTCCTTTTTTTGAGGTATTTGAGGAGTTGGACGTGATTTCCTCGAATTCCAGGAGCAGCAATTACTGTTTTATATGCTGTTGCATTGTTTTGGATCTTTGGAAAAAAAGTCAAAGCAACAGCTGTTTAACAGCAGAGAGAGAGAGAGAGAGAGAGAGAGAGAGAGAGAGAGAGAGACAGAGACAGAGACAGAGAGAGAGACAGAGACAGAGATGGACATTGGAGTGCATTTGGGAAAATTAACAAACAGTGAAAGTCACAACTAATCTTGGAGGAACTGTTGGGCGAGTTTCAGATAAATTTATTGTTATTTTAAGTGTGTCCAAGAGAAAGGCTGCAGTAGTGAGTACAGTGGATTCTTTCGTGATTATTTATTTTTGGAGATAAGTGTCTTGATTAAACTTAAAATATAAGTCATAGCTATTAAGTTAATCTGGGGCAGTGTTTGTAGAGGAATAAGACGGTATTATTTTCTGGGTCTGTAGATTGTGAAAAAGTAAAAATGGTCTTTGCAGTGAGATGTACTTCTTTTCAAATGTGGGAGTTTAAAGAGAGTTTAAGGGTTACTGCGGATTATATCTGCCATAAATGCTGTTGGATGCGAATCTTATCAGAACGAGTGGATTGGTTGGAGAGACAGAGAGAAGCAATGAGGAATTTGCAGCAGCAACAGTATATGATGTATGGCAGTTATAGGAAGGGGAGAAAGTCTCAGATACAAACACATAGATGAGTTAACTCCAGGAAGGGTAAGAGAGGTAGGCAGCTAGTGCAGGAGTCTTTTGTGAATATACCAATTTCAAACAAATATGCTGTTTTGGAAAATGTGAGGGGTGATGGATTCTCAGGGGAACGTAGCACGAACATCCAAGTTTCTGGTATTGAGACAGCCTATAATGCAACGAGAGGGACGTCCGCTTGCAAGAGCTTAACGTGTTCGGGAATTCAGTAATCAGAGGTACAGACAGATGATCTGTGGCCAGCAGACAAAAAAGCACAATGGTGTATTGCTGCCCTGGTGCCAGGATCAAGGATGTCTCAGAGAGATTGTGTTCTCAGTGGGGAGGAGGGCCAGCAGCATGTCATTGTCCACAATGCAACCAACGACACTGGAAGGGAAAAGGTTGAAACTCTGAAGGGAGATTTCAGAGAGTTAGTCAGAAATTTAAAAAAGAGGTCCTCAAGGATAGTAATATCTGGATTACTCCCAGTGATACGAGCTAGTGAGGGCAGGAACAGAAGGGTAGAGCAGATGAATGCGTGGCTGAGGAACTGGTGTATGGGAAAAGGATTCACATTTTTAGATCATTGGAATCTCTTTTGGGGTAGAACTGATCTGTACACGAAGGATGGAATTCACCTAAATTAGAAGGGGACTAATATACTGGCAGGGAAATTTGCTAGAATTGCTTGGGAGGATTTTAACTCGTAAGGTGGGACCCAGGGAGATAGCAAAGAAAGAGATCAATCTGAGACGGGTACAGCTGAGAACAGAAGTGAGTCAAAAAGTCAAGGCAGGCAGGCACAAGGTATGATGAATAAATTAAACTGCATTTATTTCACTGCAAGGGGTCTAACAGGGAAGACAGATGAACTCAGGGCATGGTTCGGAACATGTGACTGGTGTATCATAGCAATTATGGAAACATGGCCCAGGGATGGGCAGGACTGATGGGAATGTTCTAGGATACAAATGCTTCAGGAAGGATAGAAAGGGAGGCAAGAGAGGAGGGGGAGTGGCATTTTTGATAAGGGATAGCATGACAGCTGTGCTGAGGGAGGATATTCCCGGAAGTACATCCAGCAAAGGTATTTGCGTGGAACTGCGAAATAAGAAAGAGGCGATCACATGATTGGCATTGAAATATAGACCCCCAAAAGTCAGAGAGAAATAGAGAAACAAATTTGTAAGGAGATCTCAGCTATCTGTAAGAATAATAGGGTAGTTATGGTAGGGGACTTTAACTTTCCAAACATCCACTGGGACTGCCATAGTTTAAAGGTTTAGATGGAGAGGAATTTCTTAAATGTGCACAAGACAGTTTTCTGATTCAGTATGTGGATGTTCCCACGAGAGAAGGTGCAAAACTAGGCCTACTCTTGGGAAATACGGCAGGGCAGGAGACTGAGGTGTCAGTGGGGGAGCACTTTGGGGCCAGCGACCATAATTCTATTCGTTTTAAAATAGTGATGGAAAAGTATATACCAGATCTAAAAGTTAAAGTTCTAAATTGGAGAAAGGATAATTTTGACAGTATTAGGCAAGAACTTTTGAAAGCTGATTGAAGGCAGATGTTCGCAGGTAAAGGGATGGCTGGGAAATGGGAAACCTTCAGAAATGAGGTAACAAAGAAAGCATATTCCTGTCAGTGTGAAAGGGAAGGCTGGTAGGTATAGGGAATGCTGGATGACTAAAGAAATTGAGGGTTTGATTAAGAAAAAAGAAGTCAGCATCTGCCAGGTACAGACAGGATAGAACGAGCGAATCCTTAGAAGAGTATAAAGAAAATAGGAGTATACTTAAGAGGGAAATCAGGAGGGCCAAACAGGGACATGAGATAGCTTTGGCAAATAGAATTAAGGAGAATAAAAATGTTTTTTTACAAATATATTAAGGACAAAAGTGGAACTAGGGAGAGAATAGTGACCCTCAAAGATCAGGAAGGCGGCCTTTGTGTGGCGCCACAGAAAATGGAGGAGATACTAAATGAGTATTTTGCATCAGTATTTACTGTAGAAACGGATATGGAAGGTATAGAATGTAGAGAAATAGATGGTGACATCTTTGCAAAATGCCCAGATTACAGAGGAGGAAGTGCTGGATGTCTTGAAACGGTTCAAGGTGGACAAATCCCCATGACCTGATCAGGTGTACCCGAGAACTCTGTGGGAAGCTAGAGAAGTGATTGCTGGGCTCGTGCTGAGATATTTGTATCATCGATAGTCACAGGTGACGTTCCTGAAGAGTGGAGGTTTGCAAACGTGGTGCCACTTTTTAAGAAGGACGGTAAAGACAAGCCAGGGAACTGCAGACGGCTGAGCCTGACCTCGGTGGTGAGCAAGTTGTTGGAGGGAATCCTCAGGGAGAGGATGCACATGTATTTGGAAAGGAGAAAGTGAGTACTGCAGATGCTAGAGACCAGAGTTGAAAAATGTGCTGGAAAAACACCAAGCAGTCCAGGCAGCATCCGAGGAGCAGGAGATTTGATATTTTGGGCATAAGCCCTACTACAGGAATGAGGCTGGTGTTCCAAGCAGGCTGAGATAAAAGGTAGGGGGGAGGGGATTTGGGGGAGGGGCTTAGGGAATACGATAGGTGGAAGGAGGTGAGGGTGATGGTGATATGCCGGAGATGGGGTGGGGGCGGAGAGGTCGTGAAGAATATTGCATGTCAAGAGGGCGGTGCTCAATCCGGGGGTTAGGACTGAGACAAGATGGGGGAGGGGAAATGAGGAAGCTGGAGGAATCTACATTTATCCCATATGGTTGGAAGGATCCTAGGCCGTAGATGAGGCGCTCTTCCTCCAGGCATCGTGTGGTCAGGGTTTGGCGATGGAGGAGGCCAAGGACCTGCATGTCCTTGGCGGAGTGTGAGGAGAAGTTGAACTGTTCAGCCACTGGGTGGTTACTTTGGTTAGTGCAGGAGTCCTAGAGGTGTTCCCTGAAACATTCCGCAAGTAGGCAGCCTGTCTCCCCAATGTAGAGGAGACCACATCGGTGCAGCGGATACAGTAAATAATGTGTGTGAAGGTGCAGGTGAATTTGCGAAGGAAAGGCAAGGACTGATTAGGGACAGTCAACATGGCTTTGTGCGTGGGAAGTCATGTCTCACAAACTTGATTGAGATTTTTGAAGGGGTAACAAAGAAGATTGATGAGGGCAGAACAGTAGATGTGATTTATGTGAACTTCAGTAAGGCGTTCGACAAGGTTCCCCATGGGAGATTGAGTAGCAAGGTTAGATCTCATGTAATACAGGGAGAACTAGCCATTTGGATACAGAACTAGCTCAAAGGTAGAAGACAGAGGATGGTGGTGGACGGTTGTTTTTCAGACTGGAGTCCTGTGACCAGTGGAGTGCCATAAGGATCGGTGCTGGACCCTCTAATTTTTAGGTAAATGTTTTGGATGCGAGCATAAGAGGTACAGTTAGTAAGTTTGCAGATGACACCAAAATTGGAGGTGTAGTGGACAACGAAGAGGATTACCTCAGATTACAGCAGGACCTGGACCAGATGGGCCAATGGGCTGAGAAGTGGCAGATGGAGTTTAATTTAGATAAATGCGAGATGCTGCATTTTGGGAACGCAAGTCTTCGCAAGACGTATACACTTAATGGCAAGGTCCTAGGGAGTGTTGCTGAACAAAGAGACCTTGGAGTGCAAGTTTATAGCTCCTTGAAAGTGGAGTTGCAGGTCGATATGATAGTGAAGAAGGCATTTGTGATGCTTTCCTTTATTTGTCAAAGTATTAAGTACAGGAGTTGGGAGGTCATGTTGCGGCTTTTCAGGACATTGGTTAGACCACTGTTGGAATATTGCGTGCAATTCTGGTCTCCTTCATATTGAAAAGATGTTGTGAAACTAGAAAGGGTTCAGAAAAGATTTTCAAGGATGTTGCCAGCGTTGAATGATTTGTACTGTAGAGAGAGGGTGAACAGGCTGAGGCCGTTTTCCCTAGAGCGTCGGAGGCTGAGGGGAGACCTTATAGAGGCTTACAAAATGATGAGGGGCATGGATAGGATAAAAAGACAAAGACTTTTCCCTAGGGTGGGGGAGTCCAGAATTGGGGACATAGGTTTTGTGTGAGAGGGGAAAGATATGAAAGAGACCTTAGGGGCAACTTTTTCACACAGAGAGTGGTACGTGTATGGAATGAGCTGCCAGAGGATGTGGTTGAGGCTGGTAAAGTTGCAATATTTAAGAGGCATTTGGATGGGTATATGAGCATGAAGGGCTTGAAGAGATATGGGCCAGGTGCTGGCAGGTGGGACTAGATTGGGTTAGGGCATCTCATCGGCATGGACGTGTTGGATCGAAGAGTCTGTTTCC
Source organism: Hemiscyllium ocellatum (assembly GCF_020745735.1). NCBI lineage: Eukaryota > Metazoa > Chordata > Chondrichthyes > Orectolobiformes > Hemiscylliidae > Hemiscyllium > Hemiscyllium ocellatum. Next base: position 75,606,160 of record NC_083417.1, read on the forward strand.
ATGCTGTACATCTCTATGCCCCTATGAGACCAAAATGAATCCTGATAATAGCAGAAATTCCGAAAAAAGTGTTCACAGTTCAATAGCTCTGACAATCAATCTGAAAAAATATTTCACAACTGTTTTAACTGCTCTCGGAACTGTCTCTGGGTCACATTGTAGACGCAGGTACAGAGTAGCTGAAGCAGGAATCCAATGGAACCAGTAGTGGATGAAGTTGGATTTAACTCATAAACAAATGCAATTCGCTGATGGGTGAAACATGTAACATTATTCATTCACGACAGGATGAAACCTCCTGAGATATGGAATAATAGACTTTCCATTTTTGGGTTATTGGGACCCTCTCTCTCAGTTTCCATCTAGAATCTCCTGCGGGCTTTACTTGTCAGGAAGATGTGTCTGACTGTCAGAATGTTAAGGAGAACTATCAAAAGGAATGACACTAAGGGAGTTAGAAAGCGATGGAGAAGTACATATGCAGTCCAAAATTTTGAAGTATAATGTTCTGGTTTCGTGATGCAAAACCAATCCACGTTATTGAAAGTGTATTTAGCTCCGTTGCTGAATAATCAGACAATCCCTTCCAAACAGCCGAACACACTCACAGTTCAAATAACCATGAGTGCTGTTTATTAAGTGCAGTATTTTGTTCTTAGCTTCTTCCAACTAATAGCCACAAATCGATCAAAAATTAAAGCAACTGAGAGCCAAAACTGAACAGACTATGGTGCCTGTCGTAAGGATTTCTACCAAGCAACAGACAGGAGTAATATCTATGAAAGAAACTGAAAAGTAAATGCTGCAGCCACGGCCACCAGGTAATGACTGACACTTTCGAGAGTCCACAGGTACTTTGAGATAGGATTGAGACCGCCAACAATTTTAATGTAAATTTAATTACTGTACAAATGCAATGCATCAGTTTCTCAACAGAAAAATGCTAATTCTGTACAGATGGTATCTGAAGCTGCCTTTTTGTTGTACTTGTGTTGTTGGTAGGAAAAATGAAAATGCTTCCAGTAAATTCCAGAAAAAAAGAGAGAAAAGTAAATCTTTAGAAATGTATGTATGTTCTACAGCGTTTACGACATCAAACAGATGAAGACAAAAAATGTTCATTTAGACTCATTATAGTCATACAGCACAGAAACAAAGCCTTCAGTCTAACCAGTTTTTGCTGAACATAATTCCAAACTAAACTAGTTCCACCTGCCTGCTCCTGACTCATATCCCTCCCAATCTTTCATGTACTTATCCAAATATCTTTTAAACATTATAATTGTGCACATATTTGATCCAATTAAATTTCATTATCCAGGAATGCCACATTTTTGTGTAGGATTTACCTTTGGCAATTGTTTCTGAAGTGTGGATGGGAGTTGCAGATTGGACCTTGTAGACTCCCTCAGAAAAGGAGACTTAGAGACTGAAGTTCCACCTGGAAATTCTTACATCCCTGGAATGCTCTAAACGTATTCATTAATCTTGAACAATTTAGGGGGTTCTTTTGGTGTTCAGTAAGTAGTAACTCAGGAAACATTTGACTATTGAAGAAATACTAATCTGACTGCTTAACAAACTGATCATCTGAATTCCCAAGTTAAAACACGCATCCACAATTGCTCCATCCCCATGCATCACGCCAATTACAACACACACACACACACACACACACACACACACACACACACACACACACACACACACACACACACACACACACACACACACACACACACACACACACACACACACACATACACACACACACACACACACTCTCACATATCTGAAGAAACCCAAAAGCCTGGATCTACATCTACCCTCCCAGCACACTGACTACTTCAAGACACCGGTCCCACAGCCCCAGAGATCTGATTCTTCCCCTGCTGCCTTAGCCACGATTTGCTGTACATTCCTGGACCTGACGCACATTAGCAGTCTGGTGCCAATGTCTCCTTTATATTTGAAACTTAGCAACCTCCTACCACCAGAGTAAAACATCCCATACTCCAGACGTGGCACCACTTCATCACTCCATCAGCACCTGACAGCTCCTTCCTCACCATTTTTACCAACACTTCCCAACTACTGATCACGACCCTCTATGCCTAAGCTGGCACATTACCAACCTTGCACCCTATCAGGCACCCTACTCTCTATGTATATGAAAACTTACCTACCTGATGCCTTGCTCTGTGCACAACTTGCACCCTTATTACTTGGCACCCTACTCTCAAAACTACCTAAAATGTTATCTACATATGCTGGGATGGTTTAAGGTGCCACATGGCTACTATTGTAATATAGGATCATTAGATTTACAAATAGAGACATTTGACATGAACAGAGGAAGAGAATGAAAATATTTTCGGAATTTCTTGTTAGGTCTGCTGAGTTATTCTGGTTAAATCATTAGGAAAGTTGTTTAGGCCCTGGAGGGGATACGAATGAAAGTTTATTAGGCTTGCACTAAAAATAAGAAAATTCATCTCAAGCGGAGAAACCAGAGAAGCTGAATTGTTCCCCTTGTGTCAGAAGATTATAAAAAGAAATTTATTCAAAATTTTATGTCACCGTGAGAAAGTGACTAACAAGAAACTTTTCCTTTGTCAAGTGAGTTGGCAACCAGAGCTCATAGATTAAAGTAATCAGCTAAAGGACGGAATAATAAGGATACACTTCTTCACAGTGTTAAGAAATGAACACACCAGCTGAAGGTATAGTGCTCAGATTCTGTCGGGATTTTCAAGAGGAAATTCAATGTGTACTCAATCGGCAATGTGAAGGTGTATAAGAAAATTATTTAAGATGATCCTGGTTGATCATTCAACTTTTGTACGCTGTTCCCAATTTCTCCACATAACCGTTGACCCCTTTAACTCCAAGAAATATGTATAATACTTCTTGAAAACGTTTAATGTCTTGGACGCAACCGGTTTGTGTTGCTAATGAGAATTCCACAGGCTCACTACTCTCTGAAGAATAGTGAAGACATTTCTCCTTGTCTTAGTGCTAACAGCTTACCCTGCATACTCTAACTGTGTACCCTGATTGGCGACTCTCCAGTCAGGAGGAACACTCTTCCAGTGGTTACCAGCTCAGTCATGTTAGAATTTTATAGGTTTCTATGAGAACCCTCTTCATTCTGCTAAAATACATTAAATATCGTTCTGATCGATCTAGTCTGTTCATATGCCAGCCCTGCTATTCCAGGAATCAGTCTGGTTCATTGCACTCCGTCCATGGTCAGAGCTTCCTTCCTCGATTAAGGAGACCAAAACTGAACAGAATACTCCAGGTATGGTTTCACAAAGGCCCTGGACAATTACAGCAATTTATTCCTGCTCATGTTCTTGGATCCTGTTGGCAGGAAAGGTAACATAACCATTTACCCTCCTCACCACCTGCTGCACTCATATACTTACTTTCAGCTCGAGATCTGACTTTCCAGGATCCAACACAGCCTTGAGAACCAATCTGACCGTTTCTCTGTTCAGTAAGGTTGATTCCAGGAGTAAGCAGAATGTGAGGAATTGAAAGGGGAGTGAGAGGCTGTGGAGAGTGAGGAATGACATGGATTAGGTGATGGAAGGTGGGACTGAATGAGAAAGTGAGTCTGCAAGAACGACATGTGCAAGAGCAGCTAACCGAACATTAAATTGGTTCACAAACTAAAATAGTTTTCTGGAACTGAATGTACTGCACTTACCTGCAAGAATGGTGAAACCCCTTGAGACAGTGAGACGCAGTAATTGTGGAAATGTTCTGGCAGTGTGGTTATCACTTTTCCTGTTTTCATTTGAATTTAGTGATCGAAGACAGACTTCTCAAGAAGTATAAATGGATGTGGTTTGGTATCTAGAGGCAAATATTCACAGATAAGTTACAGGCTGTGTGCTGACAGCAAGCGGCAGTGTTGCATCAAGTTCGACACCAGATCTTCTCTATTGGCAAAGTTCTACCAATAAACAGGAAGCTTTTAATTTAATCAAATGAAATTACACTCTTTTAATGGAAATCAAACGGAAAGGATACAAGATTGTCAACGTTGAGTCTCTTTGCTCGATCTGTTCTATAAAATCTTAAAATTTCAGGCAATTTTCCTCCTCTAAAGATCAACTTTCCATTTCACTTTTTGGACATCTTACAGTTGCCTAAACCGAGGAAGAAGAACCTTGTGTCGGAATACTGCAGGTATTTCAGCCTCTGCTGGAGAAGTTCCTAAAGCTTTATGGTTATCAGCGAATGATGTCATATTCCCTTCAACCATGCAAAAGCACACACAAACAGAAAAACCAAACGAACTACGGATGTTGTAAACCAGACTTAAAAATAAAAATTAATGAATAAGCTCAGCAACGGAATGCTTGGGGAAGCACAGTGTGGTGGTAATGTCACTAGATTTGTAATCCAAAAACCCAGGCTAACATTCTGGGTTTATGAATTTGTATCTCACCAAAGCAGTTGGTGAAATTTGAACTCAATAAAAATATGAGATGAAATTTGATCTGGTTATGACCATATAACCACTGATGATTGGCATTAAAACGTTTGGTTCAGTAATATTCTTCCAGCTGCCATCCTTACCCGACTTTACAAACACGTACTCAAAACTCACGGCAAGGTGGTTAACTCTTTAACTCTCGATGATTGTGAATGGACGGTGGATACTGACCATGAATGAATAAAAACAACGAAAGTGTCCAAGCAAATACAGAGACATTTGGAAGGCAACAACCCAGTGGTATTATTACTGGACTGTTCACTGAGAGACACAGGGGATAGTCTTTCGACCTGGGTTCGAACTTGTCATGGTGGAATTGAATTCAATAAAGAAAACCTGGACTTAAAAGTCTAATTGCCAATTATTGAAAAAAGAACAAATGGTCCCCTTGATGCCCTTTAGCGAAAGAAATTGCCATTCATATCTGCTCTGGTTTACATGCGACCCCTGACCCACAGCAATGTGCTTGACCTTTGCTTGGCCTCTGGACAATTGGGGATGGGCAATAAATGCTGGCCCAGTCAGCGATGACCACAACCTATGAATGAATTTTTTAAAATACAGATAAAGGCAGGCTGATACGCCGTTATATGCAACCGTCAAACACAGAACACTGGCTTACCGAACACAGAACACTGGCTGATTTTCACACATTCCAAGGTACTGATGCCAATCATCCTGCCTGAGCTGAGATCAAGTAATTGAATATAATCCAATGGCTGACTTGGGCAAATTCTAGCCTGAGAGGATGAAAACGATGTTGATTTTGGGTAAGGTGGGTGTGTTTAAGGACAATGTGAATAAAAGGGTCTGAATCAATGCTTCATTACGTAACAAGAAATGAGAGTGTGAAAATCGAACCCTGAAATTCCGTCATTTCCCTTTATCATTGGTAAATGGAATGAAGATAGGTTTTTTTTTCTCTATTGCACAGCAATGAGAATCTGAGGGATTTTAGTTCCTTTGAAGGAAACAATTTGCAGTGAACACTAACATAGCAATAGCTGCATTGGCAGGTTTAAATAATGGCATATCGGTCTCAAAGCATCAAAAAAGGCTCAACAAATATTTCAAATCAGTGAAGGAAGCACCCAATTTGAGAGACGGTACAACCAGAGCATTACTCATACTGCAAGAGCGGTGCTGATTGTATATCAAGGGGGAAAAGTCCGTCGTAACTTTGTCAGTTGGACCCTGTTAAAAGAAAGAGTGCCTAAGGTCTAGGGGTTGAGGCCTGAGCCTAATCATTATGGAGCTAGCTCTGGGGCCTCAGGACTGTGGGCCGGAAGCCTAGGGCTAAGGGGCCGAGGCCAGTTTCCCTTCTCTTCTATCTTGATCCTTCCTGATGTTGGTTTCACTCTCGTACCTCACAAACACTTCAGGCCATATTTCAGAAATAACTGAAACAATAAATCTCCTCAGATCTTCGATGCAATTCTGTTACTGGGTAAATAATCCAGAGTACTGAGTTCAAGTCCAACCATGGACTGACAGCCTTCTTCTGTATCATAACAATTCTGGGATGACTGATTGAGAATGTAAATTTAGCTCATTATTTAGTGGGGGGAAAAGGCATTTGTCAATGTGATTGCAAAGCTTTCAGTCATCCTTGAAGCAAGGAAGCTGGCCGGCCCCCACCTGCTCTTGTCTATATGGGATTTCAATTTCATAGCAATATTGTTGATCTTAATTGCCTTCCAACTTATCTTGCACCAGGGGAACTAATGTAGGGAAATAAACAACCTGGCAAATACATTCTGAGAATTAATTTTAAAAGTTCTTCAGCAAGGAACACTATTATACATTAAACAGAACATCTGCAATAAACTGTGGATACTGCGAATGCTCAGTCCATTTGGCAATATTTGATTCTAAGCGCCTCCCTATTCAACTCGGGCCATCCTTCAGCCAATGTCATTGGGCAGCTACAGCAATGAGAGATCTGGCTGAACATGACAAGAGTCTAATGTTTAAATGTCTTTCTTTGCATTGGTTAAGTTGTTGAAGGTCATGGGTCCAAGTCCAACTCAAAAAAGCTTGAGTAACAAGTCTAGGATGAGAGTTAATAAATTGCTGAGGGAGTGTAGAAATATTGGGTTGTGTCATAGAATATAGAATAGTACAGCACAAGAACAGGCCCTTTGGCCCACGATGTTGTGCTGAACATGATACCAAATTAAACTAATCCCTTCTCCCTGTTTGCAGTCCATAACCCTCCATTCCTTGCTTCTCAATGTGCCTATTTATGTGCCTGTTAAACACCGCTCTCATGTCAGAGTCCACCACTACCTCTGGGCAGCGCATTCTAGGCACCTGTCTCTCTCTGTAAAAAAACATGTTCTTCACATCTCTTTTGAACCTTCCCCCTTTTACCTTTTGCAGATGCCATCTCGTATTAGACATATCAACTCTGGGAAAAAAGATTCTGTCTGTGAACTCTATCTATGCCTCTCATACTTTGGTAAACTTCTATCTGGTTTCCACTCAGCCTCCACCACTCCAGAGAACACAACCCTTGTTTGTCCAGCCTCTCCTTCTAGCTCATACCCTCCAATCCAGGCAGCATCCTGGGAAACATTTCCATTCTTCCTGCAATGTGGAGACCAGAATTGAGTGCAATTCTCTAAGTGCAGCCTCATTAAAGTTTTATGAATCTGCAACATCACTTCCTGATTTTATACTCAGTACATCAACCAACAAAGTCAAAAGTCCCAAACGCCTCCTTTATCTCCCTACCTACTTGTGGGTATATCTTTGGGATGAGTATTTTTGACATGATTCAAAGATGAGCAGTCGCGTCCTCTCCAAGGTCAATATTTATCTCTCAGTCCAAGTCACTAACATAAATGATCAATTCGAGGAATTGACTGTCTGTAGACTGGGTGTGGTGTTTCATGCATCATAACAGCACATCTAACACTATTTCATTGGCTGTGAGAAACGCACATCTCGAGATTGTAAAAGACCCTATATAAAGGCAAGATCTTTATTTCTTTCATTAGCCAATGTCTTAATTTAATGCCAATCAATTGATTGAGAGATAGGTAATAATTGAATGCTGTGATAAAAAAAAATGAAAAATAAAACCTTCATGTGGGCTTTGTTACACAATTGGACTTTAGCCGCAGTAAGTTCTGGGGTACTATGTGAACTGTTCTCCAGCAATCAGTCAAAATATTATCTCCTTTCAAAGTGTCAGTTTCAGATTCATAGCCTGGTTATGCTCATGCGTCTAAATAAGGTCTGGTGTTGGCAGCTTCCCAGGCTGGCAATGGACAGTTTTAAAAGGAGTTGCCTCCCAAAGCAGGAAGTGACCAAACATTATGATGGGAATACAGGTACTGATAAGGTACTACAGAATCGGTCTTTTATTTTAATTCAACCTTTGCCAAGGTTGTCTCAAAGAAAGAGGAAATCCTTGCAGCTGGGAATATGGCTCAGTGATGAGCTTACTGCCTCACAGAGACCTGGATTTGATTCCTGCCTTGGGCAACTGTCTGTGTGGAGTTTGCATATTCACCCCGTGTCAGCGTGGGTTTCTTCTAGTTGCCCCAGTTTCTACCCACAGCCGACGATGTGCAGGATAGTTGCATTGGCCATGCTAAATTACCCATAAACCACAGGAACATGCAGGCGAGATGGATAAGCAACGGGAAATGCAGGGTTTCAGCGATAGATAATCAGAGTAGGTCTGTGTGGGATGGTCTTTGAAGGGTCATTTTAAATCAATGGGCAGAATAGGCTGCTTCCTCCCTGTAAGCAGTCAATTGTTCTTTGAATAGATGTGGACAACTGAAACTAAGATAATGTCTTATTCATGGAGGGGAAATGAGCACCTATCTCCAAGGTGATACTGAGCAAAATAAGGTCTGGCAAGACAAGTAGATCATTCACTGCTGGAGGGCAGACTTCTCTTTGTTGGGATCTGCAGTGAGCCAAAAAGGAGGAGTGTGGAGACACTGAGGACGCATCTGGTAGTTACTGTTGTTGTTAGTGCCCCTCCCATGTTGAATGGGAGCTGCTCTTCTTGAAGGGATGATTTATGATTTTTTTAAAAATCCCAATTCCACGGAAATGGATCTATACGAGTATAAAATATCGATCTGTGAAAGTCCAGGGATTGGGAAACTGGGCTTTGCTGGGAATTGTCCAGCCCAGAAATTCAGTTTATGCATCAGGCTATCTGAATGAGGAAGTCTGGTAGCCCAATGCTTTCAGTGACCACAAGAAGGCCGACTGCTTTAGTAGCCTAAACCCAAGCAGAAAGGCAAGGGAAGGTGGATTGTTCATAATCACTGAGAAAGGAACTGGAATAAAATTCGTGAAGCTTTTCAGATACAATGTGCCTTTTATTTAATAATTTTCAAATTGGGATGAGGGTACAGCGAGAGTATAATGAACCTACTTTTCTTTATTTTCAGCTGGGGATATTGCATTGTTGCTGTTGTTGTGACCACAAACTGGTCCAAATTGCAAGCAACTTAGTCATCTGATCGAGAATGGCTTCTCACATGTCTGTTGTGAGAAGTGAAGATTGCACTGAAACAGCACAGTGTGTGGTTCAGAGGTTGGAACAAAGTAGGAGAGGAACAGGATTTACTTCGTATTTATTCAAGGCTCTTTAACAGAACAGTGGATGATGAGCTTGACAAGATGGAAGTGCTTGATTGGCACAGTGTAGAGCTGGCTATACTTGCAGTTTGAAGAGTAGGAGATAATATTCAATTTCATTATACATTTGAAATGAGGTTTTACGTTTTATTTAACCCCATGCTGTGCTTGTCTTGGCAATGTTTGTTACTTATAGTGGAAAAAAGAACTTTATTTTCCGTTTGAAAGAGTAGAGCTCGCTTTACTCTACTGTAGTCGGAATTCGGAGTTGTTTCTAATGGCAGACAGAACATTACAACTCAGAGATAGGCCCTTCAGCCCACCAGGTCTCTGCTGACCATGATACTATTCGAAACTAACCTCAACTGCCTGCATCTCATCTCTATTCCCTGTCTGTTCAAGTGTCTGTGTAAATGGCTCCTAAATAGAGCTTTATAGCAGAAGGACCTGTAGTGGGGTATTCTGTTATGGTTCCTGAGGAAGGGCTTATGCCCGAAGCGTCGAATCTCCTGTTCCTTGGATGCTGCCTGACCTGCTGCGCTTTTCTAGCAACACATTTTCAGCTCTATTCTGTTATGGTTGCCATTCAGCAACAAGAGGCAATAGTTAGATACTGTCTTGTTGAAAATGTTGCCTGACATTTTTGTAGTGCACATGTAACTTGTCGCTTCTCATTTCATGTCACGAAATTGTCCAGGCCTTGCTCCATTTGAACATGGACAACTTCAAAGTACCAAGAACCTTGCAGCAACATTTGACATTAAGATTAAAACTGGACATTATGACCTAAATATGACTTTCAAGTAAAGCTGAATGAGATTCAATCCTTTAGGGAGTTGGCTCTCAGGTGGACCTTGATTCCAAAGTTTAGTTCTGCTTACATTGTAACTGCTGCTTCACACAGAGCCTACAATATTGTGTAGGCAAAATTCTTGACTATTCCTTAAGAGTAGCTAGTGTCAGTGGAAACTTGTTTGAATGGTGGTAACAGTGTTAGGATTTTGTAGCCAAGAACCAGATTGATGGTGTCTGATCCCTGCGTTTTGTGTGTGTGTGTGTGTGGGTGTGTGTGAGTGTGTGTGTGTTTGTGTGTGTATGCATAGTGGGTAGTGCTGTTGAAACAGAGGGACCGAGAGGTACAATTACATAAGTCTTTGAAGTTTGGGTCACACATAGATAGGTGGTTAAGAAGGCATTTGGCACATTTACCTTCATTGCTCAGTCCTTTAAGTGCAGGAGTTGGGAAGTCATGTCAGGCTATAGAGTACATTAGTGAGGCCTCTTCTGATTTATTGTGACCAGTTCTGGTCGCCCAGTTATTGGAAGGATATTATTAAACTAGAGAAAACACAGAAGTGATTTACCTGGATGTTACCGGATATGGGAGGTATTGAGAATGGGATAAATTATGCAGTGGGTGACTGGCTCGTAGCAATCCAATTTAGAGGAACAATAAATCACGCCACATAAACCTTGAGTTATTGACTGTTTACTTTTGAGCTCATGGGGAAAGTTTGGTTGACCGAATAGTCACAAGTCACTCCAACAAGATACAGAGAGTTGCTTGATTATATTGGTTACTTTCAATTTACTGTTAGAAAACTGATAATTGCAGGATAAGCCACATGTAAGCACTTTGCCCAGTTATTGGCCTCAGTCTCGTAGTCTCTGGACAGTGATAGTTCTCAGCTGATAAGCAAGTGTTAGAATACAATAGGTTCTTGTGAAGGAAGAACATTTCCATGCTAGGAGAGAGTTCACTGTTAGATATTCGTACAGCTGCAAGGTCAACCATCTCACTGAGCCTGGGAATGTATGAGCTTAACCAACAGGCAATAAGATTCAAAATCGTTTCCAGGTTTTTAGTATGTGTCAAAATGGCTGCTACAGATCTAACAAATCTCCCACACGAAGTTTGAGTTATAAAGAAAGTCTGGATAGGCTGCGACTTTTTTCACGACAGCGAAGGCGATTGAGATGTGATCGGATATAAGTTTACAAAATAATGCGAGGTATAGATATAGTTAATGGTAATTGACCTTTCCAATGGATGAGGGGGCACATTTTTAACGTGAGAGGAGAGAGATTTTAAAAAAGACATGAGAGACATTTGTTTTAAACACAATGGGTAGTTTAGTTTAGGATTATGCCAATCATGAACTGGTTGGACTGAAGGGTCTGTTTCCGCGCTGTATGATTCTACATGAATTAAGTTTAGATAATAAATCATTCAGTTCAACAGTACAAATGGTCATTTGGCTTGCAGAGGTAACTGAGTTTTTCTATGTCCATCTAACCTGGGATACATGTTGTATGAACCTTCATCCAACATTTCACCGCATCTATCAAGCTCATGTCAAGCAGGTGATACTGCCCTTGTACCTGTAAAAGTCCAGAACATCACAACTGCCCAGACATACATATCGCCTCAATGGATAAAAATACGACTCCATGATATCTAAACTTGGAACCCAATTTCTTCACTTTAACAATTGACTGTGAGTTGATTAATTTATTTATTAAAAGAGTATCCAACTTTCAACTTCACTTTCCTCCTTCAGGACAACTATTAAAATCTAGCTATTTTAAAATCCCTTGTTATCCCTTGCTTGTGGGTGGCACGGTGGCACAGTGGTTAGCAATGCTGCCTCACAGCGCCTGAGACCCGGGTTCAATTCCCGACTTAGGCGACTGACTACGTGGAGTTTGCATGTTCTCCCCGTGTCTGCGTGGGTTTCCTCCGGGTGCTCCGGTTTCCTCCCACAGTCCAAAGATGTGCGGGTCAGGTGAATTGGCCATGCTAAATTGCCCGTAGTGTTAGGTAGGGGTAAATGTAGGGGTATGGGTGGGTTTCGCTTCGGCGGGTCGGTGTGGACTTGTTGGGCCGAAGGGCTTGTTTCCACACTGTAAGTCTAATCTAATACTAATCTAATACTTGCTATCAAGTTCAGCTGGTAATGGGAAAGGCAAGTGGACTGTCTGACTTTATTTCAAAAGAAATGGAATACAGAGATGGGGAAGTCTTGTTAAAATGATATAACACACAAGTTTGAACGAACGAAGAATACTGTGAATAGTTTTCATCCCCTTATCCAAAATAAAGATATACTAACATTGGAGGCAGTATGGAGAAGGGTCACTCGGTTGATTCCAGGTATGGAGAGATTTTCCTGCAAGAGTTTGAGAGGGTTTGGCTTATATTCACTGACAGACAACCTTATTTAAACTTACATTTTAGGAGACTTGAAAGGCTAGATGTGGAATGATTGTTTCTCTTATGGGAGAGTCTTAGATTGAATAACGTAATGTCAGAGTAAGGCGTCACCAATTTAACTTGGAGATGAGGAGGAATTCCTTCTCAGAGGCTTGTGAAGCAGTGGAATTCTTTACTACTGAGGGCTGTCATTCCTGCAGTGTTAAGCATTGCAAGGCAGATTTTTAAGCAGTTATAATATCAAGGATTTTGTGGGAAAGCAACTAAGTAATAAGGATTACCGGATCCACCATGAGATTGGATGGCATAGCAGACTTGATGGGCTAAATGCCTACTTCTGCTCATACGTCTTATGTTCTTATGGCATTTGTTTCCTTTCCTTAACTCTGGGGAGCCCTGTGGCATTGTGAATCACATTTGTCTTTGGGCATTGAACTCAAGATTCATCTTGCTAACTGTATTGGGTATAATTTAACATTTATCTGAATCTGTATTCCACTATTTTGGGATAATTGTCTTCTGTCCTGTTCTGGTTTATTTACATAAACGTAATGTAACTAAGTGGATTAGGAAGCCCATCCTTACCCAAAATTAACCTGGTGATATTTACATGAGCTGTATTTCATTGCTGATACATGTTTTCAGCACCAGAAATTATAACAGAACGTCAAACATCCTGGGTTGCACTAATTGAACAAACGATGCTCCAATTGGCTGTTGCTGCTGACCTGTCCCCACTCAGAGTTACTGTAAACCATTGGTAACTAAAGAGTCTATTCCGTTACCCCTTCTTAAATTTGCAGGAATATTTACATAAAACCTAACAATGACAAATTGTATCGAAATGATAATTGGCAATATTGATTTTACTTGCTGTATTCTTTTACTTTGATTCGGAAATGGAAGTGTGTACAAGATCACTGTGAAATCCAGCTACTGTTGTAAAGTTGATTTTGTTGTCAAACACTCACTGTCACAGTTTGAAGAAGGCTGACGTGAAGCAATGTTGCATCTACACGCGATTGGTCGCCTTTAAAGAGACACGGCTGCCCAAGAGTGCAAAATGCACAACATATTCCCAATTCTCTCCTTTAACGTATGGGAGAGGTGGAATGTTTAACTGAAACTTACAGCAAAAACATTCACAGCTTATGCGGAGGCCAGGCATTCTTTAACATCACATACTGCCTTCTCCTCAATTAACATATTCCCATGTTCTCTCACTCCCATAGGAGATTATATCAAACACCATGGGACTGCCAATTTCATTTTCTAGGCAACTCGTGCTTCTCACTAGTTTCCACAAGCAAGTGACAGACCAGCCGTAAACATCAGAAAACTGAAAGTCTGGAAGAATCCAAGACAATCTAATTCAATTTCTTTCTGTTGTCCTGATGCGGTCAAAATGTGTTCTCTACAAAGTACAATTCTCTAGAAATGACAAAGTTTATTGATGAGGGAGGGACTGTAGACGTCAAATACGTTAGGACATCAGTTAGGCATTTGATCAGGTTTCCATGATAGGCTGTTGGAGAAAGTGCAGACACTTGGGGTCAAGGGTCGACAAGCTAGATGATAAAGAACTGGCTGGGCAACAGGAGACAAGGAATAGTACTAGAAGGGAGTTTTTCAAAATCGAGAAATGTGACCAGTGATGTTCCACAGAGATATGTGTTGGAAACACTGTTGTTTGTGATATACATACATGATGTGGAGGATGGTATAGGTGGTCTGATTAGTAAGTTTGCAGATGACACTAAGATTGGTGGCATAGCAGACAGTGAAGGGGACTATCAGAGAATACAGCAGAATATTTATTGCAGAATTGAGCAGAAAAATGGCAGTTGGAGTTCAATCCAGGCAAATGCAAGGAATATCTACTTCAAGAGCAAACTATACAGTATATGGAAAATTCCTTGGAAAGTGTGATGTACAAAGTGATCTGGATGCTCAGAGCTATTGTGCCCTGAAGGTAGCAATGCAAGGCAATAGAGTGGTCAAGAAGACATACAGCACGCTTTCCTTCATTGGACGGGGTATTGACTACAAGAGTTGGCAGGTCATGTTACAGCTGTATACGACTTTGGTTCGGAACATTTGGAATACTGCATACAGTTCTGGTTACCACATTACTAAAAGGATGTGGATGCTTTGGAGAGGGTGCAGAGGAGGTTCACAAGGAAGTTGCCGAATATGGAGTTTCCTCGCTATGAGGAGTGGTTGAGTAGGTAGGTGTATTTGCATTTGAAAGACAGAGGTTGGGGGGAGGGGTGGGGAGCCTGATTAAGGTCTACAAAATCATGAGAGGTAGGGACAGAGTGAATGGCAAGAAGCTTTTTTCCAGAATGGGGAACTCAATTACTAAGGATCATGAGTTCAAAGTGAGAGGGGAAAAGTTTAGGGGAGATATACGTGGAAAGTTCTTCACACAGAGGGTAGTGGGTGACTGGAATGTGTTGACAGTGGAGGTCGTAGAAGCGGGGCACAATAATGTCCTTTAAGATGTGTCTGGGCAGATACATGTATAGGCAGGGAGCAGAGGGATACAGTCCCTTACAAAATAGGCACCAGGTTTAGACAAGGATCTGAGTTGCTGCAGGCTTGGAATGTTGAGGGGCCTGGTCCTGTGCTGTAATTTTCGTTGTTCCTTGAAGCTGTCCATGTTCAAATGCAGCAAGCCCTGGACAATATCTAGACTTGAAATGAGAAGCGACAAATCATGTGCACTACATAAATTTCAGGCAACATTTTCAACAAGACAGTCTCTAACAATTGTCTTTTGTTGCTGAACGGCAACCATCACACAGGGGTCGTTCTGCTATAAAGCAGCAGATGTGTTCCTCTGCAACCATCACACAGTACCCCACTACAGGGGTCGTTCTGCTATAAAGCAGCAGTTGTGTTCCTCTGCAACCCCGTGCTATATAAAATCACGCTGTGCAAAATCACTGTAGAAAATCAAATACCTTTGGAAAATTCATGTTATCCAAATATTGTCCACAATTCATCAATTATGTTATAGCCAATTCGTGTTGACAAAATGCTCATTATACTACTTCAATCCGTATCATTAACCTGGGGTTATCACTGACCAAACACCGAACTGGACTGATTATATAAATATAATGGCTATAAGAACGAATTTATTGTTAAGAGTGATGCAATCAATGCCTCATCTCCTGTCTCTCAAAACAGCTTTTCAAGTCACAAGTCAGGGATATGATGGAATGAGTGCAGAACTCTCAATATTCAAGAAATTTGACATTACCACGGCTGAAGCAGACTGCTTAACTCGCACCCCATCCACTACCTTCAATGAACAGCACCAATGCACAGTGGAAACAGTGATTAGCATTTACACGATGCACTGTAGTAACTCAACAAGATTCCATTGACAGCAATTTCCAAAAACTCAATATCTATCACCGAGAAGGACTAGTTTGCAGCCACATCAAACAATGCCACCATCATTAGCAAGCACCCTTCCAAACCATTCTCACTTGTAACTGTATCACTGTCCCTTTCTGGTCACTGGGTCAAAGTCGTGGAACTTGCCCTTCTTAATAGTGCTGTAAATAAACCTACACTACATGGACTGCAGCAGTTTAAGAGTGCAGCTCATTAAAACCTTCTCCACAGCAACTAGAGATGCAGAGTAAATACTGGCCTATCCAGCTCTGCCCAAATCCCGTGAAAGCATTTGAAAGAAAACATCGCTGATTCAATTTGTTTCTCAAACCCCCACTCAGACCGTCCCATTCCTGCATTCACCAACTCCACTGAAACCATTTCAGATATTTAAACAGCTGCCTTAACATAGCATATGGTGTTGTAAGAAAAGGGTCTATGTCCTTTGTATTGCTCCTCTTTCCCATAGCTCTCTGTGCATAACTATACTGAGTTATTGCTGCTGTAAGTAGAATAAGGGAACATAAGAGCAAAGGCTCATTAAGGTAACATTGTCAGCTGTGACACCTGAGGACTCAAATGTTACCTCTGATTTCTATCCACGGATCCTTCCAGACCTGCTCAGCTTTTCCAGTAATTTCTGTTTTTGTTTCTGGTTAACAGCTTAACAGTTCTTTTGGATTTTAATCTGAATTTAATTCATTGCCACTTCTCTTGTTGGCATATCCCTGGAGAGTTCTGCTCATCTGTCTGACAGGATTTCCGTTCCAATCTTTTTTCTTCTTCAGGGAGGAGAAAGTGAGAACAGCAGATGCTAGAGATCAGATCGCCACACCTTCTCGATGTTCAACATTTCACAGACAGCTGCACTCGCCATATCCTGAGATCCACACTCAGTGCCATGCATCCTCATAAGCAGATTGTTGGCCGCTCTGTCCAACAGCATCACATCACACTGGCTCAGGGCTGTACCACTCCCTAGTTGTACTTCAACCTCCATCTCACTCGACATGCTAACAAGAAACGTTTTCTTTTATTTTAGGCATCAAAGCACACAAGATGCAACAAGTCAGAGATACCCACAGTCCTCCAGAACCTCCCACTCTCCCTTCCACCTCACTCCATTCCCTTTCATAACTCCACCTCATGTCCCGTATTACCCATCCCTCCTGACCTTCTGCTCACCGATGCTGAATTCTGAGGAAGGATCACTCGACCAGAAATGTTAACTCTGATTTGTCTCCACAGGTGCTTCCAGACCTGCTGAGCTTTTCCAGTCATTTCTGCTTATGTTTGTGTGTAAAACAGCTGTAGATAGTTCTGTGTTGACATAAAATGGCCGGGGAAGGCATTTACCGCTGAAACAATAGATTCTATAATCTGATGTTCGAAGTTAAATTATAAGCTAAAGTAATTGTAGCCTTCATTATATTCACGGTCACAAGATTAAAGTAACACACAATGGGTCTAGTGAAGTACAGACAAGTAACTGTTGGGATAGAAGTCAATGCAGCTGCTTGTTCAGAAACAGTTTGATCATGAATATCTTTGAGAATGCTAATAGAAGCCTCTGTACGAGACTGGAGCAAAATTTGGTATTGATCATGGTATAGAAAGGAAGGACCTGACCCACATCATTTAAGACTCCCAGTTCATTGTAGCCACATGTCACAGAAGAAAATGGAGTGTTTAGACTTCAGTCACTAGGAGACTTAACTGCCTTCTTGTGGATATCATGTCCGAAGCAGATAGGGAAAGCCCCTTTCCTGTTAGAGTTGACAGTAAATTCTGGCACAAACAGCTATGCTGAAATGCCATGAAATAAAAATGAAGGAGTACTGAATAACTGGGGCAGGGACTAAAGTCTGGATTTTTAAAGAATAAAGTGTATTAGGAAAACCCAAGAATCTAGTAAACTTCATGAAATAATGGTACGTCCACGGGCTGACCACAGTTACACGATAAACCTGATTGGATGTGTATGCAACTAATTAATAGTACTAATTGTTATGGATAATGAATGATGGTTTGTAACAGCTAAAGACAGGGTCAAAGCAAATGTATAAAAAGTGTGTGTTTTCCTTAATTCAGGGGACAAGTCCATGGATTGTCAAAGGTTCTCTCCTCACTAGTGTAAAACAATAAGCTCTTTGATGGTTAAACTGAAACTGGAGTCAAGTGTTTAAATTAGTTATTCTATTCTAATACCAGCAATATAAAATATCCTGCGATTTCATATCCCTCTCATGTGATTGTGAGTGATCTGAATTTGACCCAAAAGTTGTATTTCTCAGTGTTTTAATGAGAATTGTCATGTCTGCAGATTACTAACCATAACAGGGCAAGTTAATAATATGTTTAAAAAAAAACATATTCACTGTTGTGCTACCACAAACTCATTACTAATCTTAATTACATCATCTAACTTCACCCCATCTCAACCCACCATCTGCTGAAACCCTTATACATGCCTTTCTTACCTCTAGACTTGCCTTTTCTGACCAGGTCTGGTCAGGTCTCCCACACTTTACACTCCACAAACTTGAGGCCATTCAAAACTCTGCTGTCCCTGGCTTGACTCCACTGAGTTCCTGGGTGCTCAAACCCGCACTGGCTCTGAGGAAAACAATGTCCTCGTTTTAAGATTCTTGTCCTTCATCCCAAATCTTTGCATGACCTCAACCCTTCCCATTTCTGTAATCTCATCCAACTCACAACCCTCTAAGATATCTGTGTTGCCCTTTTACTGCTTCATTAGCATCTGTACATTTAATTGTTGCATCTTCGGTGACTGTTCCTCTGGTAGCCTAGACTCCAATATATGGAATTCCTTTTTTAAAATTTTCTGCTGCTCTAACATTTTTTCTTTTCTTTAAGGCAATCCTCTTTGACAAAGTATTAATTATCTGACCTAAAATCTATTTATGTGCCTTGGTTTAACACTTTTTAAAATGAGATTCCTGTGACATACATTACAATGATTTATGATGCCACATGACTACAACTATATTGTAATATAGGATTATTGGATTTATAAATAAAGACAATTAACATGATAATGGGGATATAATGCAAACTCTTTAGGAATGTTTGGTTATGTCTGCTGAGTTATTCTAGCTAAATCTTTAAGAAATTTGATCTGGCCCTGGAGGGGAGACGGATAAAAGTTTATTAGGATTGTTCAAACAATGAGAACATTCAAAGACAGCGGATAAACCGGAGAAGCTGAATTGTTCTCCTTGTGTGTTATGAAGAGAAATTTATTCAAAGTTTTGTGTTACCATGAGAAAGAGACTAACAAGAAACCTTTCCATCGTCAACTGAGTTGGCAATGAGAGCTCATAGGACAAAAATAATCTGCAAAAAACTGAGTAATAAGGATCCACTTATTCACACTGAGAACAGTTAAGAAGTCAACATGCCAGCAGAAAGTATAGTGCTCAGACTCTGTAGACTTTTTCAAGTGGACATTCAATGTGTATTCAATGTGCAATTTGAAGGTTCATAGGGAAATCATTTAAGATGATAATTGTTGTTCATCCAACTCTTATACTCTGTTCCCAATTTCTTCACATAGCCGGTGACTCCTTTAACTCTAAGAAATATGTGTAATACTTCTTGAAAACATTTAAGGTTTTGGACTCAACTGGTTCATGGTGTTAATGAGAATTCCCCAGGCTCACCACACTCTGAAGAACGGTGGAGGAATTTCTCCTCATCTTAGTCCTAACAGACTACCCAGCATCCTCTGACTGTGTCCACTAATTCTCGATTCTCCAGTTCAGGAGGAGCACTCTTCCAGTGTTTGCCCGGCTCAGCCCTGTTAGAATTTTATAGGTTTCTATGAGAATTCTTCTAAACTACAGTAAATATCGTTCTGAGCGAACTTGTCTCTTCATATGCATATCCTGCTATTCCAGGAATCGGTTTGGTTCATTGCATTCCCTCCTTGGCAGAGCTTCCTTCCTCAGAGAAGGAGACCAAAACAGAACAGAATACTCCAGGTATGGTTTCACAAAGGCCCTGTACAATTACAGCAAGGTAGTCCTGCTCATGTACTCAAATCCTGTTGCTATTAAACATAACAATTTACCCTCTTCATTACCTGCTGACTTGATTACTTACTCTTAACATGAGTTCTGACTTTCCAGGATCCAACATAGCCTTGATAACAAATCTGACCGTTTCTCTGTTCAGGAAGATTGATTCCAGGAGTGAGCAGAGTGCGAGGAATTGAAAGGGAAGTGAGAGGCTGTAGAGAGTGAGGAATGACATGAATTAGGTGATGGACTGGCAATGCGTGACTGAATGAGAAAATGTGTCTGCAAGAACAAAATGTGCAACAGCATCTAACAGAATAGTGAAACATTAAATTGGTTTAAACACTAAATCCGTTTTCTAGAACTCAATGTACTGCACCTGCCTGCAGGAAGTGGTGAACCCCTTTGAGACAGTGAGATGCAGTAATTGTGGAAAAGTTCTGGCAGTGTGATTGTCACTTTTCCTGTTTTCATTTGAATTTAGTGATGGATGACAGACTTCTCAAGAATGTGGTTTGGTACCGAGAGACAATAGGAGCAGGTGCATTACAGGCTGTGTGCTGACAGCAGGGGGCAGTGTTGCATCTGGTTAGAAACCAGTAGTTCTTTTTTTAGCAAAGTGCTATCAATAAACAGGAATCTTTACATTTAATCAAATTAAATTACCGTCCTTTAACGGAAATGAAACCGAAACAATACAAGCCTGTCAATGTTCAATCTCCATGCTCGCTCTGTTGTATAAGATCTTAACTTTTCAGGAAATTTTCCTACTCTAAAGATCAACTTTCCCTTCCACTTTCTGGATATCTTATAGTTCCCTAGACCAAAGAAGAATCTTGTGTCAGGACATTCATACTGCAGACAATTCAGCCCCTTCTTGTGAAGATACTAATACTTAACATTTATCAGCAAATAATCTCAATCATGCAAAAGTACGCACAAACATAAAAACCAAACGAACTATGGAGGCTGTAAACCAGAAATAAAAATAAAAATTGATGGATAAGCTCAGGAAATCTTGCAGCATCTGTGGAGAGAAATCAGAGTTAAAGTTTCAGGTCGAGTGGTCCTTCCTCGTAACACAAAGGCATTCTTGGGGAGGCGTAGCGTGGTGGTAATGTCACTAAATTTGTAATCCAAAACCCCAGGCTAATATCCTGGATGCATGAATTTTGAAAATTGAATTCAATGGAAAACTGAGACAAAATTTGATCTGGTATGACAATGTAACTGCTGTTGATTGGCATAAAAACTTTTGGATCACTAATGTTCTTCCAGCTGCCCTTCTTACCCGAACTTACAAACATGTGATCAAAACCACAGAAAGGTGGTTATCTCTTAACCTCTGGATGACTGGGGATGGAAATTGGATACTGAAGATGAATAAATAAAAAAGAACCAAAATGTACAAGCGAATACAGAAACAGTTGAGCAGGCAACAACCTCGTGGGATTATAACTGGACGGATCACTGAGAGACACAGGGGATCGATTGGACTGGGTTCGAACTTGCCATGGTGGAATTTGAATTCAATAAAGAAAATCTGGACTTAAAAGTCTAATTGATAATTATTGGGAAAAAAATTCTGGTCCCCTTAATGCCCTTTTGTGAACGAAACTACGATCCATATCTGGTCTTGCTTGCATGCGAGTCCAGCCCCTTAGCAATGTGGTTAACCATGAATTGGCCTCTGGACAGCTGGGTCTGGGCAATAAATGCTGGCCCAGTCAGTGCTGGCCTCATCTCATGAATGAAGTTTAATAAATTCACATAAAGGCAGGCTGATACACCGTTATATGCAACCCCCAAATACCAAACATAGAAACCTGGCTGATTTTCACATATTCCAAGGCACTCATGCCAATTATCCTGTCTGAGCTGAGATCAACTAATTGAATATAATCCAATGGTTGACTTGGGCAAATTCTAGCCTGTGAGGGTGAAAAAGATGTTGTTTTTTGTAAGGTGTGTGTGTTTAAGGTCAGTGTGAATAAAAGGTTCTGGATCAATGCTGCATTACTCGACAAGAAATGAGAGTGTGAAAAACTAACCTTGAAATCCCATCATTTCCCTTTAGATTTGGTAAATGGAACAGAGATAGATTTTTTATTAATACACAGTATTGAGAAACGAGGGATTTCAGTCCCTTTGGAAGATACAATTCGTGGGGTACTCCAACAATGCAGTAGTTGCACTGGCTGGAATAAATAATGACACATTAGTCTCAAAGCTTCAAAAAGGCTCAATAGATATTTCAACCCAGGTGAAGAAAGCACCCATTTGAGAGACAGCAGAATAAGAGCATTACCAGTAGAGCAGTAGTGCTGATTGTATATACAGTGGGAAAAATTCCCTTGTAACTGTGTCAGTTGGACGCTATTAAAAGAAAGATTTAAGGTCTAGGGATTGAGGCCCGAGAACTAGTCATTATGGATCTAGCTCTGGGGCCTCGAGTCTGTTTGCCTGGAGCCGAGGGACGAGGAACTGAGCCCAGTTTCCCTTGTCTTCTATCCTGATCTTTCCTGAGATGGGTTTCACTCTAGTACGTCATACACTCTTCACGTCATTTTTTTCAGACATGAAACAATAAATCCCCTCAGAGCTTCGATCCAATTCCGTTACTGGGTGAATGATACACAGAACGGAGGTCATGTCCAACCATGGACTGACAGTCTTCTTCTGTATGGTAACAATTCTGTGATGACTAATTGAGAATATAAATTTAAGTCATTATTTCATGGAAACAAAAGAAAGGCAATGCTTGTGAAGGTTTGTAGCTCAGGTTGAGGTTTAGGGTGTAGGTTTGCTCGCTGAGCTGTAGGTTTGAAATCCAGACGTTTCATTACCTGGCTATGTAACATCTTCAGTGGCGACCACTAAGTGAAGTGAAGCTGTTGTCTCTTGCTTTCTACTTATATCTTTCTCCTGGATGGAGTTCCTGGGGAAGATGGCTGATGCCATTTCCTGTTCGTTTTTTTGAGGGATTGATCGATGGCATCTAGATCTATGTGCTTGTTTATGGTGTTGTGGTTGGTGTGCCAGGCCGCTAGGAATTATCTGACATGTCTTTGCTCAGCCTGTCGCAGGATAGATGCGCTTTCCTAGTTGAAGTGGTGATTTGTTTTCATCCGTGTGAAGGGCTATGAGGAAGAGTGGGTCATGTGTTTTTGTGGCTATCTGGTGTTCATGTATCCTGGTGGCTAACTTTCTTCCTGTTTGTCCTAAGTAGTGTTTGTGGCATTTCTTGTATGGAATTGCAAAGAAAGGACAACGGAGAATTACAAACCTGCATATACAGAAAATCCGACAAACACTGACCAAATACTCAACTAAACCAGCAAACACACAAACTAAGCTGTATCAGAACACTATTCGAGTGATCCACCACACACTGCAGTACAGATGAACTTCGAAAAACAGAGGAGAACCACCTACACGACGTATTCAAGGACAACGGATACTCAAAAAACACAGTGCGCAGATTCCTCAAGAACAAATCACGACAAGCAGACAAAACACAGCCAGAAACCAGAACTACCTTACTTTATATCAAAGAAGTCTCAGAAATGATAGCAAAACTGCTGAGACCCCTCGGAATCCTAATAACACACAATCCCACCAACACTCTCAAAACCAACGTCATCTATTAAATTCCATGCAAGGACTGCCACAAACACTACGTAGGACAAACAGTAAGAGAGGTAGGTAAAAACAATGACTGCTGATGCTGGAAACCAGATTCTAGATTAGTGGTGCTGGAAGAGCAGAGCAATTCAGGCAGCATCCAAAGTACAGCGAAATTGACGTTTTGGGCAAAAACCCTTCATCAGGAACTCTTGATGAAGGGCTTTTGCCCGAAACGTCGATTTCGCTGCACTTTCGATGCTGCTTGAACTGCTCCGCTCTTCCAGCACCACTAATCCAGGAAGAAAGTTAGCCACCAGTATACATGAACACCAGCGAGGCATAAAAGACACGACCCCCTCTCCCTCATAGCCCTACACACGGATGATAAAAAAAACATTTCGACTCGGACAACACATCTACCCTGTGTCAGGCTCAGCAAAGACATGCCAGGGAATTCCTAGAGGCCTGGCACTGCAACCACAATGCTATAAACAAGCACATAGATCTAGACGCTATCTATCAACCCCTCAGAAAACGAACAGGAAATGACATCAGCACAAACCCCAGGAACCCCATCCAGGAGAAAGATATAAATAGAAAGCAGGAGACAACAGCTTCGCTTCACTTCAAGTTCGCCACTGAAGATGTTACTCAGCCAGGTAATGAAACATCTGGATATCAAACCTACAGCTCAGCGAGCAAACCTACACCTTAAAAATACGGCATTTGTAAATGTGATTGTAAAGCTTTCAGATATCCTTGAAGGAAGGAAGCTGGCCTTCCCTCACCTGCTCTGGTCTATATGTGGTTCCAATTCCAAGCAATATGGTTGATCTTAATTGCCTTCCAAATTACCTTACAATAGGGTAACCAAGCATGGGAAATAAACAACCTGGCAGACACATCCTGAGAAAGAATTTTAAAAGTTCGTCAGCCAGAAACACTATTATAGATTAAACAGAACGTCTGCAATAAACTGGATACTGCGAATGCTCAGTCCATTTGGCAATATTTGATTCTAAGCGCCTCCTTACTCAACTCTGGCCATCCTTCAGCCAATGTCAGTGGGCAGCTACCGCAATGGGAGATCTGGCTGAACATGATAAGACACTAATGTTTAAATGTCTTTCTTTATATTGGTTAAGTGGCTGAAAGTCATGGGTCCACGTCCAACTCAAAAAAGCTTGAGTAGCAAGTCTAGAATAAGAGTTAATGAATTGCTGATGAAATGTAAAACTGTTGCGTTGCGTCATAGAACATAGAATAGTACAGCGCAAAAACAGGCTCTTTGGCACACGATGTTGTGCTGAACATGATACTAAATTAAACTAATACCTTCTGACTGCTTGTAGTCCATAACCCTCCGTTCCTTGCTTCTTCATGTGCCTACCTAAAAGCCCCTTAAACACTCACATCATGTCAGAATCCACCACTACCATGGGCAGCGCATTCTTGGCACTTGTCTCTCACTGTATAAAACAAAACTTGCCCCTTGCATCTCCTTTGAACTTTCCCCCTTTTACCTTAAATACATGCCATCTAGTATTAGACATTCAACTCTGGGAAAATGATTCGGACTGTGAACTCTATCTATGCCTCTCATACTTTTGTAAACTTCTATCAGGTCTCCCCTTAGCCTCCGCCACTCCAGGCAACACAACCCTTGGTTGTCCAGCCTCTCCTTCTAGCTTATACCCTCCAATCCAGGCAGCATCCTGGGAAACCTTTCCACTCTTTCTGCAATGCGGTGACGAGAATTGAGTGAAATTCTCTAAGTGCGCCTAACTAAAGTTTATGAAGCTGCAGCATCACTTCCTGATTTGTATACTCAGTGCCCCAACCAACAAAGGCAGAAATCCCATACGACTTCTCTATCTGCCTATGACTTGTGGGTATATCTTGGGGATGAGTATTTTTGACATGATTCAAAAATGAGCAGTTGAATCCTCTCCACGGTCCATATTTATCCCTCAATCCAAGTCATGAACATAAATGAACAATTCGTGGAATTGACTGTCTGTGGACTGGGTGTGGTGTTTCATGCATCATAACAGCACAATTAACACTATTTCATGGGCTGTGAGAATTGCAATTCTCCAGATTGCAATAAACTCCAAATAAAGGCAAGATCTTTCTTTCTTTCCGTTGGCCTATGTATGAGTCCAATGCCATTCATTGATTAAGAGATAAATAATAATAGAATGCTTTCAACAGAAAAAATGGGGAAAAAACCCTCACGTGGGCTTCGTTACACAATTGGACTTTAGCCGCAGTAATTTCTTGAGTAATGTGCAAATTATACTCAAGCAATCAGTCAAAATATTATCTCCGTTTACCGTCTCAGTTTACAAATAAAAGCTTGCCTTTATTTGAGGTTTTTGCAATGCCGATATGTGCAATCCTCATAGCCCATGTAACAGTGTTCGATGCATAGCCTGGTTAAGCTCATGGGTCTAAATAAGGTCTGGTGCTGGCAGCTTGCCAGAATGAAAATGGACAGTTTTAAAAGGATGTGGTCACCTAAAACAGGAAGTGGCCAAACATAATCATGGAAATATAGGTAATGATAAGGTACGACAGAATCTGTCTTTTATTTAAATGTTTAATTCACCCTTTTCCAAGGTAGACTCAGAGAAAGAGGAAGTCCTTGCAGCTGGGAATATGGCTCAGTGATGAGCTTGCTGCCTCACAGAGACCAGGATTTGATTCCAGCCTTTGGTGACTGTCTGTGTGGAGTTTTCATGTTCCTCCCATGTCAGTGTATGTTTCTTCCAGGTGCTCCAGTTTCTTCCCATAGTCTATGATGTGCAGGCTAATTGTATTGGCCATACTAGATTACACAAAGTCTCCAGGGATGTGCAGGCTAGGTGGACTAGCAACGGGAAATGCAGGGTTACAGGAATAGAGTATAGGGGTGGGTCTGGGTGGGATTTTCTTTGAAGGGTCAGTACTATTCAATGGGCCGAAAAGCCTACTTCCTCCCTGTAAACATTCAATGGCTCTTTGAATAGATATGGACAACTGATAATGTCCATAAGACAATGTCTTATTCATGGAGGGAAAATAAGCTGTTATCTCCAAGGTGATACTAAGCAAAATAAGATCTGGCAGGACAAGTAGATCATTCACTGCTGGAGGGCAGACTTCTCTTTGGTGGGATCTGTAGTGAGCCAAAAAGGAGGAGTGAGGAGACACTGAGGACACACTTGGTAGTTACTATTGTTGGTCGTGCCCATCCCATGTTGAATGGGAGCTGTTGTTCTTGAAGGGATGCGTTATGAATTTAAAAGAAAGCATCCAATTCTGGGAAAGTAGGTCTATATGAGTATAAAGTATCAATGTGCCAAAGTCCAGGGATTGGGAAACTAGGCTTTGCTGGGAATTATTCAGCCCAGGATATCTGAATGAGAGAGTCTGGTAGCCCAATGCCTTCAGTGACGACATGAAGGCCTACTGCTTTAGCAGGTTGTCTCCAGGCAGAAAGGCAAGGGAAGGTGGATGGGTCGTAATCATTGAGAAAGGAACTGGAATAAAATTGAAGCTTTTCAGCTGCAATGTGCCATTTATTTAATATTTTTTGATTTGGGTTGAGGGCACTGTGAGATTATAATAAAACTATTTTTATTATTTTCAGCTTCGTGCCAAGATCCAGCTGTGCCTCTGCCTCAACAAAGCTGTTTCTGTCATCCTCATCTAGCCTTTCCATGACCTTATATAAACTTGATATTATCCAAAGTCTCTTCCCCAAATCTTCCACGTTGTCCCATTTAACAGTAACTTGCTGTACGCTCTAAATTCAAGCAGCTGCACATCTGATAACACTGCAATATAAAATTCTCATTTTAGATTGCAAATCCTTCTTGTTGCCAATCATCCCGATTACACTAAACTCTGCCGGCTGCATGAACCTCTGAGAGCAGTGGACTCCTGCAGGATGAGTCTGCATGAAACTCTGCGAGCAGTGGGTTCCTGCAGGATGGTTCTGTATGAACCTCTGAGAGCAGTGGGCTCCTGCAGGATGGATCTGTATGAACCTCTGAGAGCAGTGGGCTCCTGCAGTACGGGTCTGCATGCTGCTCTGCTAACAGTGGGCTTCTGCAGGATGGGTCTGTATGAACCTCTGAGAGCAGTGGGCTCCTGCAGTATGGTCTGCATGAACCTCTGAGAGCAATGAACTCCTGCAGGATGGATCTGTATGATCTTCTGAGAGGAGTGGGTTCCTGCAGGAGGATCTGTTTGAAGTTTTGAGAGCAGTGGGCTCCTCCAGTATGGATCTGTATGAACCTCTGCGTGCAGTGTGCTCCTGCAGATTGGATATGTATGAACTTCTGAGAGCAGTGAGCTCCTGCAGGATGGGTCTGAATGAAGCTCTGGGAGCAGTGGACTCCTGCAGGATGGATTTGTATGAACCTCTGAGAGCAGTGGGCTCCTGCAGGATGGATCTGTATGAACCTCTGTGAGCAGTTGGATCCTGCAGAATGGGTCTGTACGAACCTTTGAGGGCAATGGGCTCCTGCAAGATGTGTCTGTATGAACCTCTGACAGCAATGGGCTGCTGCAGTATTGGTTTGCATGAACCTCTGAGAGAAGTGTGGTCCTGCCGGATGGGTCTGTATGAACCTCCCAGAGCAGTGGGCCCCTATAGGATGGGTCTGTATCAATCTTTGAGAGCACTGGGTTCCTGCAGTATGGGTCTATATGAACCTCTGAGAGCAGAGGCCTCCTGCAGGATGGGTCTGTATGGTCCTCTGAGAGGAGGGGGCTTCTGCAGGATGGGTCTGTATGAGCCTCTGAAAGCAGTGGGCTCCTGCAGAATGGATCTGTACGAATCTCTGAGAGCAGTGGGCTCCTGCAGGGTGGATCTACTTGTTGTTTTCTCTTTTGCCCCGAGCTGACAAGGTTCTGAAGTCTCCAATTGTAACCCCATACCGTTCCACCTTTGGTTAATCATTGAAGAGGCTCCTTGAAATCCAAATCTGTCACTAGACGTGTGGCAACCTGACATATTACCTTGGTTCAGTGTCAAAATTTGTATAAAATTAATGAGGCACTTTAGTATGATATGTGAATGGTTCTACACTTGTTGAAGAAGAAGAAACGTCGATTTTCCTGCTTCTTGGATGCTGCCTGACCTGCTGTTGCGCTTTTCCAGGAACACATTTTTCAGCTCTGATCACCAACATCTGCAGTCCTCACTTTCTCCTACTTGTTAAATGTTGACATTCAGTTTGGAAGCAGTCGGCTGATCTGGAAACTGCTCGGATCAGCTTTTGTTTGTCTTAATTTCATGTTTTAAAAACATCATCGAAACCCGATTGTGTGAAAGCTGGCCTTTTGGCCCATTGAATCCATATTGTCTCTCCAAACAACATCTTCACCAGGCCCATCCCCTACCCTATCCCTGTAATTCTGCATTTCCCATGGCTAATCCACTGCACCTGCACATTCCTGGACGCTGTGAGCAATTTAGCTTCCACCAAAAGATACACTCTTTGGAATGTGTAAGGAAACAGGAGTACCCAGAAAACAATCCAAACAGACACAGGAAACATGCAAACTCCACACAGACAGTCACCTGAGGCTGGAATCGAACAAGGCTCCTTGGCGCTATGAGGTAGCATTGCTAACCACTGAGTGCTAACAGCTTCATTAAGAATCCCTTTTTAATGTTTACATTCGATACATGTGTATTCAGCAGAATACATTCCCCAAGAAAGTGATCTTGTGGGTTCTCCTTTATCTTGAATTGGTGTAACTGAGTAGCTTGCTGAGCCACATCAGAGAGCAATTGGGAGTGACAATATTGACATGGGTATTGACATCACTATCAGCAAAGACCAGGCAAACTTGGCAGGTGTCCTCCCCGTTCGACATTCGTTAAACAGTCAGCTTTTTACATCGGATTCACCGACCGTTTCCTCCCAGTAATTTTCTTTTTAAAACCAGGGGCATAGAGTTGATTTGATTTATTATTCACACATGTGCCACAGTACAGTGAAAGGTATTGTCTGACATCATTTTATGGCAGATCGTACCAGCAGGTTAAATCTGTTTTGCAAAACAAGCAACTGCAAGGTGAAAAAACGACTCTGTCACACCCTATCTGGACTGCAATACCTGGAAATGTTGTGGAGTCTGTTTCCATTGAGTGTTATGGACCAGACAAAACCGCCTTAAAATATATCAAGAAGATAGCCTTGACCCCAATTTTCTTATTTTCAAACGCAAGTTTTGTGTTTCCAATGCAACTTGATTGGTCAAACTACCAGGCCTGAAGCAAAACACTCATTATTCTTAAACTATCGTGGAAATACAAACACAAGGAAAAAGAATTAGAATAATTTAATTTTGGTAGAAAAATTTTATAGAAAGTTTTACTGAGTGTGGCACGGTGGCACAGTAGTCAGCACTGTTGCCTCACAGTGCCAGAGACCTGGGTTCAATTCCCGCCTCAGGCAACTGACTGTGTGGAGTTTGCATGTTCTCTGCGTGTGCTTTCTCTAGGTGCTCCAGTTTTCTCCCACAGTCCAAAGATATGCGGATCAGGTGAATTGGGCATGTTAAATTACCCGTAGTGTTAGGTAAGAGGTAAATGTAGGGGTACGTGTGGGTTGCACTTCGGCGGGTCGGTGTGGACTTTTTGGGCCGAAGGGCCTGTTTCCACTACTGTAAGTAATCTAATCTAATCTATTGTTCCAACTTAATGTAATCTAATGAAATATTTAATTACCAAACAGCAACTCTTCAAATATAATAACATCCCATAAACATACCCTTAGCAATGGCAAGTTTAGTAAAATAGATTGTCTCACATGAAATACTAGCAACAGGAAGAGAACTCAAGCTTTTAGCTATTACAGAGATAGGAATAACGCTTCCATATACAGTTTCAAGATCCCAGAAATTCCTGAAAGTAAAATTAAAATCCTGGGTCTGTGGGATCTTAACCCCACTCTTTCATGCTGCATCTTGTGGGCGGCACGGTGGCACAGTGGTTAACACTGCTACCTCACAGCACCTGAGACCCAGGTTCAGTTCCCGGCTCAGGCGACGGACTGTTTGGAGTTTGCACGTTGTCTGCGTGGGTTTTTTTCCGGGTGCTCCGGTTTCCTTCCACAGTCCAAAGATGTGCAGGTCAGATGAATTGGCCATGCTAAATTGTCCGTAGTGTTAGGTAAGGGGTAAATGTAGGGGTATGGGTGGGTTGCGCTTCGGCGGGTTGGTGTGGACTTGTTGGGCCGAAGGGCCTGTTTCCACTACTGTAAGTAATCTATTGTTCCAACTTAAGAAAAGAACAAGTCCCTACAAGCTGTCTATTTTATTGGCTTGGAACAGACCACTTGGCATGTCCGTCTCAAACTCTCTTATGAGAAAAAGAACAAAATACACCTTTTAAAGCCATCGTGTTGTCACATGAGGCACTGAAGAGGACATTGAATTATAACTGAAATCCAGACAATGCGTGAGCTCATGGAGAAAATGCGGGATATTGACACAACGTTAAATGCTGGTGCAGACACATTTGGGCAAGATCTCCTTCCTCTTTTGATTCTTTGAAAATTCAAGTTTTCAAATTGTCAGTGTGGTGAGGCTTGAATTTGCTCAGTCTCTCTGGATTATAAATTCAGAGTTTGATTGGATTGGTTTCGTCACTTAGGGCTAGAACATAGTGAAGTAGCAATCATTGGTGTTTAGGATACAAAAGGGACATCATAGAATCCCTACAATGCAGACAGAGACCATTCACCCATGAAATCTTCACCATTGTGCAAAGCCCACCCAGACAATCACCTCAGGCTGGAATTGTGGCACTGCGAGGGAGCAGTGCTAACCATTGTGCCACCATGTCACGCGACTGGGTACAAAGACAATGGAGAAAATGTAATTGATGCAGATGATCTGCCATGTTCATATAAAAATGGCGGAATTATCCTCCAGTTCCTGATGTCAAGTATTCAGATGGTCACCTCAAAATCAAATCGGACCCAAGGTTTTAAAGGCTCTCACTCAACCTTTATCTGTTTCCAGAGTTCAGCCTGGACTCAGTGATAAGAAGGATCAGGCTGGTGACTGGGGATCAAAGGCAAGAACTTCAGTCTCCCATCAGAATATTTCAGAGCTTTATGACAATAACAGATAATAGATGAACGGAAGGGTGAGGAGGTCGATCTGGTCATGTCACCACACACACATTGTCGCTGTTGTTGTGACCACAAACTGGTTCCAATTGCAAGTAAATTAGTCATCTGACCAGAAAGGCTGCAGTATGTCTGCTGCGAGAAATGAAGATTGTACTGAAACTGCACAATGTGTGGTTCAGAGGTTGGAACAAAGTAGGAGAGGAACAGGCTGTTCATGTTGAACCAAGACTCTTCAATAGAGCTGTGGATGATGAGCTGATGCTCCTTTGAGCCCTGTTCTGTCCCAAACTGGAAGTGTTTGATTGGGACAGTGTAGTGCTCGCTACACTTTCAGTTTGAAAGAATAGAGGAAAATCTTTAATTTCATTATATAAGAAATGAGGAAGTTTTACACTGTACTTAGCCCCATGCCTTGGCAATGTTTGTATCAGATAGTGGAGAAAGAACTTTTCTTTCCATTTAAAAGCGTGCAGCTAACTTTACTCTGCTGCAGTCAGAATTCAGAGCTGTTGGTAATAGAACATAGAACATTCCAGCACAGGGACAGGCCCTTCGGCCTACCATGACTGTGCTGACCATGATGCTATTCTAAACTAACCTCTACTAACTGCATCTCATCTCTACTTGCCTGTTCAGGTGTCTGGGTAAATACCTCCCAAAGAGAGTCAGAGAGATGTACAGCATGGAAACAGACACTTTGGTCCAACTCATCCATGCTGACCATATATCCCCATTCAATCTAGTCCCACATTCCAGCATTCAGCCCATATCCCTCCAAACCTTTCCTATTCATATACCCATCTCGATACCTTCTAAATGTTGTAATAGTACGAGCTTCCACCACTTCCTCTGGCAGCTCAATCCAAAATGTATCATTAAAAATATTGACCCTTAGGTCTCTTTTATATCTTTCCTCTCTCACCCTAAATCTATGACCACTAGTTTTGGACTCGCCTACTCCAGGGAATAGACCTTGTCTATTTATGCTATCCATGCTCCTCATGATTTTATAAACTTCTATAAGGTTACCTCTCACCCTCCGACACTCCAGGGAAATCAACACAAGGCTATTTAGCCTCTCCTTGTATCACAAAGCCTCCGAACTTGGCAACATTCTTGTAACTCTTTTCTAAACTCTTTCAAGTTTCAAACCATCCTTCCAATAGGAACGTGACCAGAATTGCATGCAATATTCCAAAAAATGGCCTAATCAATGGCCTGTACAGGCACAACGCTAAACGTTGCGATTGTATGTCTTTCCATCATGTCTCCTGTCAATGTGTTCCAGGTCCCTCCCATTCTCTGTGTAACAAATGTTTCCCTGCACATCTCCTTTAAACTTTCCATCTCTCAAATTAAATCCATGCCCTTGGTATTGACATCTCCATCCTTGGAAAAAGACTCTGACAATCCCCTTCATCCATGCGTCTCATTGTTCTGCACACTTCCATCAGATCACTTCCCACTCCACCCACCCACCCCACCACACACACACACACACACACACACACACACACACACACACACACACCACTCAGCAGCTGATGTTTTAGTGAAAATAATCCAAACTTATACAATCTCTCCAATCCAGAAAATTTACAGATAAACCTGAACTGCGCCCTCCAAATCCCTTCTTTAACATACAGACCAGAACTGCATACAATACTCCGATCATGGCCAATCTATACAGTTACAACTTGAACTCTACTGATTGAGGACTCGAGCCTGGACGCTGTATTGCTGCTGCTGATTCAGGCCTAGATTCTCTACTGTTTCTGATGACTGAAATCTGCATTGTATACTTCTGCTGCTGACTGGGGTCGAGATAATCTAATGCTACTGCTGCTGCTGATTCGAGCCTGGATTCTCTACTGCTGCTGCTGCTTACTGGGACCTGGATTCTCTACTGCTGCTGCTGACTGGGGCCGGCTTTCTCTACTGCTGCTGACAGGGAGTTAGGTTTTCTACTACAGCCGGTGACCAGCGCCTGGATTCTCTACTGCTGCTGCTGATGATCACTGGGAACTGGATTCTCTACTGCTACTGCTGACTGAGGTCTGGGCTCTCTACTGCTGCTTCTGACTCAGGCCTGGTTTCTCTACAGATCCTGCTGACTGGGGCCTGAATGCTCTATTACTGCCGCTGACTGGGGCATGCATTCTCTACTGCTGCTGCTGATTGTGGCCTGGATTCTCTCCTACTGCTGCTGACTGGGGCCTGGATTCTCTACTGCTGCTTCTAACTGTTGCCTGAATTCTCTACTACTGCTGCTGACTGGGGACTGGATTCTTCTTTATTCCTGCTAACTGGGGATTAGATTTTCTACTGCTGCTGACTGGGGACTTGATTCTCTACTGCTGCTGCTGACTGGGCCCTGGATTCTTTACTTTTGCAGCTGATTTGGGCCTGTATTCTCTACTACTGCAGCTGACTTGGGCCTGTATTCTCGACTGCTGCTGCTGTTGCTGACTGGAGCCTGCATTCTCTACAGCTGCTGCTGACTGGGACCTGGATTCTCTACTGCATTGCATCCATCTGGTACACAGTGTCCATTGCAATATGCAATTCCTGTTCATCGAGTGGTCCTGTCTTCAGATCTTCTTCCAGGTATTGCTGTCTTGTACTTGGACATGATTTGTTTAAAAGAGTCCAGGAAGATTTATTTTCAGTTTACTTTCAGTTTTAAAAGAGCAGAAGTCGTTCACTTTCACTTTCTAACAGTGAGAGGGCTTTATCCTTTATCTTACCTTGTGCTGTAGCTGTCCTGGGAATGGTAAACATGGAACATTGATGGGGAAGCTTCATTTTTAGTTTGCTATCAGTTTTAAAAGAATAGCGGAGGTTTTCTTTCTCCTTCCATGTGTAGAGGTAGCTTTGCTCTGGATATAACCTTGTACTATATCTGTCCTGGGAAGGTTTGAGCGGAATATTGTCGAGGGAGCTTTAATTTCAATTTATTTTCAGTTTAAAAGAGGAGAGAGTGTTTTACTTTGTTTCTAACCCCATCTTGAACCTGTGCAAGAAGTCATTAATCAAGATGGCGTAGAAGAAATCTTTCCCTGTGTGTAACCCTGAGGTTTACCTGTCAGGAGAGTATTTGATGGGAATAATTACTCTGTACTGTCTTGTGTTCTGTGGCTTTTCACTCTGATGAGCAGTTATGTTCGGTCAGAATGAAGGCAGAAGGACTTCAGGTCCAGGCCCCAAAACACTTCTCTTCACAGTATAGACCAGGTTAGCTGCAGGAAGTGGTCTGTACTTCCTGCATCTGAAGTCGTTTTGCTCAGTCACATTTGATGCCAGATGATCTATGAACTGAAATTCTGGATTCCGTTATTTTTCACAATGTTTGGTTGACCTTGGATTGCTAAGAGCATTCAAAATTGTGACTCTTAATCTGCACCTCAACTCATTTTGTCGCAATTGCAGGTCAGATAAATTTCAAATGGCAATAAGGGCTTGCTTTTGATGCCAAATTTGTGAATGTTGTTCAATAAAGGGAATCACCCATCCTGCACTGTGGGTAAAGACAGTGCGATAATGAAGAATTTCTTTCGTGTCAGACCAGAGACATGTAGTGAGAGTTCATGGGCCGAAGGGCCATTTCCTGTGTCGTGGATCTGGAGTACCCTATGGTCTTTGAGAAGCCTGGAAAAAAAAAACTAGGCTCTATAAAAGTTAACCTGAAGTTGTTGGAATGTTGAATAAATTTCATGGTGGCTCAGTGGTTCGCACTGCTGCCTCCCAGCGCGATTAGCCCAGGTTTGATTCCTGTCTTACGCCACTGTGTGGAGTTTGCATACT
This sequence comes from Hemiscyllium ocellatum, assembly GCF_020745735.1. Lineage (NCBI taxonomy): Eukaryota > Metazoa > Chordata > Chondrichthyes > Orectolobiformes > Hemiscylliidae > Hemiscyllium > Hemiscyllium ocellatum. The sequence goes on from NC_083417.1 coordinate 75,641,515, forward strand.
GTCTGTGTGGGTTTTCTCCAGATAGTCAGATTCCTTCCCACAGTCCAAAGCTGTGCAGGTTTGGTGGGTTGGCCATTCTAAATTGCCCAGAAGGATGTGTAGTTTAGGCATGTTAGCCATTGGAAATGCAGGTATAGTGTAGGCGGATGGGTGTGGGTGGGATACTCTTTGGAGAGTTGGTGTGGATTCATTGGGCTGAATAGCCTGTTTTCACACTATGGGGATTAGAAGTATTCTATATTCAAACGACTAGTATGGCTTACATCCTAAAAGACATAGTTGCAGAGATAGTCACATGTGGTTTTGTGCAGGGTAGGTCGTGCCTCGCAAACCTGATTGATTTCTTTGAGATAGTGACCAAACACGTGAATGAAGGTAAAGTGATTGATGCGGTGATTCCTAAGGTTCCCAGTAGTAACTACAGCACAAAATTCGGAGACATGGGATTGAATATGATTTAAGTGTTTGGATCAGAAGCTGGTTAACTGAAAGAAGATAAAGGGTGGTGATTGATCGGAAATGTTCATCCTGCAGTTCATTTACTAGTGGAGTAATATAAGGATCTGTTTTGGGAACACTGCTTTTGACATTTTGATAAATGATCTGGATGAGGGTGTAGAAGGATGGGTTATTAAATTTGCAGATGACACTCAGGTCGATGGAGTTGTGGATAGTGCTGAAGGATGTTTCACGTTAAAGGTAGATGAAGATAAGTTGCAGAGCTGGGCTGAGAGGTGGCAACTGGAGTTGAATGAGAAAACGTGAGGTGATTCACTTTTGAAAGAGCAACAGGAATGTAGAGTACTGAACTAATGGTAAGATTCTTGGTAGTGTAGATGGGCAGAGAGATCTTGGTGTCCAGATACATATATCCCTGAAGGTTGCCACCCAGGTTGATAGGTTTGTTGAGAAGGCTTTTATTGGTAGAGAGATTGAGTTTCGGAGTCACAAGGTCATGCTGCAGCTGTACAAATCTCTGCTGCGGCAATAGTTGGAGTATTGTGTAGAGTTCTGATCACTACATTACAGGAAGGATGTTGAAGTTTTGCAAAGCGTTCTGAGTAACTTTACTAGAATGGTGCTTGGTATGGAGGGAAGGCCTTATGAGGAAAAGTTGAGGTACGTGAGGCTTTATTCATTAGGGAGAAGGAGAAGGTTGAGAAGTGACATAATTGAGACATGCATGACAATCAGAGGGTTAGACCGGGTGGATAGTGAGAGCCTTTTTTTCTTGGGTGACGATAGCTAGCACGAGTGGGCAAATCTTAAATATGAGGGGTGATAGATATAGGACAGGTGAAAGAGGAATTTCCTTTACATAGAGAGTAATAGGACTGTTGTGTTAAAGGTTTAGAAGGAGAGGAATTTCTTAAGTGTGTACAAGACAATTTTCTGATTCACTATGTGGATGTGCCTACTGGAGAAGGTGCAAAACTTGACCTACTCTTTGGAAATAAGGCAGGATAGGTAACTGAGGTGTCAGTGGGGGAGCACATTGGACCCAGCGACCATAATTCTATTCGTTTGAAAATAGTGATTGAAAAGGACAGACCAGATCTAAAAGTTGAAGTTCTAATTTGGAGAAAGATCAATTTTGATGGTATTAGACAAGAACTTTCGAAATCTGATTGAAGGCAGATATTCGCAGGTAAAGGGACCGCTAAAAAGTGAGAAGCCTTCAGAAATGAGATAACAAAAATCCAGAGAAAGTATATTCCTGTCAGGGTGAAAGAGGAGGCTGGCAGGTATAGTGAATGCAGGATGATTAAAGAAATTGAGGGTATGGTTCAGAAGTAGAAGGAAGCATATGTCATGTATAGACTAGTGACTCCTTGGAAGAGTATACAGAAAGTAGGAGTATAGTTAAGAGGGAAATCAGGAGGGCCAAACAGGTACATTAGATAGCTTTGGCAAATAGATTTAAGGAGAATCCAAAGGGTTTTTACAAATATATCAAGAACAATAGTTTAACTAGGGAGAGAATAGGGACCCTCAAAGATCAGCAAGGCGGCCTTATGTAGAGCCACAAAAAATGGGGAAGATACTAAATAAATTTTTTGCATCAGTATTTACTGAAGAAAAGGATATGGAAGATATAGACTGTAGGGAAATAGATTTTGACATCTTGCAAAATGTCCAGATTTCAGAAGAGGAAGTGCTGGATGTCTTGAAACGGTAAAAGGTGGACAAATCCGCGGGACCTGATTAGGTGTACCCTAGAACTCTGTGGGAAGCCAGAGAATTGATTGCTGGGCCTCGTGCTGAGATATTTGTATCATCCGTAGTCACAGGTGAGGTTCCTGAAGACTGGAGGTTTGCAAACGTGGTGCCACTTGTTAAGAAGGGCGGTGAAGACAAGCCAGGGAACTGCAGACGGCTGAGCCTGACCTTCGTGGCGGGCAAGTTGTTGGAGGGAATCCTCAGGGACAGGATGTACATGTATTTGGAAAGGCAAGGTCTGATTCGTGATAGTCAACATGGCGTGATGCGTGGGAAATCATGTCCCACAAACTTGATTGAATTTTTTGAAGAAGTAACAAAGAGGAATGACGTGGGCAGAGAAGTAGATTTGGACTTCAGTAAGGCGTTCGACAAGGTTCTCCGTGGGAGGCTGATTAGCAAGATTAGATTTTATGGAATACAGGGAGAACGAGCCATTTGGATACAGAACTGGGGCAAAGATAGAAGACAGAGGGTGATGGTGGAGGGTTGCTTTTCAGAATGGAGGCCTGTGACTAGTGGAGTGCCACAAGGATCGGTGTTTGACCCTCTACTGTTTGTCATTTACTTAGATGATTTGGATGCGAGCATACGAGGTACAGTTCGTAAGTTTGCAGATGACAGCAAAATTGGAGGTGTAGTGGCCAGCGAAGAGGACGATTTCAGATTACAGCAGGATTTGGACCAGATGGGCCAATGGGCTGAGAAGTAGTAGATGGAGTTTAATTCAGTTAAGTGCGAGATGCTGCATTTTGGGAAAATAATTTTTAGCAGGATGTATATGCTTAATGATAAGATCCTAGGGAGCGTTGCTGAACAAAGAGACCTTGGAGTGCAGGTTCATATCTCCTTGAAAGTGGAGTCGCAGATAGATAGTATAGTGTAGAACGCATTTGGTATGCTTTCCTTTATTGGTCAAAGTATTGAGTACAGGAGCTGGGAGGCCATGTTGTGGCTATACTGGACATCGGTTCTGCCACTGTTGGAAGATTGCTTGCAATTCTGGTCTCCTTCCTATCGGAAAGATGTTGTGAAACTTGAAAGGGTTCTGAAAAGATTTACATGGATGTAGCCAGCGAAGGACGATTTGAGCTATAGGGAGAGGCTGAACAAGCTGGGGCTTTTTTCCCTGGAGCATCGGAGGCTGAGGGGTTACCTTATAGAGGTTTACAAAATTATGAGGGACATGGATAGAATAAATAGACAAAGTCTTTTTCCCTGAGTTCGGGGAGCCCAGAACTAGAGGGATAGGTTTTGTGTGAGAGGGGAAAGATAGAAAAGAGACATAAGGGGCAACTTTTTCACGTGTATGGAAAGAGTTGCCAGAGGATGTGGTGGAAGCTGGTGCAACTGCAAAATTTATGAGGCATTTGGATGGATATATGAATAGAAAGGTTTTGGAGGGGTATGGGCCGGGTGCTGGCAGGTGGGACTAGATTGGGTTGGTATATCTCGTCGGCACGGACGTGTTGGACCGAAGAGTCAGTTTCCATGCTGTACATCTCTATGATTCTATAAATGGTGACTGGATAGGCATATGGATGAAAGTGGAATACTGTAGAATGGATGTGGTTTAGATTGCTTGCACAATCGGCGCAACTTCGAGGGCTGAAGGGCCAGTACTGTGTTGTAATGTTCTATGTTCTCTGCTGAATATGACCTTCCAATATTCGGAGTTCTGCAACATTCTCGGCAGAGTGAAGTTCAGAAATACAAAACTGCTATCCAAAAAAGTAGAGAGAGAAAACAAGAATCTGCAGGGCAATTCGACTGATATTAAACATTGGGGAAGTGCTCTAGCTTATTTTTAATCGAGTCTGACCAATGCATTTTTGAAAAGCATAACATGATTAGAATATCCAAGTTAATGCTCTGAGGAAAGGTCATTGGACCCGAAACGTTAATCTTGATTTCTCTCCAGAAATGCTGCCAGACCTGCTGAGCTTTTCAAGCAACTTCTGTTTTTGATTTAAAGGTATTTTTTTTATTGAAGTTAGCATAGTTTAGATAAAGGGGCATCCTGTTTGATTAAAAATGTGATTAGAGATATTTTGTTTTCCAAAATAATATCAATAAGATACTGCACAAATTGTCAATCCCCAAGATAAGCGTACTTGTACTTTTATCTGATGAGGCAATGCTGGCTCCTGCAAAATAAGAAGAACCTAATACTGAAAGATTCTGTAGATAGTTTTGCAGCTCTAATCATCGGCACTTCAATGTCTGGAATATCGTTGAGCAATTTGGTTACCAAGGGAAGCTTTCTTCAATCATCAGGTCATGCTTCAAGTGGCCCCAGTTAAGATCGAAGTGGAGAAAGATGGCGTCTGATACCTTTATAAACCTCATGCTTTGATAAGATCATTACATCATGGACGTGCCTTATAAACGTTTATTGCACGCAAGCTAAGAGATATAAGAACAGGCTCTTTGAATTAATCTCTATTTGTGACTTAATTGAAGAGATAGAAAATGATGTAACTAATTTTGTGAACAGTACGAAGATTGATGTAATACAGTTGCACCAAACTGTGTGAAATACATCTAGTTTATTATTTCTACATTAATTGGTGTTATCATGTTGCTCACACACTTTCTGAATATTTTACAATTCGCTCTCTCTGACTAAATGACATAGAGTCAGAGAATCACAGAAGTGTACAGCATAGAAATGGACCCTTCAGCCTCTCTCGAAACTCTTCCTATTCATGCCGCCATCCAGATTCCTTTTAAACATTGCAATAGCATCAGTCCCTGGGAACTCATTCTGATTTGGAACCACACTCTGTGTGAAAATTTTGTGCCTTAGGGCTTTTAGATCTTTCCCCCGACCCTAAACCTATGCCTTTTGGTTCTGTGCTCTCGCACCCAAGTAAAATACCTTGTCTATTTACCACATCCATGTCCCTGATAATTATATAAACCTCTATAAGGTCAGCCCCTCAGCATCTGACACTCCAGGGAAAACAGCCACAGCCTATTCAACCTCTCCCTATAGCTCAAACAATCCAATTCTGGCAACATGTTTGTAAACCTTTTCAAGTTTCATAACATCCTCCTGATTGGAGGGAGATCAGAATTGGACACAATCTTCCAAAAATGGCCTTAGCAATTTCCTGTACAGCTGCAACATAAACTCGTCAAGCATGCCAAATGCCTTCATCACTATTTTGACAACCTGTGACTCCACTTTCAAGGAAATATGAACCTGAACTCCAAGGTCTCTTTGTTCAGCCGCACGGCCCAGGACCTTATCATTAAGTGTACAAGTCCTGCCCTGATTGCTTTTCCAAAATGCAGCTCCTTATTTTTTTCTGACTTAAACTCCATCCGCCACTCATCAGCTCACTGGCCCATCTGACCAATATCCCATTGTACTCTGAGGTAATCTCCAATTTTGGTGGCATCTGCAAAGTTACTAACTATACTTCCTATGTTCACATCCAAATCATTTATATACATGATGAAAGGCAGTGAACCCGGCACCGATCCTTGTGGCACACCCATGAGTCACAGGCCTCCAGTCTGAAAGGCAACACTCAACCACCATCCTCTACCTTCTACCTCCGAGCCAGTTCTATATCTAAATGGCTAGTTTTCCCTGCAAACCTTGTGATCTTCGCTTGCTAACCTGTCAACCATGAGGCACGTTGTCGAACGCCTTACTGAAGTCCATATAGGTCACATCCACTGCTTTGCCCTAAATGCTCCTGTTCATTACTTCTTCAAAGAACTCAATCAATTTAATGAGAGATGATTTCCCACGCACAAAGCCAAGTTGACTATCCCGAACCAGTCCTTGCCTTTTAAAATACATATAACACCCGTCCCTCAGGATTCCCTCCAACAATTTGCTGTTGTCTGGTTCAGCGGTCTCTAGTTCATTGGCTTTTCCTAACAATCTTTCTTACATAACGGCACCACATTAGCCAACCTCCAGTTTTCCAGCACACCACCTGTGACTATTGCTGATACAAATATCTCAACAAGGAGTCTAGCAATCATTTCGCTAGCTTCCCGCAGAGTTCCACGTACACCTGGGAACTTATCCACTTTAGTATATTTTAAGGCAATCACCACCTCCTCGTCTATACTACGAACAGTTTTGATGTTGTCACTATCTATTTCCCGACATTCTACGTCTTACTTATCGTTCTCCACAGTAAACACTGATGCAATATGTTCAGTTTGTATCTCCCTATTTGCGGCAGTCCAACACATAGGTTGCAATTGCTGATATGTGAGGGCCCTTGTTCTCTACAAGGTACCCTTTGTCTTTAATATATTAATAAAATTCCTCCAGAATGTCCTTAATGCTATTTGCAAAAACTACCTCGTGTCCCCTTTTCACCCTCTTGATAGTCCCCTTAAAGTAAACTGTTGCTGCTTTTATAGCAATAGACAATAGAAATTAGGTGCAGGAGTAGACCATTCAGCCCTTCAAGCCTGCACCACCATTCAATGTGATCATGGCTGATCGCTCCTAATCAGTATCCGCTTCCTGCCTTATCTCCACTATCTTTGAGAGCTCTGTTCAACTCTTTCTTAAATGAATCCAGAGACTGGGTCTCCACTGCCCTCTGGGGCAGAGCATTCCACACAGCCACCACTCTCTGGGTGAAGAAGTTTCTCCTCATCTCTGTCCTAAATGGTCTACCCCGTATTTTAATCTGTGTCCTCTGGTTCGGCACTCACCCATCAACGGAAACATGTTTCCTGCTGCCAGAGTGTCCAATCCTTTAATAATCTTATATGTCTCAATCAGATCCCCTCTCAGTCTTCTAAACTCAAGGGTATACAAGCCCAGTCGCTTCAGTCTTTCAGTGTAAGGTAATCCCTCCATTCCAGGAATTGACCTCGTGAACCTACGCTGCACTCCCTCAATAGCCAGAATGTCTTTCCTCAAATTTGGAGACCAGAACTGCACACAGTACTCCAGATTTTGTCTCACCAGGGCCCTGTACAGCTGCAGAAGCACCTCTTTGCTTCTATACTCAATCCCTCTTGTTATGAAAGCTATTAACCTTCTTCACTACCTGCTGTACCTGTATGCTTGCCTTCATTGACTGGTGTACAAGAACACCCAGATCTCTTTGTACTGCCTCTTTACCTAAATTAATTCCATTGAGGTAGTAATCTGCTTCCTGTTCTTGCCACCAAAGTGGATAACCATACATTTATCCTTATTAAACTGCACCTGCCATGCATCTGCCCACTCACCTAATTTGTCCAGGTCAAACTGTAATCTCCTAACATCCTCATCACATTTCACCCTGCCACCCAGCTTTGTATCTTCAGCAAATTTGCTAATGTTATTGCTAATAAAATCTTCTTTCTCATTAACATATATTGTAAAATCCTCTTTTCACCCCCTTGATTGCCCTCTTAAAACAAAAACTCTTACTGCTTTTATAGCCTTCTCAGAATTCACTTGATCTAAGCAACCTATACCTGACACATGCTTCCTTCTTTTTCTTGTCCAAAACCTCCATTTCTCTTGTCATCCAGCACTCAACACGTCTACCAGCCTTGCCTTTCACTCTAACAGAAAAATGCTATCTCTGGGTTGTTGTTATCTAATTTTTGAAGGTTTCCCATTTTCAGCCATCCCTTTACCTGCGATCATCTGCACCCAATTAACTTCTAATAATTCCTGCCTAATATTATCAAAATTGGCTTTCCTCCAATTTAGATCTTTAACTTTTAGATACAGTCTATCGTTTTGCATTACTATTTTAAAACTAACACAATTATGTTCACTGACCCCAAAGTACTCGCCCTCTGACACCTCAGTCACCTGCCCTGCCTTATTTCCCAAGAACATCTTCTCTAGTAGGTACAACGACACAATGAATCAGAAAGTTTTCTTGCACACAGATTAGAAATTCACCTCCATCTAAATCATTTAAACTTTGGCATTCCCAGTCTATGTTTGGAAAATGTTTGTATCCCCCAGTATAACCACCATATTATCCTTACAGAAAACGCAGATCTCCCTACAAATTTGTTTCTCAATTTCCCACTGATTACTGGGGGTCTATAGTACAAGCCCAATAAGATGATCATCCCTTTCTTATTTCTCAGTTCCACTCAAACAACTTGTCTGGACAAATTCGCAGGAATATCGTCCCTAAGAACAGCCATAATGTTATCCCTTATCAAAACATAGAACAGAGAACGTTACAGCGCAGTTCTCTTTGGCCCTCGATGTCGCCCCGACCTGTGGAACCAATCTGAACCCACCTAACCAACACTATTCCATTCTCGTCCATATGCCTATCTAATGACCATTTAAATGCTCTTAAAATTGGCGAGTCTACTGCTGTTGCAGGCAGGGCATTCCACGCCCTGAGTAAAGAAACTACCTCTAACATCTGTCCTATATGAATCACCCCAAAACTAAAAGATATGTCACATCGTGCTAGCTATAGCCATCTGAAGCAAAAGGCTCTCACTGTCCAAACTATCTAAACCACTGATGAATTTATTGTCTTATGCTACATGTCTCAACTGATGTCTTAATTGATTATCTTACATGTCGGAATTAAGTCACCCTACAGCCTTCTTCTTTCTGATGAAAACAGCGTCAAGTGCCTTAGCCTTTCCTCATAAAACCTTCCCTCCATGCCAGGCAGCATCCTAGTAAATCTCCTCTGAATCGCTTCCAAGGCTTCCACATCCTTCCTATAATGCGATAACCAGAACTTATGCAATACTCCAAAAGTGGTCACACCAGAGTTTTGTACAGCTGCAGCATGAGATCATAGTTCTGAAAATCAATTCCTCTACCACTAAAAGCTAATACACCGTATGCCTGCTTAACAACCTTATCAATGCGAGTGGCAATGTTTAGGTATCTTTGTACATGAACATCAATATCTCTCTGCTCATCTCCACTGCCAAGAACCTTGGCATTAGCCTTGTACTCTGTATTTCTGTTACTCCTTCCAAAGTGAAACATCTCACACTTTTCCACATTAAACTCCATTTGCCACCTCTCAGCCCACCTCTGCAGCTTATCTATGTCTCTTGGTAACCTGCAACATCCTTTGTCACTGTCCACAACCTTACCGACTTTAGTGTCATCCGCAAATTTACAAACCCATCCTTCAATGCTGTCATGCGGGTCATTTATAAAAATGACAAACAAGAATGAGCCCAGAACAGATCCTTGTGTTACCCCCCGGGAATTGAATTCCAGGAATAATATTTCTCATCAACCACCACTCTGTCGTTTTTCAGTAGCCAATTTCTGATCCAAACCGCTAAATCCCTGCAGTTGCCGTTCCCATCCTATGCATCCTAGATCTTGCTTCATCGATTTGTAATTGCCTTTCCCCCAGCTATAACGCTTGCCCTGCGGTATATACCTATCCTTTCCATCACTAAAGTAAATATAACCGAATTGTCGTCACTATCACCAAAGTGCTCGTCTACCTCCAAATCTAACACCTGTCCGGATTCATTCCCCAGTAACAAGTCCAATATGGCATTGCACATTGTTGACCTGTCTACATACTGGGCCAGAAAACCCTCCTACATGCGTTGAACAAAAACTGACCCATCAAAAGTACTTGAGCTATAGTATTCCCAGGCGTTATTGGAAAGTTAAAGTAAACCATAACAATTACTCTGTCACTCTCTTTCCTATAGAGGATCACCTTTTCTTTCTGCTCCTCTACATCTCTGGAACCATTTGGAAGCCCACAGAAAAACTCGCAATAGGGTAAATGCTTCTTTCCTGTTTCTAATCTCAGCCCATACTACCTCAGTGGACGAGTCCTCAAAGGTCCTTTCTGCAACTGTAATACTCTCCTTGACTCACCGTGTCACACCACCCACTCTCTTACTATTTTCTCTGTTCTTACTAAAACATCCAAATCCTGGAATCTGTAACAACCATTCCTGTCGCTACTCTATTCATGTCTCCAAAATGGCCACAACATCGAAATTCCAGGTACCGATCTGTTCTTTAAGTTCACACACCTTATTCTGGACGCTCCTGACGTTGACGTAGACAGATTAAAACTAACTTCTTGCTTGCCAGTGCTTTTTAGCAATCTTAGTTCTGACTTCACTACTATCAATCTCCCTTATACTCGAACAACAATTTCGGTTCCCAAACGCCTGCTGCATTAGTTTCAACCTACAGGATGAGCCGTAGCAAATTCCCTCCCAAGGTCTTGGTATCTCTCTGGTTCAGGTGAAGACCATCCTGTTTGTAGAGGTCTAACCTACCCCAGAAAGAGCCCCAATTCTCCAGGAATCCAAAACCCCTCCTTCACACACCATCCCAGTAGCCACACGTTCAACTCCTTTCTATCCTTATGTCTGTCCTTGCTCGCATGTGGCATGTTCTAGCTCTAAGCTTCCACTTTAGCTCCCTGAATTTCTGCCTTAAATCCCTATCTGTCTTTCTACCTATGTTGTTGGTGCCTACGTGGAACACGTCTTGGAGCTGCTCCCCCTCCCCCTCAAGGATCGTGAAAACATGATCAGACACATCACGGACCCTGGCACCTGGTGGGCAACACACCAACTGTGAGTCTCTCTCGTTCCCACTGGACCTCCTATCTGTCTCCCTAGCTATGGAGTTCCCAATGACTAATGCTCTGCTCCTCTTTCCTCTACCCTTCTGAGCAACAGTAACAGACACTCTGTCAGAGCCCTATTGCTTACCCCTGGTAAGTCGTCCCCCCAACAGTATCCAAAATGGTATGCTTGTTGTGGGCAACAGCAAAGAGTATCCCTGCACTGCCTACAAGTTCTCTTTCCATCCCTGACTGTAACCCATCTACCTTCTTTTTTTTCCTGAGGTGCGACTACCTCCCTGTAACTCCTCTCAATAACCCCTACACCTCCACTTTCCTCATTCCTGATGAAGGGCTTGTGCCCGAAACGTCGAATCTCCTGTTCCTTGCATGCCGCCTGACCTGCTGCGTTTTCCAGCAACACATTTTCACCTCCCAAATAATCCAAAGTTCATCCAGCTACAGCTCCAGCTCCCTAACGTGTTTTGCGAGCAGCTGGAATTAGGTGCATTTTCCACAGAGGAAGTCAGTAGTGATAGTAGTGGTGACTCCTACCTCTCACATTCTGCAGGAAGAACAGTCAACTGTCCTAAGCTCCATTCACACTATTCTAAACTCTAAATTCTAAAGAGAATACTGAAAAACTGAAAAAAGAAAACAATCGATAAAGAAAAATAAATAAAAAATGCCACTGCTTCTCCTCTCTAGTTCCCTTTCTACCGTTCCCTTAGTGTTTGTACCCTGGAACATTAAGCTGCCAGTCCTGTCCATGCCTGAGTCAGATCTCTCTTAATGCTGTGATATCCCAGTTTCATGTTCCTAACAATGCCCTGAGTTAATCTGTCTTCCCTATTAGGCATCTTGCATTGAAATAAATGCTGTTTAATTTATCAGTTCTACCTCGTTCTCTGCTATGTTCCTGCCTACCCTGACTGTTTGACTTGCTCCTTTTCCCAACTGTATCAGTCTCAGACATTAAAAAAAATCACACAACACCAGGTTATATTCCGACAGGTTTATTTGGACGCACTAGCTTTATAAGCACTGCTCTTTCATCAGGTGATTGTGGAGTATAAGATTGTAAGACTCAACATTTATAGCAAAGGTTGATAGTGTGATGTAGCTGAAATTATATATTGAAATAGACGTGGTTTGTTTATTAAGTCTCCCGTCTTTTAGAATTAACATGTTAGTTTCAGTTCTTGCATATGTAAATCACAAAAATGTTTAAAAGTTACATTCTCAAGTGAACTTTGGTATTGTATAATAGACCCACGATTAATCAGAGGGAAATTGAGTAACAAACTTGTAAGAGATCTCAGCTGAATGTAAGAATAATAGGGTGATTATGGCAGGGGATTTTAACTTCCTAAACTAGACTGGGACTGCCATAGTGTTAAGGGTTCAGATGGAGACAAATCTGTTAAATGTGCCCATGATAATTTTCCAATCCATATGTGGATGTACCTACGAGAGAAGGTGCAAAACTTGACCTACTCTTGGGAAGGCAAGTGACTGAGGTGTCAGTGGAGGAGACTTTGGGGCCAGCGACCATAATTCTATTAGATTTAAAATAGTGATGGAAAAGGATAGACCAGATATAAAAGTTGAAGTTCTAAAGTGGAGAAAGGCCAATTTTGACGATATTAGGCAAGACCTTTTGAAAACTGATTGGGGGCAGAGGTTGGCAGGAAAAGGGACGGTTTGAAAGGGATCAGCAAAGATTTATAAGGATGTTGCCAGGGTTGGAGGATTTGAGCTATAGGAAGAGGCTGAACAGACTGGAGCAGTTTTGCCTGGAGCGTTGGAGGCTGAGGGGTAACCTTATAGAGATAGATGTGCAGATTCACAGCTGTGTTAGACCGCAGTGTAAGTTACTTCCATGTTTAATTCACTGGCCATGTGGTCTCTGCCTTTTCTGGAGGCTTAAGTCAGAAACATGATCAGAGAGTGGCTGCAGGGTTGTAGTGCACCAAAGTTTCCTTCTGTGACCTCCCTTTAACTGCATGTGTGGGAAACTAGCAGCTAAGTTTCCTTTTAGGGTTGGGACTTGTGAATCTAGGGAAGTCAAAGGTTTGGAGATGAGAGTTATGGAGATGGTTGGATCATAATTAGGGAGATAAGAAAGTGGAAGATTAGAGTTGGAAAATGGGAAACTGAGGGGGATGTGGCATGGAAGTTTCAGAATAGGAGGTGGGTTCATGTGTCTTTGGGAACTGAAGATGAGGAGAGAATTGTCTTGCATATGAGTGATAAGCTGTAAGCGGTGAGTAGAAAAAGGTGAGGCAACTAGAAGTGGTGATAATGTAAGAGGTGGCTGAGAAATTAGACTGGGGACTTGCTATCCAACGCCACATTGGCCAAGGAGATTTTCCCTTCATTTAACTAGAACTTTAACAATGTTGCATTGAAATAAATTTCCTAAATGGAACATCAGTAAGATACAACCATATGTAAACCATACATCATCAATTAGTCATTAAATATTGCAGGATGTTTGAATACTCTGTGAATTTATGGAATTGGAACGGAGTCTCCAGTCCACAATAGTCTTTATCCTATTCAGCCATCTTGCTCTGATGTTGTCCCTTTCAATCCACTTTCACTCAGCTAACAAATCCAACATTGAATCGTTTTTGCCATGTTTGGTGGCTCACTGGTTAGTCCAGCTGCCTCAATGCCAGGAAACAGGGTTCAATTCCAGCCTCAGGGAACTGTCTATGTGGAGTTTGCACATTCTCCCCATGTCAGCGTGGGTTTCCTTCGGGTGCTCTTCTTTCCTCCCACAGTCCAATGATGTGCAGCTTAGGTAGATTGGCAATGCTAATTAGTCCATAGTATCCAGGGATGTGTAGGTTAGATGGATTAGCTATCGGAAATGCAGGAAAATAGTTTGTGTGTGTGTGATGGGGTGCGGGATGAGTCTGTTAGGATGCTCTTTGGAGAGTTGGTGTGGACTTTTTGGGCTGAATGGCCTCTTGCCACCCTGGAGAGATTCTATAAAAGTAAATCACTAACTCGAATAGTGATCAAAAGCATCTCAATCGAGCATGTAAAATACATTTTCTTCTACTCTTTTCAGGAGATTCCAACTCCAGTTGGGTCTGTTTTTGAAACTTAAATCACAATCCCTCATCCCCTTACACCATTGCTTGTCTGCCATGTCAATCAGCAGGGACTTATACCTTCCCAGACCAGGGGCAAAGCAGAAGATTCTTCACAACGTGATTGGATGTTGTAGTTGTATATCAAACAGGCCTCCCACTTTGTCAACTTGAGAACTCAGATCCAATGCATTCAAACAAAATTTTTAAACCTGTTATGCTTTAATTCTCCAAAGAGTATTACTTGGACTACAGCTGTTCACAATATAGATCATTAATTTGGAGGTGGTGGCCAAGTATAACTTTTCTAAAGTAGCAGATGTTGCAAATCTGAACGGGAATGTGTATGGTGAGGACGATGTAAGCTTCAGGGGGATTTGTAAATACTTATTGTGTGTGCAAGAACATGGCATGTGTAATAAAATGTGGAACATTGCCAGCCTATCCGTTTTGGTAGAAAGAACACGTGCACAGAGTATTTCCTAAGTGGAAGCTGGTTTAAAATTACCGAGGTATTCTTTTCAATAAGTCACTGAAAGTAAACATGCAGGTCCCGCAAACGATTTTGCATCGAATGGGTGTGGTGGCCATGTCTGTGAGAATGCTTTCAATCCAAGCTCAGACTACAATTAGCTTGCAGGCTTGTCCTCACAAGCAAATAAAACTTGTTTATTCTGTTCTTTTCATTTTACACAACTTATCCCAAAATCTACGAGTCATTTTCAGCTCATTATTCAAGACAGATAAAAGAATGATTTAAAAAATAATGAAAAATCAGCAAGGGTAAAAATTAGACATAAATAAGAGATAGAATAGATTCAGGTATATTGTTTTTTCTCGTTAGAGTTTCTCTGGTTAGAACTAGGGAAACGTTTAAAAATACAGGGATATGCCAATTAGAATTGAGCTAAGGAGCTCCGCGGAAGCTTAGTCTTTGAACATGTTTAGGGATTGTCAGACATTTGCTTACCAATACCATAAAGGGCTATGGGGACAGTGTGGGCAAAAGACATTGAAGTATTTTAATGGACGTGATTGAATAAAATGATGGTCCTGGCTTGACAGGCTGAATGGCCTACTCCTGTTCCTATATTCCTACCCTGGTATTTTTTTCAGTTGTGTCCTCGAGATCAATCTTTAATTCTCGGAAACTTGTTTATTCCAGTGAGGTCCCAGTATCTGGGAGTCTCTATCTCACATGTTCCTAACGATAATATTCTCCTCTCTTCTAATGAAAACAGCTCCAATTACTTTGTTGCCTGTGGACAGTTAAATTCAGGCTTACAATTTGTAAGAGTTGCCTATGTGTGACAGATAATGATTTAATGCTTTGATCCACTTCAGTGTAATGTTGCTTAATGTCTATGTGTTTCTGAATGTAGCCAGTAGATTTTATTTCCATTAATTTATGCCATTATTCTTTTCACAAGCTCTCTGATCAAATACACAGTTCAGATCCCTCACACCTTGCCTCTTAACCTTGACTGACTGCTGCAGGCCTCAGTCACATACACTGTGAGGGAATGTGAAAGGTTTAGAATGAGCAGATATATTAAAATGCATCCAAGACTGCGTGTTAAGTTAGCACATGGAATGCCCCGAGAAAGAGCACAGTCTTACATTTAATTTTGGGTGACCAATCTGGCCAAGTGGTAGAATTATCAGTGGGAGAGGGCCTTGTAGATAACAATCATAACTCCATTACAGTAAACATTGTTATGGAAAAGGACAAGGATGGGTGCGAAGTCAATGTTCAAAAATGGTGGCAGACTGATTTTAATAAGATCAAATGCTGTTTGGCCACACTGGACTGGGGGCAGGTCAATCAGTCTCAGAACAACGGTATGTATTCAGGAAGGAAACATGGAGAGGACAGGCTAACATGTTCCAATGAAGAAAAGTGGTTAGACCACGAAATCCAGTGACCCCTGGATATCGAGGGATGTACTGTATTGGATCAAGGAAAAAAGGGAGGTTTATGCCAGGTACCAAGGGCTGAAAACAGCAGAAGCCCGAAAGGAACATAGAATGTGCAAGAGAGAACTTCAAAATGAGATTTAGATGACTAAAAACGCATTAAAGGATACTGGCAAGGAAAATAAAGGAAAATCCAAAGTTTTATTTTTCCAGGTGCATGAAGGTGGAAAGGATAATGAGGGGGAGAAAATAGGGACCACTAAGGACCACAGCAGTAAGTTGTGTGTGGAGGGTGTAGGTAGAGATCAAAATTACTGTCTTGTGTCTGGGCTTATGAACGAGAGGGACAATATATCGCAATCAAAGAGAAATCTGTGACATGATTATATACATTTGCATAGACAGGATGATTTGAGTGGTCTGACGGGCATCACAGTCGTTTAATTAGCCAGAACGGGGATGAATTGCAAAAACTTTCAATTCCTCTTTGACCACAGGAGAGGTGCTCGAGGCCTGTAGAGAAGCCCATTATTCAAGAAGGGAGCAAGAAATATAATTGTATAAAATACAGGCCAGTCAACATTACCTCGGTGTTGTGAAACTATTACACGCAATTCTGACGGACAGAACTAATCTGCATTCGGAGAACAGGGTTGAATCAAGAACAGTCAGCATGGTTTTGACAACAAGACATCATGTCTGACCAACGTTGTTGATTTTTTTGTGAAAATGAGGGCGTAGATTTTTTATGTATTGACTAGGGCTTTAGCAATGCTTTAGATAAAGTCCCAAATGGGATACTAATAACCTGTAGGATCCAAGAAAAATTGTCAAACTCGATCCACAATTTTCCGAATTGCTGAAAGCAGAGGGTGATGGTTGGAGGGTCTTTTTCCGATTGGAAGTATATGTTGAGTGGGGTTACACAGGAATCAGTGTTATGCTATTTGTAATTTATATAAACAATTTAAACTTGAATTAGAGGAGAATTGATCAGTAAGTTCGCTGATGATATAAAAATTGATGAGGTGTTAAATGGTGAGGAAGATAACCTTAGATACAGGAGGATAAAGACAAGGCTGGTCAAATAATGTGAGCAGTAGCAAATGGAATTCAATCTGGATTAATGTGAACCAATTCCCTTTTGTAAGATAAACAAGGCAAGGGAATAAATGATGAACAGTAGAACCTTGGGAGGCACTGAGGATCAGAACGACATTAGTGTGCATATCCACTAGTCCTGTAAGATATTGGGACAGGTTGATAAAGTGGTTAAGGTGGCATCTGGGATACTTGCGTTTATTAGCCGATGCAAGGAGTTTAAGAGAAGGGCAATGATGCTAAAATTGTTTTTTGACTGCTTATCCCACAGCTGGGGTAATATGTGCACTTCTGGACTCTACATTATAGGAGAGATGTCATGGCATTGGAAAGGGTGCAGATTTACCATGATGTTGCCTGGGCTGCAGGATATCAGTTGTAAGAGATATTAGAAAGACGGGTAGTCTTCTTTAGAGCAGAGGAGATTGAGGGGTGACATAACTGAGATGTGTAAAATTATGAGAGACATACACAGAGTAGACAAGAAGAAACGTTTCCCCTTGATGGAGGAATCAACGGCGATGGGGACACAATTTTAAAAAAAAGAGCAGAAGGTTTTGAGAATGAGTTAATGAATGAATAAATTAGAACATAGAACATAGAATATAGAAAAATACAGCGCAGTACAGGCCCTTCGGCCCTCGTTGTTGCGCCGACCGAAGCCTACCTAATCTACACTAGCCCAATAACCTCCATATGCTTGTCCAATGCCCGCTTAAATGACCATAAAGAGGGAGAGTCCACCACTGCTACTGGCAGGGCATTCCATGAACTCACAACCCGCTGAGTAAAAAATCTACCCCTAACATCTGTCCTATACCTACCACCGCTTAATTTAAAGCTGTGTCCCCGAGTAACAGCTGACTCCATTAGCGGAAAAAGGTTCTCACTGTCAACCCTATCTAAACCCCTAATCATCTTGCACACCTCTATCAAATCTCCCCTAAACCTTCTTTTCTCCAATGAGAACAGCCCCAAGAGACTCAGCCTTTCGTCATACGATCTTCCTATCATGCCAGACAACATTCTGGAAAACCTCCTCTGCACTCGTTCCAATGCCTCCACATCCTTCCTATAGTATGTCGACCAAAACTGCACACAATACTCCAGATGAGGCCGCACCAGAGTCTTATACAACTGCAACATGACCTCAGGACTCCAGAACTCAATTCCTCTACCAATAAAGCCCAGTACACCATATGCCTTCTTCACAGCACTATTTACCTGGGTGGCAACTTGCAGAGATTTGTGTACATGGACACCAAGATCCCTCTGCTCGTCCACACTATCAAGTAGTCTACCATTAGCCCAGTAATCCATCTTCTTGTTACTCCTACCAAAGTGAATGACTTCACACTTAGCTGCATTGAACTCCATTTGCCACCTTTCTGCCCAGCTCTGCAACTTATCTATATCCCGCTGTAACCTGCCACATCCTTCTTCGCTGTCCACAACTCCACCGACTTTCGTGTCATCCGCAAACTTGCTCACCCAGCATTCAAGCCCGTCCTCCAGATCATTTATAAAAATGACAAACAGCAATGGTCCCAAAACAGATCCTTGTGGAACACCGCTAGTAACTGCACTCCAAGATGAACCTATACCATCAACTACTACCCTCTGTCTCCTTCCAGCCAGCCAATTCCTAATCCAAACCTCTAATGCACCCTCAATGCCATACCTCCGTAGTTTTTGCATTAGCCTGCCATGGGGTAACTTATCGAAAGCCTTGCTAAAATCCATATACACCAGTTTTACCCTCGTCCACTTCCTTGGTCACCTTCTCAAAGAACTCAATAAGGTTTGTGAGGCATGACCTGCCCTTCACAAAGCCATGCTGACTATTCTTGATGACATTATTCTTATCCAGACGTTCATAAATCCTATCCCTTACAATTTTCTCTAAGACTTTGCCCACAACAGAAGTGAGACTCACTGGCATATAGTTACTAAGGCTATCTCTACTCCCCTTCTTGAACAAGGGGACCACATTCGCTATCCTCCAGTCTTCTGGCACTATTCCCATAGACAACGACGACATAAAAATCAAGGCCAATGGCTCCGCTATCTCCTCCCTAGCTTCCCAGAGGATCCTAGGATAAATGCCATCAGGCCCAGTAGACTTATCTATTTTCATCCTTTCCAGTATTCCCCAGACCTCTTCCCTACGTACCTCAAGGCCATCCATTCTAATCACTTGTGACTCAATATTCACATCAGCAACAGTCTCCTGTTCCTGAGTGAATACTGACAAAAATAATTAGCTTTATTATCACATGTATTCAAATCAGTGAAAAATTATAAGTCGCCACTTGCAACACCATCCTATGTACAATCCTTAGTTGCAGATAGAGAAATGAAGAAAAAACGTTCCGTCACGGCTAAACACAGTGTAATCGTAGATCAGAAAAAAACAGAAGCCAAGTTAAAAAGACAAACATCACAATCTCTCCCTAAAGGAGATGTGAGAAAAAGCTTTTTCATTCTGACGGTGATGGATATCTGGAATTCACTGTCTGTAAAGGTGGGAGAGGCAAAAACCTTCATAATATTTAAGAAATATTTAGATGTGCACTTCTGATGCCAGGGAAAGCAAGGCGATGAGCCAAGTGCTGGGAATGATATTAAACTGAGGTAGGTGGGTGTTTTTTTTAACTGGCATGAATGTGATGGCCCAAAGGATCTTTTTTTAATGCTGTAGATCTCTCACATACTTTAGTTCTGATGGCTGCAGTGCGCTAGTACCCCATAATGAACTGCTGGCAATTGCATATGGGGACAAACAGCAGCTGGCATTGTGAGGTTGGATGTGGATGTGGTAAAGAGAAATAAGGCACAGTCAAGAGGCGAGAGGTTGTAGACCTGGGGCAATGGAAATGTGGGAGGGTGAGAAATGAGAATTGGAAGGTGGTTGCAGAGAGATGAAGCTGTGAAATATTTGCAGTGAGAATGTGAGCTGTGAGACTGAGAGGTGAGAGATAAGAATATGAGTTGTAACTGTTGGGTGATATGGGGATAGAAGAGTGTGCTGCCTGCTTTGAGAGGTGTAAAGTGAGAATAGACTTTTGAAGATGGTGGAAGGAGTGGAGGAGTTAGAAATATTATTTATCTGGAATTACAGAAATATTCGAAGGAAGAGAGAAATTGAGTAGAGGGTGAGATGAAGAGACTGAGTTAGTATCAGTAAGGGAGAGAAACATGCATGTGAAAGATATACTGAGATAAAAAGGAAGTGAAATAGTGGAAGATGGACACTGTCTGGGGGTTAATGTCCGTTGTTATTTATAAACTGCCCGAGCAATATAACCACCTGGTATTGTCTCAATGCCATTCTCTCTGAAATTGAGGGACAGTTTCATTATGACACTGAAGACACTTTCAGTATGATATGATTGTGGTCAGTATCAATATTGTGACCTGTTACATTGCAAACTGCTTTACACTCAGAAGACTGTGACTAAACATGGGTTAGCCACCACCGACCAAATCTCTCAATTTAGCTGCCAGTCTTTAAGGTGTCGTAGGTCAGTCACGCTGACTCATGTAGTGATCTATTATCCCTTGTTCAGGCTCTGTCACACTGCAGCTACTGTCTAACCCAGAAGGAGCACAAAGAAGAGCAACCTGAGAGATTCCATCCAAACACAGGGAGATCGAGAAATGTCTACTGTTACCATGGAAGAGATAATAGTCACAGAACCAGGCTCCCAATGTCAACTCCCTCTTCATTGACTTTCATCACCATCAATATCTACTCACCACATTGACTTCTCCTCCTTCTACCTCAAACCCCTCATTGACCCTCTTACTCAAATTCTTCTGTTAAATATAAGAACATATGAAATAGGAGGGCCATCTGTCCCCTCAGGTCTTCTCCGCCCTTCAGGAAGATAATGGCTCATCTTTCTGCGGACTCAGCTCCACTTAACCACTTACTCACCATAACCCTTAATTCCATTACTGTTCAAAAATCTACCTATCTTTGCCTTAAAAGCAGTCAACGAGGTAACGCCAACTGCCTCACAAGGCAGAGAATTTTACAGATTCACAAACCCTTTGGGTGAAGCAGTTCTTCCTCCACTCAGCCCTAAAGCTATTCCCCTTTATTTTGAGACTATTCTCCTCGTTCTACTTTCACCCACCAGTGGAAACAACACCCCTGCTTCTATCTTATCTGTTACCTTCATAATTTTCTATGTTTCTATAAGATCACCCCTCATTCTTTGAAATGAGAATGAGTATAACCCAGTGTCCTCAATCTTTAATCCTAAAACAAACTTTTCAACTCAGGAATCAAGCTAGTGATCCTACTCTGCAGCCCCTCCAGTACCAGTACATTCTTTCTCAAGTAAGGAGACTGCTCCTCATATTAGAAGTTGTGTAGTGCCATATCTTAATACAAATATTGGTTTATATCTATGACATATCGAAACATTTTCCCAAAAAATGATAACTGTGTCACATAATCTTTCATTTAATTCAAAAGAGTTTTAGATCTATGTTATAGGACCCCACTGAAAGTGAAAAGAGTGGGATTGGTGATGCGACCAATAAATGATATTTGGATGTTTGAGTTTGAGTTTGGAAAAGTAAATTGGACCAGGGAGTTGGGAAACAAGTGGAACAGTCACAGTACCCAGGTCCTGTGGATACGTGAATGCATTGCAGACAGGGCAATGTGTTTTGACTTGAGCAGTGACAGGACAGGGAGGAGGAGCAGGAGTAAATACATGTGGCAGTTCAACTGGAATTAAATTCGAGTAAATGTTTTACCAGCAGAAACGGTGATCAAAGTTACATTGACAAAAATACTTGAGGGAGGGAGAGACGAGTTAAAGGCAATTTACTTAACAGAGTTGATTGCGATTAACCAGCTCAGAAACTGGCTCAGATACTTCTGCTGTTTTTTATGCTGTTATTGCCCTGGTACACCTTGACAAATCCTTCTCTTCTCTTTCATTTATCAAACCAGCTTCCCTTTGAAGGTTAATATGTTTCAGGATCCATTGAACCATATTTTTGTTTGAAGTCGTCCACTAACTGCACTCAGTAGCTTGAGGATGAAAAAGGATTTTTGTTTATGCAGTGAGGAATGCTTTTGCAAACAGTCACCAACCAAGAAGAGAACGGAAAGTTTTTAATTCAAAGTGACAGGTTTTATCAATAGAACAGATCGAACTGCAATTAGTAAGGCCACAAATAAATAACTAATTTCTATTGAATCCGCAAGGCTGCGGTTGCCCAGGCAGAGCTCAGCATGCTGTCACAGCTGCTTTTGAAGTGCTCTGTGCAAGTTAGCTGTCTCACAGTGTGAAGGTATATCTTTACAAGGACCTTGTCAAAATCAAATGCAGAAAGTGTACAGTTCAATGGAAACATTTGTGGTTTCCAAAGCAAGTTGCATCATATATTTATGACACAAATTGTGCCCCAGCTATTTGCAAGTAATTTTCAAGTAACCACAGAAACGTGGTCAGGTTCGCCGATGATTCATAGAGTTATAGAATCATGCAGCACAGAAAGAGATCCATCAGTCCAACTCATCCATACTGACCATCTTTCCCAAACTAACCAAGTCCCACATTCCTGCATTTGGCCCATACGTCTCTGAACCTTTACTATTCACATTCCTATCCTGTCTTTGAAATGTTCCAACTGTATCTGCATCTGGCAGTTCATTCCACATACGAGTTAACGCCTATATGAAAAGTTGATCCTCTGATTAATTTTAAATCGTTCTCCTCTCGCCTTAAAAATATGCCCTTCAGCTTTGAACTCACCCAACCTAGGGAAAAGAACTTGACAATCATCTTATCTAGAACTCTCCTGATTTTATAAATCTCTATATGCTTTATAAAACTGCCTATGTTACAATGGAAAAGGTCCTAGACTATCCAACCTATCCTTATAACTCAAACACTCCGGTTCTGACAACATCATGGTAAATCTTTTCTGAACCACTTCTAATTTAATAATATCCTTCTTATAGCAGGGCCAGAACTGTACACAGTACTCCAAAAGTGGCCTTAACAACATCCTGTGCAATCTCAACATGTTCCACTCCTATACTCAATGGTCTGAGCAATGAAGGCAAGTGTGCTAAACGTCTTCTTAACCACCCTGTCGACCTGTGGAGAATATTAATTGGGAACAAATCACAAAGACTCTACAATAGTCTGCAGACACCTTAACTCAGTGGGCAAGGTGGTGACACGTGGCATGTCAGATTGAGAAATGAGAGGTAATTTATTTTGGCGGAAATAATCGGAAAACAATTTATACTTTTAAATATTGAACAGTAAAAATGTTTATGCTTAGAGTGATTTTGATGACCTTGCATGGAAAGCACAGTAAGGTAAAAATGCTGATACAGCATGTAGTCATAAAAAGAAAACATGAAAATAAGTAAATGAGAAAGTGCCACTTGCTGCAACTTATGATGCCATGTTAAGTTGTGATCTGTAGCTAAGGAAGTACATACTTACCTTATAGGAAGTGCAAAAAGGATTTCATTAGACTGATTCCTGGGGTGAGAGATCTGACTTGGAATGAGAGGCTGATGAAAGTAGGATTAAGATATCTGTCATTTGGAAGCATAAAATGTGATTTCTTTTGTTAAATGGTTTTATGCCCACATCCATGATTTATTTTCAAGAAAGTTGAGTCAAGGAGAAAATAAAGCCAAGAACAGCACACTGCAGGTTCCACACGCCAGTATCAGTGACCACCTATCAAATTAATGGGTTGCTTCTGTCTGAGTGTTTAATAAAGAATTCATTGATCAACTCAATGTGTAATCTGATCTCCAAAATTTATAAATCCCCATACAGTTTGGGATTTCGACATTACCATCAACTGACCCCCCCTCCCACCCCCTCAGAACACGTCATGTGAATCTAACAGATTGTTTCTGGTATTGGTTGTGGGATGCTGTGTTTTTTAATAGAGGAAATCATATCCCAGCAAACAGTCAGTCAAACAGACTGCCCATAGTATTCACACGTAAAGTCTAAAAAGGTAGGAGCAGAAATAGACGATCGGGTCTGTTCTGCCTTTCAGTGTATCATGGCTGGTTCGATAATCCTCAACCCCATTTCCTGTATTTCACCATAACCCTTGATTTCCAAACACTTCTGAAGATGGATTTGTCATGATAAATAATCATGTCTGGACATGTACCAGAAGCAATTTTGTTTGGGCAAATCATTCCAAGCAAAGAAGTCTGTGTCACTGCAATGTGGGCTACTGACACTGTCTGGACATGCATCAGGAGCCATTTTAGCTGATTTGTATATGCAATCCTCACTTTCTCCCCTATAGAACGTAGTCACATTGAAACATGCAAATGTCATGGTCAGCTTTAAGATATTTCCTCAGAATTGCCCATGATCCATGTGGATAGATGTATTTCTTTCTCTTGGAGTGAGAGAGTCAATTTTAAATAATCCAGCATGGAGCTTTTCTGATGTAGTAGGAAACGTTAACTTATTTTAATGCTCTTACCTGGTAAATTACGAAAAGTCTGCATGCACACACAAAACTATGTTTCAATGCAAATACATAGCTGTAAATATAAATTATTTGTATTTATTTGTACAATTTATACATTTATACAGCTCGATCTCTATTGGGATGCAGGTCTGTTTATCAAGGTGAAGATGTAAAATTGTTGGAAGTGAAGTCTTATCTCAGCAACTGTGATGATTTTCCAACATCTGCAGTTTTTTTTTTCTCTAACTGTGATGTTTTCCTCAGCTGATCTGTTCTTTATGAACAGAATGAGTCTGCGGAGAGACTCTTGCACAGAACTGTTGGTGTAGACTTTGCCAGCCTGTTTGATGACAGCAGGTTTGTTGGCCCTGGTCGCCTTGTCGTCGTGTTTTACTTTCAGAGAGAATCTGTCAGCTTGTCACAATTTGGTATATTATAAATGAGAGAAAGAATGGTCCTTGTATCCTGAGACTTAGGAACAGATGCCAAATTTTGTACAAATTAAAGCATTGTGGTAATTTTACTTCACAGTTTGACGTGTTGTCTTTTCACCTTTTAAAGCTTTTTGAGAGTTGCATTGAAGGAACAGAAATGAATGCAATTAGGTTTAAATGTCACATGTACTCAAGTTACAAAAGAACATGAGTACAGTGAAATGTGTACAATGCCACCCCAGCACACAGTGGCATCTTAGGTCAAACATACCTAGGTACGTATCTTAGTTACAAAAAAGCGGAGAAAATAAAGACAAGATGTTACACTACATTACAGATATACATAGTACATGTATAGGAAAATGAGAAATAAAGCTAAAAAGATAGACATTACGGTCTGACTGGGCTCCACACATTCCCATGTAGAAGCCATCTTCACTCTGAGCCCTCTGGTCGCTGTACCCACTCTACTCTGGGCCCGTTGGCCATCGTACCCACTCCACTCAGGGCTCACTGGCCACTGTACCCACTCTACTCTGGGCCCACTGGCCACCTTACCCACTCCACTCAGGGCCCGCTGGCCGTCGTATCTACTCCGCTCTGGGTCTGCTGGCTGCCATACCCATTCCACTCTGGGCCCGCTGGCCAGTGTACCCATTCCACTCTGGAATTGTTAACCATCGTCTCTGCTCCGAGCTGCTGTCCATTCCCATTCAGGGCTTGCTGGCCACCTCTGCTCTGCTCCAGGCATGCTGGCTGCTGTTCCTGCTCCGGGTCGCTGACCACTCCAACTTCGGGATCTGTGGGCCACCGTCTCTGCTCAGCTCCAGCACACTGCTCACTCCTACTCCAGCCAATGGCCACCGTCTCCACTCAGCTTCAGGTCACTGGCCACCCCCATTGTGCTCTTCACTGTTGACCACCCCTTCTCCACTTCAGGCCACTGACCATGGTCCCCACCCAATTCCATGTCCCTGACAACAGTCCCCATCCTATTCTGCACAACTTATCAAGTCCCTACCCCACTCTGTGTCACTGACCACTGTCACTGCTTCATCTGAGGCTACTGACCACCATTCCCGCTCTGCTCCGGGCTTCTAGCCACTTTCCCTGCTGTGATCCAGCCCATTTACCATTGTCCCCAATCTATTTCTGGTTGCTCGCCACTATACCTGGTCCACTCTGGGTCACTGACAGAACCGGAAAAAGACAAAAGGGAAAAAAGCATGTGAGAAAAAAATTGAGTAAAAGTACAAAAGGAGCATCCTACACCACCGCCATCTTCGAGTCCTTTGAAGTGCAATATCAGACAGTGAAATATGTTGACATTTGTGGCAGCAAAAATTGTACAAAACTTCAGAGCAACTGCGCGTGTTTGGACACCGCATTATAGGAAGGATGTGGAAGCATTGGAATGGCTGCAGAGCAGATTTATCAAAATATTGCCTGGAATGGAGTGAAGGTCTTATGAGGAAAGGCTGAGGGATTCAAGGTTCTTTTAGCTAGCGAGAAGAAGATTAAGAGGTGATTTAACAGAAGCATACGAACGAACAGAGGTTGAGGTCGGGGGACAGTGAGGGCCTTTTTCCCCAGATGTTGATGGCTAGCATGAGGAGTCATGAATTTAAATTGAGGGTTAATAAATTTAAGAGAGATGTCAGAGGTAGGTTTTTCACTCAGAGAAGGGCGTACAAATCCCTGCCTGCAACAGTACTGGTCTCACCAACATAAGGGGCAGTTAAATTATCATTGGATAAGCATATGGATGATAATGGAATAGTGTAGGTTAGGTAGGATTTCGATTGGTTTTACAGGTTGGTGCAACATCGAGGGCTGAAGGCTCTGTACTGCACTGTAATGTTCTATCTTCTATCTTCTATGTTCCATAGCTGTCCTTCATGTCTGGGAGTGTCTTCTGTTGTTACCCAAAGACGTAATGGAGTGCGTGAATCCACAATTCCTGCTGACTGTTCTCGATGCCATGCTTAAAGTCAGTCTCTTGTTTTCACGAAGGTAAACTTTGGAAAAATTTTTTTTCAAAAACCATAATACTATTACAACAACACTGACATGACATATTACTCAATAAGATTTGATAGCATTATGCTGAGAAATTGTTCACCCCAGCTGGAGAGTATGGCATGGGAAAAGCACAGCCGGTCATTGGGAAGGGCTTTTGCCTGAAATATTGATTCTCCTGCTCCTCAGATGCTGCCTGATTTACTGTGCTTTTCCAGCACCACACACTTCGACTCTGATCTCCAGCATCTGCAGTCTTCACTTTCTCTCTCGTCACCCACCACCCTCCCCACACCCCACCCAGCTGTAGAGTCTGGAACAAGAAACTGTATGTTAGACAGAATAATGAGCAAAGCTTGAAATGTGTACATCAATATACCATCCTCATATTGAATAGAGCAAGCTGGTATTAAATAACGTATTGCTTCATTCACCATGAATGGTGCTGTGGGAAACTATGATAATGTTCACTATGAACGTTCAGCAGGTGTTTTATGAGGTAATTTATGGCAATAGATGAAAGAAGCTAAGGCTTGTTTCCACTGCATTTTAGAATCTTTTTCCCAGGGTTGAAATGTCTAATACTAGGGGTCATGCATTTTAGGTGGAGGGGGAAAGTTCAAAGGAGATGACGTTTCCACAGAGAGTGGTAGGACTCTGGAACATGCTGCCAGGGGTGGTGGAGAGGCAGGTATGATAGTGCATTAATGCACTTTTAGACATGCACATGGATATGCAAGGAAGGATATGGACCAAGGGCAAGCAGAAGGCATTAGTTTAATTTGGCATCATGTTTGAAATAACATCCAGTGCTGTACTGTTCTTTGTCCTGTGTACTGGGAGCGAAAGGTGACTTGATTGAAGTTTATAATGTCCTTAAAAATCTTGACAAGGTGGATGAAGAAAGCATGTTTTTTAGATCAGTTCAGAGCAGAGGGCCTCTGTTCTATAATAAAGGGTCTCTCTTTAAGAATAGAGATGAGGAAAATATTTTCACAAAAGGTATTGTGCAACTTTAACACACAGCTTCAGAAAGCTGTAGAAGTGGGATCATTCACTATTTTAAAAATAGAGATGGATAGATACTTGGTAAGTAGGGGGTGAAGGAGTAGTGGGTGCAGATGAGAACATAGGATTCGAATAGAACAACCATTATCTTCGCATATGGTGGCGCTGGCTCAATGTGCTG
This sequence comes from Hemiscyllium ocellatum, assembly GCF_020745735.1. Taxonomy (NCBI): domain Eukaryota; kingdom Metazoa; phylum Chordata; class Chondrichthyes; order Orectolobiformes; family Hemiscylliidae; genus Hemiscyllium; species Hemiscyllium ocellatum. The sequence continues at coordinate 75,669,521 of NC_083417.1, forward strand.
AATAGCCTACTTATAATTCATATGTCTTCATATTCTCAGTGAATAATGCAGCTGAGCACTCATTATCCAGGGAGGAATCTTTACGCTATGTGAAAGAATGTGTGTATGTGTGTGGGTAAGCATGCTCAAGTAGGTGCATGAGTGAGATGGCTATCGGTCTGTGAGAGGGTGTGTGCATGGGTGGGAGTGTGGGCAGTGCATGTGTGTGCATATGAGAGAGGGTCTCTGTGTGTGAGAGTATGTAGGAGTGTGTGTGTTGTGTGTGAGAGTGTGTATAGTGTAGAGTGTTTACTGACTAAAACCTTAGAGTCTTTACTGGGTAACAAGGATGATCTGATATTATTGTGTCTTGTGAATATGGCACTACCTCAGCATAGAATACACAGTCAGAAAACTATACCTGCTCAGAGAATTTGACACAGTGCGTCACTGGTATACTGCAGCAATACTTCCACTGTATGGGTCTTTCGGAAGGAACCTAGCAGTATTCAGGAGAGTGTCCATTGAGGTTTGGGATGGCCTTTCTTCTCTATTCACTTGCAGGGCATGGGTGCCACTGGCTGACTAACGTTATGGCCAGTCCTTAGTTGCTTTTGAGAAGGTGATAGTGAGATGCCTTCTTGAACTGCTGCAGTCAACAGATCAATGGACACTCCGCGACAATAAGCAGGCTGGACTCTTCACTCGCAGTTGGAGAAAGCTTTAGCAGTCTGGAACATTCGGCCTTGGACCTTCGGGTGACCATCCTCCAAGGCGGACTTCGGGAGAAGAAATAACGCCAGGTGGCCGAGCAGAAGCTGATAGCCAATTTCGGTACTCCTGGGGATGGCCTCAACTGGGGACTTGGGTTCATGTCACACTACAAGTGACCCACTACACTATACACTCTCTCACACACAAGACACACATTCCTACATACTCACACACACAGAGACCCTCTCTTATACACACGTTCTCTCTCATATGCACACGCATGCACTGCCCACACTCACACCCATGCATGCACCCTCTCACAGACCTATAGCCATCACACTCATACACCTACTTGAGCAAGATTACCCACACACATACACACACTCTTTCACATGCACTCTCACCCACATGCACACACTCACTCTGTCTCTCCTGAACGCACACACGTGAATTTTGGGGTGAATTTGTATTTGAAGAATCACATTTTATTTTGCTCATAATCTGCATAATTCCGTTAAGATTCTGTAAGTCCCACTTCAGAAACAGAACCAGTCTGACTCAACATGGGGACACAGATAGATTGCAACCTCACACTCTTCATGCATTGTCTGAGCTGAGGTGATAACTATTGTTAGGAAAACAAAAACTATCCTGAGAATGTAACTTAAATGGAGTCCTGGGATTTACATATTAAACAATCAAAACTAGCATGTCCATTCTAATAGATGAAAGACTTAATCTAAGTTTGTTTAAAATATCATTACACTATAAGCCTTTTGCTATACATTCTGTGTCTATCGGTCTGTGAGAGGGTGTGTGCATGGGTGGGAGTGTGGGCAGTGCATGTGTGTGCATATGAGAGAGGGTCTCTGTGTGTGAGAGTATGTAGGAGTGTGTGTGTTGTGTGTGAGAGAGTGTATAGTGTAGAGTGTTTACTGACTAAAACCTTAGAGTCTTTACTGGGTTACAAGGATGATCTGATATTATTGTGTCTTGTGAATATGGCACTACCTCAGCATAGAATACACAGTCAGAAAACTATACCTGCTCAGAGAATTTGACACAGTGCATCACTGGTATACTGCAGCAATACTTCCACTGTATGGGTCTTTCGGAAGGAACCTAGCAGTATTCAGGAGAGTGTCCATTGAGGTTTGGGATGGCCTTTCTTCTCTATTCACTTGCAGGGCATGGGTGCCACTGGCTGACTAACGTTATGGCCAGTCTTATACTCCACAACCACCTGATGAAGGAGCAATGTTGTGAAAGCCAGTGCTTCTGAATCAACCTGTTAGACTATAACCTGCTGTTTCTAACTCTTTCCACCCTAGTCCAACACCGGCACCTCCAAACCATGTTGCAGTGCAGGTACACCCTTACAATAGCAGAATCCTTAGGAGTAATGAAAGGCAGTATGATCTGGGAATGCAGATCCACAGACCACTGAAGTGGCAGTCCATGTAGATATGGTGGTATAAAAGGTCTATGACATGCTTGCCCTCATTAGAAGGGGAATTCAGTATAAAGATAGACAAGTTATGCTGCAGCTTTATGGAATTTTAGTGAGACCAAACTTGGCATATAGTTCTGGTCACCACACTACCGGAAGAATGTGGATGCTTTGGAGAGGGTACAGTAAAGATTTGCCAGGATGCTGGAGCTGAAAATGTGTTGCTGGAAAAGCGCAGCAACCAGGCAGCATCCAAGGAGCAGGAGAGTCGACGTTTCGGGCATGAGCCCTTCTTCAGGAGCTCTCCTTTACCAGGATGTTGCCTGGTATGTGGAATTTTAGCTATGAAGAAAGGTTGGATAGACTGGTTTTGTTTTCACTGGAGCATTGGAGTTGAGGAGCGACCTGATAAACGTTTATAAGATTTTGAACCGAACGGATAGATTGGAAAAGTGTGCTCTTGTGGCAGTCAGGCTGTGCAACATGCAGTCGGTTTGTGCCCAGAGTGGAGGGGTCAATTATATGGAGATATAGGTTCAATGTGCAAGGGGTATGTTTAAAAGAGATGTGAGTGGCACATTCTTCACACAAACATTGGTGAGTGCCTGGAACGCGATGCCAGAGGAGGTGGTGGAATTAGCCATAAAAGCAACATTCAAGAAGTGCCTGAAAGAACACGTGAATAGGAATGGAATAGAGGGATGTGGGCTTGTAAGTGAACACAGTTTGAATATGGAAGAGCAAAATGTGTCGGTGCAGGCTTACAACGTAAAAGGGCCTGTTTCAGTGCTGTATTGTTCTTCATATTTTGTTCTTAGGGAGGGAATTCTGGAATTTCAACCCAGCAACAGTGAAGGGCAATTGATTTATTTCTGAGTCAGGATGGTGAGTGACTTGGAGAGGAACCTGCAGGTGGCTGGGTTCCTCTGTATCTGGTGCCCTTGTCTTTCTGGATGGAAGTGGTTGTAACTTTGGAAGATGCTACCTAAAGGTCTTTGGCAAATTTCTATATATATCGTGTTGATAGTACACACTGCTGCGACTGAGCATTGGAGGTGGAAGGGATGGATATTTGTGGATGTGTTGTCAATAGAGCATGCTGCTTTGTCCTGGATGATGTCAAGTATCTTGGGGGTTGTTGGTGTTGCACCCATCCAGGCAAGTGGACATAATTCCTGAGTTGTGCCATGGAAGATGTTGGATAGGGAGTCAGGAGGTGAGTTACTTCCTACGATATTCCTATCCTTCTGTTGACACTGCATGACTATGGTGAGACCAGTTGAGTTTCAAATCAATGGTAACCCCCAGGATGTTGATGGAGGGGGAAGCATGCTTGGCCAATTTTCCACATTGTTGAGCAGATGCCAGTGTTGTAGCTGTCCTAGGAACGATTGGCCAAGACTGCCTTAATTTCTGGAGAACCGGCTACATGTTGCACAGTCTAATTATCACATGAGCACAGTCTTTTCCACCTATGGTGACTAGCAGAAGGAGGAAATACAGAATGAGAAGGAATAGTAGGGAGAGGAGGAGGTGAAAGAAAAGAGGAAGAGAAAACATACACAACACATTTTCAGCCAACCCGACCTTGAAGGACGGATTGTAAACCAATAAACACAATCCCAATGTCACATTCACAAATCTTCCATAGCTTTCCTGGGTTGTGTTGCTGACCATCACAGTATCATCTAGGTTATAATGCTAAACAGAAAAGCAACATAAGAATTGCAAACCAAACTTACAGAGCAGAGGAAGAAACATTCCATGCAAACGTTAAATATCACAGTGGTTCCTTTGGCATCTGACTTCCATGTCTTTTTTTGTCTGTTATAGTGTTAATCTGTAGTTATCTGGTCTCCCAGCTTTAGGAAGGTATCATCATGCTGGAGAGGGATCATGGAAGGTTCACCAGGGTGCTTCTGGGAATGGAAGGTTTGAGGTATAGGGAGCGGCTGGATAGGCTGAGACTTTTTTCACTGGAGCATAGGAGGGCGAGGAGTGATCTTATTTAAGTTTTTAAAATCATGAGGGGTACTGATGAGGTGAATAGCAGGTATCTTTTCCCAATGATGGGGTATTTCAAGACTAGTTGCATAATTTTAAGATGATAGGAGAAAGATTTAAACAGGACGAGAAGGGCAACATTTTTACACAGATAGTGGTTCGCATGTGGAATGGACTTCCAGAGGAAGTGATGATTGTGGTTACAATTAAAAGGTTTAAAATACAATATTATGTTCGTATGGACTGGTTGGACCGTGCTGTATGAGTCTATGACTCCCAGTACCTGCTGCATGAGCAATGGAAATTTGCTGACTTTCTGTGTCGGATGGCCGCTGCTGTTCTTGGAGAATGACTAAACAGCCATGAGACCACAAGTTAGGACTTGCTGCTTCACCTTATTTGCTGCAGTTGAGGCTGGTTGACAGAAAAAGCCACTGGAGTTGTGGCACTGTGGGGGATTACACACAGTAATACTGAGAAAGGTTCTTTGTGCTGTGCTGTCACTTCCTTCAAAAAGTACCTTAACAATCATAGTGATTACTTGGAGGGCTGTGACACCCAGCACACCACTTTGAGCAGTCATAACAAAAGTAGTCTAAGCTTTGGACGACTGCATTTAACTTTATATGATCCAGCAAGCTACTCAGATGTTCCAATCACTACAAAGTCTGAAAGAAATGAAACGAGATGGATCTGCAAGTATTCCTCAGTTAATGTCTTCAGCCCAACCACCTTCAGCTGCTTCATCAATGAGCTTCACTCCATCATAAGCTCAGAAGTGGGATGTTCACCAATGACTGCACAATGTTCAGCAACATTCACAACTCCTCAGATACTGAAGCAGCCCATGTTCAATGACAACAAGATCTGGATAATATCCAGGCTCGGGTTGACAAGTGGCAAGTAATATTCTTAACATGCATTTGCCAAGCAATTACCATCACCAATAAGAGACAATCTAACCACTACCCATTGACAATTAACAGTATTACCAATACTGTAACCTCTACTGTCAAAATCCTGGGAATTGCCATTGACCAGAATTTACCACATAAACATAGTGGCTCTAAGAGCATGTCGGGGTCTAAGAATGCCGGGCCAAAGAACCCACCTCTTAACTCCCAAAAGCCTGTCCATCACCTACAACACACAAGTCAGGAGTGTGATGGAGTAAACCCGTCTCCCCCCGCCCCGCACCTTGCCTGGGGGATAGCGGCAGCTCCATAAATACTCAAGAAGCTTGACACCATCCAGGATAAAGCAGCCCCTGCCTCATTAGCACATCATCCACAAGCATCCACTCCCTCCACCACTGACGGGCAGAAGCAACAGTGAGTATTATCTATACGATGCACTGCAGAAATTCACCAAAGATTCACAGATAGCATCTATCTAATCCATAATCACTTCCATTTGATTTGAATCATGTATTACCATGCCTATTCAATATAAAATACGGTGAAATGTATGTACAGTAACCATGCTTGGCACCATCCACATTAACGTCAACTAAAATTAAAACATAGAACACAGACCATTACAGTACAATATGTGCCCTTCGGTCCTCCATTTTGCACCTACCTGTGGAACCAATCTGAAGTCTATCTATCCCAAACTATTGTATTTTCATTCATATATTTATCCAATGACCATTTAAACGCCCTTAACCTTGACAAGTCTACTGTAGTTGCCAGCAATGCATTCCACAACCCTACTAATCATTGAGTAAAGAAATTACTTCTGAGATCTGTCCTATATCTATCACCCCTCAATTTAAATCTATGTCCCCTCATGCTAGCCATCACCTTCCGAGGAAAAAGGCTCTCACTGTCCATCCTATCTAACTCTCTGATTTTCTTATATGTCTCAATTAAGTCACCATTCAACCTTCTTCTCTTTCAGGAAAACAGCCACAAGTTTCTCAGCCTTTCTTTGTAAGACCTTCTATCCATACCAGACAACATCCTAGTAAATCTCCTCTGGACCCTTTGCAAAGCTCTCAGATGGTTCTTGTAATGCAGTGTCCAGAACTGTACACAATAGTCCAAGTGCGGCCATACCACTGTTTCGAACAGCTGCAGCATGACTTCATGGTTCTGAAACTCAATCCCTCGGTTCAATCCCTCGTCCTCCGTAACAACCCTATCAACCTGGATGGCAACTTTCAGGGACCTATGTACATGGGCACAGAGATCTCTATGCTCTTCTACACTAGCATGAATCTTACCAGTAGTCCAGTACTCTTTATTCCAGTTACTCCTTCCAAAGTAAATCACATCACACTTTTCCACATTAAACTCCATTGCTACCACTCAGTCCAGCTCTGCATGTCCCTCTGTAAACTGCAACATCCTTCAGAACTATCCACAATTCCGCCGACCATAGTATCATCAGCGAATTTACTCACCATACTTGTATGCCCTCAGCTAGGTCATCTGTAAAAGTGACAAACAGCACTGGCCCCAAAACAGATCCTTGCTGTCCACTGCTCATAACTGAGCACCAGGATGAACATATCCCATCAACCTCCACTCTCTGCCTTCGTTCAGCGAGCCAACACCTGCTAAAGAACTGCTAAATCAACCTCAATCCTATGCCTCAGAATTTTGTGCAATAGTCTACCATGGGGAACCTTACCAAATGCTTTACTAAAACCCATATCCTTCAAATCAACCACCTACCCTCATTCATCTGTTTGATCACCATCTCAAAGAACTCAATAAGGTTTGTGATGCACGACCTACCCTTCACAAAACTGTGCTGACTATCCCTAATCAACTTATTCCTCTCCAGATGGTTAAAAATTCTATCTCTTAAAACACTTTACCCACAACCGGTGTGACACTCACTGGTCTATAATTATCAGGGTTGACACTACTCCCTTTCTTGAACAAGGGACAACTTTTGCTATTCCCCAGTCTTCTGGCACTATTCCTGTAGAGAGTGATGACATAAAGATCAAAGCCAAAGACTCTGCCATCTCCTCCCAGGCTTCCAAGAGAATCCAAGGATAAATCACATCCAGCCCAGGGGACTTAGCAATTTTCTCGCTCTCCAGAATTGCTAACACCTCCTCCTTGTGAACCCCAGTCCCATCTAGTGTAGCAGCCTGTATCTCAGTATTCTCTTCCAAAATGTTGTCTTTCTCTACTGTGATGACTGAGGAAAAATATTCATTTAATATAAGGAAAGATAACCTAAAGAGAGTCCAATTTTCCTTCTTTGCTGCTAGTACAGCTCCAGGCTACACCAGCTAACACCACGCTTCCACCAGAGTCCCTCTCTAGGCCATGCCAACCACACCGTGCCACTGCCACAGTCTAGCTCTGGGCTTCACCATCCCATGCCATGATGGTTCCCCAGAGTCGCACTCCGTGCTTCACCTGTCCACACCATGCCGGCGCCAGGCACCTTCCCCACGCAGAAGCAAGAGTCCTGCTCCAGGCTTCACAGGCTCACAGACTTTGGAGATCACACTCCCTCTGACGATGGCACCACTGCACCGGAACCCATCGAAGCCTCCTTCCTGCAGAAGAATTGTCTTTATCAGCTACGTTTGAGCAAATGCAAAATAAAACTGAGAGAAAAAAAGAAAAAGCAAATGGAGAGGAACAAGCCCGGACACTAGAGCCGGGCACTGCCTATTCCACTGTCACTATTTACCATGGAAATCTAGAACAACAAGGGCAGCAAATACATGGGAACACTACTATATTCAATTTCCCCTGCAAGCCACTTGGAAATCCCAACTTGGAAATATAACGCCATTTCTTCACCATTGCCAGGTCAACATCCTGAATTCCTTCTCTCAGGGCATTGTGGGTCAACCCACAGCAGCGGGTCTGTAGCTGTTCACTATCACCCTCTCAAGGGCAACTAGGGACGGGCAATAAATGCTGGCTAGCCAGCTATGTTCCCATCCCACAAATGAATAAACAAAAGTGCCAGAAACTTTTACACCTCAGAAAGGGACTCCTACAGGAGATTAATTTAATGAAAGTATATCACAATAACAGACCATTCAACAGCATTCACAACCACGGTGATACTGAAGCAGTGTTCTTATCTAGCAAGTCATTCAGGCTTAGACTAAGAAGTTTAGATCAGAGTGGTGCTGGAAAAGCACAGCAGGTCAGGCAGCATCCGGGGAGCAGAAAAGTCGACGTTTCGGGGAGAAGCCCTTCATTTGCTCCTCGGATGCTGCCTGATCTGCTTTGTTTTTCCAGCACCATTCGGATCTAAATTCTGGCTTCCAGCATCTGCAGTACTCACTTTTGCCGTAGACTAAGACGTGATAAGTAACATTTATACCACATAATGACCATCTTCAAAGAAAATCCAACCTTCCATAGACGTGCAAAACATTTAGTCTTAGTTTATGCCCCATATCAACAAATGAGTTTCCTTTGATCAAAGAATGAGCTGGAGCAGTCGTATAAATACTTTGCCTTCAAAAGTAGTTCAGAGACTAGGACTTCTCCTGTCAGTAAACCATCTGCTGAATCCACAAAGACTGTCCACTGTCGACAAGGTAAAAGTCAGGAAGGTGATGGGAGAATGTTTGCTTGCCTGGATGAGTGTAGCTCCAACGAGAAGCTTAACACAACACAAAACAGCAATCTTAATCAGCATCCTATCCACCAATGTCACAATTCACTCCCACCACTGATGCATTTACACCTAGTATGTGCTTTATATTATACGTTGCACTGCAACAACTCACAAAACCTCCTTGAACAGAACGTATCCAATCAACAAGGTCTGCCAGATCGAAGGACAAGGACAGCAGAAATATTGGAACACCACTTACCTGCAGGTTCTTCTCAAAATCACACTCCACTCTGATTTAAAACTACATTCACATTTCTTTGATGCTGCTGGTTCAAAATTCTAGAATACCCTTCCTGACAGCATTCTGGGTGGCTTGCCATCCCAAGGAGGTACAAGTGTTTAACTCACCCCCACTTTCTCGGGGACAATTCGAGATCAGCAACAGATGTTGGTATTACCAGTAAAGCTAAATCCGATTAGAATCTCTACAGTTTGAAAACAGGCTCTTCGACTCAACAAGTCCACACTGCCCTTCTACAGAGCCACTGCTGTTCGTCATTTTTATAAATTACCTAGATGAGGGCGTAGAAGGATGAGTTGGTAAATTTTCGGATTGTACAAAGGTCAGTAGAGTTGTGGATAGTGCAGAAGGATGTTCCAGGTTACAGAGGGACATAGATGAACTGCAGAGCTGGGATGAGAGGTGGCAAATGGAGTTTATTGTGGAAAAATATGAAGTGATCTACATTGGAAGGAATAACAGGAATGCAGAGTACTGGGCTAATGGTAAGATTCTTGGCAGTTTGGATGAGCAGAGAGATCTTGGTGTAAATGTACATAGATCCATGAACGTTGCCATCCAGATTGATAGGGATGCTAAGAAGGCATCCAGTGTGTTATTGGTAGAGGGATTGAGTTTCAGAGCCACAAGATCATGCTGAGCTGTACAAAACACTGGTGCGGCCGCACTTGAAATATTGCATGCAGTTCTGGTTACTGCATTATAGGAAGGATGTGGAAACATTGGAAAGGGCTCAGAGGAGATTTACTCGGATGCTGCTTTGTATCGAGAGATCTTATAAGGACAGGCTGGGGGACTTCAGGCTGTTTCCATTAGAGAGAAGAAGGTTGAGAGATGACTTAATTGAGACATATAAGTAATCAGAGGGTTGGATCGGGTGGACAGTGAGAGCTGTTTTTCCTCAGATGGCGATAACTAGCACCAGGCGACACAGCTGTAAACTGAGGGGTGACTGATGTCAGAGGTAGTTTCTTTACTTAGAGAGTAGTAGGGTGTGGAACACGCTGCCTGCAACAGTCGTAGACTCGCCACATTAAAGGGCATTTAAATGGCCATTGGATATACATATGGATGAAATGTAATAGTGTAGGATAGATAGACTGCAGATTGGTTTCACAGGTTTGCGCAACATCGAGGACCGAAGGGACTCTACTGGGTTGTAGCTTTCTGTGTTCTATGATTATTTTTTCATATTGCCCTATCTCAGTGGGGTTCTGGGGCTCAATGTCAGAGAGGACAGTAGATCCAGAATTCCTTGTCGTAACTTATTTTGTTTTACAAAACAAAAACCCTCTCTGTGTCATCATTTACAATTGTGATAGCCCCTCTTCAGTCAGCACAGAAATGGTGATTTAATAACTGTGTTTTTAAATTAGCTTGTTGTGCATAATTTCCACCAAACTGCTGGCATGGCTCTTAAAATTCCTAAATCTATGCTAAGTTTTCTATTTTCACTTTCTAAACGGTTTCTTAATCTCCTAATCTGCGTTTTGCATTCGTCCTCATTCCTTAATTTACCAAGAGCATTGATACTTTTGGAGCTTTAGAATTTTTGTCTTCACTTGCAGTCAATATGATGCATATTTCAAAATCCCCAAGTGATTTATATTCATGGAAGGATGAGACTAGAATACTTGCAAGAATTCCATATTAAGAAGTATAGTATTTGCAGATGAAGTCAATCAAAAGCAACAGGAAAGATTATATTTCATAAGAAGAGATGGCTGTTTACCGATAACATTAATAAACAATTCAAGAAACAGTTTGTAAAGAGCGTGATTTGGAATGTTGCTTTGTATACTTGGAAAACTGAGACTCTAAAAAAGAAAGGCGAAACATTTATTAACTAGCTTTAAATTATGAGGTCACAGGAGGATGGAAAGAATCAATTGGACAAAAAAGGCTAACATTGATGAAGTGATGTGAAGAGTGAAAGAAGAAAGAAATTTGTGAACATAATTAGCAGCCAACAAAGAATCTGCTGAGTGCTCATTTTAACAGGAAGTGGACTTGAGAATTATCTTCTGGAGGAAGGAGTTCAAGGAAAGCAGAGGAAGAGGAAGAAAGAGAATATTAATGGTGGATAACATGAAAACTGCAGGAAGTCATTGGCGAATCAAATGATTGATGTAGGATAGGAACATTCCTGTCAACCAAAATCTTGCTTTCAGCAGAATCCATATGATGATGGTAATTCCCCATACAGTCACATTTATGATTATTTCCAGTGCTCTTCTTCCACAAGAGGTCAGTTCTCATCATTTTCGACAGCAACTAATTAGTGACTAACGAGGGACCAATTATGTTCTCCTCTGGTTTGTATTCATTAAGGCTATAATTAACATTCTAAGGAAAAAAAATGGAATAAAATTGTAAAGTCACCATTGTTTATGTCATATTAAGTCAGGAAACACATATTTATCTTCTGTTTGCTTCAGTCCTAGTAATTTTGTCTGTATAATGGTCAGATGTTTCATTCTGAATTTCAGTTTATTTGGCAGAATGTTTGGTCTGTTGATCTGACTGGATGATATTGAGGATGTGAGGACAGAGTCAGTGTAGCTCATCCATTAGCCGCATGGTGGTAGCAGAGGCTAGTATGACGAGAGTTTTACTTGCTGCTTGAAACTGTAGGCTCTGTTCAGGATTAGAGTTAGTCAGTCAAAACTGAAACAGAAGCTTCCAGTCTCCAGGTATTTATACATTGGGTGTACCAGTGTGGAATATTTGCAAATGAGACCCTTTGCAGGTTTAAACTTCCTATAGGCATTTGCTCTGAATGCGACATCCTTCAAAAGAGCCCTTAACTCTGTGTTACAGCAATACACTTCAGAAGGTCCTGACTCACTTACCTTGGCAGAAGGATTAAAACCAGTTTTTCAATAACTATATCACGGCCTTCCAAATCTTCCAATTGATCTCTGACCCTTCTACTGACCTGAACTCACAATGTAATATAGACTCCCCGTCCCACTCCCCTGTCACACCAATGACTTATTCCAACTCCCACTAGTCTCTCTGACCTGACTAGACAAACACCTGGTTGACTCATTCACCATGCTGACTCTCGACTGACTAATATTCCCATACCCCCGACCCAGCGGTCACTGTAGCCACTTTACACACCTATCTGCTGCTCTCCACTCTCGGATACATGTCAACACAGCCCTGCCTTGCTTAAAATTCTTTAATTCGTTCATGGGGCCTGGCCAGCTGTACCTGCGCCAGCATTTATTGCCAACCCCTAAATGACATTGAGCAGGGCCTGTGATAACCTAGTGGTATGGTATTATTCATTGCACTGTTTTTCCAGCGCCCCAGTTAAGGTACTCTGGGACCAGGTTCAAAAATCATATGGATGATAATGGAATAGTTTAGATTGGATGGGCTTCAGATTGGTTTCACACATTAGCGCAATATCAAGGCTGAAGAGCCTGTACCGTGCTGTAATGTTCTATGTTCTATGACGTGCATCTTGTATGTGATGCATATTGGTGCTAATGTGAATCAGTGGTGCAGAGAGTAAATGTTGTGGATGTGGTGCCAATCAAGCGGGTTGCTTTGTCCTGGAAAGTGTTAGCATCTTGAGTGTTGCTGGGGCTGAAGTAATACAAGCAAGTGGGGTGCATTTCATCATACTCCTGAATTTTGCCTTGTCGATAATGGAAAGGATTTTGGGAATCTGGGATTGATTACTTGTTGCAGTTTGCCTAGCTCTGAACAGTTCTAGTAGTCACTGTATTTATAAGGCCAGTCGAGATAAGTTTCTGGCCAATGGCAACCCCCTAGATGTAGATAGTGGGGTGGGGATGTGATGCTATCAAATGTCAAGGGGTGATAATCAGATCCTGTCTTCTTGCAATGATCAATACGTGATGCATGTGTGGTACAACTATCGGTTGTCACTTGTCAGCGCAAGCCTAGATACTGTCCAGGTTGTGCTGCGTTTCGGCATGGACTGTCTGATAGTCTGAGGTGTCATGAATGTGTCTGAATATTGTGTAATCATCCATGATGCTGTGGATCTCTGAAGCAAACTAAGATGGATCATCAACTCAACAATTCTGGCTGAAGGTCATTGCAAATGCTTCAGCTTTGCCTTTCATACTGATGTGCTGGGATTCAGAAATCATGGAGGATATTTGTGGAACGTCTTCCTCCCGTGAATTGTGTAATTGTCTACCACCATTCCTGACTGAATGTGACAGGACTGCAGAGTTTAGATCTGATCTATTGATGTGGAATCACTTAGCTTCTTATTCTGTTTGGTATAAAAACAACCATATATTTTAGTTTCACCAGGTTGTTACCTCATTTCTAGATATGTTTAGTGTTGTTCCTGGCACGACGTCCTGCACACATCATTGAACCTTACAGAAATATCCTCTCTCAGTCACTTCTGAAAGAGGCTTGGGTCCTTAAAAGTTTGGAGCTGAAAATGTGTTGCTGGTTAAAGCACAGCAGATCAGGCAGCATCCAAGGAACAGAAAGCTTTTGTCCGAAACGTCGAATTTCCTGTTCCTTGGATGCTGCCTGACCTGCTGTGCTTTAACCAGCAACACATTTTCAGCTCTGATCTCCAGCATTTGCAGACCTCACTTTTTACTCGAAGTCCTTAAAAGTTTTGTTACTTCAGTATGACAATAAATTCGCTAAATTCAGTGATGTGGGATGTCTTCCAAGAATGCTATCCACTCTGCTCCGTATGGCGATTGCTGTTCTCCAGTATTTAAGACAGACTCTGCTTTGAAGATTGTGCCCAAAAGAGTCATAGGAAACTAACTAAGGAATTTTCATCTGATTTTGGTTTGAAATTCGGCAGTTCTCAGATAACGTGCATTCTGGCAGCATGATGTGCTCATTACATCGCAGATGAATAAAGGAATGAGAGTTTTGGGAACACTTCCCTTTGTTAGCTGCGATTCCAGCTGAGATCAGATTGCGTGGTTCATTCTGAACATGAGCATCTCGTCCACATCCCGCCCCTCCACCCTCAGACCCCACCCTCCAACCGTAACGAGGACAGAACGCCCCTGGTGCTCACCTTCCACCCGACCAACATTCGCATAAACCAAATCGTCCACCAACATTTCCGAACCACCTCCGAAAAGACCCCACCACCAGGGATATATTTCCCTCCCCACCCCTTTCCGCCTTCCGCAAAGACCGTTCCCTCCATGACTACCTTGTCAGGTCCACGCCTCCCTACAGCCCACCCTCCAATCCTGGCACTTTCCCCTGCCACCGCAGAAACTGCAAAACCTGCGCCAACACCTCGTCCATCACCTCCATCCAAGGCCCTAAAGGAGCCTTCCACATCCATCAAAGTTTTACCTGCACATCCACTAATATCATTTTTTTTATCCGTTGCAACCGATGCGGTCTCCTCGACATTGGGGACACTGGACGCCTCCTAGCAGAGCGTTTTAGGGAACATCTCCGGAACACCCGCAACAATCAACCACACCACCCTGTGGCCCAACATTTCAACTCCCCCTCCCACTCTGCCGAGGACATGGAGGTTCCGGGCCTCCTACATCGCCACTCACTCACCACCAGTCGCCTGGAGGAAGAACGCCTCATCTTCCACCTTGGAACACTTCAACCTCAGGGCATCAATATGGACTTCAACAGTTTCCTCATTTCCCCTTCCTCCACTTCACCCTAGTTCCAAACTTTCAGCTCAGCACTGTCTCCATGACTTGTCCTACCTGCCTATCTTCTTTTCCACTTATCCACTCCACCCTCCTCCCTGACCTATCACCTTCATCCATCATCCACTCACCTTGAGTAGGTTTCTGAGAGAGGTACATTGAGCAGCTTCCTGTGAAAGTACTCATGCTACTTTCGCACCACCTCACCCTCCTATAGCTGATCTCTCTACGCTTCAGGCTCTATGCCTTTATTCCGGGCTTTTGCCCGAAACGTCGATTTTGCTGTTCCTGGAATGCTGCCTGAACTGCTGTGCTCTTCCAGCACCACTAATCCAAAATCCAATCTGTGCATGCGTCAATGTCTGCGATGAAAGCTTCATGCCATTCTGCACATGTGCCACTGCCAACTGCCGATAGAGCAGCTTTCTGTGAGAGCTACTGTATAGCGAGTAGGTTCTGAGAGAGGTACATTGAGCAGCTTCCTGTGAAAGGTACAATACTCTTAAATCGACCCTTCTTTTGAAAAGATGGAGAAGCAAGGTGACAAGAATGTTCACAAGAAGCGCCCTAGTGATAACATTGTGTAAATGAAAGGCGGCAACGCTGGCAGAGAAGCTAGACATTATAAAACGTTTTGAGTGTAAGGAGAGAATCTGTGGTATAGTTCGATTAACTGTACGGGAGTTAGGGAGTCTACCTTACACATCGTGTTTCCCTCTGTTCCTGCATTAACAATGGTTCATAATATATTGTGTTAAATTTACTTTTGTTTTTGTGGTTGAATATGATTTAGCTGACCTTCACTCAGCTGTGCTATACTTTGTGTTAGATGTTTGGGTGATTGTTGAGCGATGGTGAGTGATTTTTTTTTGCTGGTCTGCCCTGAACCCCACTTTTCCCATAGGCCCCATTATTTCTAATAATCGATTTTCTATGAAATAATGTTTTGCTCAAATGCAACTACAGCGCTGTGTGAGAACAACCTGCAGTGACTCTAAACCAGATTAGAAGACTTGAACCTCAAAAATGTGACAGATAGAAGGAGAACATTCAACCTGTCGCTCAAATGTAAAGTGCCATTGTGGATCAGTTTGTACAAACAGACAGCGTTTCATTTCTGCTTATGTTGATGAGAAGCTGATCTACCTGATTGACAGTCGAGTTGAGCAAATACCCCAAGTACGACGGGCGAATAGTTTGAGTTTTTTTTTTAACTCACTCATTGGACATGGGCGCCACTGGGTCATTCACCTGTGCCTGCCTGAATGCCTGGAGATACTGGACGAATTCACAAGGAATAACGTTTGCTGAATATTTACCTGCACGTTACATTGGACTGAATGTAATATCTGATCACAATGCCTGCAGTTGTTGCCAAGTCAGGCATAGACAGAAGAGATCGAGTGAATCCTTAGAAAAGTATAAAGGCAGCAGGAGTGTAATTAAGAGGGAAATCAGGAGGGCAAAAAAGGGACATGAGATAGTTTTAGCAAATGGGGTTAAGGAGAATCCAGAGATTTAATAAGTTCATTAAGGCCGAAAGGGAAACTAGGGAAAGAATAGGGTCACTCAAAGATCAGCAAGGCAGCCTATGTGTGGAGCTGCAGGAGTTGGGGTAGATATTAAATGAATATTTTGCTGTGTTAACTGTGGAGAAGGATATGGAAGGTATAGAAAGTGTGGAAATCTTGAAAAATGTCTATATCACAGAAGAGGGAGTGCTGGATGAGGTAAAATGCATAAAGATGGATAATTCCCCAGGACCTGTTCAGGTGTACCCTAGAATTCTGTAGGACGCCATGGAAGTAATTGCTGGGCCATTTGTTGAGATATTTAGATCACCGATTCTCACAGGTGAGGTGCATGAAGACTGGAGATTGGATAACGTGGTCCTATTATTAAAGAAAAATGGTAAGGACACGCCAGGGAACTATAGACCAGTGAGCTTGACATCGGCAGTGGGTAAATTGTTGGAGGGAATCCTGAGGGACAGGATGTACATGTATTTGGAAAGGCAAGGACTGATTACGGATAGTCAACATGGCTTTTTGCGTGGAAAATCATGTCTCACAAACTTGATTGAGTTTTTTGATGAAGGAACAAAGAGATTTGATGAGGGCAGAGCAGTGTTGATGATCTATATGGCGTTCTGTAAGGTATTCGACAAAGTTATCCATGGGAGACTGGTTAGCAAGGTTAGGTCATATGGAATACAGGAAGAACTTGCCATTTGGATACAGAACTAGCTTGAAGGGAAAAGACAAAGGGTGCTGGTGATGGAGTCTCGCCTTTCAGACTGGAGGCCTGTAGCCAGTAGTGTACCACAAGGATGGGTGCTAAGTCCATTGCTTTTTGCTATTTATATCAATGATTTGAATGTGAACATAGGAGGTACAATTAGTAAATTTGCAGATGACACCAAAATTGGAGGTGCAGTCGATAGCAAAATAGTCTACCTCAGAGTACAATGTGATCTTGCTCAGATGGGCCATTGGGCTGGGGAGTGGCAGGCCTAATTTAATTTAGATAAATGTGGGGTGCTGCCTTTTGGAAAGGCAAATCTTAGCAGAATTTGCATACTTAATGGTGAGGTTCTGGGGAGTGTTGCTGATCAAAGGCACTTTGGAGTACAGGTTCATTATTACTTGAAAGTAAACTCACAGGTAAATAGGATAGTGAAGAAGGCATTTGGTATGCATTCCTTGATTGGTCAGAGAATTGAGTATAGGAGTTGGGAGGTCATGTTGCGGCTATACAGGACATTGGTTAATCCATTTGTGGAATTTTGTGTGCAGTTCTGACATCTTCTGCTCAGAAGTATGGTGTTTAACTTGAAAGTGTTCAGAAAAGATTTACAAAAATGTTGCCAACGTTGGAGGGTTTGAGCTATAGGGAGAGGCTGTATAGTCTGGAGCTGTTTTACCTGGAGCATTGAAGGCTGAGAGGTGACCTTATGGAGGTTTATAAGTTTATGAGATGCATGGATAGGGCAAATAGACAAGGTCTGTTACCTGGGGTGTAGGAGTCCAGAACTAGCGGGCATAGGTTTCGGGCGAGACAGAAAATTTTAAAACGGACCTAAGGCACAACGTTTTGACACAAAAGGTGATGTGGGTGATGTGTGCATGGAATGAGTTGACAGGAAGTGGTGGAGACGAATGCAATTACAAACTTATATGCGTTATGAATAGGAAGGGTTTAGGGGGATAGAGGCCAAGTGCTGGAAAACGGGATTAGATTAATTTAGCCTGGTAAACATGGACGAATTGGACTGAAGAATCTGTTTCCGTGCTTTACGTCGCTCTGACTCTATTCGCAGCAGCAGCTAGCCAAGACTCACATCCCTTCCAGACAAGAAGCATCAATTTTGAAAAGTGTTCTCATTTGCCTCATGTTGCTTACCTTAAAAATTAGCAAACTTCCTGAGAAAATAGGCCATGGCCCATGGTTGAATGATTTTTCCGGAAATGTTCTCATCCACACTGTTCCAGAAATGGACGCAGTTCTGTTGGGCAGTGATAGCAGGTGTAAACCGTCTCACCTTATTAAGGGTACATTGACAGAGATCACAGCAGATGTTATCAGCCATGTGGTCCACAGTCAGAACTGGGCCCAGAGCCAATTTCCTTTGCTCCATTAGTTAGTGACGCAGTGGTATTTCAACCAAGTGCCAATCATTGTATAAGATTTTATAAGCTATGGCAGCACAATTGCTCAGTGGTTAGAACTATTGCCTCACAGTGGTAATGACCTGGGTTTGATTCCAGTCTCGGGTGACTGCTGTGTGGAGTTTGCATGTTCTCCCTGTGTCTGTCTGTGTTTCCACTCGGTGCTTCAGTTTCCTTACACAATCCAAAGGTGAGCAGGTGAGGTGGATGGACGTTGCTAAATTCCCCATTGCATCCAGGGATGTGCAGGTCAGGTAAATTAGCCAAGGGAAATGCAGTGTCAGAGGGTTGGCTAGGGGTGTTTTGATGCTCTTTCGATGGTTAGTAGGGAGTAAATGGGTTGAATGGCCTGCTTCTACACTATGATTCTATAGCACTATAGAAGTTGGGAGATACATCGGTGGGAATTTGTATTCTAAAAACTTCAAGAGAGAAATGAAATGAGGCTTGAAGAAGTGGGATCTAGTTTAAGGAGATAAACTTGTGCCAGTTGCAAAAGAGAAATGTTCTTCGACCACCAACAGGGAGGGCCATTAGCAGCATGGAACAAATTCAGCTGCTCAATGTGAATATGCTCAAAACCTTTCCCCACCTAGAAAATAAAATAATGCGTAGTTCTGGAGAATTGGTGTGGCTGGCTGCAGGAGTCCCAAATAGTGAAAGAATAACTCCTGCAGAGGAGATGGAGTTTGAAATGGCTAGCAAACACTGAGGTAAGGCACCCGAGACCAGATGCATTGAGCACCTAATACAGGAGACACTTGTAATGCAACAATCTGCATTATGTCGAGACTGTGGTGCTGGAAAATCACAGCAGGCCAGCCAGCATCCGAGGAGCAAGAGAATCAACGTTTTGGGCATAAGGCGTTCATCAGGTGTGAGTTTTGTGAGCCAAGGGTGTAGAGAGATAAATGGGAGGGGTCTGGGGTTGGGGGGAAGGTAGTTGAGAGTACGGTAGGTAGATGAAGGTGCGTTTAATGGTGATAGAGCAGAGAGGAGGGTGGAGCGGATAGGTGGGAAGGAAGATGACAGGTTATGAGTCTACCTGTATCATAGATATGCGTCAATGACTGACAAAGGCCATAAGTGAAGGAGCAGACAACCAGAGGATTATTGAGGCAGACTCTTTGCTAAGTCCTATCTGGAGAAAAAGCTTGTGATTGTGGCTACAAGCAACCTGCTGGAGATGCAGGCTGAGGAAGTTTCAAGATCCCAAGGAATAGAAACAAGGAGAGATCAACTGCACTATCGAGCGTCCCCTGTCATTCAGAACCATTCTAGTTGATCTTAGGCTTCAACTCCACTTTCCTGCCCACTCATCATATCCCTGGATTTCTGGAGAAATCAAAAGTCTATCTCGATTAGACTTACAGTGTGGAAACAGGCCCTTCGGCCCAACAAGTCCACACCGACCCGCCGAAGCGCAACCCACCCATACCCCTTACCTAACACTACGGGCAATTTAGCATGGCCAATTCACCTGACCCGCACATCTTTGGACTGTGGGAGGAAACCGGAGCACCCGGAGGAAACCCACGCAGACACGGGGAGAACGTGAAAACTCCACACAGTCAGTCGCCTGAGTCGGGAATTGAACCCGGGTCTACAGGCGCTGTGAGGCAGCAGTGCTAACCACTGTGCCACCGTGCCGCCCACTACTTCAGCATTAAATCTATTCAATGATGGAGGGCCCTCAAACCCTCTTGGCAGAGTAGTTGAAAGTTGCAGTATCCATTGAGCAAAATAATTCATCTTCATTTCAGTCCAAAATGATTGCCCCTTTGTCCTGAGAGTATGTCCCCAGTTCCTCAGCAGGGGGAAACATGTGACAGATGCCTCGAGGACCTTTGCAACTGTGTGTCGATGGTTGAGGAGTCGATCAAAGCCGTGAGTCGTCCCTATCTCAGACATGTGAGCAGATGACTTCCTGTATGAAGAGGTTAATGACTGTCATGGAGAGCTGAGTCCCACACAACACACTGTGGCTGATAGATATACAGTATTCCTAAACATTCCATTGACCGACCCCTAGACTCCACATAACTGGATAAACATGTGTGTGATTGCTTTTCAGATATCCAAGTAACATGGGGCTGTGAACAGCAGAATGAGAGACCTTCATCATCTCAGACGCTCTCTTTGTTCTCTGCAGTAAAATCTACTTTAAGCCTAAAGAAATCCAGTTTATCTTTCCTCTAAAAATTGTGATAAGTCCTGACTTTTCATTAATAACAGATTTGTATGCTAACTGTCCATAATTTATCTGTTTTGTTAAAAAATTAGTGTCCATTTTTTGTAAATTATAATTCTTTTTAAGTCGAGAAACGTGGTGTGTGCATTCTGTCAGCCTGGAACTGAAAGGACATTGTGAAACTTGAAAGGATTCGAAAAAGATTTACAGTATTGTTGCCAAGGTTGGAGGGGTTGAGCTACAGGGAGAGGGTGAATAGGCTGGGACTATTTTCCCTGGAGCGTCGGAGGCTGAGGAGTAAGTTTATTTATGTTTCTAAAATCATAGGGGCATGGATAGGATAAACAGACAAAGTCTTTTCCCTGGGGTGGGGGAATCCAGAATAGAGCGCATAGGTTCAGGGTGAGAGGGGAAAGATATAAAAGGGATCTAATGGGCAACACTTTCAGGCAGAGGGTGGTGGGTGCGTAGAGTGAGCTGCCAGAGGAAGTGGTGTAAGCTGGTACGATTACAACATTTAAAAGGCATATGGATTGGTCTATGAATAGGAAGGATTTAGAGAGATATGGGCCAAGTGTTGTCAAATAGGAAGAGATTAGGTTAGGATATCTGATCAGCATGGACGTTGAGTTGGACAGAAGGGCCTGTTTCTGTGCTGCACATCTCTATGACTCTGTGATTGCTGAATTGGGTACAGACATTTAGTTCTTTGGGGTAATGACGGTCTCGTGGATTGTCTGCAGTATTTGAGAGGTGGAGGTTTAAAAGTTTCTTCAAATTTAATGTTAGTTCATGGGAGTGGTATCTTGCCAACACACCAGCCCCACAACTCGCAGCACCACCGTGAATGGTCATCAGTCCTGAGAAGGGGTACTCTTAACAGAACCTACTTACAGTAGTTTCAATCTACTCAAGATGGACACACAGAGCCGTGAAGAAGGTGGTTCTTGAATCTGTCTGTGCTTTCTTCTAGAGACAAGAAGAGAGTATGCTTTTGATAGCATCATTCATAAGGTGATGTTTCTGGTAAAGTCCTTCAAGAAGGTAGCTAGCAGAAAAGATAAAAGTGAACCTGTAGATAGTTTGATGAGATCACACACAAGATATTTTGTAAAACATTAGGGTTCGTTTCTTTGGGATAACATAGTATACTGAGGTAGATTGAGATTTGGATCATGGAAAGAAAATAAAGAATGCAAACGCAGAAATGAGGCCCAGAAATTCGGAAGGTAGATGAAACTTGAAAATTACATGACTCCAACAACCTACTGAAAAATGTTCTCTTTGGTCAGATATTTCATAGGATTCTGACTCACTTATGCTTATTAGTTATCAAGAAATGGTTGGATGATTAATAACTCACTCAGGTTGCTGGTTAATTATTAAATTTACCCACGAGTCATTGCTATGACAATGAGGGCCTTTTTGATCAGATAGCAATGGCTAGTTAGAGGGGAAATAGCTTTTATATTGAGGCATTAAAGATATAGGACAGATGTCAGAGGTGGTTTCTTTACTCAGAGAGTAGTGGGAGTGTGGAATGCATTGCCTGCAACAGTAGTAGACTCACCAACTTTAAGGGGATTTAAATAATATTTGGATAGACATATGGACGAGAATAGAATAGTGTAAGTTAGATGGGCTTCAGATTGGTTCCATAGGTCGTTCCTACATTGAGGGCCGAACAGCCTGTAATGCGCTGTAATGTTCTATGCTCATTGTATGATCACCGCTACTTAGGGGTATAGTCCATTAGAAGTAAGTAATATTAATAATTAATATTCATTGCACAGTTCCAGACCTTGCATAGCCTGTTCCATGTTTGGCTGCAGATCATGCTGTTCTGAGAATCCTTTCCAAGAACCCACTTCTTCTACAGCAGTCTTTGAATATTACTTTCATCTCCATAATCTGTTGTACCCTGTGCCAGTTTGCATGTAGCTCCCATGATCATGCAGACTTTATGAAGCTTACAGTTCTGCTGCTTAATTTATTATTATTATTAATTAATGAGATGTAGATCATGGAATTTCAAAGTGGAAACAAATGATTTGGTCCAACAAGTCCACACTGACCCTCAGAATAGTAACCCACCCAGACCCATTTCCCCATACCCATTACTCGAGAGGAAATAATCCAAGCCTATCTTGTCTCTGCTTATAGTTAAATTTTCCATTACAGGCAACATCCCTGGTACACCCAGGATGTAACCCAGCATTAGTTGCCCATGTCTTGTTGCCCTTGATAAGATGATGGTGAACTGCCTTCTTGAACTCTTACATTCCATTGGTTTTAGGTAGACCCAAGAGTGACAGTGAAGGGATGGCAATATATTTCCAAGTCAGGACAGGGAGTGCCTTGGAGAGCCACATCCAGCTGCTGGTACAGCCATGTATCTTGAGCCCTTTTTCTTTTCGATTGGAGAGATCGTGGCTTTGGATGGTGCTATCTAATGAATCTTGATGAATTACTACATGGTATCTTGTAGATGGTAAATGTTGCTTCGAGTGATTATGGAAGGATTTAAAGTTTGCAGAAGTGGTGCTGCTTCTTGATGTCAAGCTTCTTGAGTATTATTAGAGAGTGGCATGGTGGCACAGTGGTTAGTACTGCTGCTTCCCAGCAGCAGGGGCCCAGGTTCAATTCTAGCTTCGGGTGACAGTCTGTATGGAGATTGCGCATTCTCCCTGTGTCTGTGTAGGTTCCCTTCAGGTGCTTTGGTTTCCTCTCACAGTCCGAAGATGTGCAGGTTAGGTTAACGGGCCATGCTAAATTGCCCATAGAGTTCAGGGATGTGCAGGTTAGGGGCATTAGTCAGGGGTAAATATCAGGTCGGGGGAATGGGTCCGGGTGGGTTACTCTTCTGAGGGGTGGTGTGGGCAAGTTGGGCCAACGGTCCTATTTCCACTCTGTAGGGATTTCAATTCTAAAGCTGCACTCATCGAGGTAGGAGGTAAATTGTGCCTTCCAGATGATGGAAACTATTTAGAGAGTCAAAAGATAAGTTACTTATTGCAGGATTCCTATTTGCATGGTGAGTCCAGTTTGGTTTCATGCAACTCATAGCTGGTAATATTATTGAACATCAAGCTGTGATTGTTAGTTTCTCTCTTTTTGGAATTGGTCATTGCCAAGCAGTTGTCGTTATTGGAATATGCATAAAACAAACTGAATGCTTCATGCTGGTAATTATTAAATGGTGACAAGCTCCTTATAATGATTGTTCATTATCCCATTTATGGTCCTGCATATGCTTTTGACTGCAACATAGGCCAAAAAGACTGAGGCTTCCTCAGCCAGTGCAAGTTCTTCTCCTCCCCAAATGAGATGTGCTAGACCGGGCGCTGAGCAAGCAGCACAGCCATCCTGCCTTGAGCTCTTTGCTGCTGAGAATGCTGTCAAACTCCTCTACTATTCTCACTCTGACTCCACCACTTTCCTCCCCTTCAGGAATGGCTTCCTGTAACATATGCCAGGATCATTTCATTCTCCTTTGCAGCCGTCACTCTCATCTAAACAAGTGGAAAAAAACCTCTAACCAGTGGCTGATGGAAAAATCCTTGGACTTGTGGTCTTTCACATGTACTTGCCTCACTTGCACTCACAAACTGCTGATATTGAACACTGATCAAATCAGGCGACAGAATCCCCTGAGGAATGGTTACCTCTTGGTGATCAGAATCCAGGTAACTTTGACCCCTTCCTTGGTGCTTTACAGCCTGCAGCTCATAAAATCTCTGACAAAGCTCCTCGAACTTTGAACATTTTCTGTGAACTCATAGAATCATAGAGTCATAGAAATGTATAGCATGGAAACAGACCTTTCAGTCCAACCCGTCCATGCCGTCCAGATATCCCAACCCAATCTAGTCCCACCTGCCAGCACCTGGCCCATATCCCTCCAAACCCTTCCTATTCATGTACCCATGAAATACCTCTTAATTTCACTTTTGATCATTTTCCCAAATGCACTTCGATGTCCAGCGATATACTAATTCAAACATCAAAGGCAGTAACTTTGCAGGTTCTCTCTCGCTGTCCTGCAATGACGTCACCAAGAGGTTCCTTTGTCTGTTCTTCTGCCCTTTAAAACTCCTGTCCTTCTGACGTTTTTCCCCAAAGTCCCAAAACAATGCAACAGCATATGGAACATATAATTGCTTCTTCTGCAACTCGAGGAAATCACACCCAGCGCCTAAAATACCTCAAAAGAGGAACAGCTGTTACGGCCAGAAATTTCTCCGATCCTCCATCTTGGATTACCGTGAATCCTCAGTGATGGATTACTTATTAATTTTCTTAATTATATCATTTTAAAGGAAATACTTCTTTACTTTGTTTTGTTCTTTACTTTGTTTGAATACTGTACTGAATATTGTGCTAACCTTGCCACAAGTTACGATACTCTATTAACATATAGGAATAATATTAGTTGGTTACTTATCCAACACTCAACAAATAACTAACTTCTCATGTAGCAGAATATGAATTAATTCCCGAGGTTGCAAATGTTTCCGAAAATTAAAAAATAGAAGTAACAGATTTCCTCTTTCCCTTCTCCCCCAACCTCCCTTAATCACTAATCTCTGTGGTACTATTAAGAAACACTAAAATGCTATGTCACCCTAGGTTGGCTACGTTTATGCAATAGGGCATGATGGCTCAGTGTTTGGCGCTGCTATCTTGCAGAACCAAGGATCTGGATTTGATGCCAGCCTCAGGGGAGTTTACATATTCTCAAATGCCAGTTGGCTTTCTTCTGGGCACTCTAGCTTCCTCCCACAGACCAATGATGTGCAGGTTAGGTAGATTGGCCATGCTAAATTGCCCATAGCGTGCAGGCTAAGTGGATTTTCCATGGGAAATGCAGGGATACGTTAAGATGCTCTTTGGAGAATTGATATGGGCTGAATTGCTTGCTTCTATACACTTCAAATTCTATGATCTATTCTATCAAAAAGGAGGACAAAAGACTGACTCAATTCTCTCAATCAGATGAAATTCAGCTGTTTATTAAATAAGCTCTTCTTTCATCCTCCTTAAACATTTTAACCCAGCTATAGAATGTAAAATGTAGTTTTCATGACAGTTCAAACTACAGATGACATACACATTATGATTGTTGCAAATAAAGAAGTCCCTGTGCAGCAAGTGCAAATACCGAGTCCAAGGTTAAACCATGTTTCTGAAATGAAGTTGTCTGCACGAAGCCAAAAGGCCTATCTGACTCATTCAATCAGAATCCAGATTCAGTTGCTTCTTTATTAAGCCTAATTGCTCTCTCATGGGAGACTCTTTTAAAATCTTGTCTAAGACTGGCAACTACAGAACGTGAATTATCAATCCCTGTTTCATGCAAATTATCAATACACACAAAACTGAATTTGTGCAAAATAGAAACATAGACCTCCTTACCAAGAGCTAACTACTGCAAGCATTCAGTCTTAAAGAAGATTAAGCTGCAACTCAGCTTCAGAAAAAACAATCTCCT
The DNA here is from genome assembly GCF_020745735.1 of Hemiscyllium ocellatum. NCBI lineage: Eukaryota > Metazoa > Chordata > Chondrichthyes > Orectolobiformes > Hemiscylliidae > Hemiscyllium > Hemiscyllium ocellatum. The sequence continues at coordinate 75,695,524 of NC_083417.1, forward strand.
CCAGCAGGCCTCCCCAAACAAGGACCTAAACTTCCAACAACTGTTATTGATGGGGTGACTTTAGACGTTTTGAAGGTTTCCTGTATCTCGGCAGTTATTTGTTTTCCAAAACAGATATCACTGAGGTTGAGATCAGCACCGAATCAGCCATGACAGCGCAGCTATTCAAGGAATGCACATTCAGGTCTGGGAAAACCAAAATCTCCATTACAAAAGAAGGTTTCAGTTTAAAACTACAATACCATCCTGTATGGTTTTGAGAATTTCCACACTGTGGTCTCTGCAGGATCATCAATTTTATGTGCAAAGCCAGGCAAAAAAGCTTCCTACATTTTTATCAAGGCCAGATCCTCCAGTGTTACAACATAGTCATGGAGTTCTTGTGACACACTGGTAATATCATGACCTCTGGGTTCAAATTTTACCTGCGCCGGAGGTCAGTCATAACATTTTAGACAGGTTGATTAAAAATGGCTTCAACTTTAATGACATGCGGTCACCTTTTCTGGTCTGGATACTGCATTTTCATGAATGATAGAGCAGACTCAGTCCACAAATGACGTTTTTCTTGAGATCCTATGGTTTAATTGTCACAGAGCCATCGAGATGTATAAACAGCACCCTTTGGTCCAACCCTTCCATGCCAAGCAGATATGCTAATCTAGCCCCATTTGCCAGCACCCAGACCATATCCCTCTAATCCCTTCCCTACTCAAATAACATCCAGATGTCTTTTAAATAATGAAATTGTACCAGCCTCCACCACTTCCTCTGGCAGCTCATTCAATACACACACCACCTGCTGCATGAAAAAGATGCCCTTAAAGTCCCTTTTATATCTTTCCCATTTCACACCGAACTTATGCCCTCTATTTCTGGACTTGCCCAACCCAGGAAAAAGTCATTGTCTGTTTATCTTATACATGCGCCTCATGGTTTTGTAAACCTCTTTAAGATCACCCCCTCAGCCTCTAGCGCTCCAGGGAAAACAGCCCCAGCCTATTCACCCTCACACGATAGCTCAAATCCTCCAACCCTGGCAACATCCTTGTATATCTTTTCTGAACCTTTCAAGTTTCACGGCATGGTGTCATGGTGGCACAGCAGTTAGCACAGCTACCTCACAGCGCCAGACACCCAGGTTCAATTCCCACCTCAGGCGACTGACTGTGTGGAGTTTGTACATTCTCCCTGTGTCTGCGTGGGTTTTCTCCCAAAGTCAAAAAATGTGCAGGTTAGGCGAATTGGCCATGCTAAATTGCCCATAGTGTTAGGCGAAGGCATAAAGGTAGTGAAATGGGTCTGGGTGGGTTGCTTTTTGGAGGGTCAGTGTGGACTTGTTGGGCCGAAGGGCCAGTTTCAACACTGTAAGTAATCTAATATAAACAAAATCCTTCCAACAGGAAAGATGCCAGAATTGCATGCAACAATACGAAAGTGGCCTAACCAATGTTGTGTACAGTGTTGTGGAGAAAATGTAGAGAACCACCAGAAGACGCAGAGAGTTCTTCAAGAAGTAGGTCTTTTATTTGCAAACAGAAAACCGTGACACTGAGAAAGCAGATTATCGAATGCCCACGAACTTCAGGGTCTGTGGATTTCTTTTTTATCATGTTTCTATTAGCTTATCAGTACGCCCAACAATATTAATCAAAGTACCTCACTCTAACTACACAATTAACCAGTGATGTTCGTTCCCATTATCTCTTCAGTAGTACATTCTACATCATGTTATTCTGATGTCATGTTTAAGTATTTATTGTTAACTCTGCTACAGTGACCTTTCCATTCCAGACTAACTTGTCATGATAGATATTTAGCTATTCCATCCATTACAATGGTGTTATGTCTCAAGCAGACACTACTAATTAATAATTAGATATTCTAATGTCTTGTCCCAAATATTTACGGTCCCAATCCAGTCGTAATAACAATTAACAGCGAAACTTGCTTTATTACTTTTGTTATCTCATCTCGCCATATTGACCTTTCAGCCTTAACCTTACTCTGCTAATTCGTGTAAGAAAATTGCACTATGGTTATCCCATCTTGCCTTCCACAGACCATAGATTGCCAGTGGTCTTCATGCTTTAACCCATCCCATGCTTTCATGTTCTTTATTTTCCATGGCAGCTGCATCATGACCTCCTGACTCCAATATTCAATTCTATGACAAATAAAGGAAAGCATAACAAATGCCTTGTTCACTATTCTCTCCACTTGTAACTCTACTAACCATATACATTGATTGTAGTTCTCTAATTTATTGAGCTTCAATATTATGAATAGATCTTTTGGTGCAGTTCTTTGTTAAAAACTACATAGAAGACATGTTGACTATCCTCAACACCATTATATAATTAGCTTAGAAATGAAATTAAGTAGGATCTGTCTTTAACCAAAATCCTGTTGCTTGTTTGTAGCTGACTCCAACTTATCAGAATGTCTTTTGATTTATTCCTAATTATTGTTTTCTAAGTGTTACCAGCATCCGCGATCAGTTGGCAGGTCTTTTGTTACAACGATTATCCTTCCTGCATTACTTAAGCAAAAGTGTCTCATTTGCCACCCACGAATTATTTGGGTCCTCTCCAGTATCTCAGAAAAAACTTGGAATAGCCTGATAATCCCTTCTGTTGTCTCCACACGCACTACAATTCGCAATCTGGAATAGATACTAATGTTTCCTCTCCCAGGGTAGCCACCATTTCCAATGCATCTTACTGAATGATTTCCAACCATTATATTGCCATTCATTATTTCCACGTTCTCTATTTTTCTCTGTATTATATCTGCATTCTCTTCCTTAGTGATAACTGTCACAAAGTACCAAGGAAGTCATTGTGTGTCTCAGTTTCTTTCTTTACCTCCAGGAATCTATCACTTTTTTTTATCTCAAATGTGTTCCACTGTACATTCCTTGGAGTTTGAAATGTAAATGGTATTCAGAACTTTGTGTATTCCCTTTTATATTACTGCCATTATGTTCCTTAAATGAAAAGAACTGTGGATGTTGGAAATTAGAAATAAAAACATAAATTGATGAAAAAACTCAGCAGGTCTGGTATCTGTAGGCAGAAATCTGATGTCACGTTTTGGGTCCACTGACCCTTCTTCACAATGATTGTAGCAAGGCAATGGTTGGTATATATGCTAAAGATAGGGTGGGGAATGGGAAGGAATGAATGAGAAGTGAAGATGGAAAGAAAGAGAGAGAGAAAAAAAACAGTTGAGCAGACAAAGTAATGGCTATAGGTCAGCCAGGGAGAATCAATAGCTGCTAATGGGAACCATGAGTGGCAGACAATGGATCGTTTTTGGTAGCAGACCATGTGATGACAAGGCATTGTGTGTATGGTTAGGGCAAGGACAGGGGAGAAGGTGTTCAGGTTCGAAAATTATTGAATTTAAAATTGTTAGGGTGGCATGGTGGCTCAATGGTTCGCATTGCTGCCTCATAGCACTAGGGAACCGGGTTCGATTGCAGTCTTGGGCGACTGTCTGTCTGTATGGAGTTTGCACATTCTCCCCATGTCTGTGTGGATTTCCTCCAGGTGCTCGAGAGTCCAAAGATGTGCAGTTTCGTTGAATTGGCCATGCTAAATTGTACATATTATTCAGGGATGTGTATGACTGTGACAGAAATGTTGGCCCAGGAGCAATGTGTTATCTTGCATTCTCTCATTGAGATTTAACATTCGTATCTGATTAACAAGGTTTCAAATAATTCAGAGGAAGTTCAAGTCTTCGTTATCTTAAACACCACAAAACAACTTTTTTTGTTGTTCATGGGATGTGGGTATCACTGGCTCGACCTTTATCGCCAGTCTCTGAATTGCCCAGAGGGCAGTTGAGAGTCAACCACATTGCTCTGAATTTGGAGTCATTGTAGACCAGGCCTTGTAAGGATGGCAGTTGCCTTCACGTGAAGCAGGGCTGCTCCCGCCATCCTGCCCATGAAGGAACAAAGCAGAGAACGAAGTAGGACTGATGAAGTAAGCAGCATTTATTTCAATGCAAGAGACCTAACAGGGAAGGCAGATTAACTCAGGGCATGGTTAGGAACATGGGTCTCGGATATCATAGCAATTACAGAAACATACCTCAAGGTTGGACAGGACTGGCTGCTTTATATTGCAGGATGCAAATGCTAAATGGAGGACAGAGAGCGGAGCAGGAGAGGAGGTGGAGTGGCATATTTGATTAGGGATAGCATTACGGCTGTACTTAGGGAGGATCTTTCTGGGAATACATCCAGAGAAGTTATTAGGTGGAACTGAGAAACAAGAAAGGGATGGTAACTTTATTGGGATTGTATTATAGATCCTCTAATAGTCAGCAGTAAATTGAGAAACACATTTGCAAGGAGATCTCAGTTATCTGTAAGAATAATAAGATGATTAAAGAATTTAGAACATAGAACATAGAACAATACAGCGCAGAGCAGGACCTGCGATGCTCGATGTTGCACCAACCTGCGAACTTTTCTCAGCTCGTCCCGCTACACTATCCCATCCAAGGATTGTTTAAATCTCCCTAATGTGGCTGAGTTAACTATACTGTCAGGAAGGGTACTCCATGCCTTTCCCGGTCACTGAGTAAAGAACCTACCTATGACATCTGTCTTAAATCTATCAACCCTCAATTTGTAGTTATGCCCCCTCATACAAGCTGTCATCATCATCCTCAGAAAAAAAATGATGGTAGGGTATTTTATCTTTGCAAACATAGACTGGGACTGCCATAGTGTTAAGGGGTTAGATGGAGAGGAACTTTTTGAAGTGTAAACAAGAAAAAAAATTTGATTCAGTAGGTGGATTTACCAACTACAGAAGATACAAAACTTGACCTACTCTTGGGAAATAAGGCAGGGCAGGTGACTGAAGTGTCAGTGGGAGAGGACTTTTGCCCCAGCGACGGTAATTCTATTAGTTTTAAAATAGTGATGGAAAAGGATAGAACGTATCTAAAAGTTGAAATTCTAAACTGGAGGAAAGCTAATTTTGACGGTATTAGACAAGAAGTTTCAGAGTTGATTCGGTCCTGTTCTTCACAGTTAAAGGGTAGGCCATAAAATTGGAAGCTTTCAAGAGTGAGATGAGAGTCCAGAGAGAGCATATTTCTGTTAGGGTGGAAGGCAAGGCTGGTGGGGGTAGGTGATGCTGGATGACAAGATAAATTGAGGTTTCAGATAAGAAAAAGAAGGAAGCATCGATCAATTAAATCCTTGGAAGAGTATAAAGACAGTGGCTATACACCTCAGAGGGAAATCGGGTGGGCAATAAGGCGACATGAGATAGCTTTGGCAAATAGGACTAAGGCGAATCCAAAGGGGTTATATGAGTATATTAAGGACAAAATGGTAACAAGGGAGCCAACAGAACCACTCAAAATTCAGCAAGCAGTCTATGTGTGGAATCGCAGGAGACGGGGGAGATACTGAACGAGTACTTAGCACCAGTGTTTACTGTGAAAAAAGGCAAGAAAGATTTAGAATGTGGGAAAATAGGTGGTGACATATTGAAAAATATCCATACTACAAAAGAGGAGCTGCTGTCTTAAAACGTATAAGAATGGATAAATCCCCAGGACCTGATCAGGCGTATGGTAGAACTATGTGGGAAAGTAGGGAAGGGATTGCTGGGCCCCCTGCTGAGATATTTGCAACATCAAGAGTCAAAGGAAGACTGGAGGTCGGCTGACATGTTGCCATTTTTTAAGAAAGGTGGTAAGGAAAAGCCAGAGAGCTATAGACCATTAAGCGTGACATCAGTGGTGGGCAATTGATGGAGGAATTCCTGAGGGACAGTATGACATGTATATGGAAAGGTAAGGATTGATTAGGGAAAATTAAAATGGCTTTCTGCATGGGAAATCATGTCTCAATAAATTGATAGAGTTTTTTGAAGAAATAATGAAGAGGGTTGATGAGGGTAGAGTGAAAGGCGTGATCTATACGGATTCAGTCGGACGTTCCACAACGCTCTTCATGGTGGACTGGTTAGCAAGGTTAGATTACAAGCATTTTGATACATAACTGGCTCAAAGGTAGAAGATAGAGGGTGTTGGTGGAGTCGTTGCCTTTCAGAAAGGTGGTCTGTGATCTGTGGTGTGCCACAAGGATCGGTGCTGGTCTACTGCTTTTCATCATTTATATCAATGATTTTGAATGTGAACGTAGGAGGCACAGTTAGTAAGTTTGGACGTAACACCAAACTTGAAGGTGTAGTGGACAGGGAAAAGAAGGAAATGGGAACTTGATCAGATGGGGCAATTGGCCGAAGAGTGGAAAATGGTATTTAATTTAGATCAGTGTTTCTCAATCTTTCTGTTATCAATGCCCCCTTCTTATCCTTCAAATCACGCAAAGCCCCCAAATCACCAAAGTCTGTTTTTGCACATATAACTGCAATACACTGTAGGGCTGAAAACGGAAAACTTTTGTGAAATATGTTTTATATACAACAAAAAAAGTTATCATTTATTACAGTTCTTTTGTCCACCTGCTTTTGGCTCTGCATAACATTTAGTCTGTGATAGCAAAATACTCAGTGCGATCCTTGTGGTCCATGCTGTCTTGCTAAATCATATACATATGGTTCAATTTTTGTCAAAACAATCTCAGGTCACTATGCTGAACAACATCCATGTGATTGCTGGTCTGATCTTGTATTCTGGCGATGGCACTGAATCCTTTCTCAACCAAATAAGATGTAGGAAATCGTAATGCAAACCACTTTGCCTCTTCGATTAATAGCCAGAAACAACATCGGGTGGCATCTTGGATCCAAAATAGGGGCTCAACCATTTGCGAAAACCGAATTTTCATTGCAGAATCATTTTCGAGCTCTATAATTTCTTCCTGAAGGCGAATGTCCATTTCATCTGCGTATGAGATAAAGGGGTCAGTCAGCCATGTCGGGATCTCCATCTCGATAAAATCAGCAAATTGTATTTTCATATCATTCTCTAGTGCACAAATGTGAGCTGAGTAGATAAGGAATTGATCATCAGAAACATCCTCCCTAATGTTGTTTAATCGCGTGAACTGTTAAAACACACAACGATTGATATTTCGATGAATGAGATCAAGTTTCACAGTAAAAGACGTAAGAGCATTCCTTGCTTTAATGAAAATCACATTATAGAACATCGAACATAGAAAAATACAGCACAGAACAGGCCCTTCGGCCCACGATGTTGTGCCGAACATCTATCCTAGATTAAGCACCCATCCATGTACCTATCCAATTGCCGCTTAAATGTCGCCAATGATTCTGACTCTACCACTCCCACGGGCAGCGCATTCCATGCCCCCACCACTCTCTGGGTAAAGAACCCACCCCTGACATCTCCCCTATACCTTCCACCCTTCACCTTAAATTTATGTCCCCTTGTAACACTCTGTTGTACCCGGGGGAAAAGTTTCTGACTGTCTCCTCTATCTATTCCGCTGATCATCTTATAAACCTCTATCAAGTCACCCCTCATCCATCGCCGTTCCAATGAGAAAAGGACGAGAACTCTCAACCTATCCTCGTACGACCTATTCTCCATTCCAGGCAACATCCTGGTAAATCTTCTCTGCATCCTCTCCAAAGCTTCCACATCTTTCCTGAAGTGAGGCGACGAGAACTGCACACAGTACTCCAAATGTGGCCTAATCAAAGTCCTGTACAGCTGCAACATCACTTCACGACTTTTGAATTCAATCCCTCTGCTAATGAACGCTAATACACCATAGGCCTTCTTACAAGCTCTATCCACCTGAGTGGCAACTTTCAAAGATCTATGTACATAGACCCCAAGATCCCTCTGTTCCTCCACCTGACTAAGAACCCTACCGTTAACCCTGTATTCTGCATTCTTATTTGTTCTTCCAAAATGGACAACCTCACACTTGGTAGGGTTGAACTCCATCTGGCACTCCTCAGCCCAGCTCTGCATCATATCTAAGTCCCTTTGCAGCCGACAACAGCCCTCCTCACTGTCCACAACTCCACCAATCTTCGTATCATCTGCAAATTTACTGACCCACCCTTCGACTCCCTCATCCAAGTCATTAATAAAAATTACAAACAGCAGAGGACCCAGAACTGATCCCTGCGGAACTCCACTTGTAACTGGCCTCCAGGCTGAATATTTACCATCTACCACCACTCTCTGACTTCGACCGGTTAGCCAGTTTTCTATACAATTGGCCAAATTTCCCTCTATCCCATGCCTCCTGACTGTCCGCATAAGCCTACCATGGGGAACCTTATAAAATGCCTTACTAAAATCCATGTACAGGGACTTACCTGCCCTTACATTTTCCAACATTTTCAGCATATCCTCTTTCATAACATCAACCTGCTCAAGCATATCAGCCTGGTTCATGCTGTCAACATGTCACTTGATTACATTGTACTCGATCTGTCACTTTTTAAAAATCTCTCATTCTCTTAGTCTCTCAATGTCTCTTTGTGCATATATTCTATCACCTACAATTCTGTCTAACTTTGTATCATCAGTAAATTTGGCTACCATGATTCTTATACCCTTATCCAATTTGTTCGTAAGTCATACGGAAATGCGAAGCCCTAATCCATATCCTTGTTGGACATCACAGGTCACATCCTGCCATAATAAGTCCCTGTCCATATCCCAACTTTCTTTCGCCTACCACTTAACCAATTTCCTAGCTGTATCAGTAACCTTCTCCCAGTTCTATGGGCCCCTGCTGTAATCATCAGTCTGATTTGTGGGATTTCATAAAATGCCCTTTTGAAGCTTACAGAAACAATACCTACAGATATTCCATTGTTGTCCACTTTCGTCATCTCTGCAAACATTTCAAATAATGGTTGTCACAAGCAACCATGTATACAGGGAATTTGCCATTAGCACAGAACGTGCTGGAGAAACATACATGTTTGGCAGGATACTTAAAGGGAGAAGCAAAATTTGAAATTAAATATCGCTTTTGTCATGATAAAAAAAACAACATAATTTGTGCTCGCAATTCATTGAAACTGAGGTGCAAATGCACAAAAATACGTCTTTGCTGAGAACAGATAATTCAATATCAAAATGGAGAGGTTAGAGTGTGGAGTGGTCAAAAGGTTATAATAGGAGGTTCTTGGAGTTAGAGAGAAATGGAGGAAGATTTCAAGGTTTCTGGAACTTGTGGTCCTCAACAAAGTGAAACAGAATGAAATGAGACAAATAAAAAATGAAATTTGGACCAGTACAACTTTGAGATAATATGAAGCATAATGAGAAAGAGTGAAGTCGAGAGCGTGCATTTGGCTACACACACCACAGAGTGTGGATCTCAAATTACAGTGGGAAGCAGCAGTCTGTGGGATGCTGTATGCCTCGGAGATACCTGTACATTAAAAAGATGAAGCATGGAACTTCAGTTGAAGTAAAACAATGCTGGATCATCACTGAGGAAGAAGTCACTCTGAAAGTGACTGTTGGAAATCAAATATCAAACACTAGGAGGGAAACAGAGAGTAATGAATTTGAATAGATTTAAGAATTTCAACTGAACTCCTGTTTTATCGTGGAGCACAACTGTTTCAAGGTGGGCCTACACAGGAAAGAAGTGGCAGAACACTGATTAACAAATCACTGTGCAAAGAAATCAAAATACAAAATGAATGAAATCGAAATACTGTGGATGCTCAAAATCTTTCACAAAAGAAAATACATGTCTTGAAGAACACAATAGGTTCAGTAGCATTTGTGAGACAACAAGGACAGTTAACATTTTACACCTGATATAACTGTTCTAAGGAAGGAAATGTCATATTTGCCTTGAAGGATTTCCTTAATTTCTCTTTCCATAGATGCTTCCAGATCTACTCCATGTATTGAGTGTTTCCCCCTTTATTACAATGTTAGCATTACCCATATGGAAGGGGGTTGTGTTTGGAAGTCAGCCATGAATGTTGAAAGGTATTGACACCCAGCTAGGGGTTTGTCTAGAGACTTCACATATTGAGCTAAATCTTTAGGAATTGGTTGACGAAAAGTTGGTATTGGACGAATGGAACTTGTTAGACCTACACCTGGGTCTTCACGAACAATCAAGAAGCATGATACCATTTGCAAAAAAACAAGTAAATATCATTCAATCCTGCCATTGAAGATGACCAAATGAACAGCAGATGATATGAATCAGAAATAAAAATAGAAATTGCAGGAAAAGTTCAGGAGCTCTGACGGCATCTGTGAAAAGTAATAAGAGTTAATGTTTCAGGGCAAGTGATTCTTCCTCATAACTTTGAGCCAAAACAGTACCTTTGATTTCTTTCCAAAGGTGCCGGCAGATCTGCTGAGCTTTTCCAGCAATTTCTGTTGTTTCTGGCATTGAAGGTACTTCGTTATCTGACTCTGACACATTCTCAAACCGAAATGCCTCACCATCAGAACCTCACCTGCCATCTCAAATATCTCAATCTAGGAACAATTAATTTGATCACAATCTACTTATCATCCATTGGCCTCTGGGAGGTGTCCACTACCTTAGCAAAATGCTGGTTTAATTTATAGGCAGAGCTTTTAAATTTCAAACCTTCCTCTCCGTGAAAGGCATTTCGGTTCATTTTCAACAAGGAACCTTGTCTGAATAATTTAATCTTGCCAATCTCAGGTCTTAAATCTTCGTCAAATTACACAAGTGATTTGTTTTATTTTACCGAGTACCTGAAATATGTTTCTCTTGACTGAATCAATTTCTCCCCGTCTCTCCCTAGGTGCCCAGTGCCTAGTTTCACGTATTCTGGAAGCAAACTAGGGGGGCCCTGTCCATTTCAAGATTAAACATTTTTATTTTTTTCTACCTTTCGCTGTCAAATTCCTTTCCGACATTACCACACCCACACTAACAAGATCATTATCCACAACATTCAGTTTGAAAACTAACAGCAATCTTGCACAGTGATCAAGTCAAGATTCTAGGTTTTAATTTATAGAGAACAGGTTCTTACCTCCCCTGAAAACGGCCTTCAATCTATTTTGTTCCATCAAATTATCTGAAGGACAAATTGAATCATCAGTCATGATCAATAACTAATATTTGTCAATTCATATTGTGTAGAAAATTTGAGCAAAAAAAATTCCGTTGGGAACAAAGTCGCCAGTAATCAATCTAACTTGATAATACCTCAAATGATGTACATCACTCTTGGAGGTTATAATCCACCATCACCACTATCACAATCACCAATGCTTGCCTTCATTCGATGGGGTATTGAATATAACAGCTGACAGGTGATGTTAAAATTGTACAAGACTTTGGTTTAGTCGCATTTAGAATGCTGTGTACAGTTCAGGTCGCCACGTTACCAAAAGGATGTTGACGCTTTGGAGAAGGTGCAGAAAAAGGTTTACAAGGATGCTGCCTGGTATGCAAGGTGCTACCTATGATGACAGGTTGTGTAGGTTAGGATTGTTTTCATTAGAGAAACGGAGATTCAGAAGGGATCTGATTGAGGTCTACAAAATCACGAAGGGTATACACAATAGATCGTGACAAGCTTTTAACCAAGGCAAGGGATTCAATAACAAGAGGTCACACGTTCATGGCGAGAGGTGAAAATCTTAAGGGGGCTTCAACCGCAAAGTACTCTACACAGAGGATGTTGCGTGCCTGGAACGCATTGCCAGCAGAGGTAGTAGAGACAGACACGGTAGATTCATTTAAGGTTCGGCTGGACAGATACATGAGTAGGCGGGAGCAGAGGGATGCTTAGTAATTGGGCGATACGTTTAGACAGTAGATTTTTATTGGCTAAGGCATGGTCGGCCGAAGAGCCTTTTCCTGGGCTGTAAATGTCCTTTTTTTTTGGTCTTTACTGATAATGCCCTTTCTGAATTCTCTCTCCAACTCGGGGTTGACGTTGTTACTTGATTTTTGTTATTCCTAAGTTACATGCACCGGCTTACAGTCCTTCAGTTATTCCAGGTTTTTTTTTAAAAAACTATTTGATAGTTTTTATTGAGCAGAAACCTGCGCAGTTCCCGAAAACTGGGGTCATTTCAAACTGCAAAATTTCGAGTGCTGCATTTTCAACGTGGGTTCGCATATCGTGATTTCCATTACGCAAGTTGCTTGTTAGATGTCATAACCATCTGCGAGGTCCACCACATGTATTATATCCAAATTAAGCACATGAAGCTAATGTGTTGCCTAAACACCTCAGTTCACCATGCCTCAATACTTCCAGTAAAATACCATCTTTTGCTAGGTACAGGCATATATATGATTTTGTATCCTTTGAGTTTTTCACATGGATCAATCTCAATCTCATACAGACTACGAAACTGTGGAATTTATTCAGTCTGTTGTAACGCTTTGGATGTCTTTGATTTGGCATATTCTTAAGAAAATGTCGCACCCAATTATTAGGATCTGATTCCCACCTTGTATGCAGCTCCGTTCCAGATAGTTTATGTAGCCAGCCTCTGCTATTAGCTCAATAATGCATTTGAGACCAGCACTGTGACTCCATGATTAACACTGCTGCCTCACAGTGCTGGGGACCTGCGTTAGATTCCAACCTCGGGCAACTGTCTGTGTGGATTTTGCACATCCTCTCCGTGTCTGGATGGGTTTCCTTCCACAGAATTGGCCATGCTAAAATTGCCCAAAGTGTTCAGGGATGTGTAGGTTAGGTGCATTAGTGAAGGGAAATGTAGAAAAACAGGGCAGGGAAATGGGTATGGGTGGGTTACTCTTCAGTGGATCAATGTGGATTGTTAGGCCGAATAACCTGTTTCTGGAATATCAGGATTCTATGAGCTTCTATTTCAGGCGCCAGATGCCTTCTGGTCAAGTTGATAGAAAACCTGCTGTATCTCCAAAGCGTATTGCCTCATCATTCATTATTCATTCCATTTAGATGATAGAGAATACTCTTTATGCCGGATGTACTCTGGGCTTTCTGAAAGGTAAGAGACAGTCAGGTCTGCAGATGCTGAAGATCAGTGTTGAGATTGTGTTGTTGGAAAAACGCAGCAGGTCAGTCAGCATCCGAGGGGCTGGAAACCTTCATCGGGAATGAGGGCTCTTTCCTGAATGGTACCTTACTTATTACTTTGTCCCAATAAGGTAGACAGAGCATCATACTAAAATTCTTATGCTTGTTGATGGTTATTCATGTCAAATCCATTTTTGTGTTTCTTTCACAGAAATCCAAGGCACCCAGATACCTGATGTACATGGCATTTCAAGACTTGAATAGGTATGATAATTTTTCACCATCCTAGCAAGTTCTAGGATTTTCTATTTTTCTCCCTTTTCTGCCAGTTCCAGTCTCATAAAGACTTGCTTGTAAATTTTCCATGATGTCTTGACACAATGATGCAGTTTTCCAACTGTTATTTTCAAGGACATTGTCCAATTGCCAAATTAATTGTGTGGCCAGCATTTATCATCTTTGAAGCACCAGATACATTGCAAGCCCTGAGTCTTTTCTGTTGAAAACTAATGTGGACAAACCTGTGTCAATGTTTGAGTTTGTCAGTGCTCATGCTTCAAAATCTTCAGCTTCTTGGATGACTGTGTTTGTGAATGTAAGACAAGCTCATTTTGTTTGAACAGTGAGCTAAGGTCTTCCCTCCATGAATTGCAGTCTTTACGAAGATGAGATCAGAGTAATGCAGAATGATTGTTCTTTCCGAGCATGATCATGCTGAGATCATCAGTGAAATATTTCTGAATTGAATGAGTGTGTGTGTGTGTGTGTGTGTGTGTGTGTGTGTGTGTGTGTCTGTGTATGTGTGTCATATTTTCGAATAAGACAATTGTTCTTAACACATGGAAGTGAATCAAAATGCCTTGCCAAATAAAGTCAAATAATAAAGCCTCAACTGATTGATTAGGCTGTGGTGGGAGTTTTAATCAAGAAGAAGGTTATGCTTTTGAATATTTCGTCGAGATGTGATTCGTGTATTACTGTATCACGTCCAGTCGCTATGTCTGTATTGTATACTCTGATTTCGACCTAACATTATCCCATGCTCTCGTATTGTATCTAGTGTGTTGTAGCATTCCCTGAATTGAATGCTAATGGCAAAGTGCTTCGCTATATCAGTGAAACCTGAAAATTTTAAACGTGTATCACTGTTCCTCTCCACACTTTATGGAGGAGCATTCAGACTTCAAACCTGTAGGTTAGTCAAAAAGTCAACTTAACAGAAACTTTCTGGGCGTAGCAATTAATGAAAACTCGAGGGAAAGGGCTTGCCTGAATACATGCTCTTTGCTGTTGCTGAAGGCTGACAAAGCAGTTGCGACTTGGATGCTTGCGGCCATCCTTCTTTACAAGATTTTGCCGTGACTGAGAGTTTAGGACCAGGGGATAATCTCGGGATGGAGTGCTTCCAGGTGTGGTGCGAATTTAGGAATTAAAGCAGGTTGGAACACACTTGTCAGCTTTTGCCGAACAATAATTTTGAGTAAAAATCACATTTTGATTTTGAATATACCTGTACAAAAAGTGATAGAAGTCTTGTTTCTTTTATGTTTGTCCAGTCTCCTTGTAGGTCTTGATTGACAAAACCATTCATTTCATGAGCTTTAGAGTAATTAGTTGCTGAGTTTTAATTGCATCACTCTAGATCGGAGCAATACTTTGAACAATGACTGTAGAGAATACATACTGATTATATTTTTAAATAAATGCGTTAAGCTGCACAATTTACTCGTTAAAAATAAAAACAAAAAGTGCTGGAGAGACTGAATTGCTCTGGCAATCTGTGGAGACAGAAACGGAGTTCACATTTCGTGCCTGGAATGGCTCTTTTCCAGAAACTGCAGTAATTTGTTCCTACAGCAATGTGGTGGACTGTCCACTGCCCCCACCTCCCCCAACCCCCCCACCCCGGGAAAGTTGGGATTGACAATGAACTCTGGACTCATCAGTGAAACGCACATCCTCTGAATGCGGAAAAAGGAAACATCGAAACCTCTGCACTGCCTGTTGGAATGACACCACCCTAACTTGGCATTTCAATGACCCACCTTGTTCCCAGGCTAATATTTCTCTTTGGCTTGCTCCAGTATTGCAATGAAGCTTAACACAAGCTGGAGGAACAATTCATTTTCTGCTAAGTTAACAATCACACAATACCAGGTTTTAGTCCAACAGGTATATTTAGAAGCACTAGCTTTCGAAGCGCTGTTCCTTCATCTGTTGGTTTGTGGAGAATAAGATTGTAAGACACTGAATTTATAGTAAAAGTTTCCAGTGATGTAATTGAAACTATATATTGAAAAAGATCTGGATTGTTTGTTAAGTCTCACATCTTTTACATACTTGAAGAATTACATTTTAATCTCTTCAAGAACTGAATGAATCCATGTAAGCTTCTCTAACGCCGTTTTTAAGACTAGAATCAGTCAGACCATTGCGGCACAGACAGCCTGACAGGGGTAACTCACACCTTCCATGCATTATCTGGGCCAACATGACACCGATTGTTAAAGTTGACTTGAGAATGCAACTTTCAAAAATAGTTTTGCATTTTACATATGAAAGAACTGAAACCAACTTGGTCATTCTAAAAGAGGAAAGACTTAACAAACAATCCAGGTCTTTTTCAATATATAATTTCAGTTATACAACACTGAAAACTTTTATTATAATTTCTTTGTCTTACAATCTTATTCTCCACAACCACCTGATAAAGGAATAACGCTCTGAAAGCTAATGTTTCCAAATAAACATGATTTACTATAACCTGGTGTTTTGTGATTTTTAATTTTGTACACCTCAGTCCAACACTGGTGTCTCGAAATCATTTTCTGCTCCGGACTTTACAGCCTTTAGGAGTCAGTGCTGAGCTGCACCACTTTAGACTACGGTCTTCAGACTCTATTTTAATTGCTTCATCCACCAACAATGGCCTTGTCAGGTCTTGCTGGCTTTATTCTCAGTAAGGCAGAACCATTATTTCCACACAGTGAACACATACCATGCACAGCTCCATCACCCAACCATCACTGCTGGTACTTAATATGTCTTTTTTTTTCTGAGAACTCTCACAATCAGTTTCCCTTGCTCCTCCTCCCCCTCTGTCAGACCATAATAAACACCACTTTAAGGCTCCATTCATACTGAACAAAAAGTAATTCGTTTCCCCCTCCACAGATATTCGAGTTTCAACTTTCAACTTCCAGGCATTTTGACTTTCTACAGCATTTTTGCTTTGAGTTCATATTTCTACCACAGACCGAATTTTACTTTTACATCAAATTACAAAGAACATCGCAGTATATAACATCACAGTTGGTTACAAGTTATTGAGTCTGTGATTTGTTTTCCCACTGATTGAACTGTCTCTCTAACCTTGAAGCTTCCTTGAAATGTTGTGACCCAGAAATCAGTGAGCCTGCAGAATTCACTCATTCAGCAGGTTGTTGAGGGCAAACCATTGTGTTTTCAAGAAGGAGGTGGATGTAGCTCAAAGGACGTAGAGGAAGGTAGGATTAGAGTATTTAGGTCAATGATCAGCCATCATTTTATTGGATGGTGGAGCATGTTTAAGGAATAGAATGGCAGATTCCTGCTCCTATCCTCTATGCGTCCTCCTCAGAACTCAGAACCAACACCGAGTTTGTGTGTGTCAAGCAAATTTCAATCAATGACAATATAATACACTATATCCTACGCACTTCAGCTTAATTTATTCACATCCTCTTACAAGTAAACTTACCAAACGCCTTGTGAAAATCCAGCTACACCCCCATCGAACGATTCTCCCTCATCTATTATAGTAGCGAAGCTTTAAAAAGCTCCAGTGGATTTGTTGAGAATGATTTGCATTTCATAAACATCTGCCACCTTTGCCTAATCCTGTCAATCCTTTTCAAATATTTCGAGATAATTTCTTTTATAATTTATAAAACAATATGTGGCAGAAATTAATTTTTGCACCAAATACCGTGCACATTCATGTGAAGAATTATTTTACCATTAGCCCTCCTCCTATTTATAGTTGTTATCTATTTTCCCCTGCAGTTCTCTCTTTAGATATTGTTATGTAATGCCTCCATATCTTCCGACTATGGTAAGTATACATTTACCCTCATCCAAATCCTCCTCGAGCTCTCATCCTCCAGATCCACCCACCCCATGCGCATGCGCACGCACCCACACACAAATGAACACACACATGAATTAGATTAACACATTATCCAACAGCTTCAGTTATTCAAATCCCCTACAGACAACACCCAGTGCCATTCAAACGAAATCTGTCCCACTGGATCATCTCTCTACTGTCCAGTTCTGATACCGTTGCTCCCACAACCTGAAACCAATTCGCAACATGTAATGAACCATGTATTTTTCCCATTGACTTATTTTTCATAGATCAGTTTGCGTTTTGGTCAGGTCCTAATCCCAAGAATATTTCTTTGCAGGTTGTACTTTTCTAATTTAGTTTGCAACTCTTCAAAATTTTCAGCACAATCACCAGTACAGTCCTATCAATGTCATTCTTCCCAACGTGGGTGAAGACATCTGGATTCCTCTCATCCATCTTCAAGTTCCTGTCTAACCCGAGCAGATATCCTTGAACTTGACACTGGACAGAAAATGCAGTCTTTGGACCACTCGTTCACTGATGTACAGAACAATATACATTCCGCTAATTGTATTAAAATACAGATGAAATAACTGCAGATGCTATATATTTGATTTTTTAAAAAGTGATATTTCTGGGAGAAACTCAACAAATCTGGTAGCATATGTGGAGAGAAAACAAAACCCAGTTAACCTTTTTAGTCCAGTGAGCCTTTGACAGAGCCATAATTGAAATGTTCACTACCACAACTTCATTTCTATTTTGTCTCCCAACTCGAATGCCCTGTGTTTGCAGGTACTGTGGTCAGTTTCATAATCCTCCTGTTTCTACCACCTTGTTCTTTTTTATTCCCTCACAGCTTTCAAGCTGTATGTATAACTGTTTCTCTGGCTGAGGGTCCTTCACTGAAAAATCTGTGTTCCTCTTAAGTACCTCACCTGAAGTCGCACACTCCTGTCGCTGCTAACACATCAACTTTGAATGAGCTGTTCTGAGTAGTTTGACAACCCAATGGAACAAAGTGTTAACTGAACTTTCCCCTTCCCTGGTGTAATGCAATGACTTTAACTCAGAATCTAGATCAAATGCAAAGGTCTTTGAGTTGGAAGCGCTCCTACAGTTATGTTTGCAATAGACTACATTGGTGCTCACCAGCTTCAACATTTTGCAGTCGCAATACATCATCCATCCTGGCATCACTGTTTTATTTGATTTAATTTATACATTACTTCACTTAGATTGCTGACTTACAAGAGATAACACAAAGTGTCACTACTGGAAGATTAGAGATAATAACATCAAATTCTTACAGGCACAGATCAGCGTCTAAACAGCGTGGCTATTGTCGTGAATATTCTCCTAAAATCCATTCTAACTAATCAGTGTATTGCTGTACAATAATGACTACTCATCCTTCTATGCCATTGAATTTAATCCGACTATCAATTGTAGGACATTGTATTGTACTTAGTATCTTCGAAACTTAATCAGATTAGTACTGAGTCTAATTTGCTATTGATAATTGCCTATCTTGATAACATTGATTTCATTTGTATGTAGTGACCTCAGCTGTATGCATACCGAAGCCTTAACATCATCTAGCATTTGATGAGATCAATAGTGGGCACAAGATTCCAAGGACGACCGATTACGAAAATCACTGCGGCCATTCCCCTCAATAATAAGTATACCATTTTGTTTACTGTTGGAGGGTGGGAGGTGGGACTTACCAAGGGAAAGCAGTGGGAGACAGGGCTCTGGCATATAGTCTGACCCTGCTGCTCAGAAGGAAATGGGGAAGAGAAGCAAGAAGTATTCTGTGGGGACTCCATCGTTAGGGGGACAGATAGCAGGTTCTGTGGGGACGAGAGAGACTCATAGTCGTGCTGCCTCCTTGGTGCCAGAGTTCATGATGTCCCTGATCGTGTTTTTGGGATCCTTAATGGGGAGGGGGAGCAACCCCAATTCATGGTCCACATAGGCACCAACGACATAGGTAGGAAAAGAGATGGGGATTTAAGGCAGAAATTCAGGGAGCTAGGATCGACACTTAGAGCTAGGATTGTTGTTCTGCCGCATGCTAGTGAGGCGAGGAATAGGGAGAGAAAGGAATTGAATACGTGTCTACAGGGATGGTATAGGAGGGAGGGTTTTGGATTCTTGGATCTTGCGGCTCTTTCTCTGTTAGTTGAGACCTCCATAAGCAGGATAGTCTTCATCTGAATCAAAGGAGCAGCAATATCCTGGGTGGGAATTTTGCTAAGGGCTATTGGGGTGGGTTTAAACTGGCAGGTAGAATGGAAACAAAATTGAAGTTCAAGTACAGAAAAGGTTGAGAGTAAGCAGCTCCATAATCAAGTTTCAGGGACACAACATGGCACCGGCAAGCAAGAAGTTGGTTTGAAGTTTGTCTAATTCAATGCCGGGGCATCCGGAATAAGGTGGGTAAACTTGCAGCATGGGTTGGTACCTGAGACTTCGATGTTGTGGCCATTTCAGTGACATGGATAGAGCAGGGACAGGAATGCTTGTTGCAAGTTCCAGGATTTAGATGTTTCAGTAAGAACAGAGAAGATGAGAAAAGAGGGGGAGGTGTGGCATTGTTGGTCAAGGTCAGTGTTACAGTTACAGAAAGGATGTTTGGAGACTCGTCAACTGTGGTAGTATAGGCTGAGGTTAGAAACAGGAAAGAAGAGGTCACCCTGTTGGAAGTTTTCTGCAGTCCTCCAAATAGTTCCAGAGATGTAGTGGAAAAGATAGCAAAGATAGGAATGAGAGAGACAGGGTAGTTGTCATGGGGGACTTCAACGTTCAAAATATTGACTGGGAACAATATAGTATGAGTACTACAGATGGGTCAGTTTTTGTCCAGTGTGCAGGAGAGCTTCCTGACGCAGTATGTAGACAGGCCAACAAGGGATGAAGCCACATTAGATTTGGTACTGGGTATTGAGCCTGGCCAGGTGTTAGATTTGGAAGTTGGTGAGCAATTTGATGATAGCGATCACAATTCTGTTATGTTTACTTTAGTGATAAAAAGGGGTAGGTGTATACCACTGGGCAAGAGTTACAGCTGGGGTAAAATAAATTACGATGCGATCAGACAAGATTTAGGAAGCATCGTATGGGGAAGAAACTTCAGGGATGGGCACATAAGAAATGTGGAGCTTATTCAAGGAAAAGCTCCTGTGTGTCCTACATAAGTATGTACCTGTCAGGCAGGGAGGAAGCTGTAGAGCGCAGGAGCCATGGTTTATGAAACAAGTGGAATCTGTGGTCAAGAGGAAGAAGAAGGCTTATGTTAGGATGAGATGTGAAGGCTCGGTTAGGGTGTTTGAGGGTTACAAGGTAGCCAGGAAAGACCTAAAGAGAGAGATCAGAAGAGCCAGCAGGAGCATGAGAAGTTTTTGGCGTACAGGATCAGGGTAAGCCCCAAGGCTTTCTATAGGTATTTAAGGAATAAAATAATAATGAGAGTAAGATTAATGTTGTCGAGGAGAATACTGAGATATAGGTAAGACTGAGGTTCACAAGGAAGAGATATTAGAAATTCTGCAGAGTGTGAGAATAGATAAGTCCCCTGGACCGAATGGGGTTTATCATAGGATCAGTTGGGCAGCCAAGGAGGAGGTTGCCGAGCCTTTGACATTGATTTTTAAATCGTCATTTTCTACAGGAATAGAGCCAGAAAACTGGAGGACAACAAATGTGTTCCCCTGTTCAAGAAGGGGAGTAGAGACAACCAGGTAATTATAGAGCAGTGAGCCTTACTTCAGTTGTTGGTAAAGTGTTGGAACAGGTTATAAGAAATTGGATAATCATCTAGAGAAGAATAATTTGATTAGGGATAGTCAGCACGGTTTTGTGAAGGGTAGGTCGTGCCTCAAAAAACCTTATTGAGTTCTTTAAGAAGGTGGCCAAACAGGGAGATGGGAGTAAACCGGTTGATGCGTTGTGTCTGGGTTTCAGCAAGGTGTTCGATAAAATTTTCCACAATAGGCTATTGTACAAAATGCAGAGGAATGGGATTTTGGAAGATATAGCAGTTTGGATCAGTACTTGGCTTGCTGTTTGAAGACAGAGGGTGGTGTTTGATGGGAAGTATTCATTCTGGAGTCCATTACTAGTGGTGTACCGCAAGGGTTGGTGTTGGTCCACTGCTGTTCGTCATCTTTATAAACCACCTGGATGAGGGCGTAGAAGGGTGGGTTAGTAAATTTCCAGATGACACTAAGGTCGATGGATTTGTGGACAGTGACGAAGGATGTTGTACGCTACAGAGAGACATAGATAAGCTGCAGTGCTGGGCTGAGATGAGGCAAATGGAGTTTAATGCGGACAAGTGTGAGGTGATTCACTTTGGTCGGATTAACCAGAATGCAAAGTATTGGGTTAATGATAAGATTCTTGGTAGTGTAGATGAGCAGAGAGATCTCGGTGTCCAGTTACATAGATCCTTGAAAGTTGCCATCCCGGTTGACAAGGTTCTTAAGAAGGCATACAGTGCTTTAACTTTTATTAACAGAGGGATCGAGTTCCGACCCATGAGCTTATGCTACAGCTGTACAAAACTCTGGTGCGGCCGCACTTGGAGTATTGTGTACAGTTATGGTCACCGCATTATAAGAAGGATGTGGAAGCTTTGAAAAGGGTGCAGAGGAGATTTATTAGGATGTTGCCTGGTATGGAGGGAAGGTCTTATAAAGAAAGGCTGAGGGACTTGAGACTGTTTTCGTTGGAGAGAAGAAGGTTGCGAGGTGACTTAATAGAGACAGATAAGATAATCAGAGGGTTAAATAGGGTGGACAGGGAGAGCTTTTTTCCAAGTGTGGTTAAGGTTAGCACGAGGGTGAATAGCTTTAAATTGAGGGATGATAGATATAGGACAGATGTCAGAGATTGTTTCTTTACTCAAAGAGTAATAAGGGTTCGGAATGCTTTGCCTGAAACGGTAGTAGATTAGCCAACTTTCATAACATTTAAGTCGTCATTAGACAAGCAAATGGGCGTACATGGAATAGTGTAGGTTAGATGGGCTTCAGATGGTATGACAGATCAGCGCAACATCGAGGGCCGAAGAGCCTGTACTGCGCTGTAATGTTCTATCTTCTATGTTCTCTTAACTTATAATTAGTAGTCTTGTCGTGTTTGTTTCTTTTGTTTCAAGTTGTTAAATATCCATGACTTTCCCTTTCTTCTCACTATTTCAAGGTTTTGTTTATGTGTCGTGCCAATGAAGTGATTGAACCATCGTTCTGATTCATTCAATTTCCAGACAAATGATGAAGGAACTAATGAAACCAGCAACATTTCTGAAAATATCTTCATAACTGAAGCTTCCAGTACAAGCAACATGCTGAAAAATCTCCTTTGCACTCTATCTGGTGCCAACGCGTAGGCTTCTGATTAACATGTTGAAAGTTGGATTTCGGAACTGCCCGCAGTATTCGAGCTGTTTCTTATCCGAAATTTTATGCAGTCGGAGCGTAACCCCTTGCTCTTAAACTTTTCCCTTGACTGATAAAGGCAAGGAAAGCATATGCCTTCTTAATCGTTTTACCCACCTGTCCTGATACCTTAAATGACTGGTGGGCATATATATGAATGACCTTGGGTCCTATTTTTCATCACGTATTTTCTTGCTTCATTTTTCCTCCCCAACTGCATTTACCCATCTTGAAATTCCATTTGCCACCGATTTACCCATCTGACATGCTCATCTGTATCCGGTTCTCATTTAAAGCCATCCTCCTCAATATGTATCACTCCACCAACTCTAATATCGTGTGAGAATTGTCTGATCAACTCTTCTAATTCAAGTCTACTTGTGAAACCAATCGAAAACTCATGTGACCGACACTATTCCATTATCATCCATATGTTTATCCAATTACCTGTTGCAGGCAGGGCATTCCATGCCTTTACTATTCTCTGAGTAAAGAGCCTACCTCTGACATCTGCCCTATAACTATCACACCTCAACTTAAAAACTATGCGCCCTTGTGCTTGCCAACACCATCCAAGGAAAACACTTTCATTGTCACCCTACCTAATCCTCTGATCATCCCGTATACCTTTATTATGTCGCTACTCAATCTTCTTCTCTCTAGCAAAACCAGTGTCAATTCCATCAGACTTTCATCATCGTGCCTTCCCTCCATTCCAGGCAACATCCTGGTAAAACCCCTCTGCATCCTTTTCAATGTTTCCACATCCTTCCTATAATGTGGCGACTAAAGCTGTACGCAATGTTCCAAGTGCAGTCGCACAAGAGTTTTCTGCGGCTGCAATGTTACCTCATGGCTTCGAAACTCAATCTCTCTACCAATAAAAGTTGACACACCGTATGCCTGATTATAAACCCTATCAACCAGGTGGAAACATTCAGGGATCTATGGACATGGACACATCTTTGAAAATTTCAATCAGATTGGTAAAAATTTACAAAACCAAGCAGATTGTTCTTGATTAATCGCTGTCCCTCCTGTTGAGATTAATCCTTTCACTGAGAATGGAGCCCATTAGTTTTCCCACGCGAAGGTTAGACTGACATGTCTGTAGTTTCTCAGTTTGCTCCTTTCTTGAGTAATCGTGGAGTAAATTACTGCAGACGCTGGAATCTGTACTGAAAACAAAAAATGCTGGCAATCACAGCGCCTCAGGGTGCATCCATGAATAGAGAGCAGCTAACGTTTCGAGTTTTGTTGACTCTTCATCAGAGCTGGTGTGAAGTGTGGAGGAGACAGCATTTGTGCAATATTGAGGGGAGTGAGGATGGAGTTCTGGGCAGAAAGAATGTTGATAGTGCAGGTTAAGTGTTAGGAATATCAGAACAATGGTGTATCTAACTTCCAAAGTGGATAGAACAGACAATCTCTTTGTAGTGGGGGGAGTGAAGAGAGGCAATGACAACTGAGAATGCAGCAAGAAAAGAATCATACAATCCCTACAGTATGGACACAGCCAATTTGGCCCAGCAAGCCCCCAAAGAGTAACCCACACAGACCCATTTCCTTCCCCTATTATTCTGCATTTATCTCTGAATAATGCACCACACCTACGTATCCCTGAACACTATGGGCAATTTAGCACAGCCAATTCAGCTAACCTGCTCATCTTTGGGTTTTAGGAGGAAAAGGAAGCTCCCAGAGGAAACACACACAAATATGGGGAGAATGTGCAAACTCCATACAGTCACCCGAAGCTGGAATCGAACTTGGGACCCTGGTGCTATGAGGCAGCAGTGCTAAATACTGGGCAACAGTACCACCCCAATTAAAGGAGAGGGAAGGAATGGGAGTGGGTTCATGATCAGGTGTTAAATTCAATAATAAGTCCAGAAGGTTGTAAAGTGCCTAGTCTGAAGATGAGATGTTGTCCCTCCAGTTTGCATTGTGAGTTGCTGGAGCATTATAGTCTGCCAGCGACAGAAAAGTAAGCATGCAAGGGGAGTGGTACAGGATGGTCAAGGCCATACTTGCGCACGACGTACTTCAAAGCTGTCACCCAGTCTGCTTTTAGTGTGCCCAATGTAGTGTACGCTATATTGTGTACAGTGAATGCGATTGACCAGATTGCAGGAGCTATAGGTGAAATGCTGCTTCACCTGGAAAGACTGGTTAGGCACTTGAATTATGACCAGGGAGGAGGTAAAGGGACAGCTGTTGCACGTTTGGTGGTTACATAGGAAGGTAAAAACAATGACTGCAGAGTGGTGTAGGAAAAGCACAGTGGTTCAGGCAGCATCCGAGGAGCAGGAAAATCGATGTTTCGGGCAAAAACCCTTCATCAGATTACACGGGAAGGTGCTGTGGAAAGGGGGTGGTATTGTTGTTGGTAGAGGGAAGGGCGAAGGTGTCCTGGAATAAATATTTGCTGTGAAATGCACATGGGGGAATGAAGGGTGGTGACATTCTGCTGGAGTTGTCTGAAATTGCAGACGATGATCCTTTAAATGTGGAGGCTGGTGGGATGAAAAGTGAGATCGGGGGCGGGGGGGGGGTGTCAATCACATTGTTCTGAAGGATAGAAAGGGGCAACGTTGGAAGCAATTGTGAAATGTCAGATGTGGCTGGGTGCCCTGTCATAGAGTCAAAGTGTCATAGAGAAGAACAGCATGGAAACAGAACCTTCTGTCCAACCTGTTCATACCGACCAGATATCCCAACTCAATCGAGGCCCACCTGCAAGCACCCGGCCCCTATCACTCCAAACCCTACATACTCATATACCCAGAGCTGGAAATGTTTTGCTGGAAAAGCGCAGCAGGTCAGGCAGCATCCAAGGAGCAGGTGAATCGACGTTTCGGGCATGATCCCTTCTTCAGGATGAGTGTGTCCTGCAGTCTAAGATAAAAAGGTCGGGAGGAGGCACTTGGGGGAGGGGCGTTGGAAATGCAATAGTTGGAAGGAGGTCAAGGTGAGGGTGATAGGCCGGAGTGGGGGTGGGGGCGGAGAAGTCAGGAAGAAGACTGTACGTGAGGAAGACGGTGCTGAGTTCGAGGGTTGGGTTGCAGTAAATGATGTGTGTGGAGGTGCAGGTGGATTTGTGATGGATATGGACGGATCCCTTGGGCCCTTGGAGGGAAGTAAGGGGGAAGTGTGGGCACATGTTTTGCATTTCTTGCGGTTGCAGGGGAAGGTGCCAGGAGTGGAGGTTGGGTTGGTGGGGTGTGTGGACCTGACGAGAGAGTCACGGAGGGAGTGGTCTTTTCGGAACGCTGATAAGGGAGCAGAGGGAAATATATGAGCAGGTTGTTGCTGCGTAGGTGTTGCTTGATAGCATTATTGATGAGCCCTTCCATCACTTTACTGGTGATGGAGAATAGACTGATTGGGTGGTCATTGGCCAGATTGGATTTGTCCTGCTTTTTGTGTGCAGGACATACGTGGCAATTTTCCACATTGTCGGATAGATTCTAGTGTTGTACCTGTACTGGAAGAGCTTGGCTAGGGAAGTGGCATGTTCTGGAGCACATGTCTTCAGTATTGTTGCCGGATGATATCAGGGCTCCTTGTCTTTGCAGTATGCATTACCTCCAGCCATTTCTTGATATCACATTGAGTGAATCGAATTGGCTGGAGATCGATGTCTGAGATGCTGGGAACAACTGGACGAGTCCGAGATAGATCATCTACTTGGCATTTCTGACTGAACATTGCTGCAAATGCATCAGTTTTATCTTTTGCACAGATATGGTGAGCTCCTCCAACATCGAGGATGGGGCTATTTGTGCAGACTCCTCCTGCAATGAGTTGTTTATTTATCCACCACAATTCATCCTCTACACTCACCATTGTACGTCGAAGGCCTGCAGAGCTTAGATTTGATCTATTGATTATGGGCTTGTTTAGCTCTGTATATCACTTGCTGTTTATGCAGTTTGGAATGCAACTCGTCCAGTTTGGTAACTTCACCTCATTTTCAGGTATGACTGATGTTGCTCCTGGAATGCCCTACTGCAAACTCCATTGAACCAGGGTTGATCTCCTGGCTTGATGGTAAAGGTTGAGTGAGGTATTTGCCAGGCCATGAGATTGCAGATAGTGCTGGAGTACAGTTCTGCTGCTGTTGATGGCCCACACTGCCTCATGGATGCCCAGTCTTGAGCTGCTAGATTGGTTCAAAGTCTGTCCCATTTAGCATGGTGACAGTGTCATGCAACATGATGGAGGTTATTCTCAATGTGAAGGTGGGACTTCATCTTCACAAAGACAGTACGTTGGTCAATTTTACCTATACTATCATGGACAGATCCTTCTGCAGCTGGCAGGTGACTAATGATGAGGACAAGTAAGTTTTTTTTCCTCTTGTTGGTAACTTCACCAGTGCTGCAGAAACAGTCTAGGCATGATGTCCTTTAGAGCCCGAACAGCTTGATCAGTAATGCTGCTGCCAAACCACTCTTTGTGGTGGACATTGACTTCCCCCATCCAGAGTACATTTTTGCACTTGCCGCCCTCAGTGCTTCCTCCAAGTGTTGTTCAATATGGAGGAGTACTGATTCATCAGCCAAAAGACGACCGTACATGGTAACCAGTAAGAGGTTACCTTGCCCATGTTTAACCTGAAGCTATGAAACTGAATGGGGTCCAGAGTCAAGGGTTCCCAGCACAACTCCCTACCAATAGTATTCCAACATCTCTGTTGGATCTGTAGGACAGGACATAATTAGCGATCATAATGGTGGTGTCTGGGGTGTTATCTCTAGGGTATGATTCCATGAGTATGACTATGTCAGAGTCTTGTTTAACTAGTCTGTGAGACAGATCTCCCAATTAAAGCACGGGGTACCAGATATTGGAAAGAAGGATTTTGCAATAAGCCTTAATGATTATTTATTTTAAAACAGGTCATTAAATTTGCAATTTTATTAAAATTATCACAAATTCATAGGTTTTTAAAATATGATTTAAATTAAATGTTAACATTAAAGAAGTGTGGCAATGAAGAGAAAAAAATGCTTGAATACTTAATATTGAGGAACAATGATGTGGAGGTGCTGGTGTTTCATAGGACAAAGAATTTGCTGTAAAAGATCACAGTGTCATACACCTGATGCGATGCTTGTGTTTTAGCTGTTGTCTTTTGCCCTATTTCAAGATTGGTTACCTGTCTGGTTTCATTTCTTTGTTGTGACTTTGCAGTGATTGATACAACTGAGTGGTTTGCTATGTCATTTCAGAGGGCAGTTGTGAGTCAACCACATCGCTGTGGCTCTGGATTCACATACAGGTCAGACCAGGTGTTGATGGCACATTTCCTTCCCTAAGGAACATTAGTGAACCAAATGGGTTCTTTTTCCTGACAATGGTTTCATAGTCATCAGTCGACTCTAAATTCCAGACACTTTTCTTACTGAGTTCAAATTCCACCATTTGCTGTGGTGGGATGCGGACCCAGGTGCCCAGAATATTATTCTGCGTTTCTGGCTTAATAGTCACGTGATACTAGCACATGAACATGTCCTCCACTCAGCAGCTCCCTTTTTCAGTGCTGTAGTTCACATGTGATATGACTTTATGACTATTGCAAACTCTCAAAAATGTTAAATGCAAAAATTTTTTTGCAGGATTTCATGTACGACTACATTCTTTTTTCATACTGTCCATTAATATTGCTCCTCAAACTTAAAGATCACACAACACCAGATTATCATATAACAGGTGTATTTGGAAGTACAAACTTTCGAAGCATTGCTCCTTAGTCGGTTAACTAGTTGGACATGATCATTTGACACAGATTTAATTGTGAAAGATCAAGGTAACATACAACTGATGTAATGCATTGAACAAAACTAGATTGATGTTAAATCTTTAATCACTTAGTATAGGGTTGTAGGATTCGATTGATTAAAATATGAATTCCAAAACTTCTTTCAAGTCACAGTCCCAAGATAGCTTAAGATTTTATAAAAGAAAAGTTACATCTCAGGTCAAACAATGCAATAATGATGTGAGGTTAGAGTCTGCATCCCAAACGTGAGTCAGACTGGTTCTATTTCCATACTAGGAATTTATAAGATATCACATGGGCAGTCTGCCTACAGATTATGTGTATATTGAACAAATTAGGATGCACCTCAAATTATCTCTGGACTGTGACATGAAAGAAGTTTGGGAATTTACATATTAATCAATCAAAACCTGCATCCCCATTCTAAGTGAATAAGAACTTACCAACAATCTAAGTTTGCTCAATACATCACATCAGTTGTGTGACATTTTGATCTTTAACAATAAATTCTGCATCCTATGATCTTGTTGCATTAGCTACCTGACGAAGAAGCAGCGTTCCGAAAGGTTGTACTTCCAAACAAACCTGTTGGATTATAACCTGGTGTTGTGGCACTTTAAACTTCGTCCACCCCGGCCGAACACCAGCACCTCCACATCATCGTTCCTCAAGATCAAACATTATTTTTTTTCTGTTTGTTATAATTTAATGTAAGTTCTGTTTTAAAACCTATGAATTTTTGATAACTTTAGTAAAATTGCAAATTTAAGGAACTGTTTTAAAATAAATAATCTTAAAGGCTTTTTCCATACAAGTAAATCTTGAAGTGGTCAAATTTTCATGTCATTGTGTAATGTTATAAGAAAAAAATCTACGAGCAACCTGAGAGAGAAAAAAAATCAGTGAAGTGAGAATTACTTCAGAAAACGGGTTCTGGAAGCAAATGAATGAAACTAAAACCACATTTACTGCAATTTTTACATCCTCGCAGAGGGTTGAACAAGCTGAAATTTGCTCAGGATCCATTTTAATTTTCATTTTGCAAGACATTCTTCAGCCATCCTCAATGTTTCTAGCAATCCAATATTCATATTATACCAACTCTTCACTCGTGAGCTTCAATGAAAGTTCGTGGTCTGCAATTATTGTGTTTCAAGTGAAAGCATTTGAACTAGTCAACAATGCTAATTGTCAGAACAAGAATCACGAAGCATCCTAATATAAGACACCGAATCGAAGGAATGATGAACCTGTGGACTAAAATGGAACAGTTAGAAGAGTCATTAAACTATTATCGATATCACGCTCGAACACATTCTATGAAACTATTTAATTCACGATTAAATATTAAGGTTGAAATCATTTTTTCCTTAAGTTAATAACTGCAAAACCATAAACATCGAAAATATAAACCTTGAATTCACAGAGTTAAAAGTTTATCTGTGTTCTCTGCCTTGTGCTCCTCATATTAAAGTAGAATAAATTGCACTATGAAATTTAAGAATACATCACAACTATTCCACATAAATTCAGCAAATTGCTCACAGATATTGCTCTATTTTCTATCGATCTAAGTAAAATATAACTCAAGCGTAAAATACCATGGCTCATTAATGTAATCTCCATCATACAACATCAATTTGTTAGTGTACTCATTGGAAGTTTTGATTTCACAAAGTGTAATATTTGCTTCAAAAATAGAAATTGCTGGAAAGGCTAAGAAAGCCTGGCAGCATCGTTGGAGAAAAATCAGAATTTAGGTTTTGGGTTCAGTGACCCTTCCTTGGTTCTGATTTCTCTCGCCTGATGTTGCTAGACATGCTAAACACTGTCTGCAGTTCTTTTGGTTTTTATGAAATACCTGTTTGCTTGTTTTTGATACATCTCCTCATGAATTTGATCAATATGCCTGTTCCAGAATAATTGATTTTACACGGGGAATATTACGAAAATGCTTACAAGCAGATTCTAAATAGAATGCAAGAATTCAGTATTTGTATATTACCTGCATAATCCACTAAAATGTATTGTTTAATGACGGTTTTTAAAATTATTATTTATTTTCTCTGCATCGATTTGGTTGAACATTTGAAGCATATTCCTTTCTTTTGAGTGGAGGTTGGGCTGAGAATTGATTTCAAAAGAACGTCGGGATAAAAGTGACAATTGTGTCAACTAAAATCCATCAGGTTGGAAGTCACACGACACCAGGTTACAGTCCAACAGGTTTATTTGAAATCACCATCTTTCGAAGCACCGCCCCTTCGCAAGTAACTGTGAAGGAGTAGGGTCGCCAAAGCTTGTAATTCCAATTAAGCTTGACGGATAGTAACCTGGTGTCATGTGACTTCTGACCTTGTCCACTTGGTCCATCATCGACACCTCCACATCAGAAAAGCCACCATAAAGCGGTATAATTGTACGCCGTATGGTCAATGAAATAAAGGTGAATGATCAGGCTGGACTGGTGAAATCATATTGGTGGTAGAAATGAGTATTTTTAATAATGCTACGGTTGGCATCGTTTTGGATTCATGGATAATATTCAAACGCCAATGCTCCTTGAATTAATTGTATTTCCAAGGTGCTCAATGTTTTTGTCAGGCAAGCAAACAGTAAAAACCGATTTGGAGATGCCGGTGTTGGGCGGAGGTGTACAAAGTTAAAAATCTCACAACACCAGGTTATATTCCAACAGGTTTAATTGGAAGCACACTAGCTTTTGGAGTGTCGCTCCTTCTTCAGGGGGTAGTGGGGGGCTCAATCCTAACACACACAATTTATCGCAAAAATTTACAGTGTGATGTAACTGAAATTATGTATGGAAAAATTGATTGTCTGTTAAGACTTTCATCTGTTAGAATACCGTGATAGTTTCACTTCTATCATGTGTAAATCACAAAACCCTTTTTTAAAAAGTTGCATTCTCGGTTTAGCTGTTCACAATGGTGCTAGCTAGACAATATGTTAAAGGTGTTCGCCCCGTGTGTTCTCTGTTTATGCCATGATGATCGATTGATTTTAATCCAAATGAAATTTAGGAACATAGAACATAAATGAAATTGTTCTTTATACGGCATCGAATTTGTGAGCAACGAATGCCAACCAAGAATGTTAGTTTATCATATTCAGGTAGCTGACATTTTGTCTTCTGTGGAGTTTGTGGATCTAAGAATGACTGCATGGTAGGCACGTTTTGTCACCCTAGCTTTTAATTTGTCACAACTTTAGTTCCTGGGATTCCAAATGTGCTTTAAAAAGTATGTAACAATCTCTTTGGGTGTGTTGTGAAAAGCCCGTTTCGTCAGCGCACCCACAGACTATACTCTTAACTCAATATTGAGCAATATATTTACAAATGGCAATTTCCTATTGGGTCCTTCAGGATTCTCACTGATGATAAGATCTTCACTGAATTACATTGTCTTGAATATCATGGGTGAAATTTCGATGTTCATGGTTGAAGTAATATACAGTGATGACCGTGTAGTGGTCAATTGTGCGGCGTGCTGGAGCTGATGTTAAAGCCACACGCAGGTGGACCCTTAAAATTATAAAACCCACGTGCTGTTAATCGCAAATTGTGGATGAACTGCATATTTTGGCGAAACAACTGGGAGAGGCAATAAATTCTACAGGCATTATTCTGAAGCAAATAGGGTAGAACCTCGGACAACTGTCTGTGTGGAGTTTGCACATTCTCCCCGTGTCTCCGTGTGTTTTCCCCGAGTGGTCCGGTTTGCTTGCACAGTCAAAACATGTCCAAGTTAAGTTAATTGGCCATGCTAAATTGCCCCTAGTGTTAGGTGCATTAGTCAGAGGGAAATGGGTCCGGGTGGGTTACTCTTCGGAGGGTCGGTGTGGACTGGGTGAGCTGAAAGGTCTGTTTCCACAATGGAGGGAATGTAGTCTAAACTAATCTACCAAACGTCAAGATGCATATTCAGCTGTCTCTGCATTGTATAGTCTATCATCCGTTGTCTGAATAACTGTTTAGCTCTGGTGTAGTTTTTCTGCTTTCTTTGTACCAAGTCAAAATGATTTTCCTCGGCTAAAAAGGAGATGCCGAGTATTAAAAGACAGAGATGATAGGTTGCTGTTGTAATGTGTATTGCTGGTTAAAGGGCAGCAGGTCAGGCATCATCCAAGGAACAGGAAATTCATCAGGATTTAGGGAGATTGCAGAAGTTCGGGTTTTGATATGTTAGGGAAGGGGGGTTAGTGTACGTGAAAATGAAACTGGAACTGCTTCGTCTAAAGACCGTATATGTCATCTAAAAGTGTATGTTTACAATATTCTCAGGGCAAAAAGGAGAGAAAACCCATAAAACTCTAAACACATTTTGTAGAAAAAACGAATAATTTGCATAGAAAATGTGGACAGCAGACATTGAATGTTTTCTTGAATTGTAATCATGTATAATGATAAATAAAAACTGCGGTAAGGGTGTAAACCACCCAGCTCCAGCAACGAAACTGTTCTTGGATCCTGAACTCAGTGCACATTATTAATGACATGGTTCCAGTAGGATTCTAAAATAGAAAATGTTGGGACTTCTTTCCCTGGTTATGAAGAGGTCGAGAGGTTACCTGTTAAAAGCTTCTAAAATAATGAGGGGTACACATACGGTGAAGCGTCGTTGTATTTTCTCTAGAATGTGCGATTTCAAAACTAAGGGTGCACATTTTTAAGGTGAGAGGAAGAGAGATTTTAAAAAGGAATGAGGGGCAATGTTTTTACAACGAAATTGCTTTGCATGTGGAATGAACTTCCTGAGGAAGTGATGGATGTAACAAGTTAGATTATTTACAGTGTGGAAACAAGCCCTTCGGCCCAACAAGTCCACACCGACCCGCCAAAGCGCAACCCACCCATACCTCTACATGTACCCTTTACCTAACACTACGGACAATTTAACATGGCCCATTCACCTGACTCGCACATCTTTGTGACTGTGGGAGGAAACCGGAGCACCCGGAGGAAACCCACGCAGACACTGGGAGAACGTGCAAACTCCACACAGTCAGTCGACTGAGTCGGTCTCAGGCGCTGTGAGGCAGCAGTGCTAACCACTGTGCCACCGTGCCGGGCATGAGAGGAGGGAAAAAGGCATTTTTGATTAGGGGTAGTGTTACACCTGCACTGAGGGAGGATATATCTGGGAATACATCTCGATATGTTATTTAGATGGAGTTGTCAAATAAGAAAGGGATGATCATCTTATTATGATTGCATTACAGATCTCCCAATAGTCAGTGGTAAATTGAGGAACAAATTTGTAAGGCGATTTAGTTATCTGTAAGATTAATAGGGTGGTTTATGGTAAGGTATAAGTTTCCAAAATAGATTGGGACTGCCATAGTGTTATGGGTTTAGGTGGAGAATTTTTTTTAAGTGTGTTCAAAAACATGTTTTTATTCAATATGTGGATTTATCTTAGAGTGAAGGAGCAAAACCTGATCTACTCTTGAGAAATAAGGCAGGGCAGGTAACTAAGGTAGGGAAGGACGTTGGGCCTAGCAACTACAATTCTATTAGTTTTGAAATAGTGATGGAAAAGGATGGAACATACCTAAAAGTTGAAGTTGATGCTGCCGATAAGAAAAAGAAGGACACGTACGTCAGGTATAGACAGCAGAGATCGAGTTAATCCTTCGAAGCATTTAAAGGCAGTAGAAGTATACCAAAGAGTGAAATGTGGGGGCGGGGGGTGGTCAATAAAGGGACACGACATAGCTTTGATAAATAAGTTTTAAGAAGAATCCAAACAGATTCTGTGAGTATATTAAGGCCAAAATGGTAACGAGGGAGAGAATAGGCCCCTCAAAAATCAGCAAGGCAATGTATGTGTGGAACTGTAGGAGATGGGGGAGATAATAAATTAGGACTTTGCACGAGTAGTTACTGTGAAAAAAGGCATGGAAGATACAGAATGTGTGGAAATAAGTGGTGACATCTTGAAAGATGTCCATACTACAGAAGAGGTGATGCTGGATGTCGTAAAATGTATAAAGATGGCTAAATCCCCAGGACCTGATCAAGCTTACGCTGGAACCCTGTGGCAAGCGAGGGAGGTGATTGCTGGGCCCTTTGCTGAGATATTAGTAACATGAAGAGTCACAGGAAGACTGTGAGGTTGGCTAATGTGGTGCCAGTATTTCATAAGGATGGGAAAGAAAAGCCAGGAAACCACAGACCATTGAGAATGACATTGATGGTGGGCAATTGTTGGAGGGAATCTTGAGCTCCAGTATTTACATGTATATTGAAAGCAAGGATTGATTAGGAATAGTCAACATGGCTTTGTGCATGGGAAATCATGTCTCACTGAGTTGATTGAATTTTTTGAAGAAATAACGAAGAGGATTAGTGAGGGCAGAGTGAAAGATGTGATCTATATGCACTTCAGGAAGGCGTTCAACAAGGGTGTTCATAGTACACTGGTTAGTAATGTTAGATTACAACCATTTGGATACATAACTGGCTCGAGATAGAAGAGAGAGGGTGTTGGTGGAGTCGTTGCTTTTCAGCATGGAGGCCTGTGATCTGTGGTGAACCACATGGATCGGTGCTGATCAATTGCTTTTCATCATTTATGTAAATGATTTGGATGTGAACACAGGAGGTATAGTTGGTAAGTTCACAAATGACACCAAAATTGACAGGGAAAAGGAGGAAAACGAGATCTTGATGAGATGGGGTAATTGGTCAAAGACTAGCAAATGCTATCTAATTTAGAGAAACGGGAGGCTCTGTATTTTGAAAAGGCAAATCAGTACAGGACTTATACACTTAATGGGAAGGTCCTGGGGAGGGTTGCTGAAAAAGAGACCTTGGACTGCAGGTTCCTATTCCCCTGACAGTGGAGTCACAGTTAGATGGAATAATGAAGAAGGTGTGCTTCCCTTTATTGATCAGAACATTGAGGTTAGGAGTTGGAATGTCACGTTGCAGTTCTACAGAACACTGGTTAGGCCACTTTTGGAATAGTGTATGCAATTCTGGTCTCCTTCCTATCTGAAGAATGTTGTGAAACTTGAAAGGATTCAGAAAGATTGACAAAGACAATGCTGAATAGGCTGGATCTGTTTTCCTGGAACATCAGAGGGTGAGTGGTGACCTGATAGAGGTTTATTAAACCATGAGGAGTAAGGATAGGGCAGATAGACAAGATTCCAAAAACGTTCATGTACTTACCCCCACACTCTGAGTTCCTCACCTGTTGCAGAATCTTCTATCGGCCTCCGAAATCGCTGGGGCGCCATTAACCACGCGGCCGCTACAGCGCCTGTGGCAGCAACCGCCGCCACGAACCATGATGTCACTTCCTCCCCCACCGACCTCGCAGCCTCCGCGATCGCCGCCCAGAGGACTACGTTCAGACCAACCAAATTTGGACACAACCAGTACAACCAGCACCTACAACAAATCCGAAGCCTCCAGCAACAGACCTCTCTCCAGATCCTCCGCTCCATACTTGCAGCCATGCGCCACAACCTACATTCTCTGCAATTATCCCAAACCCAGCTCAGGACAACAATCTCACAGACTTGCAAAGGACCTCTACTGTTCTTCATCCACAGAAGAATCCATAAACTAAACAAGCAGTTCTTTCTAGCCAAATCGGAAAGACAGTAAATACCAAAAACTTCCATGTATTAACCCCACACTCTGTGTTCCTCAACTGTTCCAGAATCTTCCGTCAGCCTCCGAAATCCCTCGGGCGCCATTAACCACGCGGCCACTGCAGGGCCTGCGGCAGCAACCGCCACTGCGAACCACGGCATCACTTGCGCCCACCGACCTTGCAGCCTCCGTGATCGCCGTCCAGACAACCGCCTCCACGATCGCCAGGAAGACCATCGCCGATAGATTCGCAGACTCGGTGGGGTCTACAACCACCGGGAACAACACCGTTTCTGCCGTCGCCACAGCCACCTCCACCCCAGTGACATCATTAACCTGCACAACCATGCATCTCCGTCCCCCGGCCGTACTCCGTCAATACACCTAAACCTGTACCCACGCCAATCTCCATCAGCACGCCTAACACTGCCCCCACGCCAATATCCTTCACCACGCCTAACCCCGTCCCCACGCCGATCTCCGTCAGCATGCCTAACACCGCCCCACCCCGATCTCCGCCCGCACGCTAACCCAGCCCCCACTCTCAGCTCCAGCCCCACGCCAGGTCCCAGGTCCTAGCTCCGAGCACCCAGCCCTGCCGTGTTTCCACCATCCCTCCAGACCACCCCCTTTCTGAGGATGAAAGATCAGTCCTCAGCAGAGGCCTCACCTTTATTCCGCTATGTTCTCGGATTAATGAGTTCAACATGTGGCGTGACATCGAACAATTCTTCCGCCGCCTTTGCCTCCGCGCCAAATTCTTCAACCAGGATTCTCACCAACCCTCTGACGAACCCTTCTTCCGACTCCAACACACCCCATCCACCTGGACACACCGTGCTGGCCTCTTACTCGCCCTCGATCTCTTCATAGCCAACTGTCACTGTGACATTAACCACGTCAACCGGTCCACACCTCTAACCCACTCCAACCACTCACCCTCAGAACGTGCAGCCCTCCACTCCCTTTGCTCCAACCACAAACTCGATATCAAACCTGCAGACAAGGGAGGCGCAGTAGCAGTTTGACGCACCAACCTTTACACCGCTGAGGCCAAATGCCAACTCGCGGACACCTCCTCCTTCTGCCCCCCTTGACCATGACCACACCTCCCACCATCAAACCATCATCTCCCAGATCATCCATAACCTCATCACCTCAGGTGATCTCCCATCCACCGCCTCCAACCTCAGAGTGCCACAAACCTGCACCGCCCGTTTCTACCTCCTGCCCAAAATCCACAAACCTGACTGCCCTTGCCGACCCATTGTCTCAGCCTGCGCCTGCCCAACCGAACTCATCTCTGCGTACCTCGACGCGTAAATGTCCCCCTTAGTCGAAGAACTCCCCACCTACGTTCGGGTCACCACCCATGCCCTCCACCCCCTCCATGATTTTTGCTTCCCTGGTACCCAACGGCTTTTCTTCATCATGAACATCCAGTCCCTGTACACCTCCATCCCCCATCACAAACGAATCAAAGCACTCCGCTTCTTCCTTTCCCGCCGTACCAACCAGTACACTTCCACTGACACCCTGCTTCGACTGACTGAACTGGTCCTCACCCTGAACAACTTCTCTTTCCAATTCTCCCACTTCCTCCGAACCAAAGGAGTAGCCATGGACACCTGCATGGGCCCCAGCATTGCCTGCTTCTTTGTAGCATTTGTGGAACAGTCCATTTTGGCACCACACCCCACCTTTTCCTCCGCTACATTAATGACTGTATTGGCTCTGCCTCGTGCTCCCACAAAGAGGTTGAACAATTCATCCACTTTCCCAACACTTTCCACCCCGACTCCAAATTTACCTGGACCGTCTCAGACTCCTCCCTCCCCTACATAGACCTTTGAATTTCTATCTCTTCGACCGCATCAACACGGACATTTATTATAAACTGACCGACTCCTACAGCTACCTAGACTACACCTCCTCCCACCACGCCCCCTGTAAAAACGCCATCCCATATTCCCAATTCCTTCGTCTCCACCACATCTGTTCACAGGTGGACCAGATCCAATACCGTACAACCAAGATGGCCTCCTTCTTCAAAGACTGCAATTTCCCCCACCGCATCACCTCCACATCCCGATCCTCCACCCTTGAGCCCATCCCTCCAATCGTCACCTGGACAGAACCCCATTGGTCCTCACACACCACCCCACCAACCTCCATATTCATTTTGCATCCGCCACGTCCAAACAGACCCCACCACCAGAAATATATTTCCCTCCCCTCCCCTATCAGCGCTCCGAAACGACCACTCTCTCCGTGACTCCCTCGTCAGATCCACAACCCCCACCAACCCAACCTCCAATCCCGGCACCTTCCCCTGCAGCCACAAGAAATGCAAAACTTGCACCCACACCTCCCCCTTTCTTCCCTCCAAGGCCCCAAGGGATCCTTCCATATTCACCACAAATTCACTTGCACATCCACACACATTATTTACTGCATCCACTGCATTCAAGATGGCCTCCTCTACATTTGGGAGACAGGCCGTCTACTTGCAGTACGTTTCAGAGAACACCTCTGGAACACCCGGTCCAACCAACCCAACCACCCCGTGGCTCAACACTTCAACTCCCCCTTCCACCCCACCAATGACATGAAGGTCCTTGGACTCCTCCATCGCCAAACCATAGCAACACGACTGCTGGAGGAAAAGCGCCTAATCTTCCGCCTAGGAATCCTCGAACCACAAGGGATGAACTCAGATTTCACCAGTTTCCTCATTGGCACTCCCCCCACCTTGTCTAAGTCTAATCCCTCGAGCTCAGTCTAACCCCTCGAACGCAGCTTTCCTAAACTGCAGTCTTCTTCCTGACCTCTCTGCCCCCACCCCCACTCTGGCCTATCACCCTCACCTTGACCTCCTTCCACCTCTCGCATTTCCAACGCCCCTCCGCCAAGTCCCTCCTCCCTATCTTTTATCTTAGCCTGCTGGACTCACTTTCCTCGTTCCTGAAGAAGGGCTCATGCCCGAAACGTCGACTCTCCTGCTCCTTGGATGCTGCCTGACCTGCTGCGCTTTTCCAGCAACACAATCCAGCTCTGATCTCCAGCATCTGCAGTCCTCACTTTCTCCTAGATTGACAAGGCATTTTATCTGGCTTGGGGCACTCCTGAACTAGAGTCCAAAGGTTGAGGGTGAGAGCAGAAAAATTGACAATGGACAAAAGTACTATTTTTTTCGAACAACGGGTGGGGCATGTATGGAATAAGCTGTCAAAGGAAGTGGAGGAGGTTCGTATAGTTACAATATTTAACAGGCATCTGTATGGGACGATGTATTGGAAAGGTTTAGAGGGATATGGGCCAAGTGCTGGCAAATGGGATGATATTAAGTTAGGATGTGTGGTCGGCATGGACAGGTTGGACCGAAAGATCTGCTTCCATTAGGTGCATCACTATGGATCTAATAGCGAATATCCCCACTCCTGAATTTAGTATAAAGGGAATTAACTAATAAAGCAATTGAAGATAATTAGGTATCGACACCATCCCATAGAACACATGAACAAACATTTTGGTTTTGTTATGTTTAGCCTCCGATAATCACAATCATTATATCATGCTAAGATTTGACATTGTTTTGGAGTTACGCAATCATACAGATCCAACTCGTCCACGCTGACAGGAAATCCTAAATAAATCTGGTCCCAATTTTCAGTACTTGGCCCATATCCCTCCAAACACTTTCTACTCATAGAAATATAGAAAATAGGTGCAGCAGGAGGCAATTCAGCCCTTTGAGCTTCCACCACCATTCAAGGTGATCATGACTGATCATGCAATCTCAGTATCCCGTTCCCACTTTCTCCACGCACCTTTTGATCCCTTTTCTCACAAGGACCATGCCCAGCTCCCACTTGAAAGATCTAACGGACTGACCCTAACAGCTTTCTTTTGCAGAGATTTCCACAGATTCAGAACTGTCTGAGTGAAAACCTTCTTCCTCATCTCAGTACTAAATAGCTTAGCCCTTATTCTTAGACCGTTATCCCTTGTTCTGGACATGAGCACCATTGGCAACTTTCTTCCCACTTCTAGCCTGTCCAGTCCCAGCAGAATTTTAAATGTCTCTGTGAGATCCACTTCATTCTTCTAAATTCCAGTGATTCCAAGCCCAGTCGATGCAGGCTTTCCTCATACGTCAGTGCTACCATCCCGGGTATCAGTCTGTTGAACATTTATTGGATTCCCTCAATGGTATGAATGTCCTTCTTCAGACGAGGAGGCCTAAGCTGTGCACAGTACTCAAGGTGTGGCCTTACCAAGGCCCTGAATAACTGTAACAAGACATTCTGACACCGATACTCAAATCCCCTCACTATGAAGGCCAGCATGCCATTAGCTTTCCATACTACCTGCTGCACTTGTATGCCAACCTTCAGCACCTGTTCCACCATGACACCACGGTCCCGTGGAACCTCATCTTTTCCTATACTGCCAACGTTCCGATAATATTCTGCCTTCCTGGTTTGAGACTAAAATGGATAACCTAACATTTATCCACATTATATTGCATTTGGCAAGTACTTGTCCGCTTAGCCAGTATGTCCAAGTCACACTGCAACCCCTTTGCATCCTCCTCACAGCACGCATGGCCACCCAGCTTTGTGTCATCAACAAATGTGGATATACCCATCAGGATGCCTTTTAAATGTTGCAATTGTTCCAACCTCTACCACTTTCCCTGACAGCTCAGTCCATATACGCACCACCCTCTGTCTGAAACATTGGCCCTTAGGTTCCTTATAAATCTTTCCCCTCGAAGCTTAAACCTTTGCCCTCTAGTTTTGAATTCTCTCACTCCAGAGAAAAGACCTTGATTATTTACCCTATCCATGCCCCTCATGATTTTATAAATCTCTGCAAGGTCACCCTATGCTTCTTACACTCTAAGGAAATTAGACCCAGTTTATTCAGCCTTTCCCTATCCCTCAAGCCATCAAACTCTGGCAACATCATTCTAAATCTTTTCTGAACCCTTCCAAGTTTCACAACATCCTTCCCAAAGCAGGCAGACCCAGAATTGCATGCCGTCTTTCAATACTGGCCTAACTAATGTCCTGTTCAGCCACAACATGACCCTCCAACTTCTAAACTCATTTCAAGGTGACTTTTCTCTAGATATTCATTGATTTTTCTTCCAGGGATCCTTGATGCCATATGTTGTCAAGTACTGCGTATTGCAGGGAAGTCACTTGCACCTCACCTCATGAGGTTAAAGGTTTTGTGCGTTTTTTGGAGTCTATGTGAAGTGATTGAGCATGATTTAAAGCGGCCTGAACCATCAGTCAATGAATAAAATCTGGGCACATGCCGCTTGTGAGCACATCACAAAATACTTTGTGTCAGTTAACTGATGACCAAAAATAATACCGGTGTGCACATGTGCGTATGTGCATGTGCTCGTGCATGAGACAGAGAGAGACAGACAGAGACAGAGAGAAAATGAGAGAGAGAAAGTGATACAGAGACAAGGTGAAGGAGAGAGTGTCTATATTGTAGTTGTACTAGATCATGCAGCCTTCCCCAGTTGTTGGAGATGGGAAAATCTGTGACTTGGTCTCTTCTGATTAATTGTTCAATTTGTCATCACAAGAAAGTGATGCATCACTAAAAAGGTTGGATTTTATCTGATATCTCTGTTCGTTCTTTTGAGATCCTTGAGGGGGAGTGGGAGCAGACCCAAGTCTTGGCCCACATTGGCACCAATGACATAGGTAGGAAAAAATGTGGGGTTCTAAGGCAGAAATTCAGGGAGCTAGGTTGGAAGTTTAAAGTCAGAAGAAACAGAGTTATCACCAGTTTGTTGCCCGTGCCATGTGTTAGTGAAGTGAGGAACAGGGAGAGAGCGAAACTGAACACATGGCTGCAGGGATGGTTCCGGAGGGGGGGGGGGGTTATGGATTTTTGAATAATTGGAGCTATTTCTGGGATGGGTGGGACCTCTACAAATACAGTAGTCTTCACCTGAACCAGCTGGGTGCAATAACCAATGTCCTAGGGGAGAGATTTTCTAATGCTCTTCGGGATGGTTATAACCTAGTTCAGCAGGGAGATGGGAACCTGAATTGCAGTGCTAGTGTACAGGATATTGAGGTTCGTGATGTCAGGGGAAGGTTTACAATGTCACATTAGGGCATCGGCAATTAGGATGTTAGTTTGAAATGTGCGTACTTCAATGTCAGGAGCATCCTGAGTAAGTTGGGTGAATTTGCAGCATGGGTTGGTAACTGGGATTTTGCCATTGTGACCATTTGAGAGACATGGCAAGAGAAGGGACAGGAATGGTTGGGATTCAGATGTTTCAGTCAGAACAGAGATGATGGTAAAAGAAGGGGTGGTGGGTATGGCATTTTTAATCAAAGGTTGTATTACAGCAGCTGAGATGACGTTTGAGGTCTCATCCACTGAAGTAGTTTGGGCTGAAGTTAGAAACAGGGAAGGATAGATCACCCTGTTGGGAGTTCAAGTACTTATGATTGGTCAGCTTTTGTTCAATGTGCGCAGGAGGGTTTTCTGATACCTTATGTGGACAGGCCAATAAGGGGCAATGTCATATGGGATGTAGTACTGGGGAATGAAGAAGGCTTGTGGGAGGCTGAGGCGTGAAGGTTCAGTTTGGGGGTTTGAGAGTTATAAGTTAGCCAGAAAAGATCTACAGAGAGGGCTAAGAAGAGCCAAGAAGGGTCTTGAAAAGTTGTTGGCAGATAGGCTCAAGGAAAAGCTGAAGATCTTCTATAGGTAAAATAGGAATCACAGTTCGATCACAATTGCAATGCACACAGGCATAAAGCTGCAGTTTCAAACTTGGAGCATTCATGACATACATTGACAACATAAATGAACACAAGATTTTTGTTCAAATTAATACATCTTTTCACAAATTAATGCACAAATTAATGCAAGTATATTCCACAAGATCTTTGGACATGTGAGCAAAAGATGTTTGCATAAATGAACGCAAAATTAGCACACGACTGATTTTTGCACAAATTTAATGAAAATAAAACAAGCACATGAAGTCAGCAAGCTTAATGAATGTAAGATTTAGTGATATGATGATAAATACATTAAACAATTGAACACCTGCATTACAATTTAATACAAGACTCTTATAAAAATGAACATAAATTTAACACAAAATTGAACAGAAGCATATGATAGAACTGAAAAGAAGAAGATTATCAAACAAACGTGCTTCATTCCTAGCATCATATCAAGAGATATTACAAGGTTGTTCCACTTTTTCATCAACAGGTCATCCCTAAGTGCTGGGAATCCTGATCAGGTGGGCCAATGGGCTGAGACGTGGCAGATGGAGTTTAATTTAGGTAAATGTGAGGTTCTGCATTTTGGTAAAGCAAATCATAGCAGGACTTATACACCTAATGGTAAGGGCCTAGGGAGTGTTGCTGAACAAAACTACCTTGGAGTGCAGGTTCATAGCT
Source organism: Hemiscyllium ocellatum (assembly GCF_020745735.1). Classification (NCBI taxonomy): domain Eukaryota; kingdom Metazoa; phylum Chordata; class Chondrichthyes; order Orectolobiformes; family Hemiscylliidae; genus Hemiscyllium; species Hemiscyllium ocellatum. The sequence goes on from NC_083417.1 coordinate 75,738,931, forward strand.
CCTTGAAAGTGGAGTAGTGGGTCGATAGGATAGTGAAGACGGCATTTGGATTGCTTCCCTTCATTGGTCAGACTATTGAGTACAGTAGTTGGGAGGTCATGTCACGGCTATACAGGACATTGTTTAGGCCACTTTTGGAGAATTGCGTGCAATTCTGGTCTCCTTCCAATAGGAAAGATGTTGTGAAACTAGAAAGGGTTCAGAAAAGATTGACAAGGATGTTGTCAAAGTTGGACGATTTGAGCTACAGGGAGAGGTTGGATAGGCTAGGGCTGTTTTCCCAGGCCGGAAACTGAGGAGTGACCTTATAAGGTTTATAAAATCATGATGTGCATAGATTGGATAGTAGACAAAGTCTTTTCCCTGGGGTAGCAGAGTCCAGAACTAGCGGGCATAGGTTTAGTGTGAGAGGGGAAAGATATAAAAGAGACCTAAGTAGAAACTTTTTCAGACAGAAGGTGGTACGTGTATGGAATGAGCTGCCAGAAGCAATGGTGGAGGCTAGTACAATTGCAACATTTAAAAGGCATCTGGATGGGTATATGAATAGGAGGGGTTTGGAGGGATATGAGCCAGGTGCTGGCAGGTGGGACAAGATTGGGTTGTGATATCGGGTTGGCATGGACAGGTTGGACCAAAGGGTCTATTTCGTGCCTACATTTCTGTGACTCAATGACTCAAAGTAGCTGTTTGATACAAATTGTGTTAAAGACGTTTAAACTCAGGTGGTTTCAGTTACTGCACACACACCACCAATAGCAATCTCCCTATGCTGGACTCTGCAAATATTATTCCTCCACACTCAGCCAATCCTGCATGATCCCACTCTCCTGGGATCTGTAAATTATACACACACACACACACACACACACACACACACACACACACACACACACACACACACACACACACACACACACACACTCACACACACACACACACTCTTCACCCTGTCTTGGTATCTTTTCTAAGTTTGTTCATAACGTGTCGTGAATTGGCTGAAGAATTGTACCTTTGATGGGGAACTCTGGAGGTGGCTGAGATTAATCATCCAGTCACTTCTGTTCGAACGTTGTTGTAAAAGGGGTTGGTCGTGTTGAAGACGTGTGGACGCTGTAGAAGGACTAGGACAGGCTTGGACAGTGGACAATGCAATAGCAGATGGAATACAATGTGGGAAAGTGTGAGGTTGTTCACTTTGGCAAGAAGAATAGCGGCTTAGATTACTTTACAAACGGGTAAAGATTTTGGAAATCTGAGGCATAAAGGGCCTTGGAAGTTCTCATTCAAGGTTCTCTTAACCTTGTAAGTTCAGGCAGTTAGAAGATAAATGCAATGTTAACACTCATTTCAAAAAGCTTGAATACAAGAGCAGAGATGTGTGCTATCGCTGCTTAAGGCTTTGGTCAGAGTGCATAGGGGATATTGTGAGCAGTTTTGGGCTGCATATCTAAGGGAGGTTTATCTGGTATTTGAGGGACTCCAGTAGAGGATTACAAGAATGATGCTTGCTATATGAGGAGCAGTTGAGGACTCTGTGTCTGTAAACAATGGAGTTTAAAATAATGAGTGAGGATCTAATTGAAATTGACAGTCCACTGTGATGCCTGGATAGAGTGAACATGGAGAAGATGTTTCCATGAGTAGGATTTGCTACATTATGTTCTGACATTGTTATGTTTCTTAATAAATGAAATGCGTTTTATAAAATTACATTTGCTTATTTTCTTACATTTCTTCTTCTTAAGTCACCAATACCATGATGAAATGTTGAAAATCCTTCACAGCTTGTTCACCAAATAATTTCTGTCCACAGATGCTGCCAGATCTGCTGCATTTCTCTGAGCAATTGCTGTGATTTTTTTTTTGCTTTCAACAAATAATTAGCTAGGTTCCCTTCAGCAGAATGAGACTCAATTGCTGAAAGCTGAAAAAATTGTCATTAAATGCAAAAGAACAGGAACACCGCTTCCCCACTTTCCTTGTTCCTGAGCACTATTTAGGGAAGGGAAAGCAAAATCGAAACTGCAAATTGCAGTCATAATCCACTGCAAACTGCAAGCAAATTACATTCCTACAAAGTAATATCTTTCTACAAACCAAATGAAATGTTTCAATAATCAGAATCCAATATCCCCTGTCCTTAACATAAGAAAGGCATCAATTTGTATTTATTCCATACGCTCCTAGCTCAAAACCTACGTTTTGTTTTGTTCATAATGATGCAGATGTTTCTGGCAAAACCTGAAGTTTTTCGTCTTTCACTAATTCAATCACTTAGATGGGTTTTTTAAAGCCCAACCCATTGTTGTAAATCTGGAGTCACACGTAGCAGACCAAGTTTGAACATTTGACACTGAACAATCATTACTAGAATCAATTATGTGTTTATGCCCATCCTTACTGAGTTTAACTTTCAGTTGTAGATCTTAACAATTAAAATTAGGTTCCATAAGTTGCCGATGATGGGATATGAATCCATGCTCATTCAATTGAATTTGATTTTCTTGATTAAAAGCAACATGACCATTTTCTCCCCATATATTTTACTTTTTTGGTGATAGGACAGATGCATGAAACAATAACATTGTTTTTCTTTATAAAGGGGTTACGTAACCTCTGAGAGATTCCCCTCCCACAATCACCTTATAAATTTTTACTCTTATTTAAATTTTTAATCATCTGCATTGTTCTGTATTTCAATTGATATAATTTAAATTTTATGGTCGGAAAGGAGATGAATTTGTCTCATGATTTCACAAAAAATACATCAGGTCAGGATATACAGTCTGTATTGGTAGAGGGATTGCTGTCCTGTCTAAACAGGAGCTTTTCTCTTGTTCTTCTGAAGAAGAAATGAACCAGATTATTTTCTTTGACAATATATATGTTTTATCTGATGTCAAGCTTATTTCCTGTTTATACAAACAATTGGATGTAAATGCACTTTGTATACCTTTTTACTTCTAAAATGTATAAATCTCAACATACAATATTCACAATGTGAACAACTAGCTGGCTTAATCTAATTTTTATTTACTTAAAAATAAAATACTATAGATTGATTTAAGAATAATGCAAACATTTTAATAATTAAAAATGGGCTTTTCATTTACTCAATCATATTATAACTTGTTAGGACAATAATAATCAGAAGACAGCACAGAACTAAATTGTTGATTGCTGATAAGTAGATAACAAGAACATAAAGCAAAATCGTGATCAGCAAATAAAAATTAGCTAGCATAAGTTGCATATCCTCAATTCTTTCACATCTCTCTATGATTGGTTTAATCGTTTCCAATGCCCCTACAGTTTTGAGTTCATAGCCCCTCCAGAAGTAATATTGCAGCCAATCAGTAACAAGAAATTGAAATATGGGTAATTCAAGGGAAGTATTTTTTGCTCACTTAGTTGTATTTTGACCTATGATAATGCTTACTTGATTCACTTTTAAATTCCACATTCACTTTTCAAAATAAATAATAACAATGGCAGTTACAATGAAGGTATAATCTGATATTGAATCCTGGAGTTAAAGGGAGAAGAGACATTCAAAACAATGAGGAAAAATATAATTGCAATCTGAGGCTATTTCCTGAATTGACCTTGCATTCTGCAGGTCTGCAAAGTATACTACATTGTGATTTTAAATAAAATTACATTCCCAATCTATTAATGGGTGACTGTATTCAAGGCATAAATCAAAAGGATGTGATGGAGCTAAAAGAATTAAGAGACGCGGAGATCATGCGTGAACATGGCGTTTCAGTGTATTATGGGAGGACAGATGGGAAAGTGAGGTTGAGATTATAAACAAATCAGTATGATCTTCTCAAAAAGTGGATCAGTCTCAAAGGACTATTTCTAAATTCCGTGTATTTCTGGTGCTAGCATACCTGCTTTGTCTCCAAAGAAACTTATTTTACATCCATCCCCTGCATCCCTCTTACCTCAATAAGTCATAAGCTTCAAGTTTCCATGATCACTCAAAAGCTTGGCTTTGTAATTGATGTTGCTGAAAATTTGTTGCTGGTTAAAGCACAGCAGGTCAGGCAGCATCCAAGGAACAGGAAATTCGACGTTTCGGGCCAGAGCCCTTCATCAAGATTCCTGATGAAGGGCTCTGACCCGAAACGTCGAATTTCCTGTTCTTTGGATGCTGCCTGACCTGCTGTGCTTTAACCAGAAACAAATTTTCAGCTCTGATCTCCAGCATCTGCAGACCTCACTTTTTACTCTTTGTAATTGATGTTGCCATATTGATGAAATACTGTGGGTTATGGAAGGTCAACATCTTCCCTAATTTAAAGTAGGTATTAATTCTCAGGTATCCTGAATTCACAGAAAATTATCTGGCCAGACCTTTACCTATAGTATTTGGAACACTATGTTATCATTATGATCTGCTTCAATTATTTTTGTTGGAGCCATCTTGTGGGTAGGACTAAGGTAAACCCCAAGATAATGTATGCTTGTGTGAGGAAGAAAAGGATGACTAGAGGGTGGAGCCAATCATGGATAGCAAAGTTTCATAGGCATCAGAGGAGGTAGGGGAGGTCCTTGATTAATACATTGCATCAGTATTCACTTCTGAGAGGAATCTTGATGTTTCTGAGGACAGCGTGAGACGGACTGATACGCGAGAACATGTTGATATTAGGAAGGATAATGTGCTGAAAATTTTGAAAAAAAGTAAGGATAAATAAATCCCCTTGACCTTACGGGATATACCCTTGGTTACTACAGGAATTGAGGGAAGGGATTGCTGCATACTTGGTGATGATCTTTGCTTCATCACTGTCCACTGAAGTAGTGCCATATGATTAAGGGTGGAAAATGTTATTCCCTTGTTGAAGAAAGGGAATAAGGATAATCCAATGAATTACTGACCAGTCACTCTAATGTGTGTAGTGGGCAAAGTATTGGAGAGGATTCTGAGACACAGGATTTAAGATTACTTGGAAAACCATAGTTTGGTTTGAAATAATCAGCACAGCTTTGCCTGGGGCAGGTCATGCCTCACAAAACTTACTGAATTCTTTGAATATGTGACAAAACACATTGTTGAAGATCGAGTAGTGGATGTGGTATATATAGACTTGAGCAAGGCATTTGATGACGATCCCCATGGCAAGCTCATTCAGCAATAAGGAGACATGGGATACTGGGAAAACTGGCTGCTTGGATACAGAATTGGCTGGCCCAAAGAAGACAAATGGTGGTGGTAGATGGAACCTTTTCAGCCTAGAGCTTGGGGATCAGCAGAGTTCCTCAGGGATCGGCTCTTCAACCTCTGTGCTTTGCGATTTTTATAAATGACTTGGATGAGGAAGTGGAAGGGTGGGTTAGGAAGCTTGTCGATGGTGGAGTTTGTGGAGTTGAGGATGGTGTGGAGGACTGTCGTAGGTTGCAACGCGATGACAGGATGCAGAACTGGGATGAGAAATGCCAGATGGAGTTCAACCTGGAAAAGTATGAAGTCATTCAATTTGGAAGAATGAATCTGAATGCAGAATGCGGGGTTAAAGGCAGGAGTCCTGGCAGTGTGGAGGGACACAGCAATCCTGGGGTCCATGTATATGGATCTTTCAAAGTTGCCACCCGAGTTGAAAGGGCCGTTGAGAAGGCATATGGTGCGTTCGCTTTCATTAAAAGGAGGACAGAGTTTAAGAACCACAAGGATTTGCTGCAGCTTCATACAGCCCTGGTTAAACCGCATTTGGAATATTGTATTCAGTTCTAATCATTTCATTGTGGGAAAGATGTGGCAGCTTTACAGAGGGTGCACAGGAGATTTACCAGAATATTGCCTGGACTGGAGGCCATATCTTACAAAGAGAGGTTGAAAGAGGTAGGACTTTTCTCATTACTGTGAAGAAGGATGTGACGTGACTTGAAAGAGGTGCACAAGATATTGACAGGCATAGATATAAAGGATAGTCAGAGACCTCTTCCCATGGCAGAAGTGTCTACCATGATGAGGAATAATGTGAAGATAATTGTAGGGAAGTTTAGAGGCGATGTCAGAGGTAGGTTCTAACACAGAGAGATGGTAGGGTGCATGGAATGCACTGCCAGCAGTGGTAGTAGAGTCAGATACATTAGGGACATTTAAGTGACTCTTGGACATCCAAGTGGAAGGAAATATAATGAAACGTATTCAGTTTTGTCTGATCTTTGAGTAGGATTAAAAAGCCAGCACAACATCGGGGGCTGAAGGACTTGTACTGTGTTGTACTGTTCTATGTTCCATGTTCTGTGATTCGTGTTCTGTATTCCATGTTCTGTGTTGTGTTTTCTAATGGACATTTTGGTCAAGACACACAACAATCAAAAACGCCTTGCCATTAACAGACTTTTCATTGCATTTATCGCAAAGCTGGCCTTTGTTTTTCCAAGTGAACCTGAGCATACTCTATGTCCTTTTCCCTATAATTTGTTCTCCCTGTTTTCCTGGGGGCTGACAAGTCTAAAGCCGCATAGGTCATTTTGTGATCCTGAGGTCCTTTCCTGGTCTGTGAAAACAATTTTCAAAATATCATTGGTTCAATATTTAGTCACTTGGATTCAGGTGTTAGGTTAAGCAATAAAAATAGACAGCATCTCAATGAATTAGTGCAAGTGCAACAGAATTTTAAAAAAAGTATAATTGTAGATATTTCATACACTGAGCTCAAATTGATTCTTAATTACAGTTATATGGTCATTGTGTTCTGAATCTTTCCCCTACCTGGGCATATGCTACCATTTCTTAATGCATTGGTCTTGGAGCCTTCTGTAAATTGTTCAGATTTAGTGCAGCATAAGGTGTCATCGCATCAGTTGGTCCCTGCATGATTCGACAAAAAATATATAAGTGTTAGTTCATACCTATATCCATGTCTGTCTCTCTTTCTACCACTTGAAGTTTAAAATTGATGTCGCGACCAGGACGAGGAATTCTAATTATGGATACCAATAAAACAGATACAATATCTACAAAGTCACCTGGGAGCATGTTTACTAAATGTCAGTAATAAACGAAACTGGTGTGTGCTATTTGGCCCTTGCAGTCAGTTCTGGTGTTGATTAATCTTCAGTGATTTTACTTAAGTGCCATAAACCTTAGATACGTTTCTTGAGTCGAGTTAACGAGTGAACATCCAAAGTTCTATGTGGCACAAAATCCTTATCATTCTTAAATTTTGAAGAAAGAAGTGTCTCTTCTTATCAATATAAATCCATGAGTCAAACCCATCCAAGGAGGAAAAAACACATTTCATAAAGTCTGTCAAATTCCTCACAAACCAAATACTTTTGAACTCAATCACGTTTTATTCATCAATTCGCTAAGAGATGGTGGCCCACTCTGCACAATCTTCCATGATAAAACTATCCATTTATTCCAGGAACCAGCGTAGTTTACATGATTAGACTCCCTACAGTGTGGAAACAGGCCCTTCGGCCCAACAAGTCCACACAGACCCGCCGAAGCACAACCCACCCATACCCCTAAATATACCCCTTACCTAACACTACGGGCAATTTAGCATGGCCAATTCACCTGACCCGCACATCTTTGGACTGTGGGAGGAAACCGGAGCACCCGGAGGAAACCCACGCAGACACGGGTTGAACGTGCAAACTCCACACAGTCAGTCGCCTGAGGCGGGAATTGAACCCAGGTCTCTGGTGCTGTGAGGCAGCAGTGCTAACCACTGTGCCACCGTGCCACCCTAAGTTGGATTCTACCAGTGTTAAGCATGTTCTTCGTCAGGCGGGGCAGTAAAACCTCAATTTTACCGAAACATTGTCTTATTAATGCCATGCACAATTGTCAGTTGTGCGAAGCTTTCACTGATGATTTTTTTTTGCTAGGTTATAATCTATTCTCTTCTGTAATTGATTGCTGAAATTGCATGAGAACTTCCTGTAATTGAGCTGTGATGAGAAGAACATCCTTTGAACTGGAAATGTTCTTCTTTTGGTCGTGAACATTTAAATTGAGAGTTTGTACAGAACAGGATGTTTGCTATTGCTGCTTATGAAAGGAAACTGCTGTTATGTGCTCAGTCTGTCTATGGCACTTTGTATTGGAAAATTGCAACTTCATGCCAACTCATTTCTATGAGTTGATTTCACGAGAGGGGAAATGATGGACAAATAAGCCTCAAGTTTAGAGGAAGCTTCTTCATACCTTCTTAGCATTGTAGATAATGGAAGGAATGAGTCAATTCAATCCTAAGAGTTGAGGCTGAAATTGTCCATTTTCTCTAAATTCCGAAATGTCCCACATGATCTGAACTGAAAAGAAATGAAAGCAAGAACAATCTTCTATTCGATGTCTCCTGCTGTTCTTGACATCACGAACCACTTTTTAGTCTGGCACAGGGTGCATCAAAAAATCACAAAATTGCTGTCGTCAAAATGCAGCATTCAGAAAAAAACGTTATATTTATTCTGCATCTGGAGACATCACTGATAATGGTAATTACCATTGTCAATTCCTACTTGACTGGTAAAGTTGGGCTTGTAAGTAAATGTCAGGTGGAGGATAAAAGTCAATGTCTGTGGATTGGACAATGCTACATGCAAACTTAGCATATTACAGTGGTTTCTTTTCCTAAGAGACAAAAACAAACATTCTGTTCCGTACAAACTCTTAATTAGCATGTTCACAATAAAAATATTATAGCTACATTACACACCATCTGGCCTACTGATGTTTTTTGTTTTAATCCTGTGTCACTGTGCTGCTTTGCATAAATAATTACAGCAACAAAATAAAATATAGCTATTGAACTAAATGCAAATTAGTTATATACAGTTATATTTTGTGTAAAAACACTTGCCTTGTGTTCATCATTATTGCATTTTTCATCATTGGTTTTCACTACTGCGTAAGAAATAAAGTTTAAAATGAATAACAATCCAGGAAATGCATTTCTGCAAAGCTTAACGCAGATCATAACATAATCCCCATACCACAATTTTAAAAACATATTGGCCCACATTTTCTAGTGCCAGATAATTGACATTTCATCATGGATGGGAGCTGAGCATGAAGACAATATCGACCGCTCAATATAGACGACTCCAAAAGAACTTCCAGGAAATTGAAGTTTACACGGGCATTTTTTCTACACTTAGAAGCCTCTGAAAGCATCCGCTTAAATTGCATTTGGATGTCTCTCGTTAAATTAAATGCAGACACTCACATCAAACCTTAAACTATTGAAGATGTAGTGCAACTCCTGAATAACAATACGACCGACAGGCAACATTTGCTCAGACATCTTGACCCGAAATTCCGTTCCTCTGCCTGGTATCTGACACCATGCTGGCCTGTGGAAATGACAAAACCCTGGACCAGCTCCTCTTTCACTGCCTTGCATTTCTTGGATCCAGCGAATGCCCTTTCCCCACAGTGGGCCTGATGGGACTCTCTCGCAGGATGTTGCCCGTTCTTAACATCTCTGAATCTATCTGCTTTCACAGCCATAAAACTGAACTTCCCCTTTGCCCCAGTTTAAATCTCATGCATTCCTGTTCCCAAAGCTAGATTCATCACCCATTTTTCCCTACTGCAGACACAGCTCCACTTCTCCCTCTCTGGACAGAGTCATTGAGTCACATAACATGGAAACGGACCCTTCAGCCCCACCAGTCCATGCGAAACAAGTTTCCCAAACTGAACTAATCCTACAGCCTGCATTTGGCCCAAATCTCTCTAAACCTTTCCTGTCTATTTGTCTATCCAAATATCTTTTAAATGATATAACTGTACTTGCATTGATCAATTCCTCCAGCAGATCATTCCACACGCAAACCCTCTGTGTGAAAAAGATGTACCTCAGGTCCCTGTTAAATCTTTCTCCTCTCATCTTGAGCTTCCCCACCTCAGGGAAAGGACTTTTGCTGTTCACCTTAGCTGCACCTCTCATGATTTTCTAAACGTTGATAAGGTCACTCCTCAACTTTGTAAGCTACATAAATAAAATCTGTCTGTGACCCCTTTGGTTCAGGATCATCTTCCCCAGCACAAGAAACAACAGTCTAATTTCCTCACTTCAGACTTGGCGGCAACACCATAACCTGTCCTGAAGAAGCTCTTTCCTTCCCTCACTTCAAACCCAATCTGACTGCTCCTTCCTGGGACATGTTGCCCCCTTCCTTGCTTGGGACATGATATCCCTCTCGCCGAATTTCCAGTATGGTCTGTCTTTGCCCTTCCTAGAACCAATCCATGCTCTTCCCACGGGGAGACCTGATTCCCTTAGGACAAGATAATCACTCCCTATTGCGGTCTGCCGGACCAAAGGTTTCAACTATCCTGATGCACCTAATGCACTGTATTACTTCACTGGCTGACTAGCGACTTCTCATATTGCAGTTATCCATGTGCCATCCCACTATCCTATTCACCTGGCACACGACATCCTGTCAACGTATTCCCTCTCCATTTGGCATTCTGCCCACCTGGCACCCTACACCATAGCAGAATATCCGCCACCCAATTGGCATCCTGAACATTTGGCATAATTACCACCTGCCACCCTAATTCATATTAGCTTGCCACGTCATCTCACTTGGCATCCTATTTATCTGAACTTCATCCAGATAGCTGCATCCCCTTGCAGCACCCTCACGTCATACTTACATTTGGTACCGACCACTTGATAGCTGGTGTGAAAGTGGCTGTCTGTGTGGACAGCTAAACTTCATAAAGGGGCAAGTGACGGCCGTGAAAAGGGGACTTAGTTTGCTTTTCCCTGACCACTCTGTGTTACAAGAGAACTATTAAAATGGAAGCAGATCTTTGTGTTTCGGATGGATGCTTGATCAGAAACTACTTTCAGAAATATGGAGCTCTTCATCGCTGACATTGAAGGGTCTGGATGCCAATTTGTGTGAGATTGGCATTCCTCAGAAATATGCGCCCCTATATTTGTTTATGGTACATATTTTGATGTTCAAAAATGGATTATTCATCAATGAATGCATGCTGGGAAACCTGCAGAGTTATTCTCCAAAAGCAATGATCCCAGACAATGAAATGATCTTCCTTTTGCAGTAAAGCACACTTGGCATGCTCATATCTCTGGGAGGTTGGATAAAATTTGAATATTGTACCTCATTGACCTTATATTGCCCTGGCCATGTCAGATAAGCTAAGTATTGTTTAACCTACTGAGTTGCACAGAGAAAATCTTGAGATATGGTGCAAAGTTAAAATTGACATTCCATTTGGACATGGTGCATTTCAAAAGATTAAATAAGTTCCTACCCATGTTTTTCTTTGCTGCGTATCGCTTCACCATGATGAGGCTGAGCACCAATAATATCAATCCACCTGATACAGTTGCAGAAATCATCAAATACTTTGTGAACACACAATCTAAAACAACCAAATCACAAACATCAATTAACATTGTTTACTGTTCATATCAGTTAACACGAGAGTGCAAAGTTAGGGTACACTAAATAGTTTTAGTCATGTCTTAATGGAATACATAGTCAACTACAGAACTGAACTTAAGTTTTCCACTTCTCTTTGGATTTTCAGACTGAGGTAACAATCTTTACATTATTTGTCTGAAACCTGCAGAGGATATAAATCATGGTGAGTGTTTTCTCAGTCTCCTGGAGCTCATTAGACTGGAGTGGCACATAAAACGTCCATAATTTTACTGTAGAAAGGCTACTGAACTGTGTTGAGGAACCCAATGCCAGAGAAATGCCTGTGAGAACTATCTGTTAGTGAAATATTCCCTGCCAAACACCAGAGTTAAGACCAAACCTCTATAGTATCTCATTCAGATCGTGATGGGTGTACACTTGGATAGCTAACTCAAAACCCCCTCCAATAATTCACCGGCCTTTGCTTGCCCACTAGTGGTGCACTGTCACTCAAGGTAGTACATAATTTCTCTTTATGTGATGGACATGTTGCACTCAAAAGTCAAGACTACTATTTGTGGTACATTGTGACCAGAACAACTATAATGTATTGATGTGAGAAAAAGCATTGGGCATCCTGTCGGTGAAATTTCTTCCTCCTCAACAAAATTCAATGGTTAATTCTCGCAAATATCAACCATTCAAAAAATGACATTTCTGAAATCCTGTATACTCCCCATATTAACACTAGCCACAAGGAAGAATGAGGAAGAATGGACCTAGTTCTGAGAGGCACATCTCCGGCTTCATTATAAACATCAACAGTAATATGCTATTCGATCCTTTTGATGTTACAACATTTTTCAATGATTCACATAAAATCTTTTGGCTCCGTAGCATATGAAATGGTTATTAGAGTTGTGGTCATGAGACCATGAAGTAGAAAATGATGATTAACTTAGTTTATGTTTGACAGAAAGGAAAATGAAACAACAAATGAAGATTAAAGAGGAAAAAAAGGCAACCAAACGTGATGAGTGAAACTTGCATCATTTTCGCCTATGGAATTCATTTAAAGCAGAGACCTCCACACCAGAGAAAGCATCCTGAGACACAGCAAAAGGTATTTAGCATAGGCTTGGGCAACAAAGCAAAAGTAATCTTTTCACAGGAATGACCTCTTTCAGAGAAAGTAGCTTCTGCAAGCAACCAGTGGAGAAATATTTTGACAGAAGGCGATGCTGAACAAAAGTTCATACTTCAAACACAGCGGTAGAATGCAGTGCGATTCCCTCAGCATTAGTGTGTCAAAGGACTGAGCAGGAGCAGCAGCAGAACAACATGTGAAGGTCATGGATTGATAAGATCATTGGTGATTGTGACATTGTATACGAACTGGGAGACAGGAGAGAACAACAGAATGACATATAAAGACTGACATCTTCAGATAGGGCAATTTAATGCACATAGCTGCGTAATGTGCAGTTGTATTAAATAAATCAGAGAGACATTGTGATCTTAATCATATCATTTCGAGATGCATGCAGTGTCAATTGAAACTGAGCATGCAGTTTCATAAGATTCAGGGCGTCTGGTGAAATAAGATGCTCTCGAATGCTCATGGAATTCTTTAACTTGCGTCAGAGTAACATTGAATACAAAATCATGGAAGTCATGCTAAACATTTGCAAATTACCGTTTAGTTCTTTGATGCAAAATTATGTATAATCCAGGACACAAGACTCCACTTATAGGGCAGACTGGATGGTTCAAAGTGATCAGTGGTTTGAGATCATTTAAGGAATTTGAGAACTGAGAAGTTTCTCATGCGATCAAAGAGGTTTGTGAGAGTGGCAAAAGGATATGGAATCATGAAGTTTGAACGATTGAGTGAAGTGGAATGAGGGAATGAATAAACAACCTGCAATTATAACATTCAAACTATGCACAAAGATGCACAAATTAAGTGAGGACAACTACTTTCTGAAGGAGGTCAGGAAGATTGATAAAGCTCTTACAATAAATGTTTTTGTGAATGATTTACATAGAAATATAGAGAAATGCAGTGGAATCTGTGTTTTCGGTGGACTAACTTGTTGAGGTGCAAATAGCACACAGTGGTATGGGAGTAAATCTGGCACCCCATTCAAAGTACCATATTGGTGTGATGGACCAAATATGCTTCAGGACTCTTGGATTCTATGGGTGAACTTGCTGTTCTTGTCAGCATCCATTCACTCGTGGTTTGTGTAAAGCTTTGAAGCTTGGATGATGGTTGCAGTTGCTGCGGACATGTTCACCAAGTTGCAAAACAATTTCCCTGGCCAGTGAACATCCCCACAGCAACAGCATCCATTCATTCAGTTTGGAGGGTGCTATGAGTTCTGATGCCGATTAAAACAATTACATTATAATGTAGAGGTGCTGGTGTTGGACTGGGGTGGGCAAAGCCAAAAGTCACACAACACCAGGATATAGCCAAACAGGTTTGATCTCTTTCTAGTTTATTAGCTGAGCAATGTTGTTTATCCCAATTTCAGTTCTGATGGCACTCTTAAAATGAATGAAATTGGAACATGTAATTCAAACATTTGATCCCATGAAAGGGTTTGCACTACAGCGAGAGGTTGAATAGGCTGAGGCTGTCTTCCGTGCAACATCAGAGGTTGAGGGGTGACCTTATAGAGTTTTATAAAATCATGAGGGGCATGGATAGCGTAAATAGACAAGGTCATTTTCCTGTGATGGGCGAGTCCAAAGCTAGAGGGCATGGGTTCAATATGAGAGGGAAAAGCTTTAAAAGGGACCTAAGGGGAAACGTTTTCTCGCAGTGAGTGGTGCCTCCATGGAGTGAACTGCCAGAAGAATTGGTGGAGACTGGTACAATTACAACATTTAAAAGGGCATATGAATTGGAATGGTTCAGATGATTACGGGCCAATTGCTGGCAAATGGGACTAGATTAATTGAGGATATCTGCTCAACATAGCTGAGTTGGACCAAATGGTCAGTTTCCGTGTTATACAACTCTATGAACCTATGATTCTAATATGCTAGTTGATCATTTTCTTATAACCGTTTATAATGTCACCCCTCAATTTCTGATGCTCCAGGGAGAACAGGCCCAGCCGATTTAGCCTCTCCCTGTAGTGAAAACCCTTTCATGCAATCTGATTTTTGAATGATGAATGCCAATGTCATTCATTTTAAGATTACCATCAGAACTGCAATTGTCTTCAATTGAATTTGCAAAACTAAGAATGACTGCACGGCAGATAAGTTTAATCACCCCAGTTTGTGATTCATCATAGCCTCAATGTCCATGTTTCCAATGTGGACTGTTCCCTTATCAATACGCAAGAATCTTTTTAGATGTTTTATGAAAAACCTACTATCTCATTGCATCCATTGTGGCCAAAATTGGGACCAGTACCTCTGCTCTAACAGACACGAATTTAGCAATATGTTTACAACTTTATATCATGTCCTCCAGGAATCACATTGATGACAAATCTTCACTGAATGACTTTGCAAATGAATGTGTCTTGAACAGATGGAGTGAAATTGTATGATTCATGGATGACAGAAAATTTTATGATGATCAGCTAGTATGCAGTGCTGAACACAGGAGCTGATGTTAAACCATACAGGTAAGCATTTCAAAATGGAAGAAACTTACGTATGTAATTACAAATGGCTGTACATCTTGTCAAAACAGCTGGGAGAGGCAGGATATTCTAAACGGTATTATTCAGAGGCAGATATGGTAGAACGTCAAGTTGCATATTCAGCTATCTTTGAAGGGGCCATTGTAAGAATCTTAGGTTAAAAGAAAAATCCCCAAAGAACTGTGGATGCTGGAAATCAGAAACAATAACATAAATTGTTGAAAACACTCAGAAGGTCTGGCGTAATCTGTGGAGATTCAATGGTTCAGCTCCAGTGACGTTTTTTTTTCAGATAAGTGCATCACTCTGCAGACATTACACTGAACATGGAGTGTAGATTCGTAGCTCCTTGAAAGTAGAGTCGCAGATAGACTGGATAGTGAAAAAGGGGTTTGATATCCTTTACTTTATTTCAGAGCACTGAGTACAGAACATTTTGCAGCTGGACATGGGTTCGGCCACTTTTGGAATATTGAGTGCAATTCTGGTCTCCTTCCTATGGGAAAGATGTTGTGAAACTTGAAAGTGTTCAGAAAAGATTTACAAGGATGTGCCAAGGTTGGGGGATTTGCGCAATAGGGAGAGGTTGATTAGGCTGGGGCTGCTTTCCCTCGAGCGTCGGAGGCTGAGGGGTGACCTAATAGGGGTTTATAAAATCATGAGGATCATGGATAGGATGAGTAGACAATATATTTTCCCTGGGGTGGTGGAGTCCAGAACTGGAGGGCATAGGTTTAGGTGAGAGGGGAAAGATATAAACGAGACCTCGGGGCAACATTTTCAAATGTGGTGGTCCGTGTATGGAATGAGCTGCCAGAGAAAGTGGTGGAGGGGATTAAATTTGCAACATTTAAAGGACATCATGATGGGTATATGAATAGGAAGTGTTTGGAGGGATGTGGGGCAGGTGCTAGCAGGTGGGACTAAATTGGGTTAGGATATCTAATCGGCATGGACGGTTTGGAACCGAAGGGTCAGTTTCCATGCTGTACATCTCTATGGCTCTATTTTGGACTAACATTTTGCCTTTCAAGGTAATGCGAAAATATCTGCCTCATAATTCCTTTTATTTGTCCTTTTGTTTTTGAATAAACTTTCCAATACATATAATAGTTGTTGATTGTTGTCACATCATGCAGATCAATAAGTTTTTAAAAAGTCTGACAACTACAGATGCTGAAAATCGGAAACAAAGCCAGACAAGGACAAGTTGGGCCGAACTGTCTGTTTCCGTGCTGTACATCTCTGTGATTCTTTGACTCTATTAAAACCAGAGTTAAAGAAAACGATTGCATGTCTCCCATTCAAACTTTGTTGCAGTATTGGTGCAAAACATTATAAAAATCAATGTTTAGCATCATGTCAATTCCATGGACACGTACTTGCATCAGTTATCACAGTGAAAGACACCATCAGCATACCTGAATTTCAAGAGATTCAAGAGGCAATGGTGAGTGCAGCGGCAGTTACAAGCAAAATTTGCTGGGTAAGCTGAAAGATGTGAAGGTAAATAAATCAACCATACCAGACATACAGCTCTGAGATCTGAAGGAGACAGCGAAGGGGATCGTAGGGACATTTGTGGTGATCTGTCAGGAATCATTGGACGCAAGGCAGGTTGCAGAGGACTGGAAAATAGCTAAAATTACTCACCTGTTTAATGGCAGCATGGTTTCTCAGTGGTTAGCATTGATGCCTCACAGCGCCAGGGGTTCTGGTTTGATTCCAGCCTCGAGTGACTGTCTGTCTGGAGTTTGCACATTCTCTCATGCCACAAACTCTTAACATTCGCCTGTACCTGTGTTTTTATTTTTCCTGCTTCTTACCTATTATTTACTATCTATGCTACTAAATATCTGATCTGACTTTACTGCTCGCATGACAAAACTTTTCACTGTGCCTCAGTAGATGTGACAATAATTTCAATTCAATTCAAGAGGAGGGAGAGTAGCATTGCTAATTAGAGGGACAAACACAGCTGCAGAAAAGAAGGTTGTTGTGAAGTGTTTGTCTACTGAGTCAGTATGGGTGGGAATCAGTAACAGAAAAGGAGCAGTCACTTTATTGGGTGTTTCTAAAGACCCGCCAATAGCAGCACAGAGATGGAAGAACACATTGGAAAGCAACTTTCAGAAAGGTGAAGATGTGTCAGAATTGTTGTTATGCGTGACTTCAACTTCCGAATATTGATGGGAATCTCTTTAGTGCAGATGGTCTGGATGGAGCTGATTTTGTCAGGTGTTGTCCAGAAAGGATTCCTGACTCAATACTTAGGTAATATTAGGTTGGTGCTGAAAAAGCACAGCATGTCAGGCAGTGTCCAAGAAGCAGGAAAATCGATGTTACAGGCAGAACCGATTTTCCTGGTCCTTGGATGCTGCTTGACCTGCTTTGCTTTTCCAGCACAACTCTAACATTGACTCTGATCTCCAGCATCTGCAGCCCTCATTTCGCCTACTCGATACGTGGGCAGGCTGACTGGGGGGAAGCCACATTGGATTTGGTGCTAGGCAACGAGCCAAGGACCAGTGTCAGATCTCTCGGTGGGAGACCGTTTCGGTGACAGTGATCACAACTGCCTCACCTTCACCACAGTCATGGACAGGGAAACGAACAGACAGTATGGAAAGGTATTTAATTGGGGGAGAGGAAGATTATAGAACTATTCGACAGGAGCTGTGGAGGATAAATAGGGAACAATTGTTCTACGGAAAATGCACAACGGAAATGTGGAGGCTGTTTAAGGACCATTTGTTGCGAGTGTTAGATAACTTTGCTTCACTGCGACAGGCAAGGAATGGTAAAGTGAAGGAGCATTGGGTGACAAGAGAAGAGGAGCTTCTTATCAAGAGGAAGAACGAAACGTACTTATGGTTGAGGAGGCAAGGATCTGTCACAGCTTTAGAGGATCACAAGGTAATTTGAAAATAACTCAGAAATGGACTGAGGAGAGCTAGGAGAGTTCACGAAAAAGCATTAGGGGAATAGTTAATGAAAATCTAAATGCATTCTACACTTAAAGTGAGGAATAAGAGAATGATCAGAGAGAGGTTAGGGACAGGTCATGCCTCACAAGCTTTTTTTGAGTTCTTTGAAGATGTGACGAGACAGGTTGCTGAATAGCGAGCAGTTATGTGTTGAATATGGATTTCAGTAAGACATTTGATGAGGTTCCCCATGGTAGGCTCATTCAGAATATTAGGAGGTATGTGATACAGGGAAATGGGGTTGTCTGGGTACAGAATTAGTTGGCCGAAAGAAGAAGCAAATGATAGTGGATGGAAAGTATTCCACCTGGAGGTTGGTGACCAGCGGTGTCCTGCAGAGATCTGTTCTTGGGCATCTGCTCTTTGTAGTTTTTATATCGGACTTGGATATAAATGGAAGGGTGGGTTAGTAGGTTTGCCAATGACACAAAAGTCGGTTGTGTTGTACATAGTGTTGAGGGCTTTTGCAGGCGACAACAAGACATTGACAGGATGCAAACCTGGGCCGAGAAGTAGCAGATGTGTTTCAACCTGGATAAATGTGAAGTGATTCATTTTGGAAGGTCGAATTTGAATGCTGAATATAGGGTTAAAGACAGGATAGTTGGCAGAGTGGAGGAAATACATGGTTCTAGCAAGAAAAACGTACAACTTTGGGACTTGCTTCCCTGGAGATTAGGAGGTTGAGAGGTAACTCGATAGAAGTTTATAAAATAATGAGGGGTACAGATACAGTGAAGGGTCGTTGCCTTTTCCCTAGGATGGGTGATTGCAAGACTATGGGCACATATTTAAGGTGAGAGGAGAGACATTTTAAAAAGGCATGAGGGGCAATGTTTTTACACAGAAGTTGGTTCGCATGTTGAATGAACTTCCTGAAGAAGTGATGGATATGGGGACAATTACATTGTTGAAAACACATTTGGGTAAGTATATAAATGGGAAAAGTTTGTCGGGATTACAGAGCAGGAGCAGGCGGGTGGAACTAGTTTCGTTTGGGATGAGGTTTGTCATGGACTTGTTTAACATAAGGGTCTGTTTCCGCGTGGTATGATTCTAAGTATCACAGATTTGATGTGATTTATTAATAATATGGTTCCAGTAGAAGTCTTACCCGTGTTGCCATTCATTACGATGTGACTGACCGTGGCTGAAATTTGGAGGGTGCTGTGGGATACCATGCAAGTATAAACAGTTCCGGCTCGGATTGCCTGTGTTTCTTCCAACCAGCTCGATGCTTCGTATCGACTGTCGTCTGTTGCTTGAATGACTGTACTGATTCTTGTTGTAGTTTTATTGCCATCTTTGTACCAACTAAAACTGATATCCCTCGGGTAAAAGGGAGATGTGGAGCATAAAACAGCAAGAGTCACGGATGGATCTTTTTCAGGCTGCTGTGAGAGAATATTCAGTGGAGTCGGTGGAACTAGGGAAGTGAAAAGGAAGATAAAATAAAGTTATCTTGAGGTCAGAAGAGGATTACAGCCCAATCTTTTGTTTTGGTCCACTGCTGGACAGTTACTGTCCAGTTGTCGGGAGATGTGCTCATGGTGGTGAGGGTTGGACAATTCTCGCTGTTGGTGCCGAGATGCGAACATCGTACAGTATCAGAGGGAATATTAACTCATCCCCGGACAAAGTGCGGGCAAGAAAATGTGGACCGATGTTGTTACAGATCTCAGTTTTTCTGTTGGAAATAACTGTTGATAAGCTCCGGAATTGGATCCATGATTTGCTATTGCCGGTGGTGCAATAAGACAGCGGTGGAAATGACATAATAACAGATGGAAAAAAATAACTGATCCAAAACTGACACAGAAGTCAACGTAGTCACTTACTTATTGCAAAGCAAAAACATGTGGAGTGTCCCGGACGGTGGCTTCAGCAGTTTTTAGATTTTAGCAATATCTGCTGTCTAAATTTTAATATTTACCTATTAAAATCACACCAGCAAAAAATGAACCCGGTGCTAGAAAAGCAGAGCAAGTCAGGCAATATCCGAGGAGCACGAAAATCGACGTTTCTGGCAAAAGCCCTTCATCATGAATGCTGCCTGAGCTGCTGTGCTTTTCCAGTCTCCTGTCCCTCGGATGCTTCCTGACCTGCTGTTCTTGTCCAGCCTCCTGCTCCTCGCATACTGTCTGAGCTGCTGTGCTTTTCCAGTCTCCTGCCTTTCGGATACTGTCTGACCTGCTGTGCTTTTCCAATCTCCTGCTCCTCGGATAATGCCTGACCTGCTGTGCTTTTCCAGTCTCCTGCCCTTCGGATACTGTCTGACCTGCTGTGCTTTTCCAGTCTCCTGCTCCTGGGATAATGCATGACCCGCCGTGCTTTTCCAGTCTCCTGCCCTTCGGATACTGTCTGACCTGCTGTGCTTTTCCAATCTCCTGCTCCTCGGATGTTGCCTGATCTGCTGTGTTCTTCCAGTTTCCTGCCCCTCGGATGCTGCCTGACCTGTTGTGCTTTTCCAGTCTCCTGCCCCTCGGATTCTGCCTGACCTGCTTTGCTTTTCCAGCAACACACTCTGGGTTCCAGCCTCCAGCATCTCCAATCCTCACTTTCGTTTAAAAATAAGCCCGTCAAGAAAAGCCATCAATGAAAATAAACAAAAATTGCTGGAGAAACTCAATAGGTCTGGGAGCATCTGTGAAAAAGCCGGGGTTAAATTTTGGGCACCAGGTAACCTTTTTCGCAACTGTCAATTTTGAGTGAAGAAGATGTTAAAAATAAATAATCAAATATGAACAAATCTGTGTCGCTCACGACAGTCTATTGCCCTTAACCAATATCGTGGAAACGTAGGAGAAAATTACTTCAGATATTGGAATCTGTCTTGAGAGCAACAAATACTGGCGATCACAGCCAGTTAGGCAGCATCCATGGAGAGAGAGCACGTTAACGTTTGGATGACCTTTGATCAGGGCATGTATCTTTTCATCATATTGCAATAGTACTTGAGATTCCTGTCTATGGCCCACGGCTGTATAATTCAGGTGCAACTGCTAATACATTATTCTAAACTATTGAAATATTGAACATGAATTACAGCAGTCAGCGATGCAACTTAAATGTGGGCATGTATCACAAACTGCGGAGATGTTTCCAAGGAGCGCACACACACCGCCTGCCATTTGGGCCTGCTTGGACACTATGTCACTCAAAACATACAGCAACGTTGCTGACTCTCAACAACTCTCCTTATTGACCAAGGATTTACTCAGTTCAAGGATAATTTGGGTTGGACAAAAATGTTAACTGGCCATTGAAGACATAAAACATCAAATACATTTTTAATAAATCCTGTAATGTGAACTTTCCCAAGCCAACCCGAGAATTACTTCAAATATGTAATATTACTTGTCTATATCGCTTACATCTTGCTTTCATACATACCCCACACAGTTAAATTGGACCCTGTTCCGTTTCCAATCAATTTGCCTTGATGGACGATTGTGCAATTGTACATTCCTCTGTCCTGTACATTGACATTGATTATCTGAAGGAAGCCACCGAATTTAGTCTGGAGGCCAATTATTTTTCGGTCATCTTGTTCCGCGTTGAGATAATGAGGATCACCTTGCTTCCACCAGGTTACCTTGACAGCTTGGCCATCTTGAAATAAAGGAATTGAGCAATAGAAGCTCACATTTGCACCCACTGTTCCAGTCACGTTCGCTGGTAACTGGTTCACTGTAACCGAGATTACCCCAGAACCTACAGAAAAAGACATTAACAAACAAACTATAGCAAGATTAAATAAAGAGTGGTATTCAGTAATTGACTTAACCTGTCCAAACGAAAATTGTACACGGTATATGAAATAAAATTAAATAACAGGTCGACTTTACGGAAAGGCAATGCACCTTAGAAAGAGAAAGAATACCTGGGAAAATTGCTGTCTGAATAAAACAGAAAAGTGCAATACTCAGGAACATGTTGATCTATTTGCTGGAGAGACAGAGCGTGAACTGGCTGATAGTTTGCAAGAACGTGAAAGTACCGTTCGATAGACAGTGTCATAGTGCAGCGTAACATCCGGTTCATTGATCAGGAACGGGACTCTTTCTTGTCCATTTTGCTAAAGTTCAGTGCAACAGTTGGCCATTCACCGTGTCTGGCTCGAGCTGATCATTCAAGCCAGTCTTTTCCTCGGTTGTGGATGTGTGGACTGTATGAGCAGAACAAACATCAGTGTGTTCTTTCAAATAATCACAGTTAATATTCCTAACTGAGCCAATCAACGATGGATTTTAAGACCGTAAGTAAAATTCCAACCGCCCCTCACCCCTACCCCATGATTAACAGACATCTATGTCGGTTGCATTTTTAAAAAGAACAAATATTCTGCTACCCCGCCTTTTGAGGACGTGTGATGTGATGAAATGATATTGATTTTTCTGTGTGAGAATAAGACGTTTTCCTCAACGATGTGTTACACTAAGGACTGTGCGCATTTATACCACTGCCATTAATTTTCTAACCACGCTTGGTTGTAAATATTCTGGTAACATGCACCTTGCCAAGACCCACATAGGATTCTACATGTTTCGGTCAATTTGACTTATCCTTCCGAAGCTTAACTTTATTGTCTCCAAACAATCCTTATAAATCAATGTGTCTCTTCGAAATATTATTCTGGTAACCCATTTTGGCCTGCTCTCAAAGCCTTTACATTTTTCCTTAAATAACATGATGCCAGATATTACCTCATTAATATGATGTGTACTAAATATAACTTTCTTACTTTTGTTTTTGTTTTTCATTACTGATCTGGAATATCTCCGATCCGGAAATCATTGATGAACTGGGAGATCCACTCCATACTGAAATCCAGGTCCGAGCCGTACAGATTGAGCAGCTAGGGTCTATCGGGAAAATCCAGCTAGGACCTTCAGAAGACCATCAGAGAAGTCAAGAGGCAATATAAAATAAGCCTGACACCCAGACCAACGACACGGACACCTACCATTTGTGGCAAGGTTTACACCAGCTTACAAAGGAAATTCAATACAGTTATTGAGAATTCAGCGCTCATTAGCACCGCCCCATCAGATAACCTGTACCGAAATAAAGGAGGGAGTTAACTGGACAAAAAGAAATTAACATCAAAGTATATTTTGCTCCATCTATATTCTACTGGTTCAGTTGTTCTTCGTACAAACTCTTGCCTTCCTTGTGTTTGTGTCGAACTTGCAATGGCAAAAAATACTAGAATATACAGTTTTGATTTCATGAATGATTATACATCTCTAAAATGAACAACTAAGATTTTATGACAGTAAGTACACAGCGATGTGTGGCACTCTCAATATGGCCGCCTGTACACCATCATTTCATGTAATAAAACAATTTCTATCCAAGAGGAACTCCAAGATGCTCTATCAAGGACAAATTTACAATATTAATTTTGAGTCAAACAGTGTGGCAGGGGCATCAGGACGGGTTGTGCCTTATGCTTTTATGTTTGCACCTCATATCTGAACATGCATCTCGCAAGTGCCGTTACACTTAAATAAAAATAACTGCACAGGTTGTTCGCTGAATTCCTGCCGTGACATACTGGAGGTGCGAAGTCGAAATCGTTTTGATGTTACATTAGAAAAAGAAAATGGAACAACTCTGACTTGAATCGTAAACGAGCCATTATGTAATTAAGGCAATGATGCACTCAATGTTAAACCACAAAATGTTCCACCACTTTATCTCAGCTAGCCATCTTGAGTTATGTTAACAGCCAACCGCGCTGTTCAATCTCAAACGTTTGATCAATGGAATAGATTGATAGCATCTTAAAGTTTTTGTGCAAATTTTTAAATTGCTTCACCTAATATTGCCTTCGGAATGGCAAACAACAAAACCAAAGTAAGCTATTGGAATAACACTTAATTTAGAAAGAAAGATGTAAGAATATTTTAAGAGTGGCATGCATTTTCGAATTACGAAATGCTATTTATTTAAACTTCTTGCAATTAAATTTAACAAATGGATATCATCAGATGCAGTTTAATAACTGACGTTAATATATCCAAGACCTTGAAATTTAAAATAATCTTTATTTCCATTTGGGGATAACAAAGCAGAGCAAACAATGATTCATTTTATAAACCACAATCTATAGAAGTCTGGCTGAACTGTCTAAGCTTCTCTGAGGCAGGAATTTAGATCAGACATGTCCGTTACAGGCAAACTTTTGAAATTGCATGTTCTGTCACCCGAGAATTGACATTGACAATCGAGACTTGTTGCATTTTTGCGGCCATCATTATCCATAAGAGATTAAGTATTCAAAGTTTGGGAACAGATTTGTAGCTCGTGTGCTCGTTGTTGTGGTTCTGTTTGCCGAGCTGGGAGTTTGTGCTGCAAACGTTTCGTCCCCTTTCTAGGTGACATTCTTAGTGCTTGAGAGCCGCCTGTGAAGCGCTTCTGTGATGTTTCCTCCGGCATTTATGGAAACATCACAGAAGCGTTTCACAGGAGGCTCCCAAGCACTGAGGATATCACCTAGAAAGGGGATGGAATGTTTCCAACACAAAATCCCAGCTCGGCGAACAGAATGGCATGTTTTCACACAGTAGGCACTCAGTCTTTAATTGGCACTACCGGATAATTTGCTGAAAATGACGCTTGTTTCCTCATGCCAGCACTACAGAGTTAATTAAAATGGTCACTTGTATTTGCCAGGGCCTAATCTGACCAGGCGTGCTTCCTCACTCAATACCTGTGTGGGTACTCCCTACGTTAAAAATGCAACAGTTCCCATGTCATCAACAACTAAATGCGATTAATAAAAACAGGAAAATCAGTAAATAACATTTCGAACACTGATTTTCGGAATATACTGAAGTCCATACATTTCAAGGCCTGAACAAGGAATTCCACAGAGAGGGAATAACATTTTCGCAGACAGTTCTCAAACCTAGTAGACTTTATTGTAAGTTATTTTATATTTTGTTATGTACACCATCGAGTTTTTGTTTTAAAATGAATATCCCCCAAAAACAGATCTTGACGGGAAGGCGGACTGATATTAGTCGACTTCTGCCTCGCGCTAATGGTTATACTGAACTAGTTTAGCTCAGAACAAAGTGAATTACTCCCGTGCATTGCTACAGTGAAATAATGCAGGATATGAAGATCGATGAACACACATGCAGGACGACTGGCATTTTTTCTAATGAATTATGCGACCGCTAACAATTTTCCCACAACTATTCCTCAAAAGGGGGTTGTTCAATTTACAAAATGCAATGTAATTCTTTGCAAGAGATGATTTTTAAAAAATCACTAGCTCCAGAATGTTGGCACATCATCATGACTTCATAACCATTAGCAGTTCATTAAGAAAAACGTGTTCACATTAGAGATAAGTCGATTTGAAATTCGAGAAAAAAGGCGATATTGACCCGTAGCTGAAAATATGTTGCTGGAAAAGCACATCAGGTCAGGCAGCACCAAAGAAGCAGGAGGAATCCTGAAAAGGGGCTCATGCCCGAAACGTCGATTCTCCTGCACCTTGGATGCTTCCTGACCTGCTGCGCTTTTCTAGCAGCACATTTTCAGCTCTGATCTCCAGAATCTACAGTCCTCACTTTCTCCGCAAAGATTTTAACCTACTGCGAATCCTCTTGCAAGGATGCCTTCCTTGAAGAAGCTCTCTTCCTCCCTCTACAAGGATTTCAGTGAGTCCCTCTCTCACTGCACACCCCAGGTCATCTCCTCTACTATTCCTGAAGAAGGGTTCATGCCCAAAACGTCGATTCTCTTGCTCCTTGGATGCTGCCTGAACTGCTGCGCTTTTCCACCATCACATTTTCAGCTCTGATCTCCAGCATCTGCAGTTCTCACTTTCTCCTCGAAGATTTTAAGCTACTGTGAACCCTCTTGCAAGGATGTCTTCCTTGAAGAAGCTCTCTTCCGCCCTCTACAAGGATTTCAGTGAGTCCCTCTCTCACTGCACACCCCAGGTCATCTCCTCGACCATTCCTGAAGAAAGGCTCAAGCCCGAAACATCGCTTCTCCTGATACTTGGATGTTGTCTGACATGCTGCGCTTTTGCAGCAACACATTTTCAGCTCTGATCTCCAGCATCTGCAGTCCTCACTTTATCCTCGAATATATTGACACGTTATATTCAGAGACACTGGGACATCACTGAAGACGCAAGGTTCTTCAGACCTGGACGCATCACACTCAAGAAAGAAATTGTAATGGTTAAGAACAAAACTTTGATTAATTTAGGTAAGGAAAAATGAACTAAAATGTAACTCTCCCATTAATTCAGTGTTCATTATTATCGCCCTTAAACAGATACGCAGCGGAAATCAGCCTTAAACAGAATTGAGCAAGAGCATTGTTTGTGAATTAATAAACGCTTCCAAAAAATGGCAGGCATCCTAATTTGCGATTGAATATGAACAATTGGTCAACAGTTCTTTGTGAAGTATTCAGTGTTCATTGTTATCGCCTTTAAACAGAAACACAGCGGAAATAAGCCTTAAACAGAATTGAGCAAGAGCATTGTTTGTGAATTAATAAACACTTACAAAAAATGAGAGGCATCCTAACTCGCGATTGAATATGAACAATTGGTTAACAGTTGTTTGTGAATTAACAGGAAAAGAACATCACTGAAGACACACTCGAGAAAGAAATGAAATCAATGCACATCACTAACATACTGCCTGTAAGATTAGCAACATTATGAGATGCTGGTTTCTCCGAAGACGGCCTCAGTTGCTCCGGTTGGTGCTGTTACTTTTAGCTCGGCAGAGTCTGGAATCTTGGCGTTTATGTTCAGTTTTCTGACTTTGCTGGTGCCGTTCAATTCGAGACTGGCGGACGTTAATTCATCGTCTGCGTCCGATTGTTCCATCTATGAAGTTCAGGGACTATTTTTAAAAAGAAAAACATACCTAAATTAAAATGCCACTTACGAGCACGGGGAACCAAGAACATTTGCCCCTCAAGCCTGTTCCACTATTGAATTAATGATTGGTGTGCGCTGTATCTGCCTGCGCTCTGCAGTGCCATATTTGCTCCTTTTTTAACCAGAAAAAAACATGAATTAACTTCAGTTACTGCATTCTGAGGAAGGGTCACTCGACCCGATAAGTTAACTCTGATTTCTCTCCACCCATGCTGCCTGATATGCTGAACCTTTCTAGCAATTTCTGGTTTAATTTCTGATTTACAGCATTCACGGTTCTCACGGTTTTTATTTAGTTGTTGCATTCTGCGTTCTCTCAGTCAGACATGACGTTACGAATTCTACTCGGACTTGCTTACTGTAATGAAAGCTTGGTCTTGGTAGAACTCCGGATAGCACTAAACACATTCGATCCCTTTTGTAAAAAAAGTGCTGGAGATTTTGAAGTAAACGTCACAAACCATGGTGACTACTACGAATAAGCTGAAAATTATTAATTGCCTCACTCTTTTTGAATGGTGACATTAGGCTAACTGGTCTCAAATTAGCTAACTTTACGCATTGTATGTTTTACACCAAGCATTGACCTGATTTACCTGACTTTATGCGGAAAGTCAGGAGGCATGGGATAGAGGGAAACTTGGCCAATTGGATTGAAAACTGGCTAACTGGTCGAAGTCAAAGAGTGGTGGTAGATGGTAAATATTCAGCCTGGAGCCCAGTTACAAGTGGAGTTCCGCAGGGATCAGGTCTGGGTCCTCTACTGTTTGTAATTTTTATTAATGACTTGGATGAGGGAGTCGAAGGGTGGGTCAGTAAATTTGCAGATGATACGAAGATTGGTGGAGTTGTGGACAGTGAGGTGGGCTGTTGTCGGCTGCAAAGGGACTTGGATATGATGCAGAGCTGGGCTGAGGAATGGCAGATGGAGTTCAACCCTACCAAGTGTGAGGTTGTCCATTTTGGAAGAACAAATAAGAATGCAGAATACAGGGTCAACGGTAGAGTTCTTAGTCAGGTGGAGGAACAGAGTGATCTTGGGGTCTATGTACATAGATCTTTGAAAGTTGCCACTCAGGTGGATAGAGCTTGTAAGAAGGCCTATGGTGTATTAGCGTTCATTAGCAGAGGGATTGAATTCAAGAGTCGTGAAGTGATGTTGCAGCTGTACAGGACTTTGGTTAGGCCACATTTGGAGTACTGTGTGCAGTTCTGGTCGCCTCACTTTAGGAAAGATGTGGAAGCTTTGGAGAGGGTGCAGAGAAGATTTACCAGGATGTTGCCTGGAATGGTGAATAGGTCGTACGAGGACAGGTTAAAAGTTCTCGGCCTTTTCTTGTTGGAACGGCGAAGGATGAGGGGTGACTTGATAGAGGTTTATAAGATGATCAGAGGAATAGATAGAGTAGACAGTCAGAAATTTTTCCCCCAGGTACAACAGAGTATTACAAGGGGACATAAATTTAAGGTGAAGGGTGGAAGGTATAGGGGAGATGTCAGGGGTGGGTTCTTTACCCAGAGAGTGGTGGGGGCATGGAATGCGCTGCCCGTGGGAGTGGTAGAGTCAGAATCATTGCCGACCTTTAAGCGGCAATTGGATAGGTACATGGATGGGTGCTTAATCTAGGATAGATGTTCGGCACAACATCGTGGGCCGAAGGGCCTGTTCTGTGCTGTTTTATTCTATGTTCTATGTTCTATGTTCTATGTTCTATGAAAGTTAGTCGGAGATATATCACTTCGTAATGCTTTCCTGCACACTTTACCATAAACCTCTTTTCAGCATCTGTATGACATGTAGATGTTTGGAAGCCCTTCATATTTAAAGCTGCATAAAGCACCCAGTCATCATCTATGAACTGAAAAATATCTGGCCTTTTCATTGTCGAATTTGTATATAAGCGGAATGAGAAATTGCAGATGAAGACTTTTTGATGGATTAACTGAAAACATATTGCAACTTGTCAGAGATGAGAAAGTTTATTACAGACTCCAGTAATAATGTATTCTTGCAAGTGCTTTTCAGATTGACTGACATTCAGGGTTCAATAAAATAAATGAGATGTGACTTTTGGACTGCATTGATCCATTAAGCCGTGGCTATTCCTTTCATGAGATCACAGCCAATGTAATTTCGAGCAGGAAAATCTTGCCCATTGAGGCTGAACGCATGTTTATAAATCCAAAGTTCATTCATATTCACAAAACCGATAGCAGGATCAGCCAGGCAACAGTCTAACGATATCTCTGAAGTCTGACATGTATATACTCATCTCTCCAGGGCAGACGTTTTAAAAATAGAAACGAAATCACATTGTTTCTTCAAAATGCCTGCAATTCCCTTGCGCCAGCAAGGATGTGATTATTCAGGGACTAATATATAAAAGTGAAATATGTAAGTAAAGTGGAGTTGAAATGGAATGATTTAATTCTAAAACTTCAGTGTTGACTTTTTTAAACCACTGCAGTATGCACTAAAGTGAATGACACCAAATTATAATCTCTTCACTGTTCACGGAATTTTCCGCACTTCTCCGCACTCTTAGAAATGAACGGTATTATTATTCCTCCACGTATGTTATATTAAGTCTTTTTTTTAATATCTAGCATAAAGTTCGTAATTGTGTTGATTAGAATTGCAGATGCTGCAATCCTAAAAATATAAAACATCACCCACAGAGTCCAACGCTGCATTAACTTTCTCCAGTATGACTACACATTTAATGCTCTCACAAATAGTTTCCAAAGCACAATGCCAGTTTCAGGTCAACGAGCCCCTTCGGAAGAAAATAACTTCTAACTCAAGTTTGGGGTCCAGAATTCTTGATAATTACGTTGAATAAACTGCAAAAGCTATTGGAGTTTAAACAGAATATAGCAAATCAAACATACAGTCCAATACAATAATGCTTTGAAGCAAAAAGAAGGAAAAGTTCAGAAGAACCTTTATGCTATATCTGTGTTACGTTTTGCTCAATTATTCCACTTCTTCATTACAACGGGACTTCCACTCTGTAACTAACTGAACCCCTGACTTTTATTTTACCTTTGCGCTTCTTTTGCTGACAGTGGTTCCCAGTGATTACGATCAGCAACAGGAACATCACCGCTCCCCCCATACACCCGTACACATGGGACTGGCTGAACACACTCTCCTTACCAGCTGGTTAACAGATAATGATGACAAACTCTGTATAAGTGTGGTGTGCTAACTCAGGTATTTAATGTCTAAAATGGTGTTGTAAAACAATAATACAATGACCTGAGTTTTCAGAAGGCAGAGGCTGAATGAATGTTACTCGGACAATAACGGCAAACCTCATATCGGGGAAAAACAGCAGTAAAGGGAAACAAAACGTCGAGTTCAAGACTTTCAGAAAGAACAAACGTTTAAACAAATAACTAAAGAAAAGTAAAATCAGCGAGAGGTGATTACTGAGACACAGTCCGAGGAAAACACGTGTCGCACTAAATATTTCATAACAGGTGTCTTCAATAAGAGGTGGGAAAACCGAAAAACAGTGCAATGACATGGCTAATAAAGCTTTATGTAAGCACAGCAATGAAATACGTACTAGCTCAGAAAATGAGAATATATATGCAGTGTTATTCAGGCGAGGAGTTTGGCAGAATTTTTAACCTGGGAAAAAGTGAGGACTGCAGATGCTGGAAAAAAACATAGCATGTCAGGCAGCATCCGAGGAGCAGGAGAATCGATCTTTCGAGCATAAGCCTTTCATCAGAATTTTATGCTACTTGAGGTATAACTACAACAGGAGTACATAACAGGTAATTTTAAAAGAGCATAATACATAAAACGTAATCATATTGCGGGGAAGAGAAGGGATGAGGACATTTATTTCAACAAATACTTGACAAAATAAATCTCCAAAAGCTAATTGGCAGGCAGAAATCAATGAATCAATTTGAAAAAGCAATCCACAATAGTATATGAATGGAACGTCTTGGAAATAGTCAATTTCAGATTGAGCACTGTGTAATAAAATAAAATTAAGTAGTTTTTTTCAAACAATTCGAGGGAAATGAGTAATTAACAAGGATAACATTAAATTCATTAAATTCGGAAGCATTGTATGTAAGTGCAAAATGCGGCTGTGAAATTGGAAGAAATCTGCTGGCTGAAGTTGAACGAGTGGTTTGGCCCAAGTAGATTTGAAAAAGGATTCAATAACGCGAAGCTAGAGAATCAATAGCAATCATTAAATTCAACAATTCCAATTCATTATCAAAAATACAGTTGCTGAAACTTGATTAAACTATAGCCAAGGGCATGTGTTTAAATGAAGAAACTGACAGTGTTGTCAATAAGGAGCAATATGTTCCAGAGCTGCGATTGTTTAAAAAACAGTAAATGGGTAAGGAATAAATTGACCTGGAGAGTAAAATGAAGTCATCAGGAAAATGAAAAACAAATCAGATTTCAACAGCAGTTCCAAGATAAGTGAAAGTAAAAATGATCACTTAAGTCTGGAACTAGAATGCATTGCAATGGAGAGTGAAAAAATTGCAGATGAATTAACCGTCTGTAAACATGCTTTGGGCCAGACGGAATGAAAACTATGGGTTCTCGTCGGCTGACAAGTTAGCTGGCAAAACACTTGCTCAACCATATATTTAAGGAAGACACGATCATAAACACCAATAGGGCCCTCAACTGGTCAGTGGAAAGCTTCCACTGGCGAAAGTCCTCCACAGCTGCCAGTCAATCTCAGGTTCTCAGCTTGCACTGCTTCAAAGTGCTCTGCTGGTTGTTCAAAGTTCGGCACTGACCCGAAGCCCAGTCTATAGACGTACACATATAAAAAAGAATGATAGATTTTGGAAACCAGAAACAGCAACATAAATAGCTGGAGAAACTCAGTAGGTCTGGCAGGAGGTATGGAGTGAAAGCAAAGTCAACCTTGCAAGAAGCGTGTCCAGCTGCAGCTTTTGTTTGACCGCATGATGGCTCTGCAGCTGCGGACTCACTGTGGAGCAACCACGATGCTGAGGACGTCGTGAATGGCACGTTTAGAGAATTGGTCACACCACAGGTTAGAATTGCTGAGGGAAACAGTGAATGGGTGACCAAAAGAACGAAGAAGAGTAGGAAGGCAATGCAGGTGTCCCCTGCAGTAATCTCCCTCCAAAACAGTTATGCAATTTTGGGTACTGTTCGGGGCGATGGCTCACCAGGGGAGGGAAGCAGTTGCCAGGATCATGGCACAGTGACGGGCACTGCTGTCAGAAGGGCGGGTAAAAAGACTCATAGGACCATAATCATAGAGGATTCTATTGTAAGGGAGTAGATAGGTGATTCTGTGGCCGAAATGCATCCACTTTTATGCAAGGAGTATAGTGAATAAGGCAGATGAACGTAGGGCTTGGAGTGTGCCTCGATGTTGTTGCAATCACAGAGACTTGGTTGAAGGAAGAGTATGATGATTGGCAACTAAATGCTCCAGGATATAGACACTTCAAACAGAACAGTGAGGGAAGTAAGAGGGCGTGGTGGAGTTTCATTGCTGGTCAGGGGTGATATCACGGCTGTGCTAAAGGAGAACACCATGGAGGTCTTGGGTAGTGAGGCATTATGGGTGGAGCTGAGAAATTAGAAAGGTGCAGTTACATTGTTGGGGCTGTATTGCGGGCCTCCCAGCAGTGAGCGTGAGATAGAAGAACAAAAAGATTAAACAGATGATGGAAAGATGTAAAGGCATAAAGGTAGTGATAATCGGAAATTCTAATTTTCCCAACATGGATTGGGATACACTTAGCGTCAGAGATCTGGATGGGGTAAAATGTATAAGAAGTGTCCAGGAGAGTTTTCTAGAACAATGTGTCAATAGTCCGAAGAGGGGAGGGGCCATATTGAACCTGGTACTGGGGAATGAACCAGGAGAGGTTGCAGAAGTTGCGGTGGGGCATTGCTTTGGGAACAGTGACTACAATTCCTTAATTTTTAGAATACTCGTATATAAAGACGAGAGTGGTCTGAAAGGAAGAATACCAAACTGGGTCAAGGACAGTTATATCAAAAGTAGGCAGGAGCTGGGAAATGTGGATTAGACACAGCTATTTGAAGGGAACTCCACATTTGATATGGGGGATACTTTCAAAGATAGGTTAAAGATAGTGCAGGATATGCATGTCCTGTTGAAGGCAAAAGACAAGAAGGGCAAGATTCGTGAACCGTGGATGACAGCAGAAATTGTATGACGAGCCAAGAGGAAAAGGGAAGCGTACATAAGGTCTCAGCAGCTAAGAATCGGGCCTTGGAGGAATATCGGAAGATTAGGATAAGGTTTAAATGAGGAATGAAGTGGGAGAAAAGAGGTCATGAAACAGCTTCAACAAACAGAATTATGGAGAATCCCAAAGCATTTCATTCTTATATAAGAAACAAGTGGGTGACTCGAGAATGGATTGGTCCACTAAAGTATAATGAAGGAAGAATGTGTGTCAAGCCTGAGACAATGGGTGAGATTCTCAGCAATTACTTTGCATCAGTGTTCACTGAGGCGAGGGACATGATGAATTTTGAGATTAGAGATAGAAGATTGATTAGTCTGGATCGTGTTGACATAAGTAAGGCGGACAAACCCCCAGGACAAGATGGTATCTATCCCAGGTTGCTGAGGGAGGCGCGAGAGGAAATAGCTGGGGCCTTGACAGATATCTTTGTGGCATCCTAAATTACAGGTGGAGTAGCAGAAAGCATAAGGGATTGTCAAATAATACAGGAGGATATAGGTAGACTGGAGAGTTGGGCAGAAAAGTGGCAGATGGTTTTCAATCCTGAGAAATGTGAGGTGATCCATTTAGCCAAGTCGAATTCTAGACCGAATTATGTAAAAAACAAAAGCACTTGGAAGCTTCCAGAATCTTCAGGAAAGATCCCCAAGCCATGACATATAAGGGTTCTAGGATTATGCAATTTCAGGACATTTCCCCAGCTTTGGTACGCAAGAGGAGAGCATTTGATGAAACGAAGGAGCATCTAAGGGACTTAAACGTCCAGTATTCCTTGCGCTACCCAGTGACGCTGCGTTTTAACCATGTAGGTTCCGTGTATAACTTCGGATCGCCGGAGAAGCCAAGGAATCTTTGGGCTGTCTTATATAGATTGTAAGAATTAATCCGTGAGGGTAATGATGCTGTTCTGCATCGCCCCTCCCCCGTCTATCCTTCTGATTTTTCCTTTAAATGTTTACTATCATTTCCCGGGGGGTAGTATTGAGTGGGGTATATTTGTTCTTCGTTGATTCAGGCGAGGTGGGGGGATGAGATGGGGGAGGTTGTTTGCTTCGTCCTATCCCATTTCTTTGAGAGGGATTTTACACATTTTTGTGTTATTATACTTATTTATTATCTACTGAGAATGTAACTTCAGTTTTATATGTTTATACATGGTATCATATTTACTAAATGTATCTGGATTTGGTATGCCTGGTGGGGTCGAGTACTCACTGTTAACTTTAGCTTTATAGTACACTTGATTTTTTTTTTCTATTTTATAATGGGGTGCTATGTCGAGAGTGGGTCGCTGGTTGGGAGAGGGTACGATGGGTTTTCAGACAGGAAGTGATGCCCCCAGGAAGCAAGGGGGGAAATCTCCTTTTAAATATGTTTTATTTTTTTAATTAGAAATAGTTTTTTACTATATCGGCGTGAGTCTATTAAAGAATCCCTCTGTTTGTGAATTTTCTATGGTCTCCACTCGGGGTTCTTTGGATGGTGTCCTTCCTCCCGGGGGTGGAGGGCGGAGGGGTGTCTCGGACTTGCCTGGACGATTATGGTTAGTCATTCAATTAAGTGGTGCACCTGGAATGTCAAGGGGAGTACTTCGCAAATCAAAAGGAAGAAAATACTATCAAAACTTAAAAAAAAGAAAGGGTTGGTCGAGCTCTCTTACAGGAGACACATTTACTGGATAAAGAAATCTTAAAATTACAACAGGGTGGATATGATCAGGCCTTCTTTTCATCTTTCAGTTCAAAAAGTAGGGGAGTAGTCATTCTCTTCAAAATAATTTCCCTGTCAGGATCTTAAGTCACATACATACTGATTAAACCCCTTATAAATGTAGAGGAATATGGGATTATGAATCTTTATTTTCCCCGGCCCATTCTTTCAAATTTATAATGGAAGCATTCTGTAAACTGATGAGTTTTGGGGCTCATTACACAATTATAGAAGGAGATTTTAATTGCATTATGAATCCGGAGATAGACAGGATACTCAAGAGTATGGCGTGTTTGAATAAAGAGCTAGGATTAATAGATGTGTGCAGCTGCCTCCACCTGCAAGGCAGAGATTTCTCTTTTTATTCTAATCGACAGAAGTGTCACACTGGAATTGATATGTTTTTTGCCCCTCATACTTTTTGAATTTCATACTATCCTGCGCAATAGATGATATAATAATGTCTTATCACGCTGTAGTGTGTATAGTAATCAAGACCAGGAACAATGCAACAGTCCCCCGACATTGGCGAATGGATTCTTTCTTAATGACGGATGGTAAAATCGTAAAATATTTCTCTCAAAATTCAAAACCATTTTGGAAATTAACTCAGGTACGGCTAGTAACCTGCTGATGATGTGGAAGACCAGTAAGGCTTATGCGCGGGGTCTGGTCATTTCGTACTCGGTGACCCAGAAGGAACAAAAGGGAGAACAACAGCATCTACTTCAGGCCCGGTGATAGGCCCTCTGTTGCTAAATTACAAAGGATTACAGCCCTTCGGACAGCCCTGAATACTGTGCTTCCCCAAACGGCAAAGAGGGAAATATTATTTGCAAAGCAAAGATTATATGAATATGGCGATAAGCCTGCTCGATACCTAGCGGCTCTTGCAAGGGAAAAAAAGGCCCCTCAAGCTATCACGTCCATAAGGGAAAGTGCTGGTACTCTGACTCATGAAAGGATCAAACAATCTTCAGAAAGTTTTATTCTGATTTGTATAAATCACAGGATTGTGAAGATAGAGCCAAAAAGATGGAATCCTTTTTTAAAAGCCTGGCCTTTCTGGACTTAACCTCGAAACAGGTGCCAGTCTTGAATGCTCCACGAACAACCCAGGAAGTACTTGAGTCAATCAGGAAGCTTCAGAGCAGTCAGGCACCTGGTCCAGATGGATTTCAGGTTGAATTCTACAAAGAGTTTTCAGGAGTATTAGCTTGTCTACTTATGGACATGTACAACTACTCATATAGTCAGGGCTGCATCCCGCCTTCGCTGACAGAAGCAAATATCTCTCTCATTCTCAAAAAGAAAAGGACCCAGGAGATTGCGCATCATACAGAACAATATCATTGCTAAATGTAGATTTTAAAATAATTTCTAAAACATTTGCATTGAGGCTGGAGAGGTTATTACCATATATCATAAAAGAGGACCAGAGAGCATCAAGTGCCGGCGAATGTGATTCAACTCTGTCATCAGGAAACAATACTGGGAATTGCAGTCTCGTTGGATGTAGAGAAGGCATTTGACAATGTTGAATGATCATACCTGTTCTATACACTGGAAAGATTTGGCGTTGGAAAGACATTTGCTAAATGTGTCTCAATATTGTATAATGATCCCACAGCAGCCATGATCACCAATGATTTAGGCTCGGATAGCGTCAGTGAGGATAGGGCCTGCCATCAGGGATGTCCTCTCTCACCGTTACTATTTATGCTAATAATTGAGCCACTTGCAGAAGTTTCTACTGTAATGGCCCTGAGGGTTAGCATGGTTAAAGATAAAATTACCCTTTATGCAGATGATGTTCTCCTTTCTCTTTGTAATCCTTTGATGTCCGTGCCTCACCTCATTCAAGTTATTAATTTATTCTCAGGTTACAAAATTAATTTCTTAAAATCAGAGGCCATGCCGATGGGTAGTCTCGCTAGTATGTCCCACTTATTGGATGGATCTCACTTTCCCTTTCGGTGGTCTCTAGAGGGTTTTTTTTATATTTAGGTATTTTTGTGCAATTGCAAGGTCAATTTGTGCATCTACTGGAAAGGAAAAAGCAGGACCTTCAACGTTGGGGGATCTTCCAATTTCTTGGCTTGGTAGAATAGCTCTATTTAAAATGAATGTCTTGTTCCGTTTCTAATACCTGATGGGAATGATTCTGGTGATGCTGCCGAGGCCGGCATTGCACAAATTATATGGTTGGCTTGGTTCTTTCTTCTAGAATCACAGACGGCCCCTCATTAAGTTAAAGAAGCTACAGCTTCCACAAGCAGGAGAGGACTGGATTTCCAGACTTTAGGAAGTATCATATGAGTTCTCTATTATTTTACAGAGCCGATTGGGTCTCATCTGACCCACAATCAATCCGCTGGATACCGAGGCTTCTCAAGCAAAGTGTCATTTATTAACCTCTTATTTTTATATAAAATGAAAATCATGATGGGCCATTGTAAAAAAAAACTACAGTATTAAAAACACAATTAAAGCCTGGAAGATAACGTGGCAAAACTAGGGTAATCCACATAAAACCTCCCCTTATACTCCTATAGTGGGGTCATGAGTTTTCAACCGGGGTTCACAAACGCCACATTTAAATCCTGGAGGTCTAGGGGTATCTCCTGTTAAGGGATATGTTTGATGAGGGGGTCATGATGTCTTTTGAACAGCTGCAACAGAAATTTGGACTCCCTAATGAAGAGTTATTTCGATACTTCCAAATTCGAGATTACATAAAGAAGAATACTTTATATTAGTGAGCCTTTTTAAATCAGATAGAGAACTGAGAGTGTTGTGTCCAATGCGTTTACCCTCGGTCAGCTCTCTCTATCATTTACTACATACTGAAGTTTTGGAAGACATGGAATGTTTGCTTAGAACATGGGATCAGGAATTAGGGTTGGAAATATCCACAGAAATGTGGGACTACATGTGGGAAAATGCCAAGAAAATCCCCATCTGTAATAGAACCCAAGCCATTCAGTTAAAGATACTCCAAAGGACCTGTATAGAACGGAACGATTGTCAAAATTTAGGGCAGGAACACCTCCAATGTGTCCCAAATGTAAAATAGAGGTGGACACTCTCACACACTGCTTACGGATATGTCATAAGATCTGCAAATACTGGGTCAGAGTAGCAAATGATTTGATAGAAATCTTGGGAGCTGAAACTAGGGTAGATACAGTATCTCTACTCCTCGGCTTTTTGAGCTTGCCTTCGCTGTATGTGCACGGGAGGAAATTATTTTCCATCCTCTCCTTTTGTGCAAGGAAAAATATCTTCATAAACTGGGTAGCTGAGAGCCCTCCAGGACTTTCGAATAGGTTAGTCACGGAATGTATTCCTCTTGACATGCTTACAAATATGGTACACCAAAAAAACTGAATTATTCTACAAATAATGGCTGCTCTTCCTGAATTACCTACTTACAGATATTTCGGCCATTTTTTCAAGGGCTTTCATCTAGTTCTGACAACGGTTCTGGCTGGTCAGAGATCCTTGGGGAAGGAATCTCGCATGAATGCGGGTTTTATTATGACTTGATTTTAATTCCTTCTGAGCATGTACTTCACTATTTAATTACTATGTTATACTTTTTTTTCTTGAGTTATGTAAGATATTTTATTATATGTTCAGGTTAGATATAGATGAGATTAGGAGTTAGTTGAGTTTTGTTTTCTCCTTTTTTAATCTCTTCTTTTTGTCTATTAGGCTTTGGTTACTATTTATTTAATATTTAAATGTATAATGATGTTTGCATTTGTGTGTATTATATTGTAAGTTTGTAAAAAAAAGTTAAACTTTGAATAAAGTATCTATTTTTTTTAAAGTGTATCAGTCTTGTTTTCCCAAAGAGAAGCACATCGCATTTATCTGAATTAAACCCCAAATGCCACTTCTGAACCCATTGACCCATCTGATCAAGATCCTGTTGTAATCTGAGGTGATAGGTTACCTTCTTCACTGTCCACGACACCTCCAATTTTGGTAAAAACAATGACTGCAGATGCTGGAAACCAGATTCTGGATCAGTGGTGCTGGAAGAGCACAGCAGTTCAGGCAGCATCCAACGAGCAGCGAAATCGACATTTCGGGCAAAAGCCATTCATCAGGAATGAAGGCAGAGAGACTGAAGCCTGGTGAGATAAGCTTGGGGAGGTTGGGGGTCGGGAGAGAGTAGCATAGAGTACACTGGGTGAGTGGGGGAGGAGATGAAGGTAATAGGTCAGGGAGGAAAGGGTGGAAAAGGAGCTAGGCAGGTCGGACAAGTCATGGTGACAGTGCTGAGCTGGAAGTTTGAAACTAGGATGAGGTGGGGGAAGTGGAATTGAGGAAACTGTTGAAGTCCACATTGATGCCCTGGGGTTGAAGTGTGCCGAGGCGGAAGATGAGGCGTTCTTCCTCCAGGCGTCTGGTGGTAAGGGAGCGGCGGTGAAGGAGGCCCAGGACCTCTATGTCCTCGGCAGAGTGGGAGGGGGAGTTGAAATTTTGGGCCACGGGGCGGTGTGGTTGATTGGTGCGGGTATCTCCGAGATGTTTCCTAAAGCGCACTGCTAGGAGGAGTCCAGTCTCCCCAATGTAGAGGAGATAGCATCGGGAGCAACGGATACAATAAATGATATTAGTGGATGTGCAGGTAAAACTTTGATGGATAGAGGTGAGGGAGGAGGTGTGGGCACAGGTTTTACAGTTCCTGCGGTGGCAGGGAAAAGTGCCAGGTTGGGAGGGTGGGTCGTAGGGGGGGCGTGGACCTGACCAGGTAGTCACAGAGGGAACGGTCTTTGCAGAAGGTGGAAATGGTGGGGAGGGCAATATATCCCTTGTGGTGGGGTCTTTTTGGAGGTGGCGGAAATGTCGGCGGATGATGCTGTCATCTGAAAACTTTCTAACTGTACCTCTTATGCTCACATCCAAATCATTTGTATAAATGACAAAAAGTAGTGGACCCAGCACCGATCCTTGTGGCACTCCACTGGTCACAGGCCTCCAGTCTGAAATGCAACCCTCCACCACCACCCCCTGTCTTCTACCTTTGAGACAGTTATGTATGCAAATGGCTAATTCTCCCAGTATTCCATGAGATCTAACCATGCTAAACAGTATCCCATGGGGAACCTTGTCGAACGCCTTACTGCAGTCCATATAGATTACGTCTGCTGCTCTTCCCTCATCAATCCTCTTTGTTGCATCTTTAAAAAACACAATCAAGTTTGTGAGACATGATTTCCCATGCACAAAGCTATGTTGACTATTCTGAATCAGTCCTTGCCTTTCAAAATACTTGTATATTCTGATCCTCAGGATTCCTTCCAACAACTTGCCCACCACTGACTTCAGGCTCACTGGTCTATAGTTCCCTGGCTTGTCCTCACCACCTTTCTTAAATAGTGGCACCACATTAGCCAACCTCCAGTCTTCCGGCACTTCACCTGTGATGATCGATGATACAAATATCTCTGCAAGAGGACCAGCAATCACTTCCCTAGCTTTCCACAGAGTTGTCGGGTACACCCGATCAGGTCCTGGGGATTTAGCCACCTTTATGCATTTCAAGACATCCAGCACGTTCTCCTCCGTAAAATGGACATCTTTCAAAATGTCACCATCTATTTCCTTACATTCTATATCTTCCATATCCTTTTTCACAGTAAGTACTAATGCAAAATGCTAGTTCAGTACCTCCCACATTTTCTGCGGCTCCACACAAAGGCTTCTTTGCTGATCTTTGAGGGGCCCTATTCTCTCCCTAGTTACCCTTTTGTCCTTAATGTATTTGTAAATACCCTTTGGATTCTCCTTAATTCTGTTTGCCTAAGTTATCTTTTTGCCTTCTGATTTCCCTCTTAAATATACTCCTAATGCCTTTATACTCTTCTGTGGGTTCATTCCATCTATCCCGACTATGTCTGACATATGTGTCCTTCTTTTTCTTAATCAAACCTTCAATTTCTTTAGTCATCCAGCATTCCCTATACCGACCACCTTTTATTTTCACTCTTACAGGAATCGCTGGATTCTCATTATATCTGAAGTCTTCCCATTTTTCAGCTGTCTCTTTACGTGCAAACATTTGCCCTCAATCAGCTCATGTTCTTGCCTTATACCGTCAAAATTGGCCTTTCTCCAATTTAGAACTTCTACTTTTAGATCTGGCCTATCCTTTTCCATCACTATTTTAAACTAATAAATTATGGTCGTAGCTGGCCCCAAGGTGCTCCCCCACTTACACCCTACCTTATTTCCCAAGAGTGGGTCAAGTTTTGCGCCTTCTCTATTAGGAAAATCCACATACTGAATAAGAAAGTTTTCTTGCATACAAGCAACAAGTTCCTCTCCATCTAAACCCTTAACACTACAGCAATACCAGTCCATGTTGGAACGTTAAAATCCTTGACCATAACCACCATATTATTCTTACAGATAGCTGAGAACTCATTGTGAGTTTGTTTCTCAATTTCTCTCTGACTATTAGGACTTCTATAATACAATCCTAATAAGGTGATCATCCCTTTCTTATTTCTCAGCTTCACCCAAATAACATCTCTCGCTGTATTTCAAGGAATATGCTCCCTCAGCACAGCTGTAATGCTATCCCTTGTCAAAAACTTCACTCCCCCGCCTTTCTTGCCTCCCTTTCTATCCTTCCTGTAGCATTTGTACCCTGGAACATTAAGCTGCCAGTCCTGCCCATCCCTGAGCCATGTTTCTGTAATTGCTATGATATCCCAGTCC
Source organism: Hemiscyllium ocellatum (assembly GCF_020745735.1). Classification (NCBI taxonomy): domain Eukaryota; kingdom Metazoa; phylum Chordata; class Chondrichthyes; order Orectolobiformes; family Hemiscylliidae; genus Hemiscyllium; species Hemiscyllium ocellatum. The sequence continues at coordinate 75,780,597 of NC_083417.1, forward strand.
CATGTTCCTAACCATGCCCTGAGTTCATCTGCCTTCCCTGTTCGCCCCCTTGCATTGAAACAAATGCAGATCATTTCATTAATCCTCACTTGTCCCTGCTGGCTCTGACTGTTTTACTCACTTCTATTCTCAACTGTATCAGTCTCAGATTGGTTTCCTTCCTCACTACCTCTCTGGGTCCACATTCCACCCCTCCCCACCCCCGCCTCTTACCTTACTAGTTTAAATCCTCCTCTGCAGTTCTAGCAAATCTTTCTGCCTGTATATTAGTCCCCTTCCAATTTACGTGCAATCCGTCCTTCTGGTACAGGTTACCTCTACCCCAAGAGATTCCGATGATTCAAAAATGCCAATCCTTCTCCCATACACCAGCTCCTCAGCCATGCATTTATCTGCTCTTTCCTCCTATTCCTACCCTCACTAGCTCCTAGTGATCCAGAGATTCCTACTCTCGAGGACCTCCTTTCTTAAATTCCTGCCTAACTCTCTGCAATCTCCCGTCCGCATCTCAAGCTTTTCCTTTCCTATGCCTTTGGTTCCAATGTGGACAATGTCCTCTTGCTGGTCCCTCTCCCCCTTGAGAACACTCTGCACCCTCTCTGAGACACCATTGATCCTGGCGCCCTTGAAGAAACACACCATTCTGATTTTTCACTGCTGGCCATAGAAACATCTATCTGTACCTCGGACTACAGAATCCCGTAACACAATTGATCTCTTTGAAGTTGGAGTAACCCTCGTTGCATTGGAGCCAGTCTCAATGCCAGAAACTTGGCTGTCGGTGCTATGTTCCCTTGTGAATCAATCACCCCCGACATTGTCCAAACAGCATTCTTGTTTGAAATGGATAGAGCCACAGAAGACTTCTGCACTAACAGCCTACCTCTCTTTCCTGATGTTAACCCATCTCTGTGATTGTATCTGTATCTAATTGCTATCCATCACATACTGTTATTGATGAAAATTCCTGATTGCTTTTAACTGTCTCTCCAACCGATTCATTTGATCAGCGAAAATTCACAACCAACATCATTTATTGCAGATACAATCCGCAGTAATCATTAAACTTTCCTTAAACTCTCACATCTGACAAGAAGTGCATATCCCTCAACGAAAGGTCATTTTTGCTCCTTCAAAATCTCCAGACCCAGAAAATAACACCGTCTTATTCCTCTACAAAACACTGATACAGGTTAAATTTATAGTTAATGGTTATATTTTAAGTTTAATCAAGAGATATATTTCAAAACAATATCATCAAGAAAGAACCCACTATACTCATATCAATGCAACCTTAATGGCTAAAGGGCCTCCTCTGTGTTTTATGTCTCCATGACCGTGACTGGACAAAACGTCAGCGAACCAACTCTCTGTCAACTATGGACAGCTAGTCCACTGGGTGGCGTGCATTCAGAGGCAATTGCCACATTTATAATGGATTGAAATAAGTTGATAGCTGCAACACTAAAGTAGTTCTACAATTGATTGCAACACCTACCACTCCCCATCACTGGCCTTCTCTTCCCATCACTATCTCGCACTCCCCATCGCCACCCACTTTGGCTCACCACTGCTGTCCTGATATGATTCCCTTCCTCCTCTCCCCACTACCACCTCCCTTTTCCCATCACTGTCACTCACACTCTCAATCAATGACACCACACCACCATTCCTGTTGGTCTCCCGTCATCACTATCCTCCACACTTCCCCAACTCCCTGCACACCATCCCATTCTCCCATCAATATTACTCTCTTCTTAACACAGTCCCATTATCCAAAGATTATCGCTATCTGTTCAATATCCTCTCCAAAACAAGTGGGTCAAGATTAAAGGTGTGTAAATTGTAGAGGGGACTTCAGGGGACAGTTACGAAACAAATGGAGCAGAGTGATGGGGTGTGCAAGTGTGATAGTGAGCAGAAGGATGGGCAGAGGTGACGGATGGTTGGAAGGATTTGGCAAGGGAGAGGAAACAAAAAAGATGGATTGAGGTGCTCACTAAGAGACAGTAAGTGCTTGTGGTAGATGGTTGCTCCAATTTCTCATCTTTGTTAGATGTGATGTGCCTTTTCCTCTGCTATATGTAGAAGTTATTGCCACTTTGGTAATGTTTCAAAATAATCGAGGAGAAAGTGAGGACTGCAGATGCTGGAGATCAGAGCTGAAAATGTGTTGCTGGAAAAGCGCAGCAGGTTAGGCGGAATCCAAGGAGCAGGATAATCGACGTTTCGGGCATGAGCCCTTCTTCCTGAAGTAGGGCTCATGGCCAAAACGTCGATTCTCCTGCTCCTTGGATGCTGTCTGACCTGCTGCGCTTTTCCAGCAACACATTTTCAGCAGTGTATCCAAATAAGCCGAGATTTGCATTATTGATGTTGGCTGCATCTGCCTCTCCCATTAGCATCCCCACCACCCCTCTCCCCATCTCCTTCCTGCTCTCCTTATCAACAATCCATCTTTTATTAGCTCCCTCCTCTGTCTAACCCTATCACTGCATCCCACTCCCCATCACCGTCAGTCTCTCCCAAAGCAATCATACTTTCCTATCACCAATTCCCACTTCTCAACACCATCCTCCTCTTCTTCAGTCCTGATTCCGCTTTTCCATGATCATTGGCTTCACACTTCCATCTATGTATGCCTCTCATCATTACTGCAACCTCCACACTGCGCCCTCTTGCCATATTACTATTGTTCCTTACCCAATCAGAGCTCATTTCGCCTACCTTCATTCTCTGTCCCTGTCCCCATTCTCCTCTCGCTTTTCCTATTGCCCACTGTCATCTACTTGACCCCAGCTCATCTCCCTCCCTCATATATGTTGGTCCTTCCTCTATTACGATCCTTCTCTCCTTTCCCGAATCACCTACTCTTCTTCCCAACAAAATTTACCCTCTGTCACCTATCACTGTCACACTTTTACTATTCATGCTGCATTGCACCAGCCCCTATTTCCCTCACTCATTGTCATCCGGCTCACCTACATCATTATTCTCCACCCCCCCCACCCCCATCATTCATTCATGAAAACTGAGCCCTCTACCGCCAGGTAGCCTCACCCTCTGTCTCCAACACCATCCCTCTCTGTCCCCTGTTATTACTATCATCACTCTCATCCCCCAGTACTGTAACTCGAACCCCATTAACAATATTGCCCTCTCTCCCAAGCATCCTGCCTATATCCAACATCTTCTCATCAATCACCTCAACAGTTTCAAAGCTCTGTCCCCTCAGATCCCTCAAATCCAATGTTCTCCCTCAGCCATTTCCCCAAATCTCCATCACTTTACTTGCACACTGAAATACATTACCCTCAAATCTGTCCTTCCTCACGCTGGCTGCCAATAATTGTGGACTTTAATCTCTCCTTCACCTTGTTACCGGGTCTCAATTATCCTTCAGAGCCTAGAGTAGCAGCAGATTTGAGATCTGATAACACGCAACAAAAAATTTGGTATAAAGCATGAATCCTCTCTCGTTCCGACCTTTTCAAGTTCGTTCCTATTGATCATGTTTACTGGACTCTGATTTTATTTTGATGGGCGGTGTGGTTCACAGAGTGCATATGCAGCAAACGTGAGGGGAAAGGTAATGCACGTGCTATGCTTGGGCATCCTTCCATACACGGTATCAGTAGATTAGACTAATTCCTTCACGGGTTTTAGTGGAAATGAATCAACCCACAGCATCAGAGATGGCTTACGGATATCACCAAACCACGTTCTATGCTCTTAGAGGGGCAGATTCAGAGTCGCTATTCTCAAGCAGAGGGAAATAACCCTTCAGCCCAATGAGTCGGTAATGGTCCAAAGCAATCACTGAAACTTTCTAGCACCATTTCCCAACATTTTGTGCAAAGCTTTGTATGCCTTGATATCTCATTGTTCGATAACTATTCTGTTAACTGTAGGTGATATCATCTCTCATATAATAGGTATGCAATGATCATCTTCAGAAGTAATCTTCAGTTCTTCAAAGGACGCAGCCAACTGAGGAGAACACAGGAGAGTGAAATGCAGTCAGAAAATTATACACATACCTTTATATATTCAGCAGCTTGAAAACACACAGAGCTGGTGGTTTTTATTAATATAGTCACCAACAGTTAAAAATATTGCAGAAGTGACCACAAAACTAAGGTTGCTAATTGAAGCTTAGTTCAGCTCGAAAAACTGAACAACAATGAAGAAGCTGGAGAGTATCATCAGAGTGTCACGAAACTGCAATGGGAAACAAAATCCGAGTCATAAACCTTGGATTTAATGATTTTCTCTTAGATCTCAGAAGATTTGTGAAGGAGACCAACAATAAGCTTAAAATGATCACTTCCCCATTTTTTCAAAACACCTTATATCAGAAATAAGCCACATGGATTTTTTTTAAAGCTTCTCATAAATAACAGAAATGCCATCAGTGACAAACTACTCTGGAGTATTGTCAAAGATTGTTAATCAAAATTGTAACAGGGATTGTGGAGCCTTGAAAGAAGCCACAATGGTCAGACACCATTAGCAAATCGAAACGAATGTGCACCAGAATTCCATGCAGCTCAGTTCCCTAATGAGCTGTAACATATCATGACTACAATGGAGTTGCCGCGTCGCAATGGAGATTAGCCATAGTTAACTTCAAAAAGGATCAAGAATCAAATAACTTGTCCTAAAATACGAAAAATGGTCAATGTAATGATATCCAAAGATATACTTAATCAAAATGGACAGGCAAGCCTCCAGACCAATTGATTGTTTTGTGAATTCAGAGACATGGGAGGAATCAGACATGTTATAAACCTGCTTTGCTTATTAAAAATAATAGTGTTGACATTGAACATTTCAGAAATTAAAATCTTGAGGGGAGTTGTTATGAGAGATTAAGTCTTGAGGGCTATGAGGAATTAGCATTAAATAGAGTCATTTACTGCGGCTGATCAGCCATGACTTTATGGAATGCTGGGGAAGATTGGATGAATCAGAAATACTATCCCTGCTCCTGTTTCTTATGTTGTTTTGAAACATCTATCCAATCTCCAGCCATTTAATAACTGTCTGCAGAGGTGTTGGAGTCTGTCAACCAAAAACATTTAGTTTTAATTTTGAGCTTTGTTGGAAGAGTCTGAAAGAAATTCTACCACTAAAATTACAACAAAGATGTCCTAAACCATAATTCCAACTCAGTTACTATAGCATTTCCCTTGTCTTAAACAATAGGTTTTACACAATGCGTGCAAAAGTCTGGCTCAGAATTTGTTACAAAGGAAATAAAATATAAATTCTAGTAAAGTCAGATGGCCAATGGAACTCCAAGTTCAACAAATATCAATTTGAATTTCAATCACATCTTTAATATCAGAGGGGTGGAATCAACATACATATTGACTTCAACAATCCATCAGCCCCAAACTTCATTAACCTCTGAAATTTAATCAATTGCATATACCCAATGTATTGCCATTTTCCCGAGCTGTTAATAATATTTGAAACATCATCAAATTGATGTCCAATGCAGAAGAGTATAAAGTTATGAGCAGCACTGACAGAGCAGATAGTGATAAGCATTTCCTGTTAGTAGAGGCATCAAGAACCAGGGGTACAGTTTTGAGGTGAGGAACAGATGGTTTAGAGGGGTTTGAGGAATTTGTTTTCACCCAGTGAGTAATGTGTGGTATTGCGGGCAGCATTTAGCATGCATCATGGGAAAAAGTGACCAAATATCTAGTGTTAATTCCGTAAGTTAAAAGACAAAAGATCAGAAACAGCTTTCAGAACCTGACTGAATGCAAAACAAAATCCATAAGTTTGATAAAACTTCAGCAAGCTTTTTCACAGCGCTTGTATATTTCGACCTGTACATCTCAACCTAAACAAAAGGTCTATATCATGGAAACAGAGTTATGGAAGGATGCAAATGATCAATGAATTTTTAAAGACTAAGGTTCAGTGTTTCAGGTGATGCACATTTCATGATAATTTGTAATTGCTCAGTATATTTTAAAATATATAATGTGTTCCTTTTCTTTTGTAAGGCGCAAAACTTGGAAGTGAAACAGGGAGCGAACGGGATCCCTCTTCTTTCCAAGTCTCAGCCAAATTGCTGCAGTATTTACAATAAAGGCTAATTATTGTCAATTGAATAGATTTTTGAGTATTGTTGATTTCTTGTGCTCTCACACATTCCTGCTAATTAAACTCTGATACAACAAGTGGGTACCTTGAGCTCACTGGCTAAAAAATCAAGAAAGGTGGCAAACTTCAAGAAATTGAAGATAGCTATTAGGAGGTTGTGAGGAGCAATTGCAAATGTTGTTGCCTGCAAAAATCAAAAGGCTGAAACATGAAGTCGGGGTGGGAGTGTAGGTTAAACTAGACATGCTTGGACAAACAATTATAAGCATCTGTTTCCTGCATCTGCAAAAAACAAAAAAAAACACAATCAAGAGGTCATAAGGATAAGTGTAGACGAAACTTCGGAAGAAATGTTGTTTTAGCAAGCAAGGAAGCAGATGGCAGTGAAGGCGGGTATACGCTAACAATTGACAACAGAGGGATGTCGTGAAATGGTCAAGCAAAACCTGCACTTTGTCACACACAATGCCAGATAAGGCAAAAGATAAACAAGAGTAATGGGCGCCGGGATTAGAGTAGTGGGAGATGTAAACTTGGGAGGAGCAATGGGAGGAGAAAAGGAGAAATGAATTGTATGGAAGTTGAGTACTCGTTAAACTCGGCGTGCCTATCTAGTAGATGCCTGTGTGTGTGTGTGTGTCAGAGAGAGAGAGAGAGAGAGAGACAGAGAGAGAGAGAGAGAGAGAGAGAGAGAGAGAGAAGAGCTGCACAGCTAATAGAAAGTGTAACCATTTGTGATTCGGTTTGAGTGCACATTTGTTTGTTGGTGATTGAGTGTTTATGAATCGCTCCCTGGAGGTGGAGATCCAGGACTGTTTTGAATCTGATTTCTATTATGGAAATTTAACATGATTTCTTTTAAGGTTAATGATTTTACAGTGATTATGAAATAAAATGTTTACTCCTGTTCTTTTTACAGGTCATGACTGCCTTACTATCAGTTTCTAACTAGCCTCTTTTATCCTTACTTCAAAGCGATTTATGGAGGACAGTTGAAGTTTCAGTTCACCCTTAGATTGTAATAAAAAAAAATCCCATGGTAAACATCTGTGACCTTGGATTTCGCCATTATTCATGAATTCGAAGTTTTTATTTTACCTTGAATAAACAAATCCTTTTAAGGCAGCTACAGTTATTTCACGACCTGTAGCACTGTAATTGAGCAATGACTGGTCTGGACTACTTACGAAAACTAATTTTGGCTTTAAATTAAGGGACTAAATCTGGATAATTATAGTGGTTTTCAAAGTTGAGAACTGTATGCATTTTATATTTTAAACACTGAATACTGAATAAATGAATTTATAATATAGAAATACACATTTCTAAGTAAGGTTCCAAAAAGAATAGCTAGGAACAGGCTTTAAAGTTAGGCAAGCATAAATTATTGAATTGGCTTTACAAGTTATAGCGAGCAAGAAATATTGCAATATTTCTTTAAAAAATTCAAGGTCTAAAAAAAATCTGGCAACGTAACATGAGAAGCAGAAGAAAAAGGCAAAAATAATGATAGCCATGGTTGATGAGGCAATAAAGCAACGGACAAAACTAACAGGAACAGGAAACTGGAATGGTGGTGGGCAGCATGTCGAAAATAAAGGGAAGAGGTGTTAAGGGGTCTGGTGGACAGGGACAGGGATCAAGGTGGAAATCCCCATAGGCGGGATGTTACTCCTGTGGAAAGACAGATCACTTTAAGCGTAAGTGTCCGGATCTGAAAAGGGAAGAGGGAACGACACCACTTATGAGCTTTGATGAAGAATAAGGGTGTCAGGGGTTCCTGCCCACGGGAACCCACCAGGAACCCTTCTTAAATTTAAAATTGGGACCTTACAAAGACGACGCAGTTTTCTGAGCCGATACGGGGGCAGCAAGGTTATCCTTAAATTTTAAGCCCAAAGCAGTCGGAACGAAAGAGTTCATTGGATTATGGCGACAGTTTTGTGATGAGAGGCATGAAGAATCAATTTTGCGCTCATGACAAAATATACTGCCACCAAATTTGGGACTGTATCAACTGCAAATGGTGCTATGAAATCTGTTGAGGTTCTTGAAAATGAATGTACTCACGCAAAACAATTACAGAAACAGAATGGTAAGTCACAAATGACTGGTAAACAAACTGCGTAATTACAGTTTTAAAAATGTTTTAGTCATTTGTTGCGTTTCCACCCTGGATTGCAGATAATGATCATTTTATTTATATAATATCTATATAATTAATACATATTATATAATATTTATAATAATCGATTGTGTTAGCCTGAATCAATATTAATTGGCAAGATTCCTTTACAAATTCTCAGTGACCTGTCATATTGATTCATGGTTAATTTAAATCATGACTCCATTAATTCATTGTTAATTAAAGAATGGAAAGCTACATTACTGGCCAGAGTGTGTTCAGGCAGTCGAAGCAACAACCTTCTTGGTAGAGGATAGTCAGAAACGTACATCAGGGGAGCCACTGCGGAGTGCAAGTAATGTGTGATTTAGTCTTAAGGAAATATGGATGCAAATGGATATATAAGATAGCCAAACAGATATGTGAGGGATATATAACATGTAAAAAAAAAGTAAACAAGAAAATGTTAAGGAAACAAGTCCCGAGAGGAAGAAACCTGGGATTGAGACCCTTTCATACAAGCAGATTATACTGAACTACCCAGAGTAGGAAGACTGAGGTTAATGTTGGTAACAGCTGATCATTTATCCGGATGGGCGGAGGCATATTCTCTGGTCACTGCCAATTCCAGAAAGTAAAGGCTTGTTCTTAAAGAACTATGTGTTGGGCTTTTCCTCCTCTTTGTCTTTCCTCAGGAAACAGAGTTTATTGGCACAGACTCCGCCCCGTGAATTGGCTGTTCATCCGATTCGACTGGGCTATTGGGTCTCAGTAAACTCATGGACAGAGACTAAATAGCAACCAGTCTGGGAAGGGCCGTATCAGGTTCTTTTGACCACTGAAACAGCGATAAGAATGGCAGAGAAAGGCTGGACTCAATACACTCTGATCACAGGGCCAGTGGAATCTCCTGATGAGGAAGAAGTCTGGACAGCCGAATCAACGCAGCTACCACTGAAAATCAGGCAAAGTAGACTTTGAGTAACCGATTATACAGTGCGACCCGAGCGCGGGATTATTTCTATGGGATTGTATATTAAGTCTATCGGTGCTTCAGCACGATTTTTAGAATGTTGGGGATGCTTAAGGTTATGATACTAGCTCTCTTAGTGTTGGGATTTTGTCAAACATCGTCTTCATATGTGTTATTAACGGTACCTGAATCTGATAATCCGCTAGTAATAGACGCCGATGCATGCAGCTTAGTAAATCGTAGGGATATAGATAATCAAAGACAGCGCCACAGCTCAGAGATACATCTTAACTCCTATGGGAATGGCCTGGAGGATGGTACTTGGTATAATGGTCTCGTCAAAGTACACTGGGCTACCTTCCGAACAGCTTTCGATTGTCCCGATAAAAAGTGCAACCCAATATACTTAATGATAAAGAAAACCACAAGGCACGAAGCAACTCTGGGGTGCACCTATCAGCTACAATCAATACAGTCAAATGAAACATTTGGGATAGAAATGAAAACAAACGGGAATGATTTCTCAGGTTCTTGTATTCGAATTAGCGTAGGAAAGGGAAAACAGGCAGAACAACTGGATGATAAGATACAACCATTCACTCCTCCTGATGACCGTAAAGTGGTAAAAATTATAGAGGTGAAGGATTTGAAATAGAATCTGGCTATGGAGATGCAAATGCCTGGGTAGAATGGTTAAAGTACACAGTAAAAATGTTAAATAAAAGCAATTGCTATGCATGTACCTCTGGTAGACCAATGGCCCAGGTTGTCCCCTTTCCGCTCGGGTGAAAGCGAGACAGGAATGTATGATAGCCCTGCATGGAATGATAGGATTTGTACCTCCCTATCTCTGATGTTCTCTCCCTGAGAGAAGAAAGACTTAAAACACCCCCCCACCCCACGTTTTCAGCCACAATCAGAAATCACACGTCATGTGTACATAGAAAAGGTACAAATCGCCTAGAGACTCGGGGGTGCTGAAATTATGAACAGAGATTAAGAATTTCACCGAAAAGGACAAGGGAGGGAACTACTCATCAATGAATGTTCGCTGAGAGGATCTGTGGTGGTACTGTGGAGGCAAAGTATTGAGACAAACCCTACCTCCAGATTGGAGAGGGATATGTGCAATTTTACAATTGGCCTTTCCATTTACCCTGACATTTGAGAAGGAAAGGATAGTAGGGAAAAAGGGAAGGAGTAAGAGATCACTGTTAGACACTTCTTTCGATGACATGATTTAGCTCAATTCTATAGGAGTCCCTACCTGATGAGTTCAAGGCTCGCAACCAGCTTGCATCAGTCTTTGGGTCAGATCTCTTTTGGTGGGTAACGGTTAATAAAAATGTAGATTGGACAAATTACAGTTTCTATAATCAACGGCGATTTATAAATTATGCAAGAGATGCTGTTAAAGGAATATCAGAACAGCTTAATGCGACAAGTAGGATGGCATAGGAAAACAGAATGACCCTTCATATGATTTTAGCGGGAAAAGGGTGTGTGTGTGCGATGTTAGGAAGATGCTGTTGTATCTTTGTTCCTAATAACACTGCACCTGATATTTCAATTACTCGGGCCTTAAGGGATTGATTACCTTAGCAGAGGAACTGGCTGAGAATTCAGAAGTAGACACTTCTCTCCCGGGATTGCTTGAATTATGGTTTGGAAAATATAAGGGGTTGGTGGTGTCCATCCATACTTTCCTAATAATGGTAGTTGGGGTATTGGTAGCCATTGTCTGTTGCATCATACCCTGTTTACAAGAGCCCACCCAATGACTGATTGAGACAGCCTTAATGAATTAGATGCACCGAAAAGGGAATCAGACAGAGGAACTTTATCTAATAAATAACGAGAGGATGAGTGAGACCAAGATGGATGAAGTCTCAGGAATGATGCTTGCGAAGTTTGGGGGTGATTCTAAAAGGAAAAAGTTGCAGAAATAGCAATTGAATGTAAAAACAAAAAGGGGGTATTATGAAGAGCAATTACAAAGGCTGAATCATGAAGGCGGAGAGTGCAGGTTCAACTAGATATGCTTGTACAAACAGTTATAATCATCTGTTTCCTGCATGTGCAAAAACAAAAACAACAAAAAAACACAATCAAGAGATCATAAAGCTCAGTGTGGATGAAAAATGGGAAGACATGTTGCTTTAGCAAGCAAGGAAACAGATACCAGTGATGGAGGATATATGCTAACAATCGACCACAGAGGAATGTGGTGAAATGGTCAAGCAAAACCTGCACTTTGTCACGCCCAAGGCCAGATAAGGCAAGAAATAAACAAGCGTAATGGACGCTGAGTTTAGAGAAGTGGGAGATGTAAACAGGGCAGGAGCAATGGGCTGAGGAAAGGGGAAATGAATTACATAAAAGTTGTGTTTTCGTTCAACTCGGTGTACCTATCTAGTAGACACGCCTCTTGCAAGAACGTAATAAACGATACTGCTGCTTCAGATCTTGTCTCGGAATGAAATTATTTCAGCAAGTGGGTTCTTTTTCCCACATGGTTGTCATATCATGGTTCACGTATTTGTTCAAGGCTAGTTTCATCAATAAACATCGCACACAAGCACACACACCAACCTTCACCAGGTATGGCCCAGTGAGGCAGGTATCAGTTTTTGATGCTATGTGCAATATATTTTATAATGTCATCAAATATGTGATAAGAAATGAACTTAACCGGCGTATACATTAATATAAATGTTGACTTCAGACTTTGTCAATTTTCATTCAATTGACAATGCTTAACTTTGTTTAAACTAGTAATTTTTAATCTTAAGAACGTTGAACCATAAAGGACGGTATGTTATATTTCAGGAATATCAATCCCATGAATTCAAACCGAGGCAGCATGTGGTGGTGTAGCTCACGTTTAGTCAAAGTGGGAGTACACTTCACAACATGTTGGTGTATCACTGTGAAGTTCCAACATTCTGTAAAGCCAAAAGAAATTAAATAAATAACAGATCGGTGAGATGTGGTGAAACTACAGCTTTTTCTAAGGATATAACTTTTGATGGTGCAAATGTAAAATTTGTAATAGGTCATTCAGATCAAAATCAGTAAAGGACGCTTCACAAATGTATAAAATGCCTACAGTTCTCTGCTCAAAGATAAAGAGTTACATATGCATTGTGCAAGAAAGAAAGAGAAACAAATTGTTCTTCCCCAGGTGTACGTGGGGAAATTGTAACAGAACATATCTTTTATTTTGGAGGCTGTGCGTTGAAAATAAGGTATGTAAACACTATTTTTAAGTAGAAACAGTGTACAAAGTGTTGTTTACAGCTTGGAGAAAGGTACAAGTGAAGCAAACTGATACAAGTGAAACAACGTTAACTTTTGGAGACATTGAGTCTAGATAATCTGGCATCAATTGTTGAGGGAACAGGACAGCCCAGCACAATACATCACACCCTGTTTGGTCTGGCTTCAGTTTTACACAGGTACTGTGGAAATATGCAACACTGAAGTGTACCCCTCCTGAAGCGATCTGCATCAGTCTCTCTGTCTCTCTCTCTCTCATTTACATGTTTAAAGTTTGAGAGAAGATTTGTAGCTCGAGAGCTCGTTGTTGTGGTTCTGTTCACCGAGCTGAGACTTTGTGTTGCAGACGTTTCGTCCCCTGTCTAGGTGACATCCTCAGTATTTGGGAGCCTCCAGTGAAGCGTTTCTGTGATTTTTCCTCCGGCATTTATAGTGGTTTGTCTCTGCTGCTTCCAGTTGTCAATTCCAGCTGTCTGCAGCAGTGGCCGGTATATTGGGTCAAGGTCGATGTGTTTGTTGATAGAATCTGTGTATAAGTGCCATGCTTCCATGAATTCCCTGGCTGTTCTCTGTTTGGCTTGTCCTATAATAGTCGTGTTGTCCCAGTCGAACTCATGATGCTTGTCATCTGCGAGTGCGGTTACTAAGGATAGCTGGTCGTGTCATTTCGTGGCTAGTTGGTGTTCACGAATGAGGATCGTTAGCAGTCATCCTGTTTGTCCTATGTAGTGTTTTTTTTGCAGTCCTTGCGTGGGATTTTGTATGCTGGGTATCGGGTCCCTGTCCTGGTGAGTTGGTGTCTGAGAGTGGCTGTTGGTTTGTGTGCTGTTATAAGTCCTATTGGTCGCAGCAGTCTGGCTGTCATTTCAGAAATGTTCTTGATGTATGGTAACATGGCTCGTCCTTTGGGTTGTGGCAAGTCCTCATTCCGTTGTCTTTCTCTCAGATATCTGTTGATGAAATTGCGGGGGTATCCGTTTTTGGCGCATACATTGTAGAGGTGTTCTTCTTCTCTTTTTGCCGTTCTGATGTGCTGCAGTGTATTGTAGCCCTTTTGAACAGTGTATTGATGCATGTTCTTTTGTGTGTGTTGGGGTGGTTGCTTTCATAGTTCATTGACAGATACCTAAGGGAATGATAACCGAGTGAGGATATGCCAGAATCCAAAGGACTAACCACGTTACCATGCATCAAGAACATATTTGAACTATCGTGTGGTGCTTAGTTCCTACGGGTGAGGATCAGTTTCTGAGGGCGGTTTAAGTTAAACTGATCTAGTTGGAGTGGGCTGTCCAGCAGGGTGGGATGGGGTATGTTCAACAGGGGTCAGATTTTCATTAACTTGGAGATAATGCAGGATTTATTCTAATACTGGTTTTTCCTTGTGCAACATGGTATATTGGAGCAGGAGCAGGCCATTCAGCTCTTCGATTCTGGTTAATTCTATTTGATCACAGCTGTACATCCAGTTCAGTACCCTGTTCCTACTTTCTCCCCGTATCCAATGATTCCTTAAGAACTAAACCTGCATCTTTCTTGAAAGCCTTTGAAGTTTGAGCCTCAAATGTTTCCATATAATAACAAGTGATAGATCAGTAACAAACAGAGATAATGCTCGATAATCTCAGCATGTTTGGCAGCATCTGTGGAAAGAGAAAGAAACAGAGTTAACATTTCCTGTCCACTATGACTGTTCTTCAGAACTGGTAAGTTACTCAGAGCCCTCTGAATCCTCGACTACAATTCAGATTTGAATTCTTACAGAGGGCTTTAGCCATCAGGTGACTTCCCACCGGAAATGTAAACTTCATCGCCAAGTAACATGTCAGTGAGTCACTATTTCCAGGCATCCGAGTTGGACCCAGACTCCGAGTATCCAGAGTCTGGAAGAACTGAGCTTCATGCAAATTCCCAATAGTTGTTATTTTGTTGGTGAATGAATAAATATAACTTGTACTTGATTATATGATGTTTTCTTTTTCCTGTACGTTATAGTACAGCATAACTTATTGATCATCAAACTAGACATTCACCAAAGATGAATTTGGTCCAAGAAATATTTCTTAGATACCTGAAAGGCAATTATTCCTTCAAATATTGTTCAAATAACAACAAGTCATTCTTTACTTAAAACTGCTTTCTGCATTTCTAAATACACTACATGCTGACATGCAGGCACACACATGTAAGTTAAAGTCACTCCATCAAGGTAGTCTGACCTCTGTGTTAACTGATAGCAGTGGATTGATTTTGTGCTTTGCTAACAAAGTGCGCAACCTGGAGCCAACTACATGTCAATGATTCAACTGAGTGTATCAGCAAGTTGAAATATTCTACAGGTGATCTCAACGCATGAAACACAGATTCCTTCATGAACATACTTGTTTAATTAACTAATAGTCTTGCTGAGCATCCAAACTTTGAAATGTTTTAGGTTTCAAAAACTTACATATTTTATCATTGAACTGCAGAGTTTCTGCCTCTCTTTCCACTTGCACATTGCTAAATGATCTGACCACCAGTGCAGGAACCACATTTCTTCAGTCAATCTTGCCACATTTATTGCTTTATGAAAGACAACAAAGCACACGCATGACGGGATGAGACGCCATGTTTTTAACAGTGGGTTAAAATAACAATTAAAATCCCATGGCTTAAAAGAGATTTTAAATTTCGACAATTCACAGAAAAGCCATGCATTACTTCAACATTTCAACATCTGGAAAGATAACACATTACAGACATAATGCTGAGGACAAGTTAATTCAGTCCACATGGTCTCCAGTCGTAGAAGATATGTTAACTGATAAAACACAGCTTGCATATATCAATTCTCAGCTGGACAATTAAAATTTGAATTATCTCCAAGACAATCTTGTCTATAACGTATATACTTGACAGTTGTTCTCCTGAATATGGTTATATGCAATTCATAAATTTTTCAATCCAAAATGTACATTTTGTGGGCGGCACGGTGGCACAGTGGTTAGCACTGCTGCCTCACAGCGCCTGAAGACCCGGGTTCAATTCCCGACTCAGGCGACTGACTGTGTGGAGTTTGCACGTTCTCCCCGTGTCTGCGTGGGTTTCCTCCGGGTGCTCCGGTTTCCTCCCACAGTCCAAAGATGTGCGGGTCAGGTGAATTGGCCATGCTAAATTGCCCGTAGTGTTAGGTAAGGGGTAATGTAGGGGTATGGGTGGGTTTCGCTTCGGCGGGTCGGTGTGGACTTGTTGGGCCGAAGGGCCTGTTTCCACACTGTAAGTCTAATCTACATCACTGATCACATTATTAATTACTCACAGTTAGGTTGCCTTATGAAACTGGAAGTGAACTGTTGCCAGGACAGAAGGCTTGAGTTGTAAAGCTGCTCCTTTTTCACTGGAGCATAGGAGTTTAAGAAACGATCTAGGAGAGAATTTTCTTAACTAATGAAGGTATAGATGGAGTTACCTATAGTTGTCTTTTCCCAAAAATTAGGGATCTCAAGACTAAGGGACACATTTTTAAGGCGAGAGAAGAGCGTTTTAAAAAAGACGGGAGGAGAAAGGTTTTTACACAGAGGGTGGTTCACGTGTGGAATGAGCTTCCTGAGGAAGTGGTGGTATGGGTACAATTGCAACATTTAAAAGGCATTAGGATAAGTACCTAAATAAGAAATGTTTATAGGGATATGGGTGCGAGCAGGCAAGTAGGACCAGTTTAGATCAGGATTATGTTCAGCATGGACTGGTTGTACGAAAGGGTCTGAATGACTCACAGACTCCAGAGTGCAGTCAGTGTAGTTCAGGCCCATCCAATATGCTACTGGGAAAGGGATAGATAATTTGGATCCAGGAGCAACTGAGAATATCACTATTCTAACGTGAGGTGTTCAATGTCATGACTCAAGAATGTCTACTTTCTATCCAAGGAGTACAATTGCATAGTTTTAATGAATATTTCTACTTGCCATTACATGGATGACAGCCTCTGCAAAACAACTCTGGAAAATTGCATTGTCCAGGACAAAATAGCACATTTGATCAACAAGCATATTCTCTTAAATTATCAGAGCACTTCAGAAGGAAATGACTCATCTAGATGGTCATTAATAGTGATTCACAGAAAGTGAATGCATACGAATAACACCTATTAATAGTGCATCTGTTACAGCTTTAAGCTGAAAACTTTCATATCATGGTAAAAGTACTTCTGAACATCTCTCTGCAAAACGGATCACAACAATCCCTGATTCCCAATTTATCCCTTTTCCAGGATCCTTGTATTGTTATGGAATTGATGGATGCCCAAGACAGAAAATAATCAATACGATTTCCTCATGATGAGACATTGTCTTGACAAAATGAATGTGGAACATTGGAAAGAAGGCTGCAGAAGCTCCAGAACAATAAGGGGAGAAACATTATTTAAATAATCAGCTTGCACGTCACATCAATTAAAGAAACAATGTCACAAATTACAAGAATTAAATTTATAATTTAACACACTAATCCAAAACACAGATCAAGTACTTCTCAATTTTAAATTTGTGATCAATATCAGATATTTTATAACTCCTAGAATGTTGCTTACACCCGTCTGGTGTTTTACTAGTCCTTGGTAAAGTTGTGAATATCTTCATTTGAGAGTGATTGATGAAAAGGGGTTACATAGCTAAGAATCATTGAGAAAAAACCTGCACATAGATGAAGATAAATAATGTCAAAGACATGATGCTGATATGTAGCGCCGAAAAAGTAACAAGTAATGGAATTTGAGCAGATTAATCTGACAATGCTGATCAGTTTTTTAACGATACAGCATTAAGAGGATTATTATTGTGCTCTGTTGTCCTGCTTTCAATACAGAGTTTAGCAGTAGTTCTGCCTCCCTGCTCTTCAAATTGTTACAATTACAGTGGGCTGCTTCATAAAAAGATTTTGTTTTAAAATGTTAACAACACTGAAAACCGAAAGCAATTGGCTATGCGAGCCAAACAAAGGGCCAACACATCAAATCATTATATGAAGGATTTAATGCAAAGCATTGCAGATTGCAGCACTTCAAGTGCACATCCAACCAAAAATAACTTGTGAAAGAGTCAAAGTTGTCTGCCTGTAATATACTTTCAGACCAGAGATTTTAGATAGCTACGACACTCTGGGATAAACTGTTTCATCATCTCCCCGTTAAACTTTTCTGTCAATCTCTTTAAATCTATATACACCAATCACTGACTTCAACATGATGGCTAAGGACCTCTTCCCCGTCCAAAATATCTCAGCCTAACTAAGTTTTGTGCATCCCAATTTCAATGGCAAATGTATCATTCCATCCAATCGTTCCTCAGCTACATTTTTAGGTTGCAACAACTGCTTCAGGAATACCTTCAGCCTACTCTCTCTGATCTCATAATATTTTGTGGTGGTTTCCGGTCACAAGAAGAGTGGATCTTATTTGGAAAGGCAAGTTTTTCTTTCACTCAGTGGACATGTGCTCATTGACTCACACGCATATATGTTGTTCAATTAGGGATAGCGAAGAACGTTTAAGAAACATTTGTCTATCCTGGTCTCAGTTACAACTGATGATCTCATATTTTTCTTGCCAGTATGTCTAAGGGCTGTTCACTCTGGGATGTCCTGTCCGCTGTGCAGCTTATGTGCAGGTACATATTTCGTTTGCTGTGTATGAACTGTTCAATGTCAATTTAAAGTCAATCTGGATTTTAAAAATGATATAATTTATTAATGTTGTATTTTTGTCAAGTCAAATATTCCCAGAATTCATTTACTGCGTTTGTGGGAAGAAAATATGACATTGACTTCATACAGTGGTTTAAAATTTGGAGAATTAATTGCACAGTAAAATATGCTAAATTGCTATTGCATCAATAGCCTGGAATAACAATGTTATTTGGGTGTTGCAGACCGTGTTTCTGTTTAATCGCCGTAAGTATCCTTGTTTGACAGCTGCTGCTGGTGTACTTCAGCCAAAGTGAATCCGAATCTTAAAGGATAACGGCGCAGAGAAGTTCAACAGCTATCTTGCTATGTCTTTTCTCCTACCAAATTGACAATTCAAATACTATCGCTTACTGGTGGAGAGAAGGTGATAAGACCTTTCTGCAGGAGGATAGCAGAAAGTTATTCCGTATAACTAAAGAAGCAGCCTATCTTAATATTCTGTATGTGACAGTCCAGGACGCTGGAACATATACCTGTGCAGTCAAGTCCGAACAGCGAACGATTGGCAAAGAAACTAATGTACAACTTACTGGTTATGGTAAGTATCAGCTCAGATAAACACTGACACTTAGCCGCTTAGAGAAAAAAAAGCAAGCAACAACCATTAGATTGAGACATATCGTGTGAAATAATTGCACTTACTTAAAATGAAATATGTTCACGAATATTGAAACCTTGGAAATCCACTGAAACTACAAAGTTTCTGGTCTGCTCTGCATTTTCAAAAATCCCTTCTGGGACATGGGTGTTGCTGGCTGGTCCAGCATTTATTGACTGTCACTAGTTGTTCTTGACAAAGTGGTGGGCAGCTGCATAAAATCGCTGCAATCTATGTGCTGTAAATAGCCCAAAATGCTATTTTGGAGACATGTACAAGATTGTGACCCAGTGATTGTGAAGGAATATTGATGTGCTTCCATGTCAGGATGTTTAGTGGTTTTGGAGAGACTTGAAGATGGTGGTGTACTCATAGACTTGCTGCCCTTGCCCTTCTACATGTTAGTGCTTTTGGGTTTTGTAGGTATTTTCTCAGGATCTTTGATGAATTTCTGCAGTAAATCTTGATGGCATACACTGCTGCTACTGAGTGTCTGTGGTGGAGTGACTGACTGTGGTGTCAATAAAGTGGGATGCTTTTTATGCGGATGATGTCAAACGTCTTGAATGCGCCTAGACCTGCAGGCAGACAGGCAAGTTGGGAGTATTCCAACACATCCCTGTCTTGTGTCTTGTAAATGCTGGACAGGTTTTGTGGAGTCAGTAGCTGAGTTACTTGCTGCAGTATTCCTATTCTCTGACCTACGTTTCTAGTTATCTGGCTAACCACAGTTTCTGCTCAGTGGTAACCCCCCAAAATATCAATAGTTAGGGATTTTCTGATCGTGATTCCATTGAATATCAAGCGTTGAGAGTTCGATTGTCTGTTCTTGGAGATGGATTTGACTGGCATTTGTGTTGCATGAATGTTACTTGCAACCAAGTCTTGCTGCATTTGGTCATGGGTTGGTTCCGTTTTTTCGCAATTAGCTTTTGCAGAGAAATTCATTGAAATACTTTAACGTATTTTGTATTGAATTGGAACACAGAGGGACAGGATGAATATCTGCAAAATTTTGCATTTGTGATGTCCTTTAACTCACTGGAATAGCCAAATCCTCAGTCCCATTACTTGGATGGTTTTTGCTAAATTCCCAGTATCCAGGTCAAATTCATCATCGTGTTTGTAAAGAAAGATGCACTTTAATGATTCTATTTTTTTTATTTTAAGTCAGGACAAAGCCTGAAAACTAATTTTCCTATAAACACAGAAGGTATTTTGAAAGGATCTTAGGATATTTTAATGTGATAAATGTAACGTTATTTTCAAGTGCTGTCCATAAGAACAATTAATGCAAGTGGCATGCTGGAAGAATGTTGTTCTGGTCACTTAAAAAGTATAATTTTGCAGAAGATGAAAAGTTGACTTACCCAGTTTGTGTTATTTTCCATTCTGCTTCACCAGCCCCTTTGAAAATTGTCTCTGTGCCATCTGAAGACCATTTTTCTGCTTCTCTCAGACTCCAGTGCAGGACGTGTTACTTTTACTCAAAATCCTTTAACCTTACTTGGCACAAAAATGGGATCGCATCTTGACAGGATTTACGAATGAACAACAGGCAAACTTTGAGGATCTTTATGAAGTCATCAGTTCCTTACAGTTGCAAGAGGCTATTCAAAGCGGCACAGTTGACATGTGTCAAGTTGACATGCTTCATATTTCAAGCTCATTTCCTGCAATTGCCAGCTACACGATTACGAATAAAGGTAACATTTTATACTGTTGATTCCTGAAGAAGGGCTCATGCACGAATCGTCGATTCTCCTGCTCCTTGGATTCTGCCTGACCTGCTGCGCTTTTCCAGCAACACATTTTCAGCTCTGATCTCCAGCATCTGCAGTCCTCACTATTTCCTCTAACATTTTATAATATGTGTTATATTAAATACTCATATATGTTTCAAAATAGATAAGTAAGTATGAAATGGTTATGAAAGTTATCATAGGTGGTTGCGACAAAATCATAATTTAACTCCATGTAATGGATAAAAGTTTTCTTCCTTTGTGTTGTTTGGAACTGATGCGTAGTTCTCACATGTGACCTTACCAAAACTATTTACCATAGGTTATAAAATTATTTGTTTATGTATAGACTGACTACTCACAAAGGACTGAAAGTTTGATGCTAATTCTTGAGGAAGAATGGATAATATCGAATTTAAGTTTTCCATGTATTTCCAATTATCCGGTAGCTCCAGTTTATATTTCCAATCATCAGAGATAATTATTAAATAATCAAGACAGATTCATAGCTGATTGGGTCGTAGCTGCAGAGAATAAGATTATTTTAGCTGAACTTTATCTCCACAAGCAACTCAAACAATTCTGAAAGCAGGCTTCATTATGTTTTTTTTCTGACTCTGATTTGAATGCAATCAAATTAAACTCTCACCAAATCATGTATTATTTTGCAACGTAGCTTAGAAAACTGAGCAGTTATTATAGGTAGCACTATTTCCATTCATTTTAAATTTGTCATTATTCGAGACACCTTTATCATTTACCTGTTACTTTAAATTCCAGACATTTTGTTTCCAGTTGCACAACAATCAGTTAAATAAAGAGACAACACAATTGAAATTCTCAGCCTTAATGTACTATATTTATCATTTTTCTAAAGCAGTACAATTGAAAATGATCCTTATGATATTTAAGTCTGCATTTCTTCAGGCTATATTGCAACTTCTAATCTTCAATTTATATTAATGTTACAGATTTTGCCTCGAAAATCATTGTTCCAATGATGGCTGGTTGGGCCACTGGTGCACTTGCAATTCTAATATTGACCATGATGCTTACCAAGGGGTTCCTGTTCTTTAAAATCAAAGGTATGTACAGGAATGAAATATCCCATTGAAATTAATATAATTGGGAGCTGAATTTCTAAACTGTACAATTTAAACAACTATTTTACGTGAAACTTTTTTCAAACATATACCCTGATTCACATCTAATATAAAACAAGAACGTTTGCAGCTCCAGTTTGCTAAGATGTAGATCAGAATTGTGAGAGTGAACCACATTGCTGAAAGAAGTTTCCATTGTTTCAACGCTCAAGACATAAATTCAAAACATCAGTGTGTAATATGTAGAACTACATTGCAAAACTTTTTGTCCCATTGTATCCTGTTTACACCAGCCTTTGATTTCTGATGAGTCCAAGTATCATCCTTTTTGGTGTCGCTTCGTGTCATTTTTATTTCTCAGGAGGGAGAGAGAAAAAAAATCAATAAATCCAACTCAGCATGAAGATGTGGTGAGACAAATTTCTTTTATTATGTCTATTTTAATTTCGAAGTCGAGTTGAAAAATGTAAACTGTGAACACACACACACACACACACACACACACACACACACACACACACACACACACACACACACACACACACACACACACACACACACACACGTATATATATATATATATATATATATATATACACACACACCTAACACATCAAGATAGGGTTTGAAGATTTCATCAGCTCTCAAAGGCACAAATTCAGCTGAATAAAAACAACACTAAAGAAAATAGAAAATGGTAGGCAGTTCCCCAAACCGTTGCAACTATTTTAGACAGTCAAACTCGTTCATAAACGTGTAAGCTGTAATAGTTACCTTTTGCTGATATTCTTAACCAAGATTCATAGATTTGCTGCTGGGAAAAAGCTATGATTTTTCATTTCTTTCATACTGAACAAATGACAATGTGCTGAATAATTTTGCCTTGTTGATTACAGACATAACATTACATTGGCTATTTTGAATGATACTTTTAAAAGTTTACAAATCGAGATGATTGTTCTCCCTTTTATTTCTTTACTGTTCAAAATTAACTCATCCATTAATCTGAGATCAGTGATTATGCCTGACTTCTACCATTGCTTGTACCAAAGAACTGCAAATATTATGTAGAGTTGAAAAGGGTGACACTGGAAAATCACAGCAGGTCAGGCAGCATCCGAGGAGCAGAAAAGTAGTCATTTCAAACATTATATCTTCATCAAGAAGGATAGAAGGGCTTATGCTCGAAACGTGGACTCACCTGCTCCTTGGATGCTGTCTGACCCGCTGTCCTTTTCCAGCGCCACCCTTTTGAACTCTGACTCTCCAGTATATGCAGTCCTCACTTTCTTCTAAATATATGATGCAGACAGCTTGAACAAGTTGGCTTCCTTCAAGTTTAACTGGAGTCTGTCTCTCTGCTACTGCAATGTGCTACGCAAAATGCTGTCTTGAAAAAGAAATGAATGAGTTGTTGTGATGCAAACTGCTTTCATTTTTAATTTGTAAAATCAATGAAATGTGAGAGGAGCATCCGTATGTGTGGCAATGGAAAAGACGCGGAGCCATATTCAGGAATAACCGAGAACATTTGCGCCAAACTTGAAGCCCTTGTTCTGACTCCAGAGGACACAATTCAATGACACTTACTGATTCTTGACTGCAGCTGAATGCATTCAACCAGCAGATTTATTCTCTTTAAATATATTTTCAAAGCTGTTAGAGTCTCTAATTGAATTCATCAGATTTATCATCTCAATTGTAGTCCTGGATTTAAATTTGTTTTTAAAAATATTTTTGATTCTACATCCTTGAGTTTAATACGCAAAAAAGCCTGATATTTCAATTCATTTAATACCTGGAATTCCCTCCTTGACAACAATGTACCTAAATTACCTGGACAGCAGTAAGCCAAGAAGCTGGTTTGCTACTGGACTTTTAATGATAATCAGTTATTGGCACAGAATATTGACCTTGCCACTGTGGTTTACATCCCAGTAGAACTTGTCCGTCATGTAGAATCGACTCAACTCTATACTGCAGGTACAGCAAAAAGTAAATTCCTTTCTTGACGTCTTCAGAAATCCAGAACAAAGATTTTACTCCACTATTGCACATCTTGCTGTGAACTATCCCAGTTGTACTGTTGTAGATAGCAGAATGATGTGCAGATGCAATGTTTCGCCTGTGTTTTATTGTTTCAATAGGAAAGAAAATTATCTATGATTGAGAAATACTGCACAGCAGATCAAAGATACCTTTTTTGATCACCGAAATTTTGTGGTTAAATTTTTTGACAAAAATGTCCCCGGTTGTTTTATTTTTTCTATTGTCACCAACCTGAACATGTTCTTCCCTAAATAGTTGACCAATTTTCTAACCTAAAACATCAATAATTTACTTTAAAATGTATTGTCTGGCATTAAATGTACCTTGTGAATTCTTTGAAAATGCACTTCAGACTTTAGTGCTTTTATTTATTACTGTTGAACTGACCTATTGAAATAATTACTTTCCTTTATTCATTAGGGCGCAATTTGATTTTAAAATTGATTTTCTATTGTCAATGGTAAGTAGTGTTCTTACTTTTTTCTAATTGTGCTAATTTAATTAAGTTATAATCAGGCTACGATCATTCAAATCCTGCACTATATACCCTCCAAATGAAAGCCGTTACTCATCCACTGATTCTATCAACAAACATATCGACCTGGACCCAATATCCCGGCCACTGCAGCGGACAGCAACTGATAACCGGAAGCGGCAGAGACAAGCCATTATAAATGCCGAAGGAAACATGACAGAAGCGCTTCACAGGAGGCTCCCAAGCGCTGAGGATGTCACCTAGAAAGGGGACGAAACGTTTGCAACAAAAACTCCCAGCTCGGCGAACAGAACCACAACAGAAAATCACTTGTCAGAATTCAAAAACCTAATTAAATTCAACTAATGCATGCAACTTTTTCTTCAAGACATTGCATTATAGCAAAATATCCTTGGTGACTTTAAATTAAAACTCTACTAATATTAGTAAAATTGAAACGTAATATTTGCTTTTTGGGATGTGGTGTGATATTCGTGGCAAGAAACGGATTAGAGTGAGAAACTGTAAACTTTAATGGTTGTAATGAAGAGTTAGCAAAGTCAGTCCAACAAACTAATTGCCCATGTTAAGAATGTATGCTTGTGTCTTGACTGCAAAATAAAATAATCTAATAAGTGCTGAATCTTGACTATCTAGAGAAAACGAGAGATGCCTGAGGATAAGCTGACATACGCTGCTCTCAATCTACTTGGTTCCGAGTATTGTATAATTCTTCAACAACGAGAAGAAATGACAATGTATGCCGAGGTACATTTTAGATCATATAGACTCATAGAGATGTACACCACGGAAACAGATCATTTTTTCCTACTCGTACATGCTGACTAGATATCCTAAATTAACATCGTCCCATTTGCCAGCTCTTTGCCGATATCCCTTTAATCCATTTTTATTCATGTACCCATCCAGATACCTTTAAATGTTGTAATTGCGTTTGCCTCCACCACTTTCTCTGGCAGCTCATTCCATACATGCCTTTGCATTAAAAAATTGCCCCTTACGTCTCTTTTATATTTTTTCCTTCTCATTTTAAAAGTATGCTCTCTCGTTCTGGACTCCCAAAACCCAGGCAAAAAACCTTATCTATTTGCATTATACATGACCGTTGTGATTTTATAAACCTCGATAAAGTCATCCCTCAGCCTCCAACACACCAGGGCGACCACCCCAAGCTATTCAGCCTCTCCCTATAGCTCATTCCTCCAAACCTGGCAATATTCTTGTAGAATCTCAACTTTCGCACCATCCTTCCTATAGGAGGAAGACCAGAATTGCACACAACATTCCAAAAGTGGTCTTACCAATGTTATATATAGCCGCAGCATGACTTCCTAACTGCTATATTCAATGCTCTGACCAATAAAGGAAAGCATACAAAATACCTTCTTCACTATTCTATCTACCTGAGACTCTTGCGTAAATAATCATCTACACGAGTTGATTTCAAAATGATGTTGAAAATTGCTTATTGAAATTTTCATCGAGAATGATTTAAATGAGCACTAATTTTGTCTCAGTGCTGTGTTTTCAGAAAAATCAGAGCATGACAGACAGAAAACTGACTTACCTTGCTTTGAAATTCAATGATTCCAGTACTTCATTGAAACTCAAACGCCAAGAAATCAGTCCAGTATATGCAGCAGTGAAAAACAGCCACTAAATGTGGCAAATGAAAATATACTCAAAGGATAGATGCAAAGACTGCATCACAGAGATGTTTATGTTGCTTATCACTTTAAAGTGTTATTTTCCTCAAATAAATCTATAGTAATTTTGCAAAACTGTGCATTAATTTCTGCTTGATTTCAGCTTTAAAATGATTGCAACAGTTACCACTAAAAATCACAACTCAATTATTTCTAACGGTTAAAGATCTCCTTTTTTTAAAATCTGTCCAAAGTTTGACATATTAATATTGAAGATATTATTGAGCATTTTTATGTGGCTGTACACTGTCACATATTCACCGTAATTCCGCTTGTACCTGTAACATGGGGTAATACCGATATTTTCATTTCCGTTGTCCAATCATTGAATTTTGACTTAGAAATGACGGGCTTTACTGTGACAAATGTTCGCAAGGTTTCTGTTGGTTAATTCTCCTTAACTTGTTTGTGTTTCATTATCTTTACTGGCACAAGTTGATATTTCATTTTGCTTTCATTGCGGCACTTGTTTTAATCTGGCCTCTCCCCTTGTTTTGAGAATGTACATTTTGATTTTTCCGAATCCAGAGAGTGAAAGAGATCTAATTGCAACTCTGTCTCATATTTTGATGGTTTATTTTGCTTGGTTATTTCACTTAAGTTAATAATTGACAGTTTGTTATTCAAATTTTATTCTTATCGTACATTCCATGTAGAGTGGCACTCTGCCGAGACATTTCAGAATGATGCTCCATCCTTGATGCTACACTATTGACGTTGCAATCTTGTTATAGTATGATATAGTAGGAAACAATGGCATGACTCATGAATGTCTCTGAATAACGAAACGTAAAGTTATCTTTATTGATGTGAGAATGAAATTGCCGAAATAAATTAATTTACATTTGAAGAAAGTGCATTGATATACGCCTAAGCAATATTTTCAATACATATGTGTATTGTTTTCATATAGCAATCTAAACTGTGCACATGTTTTATTATGGATTTTTATGAACATGAATGTATTTTTGACCGAGTGATCAAAAACTTACAATTATGCAACTATAAAAATGAATTTATTAGTCTGAAGACTTTTGAAAGACTACTTGGTGAGTTGTAAGCTGTGATTGGCTAAATCGAGGCAAAGAAAAATGATGACAAAATCTGTTTTTCTTTGAGAAAAGATTAGACAGCTACAGAAAGGGGTAGGCTGATTGATTGAAGCATATAAAATCTTAAGCAGCCTTGACAGGGTAAAGTTGGAGATTTTTCCTCCGACGGTAAAACTGAGAATTGTTTAAAAGAATCAAAGGGTGACCATTGAAGCAGCAATGGACTTCTTTTTGTGTCCGGGATTTATGAGTCTTTGGACCACTGTTCCTCAAAAGGTGGCAGAAGCAAAGTTCTTGAATATTTTAAAGTCACAAATCGACAGATTCTGGTGGAGCAAAGAGGTGAAAGGTGATTGTATTGCTGTTGAATATAGATTTGAGGTTACAGTCAGACTCCATATGGCCTTGTTTGTGCAACGTGTTTTGATTTGTTCTCCCAAATGGACTGCATTTGCATATCAATTATTTTATTGAATATTCTGAATAACAGTGCAGGCTAGAGAGATTGACTGATCTACCCTTGCTTCTTATTGTATTGTTCATATTGTTGCAAAGTTGGTGTTTTTAAAGCGTTTGGGGTTGTGGGGTGGGGGGGGGGAGATGGTTAGAATATGAGGAGGCATTGCATGTCCCTTGAAAAAATGGCGTTTTTTCTTTCTTTTGAGATTTACAATGGAGGGTTGTGAACTGAGCCAATCAATGTAAACCAAGTACTAAGATACCAAAAACCTATAAATTTGAATCAGGTGGCATAAAAGATGGGAGCAGTTGGACAAAGACCTCAGAGCTAACTGACATCTGCCAGAGCTACCAGCCCTCAGCACTTGAGAGAGAACCGCTGTCTCTCACAGCCTTCTCTAAGTATTTGAGATAACACTTAGTAAACAACAACGGTACAAATGACGCAGAAAGCATTCCTGACAGACGAATAGATGCAGAAGGTGCAGGACATTCCAGAAGACACATAACCTGACTGTACTTTCAAGAGAATAACTTCTTTTTTTTGTTGTTTGAGTTGGACTTTCGTTCATTGGAACAGCATACAAATTAGAATTTTGTTTTGTTCAGTAATAGTTTGCAGTTAGAAGGGAATTATTCAGCTTGTTAAAAATTCAGTTTATTTGTTCACTATTTGTGTTCGATAAATAAATTGTTACCTGTTGATATTAAAGTGAGATTCAGGGATTTATTTTATTTACTCACAAGACGTTGCTGAAAAACAGGTTAACCATTTCACTCTATTTTTAAAGATTATCGGGCGAGCTGCTCCTCTTTCGGTAGTTTGGTTTCAGTTCTCGGGGAAGATCAATATCCATTTTATAACAGATTGGGGGCTTGTCATCTGGGATTTGAACAGATTTTGCGCACGAAAGGTCCCAGCAGATTTAAATTGATTGACCCACAAACTGAATGTTGACATTGTGAACAGTATTGAAAAGGAAATTAGAGGTGCATGTCACTAGGGAAAATCGGTGATGATGCGTGATTTTACTCTGCCCATAGATTGTGCAAATCAAATTATCCACAGAGCTGTAGAGGAGGAATTCCTGGAGTGTGTGCGGGATGGTTTTCTTGACCAATATGTGGAGGAACCCACTAAAGAGCAGGCCATCTTCGACGGGATTATGTGTAACGGGAAGTGAATTATTGCCAATCTAACTGTGTGAGACCCTTGGGGCTGAGCGACCAGAACATGATAGAATGGTTTATCAAGATATCGAGTGAGAAAGTTAATTCAGAGACTAGGATGCTGCATCTTACCCAAAGAAGCTATGGAGATATGAAGCATGAGTTGGCCTTGATAAATTGGGGAACGTTGATAGTGGATAGGAAACGGCAAACATTCAAGGAACGCCTGGGAGAACTGCAACAACAGTTTATTCCTGTCCAGCACAAAAGCAAAATGTGTAAGAGGGCCAATTGATGGATTGCAAACAAAACGTGAGATCGTATTAAATCCTAGAAAAAAATCAGTTTGTATGTCACATCAATTAAAGAAACAATGTCACAAATTACAAGAATTAGGTTTATAATTTAAAACACTCATCCAACACGCAGATCAAGTACTTCTCAATTTTAAATTTGTGATCAATATCAGTTATTTTATAACGCCTAGAATGTTGCTTACACCCGTTTGGCGTTTTCTAGTCCTTGGTAAAGTTGTGAATATCTTCATTTGAGAGTAATTGGTGAAAAGGGGTTACATAGCCAAGAATCATTGAGAGAAACCTGCACATAGATTGAGATAAATAATGTCAAAGACATGATGCTGATACGTAGCGCCGAAAAAGTAACAACAAATGGAATTTGAGCAGATTAATCTGACATTGCTGCTCAGTTTTTTTTACGATACAGCAATGAGAGGTTCATCATTGTGCTCTGTTGTCCTGCTTGCAATACAGAGTTTAGCAGTAGTTTTGCTTCCCTGCCCTTCAAATTGCTACAATTACAGTGGGCTGCTTCATAAAAAGATTTTGCTTCAAAATGTTAACAACACTGAAAACCAAAAGCAATTGGCTATGCGAGCCAAACAAGGGCCAACACATCAAATCATACTATGGAAGATTTAGTGCAAAGCATTGTGGATTGCAGCACTTCAGGTGCACATCCAAATAAAAATAACTTGTGAAAGAGTCAAAGTTGTCTGCCTGTAATATACTTTCAGACCAGAGATTTTAGATAGCTACCATACTCTGGGATAAACAGTTTCATCATCTACCCGTTAAGCTTATCTGTCAATCTCTTTAAATCTATATCCGCTGACCTCAACATGAAGGCTAAGGACCTCTTCCCCATCCATAATATCACAGCCTTCCTCAGTTTTGTGCATCCCAATTGTGTGGCAAATGTATCATTCCATCCAATCGGTCCTCAGCAACATTTTTAGGTCGCAACAACTGCTTCCAGAATACCTTCAGCGTACGCTCACGAATGTCATCATGTTTTGTGGTGGTTTCCAGTCACAAAAAGAGCGGATCTTATTTGGAAAGGCATGTTTTTTTTCACTCAGTGAACAAATAGTCATGTGCTCATTGATTCACGCGCATGTATGTGGTTCAATTAGGGATAGCGAAGAACGCTTAAGAAGTATTTGTGTATCCTAATCTTAGTTACAACAGATGGTCTCATATTTTTCTTGCCAGTATGTCTAAGGGTTGTTCACTTTGGGATATCCTGTCTGCTATGCATCTTGTGTGCAGGTACATATTTCGTTTGCTGTGTATGCCTCTGGATCTTCTTCTCATTTGCTGCGTTACCCCATTTTCCTTGCATGCAATAACTTTTAATAAATCTTTTCCCATAAGATCAAAATAAATTCTGATAAAGGCAACCATATTGTTTAGAGATTGACAGCTCTGAGAAACAAACAGATGGGATATGTCACAATTCTTTTTAACTGCTCTCGGAATTGACTCTGGGTCACTGTGTAGATGCAAGTATTTGTGCAGGTACTGAGGAGCTGGAGCAGGTATCCAATGGTACCCATAATACGTGAAGGTGGAGATAAATTGTACATGAATGCAATTCGCTGATGGATGAAACATGAAACATAAGTCGTCCATAACAGGATGAAACTGCCTGAGATAGCGAAGAGTAAAATGACGGACTTTCTGCGCCTTTCCATCTCTGGGTCATTCGCACCTTCCCTTTCAGTTTCTACCCGGAGTCTCCTGCGGGCTTTACTAGCCATGAAAATGTGTCTGACTGTCAGAATGTTAAATACAACTATTAAAAGGAATGGTACTAAAGGGGTTAGAAAACGATGCAGAAGTTCATATGCTACCCAGAAGATTGAAGTGTAATATTCTGGTTTTGTGATGCAAAACCACTCCAAGTTATTGAAGGTGTATTTAGCTCTGTATTTCACAAACCAGGGAATACTTTCCAAACAGCCCAAAGAACTTACTGTTCCAATAACCACGAGCGCTATTTTCTCAGTGCAGTATTTTGCTCTGAGTTTCTTACAACAAATAGCCACAAATCGATCAAAGGTGAAAGCAACTGTGAGCCAAACTGAACAGACTGTGGTGCCAATAATAAGCACTGCAACCAAACTACACACAGGAGTAATATCCAGGAAAGAAACTGGAAAATAAATAATAAGCCATCTCAACATTACGTCAGAGATGACAACCAGAAGATCTGTCACTGCCATGGCCACCAGGTAATAATTGACACTTTTGGAGAGTCCACAGCTTCTGCGAGATAGGATTGCAACCGCCAACAAGTTAACTGTTAAATAAAAGATAATATTATTGTGCAGATTCAAAGCCGAAATTTCATAGCAATTATTCTGTTAATGTGACTACATGATACCTAGAAGTGCATTTTTAGTGTACTTGCATTCTTGATAGGAAAAATGAAATGCTTATAGTTGGTGGGCGGCACGGTGGCACAGTGGTTAGCACTGCTGCCTCACAGCACCTGAGACCCGGGTTCAATTCCCGACTCAGGCGACTGACTGTGTGGAGTTTGCATGTTGTCTGCGTGGGTTTCCTCTCGGTGCTCCGGTTTCCTCCCACAGTCCAAGGATGTGCGGGTCAGGTGAATTGGCATGCTAAATTTGCCCATAGTGTTAGGTAAGGGGTAAATGTTGGGTTGTGGGTCGGTGTGGACTTGTTGGGCCGAAGGGCCTGCTTCCACACTGTAAGTGATCTAATCTAACTATGAAAAACAAGCAAAGTAAGTTTTTAGAAATAGTTGTACATTGTACACAGATGAAGACAAGAATGTCCATTTGATCGTATTCCAATATCCAATAGATCCCATTTTGTCCTGGAGTTACTGTTTGCCAGAAAATTATTGCTGAAGAGGCTTTCAGATTGTGACCTTGTAGAGTACCCGGAATTATAGATTTCAAGATTGAAGATTCCACTTATAATTACCATATGCTTGGAACACTGTAAAAATATGACAATATCTTGGAGAATTTATAGAATTCCACTACAGTTGAGTAAATAGTAACTCAGGAAATATTAGACAATTGAATATATAATCTCATTCCTGAGCCAAATAATCGTTCAAATGCACAAATTACAACACATCCACAACAGTTCCATGTCCACACATTCCCATCCCCCCACCAACACATGCACACAAACACACACACAGTTCTCGAGAAACCAAGAACCTGAGCCTACATCCACCCTCTTACCCTTGGAATCCAATGAACCTACCACATCGAGGCACAGCTCTAATAGCCCAAGATCTGTCTCCCACACTTCCATCTACCTTGCAACCGATTTATCTGCGATCATACCGATCACTTACCCACCTGCAAACATGTCCATTACTCACCTGATACCCACCGTAGCTGATCCGCTAAACTTAATATGATAGCTTACCGGAAACCATCCATTCTGGCAACCTAACCTCACACTTACATTGCGTATCTGACCTTTCATATGAGCTTTCACGGGATGATGAACTTTAAATTATAGAATACAGCAACTGACTAATGTGAGAAATTTGTCGTGATTTACCCTCTCCCGAACTGTTCTGTAGGAACTGTCAGAATGGAAGTACATCTGATAGTGTCCTGATCAGAATCTCCTGTCAGAAATGCAGATATTTCAGTCAGTAAAATTGGAGGAATAGTGTGGCAATCTGCATGTGAGTGCACTTGGAATAAATTGACAATAATCCCAGTGGGCTGCTCTGTCAGACATAGAGAGAGAGAGAGAGAGAGAGATAGAGAGAGAGAGTATGGCTAGTGATGATTTATCCTGAGGATCACCAACAAGGGTGAAATTGTGAAAGTCCCAACTAGGTCTAGGAAGTGAGCCAATGCTATTAGCATTACGCTTAAGGCAAACCAGCCAACTGAGCTAAATTACTCACAGTCTAGAAGATAATTACATTCCTGAAAAGAAACTGATGGGGGCGGCACGGTGGCACAGTGGTTAGCACTGCTGTCTCGCAGCGCCTGGAGACCCGGGTTCAATTCCCGACTCAGGCGACTGACTGTGTGGAGTTTGCATGTTCTCCCCGTGTCTGCGTGGGTTTGCTCCGGTTTTCTCCCACAGTCCAAAGATGTGTGGGTCAGGTGAATTGGCCATTCTAAATTGCCCATAGTGGTTAGTGGTAAGGGGTAAGGGATGATGTAGGGGTATGGGTGGGTTGCGCTTCGGCGGGTCGGTGTGGACTTGTTGGGTCCCAGTTGATTAATCTAATCAAATGTTTTGCTCTTCAGTTTGGATCTGGGATAATTTGTAGTCCATCTTGGTTTGGCTGGAAGCTGTGTCCAGTATATGCATTGCAATTTTGCGTTATTACTTTATATACATTGTAATACATTTCTTCAAACAATGATTTTTAATTTACTCCCATTCAAAACTATAAATCACCAGTTGTTTTTTTCTTGTTTTCCTTCAGAATATCGGACGACGTTCTGACAGAATACCTCTGAGATCTATGACAAATACTCAGTTTGATGGCAGAGGCCCTTTTCATGATTTTAATATTGAATACATGCGTCAGTATTTCAGTTTATTATGATGCAAATTGCTCAACAGTGACGGACAACAAATTGGGTCTTTGAATATGTGCAACTAATCATGAAAATTTCACCAACAATTTTGTTTGCATGATAAACTAACAATGCAAGTTGTAGTTTCTTGAATTAATATCGATTCAATTGAAGAAGGTTGGAACATACTTCATCCGTCTCTTAGGTTGAAAGTCAGTGCGCTAAGGTGGTTGTTCAGCTGTTTATCAAGTCAGCGTAATGTCAGTAGGCATGGCTCAATTCCCAGGTGCATCAGTCCTCTGGTGCGGTCATATATTTAAGGAAGATGGAAAACCTTTGGCCACTGCTCAGCAGTCCCCATCATTAATTCTCTGACATACCTGGATACATTTGTACTGATCCTGGTGATTAATAAACGTTAAGTAAACTCGCATATCTGACAGCATTTCTTCATCAGTCCATTTCATTTCCAGCTGTTAACTAGGCATACAGTTATAGAGTCATACAGCATGGAAACAGACTATTCGGTCAAACAAATCCATGCCACCTACCCTTAGCCCATATACCTCCAAACATTTATTCATGTACTTATCCAAATGTCTTTTAAAACTAATTATTGCATTTCCATCCACCACTTCTTCTGAAACATTATTGCATCGACATAGCACATTGTGTAAAAAATAGTCCCTCATGCATTTTTAAAACAAATGTTGGTCTTCTCACGTTAAACATATGCCCCTAGTCATGAAATCTCACACCTTAGAGAAAAGGTATCTGCCATTTATCTGATATATAGTAGATAGGCAACATACTGGAAGACCACAGCAAGCCAGGAAGTAGCAGGAAGTTCAGAAGTCGACGTTTTAGATGTGACCCTTCTTCAGGTTTGGGGGTGGATCTGGAACGAGCTGCAAATAAAACGGGAGACGGGGGTAGTGTGGTAAAGTGGAGATAGGTGAAGACAGGCAGAGGGTGCAACTTGGTTGGTCAATGGGAAGAATGTATCCAATTGGTGGCAGGGATTAGTGGACAGGATGTGGATAGGCTGGGAAGGGATTTGGGGATGGGAGGATGGTTATTTGAAATTGGGGAACTCAAAGTTGAGTCCTCTGGGCTGTAGGGTGCCCAGGCAGAAGATAAGATGCTGTTCCTCCAAGAGGAGCTGTGGTTTGTTTTGTCAATGGGCGAGGCCAAGGATGTTCATGTCGAAAAGAGATGGTTGGAGGAATAGAAATAGGCAGTGACTGGGAGATCTGGTTGGCCAATGTGGATCCAACTGCGATACTCAGTGAACCGTTACCTAAGTTTACGTTCATTCTCCCCAGCGCAGAGAAGACCACATCGGGAGAACGTGATGCAATAAACTAGATTGGAAGAGAGACAGGTGAACCTCCGTCTCACCTGGAAGGTCTGTTTGTGGCCACGTATGATGATGGTGGGGGGTTGCATCTTTTCTGGATGCAGGGGGAAGGTACCTGGGGGTTTGGTGGCGGGGGTTCTGCGGTCTATTTGGAGTTTGCGGAGGTTTATGAGGATGATGCATTCAATGAAGAAAGTGGTGGAGTAGTAGATGAGGACAAGGGATCTCTGTCTTTATTGCATTGATAGGAGGGGTTTACAGCGGTGGGACGGGGAATGGAGGTGGTGCAGCAGAGCGCTGTCTGGATGACAGAGGGAGGTAAAGCATGTCAGTCAAAATAGGTGGGCGTGTGGGATGCTCATGAGTGGAATGTCTCATCGTCTGCGCAGATGCTGCATCAATGGAGGAATTTGGTGAATGCAATGGAGTTCTTGCAGTATACTGGGTGGGAGGACGTGTAGTCTGGGTAGTTTTGGATGTTTGCAGGTTTGTACTGGACATCCATCTGGAGACTGTCGCCACAGATGGAAATGGTAAGGTCGAGAAAGTGGAGAGAGGTGTCTGAGTGAAGTTGAGGGTGGGCTAGAAGTTGCAGGTGAAGTTGATCAACTGCTCCAGTTCAGCCTGGATGCAGGACACTGCACTGATGCAATCATCAATGTTACGGTGCAAGAATTGGTACACAGTGCCTGTGTAGGTACTGAAGTGGGTCTGTTCGATATAGCCAACAAAGAGGAAGGTGTAGCTGGGGCCCACCCAGCTTGATTTGATTTGGAAGAAATGGGAGGCGTTAAATAAAAGATGATTGAGGGTTAGGACCAGTTAGCGAGGCAGAAGGGGTATTGCTGGAAGGGGACTAGATAGGTCTATTGAAGAGGAAGACAGGGAGAGCCTGGAGACGGTCCTTGTGGGGTACAGACCTGTATAAGGACTGCATGCCCATAGTGAAGAGAAACACGGTGGGCTGGAGAACTGGGAACTACCGATGAGATGGAGGGCGTTGTTGGTGTCCCGGATGTGGATGGAAAGTGCATGAACTAAGTGGGAGAGGATGCATTTGAGATAGGATGAAATGTATTTGGTGGGGTATGAGCATGCCGAGACAAAAGGTCGGCCAAGGGAATTGGGATTGTGGATTTAGGGGAGCAGGTAGAACCAGGCAGTATGGGGCTGGGGGACAATGGGTTTGGAGGCAGATAAGGGGAGATCACCAGAGGCAATGAGGGCACTGACGATGTCTTGGACTTGGGCCTGATAGACAGCGATGGGTTCGTAGCAAGGGGTAGGAAGGATGTGATTTGGAGAGTTTGTGATCGGCCTCTGATATATAGAGGACGGTCCTCCAGATATCCAGATGGGCCCCAGCTATGCCTGCTTGTTTGTCGGCTATATCAAACAGTCTCCCTTCAGTACCGACATCGGTCCTGTACTCCTACTCTTCTGCCATTGAATCGATGACTGCATCGGTGTATTGTCTGGCACCCAGGCTGAACTGGACCAGTTCATAGACTTCATCCACAACTTTCACCCCACCTTCAAATTTACTTAGACCATCTCAGACACCTCCCTCCCTTTTCTTGACCTCACCATTTCCATCTCCAGTGACAGTCCCCAGACGGACGTCACTACAAACCTACAGGCTCCCATTACTCCCTGGACAACACCTCCTCCCACGCAGTATCTTACAAGAACTCCATCCCATTCTCCCAATTCCTTTGCCTCCGCCGCATCTGCACAGAGGAGGAGACATTCCACTCGCGAGCATCCCAGATGTCCACCTATTCTGAACAATGTGCTTTTCTTCCCTCCATCATCCAGACAGCCCTCCACCGCATCACCTTCGTTCCCTTTTCCACTTCTTGATGAAGGGCTTTTGTCCGAAATGTCAATTTTCATGCTCCTCTGATGCTGCCTGACCTGTTGTGCTTTTCTAGCACCACTCTAATCTTGTTCTAAATTACCCCCAGTGTAATAAAGGCAGAGTTCCCCTTATACTCACCTACCACTCCACCAGTCTCCACATCCAATCCACAACCTCCACTTCTGCAAACTCCAAATAGGCCCCACACCAAGATTATCTTACCCTCCCCAATCCTCTCTGCTTTCCACAAGGGCTGTTCCCTTCAACGGCACCAAACCCCCAGATATCTTCCCCTACACCGAGAAGAGATACGAAACCTGGCCGTATACCATCTTCCCCCCCCCCCTCCATCTAGGGCCCCAAACAGGTGATATGGAGATTCACCTGCCTCTCCTCCAACCTAGTTTACTGCATCAGGTGCTCCCAATTCTCTCCATCGGGGAGACCAAATGTAAACTTAGGGAAGGGTTCACCAATTATCGCAGCCGGGCTCGCAGAGGCCAACCAAACCTCCCAGGCACTGCCCACTTCAATTCCCCCAACTACTCTTATTCCAACATGACTATCCTTTGCCTCCTCCATTGGAAAAACAAACCACAGTTCTTATTGAAGTAACAACACTTTGTCTTCCGCCTGGGCACCCTACAGCCTGGAGGACTCAACATTGAGTTCTCCAGTTTCAAATAATCACCCTCCCTAACCCCCGCCTCCCTTCCCGGCCCTCCCCCACTTCCACTGCTCCCTGCCACCAACCATATTCATTCCTCCCATTGACTAACCAGTTTGTACTCTCTGCCTGTCTTCACCCATCCCTACCTCACCACCCAGCCCCAGCCACCCTCTTTATCTGCAGCTCCCCACCCTACACACACACACATTTCCAGTCCTGAAGAGTGGTCATATCTGAAACGTTGACCTCGACACCTCCTGATGCTGCCCCTCCTGATGCTGCCTGTCTTGCTGAATTCTTGCAGCCTTCTGCCTGTCTAATTTGAATTCCAGCATCTGCTTTTTTTGTCTTTTTTTTATCTTATCTATACCCCTCATCATTTTATAAACATATTTAAGGTCACTCCTTAAATTCCTACACTCATTTGCTAAACGTCCAAACCTATCCAGCCCCTCTTTATAACTCAAACCCTCCGTTATCAGAAACATCCTGATAAATATTTTCTGAACACTCTCTAGCTTCATAGTCTCCTTCATATAACAGGATGACCAGAGCAGGACACAGTACTCCCGAAGAGATCTTCCAAATGTTCTGTCTAACTATAAAACATGTCAAAACTCCTTTCTTCAAGGAAATGAGCAATAAAGGCAAGTATGCTCAATGGCTTCATAACCTTCCTGCCTTCATATTTCGCAAAGTTCAAAGAATTTTGTACCTGAACCCCAAATTTCTCGATTCTATAACTACACAATGGCACACTTTTATTTGTATTAGCATTGTCCTTGTTTGTTTGACTAAAATGCATTTATCCAAATTAAACTCCATCTGCCACTCTTCAGTCCATTAACCCAATTGATCAAGATGTCTTTGTAATCTGAGATAAACTTCTTCACTGTCCAGTATCCTATGAATTTTGGTATTATTCGCAAACTTACTAACCATGCTTTCTAAATGCTCATCTAAATCATTTACATAAATGACAAACAAACAAATGGAGCCAACACCAATTCTTGTGGAACACCACTGGTCACAGGCTCCCAGTCTGAACAGCAACTCTCCACCACAACTCTCTGTCTCTTGCCTTTAAGCTAATTTTGCACCAAATTTCCAAAGTCACCCTGAATCCCTTATGAACTAATTATACAAATTAGTCTCTAATGGGGAATCTTGTTAAATGTTTCACAAAAGTAAACCTTTTTCACTTATTCACTTTAGTCTGCTATAGTCTAGCTTCAAAAACCAAACTCAATTTGTTTTCCATCTTCAAAATATTTTAGATTTTTGGTCAATTCTTATTTCCTGGAGTGATTCTAATATTCTTCAATTTGGTTCCAATTAGCTGATCCCATAATTTCTGCCAAGGTAATTTGAATTCAGATTATCCAAAAAGAGCAGTGGTCCCAATTCCAATCACAACTCGTTGTCTACCTATGCCAGACGGAAATTAAAACCATCATCCATCAGTAAATTCAACTCTGTGCTAACACAGCCACTGACACGGTGCTCCCAAATATGTCAGCTTAACTGGTAAATTGTTTTGTAATATTCTTTTAAAGAATTTTTAATTATTTTTTTAAAAAGCTTGCACACTGTTAGTAAATGGTCCAATTAACATTCCAATAATTATATTTTGTGAAAAGCACATTGTTAATTGTCGTTAAAACACACATTACAATTTTATAATCTTAAAAATCTCAAGAACAATATAACATAATAATGGCTCATGACAGATTTTGAGCATAAGAAAAAAATCCAAGTTATTTTGCATGAAAACGTGACAAAGAACAGTTTTGTATTCTCACACAGTTTTGAGCACAACTGTTGGTTCATTGTGCATTAAATTCAAAGCAGAAACATTTGCCTAATTCCGCAAAGCTGAACAGCTATTAGTAACTTACTGAGCACTCCTATTGCCCCAAGTACAGGGCAATAAATGAATTCAACATCAGCGAGTGTTGGAAGTAGGTTGAATGGATACTTCATACTCAGAGAAAAGAGATTAGTCAAAGCTGATCTGGAACTGGGATCATCATTTATATATAGAAAACATGTTCTCCAGGGATACAATTTGCTGGATGATCAATGATGTTAGTTACAGTTCTTTTAACAAACATATCAGATAGAGTTAAAAAAAAACATACATCACCAGGTTATAGACCAACCAGATTATTTGGAAGTAATAGCTTTCGGACCGCTGCTCCTTCATCAGAGAAATGTGGAACAGGGTCATAAGACACCGAATTTGTAGCAAAAGATTGCAGTGTTATGCAACTCAAAAAAATATTGAATAAACCTAGATTGCTGTTAAGTCTTCCATCTTTTAAAAGTGTTTGCAGATTTCTGTTCATTAGTTGTAAATGCCAGAACTTATTTCAAGTCTCATAGATTCATAAGGTCATAGAGTCATAGAAACACACAGCACTGAAACAGACCATTCCCTCCAAATCATCCATGCCAACCGGATATTCAAACCTAATCTAGTCCCATTTTCCAGCACTTGGCCCATATCCTTCTAAATTCTTCCTATTGCTCTACCCATCCAGAAGCCTTTTAAATGCTGTAACTGTACCAGCCTCCACCACTTCTTCTGGCAACTCATTCCATACACACTCCACCATCTGCTTGAAAACTTTGCCTCTTAAGTACATTTTATACCTTTCTCCTCTCACCCTAAACCTATGCCCTCTAGTTCTGGACACCCACATGTCAGGGAAATGATTTTGTCTGTTTATCCTATCCATGCCCCTCGTGATTTTATAAACCTCTGTAAGGTCACCTCTCAGCCACTGACACACCAGTGAAAACAGCCCCAGCACATTCAGCCTCTCCATATAGCTCACTCTCCAGATAACTTAAGGTGGCCTCAACCTGGACCTGGGTTCATTTCACACAACAGGTGACCCCACGACATACACACACACACACACACACACACACACACACACACACACACACACACACACACACACACATTCTTGCATATTCACACACGCATGCAGACCCTCTCTCAAAGGTGTGATTTCTCTCATACATACATACATACATCCTCCAGACCCAGACCCGTGCAGACTCCATCTCACAGGCTTATATAGTGGAAACTCGATTATCCGAACTTGATGGGTGGACATTATTTCGTTAGCATAATCGATTGTTTGGAAAATCGATTAAATGCCTTTCCTCTGGGGCTCGCAGTTTTAAAATTTGCTCCCTGTTCAGGAAACTGCAGCAGCACAGAGCACGCAAGCCCCCACCACCAACACAGTCCCTCACCTGCCAGACCCCCAGCTCCCATTCATTAC
This sequence comes from Hemiscyllium ocellatum, assembly GCF_020745735.1. Taxonomy (NCBI): domain Eukaryota; kingdom Metazoa; phylum Chordata; class Chondrichthyes; order Orectolobiformes; family Hemiscylliidae; genus Hemiscyllium; species Hemiscyllium ocellatum. Next base: position 75,821,229 of record NC_083417.1, read on the forward strand.
CTCTCGCCAGCCCCCCAACACCTCCTCCTCCCTGCAAAACTGCACCCACCTCTTTCCCCACCGTCCAACACCCCCGGTCCCCAGCACAAAGCGCGCACACTTGCACCCCCCCAACTTAATCAAACCCCATCCCTCGATGCCAACCCTGTCCAACCCCATCCAACCCCACCCCAATCCTGGACGAAACCCGCTCCCCAACCCGGTGCAACCCCACCCCCCCGCCCCCTAACTCAAAGCGCACAAGGCCCACCCCAAGCCAGACCTCCCACCCCCTCCTCATCTACCCCGGCCTAACCTCACACATTTAATGCATTGTCTGAGATAAGGTGTCATATCTTTGTGTGAAAACTTCATTTATCTCAAGAATGGGACTGGGATTTGTATTCATATTAATGAACTGAAGCCTGCAACTTATTCTAAAAGGTGAAAGACTTAACAGCAATCTAGGTTTGTCCAATACATTGTTTCAGTTGCATGATACTGTAATCTTGGAGTAGAGTTCTGAAACCTTGTACTTCCAAATAAACCTGTTGGACTATAACCTGGTGTTGTGTCTTTTATAACTTTGAACAGCCCAGTCCAACACCAGAACCTCCATATCACATCGGGGAGAGACATATAACATGAGAAGAAACATTGATTCTGGAATAGAAATGTTGAATGCTGCAGAGGAGTAAGGATTACTTGAGGATTGGGCACTCTGAATTCATGAGTAACAGAGTGGGGGTGAGAAAAATATGATCCATTTTGGTTTAAGCTCTCCAACCCCAACAGCATCTCTTTTCTGTAAATGTGTGGAAACAGGTCTTTCCTCCCCGAAGTTTCACACTGACCTACGGAAGATTATCCCACGCAGACCCATACCCTCTCACTCTACATTTACCACTGACTAATGTACCTAACCTACATATCTCTGAACACTATGAGCATTTTAGCATGACCAATTCATATAATCTGAATTGTGAGAGGAAACATACACAGATGCAGGGAGAATGTGCAAACTCCACACAGTCACCGAAAGCTGGAATTGAACCCAAGTCCCTGGATGCTGTGAGGCTGCACTGCTAACCACTGAGTCGCCATGCCAGCCGCAAATTTCAAACAGTTAATTCATTTGTTCTTGTCATTTTCGCCATTACCAAAATGAATAAGTGAGCCACTAAAGAGTAAGTGAACAATTGAACTTCTTCAAAGAGAGTCACATTGGAGATAGTACATGAAGCAGAAAACAGAGTAACTAAAACATGGAGTTAGTTTAATGAATAAACCTTGGATATTATCATGAAAAGGATAGGATTCATGTCAAAGAAAAGCCACTTCTAAATGTGTTACAGAACCAAGTCTAACACAGGAAGTAGAAATTAGATTACTTACAGTGTTGAAACAGGCCCTTCGGCCCAACAAGTCCACACCAAAGCGCAACCCACCCCCCTATATTTACCCAACACTTCGGGCAATTTAGCATGGCCAATTCTCCTGACCTGCACATCTTTGGACTGTGGGAGGAAACCGGAGCACCCGAAGGCAACCCATGCAGACACGGGGAGAACGTGCAAACTCCAGTCAGTCAGTCGCCTGAGCTAACCACAGTGCCACCGTGCCGCCCAAATGAAGCATTAAACTGAGAACAGAACAGACAAATATAGATCAAGTATAATGATCGTTAGAGCACTTTTGATTTTATATTTGGCTTTAAGAATTCAGGAGTAATAGAGAAACTGGTAGCTTGTAATTTTTATTCTTGACAGGTCATTAGATCTGTATGACAAATTCATCAGAACTTTTCAACAAACTTTGTTTAATTTATGGTCTTATGGTCTGTAACGTGCCAGTTTAGTCAAGCACTGGGAATGGTTTTAATTCCAGAATGTTGTTCACCCAGTTAACGTTTGGATATTTAGTTAACCTCCCAAAGCAAAAAGCTCTGAGTCTACCAAGAAGGTGGAATGCAGCAGACACTAGACATCAGATGTAAAAACAGAAACAACTCAAAATCTCCCTGGAGATCAGTTGTAATCTGTGGGGAGAGAAATTGTTATAATTTCAGCTAAATGATATTTAAATATGTCTCCAGCATTCTTTATTTGAATGCCACTAATCAAATTGAAAGGTTCTGCAGAATCTTTGAAGGTTTTCTAAGCCAACATAGCCTGATGGAAGCTATAAAATATTATCCTTTATCCAACCGTGTTGTCACTGTGACACACGTGCTCCTTTCCCTTTTTGATGAGACTGCAACATTGAGTTGAATAAGAAGGTCCTTTTAAACTAACTAATTGTCTTATTGTCACCACAGCTGGAGAGAATAGCATTCTCAAAATCAGAATCATGTTGAGTTATAGATCAAAAAGATGGAGAGCATGGAATCAGACCCTTCAGTCTAATTTGTCCATGCTGACCAGATATCCTGAAATCATCTAGTCTCATTTGCCGGTACTTGGCCGAGAGTGGGACCATTCGGCACAGCCACTTTGGCGTGAGCATTTTGGTGCAGGCTGTTTTGCCACAGAGCTGTTTCGGCGAAGGTCATATTGATTTTAGGATTAATGAAAATAGTAAAAATAAAAGTTTAATTTTCAGGCTTAGTTAAAAACATTAATGAAAGCAATATAAATAAAAGTAATGTTTATCCCCTTCAGTAAAAATGTGAAAGAGAAAAAAAATTAAAAGAAACTTGTTAACTAAGCCAGCAATCAATATGAGCTGCGCTGAAACAGCTTTTTTTTTTACTGCTTTCATTAATGTTGTTAACTAATCCTGAAATCAATATGAGACAGCTGCACTGCTAAACAGGTCTGTGGCAAAACGGTCTGCGCCAAATGGTCCTACCCCCTACTTGACCCATATGCCCCTAAACCCTTTCTATCGATGTAGCCATCTAGATGTCTTTGAAAAGATGTAATTGCAACTCATTCCATACATGCACTGCAATCTGTATGAAAACGTTATCATCTCGGTGCCTTTCAAATCACTTTCCCCTCACCCGGAATGTATGCCCTTTAGTTCTGAACTTTCCCAAAATCAGGGAAAAGATCTTGTCTATTTAGCCTATCCATATCCCTCATGATTTTAAAGACATGTATAAGATCAAACATCAGCCTCCAACTCTCCAGGGAAAACAACTCCAGCCTATTCAACCTCCCCCGATAGCTCAAATCCTCCAACCCTGGTAACATTCTTATAAATCTTTTCTCAACCCTTTCAATTTTCCCAACATCCTTCCCATAGAAGGGAGAACAGAATTTCACACAATATTCTAAAAGTGACCTCACCAATGTCCTGTACAGCCACAATATGATCTCTCAACTCCCATACATACTGCTCTGAACAACAAAGGAAAGCATACCAAATGCCTTCTTCACTATCCTATCTACTTTAGACTCCACTTTCAAGGTCTCTTTATTCAGCAACACTCTCCAGGACCTTGCCATTATGTGCATAAGTCCTGCCTCGACTTGCCATTCCCGAACCTCACATTTATCTGAATTAATCTCCATCTGTCACTCCTTGGCCCATTGGCCCTTCTGATCAATATTGATTGTTGTTGAAAATGTGTTGCTGGTTAAAGCACAGCAGGTCAGGCAGCATCCAAGGAATAGGAAATTCGACGTTTCGGGCATAGGCCCTTCATCAGGAATGAGGAGAGGGTGCCAGGGAGGCTAAGATAAAAGGTAGGGAGGAGGGACTTGGGGGAGGGGCGATCCTCCTTCCTACCTTTTATCTTAGCCTGCCTGGCACCCTCTCTTCATTCCTGATGAAGGGCCTATGCCCGAAACGTCGAATTTCCTATTCCTTGGATGCTGCCTGACCTGCTGTGCTTTAACCAGCAACACATTTTCAACTGTGATCCCCAGCATCTGCAGACCTCACTTTTTACCTTCTGATCAATATCCTGTTGTAATGAAAGGTAACCTTCTTCGCTGTTCACTACACTTCCAATTTTGGTGTCACCTGCAAACTCACTAACTATACCTCCAGTGATCCCATCCAAATCATTTTTATAAACATATAAATCGATCCTTGGAGCACACCACTGTTAACATGGCTCCAGTCTGAAAAGCAACCCTCCATCACCACGTTCTGTCTTCTACCTTCCAGCGAGTTCTGTATCTAAATGACTAGTTCTCCCTTTATTCCGTGAGATCTAACCTTGCTATCCAATCGCCCATGGGGAACCTTGTCGAATGCCTGACTGAACTCCATATAGATCACGTCAACCGCTCTGTCCTCAACAATTCTCGTTATTACTTCTTCAAAAAACTCAATTACGTTAGTGAGACATGATTTCTCATGCACAAAGCCATGTTGACTTTCCCTAATCAGTCCTTGCCTTTCCAAATATATGTAATTCCTGTCCCTCAGGATTCCCTCCAACAACATGTGCACCACTGATATCAGGCTCACCGGTCTATAGTTCTTTGGCTTTTCCTTACCATAAGACAATAGGACATAGGTGTGGATGTAAGGCCATTCGGCCCATCGAGTCCACTCCGCCATTCAATCATGTCTGATAGGCACTTCAACTCCACTTACCAGCATTCTCCCCGTAGCCCTTAATTCTTCGTGACTCTCTGGCGGAAGAAATGTCTCCACATTTCTGTTCTGAATTGACCCCCTCTAATTCTAAGGCTGTGTCCAGGGGTCCTAGTCTCCTCGCCTAATGGAAACAATTTCCTAGCATCCGCCGTTTCCAAGCCATGTATTGTCTAGTACGTTTCTATTAAGTCTCCCCTCAGTCTTCTAAACTCCAACGAATACAATCCCAGGATCCTCAGCCGTTCCTCGTATGTTAGACCAATCATTCCAGGGATCATCTGTGTGAATCTCCGCTGGACACTTCCAGTGCCAGTATGTCCTTCCTCAGATGTGGGGACCAAAACTGGACACAGTACTCCAAAGGGGGCTTAACCAGAGCTTTATAAATTCTCAGTAGCACAACGGTGCTTTTATATTCCAACCCTCTTGAGATAAATGAAAACATTGCATTCGCTTTCTTAATCACACATTCCACCTGCATGTTTACCTTTAGAAAATTCTCGACTAGCACTCCCAGATCCCTTTGTACTTTGGCTTTACGAATTTTCTCACCGTTTAGAAAGTAGTCTATGATTTTTTTCTTGTTTCCAAAGTGCAAGAACTCGCATTTGTTCACGTTGAATTCCATCAGCGATTTCCTGGACCACTCTCCCAAACTGTCTCGATCCTTCTGCAGCCTCCCCACTTCCTCAGTACTACCTGCCTGTCCACCTAACTTCGTACCATCAGCAAATTTCGCTAGAACGCCCCAGTCCCTTCATCCAGATCATTAATATATAATGTGAACAGCTGCGGCACCAACACCACTGGTCATCAGCTGCCATTCCAAAAAAGAACCTTTTATACCAATTCTCTGCCTTCTGTCAGACAGCCAATCCTCAATCCATACCAGTAGCTCATCTCGAACATCATGGTCCCTCACCTTGCTCAGCAGCCTCCCGTGTGGCACCTTATCAAAGGCCTTTTGGGAGTCTAGATAGACCACATCCACTGGGTTTTCCTGGTCTAACCTACTTGTCACCTCTTCAAAGAATTCGAACAGGTTTGTCAGACACGAACTCCCCTTACTAAATCCATGTTGACTTGTTCTAATCAGACACTGCTTCCAATCTATTTTTGTCAGTTCCTCCCTCATGCGCTCATAATTATCTTTATTTAACTGTAACACAATTACCTCCGATTTTGCATTCTCTCTTTAGGACTGCAGACTGAACTCTTCCATATTATGATCGCTGTCATCTTTCTTAAATAGTGTCATCACATTATCCAACTTTACAGGGTTCTGGCATCTCACCTTTGTCTATCAATGAGACAACTATCACAACAAACGGCCCGCAATCACTACTCTAGCTTCCCACAGAGATCCAGGGAATTTATTCATCTTTGTGTTTGTTTAGATATCCAACACATCCTCATCTGTGATATGGACATTTGTCAAGATGTCACCATCTATTTCTGTATTTTCCACGCCCTTCTCCATAGAAAACACTGATATATAATACATGTTTCGTATCTACCCCATCTCTTGTGGTTCCACACATAGGCTGCCTTGCTGATCTTTGAGGGGTCATATTCTCTCCCTAGTTACCTTTTTGTCCTCTGTATTCTCCTTAACGTTATTTACCAAAACTGTCTACTTTTTATCTTTATGTCCTCCTTATTTCTCTCCAAAACATATCCCTCGTGTCTTTATCGTCTTCTAAGCTTTCACTTTATCTCTGCTGTCTACACCTGACATATGCTTCATTCGTTTTCTTAATCAAACCCTTAATTTCTTCAGTCATCCAGCATTCCCTACACCTAACAGCCTTTCCGTTCATCTTCACAGGAAATACTGTCTCTGGATTCTCATTTTCTCACTTCTGAAGGTATCCCATTTTCCAACCATCCCTTTATCTGCGAATATCTGCACCCAATCAACTTTTTAAAGTTCTTGCCTAATGCCGTCAAAATTAGCTTTCCTCAACTTCAGAACTTTAACTTTTAGATCGTGTCTATTCTTTTCCATCACTACATTGAAATTAATAGAATTATGTACGCTGGCCCCAAAGTGATCCCCCCGAGACCTAAGTCACTTGACCTCCCTTATTTCTCATGATTGATCAAGTTTTGCATTTTCTCTAGCAGGTACACCCACATACTGAATCAGAACATTTTCTTGTACAGACTTAACAAATTTCTCTCCATCTATTCCCTTAGTCCTATGGCAGTCTCAGTCTATGTTTGGAAAGTTAAAATCCCCTAATATCACCCTATTATTCTTACACATAACGGAGATTTACTGATAAATGTTTTTCTCAATTTCATGCTGACTACTGCGGAAACCATCGTACAATCCAAATAAGGTAATCATCCCTTTCTCATTTCTCAGTTCCATCCAAATAACTTCCCTGAAAATATCCCAGGAATATCCTCCCTAAGTACAGCTGTAATATTATCCCTTATCAGAAATGCCACTCTCCTTCCTCTCTTGCCTCACTTCTACACCAGAAGATATTCCAATGATCCAAAAATGTGAACACTTCTCCTCTGCACCAGCTCTTTAGCCACACATTCGCCTATTGCATCCTCCTATTCCGCCCCCTCGCTAACTCATAGCATCTGGAGTCAGCCAGATATTACTACCCTTGAGAATCTCATTTTTAAATTCTTGCCTAACTTCTTGTACTCTCCCTTTCGAATCTCATTCTTCTCCCTTCCTATGTCGTTAGTTCAAATATGTACAATGGCCTCCTGCTAGTGCCACTCCCCTTTGAAAAAATCTGCACTGTCTCTGAGATATTCTTGATCCTGGCACCAGGGAGGAAAAACACCAGTCTGATTTCTTGCTGTTGGCCACAGAAATGTCTTTCTGTGCCTCTGACTAAACAGGTCCCCTATCACAATCGATCACTTGGAAACTGACAGACCGGTAAGTACGTTACAGCCAGTCTCGATTCCAAAACCTAATTGCTGTAAAGATCAGCACAATTTCTTACACCAACTATCGATACCTCTTGTGCTGCTTTCACAGCTTCTCGCTCAGTATCTGCTTCCATTAGTCTTTCAGTCTGAATGTAGCTTAATCCAGACTCTTTTTGGAAATGGCTTTTGGAGACAATATTTATTTGAATTACTGCAGTCTAATGGACCTTGAAACTTATTTGCAGAAAAAAATTCTTGAATTAATTGAATGTGAATAAGTGAATGTCCCTAAATACTTAATTTATCACTATTTCTTGGAGACCTTCACATATTGAGCATTAACACTTTGTATCTGTTAAATAAATGGAAGAAATGTTTGAAAAAAATGTATTCATTAATGCAAGAAACATATATCGGGGTTACCAATCCATACCTTTAATGAGCATAAGATAATTGAGTAAAGTGAATATAAATCAGCAAAGTTCCATTAAAGACTGAACACGTTGTCTTCAGGGACGATGGTCCGTGTTCCTGTCTCTGGATAATCCCTTGGGTCTTCTTTCAGTTAGATCATTATCTGGTGAATTCTATGATCTCAAGGTTTACACAATCATCAAACTTCAAACTGTTGTCTCAGCACAGAATCCAGAAACTAAACTGAGATGCACAGTCCGTCACTTATATACTTTACTATTGTTGGACCCAAGTATTTAAATCTTCTGATAAACAGTGAACGATCTGTTCCACGGTACCTTTCCATTTTTACCTAAAATTCATGACTACTGGTAATATACATATATTTCTATACTGTGGTGAAAAACTTCAACTATCAATTCTATCAATGCCTCTCATACTTTGTATATACTACTGCTCTTCTTAAACAAAGGAATAACGTTGGCTACTCTCCAGTTCACTCAGATTTTATCTGTGACTGAAGAGGATATAAAGATTTCATACAATTTCTTTCCTCACCTCTCTCACCATTTTGCGTTAGACCGCGATAATTTCCAAGCAAGTGAATCCATGTTTCTGTCCTTGACTTTCAACATCATAAACCACAATGACCCTTAGGCTTATAATTGACAAGTAACATGACGAGTCCAACCATATAAAAGATAATCTCTATAAATACAGTGATACAAACACACCTCCGGACTACACCACCTCCAATCAAGAAGTAAGACATGGAATGATAATTACAGACTTCTCCAAACAAACAGAAAACGCTGAAAACAATCAGCTGGTCAGGCAGCATCTGTGCAGTGAAACTGAAAATTTCATGATAATGATCATTTAGCCTTAACCAATCAGAAAAAAAACCCCTCCAATTTCAAATTTTAACAGAATTTCACAGGGTGCCTTGCAAGGTTGTTTGGGGGGGTCTGTGTTCTATGCACTTCTTGTTCTTGAATTGAACCATCTTGTCTGTGTTTGTTTCCATTACCCCTTTGAGGGAAAGTGGGATTGAGGTTTATCTTCTTTTCCCTGAAAGCTGGTTGAACAGTGGGGTTTAGGGTTCAGCCTTGCTGCCCCTTCCCCTGTAAATAGTGTGTTTTTTTTTATGACAGTTGATTTGTGTTTATTGTTAACTATTTGCATTTTGTACCATTTCATAAAATTAAAAAAAGAGTTTAATTAGATAAAAAAACAGTAGATTTCTGTTTGTATAATTAATTTTATTCAATATTCCACCATCAGGAAAAAAATACATGTAGCCAGGGAACCATTACAAAGCCATAAAAACAAAACATAACAAGGAGATTTAGTATAAGCGGATTGATTGTGAGCTGGTTGGATGCAAGTGATTTACTGTGCACAGGTAAATAAAGTGTGATTTAGTCATGGGCCCTACAATTTCCATGGTTAACCTCTTCCCTTTAATGAAATTATAAAACACTTTAAGATTCTCCCAAACCCTGTTTACGAATCCTCTTTCATGCCTCTTTCTTGCTGTTCTAATGCGTTTCATAATTTACTTTTTGGCTTCCTCTAGAGCTGCACCTGAATAGCTCCCTTTGGATTTGATAAAAGTAGTTTTCTTCTTTATCCAGTTGTGAATTGTCATCGACATCTAGGGTTCTCTGAACGGATTGCTTCTACATTTCCCTCTCAAGGGTACATGTTGAATCTGTTCCCTCCCCAGTTCCTTTTTGAATGCACCCATTGCTCTGCTTATTTGTAAAGAGCTTTTCTCAGACAACTGTGGCCAGATACCACTGTATTCTCTCAAAATTTGCTTTCCCCCAACCCTAATCCAGCTTTTGCAGGTCATACTTTTGTCCACAGCAAAATTTGAATCTATTGCTGAAATATTTCTCCGCTGCCACATCAAACACTTTTCCGGCTACTCACAGTATTATTTAATGATTTGGATGAGGGAACAAAATGCAACATCTCAAAGTCTGCACATGATATCAAGTTGAGTGGGACGGTGAACTGTGACAATGATCCTCCAAGATGATCTAGACAGGTTGGGTGAATGGGAAAATCAATGGCAGATGCAAATTAATTTGAATACATGTGAGGTTATTTACTTTGGAAGCAAAGACAAGGAGCATCAGAGGCTGAGGAATGACCTTATAGAGGTTCATGAAGTCTTGAGGGGTATGGATAGACTAAATAGACAAAGTCTTTTCGCTGGGGCGGGTGAGTCCAGAACGACAGGGCATAGGTTTAGGGTGAGAGTGGAAAGACATAAAAGAGACTTAAGGGGCAACTTTCTTCATTCAGAGGGTGGTACGTGCATGGAATGTGCTGCCAGAAGAAGTAATGAAGGTTAGTACAATTGCAACATTTAAAAGGCATCTGAATGGGTATTTGAATAGGAAGCTGAAAATGTGTTGCTGGTTAAAGCACAGCAGGTCAGGCAGCATCCAAGGAACAGGAAATTCGACGTTTCCGGCCAGAGCCCTTCATCAGGAATTTCGGGCTCTGGCCGGAAACGTCGAATTTCCTGTTCCTTGGATGCTGCCTGACCTGCTGTGCTTTAACCAGCAACACATTTTCAGCTCTGATCTCCAGCATCTGCAGACCTCATTTTTTATTTGAATAGGAAGGGCTTGGAGGGATATGGGCTGGGTGCTGGTAGGTGGGACTAGATTGGGTTCGGATATTTGGTCGGCATGAACAAATTGGATAGAAGTGTCTGTTTTTGTGTTGTAAGTCTCTATGACTCTATTACGCTAAGAAGGCAGATTAAAATTTACGTGCCAGTAATTTGGAAGAGGGGAGTGTTGCAGTGAGACCTGGAAGTCCTTGTGCACCAGTTGCTGAAGGTAAGCATGCAAGTGCAGCAGGTGGTAAGGAAGGCAAATGGTATATTGGCCTTCATTGTGAGAGGTTTAGCGTACAGGAGCAGGGATGTGCGATTACAGATATAAAGGGACTTGGTGAGGTCACATCTAGAACATTGTGTATAGTTCTGGTCTCCTTTTCTGAGGAAGGATGCAATTGCTCTCGACTGCGTGCAGCGAAGGTTTCCCAGGCTGATTTCGGGGATGGTAGGATTCAAGTATGAGGAAAGATTGACGACATTAGTTTTTTTTTTCGCTCCTGTTCAGAAGACCTCATAGAGACTTATAAAATCCTAACAGGGCTAGACAGGGTAGATGCAGGCAGGATGTTCCCAATGATAGGTGTGTCCAGAACTAAGAGTCACAGTCTGAGGATTCAGGATGGACTATTTCGGACAGAGGTGAGGAAACATTTCTTCACCCACAGAATGGCGAAGCTTGGAATTCATTACAACAGGAAATAGTTGATGCCAAAACATTGAATGCCTACAATAGACGGCTAGATACAGCACTTGGGGCAAATGGGATCAAAAGTTATGGGGAGAGAAGCAGGATTAAGCTATTGAGTTGAATGATCAGTCATGATCAGGTTGAAAGCCAGAGCACGTTCGAAGGGTTCATAGGCCTCCTCCTGCTCCTATCTTCTATGTTTCTTTGGTTCTATTCCCAGAAACAAAAATGTGCCATTCCTAGTTGGGTCTTATGCTTTCTGATACAAAAATCTCCCCTGGGTACATTTCAAGAATCAAACCTGTAACATATTGACTATGCCAATTTATGTTTTAAAAGTTGAAATCCCAGTTATGATTACTTGATTATTACTATTACATATCCCTGTGAACTGTCTACATATTTGCTCCTTGATTTCCCGCTGACTCCTTTAGGGCCTATAAAATGCTGACTGTAAAGTAGCTCCTGGTCAATCCACCAAAGTTCAACCCAAAATCTCAATTTAGGAACTTTCCAATATATCGTCTCTCCTCATTGCAATAATTGGCTCCTTAATTAATAATGCTACACTGCCATCATTTTGAAACCCTTCTCCAACCTGTTGAAAGATACGAAATCTTGGAATCTGAATTGCCAGTCAAGTCCTTCCTCAGGTCATGTCTCTGTGATGGCAAAAATATCACACTTCCATGTGCCAATTCATGTCAGTAACTCATCAGTGTTATTTATTTAACTTCCAGCATTAAGATTAACACCATCTAGCTTTGCCTCACCCAATTGACACTAAACATTGCTGAGTCAAAACGTGTGGGATTGATGAAGCACAAAGGTCAGGAACATCCGAGGAGCAGGAGAGTTGACATTTTGGACATAAGCGGTTCATGAGGAATGTATGTGTTACGTGTGTGTGGGGGCGAGGGGGTGGGGGGTGGATTTATGGCCCAAGGGGGCTGAGAGTTAAATTTGAGTTAAATAGTCAGGCTGCAGGGAAGATGGCTTAGAAGGCAATATATAGATGAAGTTGGGGGATGATAGTTATAGTTTGGAGCAGAGGGTGGAGCGGATAGGTGGGAAGCAAAATGGACAGGTAAGAAAGTTCAAGAGACAGGGACCCAATTGGAGGGTTGGATCTGGAATAGGGTGAGTGATGGGAGCTGAGGAACCTGGTTAAATCGACATTGTTGTCCTCCCAACAGTAACAGCAAACCCCTACTGAAAGGATGATTTTCCCAGCGTGGTTCATGCGCAGACTAACTGGTTTCTACATGTCCCACTTTGTCCAAACATAGTTCCACTGATCCACGAATCTAAAACCCCTCTTGAGCCACGCATTCATTTGCCCAACCTTCCTATCGATATAACTGCATGCATGTGCATTGGACGTAATAGAGTAATTACAATGATTGAGGCCCTTCTTTTTAATCTACTGCCGAGCTGCCTGAATTCTCGATGCAAGAACTCATTCCTCACTTAGGCCATATCATGCACACCGACTCGTACACAACCTCTAACTCATCATCCTCCCAGTTAGGATGCCCTGTAGCCCTGTAGCCATTCCATAACATACTTGACCTAGGAGATAATATACCGTCCTGGTGTCAAACCCCAACCCACATACAGTCAAGCCACTGTGGTGCCAGAGACTTGTCTCTGACTGCATTCCTCCGAGGTTCCCACACCCACATCAGCTTGTAAAATGGAATATCTGTGAGTGAATGGATCCCCAAGCAACTCCTGCACTTTATATACCTGCTTCCATTCCCTTTTTCCCTCTCGTCCCCGAGCTGTACTGTGACCACCTCTCTAAACATGTTATATACATAACTCATTATATACATAACTCATGTTATATACATACAGCAAGATGTCTCCAATCGCTGTTCAGAGATCCAGAGCTCCAACGTCTGCAGCTGAGAGCACTTCCTATAACTGTGGTCATCTGGGACACTGGCACACATTCAGGGACAAATGTAAAAATCATACACCAGGTTATAGCCGAACAGGCTTATTTGGAAGCACTAGCTTTTGAAGCGCTGCTTCTGAGACGTCGACTCTCCTGCACCTCGGATGCTGCGTAACCTGCTGTGCTTTTCCATCATCACACTCTCCATCCCGGTCCAACACCAGCACTTCCAAGTCAGGCCCAGCATCAGGGATGCCACATGTGACACGCTGCACATTCCACTCAGCTGGCCCTCCTGACATCTCTTACATTTACCTTGAAAGCCTGAGATTAGGATTATTAGTCTTATTTTGTTAGAATTCCTCCCAGGAGTTTATGAAAAGGTTTCATCAAGTTCCCATTGCGCTTACTCTGTTGGGATATGAAAACGGATTCTTGATTAGAGTGGTGTTGGAAAAAGACAGTAGTTCAGGCAGCATCTGACGAGCAGGAAAATCGATGTTTTGGGAAAAGGCACTTCATCAGGAATAGAGGCATGGTGCCTGCATTCTGCTGGTTGCATCAAGTTGTTCTGCTATGCCTTTAATTGCATCTCTAGTGTAATTGATGAACCTTTGCTGTTTATAGGAAATATAATCTATCCAGTCCACATTTTTGTTGACAGTTACCCACCAGAACGGGGCCGATTCAAAACCTGCTGTGATCTGGTTACGAACCTTGAAATCATCAGGTACCCCTCTTGGAACTCCTTTCGTGTCTGGATATATCCCATCATCACACTACATATCCAGTATTGATCTCTTATCCGTCCCACTTTCTTTACTATCTCTTTGTTTTCAAATATCAGGTGAAAGGAATTGCCAATTGCACAATCGCACAAAAGCCCCTACAATCTAGAGGTAGGGTGAGTCTCAATATTTTCCATCTGCATTATCACCACAGATCCGCTCGGGTAATCCTTAATGCTGAACAGTACTCTCCCTTTTCCATCACGTACTCAATCTCGGTGTTTGATTTCAGCTCCCCCAAGTATCTGGACCGATTTGTTCCTCGCCTGTTTACACACGATGTGTGATTTTCGACCAGGGCAGAAAACATGGGTGGCGTCTTTAAACCTTCCTTCTTTAAAGGGCGGAACATTAATTGAAGTGGTACACACTCTTCATTACTCCGTGCAGTCTCATCCTGATCCAGGGCTATCATGCATGCATGCCAATTCTGTCTCGCTTCCACCCGAACATGAGCCATTGGCCTCCCAGAGGCACATGCAAAACAATTGCTTTTATTCAAACTTCTCACAGTGCACTTTACCCATTCAACCCAGGCATTTGTATCCACATATCCTGTCTCTACATCAATAGCCTGCTTTAACTCCTTTATCTCTACACTTTTTATCACCTCAGGATCAGAACAAGGTACTTTACAATTCCTTTCTCCTACTTGGGTTCTGTCTGTCACCTGTATTTTAAAACAACATACCAATAAATCCTTCCCTTCTGCTTTTATCTGTATTCCGAATGTTTGGTTTAATTAGACCTGATAGGTTTCTCTGCCCAAAGCCACTTCATGCCATAAGGATTTTTTTCTTGTTAAATATATTAGGTTACACTTTTTATCGGGAAAGTCAAGAGCTGTCCGGGAGGGGCCTCAGTGTACTGTGACGAGTGGATTATTTAAGAGATCGCCTTTGCGGTCTTCCTGCCTCCGCCATTCTTTACATTCTTTATCCCAAAGATATCCCTTACAGTTCTCTCTCTGGGACACTTTTTTTCCCGTCAACCCTACCCCATGCCCGCCCCCACCCCCACCCCCCGGGGCATTTTTCATGGAACATAGGGTATATCTGTGAGTTACTGTATTGTCTCTGATTTCTAACATCTGCACAAACCACTAGGCTTCAGGCATCTGTTTCTTGTGACTTGTGGATTTGTCCTTTCTGTAACCGTTATCACTTAGTAAGACGACCACACCAGGACCTGGCAGAATCCGAGGACTAGAAAAGTTAATATCATGTACATAAAAATCTGCCTCATTCTACAATGGTACTGAAACACCGAGAGACTAAGCATACAATATTACAGAAACTATCCCGCGCTCATTCCACTACTGTATAATCAGTTTTTTTAAAGACTTTAGTTTAAGGGATTATCTTGTCGATTCGGTTGTCCAGACGTCTCTCCCAACTGGAGAATCTACTGGCCCCTTAATCCGGTTAAAGTGAGTCTAGCCTTTCTCTGCAGTTCATACCGCTGTTTCAGTCGTTAAATGCGTCTGGTACGCCTCCTCCCAGTGTGGTTGCAATTTGGTGTCAGTCCATGATTTGAGAAGGACCCAATCTCCCGGTTGGATCGGATGGACGGTGAATTCAAGGGGTGGAGTCTGTGCCAACAAACTCTGTTTCCTGAGAAAAAACAAAGAGATGGACAACCCCAGTATATACTTCTTCAAGGAGAGATCTTTAGTCTCCAGGGTTGGCAGTTTCCCTTTTGTGGTGAAAGTGAGGACTGTAGATGCTGGAGAGCAGAGCTGAAAATGTGTTGCTGGAAAAGGGCAGCAGGTCAGGCAGCATCCAAAGAGCAGGAGAATCGACGTTTCGGGCATGATCCAATCTTGATTCCTAAAGAAGGGCTCATGCCCAAAACGTCGATTCTTCTGCTCTTTGGATGCTGCCTGGCCTGCTGCGCTTTTCCAGCAACACATTTTCAGCAGTTTCCCTTTTGTTCCCAGATAGGGCAGGCCAAACAATCCTTCAATAATGGACAGCTCCATATCTTTCCTTGGGGCCATTCGCACTCGCAAAAGGGCTATAGGTAAACATTTAGTCCAAGGGAGTCTGGTTTCTATGACTAATTTAGATAACTGCTTCTTGACTGTCTGGTTCAATCTCTCAACATTTCCTCATGAAAGTGGGTGCCAAGGGGTGTGGAACTCCCAGGAGATACCCAACCCCTTCATCATTCCCTGGAGTGCCCTGGAAGTAAAATGAATTCCCTGATCCAAATCTTTACATTCCACTATTCCATATATGGGGATTATGTGCTCAAGTATTACCTTGGACACCCCACTTGCGGTGGCAGTGGCTAAAGGGTACACCTCCTCCACCCATCCAGATATATGATCACCCATAATCAGCATATACCTTAGTCTTCCCACTCGGGATAATTCGGTATAATCTACCGGAATGCTCTGAAATGATCTTAGCACAGGTTCTCGCTCTCCTTGGACTTGTTGCCTTAGCAGTTTCTTGTTTACCTTCTTGCATGTTATACATCCCTCACATATCTCTTTGGCTATCGTACATATCGTTTTGCATCCATATTTCCTTAAAACTAAATCACACAAATCCCCACTGACTCCCTGATGTAAGACAGCCATAATTTCTCGCATCATCATTTAATTCAGCATTTCCCTCCCATCGGGTAACATCGAGCACCCATCCGCTGTCTTTTCAGCCCCTAAATCTTTTAGTTCCTTTTCCTCCATTGCAGTAAACTAAGGGGCACCCTGAAAATCTGGGATTGTAGGTATTAGGGAGTATATCACTGTTCCTTGTGGATATAGGGTTGGTTCTTTAACTACCTCATCGGCCAGTTTATTTTCTGTTACTTTCGGTTCATTCCTTTCCTGATGTCCATTGATATGAACTATCACTATTTCTCTCGGGCTAAACTTCTAGCACTTGTTTTCTTAATTCCTCATGTGCTAGTTATTTTCCTCTGCTATTTACTAGTCCTCTTTCTTGACTAATTTTTCCAAAGGTGCGTACCACTCCAAACGCATATTTGGCGTCTGTATATACCATTCCTTCCTTGTCCTTGAACGCTCCGAGAGCGCTTTCTAGGGCATAGAGTTCACAGGTTTGGGCTGACCAGCTGTTAAGCAGTTTTTCAGCCTCGACAACGCTTCCCTCTACCCATCTACTATAGCATATCCATTGTGCCTTTTACCCACAATAATTTGGGAGGACAAGGCGATAAACAACCAAGCTCGCGCATGCAGCATGACGTCGCTTAGGTCCATCCGCACTTTAGTCTGATATTCAATAACATCAAGGCAGTCGTATTGTGGATTGCCGAGGGCCTCCCACTCTCCCCGCCACAGAAATGCAGCTGGATTTAAGCAACTGTGCGTGACTAACACAAGGTCATTCTGCTCTATTAAGATTGCCTCATATTTCAAGATCCTACAACCTGTGAGCTATCGTCCTGCTTTCTGATATAATATAGTTCGTACCTGGTGTGGGGTGCTGACTATTAAGACCCCGCCCCCCCCAAAGTAAGTTTCCGACTCTCCTCGACCAAGGAGGTTGTTGCTGCCACTGCCTGCACACACTCTGGCCAGTAATGTAGCTTTCCATCCTAAAATTAACAATGAATTGTTAATGATAATAAATAAAATAAACATGATCTGTAATTCTGGTTGGAAATGCATCAAGTGACTAAAACATTTTAGAAACTGTAATTACGCCGTTCTGTTTGTTTACCAGTCACTTGTGACTTCTCGTTCTGTTTCTGCAATTGTTTTGCTCGAACACATTCATTTTTTAAGAATCTAAACAGATTTCATTGCACCATTTGCAGTTAGTTCAATTCCCAATTTAGTGGCAGTACCTTCTCATGAGCGCAAAACTGATTGTTTGTTACCCCACATCACAAAACTGTCGCCATAATCCAATTAACCCTTTCTTTCCCACTCCCATGTTACGTTGCCAGCTAAATTGCTGTGCCGATTTAACAAATTGAACAGCTTTGAAGCCTCCTAATGGCCATTCTCAGCACCCAATGTTTTATTTAGACCTCCAGACAGTTTTCTAAAGACGTCAGATATTTCAGGAAATTTTTCACGTAATTATACTAACGTTGATGATGGATCATCTGGTGGTCTAAAACATTCCCCTATATATAATTGTTCCCTGTAACTTCAAATACCAATTTATCACTTTATGCTTGTCTGACTTTGAAGCCTGTTCCTAATTATGCATTTTGGAATCTAACTTGTAAATATATATTTATTTATTATAAATTCATTTTTTCAGTATTTAATATTTAAAATTTAAAATGCCTACAGTTCCCAACTTTGAAATCTACTATAATTACCCGGTTTTAATGTCTTGATTTAAATCCAAAATTAGTTTTCTTAAGTAGTCCTGACCAGTAATCGCTCAATTACAATGCTACAGGTCGTGAAATAACCAGAACTGCCTGAAAAGGATTTGTCTGGTCAAGTTTTAAAAAAAACTTCTAATGTATGAATAATGGCCGAATGCAGGGTCACAGATATTAACCATAGGATTTCTTAAATGATTTATTACAGTCTAATGTTGAACTGAAACTTCAACTGTCATTGAGGGCGGGGACAATCTGAATAAAGCGACGGCTGGCACATCATAATCACCAATGAAACACATCAACTTTAAAATTAAGTGGAAACAAATGAGTCTGAAACACAACAAAAGGTTATAATGTTGTTCTCTTCCGTATTAAGCTGATTTGTAATCGCTTTAATGTAAGGAAAAAAGAAATTAGTACAAAACTGACAGTAAGGCAGTCATGACCTATAAAAAGAACAGGAGTTAACATCTTATTTTTATAATCACAATAAAATCCTTAATCTTAAAATAAATCATATGAAATTTCCATAATAAAAATCAGGTTCAAAACAGTCCCCGATGTCAAGCTCCAGGGAACAAAACAAAAACATTCAATCACAAACAAACAAATGTGCATTCAAACCGAATCACAGAGGGTAAAACTTTCTATTATTTGTACAGCTCTTTCTTTCTCACACACATACACACCATATCTCACAGACACTCTCTGAGCTTCCCGCAACAACTCCTTCTGAGGATTCTTTTTCCACCCCTCTATCTTTTGAATCTTTTTCTGGATGTCTGGCCATTTAGCTAAGAAGTGCACCCTCAGTAGCCCATCAGCTACTAGCCCTTCCGACACCAAGCATAATCTGATTCCTCCTGACTGAAAGGATGTTTTTCATTGACCTATAAATTCAAATATTATCGAACCCAGTCTTCGACCGACCCATACTTTGGCAAGAAGATGGCGGGACAAAGAATATATTCCTTAGTCCCTACAAAGCAACAATGTTTAATTATTTATTTCCTATCTTTTTCGTTTGTACATGAATTATTTTTCCAATTCTTGCCCAATGGATTTTCTGGAGCTATGTTGCAAGGGACCCCGCCTCCATTCTGAAAATGTGTTGCTGGTTAAAGCACAGCAGGTTAGGCAGCATCTCAGGAATAGGGAATTCGACGTTTCAAGCATAAGCCCTTCATCAGGAATGAGAGTAGCCAAGCAGGCTAAGATAAAAGGTAGGGAGGAGGGACTTGGGGGAGGGGCGATGGAGGTGGGATAGGTGGAAGGAGGTCAAGGTGAGGGTGATAGGCCGGAGTGGGGTGGGGGCGGAGAGGTCAGGAAGAAGATTGCAGGTTAGGAGGGCGGTGCTGAGTTGAGGGAACCGACTGAGACAAGGTGGGCGGAGGGGAAATGAGGAAACTGGAGAAATCTGAATTCATACCTTGTGGTTGGAGGGTTCCAAGGCGGAAGATGAGGCGCTCCTCCTCCAGCCGTCGTGTTGTTATGTTCTGCCGGTGGAGGAGTCCAAGGACCTGCATGTCCTCGGTGGAGTGGGAGGGAGAGTTAAAGTGTTGAGCCACGGGTTGGTTGGGTTGGTTGGTCCGGGCAGTCCAGAGGTGTTCTCTGAAGCGTTCCGCAAGTAAGCGGCCTGTCTCCCCAATATAGAGGAGGCCACATCGGGTGCAGCGGATGCAATAGATGATGTGTGTGGAGGTACAGGTGAACTTGTGGCGGATATGGAAGGATCCCTTGGGACCTTGGAGGGAAGTGAGTGTGGAGGTGTGGGTGCAAGTTTTACATTTCCTGCGGTTGCAGGGGAAGGTGCCGGGGGTGGAGGTTGGGTTGGTGGGGGGTTTGGATCTGACGAGGGAGTCACGAAGGGAGTGGTCCTTACGGAACGTTGATAGGGGAGGGGAGGGAAATATATCCTTGGTGGTGGGGTCCGTTTGGAGGTGGCGGAAATGACGGCGGATGATACGTTGTATGCGGGGGTTGTTGGGGTGGTAGGTGAGAACCAGTGGGGTTCTGTCTTGGTGGTGTTTGGAGGAGCGGGGCTCAAGGGCGGAGGAGCGGGAAGTAGAGGAGATGCGGTGGAGGACATCGTCGATCATGTCTGGGGGGAATCTGCGGTCCTTGAAGAAGGAGGCCATCTGGGCTGTGCGGTGTTGGAACTGGTCCTTCTGGGAGCAGATGCGGCGGAGACGAAGGAATTGGGAATATGGGATGGCGTTTTTGCAGGGGGCAGGGTGGGAGGTGGTGTAGTCCAGGTAGCTGTGGGAGTCAGTCGGTTTATAGTAGATGTCTGTGTTGAGTCGGTCGACCGAGATAGAGATGGAAAGGTCTAAGAAGGGGAGGGAGGAGTCTGAGACAGTCCAGGTGAATTTCAGGTCGGGATGGAAGGTGTTAGTAAAATTGATGAACTGTTCAACCTCCTCGTGGGAGCACGAGGCAGCGCTGATACAGTCATCGATGTAGCGGAGGAAAAGGTGGGGGGTGGTGCCAGTGTAGTTGCGGAAGATGGACTGTTCCACATATCCTACGAAGAGGCAGGCATAGCTGGGGCTCATGCGGGTGCCCATGGCAACTCCTTTAGTTTGGAGGAAGTGGGAGGATTGAAAAGAGAAGTTATTCAGGGTGAGGACCAGTTCAGTCAGTCGAAGGAGGGTGTCCCGCCTCCATTTTCAATTCCCTTTTTTCCCAGAGGCTTTTTCTTTTCCCTTGGCACAACACATGCTGAGTTCCTTCGTTCGTCCCATATTAACTACTAGAAATCAATCCCAGCCACCAAGGCAGTACTTAAAAGTCAATGTTCCTGCCTTGGTCCATACATGGAATTGCCTGGCTCAACGTCTCCCTGTGCCTACTTAAATTTCTAATTTGACAATATGTAAATTTCTTATGGACATCCCAGACGAGCAAAAAATTTGTGAGAAACAAAGCTCACATATCAGTAAATTTCAGTCCGAGTCCAATTCTGAAGAAGGGAGTTTTACTGAAACTTTCTTGCAAGATGGGTATCTTCAAAGTTTGGGAGAAGATTTGTAGAAACAAAGCTCACATATCAGTAAATTTCAGTCCGAGTCCAATTCTGAAGAAGGGAGTTTTACTGAAACTTTCTTGCAAGATGGGTATCTTCAAAGTTTGGGAGAAGATTTGTAGCTCGGGTGCTCGTTGTTGTGGTTCTGTTCGCCGAGCTGGGTGTTTTTGTTGCAAACGCTTTGTCCCCTGTCTAGGTGACATCCTCAGTGCTCGGGAGCCTCCTGTGAAGCGCTTCTGTGATGTTTTCTCCGCCATTTATAGTGGCTTGTCTCTGCTGATTCCGGTTGTCAATCTAACAAATAGACACACCAATCCAAAACTTATTCCAAAATTTATACAGTTTAACTGAGTCTCTCTCGGTACTTCCATATTTACTTCATTGGCCTAGCATATAACTTGTCAAACAATCACTAACCCTTTTTGTATTTTGCCCCTGCCTAGCTGCGCTCCACCCTTGTTTACTTCTCCGACTATTCTTAGCCTGGCGAGCCTTTCTCTTATTTGTTTTGTCCTTTTTTTGCAGCTAACTTGGCTGGTTCTGGTGCCTACGTGGAGTCAATATGCCAAGCTGGCATAATTTAATGTTCTTTTCCCTCCTTATCTATTTTATGTATCACATTCCATTGTTTGCATGAACACTCTAGCTAACTCAGCTCTTTGCTGAAACAAGTATATAATTGTGTAAGTTAGTTCTTTACCTTGCAGAAGCAATTATGGCTGCAATAGCAACACTGCTTTATCTATATCTCACATAAGGTTGTGTGGATGATAGTTAGCATGTGGAAAGGATGCTAAATGAGCATTCAGACTTGAGATCAATGGATAATTTTCAAGTTGACAAGGCTGTAACATAGGACCTGATGACATGAATTTTGGTAAGTCAAGAACTAATTAGAGATAGTCAACATGGCTTTTTGCATTGGAATGGTGTCTCACTAATTTGAGAATTTTGAATGAGGGTAGGGCAGTTAACATGATCTATATCGACTTCAGTAAGGCAGTCAACAAATTTCCTCATGGTAGACGAGTTAACAATTTTAGATCACATGGAATACGTAGAAAACCAGCTATTTGGATACAGAACTGGCTCAAAGGTAGAAGATGGGGATCGATGGTTGCTTTTCAGACTGGAGGCTGGTGAACAGCAGTCTGTCACAACACTTGGTGCTCTTCATCATTTCCATGAAAGATCTGAATGTGAACATAGGAGGTGTTTTTGGAAAGGTTCCAGGTGACACCAAAATTTGAGCTGTGGTGGACAGTGAAGTAGAGTACCTCAGTGTACACTAGGGTGTTGATCACATGGGCCAATGCACTGAGAAGTGGCTGGTGGAGTTTAAATCAGATAATTGTGAGGTGCTATGTTTTTGAAAGGCAAATGTTGGCAGGACTTATATACTTAATATTAAGATCCTGGGGAGTGTTGTTGATCAAAGAGACCTTGGAGTGCAGATTCATAATTCCTTGAAAGTGGAGTCCCAGTTGGATTGGACAGTGAATACGACATTTGTTATGCTTGTCGTTGTTGGTCTGTGCATTGAGCATAGGAGTTCCTGAACGTCAACACACACCATCTATTATGTCCGTCGCTCTTGATGTGGTCTCCTCTATGTTGGGGAGACAGGACGCCAACCATTGGAACTTTTCAGAGCAAACCTCCAGGACACACACACAACGCCACCCAATCACCCTTTGCTGAACACTTTAACTCCCCCTCCACTCCACCAAGGACTGCCTCCACTACTAAACCCTAATCAGCTGTTACCTGGAGGAAGAATGCTTTAACTTCTGCCTTGGTATCTTCCAGCCACATGGAAACAATGTGATTTCACCAGTTTCCTCATTTGGCCTCCCCCTAATTTATCCCAGATGCAGCCTTCCAACTTAGTACCGCACCCTTGACCTGTCCTACCTGTCCATATTCCTTCCCGCCTATCCACTCCACAATCTTTGTTGACCTATCACATTCACCCCCAACTTCATCTACCTGTCGTATTCCCAGCTACCTCCCCGCTCCCTCTCATTTATCTCTCAGCCCCTTTGGGCTAGGTGCCTCATTGCTGATGAAGAGTTATGCTCGAAACGTCGACTTTCCTGCTCATCAGATACTGGCTGACCAGTTGTGCTTTTCCAGCACCACACTCATTGATTCTGATCTCAAGCATCTGCAGTCCTCACTTTCCTCATAGGAGTTGGGATGTCAAGTTGTGGCTGTACAGGATGTTGGTTAGTTTACTCGAGGAACACAGTGTTCATTTCTGACTTTCCCTTCTAAAGGAAAAATGTTGTGAAACTTAAGAAAAGATTTACAAGGATGTTGCCAATATAGTGTTTGAGCTATGGGACATACTCAATATAGAAGAGGATGTTTTCCCTGTGGCATCAGAAGCTGAGGGGTGACTTTACAAATGGAGATTTATAAAAACATGAGGGGATGGATATGGCAAATAAACCAGGTATTTTCCCTGTAGTGAGAAGTCCAAAGCTAGACAGCATAGGTTTAAGGTGAGAGCAGAAAGAATTAAAAGGGACACAGGGGGAAATGTTTTCACACAGAGGTGTTGCGTATATTGCCAGAGGAAATTGGAGAGACTGGTACAATTACAACACTTAAAAGTCATCTGGATGGGCATAAAATTAGGAAGCGTTTTGAACGATATGGGCCAAATGCTGGCAAATGGGACTAAATTTATTTCGAATATCTGTTCAGCATAGACAGGTTGGACTGAAAGGTGTTTCCATGTTGTATATCTCTGTGACTTTATGATAGGCATTAGAGTTCAACAAATTATGATTTATATTTAATGACTTGGATGAAGTGGACAAGTACTTTTTCATCAGATTTGCTAAACATACAAGCTGATGAGAAAGCCTAGGGTGAGTCTGCTTAGAGGTAGAGACAGGTGAAGTAGTTTGTACTCTATCTCCCAAATCTTGTCAATGTGGAAAAATATGCCGTAGTCCACATGGGTAGCAAGAACTAAAATACAGAGCCTCAAATAAAGGAGCACTTTTTAACTGAATGCTGTTGTATTGTGAGTACTAAATGCACGGTAAAAGAGGAACAGAAGTCAGTTGACACCATGTTATACTGTGTGACGATACTGTCACTTTACAATGGTTATTTCGTCCTAGGTATTTTGAACAGAGGTTCTAAAGGAAACGTGATGCATTGTCTGGGTTAAGAGGCCTTCAGGTTTATTTTTAAAAGATTGAACAACGGAAGGGGAATGACAATTTCTCCCTGATCAGGCTTCCTAGTCTTTTTCAGTTGGAGCAATAACATGATGTTTGAGTTCCAGAAAGGTTGCAAACTTCAGTAAATGATTCCTAACTTGGACTTTCTCTGATCTCTCTCTTGGTGTTCCCTCTTGGATTGGGAACCTGCCTATCAGAATTAGTTCTTGGATTTACCTTTTGGCCATGTGGTGAGTTTATGGTAGGTTTCTGTTTTAGAATAGTTCATTACTAACCATTACTGTATTTAATGTTCGATTAAGTTTTTCGATAGTTAAATTATTCCAAATTCCTCTATGTTTGTGTTTTAACTATACTGTTTAAATAAATTGTTTTGCTAAATGTTGAGTGGTTTGACCTTGAGTATCCACTTCACATCTACCTTTAAAATAAGCAAAAGTTAGGGTGGCGGCTGCCTTAAAATGTTTTGAAGGGTCTGGCCTGACCCATAAAAAGATCAACAGGTTCATTTGAAATCACAATCTTTTGGAGTGCTGATCCTTCATCAGATGAGGCATTGTTCGTTCATCACTT
This sequence comes from Hemiscyllium ocellatum, assembly GCF_020745735.1. Lineage (NCBI taxonomy): Eukaryota > Metazoa > Chordata > Chondrichthyes > Orectolobiformes > Hemiscylliidae > Hemiscyllium > Hemiscyllium ocellatum. The sequence goes on from NC_083417.1 coordinate 75,846,221, forward strand.
CACTTGTTGAAAGATGATGATTCGAATAACCCTTTCAGACTATAATCTGATGTTTTGTGATTTCTCATGTGTTTGTGAAGGAGAAAGGTGCACAATTTGGGAGAACTTGCAAGAAATGTACAGAGCAATTAATGTAATAAGAGTTTAGACATCCTTATTTAAAGTGGGATATGCATGTGTGGCCATCAGTTGAGGAAGTATTCAGTCAGCTTATTCTTACAGTTTATGTATTGCCTTATGAGGGACAAAGAATGAAAAGGTCTTCCTTGAGATAGGGCATCACTCTCATGGTCAGTAATTATTGACTTCCCGAATTGTTATGGAGAGGAAAGTGGTGATCTGGCTTTATTTATCACTGTGTAGACCACAAAAGTGACAGTTAGTGAAGTCCAGGATTGGATCGAGTGGCATTGAAGAAACAGTGCCTGAAGAAACAGTTCCGTGTTTCCATGTATCTGCTGCCCCTATCCTTCACAGAGGCCACATGATTTTAAGGTGCTGTTGAAGAAGCTAGGTAAAAAGAAAACTGGATGAGCTCCTAAAAGCAGAATGCAGGGAGCTTCGAGGGTAGTTTAGAAATCGGACCTCAAAGGTAGCTAGTTTAGGATTGCTATGAATGCCATGTGCTAGTCAGAGTGGGAATTTCAGAATTTGTGGCTGAAAAGATAGTGTCAACAAGAAGATTTCAGATTCCTGCGGCATTGGGGCAGATTCTAGGGAATGTTGGTGCTGTATATATTGTACGGGTTACACTTGGAAGGACTGGGACTGATATCCTAGGGGGGATGTTTGCTTGAACGGTTGTAGAGGTTTTAAACTAATAAGTCAGGTGGATGGGAATGATGTAAGGAGTCAGAGGAGGGAGCGAGGACAAAACCAAAAGGTCGAAACGGGAAGCAGGTAGATTAAAACTTGACTAGTTGTAACATGGGAGAGGGGAGTGTGCAATATAATTGTGCACCAGTCGTTCAAGGTAAGCATGCAGGTGGTAAAGAAGGCAAATGGTATGTTAGCATTGTTTGCAAGTGGTTTCAAGTACAGGAACAGGGATGTGTTGCTGTAGTATTACACGGCCTTAGTTAAGTCCCACCTAGAATATTGTCTGCAGTTATTATGGTAATCTTTTCTGGGGATGGATGCACTTGCTCTCGAGGAAGTGCAGCAAAGATTTACCAAACAAATTCTGGGGACGGTGGGACTGACATATGAGGAGAACTCGACTAAATTAGAATTGTTTTTGCTGGAGTGCAGTTGAATGAGGAGCAATCTCATAGAGACGTATAAAATTCTAACGGATCTAGACAGGGTAGATGCTGGGAGGATGTTCCCAATGGTTGGTTTTTGAAAGTTTATTCTGTTACAGGATGAGGACATTTTGTATGTATGGGTTACACTTGGAAGGACTGGCAGCATTTATTGCCCATACCTAATGGCCCAGAGGACAGTTGAGAATCAACCACATTGCTGTGGGTCTGGAGTCACATGTAGGCAGAGCCAGGTAAGGATGGCAGACTTCCTTCCCTAAGGGTGCGTCCAGAACCAGAGGTCACAGTCTGAGGATTTGGTGTGGACCATTTCTAACAGAGATGTGGATGCATTTCTTCATCCGAAGAGTGGTGAATCTGCAATTCATTAACCACAGGAAGCAGTTGATGCCAAAACATTGAATGCATTAAAGAGGAGGATAGGTATAGCAAATGGACAAATGGGATCAAAGGTTTGGGGAGAAAGCAGGATTCGGCTATTGACTTGGATGATCAGCCACAATCGTGCAGGATGGCGGAGCAGGATCGAAGGGCTGAATGGCCTCCTCCTGCTCCTATCTTCTATGTATGTTTCTATATATGCCACTGTGAATTGCTGCAGCCTACCTTATTGATGGTACTCACTGCTGTAATGTGTTTCTCTGCAATTGCACTTGACTATTAAGCAAATTGGCCATTTACTCGTTGGATTTCAGAAATAAGAAGAAACAAGAATGAACAAGAATGAACTTATTGAAAGATGAAAAGCTTTTTAAATAAATTGATATTATTTATTTGAAATCTGCCCCGTACCCCAAATCCAAAGTCAGCTTTTGCAGGCCAACTTTATTCTTGTCCAGAACAAATTTGAACGTTGATGATCGTTGATCTTTGTTGCTGAAATGATTCTCCACTGCCACATCAAAAACTTGTCAAGCTTCTTTCTCCAGAACCAGATCCAGCATCACACCATTTGATAATGTTCCCCTTGGTAGGCTATTACAAAAAATATGGAGGCATGCAATTGTGGGTGCTTTAGCAGTTTGGATCAGAAATTGGATAATTGGCTAGATGAAATAAGACAGAGGGTGATGGCTAATGGGAAATGTTCATCCTGGTTTTCAGTTACTAATGGTATACCGCAAGGATCTGTTTTTTGGCCACTACTGTATGTCAGTTTTATAAATGACCTGGACGAGGGCATACAAGGATGGGTTTGTAAGTTTGCAAATGTTACTGAGATCGGTGGAGTTGTAGATAGTGCTGAAGGATATTGCAGGTTACAGAGTGACTGCAGAGCTGGCCTGATAGGTGGCAAATAGAGTTTAATGCGGAAAAGTGTGAGATTATTCATTTTAGAAGATGTAACAGTAACGCAGAGAACTGGGCTAATTATAAGATTCTTCTTAGTGTAGATGAGCAGACAGATCTTGTTGTTCATGTATATAGATCCCTGGAAGTTGCCACACAGGTTAAGCGGATTGTTAAGAAGGCATAAGAAGAGTGTTAGCTTTTATTGGTAGAGCGATTATATTTCGGAACCATGAGGTCATGCTGCAGATGTACAAACCTCGGATGTGGCCGCACTTGGTGAATTGCGTACAGTTAAGGTCACTGCATTGTCAGAAGGATGTAGAAGGCGTTCAGAGGAGATTTACTCGGATGTTGCCTGGAATGAAGGGAGGGTCTTATGTGGAAAGGCTGAGGGACTTGAGGCTGTTTTTGTTCGAGAGAAGGAGGTTGAGAGGTGACTTAATTGAGACATAGAAGATAATCAGAAGGTTAGATGGTGTGGACATTGAGTACCTTTTTCAATGGATGTTATAGGCTAGCACAAGGGGGCAAAGCTTTAGATTATGGGCTGATAGATATAGGGCAGATACCAGACGTCGCTTGTTTAGTCAGTTGTCGGAGCATGGCACGCCCTGCCTGCAACAGTAGTAGACTTTCCAACTTTGAGAGAATTTAAATGGTCATTGGATAACCATATAGATGAAAATGGAATAGTGTGCTGCAGATTGTTTCCACAGGTTGGTGTAGCATAGAGGGCCAAAGAGCTTGTATTACACTGTAATATTATATGTTCTATGCCTTTTTGGGCCTTGTATGTACTTATACAACATGTTCCCCGATGTACATTTGAAGAAATCCATTCCCTCTAAATGCTTGACACTATCGCTGTGCCTATTTGTATAGACTCGCTACAGTGTGGAAACGAGCCCTTTGGCCGAGGTCTACACAGATCTTGCAAAGAGTAATCCACTACCCAACCCTATTACTCTACATTTAACCCCGATAAATACCCGTAACCTACACATCCCTGAACACTGGACAATTTATCATGGCCAATTCACCGAATCTTTCGACTGGAGCACCTGGAAGGAAACCCACGCAGACACGGGAAGAATGTGCAAACTCCATACAGACAGTCTAACGAGGATGGGTCCCTGGTTCTGAGGTAGCAGTGCTAACCACTGAGCCATTGTGCTCATATTGGGCAAGTTGAAATCTCGAGGAGAATTATCTGATTATTACTCTTCCACACCTCTGTGAACTCTCTGCATATTTGCTCCTCTATTTCCCACTGATCTTTGGGAACCTGCATTCCACTCCCGGTAAAATAGCTGTCCCTTTAACACTCGTAAGTTCAAGCCAAAGCCTCATTTGAGGACCCTTCAAATTTTTCAGCTCTTTTTATTGCAGTAAGTGACTCCTTAGTGAATACTATTATGCCGCCACCCTTTTTATACTCTCTTCTGTCTTGCATCATGAGACAATACTCTGGAATGTTGACTTGCCAGTCCAGCCCTTCCTTCAACCATGTTTTTGTAATGGTAATAATATCATATTTCTTTGTGTCAATCTACATTGTTAACTCAACAGTCTTACCTAAAACACTCCTCACATTAAAATGAGGACCATCCTTTATTTCCTGACAATCAATACTGAACTCACTACCTTTGCTGTAGCATGAGTCTCTATTTCAATATTGTGTCCCCTCCCCATGCCGGACTAGATTAAGCTCTCACAACAGCACGAGCAAACCTACCTGTGACATGTTGGTGTCATTCTAGTTCAGGTATTGCTTTTTAAAATGCTCCCTAGCTCCCTGAATCCTCACTGTCAGACCTTGTTCCTCACATTGCCCATATCATTGGTACCAACGTGTGCGATGACTTCTAACTCATCACTCTCTCCTTTCAGTATGCACTGTAACGATTCAGTGATATTCCTTACTTTGACACAAATGAGCCAATACATCATTCTGGTGTCACATCTTCAGCCGCAGAATTGCCTCTCTGTTCTTCTGACTAAAGAATCTTTGTTGCATTTCCTTTCTTCTTCCTCCCCCTCTGTGCTGTCAAGCTATTGGTGGTGACAAATACTTGTGACTGATTTTGTTCCTCTGAGATGCAATCAGCCATGTCATCATCCAGAATGGAATACCCTTCTGTGAGTGGGTACTAGTGGACTCTTGCACTACCTGCCTGTTCTTTCTGGTGGTGACCTCCTCACTATGTTACAATGGCCCCTTCAGCTGCGGTGGAACCACCTCTCTAAGCATGCTACCGACCTAACTCTCACCCTCACGATGCACTACAATGTCTCCAAATGTTTCTCAAGCTTTGAGCCCAGGAGCTCCAGCTTCTGTGGCAGAGGACATTTCCTGCACATGTGGTCATCAAGCACAGGGTAGCAACCAGAAATCCCCACATATGACAAGCTGCACATTCCGCTTGTTAGGCCTCTCTTGACATCTTATTTTGTTAGATTTCGTACTCCTTTCACTCAAGTTATTAAATCTACACGATAAGAAAGGATTAACCAGTAATTGTCAGCTGACTAGTGCTCTGCAATCCAAAGACTTTCTTACCTTGTAAGTTAACAGTTGTTAACAGGAGTTGGACTGTCCCTGCAACTCATCAATTACTCTGTCCCTCTCCACCTTCCAGTTATGACTGCGAGTGATCCCAACTGCAACTGTAAGCTAATGGATGTAATGCCATTCAAGTGGGTTGCTCAGTCCTGGATGATGTCAAGTTTGTTGTCCGTTATTGGAGCTGCACTCATCTAACCAAGCAGGGAGCATTCCATCACAATCCTGGCTCATGCATTTTAGATGGTGCATAGGCTCTGGAGATTCAGGAGATGAGTTACTCACTGTCGTATTCCTAGCTTGTGATCTGCTGTTGTTCCCACTGTATTTATTTTAATGAGTAGTCCAGTTTGGTTTCTGGTCAGTTTTAAACCCCTGGATGTTGATTGCAGAGAATTTCATGATTTAATGTCAAGTGCCAGTGATTAGATTTTCTTTTCCTTGGCATGGTCATTGCCTAGCATTTATGGTACAAATGTTACATGCTACTTTTAAGGTGAAGTCTTAATATTAACTAATCTTAACCCATGTGCCTGTGCACTATTAAGAGGTGGGTAAATAAAGTCTATGTATCACCAAGAAATAAATGGCCTTAACAGTGATATAAACTCTTGTAGTGAATTCCATCTGTGTGGTGCAAACTTGTTCACTGACGCTATTTAATGGTATAAGCAAAGGTTGTGCTCTCTCATTGGAGATCGGAATGGGTGGAAGCTGTTTCTTCCATTTGAGTGTACCCCACCATTTGATTAAAACGCATCTATCCAGATGCATCATATAGGTCAACTGCTCTGCCCAAATCCACAAGTAATTTCAGAGTTATGAATGCAGCCCAGTCCATCACAAAAAAACAGCCTATCTTCGGTTCTCATGGTCTACACTTCCTGTTGCCTTAGGAAAGCAGCCAACATAACCAAAGACGGTCCATCCCCTGTTATTCTCTCCAACCCTCTTCAATAGAAGGAAAATACAAAAGTTTGAAAACAAAGAGCAGCTTCTTCCCCACTGTTATCTGATATTTTGAACGGACCTCTCCTACATTCGAATTTAACTTTCTCTGCACATTGTCTGTACCTGTAACACTATATTCTGCATTTTGTTGTAATAGTCTGATGTACCAATGTTAGGTATGATTTGTCTGTTTAGCGTACAATCCAATACTTTTCATGGTATCTTGATACATGTGACAACATAAATCAAATTAAATCAGATCATGACTGGTGATTGACATTATTGTCAAAAACATGTTCTATCCATGTATCCTTGATGTCATGTGAAAAGTAGGAGCAGAAAAGTAAAGTAAAACCTCATTAAATGGCATACAGATAGAGGAGATAGAGAAAAATGATAAAGAGACCTGGGCATTCACATACAGGGTGCTTTGTGGAGACAGAACACATGAAGCAAGTTGATACAAAAGGAAATTGAGTACCTGTATAAATAAAAGAACATTTAGCCTTTATTCCATGTTCTTTGCCTTCTTCCTTGTCTAAATGCAGATATTCCATTGGTAGCTTTCCAACATCTGGGACTTACGTTGAAGATTACCAACTATCCACCTACTATCACTGCATTTACTTCTCTTCGGATCTGAGGATGTAGTATTCAGTTGTACATAAGGCATATATTGAAGGGGTTTTGAGAGACTGTGGTCAGGATTTATTGCTCATATTCGGAATGAGGAATTTCAGTGAAGTGGTGAGTCTGCAGAAACAGGGTCAATCAAGGGAAATTGAATAGAAGTAGTCAAGACCATAATATAATTAACGAGAATAAAATGTTCACACTGATGTAAATGTAGTAGCCAGAAAATCTAAGTGGAAAATAGTTGAAAGTTGAAGTAGAAGGGATCTGGAAGGAAAAATGTTTACTCACTGAATTGTTACAGTTTGGAAGAGATGCCTGACTGAATAGTGGACGTTGATACAAGAGTCACTTTCAGAGGGGAAATGGATAAGTCCGTGAAAAATGAATGAGTATTTTCTCTGCTCTGTGGGCAAAACGCTGCTGCACTGTGCTGTGATTCATAGTGCTCAACTCAGATGTAAGAATCTTTATGGGATGGAATGAAAATCTATTCCATGTGAACTACTACACGTAGTGTTTGATGGATCTGAGAAACAGAGCGCAGTGGAGATTTACAACTGTTTTCAGCTGCTCACGGAATTGCCTCTGTGTCACTGTGTACATGCAAGGTTTTGTGCAAGTAATGAGGAGCTGGAGGAGGTATCCAACAGTAATCACAGCGGGGGGTAGGGGAGAATACTCATGCGTGAATGCAATTCGTTGATAAAGGAAACGTGTGTTATTAGGAGTCCATAAAATAATGAAGCTGCCTGAGATGGCAAAGAGCAAAAGAATGGATTTTCTGCGTTTTTCCATTTCTGGGTCATTGGATTTATCCTTGTCGCTGTCCTTCTGGAGTCCTCTGCGGGCTTTGCTTGCAACTAAAACATGTCTGACGGTCGGAGTGTTCAAAAGAAGAATAGTAACAAATGGCAGTAAAGGAGATAGAATGCGATGGAATATGCCATATAATGGCAAGAAGACTGAAGTGTAATATTCTGGTTTTGTGATGCAAAACCATGGCAGGTTATTGAAGATGTATTGGATTGGTACATGAAAAACCAGGGAATGCTTTCTAAATAACTCATCATGCTCACTATCCCAATAATCACAGCTGCAGTTTTCTCAGTGCAATACTTGGTTTCAAACTTCTGGTAGCAAGTAGCCACAAATCGATCAAATGTGAAAGCAACAGTCAACCAAACACAATTCATTGTGGTTGCAGGAATGAGCACCATAACCAAACTACAGACATAGGTAATATCCAGGAAATACATAATAAGCCAACTCAGCAGCACATCACAGATGACAACAAGAAAATCAGAGGCAGCCATTGCTAAAAGGTACAGTATGATATATCTTCAGAGACCAAAGTTCCTCTGAGAAAGGATCACAATCGCCAACAAATTAATTGCAATAAATAATCAGGTGGATAGCTTTAATATATGAGTATGACCAGATCACCTGCTGAATTTGCTACATCAAATATTTAATCATTATATTTGATTCTACAGATGTTTTTCAAGGCAATGTTTTGAAAACATTTTTTTTAAATTAACCCAATTGTAAGAAATTGAAGTAATATCAACCTTAACAAATGCATGAATACTTAAATGATGCATTGCAATGTTGCAGAGAAAACCACCATCACCTTCAATATGCTCTGTCCCACTCGAAACAGACATAGCAGAGATGGATACAATGGTTTAGAGTCATAGCAATGTACAGCACTGAATTAGACCATTCGGTCCAATTGGTCCATGCTGACCAGATATCCTAAACTAATCTAGTCGCAGTTGCCAGCACTTGGCCCATATTCCTATATTCCTTCCTATTTATACACCCATCCGAATGCCTTTTAAATGTTGCAATTGTACCAGCCTCCATCACTTCCTCGGGGATGTCATTCCATACACTCACCACCCTCTGTGAGAAAATGTTGCCGCTTAGGTCCCTTTGATATCTTTCCCCTGTCACCTTGAAACTATGCCCCCTAGTTCTGGACTCTCCACCCCAGGAAAAAGGTCTTGTTTATTTTCCCTATCCATTCCCGTCATGATTTTAAAAAACGTCAGTAATATCACCCCTCAGCCTCCGACACTCCAGTGAAAGTAGCCCCAGCCTATTCAGCTTCTCCCCATATTTCAAATCTTCCAACCCTGGCATCATCTTCGTCAATATTGTCTGAACCCTGTCATGTTTTACAAAATCATTCCAGTAAGTAGACCAGAATTGGACGCTGTATTCTAAAATTGGCCTAACCATTGTCCTGTCCAGCTGCAACATAATCTCCCCAATCCTATACTCAATGGTCTGATCAATAAAGGAAAGCATACCAAATACCTCCTTCACTATACTATCTAACTACAATTCTAATTTCAAGGAACTATGAAGCTGCACTTCAAGGTCTCTTTGTTCAGCAACACTCTTTATGACCTTACCATTTTGTGTAGATTTGCTTTTCCAAAATGATTCACCTCACAATTGTTTAAATAAAGCTCCATCTGCCACTCCTCAGCCTATTTTCCTATCTAATCAAGATCTAATCTATCTATATCACCTATGTTCAAATCCAAATCATTTATGTAAATGCTTAAAGGTAATGGAGCCAGCACTGACCCTTGTGGCATACCACTGTTTATAGGCCTCCAGTCTGAAAGGCAACACCTCCTCCTCACCACTGATCTTTTCGTGTCTTCTACTTTCAAGCCAGTTCTGTATCCAAATATCTAGTTCTCCCTGTATTTCATGCGATCTAACCTTGCTAACCTGTCTCCCACGAGGAACGCTATCGACCGCCTCATTCAAGTTCATATAAATCACATCCACCACTCTGCCCTTATCAATCCTCTTTGTTACTTCTTCGAAAAACTCAATCAAGTTAGTGAGACATGATTTCCCATGCACAAAGCCAGTCAGGAAGGACTTTCCCTGAATGTTTAAAGCATTGATTCTGAACGTCATCAACTGTCACAGAATCGGGTTAAACATGGGCAAGGAAACTGCCTATTGATTATTGTGTTCTGTTGTCATTCAGCTGCTGAACTAGTAAACTTCCACAATGAATACAATTTTGAGAAGTGCTGAGGATGGAAAATGCTTAAACTGTAGTCTGGCTGGCGAATTTAGATGTTCACCATCAAGAGTGATCAGTAGTGCTGAGCTAATATGTTTCCGTCCAACAGGACATTGCTGCCACACAATGTCTGCCATGGTTAATGAAGGAATGAACAAAATGGGAAAAAGTGTTCTTGGCTTCATCCTTACCAATCTACTGGCTTCAGATGCATTGATCCATGACAGTACCTGTAAGAGTGATGACTACACAGCCCTTGTGGAAACAAAGTCCCATGTTTGCATTGAGGATACTCTGCGTTACGTTGTGTGGCACTCTCATAGTGCTGATTGGGACAGATTTCAAACAATTCTCGTGACACAAGACTGGGCAGCCATGAAGCACTGTGGGCTGTCAGCAGCTGCAGATATGTGCTCTTAACGCAACTTGCAACTTCATGGCCCAACGTCAGCCCCATTCTTCCATTACCATCAAGGCAGAAGATTAAACTTAGTTCAGTGGAGAGTGGAGGAGGTCATGAAAGGAGCAAGACCAGGCATTCCTGAAAATGAATTGTCCACCTAACTAACTGCCAAACCAGACTTTATGCATACTGAACAACACAAGCAGGAAGTTTAAAACCACAACCAATGACTCAAATCTACCATACCCAGTAATACCTTAGGATGGACAAATAAACTGATTGGATGAAGAGGAAATTACATAAGTATATCCATATTTTATGATGGAAGAGCCCAGATCATCAGTACAAAAGTTAAATCTGAAACATTAATAACTATCTTTAGCTAGAAATGTCAAGCAGAATATCCATCTTGGCCTGCTCCAGTCTTCAACTAATTTGATACACTTCATGTGATATCAAGAAACAGTTGTATTCACTGGGCTGCAAAGGATATTGGTCCTGGCAGAATTCTGGCAGCTGCACTAAAGACTTCTGCTTCAGAATTTAACCCCAGCCATGCTGCTTCTTTTCAGTAGCAACACTGATATCTACCTTCCAATGTGGATAATTGCCCAGCTGAATTCGGTATGGAAAAAACAGGACAAATTCAACCTGGCCAATCATTGCTCTATCAGTCTACTCTCAATCATCAGTAACGTGACACAAGTTGGGATCAACAGTGCTGTCACACAGTATCTGTTCAGCAATAATCTGCCCACTGACGCACAGTTTGGATGTGGCAAGGGCTGCTCAGCTTCTGACTTCAGTACAGCCTTGTTTTCAAAACTGAATGAAAGAATTGAATTCCAGAAGTGAGGCAAGAATGACATAGTTTGACATCAAGGCTACATTTATCTGAGAGAAATTGATTCTATACAAACAAAATTGGAATCAAAGAGTAATAGAAAGCAAATTAGTTGTATTTGCATATAGGAAAATGTTGTTGTTAGAAGTCAGTCATTTCAGCTCCAGGACATCTCTGAACGTGTTCAAGCCCAAGTATCTGTGACTGCCTCATCAATGATCTTTCTTCCATTATAAGGTCAGAAGTTGGAATCTTACAAATGTTGGCACAATATTCAGCATCATTCACAACTCCTCAGACACTGAAGTGATCTAAGTTCAAATGCAACATCACCTGAACGATAGATACAATGGGTACAAGAGGAAATAATAATCAAAGAATACTGCAGTGAATAACTCACCTACTGACTGCCAAAGCCTTTCCACCATCTATAATGCACTATTCAGGAGTGTGACAGAATACTCTCCACTTACCCAGATAGTTACAATTCCAACAACCCTCAAGCTTGACACATCCAGGACAAAACAGCATTTTTGTTTGTTACTACATCCACAAACTTTCACTCCATCTATGACCAATGTTTTGCAGCTGTAGTGTATTGTCTACAAGATGCACTGCAGGAAATTATCCAAACTCCTTAGGCTGCACATTCCAAATCTATACCGACTTCCATCTTGCAGATGCATGGTAATACCAGCACCTGCTAGTTCCCTACTAAGCCAGCCACCATCTTCACTTGAAAATATATCATCATTCCTCCAGTGTTGATGAGTCAAATCCTTCAATTCTGAATTTTGCATCTATCTCTAGTAGGGACTTGAAGAAGGAAGCTCGGCATCACCTTTTCGAGTGCAAACTAGGGAATGCAATAAATGCTGGGCAGTCAGCAACAACTCCAGGTACCACGAGAGAATAAAGAAATGGAAAATACTTTGCTCAAGGCCAAAGGACATTGGAACGTGAGTCGCTCTTCAGCACTCACGTCTGGAGAAGATCATGGCTAAGTAGGTTGTTGCTTTGAATTCACTAACCTGTGTGACCCAAAGGCATGAATTTCCAATCAGTGGAAGTAGCTTTTCAATATAACTCACCTGCAAACAACTAAACAATTGTCAATGATCATTAAAGCAACAGCTCAATTATGTCTGTTTATCATTCAAGTCCACCAATGTTTTGCTAAATATTGGCTGTCTTATCAAAGTTGCATGCATCCATGTCTAATCAATCACCATTTGTAGTTTCTATTATTTGAGCATGCAATGAATTTTCTCAGTTGGGATTAAACTTTGGTTATTCATTAAATAATTTGATATCAGCAAATTCAATTTTGGTAAATTAATCAAAGTGTACAACCACTCTTAAAAGAATGAAGGAATATTTTTAAGTTTTTTTTTAAAAATGACATAACATTTTACAAGGTTCCCAACTGATTCATAGCAGATTTTGCAAAATACTGCAGTAAGGTTGAATGAACAGTTTAGGAAGAGAAACACTTCTCATAATTGGCATTGTTTTGAGCACTATTTTTGCCCAGGTTATGGATCACTCTGAAAACAGAAATAGTTGACCAAGTACACAGCCATGGACAGATATTACTGACCGACGTGCCAAAAACCACAAGCAGAGTACAGTAGATGAACTCAACATTAGCAAGTGTTGGTACCAAGTTCAAAGGATACTTCATTTCCTGTGTTAAATAATCCAATCTTTACATGAAACTGTTACCAACTCAAAACATATCAACCGAATCCTCCAAGGACATAATTAGACAGAAGTAAAACCTGCAAAGAAATTATATTGGAAAAATGTAGAAATTAGAAATACTAATGTGGACTGGGATCTCGCACACACAATGCACTCAGAAAGAATGTCTGCAAAGCATATTTGTGAATACCTGGAGAATGTTCCATAAGGATGCAGGATAGATTTGACAAGTCGCTGCATTGTATTCATTTCTTTCTTTCGTGGTATGTAGGCTTCTTTGTCAAAGACAAGATTTGCTGCCCAATCCTAACTATCCTTGAAGGTGGTGGTGAGTTTTCTTCTTGTAGCACCAGTTGTCCATCTAGTTTAGGTGAATATATCTTCAAGACGGAGATTGAGGTAGTTGATTCTGAGACCAGCGTCCTCAATCTTAATAAGGGAAACTGAAGGAATGAGGTATGAGTTAGATATAATGGATTGGAACGGGTACTGATACGAAGAACAGTCAGTAGACAATGGCAAACATTCAAAGAGCAAATTAATGAACTTAAAAAAAATGTTTAATCAAGTCTGGTGCAAGAGTGTAAAGCAATAGTGGTCAAACCAAGACTTATGAGGGAAGTTAGTGACTTAGATGCAAACAAATTAGCTGGAAAAAGCAAAAGACCAGAGGATCGGTAACAGTGTGGAAGTCAGCAAAGAAGGTTCAAGGTGTTGCTTAAGAAATGAAAAGCAGGGCATGAGAGTAAATTTGTGGGGAGCATAAGAATTGATTGTAAAACGTTCTCTGAGTATGTAAAGAGGAAAAGACTGACGAAACCTAATGTAGGTCTATTACAGTTAATCTGCAGAATAATAATTCCCCAGTGTTAATTTTTCTGAGTGTTCTGTTATTTAATGTAGATTTCCCTCCTGCATCAAATCTTCCAAAAAGCATTATCACGCGTTTGTCCATGTTAAGTTCTATCTGCCATTTCTCTACTTCACTCTCAAGTCTATCTTTACTGGAACATGACAGACCATGAATCCTGATCAGTAGGTCTTTATAGAAGTCCCACATGTCAAATAAGGACTTGACTGATAACTGTTCCTCCCAACTTACACACCCTAGGTCCAACCTAATACTGACATAATTTAAACTCCTCAAATTTAGTACCTTCCAGCAAGTTCCTAACTTATCCCCATAGCTATTTTCAAACTTAAGAATTTGGGAACACTGTTTCCAAAATACTGTTCCGTTGAAAGTTCAGTCATCTGCCCAGGCTCATTAGCCAATAAAAGGTCCTGAATGGTCCTTCCTCTCGTTGGACTATCCACATACTGTTTCAATACACTATTTTGGAATCACTCAACAAATTCTGCCCAGCTTAAACCGCTTCCTCTAAGGGAGTCCCATTCAAAATTGAGGAAGTTAACTATTGTCACCCAATATGACAACTCAGTTATGATTGCATCGTTCCAGATTCAGCCTTTATATTTGTTCTTAAATGTCTCAGTGGCTGTTGGGGTGCATTTACTATATTTCTTTCAGGGTGATAGCATCTATCTCATTTTTGAGCGCTACCCATATTGCCTCACGAACCCTCAAACGAGGTGAGATGTGCCCTCTAATATATCCTGTCTGAGTGCAGACATTCTCCCTGATTAATAAAGCAAATTCTCCACCTCTTCTACCTTCCTCTCTGGGGAATATAGAACAGTACATGGGAGGCACAATGGCTAGCACTGCTGCATTAAGGCACCAGCGTCCCAGGTACGATTCCACCTCGGGCGACTGTCTGTGTAGAGTTTGCACGTTCTCCCTGTGACTGTGTGGGTTTTCTCCCACAATGAAAAGATGTGCTGCTCTTGAGAATCGGCCATATTAAATTGCTCATAGTGTTCAGGACATCTAGGTTAGGGGTAAATCGAGAGTAAAAGGGTGGGAGAATTGATCTGGGTGGGTTACTCTTCAGAGGGTCACTATGGGCTTGTTGGATCGAAGGGCCTTTTTCCACACTATAGTGATTCTATGATTTCTATGAACCCACATCGCCTGAGGAATGGATCTGGTTCGTTACTCTTCGGAGGATTGATTGATGTGGACTTATTGGGCCAAACGGCCTGTTCCCACATTGTAGGGATTCCATGAGTACAGCACAAGGACTGATCATTCGGCCCATGATGTGCTGAACAAGACGCCAAAACAATCCCTTCTGCCTGCCCATTGTCCCTGAAACACGCAGGTTGTATTTGTCTCCGCCATCCCGACAGTGCATTACAGACTCTGATCACTCTCGATGTAAAACATTGCCCTCGCCTCTCCTTTGAACACCCAGCACCACCTTAAATGCCTTAACTCTGGGGAAAACATCCTGACTTTCGACCTTATCTACGCATCTCATAATTTTATAAACGTCTAAGAAGGTCTCCCCTCATCCTCCATCGCTTCAGAGAAAAGAACATCAGTTTTACTAGTCTGTCCTTATAGCTGATACCCTCTAATCCAGGCAGCTACCTCATAAAACTCTTCTGCACCCTCTTCAAAGCCACTCCTTTCTTTCCTGCAATGTGCCGACCAGTGCTGAATTACTCTAAATTATAGCCTAACCATATCTTATAAAGTTGCAACAAGTGTCCTGAATTTTGTATTCAGTTCACCAACAGATAAAGGCAAGCAAGCTATGCACCTTCTTTTCCACCCGATCTATCCACTTTCAGGGGGCTATGGACTTGATCCTGATCCCTCTGCATTATAATCAAAACAACAAAACTCTGAAATGTTCAATGGCCAAACCTGTCTCTCACTCATTCAAGTCGCTGTAATGGCCACAACATTATAATCCCATTTATGATTCCAGGATTTAAGCTAATTTGCCTTAACTATAATACTCCTTGCGTTGAGATAAACATATTTCAGCCCATCAGTCCCATTGTGTTCATTTAGTTGTCCCTACCTGTTGTTCCTTTCTGATTCACTCGTCGTAACATCTACCTTTTCCACACTCCATTCATTTGGGGATGTCTTGCTCTGGTTTCCAGCCTGCTACTACTCCAGTTTAAGCCTTAGGGTAGCACTAGTGAACGTCCCTGAAAGGATATTGATTCCCTTCCAGTTTAGGTGCAACCAATCCCACTTCTACAGATCACACTGCACCAGAAGAGATCCCAATGATCCAAGAACCTGAAACCTTCCCCTCACACCAGCTCCTCAGCCACGCATTCGTCAGTCCTAACTGTATAGTTGTTGCTTTATTAGTATGTGGCATCAGAGATTACGCAACTCGAGCTCTAGCTTTTTAGTCTCTTTCCTATGTCTGCAAAATGTGCCACGGAAAAGGCTGCCTGTGCACCAAGCTGGCACGTTTGCTACCACTATTGCTGGCTTGCACTTTGTCTGATATTACTCTACACTGGATTTGTTGCAATCATATAGAATTTTCTAGATGCTTAAAAAGTCTGAATGGATTGGAAAATTGCAAATTTAACAATTCTGCTCAAGACATGAGAGGCAGAAGGCTGGGAACTTTCGTCTCGTTACTACAACATCAGAAAATGCTTGAACCCATTATTTAGGAAGTCGCACCAGGACATTTAGAAGAGTCATAATGTAATCCGTTTTAAAAGGCAGGACTGACAAAGGGGTACCAGCACATGTAGAACATGTGGATCTCAAAAAGAGACACTTTTTCACACGAGTTATGAACATCGCTGGCTAGCCAGCATTTATTGCCTGTCCGTGATTGTCTTTGAGAGATTGTGGGGAGGGACCATCTTAAACTGTAGCAGTCCATATGCTGTTGATAGTCTCACAATGCCGTTACGGAGAAAATTTCAGGATCTCGATCTGGCAAAAGTGAAATAGCGTGATATATTTCCAAGTCAGGATGGTGAATGGTTTAGCAGAAAAGGAGCAAGTTGTGGTGTTCCCATGCCTATGTTGTCCTTGCCCTTCCAGATGGAAGTTGTCATATGTTTGGAAGATTCTGTCTCACGTTGTATTGTGAATTTCTACAGTGCATCTTGTAGATAGTACATGCTACACATACTGAGAGATGGTTAAGGCATATTATGCTTGTGAATAGCACGCCAATTAAGTTATTTGTTTTGTCCTGGATGGTGTGCAGCCTTATGTCTTTTGTTGCAGCTGCACTCATACAGGTTATTGGGGAGCATTGCATTACATTCCTTTTAGATTCATACAGCACAGAAAAGGCCCTTATGTCCATTGTGTCTGCACCAACATAAATACCACTAAGAGTGTGCAAATCCCATTTGTTACATATCTTTGAATGTTATGATATTTGAAGTTAAAAATCACACAACAGATTATAGCCCAACATGTTTATTTGGAAGCCCTAGCTTCCAAAGCACTCTCCCTTCATAAGATGGTTGTGGAGTATTAAGATCCAAAATTTGCTAGAAATTCTGTGTCTTACGATCTTAATACTCCATAACCACCCGATGAATGAGCAGTGCTATGAAAGCTAGCGCTTCCAAATAGATCTGTTGGACTATAACCTCGTGTTCTGAAACTTTTAATGTTGTATATCCCAGTCCAACATCGGCACCTCCAAGTCATGATATTTGAAGAACACATCGACAAATCTAAAAATGGTTTCCAGCCACCATCTCCTTCCCAGGCAATGCTTTCTAGATTCCATACACCTGCAGAGTGGAAATGTCTTTTTTTGCAAATTCTCCCTCAGTTAAACGTCCATTATCCTAAAACAACTTGCTTTTATGATTGACCCCTCAAACAAAGGGAACAGCTGCTCTCTACACACCTTAACTTTATGCATCTCAATCATGGCACCCTTAGTCTTCTCTGCTCTTTAGAAAAATATCCAAGCCTATCTAATCTAATAGCTCAATTTCTGCATCCCAGGCAACACTCTCGTGAACCTCCTTTGTAACCCTCTAGAGTGTCATTAAATCCTTCCTGTACTAAAGTGATCAGATTGCACACAGCACTCCAGATGCAGGGTGACCAATGCTCTCTTCAACTCCTTACCTCCTTCCTCTTATACTGTCTACCGCAATTGATGAAAGCAAGTGATCCATATCCCTTCTTAACTATCCTTTTCACATGTTCTGCTGCCTTCCAATATCTATGGATAATCACCCCAAGATCCCTCTGCTCTTCTGAGCTATCCAGTTTCCTGTCATTCAATAAATACTCCCTTAACTTGTTTCTTATTCCAAAGTGCATCTCCTCACACTAATCAGGTTTAAATACCATTTGCTGCTGCTGTAGCCATGTTACCAACCCGTCTCTATCTTCCTGTACTGACACCCATCTTCTTTGGTATAAAGCACTCTACCATTTTTGGTGTCATCTTCAAATTTGCATAACATCTCCCAACTCTCCGCCCCACCCGCATTTTCACCTATCTGATTTGGGTGCATCACAGGCAAGAAGGGTCCATTACTGATCGTTATGTTACACTGGTTGACACTGGCCTCCGGTCACTCAGTCAGCCTAATACCACTACTCTGTGTCCTATTACTAAGCCAGTTTCTGGTCCATTTCACCAAGTTTCCTCATTTCCATGTGGTTTAACCTTCGCCATCAATCCCCCACTTGGGACTTGTCAAAAGTTTGCTATAATCCAAATTAATACATCAACTGAACTTTCCTTGTGCTCACATTGATCATATTTTCAAAAACAAGCTTTAACAAACGTCTTAGGCATTACTTCCCTTTGACAAAGCCTTGCTGTTTATCGTTAATTAAACAATGCCTTTCCTAATAGACATTAATTCGCGACTTCAGAATGTTCTCCCATAGTTTCTGTACCACTGACGTGAGATTCACTGGTCTGTAATTTCCTGTTTCATCTTGACTGTACCTCTTAAAAAGTGATACCACATTAGCCATAAGCCAAACTTCAGGAAGTTAGCTCATGTCCAGAGAGGAATTAAAATTTTGTGTCTGAGCCCCTGCAATTTTCAACCCCACCACACACAACAACAGAGGATGCAATTCATCTGGACCAGAGAATTTGTCTGTTATTAATCCTGATCGAGCCTCCTATGCCTCCCCATTTCTGATGTCAAACTTTACAAGTTCCTCACAACCGCTTTTAATGAATTCCATATGTACTTCTGCTTTTCCAGAATGAAGACCAAAGAGAAGTATTCATTCATCACCTTTCCAACATCCTGCAGCTTCACACAACCATTACGTGCTTGGTCCTTAATGGGCCCTACTCTTTGTCTGGTTACCTTCCCTTTAATGTATGTATAAAATGCCTTCGGATTCTCCTGAATTCTTTTTGCAAGTCATTTCTTATCCCCCACTTTTGCTCTTCCGGTTCCTTTCTTAAGTTACTTGCTGTATTCTTTGAGGGTCACAGTTGAATTGCTCACTTTGGACTTGCTACAAGCATTTCTCTTCTTGATGAATTCACAAATTGTCCTGGTCATCCAGAGTTCTTCGAACTTATTTCTCTTACATTTGCCTCGACATATTTGAATATGTTCTCTCCCAGCTACATTTTGAATGGCTCCTTTGTTCCGCCATAGACTTACTTGCCAAGGGTTGTATCCAGTCCACTATAGCCAAATTCTACTATATTTTTCATAAAATCTGCCTTCCTCCACTCCAAAGCCATGTTTTTCAAGCCATCTTTATCCTTATCCAGAACATATTTGAAATTATTGTCTAAATGTCTCCCCCTGCTTCATGGATCATTTGTCCGGCTTCTTTCTCCAGAACTCTATCCAGCACTGTGCCATGTCTTGTTGGGTCTTTGACATATTGAGCCCATAAACTCCCCTGTATACATTTCAAGAAATCCACCTCCTTTAAAATCTTAACACAATGACTGTGCCAATTTATAGTAGGAAAATTGAAATTCCCTGCTATAATTATCCAATAATAAATCTGTGAACTATATGCCTATTTGCTCCTCAATTTCCCACTGTCCCTATGGGGACCTGTCATAAACCTCAAGTAAAGTAGCTGTTCCCTTATCATTCATCAGTTCTACCCACGTTTGAAAATTCTTCAAATATTGAGAGCAACTGAGGACGGCAGACGCTGGAGATCAGAATCAAAAATCAGAATCAAATGGAAAAGCACAGCAGGTCAGGCAGCATCCAAGGAGCAGGAGAGTTGACATGTTGGGCATAAGTCCATCATCAAGAGTGGGAGCCCTTCCCGATGAACGGTTTAAGCCTGAAATGTCGACTTCCCTTTGGATGCGGCCTGAACTGCTGTACTTCTAAAGCGCGACACTTTTCAAACCTTCAAATATGCCATCTCGCCTCATTGCAGTCAATAACTCCTCAGTTAATACTGCTGCATTAGCATCCTTTTTACACTCTTCTTTGCCGCCTCACTTTAGGAAAGATGTGGAAGCTTTGGAGAGGGTGCAGAGAAGATTTACCAGGATGTTGCCTGGAATGGAGAATAGGTCGTAGAGGATAGGTTGAGAGTTCTCGGCCTTTTCTCGTTGGAACGGCGAAGGATGAGGGGTGACTTGATA
Source organism: Hemiscyllium ocellatum (assembly GCF_020745735.1). Lineage (NCBI taxonomy): Eukaryota > Metazoa > Chordata > Chondrichthyes > Orectolobiformes > Hemiscylliidae > Hemiscyllium > Hemiscyllium ocellatum. Next base: position 75,866,407 of record NC_083417.1, read on the forward strand.
GAGGTTTATAAGATGATCAGAGGAATAGATAGAGTAGACAGTCAGAAACGTTTTCCCCGGGTACAACAGAGTATTACAAGGGGACATAAATTTAAGGTGAAGGGTGGAATGTATAGGGGAGATGTCAGGGGTGGGTTCTTTACCCAGAGAGTGGTGGGGGCATGGAATGCGCTGCCCGTGGGAGTGGTAGAGTCAGAATCATTGGCGACCTTTAAGCGGCAATTGGATAGGTACATGGATGGGTGCTTAATCTAGGATAGATGTTCGGCACAACATCGTGGGCCGAAGGGCCTGTTCTGTGCTGTATTGTCCTATGTTCTATGTTCTTTGTCTTGCGTACTGATCCTATATGTCTGAATACTGAATTCAGAATACTGAATTGCCAATTGAGCCCTTCCGTCAACCATTTTTCTCTGTAGCTACAATATCGTTCTTCTATGTGCCAAATTACACTGCTGATTTAGTAGTCATACCTATTATACTCCTCTCATTAAAATAAAGACCATCCAACCTTGTCGTTCTCACATTACACTCACCATGGCTTTGCTTCGTTTGTTGTAGCATGATGTGCTCCTGTTTCATTGATCGTCTGTATCCCTGCCCCCCCCAAACTCATTTAAACTTCTCCCAAAATCATTTGTAAACCTACTTGCATGGTTGTTGGGAGCATTGTAGATCCAGTGCACAACATCCCATTTTTGCATGTCCCACTTTCCGCAGAAATAGTTGCAGTGATTCAGGAATCTGAAATCCTCGCTCTGAAACCAACTCTTGGGCCATGCATTATCCGGTCTATTTCTAAACTCGTTAGCACATGACACCTGGAGATGACAATCTTTGGGGTACTGCTTTTTACTCTACTGCCTCGCTCTCAGAATTCTTGATGCAAGACCTCGTTCCTCTCTTTGCCCGTATCATTGGTAGCAACATGTGAGAAGACTTTTAACTCATCACCCTCCCCATTCAGGATGCCTTGCAGCCGTTCAGCGACATCTCTGATCCTGGAATTTAGAGGCAGTACACCATTCTGATGTCACATCTTCGGGTGCAGAATACCTGTCTGTTCTCCTGACAATGATTCCCCTATCACTGTGGTTCTTCCTTTCTTCTCCTCCTCTGCTCTACAGCCAAGCAGTGGGTGGCACGGTGGCACATTGGTTAGCACGGCGGTCTCACAGCGCCAGAGACCCGGGTTCATTACTGCCTCAGGCGACTGACTGTGTGGAGTTTGCACATTCTCCCCGTGACTGCGTGGGTTTGCTCCAGTTTCGTCCCACAGTTCAAAAATGTGAAGGTTAGGTGAATTGGCCGTGGTAAATTGACCGTAGTGGTAAGTGAAGGGGTAAATACAGGGGAATGGGTCTTGGGTGTTTATGCTTTGGCGGGTCGGTGTGGACTCGTTGGGCCGAAGGGCCTGTTTCCACACTGTAACTAAATTAATCAGTGCCAGAAACTTGTCTCTAACTGCATTCTCCGATGCTCCAGAAAATTCAGCCCCAACTAATTCATCCTCTGCCTGTAGCAAAACTCCGCCTACCTTAGAAACATCCTTGTTAATATTTTATGAGTCCTTAAAGTTTGACAACATCCTTCCTATAGGAGGGAGTCCAGAACTGCACACAATGCAGGTGTCGTGCCGTATCTGAGTGATACATTCCAAGACTTACTGTGGATGCCACAAACTGTAGGTAGCGAACCCTATCATTTAAGTGGGAAACGAACCTCCCCAGCAATTATGTCTGGAATGTTCTATGCACCACTTGTGACCACAGTAAACCGCAGATAACTGAAACCACTGAAACTGAATCTGCAGATAAGAGGGTTCGACTGTATTCTGAAAGTGGCCTAATCAATGTTCTGTACAGCCGTAACATGACCTCACATCTCAATTCTCTGACCATTAATGGTAAACATGCTAAATGCCTTATTCGCTATCCTATCAACCCAAGACTTCACTTTCAAGGAATTATGAATCTGCACTTCAATGTCTCTTTGTTCAGCAACAATCCCCAGGACTTTACGATTTGCTTTTCCAAAATGCTGCACCTCACATTTATCTAAATTAAACTCCATCTGCTTATCCTCAGCCCATTGGTACATCTGATCAAGAAACTACTCGGAGGTAACCCTCTTCACTGTCCATTACACTTCCAATTTTGGTGTCATCTACAACCTTACCAGCTATACCTCCTATGGTCACATTCAAATGTTTGTGTGCAATGAATAGTGCACCGATTCTTGTGGCACACCACTGGTCACAGATGTACAACATGAAAAACAACTCTCCACCATCTCAGTTCGTCTTCTACTTTCGAGTCAGTTCTGTATTCACAAGGCTAGTCGTCTCTATAAACTACGTGATCTCACCTTGCTAACTGGTCTACCCTAAACAACCTTGTCAAAGCCTTACTGCAGTCTACATACATTATGTCTACACCTTGCCCTCATGACTTCTCTTTCTTATTTCTTCAAAAATCTCATTCGAACTAGTGACATATGACTTTTCCCACACAAAGCTATGTCAACTATCTGTAATCAATCCTTGCTGTCCAAATACATGTAAAACCTTTCCCTCCAAAAAACTTGCCCATTATCGATGTCAGGCTTACTGGTTTCTAGTTCGCTTTTTTTTTCTTACCACCTTTCTTAAATGGTGGCACCATGTCAATCAACTTCCAGTCCTCCGGGACCACACCTGTGGCTATCAATGATACAAATATCTCAGCAAGGGGGTTAACAATCACTACCCAAGCTTCCCACAGAGTTCTTAGGTGCACCTGATTAGGTCCCAGGGCTTTATCTGTCTTTATGCATGTTAAGACATCAAGCACATCCTCCTCTGTAATATGAACAATTTCCAAGGTGTCGACATCTATTTGGCATTTTCTGTATTTTCCATATTCTTCTCCACAGTAAACACTGATGCAAAATCCTCATTTAGTAGCTTGCCCATCTCCTGCGGTTCCACCCATAGATGGCCTTGCTGATCTTTGAGGGGTTCTATTCTCTCCCTCGTTGCCTTTTTGAACTTATATTTATAATACCATTCTGGATTCCCTTTAACTCTATTTGCCAAAGCTATCTCATGTCCTCTTTTTTGCCCTTCCGATTTGCCTGAGGATCTGAGGATTCACTCGATTTCTACTGTCTATTCCTGATATTTGCTTTCTTCTTTACCTTTACCAAAACCTCAATTTATTATTCCATTCAGCATTCCCTACACCTACCAACCTTGCCCTGCACCCTAACAGAAACATACTGTCTTTAGATTCTTGTTATATCATTTTCGAAGGTCAGTTTCAAGCCATCCATTTACCTGCGAACATTTGCACCCACTCAACTTCTGAAAGTTCTTGCCTAATGCCATCAGAATTGGCCTTCCTCCAATTTAGAAATTTAAGATTAGATCCTGTTTATCCTTTTCCATGCTATTTTCAAACTAATAGAATTATGGTCAGTGGCCCTAAAGTGCTCCCTCACTGACTCCTCAGTCACTTGGCCTTCCTAATTTCCCAAGAGTAGGTCAAGTTTTGCACCTTCTCTCGGAGTTACATCAACACACTGAATCAGAAAATGTTCTTGTACATGGTATCAGATCTAACAACAGTGAGGTATCCTCATTCTGTTTATCATTACTATACTCACTCACATGATGAATTAATGTTTCTCTAAATGAATAATATTTACAGAAAGCATTGAATATGACAAGCGTGCAAAATTTACTCGCGCTGTTCACCACCTACAGTGGTTCAGCGTTACTGATTTAGCTGTCTGGGTCGCAAGGATATTGCTATTGGACGGTGTCTGCAGTGGGTGATGAAGGTAATAACAAAAGGGAAGAAAACCTACTTCACTTCATCTTTACCAATCTCCTGGTTGTGGATGCATTGTCTGATATCTGTAAGTGACCACTGCACATTTCTTGTTGAAAGGAATTCCCATCAACACACTGACAATACCCTCCCACATTTGTGTGTCACTTTCATAGTGCGAAATGGGACAGATTTCAAACAATTCAATGAACTCACAACTGGCATTCACGAGGCACTGTGGCCCATCTGCAACACGAGAACACAATTTGCAATCTCACTGCTCAGCATTTCCCCAAATCTAAAGCTTACCATCAATCCAGGGGATTAACCCTAGTTCAAGGGAAAATGCAAGAGGGCATCTCAGGCGCAGTATCAGGCTTACCTGAAAATGAATTGTCAACCTGAGGAAGCTACCAAACAGGAGTACATGCACACCAAACAGCATAAGTGGTAATTGATATAAAGAGTGAAGTGACCCCACAACCAAAGACTTCAAGTGTATCATATCCTGATGGGCAATTCGATTTTAAAACTCACTGGATGAATAGGAAGCTACTCAAATATCTTTATATCCAATGTTGAAAGAACCCCTTTGAAGTTCATCTGGAGTATTCGTGACAAATTTTAGCCACAAATGCCAGGTACATGGTCTATCTTGGCCTGCTGCAGTAGTCCCCAGCATTACAGATGCCAGTCTTCACCCTATTTGATTCACTCCGCACGACATCAAGAAACAGTCAGTACCACTGGATACTGCAAAGGATATGGGTCATGACACCATTCCACAGTCAAAAGAAAGACATCTTTTTCAGAACGTAACCCCAGCCATGGGATGCCAATTCACTGCCATCCATCTGACAGTGTGGAAAGTTGCCCACCTATGTTCTGTACATAAGAAGTGGAGCTACTTGACCACTCAACGCCCCATCAGTCTCCGCTTGATCATCAGGTAAGTGGTACAAGTATCATTAACAATGCTATCAAGTAGCACCTGTCCAGTAGTAACTTCCCCATTGACGCATATGTTGGATGTCGGCTGGGCTCCTCAGCTCCTGACCTGGTTACGGCCTTGATTCAAAAGTGGATGAAAGAGCTGAATTCCAGAGATAAGGTGAGAGTGACAGCCTTTGACATCAAAGGTTGCATTTGTGCGAGTGTGGCACCAGTGCAGAACTGAAATCAGTGAGTATCAGGAAACAAATTCCTCATTGCTTTGGTTAGACTTGTATTTGATATCCAGGAAAATGTTTCTTATTTTTGGAAGTCAATCATCTCAGCTGCACGAAGGCCAAAGAGAGAACTGCAGAGGCTGAAGATTAGAGTCAACAGTGTGATGCTGGAAAAGGATAGCAGGTCAGGCAGCATTCGAGGATTAAGAGAATCGGCGTTTTGGGGAAAAGCCCTTCATCAAGAATGAGGCTGGATGACATCTCAGCTGCAGGACATCTCTAAAGGTGTTCCTCAGGGTTTTGTCCTAGGCCCAAGCATCTCTCAGCTGCATCATCAATGACCTTATTTCCATCATAAGGTCAGAAGTGGGGATGTTCACTTATGATTGCACAATGTGTACCACCATTCATGACTCCTCAGATACTGAAGCATTCTATACTGAAATGCAACAAGACTTAGACAATCTCCAGAGTCGAAAGAGGTGGCACTGGCAAAGTACAACAAGTTAGGCAGCGTCTGATAAACATGAGAGTCAACCTTTCAAGCCTAAACCCTTCATCAGTTCTGACTTGAACAATATCCAGGCTTTGGCTGACAAATGGAAAGCAAACTTAGCAACATATAATGGCCATCTCCAACTGTATATAATCTAAATCACCATCCCTTAACATTCAACAGCGTTACTGTCACTGAATTCTTTATGAACAATGACCTTGAAGCTACTCTTGACCAGAAATTCGACTGGACTTCATATATGATTACACTGGGGAAAAGAGCAAATAAGAGTCTCAAAAGTCTGCATTGAGTGACTCAGCTCTCCACTCCCGAAGTCTGTCCACAATGAAAATAAGATGCAGGAGCAGAAATTAGGCCATTCAGCCCATTGAGTCCTCTGCACTACTCAATCATGGCTGATGCGTTTCTCACACTTATGTTCTCTTTTTCTTCGCGTACCCTTTGGTCTGTTGACAATCAAAAATGCGTAATTCAAGATGTGATGGAACACCTTCATGTTTGCTGCTCCAACAACCCTCAAGACGTTTGACACAATCCAGGATAATGCAGCCACCTCGTTTGGTACCATACTCAAAGCATTCACTCCCTCCTCCACTACCAAGACTTCGTAGCTGTAATGTGTACTGCCTTCAGGATGCACAGGAGAAATTTGTCAAAGATCCTTAAACCACACTGTCCAAACTTATGAGATCTTCTATCTCGAGCCATCTACTAGATTCATGGGAAAGCCAGCACCTGCAATTTTCCCACTAAGCCGGTCACCATTTTGACTTGAAAATGCGACCATTCCTTCACTGTGAAAACCCTCAATTCTCAATCATGACTGCATCTATAGCACATGCACTTCAGTGGTTGAAGAAGGCATCTTCTCAAGGGCAAACTAAGAAATACTGAACAGTCAGCAACACATTTGTCCCATGAGAGAATTGAGAAATGTTAATTCCTTTTTCTAAGATTAAAGTACATAGAGCATGGCTTGCCATTCAGCACCTGAGTCTGGAGACTTTGGATGAGATCATGGCTAAGTGGGTTGTGGTGTGAAATTCACTAACTTGCGTGAACAAAAGGCAGCAATTTCCAATCAATGGAAGTGACTTTTCAACATAACTCACCTGCAAACAATGAGATAATTGCCAATGATCTCTGAATTATAGACTCAATTATGTTTCTTATCATTCAAGCCTACCAATCGTTTGCTACATATTGGCTTTCTTTCCAAAGTTGCATGTTTCCAAATGAATCATGAAGGGGTGTTTTCGTTGTTTGAAAATAGAGTAAATGGTTTAAAACGGGATTATACATGGCAACTCCATTAGAGACTTTGATATCTGCAAGTTAGATTTTGTTACAGTAATGAAATTGTAAAGGTTTAACTCTTAAAGATTTGAAGGACTACCATGAAAGATGTTTTCTAAAATACCATGATGTTTGACAACTGGTTCACAACTTTTTTTTTTGAAGTAGGGTTAGACCATGAGATATAGGAGCACAAATTAGGCCATTCAGCCCATTGAGTCTGCTCCACTACTCAATCATAGCTGATGAGTTTCTCAACCCTATGATCTCTCTTTCTCCCTGTAACCCTTGATCTGTTGGCAATCAAGACCTATGTATCTCTGTCTTAAATATACTCAATGACCGATCCTACACTGCCTTTTGTGGCAGTGAATTCCATAGATTATTTGAATGAAGAGTTTATGAAGAGAAACACCTCTCATTAATGGAATTATTTTAAACACCATTCTTGTCCAGATTATGGATCATTTTTAAAACAGAAATGGTTTGCCTAGTACAAAACTGTAGAGAGATGTTAATTGCCAGACACTCCAATAACCACAAGCACAGGAAAGTAAATAAACTCAGTATCAGGCAGTGTTTGGAGGGCATTAAAAGAATACTTCATTTTCTGAGTCCAATAATCCAACCATTACTTGAAACTGGCACCAACTCAAAGTATTTATATACATAACAATGAAACCCTCCGAGGACATGATTAGGTTGATATTACTTACATTCTTATGAACAAACAGAAGTAAATCTTGCAAAGTAATGTTATTTCAATAGATTGCAGAAGTACCTAAGGTTGACTGAGATCGTAGAAATGTTGTGGTTCTGTTCACCGAGCTGGAAGTTTTTGCTGCAAACGTTTCGTTCGCTGGCTAGGGAGCATCATCAGTGCTATTGGAGCCTCCTGTGAAGCGCTGCTTTGATGTTTCTTCCGGTATTTATAGTGGTTTGTTCTTGCCACTTCCGGGTGTCAGTTTCAACTGTAGTAATTTGTAGGTGGGGTTCAGGTCGATGTGTCTGTTGATGGATGTTCTTGCCGCTTCCAGGTGTCAGTTTCAGCTGTAGTGGTTTGTATATGGGGTCCAGGTCCATGTGGCTGTTAATGGAGTTACCACAAATCTAACCCAAACTCTGGATCAGATACGTCGATGACACCTTTGTAATCATCAAAAACATAGAAATAGAAAAAACACACCGAATCATCAACGCCACACTCACAGGAATACGATTCACGAGAGAAGAGGAAAAGGATAGCCAACTCCCATTCCTAGACGTGTTAGTAGAGAGAACACCCAACGGAGAATTCACCATAAGGGTACACAGGAAACCAACACACACAGACCAAGTCCTTAACTATGAAAGTAACCACCCCAACACACACAAACGAAGCTGCATCAGGACACTATTCAAAAGAGCCACAACACACTGCAGTACACCAGAACTGCGAAAAGAGGAAGAGGAACACCTATACAAGGTATTCGCCAAAAACGGAGACCCATGCAACTTTATCACCAGATGCCTAAGAGATAGACCACGGAACGAGGACATGCCACAACCAAAAGGACTAGCCACACTACCATACGTCAGGAGCGTCTCAGAACTGACAGCCAGACTACTGCGACCCTTAGGACTCATAACAGCACACAAGCCAACTGCCACACTCAGACAACAACTCACTAGAACGAAGGACACAATAGCCAGCACGAGCCAAACTAACGTAGTTTACAAAATACCATGCAAGGACTGCACAAAACACTATATAGGACAAACAGGAAGACAGCTAACAATCCGCATCCATGAACATCAGCTAGCCACAAAACGACACGACCAGCTATCCCTAGTAGCCATACACTCAGACAACCAGGAACATGAATTTGACTGGGAAAACACTACCATCATAGGACAAGCCAGACAGAGAACAGCCAGGGAATTCCTAGAGGCATGGCATTCATCCACAAACTCCATTAACAGACACATGGACCTGGACCCCATATGCAAACCACTACAGTTGAAACTGACACCCGGGAGCGGCAAGAACATCCATCAACAGACACATCGACCTGGACCCCACATACAAACTACTACAGCTGAAACTGACACCCGGAAGCGGCAAGAACAAACCACTATAAATACCGGAAGAAACATCAAAGCAGCGCTTCACAGGAGGCTCCAATAGCACTGATGATGTTCCCTAGCCATGGAACGAAACGTTTGCAGCAAAAACTTCCAGCTCGGCGAACAGAACCACAACAACGGACACTCGAGCTACAAATCTTCAACCAGACTTTAAATCGTAGAAATACACGGCACGCAAAAAAAATACATCTGCAAAGCATAAATGTTAAGCTGATATCACGAGTAGCCACAGGATATTCATTTCATTCTTTCCTGGGATGTGGGAATCTTGATGAAGTCAGAACTTGCCGCCCATGAGAAAGTATTCTTGAGAAGGTGGTAGTGAGTGCTTTTCTGGTACCACTACCATCCATGTGGGGTAAGTGCACACGTCTTCGACTTAAAGGTTCAGGTAGCTGGTTCTGAAACCAGGTTCCTGAATCTTAATGATGGAAACTATGATGGAACATGAGGCAGATATAGTGGATTGAGAAAAGTTACTGAAGGAATGACAGTCGGTAGAGAATGGGTGAAAGTGAGGTTTGCAGATGCTGGAGATCAGAGTCAAGATTAGAGTGGTGCTGGAAAAACACAGAAGGACAGGCAACATCCGAAGAACAGGATAATCAACGCTTCGGGCAAAGGCCCTTCATCAGGATTGAGATAGACAAAGCCAAGCTTTCAAAGAGCGAATGAATGAACTTCAAAAGTTACTTATTCCTATCTGGTAGAAGACAGTAAAATGAATAGTGGTCAAACCATGGCGTATGATGGACGTTATAGAGTCGTATATGCAAAGTAAGGCAAACAAATTAGCTAGAAAAAAGCAATTGAATTGTGGATTGTCAACAGTTCAGAAATCAGGAAAGGTGATTCCAGGACTTAGAATCATAGAGATTTACAGCATGGAAACAGGCCCTTCAGTCCAACCCGCCCATACCGTCCAGATATCCCAACCCAATCTAGCCCCACCTGCTAGCACTAGGCCCACGACCTTCCAAAACCTTCGTATTCATATACCCATCCAAATGCATTTTAAATGTTGCAATTGTACCAGCTTCCGCCACTTTCTCTGGCAGCTCATTCCATACAAATGTTGCCACTTATATCTCTTTTATATCTTTCCCCTCTCACCCTAAACCTATGCCCTCTAGTTCCAGACTCCCACACCCTAGGGAAAAGACGCTGTCTGTTTATCCTATCCCGGCCCCTCATAATTTTGTATACTTTTATAAGGTCACTCATCAGTCTCCGATGCTCCAGAGAAAAGAGCCCCAGCCTGTTCAGCCACTTCCCATAGCTCAAATCCTCCAACCCTGGCAACATCCTTGTAAATCTTTTCTGAACCCTTGCAAGTTTCACAACATCTTTCCGTAAGGAAAGAGACCAGAATTGCACGCAATGTTCCAACAGTGGCCTAACCAATGTCCTGTACAGCCGCAACATGATCTGCCAACTCCTGTTCTCCCTACTCTGAGCAATAAAGGAAAGCATGCCAAAGGACTACTTCACTATATAAAAGTAAATTAATGCAGATGCTGCAATCTGAAACCAAAAGAGAAAATACTGGAAAATCTCAGCAGGTCTGGCAGCATCTGTAAGTAGAGAAAAGAGCGGACGTTTCAAATCTAACTGACCCTTTGTCAAAGCTTTGACAAAGGGTCAGTTAGACTTGAAACGTCAGCTCTTTTGCCTTCTTCACTTGAACCTGCACTCCAAAGAATCTTTGCTCAGCAAAAATCCCTCGGACCTTACCATTAAGTGTATAAGTCCTGCTAAGGTTTGCTTTCCAAAAATTCAGCACCTCGCATTTATCTGAATTAAACTCCATCTGCCATTTCTCGACCCATTGGCCCATCTGGTCAAAATTCTGTTGTAATCTGTGGTAACTTTCTTCACTGTCCACTACACCTCCAATTTTGGTGTCATCTGAAAATTTACTAACTATACCTCTCATGCTCGCATCCAAATCATTTATATAAATGACAAAAATAAAGGACCCAGCACCAATCCTTGTGGCACTCCACTGGCCACAGGCCTCCAGTCTGAGAACATAACCCTCCACCACCACCTCTGTCTTCTACCTTTGAACAAGTTCTGTATCCAAATGGCTAGTTCTCCCTTTATTCCGTGAGATCTAACCTTGCTAACCAGCCTTCCAGGGGGCACCTTCTGGAACTGCTTCAGAAGGCGAAAATAGAACATGAGTTTAAGCTTGTGAGGAAATATATTAACTGAATGTTCAGACTTTCTATGCAGATTTAAAGAGAAAAATATTGATGAGAAATAATATCGGTCCCTTTCAGTTAGTCAACAGTTAGACATGACTGAGGAACTAAATTCTTATTTCATTTCTATCTCCTTAAAGGCCAGCATGAATAACACACCAGAAATGATAGGGTACACATGGTTTAGTGAGAGGGTGGTGCTGAAGCAAACATACATACATTCATAGAGAAATTGTGCAAATGAATTGATGGGCTTAAGGAGTGAAAAAGGGCCAATATCTGATAATCTATATCCTGAGAATTTAAAAAATTGAACTAAAATAACAGACGCATCAGTGGTCATTTTCTTATATTCTTTAGATTCTGGAAAAGTCCTACAGATTGGAGAGTAACCAATGTAGCCCCACTGTTTAAAAAGGGAGCCAGAGGAAAAAAACATGGAATATTAGCACAGTGAATCAGAAATTGACAGTGGGAAAGTGTTTGAGTCCATTATGGAAGTTTTTACAGCAGAGCACTTAGTGGATAAATATCGAGACTCAGACAGTCAGTATGGATTTGAAAAACAGAATCCATGGTTGACAATTTGACTGAAGTCCATCCTGAATGTGACTAATACAGTTGATTGGACCAGCTAGGGGATCCAGTTTCTTTGGAATTTAAAAGGCTTTAGATAAAGTCTCATATAAAAGAACAATATTTAAAATTAAAGTCGAGTGTGGTGCTGGAAAAGCACAGCAGGTCAGGCAGCATCTGAGAATCAGGAGAATCAATGTTTCGAATATAATCCCTTCACCCTTTCCTGTTGAAGGGGTTATGCTTAAACATCGATTCTCCTGCTCCTCGGATGCTGCCTAACCTGCAGTCCTCATTGTTTTCTACTTTAAAATTGGGGGTTGGGGGTAGTGCATGGAGTTGGATAAAAAATTGATTAGCAGACAGGAAACAAAGAGTTGGATTAAGTATTTTTTTAATTGTATGTCGTGACTCGTGTAGTATCACAGGGATCAGTATTCGCACCCTAGCTATTCATAAAATGTGTCAATTAGTTAGATGAGGAGCTAACTGCAAGATCTCAAAACTTGCAGATGATATAAACCTGGGTGGAGGGGTAATCTGTGAGGATGACGCAAAGATGTTGTAGTGTGATTTGAACGGGGAGTGGGCCAATACTTGGCATAAAGAGTATAATTTGAAACTTGAGATTATCCATTTTGGTAGCAAAAACATGTTGGTAGATTATTATTTGAATGGCTAAAGATTGATAGACGGGTATGTTCAATGAGAGCTGGGTGTCCTCATAAGACCAGTCACTGAAAGTAAGCCCACAGATGCTGCAGGCAGTAAGGACAGAAAACTGAATATCGCCCATCAGAGTGATATGTTTTGATTACAAGAATAAGTGTTTTGCTGCAATTATATAAGGCACTGGTGAGGCTATATCTTGCATATTGTCTGCAGTTTTGTTCTCCATAGCTAAGGAAGAATGTTCTTGCTCTTGAGAGAGTGCAGCGATTTAAGTGAAATATCCAGCTTTTGCTTGTAGATGTTGCCTCACAGTTCTTTGTCTTCTCAGAAGACAATTTCACTGCACACACTTTGCAAATGTTGTTCTTGAGAAGTTCTCCTGCAAAATTCTTTGTTCTGCTCACTTTATCGCAAAGTACACTCTTCCTGCAAAAACCGCTCTAGCATTCAACCAATGAATTAATATAACTCTGATCACGCCGTTCAGTCCCAGCCAATGCAATGTTACTGGCAAACAGCTCCCAAATATTAAACGGCGTCATTCCATGCACCATATAAGGCAATGTCAAGCCAATCTGTCTTGTTGACGGCCATCCCACTTTCCTTATGTGGTCCATACACAAAATTGCAGATTACAGCTGTGGGAACTGGCCACAACATATCCTGGCTACCTTTTTAACCGAGGTAAGTATTTAAACTAGCCTGACCAAAATTCTCAGAATTGTCCTTCGTAACCAGTCTCGTAGTCTGGCCACCTGACTACAACCCCTTCTCTTGAAAATGACACTCCAAGTGAAATGGATCACAAACTATAAGCATGTTCTCACACGAAAGTATTTGAATACAGTCAAACAGACTATGAATGCATAACCCATTTTTTTTTACAATCAATTAAACTCTTGCCTACGTAACATCAATTCCGTGTTTACATGCTGCATTATCTAATGTCCCTTTCACAAATTCGATTGTAAATATTATTTAAAAGATTAAGTACATATTATTATTATTATCAGGGATAACTGTGACAAGAAATGAACGCAATGATGAATCGTTACATTTGTACAAGACATAATACTCATCATTTATGAAGTGAAGATTATCCCTAACATTACCATGATAATGTAAATCAAGAAAATAATTTTTAAAATCCACTTTCCTGTCATGAGGTATGCGTGTCTTACAAAAGATGAAACCAATAAGATAACGCAACTCTGATTTGGGTTAGATTGAATTTCATACACATCACAACTGGATCTAAATAAAAACTGAAATAACTGTGAATTCTGTAAATCAGAAATAATAAAAAAGATAAGGTGCTGTAAAGCTCAGCATGTCTGGCATCAACTGTAAAGAGAAATCAGAGTTAATGTTTCAGGTCGATGCTCCATCCTCAGGACGGATGGCAGCTAGGAAAATGTCACTTTACACGGACAAGATAAGGTAGGGGAGTGGGTAAGAATTAAATGGTGGGTGGGGAAAGAGTCCAAAGAGAGAGAGAACAGTTTACCAGACAAGGTAGGAGATAACGATCTGGCTAGGAAGGTGAATGGTTGATGATTGAGACTGTTATTGGCTGACAATAGGTACTGTGCAATGACAGAGTATGTAGTAACAAGCCCTGGTATGTGGAGTAGTGGGCTGTGACATGGGAGAGTTCAGGTCCTAAAGACATTGAACTTGATATTGCACCCAGAGTGCTTCAGGTTCCCCAAATGGAAAATGAGGTGTTGCTCTTCAAGCTTTCACTGAGCTTTGCTCGATTAATGCAGCAAGTCTGAGACAGAGATGTTAGCCAGAGAAGAGAATGGTGTGTTAAAGCGGCAGGCAAATGGAAGCTCAGGGTCTTTTTTTTTGCCTTTTCTTTCCACATAGAACTTCTGCTCAGACAGACCCATTGTTTCAAGGAGAAAGTGAGGACCTGAGATCAGAGTCGAAGAGTGTGGTGCTGGAAAAGCATAGCAAGGAGCAGGAGAGTCGACGTTTTGAGCTTAAGCCCTTCATCAGGAATCGCTTAAGCCTGATGCTGTCGCACAAAACTCATCTTACCTTAATTCAGTTCTTTCTCCCCTGATCCAGTCCCTGCACATGTATATCTGCCATTTCTCTGGCACTTTGTGCCAGTTGTAGAATATCTAGCTGAAGAATTTCCTCAACCTTCTCTTTACCATGGACCTGCAATCATTTTACATATCTATTCCAGAGAAGGTGACCAAACAGGTGTATGAATGTAAAGTGCTTGATGTCCTAAAAATGGATTTCAGTAAAGCATTAGATAAGGTTCCCCATGGAAGGCTATTGCAGAAAGTATAAAGGCATGGGATTGAGGATGATTTAGCGGTCTGGATCGGAAATTGGCTAGCTGAAAGAAGACAAAGGGTAGTAGTTGATGGGAAATGTTCATCCTGGAGTTCAGTTACTAGTGGTGTACTACAAGAATCTGTTTTGGGTCCACTGCTGTTTGTCATTTTTATAAATGACCTGGATGAGTGTGTAGAAGGATGGGTTAGTAAATTTGAAGATTATACTAAATTCCGTGGAGTTGTGGTAAGTGCGGAAGGCTGTTGTGGGTTGCAGAAAGATAGAGAGAAGCTGCAGTGCTGGGCTGACAGGTGGCAAATGGAGTTTAATGTGGAAAATTATGAGGTGATTAATTTTGTTAGAAATAACAGGAACACAGAGTACTGTGCTAACGGTAAGATTCTTGGTCATGTAGATGAGCCAAGAGATCTTGGTGTTCATGTGCATCGATCCCTGAAACGTGCCACCCAGGTTGATAAGGTTGTTAAGAAGGCCTACGTTGTATTAGTTTTGGAGCCATGAAGTCATGTTGCAACTGTACAAAACTGTGGTGTGGTCACGTTTGGAATATTGCATACATTTCTGGTTGCCGTATTACAGGAGGGACATGGACGCATTGGAAAGGGTGCAGTGGAGATTTACCAGGATGTTGCTTGGTATGGAAGGAAGGTTTCATGAGGAAACGCTGAGGGACGTGAGGTTTTAATGTTAGAGAGAAAAGTTTGAGAAGTGGTTTAATAGAGAGATACAAGATAATCAGAGAATTAGATAGGGTGGACAGTGAGAGCTCCTTATCTCAGATTTCAATGGCTAGCAGGAGGGGACATAGCCTTAAACTGAGAGGTGATAGATATAGGACAGATGTCAGAGATAGGTTTTTTACTCTGATTAGTAAGGGCATGGAATGCTCTGTCTGCAACAGTAATCGGTTCACCTACATTAAGGGCATTTAAATGGTCATTGGATAAATATGTAGGTTAGATGGGCTTCTGATCGTTTTCATAGTGTCAACGCAAAGGGCTTGTATTGCGCTGCAATATTCTCAGTGCTCTCAAATCCGCGTGGAATAAAGGCCTGAAATGTCTCCCCCAGTACCACCCTTCTCCACTTGACAAACCTCGTCCTCACCCTCAACGGATTATCTTTTAATTCTTTTCATTGTCTTCATATAAGATAGGTGGGAATAGGTAACTGCATGGACCATTGTTATGTGTGCCGTTTCATAGGGTACATGGAACATTCATTCTTCCAGTCCTATTCCAGCCCCCATTCACAATTCTTTCTCCGTTATATCAATGCCATCATTGGTGCTGCTTCCCTCTCCCGTCAGGAATTGGAAAAGTTAATCGATTTTGCTTCCAATTCCTCACCACCCCCACCCCAGCCCTCACTTTCACCTGCCTATTTCTGACTCCCCCCTTCGCTTCCTCAACATCTGTTTCCATGGCTGAGGACAGACTGGCCATTTATATCCAATTCAAACCCCCCGATTACCACAGCTACATCTGTTAGACATCCTCGCACCCTACTTCTGTAAATATTGCATTTCATTCTTTCAGTTTGTCTGTTTCCATTCGCATATATCCCAAGGAGGTCATCTTCAACAATGGAGTCTCCGAAAAGTCCATCATCTTCCTCAACTGAGGATCTCCCAGCACTACTGAGATGCGACTTTAAAAATGGGTCTGTCCCATCTCCCAGACTTCCGCTCTCACTCCTCCCTTCCCTCCCAAAGCACCGATAGGGTTCCTCTTGTCCTTACATACCATCCTAACAACACCCATACCCACACCCAGAAGATTATAAGCAACCATTTCCATCACCTCAAGCGCCATGCCACCACCAGATACATATTCCCCTTCCCAGCCTTGTCCACATTCTGCAAGGACCATTGCCTCCGGGATACTGTGTTCTACTCTTCCTTCACTCCAAACATCCTCCCACAGCACCACACCACCTTCCTCTCGCAGCCGTCGAAGGTGTAACTCCTGCCTATTTATCTCCTCCCTCAGTGTGCAAGGGGCCAAGCATATCTTCCAGGTGAAGCAGCACTTTAATTGCACTTCACAGAATCTGGTCTCCTGCGTTCACTGCTCACAATGTAGTCTCCTCTACGTTGGGAAACTCGGCATAGACAGTGTGCCCGCTTTGCAGAACATGTACATGGTAGGTTGCTCTGGAAAGTTAGATTGAATGGCTTGATGTTAGGAAGCAGAGTGTAATAGTGGAAGGACGCTTGCCGGAATGCAGGCCTGTGTCCAGTGGAATGTTTCAGATACTGTTTTGAATCTACAGCAATTATTTGGATGAGAATGTTTAAGGCATGGTTAATAAGTTTGGTGATGACACTATAATACGCAGTATCAAGAACAGAGAGGGATCGTTAACAGAAATTGCAGCAGTACCTTGCTCCACAAGGCAAGTGGGCTGAGAAATGGCAAATGGAGCTTAATGTACATTAATGTTTTGCATTTTGGAAAGTCAAATCAAGGTAGGAGGTTAATGGTGAATGATAGGGTCTTATGTGGTGTAGTGGAAAAGAGGAATCTTGGAGTTCAGGTTCTCAGTTCTCTGAACGTGAAATCACAGGTAGGCAGGACAGCGAAGAAGGCTTTTGATAGACTGGCCTTCATCAGTCAGGGGCATTGAGTATAGAAGATGGGACGTTCTGTTGCAGTTATAACAGAATGTTGGTGTCGCCGCCCTTGGAGTATTGTGTTCAGTTTTAGTCACCTTGTTATAGGAAGGATGGTGCCTGGACTCAACAGTCTGAGTTGTAGGGAGAATTTAGACAACCTAAAACATTTTTGTTTAAAGCATAGGAGACTGTGTGGGGATGTTATAGAGGTTTGTAAGATCATGAACAGCATGTATTGGGTGAATGCACTCAATCTTTTTCCCATGGTTGGTGAATCAAGGACGAGAGGGCGTCAGGTTATGGTTAGTGGGAAAAACATAAAAAGGAGCCTGAGGAGCAATCTTTTTATACAGTGAGTGGTACGTATAGAGAATGAGCTGCAAGAGGAATTGCTTGAGCCAGAGACATTAACAAGATTTAAAAGGCGTTTGTGCAAAGACATGGATAGAAAAGGCTTCGAAGGATATGGGATAAATGCAGGGAAATGAGGTTGGGGCTAAAGGATTAGTGTTGTAGAACTCTATGATTCTAGGACTCGATCTATGTTCTGCCCGCAAAGCAAATACCCTGACTTTTAAGTACGCTGCCACGTTAATATAACCCCCTCTTCCTTTGCCGACATCTGTGTCTCAGGTTTTTGCAATTTTCCAGCGAAGCTCAGTTCAAACTGGGAAAACAACACCTAATTTTCCATGTGGGGATCCTGCAGCCCTCTGGACTCAATAACAAGGTAAATCATTTTAGGGCCTGAACTCTTCCACGTCCCATCCCGCTACCCAACATATCAGGCCTAGTTATCACATATTCTGCCATCGCACATACATAGTGTCAGCCATTAACAATCTCCATTAAAAGCTCTTCACACTCCTAGTCAGATCGTTCTTCGTCCTTTGTCTGGCTACCTGTTCTTCACTCCCTTTGCGCCCTATTCTCACTTTTCATTTAGTTCTTACCCTCTTGCCCCAGCCTATCTTGTGCACATAAGCTGACATTTTCTGAGCTGCTATCAATTTTGAGGAAGTGTCACCAGACCTGAAACATTAAGTGTTATTTCTTTTTACAGACGTTGCAAGACCTGATGAGCTTTTCCAGAACCTTCTGATTTTGTCTAATGACTCTAACAAAAGAATGTCCCGAAAATTGATATTAGAGCCCAATTACTATTGACACGTCAAATGCAACCCATGAATGTCCATCTTCACAATGTCCCAAACTCATGGAGTAAAGTATAGATCTCCTCTGTCAGTTTGCATTTGTTCATCTTGAAACAGCATTTCCAACAATAAGAAGTGATCACCAAACCATTAAGGACAATTTTCTTGACACACACCAGTGTCTACTGTTATGAACAGTTCACAATCAGTTCAACCTATTCTATTGAATTTTCAGAAATGGCTGAGCAACAACATTTTTTACATTGTTTGCCAGTATGCGGAAATATTAATGTGAATTTTCCCAATATTTCTGATATATGAGAATGATTATGAATGGAATTAGGAAAATAATATCCTTAATGATCCTAGAAAATTTCTTGAAAGACTCAACCTCAGACTAAACCTTAGAAAACTAAACTGAGTGCAAGCATAATAAGTACTGGATGTTTGTATGGATGCATCAGAAACAATTCATCTGAATGTCAACTATGTTCTTTTTTTTACCAAACGTCCTTCTTCTTGATCCTGAACAACCTATCAACTCATCACGTGCTCCCACATGCATACCTGCAAACCTAATTAAATTTTTTCATGAACCCTTGAAACTGAGTTTGCAATGTATCAGATAAACTGTCCAACTGATCATCCATCGAAACTTCCTTATTTCTATCTATCTCTCTCTTAAGAAATTATCGAATTACACTGAACAAAGAAGAATCAAGGTGTTAATTAAAAATCCAAGTGTAGGGATCATATGCTGAAAATGTGTTGCTGGTTAAAGGACAGCAGGTTAGGCAGCATCCAAGGAATAGGAAATTCGACGTTTCGGGCATAAGCCCGTCATCAGGAATGAGGAGAGTGTGCCAAGCAGGCTAAGATAAAAGATAGGGAGGAGGGACTTGGGGGAGGGGCGATGGAGCTAACCCTAACACTAACTCTAACCGTAACCGACTCAGCACCACCCTCCTAACCTGCAATCTTCTTCCTGATCTCTCTGCCCCCACCCCACTCCGGCCTACCAGCCTCACCTTGACCTCCTTCCACCTATCACATCTCCATCGCCCCTCCCCCAAGTCCCTCCTCCCTACCTTTTATCTTAGCCTGCTTGGCACACACTCCTCATTCCTGATGAAGGGCTTATGCCCGAAACGTCGAATTTCCTATTCCTTGGATGCTGCCTAACCTGCTGTGCTTTAACCAGCAACACATTTTCAGCTGTGATCTCCAGCATCTGCAGACCTCATTTTTTTACCCGAAGATTTTAATCTACTGCGAATCCTCTTGCAAGGATGCCTTCCTTGAAGAAGCTCTCTTCCTCCCTCTACAAGGATTTCAGTGAGTCTCTCTCTCACTGCACCCCCCAGGTCATCTCCTCTGCACAGAAACTCTTCAGCCACGTTCTCAAACAAACTCGTTACCACAGCCACATCTCCTTCCTCAGCACCTGCCTACGGAACCGACTGATCCCACACGGATCTCCAGTTTCCTCATTTCCCCTCCCCCCACCTTGTCTCAGTCGGTTCCCTCAACTCAGCACCGCCCTCCTAACCTGCAATCTTCTTCCTGATCTCTCCGCCACCAACCCCACTCCGGCCTATCACCTTCACCTTGACCTCCTTCCACCTATCACATCTCCATCGCCCCTCCCCCAAGTCCCTCCTCCTTACCTTTTATCTTAGCCTGCTTGGCGCACTCTCCTCATTCCTGATGAAGGGCTTATGCCCGAAACGTCGAATTTCCTATTCCTTGGATGCTGCCTAACCTGCTGTGCTTTAACCAGCAACACATTTTCAGCTGTGATCTCCAGCATCTGCAGACCTCATTTTTTACCCTAGGGATCATATGCCTTTTGCATCCCCATGACGCTGATTATTATACTGAAGAAGGAAGAAACAAGGTACGAATTACAATTCTGAGTACAGAGATCATAGCCTTTAATGTACCATGATACTCATTATTACACTGAATACCAATGCCTCCTTTAGGTTTCTATGAAATCATACAGTTTTCGACTGATTCGTAAACACCTTATATACACCAAAGGACTTACTTTGTCAAAACTAGAATGGGAACCATAGTATCTAGGTGACAAAAATGAACCTGGTTTATGAACTCAATGCATAATCTGTTGTCCCAACTCATTCTGTATAGAATTCACTTAACATTAAAATATCCTTTGCTCTATTTACATTTGTATCCCATTTTAATAGTTACTGGCATCTATATTGCTTGGATATTGTCCAGCAAATGCTGTACAATTCTCTTATGAGTAAGACTGACACTTTCATGTTGAGAAAAGGTCAGCCCTAAACGAGATTCAATCCGCCACATGGATCCAGTCATCAAAACAAAGTGCAGTGCTGGTTCTGATTTTGGGGAATGCAGCTGGACAGTTGCTCAATGTAGCAGTGTGGAAACATTTTGATAATAGTGATCACAATCTGGTATACTTTAAATTTCTAATGGATGAGGAGGAGGACGGCGTGAAACAGGAAACTTTATATTAGATGAAGGCAGATTTTATTTAAATAAAGCGGAATCCGGCCAAAGTCTGCAGTGAGTAAGTCCACAGCAGAGCAGAGGGAGCATTCAACAAAAAGCTGAAGAGAGTACAGGTCCAACATGTACCCTTTAGAGAGAAATATAGAAGCAAGAAGTACAGGAAACCCTGGATGTTGAGGCCTGGATAAAGAAGAAGATAAATGCCTCTATCAATTCCAAATAGAGTAATTCAGCTGTGGGCCTAAAGGCACATTGGAACAGCAAGAGAAAACGTAAGAAAGAGGATACGATGCTACTTTATAAATGTATTAAGTAGAACAGGTTAACCAGAGAATGAGTGAGGCTCATTAATGATCAAGAGTGGAACTTAATGTAAAGCCACAGGATATTGCAAACGTGTTAAATTAATTTTCTCTTCAGTCGTCAATTTGGAAAAGGAGAACAGAGATATGGAATTCAGAAAAAGGAATTCTGAGGAACTTGCACAGTTTCACGGAGGAAATGGGGAGGTTTTCTGAGACTCCAAAAGGCTTAAAAATTGACAAATCCCTGGCCCGGATGAATTGTGTCACAAGCTGCTGTGGGAAATGAAGGAGGAAGTTGAAGGGGGTCTGACACATTTTTAAAATTCTCCTTTGACCATGAGAAAAGTGCTACAGGCAGGACTGAAGGTTAACTAATACGGTTCCATCTTTCAAGAACGCTCATAGAAATGAACAAGGAAATTACAAACCGCTGAGTTTCATGTTCGTGGAATAAAATTCTGAAGCACAGAATAGATATCCACTTGGAAAATCATGTGGTTAATTTGGGATAGACAACATAGATTTGTCTGAGACAGATCATGCCTCACAAATGTTTTAGAATTTTTTGAAAATGTGATAAAATGTGTGGCTGAATTGATGCAGTTGAATTGTTTTTGTCAGAGCAGAGACAGCTGAGGTGGAACATGATTGACGTGTATAGGATTATCAGAATTAGAATCCCTACAGTGTGGAAACTGGCCCTTCAACCCAATAAATCCACACTGATACTCAGAAGACTAAGCCACCCAGTCCCATTACCCAATACTTTACACTAACCTTGACTATTGCATCTAACTGACAGATCCCTGAACACACCATGGGCAATTTTGCATTGCCGATTCAGTTAACCTGCATATCTTTAGATTGTTGGAGGAAACCGGAGAACCCGCAGGAAACCCATGCAGGGGAGAATGTCCACACTCCACAGACAGTCGCTTGAGGCTAGAATAGAACACGGGTGCCAAGCGCTATGAGACAGTAGAGCTAAGCACTGAGCCACGGTACAGAAAGGGTGAGTGAGAGCATCTGTACACCTTGGTTGAGTTTTAGGGAAAGTGGCAGGAAATTCAGGGCGTTTTGAGATAAAACATTTTCACTTAGTGGCTGATGGGAATCTGAAATGCATTACCTGGGAAAGTCGTAGAGGCCAGAAACCTTACAAGCTTTAAAAAATATTTGAATGAGTACTTGAAATATCATAACATTCGAGACAATGAGGCAAGTGCAGGGAGGGTCGTGTCTTACCAACTTAACAGAATCCGTTGAAGAAGTGTCAAAGTTGATTGATGAGGGAAGGTCTGTAGATGTCATATACATGGACTTTAGTAAGGTGTTTGATGAGGTTCCACACGGTAGGCTGATGGAGAAGGTGAAGTCGCATGGGGTCCAGGGTGTACTAGCTAGGTGGATAGAGAACCAGCAAGGCAACAGATGATAGTGACTAGCAGTGGAAGGGAGTTTCTCAAAATAAAGAGCTGTGACCAGTTATGATCCACAGGAATCCGTGCTGTGACCACTATTCTTTGTGATATACGTAAATGACGTGGGGGAAGGTGCGGCTATTCTGATAAGTAAGTTTGGAGATGGCACTAAGATTGTTGAAGTCGCAGATAGTCAAGGGACAGTCAGAGAATGCAGCAGAATAGAGATAGATTGAAGAGTTTGGGGGAGAAATGGCAGATGACGTTCAATCCGAACAAATGTGAGGTAATGAATTTTGGCAGATCCAACTCAAGCGAGAACTATACAGTTGATGGAAAAGTCCTGGGCAAAATTGATGCTGCAGAGAGATCTGGGTGTTCAGGTTCAGTGTTCCCTGAAGGTGGCAGTGCAGGCCAACAGAGTTGACGAGAATGCTTTCCTTCATCGGTCGTGGTTTTGAGTACAAGAATTGTCAGGTCATATAACAGATGTATGAGTTTGGTTTGGCCACATTTGGAATATGCATACAGTTCTGTTCGCCACATTACCAAAACGATGTGAACGGTTTTGAGAGGATGCAGAGGAGGTTCACCAGGATCTTGCCTGGTATGGAGGGTGCTAGCTATGAAGAGAGATTGAGTAGATTAGGATTATTTTCATTAGAAAGACAGAGGTTGAGGGGGGACCTTAGTGAGGTCGACAAAGTCAAAAGAGGTACAGACAGAGTGGATAGCAAGATGCTTTTTCCCAGTGTGGGAGATTTAATTACGAAGGGTCATGAGTTCAAAATGAGACGGGAAAAGGGTAGGGGAGATATGTGTGGAAAGTTCTCAATGTTGTGGGTGTTTGTGGCTGGAACACGTTGTCAGTGGACGTGGTGGAGGCAGGCACGATAGTGTCATTTATGATGCATCTAGACAGGTACACGAATGGGCAGGGAGCAGAGGGGGTACTGACCCTTAGACAAGAAGGAACAGGTTTAGATGGAGGATCTGGATCAGCACAGGCTTGGACGGCTGAAGGGCCTGTTTCTGTTCTGTGATTTTCTTTGTTCTTGTCGGAAATTGGGATGAGAGCATCTTCTGTCGTAGTTATTGTCAGTGTAGACTTGATGGGCTATGCTGCTTTATCTGCACTGTGACTTTATGTCTCCGGGACTGTACAGTTACCTACTTTGACATTCCACCACATTCATGATTTTGCATTACAAATTCATCTCTCTGTTTAACAATACATTCTTGCAGTACAATTAAAAATCATTGGACGTGTCTGTTGGTTTCAGATTTCCCTGACTGCACAGATTGTATAGGATCCCCGTGCATATCTCTGCTGCCACCTCATTTACATCAGACATCTTCCAGATGCAGCAGTTCACTAGGTTGAGAGAAAATTTGTTACTCAAAATTAGAACCCAACACATGCTGTGCTGTTCTGGAAGGCGTACTAATATGACCAGGTGACATCACTCAACTTAAACTCAGTCAAGTCCATTTTAAATCGTTCTTTTAAATATCCAGTGTACCTACTCAAAATAATTGTCCCTTTCTTTGATAAATGAACAGTGATAGATGAAATCTCTGTATGTGTGAGTGGGTTCCTTTACTGGACTGCAAAGGACAGCTGTGCTTAATTATACTGACTTTCTACTGACCACCTGTCAGATTGACAGAGGCAGAAACCTTCCTAACATTTAAAAAGTAAGTAGATGTGCACTTCTGATGCCAAGACATGCAAATGGGCAAAGTCCTGAAAAATGGGTTTAGAATAGGTAGCTGTTTTTGACTAGCCCGGACGCAGTAGACTGAATTGCTTTCCTCTGTGCTGTGATCTCTACGAATCTGTGGCTCCTCTTTCTGTTTGCTCCTATCACTGATTTTGATTGCTTCAGGGTCTTCCATCCACTCACTCCTGTAACAAATGCAGCCTGTGCCCAGATCTTGCCTTTGCACACTAAATGATGCTGGTTTTCTTCAGGTCCTAATCTTACTTGCTTTTCTAAACTGATCGGACTGCGTCTGGATCTTCCTTTCACTTGCTGCCTTACTCCATTGCGCTTTCCCTGCTTGCAAGACCATTTAATAAATCGTTTCCCATAAGATCAAACTGAATTGTGACAATGACAAATGTTGGAATATTGCATGTAATTCTGCTGTCCTTCTTATTGGAAAGATGTTGTGAAACTTGAAATGATTCAGAAAAGATTTCCAAGGATGCTGCCAGGGTTGGAGAATTTGAGCTATAGGGAAAGATTGAATAGTCCAGCGATGTTTTCCCTGATCGTTAGAGATTTATAAGATCATGAGGGGCACGGATTGGGTAAATTGATATGGCCTTTTCCCTGGGGTCAGGGAGTCCAGAAGTAGAGGGCATAGGTTTAGGTTGAGAGGTGAAAAATATAAAAGAGACCTAAAGGGCAACGTTTTCATGCAGAGGGTGGTGCGTTAATTCAATGGGCTGCCAGAGGAAGCGGCGGAGGATGGTACAATTGCAACATTTAAAAGGCATCTGGATGGGTATATGAATACGAAGGGTTTAGAGCGTGATGGGTCAGATACTGGCAGGTGGGACTAGATTGGGTTGTGATATCTGGTCACCATGACGAGTTGGACCGTTTTTGTGCTGTACATTTGTATGACTATAAGATTCTAAGATACAATACATCACTTTCATACTATTTTACTGCTCAAAATGCCCAAAAGATACCTGAAAATGCATTTTTTTTTATTGTATCTCAGTTCTTGGTGGGAAAAATGAAAATGCAAAAACAGAGAAAAAGGAAGTCTGTTGAATTAGATGTACATTGTACAATGTTTCGTACATCAAACAGATGTAGATGTGAATATTCATCTTATCCAATGCAGTTCCATCATCCAGAAATACCATATTTTGTCTCAATCATCCATGGCTGGACGATTGTTTCTGAAGTGTCCAAAGGAGTTGTAAATTGCGACCTTATAGACGCCCCAGGATAACACACTTACAAATTGATTATTCCAACAAAAAATGTCGATATCCATGGAACCCTCTAAAAGTATTTGCTTATTTTGGTGTATTTAGGGTTGTCTGCTGCAATTCGCAAATATTAAATCAGGAAACAAATTTGTGAGACATGATTTCCCACACACAAAGCCATTTTGACTGTCCGTCGTCAGTCTTTGCTATTCCAAATACATGTAAATCCTATCCCTCAGGTTTCTCACCACTGCATCCGCACCTGACATCTCCTTACTCACCATTTTAAACAAGTCTTCCCAGCTATCAGTCATAACTCTCTCCACCTAAACAGTAGATATCTGATGAATTAGTGCTCTGAAAGACAGTGCTTCCAAATAAACCTGCTGGACTCTAACCTGCTTCTGTGTGATTTTTAACTTTATTTCATGATCCTTTATTAGATTAGCCTTAACCAATCAGAAAAACTACCTTCAATTTCATATTTCAACAAATCTTGAGAGTTGACTGTCAGTTGTCATGAATTTATTCATTTTCCATGCAATGCCCCGCTCAATCAGAGTTTGATGGTTGTCCAACGAGCAATCTCCTCTAATGCAGAATAAATTGCCTTTTCACTTTGCATTGGGAGTTCTTACGAATTATCCGCTGTTAATGTCCCATTTGCCGAAATGAGTGAAGTTTCAACTGGACTCAAAATTCTTCACACGATCAAGGACAAAGCGATTCTCTTGATCCACTCCCACCACCATCAGATTTCTGTTTCTTATAGCACTGCAACAACTCACAAAGGGTCTTTAACAATCCCTTCCCAAATACTTTCGAAATTTGAAAAGTAATTCAGTTAAACCTTACTCTCTTTTTCTAAAGATGAAATGATTTAAAGTGACTAAACTTTATTCAGTGTAAGTAAGAATTTCCACATGTTAATATCTGGATGGCACTATTAAGTGCAACAAATTTATCTTTTATACTTTAGACATACGTACGATTTCTGCATTGTTCATTCATGGTAGTTCCACTTAACGCTGAACCTACAAATGTGTCCCCTGCCTCAGCCCCATTCTTTTTTGATGGCCGGTCTGTCGAAAGTCTGGCCGACTCTTCCTTTCGTCCTTTCTGGCTAATTCCTCCTTATATTTCCTTTCACAGGAAAGTTCATGGAGACTGATTTAACTCAGCAGCAAAATACTGCAAGTGCTGGAAAATCCGAGAAAACACTCTGCTGAAATAACTCAGCAAATTTATCGTGAAACAGCTAATATTTTGAATTTCTTCGTTACTGAAGAGAGAGATGGAATAGAGATAGGCTTTATGCAGGGAAATGATTGGGAGAAGCAAGCAGGATAGAAAAGAAAGCCGGGGAAGGTTGCAGAAGGAGGAAAAGTAGAGTGTGTGGTTTCCACAGAGCAATGGGAAACGGGAGATGTGATGTTTGTAGAGATGAGAGATCGATCCTGTATAGGTGTCAATGAGGGAAAAACCAAGACTACAAGATATTAAAGTAGGGTTTGTGGGATGTAAACTAAAGGGTGTGCACGGTTCACATTTTGTAGTTTTTGAGTTCAGTGTTGAGTCCCGAAAGTTGTAAAGGCAAATGAACAGCTCTTCCATGCAGTGATTGAGGGAATATCTCTGGGACCCCCACACCAACCGTCCCGTGGCAGAACATTTGAACTCCCCTCCCACTCTGCCGAGGACATGCTGGTCCTGGGCCTCCTCCACCCCACTCCCTCACCACCTGACGCCTGGAGGGCGAATGCCTCACCTTCTGTCGCGGAAACCTTCAACCCCAGGTCATCAATGTGGACTTCAGAAGTTTCCTCATTTCCTTCCCCCCACCTTACCACAGTTCCAGACCTCCAGCTCAGCGCCATTCGCATGACCTGTCCCACCAGTCTACTTTCCCACTGAACACGCTGACTCAGTGGTTAGCGCTGCTGCCTCACAGTGTAAGGGACTCGGGTTCAATTCCCGCCTCAGGGAATTTGTGAATTTTGCACATTCTCCCCATGTCTGCGTGGGTTTGCTCCGGTTACCTCCCACAGTCCAAAGATGTGCAGGTCAGGAGAATTGGCTATGCTAAATTGCCTGTAGTGTTAGGTGCGTTAGTCAGGAGTGAATGAAGTGGAGTCGGTCTGGGTGGGTGGCTCTTCGGAGGGTCGGTGTGGACTTGTTGGGCGGAAGGGCCTATTTCCACACTGTAGGTAATCCAGTCTATCCGCTCCACCCTACTCTCTAACCTATCACCTTTACCCCTTCATGTATCCAACTCTTGCACTCTCGACAATCTTCTCCCCAGCCTCATCCTCTCTCATTTATGTCTCCATCCTCGAGGTTGCCAGCCTCATTCTTCATGAAGGGCTCTGACTGAAACATCAATTTTCCTGGTCCTGGAATGTTGCCTGATCTGCTGTGCTTTCCCAGCATCACTCTAATCTTAAATCGAGTGTCCAGCATCTGCAGTCCTCACTTTCTCCCGATTATAATTGACAGCTGAGTGGGCATATTCTCCAGAGCAGTCTCCAAGTCTGTTATGTTTCTGACATCACATTGCATGCAATTAAAACAATAAACTACTCTGAAACGTACAAATTGAGAGTGTGGTGCTGGAAAAGCACAACAGGTCAGGCAGCATCCGAGAAGCAGGTGAATCGACGTTTTGGGAATCAACGTTTCATCATGGCCCATTCCTAATGAGACTCTGATCTCCAGCATCTGAAGTCCTCACTTTCTCATGAAACGTGTAGAAGGAAATTGACTGCTTCAGCTGGGAGCAGTTAAGACAGTGAGGCCAGAGGAAGTAAAAGGGTATATGTTGCACCTTTAATTTTATGAAAGTAACTAGGAGGGGGACAAGGTTGAAATATTTAAATATTCTCGTTAGACATATTCGTTGACTTGTACTTATCTAACATGGAGGAAACATGCCAATTACCATTCCAAATCTGGATTTAATCCATGTATCATATGGATATGGTTGCTTCAACATCTGGGAAGTTGCGAAATGATGTTGAACACAGAACAATTGTCAATGGACATCCTTGTTTCAAATTTTCTTGTAGTGCGAAGCTTCTTGCTGAAGCAAATATAGCTGGTTGTTTCTCAATCATTGCCCTGAGGAATTCCAGCTGAGATGATCCAAAGCTGAGATGACTGACCTCCAACAGTCACAACCTAGTTGGTATGTGCTGACTATAACCTCACTGGTCTGGCCATCTGACCAACCCACAAATATATCTTCCTATAACCTACAACCATTTTCTTCTGTATGAACCATTCTACCAATCTTGATTTTGCCTGCGTATTTGCTTAACATTCCTTCCACATTTTCACCTATATCACTTACGTATACAACAAAGAATAAGCGGATCAGTATTGCTCCTTTTGGCACACCAGTGGATATTGGCATCCAGTCACTTAAACAGCCTTATACAACTACCCTTTGTGTCCTATTGCGAAACCAGTTTCTGATTCACCTTGCCAAGTTTCCCTTGATTACATGTAATTTTGTCTTCTCCATCAGGATCCAAAGTGAGACTTTGTCAAAAGCTTTGGTAAAATCTATGTAAGCTAAATTAACAGAATGTTCCACATCCACACATTTGATCACATTTTCAAAAAAAAAGTCACAAATTTGTGAGGCATGACCTTCCTCTGACAAATCCATGCTAACTCTGCCTAATTAACTCATGCCTTTCCTAGTGGGTATTAATTCATTCCTTCAGAAGGTTCTCCAATAGTTTCGCTACAAGTGACGTGAGACCCATCAGTCTAAGTTCCTGGTTCATCTCTACCACCCATCTTAAAACATTTAACTGCATGATCTGCCCTGCAGTCCTCTGGCATTTCCCCTGGGGCCAGAGAGGAATTAAAAGTTTGTGTCAGAGCTCCTGCTGTATCCCACTTCGCTACTCACAATAACCTGGGGTGCAATTCATTCGGACCAGGTGATTTTTCTGTTTTTCAGAGTAGCAGAGACTCCAATACCTCCCCATTTCCTATTTAAAACTGTACAAGTTCCTCACAGTCCCTTCTGAATTCCATGCATATATTCTTCTTTACCAGAATGAAGAAGAAGAAAAATAGTCATTCGACACCCTTCCAATTTCCAATGATTTCACACACAGATAGCCCACTTGGTCCTACATGGGCTTTATGTGGTTAACCTCTTCCCTTTAATGTATTCATAATATATCTCAGGATTCTCCCTAATCCGGTTTACAAGTCACTTTTCATGCCTCTTTTTGTGCTTTGAATTGCTTTCTTAAATTCCCTCCTGCATTTCCTATATTCCTCCTGGCCATAGCTGAATTACTCGCTTTGGACTTGTTAAAAGCCCTACTCTTTTTCTTTATCCAGTCCTGAATTGTTCCAGAAATCCAGAATTCTCTGAACGTATTGTTCCCACACTTTTTTTTCTAAAGGGACCTGTACTCTCTCAAGCTCCGTTATCATATGACTATTATAATTTACATTTGACAAGTTGAAATCCCCTGCTATAATTACCCAATAATTACCTGATCATAATTCTTTCACCCCTCTGAAATGTTTGCATATTTGATGCTGTGTTTTCCACTGACTCACTGAAGGCTTGTTATCCACACTCAGTAACATAGCTGCCCTCTCAACATCCATATGTTCTGCTCCCAAAGCCTCGTATGAGGACCCTTGCAGATAAAAATCGAACAACACCAGATTTGTTTGGAAGCACTAGCTTTTGAAGCGCTGCTTCTTCATCAGGTGATTATGGACAATGACCTGATGAAGTAGCAGCGCTCCGAAAGCGACTCATTCCAAATAATCCTGGTGGACTATAATGTATGTGTTGTGTGATTTTTAACTTTGTACAGCCCAGTGCAACACCGGCGTCTCCAAATCATGCCTTCCAAAATATCATATCTCCTTATTGTGGTAGTTGACTTCTAAATTAATGTCGCAACACCGCCACCATTTTTATATTCTTCTCTATCTTACCCCACATAATCCAGTACCACACAATGTTAAGTTGCTCATCCTGCCCTTCCCTCAACCACGTTTATGTGATGACAACGACATCCTACTTCCATGTTTCACTGCACAGTCTTACCTTTTTCACTCTAAGCATTAAAGTAAAGACTATCCAACCTTGCCTTTGTCTTTTGACATTCTCAACGTACTATGATTTGCTTCCTTTGCTGCAGCATGGTGTGCCTCTAATTAATCAATATTTTACATCCCTGCCCCCTGCCAAATTATTTGAAATTCCTTCCATTAACACTTGCTAACGGACTTTCATGAATGTTTGGACAATTTTTACATTTCCCACTTTCCCAAATATTACCAATTCTTGAGCCACACATTATCCATGCTTGTTCTGAACTCGCTAGCATATGACAACATCAGTTACAATCGTTGAGGCACTGCTTTTTAATCTACTGCCTCGCTTCTGGAATTCTCAATGCAAGACCTCATTCCTCACTTGGCCCGTATCATTGATATCAACATTTGCAAAGATTTTAACTCATCACCATCACCTTTCAATTTGCCGTGCAACCATTTGGTGACATCCCTGACTCTGGCACAAATGCAACAACACAGCATTCTAGTGTCATATCTTAACCTATAGGAATACCTGTCTATTCCCCTAACTGATGAATCCCTTTCTTCTGCCTCCCACTCTACAGAGTCAAACTGCTTATAGTTTCAGATGTATGTCTTTAATTGCATTTCTCCAAGACACCAGCACATATCTCAAATGGAAGACTGATTACGGAGTGGGTCTGCAGGGGACTCCTGCACTACCTGCCTGTTCTTTCTGGGCTATCTCATGGTCACTTCTTTCCTCTAGCTACAGCATAACCACCTCTCGAAACATGCTGTCCTTATAACTCTCAGACTCACAGATGTTCCACAATGTTTCCAACAATTTCGCACGCTTTGAGACCAAGCTCCAGCCTCTCGAGATGGGAACACTTCCTGCACATGTGGTCATTGAGGACACTGGCAGCATCTAGGACTCCCCACTTATGACAAATCGCATATTCCACTTGGATAGCCTCTCCTGACATCTCTAAGCTTGTTAGATTTTGGACTGTATCATGAAAATTATGAAAAGGCCACCTTCCTAATCCAAATAAGAGCATTAGATTGGTAGATTTCATATCATATGGGACTTACCATGAAAAAAAGGAATCCTGTCAGATTACTGCCAATACATTCATTATCTCTGTAATTACTTCCCTTAGTATCCCAGGATGCAGTTTTCAGTTGTACACGAGGCATAGGATTAAGAACTTTTTGGGATTGTGCTAAGAATATACTGTTTTTTACAAGGATGAAGAATGTCAGTTAAGTGGCAAAACTGCAGAAGTAGGACCTGGGACAGAGTCAGTCAAGAGGAATTGAAGTAGCCAAGACTGTGATGTAATGAATCAGAAGGAAATGCTCCTACTGAAATAATTGCAATAGCCAGAAAACCCAAGGGGGAAGTAAATGAAAATTGAAGAAAATGCTGAACTCAAATGTATGGAATGGGATCGAACTCTATTGCATGCTATTCTATATACTGTTTCATGAACCTCAGAATTGAAGTGAAAGGGAGCTTCAAAACAGTTTTCAGCTGCTGTCGGAATTGGCGCTGAGTAACTGTGGATATACAAGTGTTTGTGCAAGTACTGAGGAGCTGGACCATGTATCCATGCTGGACCATGTACCTGCAGTCAGGGAAAGTCGATATAGGAAATATGCCACAAAAGGGGTCCATAAAACAATGAAGCTGCCTGAGACAGAAAATAATAAAACAATGGATTTTCTACGTTTGTCCACCTATGAATCGTTGGGCCTCTCCATGTCACTGTCCTTCTGAAGTCGCCTGCGGGCTTTGCTTGCTAATACAACATGTCTGACGGTCAGAGTGTTCAAAAGAAGAATGATAACAAATGACAGTAAAGGGGATAGAAGGAAATGGAATACATCATGTAATGTCCAGAAGACTGAAGTATGATATTCTGGTTTTGTGATGCAAAACCATGGCAAGTTATTGAAAATGTACTTGGATTGGAATTTTAAAAAAGGGAATGCTTTACAAACAGCTCAGCACACTCACTGTTCCAATAATGACAGCTGCACTTTCTGGGTGCAGTAGTTCATTTTAACCTTCTGGCAGCAAATCAGGATATCAGGAAGCAAGTTCTCTTCTAGATAGTGTTATATCTGGTAGTTGTTGGATGTCTGACATCTCGGCTCGAGGACATCTCTGAACTTGTTACTCAACGTAGTGTTCCAGGCACAAGCGACTTCAGCTGCTTTACCTCCATCATAAGGTCACAGGTTGGAATGTGGACCAATGACTGCACAACGTTTAGCATAATTCATTACTGTTGAAGACTGTGGTGCTGAAAAAGCACAGCTGGTCAAGCAGCATCCGAGGAGCAGGAGAGTCGACGTTTTGAATATAAGCTCATGGTCAGGAATACTCTGATATATTCTGCAAAAAATCAGCAGGAGATGCAAAAACATCCTTCACGAAATTAAACTTTAATTTTGCAAAATCAAAGTTGTGACAGCGAGAAAATGTCTTCCCTGTCTGCCCACGAGACTTTTGTTTCTCTGCAGTTTAAACCTTCTTAGTTTCCCATGCTTATCTGATAGGGTAAGCTGACCCAACCATACTGGTTTGCGTTGTCTTCCTAACCTAATCATCATCTGCCTCATTGATTCACTTAACCTGTCACACTGGAACACCAATTGCCTTCAGTCTTTTCTCGTCTACCAGTGATTTAAGACCATAAAGACCATAACACATAGAAGTGGAAGTAAAGCCATTCGGCCCATCGAGTCCACTCCGCCATTCAATCATGGCTGATGGTCATTTCAACTCCACTTATTCACATTCTCCCCGCATATCTAGCCTATCACAGTGCACTACCATTATCTATTACTGGAGCCGTGTAATATGATCCTGTGTGTACATTACAATGCTACGTTAGCTGCTAAATTAACTTCTCTACATTCCCAGTTTTGAAACCAACAGGTCTCACCCAGAGTAAGAATACAAGGAGGCTGGCCGCACAAAGGTCAAATCAATTGGCACCGCCACAAAAGCAGGTAATGATAATTTTCAGGGTCCAGACCTCAAAGGATTCTCCCTCCACATCCGGAGTCACAGGCCAGATTCCATCCCACAATAACTGGAGCAGGAAAAAAGGCCCAAAGACCCTGCACAATTGAAATGCGCACGCAACACATGCAATTCAGTCGTCTTCATCGAAACAATGGTTCAGCACCACAGCAGAATACAGATCATTGAAGCAGAATGGCGAACCCGCAGTGGAAGAAAGGGCCGAGCCAGAGAGCACCAGAAAAACCGGGAATTGTCGCACAGCAAGACATACTAAAAAAAGACTTAACTCGAGATAGAGCACAGCAAAAGGTAAATGCAGCAGCAAGTGACACGATACCCGTAACAACCATAATCTTAAATAAACCAAGCCTCCTAACCTACCAAAATACTATCCAACCAGACAAAAAATAGATGACTGGACCCTGCATTGTTCTTTAGCTCTTTAGGTAAATTCCACAACTTACCCATCGCCTGAGTAAAAGATCCCTCCGGGCGAGTGCACACAATGACCCCCAAAATGGCCCACCGAAACAAAGCCATGCTGTCTGAAACACTCAAGCCATTCAGCAACTGAAACTCAGCTACTGAGGATGACTGGTTTCTCGTACTGATAGTCCAAAGAGTACCATCACCACAACACAATCAGCGGTTCTGCCACCCAGACTCATCCTGACGATAAACCATGGAAGCTTGGAGGAGGAAGCACCAGAATGAACAATAGGGCTACATGCATAACGGTGAGTGATTTGGAGCAAATGGCCGAGAAACTGACGCTGGTGGCGCTATTGAGAACAGGTGGAAGAATTGTAGGGTACAGGGACGACAAAGTGCAACAGCTGCAACTTCGTACACAACAAAGAGTCCAGCCTAGCAAACATGGCTGCCATGTAATTCACCCACTGATAACAATTATTATTAAGGGCAGACAATCATGACAGGGGTGCGGGCTCCACACTCCTTACCCCTCATGCCGGTTGGGAGTCTGTTCAGAAGATTGGCACTATCAAGCCAGATTCGCCCGGTACGCCAGATTGATGGCCCCAAGTCAGCACAGGAGTAGAAAGATTCAGGACTGGGGAGGGTGACACCAACAACCGCCCAATCCATCCCCAGCCTCACAATCGTGAGAAAAGTCTCCTTCTGCAAACATATCATCACAGCCTTGGAGGCACCAGTACCCCCACAAGTCTCACTCACCGACTGCCCAAGTTCATGTAAAGCGTATCAGGTGCCAGCAAGCCCCATTCAGCCGTAGCAGCCTCTTCTCCTCCCTCACCTACCCCCCCCCCCCCCGGAGTCTCTCTGTGCTTGTGGGAGCACTATGGCACAGTGACTAAGATGATACCATGTGGATCGACCCTGCACTTGAACGGCAGGAGGCAATGCCCTGCTTACCATAAAGGAACCTTCTCTTCTTGGCTCATTCCACACTCTCCAGAAAACCCTGAGCATACACCTGATCTCCAGGTTTAATAAACCCCTCCTTATTACAGACACTGACTCCCTCAGTTTTTCCTGTGTGTGCATAGACTCATGTCTCCTAGTTAGTTGTTGCATGTATTGCTTAAGTTCAAGTTCGAATAGGTCCGTCACATAGACCACTCCACTTGGGCACTGGCATGGGTCCACTGGTATGCATTTCATGGAACATCAAGTTAGTCACGCAGTTAGTTAGCACACGGTATCTCATTAAAACCAGTGGCAGAATATCGAACCAGTTATGAGAAGTATTTGCATACATTTTATTCAAGTTAGCTTTTAGAGCACCTTTAAAGCGTTCGCCCATACCTTGTGACTGGGCTAGGCACATACATCCAAACCTCTGTCTGATACTCAAAGTCTGCAGCACCAAATGAACTACCATTTGGAATAAAAGCAGAATCATAATAATAACTGATCTCTGGCAGTATGCCAAATCCAGGAATAACTTGACTTGTTAAGAGCTTCACCACTGTGCAACGCAGCTCAGACTTGGGTGACTCAGTTTTAGGCACGGTGGCACAGTGGTTAACACTGCTGCCTTACAGCGCCAGAGACTCGGGGTCAATTCCCGACGCAGGTGACTGACTCTGCGGAGCTTGCACGTTCTCCCCGTGTCTGCGTGGGTTTCTTCCAGTTTCCTCCCACTGTCCAAAGATGTGCGGGTCAGGTGAATTGGCCATGCTAAATTGCCGTAGTGTTAGGTAAAGTGGTAAATGTCGGGGAATGGGTGGGTCGCTTGTCAGTGTGGACCTGCTGAGCCTGTTTCCACACTGTAAGTAATCTAATCTAAAACATCTTTCCTCCATTTTTCCCAAATATCTCAAATATAACTCTCTATGTTTCCTATAGGCATTCCTGGCTTCCTGCAGTAGTGACAGAAAATCTGTTTTTTGCACACTTAATTCTTTGAGTATATTCCAGTTTCAATTCTAATTTCACGTAAGGCAGCCCTCCCGGACAAATTAATAGTCCACTCAGAGACTAATAAAAGCAAGCTAACAGTTTTATTGTTCATTTGTAATCTTACTGGAGCTGTACACCTTGTCAACTGTAGTTTTACCCAAGAACATTACAGTCTCAATGCATTTACCTGACATAGAGTCATAGAGATGTACAGCATGGAAACAGACCTTTTGGTCCAACCTGTCCATGCTGACCAGGTATCCGAACCCAATCTAGTCCCACCTGACAGCACCCAGCCCATATCCCTCCAAACTCTTCCTATTCACATACCCATCTAAATGCCTCTTAAATGTTGCAATTGTACCAGCCTCTACCACATCCTCTGGCAGCTCATTCCTTACACGTACTACCCTCTGCGTGAAAATGTTGCCCCTTACGACTCTTTTATATCTTTTCCCTCTCACCCTAAATCTATGCCCTCTAGTTCCGACCCCAGAGAAAAGACTTTGTCTCTTTGTTCTATCCATTCCCATCAATTTTGTAAACCTCTATAAGGTCACCTCTCAGCCTCCGATGCTCCAGGGAAGAGGAGCAGAGCAGTAGTCATTGGGAATGCACTAGTTAGGGGGACAGAAAGGAGGTTCTCTGGGGACGAGAGAAAGTCACGGTTGGTGTGTTGCTTCCCAGGTGCCAGGGTTTGTGATGTCTCTGATCGTGCTTTTGGGATCCTTAAAGGGGAAGGGGAGCAGCCCCAAGCCGTGGTCCACATAGGCAACAACGACATCGGTAGGAAGCGAAATGGGGACTTAAGGCACAAATTCAGCGAGCCGGATGGGAGCTTAGAGCAAGGTCGAACAGAGTTGTTGTCTCTGGTTTGTTGCCTGTGCTATGTGCTAGTGAGGCGGGGAAAAGCGATAGAGAGACGAATAGAACACGTGGCTATAGGAATGGTGCGGGAGGGAGGGTTTTGGATTCTTGGATAATTGGAGCTCTTTCGAGGGTAGGTGGGACCTCTACAAGCAGGATGTTCGTCATCTGAACCAGAGGGGTACCAATATCCTGGGGGGAATTTCGCCCCAGCCTGTTCAGCCTCTCCCCATAGCTCAAATCCTCCAAAGCTGGCAACATCCTTGCAAATCTTTTCTGGACCATTTCAAGTTTCGCAACATCTTTCTAATAGGAAAGAGACCAGAATTGCAAAGCATACCAAACACCTTCTTCACTATCCTATCTACCTGCGACTCCACTTTCAAGGAGCTATGAACCTGCACTCCAAGGTCTCTTTGTTCAGCAACACTCCCTAGGACCTTACCATTAAGTGTATAAGTCCTGCTAAGATTTGCTTTCCCAAAATGCAGCAACTCGCATTTATCGGAAGGTGGGAGGTATACTGCGGTTAGACACAAGAACATGTAACTCCAGTATCTATCATCATAGGTATCAAGCGTCCTTCTGCATTAACCTGCACAATAGGTTTCTGTTCAGCTTCCCGTGTTATCAGAGAATATTGCCCCTTTGCACTCGGGTTATCTAGGCACCCCGAACGCATCCTATATGTATCTACAGGCCCGTCAGGCTTGTAGGGAACTGTGGCGAGATGTTCCTGACTCATAGCTTCACCCTGGGATTGGGCGGGCCAGGGCCAATATGGACAATCTCTACTTTATTGGCCTGGTTGATAACATCTCCGACACACTATTTCTGATCCTGAGTCTGACTTCTCACCAGCCACTTTGACCCTACCACCTCTTCATCCCTTCCTTGGAGACCACAGTTACAACTGGATTGTTGATTAACTTTATTTTGCCCACGGTACGGTGCCTGTGGAGAAGTCTATCCAAAAACGTTTATTATTGATATGGGATTTTCTGGCCGTTGCGAGGTGCCGTTAGAGAGTTATCCCTGGACAGGCATATTGTTCACTTCATTAGCGCTGATCAACCCAGTTGCTACTGGCAACCTCAACTTGCTTGTCTCTCTCTCTCTGTCTTTTTAAGTTCCTCGGGTTACATCTGTGTTAACTTTCTTTGGACCTCCTCCTATTATTCTACCAGCATTTTATTTTCTTTCCGGTTTCTTTCAACTGCGTGGCCTGCATGATCGCTGAATTGGGGGTGGGGGGCACTATCTCCTCTAGCTTAGATTTGAATTGAGAAAGCATTCCCTCAACAATAGCAGATCGGAACATTGTTGAAATATCTTGATCTGTTTCAAACCTCCGCCTTTTTCGCTAATTTTCCAGATAAACTACTGGGTTTTCAGCGTCTCCCAATGGATCCAATCTCAAAGCTTTGGGATCGATTTTATTTGGGTAACAGCCTATGGGCCTGCCATAGACTAGTTCCTGAAATTCTTTTTCTCAGTTCTGCTTAAGTTCCAAAGAGCTTTAAAATGTCCTTGCGCTGTTCCCTATTCAATATTCTCTTTTTCAATTTATCCTTGCATCTGTAATTCTTAATTAACCCTTCCATTTCATCGCAGATATTTATATCAAATACACACTCTCTTGGCCATTTAGTTAATAAATCCTTAGTTCTTCTTTCCCATTTTCAGAATTTTTTGCAATATAATTTCTTGCGACTGGAAATTTCTTACTCAATATTTTAACTGCTGTCCCTTTGTCTTTCTTGACATATATTTCAGCCCAGATAATCTATTATATCTGTTCTCATAGTTCAATCCCTTATGCCTTACAAGTCCAGTAGGACCTCATCAATTATTGCGAGTATTCCCTAACTCTACAACTTGCAATCGTCCCTTATCAATCTACCTGTTCCTAAAATGCCTTAGTTTCAACTGATGAATAAGGAAAAGCTATTCTTGTTCATTCTTCATGTACTATTCTAAGACTGCATCAGAAGAATGCACTATTCACTGATGGTTCCTCGAAACTAACTGTTAAAAAACACTGTCTTAAATTCCTACAGTGCAAAATTAAATCAAAACACTCCCTGATCTCGAGCTCCTGAGAACAGTAAACAAATAATTAATAACCAACAAGCAATTGGGCTTACAAACCACATCACAATGATTCAATCTTGAGTTACTCTCTCTCTCTCTCTCTTTCTCTCTCTCTCTCTCAGACACACACACACAGACACACACACACACACACACACACACACACACGCACACACACACACACACACACAGACACACATAACTTATCTGACTAAACAGACCCTTTGTTCATATGTAAATTTATGTCTTTCTAATTAGCATTTAGTCTTTTTTTCAAACAAAAAATCAAACATTCCAGTAACACATCAGAAAACTTGGCTACTGTCGATTATTGTACCTATAATCATCTACTACAAATCTTCCAGCTTTCATTTCCATTCAAAATCACTTATACTCGCAATAAAGTGACCCTTACCAGTTCTGCCCGTTCAGTAATTTTCCTTTACTAACAGCGCGGTATCCACAGAACATATACACAGCAGGTGGAATTTTGTCTCAATCTCTTTATTCGATAGATACTCATCCCTTCACCCCGCGCAGCCTTCATGAACAATTGTCTTGTGGCTCCTCAAACTTCAATTTTCCATCCACCTTATGGTTAATTGGATTGGAGACACCCATCAGCAGCTTTCTTTGCACTTCTGCCCTCACTTGACAGAATATGGTTCAAATTAGCAGCACATCACTTACCCTTCCTTTTGTGAGTGGCCAACTCTTTTGTTGTGTCTGTCTCAGAAAGATTTCGGTTCAACTGGGAAGTGCCCTGCAATTGCAACCTCTTTTGTGATGGAATAATCTCTTCCCTGCACCAACTGGGGTGCCAAATTTGTTGGGAAGGAGTCACTCAATATTTTGTAAAGATATCTTGTAAAATCAAAGCTGTGACAGCCAGAAAATGCCTTCCATGTCTGCCCACGAGACCTTTGTTTCTCTGCAGTTTAGATAGTCTTACGTTCCCGCTGCTTATCTGATAGTATTAGCATACCCAATCACACTGGCTTGCTCTGTCTTCTTTACCTAATCTTCATCTGTCTCACTGGTTCACTATATTACACTTAACCTGTAGCATTACAACACAATAGCTTTCAGTATTAGCACATCTATCAGAGATTTAACTGGCCTATCACAGTGCACTAGGAGAAAGTGAGGACAGCAGATGCTGGAGATCAGAGCTGAAAATGTGTTGCTGGAAAAGGGCAGCAGGTCAGGCAGCATCCAAGGAGCAGGACAATCGACGTTTCGGGCATGAACCCTCTTTCAGGAATCACAGTGCACTACCATTATCTCGTTAATATGATCTTGTGTATGCATTACAACACTAAGTTAGCTACATAGCTACAAATTAACTTCTGTAATCTACATCAGATGCAGTGACTTTCTTCTAGATGATTCATGACTGCTCAGATACTGAAGCAGTCGATGTTCAATTGCAACAACCCTTGGATTGTAGTCAGGCTTGGGCTGACAAGTGCAAGGTAAACTTTCTAATTAGAGATAATTTGATAAATGCCCTTGATATTCAATAGTGTAAGCATCACTGAATTCCCTATTGTCAATGTGCATAGAGTTATTATTGACCAGAAACTCAACTGGACTCACCGTACTCAGACAATGGCTCTAAGAGCAACAAAGAAACTGGGAACACTGCAGGATCTACCTCACTTCCTGAAACCCAAACCTGTCCATCATCTACAATGCATAAGTCAGGCATGTGATGGAATATTGTCTACTAGCCTGGGTGGATGCAGTTCCAATATCACTCAAGAAGATTGACACCATCCTGGACAAAGCAGACTCCTTCTTTTGCATCACATCCACAAGCATTCACTCCAACCAGCATTAAGGCTTTGTAGCTTAACTATGTACTATCTACAAGATGCACTTTGTGGGTGGCACGGTGGCACAGTGGTTAGCACTGCTGCCTCACAACGTTCATTTCCTGTCTCAGGCGACTGACCGTGTGGAGATTGCACATTCTCCCCGTGTCTGCATGGGTGTGCTCTGGTTGCATCCAACAATCCAAAGATGTGCGGCTCAGGTGAATTGGCCATGCTAAATTTCCCGTAGTGTTAGAAGAGGGGTAAATGTAAGGGTATGGGTGGGTTGTGCTTCGACGGGTCGGTGTGGACTTGTTGAGCCGAAAAGCCTGTTTCCACACGGTAAGTAATCTAATCTAATCACTGCAGAAATTTCTTCAAGAGCCTTATACCTTACCTTGTTGATGGGCCGAAATCCTTCAAATCTGAGTTGTGGGTCTAGCACATCCACTATCCTGGTTGAAGAAGGCGGCTCACCACCACCTACTTAAGGGAAAACTAGAGATGTGCAATTAATGCTGAACATCCAGCAACACCCATGTCCTATGAAAGAACGATGAGTTGGTAAATACTTTGTCTGAGAACAAAGAACAGAAGAACATCTGTTGCTATTCAGCATTCAAGTCTGGACACTTTGGATAGGATCATGACTAAGTAGGTTGTGGTGTTAACTTCACGAACCTGTGTGACCCAAAGGCAAGAATTTTCCAAGCAGTTTAAGTGGCTTTTCAGCATAAAAATGAAACAATTGCCAATGACCACCGATCTACAAGCTCAATTATGTTTCTTTATCATTGAAGTCCACCAATCTTTTATTTTTACTGCATAAAGGCTTTCTTCCCAAAGTTGCATGTTTCTGTATGTTATTAATCACCATCGGCTGTTTCCATTACTTGAACATAGAGTAAATTGTCTAAAATGAGTTTACATATAGTGAATACATTAGAGATGTTGATATCAGCAAATTATGTTTTGCTACGTTAACAAACTGTATTATAAGTTTAACACTCTGAAGAAAAGGAAAGAATGTCATGAAGGCATTTAAATAAAAATTACATTTGGCCAGAGTTTCCAATTGATTCACAGCTAATTTTGAAAAATGTTGATGTAAGATTGAATGAACTGTTTAGGAAGAGAAACACTTCTCAGTGGCATTGTTTTAATCATCATTCTTGCCCAGATTATAGATCTTTCTCAAAACAGAAATGGGTGACCAATTACACAAATGTGAACAGATATTACTTACTAGGCACTCCAATTGCCACAAACACAGATAGTAAATTAACTCAACATCAGCCAGTGTTAGTACAGCATTGAAATGATACTTCATTTTCTGCAATAAATAATCCAACCTTTACTAAAAACTGTCACCAAGTCAAGGAGTTTATATGCATAACAATTATATTCCCCAAGGACAGAATTGGGTTGATATTACTCGTAGTGTTATGAACAAACGTGGGCAGTAGTAATCGTCACATGATCAGCGGCATCAGCTGAAGTGGTGTGGTCAGTGTCATCAGTGGAGACGCCTGTGGTCTATATGGTCAGTGGAATCATTGTAAGCAAAAGCAGCTAGGTCAGCAGTATCAGCGGAAGCGGCATGGCTGGTGGCATCCATGGAATCGGGGTGGTCAGCAGGATTAACGTGGTCAGCAGGAATGGGGTGGTCAGTAGGAATGGGGTGGTCAGTATAAATGAGGTGGTCAGCAGGATCAGGGAGGTCAGAAGAATCCGCATGGTCAGAAGTATTGGGATGGTCAGCAGGATCGGGATGGTCAGCAGGAACGGAGTGGTCAGGAGGAACGGGGCGGTAAGCAGAATCAGGGTTATCAGCAGGAACTGGGTGGTGAGCAGGAACGAGGTGGTCAGCAGGATAAGAGCAGTCAGTAGGATCGGGGTGGTCAGCAGGATCAACGTTGTCAGCAGGGTTAGGATGGT
This sequence comes from Hemiscyllium ocellatum, assembly GCF_020745735.1. Classification (NCBI taxonomy): domain Eukaryota; kingdom Metazoa; phylum Chordata; class Chondrichthyes; order Orectolobiformes; family Hemiscylliidae; genus Hemiscyllium; species Hemiscyllium ocellatum. The sequence continues at coordinate 75,909,259 of NC_083417.1, forward strand.
CAGCAGGAACGGGGTGGTCAGCAGGATCAGGGTGATCAGCAAGAACGGGGTAGTCAGCAGGTTCGGGGTGGTCAGCAGGATCAGGGTGGTCTGCAGGATCGGGATGGTCAGCAGGATCAGGGTGGTCAGCAGGATAGGGGTGGTCAGCAGGATCAACGTGGTCAGCAGGAACAGGGTGGTCAGCAGGAACGAGATGGTCAGCAGGATTGGTGTGGTCAGTAGGGTCAGGGTGGTCAGCAGGATCGGAATGGTCAGCAAGAACGGGGTGGTCAGCAGGAACGGGGTGGTCAGCAGGAACAGGGTGGTCAGTAGGATCATGTTGGTCAGCAGGAACTTGTTGGTCAATAGGATCAGGGTGGTCAGCCGGGGACCAGGATGCTCAGCAGGAACGAGGTGGTCAGTAGGAATGGGGTGGTCAGCAAGATCAGGTTGTTCGGCAGGATTGGGATGGACAGCGGGATTGGCATGGTCAGCAGGAACGGTGTGGTCTACAGGATCGGGATGATCTGCAGGATTGGCATGGTCAGCAGGAACGCGGTGGTCGGCAGGATTGGCATAGTCAGCAGGATCGAGGTGGTCAGCAGGAATGATGTGGTCAGCAGGAACAGGGTGGTCAGCAGATACAATGTGGTCAGCAGGAAATCGGTGGTCAGCAGGAACAGGGTGGTTATCAAGATCGGGATGGTCAGCACGAATGGGGTGGTCAGTAGGATCGGAGTGGTCAGCAGGATTGGCATTGTCAGCAGGGTCGGGATGGTCAGCAGGATCGACGTTGTCAGTAGGATCGGGATGGTCAGCAGGATCGGGATGGTCAGCAGGATCGGAGTGGTCAGTAGGAATGGGTTGGTTATTAGGATCAGCGAGGACAACAGGATCGGGATGGTCTTCAGGAATAGAGTGGTCAGTAGGATCGGGGTGGACAGCGGGAACGGGATGGTCAGCAGGATTGGCATGGTCAGCAGAATCGGGGTGGTCAGCAAGATTGGCATGATCAGCAGCATCAGGGGAAGCGGCATGGTCAGTGGCATCCACAGGATTGATGTGGTCAATGGCATCCATGCGATCAGCAGTGTAATGGGAAAATGATGTCATCGTTGGCATCCATGGAATCAGCTGCAGCAACCGCATGGATTAGTGGCACTGCACAGATTCAAGGGGAGGTCAGCAATGGGGTTAGGGTCCAGAGTGGTGGAGGAGGACTATGTCTGGAGGTGAGTACGAGAGAGTTTGGTATACTTACGATCTTTGATGTCCAATTTCGCAGAGAAAAACTGCTTGTTGAGGGTGTGGATCTTTCTAAGAATGAGGAACAGTAGAGGTCCTTTATGTTCTTAACATTTAAAAATAATTTAGATGTGCAATCGCAATGCTAGATCATACAAGGCTATGGGCCATGCGCTGGAAAATGGATTTAGAATAGGTGGTTGTATTTGACTGGCTAAACACAATAGAATGAATGACCTTTCTCTGTGCTGTAGATCTCTTTGACTTTATGGGTCCTCTTTTTACTCACTCGTATAACTGATGGTGTTGTCTCCTGGGTCCTCCATCCAGTCAGTCCTCTAACAAATGCAGCCTGTGTCCAGATTTTGATTTTGCACACTCTGCTAACTAATACTGATGCTCTTCGATTCCAATCTTACTTGCTCCTCGAGCTGTTGCTGACTGCATCTGGATCTTGTTTTCATTCGTTGCCTTACTCCATTGCCTTTTCACTGCTTACAATCACTTTTAATAAATATTTTCCCATAAAATCAAAATGAATTCTGGTAATGACAGTTTTGTTTTGAAAAACATGCTCATAGTTAGATAGTCCTGAAAGTGAAACTGAAAGAATATTTCATAACTGTTTATATCTGCTCTCAGAACAGACACTGTGCAGATGCAAGTGTTTGTGCGGATACTGAGGAGATGGAGCAGGTAACCAATGATATCCGTAGTAGTTGAAGATGAATATTAATCATACAAAAATGCAATTGACTGATGGATGAATCCGCCGGAGATAGTGAAGATTAAATTGACAGACTTTCTGCACTGTCCCATCTCTGAGTCACTCAGACCCTCTCAGTTTCCACCCGGACACTCCAATTGGCTTTACTTGCCATGAAGATGTGTCTGACTGTCAGAATTTTGAAGAGAACTGTCAAAATGAATCAGACTGAAAGATGTGGAAAGTGTTGGAGAGACACATTTGCTGTCCAGAAAATTGAAGTGTAGTATTCTGGTTTTGTGATGAAAACTTACTCCAGGTTATTGAAGATCTACTTAGCTCTGCATCTAAAGAACCAGGAAATGCTTTCTTAACAGCCCAGCACATTCTCTGCTCCAATAACCAGTATTGCCATTTTTCCAGTGCGATATTTTGTTATTGACTTTTTACAACAAATAGCCACATTTTGACGAAAGGTGAAAGCTAACATGAGTCATGCAGAAGACTGTGGTGTCAATAATAAGCACTGCAACCAAATGACATGTGAAGTAATATACTCATAAGAATTGAATTGAATTTATTTTCACATGTACCGAGGCACAGTGAAAAGCGTTGTCTTGTGAGCAATACAAGCGGATCACATAGTTAAGTAGCATATATAAGTAAACAATAGGTAAACAGCGGCAAAAACCAAAACCCAGATACAGGCAAATGCTAAGAGTTTGGGAGCCCATTCATTATTCTAACAACAGTAGGCTTGAAACTGTTTCTAAACCGGCTGGTGCATGTATTCAGACTTCTGCACCTTCTCACCAATGGTAGAGATTGTAGAAAAGCATTGCTAGAGTGGGATGAATCTTTGAGATGCTGGTGGCCTTTCCGTGACAGTGGGCCGAGTAGATGGATTGTATAGATGGGAGGTTCGCCTTTGCGATTGTCCGGGAAGAGTCACCACTGTCTGTAACCGTCTCCGATCTTGAATGGTATAGTTGCCATACCAGGTCGTGATACTTCCAGACAGAATGCTCTCGTTGGCGCAAAGTAAATGATAAACCATCTCAACATTACGCCAGACTGCCATTGCCATGGCCACCAGGTAATGATTGACAGTTTGGTAGAGTCCACAGCTTCTGTCACATTTCTGTCCAAGATCTGCTGCAATGTCCCAGTGAAGCCCAAAGCAGTTTGGAAGAATGTTTTTCCTTTCCCTTTATAACCTTCTGGACTCAACATTGAGTTCAAAAATTTCAAAACATAGACCCTATTTCCTATTTTGTTTACCTCCCACACAATCAATATTTTGTATTCTTTGTTTTCCTTCATTGACACCTCCCAGAATTTATTTCTATTTTCTTACAACCATCACTTGCACCTTTGCACTAGGTTCTGTGCCAACTATGATCTCTACGTTCTCTCATTCTGCAACCTTCCTTGACCTTCTTTCTGTCGAACATTTTCCTTGTGTAAACCCTATCACTCTTTCATTTCTTGTTTCAAGTCTGAAAAAATTCAAAATGTAAACTTTGTTTCGCTACAAACCTGCTGGGAGTTATTTCAGCATCTATTGCTTTTGGCAGATTTTCCAGCATCTGCAATGCTTTGGTGTTGAATTAAATCAGTCTCCATGAACGTTCCTGTGAAAGGAAATGCAATAAAGAATTCCTTGGGAATGGAGAGATGAACAGTCAGTCAGACATTAGAGACCATAGTGCAGAATGACCATCATAAGGCAATTTAGGAAATTGCAAACAGTGAAGAGGATTGCAGAGGATAAAGCATGATGTAGATGGAGTTGAAACTGAAGTATAGAAATGGCAGACGGAATTTAAACTGGACGAATAAGCGATAATGCGAAGTTTTCATGCAAACTGGAGGCTACAGTAAATTGAAGAACAATTAAAAGCATTAACATGCTGAAGGATTAATGTATACAGGTCCACACTTCCCTGAAAGTGGCAACAGAAGTGTATAAAATGGTCAAGATGGAATGTTGCATGTTTGCCTTCATCCGTCAGGGCAGAGAGTTTAAAATTAGTAAAAGATGTTGCCGCCGTATTTATTTAGACTGAATTTGAAGTATTGCATATAGTTCTGGTCGCCACACTGCCAAAAGGATTACTTATAGAGTCATACAAAATGGAAGCAGACCCTTTAGTCCAACTCGGCCCAAGCCAACCAAGTTTCCTAAACTAAACTTGTCCCACTTTCCTGCATTTGGCCCATTTCCCTCGAAAGCTTTCCTATTTATATACCTGCCCAGCCGTCTTTTAAATATGAAAACTGTACCTGCATCTGCCACTTCCTCTGTCAATTCATTCCAATGCAAACCATACTCTGTGAAAAAGTTGTCTTTCAGGCACCTTTTATATCTTTTTCCCCCACCTTAAAATATGCCCTTTAGTTTTGAATTCCCTTACCTTAGGGTTTTCACCACATCTATGCACCTCATCATTTTTAAAAGCCTCTTAAGGTCACCCCTCAAGCTCCTACACCTCAGTGAAAAACTCATAGCCTGTCTTTGGCCAGGGTTCAGAAAAGTTTTACCAAGATGTTGCCTGGCTTGGAGGGTATTAGCTATATAGAGAGATTCGACTAATTTGATACAATTTCACTTGAACATCAGAGGCTGAAATATGACCTGACAGAAGTTTACAAAATTATGAGAGATATTGGTAGGCTTGATATTTGTGGTCTATTACCGAGTATTACAATATCTATTACTAGGTGTCTTAGATTTCAGATAAAAGGGGGATAGTTTAAAGGAGATGTGAGAGGCTAGGTCTTACACAGAGAGTAGTAAGTGCCTGGAAGGCACTGCCAGAGGAAGTAGTGGAAGCAGATACAACATCAACATTCAAAAGGCATCTAGATAGATATATGAATAAAATGGAAACAGACGGATACGGAGAGCACAGAGACACAAGTTCTTTAATTTAGAAAGGCATCATGTGATAGCGCAGGCTTGGTGGGCAAAAGGGCCTGTTAATCTGCTGCACACTTCATTGTTCTTGAGTAGTACACATTTTACTTGCAAATATTCAGTCCAAGCCTGAATGTCATACAGATCTTCTGTATGTTAGCACTAACTGCATTTCTGTACATATGATGGAGGGAATGATATCGATGACACCGCAGAGAATATTTTACACGGCAATCCAAGAAACCACTATGGTAATCTGAATCTGTAAGCATGAGATATTGTGAAACAAATCATGTATTCGTTATCTGAACATTTAAAAATTGCGATGTAGCATTAGGAAGCTATTTAAATCACTGATTGTGCATCTCAGCTTAGGTCCTGCAATATTTGCAAATAATAATGCCAAGGATGTGTTGAGAAAACAGTTTGGAGTTTGGTGATTGTTTCAAACCTGGAATAATGGATTAAACTGATAATCCTGTCACTGAAGGAAGACCTAATTCATGTATGGATCATCATCCCTGCAGATAGAACATTCAGTCTTATTTCGGAAATGAACTGATTTATATTCACTTTATTCCATGAGTTTCAAGGCAGCTAAGCGCTAGGTAGGTATGGGGGTAAATAGAACGCAAAATGGGTACAGCATAGGTTGGAAATTAGTGTACATTTCCAGGTACGGAGCGGCTAAGCTGCCAGGGAGGGTACCAGATAAGTAGTGTGACAGTTACATCAGGTGACTACAGCTAAAGTGGAGAGCATCATCTGATAGCTGGGAAGTATTTTTCAAGATGGTGAGGAAGAAGGTGTCCGATGCTGATGGAGTGGTGAGATGGTGTTTCGTTCTGGAGCAAGGTTTCTTGGTCCTGGTGGTAGGAGTTTGTTAAGTCTTAAGTACATGTGGGGGATATTGGGACTAGGAGAACGTGAGGTCTGCAGATGCTTGAGATCAGAGCTGAAAATATGTTGCTGGAAAAGAGCAGCAGGTCAGGCAGCATCCAAGGCACAGGAAATTCGACGTTTCGGGCATATCTGAAATCTAAGACACCTAGTAATAGATATTGTAATACTCGGTAAAAGACATCTGATGAAGGGCTTATGCCCGAAACGTCGAATTTCCTGTTTGATATTGGGACTAGGGATGACAATGCAGCTCAGGTCCCGGGAAAGTATGGGAGATATTGGATAACCCGGCAGGGGAATATGGGAGTCAGATCTCAGAGGATATGGAAACCGTCTTGCAGGGTTAGGTATGCTGGATCCGAGAGATAAAAGGTTAGGTGTAGACGCAGACTCTCGGGTTTCTCTTTGTGTGTGTGTGCGCGTGTGTGTGTTGGATGGAGAAGTTGTGGTAGTCTGTTGTAATTTGTGAACTCAGCTGATTAGTTTGCTCAGGAGTTAGATTAGGTATTGAATAGTCTAATGTTTCCTGAGTTACTATTTGCTTAACTGAAGCAGAGCCCCCTACATTATCCAAAGTAAACTAATACTTATAGAGCATTTCAGGCATACTGGAATTCCTGGAGGAATCTTCACTTCTAAGCCTGCTATCCTGGGAATTCTACAAGGACTCAATCCACAACTCCTATCTACACTTCAGAAACACATATCTGGCCAGCAGAATATTTTGGATAAAATATGGTATTTCAGGATAATGGAATTAAATTAGAGCAAATGTTTATTGTTAAATTCGTCTGTTTGATGTTTGAAACATTATATGATGTGCATCTATTTCTGAAGATTTACTTATTCTTTCTTTTCGCAAGATTGCTAAAAAAGGGAACTTAATGACATGGAGCAAGGATTCCAAGTGCATACATGACAGACTGAAGACAAATGGATCATAGTCAGGTTGGTAAGGCTGCAACAAGCCTGATGTGGAACATCTCGTCAAGAGGAAGAAGGAAGCTTACTAAGGCTGAGGAGACAAAAATCAGACAGAACTTCAGATGTTTACAAGGTAGCCAGGAAGGAACTGAAGAATGGACTTAGGAGAGCTAGAAGGGGGCATGAAAAAGCTTCATCAGGTAGGATTAAGGAAAACTCTAAGGCATTCTACGCTTATGTGAGGAAAACAGGAAGATTGTTAGAGTGAGGTTAGGGCCATTAGGCATAGTGGAGGGAACTTGCACCTGGATCAGAGGAGGTAGTGAAAATCCTTAGTATTTTGCTCCAGTATTCACTACTGAGAGGGACCTTGACATTTCTGAGGACAGTATGAAACACACTGATGTACTAGAACAGGTTGTTGTTAGAAAGGAGGATATGCTGACTTCTTGCTACATCATAAGGATAGAACCCTGGGCCAGACAGGATATTCCCTATACAGGAAGGGATAGACAAATTGATGTGCCTTTAGCGATGATCTTTGCATCCTCACTGTCCGCTGGAGTAGTGCGAGGTGATTGGAGGGTGAAAAATGTCATTCCCTTGTCCAAGAAAGGGAATAGGGATAATCCTGGATTACAGACCAGTCAGTCTTATGTCTGCATTGGGCAAAGTATTGGAAAGGATTCTGAGAGACAGATTTATGATTACTTGTAAAAGCATAGTTTGATTAGAGATAGTCAGCTTGGCTTTATGAGAGGCAGTTAATTCCTTAAAAACGTTATTGAAGTCTTTGAGGATGTGACAAAACATGCTGATGAAGGTAGAGCAGTGATGTGGTGTACATGGATTTTAGCAAAGCATTTGATAAGGTTATCCATGGTAGTATCATTCAGAATGTAAGTAGGTATGGGATAGAGGGAAGTCTGGCTCTCTGGATGCAGAATTGGCTCCGCCATAGAAGACAGATGCTCATTGGCCCGTGCTGTGCGCAAGGATTTGTGCTGGGGCCTCTGCTTTTTGTGCTTTTTATAAATGACTTGGATGAGGAAATTAGAGGGTGAGTTAGTAAGCTTGCCAATGACACAAAGGTCGGACGAGCTGTCTATAGTGTGGAGGGTTGTTGTAGGGCGTAAGAGGACAATGATAGGATATTGAGCTGGGGTGATAAATCGCAGAGGGCGTTCTAGCTGGAAAAGTATGAAGTGATTCATTTTGGAAGGTCAAATTTGAATGCAGAATACAGGGTTAAAGTCAGGAATCTTTGCAGTGTGGAGTAACAGAGGGATCTTGCGGTCCACGTCCACAGATCCTTCAAAGTTGCCAACCAAATTGATAGGGTTGCTAAGAAGGGGTATGGTACGTTGGCTTTCATGAACAGGGGGGTTGAATTTAAAAGCCATTATGTTATGCTGCACCTCTATAGAGCCCTGATTAGACCACACTTCGAATATTGTGTTCAGTTCTGGTCACCTCATTATAGGAAAGATGTAGAAGCATTAGAGAGGGTGCAGAGGGGATTAACCAGGATGATGCCTGGAGTGGAGGGCATTTCTTATGAAAAAAAGGTTGAAGGAGCTAGGGATTTTCTCACTGAAGTGAAAATGGATGAGAGGTGACTTGATAGAGGTGTATAAGATATTGAGATGCATAGTTAGCGGGGATAACTTTTTTCACATGGTGGAAATGTCTATCATAAGGGGGCATAATTTTAAGGTAATTGGAAGAAGGTTCCGGGGGGATGTCAGACGTAGGTTCTTTATGCAGAGAGTGGTGGGTGCGTGGAAAATACTGCAAGCAATGGTGATAAAGTCAGATACATGAAGGACATTTAAATAACGCTTGAATAGGCACATGGAAGAAAATACAATGAAGGATATGTAGTTTAGTCTGATCTTATATAAGTCATTTAGTAGGATAAAGGCCGGCTGAAGGGCATATCCTGTGCCATACTGTTCTATGTTCTATGACGATAATCATTCATAGAGTCATATAGCGCAAAAACAGACGCATTGGTCCAACCAAACATAATCCCAAACTAAACTAGTCTCATCTGCCTGGTTCTGGCCCATTTCTCTCAAACCTTTCCGAGCCACTGAGTTCAACAAGTTATGACCTATATTAATGTCTTGGATGAAGTGACCAAGTGTCTTGGCATCAGATTTGCTGAAGATACAGACTGGTTAAAAAAAAAAGTTGCGAAGCTACAGAGAGTCCACATAGAGATATTTTAAGTGATTGGACAAAATTTAGGAAATCGAATATATTTTTGGAAAATGTTATTCACGAACCGGTTAGGAGCCCCTGACATGTTCTTTTAGCCACTGTATTTCTATGATTAGTCCAGTCCAGTTCCTGATTGGTTGTAAACTCCAGGATATTGATTGTGGAGGGTGTTGTGATGGCGATACCATTGAATGTTAACTGCCTGTGATTAGAATTTCTCTTATTGGAGATGATGTTTGCCAAGCATTTGTGCAGTACAAATTTTACTTGTCGTTTTTTAGGTGAAGTCTGTAAATTGACCAATTTTAATTTATTTCCTTGCTTTCAAGAGATAGGTAAATAAAGCCTATTTGCCACCATGAAATATATGGCCTAAACAGTGGGCTAGACTGTTGCGGTGGACTCCATCTGTGTGGGGTAAATAGGTTCAGGAGCCTTTTTTCCGTGTAACTGCAATGATTATAGCGGTTTACAAATTTATGAGGGGCATGGATGGGATAAATAGACAAAGTCTTTTCCCTGGAGTCAGGGAGCCCAGAACTATAGCGCAGAGGTTTAAGATGAGAGGGGAAAGATATAAAAGAGACTTAAGAGGCAACTTTTTCAAGCAGAGGGTGGTACGAGGGTGGTACGTGTATAGAATGAGCTGTCAGAGGATTTGATGGAGGCTGGTACAATTGCAGCATTTAAGAGGCATTCGGATGGGTATATGAATAGGAAGGGTTTGGAGGGATATGGATCGGATGCTGGCAGGTGGGACGAGATTGGGTTGGACTGAAGGGTCTGTTTCCATGATGTACATCTCTGTGAGTCTATGAATAAAACAAAACAGGTTTAACCAGTAATTGCATGCTTTATGTCTCAATCCCCTTCTAAATAAAGGTGTTATATTGGTAATTTTCCAATTCTCTGTGACTAATCGGGAATGTAAGGACTCTTGAAAGATTACCACAATACATCCACTACCTCTGCAGTTACTTCTATCCGTGTTCCAGGTTGCAGTATTACTTCTATGCTTAGCATAAGTTTAAGGAATTTGTGAGGTTGCTGCGGTGATTTTCTTAAACAATCGATGAAGAATTTCGATAAAGAGGCTAGACTGCAGAAATAGGGCTTGCTTTTCACAGAGTCAGTCAAGACTAATTGAATATAAGTAGTCAAGAGTACGACATCATCAATCAGAAGAAAACATTCATCCACACATTAGAAGCCAGAAAACCTAAATGGAAAGTTAGTGAAAGATAAAGTAGAGGCGAGCTCGAAATCAAAATATTTACTCACTGAGTTGTACCCATATGGAATAGTCTGTCTTTAAAGGATGGTGGAGTATGGTAAAAGAGTAACGTTCAGAAAGGGAACAGATAAGAAAATTAAATGAAGATTTTCTTGATCTCTGTTGTGAGATCAGAGATTCTTGGCTCAGATACAAAATGCTTTTTGATAGAATTGAGTTCTAATGAGTGTAAACGATTACATTCACTATTTGATGAATCTGAGAATCAGAGTGAAAGGGAGCTTCACAACTACTTTCACCTGCTCTCGGAACCGGTTCTGGGTCACGGTATAGATACAAGTGTTTGTACAAGTACTGAGGAGCTGGAGCAGATATCCAATGGTACCTGCAGTTCGGGAAAGTGGAGAATAACCATGCAATAATGCGATTCGTTGATAAAGGAAACACACCACATAGGGGGTCCATAAAATAATTAAGCTGCCTGAGATAGCAAAGAGTAAAATGATGGATTTTCTGCGTTTGTCCATCTCTGGGTCACTGGTCATCTTCCAAGTACTGTCATTCTGGAGTCTCCTGCGGGCTTTGCTTGCTCTGACAATATGTCTGACAGTCAGAATGTTCAAAAGAAGAATGATAACAAATGGCAGCAAAGGGGATTGAAGGCAATAAAATATTTCATATATTGTCCAGATGATTGATGTATAATACTCTGGGTTTGTGATACAAAACCATTGCAAGTTATTAAAGGTGTACTTAGATTTGAATTTGAAAAACCAAGGAATGCTTTCCAAATAGCTCAGCACACTCACTGTTCCAATAATCACAGCTGCTGTTTTCTCGGTGCAGTACCTAGTGTTCAGCTTCTGGCAGCAAATAGCTATGAATCGATCAAAGGTGAAAGCAACGGTCAACCACACAGAATTCATTGTAGTAGCAGGAATGAGCACCATAATGAAACTACAGACCTGAGTAATATCCAGAAAAGACACTGGGAAATAAATAATAAGCCACCTCAGCATCACATCACAGATGACAACAAGAAAATCAGCTGCCGCCATTGCTATCAAGTACCGAGTGATACAGTTGGAGAGGCCACAGTCCCTTTGGGAAAGAATCACAATCGCCAAGACGTTGACTGCAATAAATTACAAAAAAAATCAGGTAGATAGTTTTAATATGTGAGTTTGACCAGATCTTACATTGAATTTGGTGCATCTAATTCTGCAGTGTTTTTCACAGACAATAGTTTGAAAAAAAACATAAAACATTTTTTTTTACCAGTTGTAAGAAATTTGAATAACATCAGTCTTTAAAAATGCATGAATACTCCCAATCATTCCTTTGCAGACATTGTCCTAGGCATCAACATTACTGGGGATGCTGTGCCTCACATGTAGACAGACGCAGGAGGACAAGCCAGGAGCAGCAATCAGGAATACTTAAAATGAGATATCAACTTGGCAAAGCTGCCAAACAGGATTACCTGTGTGCCAAACAACATAAACAGCAAGTGTTGGAAAGAGCCAAGCAAACCCACAACTAATGGCTCAGATCTAGGCTCTGCACTACTTTGGACTGCGTTGTGATAGACATTTAAAAACTCACTGCAGGAGTTGAAGGCTACTCAAATATCCCCATCCTTAATGATGGAAGATCATCAGTGTGAAAGATAAGTCTGAAGAAATGCCAAGTAGATCATCCATTTTCACTTGATCCAGTGGCCCCCATGATTACAAATGTCAATCTTGAGCTAATTTCATTCACTCTACATGATGTCAAGAAGCAGTTGGAGGCACTGGATACTCTGACGGGTATGCGCCATGTCAATATTTGAACAGTAGTACTAAAGACTTGTGCTTCCAAACCTAATGCCAGCCAAGCTTTGCAGTTCATTTACGACATTGGTACCTACTTAACAATGTGAAAATTTACCGAGGTGAGTCCAGCACACAAAAAGCAGGACAAATCCAACACAGCCAATCTTTGCCACATCAGTCTACTCCTGATCATCAGTAAAGTGAAAGAATATGTCATCCACAGTGTAATCAACCCGCACCTTCTTAGTAACAACCTGCTTACCGATGCGAGTTTGGGTTCTAAATATACCTCTTCACAGCCTTACTTCAAACATGGATGTAAGATGTGAATTCCAGAGGTGAGATGAGAGTGACAGCCTTTGACATCACAGCTGCATTTAACCGAGTGTGGTGTCAGGTTTCCTGGCAAAATTGATTAAATCCAAAAAAGACATATAAGAAAATGGCTATGGGGTCTTCCAAATCAGTCATCTCAGCTCTTGGACAGCTCTGAAGGTATTTCTCAGGTAGTATCCAGAACACCATAAGATCATACGAAATATGAGCAGATATTAGGCATTTCAACCCATCGGGTCTGCTCCATCATTCAATGGTGGCTGATAGGGTTTTCAAACCTATTTTTCTGTTTTCTCCCGGTAACCTTTGATGCCCTTGACAACCAAGGATCTCCCTACCGCTGTTTTAAATATACTCAATCATCAGGCCTCTGCAGCTCACTCAGGTAATAAATTCCACAGATTCACCATTGTCTTCCTTTTCCTCTAAGTCCGTGCCCTTGCGTCCTCATCTCTCTTGCCAATGGAAACATCTTCCCAATATCCACTCTGCCCAGTTCATTCAGCAGTCTGTAAATTTCCATCAAATTCCCCCCTCATTCTTCTAAACTCCATCAAGTATAGTCCCAGAGTTCTCAAACATTCCTCATATGTGAAGTCTTTCATTCCTAGGATCATTATCGTGAAACGGCTCCGCACTCCAGGGCCAATATATCTTTCCTGAAGTATGGTGCCTGTCATTGCTCACAATTGTGATCTGAAGAAAGCTTTATGAAGCCTCAGAAGTACATTTCTGCTTTTATATTCTCGTCCTCTCAAGATGAATATCAACACTGTATTTGACTTCCTAACTACATACTCAACCTGCAATTTTTCCTTAAGAAAAACCTGGACTAGGACACCCAAGTGTCTTTGTACATCAAATTTCAGAATATTCTCCCCATTTAGAAAATAGTCCATAACACTATTTTTTTCCTACCAAAATGCACTTCCCCCCATTGTATTTCATATGTTACATCTTTGCCGACTGCCCTAATTTGTTCAAATCTTTCTGCAGCCTCTCTGCCTCTTCAATCTTGCCCCTCTACCTATCTTTATATCATCTGCAAACTTAGCCAGAATACCCTCAGTTCCTTCATCCAGATCATTAACATATATTGTGAAAACGTTGTAGTCCCAACAGCGATCCATATGGGGTACCACTAGTCACGGGACCCCATTACTAAAATTACCCTTTTATCCCCACTCTCTGCTTTCTGCAGACAGCCAAGCTTCTATCCATGCTAATACCTGGCCTCTAACACCATGGGACATATTTTATTTCGCAGCCTTCTGTGCAGCACTTTATTAAAGGCCTTTTGGAGGTCCAGATTGATAACACCAATTTGCTCTCCTTGGTCCAACTGCTCGTTATCTTCTCAAAGAATTCTAAGAGATTTGACCGGCATGAGCTCCCCTTGATGAAATTGGGTTGACTTTGCCCGATTTTACCATGCACTTTCAAGCAGTCAGAAATATCATCCTTCATAATAGACTCAGAATTTTACTAACAACTGATGTCAGCCTAATCAGCCGAAAAGTTTGCATCTTTTGCGTTACTCCTTTCTTAGATATAGGGGGGTTCCTCAATATTTTTGTACCTGTCCGGCAGTGAGGAATTGATTGAGCGAGGGAACCATGTTTTACAAAAGAAGTTGGAGCACTTTGGGGCCATCGACCATAATTCTATTAGTTGAAGTTCTAAATTGCAGAAAGGCCAATTTTGACGGTATTTGGCAAGGACTTTCAAAAGCTGATTAGGGCCAAATGTTCACAGGTAAAGGGATAACTAGAAAATGGGAAGCCTTCAGAAATGAGATCACGAGAATCCAGAGAAAGTATATTCCTGTTAGGGCGAAAGGAAAGGCTGGTAGGAATATGGAGTGCTGGATGACTGAAGAAATTGAGAGTTTGGTTAAGAAAAAGAAGGAAGCATATGTCAGGTATAGACAGGACAGATCAAGTGAATCCTTAGACGTATATAAAGGCAGGAGGAGTGTACTGAAGAGGGAAATCAGGAGGGAGAAAAAAGGAACATGAGATAGCTTTGGCAAATAGTGTTAAGGAGAATCTAAGGGGTTTTTGCAAATGCATTAAGGACAAAAGGGTAATTAGGGAAAGAATAGGGACCCTCAAAGATCAGCAGAGCAGCCTTTGTGTGGACATTTTACATCAGTATTTATTTTGGAAAATGACATTTAAGATATAGAAAGCAGGGAAATAGATGGAGACATCGAAAAATATCCATAGTACAGAAGAGGAAGAGCTGGATGTCTTGAAACGAATAAAAGTGGATAAATCCTCAGGACCTGACCAGGTGTACCCTAAAACTCTGTGGGAAGCTACAGAAGTGATTGTTGGGCCCCTTGCTGAGATTCTTGTATCATTGATAGTCACAGTTGAGGTGCCAAATGACTGGAGGTTGACTAACGTGGTGCCACTGTTTAAGAAGGGTGGTGAGGACAAGCCAGGGAACCATAGGCCAGTGAACCTGACGTCGGGGGTGGGCAACTTGTTGGAGGAAATCCTGAGAGACAGGATGTACATGTATTTGGAAAGGCAAGGACTGATTAGGGAGAGTCAACATGGCTTTGTGCGTGGGAAATCGTGTCTCACAAACTTGATTGGATTTTTTGGAAGAAGTAACGAAGAGGATTGATGAGGTCAGAGCAATGGATGTGATCTATATAGACTTCAGTAAGGCGTTCAACAAGGTTCGCCATGAGAGACTGGTGAACAAGGTTCGATCTCATGGAATACAGGGAAAACTAGCCATTTGGATACAGAACTGGCTCAGAGGTAGAACACCGAGGGTGGTAGAGGTATGTTTTTCAGACTGGAGGCCTGTTACCAGAGGAGCGCCACGAGGATGGGTCCTGGGCCCACTACTCTTTGTCGTTTATATAAATGATTTGGATGTGAGCATAAGATGTTAGTAATTTGGACATTACACCAAAATTGGAGGCGTAGTGGACGGCGAAGAGAGTTACCTCAGATTACAACAGCATCTGGACCAGATGGGCCAATGGGCTGAGAAGTGGCAGGTGGAGTCTAATTCAGATAAATGCGTGGTGCTGCATTTTGGGAGGATTTATACACTTAATGTAAGGTCGGAGGGAGTGTTTCTGAAGAAGAAGAACTTGGAGTGCAGGTTCACAGCTCTTTGAAAGTGGAGTCACAGATAAATAGGATAGTAAAGAAGGCGTTTGTCATGCTTACTTGTCAGAGTATTGAGTACAGGTGTTGGGACTGGCTGGGACTGTTTTCCCTGAAGAGTCGAAGTCTGAGTGTTGACCTTTTAGAGATTTACAAAATTATGAGGGGCATGGATAGAGTAAATAGACAAAGGCTTTTCCTTATGGTGGTGCAGTCCAGAACTAGAAGGTATAACTTTATGGTGAGAGGGGAACGATATAAAAAGGACCTAAGGGGTAACATTTTCACACAGAGGCTGGTACGAGTCTGGAATGAGCTGCCAGAGGAGGTGGTGGGGGCTGGTACAATTGGAACATTTAAGAGGCATTTGGATGGGTATATGAATAGGAAGGGTGTGGAGGGATATGGGCTGGATGCTGGCAGATGGAACTAGATTGGGTTGGGATATCTGGTCGGCATGGATGCGTTGAACCAAAGGGTCTGTTTCCATGCTATAAATCTTTATGACTCTAGGACCAAGACAGGATAAATAGACAAAGTCTTTTCCCTGGTGTGGGGGGAGTACAGAACTAGAGGGCATATGTTTAGGGTGAGAGCGGAAAGATGTAAAAGAGACCAAAGGGGCATCTTTTTCATGCAATGGGTGTACGTGTATGGAATGAGCTGCCAGAGGAAGTGGTGGAGTCTAATACAACTGCAACATGTAAAAGACATTTGGATGGGTATATGAATAGGAAGCATTTGGAGAGATATGGGCCGTGTGCAGACAAGTGGGAAAAGATTTGGTTAGGATATCTCGTCAGCATGGATGGGTTGGACGAAAGGGTTTGTTTCCGTGCTGTCCATCTCTATGACTATATGACTCGAAGTTGAATCTCTTGTCAAGTGAAAGAATGAAGTTTATGTAAAGATAAGACATGAAGGTTTAGTTAGTCAGCTTGAGTGTTACAAGTTAGCCAGGAAGGACTTAAAGATGGAGGTAAGGAGGGCCTGGAGAGCATTTGAGAAGTCTTTGGATGGTAGGATCAAGGAAAACACTAAAGCTTTCTATTGGTATATCGGGAATTAAAGAATGACTCGAGTTAAATTCGGGCCCATCAAGGACAGTAGCGGGAAGTTGTGCGTGGAGGCAGAAGAATTAGAAGAGACACCAAATTGATTAGATTAGACTTACAGTGTGGAAACAGGCCCTCCGGCCCAACAAGTCCACACCGACCCGCCGAAGCGCAACCCACCCATACCCCTACATTTACCCCTTACCTAACACTACGGGCAATTTAGCATGGCCAATTCACCTGACCCGCACATCTTTGGACTGTGGGAGGAAACCGGAGCACCCGGAGGAAACCCACGCAGACACGGGAGAACGTGCAAACTCCACACAGTCAGTCGCCTGAGTCGGGAATTGAACCCGGGTCTACAGGCGCTGTGAGGCAGCAGTGCTAACCACTGTGCCACCGTGCCGCCCACATTGGATGATATTTTATCAGTATTCACACAGGAAAATGACAATGCTGTTGAGAAGAATACTGAGATACAGCCTTTTGGGCTAGATGGGATTGAGTTCATGAGGAGGAGATGTTAGCAATTCTGGAAAGTGTGTAAATGGATAAGACCCCTGTGCCAGATATGATTTATCCTAGCATCATTTCGGAAGCTATAGAGGAATTTGCAGATCTTTTCGCTTTGATCTTTATGTCGCAACTGTTTACAGGAACGGTGCTAGAAGACAGGACGATAGCAAATGTTGTCCTGTTGTCCAAGATGGGCAGTAGAGACAACACTGGTAATTATAGACCAGTGTGCATTACTTCAGTTGTGGTGAAAGTGTTGCAAAGATTTATAAGGGACAGGATTTATAACCATATAGAAAGAAATCATTTAATTAGGTAGCCAGCATGGTTTTATGAAGGGTAGGTCATACCTAATAATGCTTATTGAGTTCTTTGAGATGGTGACCAGACAGGTGGATGAGGATACAGTAGTTTATGTCCAAGATATGGGATTTCGTAAAGCATTGGAAAAGGTTCAAATATGGAGGCATGGGATTGAAAGTGGTGTCTCTTCTAATTCTTCTGCCTCCACGCACAACTTCCCGCTACTGTCCTTGATGGGCCCGAATTTAACTCGAGTCATTCTTTAATTCCCGAATTTAACTCGAGTCATTCTTTAATTCCCGATATACCAATAGAAAGCTTTAGTGTTTTGGATCAGAAATTGGCTAGCTGAAAGAATACAGAGGATTGTTGTCAATAGGAAACATTCATTCTGAAATTCACTTACTAGTGGTGTACCGCACGGATCTGTTTAGGGGGCAGTGTTGTTTGTCATTTTCATAAATAACCTGAATGATGGCACAGAAAGGTAGGTTAATAAATTTGCGGATGATGCTAAATTCGGTGGAGTTGTGGACAGTGCAGAAGAATGTTGCAGATTGTACAGGGCCATAGAGAAGCAGCGGAGCTGGGCTGAGACGTGGCAAATAGAGGTAAAGCGCAAAAGTGTGAGGTGATTCACTTTGAAATGAGTAACAAGAATGCAGAATAATGTAACGGTAAGATTGTTGGTGGTGTGGGTGAGCAGAGAGATCTCGGAGTCCATGTGCATGAATCCCTGGTAGTTGCCATTCGGTTTGATAGGGTTTTTAACAAGGCATATCGTGTGTTAGCTTTCATTAAGAAATGGATTTAGTTTTGGAGCCAAGATTTCATATTGCAACTGTGTGGCTTCACCTGGAGAATTGTGTAGAGGTCTGGTTGCATTGTAGGTAGGACATGGAAGCATTGTAAAGGGTACAGAGGGTACAGAGGAGATGACTAGGATGTTACCTGGTAGGCAGGGAAGATCTTATGAAGAAACTCTGTTGGTTTTTGTAGGCTTCCCAGTTTCTAGCTTCTCACTGCCCTTTGCCACATTATATGCTTTCTCTTTTGCTTTTATTCTGGTTAGCTATGGTTGCGTCATCCTCTCTTTAGTGTGCTTCCTTTTCCTCAGGATGAATTTTTGCTGTGTCACTCAATTTACTCCCAGAACCTCCTGCAATTGCTCTCCCACCGTCTTCCCTACTAGGCTTGTCTCCCAGTCAATTCTGGTCAGCTCTTCCCTCATGCCTCCGTAGTTATCTTTATTCAACTGTAATACCATTATATCTGATTCCCCCTTCTCCCGATCAAACTACAGCATAAATTCTATTATATTATGGTGACTGTCGCCGAAGGGTTCCTTCACCTTAAGCTCCCTTATCAAGTCTGTCTCATTGCACAACACTACATCCAGTATTGTCTCAGAGAGCTCCACTACAAACTGCTTGAAAAAGACATCTCTTAGATATTCCACAAATTCATTTTCTTGTGATCCACTACCAACCTGGTTTCTCAGTCCACCTCCATATTGAAATCACCCATCACCACTGTAACTTGACCTTTTTTACACAACTTTCTTATATTCTGGTGTATCTTATCCCCCACATTTTGATTGCTGTTTAGAGGCTTGCAGATACCTCTCATTACGATTTTCTTACCATTGGGGTTCCGCAACTCTACCCACACAAATTCTATTATATGTGACCTTACTTCATTTATTGCTCTTGATTTAATTTCATTTTTCGCAAACAAGGTTCTGCTTACCTGCCTGTCTTTAAATAGGATGCATATCCATGAATGTTTAGCTCCCAATCCTGATCCCCTTGCAGCAATATTAAGCTGCTTTATCAATCATCTTCCTTCAATCATAAGGTCAAATGTGAGGCTGCTCAGCGACAGTAGCACAATGTTCAGCAACATTCACGACTCCTCAGACACTGATGTGGTTTATGTTTAAATGCAGCAAGACATGGACTTTACTCAGGTTTGGGCTGACAAATGGCAAGTAAATTTTGTACCACACAATGACAAGATCAAATTAGAGATGATTTCTCTAATACCCCTTGACATTCAATAATGTTACCATCACAGACTTCCCTATTAGCAACATCCTTGGAGTCACTGTTTACCAATACCTCAGCCAGGCTCAGTGCAAAATACAACGGCTACAAAAGCAAATAAGAACCAAGAAATACTGCACTGAGTCAGTCACCTCCTGATTCCGGAAGTCAGCCCACCCTTTACAATGCACAATTCAGGAGTATGATGGAATGCTCTCCGCTTGTCTTGAAGCACCAACAACAACGAAGAAGTTTGGCACCATCCAGGGCAAAGCAGCCTCCTTCTGTGGTGTCACATCTACAAACATTCAATCGCAGCACCACGAAAGCTTAGCAGATGCAATGTGTACTATCCACAAGAGGAACTGTGAAATTTTGTCCAAGATCCTTGGACAACATCTTCCAATCCCATGTCCAATTCCATCCAGAACCAACAGGGCAGCAGATATATGTGAACACCAGCTGATTCCCCACCATTCACCAACTTGATTTAGAAATATATCACTGCTCCTTCTCTGATGTTGGTCAAAATC
The DNA here is from genome assembly GCF_020745735.1 of Hemiscyllium ocellatum. Lineage (NCBI taxonomy): Eukaryota > Metazoa > Chordata > Chondrichthyes > Orectolobiformes > Hemiscylliidae > Hemiscyllium > Hemiscyllium ocellatum. The sequence goes on from NC_083417.1 coordinate 75,929,138, forward strand.
CTTCAATTTCCACTTGTGGGTTTAGCAGCAGGACGTGGACTGCAGCTGTTCAAGAAGGCATCTCACCGCCACCTTCTCAAGGGCAACTAGGGATGAGAAGTAAATGTTGGCCAGCCAACAACACCCATGCTCCTCGAGAGAATTAAAAAATGCTAAATACTTTGGCTAAGACCAAAGTACATAGAAGCATGTGCTGTCTATTCAAAACTTGAGACTGGAGAATTTGAGTAAGATCATGGTTAAGTTGGTTGGGCTTATGCTCGAAACGTCGAATTCTCTATTCCTGAGATGCTGCCTGGCCTGCTGTGCTTTGACCAGCAACACATTTGCAGCAGTGGTGTTATCTGTGCTTGACTCAAAGGCAGTAATTTCCAATTAGTGGAAGTGGCTTTTCAGCATAACTCATCCCAACCAATGAAATAATTGCCAATGGTCACAGAATGATAAACATAATTTGTGTTTATAATTATATTCACATAAACTCAAATTATGTTTATCATTCAAGTTTTCCCAATTATTTGTCTTACTTCAGTAAAGAATCATGTGAATTTTTGGTTCCGTTCACGAAATTGCGTACTTCCATGTCTAATCAATCAAAAGCTGGCATTTCCATTATTTGATCATATCGCAAACTATCCAAATTAGACGACACATTGCAAGCACATAGGATAGTTTGACATCAGCAGGCTCAGTTTTCTCACACTAATCAAACTACATAAGATCATCACTCTTTGAAGGTTTAAAGGAATATCATTTTTTTTGTTGAGAAGTACCATTACATTTAACAATGGTCTCAATTGGTTCAGATGTGATTTCGAAAAGGTGGTAAAGTAATATTGAATTAACAGTTTAGGAAAAGAAACACTTCTCGTAAGTGGCATTGCTTTGATTTCCATTCTTGCCTAGGAAATGGATCAATTTCAAAAGAGAAACAGTTGACCGATTATGTAAATGTGGACAAATAATACTTACTGGATACTCCAATAGCTACGAGAACAGGGCAGAAAATGACCTCAACATCAGGCACAGTTGGTACCACATTGAAAGGATACTTCATTTTCTATTTCACACATTCAAACCTTCACTTGAAAGTGTCACCAACTCAAGGAGTCTATATACATAGTACCATATCCCCAAGGACATAATTAGGTTGATATTACTTGCAGTCTGTTGAATAAACAGACTTGAACCATAAAAAGAAATGTTATTGGATTGAAGTGCAGAAATACTGAATATGGACTAGGATCACAGAAATACGAGGCATACAGAAAAATAGTTCTGCAAAGCATGCACTTGAATACCTAGAGAATGTTCCAGAAGGCTGCAAGGCTCATTTCACAAGTAGCTGCAATAGATTCATTTCATTCATTCCAAGGAACGTGAAAACATTGGCAAAGCCAGGATTTGCTGCCCACTCCTATCTATCCTTGAGAGCAGGTGGTGTGTCGTCTTCTTGCACCATTGCTGTCCATCTGGTGCGGGTGCACACATGCAGGTGCCCACTTCATAAAAACGGAATGTGACGTAGCTGATTCTGAGACTCGGATCCTGAACTTTACTAAGGGAAAGTATGATGGTCCAAACTATGAGTTCCTACACTGGAATGGGTAAGGTTACTGAAAGGAATGACATTTGACAGGCAATGACAAACATTGAAAGAGCGAATGTATGAACCAAAAAAAATGTTTATTCCTGCTTGGTGCGAGTGTGCACGGAGAATAGTGGTCACACTATGGCATATGATGGAAGTGATCGAGTATTATATACAAAGGAAAGGCCAAAGACATGAGAATTGGGAACAGTTTCAAAGGTAGCAAAGGAGGATCAAGGACTTGCTTGAGGAAGGTGAAAATAGAGCCCGAGGATAAACGTTTTGGGAATGTAAGATAGAACTATAAAGTTTTCTTTGAGAATTTCAAGAGACAAAGATTTACGAAAACTAATGTCAGTCCCATACAATCAGAAACAGGTGAATTTAAAATGCAGAACAAAAAATTGGCTGGCAAACTAAATTTCTTCTTCCCTTCTGTCTTCACAAAGGAGAACATGAATAACACACCAAAAATGACAGTGAACACAGATTTAGTAAGAGGGAGGAACTGAAACAAATATGCATTCGTAGATAAATTGTGTTAGTGAAATTGATGAGATTGAAGGGTGAGAAAAGGCCAAGGTCTGATAACCTACATCCAGGATTAGCCAAGGAAATGACCATAAAAGTAATAGATGCATTGGTGTCATTTTCCAAGATTCTTTAAATTCTAGAACAGTTCCTACATATTGGAGGGTAGCTAATGTTAACTCATTGGTTATAAAAGGGAGTTAGACTGAAAGTAGTGAATCATACACCAATGAAGCTTGTGTAAAATCTGGGAAAATGCTCAAGTCCATTATGAAGGATATCATAACAGAGCACTCCTAAAGCATTCTTATAAATATCTGAGACAATCAGCATGGATTTGGAAAAGGAAAAACACGCATGAAAAAGCTGAAATTCTCCTGGGATGCAGCTAATAAAGTTGGACAGGGTAGCCAATGAGTCTGGTTTATTTAGACTTTAATTAAATAACATGTGATTGTGGTTAGTGCATTGAAATGGATAGAATATTGATTAGTAGACAAGAAACAAAGAGTTGGAATAAATGATCCTTTTTCTGAATGGCAGGCAATGACTAGTGAGTTACTGCAGGGATCAGTCTTAGGATCCCAGTATTCATAATATATGGTAAAGATTTAGACCAAAGTGCTAATTGCAATATCTCAAAACTTGCAGATGATAGAAACCTAGGTGGAAGAGTCAGCTGTGAGGAGGATGTGGAACATTGCAGTGTGGCTTGGACCGGCTAAGTGAGTGCGACAATATATGACAGATACAGTATAATTAGGCAAATATGAGGTTATTTATTTTGATAGCAAAATATAGCAACAGATTATTATTTGAATAGCTACAACTTCAGAGAAGGAAGTGTTCAATGAGAGCTGGGTGTCTCAGCTCAGCTCTAAACCCACAGGTGCAGTAGGCAGTCAGGGTCGAAAACTGCATATTGGCCTTCAGAGTGATATGTTTTGATGATTTGCTGCGGTCATATAAGACATTGGTGAGGCCATACCCGGCATATTGTCTGCAGTTTTGTTCTCCCTGGCGATGGAAGGATGTTCTTGCTCTTGAGGGGAGTACAGCAGTTCAAGTGAAATGGTCAAACTTTCCTTTCGATGTAGATCTTGCCTCTCAGTGTAGACGGTAGCAAAAATATGTCGGCAGATTATTATTTGAATGGCTGCAAAATGAGAGGAGAAAATACTTAACGAGACCTGGGTTCCTTCTTTCACCGTTCGTTGAAGTTAAGTACAAAGGTGCAATAGGCAAACTGTAGATTGACCTTCAAAGTGAGACAACAGGAATGAGGATGTCTTGCTGCAATTATATAGTACTTTGGTGACGCCACACCTGGAATATTGCCTTCAGTGTTCGTCTCTTTATATGATCATAGAATCCTTACAGTATGTAAACAGGTCATTTGGCCCACAAAAGTCCACACGGACCCTCCAAGGAGCAACTCACCCAGACCCATTCACCTACCATATTACTCTACATAAACCCCTCACCAATGCACATAACCTACGCATCCCTGGACACTATGGGCAATTTAGCATGGTTAATTCACCTAACATGCACATCTTTGGATCTAAGGAGAAAACCAGAGCACTCAGAGATAACCCTTGTAGACACAGTGAGAATGTGCACACTCTATATAGACAATTGCCCAAGGCTGGGATTGAACCCAGGTCCTTGGTGCTGTGAGGCTGCAATGCAAACCACTGAGTGCTTCTGAGGAAGGGTGCTTTTTGTTATTGGAAGGGATGCAGTGAAGTTTTACAAAATTGATTCCTGAAATAGTAGGACTGAATTGCACGGACGGATTGAATTGATTACAATAGAATTCACTGGAGTTTAGAAGAATGAGGATAGCCTCATCTAAACCTATAAAATTCTGATAAGTTAGACAAAGGGCAGATGCTCCCATTGGTGGGAATTACAGAACGATGGAGTGTATGGATAAGGGTTAAACTTGTCAGACTGAGATGAGGAAACAATTATTCACCCAGAGAGTGGCGAGCCTGCTGCAAAATCAATTGGGTCTTCCTTCAGTGAGTGGATTATCTGGTTAATGTCGTTATCCCAAGTTTTATACAGTCATCAAACTTCAAACCATTTTTGCAACATAGACTTGGGATGGCTATTTGAAAGTATTCCATGACCTAAACTGAGATGCACAATCAGTGATTCAAATAGCTTCCTAATACAAACCCTAATATTTAAACATTCAGAAAAAGAGTACTTGATTTGTTTCACAATGTCCCATGTTATAGAGTCATTACTCTCAAATATTCTCAGCTGCATCATCAATATTATTCCCTCTATCATATGGCCAGAAATGCAGTTGATGCCAACATGCAGCATGATCTGGATGACATTCTGGCTTGGACTGAATGTTTGCAAGTAAAATATGTTCCACACAAGAACACAGAAATGTACAGCAGATGAACTGGCCCTTTGGCCCACCAAGCCTGCACTAACACATGATGCCTTTCTTAATTAAGGAAGGTTTCCGTCTGTGATGCTATATCTGTAAAGATGCCTTTTAAATGTTATCTTTGGATCTGCCCCCACCACTTCCTCCAGCAATGCATTCCAGGCACTTACCAAGCTTGATGCAAAACCTTGCCTCTCACATCTCCTTTAAACCTTCCCCCTTTGACCTGAAACCCATATCTCGTGTAATAGGTATTTTGATACAGGTTAAATCAATTTATCAACGTCTCTCATAATTTTTTTAAACTTCTATTCGGTTACCCTTCTGCCTCCGACATTTAAACAATAACAAATCAGATTTGAGTAATCTCTCCGCATTTCTAATATTATTCCAGCCAGGCACCATCCTGGTAAACCTTTTCTCTTTCCAAAGACAGGCTGGGAGTGTTTTCACTGAAGCAGAAGAGGTTGCTGGGTGGTGTTATTGAGGTTTTTAAATTGTGAAGGATACAGATAAAATGAGTGGCAAATGCTTTGCTTTAGAGTATGGAAATTCAAAACTAGAGGGCATATTTTAAGATGAGAGGAGAAAGATTTAAAAGGCAACATTTTCAGATAGATGGTGGCTAATATGTTCTTATCCCTCATCGCGGCCACATTGTTTGTAGATTCTGTTGAAGAAGCCACCTGGAATAGCATCAGTGAATGACATTGCCAAGCAGCATGGTACGGGTGGCACGTTGGCTCAGTGTTTAACACTGCTGCCTCACAGGGACCCGGGTTCAATTCCCGCCTTGGGCAACTGTCTGTGTGGAGTTTGCACATGTTCCCTGTGTCTGCGTTGCTTTCTCTGGATGCTCCGATTTCCTCCCACTGTCTAAAGATATTAATACTTGGTGAATTGGCTCTGCTGAATTGCTTGTAGTGTTGGGTGGATTAGTCGTGGGTAAATGTAGGGAAATGGATCTGGGTGGTTTGCTCTTCGGAGGGTCAGTGTGGACATGTTGGGCTGAATGGCCTTTTTCCATATTGTAGGTAATCTAGTCTAAAATGTGTTCCTCTCCAAGAGTGCGGGACTCTCCAACATATTGGACATTGATTCATTAGAGTTTAGGGGAAAAAAAATCAAGGACGAATTTATTGAAAGATAAATGCTTTTTTTTTATAAATTAACTTTTGTGAGATGTGAGTATTGTTTGTTGGCCTAGTAATTATTGCCTGTTCCTTGAGAATGTGGTGCTGTGTTGCCTTCTTCAGTCCAAGTTCTGCAGGTTGATCTATAATGTCAATATGGACGATGACGATGACAGTGAAGGAACAGCCATATATTTCCAAGTTAGGATGACAAGTGGCTTGAAGTGCAACTTGCAGGTAGCGATGTTCCCATGTATCTGTTTCCATTGTCCTTCCAGATGTAAGTGGTTGTGGGTCTGGAAGTTGTTGCCTAAGGATCTTCGGTGAAATCCTGCATTGCTTCTTGAAGCTAGTAGACACTGCTGGTACTGAGTATTAGTGGTGACAGGGTGAATGTTTATTCGTAGATTCATACAGCGCAGAAAAGGCTGTTGAGCCCATTGAGTGAGCACCAAAATAACTACAACTGAGCGTATGATATTCCCACTTTCTTCCATTTGTCTCATATCCTTGAATGTATTTGAAGTACTCATTAAAATATTTTTAAATGTTATAAGTTAGTATATTCCAGATTACCACCACATGCCGAGTGAAAAGTTTATTTTCATGATCCAATCTGAATCTCCTGCCCCTTACCTGAAAATTGTGCCCTCTTGTGATTGACCCCTCAAACAAGGAGAACAGCTGCTCTCTATTTACCCTGACGTCACCCCCATAACCTAATACATCTCAATCATGTCTCCACTCAGTCTTGTCAGCTCTAAAGAAAACATCCAAGTCATTCCAGTCTCTCCATTTCGTTCAATTTCACCATCCCAGGCAAAATCCCGGTGAACCCCCCTGTATCCGCTCTAATGCTATCGGATCCTTTCTGTAGCGAGGTGACCAGAAGTGCAGACAGTACTCCAGCCATGGCCTAACTAATGCTCTATCCAACTCTAACATTGTTACTTTGCTGTTATGCTGTATTTTATGATTGATGATTGTAAGTGTCCTACCATACATTCTTAAATTTCCTAATCTTGTGTACAGCCAATTTCCCGGTTCGGTGAATAATTGCCCCAAGATTCCTCTGTGCCTCTGAACTATCTTGTGTCCTGCCATTCGATAAGTGCTCTTTTATCTTGTTTCTTCTTCCAAAGTGTGTCGCCTTGCACTTGCAAACCAACTGCTACTGGCCTGCCCATCTAACCAACCCATCTATACCTTTCTGGATACAGCAACCATCTTCATTCATAACCACTCTACCAATCTTGATTTCATCTGCAAAATTGCACAATTTTCCGCCCACATTTTCATCTATTTCATAATGTACGTAACAAATGATCAGGGCCTCTGTACTGGCCTTGCAATATACTGCTGTACACTAACCTTCGGTCACTCAAGCAGCCTCCAACCACTACCCTTTCTGTCCTATTACTAAGCTAGTTTCTGATCCACCTTGCCAAGTTTCCCTCAGTTCCATGTGCTTTAACCTTCTCAATCCGTCTACCTTATGGGAATTTATCATAAGTTTCGCTGAATTATCTGAACTTCCCTCTTCTATCCACTTGCTCATGTTTTCAAAAGTTGTCACAAATTTGTGACGCAAGACCTCCCTCTGACAAAGCCAAGACAATTATCTTTAATTAACCTACGCCCTTCCTAGTGGGTATTAATGCGCTTATTCAGAATTTTCTCAAATTGTTTCCCTAGCTCTGATGTGGCACTTGACAGTCTATAATTTCCTGGCTCAATTCTTATAAAGGTGAACGAGATTAGCTGTCCTCCAGACCTCTGTCATGTCTCCAATGGCTAGAGAGGAATTAAAAACTTGTGTCAGAGCCCCTGCAATTTCCTACCTTGCCTCCCATTGCAGCTTGAAATGCAATTCATCCAGGCCAAGTGAGTTGTCTGATTTTAAGACCAGCAGGGCGTCCAATTACTCCCTATTTCCTGTGTCAGACTGTGCAAGTTTTTCATTGTCCCTTTCCTTAAATTCTATGCCAGACTTTCTCTTTACCAATGTGAAGATGAAGAGAAAGTATTCATTCAACACACTTCCAATATCCTGTGGCTTTGTAGTTGTGTGTATGTTTGCCGAGCTGGGAAGTTCATTTGCAGGCATTTCGTCCCCCGTCCAGACGACATCTTCAGTGCCTTGGAGCCTCCTTTAAAGTGTTGCTTTATTGTGCCTTTTGGGATTTATTTGTTTCCATTCCTGCTGCTTCAAGTTGCCAGTTTCGTTGTTCGTTGTGGTGGCTATGATAGTGGGTCTCGGTATTTGGAGTCTGTGGATGAGCGCCAGGCTTCCAGAACATGTCTAGCTATCCTCTATTTAGTTTGTCCTATGATGATTGTGTTGTCCCAGTTGAATTTGTAGTCATTGTCATCTGTGTGTATGGCTAATAGGGACAACAGGTTGTGGCGCTTAGTGGCCAGTTGGTGCTCATGCCTACAGATTGCTACTTCTTTGCTTGTTTTTTTTTCGATATAGTGTTTGGTGCAGTACTTACATGGAATCTTGTAAATTATGTTTGTATTGCATATGATAGGTATTGGGTCTTTTGTCCTGATGAGTTGTTGTCTGAGCACGGCTGGCAGTTCATGGGCTGTCATCAATCCCAGTGGTTGGAGAAGTCTGGCTGTTAGTTCCATGAAGGTTTTTATGTAAACATGCATGACGAGTGGATTGCGTTGTGACATATCCTCGTCGCATTGGTTGTCCGTTTGGCCTCTGTGGGTAAAGTTGCAGGTAACACCGTTCTTAGCAAATACTCCATGGAGATGTTCTTCTTCCCTTTGTAGGCCGGGAGTGCTGTGGTGTGTTGTCGACATTTTGAATAATGTCCAAATGCAGCTTCTCTTGTGTGTGTGTGTGTGTACATGTTTGTTTTTGTAGTGCAGGACTAGGTTGGTGAGTGTGGCTTTCCTGTACACTTTTTTGATGCATTCTGTGTTTTTTCTACCATCATATCCAGGAATGTGGGCTTCAAAAAGGGCTACCAGATCCTGCTTTACATTAGTAAAATCTGCCTTCCCTAATCCAAAGCAATCTCTTGCAGGTTAACTTCATTCTCGTCAAGCAGAAATTTGAACATATCGTGTTGTGGTCACTGTTTCTGAAATGTCCCACGCCACCACCACCCCCTCCCCCCGCCCCCCGCCAATATTTGTCTGTCTTCTTTCCTCAGAAGCAGATCTAGAATCACACCATACCTTTTGGTACATTTAAAGAGACTCCACTCCCTCTGAATGCTTAACACTCGGACTATGTAAATTTATTTTGAGAAAGTTGAGGTCCCCCAGTATAATTATCCAATTACTACTGTTATTCGCCTCTGTAAACAGTCTACATATTTGCTAATCTATTTCCTGCTGACTCTTTGGGTGCCAATAATACACTCACAGTAAAGCAGCTGTCGTCTCAATATTTCTAAGTTGTATGCACAAAGCCTCTTTTGAGGACCCTGCAAAGATATCATCTTTCTTTATTGCAATAAGCGATTCTTTCGTTAATACTGCTACATTAACCCACATTTTACGTCCCGCTCTGTTTTGCTTCATGATTCAGAGCTCATACTCTTGAGTTGCCATTCAGCCCTTTCCTCAACCATGTTTCTGTGACAGCAAAGATATCATGCTGGCATGTGTCAAACTATGCTGTTAACTCAGTCTTCCTATTAATCTCCTAGCATTAAAGTAAAGACCATTCAGCTCTGCCTTTCTCTCTTAACATTCTACATAGCTGAACTTACCATGACTTGCTTCCTTTGCTGTTGCATGAAGTGTCTTTGCTTCATCGATATTCTGTGACCCCTTCCCCTGCCAGATGAGATTAAACTCCTTCCAACAGCACTAGCAAACCTACCTGCCAGAATGTTGGTGCCAGTGTGGTTCAGGTAGAACTTTTTAATCAACAGCCTTGCTACTTCAATTCCGAATGCAAAACCTTATTCCCCACTTTGCCCATATCATTGGAACAAATGTATGCAAAACGTCTAATGCATCACCCTTCCCTCTTTCAGGATGCTCTCCAACCAATCAGTGACAGACTTTGGCACAAATGAGGCAATACACCATCCCGGAGTCATGATTTGGAATTGCCAGTATTGGACTGGTGTTTACAAATTTAAAAATCACACAATGCAAGGTTGTAGCTCAACAGGTTTAATTGGAAGCACACTAGCTTTCGGAGCGACGCTCCTTCATCAGGTGACTATCACCTGATGGAGGAGCGTCGCTCCGAAAGCTAGTGTGCTTCCAATTAAACCTGTTGGACCATCCTGGAGTCACATCTTCGGCCACATAATCGCCTGTTTGCTTGTCTGACTCTAGAATCCTTGTTGATCTTCCTTTCTTCTTTCTCCCCCTGTGTACCGTCAAGCTGTTTGTAATGCCAGAAGCCTGTCTCTGACTACATTCCTCAGAGATACCAGCATCACATCAGCATCCAGTAAGAGATTCCTACACTACCTACCTGTTCTTTCTGGTGGTGACCTACTCTCGTTTATTTCCGCTGGCCCCTTGAGCTGCGGTGTAAATGTGCCATCCATGTAACTTATTTTCAGGCATTGCTTTAAATAAGTATTTTTACTCTATTGTAAAAAATCGAAGTAATGTCCATCTTCAAACACGTGTACCAATACTCAAGTATTCCACTGCTCACACTGTCTGAGACACCACCATCATCATCCCTCTCCCACTGGCAGGACTCAGTAGAGGTGGCAACAAAGTTTTAAGGCGTCCAGAGGGAGGTTCCCTTGCCATCCTCAACATTGTCTCTGGACCTCATAGTATCAGGTTGAACATGGGTATGGAAGTTTCATGTTGTTTATCATGTGCTGTTCTCACTCAGCTGATGAATTAGTATTCATCTACAATTGATAGCTCACTATTCTCCGAGGGGGAATTGATAAGCCTTGGAAGGAATGATAAGTAAGGATTTCCATGATATTTGAGCAATGGGCAAAATACTGCTCCACTGTATTGTGGGCTCAGAGATACTCAGCTGAGATATAAAATGATTTATTTGATGCAATCAAATTTCAGTGCATGCAACCTACTACACTTACTGTTTGATAGATCTGAGAATCAGAGCGAAAGGGAGCATCACGACTGTTTTCAGCTGCTCTCGGAATTGTCTCTGTTTCTCGGTGTATATACAAATGTTTGTACAACTACTGCGGAGCTGGAACAGGTATCCAATGGATCCTGCAGCTGGGGGAAGTAGAGAATAATGATGGGTGAATGCAATTCGTTGATAAAGGAAACATCCCATATAAGGGGTCCATAAAATAATGAAGCTGCCTGAGATAGCAAAGAGTAAAACAATGGATTTTCTGCGTTTGTCCATCTCTGGATCGTTGGGCTTCTCTCTGTCAGTGTCACTCTGGAGTCTCTTGCGGGCTTTGCTCTCTACTAAGATATATCTGATAGTCAGAGTGTTCAAAACAAGCAAAATAGTACATGACAGTAAAGAGGATAGGAAGCGATGGACTGCACTATATAATATCCAGAAGATTGAAGTGTAATAACCTGGTTTTGTGACGCAAAACCATGGCAGATTGTTGAAGATGTACTTGTATTGGAATTTCAAAAAGCAGGGAATGCTTTCCAAATAGCTTTACACGGTGACTGTTACAATAATCACAGCTGCAGTTTTCTCAGTGCAGTATTTGGTTTTAGTCTTCTGGCAGCAAATAGCCACAAATCGATCAAATGTGAAAGCAACAGTCAACCAAACAGAATTCATTGTGGTTGCAGGAATGAGCACTATAATGAAACGACAGACATGTGTAATACCCAGGAAAGACACTGAGAAGTACACAATAAACCACCTCAGCAGCACGTCAGAGATGACAACCAGGAAATCCGCCACCGCCATTGCTATCAGGTACCATGAGATACAACGTGAAATACCACAGTTCCTCCGAAAAGGATCACAATCGCCAACAGGTTAACTGCAATGAATAAATCAAATGAGGTGAATAGCTTTAATGCATGAACGTGACCAGATCTTCTATTGAACCGCTGCAGTACATAATTGTTAATTACATCAGATTCTACTTTTATCCCCCTCAGGTAATGTGTTTAAAAAGTATTTTTTACTGTATTGTAAGAAATTGAAATAATGTCAATCTTTAAAAAAACATACATGCATACTCAACTATTCCACTTCAGATACTTTAGAGATTATAACAACACCGTTCCTGTCCCACTGGTAAGACAGACCAAACAGAGATGGTAACATTGATAAACTTCCAGAGGGAGTTTTCCTTGATGTCCTCAACATTGACTCTGGACCTCATAATATCAGATTTCACATTAGCAGGAAAGCCTCATGCTGTTTACCATACACTATTCTCACTCGGCTGATGAATAACATAGAGAGGAAGTACTGGATGTACTTGAGCTGTTCATCACCGAAAGTTACACAGTGCTACAGGTCAAACTGCTGTGGTCCAAAAGGTAATCGCTGCTGGTCGATATCTACGGTGGGTGATGAAGGAACCGAGAAAAGGGAAAAAGCATTCTTAACCCCATCCTTACCAGTCTGCTTGTTGTGAATATGTTGGTCCATGTTGATATCTATGTGAGTGACTACTGCATGGTCTTTCTGGCAAGGAGGTCACTCTGACACATGGCGAATGCTCTGCAACATTTTGCGTGGCACTAAAATGGTGCTAAGTGGAACAGACTGCAAACAGTCCTGAAACTCAAGGCTGGACATCGTTGAGACACTGTGGCTCATCATCATCAGCAGAACTATACTCTTACATAATCTGCAACCTCACTGCCCAGCATGTCATTACCATCAAGCCAGCGATCAACTTTCTAGCGTATCCTGTAATGCATGTTGATGGACAATTTAAAAGCTCACTGGATGAGTAGGAGGCTACCAAATATCTTACTTTCTATAGTGAAAGAGCCCAGCTCATCAGTGCAATAGATAAATCCGAAGCATTCACAACAATCTTGAGATAGGAATGCCAAGTGGATGATCATGTCCCGCTTCAGTGGTCCCAGCATCACAGATGCTTTAGAGATACTAACAACACCGTTCCTGTCCCACTGGTAAGACAGACCAAACAGAGATGGTAACATTGATAAACTGTCCAGAGTTTACCCAATTTCAATCACTCGGCATGATATCAAGAAACAGTTGGAGGCACTGTATACTGCAAAGGACGTGGGTCAAGATAAGATCCCAGCAGTGGTCCTGAAGTTTTGTGCTTCTGAACTTAACCTCATCCAGGAAATTCCAGTTCAGTTAGAACACTGGCATCTACCTGACAATGTGGAAAATAGCCAAGTTGTCTTCTGTACATAAAAGGCAGGTTAAATCCAACCTGATCAATCACTGCTCCGTCAGTCTACTCTCAATCATCAGTAAAGTGTTAGACATCATCAATAGTGCCATGAAGTAGCACTATTCAGCAATAATCTGCCCACTGAAGCCCAGTTTGGATGTTGCCAGGGCTACGCAGTTCCTGAACTCAATCTAACCTAGATTCAAAACTGGATAAGAGAGCTGAATTCTACAATCTACAATGCACAAGTGTGATTGAATACCCTTTCACTTGCCCATATTTGGTTGTAGTTCCAACAACACTCAAGAGGTATGATACCATTCAGGACAAAGCAGCCTCCTTGTTTGACACCACATCCACAAGCATTCACTCCCTGCCTACTACTAACAGATTGTAGTTGTAGTTTGTACTGTCCTCAGGGTGCAATACAGAAGTATGCCCAAGACCCTTAAATCGCACTGTCCAAATGTATGACTACTTCCATCGAGTAAAACATGAGGTCTGCAGATGCTGGAGATCACAACTGCAAATGTGTTGCTGGTCAAAGCACAGCAGGCCAGGCAGCATCTCAGGAATAGAGAATTCGACGTTTCGAGCATAAGCCCTTCATCAGGAATAGGTATTCCTGATGAAGGGCTTATGCTCGAAACGTCGAATTCTCTATTCCTGAGATGCTGCCTGACCTGCTGTGCTTTGACCAGCAACACATTTACTTCCATCGAGAGCAACCTTCTGGAACATGGGAATGCCAGCATCTGCACGTTCTCCACTAAGCCAGTTACTATCTTGACGTTAAAAAATATCTCTTTTTCTTCACTGTGGATGGATCAAAATCTTTCTGCCTGAATTGTGGGTTTACCTATAGCACATGCACTGCAATGGTTGAAGATGGCAGCTCAGCACCACCTTCTCAAGGGCAAACTAATAATGTGCAATAAATGCAAGTCCAACCAGCAACATCAATGTCCTATCAGCGAACAAAGGAATGTTAAATTCTTCGTCGAAGACACAGGCACCGAGGATCATGAGTTGCGATTCTGCACTTGAGTCTGGAGACTTTGGATACAATCATGGCTACGTCGGCTGCGGTATTAATTTTAATAATCTGTGGGACACAAAAACAGGAATTTTGAATCAGTGGAAGTTACTTTTCTGCATAACTCAACCGCAAACATTGAAGTAATTACCAAGGAACACTGAATTATGAGCTCAATCATGTTTCTTTATCATTAAGTCCACCAATCATTTGCTACATAGATGCTGTCTTCCCAAAATTGCATGTTTCCATGTCTTGTCAATCACGAATGGTTATTTCAATTATTTGAACATACTATGAATGATCTAAAATTGAATTAAGCATAGCAAGTACTTTAGAGACTTTGATATCAAAAGGTTTTGTTACATTAATTAAGCTGCATACATTTATCACTCTTAAAGGTGTGAAGGAATATTATGAAGGTTTATTTAACAGAATACATTTGACAACATTTCCCAATTAGTCTGTATTAATTTGTATTGGTTTGAATAATGTTCAAAGTGAAAATGAATGTACAGTTTAGGAAGAGAAACACATTTTATAAATGGCATTGGGTTTGAGAGTAATTCTTGCCTAGATTATGGATCATTCTCAAAACTGAAATGGTTTACCAACTACACAAATATGGGCAGATGTTTCTTACCAGACACTTCAGTGACCACAAGCACAGGACAGTAAATGAATTCAACATCAGGAAGTGTTTGCGGCGCATTGAATGAATACTTCATTTTCTGTGTCAATTCATCCAACCTTTACTTGAAACTGTCACCAACTGAAGGAGTGCGTGTGTGTGTGTGTGTATATATATATATATATATATATATATATATATATATATATATACACACACACACACACGCATAGCAACCAAATCCTCCAAGGACATAATTGGATTGACATTACTTTCAGTCTTATGAACAAACAGAAGTACCCTTGCAAATTCTATCGGAATAGTTTTTAGAAATACTTAATGTGGACAGGGATCACAGTAATACAAGGCATACAGAAAAAAAAATTGCAAAGCATGTATGTGAATATCTGTAGAATGTTACAAAAGGATGCCAAGCTCATTTGAAAAGTAATAACAGTATATTCATTTCATTCTTCCCTGGTTTGTGTGCATTATTGGCAAAGCTAGGAATTGTTGCCCATACCTAAATATCCTTGAGAAAATGTTTCATTTCCTAAACTGTTCCTCTTGTACCACTGTCATCCATCTGGTGCAGGTTAACACAGAGGCGTGCACCTACTTTTTTCCATTTTGACTAGTTGATTCTGAGACCAGTGTCCTGAATCTTCATAAGAGAAAATACAATAGAATGAGGCATGAGTTCGATATGATGGATTGGGAAATGTTAGTTAATGGGCAATGGTCCTCTTTCAAAGAGTGAATGGGTGAACTACAAAACTTGTTTATTCCTGTCTGTGGAGAGAGAATAGTGGTCAAAATATAGTTTATGAAGGAAATTAGAAAGTCTGAGATGCATTCAGAGGTATAATATTTCGCTTTTAAAAAACGATTTTCCTGAGGATTGGGAGCAGTTTACAAGTCAGCAAAGGAGGTTCAAGGACTTGCTTAAGAAATGGAAAGTGGAACATGAGAGTAAGCTTGTGAGGGATCATAAAAACTGATTGTAAAATCTTTTGTGAGTATGTAGAAACAAAGACTGATGAGAATTAATGTTTGTCACAATTCGAAAATTATACAGTGGAACAAAGAAATGACAAAGAAATTAAATTCATGCTTCATTTCTGTCTTCACACTATGCAGCATGAATAGATAATGCCTGACATAATATGTAACACAGTTTGCTGAGTGGGAGGAAATGATTCAAATGTGCATTCATAGACGAGTTGCATTAGAGAAACTGATGCGAATAAAGATTGGAAAAGGATGAGGATCTGATAATCTACATCCCAGATACTAAAAAAAGTTAGAAATAAGATTAGATTTGATTTCCTACAGTGTGGAAATAGGCCCTTCCGCTCGACAAGTCCACACCGACCCTCCGAAGAGCAACCCACCGAGACACATTACCCTGATTAATGTATCTAATACTATGGAAAATTTTGCATGGCCAATTCACCTGACCTATACATCTTTGCACTGTGGGAGCAAAGCAACGCAGGTACATGGAGAATGTGCAAACTCCACACAGACAGTCACCCGAGGATGGAATTGAATCTGGGTCCCAGGTGCTGTGAGGCAGCAGTGCTAACCACTGAGCTTTCATTGACATTTTCTGGGATTCATTAGATTCTGGAAGTGTTCCTACAGATTGGAGGACAGCTAATGAAACTCCATTATTTAAAAATGGAACTTGAGTGAAAACGGAACATTTGAGTGGTGAATTGGAAATAGGAAAATGTTTGAGTCCAATATGAAGGATATTATAGCAGAACACTTAGAAAATGATGTAGAATTTCAGACTGTCAGCATGGATTTGAAAAGGTAAATCATGCTTGATAAGTCTACTGAGGTTCTTCTCAAATGTGCCTAATGGAGTCCACAGGGGCAGGTGATGGACCTGGTTTATTTGGACATTCAGAACACTTTCGATAATGTCCCACATAAATGATTATAGTTTTAGGGGTAGTGTATTGAATTGGGTAGAAAATTGATTAGCAGACAGAAATAAACAGTAGGAAAAAATCGGTCTTTTTATGAAGTTGTCCTAAAGGCCTGGTAGTTTGCTATGAACAATGGTCTGTTTAATGTTTGGCAGTTGTTTGAAGGCATAGGAAAGATCTTGGCGAGATGCTCATTGTCATCGATGGCATGTTGAAGGCTGCAAAGAACATGGTGTAGTTTCTCTGCTCTGGAGAAGAACTGGACAATGAAGGGTTACTCTACTGGTCATGTCCTATGTCTGTCTTCTGAGGAGGTCATTGTTATTTTTTGCTGAGGCAAATTGGAACTTGGCGATTAGTGAGTTGAGCATCATGTCTCATTCTTATGAGGTCATCATTCAAAACATTTCCGTATCCGTCCATTCCTATTCATCTGAGCTAATCCTATGTATACACAGGGCTTGTTCATAGGAGATGAGTTCTTTCATATGTTTAGGGTGGAAGCGAGACGAATTAGTCATCGTGAGGGTTTCTGTTGGCTTGCAGTTGACTGAGGTACTGAGGTGCTGGAGATGCATGTGTCCAAGGACGAGACTGATTCTGAAGAGTAGTCTATGTTAGTCTGATGGTGGGATGAAATCTGTTGATATCGCTATGTAGGTAAAAATAATGACTGCAGATGCTGGAAACCAGATTCTGGATTAGTGGTGCTGGAAGTGCACAGCAGTTCAGGCAGCATCCAAAGTGCAGCGAAATCGAGATTACGGGCAAAAGCCCTTCATCAGGAATAAAGGCAGTGAGCCTTACGTGTGGAGAGATAGGCTAGAGGAGGGTGGGGGTGGGGAGAAAGTAGCATAGAGTAAGATGGGTGTGTGGGGTAGGGGATGAATGTGAAAGGTCAGGGAGGAGAGGGTGGAGTGGACAGGTGGAAAAGAAGATAGGCAGGTAGGACAAGTCCGGACAAGTCATGGGTACAATGTTGAGCTGGAAGTTTGGAACTAGGGTGAGGTGGGGGAAGGGGACATGAGGAAACTGTTGAAGTCCACATTGATGTCCTGGGGTTGAAGTGTTCCGACTCGGAAAAAGAGGCGTTCTTCCTCCAGGCGTCTGATGGTGATGGAGCGGCGGTGAAGGAGGCCCAGGGCCTCCATGTCCTCGGCAGAGTGGGAGGGGTGTTGAAATGTTGGGCCACGGGGCGGTGTGGTTGATTGATGTGGGTGTCCCGGAGACGTTCCCTTAATTGCTCTGCTAGTTGGCGCCCAGTCTCCACAATGTAAAGGAGACCGCATCGGGAGCCATGGATACAATAAATGATATTCATGGATGTGCAGGTTAAACTTTGATGGATGTGGAAGGCTCCTTTAAGGCCTTGGATAGAGTTGAGGGAGAAGGTGTGGACACAGGTTTTACAGGTCCTGCGGTGGCAGGGGAAAGTGCAGGATGGGACGGTGGGTTGTAGGGATGTGTGGACATGACCAGATAGTCACGGAGGGATAGATATTTGCAGAAGGCAGAAAGGGGTGTGTAGGGAAATATATACCTGGTGGTGGGGTCTTCTTGGAGGTGTCAGAAACGTCGGCGGATGATTTGGTTTATGTGAATATTGGTCGGGTGGAAGGTGAGCACCAGGGGCGTTCTTTCCTTGTTGCGGTGGGATGTGATCTGAGGGCAGAGGTGCGGGATATGGACGTGATGCGTTGGATGGCATCTTCAACCATGTGGGAAGGGAAATTGTGGTCTCTAAAGAAGGATGCTATCTGTTGTGTTCTATCGTGGAACTGGTCCTCCTGGGATCATATACGGCAGAGGCGGAGTAATTGGGATTACGGGATGGCATTTTTGCAAGAGGTGGTTTGGAAAGAGGTGTAATCCATGTAGCTGTGAGAGTCGGTGGGTTTGTAAAAAAATGTCAGTGACAAGTCGGTCGTCATTAATGGAGATGGAGAGGTCCAGGAATGGGAGGGAGGTGTCAGAGATGGTCCAGGTAAATTTAAGCTCATGGTGGAATGTGTTAGCGAAGTTGATGAATTGCACAACCTCCTCGTGGGAGCACGAGGTTGCGGCAATGCAGTAATCAATGTAACGGAGGAAGAGGTGGGGAGTGGTGCTGGCGTAATTACGGAAGATCAACTGTTCTACGTAGCCAACAAAGAGACAGGCATAGCTTGGGCCCATATGTGTGCCCATGGCTACCCCTTTGGTCTGGAGGAAGTGGGAGGATTCAAAGGAGGATTTGTTAAGGGTGAGGACCAGTTCGGCCAAACGAATTAGTGTGTTGGTGGAGGGTACTGTTGGGGACGTCTGGAGAGGAAGAAACGGAGGGCTTGGAGGCCCTGGTAATGGCGGATGGAGGTGTGGAAGGATTGGATATCCATGGTGATGATGAGGCGTTGGGGGCCGGGGAAACGGAAGCCTTGTAGAAGGTGGAGCGTGTGGGTGGAGCCTCGAATGTATGTGCGGAGTTCCTGGACTAGGGGGGATAGGATAGTGTCGAGGTGGGTAGAGATGAGTTCAGGGGGGCAGGAGCATGCTGAGACAATAGGTCGGCCAGGGTGGTCAGGCTTGTGGATCTTGGGAAGGAGGTATAACCGGGCAGTGCTCTATTCCTGGTTGAAAGCTGTGGATGAGAGATCTCCGGAGGTGATGAGATCCTGTATGGTCTGGGAGATGATGGTTTGGTGATGGGGGAAGTGGGGTCATGGTCGAGGGGACATTAGGAAGAGGTGTCCTCGAGTTGGTGTTTGGTTTCAGCGATATAGAAGTCAGTGTGCCAGACTAACACTGTGCCCACTTTATCCGCTGGCTTGATGGTGATGCTGAGATTGGAGCAGAGGGATTGGAGGGCTGCGCGTTGTGGGAGTGAGAGGTTGGAGTGGGAGAGGGGGTAGACAGGTTGAGGCGGTTAATGTTCCTGTGGCAGTTGGAAATGAAGAGTTCGAGGGCAGGTAATAGGCCAGCGCGGGGTGTCCAGGTGGATGCAGTGTGTTGGAAGTGGGCGAAGGGGTCCTCGGAAGGTGGGTGGGAACCCTGATTGCGAAAGTAAGCTCGGAGGTGGAGGCGACGGAAGAATTGTTCGTCGTCACGGCGTGTATTAAATTCATTAATGTGTAAACGGAGGGGGATGAAGGTGAGTTCTTTGCTGAGGACTGATTGTTATCTCTCAGAGAGGGGGAGGTCTGGAGGGATGGTGAAAACTCGGCAGGGCTGGGAGCTGGGATCTGGTGTGAGTAGGGTCAGAGCAAATAACTGGAGTGGGTATGATGTTGGGGGAATAGGGGGAGTCATGAAAAGGGGTAGTGTTCACTTTGGGGTTCTGGGGGTGGGTAAAGTGACAGTGGGGTCTGTGAGGGCGTGTCAGCAGAATGCAGGTGAGCGGCGCTGGTGGGGGCGGAAGTGATGTTGACCACGGCAGTCGGGGTGGCGGAAATCCTTGAGTGTTTTGCATCAGCGATGATGTGAGGGGCGGACGTGATGTCACGTGTGATGCATGAGGAATTGTAAGGGGCGGAAGTGGTTATGGAAGTGGCCATGATGAGGACAGAAGTGTTGTTATCCATCATCGTGGGGGTGGTAGCTGCATTAGCCGCATGGCTAATGGCGTCTGAGTCATTTCCAATGCCAGGGGAATCTTCTGGAATGTTTGAGGAGCGCTGGTTATGGAGGTGGGTAGACAAAAGCTTGTTGTACTTACAGTTTTTGATGTTTGAGAAGGAATGGAAATACTGTTTGTTGAGAGTATGAATTCTCCTGAGGATATAGTACAGAGTGGGTCCTTTGCAATTCTGAGAGAGTGCGGCCCTCAGTTGTGGCAGGGCTAACTGTAAAGAGTTTAGGTGCTGGCGCATTGCTGCGAGCGTGAAGTGGAGGATCTTGAAGGAGAACCGTTGCTGGTGTTTTTGAATCTGTAGTCTGTGCTGTTTGTCCTGTTTGGGTCCGAACTCTTCTGGTTTAAAGGTGATCCGGAGACCGTGTGGGATGAGTTGGAGACGGAGGCAGGCACTGAGAAAGCAAATGTGGCTGTGGTACCGAGTTTGTTTCACGACATGGTTTAAGTGCTTCAGGGCAGAGGAAATGACCTGGGAGTTGCAGTGGCAGAGGGACTCCCTGAGATTTCTGTAGCGAGAGGAGGAACCCTTCATTCCTGATGAAGGGCTTTTGCCCGAAACGTCGATTTCGCTGCACTTTGGATGCTGCTGTGCTCTTCCAGTACCACTAATCGAGAATCGCTATGTAGTTGTTTCTGTGATTCCTCGTCATGACTCCAAACGAAGAAATTGTTATCAGTGTACCCAGAAGAAACTCACACAGGCACAGGAAGAATGTGATACTGGTGTTTGAAATAGTGGCCCCGTTTGACATCCAACATCGGAAAATACAAAGGGATACTTTGCTTGGGTAAAAAGGGAAATTGCCATTTTCTCGACCTTTTTTAAAGTCAGGTTGAGTATTATGCACATTTTTGTTGCAAAATAATTTTGTTATAGGATCCCTCTGTCAGTTTCTAGGTTATCTGCAGAACTAATTCAGCTGGAGTAGTGTTTGTCACATGCGAAGGGATACACTGTGTGGTCCGGCCATGCATATTGCATACTTTATTGTAGTTGGGTAAATTGGCAAAACCTACAGCAATGTTAATTAAACTGATCACATTAATACGTACAAAGAATATTATCAGAGACTTTCATCAGCTCTGCGTCAGAATGCTTCTGACCAAGATTTGAATTTCTCCCTCTATTTCTCTCTGACCATGTTCCATTCACATGTTTCCTCTCGCGTTTCATGTGCTGACATACAGCTCCCATGTGACAGCGCTACATCTCAGTGAGTCACAATAGCAGGAGAATTCCTCAATTTAATCGAATCATTTCGATCAAATGCAATACGTTACCATACAAACCCGTACCACCTCTTCATGAGATTAGTGCAAAAAGTATTGATTGTGTTTAAAACATATTTGGATACTCCCTCTTCGGCTCTTTTATGCTTTTAGTAACAGTGCTACGTTTTGCTCGAGTTTCAATTTAAGCATATCGTCCAATTTCTTCAAATTTCCTTCTTTCTTCTCATTTCCTTCTTTCATTCGCATGCACCCGATTTGTGACCAACTTTTCCCTCCATACCCTCCACCTTCCACCATTTTTAAATTTCCCATCTCCGCAAAAGGCAAAATCCTGCAGATGCAGGAACAAGCACAGAAAATGTTGGAGAAATTCAGCAGTACTTGCAGCATCTGGAGAGAGAGAAACAGAATTAACTTCCGAGTTTGGTATGACGTCTTCAGAACTGAGCGGAGCGCCCTACAATCCTCCTTTTCGACAAGGACTGCTCACCCAACCTTCCAATGTCTGCATCTCTGTTGCAGTGGCTGCGAACTTCCATCGCCAATGTTTGTGAGATTACTTCGTGGTTCCTGCCCTTGCCTCTGTCCCCTTCACCCACCGTGATACACACAGTCTGTGATCATCCTGCACCATTTCCTTTCCCTTGTCCTAGCCATCCAGCCCAACGACAATCTTTATGCTTACCACCGCTAATGTAATCCTAATACCAGGTATAGTTTATCTTCCTGTCATGACCCGACCTGATGTTGCTTCCAAGCAAATCAGAATCCACCATGGAACCAGGCATGGTTGATCATATGTCTAGTTATTTTGACTTAGATCCTGGTTAGTCACGAAACCATATTCTTATGCTTATGTTCATTTACAACAGTACAGAAAGTTATCCCACAAAACAGAAAAAAGCCAAAGCAAGTGATCGAGATATAGGCAGCATTTTAGAAATATTGTAACAGAAATTGCAAAACAGTACACAAAATCTTTTCTAATCTCATAGGTTCCAGAATTTGGAGAAGTTAGTAATCATATCTTGGGGACAGGCGAAAGTGAGGACTGCAGATGTTGGAGAATAGAGTCGAGAGTGTGGTGTTGGAAAAACACAGCAGGTCAGGCAGCATCTAAGGAACAGGAGAGTCGATGTTTCGGGAAAAAGTCTAATCAAGTCTAAAAAGTCTAATCAAGTCTAATCAAGGTAAGAGTTTCGTGGTGAATGGTAGGGCCTTAAGGAGTGTAGTGGAACAGAGGGATCCTGCCGATCAGGTGCACGGTTAGCTGAAAGTGGAGTCACAGGTAGACAGGGCAATGAAGAAGGAATTTGGCACACTGGCCGTCATCCGTTAGGGCATTGAGTATAGAAGTTTGGAAGTTATGTTGCACTTGTACAAGATGTTGGTGGGGCCACACTTGGAGTATTGTGCTCATTTATTCCATGAAGGCCTGTATTAAACTAGAAAGATTGCAGAAGAAATTTACAAGAATGTTGTCAGAACTCAACGGCCTGAGTTATAAGGAGAGGTTGTAGAAGCTCAGAATTTTATATTTCGATTATGGGAGACTATATGGAGAACTTATCGAGCTGTATAAAAACATGAGTGGCAGGGATAAAATGAATGCATTTACTCTTTTTCCCAGGTTTAGGGAATAAAGGTGTAGAGGGCATCAGTTTAAGAACATAGGGAAAAGAATAAAAGCGAACCTGATAGGCAGTTTTTGAATGCAGGACGTATTTGGAATGAACTGCCAGTGGAAGTGGTTGAGGTGGGTTCGTTAACAACAATTTAAAGGCATTTGGACACATGCATAGATAGGAAAGGTTTCAAAGGATATGGGCCAAGTGCAGTGAAAAGGAGGTTCACATGGAAGGACATTTGGTTCAGCATGGACCAGGTTGGGCCAAATGGCCTATCTCGGTGCCGTCAGACTCTATGACTCTACGACTCTATTAGCTTGCTTTTCGTTCAGAAAAATTAAAGACTCATTTTGTCTTTGATAAACAGAAACTTGAAAGGTTTTCAAAATGGTTCACGGAAAATCTAGTCGAACATTTTCTCCTAGAGGAGGAAGCACGTTTGGCACAGTTACGAAATAGTTTCCCAATGTCAGGGGTTTACTTTGAAATCTCTCCAGATCGGATGCTTTTGGTTAGAAACCTGAAGGGATTATGTGAAGCTAAGAATGTTGATGCTCAGTTGTATAAATCATCAAAGAGTATGGTGTGAAACTCTCAAGACTAGAGACTAAAATTAATAGTTAAGTCAATCAATTGATGTATAGAAGCTCAGTATTTGTGCAATGTATAGTCGTGGTCTTGGGTGTGGGTGCAATTTTCTTCTGCCACGTTTCAAAATATTTCAAATTTTATTACCTAAAAATCACTTCTTTATTTTATTTTTCTTCATTTGTTTTATGCAACAAATTTATGTGATATGTATTGGGCTGCCCATATTTGAAAGACACAAGATATTCGACAATGGATAAACAAAATTAGCAAGCCTGCTCCAATATTTAGACACAATCGAAAATCAAACAAAAATATGGTCTGGGACCAGATTTCTCATCATAAAAGAGAAAGTCTTATTAATTTACAAAGAGGCTAAATAAAGAAGCTTAAAGCGCTACAAATGTGCGTGCTTTTTGTGCCATTAGTGGCTAGTTTGCTGGATGTAAGGACCATTATGCTTTTCATGATGCACAACTATGTGGTGAAGCTGCCAGTGCAGACGGGGTACGCACGGTGACGTTTCCAAACAGTCAGAAGACAATGAGCCACAGCTATCCACTTCTGCATTAATTATTTTTTTTCCCTAAACCTGCAACCATACCTGCACCTGAAGTTGATGATGAGGATGACCCTCAGACCCTGTATTAATAAATGACCAACCTCAACACCACCCTCCTCCCCATAAAGCTATATGCAATTATTTTCAAGGTAAAAATTAAATTTACTGTATTATTTCATTATGAGATATGAATTTAAGCTTTAGTAAAACTGTGCTATCCTTTGTGTTAGGCTAAGTATTATATTTGTTTCAATTTTGAATAACATCAGTCTGCTCCAAATCTATTTTTTCCACAACTGTTATCTTTTTTACATGATGTTGTATAGCGTGAGGTCGCACACGAATGAACTATCACATTATAGCTGAAAGGACTAATTGAAGAAATAATTAAACATAATGAACGTCTGCTCCAGCGTTTAAGTGAAATACCATGGTTCCTTTGAACAATAGCTACTTCAAATAGCAATCAGAGACATTTTTATGAGAGGATGTTCAAGGGCAGACAGTTTGAAGTTTGCAACAAACATTGAAGACGCTAAAACATTTGCACTGACAAACACAGGTGAATTGATGGGATTGTGGCTCGTAAAACTCTGAAGGATCAAACAAGTTCATTAAACTATTATTTTGTAGCAATCAGCTGTTTCTTCGATGTTATTCATAATATTAAGAAATAGGTTCTAGTTAGATTCTTCAGTTAATCACAAATTTAGATATCAGCTTAATTATGAATACACATTTATAACCAAAATGTAATAGAAGTACAAAAGGATGCCTGGTGTGACTTGTGCGAAACAAATTGCTTGTAATTCATTAGCTAAACAGTGCTAACAGTAGAAATAACTGTACAAATTTTCATATCACTAATTTTATAATAGAAATTAATATGAAGAATCTTATAGCAGTTATTTAGAACCAACAGGGTTTTTTTAATATACTTGTAATATACATACTTGGGACAATGGGAAAAAAAAATGAAGAGCAACAGAATTTGATAGACACAGCACAAATAATACAATAAATAACAGAATTCACGCAGTCCTTAGAGCCAAGCAAGATTGAAACGTGACCAAAGGAATGTGGCTAATAGCATGGAAATATAAATTACTTGGATGCATAGAAATATCCTAAGGCCTGGAAATGATAATATCTGGAAACCTGGAGTTGTCCAAAAGAGTATTGATCATTGATTAGTTTTTTCACATTATTGGTTGCGTCGGGGTAGCACATATTGACCACGTTGTTTGTGATTATTGTAACACAAAATGTATAAAAACTGTTGTTTCTCGTTGTGAAAATCACTGTGCCATTGATCACTGATCTGATCTGAGCAGAATATTAAAGGAACAACTGCATTCTTATGTCAAGACCAGATTCAGGGAAGATCTTTGCCTCTCTCATTGCATGAACTGGTGGTTGTTTGTACAACAATAGAGATTGCCATGTGCCTGAATCCCACCCGCCAATGCCTTCGTCCCTGGACAGAGGGCTTCCCTCTTACAGTATGTTCAAAACAAATTGATAATTTTATGTTTATGTTTATGATTTTGTGAAAGATCACCATGTTAAACAAATAAAACAAAATGTATTGATCAGATTTAACATGGGATTTGAATTATCTGGTAAACCAATCATTTAGAATCATAAGAATGCTTTTTAATGTAGAATAATAACTCTTGTGCATTCCATTCATGTCCATCTGCTGGTGTCTTTGCCTGCCTGAATGCTCATCTGCAGTATTACCCTTTTGGTTGCTCAATGGCTGTTTTATAATTTTGAAGGGAAGAGATTATTAATGAACTTTAAAGACAAATTCAAGTATTTCTGAGCCTTAAAAGCCAGGCATCCTATTGCACTATCTAATCATGTGTTATAACAGCATGGAGTAGTGACAGCAGAAGAGATAACAGCAAGGGCAGAGATGAATGGAAGATGCGGGAGGATAGAGACCAACAGGAGCCTCAGGTTGTCTCTGTGTTGCTTGAAACACATTGGAGATAATTTAGCTCACCTGCTGTGATATCCTTCAAGACTCTCTGCAGTTTGATGACAGCAAATGATGATGGGCGGCACGGTGGCACAGTAGTTAGCACCGCTGCCTCACAGCGCCTGAGACCTGGGTTCAATTCCCGACTCAGGCGACTGACTGTGTGGAGTTTGCACGTTCTCCCTGTGTCTGCGTGGGTTTCCTCTGGGTGCTCCGGTTTCCTCCCACAGTCCAAAGATGTGCGGGTCAGGTGAATTGGCTATGCTAAATTGCCCGTAGTGTTAGGTAAGGGGTAAATGTTGGGGTATGGGTGGGTTGCGCTTCGGCGGGTCAGTGTGGACTTGTTGGGCCGAAGGGCCTGTTTCCACACTGTAAGTAATCTAATCAATCTGAGTGTGAACTTCTTTGGAGTAACGTAAAGTTGCAGGAGAAACATCGAAGCATGCCTATGGCTACAATCTAACCTTCCACTGTAGATTACATTACTTACAGTGTGGAAACAGGCCCTTCGGCCCAACAAGTCCACACTGATAGTCTGAAGACCCACCGAGACCCAATTCCCCTATATTTACTCCTTCACCTAACACTACGGGCAATTTAGCATGGCCAATTCACCTAACCTGCACATCTTTGGACTGTGAGAGGAAATCCACGCAGACACGGGGAGAAAGTGCAAACTTCACACAGACAGTTGCCTGAGGCGGGAATTGAACTCGGGTCTCTGGTTCTATGAGGCAGCATTGCTTACCATTGTGCCGCCGTGCCACCCAAGCTACGATAGTACCTTTACATTTGTGAAAATTGTTCATTCTACAACGAAATGCGAAGTACTCTCCAGCAGGCAGTGGCACGCTGTTGTGTCTACATGTATGCTAATAAAGTTAACAACAATTGTATACTAGACAGGATGAGGCCAACCTCCAATTCGGTCATGTTCCTCATCATTCAAGCTTTCTTTTCATTGTGGTAACCCATCACCCTGATTTTGCAGCTTGCTCATTGAAATTCTTCTTTGTTTCCACTTCAGCAAATCTCTTCCATGGCATTACTATCCAAGAAGGTGGCCCTCATGGGATTATTGCTTCCTATCCTGGTGGTAGCCCATAATCTCATCAGGTGCAGATTCTGTCCTGAAGGTATACTTCAACATAAGTCCAATGTCAAGAGTTTATTTTTGCTAACGTGAAGTCCCAAAATGGGGCTGTCTCTTCAGAGCTGACCCTCTTCTGGGTCTTCCTTCAATATATTGCCAGCTCAAGTATCTGAAAGGGATTTGGCATAAATGCAAGGTTTTCCTTTGGCAAGAAAGGGAAAGATGAGGTAATGCACGGTTACAACATTTACAGCTTGCACGTCAGAACATATTGTGGGCTGACGGCAACATCATGGAATGATAGAATCACTACAGTGCGGAAACCGGGCCTTCGGCACAACGAGTCCACACCAACCCCTTCGAAGAGTAACCCACCCAGACCCAATCCCCTTCCCTGTTATCCTACATTTTTTCCCTGACCAAGGCACCTAACCTGCATATACCTGAGCAGTATGCATAATTTAACATGGTCAATGCACCTAACCTGCACATATTTGGACTGTGGGAAGAAACCAGAGCATCAGGAGGCAATCCACGCAGACACTGGGAAAATATGCAAACTGCACAACAGGCAAGCTGAAACTGGAATCAAACCTGGTTTTCTTTGGTTACTGCTTTCGAGGAAACTGAATGCGTCCTGAAAGGAAAAAATAAACAGTGATGTCGGGAAAGTGTACGAGTGGTAGAAGACTATTTCCCTTGCTCCACAGAAAAAAAATAGTCAAAAGGCCTCCTTCTTAGCTGTATTGATCTTTTCAACTGATCTGTGAAACATATAAGTTACCATTTTGCATAAATATGTCTTATACAAAGTCCAGACACCATGCTCTTCATCAAAGAGATATAGAGTGCAGACATAAAAAAAGTTATAAATTAACCACCTCAAGTTCATCCAAAATTAGTTTTATGTGGAAATCTGAGTAGCAGACTTCATGAAACTTCTTGAAATGTCTCAACTTTATTTAAATTGTTATATAATAAAATAACAGAGGCCTTTTGCCATGGAGACGGACATTCAGCCCAACTCGTCCATTCTGAATACAACAAAATTGGAAATTGCTTGAGAAACTCAGCATGTCTGGCAACACTTATGGAGAGAAAGCAGAGTCCATATTACCAGTCCAATGATCCTTCTTTATGCTTCACTTGATCCTCCTGTTATCTATTCTCTGTGTCTTTCCAAAACAAAATGAATAAAATTCATCAATATAAATGTTCTCCATTGAAACCTACAATATTTATTCATTAGTATGTGTTGATTTATTTTCATTTCTCGACATTCCTCTAATCCCTCCATTCCACTAAATCCATTATTTTCTCATCACCAGTCAAGTTTACTCTTCTAAAATCAGTTAAGTCACATTGAATAAAACACACCAAGTTCATGCTGAATTCACCTGGCTACAAGGTGCCAGGCACTTAAAGAAATAAAAGACGAAAATGCAAATTAACAACCTCAAATTAAAAAAAAATCAAAGTTAACAATGTAATCCAACCTCTGTATTGCCCTGCGATCATGGAAAGCCTCCAGCGTGGTAGTTCACACTGCATGCTTCTTATCGAAGGTCACTTAAGCGTGGTCATAGCCATGAACGAGGCACAGGTACTCAAGCCAAATGACTTTGTCAACCACCAATATCTGAATCTATTTATGGCCACTTTGCCAAACTGTTTATGGCGACTTTGGCGATTATCAGGAACAGACCAACTTACTGGTCTGTAATGCACCATTCTTAAAAATGAATATTATATTAGCTACCAGAATTCCCGATGGTATTGCAAGTCTTTTTTTCTACTCCTAATCAATGTTACATATAATAATGCTTCTATTTTCTCTTCCATTGATTATTTTGAAATGCTCTGAAGCAATCACAGAGAAATGGATTAAGCTTTATTTAGAATACTGAACATAGAACATAAAACGTCACAGTAAAAGCCATTTGACCCTCGATGTTGTGTTGGCCGAGTATCCTACTTGACGATCAAACTAACCAATAGACTGTTCATTGTACTAACTTCCATGTGCCAATCCAATAGTAGCTTAAAATTCCCTTGTGTAAATGATTCTACAACCACTACTGGCAGCGTATTCCATGCACCCACCACTCTCTGAGTAAAGAACTTATCTCTGACATCTCCTCTAAACCTTCTTCAAACTATCTTAAAAGTATGCCCCCTCGTCATAAATATTTCCACCATAAAAAAAGGCATCTGGCTATCCATTCTATCTATGCCTCTCAACATCTGGACGCCTCCATCAAGTCACCTCTCATCCTTCTTCACGACAATGAGAAACGTCCTAGCTCCCTAAACCCTTCTTCATAAGGCATACCCTCCAGTCCAGACAGCATCCTTGAAAATCTCCACAGCACCCTCTCTAGAGCTTCCACATCGTTCCTTTAATGAGGCGACCAGAGCTGAACACCACATTCTAAGTTTCGTATAATCAGGTCTCTGTGGAGCTGCAGCATAACCTCACAGCTCTTAAACTCAATGCCCCTGCTAATGAAAGCCAACACAATACATGCCTTCTTAACAGCCCTATCAACCTAGTTGGCAACTTGGAGGGATCTTTGGATGTGGACCCTAAGATCCTTTTGTTCCTTTTCTGCATTCAGTTTCAACCTTTCAAAGTGAATGACTTCACACTTTTCCATGTTGAACTCCATCTGCCACTTCTCAGCCTAGCTCTCCATCATGTCAGTGGTCAGTTGCAACCTACAACAGCCCTCCACATTATATACAACTCTACCAACCTTCGTGTCGTTAGCAATCTTACTAACCCACCCTTCCACTTCCTCATCCAAGTCATTTATAAAAATCACAAAGAGCAGCGGTCCCAGTTCAGATCCCTGCAGAAAACCACTGGTCAGCAAGATCCAGGCTGAATACTTTAATCTACCACCACTTTCTGTCTTCTATGCATCAGCCAATTCTGTAGCCAGACAGCCAAATTTCCCTGTATCCTATGCCTCTTTTCTTTTTGAATGGGCCTACCATAGGGAACTTCATCAAACGATTTGCTAAAATCCATATAGAGCACATCCATTGCTCTACCTTCATCAACGTGTTTTGACACATGCTCAAAGAAGTCAATATGGTTTGTGAGGTGTGACCTGCCCCTCACAAAGCCGTGCTGACTATCTCTAATCAACATATGTTTTCCCAAGTAGTCATAAATTCTGTCTCTCTGAATCCTCTCCAACACTTTGCCCACCACTGATGTAAGACTGACTGCTCTGTATTTCCCGGGATTATTACTATTCCCTTTCTTGAACAAGGAAATAACATTTGCCACCCACCAATCATCTGGCACTACTCAAGTGGACAGTGAAGATGCAACGATCACCGTTAAAGGTGCAGCAATTCCTTCCTCACTTCCTGTAGTAATCTAGGGTTTATCCCACTGTCCCATGGGATTTATTTATCATTATGTTTTTTTTTTCAAAATGTTCAGCACATCCTCCTTCCTAACATCAACATGTTCCACCCTATCAGTCTGTTTCACACTGTCTTCAGAAATATCAAGATCCCTCTCAGAAATGAACACTAAAGCAAAGTTTTCATTAAGGACCTTCCACTTCCCCAACTACAGGCTCAAGTTCCTTCCACTATCCTCGCTATGGCCATCCTCTTATTCCTCACTGAAGTGTTGAATGCCTTAAAGTTTTCCTTAATAAAACCCACTAAAGCTTTTCCTGCCCCCTTCTCACTTATTTAAATACATTCTTCAGTTCCTTCCTGACTACCTTGTAAACCTCTAATGTCCTGACTTGCCCCACTTCCTCAACCTGAAGTAAGCTTCCTTCTTCCTCTTGACTAAATGATCCACATCCCTTGTCACTCGTGGTTCTTTCAATCTACCAGCCCTTCTTTGCCTCAGTGGGACAATCTATCCAGCATGATCAGCAAGTGCTTCCTAGACAACCTCCATATTTCTGTTGTGCATTTCTCTGAGAGCATCTGTTCCCATTTTAGGTGCCCCACTTCCTGCCTAATAGCATTGAAATTCTCCCTCTCCCAAATAAGTACTTTCCCATAACGTCTGCTACTGTCCCTCTCCATTTCACCATATTTGACTTTGATTCGTTTATTCAATCTATTCCATTTAATGTATTTAAATGTAATGATCACATTCCTGATCACACTGCCCACTCTCACATCAACCTTCTCGTCAATTTTAAGGTTTATATAATCTGTTGTTATCTATTATTATTTTCCTTCCTTACTCTGAATGTGCCTGTCTCCAATCCTGCCCCCCTTTACATTAAATTGGTGCCCCCAGACAAAATTTTACAATGTACTCGTTTGATTCTAATTTTAAAAATTGTGTTCTTATTAGTACTTCCATTTTGCATCCCCACCATCAGTCCTTTCACTGAGTAGTTAAAACAGTCATAGAATTATTGAGATTTTGTAGTATGGAAACGGGCCCTTCAACTCATGCATCCATAACATCATCTAACTATACTAATCTCATTTTTAGGCACTAGATCTGCATCTTTGTATGCTACAGCATTTCAAATGCTCATCTAAATACTCCAAATTATTGTTGGTACCTGTCTCTATCATGTTTTTTTTTAATGTGCTGAGTGCCAGATACCAACCAACGTATGGATGGAAAAAAACTGCCTCTCTAAATATACTTCCCCTTTCCTTGAAATATTTTCCCCCGATCACTGGACATTCTACAAGGTGGGGTTGGAGTGGGGGAATTTCTCCTACCTATCCTCTCTATGTACACCTTATTTAGGTCCTAGCCAGCCTTCTCAGTGCCAAGAAAAAGAATCTCAAAATACACAGCCTCTTTGCAGAGTTGATTATTTTCATCCGAGCCATCATCCTGGTCAAACACCAGTTTTCTGCAATCACATGCCTTTTCTATCACGTGACAAACAGAACTTTTAATAACAGTCCAGTTTTGACATGAGTCAAATTATAAACTGCTCTATCATAACTTTCATTCTGTTGTTTACAATGCCTTGACTAATAAAAGCATGTGACTCATGTGCCTTCTGAAACAAATTAACAGCAACACTTTGAAGGAACTATGGACATGCATAGCAAGGTTCTCTGATATTGTGTAGTTCATAGGATCCTACCATCCAAGTCTCTTGCCTTGTTAGTCCTCCCAATTGCATTACCTCTCTTATCAAGTCCTATCAATGTGCTGAATATACAAGTCTTTTACCTCTTCATATCTTCATGGAGACTTATTCATGTTTACATTGTCCCTCTCCGTTAACTGAACATGGTTATCAGTTGAAAAATATTTTAAATGTTAGCCATTTTTAAATTCTGTATCATTGTGTCAGTTATGTTGCAATTTTGTTTTCCCAAGTTCCAGTCTCAAACCCTCAAAATCAGGTACATTTTTTTCCAATGAACTAATGTGGTGTTTACCATAGCTATATACCACTGTATGGGTATCAGACATCTTTTTAGATTGTCGTCACTCTTGCCTCGATGTTCCTCTATTTCACGTATTTTCTTTGGGTCATTCTCTTCTACTACATCCAATTGTGAATTTCCCTCATTTGTCTGAGGGTCAGAAAAATTCCCTCTACACACTTTTGAATGTCTTTCTCTTGTCCCTTTTACCTACCTTGCTTTTGAATTCATATCAGAGAGAATGAAGTCCCCATTACTATTACTCCGCCTTTTACTGATCATCCAGATTGGACTCAATGTGCATTCACACTCTTCCTGTCCTCTACACACTGATGATCTCTGCTTTTTGGCATTTTTAAAAAATCTCTGTTTATTAGGCTTCATTTTCGAACTAAACTAAACATTATATCATCCTTAATAAATGCATCTACTCAACTCTGTTTTCTTATAGTCGTAACTTGAACGAAAGATAAAATGTATTTAAAATTATGAACTTTAATATGCTCCCTCTGTCAGAAATCCAAATGAACTTTCCAACAACTGCTTCAAGATTAGATCTTTACCAACAATTGAGGCCATGGGATCAACAGCAGGTTTATTTGGGAATTAGATAGGCTCATGCAATATGAGCATTCTTGACTAGAATACAAAAGAATGGATGTGTTGCTGAGGTTATATAAGGCTCTGATCAGACTGCCTTTGGAATATTGTTCACAGTTTTGTTCTCCACATCGAAAAAAGGATGTGATGGCATTGATGGAGTTCCAGAGGAGGTTTACAAGAATAATACCAGTGATGCAGCATTTGTGATGCAGGAGCTGTTGAAGAATCTGAGTTTGTACAAAAAATGTTTAGAAGGAGGGTGGTGGATTTCATTGAAACTTACTGAATACTGAGGCGAGATGGAGTGGATTAGGAGAACTTCCATTAATAAGAGAGTGAAGGAGCGGGGGGTGGTGGGGGGGAAGGGCGTACCCTCAGGGTGAAGAGATGACCATTTCAAACTGAGATGAAGAGAACTTTCTTCGTAGGGTGATGAATCTGTGGGACTCGTTGCCACGGGAAGTTGTGGAGGCAAAGTCATTGAGTGCACTTAAGACAGAGTGACATAGGTACATGATTAGTAAGGGGGTCAAAGTTTAACGCGAGAAGGTGGGGGAAATTGGGTTAAGAAATACAGAAGAGATATGAGCAAATGGCTGAACAGACTCAATGGGCCAAATAGTCTGATATTGCTCCAATATTTTCTGTCACCTCTGACAGCGATTCCCACTTTGGAACAATTGATCTGCACAGTCAGAAAAGCACTGAAAATGTTCACACTAAGTCAAAGTTTTCAAAAACATCTTCAGTGGCCATGGTTTTTAAAAGTATATTGCAACCCATATAATATTTATGCAACAACCAATGCATTTGCAATCCAATGCATTCGCTGTGTTGAACTTCAAACGTATGTGCTAATGCAGAGACATAGCTGATATTTTCAATAATGGCAATGTTGTACGCTTCATAGTATGAAATGTGAGACCTGTCTCTCTCCATAAGTGCTACAGTATCGAATACTTTTTTAAAAGCATTTTATATTTTTATTTCAGATATCCATCATCCACTGGATTTTCCTTTCTTATATTTTTTATAGTATACTGTGCAATGTTTTGGAACACACTGGATGCTTTTCAGTGAACCATCAGGGAGAACGAATGTTACAGCAAATCCAGTTCTGGACCCGAAACATTCATTCTGCTTTCTCTCCACCGATGCTGCCAGATCTGCTGATTTACTCCAGCAATTTATATGTTTGTTTCAATTGCACAACAATATTTTTTGATTCTTTTTCCACTGGGATACCTGCAAAATAACCTTTACTTAATGTCATGATAAATGTGCTATTACGTACCATTTTGTATGTGTTATTTTATAAGATATTACCTTCGAAATGTTCATGTATAACATTTTCTAATTTACACCAGATAATTTCACTTTTATGCTGTAATTGTGTGCCATTTTGAATGAAGTAAGTATTCATTAACCTGTAAAGAGGTTGACTGAAACAAAATACTTTATGTAAGAAAATATTAAGCATTTCATTTTAAGCCCCGTTGTTTTATGGTAAAATGATTGCTATGCATTGACAAATTGTATTGGGGGCAAAGTATTAGGTTGGATTGAAAATTGGTTGATTGATAGGAAACAAAGGGTAGTGATAAACGACTCCATTTCGGAATGGCAGGCAGTGACCAGTGGGGTACCGCAGGGATCTGTGCTGGGACTGCAGCTTTTGACAATATATGTTAATGATATAGAAGATGGTATCAGCAATAACATTAGTAAATTTGCTGATGATACTAAGCTGGGTGGCAGGGTGAAATATGATGAGGATGTTAGGAGATTACAAGGTGACCTGGACAAGTTAGGTGAGTGGACAGATGCATGGCAGATGCAGTTTAATGAGGATAAATGTATGGTTATCCACTTTGGTGGCAAGAACAGGAAGGCAGCTTACTACCTCAATGGAACCAATTTAGGTAAAGGGGCAATACAGAGAGATCTGGGTGTTCTTGTACACCAGTCAATGAAGGCAAGCATTCAGGTACAGCAGGTCGTGAAGAAGCCTTATAGCATGCTGGCCTTCATAACAAGAGAAATTGAATATAGAAGTAAGGAGGTGCTTCTGCAGCTGTACAGGGCCCTGGTGAGACCACACCTGGAGTAGCGTCTGC
Source organism: Hemiscyllium ocellatum (assembly GCF_020745735.1). NCBI lineage: Eukaryota > Metazoa > Chordata > Chondrichthyes > Orectolobiformes > Hemiscylliidae > Hemiscyllium > Hemiscyllium ocellatum. The sequence continues at coordinate 75,964,514 of NC_083417.1, forward strand.
AGTTCTGGTCTCCGATTTGAGGAAAGACATTCTGGCTATTGAGGGAGTGCAGCATAGGTTCACAAGGTCAATTCCTGGAATGGCGGGATGACCTCACACTGAAAGACTGAAGAGACTGAGCTTGTAAATTCTTGAGTTTAGAAGACTGAGAGGGGATCTGATTGAGACATATAAGATTGTGAAAGGATTGGACTGTCTGGCAGCAGGAAACATGTTTCCGCTGATGGGTGAGTGCCAAACCAGGGGACACAGCTTAAAAATACGGGTAGGCCATTTAGGACAGAGATGAGGGGCAACTTCTTCACCCAGAGAATGGTGGCTGTGTGGAATGCTCTGCCCCAGAGGGCAGTGGAGGCCCAGTCTCTGGATTCATTTAAGAAAGAGTTGGATAGGCTCTCAAAGACAGTGGAATCAAGGGTTATGGAGATAAGGCAGGAAGAGGATACTAATTAGGAATGATCAGCCATGGTAATATTGAATGGCGGTTCAGGATAGAAGGTCTGAATGGCCTACTTCTGCACCTATTGTCTGTTGTCTATTGTCTATTGACAGATTTCCGTTTCTTCAATTTTACCATAATGTAATGTCAAATATGCATCTATGCAGCAACATGGATGAACTGTATTAATGTATGTTTTTAAAAATGGAGACTATTTACCACTTTAGTGTGTTATTCTGATGATAAACCTATGCAATTTTGGCTATTACGTGAAAGTAATTAAATGCATCTTTCGGTGATTGGAACAGTGCTGTTCCCAATCCAATAAAATAAAAATAATACAACACAATCATTTCAGTCAATTTATTCCAATGTAAATGAGTGAGGTTCAGTAAAGAAATCTTCAAAAGTTTTTTTTTTGAACTCAAAATAAGTAGAATTTCATTTTGACTATTTGGTGAATAAAATGTTGTTGTAACTATTATATACCAAAAACACTGCATTATATTGAAATATACCTAATATGGGCATCGTCATCATTACTTTTTAATATTCACATTGTGCACTTTCCAGCAGAATGCACCTAAATAACACTCAGGAGCAGGGACTATGCTTCCCTCCCTGCCTCCAGTCTTTACCACTTAGCAATAGTCAAAGCGAAATGAGTCTGGGTGGGTTATTGTTTGGAGGGTCAGTGTGAACTTATTGTGCCAAAAGTTCTGCTTCCACACTGTATGGAATCTAATCTAGAAAAAAGGACACATTTCCATTCAAGACCAAATAACCTAAATATTGAATCTGACTTGTTTGCCTTTTCTTCCTACAGTTTCTCCAACTCAGCTGCCGATTCTCTCCAAAGTATATCCAAACTCGTCTTCTGGACTTCGTGTGTGAAACAAATGACTTTTATCCAGAGGTGATCATTCTCAAATGTTACAAAGATGGAATTGAAAACACAATCCACTCAGAGACAAACAAAGGACTAAACATAAATGGGGTTTACAAGGTTTTCAACGTTATGATGTCTGTCCAGAGTGGAACTGTTTATACGTGTCAAGTATCTCATGTCACCCTCCAATGTTCAGTTAATGTGACATTTATTGATCCAATTTCGGACCAAGGCACATTACTTCACAGATATTACCAAACTAAGAATCTTATATTGTACAATTTACATTAAGAGGCTAGCTGGCATAGTGTTAAATAATATTGGAACTTCAGCTATTCTCGGGCGTCCTGAATGACGAAAGAACACCCGCTTGCTGATAATGTCATTTGTACTTCAGAGATCAGACAACATTAAAGTAACGATCACCAAAATTGGTGGAGGAAACTCAGCAGATCGGGCAGCATTTGTGGAGAGAAATTGAATTATCAGTTCAAGTCAGAATTGAAGAAGTCATGCTGGAACTCCAAATGGTTACTCTGTTTCTCTCTCCACAGATACGGCCAGACCTGCTGAGATTCTCCAGCATTCTTTGTCATCATCCTCAGTAATATACTTTAATTCGATCATTCAAGGAATTTCACATTTACTGCACTTAAAATTACCATTTTATAATGAAAATTTAATACCTCTCTTCTGCGTTGTTCGATCAAAGTGTGAAGAAGCTAAAGTTTCTAGACACGTGAGACCGTAGATCCCGAAACTATATAATCGTTTAGTCTTGTTTCTTTTCCAGTTTTCTTGAATCCGTACACTATGGTTGTTCGGTGTGTAAATATTATACTGGTCCTTCTGATCATCACTGTGAATCATTTTGCTTGCATCTAGTCCTTTGAAAGATAAACCATTCATTCTTGACCAAGGCGTCTGAGCTTAATTAAGGATAGGGCAAAGACAAACCAGAATCACAAAGACAATTCAAGAATCATTGAAATTTCCAAAAGACCACAGACGGACACTCAGTTTTGGTTTTGCCAACAATGAGTAAACAAGTTTGAGCTCTCGGGTGATGCTGACTAGCATGGAACACTTTTCCCTCCAGCCACAGGGGCTAAAGGTTGACTTTATAAAGTTTTACAAAATCAATAGTGGCATGCATAGGGTGACTATCCAAGGCCTTTTTTCTCAGGGTGGGAGACTCGAAATCCAGAGGGCATGCATTTAAGTTGTGAGGAGAAAGATTTAAGAGATCTGAGGGGTAACTTTTTAATTCAGATGGTGGTGCATGTATAAAATTAGCTGCCAAAGGAGCTGATGAGGCAGGTACAGTTGCAATATTTAAAAGGCATTTGGTAGGGTACAAGAATTGGAAGGGCTTGGGGAGATAATACTAAATGCTGGCACAAGGGACTAGATCAGTTTAGGATACCTGGTCAGTGTGGACGAGTTGAACCGAAGAGTCTGTTTCTGTGATGTATAACTCCATGGCTCTATAAATGTTAGATAAAGACTGTTTATTATGCTCTGTGTGATCTCCTCTTCCATCATATTCAGTAAATGGGACATTATCAGGAACTACGGAGATGATTACGGCTTCTGCTCGCTAATTGCAGAGCTTAAAATAACTCGACCTCTTGGTGGCAGTGGAAACCACTGTCCCCATTTTAATGGATAGATTTGGAAAGAGGATGTTTCAACTAGTGGTGAGGGGCCTGACGCATAATGCATGCTGACTGTTCACCATTCCCTCTCTGATCACCAGGCATTGCCATCAGTAGAGATTTTGAGATGACCACAGCCCCCAATAGGATAACACAACAGTGAATTTGGCTGGGCCTCATTGCTTCACTGGGATTTCCAATTTTATTGGTGTTTAAGAGTGCAGGCTTCACCCCACCAGCATCCTTTGTTTTTCATAGATCCCCGAATGGGGAAGCACAGTTAGATAAGGTGGTTAAAAGACAGATGAGATAGGCAGATAGAGTAAATACAAAAGCAGGAGATAATTCGAAAACTATATGAGTCACGGTTTAGGTCAAAGCTAATGTTTTATGTGCAGTTCTGATCAGCAAATTACATCATTGCTTGGAAGAGATTATACATGATATTTGCAGACATGTTGCCAGATCTTGAACATTGCTACTCTAAGGAAAGATCGGATAGGTCAATTGTCAGGAGCACACATTTAATATAATTAGCGAAGAATTAAATGGGAAAGGATATAAGGAAAAAGTTCTTGCCTGGAGTGGGTCTGGTTTTCAATAATTTACTGTTGACTTTGGTGGTTGAGGCAGAAACCCTTAACCATTACGTACTAGAAACAGGGTGGTTGACTATTTCATTCAGCCCATACAGATATGGTAGGCTGAATGGTTTCTTCTGTGCCATAATGTACTCCAGTTTCTGAGGGTTGCATTCTGTCAGCCATTTTCAACATAAGTATAAAGGGATGCATTCTCATGACCCATTTCAAATGAGTGTTGTCTCTTTGTCAGCTGACCTGAGGTGATAAGGCCTCTCAATTTCATCATGAATCTGCTCTCAGCCAGTTCAACATAAAGCTGGAGGTGAAAAGTGACTGCAATATGTGGTCTGCACAGGAACCATCTGATCATAAAATCATAGAAATTTACACAACATCTCAGCCATATAGCGAATTGTATCAGCACCATGCCAAGTTGCCATCTCGTTTAATTCCAATTTCCAACACTGGTCTCCACGCTGGGTTACAAACATTTTGTAAAATGTTGTGAAGATATCTTCCTCCAGGCAGAGGGTGCTCAATCCTCAAAATCCTCTGAATGAAAACAATTTCCATCCAAACTGCTTACCCTGAATCCATGTCATTTGTCATGAACCCTTCAAACAAGGTAGATAGTATATTCTTATCGACACCTGGTAGACCCCTTATAATATTACTTGAATTATGTCTTTCTCTAGCCTCATCTGTCAAAGTGAAAGCAGACACAGACCTACTCAAACCTTCCCTTGTTTTCATTCACGGGATGTTGACATCACTGGTTGAGATAACACTTCCTGATTTGCCCTTGGAGCTAAATGGTTTTCTAGGACTATATCAAAGGACAGTTAATAATCAACCACACTGATGTGAGTCACATGATTGCCAGATTAGATGAGGACGACAGATTTCCTTCCCCAAAGGAACATTAGTGAACCAATTGAGTTTTATCCCAATTGTTAATGGTGATATAGCTGCCTTTGTATTAGCTTTTTTTTAAAAAAATCCAAAATAGATTTGCATTTAGAATTCACCATATTTCATTGTGGGAGTAACACCAATACGTCTAGATCATCAGATTGCGATTCGGGATTAGCATGACACCATCACCTTCCTCATGACTTACATTTTCAGTCAATAGCCTGGCAAATCTCATCTTTATCCACTCTAAAACAATTGCATCGTTCCTATGAAGCTAAAACACGAACCAACCGTTTTTACCTTTCCAGCAAAACCTCCCACCTCTTTCTTATAAACAAAGCCTCAAGAATGACTCAGATGGTTTGAATATTTTCATATTGTTGCTAACAGTGCACATTTAAGTAATTAGCTTGTATTTTACAATGTGAGAATTCATATTTTTAGTTGGATTCTGAAAATCTACCGATTTTGTTTTATTTATCCACATACAGTACACATCACTGGACAGAAAACTGAATTAGGGAACCAAACACAGGACATACTGTAAAGATGGTTTTGGAATATATCAACAGCTGGACTAAAAGACTGTGTCACTTTGACTATGCGGGTGCAGTGACTGTTGACATGTTGCAGTGCCAATTCAGCCATTGAATTAATATGACCACTAATTTTTATCAAATAGTTTATAGCAAACTTCGGATTGTTGTGAGCAAACAGAAATAGTGATAAGATTTGCACTCTTATTATCTGCAGAAAAATAAATCCTGTACACTTATCTGGATGGTCTTCCTTTTGAAAATATTCAAAGCAGTAAATTCGTAGACATTTGTTCAACAAGTGATACTGTAGAGATTAGTTTATGTATAATGGTAATTCAAAATTTTTTGAAATTGGTTGGCATTTAGATTCATATGTAAGCCATATTGGTATGTGGATGGTAAATTTGTTTTAAGACAGGATAATTAATTGCTGAAAGGTATATGTGTTAAGAGTGTTTAATTGATTAACAAGGTGTAACAAAATGCTTCAAATTATTATCATAGATCAACATTATCAAATAGAATCAAATCTTAAACAGGTATCAATTGAATGTTTGTTATCTATCACATAGTCACAGCCGTAGCCACAAGCTTTTTGTTGGTGTATATAATGGCCTGTAAGGGATAATGAATGAATATATGGATTATCAAAGTTACACAAAAGGAGTGTCAATTGAAATTTCATTTCACAAATGCCTGAAGTGTTGCAAGCAACATTGTGTTGCTGGGATCAAAGCAGCAAATTCTCCAGGGGATGTTTCTGGAGTTAATTAACTAATCCAATGTCATTAGGAACTCTTTACCAAAAAACAATTGGGATATGAAAATATTACAGACCATTCAGTTGGGGACTTTTACTTCAATAGCACATATTAAAGATATGACGGATTGAGATGATGCACAATCACTTATTGAGAACTGACTCTCTGCCTGCCTTTATTAGGAAATTTGACATTATTATAAATACTATTGACTGCGGTAAAACCTCAGAGGTTACAGCATTCTGGAAAGTATCACAAAATTAAAAAAAAAATCATAATAAAACCAGATGAATACCCAACATTGACCTGGAATTGGGTTTAGACACCACAAAACACTTACAGCTGGGTAGCAAACTTTGCAGTGACACCCATATCCGATGCATGAATACATTTTTAAAAAAAGTGACAGTATAATCTCTGTTTGTATCAAGAAGATTTAATCCTAATGCAATAACCAGCTAAAGATATCATAACATTTTGGTAAAGCGTTCTGTATCTTTTCTCCATGAAAATAATACTATTTTCTTTGTTCTCCCTTGCAAAATGAACAATTTCACATTTACCTGCATTATACAGTACTCCCTTAGCCACCTTCCGTTTCCACTTATTTCTTAATATCTCTCTAAAAACTGTTTGTAAATTGCTTTTCCATCTATTTTTCTGCTTTCTGCAAATTTGGCCATAGCACATTTGCTTTCTTCCTTAGGTTATTAATATATATTTAAACAGCACTCACCCCTGTAGAACCCTCATGAGTAAGGTTGCCAACCTGAAAAAGGATTCCTCATCCCCCATTCACAGTTTCCTGCCTATTAGCTAAATCACTAGCTAATCACATGCAATAAACTACATCCATTGCCAGGGGCACTGAATTTATAACTTTACCTTTTCTGAGGTATCTTCTCGAATGCCTGCTGAAAGGCCTGCTGAAACTAATTCCCTTCTATCCACTCTGAATTGATTTCCTTTAATGAATCCATGCTGAATCTCTTGGATAGATTATAATTTTCCCAACATGCTGCCAATACTTCCTTAATCATTCATTCCAGACTTGGAGGGCCGAAGGGCTTGTTCCTGTGCTGTAATTTTCTGTGTTCTTTGTTCCAACATTATTCCAACAATAGATGTTCAGCGTATAGATACCAGTTTTTTTCCTCACTTCTTTTTTTGAAAATGGTGCCACAATTTCTGATACTCTGGTACTTCTCCAGCAATCAAGTATTTTTGAAAAAGTACATTTAAGGTGTCTGATTTCAATGTAGCTACTACTTTTAAGATTCTCAGGCACACAGCATTGCTTTGACTAATAATACTTCTTAACTGGTGGTGATGGTACTTAATTCCTCTCGCATATTCTTTAATGTTAATGGAAAGTTCTAGTATCTTTCAGTGTACAGACTGGTGAAAAAAATATCTGTTCAACTCCTCTGCCATTCCCTTATCCTCCATAACTGTAACACAGATTCATTTTCCAAGGGGCCCATGTTCACTTTGATCTTCTCTCTCTTCCTTTTTACAAATTGAATTCATTTTTTATGATCCTGACTAGTTTGCCCTCAGATATTATTTTCTCCAATAGTCTTCCATTGCTGAATTTTACATTTATTCCATTCTTCGTGACTATCATGGATTTTTACCTCTTTATATGTTATTTTCTTTCAACTTTCACTCTCCTTAACGTCCTTGGAATGTATCCCTCCCTGAGAATCTTTCCTCTTATCATGTATATATTTTTTCTCAGAATCATGAATTGCCTCCTTAAATGTTTGCCATTGCTCGCCTACTATCATTCCTGTTAATTTGTCTTCCAGTCCAGTACAGTTAACTCTATCCTCACTTCTTTGTAAATCTCTTTATTTAAGTCAAACACAATTGTTTCTGACATACGTTTCTTTCACTGAAAATGAATATTAAATTCTATCATGTCAGGATCACTACTTCCCAGGAGATCTTTAACTTGGTGGTTATTCCAGGATCACCAACTCCTTGGTTGGCTTCACGACATGTTGTTCTCAGAAAACATAACAATGCACCTTATGCTGAATCGGAACCCATTTTGATGCTCAAAAGTTGCCAAGACTCAGGTGTTCTATTGGGTCGGGAGAGAAGAGGTTGGTGGCAGGGGAGAAGTCTCTAAGAACAATGGTGGGATAGGTGGGAAACCTGAGGATGTGACAGGCGATAATGTTGCTAAATTCATGGCATTTTTAAGGAAAACTCACCTGCCTTCCCACGAGGATTTTATAGGACAGGATTCAGGCCTACGAGATCAGGAAGCTACACCATGTCCACTAGGGGACACAATACTTTGTCAAGGCTCTTTGGCGCTCAGAAAATTTTGACTGTTGACCCCATTAAACCTCTATCTCAAATCATTATATTCTTTCCTTGTGATCAGTGCCCACTTAGCCTTTCCAAATCATACTCGCTATGCAAACTTTCTAATGTATATTCGCGGCCAACTCTTTAACCTTTTAATTGTAAATAATTCGGGTCCCAACGCCAATCCCTGAAGCACAGTCACGATTGCCAGGCAGAATACCATTTATTTATCCCCACTCTTTGCTGCCTGTCAGTCAACCAATCCTTTTTCCATGTTCATGCCGAACATCATGTATTCTTATCTTTTGCAGCAGGCTTGTATGTGGCACTTTGTCAAAGGCCTTTTGGAAGTCTAGGCGTACTGCACCCATAGAGTCCCCATTGTCTACCTTGTTCGTAATGTCTTCATAGAATTCCAAAAGCGTGGCCTGCCCTTCATGAACTCATGGTGCATCTGCCCAATGGGACAATTTCAATCTAGCCTTGCTATTTTTTTCGTTCATAATAGAGGCAAGCATCTTGCCCTCTACAAATGATAAGCTAACTGATCTCTAAATCCCCATATTTTTTCCACTGGGTTGGAGTTAGAAGTTTTAAGCCCAACACCACACCATTCCCCACAGATCTGACTAGACGAAATTAACCATGACTGGGTCCTGCTGTTTCCAGCTAAAACTTTTGAGAAAGGAAGCTCGGGGCTGTTTTGCATTTTTTTTGCTCCACTATAACATGCTTTGTTATCTGCTTTGCCAATGTATTTTTCCAATCACCTCTAAGAATAACTCTGAAGTGCTCACGGGGTTCTTTCTCATTAAAATTAAGACCAGGTAATCAGCTGACTCTGCCCCTTCCCATCACCAGTCTGCCAATGCATGCCTTCTCTAATTGTCTTTTGTCTGAGCCTTGATCCCTCATCTTTCTTTACTTTATCTTTTCCTTCCATCATTTTATCACTGATGTAAATCTGACTTTGAGAAACACCACCTCTTCCCTTGATTCTATTCCCAACAAACTACTGAACAACAAATACCTCTCCTGGCCCCCATGTTAGTTTATATTGTTATTTATTCTGTCTTTTCAAAAACTGTCTCCCTCTTTCTTTAATTTGCCACCTTTACCCTTCTTAAAACCTTCTTTGAACCACTTTACTTTAACATTACCAGTCCATCTCCAATCTCCCATGTCTTTTCAAAATCCTTGAATGTGTAGTCACCTCCCAAAACCATGCATATATATTACGAAACTCATGCTAAGATTAGATTAGATTACTTACAGTGTGGAAACAGGCCCTTCGGCCCAACAAGTCCACACCGACCCGCCGAAGCGCAACCCACCCATACCCCTACCCCTATCCCTAACACTATGGGCAATTTAGCATGGCCAATTCACCTGACCCGCACATCTTTGGACTGTGGGAGGAAACCGGAGCACCCGGAGGAAACCCACGCAGACACGGGGAGAATGTGCAAACTCCACACAGTCAGTTGCCTGAGGTGGGAATTGAACCCAGGTCTCTGGCGCTGTGAGGCAGCAGTGCTAACCACTGTGCCACCGTGCTGCCTAAGAGAGGTTGTAACATGGAAACTATACCTACGATGTCTGTAGACTTCTGCCTCAATCCAGATGGTTCCATAAACTCGAAAGAAATAAAGTTATGAATGAGTATGGTACATGGAATATAATTTTTTTAAAGTGGGAAGTTATCCACTTTGGGAAGAAGAATAAATAAAGAGTATTTCTAAAAGGATAAGAGATTTAAAATGCAGATTTAATATTCTCAAATAATATTCTCAAACAAGTTACTGAAGATTATTGCACATAAGCAAACAAATGGGAAGGCAAGTAGTACGATAGTCCTTAGCATAAGTGGATTTGAGATAGAAGTCATGTAATTTTGCTTCAGTTGCGTAGAACATTGCGTAGAGTGCATCTGGTGTACAATGCAGCTTTGGTGCTGTTACTTAACGAAAGATAAGTATTGAAATCATGGGAATGCAAAGAAATCCACTATACTTGTCCACAGCATGGCACGATGGTCCTACAAAGAGGGCCCCAAACAGTCCTTCCAGGTGAGTGAGAGGTTCACCTGCCTCTTTTCCAACCTCGTTTACTGCATCAGGTGCTTCCGATGTTGTCTTCTCTACAACAGGGAGTCTGATTGTTAAGGTAGGAAATGGTTCACTGAGCATCACAGCCGGGCCCACAGAGGCTAACCAGACCTCCCAGTCACCACTCATTTCAATTTCCCAACCACTCCCATTCCTACATGATCATCCTTGACCTCCTCCATTGCCACAATGAATCAGACTGCAAATTAGAGGACCAACACCTCATCTTACACCTGAGCAGCCAGCAGTCAAAAAGACTCAACATTGACACCTCCAATTTCAAATAAGCTCCCTCCCCATCCCCCGACTCCCTTCCCAGCCCATCCCTATCCCTTCCATTGCTACCTGCCACCAACCAGATTCATTCCTCCCATTGACCAACTAGGCCTTACCCTCTACCTGTCTTTAACTATCCCCAATTCACCACCCTCGCCCCACCACTCCCTTTATCTGGAACTCGCCCCTACATCCTGAAGAAGGGTTACACCTGAAACATTGATATCTCCACGTCATAATGCTACCTGGCTTGATGTGTTCTTCTATCATCCTGCCTGTCTATTTTGAATTCCAGCATTTGCAGTCTTTTTTTCTGTAAATTGGCAGATGGCCAATTATGACGGTATTAGGCCAGATATTTCAAAAGTTGACTGGGGACAGGTATTCGCAGATAAAGGATTGACTGGAAAATCGGAAGCCTTTAAAAATTAGATAAGCAGAGTCCAGAGACAGTATATTCCTGTTAGGGTGAAGGGCAAGGATGGTAGGTGTAAGGAATACTGCATGACGAGAGAAATTGAGGTTTTGCTCAATGAAAAGAATGAAGCATATGTCAGGGATAGACAACAGGGATAAAGTGAATCCCTAGAAGAGTATAAAGGCAGTAGAAATATACTTATGAGAGAAATCAGGAGGGCAGAAAGGGAACATGAGATGATGGAATGATAAGTTTGCAGATGTCGCATAGATTGGCCAGATCATTGACCACCTTCTTCACTGTTCTTTGGAAATGGTGGTAACAGAGAACTACTTCAGTTGACAAATTTCACATTCTATTGCAACTGCAAAGATGTGCTGTCAGTTTTAGTACTTTGAATTGCCATTAAGATTATAATGCACTTGCATTGAAAATTTACTTCATCGTACCTTAGATCTTCTTTCCAATGAGCCAACCTATTAAAGATGGTATAGTACAGAAAATGGCCCTTCAGCTCATCTGCCTGGTACAGCCAAAACTATGTGACATCTGAACTAGACCCATAACGTTGAATGTTATGACACTCAAGTGTTCATCCTTGGACTTTTTAAAGGCTGTGAAGTTACCTGACTCACCTACCCTCCCAGGAGGGAGGGGGGAGATTACCCAACAGAACAATATAGATGGATAGGTCAGTTCATCAGATCAAGGCAGGTGCAATTTAACCTTGATAACGGTCAGGTGATGCACCATTGAAGAAGAAACAAGACAAGGGAGTACTTAATAAATGGCAGGGTACTAAAGAGCTCAGAGGAACAGCAAGATCTTGGGGTGCTCATCCAAATGTCCTTGAAGGAGGGAAGTCAGGTAAATAGGGAAGTTAAGAAGGCGTATGAAACACTTGGTTTTATCAGTTGAAGTGCAGACTGGAGGAGATTGGAGGTGATGTTGGGGCTGTGTGGAACTTCGATTAGGCCACGGCTAGAGTACTGTGTGTAGCTTGGTCCCTCACTGCAGGATGCATGCGATTACCTTAGACGGAATGCAGAGAAGATTCACCAGGAAATTGCCTGGTGTGAGTGATTGAGCTATGAAGAGAGGTTGAATAAGTTTGGGATGTTTTCTTTCGAGTAGAGAAGGCTAAAAATAAACCTGGTGGCGGTTTATCTAATTATGAGAGATATGGACAGGGTGGATAGAAAGCAGTTCCCCTTAGCTGAAGGGTCAGTAACAATGGAACACACTTTTAAGTTGGAAGGTATGAGATTTAGAGGGACTGGAGGAAAATGTTTTCTCCCAGAGGATGGTGATAGTCTAGAATGCACTGCCTGGGAGGGTAGATGAGTCAGATAACTCAACATCCTTTAAAAAGTCCATGGATGAGCAATTGAGTGTGAGAACATTCAGGTTATGTGATCAGTGCAGATTTAACGCAGTTTTGACAGTACCAGGCGAATGAGCTGAAGGGACTCTTCTATACAGCATAATTTTACACTATCTTTAACAGGTTGGCTCAGTGGAAAGGACAGCTAAGTTTTCAATGCAAGTGTGATTTTAAAATTCTTATGATTTTAATGGCAATTCAACGTAACAAATCTTAAAGGTTTGCTAGCACACCTTTTACAGCTACAATAGAATGTGAAATATGTCAACTGGAGTAGTTCTTTGTTACCACCATCTCCAAAGAACAGTCAGTCCGTCATAGAAAAATTACAATATACAGGGAAGCCGTACATCCCTTTGTGACTGTGCACAGTCTCCCCAAAATTAATTTGACAAGTCCCATTTCCTTTCCTGTAGCCCTCCATTTATTTTCCCTTCAGAGAAATAAATAAGTCAAGTGAGAATCTGGCTTCACTGCAGCAGTCACTGTAAGGAAATGCCTTTTCCCATGTCATTCACTTCAAATCAGTGTTTTCTGGCGATTTACTCAGTTCAGATGCTTCATAATTTTTCTATCCAAACTCCACTCTTCCTTCTCAAAAGGTAACTGTCTGTGTTTATCCAAACTGTCCAGTCTGTCAGCGGAATGCATAAGTGAAATGAATAAGGAAGTATTACAGATAAGTGTCACACCTCGAGAAAGATTAAGCTATAACAGTGATTAGGCTGTTACTCCTTGATAGTAAACAGACAGGCAAAGGGACAACACAGCTCCGAATATAACTTATTTCACAGCAAGCTCAGTGGGAAATACTTTGTGAGAACAAGATCACTATTCCATTTGATCTTTGTAAATAAGAGATGAAGCACAAGTGAACAAATTATTAGATGCAATATTACTGAGGGAATTTATTTCTATTTAATTAAATAGATGTGGAATAAATATTGATGATCTTTGATCTGCTAATCTTCCTTGATCTCTCCCATGTGTGACTCCTGAAAGATAGTAATATAATTGACTTTTAAATGCCTCTGAAATGGACTAGCAAACCCCTCAAATTTATCAAACTCCTACAAGGTCCAAGGAAAGGAGTGAAACAGAACCAACTGACATCAAACTAGCACTGTAAATGACACTGGCAAACCTAGCACTGTTAACTCTGCTAAGTCCTCCTGACTAATATCTGAAGACTTGTGCCAAATTGGAAGAGGGCTTGTCGTATAACTTGAAATAGTCCTATTCATTTGAATTTTACCAGAAAGTCTATGATGCATACTTTTCCATCTATTTATTTTTAATCATTTTTGCGTTGCTAGAACCCATCTGCATTGGAGAAGGTGAAGGTGAGCTGCCTTCTTGAACTGCTGCAGTTCTTGGTGAGTTGGGATGTCTAAGATGTTGTTACAAAGAAATTTCCAGGATTTTGACTCAGAGACATTGAAGGAATCATGGTGTAGATCCAAGTCAGGATGATGGGTGGCTTCGCTGGCAATTTGCATGTGATGGTATTCCTATTCTTTTGTTGCCCTTGACTTAAGTTTGGTTGATACTGCTGAGGGATTGTTGGTGAGTTACTTCACTGAATTTTGTAGATGGCAATCACTATCATAGACATGTGACAGGAGTGAAAGGAGTCAATGTTGATGTTAGTGGATTGGATGGCACTGAGCGTCTTGCCTATTATTGGACTCTATTGCACTCATCCAGACAAAGAGTGTGTATTCCATCACACCCTGACGTCTACATTGTAAAGATGGACAGGCACTGTGGAGACAGAAGGGGAATTACCCACTACAGAATTTCCAGCTTCTGACCTGCTCTTGTAGACACAATATTTATAGTCCTGGTGCAGTTCACTTTCCGCTCTCTGGTAAGCTCAGGATGCTGATAGTGAGGGATACTGCAATGATAATATCATCTATTGTCAGTGGGCGGCACGGTGGCACAGTGGTTCGCACTGCTGCCTCACAGCGCCTGAGACCCAGGTTCAATTCCCGACTCAGGCGACTGACTGTGTGGAGTTTGCACGTTCTCCCCGTGTCTGCGTGGGTTTCCTCCGGGTGCTCCGGTTTCCTCCCACAGTACAAAGATGCGCGGGTCAGGTGAATTGGCCGTGCTAAATTGCCCGTAGTGTTAGGTAAGGTGTAAATGTAGGGGTATGGGTGGGTTGCGCTTTGGTGTGGACTTGTTGGGCCGAAGGGCCTGTTTCCACACTGTAAGTAATCTAATCTAATCTAGAGATATTCACTGTCGGTCATTTGTGTACCAAATGTGAATCAATATCCAGAATCAACAGGGCGACAATAAAAAAAGTGAGAATGAGACTGGGAACATTAAAAAGACTAGCCTTAAGGCATTGTGCCTAAATACAAGAAGCGTTCAAAATAGAATGAATGAATTAATCACAGAACGGTGGGAATGGATATGATATTCTTAGGATTATGGAAATATGGCAGTAGGAAAGAAGGACAGACAAAGAGAAAAAGGTGTATGGAATTGATTACTGGTTAAAGAGAATATAAGCACAACACCAGGGAAATCTATTAGCTCAGACAATACAGAATCTGCGTGTGTAGAATTGAGAAGTACAAAGGGACAAAATGTATTAGTGCCGGTGACATATAGACCACTCAAACTGTAGTGACATTAGGAATGGCATTAAAGAGGAAATCCAAGATGCATTTGGAAAAGAAGTTCTGTAATTATGGCTTTAATCTATATATAGACTGAACAAATCAAATTTGAGACAAAATCTCAGAACAGGAAATCCTAGAATAGAGCAGATGGTTTGTGAACCAATCCATTGATTAACCAGTTAGAGAACGGACCATCCTAGACTGGATATTATGCAATGAGAAAGGAGTAATTGGTGATGTCATTGTAAGTTACCCATTGGTGATGATGACCATAACATGATCCAATTCTCCCTCAAGATGGAGGGTGAGATAGTTGATTCTGAGAGTAGGGTAATGAATCTTAATAAAGAAACTATGATGGCATAAGACATGAGTTGGCTATGACGGAATGGGAAACATTGCTGATAGAAATGATAGTGCAAAAGCATGGCAAACATTCAAAGAGTGAATGACTAAATTACAAAAAGGTACTTATTCTTGTCTGACATAAGTGGCCAACTATAACTTACGAGTTACGTTAAAAATAGTATTAGATATAAAAAAAACATACAAATTGGCAACCTAAAAAAGAATCAACCTGTGGATTGGGAACAGATTAGAAGTCAACAAAGAAGAATCAGGGATTGATTAAAATGGGGAAAATAACAATATGAGAGTAAGGTTGCGGGGATCATAAGAACTCACTTAAAGGTTTCTATACAGGTTTGTAAAGAGAAATTAATGGTGAAAACTAAAACAGCCTTAGACTCTTCTCCCCTTAACAGTATGAAATGGGGAAATTTATAATAGAGAATAAATAAATGGCTGACAAACTAAATTCATGTTTTGTTTTTGTCTCCGTAAAGGAGAACATGGGTTATGTACCAGAAATGATAGGGTACACATCGTTGAGTGAGAAGGGAGAAGTGAAACAAATCTGTATTGATAGTGTTGGAGAAACTAATGCGATTGAAGGCTGATAATTTATGTCCCAGAATAATTCAGAAAGTGGCCCAGGCATTAGTGGAGGCATTGGTGGTCATCTTCCAAGATTCCTTTGACTCTGGAACAATTCCTTCTTGTAACCCCATAATATTAAAAGGGAGGTAGAAACAAAATTAGATCAGTGAGTCGGAGATCAGTCTCTGAGGAGATGCTAGAGTCCATTATCAAGGATTTTATCAAGCACTTAGAAAACAGAGACAATCAGCATGGATTTATGCAAAGCATTAGATTAGATTACTTACAGTGGCCCAACAAGTCCACACCGACCCGCCGAATCGCAACCCACCCATACCCCTACATTTACCCTTTACCTAACTCTACGGGCAATTTAGCATGGCCAATTCACCTGACTGGCACATCTTTGGACTGTGGGAAGAAACCGGAGTACCCGGAGGAAACCCACGCAGACACGGGGAGAACGTGCAAACTCCACACAGTCAGTCGCCTGAGTCGGGAATTGAATGCGGGTCTCAGGCGCTGTGAGGCAGCAGTGCTAACCACTGTGCCACCGTGCCCCCAACATGTTTAAATCATGTTTAACAAATCTATTGGAATTATTTAATGATGAAACCATACATGATGAGGGAAGCCAATGGAAGTGGTTTATTTGGAATTGCAGGAGGCTTTTGACAAAGTCTCACATGAAAGATTAACGTATAAAATTGAAGTTTATGGGATTGGGTGTATTGTATTGACATGGATAGAAAATAGGTTAGCAGACAGGAAATGAAGAATATGAATAATAGATTTTTTTTCTGAATGGTAGGTAGTGACTAGTGGGGTACTGAAGGGATCTTTACTCGGAACCAATAACTCATAATATATGTTAATTATGTAGATGAAAGGACTAAATGGAATGTATCAAAATTTGCAGATGACACAAAGCTGAGTTAAAGGATGAGGTATGAGGATGCAGAGGTGTTGCAGTCTGAGTAAGTGAGCAAATGCATGGCAGCTGTATTATAACGTGTGTATATGTGAAGTTAATCACTTTGACAGCAAAAGAGAATGGCAGTATCTGATTTGAAGAGCTGTAAATTGAGAGAGGGAACGTTCAATGAGACCGAGGTGTCCTTGTGTACGACTTGGGTAGGGGGGTTTAAATAGAAAGCTATAAAATTCTAACAGGACCAGACATAGTTAGTTGCTGAAAGGTTATTCCAAATGGTGGAAGAGTCCAGAACCAAGGCTCATGATTTAAAAATTATGGATAAACCTTTTCAGACTGAGTTGAGGAGAAATTTCTTCAGAGTCTGGTTGAGGCTCAAGCATTATGTTTTCAAGAAAGAGATAGATATAGCTCTTGTGGATTAAGGGATATGATGGAAAGGCGGAATTAGTGTATTGGGGTCGATGATCAGCCATGGTTTTATGGAATGATGGAGCCAGCTTGAGAGGTTGAAGAATTTCTCCAACACCTATCTTGTGTATTTCTAAATGCTACTTGTCACTTATCAACCCAAGCCTGGCTATTGTCCAGATCTTGCAGCATTTGACACAGCCTGCTTCAGCAACTGAGGTGTTGCAGATGGTGCTGAACACTGTGCAATCAAAATGAACTTTGCACTTCTGACCTTATGATAGAGAAATCACCACTGATGAAGCAGCTGATGATAGTTGGGCTGAGGATACATGCCTGAGGAATTGCTGCATTGATGTCCTGGGCTGAGATTATTGACCTCTAACAACAACCATCTTCCCACTGACAGGATACACACCGAGAGGTGATATACATTTGAGGGGGAGTGGACTTGCGAATTCTACACATTCAGTCTGGACCCTGTGAAGTTTCGTAACTTCACATCAAGGATGGCAAAGAAAACTCGTGCTTGTTCATATCAATTTCAAGCCATTAACCTTTTTAACTGTTCTTGAATATATGTTTTTAATGCAATGTTTTCTCTCTGGCAAACGCTATGTTTGTTGTTCCATCCCTGACTGACCATCCAAAGGTGATAACTATATATATTCAAATCCTCTGTCTTTTTTGGATTATCTAGACATTTAGGGACCCTGGATTTCTTCATTCCTTTCTCCGTGTAAATGCCTCAGCCAGCCAGAATCAACAAAACAACCAATATGTAATAATTTCTTCTCCAGTATAAATTATTCTCTTAAGCAGAAGTTTGACATTCATGGGCATCTTTTGATAAGAGCAAAATGAAAAGCTTTGGGAGTTTCTTTCTCTTGAGCAATAATTAAGAACTTTTGCAGACACCCAAAAATAAGCA
Source organism: Hemiscyllium ocellatum (assembly GCF_020745735.1). Taxonomy (NCBI): domain Eukaryota; kingdom Metazoa; phylum Chordata; class Chondrichthyes; order Orectolobiformes; family Hemiscylliidae; genus Hemiscyllium; species Hemiscyllium ocellatum. The sequence goes on from NC_083417.1 coordinate 75,982,658, forward strand.
ATGTGGACAGTTCAGGAATTCATAATACTTCATATCATAACTACCAATCAGGTGTCGGTTTGTAAATGTGATATTGCAATAAATAATATTCCAAAACGAGGGTGGGGGGCGAGGGTTGCTTCTTGGGCTGGAGACCTCTCACCAGCAGTGTTCCAAGGGATCAGTTCGGGGTCCTCGTTTAGCTGTCATTTATATAAATGATTTGGATGAGAATATAGAAGTCATATTTAGTGAGTTTGCAGATGATACCAAAATTGATGGCATAGCAGACAGTGAAGATGGCTTTCTAAGTTACAAAGGGATCTTGATCAAATAGGACCATGGGTTGAAAAATGACAGATGGAGTTCAATCTGGATTTATGTTAAGTATTGCACTTCTTGCAACACATAACAATAGGGTTTATACAATTAATGTTAGGGTTTAGGGTAGTGCTGTAAAAACAGAGAGACCTAGGGATGCAAGTATATAACTCTTTGAAGTTTGGACCACATATAAATAGTTGGTTAAAAAGATATTTGGCACACGTGTCATGAGTACAGGAGTTGGGAAGTCATGTGAGATTGTAGAGGATATTGGCAAGGGCTCTTCTGGTATACTTTGACTAGTTCTGGTCACCCAGCTATTGGAAGGATATTATTAAGCATCAGAAGGCTCAAGATTGATTTACCTGGATGTTACTGGGTATGGGAGGTGTTGGGGATGGGATAAATTGTGCAGTGGGTGACTGACTCATAACTATCCAATTTAGAGGAACACTAAATCATGCCGCATAAACGTTGAGTTATTGACTTTATCTGTGAGCTCACGGGAAAAGACAAGTTGATCGAATGGTCACAAGTCACTCCAACAAGACACAGAGAGTTGCATGATTATATTGGGTACAATCATTTGACAATTAGCAAACTATTAATTGCAGGATGAGGCATGTTTCATCACTTTGCCCAGTCACTAGCTTCAGTCACACAGTGTCTGGGCAGTGCAGGTTAGTAGCTGATCAGCAAGTGTTAGAATACAATAGGTTACTGTGAAAGAAGAACATTGCTATGCTGGGAAAGAGTCACTATTATATATCAGCACAGCTACAATGTCAACCATCTCACTGAGATAGGGAATGTTTGGGCTTAGCAAGCAGACACGCATTTAACATTCAAAATGGTTTCCAGGCTTTTAGTAATTGACAAAATGGCTACGACAGATCTAACAATTCTCCTACAGGAGGTTTGAGTTATAAAGAAAGGCTGGATAGGCTGTGATCATTTTCAACAGAGTGTAGCAGACTGAGAGGTGATCTGATAGTAGTTTATAAAATAATGAGAGGTATAGATAGAGCCTTTTCCCTTGGATGTGGGATTTCAAGATGAGGGGGCTCATTCTTAAGTTGAGAGAAGATTTTAAAAAGACATGAGAGGCAATTTTAGTTTTAAACACAGTGGGTGGTTCGAATGTGGAATGACCAATTGGTGGGTGTGGGCAAAGTTACAAAATTTAAATAATGTTTGGATAAATACATGAATACGAAAATTTTGGAAGATATGTGCTAGAAGCAGGCAAGTTTAGTTTCGGATTATGTCAAGTATTAACTGGATGGACTCAAGGGTCTCTTTCCGTGCTGCATGACTCTACATGGATAAAGTTTCGATAATAAATTATTCAGTTCAATAGTACAGATGGTCAACTGTATTGCAGATGTAACTGAGATTTTCTATGTCCATCTAACCTCGGCGGAGAAAGTGAGGACTGCAGATGCTGGAGGTCAGAGGTGAAAATGTGTTGCTGGAAAAGCGCAGCAGGTCAGGCAGCATCAAAGGAGCAGGAGAATCGGCGTTTCGGGCATGAGCCCTTCTTCAGGAAGGAGGAAAGTGCGTCCAGCAGGCTAAGATAACAGGGAGGGTGGAGGTACTTGGGGAGGGGCGTTGGAAATGCGATAGATGGAAGGAAGTCAAGGTGAGGGTGATAGGCCGGAGTGACGGAGGGAGCGGAGAGGTCAGGAAGAAGATTGCAGGTTATGAAGGCGGTGCTGATTTCGAGGGATTTGACTGAGACAAGGTGGGGGAAGGGGCAATGAGGAAACTGGAGAAATCTAAGTTTATCCCTTGTGGTTGGGCGGTTCCTAGGCAGAAAATGAGGCGCTCTTCCTCCAGCCTTCTTGTTGCTATGGTCTAGCGATGGAGGGGTCCAAGGACCTGCATGGCCTTGGTGGAGTGGGATGGGGACTTGAAGTGTTGAGCCAAGGGGTCGTTGCGTTGGTTGGTCTGGGTGTCCCAGAGGTGTTCCCAGAAACATTCTGTAAGTAGGTAGCCTGTCTCCCTATTTTAGAGGAGGCCACACTGGGGCAGCAGATGCAGTAAATGACATGTGAGGAGGTGCAGGGGAATTTCTGATGAATATCGAATGATCCCTTGGGGCCTTGGAGGGAAGTAAGGGGGGAGGGTGGGCGCAAGTTTGCATTTCTTCCGGTTGCAGGGGAAGGTGTCAGGAGTGGAGGTCGGGTTGGTGGGGGGTGTGGACCAGGCGACAGAGTCACAGAGGGAGTGGTCTTTTCAGAACGCTGATAGTGGAGGGGAGCGAAATATATATCACTGGTGGTGTGGTCCATTTGGAGGTGGCGGAAGTGACAATTTATTATACGATGTATATGTAGGTTGGTGGGGTGGTAGGTGAGGACCAGTGGGGTTCTGTCCTGGTGGCGATTGGAGGGGCGGGGCTCAAGGGCAGAGGAGCGGAAATTGGAGGAGATGCAGTGGAGGGCATTGTCGATCATGTCTGGGGGAAATTGCGGTCTTTAAAGAAGGAGGCCATCTGAGTTGTATGGTATTGGAACTGGTCCTCCTGGGAGCAGATGCAGTGGCGACGAAAGAATTGGGAGTATGGGATGGCGTTTTTACAGGGGGCAGGGTGGGAGGAGGTGTAGTCTCGTTAGCTGTGGGAGTCGGTCGGTTTATAGTAAATGTCTGTGTTGATTCGGTCACCCGAGTTAGAAACAGAAAGGTCTAGGAAGGGGACGGAGGAGTCTGAGTGCGTCCAGGTAAATTTGAGGTCGGGTGGAAGGTGTTGGTAAAGTGGATGAGCTGTTCAACCTCCTCGTGGGAGAACGAGGCAGCGCTGATACAGTCATCGATGTAGCAGAGGAAAAGGTGGGAGATGGACAGTTCCACATATCCTACAAAGAGGCAGGCATAACTGGAGCCCATGCGGGTGCCCATGGCTAATCATTTGGTTTGGAGGTAGTGGGAGGATTGGAAAGAGAAGCTGTTCAGGGTGAGTTCAGTCTGTCGAACGGGGGTATCATGGAAGGGTACTGGTTGGTTCAGTGGGAAAGTAAGAAGCGGAGGGCTTTGAGTCCTTCATGATTGGGGATGGAGGTGTTCAGGGACTCGATGTCCATGGTGCAGATAAGGCGTTGTGGAGCCGGGAAGCGAAAATCATGAAGGAGGTGGAGGGTGTGGGTGCTGTCCCGAACGTAGGTGGGGAGTTCTTCGACTAAGGGGGACAGGACCGTGTCGACGTATGCAGAGATGAGTTGGAGGTAGAAACGGGCGGTGCAGAGTTGTGTCCAGGTGGATGGGATGTGTTGGAGGCGGGAGAAGGGGTCGTCAGAAGGTGGGCGAGTACCCTGGTTGAAGAAGTAGGCGCAGAGAAGAAGGTGGCAGAAGAATTTCTCGATGTCTCAACGTGTGTTGAACTCGTTAATCCGAGAGCATGGGGGAATGAAGGGGAGGCCTCTGCTGAGGACTGATCTTTCATCCTTAGAGAGGGGGAAGTCAGGAGGGAGGTAAAAACACGGCATGACTGGGAGCTAGGACGTGGTGTGGGGCTGGAGCTGGGAGTTGGGGCAGGGTTGGGCGTGGGGGCGGGGTCAGGCATGGTGACAGAGTTCAGCGCGGGGGCAGGCTTAGGCATGGTGATGGAGATCGGCATGGGGGTGGTGTTAGGCCTGGTGATGGAGATCGGCGTGGGAGTGGAGATGCATGCAGCATGGTTGTTGTGCCAGTTACTGATGTCACTGAGGGCGGAAGTGGCTCCGGCGAGGGCAACCCAGTGGGCGGAAGTACATGAAAGTTTTTGGTATTTACTATCTTTAATTTCTGATATGGTTAGGAAGAACTGTTTGTTTAGTGTATGAATTCTGCTGTGGATGTAGAACAGTAGCGGTCCTTTGCAGGTCTGTGAGAGTGTTGTCCTGAGATGGGGTAGGGCTCCGGACTCCATTCAGACCAACAAAATTTGGACCTAACCAAGACAACCAGTACCTAAAACAAATCCGAGGCCTCCAGCAACAGACCTCGCTCTGGATCCTCTGCTCCACGATTGCAGCCATGCCTAACCCCGCCCCCACGCCAATCTTTGTCACCATGCCTAACCCCGCCCCCACGCCGATCTTTGTTGCCATGCCTAACCCCGCCCCCACGCTGATCTCAATCCCAGCCCCGAAGCTCAACCCCGCCCCACTCCCAGCTCCAGCTCCATACTAGGTCCTAGGTCCTAGCTCCCAGTCCTGCTGTGTTTTCACCATCCCTCCAGACCTCCACCTCTCTGAGGATGAAAGATCCGTCCTCAGCAGAGGCCTCACCTTCATTCCCCATTGCTCTCAGATTAACAAGCTCAACACGTGGCGTGACATCGAACAATTCTTTTGCCGCCTTCACCTCCACGCCTTCTTCTTCAACCAGGATTCTCGCCCACCCTCTGACGACCCTTTTCCCGCCTCCAACACACCCCATCCACCTGGACACGCCGTGCTGGCTTCTGACCTGCCCTCGATCTCTTCATAGCCAACTGCCGCCGTGACATTGGTCGCCTCAACCTGTCCACCCTTCTCACACACTCCAACCTCACCCTCGGAATGTGCAGCCCTCCATTCCCTCCGTTCCAACCCCAACCTCACTACCAAACCTGCAGACAAGGGAGGCACTGTAGTAGTTTGGCCCAACGACCTGTACACCGCTGAGACTAAATACCAACTCGTGGACACCTCCTCCTACTGCCCCCCCTTGACCATGACCCCACCTCCCACCACCAAACCATCATTTCACAGATCATGCATAACGTCATCACCTCAGAACATCTCCCATCCACCGCCTCCAAACTCATAGTCCCACAACCCCGCACCGCCCGTTTCTACCTCCAGCCCAAAATACACAAAGCAGACTGGCCCAGTCGACCCATTGTTTCAGCCTGCTCCTGCCCCACAGTACTCATCTCTGCATACCTCGACACGGTCCTGTCCCCCTTAGTCAAAGAACTCCCCACCTACTTTTGGGACACCACCCACGCCCTATACCTCCTCCATGATTTTTGCTTTCCCTGTCCCCAACGCTTTATCTTCACCATGGACATCCAATCCCTGCACACCTCCATGCCCCATCACGAAGGAGTCAAAGCCCTCCGCTTCTTCCTTTCCCGCCATACCAACCAGTACCCTTCCACTGACACCCTCCTTCGACTGTCTGAACTGGTCCTCACCCTGAACAAATTCTCTTTCCATTCCTCCCACTTCCTCCAAACCAAAGGAGTAGCCTTGGGCACCCGCATGGGCCCCAGCTATGCCTGCCTCTTCGTTGGAACAGTCCATCTTCCGCAGCTACACCAGCACCACCTCCCACCTTTTCCTCAGCTACATCGATGCCGGTATCAGCACTGCCTTGTGCTCCCACGAGGAGGTTGTACAGTTCATCCACTTTCCCAACACCTTCCACCCAACCTCAAATTTAGCTGGACCCGCTCAGACGCCTCTCTCCCCTTCCTAGTCCTTTCAATTTCTTTCTCAGGCGAACGAATCAACATGGACATTTACTATAAACTGACAGACTCCCACAGCTAACGAGACTACACCTCCTCTCACCCTGCCCCCTGTAAAAACGCCACCCCATACTCCCAATTCCTTTGTCTCCGCCGCATTTGCTCCCAGGAGGATCAGATCCAATTCCGTACTGCTCAGATGGCCTCCTTCTTTCAAACCACAATTTCCCCCCAGACATGATCGACAATACCCTCCACCGCGTCCCCTCCACTTCCCGCTCCTCTGTTCTTGAGCCGCGCCTCTCCAATCGTCACCAGGACAGAAGACCACTGGTCCTCACTTACCACCCCACCAACCTACATAATCACCGTATCATCAGTCGTCATTTCCGTCATCTCCAAACAGACCCCACCACCAAAGATATATTTCCCTTCCCTCCCCATCAGCATTCCGAAAAGACCACTCCCTCTGTAACTCCCTCGTCAGGTCCACACCCCTCACCAACCCGACCTCCACTCCTGGCACCTTCCCCTTCAACCGCAAGAAATGCAAAACTTACGCCCACACCTCCCTCCTTACTTCCCTCCCAGGCCCCAAGGGATCCTTACATATCTGCCACAAATTCACCTGCAGCTCCACACACGTCATTTACTGCATCTACTGCACCCGATGTGGCCTCCTCTATATTGGGGAAATAGGCCGCCTACTTGCGGACCATTTCAGGGAACACTTCTGGGACACACAGCCCAACCAACGCAACCACCCCTTGGCTCAACACTTCAACTCCCTCTCCCACTCCACCAAGTATTTTAAGGCAGATTTTTAATCTGTCAGAAAATCAAGGATTTTGCGGGAAAGCAATTAAGTAACCAGGATTATCAGATCCACCATGATATTGAATGGCATCAGAGACTTAATGAGCTAAATGCCTACTTCTGCTCATCATCTTATGGTCTAATGGCATTTGTTTCCTTTCCCCAACTATGGGGAGCACTGTGGTATTATGAGTTGCATTTGTCTTTGGACATAGAACTCAAGATGTATCTTGCTATCCGTATTGGGTATATTTAACATATATGTGAATCTGTAATCCACTAATTTGGGATAATTATCTTCTGCCCTGTTCTGGTTTATTTACATAAATCTTGTGTAACTAAATGGATTAGGAAGCCCATCTTTACCCAAAACTAACCTGGCGATATTTATAATATCTGTCTTTCAGTAGAGTTGCTGATGGAATATTTTCCGCACCAAAGATTCTAACAGACCATCAAAAATCCTGGGTTGCACTAATTGAACAAACATTGCTCCCATTGGCTGTGCTACTGATCTGCCCCCATCCTATAGAGTTACTGTAAACCATAGGTATATACAAGCCTGTTCAGTTGCCCCTTCTTAAATTTGCAGGAATATTTGCATAAAGCCTAATAACAAAATTGTGCAGCAATGATAATTGACAATATTGACATTACTTACTGTATTCTTCTACTTTGATTCGGAAATGGAAGTGTGTACAATAAATATCACTGTGAAAACCAACTACTGTTGTAATGTTAGTTTGTTGTCACTCACTCACTGTCAGTTTGAAGGAGGCTGACCTGAAGCAATGTGGACTTTAAAGAGAGATGGCTGCCCAAGAGTGCAAAATGTACAGCATAGTCCTAATTCTCTCCTTAAAAGCGATTTCATTGAGGCAACAACAGGTGCATGGATAATCAAAACTCCTTTTTACATAGAGCATTCAAATGGTCTCGCTCCTTTAGGAATCTTACCATGTTGTAACAAGCTGCTTGATAAGTTGAACAGCTATTTACATTCTGTACATTCAAACAGCTTCTCATCCGTGTGAGTTCTTTGATGTACTTGATGTGCAAAACTGAATTTTACAATCTGTATATATGAATGGCTGCACTCCAATGTGACGCCGTTGATGCGCTATCAATCTATTGGAAGTGCACAACTGCTTTGTACACAGGGCCCTTGAATGGCTTGTTCCTGCTGTGAACACTCTGGTGTACAGTCAGGTCACTCGATGCACACAATCCTTTTTTACACACTTGACATTGAAAAGCTTTTTTCTCCGGCATGAATTCATTGATGCACTTTCAATGTACTGCACAAGGAGAATCAGCTTTTACATGCAGAAAGTAATGAATATTTTTACAAGTAACAAAGGAATCCCAACATCCTATTTAAGTGTATATTTTTAAAAGGTTATTTTTTTTATTGAAAGGTACTGATGTGACAGATAACTTGATTGAAATATCGAATGCAATCTACATGTCAGAACATTGAGCACAGGAGTTGGGACTGGACAGGACATTGTTTAGGCCACTTTTTGGAATTTTGTGATTTCCTGCCTATAGGATAGATGTAGTGAAACTTGGAAGTGTGCGCTTTTTCAGCAACACATTTTCAGCTCTGATCTTCAGCATCTGCAGACCTCACTTTCTCCTCGAACATTTACAAGGATTGCCATGGTTGGAGGATTTGAGGTATAGGGAGTGGTCGAACAGGCTGGGGCTGTTATCCCTGGAGCATCAGAAGCTGAGGGGTGAACTTATAGAAGTTTATCAAATCATGAGGGGCATGGATGGGATAAATAGACAAAGTCTCTTTCCTGGGATGAAGAGTACAGAACTAGGGGCATAGGTTTAGGGTGAGAGGGGAAAGATATAATAGAGACCTAAAGGGCAACCTTTTCACGCAGAGGGTGGGACATGAATGGAATGAGCTGCCAGACGTGGAGGCCAGTACAATTGCAACATTTAAAAGGTATCTGGATGGATTTATTTATAAGAAGGGTTGCGAGGGATATGGGTTGGATGCTGGCAGGCAGGATAGATTTGTTAGGATATCTGTTCAGCATGGATGAATTGGACCAAAAGATCTGTTTTCATGCTGTACATCTCAATGACTCTATTTATTATGACAAAAGAACAATAATGAAGTTACTATTGCAATAGGGGCAAGGGTGGGCAACAAATATCAGGTAATTTGAAGGAGGTTCGAAATTCACTCGGAGTGATGATAATTCAGGGAATTATAGATTGATGAAACTGATATCAGTGGTCGGGAAGTTGTTGGTGAAGATACTGAGGGATAGGATCTATTCCCATTTGGAAGAAAATGGGCTTATCAGTCATAGGTAACATTGATTTTTTGCAGCAAAAGTCATATCTTACCAACTTAGTCAAATTATTTGAGTAAGTGACAACGTTGATTGATGAGAGAGGGACTGTAGATGTCATGTACCTGGACTTCAGAAAGGCATTTGATAAGGTTTCCCATGATAGGCTGATGGAGAAAATGAAGTTGCATGGGGTCCAGGGTTCTAGCTAGATGGATAAAGAACTAGCTAGGCAGCACGGGAGAGTAGAGAGAGAGAGAGAGAGAGAGGGAGAGAGAGAGACAGAGAGAGAGAGCCGTAGTGGAAGCGAGTTTCTCAAATTGAAGTACTGTGAACAGTGGTGTTCCAACAGGATCCATGCTGGGACCCCTGTTATTGGTAATATTCACGAATGATTTTGAGGATGGTATCGATTGTCTGATTAGCAAGTTTACAGATGACACTAAGATTAGTAGAGTAGCAGCTAGTGAAGGGGACTGTCAGAGAATAGAGCAGTATATAATAGATTAGAGAGTTGAGCTGCTAGCAAAATGGCAGATGGAGTTCAATCCAGGTAAATGCAAAGTGATGCATTTTGTAAGATCTAATTCAAGAGCGAATTAAAAGGAAACGGACAAGTCCTGTGGAAATTGATATACAGAGAGATCTGGGCGTACAATTCAATAAAGTGGTCAAGAAAGCATAGGGCATGCTTTCCTTCATCAGATGGGGCATTGAGTACAAGAGTTGGCAGGTCATGTTACAGTTGTATAAGACTTTGGTTTGGCCACATTTAGAATGCTGCTTGTAGTTCTAGTTGCCACATTACCAAAAGGATGTGGATGCTTGGAGAGGTTGCAGAGAAGGTTCACCGGGATGTTGCTTGGTCTCGAGGGTGCTAGCTTTGAAGAAAATTGAGTAAATTAGGTTTATTTTCATTTGGAAGATACAGGTTGAGTGGGGACCTCATTAAGATCTACAAAATCATGAGAGATATAGACAGGGTGGACAGCAAGAAACTTTTTTCCCGGAGTGTGGGACTCAATTACTAGTGGTCATACGTTAAAATGAGAGGGGAAATGTTCAGGGGCGAAATGCATGGAAACTTCTTTACGCAGAGGGCGCTGGATGCCTGGAATGCATTGCCAATGGAGGTGGTAGAGGCAGGGCACGATAGCTCCATTAAAGATATGTCGAGACAGACACATGAAAGAACTGGGAGCAGAGTGATACAGTCCCTTAGAAAATAAGGAACAGGTTAAGACAGAGGATCTGGATCAATGAAGACTTAGAGGATCGAAGGGCTGTAATTTTCTTTGTTCTGTGAAGCTGTCCATGTTCAAATGCAGCCAGTCCTGAACCATATCTAGACTTGAAATGAGAAGCAACATGTTACATGTATACTACATAAATGTCAGTCAACATTTTCAACCACGCAGTATCTAACCATTGCCATTTGTTGTTGAATGGCAACCATTACAGAATACTGCACTGCAGGTCGTTCTGCTATAAAGCAGTAGTTGTGTTTTTCTGCAACCCTGTGCTTTATAAAATTGCGCTATGGAAAGCCAATGCAGAAAATCACGAAACCTTTTCAGTCGAAAATTCATATTATCCAAATATTTTCCACAATTCATCAAACATATTATAACAATTCACGTTGACAAAGTGTTCATTACTCCAGTCCAACCCGTATCAACAACCTGGGGTTATCACTGATCAAACACCGAACTGGATTGACCATATAAATATAATGGCTACACGAACAGATTCGAGGGTAACAGTGATGCAATAAGTACTTCGCCCTCTGTCTCTCAAACAGCTTCTTCAAGGCACAAGTCAGGGGTGTGGTAGAATGAGTGCAGCTCCATCAACATTCAAGAAATTTGACATCACCCAGGATGAAGCAGACGGCTTAACTAGTTCCCCCATCCACTGTCTTCAATGTACAGCACCAATGCACAGTGATTAACATTTAAAAGATACTCTGTAGCAACCCAACAAGGCTCATTTGTCAGCAATTTCCAAATCCTCAATATCTATCACCTCGAAGGCCTAGTGTGCAGACACATCAAACACCACCACCATTAGCAAGCACCCTTCCAAGCCATTCTAACTTGTAACTATATCACTGTCCCCTCATGGTCGCTGAGTCAAAGTCGTGGAACTTGTCCTTTTTAATAGTGCAGTAAATAAACCTACACTACATGGACTGCAGCAGTTTAAGACTGCCGCTCATTACCACCTTCTGCATTGCAACGAAAGCCGTAGACTAATTAAAGGCCTATCTAGCTCTGCCCAAATCCCATGAAAGAATTTGAAAGAAAACATCCGCGATCCAATTTGTTTCTTAAACCCCCACTAAGTCCCTCCCATTCCTGCACTCATTAACTCCACTGAAACCATTTCAGATATTTAAACAACTGCCTCAACACAGCATCTGATGTTGTAAAAAAGATTTGTGTATTGCTCCTCTTTCCCATAGCTCTCTGTGCATAAGTACACTGAGGTATTGCTGCTGTAAGTAGAATAAGCGGACATAAGAGTGAAGGCACATTAAGGTAACATAGTCAGCTGTGACACCTGAGGACCGTCAGTAATCTGTTCTGAGGAAGGGCGGCATCCACAGATGCTGCCAGACCTGCTGAGCTTTTCCAGCAATTTCTGTTTTTGTTTCTGATTCACAGAACCGAAGTTTTTTTTTGGATTTTATTTGGTATTTAACTCACTGCCACTTCTCTTGTTGGCATACCCATCTTGAAGAAGTTCTGCTCCTCTGTCTAACAGGATTTCCGTTCGAATCTTTTCTCTTGTTCAGGTAGGAGAATGTGACGACGGCAGATGCTGGAGATCAGAGTTGAGAGCTCAGTGCTGGAAAAGCACGTCAGGTCAGGCAGCATTAAAGGAGCAGGAGAATCGGCGTTTCGGGCTTAAGCCCTTCGTCAGAAATCAAATGTCGATTCTCCTGCTTCTCGGATGCTGCCTGACCTGCTGTGCTTTTCCAGCCATTTCTGATTCTGCTTGTGTATAAAGCAGCTGCAAGTAGTTCTCAGTTGTCATAACATGGCTAGCGAAGGTATTTTAAGCTGAAACAATAGATTCCATAATCTGAAGTTTGAATTTAAACTATAAGCTAAAGTAATTGTAGCCTTCATAAAAGGATTATATGTAAGGTAATAAGATTAGAGTAACACACAAAGGGTCTAGTGAATTGCATACAAGTGACTCTGTTGGGATAGAAGTCAATGCAGCTGCTTGTTCAGAGACAGTTTGATTAAGAACATCTTTGAGAATGCTGATAGAGGCCTCTGTACCAGGCTGGTCCAAGATTTAGTATTCATCATGAGATAGAAAGGAAGGACCAGACCCACATCATTTAAGACTCCCAGTTAATTGTAGCCACACGTCACATATCAAAATGGAGTTTTAAGTCTTCAGTCATTGGGAGACTTAACTGCATTCTTGTGGATATCATGTCCAAAGCAGATAGAGAAAGCCCCGTTCCTGTTAGAGTTGACAGTAAATACTGGCACAACCAGCTAGGCCCAAATGCCATGAAAGACAAATGAAGGAGTACTCAATAACTGGAGCTAAAGTCTGGAATGTGGTTTAATAAAGTGTATTAGGAAAACCTAAGGATAATGGATAAGGTAATCTGGTAAACATCATGAGATAATGGGACATCCACAGAGTGATCACAGTCACACGATAAATCTGATTGGACGTGTATGTAACTAATTAATAGTGTTAATTATTTTGAATAATTAATGATGGTTTGTAACAGCTAAAGACAGGGAAGAAGCAAATGTATAAAAAGTTTCTGTTTCCCTTTATTCAGGGGAGAATTCTCTGGAATACTAGAGGCTCTCTCCTCACCAGTGCAAAACAATAAACTCTTTGATGATTAAACTGAACTTGGGAGTCAAGTGTTTCAATTAGTTATTCTGCCCTTACACCAGCAACACACGAAAATCCTGAGATTTCACACCCCTCTCATGTGATTGTGAGTGAGGCTGAATTTGATCGAAAACTTGCATTTCTCCGTGTTTTAATGAGGATTGCCATGTCCGCAGATTACTAACCATAACTGGACAAGTTAATAATATGGTTAAGAAAACATGTTCACTTTTGTGCTGCCACAAAAGTCATTAGTAATCTTCATAACATTATCTAACTTCACCCCATCTCAACCCATTTGCTGCTGAAGCCCTTAGCCATGCTTTTGTCACCTCTATACTTGCCTTTTCTGACCAGGTCTGGTCAGATCTCCCACTTCACACTCGACAGACGTGGGGCCATTCAGAACTCTGCTGCCCATGGCTTGACTCCACTGAGTTCCTGTGTGCTCAGACCCGCACTGGCTCCCAGGAAAACAATGTCCTCGTTTTAAGATTCTCATCCTTCTTCCCTAATCTCTCCATGATCTCAACCCTTCCCATTTCTGTAATCTCATCCAATCCATAGCCTCTTTTAGTGCCTCATTATCATCTGTACATTTAATCGCTTCATCTTCGGTGATTGTTCCTCTGGTAACCAAGGCCCCGATATCTGGAAATCCCTCTTTGAAATTTTCTGCCTCTCTACCATATTTCCTTTCTTTAAGGCATTCCTCTTTGACGTAGTTTTGGTAATCTGACATAAAATTTACTTACGTGCTTGGTTTCATACTTTGTTTTATAAGATTCCTGTGGCATACGTTGGGATGGTTTATGGTGCCACATGACTACAACTGTATTGTAATATACAATCATTGGATTTATAAATAGAAACATTTAACATGAAAACAATGATATAATGCAAATTCTTTAGGAATTTCTAGTTAGGTCTGCTGAGTTACTCTGACCAAATCTTTAGAAAATTTGACAAGGCTTGGAGTGGAAAGCAGAGAAAGGTTATTAGGATTGTGCTAAAAATGAGAAAATTCATGTTAAGTGGCGAAGTTGAATTTTTCTCCTTGTGTGAGAAGGTTAAAAAGATAAATTTATTCACAATTTTGAATCATCGTGAGAAGGTGACTGACCTTTCCTTTGTCAAGTGAGTTGGCAACCAGAGCTCAAAGGACAAAAATAATCAGCAAAAGAACGCAGTAATAAGGATAAACTTCTTCACACTGAGAACAGTTAAGCAGTGAACACACCAGCTCAAATTATAGTGGTCAGGTTCAATAGGGGCTTTGAAGTGGAAAATCAACATGTACTCAATGTGCCATTTGAAGGCTTATAGAGAAATCATTTAACATGTTCTGAGGCTGTATAGGACATTGGTCAGGCCAGCGTTGGAATATTGTGTGCAATTTTGGTCTCCTTCCTATCGAAAATATGTTGTGAAACTTGAATTCAGAAAAGATTTACAAGGATGTTGCCAGGTTTGGAGGACTTGAGCTAAAGAGAGAAGCTGAAGAGCCTGGGGCTGTTTTCCCTGGAGCATCAGAGGCTGAGGAGTGGCCTTATAGAGGTTTACAAATTTATGAGGTGCATGGATAGGATAAATAGACTAAGTCTTTTACCTGGGGTGTGGGAGTCCAGAACTGGAGGGCATAGGTTTAGGGTGAGAGGGGAAAGATATAACAGGAACATAAGGAGCAACTTTTTCACACAGAGGGTGGTGCGTGTTTCGAATGAGCTGCCAGAGGAAGTGGTAGAGGCTGGTACAGTTGCAACTTTTAAATGGCATTTGGATGGGTATATGAATAGGAAGGGTTTTGAAGGATATGGGCTGGGTGCTGGCCGGTGGAAATAGATTGGGTTGGGATAGCTGATCGGCATCGATGGGTTGTACCGAAAGGTCTGTTTCCATGCTGTACATCTCTATGACTCTCTGGTTGATCGTCTAACTCTTGTACTCTGTTCCCACTTTCTCCACATTGATTTTGATCCATTTAGCTCGAATAACTATAACTCCTTCTTGAAAACATTTAATGTTTTTGACTCTATTGGTTTATTTTGTCAATGAGAATTCCCCAGGCTCACCACTGTCTGAAAAACGGTGAAGAAAGTTCTCCTCATCTTAGTCATAACAGCCTACCCTGCATTCTCTGACTGTGTACTCTGATTCTCGATTATCCTGTCAGGAAGAGCAACCTTTCTGCGTTTACCCTGCTTAGCCCTGTTAGAATTTTATAGGTTTCTAAGCGATACCTCTCCATTCTTCTTAACTACAGTAAATATCGTTCTGACCGATCTTGTCACTTCATATGCCAGTCCTGCTATTCCAGGAACCAGTTTGGTTCATTGTATTCCCTCCATGGCCAGAGCTTTCTTCCTCAGATTAGGAGACCAAAACTGAACAGAATACTGCAGGTATCATTTCAGCGAGGCCCTGCACAAATACAGCAAGGTATTCCTGCTCATGTACTCAAATTCTGTTGCTCTGAAAGGTAACATAACCATTTAACCTCTTCACCACCTGCTGCACTTGTATACTTATTTTCAGCCTGAGTTCTGACTTTCCAGGATCCAACACAGCCTTGATATCCAATCTGACCGTTTCTCTGTTCAGTAATGTTGATTCCAGGAGTGTGCAGAGTGTGAGGATTTAAAGGGGAGTGAGAGGCTGTGGAGAGTGAGGAATGACATGGATTAGGTGATGGACTGGCAATATTGGACTCAATCAGAAACTGTGTCGGCAGGAACAACATGTGCAACAGCAGCTAAAGGAATAATGCAACATTAAATTGGTTTACAAACTAAAATCACTTTACAGAAGTGAATTTACTGCACCTGCCTGCAAGAAGTGGTGAAACCTTTTGAGACAGTGAGATGCAATAATTGTGGAAATGTTCTGGCAGTGTGATTATCATTTTCCTGTTGTCATTTGAATTTGGTGTAAATGACAGACTTCTTCAGAATGTGATTCTGATACCAAAAGGCAAATAGGAGCAGGTAAGTTACAGGTTGTGTGCTGACAGCAGGGGGCAGTGTTTCAACATGTTAGAAACCAGCACTTCCATTTTGGGAAAGAGCTACCAATAAACTGGAAGCTTTAATTTAATCAAGCTAAATGACCCTCATTTAATAGAAATCAAACGGAAGGCATGCAAGTCTCTCAATGCCGAGTCTCTATCCTTGCTCTGTTCTATAAGATCTTGAATTTTAGGAAATTTTCCTGTGTAAAATTAAATTTTCCTTTCTCCTTTCTGGGCACTTTTCATTTCCTAGACAGACGAAGAAGAACCTTGTGTCAGACTACTGCAGACATTCCAGCCACTGCTGGAGAAGCTCCTAAGAGTTAATATTTATCCGCAAATCTTCTCATGTTCCCCTTCAACCATGCAAAAGTACACTCAAACATACAAACTGAAAGAACAATGGATGGTGTAAATCAGAAACAAAAATTAAAATCGATGGGTTAGTTCAACAAATCTGGCAGCATCTGTGGAGAGAAATCAGACTTAAAGTTTCGGGTCAGAACACAAACGCATTCTTTGGGAGGCGTAGTGTGGTGGTAATGTCACTAGATTTGTAATCCAAAACCCCAGGCTAATATTCTGGGTGCATGAATTTATATTTCATGCAAGCAGGTGGTGGAATTTAAATTCAATAAAAAATATGAGACAATATTTGATCTGTTTATCACCATGTGACCGCTGATGATTGTCATAAAAACTTCTGGATCACTAATGTTCTTCCAGCTGCCATTCTTAGCCGATCTTAAAAACATGCGACTCAAAAACCACAGCAAGATGGTTAACTCTTAACTCCTGCATGATTGGAGATGGACGGTGGTTACTGACCATGAATTAATTTTTAAAAAAACAAAGTGTACAAGTACATACAGAGACAGTTGGGCAGGCAGCAACCTCATGGCGTTATCACTGGACTGTTCACTCAGAGACACAGGAGATGTTCTGTGGACCTGGGTATTCGAACCTGCCATGGTGGCACTTGATTTTAATAAAGAAAATCTGGAACTAGAGGTCAAAACATCAGCTGTTTGAATAAAAAACATCTGGTCTCCTTAATGCCATTTAGGGAAAGAAACTGGCATCCGTACCTGGTCTGGCTTACATGTGATTCCAGACCCACAACAATGTGGTTGACCTTTTATTGGCCTCTGGACGATTAGGAATGGGCAATAAACCCTGTCCCAGTCAGTGATGACCTCATCCCATGCATGATTAAAAACTACATACGGGGAAAGGCAGGGTTATACAGTTACATGCAACTTCCACACAGCAATCACAGAAACCTGGCTGATTTTCACATATTCCGAGGTCCTGATGCCAATCATCCTGCCTGACTTGAGATCAAGTAATTGAATATAGTCCAAAGACTTCGGCAAATTCGAGACTATGAGGGTGAAAATGGTATTGGTTTTTGGTCAGGTGGGTATGTTTAAGGACAGTGTGAATAAAAAGGTCTCCATCAATGCTTCATTCTTTAACAAGAAATGATAGTGTGAAAATCAAATCCTGAAATTCCATCAGTTCCCTTTATCATTCGTAAATGGAACTGAGATACATTTTTCTATCACACAGTAATGAGAATCTGTGGGATTTTCAGTTCCTTTGGAGGATACAATTTTCGGGGTACTCCAACAAGGCATTAAATGCATTTGCTGGAATAAACAATGGCACATTTGTCTAAAAGCCACAAAAAGTCTCAACAAATATTTCAAACTAGGTGAAGGAAGTACCCAATTTGAGAGACGGTAGGACCAGAGCATTACCAGTAGAGCAAGGGGTGATGATTGTATCTAAAGGAAAAAAAAACTCTCTTGTAACTGTGTCAATTGGACCCTGCTAAAAGAAAGAGTGTCTATGGTCTTGGGATTGAGGCTGAGGTCTACTCATTATGGATCTTGGTCTGAGGCCTAGAGACTTTAGGTCTAGAGCCTAGGGACTGGCAGCTGAAGCCCAGTTACCCTTGTCTTCTATCCTGATCCTTCTTGAGATTGGTTTCACTCTAGTACCTCACACACTCTTCAGGCCATTTTTTCAGACATGAACTGAAACAACAAATCTTCTCAGAGCTTCGATACGATTCTGTTATTCGGTGACTAGTCTAGAGAACTGAGATCAAGTCAACCATGGACTGATCAGCCTTCTTCTGTGTTGCAACAATTCTGCAATGATTAATTAAGGATGTAAATTTAGATAATTCCTCAGTGGAATTTTAAAAAAGGCATTTGTAAATGTGTTCATAAACCTTTCAGATATCCTTTAAGGAAGGAAGCAGGCCGTCCCTCACCTGCTCTGGTCTATATGTGATCCCAATTCAGTACCAATATGGTTGATCTTAATTGCCTTCCAAATTACCTTGCTTCAGGGTAACTAAGGATGGGAAATAAACAACCTGGCGAACACATTCTGGGAATGAATTTGAAACGTTCTTCAGCCAGAAAAAAAAACTATTCTAAGGTTAAACTGAATGCCAATATTAAACTGTGGATACTGGGAATACTCAGTCCATTTGGCAACCTTTGACTCTGAGTCTGTCCTGACTCAATTCGGGCCATCCTTCAGCCAATGTCATTGGCCAGCTACAGCAATGGGAGATCTGGATGATTATGATAAGAGGCTAATGTTTAAATGTCTTTCTTTATATTGGTTAAGTGGTAGAACGTCTTAGGGTCAAGTCCAACTCAAAGAAATTTGAGTAACACGTCTAGGATGAGAGTTAATGAATTTCTGAGGGACTGTAGAACTGTTGGGTTGTGTCATAGAACATAGAATAGTACAGCACAAGCTCACGATATTGCGCTGAACATGATACCAAATTAAACTAATCCCTACTCCCTGCTTGTAGTCCATAACCCTCCGTTCCTTGCTTCTCCATGTGCCTATCTCAAACCTCCTTAAACAACACTATCATGTCAGACTTCACCACTTTCTTGTGCAGTGCATTCTCGGCACCTCTCTCTGTCTGTGTAAAACACATGCCCCTCACGTCTTTCCCCCTTTTACCTTAAATATATGCCATTTAGTGTTAGACATTTCAACTCTGGGGAAGAAATATCTGACTGTGAACTCTATCTATGTTTCTCGTAATGATGTGAACTTCTATCAGGTTTCCCCTCAGCCTCTGCCACTCCAGATAACACAACCCTTGTTTGTCCAGCCTCTCCTTCTAGCTCATACCCTCCAATCCAGGCAGCATCCTGGGAAACCTTTCCATTCTTCCTGCAATGTGATGACCTGAATTGAGTGCAATTCTCTAAGTGCAGCCTAACGAGAGTTATTTGAAGCTGCAACATCACTTCCTGATTTTATACTCAGTGCCCCAACCAACAAAGGCAAAAATCTACTTGTGGGTATACCTTTGGGATGAGTATTTTAGACATGAGTCAAAGATCAGCAGATGAGTCCTCTCCACGGTCAATATTTATCCAGCAATCCAAGTCACGAATATAAATAATCAATTTGAGGAATTGACTGTCTGTAGACTGGCTGTGATGTTTCATGCATCTATTCATGCAACGTTATTTCATGGGCTGTGAGAATTGCACATCTTGAGATTGCAAAATACCCTATATAAAGTCAAGATCTTTCTTTATTTCTGTTTGCCTATGCCTGAATCTAATGTCATTTCATTGACCAAGAGACAGATAATGATTGAATGCTGTCATCAAAATAATTGAAATAAACCTTCATATGGACTTTGTTACACAATTGGACTTGAACTACAATAATTTCATTGGTAATGTGTAAATTATAATCAAGCAATCAGACAAAATGTCATCTCAGTTTACAGAGTCAGCTTCAGATGCATAGCCTGACTAAGATCATGGGTCTAAATAAGGTCTGGTGTTGGCAGCTTGCTAGGATGACAATGGACTGTTTTAAAAGGGTGTGGTCACCTAAAACAGGAAGGGACCAAACATAAGGAAGAAATATAGGTACTGATGTGGCACTACAGAAACTGTCTTTTAATTAAATGTTTAATTCAACCTTTTCCAAGATTGTCTCAGAGAAAGAGGAAGTCCTTGCAGCTCGGAATATGGCTCAGTGATTAGCTTGCTGCCTCACAGAGACCTGGATTGATTCCATCCTTGGGCGATTGTCTGTGTGGAGTTTGCATGCTCTCCCTGCGTGTGCGTGGTTTTCTTCCAGGTGTTCCAGTTTCTTCCCACAGTCTATGATGTGCAGGCTAGTTGCGCTGGCCATGCTCAATTATCCATAATCTCCAGAGATGTGCAGGCTAGGTGGATTCGCTATGGGAAATGCAGTGTTACAGGGATAGAGTAGAGGGGTGAGCCGAGGTGTGATGTTCTTTGAAAGGTTATTGTGAATCAATGGGCTGAGTAGCCTGCTTCCTCCATGTAAGCAGTCAATGGTTCTTTGAATAGATGTGGACAACTGAAACTAAGATAATGTCTTATTCATGGAGGGAAACGAAGCTCGTATATCCAAGGTGATACTGAGCAAAATAACGTCTGGCAAGGCAAGTAGATCATTGACTGCTGGAGGGCAGACTTTTATTTGGACTCTGTAGTGAGCCAAAAAGGAGGAGTGAGGAGACACTGAGCACACATTTGGTAGTTACTATTGTTGGTAGTGCCCATCCCATGTTGAATGGGAGAGGCTCTTCTTGAAGCGATGACTTATGAATTTTTAAAATATCCCAATTCCAGGGAAAGGGTCTATGCCAGTACAAAATAATGATCTGTGAAAGTCCAGGGATTGGGAAACTGGCCTTTGATGGGAAATATTCAGCACGGGAGTGCACTCTTTGTATCGGGATATCTGAATGTGGGACTCTGTTAGCCCAATGCTTTCAGTGTCCACATGAAGGCCTACTGCTTTAGCAGTCCGTCTCCAGACAGAAAGGCAAGGGAAGGTGGATGGATCGTAATCATTGAGAAAGGAACTGGAATAAAATTTGTGAAGCTTTTCAGATACAATATGCATTTTATTTACTAATATTCGAATTGGGTTGATGGTACTGTGAGATTATAATGAACCTATTTTTATTTATTTTCAGCTTCGTGCCATCATCCAGCTGTGCCTCTGCCTCAACATAGCTGTTTCTGTCATCCTCATCAAGCCTTTTCATGACCTGATATAAACTTGATCTTATCCAAAATTCTCTTCCCCAAATCTTTCACTTGGTCCCATTTACCAATCACTCACTGTACTCACTGAATTAAACCAGCTGCACATTTGGTGACACTGTAATATAAAATTTTCATTTTAGTTTAAAAATCCCTGCTTGCGACTAATCGACGCGATCACCCTAATCTCTGCCAGCTGTATGAACCTCTGAGAGCAGTGGGCTTCTGCAGGATGGATCTGTGTGAACCTCTGAGAGCAGTGGGCTCCTCCAGCATGGATCTGTATGAATCTCAAAGAGCAGTGGTCTCCTGCAGGATGGATTAGATTAGATTAGATTACTTACAGTGTGGAAACAGGCCCTTCGGCCCAACAAGTCCACACCGACCCGCCGAAGCGCAACCCACCCATACCCCAACATTTACCCCTTACTGTGGGAGGAAACCTGAGCACCCGGAGGAAACCCACGTAGACACGGGGAGAACGTGCAAACTCCACACAGTCAGTCGCCTGAGTCGGGAATTGAACCCGGGTCTCAGGCGCTGTGAGGCATCATTGCTAGCCACTGTGCCACCTTGAGTTCTGAGAGCAGTGGGCTCCTGCAGGATGGATCTGTATGAACCTCTGAGAGCAGTGGGCTCCTGCAGGATGGATCTGTATGAACCTCTGAGAGCAGTTGGCTTCTGGAGGATGGATCTGTGTGAACCTCTGAGAGCAGTGGGATCCAGCAGGATGGGTTTGTTTGCTGTTTTCTCTTTTGCCCAGAGCTGACAAGATCATGAAGTCTCCAATTGTTACGCTCAATCTCTCCACCTTCAGATGATCATTGAAGAGCCTCCTTGAAATCCAAATGTGTCACCAGACTTGTGGTTACCTGACCTAATACATTGGTTAGTGTCAAAATTTGTACAATTGTCCTTGGTGTGGATGGTGCTACACTTGTTAGATGTTGACAGTTATTTGGGAAAAATTCAGCTGATACTGGAAACTACTAGGGTCAGCTCTTTTTTTTTCTTAAATTCATGTTAAAAAATCAACGAAAGCCGACCGTGTGAAAGCAGGCAATTTGGCACACTGAATCCATATCGACCCTCCAGACTACATCTCCACCAGGCCAACACCGCCCCCCCCACCCACCCCCACCCTATCCCTGTAATCCTGTGGCAAATACACCTCACCCGCACACCCCTGGACACTATGAGCAATTTAACATCCACCAAAGATCCACTGTTTGAATGTGGGAGGAAACAGGAGCACCCATAAGACAATTCACACAGACACAGGGAACCCGGGTCCTTGGCACTGTGATGTAGCACTGCTAACCGCTGAGTGTTAAAAGCTTCATCAAGAACCCTTTCTAACATTTACTTTCGGATACGTTCCCCAGGAAGTTGATCTTGTAGTTTCTCCTTTGTCTTGAACTGGTCTAACTGAATAGCTTACTGAACCACATCAGTGAGCAATTCGGAGTGACAATATTGATATGGGGATTGACATCACTATCAGCACAGACTAGGTAAACGTGACAGGTGTTCTCCACGATGGACATTCATTAACCAGGCAGATTTTTACATCAGTTTCATCTACGCTTTCCTACCAATAGTTTTCCTAATTTACCAATTTCTTTTTAAAACCTGGGGCATAGATTTGATTTGATTTATTATTGACACATGTGCCACAGTACAATGAAAAGTATTGCCTTACATCGTTTAGAGGCAGATCATACCAACAGGATTGACCTGTTTTGCAATAGAAGCAACTGCAAGGTGAGAAAAAGACTTTTTCACACCCTCTCTGGACTGCACTACCTGGAAAAAATGTGGAGTCTGGTTCAGTTGAGTGTTCTGGACCAGACAAAACATTCTTAAAATATATCAAGAGGATAGCCTTGACCCCAACTTCTCTTATTTTTAAAAGCAAGTTTTGTGTTTCCAATGCAATTTGATTGGTCATAATACCAGGCCTGAAGCAAAACGTGCATTATTCTTAAACTAGAGTGTAACTACAAACAAAGGAAGTAGAATTGGATTAATTTATATCTTTTAGAAAATTTAACAGAATCATGGATTATTTAATTACCAAACAGCAACTGTTCCAATATAATAATATTCCATAAATATATCCTTGGCAATGGCAAATTTAGTAAAATAGATTGCCTCACATGCAATTCTAGAAGCGGGAAGAGAACACAAGCTTTTAGCTATAACACCGACAGGAATAATAGCTTCCATTTACAGCTTCAAGATCCAAGCAATTACTGAAAGTTATCTTAAAATCCTGGATCTGTGGAGGCTTGACCCCACTCTTTCATGCTGCATCTATTGTTCCAACTTAAGAAAAAAACAAGGCCTCACAAGCTCTCTACTCTATTGGCTTGGAACATACCACGTGGCATGACCATCTCAAACTCTCTTCAGAGAAAACGGACAAAACACACCTCTTAAAGCCATAGCGTTGTCACATGAGGCACTGAAAAGGACATTGAATGATGACTGAAATACAGACAATGCGTGAAGTCATTGATAAAACGCAGGAGATAGACACAACTTTAAAATAATGGTGCAGACACAATTGTCCAAATTGCCTTCCGCTGTGATTCTTTGAAAGATCAAGTTTTCAAATTGTCAGTGTGGTGAAGATGAATTTGCTCAGTCTCTCTGGATTATTAATTCAGAGTTTGAATGGATTGGTTTCATTACTCAGGGCCAGAACATAGTGAAGTAGCAATCATTGGAGTTTTGGGTACAAAGAGATATCATAAAATCCCTACAATGCAGAAAGGGACATTTCACCCATCAAATCTGCACCAATACTCTGAAGAGCATACCATCCGGACCTAACCACCAATCCGTGTAACCCCACATTTACCATGGCTAATCCATCCAGCTTGCATAGCTTTGGATTGTAGGAGAAATCCAGAGTATTTGGCAAAACACCCACGCAGACGCGGGGAGAACGTGCAAATCCCACCCAGACAACCACCGTAGGCTGGAATTGAGCCTGTGTTTCTGGCACTGGGAGGGAGCAGTGCTATCCATTGTGCCACCATGTCTCCCAGCTGGGTACAAAAACAGTGGGGAAAATGTAATTGATGGAGGTGATCTGCCATGTTCATATAAAAAATGGCTGAGTTATCCTTCTGTTCCTGATGTCAAATATTCAGATGGTCACCTCAAATTCGAATCGGGCTCTCACTCAACCTTCACCTGTCTCCAGAGTTCAGCCTGGGGTCATTGAGGAGAATGATCAGGCTAGTGACTGGGATCAAACCAAGAACTTCAGTCTCACATTAGGATATTTCTGAGCTTTATGACAATAACAGCTAATAGAGGAACGGAAGGGTGAGGAGATCGATCTGGCCATGTCACCACATACACATTGTCGCTGTTGTTGTGACCACAAATTTGTTCCAATTGCAAGTAAATTAGTCATCAGACCCAGAAAGACTACTGCATGTCTGCTGTGAGAAATGAAGATTGCATTGAAACTGCAGTGTGTGGTTCAGAGTTTGGAACAAAGTAGGACAGGAACAGGCTTTACTTCACATTGAACCAAGACTCTTCAATAGATCTGTGGATGATGAGGTTGATGCTCCTTTGCACCCTGTTTTTTTTTCCCCCAAAGCTGCAAGTGTTTGACTGGGACAGTGTAGAGCTCGCTACAATTTCAATTTGCAAGAGGGGAGGGAAATCTTTAATTCCATTATAGAAGAGTTGAGAAAGTTTTACACTGTATTTAACCCCATGGCTTGGAACTGTTTGTAACAAATAGTGGAGAAAGAACTTGACTTTCCATTTAAAAGAGTGCAACTCACTTTACTCTGCTGCAGTCAGAATTCGGAGCTGTTGGTAATAGAACATTCCAGCACAGAGACAGGCCCTTCAGCCCACCATGTCTGTGCTGACCATGATGTGTTTCTACACTAACCTCAAATACCTGCATCTCATCTCTATTCCTCTATTCCCTGCTTCTTCAGGTGACTGTGTAAATGTCTCCCAAAAAGAGTCATAGAGTCAGAGAGATGTGCAGCACGGAAACAGACCCTTCGGTCTAACTCGTCCATGCTGACCAAATATCCCAACCCAATCTAGTCCCACCTTCCAGAACCCAGCACATATCCTTCCAAACTCTTCCTATTCATATACCCATCCAGGTGCCTTTTAAATGTTGCAATTGTACCAGCCTCCACCACTTCCTTTGGCAGCTCAATCCATACTTGTATCATTCTCTGCATTGAAAATATTGACCCTTAGGTTTCTTTTATAACTTTCCCCTCTCACCCTAAATCCCTTCGCTCTAGTTCTGAACTCCCCTACCACAGGGAATAGATTTTTTCTATTTATCCTTCCCGTGTCTCTCATAATTTTATAAACCTTGATAAAGTCACATCTCAGTCTCCAATGCTCCAATGAAAACAGCCATAGCTTATTCAACCTCTCCCGATAGCTCAAATCCTCCAAACCCCTGGCAACATCCTTGTAAATCTTTTCTGAACCCTTTCAAGTTTCAAAACATCCTTCCAATGGGAAGGAGACCAGAATTGCATGCAATATTCCAAAAGTGGCCTAACCAATGTCCTGTACAGGCACAACACTAAATGTTGCTATTGTATCTATCTCTACAATGCCTGCTGGCAATGTGTTCCAAGCCCCTCCCATTCTCTGTCGAAAAAATGTTTCCCTGCACATCAGGTTAAAACTTTCCATCTTTCACCCTAAATCCATGTCCCCAGTACTTGACAACTCCATCTTTGGAAAAAGACTCTGACAATCCCCTCCATCCATGTCTCTCATAGTTCTGTGTACTTCCATCAGGTCACCCTCCTCAGCAACTGATGTTTTAAAGAAAACAATTCAAGTTCAGACAATCTCTCCAATTCAGAAAACTTACAGGGGCCCGGAATCTCTACTGCTGTTGCTGATTGGACCTGGATTCTCTACTGCTGTTGCTGACTGGGGCCTGGATTTTCTAATGCTCTTCTGACTGAGTCCTGGATTCTCTACTGCTGTTGCTGACTGGGGCCTGGATTCTCTACTGCTGTTGTTAAGAGTGTATTGCTGGAAAAGAGCAGCAGGGCAGGCAGCATCCAAGGAGCAAGAGAATCACGTTTCAGGCTGGCGTCCTTCATCAGGAATGAGGGATATCTGCCAGGAGCTGGCAGATGGGACTCGATTGGGTTTCGATATCTGGTCGGTATGGGCATGTTGGACTGAAGGGCATGTTTCCATGCTGCACATCACTATGATTCTATAATTGTTGCTGACTGGAGTCTGGATTCTCTACTGCTGCAGCTGTGTAAGGCCTGTATTCTCTGCTGCTTCTGCTGACTGGGGCCTGAATTCTCTACTCCTACTGCTGACTGGGGCCTGGATTCACTACTGCTGCTGCTGACTGGGGCCTGGATTCTCCACTGCTGCTGCTGACTGGGACCTGGATTCTCCACTGCTGCTGCTGACTGAGGCCTGGATTCTCCATTGCTGTTGCTGGCTGGGGCCTGGATTCTCTGCTGCTGCAGTTGATTGGGTCCTGGATTCTCTAATGTTCCAGCTGACTGTGGCCTGGTTACTCTTCTGCTGCTACTGTCTGGGCCGTGGACTCTCTACTGTTGTTGTTGCTGACTGGGGTCTGTATTTTCTACTACTCCTGCTGACTTGAGCATATACTCTCCACTGCTACTGCTGACTGGGGCCTGGATTCTTCACTGCTGCTGCTGACTGAGCCCTGGATTCTGTACTACTACTCTGACTGGGGTCTGGGTTCTCTACTGCTGCTGACTTGGGCCTGGATTCTCTACTGCTTAGTGCTGACTTGGGATTAGGTTCTAACCCGTACTCCTGCTGACTTGGACTATACTCTCCACTGCTGCTGCTAACTGGGCCGTTGATTCTCCACTGCTGATGTGTTACTGGAAAAGCGCAGCAGGTCGGGCAGCATCGGTGGAGCAGGAAAATCTCGTTTCGGGATGGAGTCCTTAATCAGGAATGAGGCCCGAAATGTCAATTCTGCTGTTTTTCGGATGCTGCCCGACCTGCGGCGTTTTTCCAGCAACACACTATCGACTTTGATATCCAACATCTGCAGATCTCACTTTCTCATCTGCTGCTGCTGCCTGGTGCCTGGATTCTCTGCTGCTGCAGCTGACTAGCGCCTGGATTCTGTACGGCAGCACCTGACTGGAGCCTGGATTCTCTACTGCTGCTGCCGACTTCGGCCTAGATTCTTCACTGCTGCTGCTGACTGGTGCCTTGATTGTCCCCTGCTGCTGCTGACCGAGCACTGGATTCTCCTTTATATTCTGTCTGGGCTCTGGGTTCTCTACTGCTGCTGTGTGGGGCCTGGATTCTCTACTGCTGCTGCAGACTGACCTCTGAATTCTCTAGTACTACACTGACTGCGCTCTGGGTTCTCTACTGCTGCTGTGTGGGGTCTGGATTCTCTACTGCAACGGCTGACTGGTGCCTTGATTCTCTCCTGCTGCTGCTGAATTGGGCCTGGATTCTCTTATGCTGCTGCTGACTGTGTACTGCATTCTCCACTGCTGCTGCCTCAAGTGTGTTGCTGGAAACGAGCAGCAGGTTCTGCAGCATCCTAAGAGCTGGAGAATCACGTTTCAGGCTGGGGCCCTGCAGCAAGAATGAGGCCCGAAACGTCGATTCTCCTGCTCCTCGGATGCTGTCCGAACTGCTGCGTTTTTCCAGCAACACCCTCTCGATTCTGATCTCCAGCATCTACAGATATCACTTTCTCATCTGCTGCTGCTGACTGTCCTGGATTCTCATCGGCTTAAGCTGTATAGGGCCTGTATTCTCTACTGCTTTTGCTGTGTGTGACCTGTATTCTCTACTGCTGCTCCTTACTTGGGCCTGTATTCTCTTCTGTTGCTGCTGTTTGGGACCTGGATTCTGCACTGCTATTGCTGATTGGGACCTGGATTCTCTTCTGCTGTTGCTGACTGTGGCCTGTATTCCCCACTGCTACTGCTTAATGAGGCCTGGATTTCTTATTGCTACTGCTGACTGCTTCCTGGATTCTCTAATACTGCTCTGACTGGTAACTAGATTCTCTACTACTGCAGCTGACTGGGACCTCGATTCTCTACTGCTGCTGCTGAATTGCTCCTGGATTCTCTAATACTGCTGCTGACTGGGGTTTGGATTCTCTACTGCTGCTACTGACTGGGGCCTGGATTCTCTACGGCTACTGCTGACTCTGGCCTGGATTCTCTACTTCTGGTGCTGACTGTGACCTGCATTCTCTACTGCTGTTGCTGACTGTAGTCTGGCTTTTCTACTGCTGCTGCTTACAGGGAACTGGATTTTCGACTGCTGCTGCTGACTGGGACCTGGATTCTCTAGTGCTGCTGCTGACTGGGGCCTGGATTCTCTACTGCTGTTGCTGACTGGGACCTGGATTCTCTACTATTCCTGCTCTCTGGGCGCTGGACTCTCGACTGCTGTTATTGCTGACAGTGGCCTGGACTCTCTACCACTACTGCTGACTTTGGCCTAGATTCTCCACTGCTGCTGCTGACTTGGGCAATGATACTCTACCGCTGCTGCTGGCTGGTACCTGGATTTTCTACTGCTGCAGCTGACTGGGGCCTTGATTCTCTACTGCTGCTGCTGACAGGGACATGGATTCTCTACTGCAGCTGCTGACTGGTACCTGGATACTCTAGATAGACCAGCTAGTGGGAAGGATTTTCCTGGCAAGGAACCAAGCTATCAGTTAAAGTGTGTCTGCTTTAACGCAAGTAGTATCAGGAATAAAAGTAACAAACTTAGAGCATGGATCAGTACCTGGTGCTATGATGTTTTGACCATAACACAGACATGGGTTTCTTGGCGGGGGGGGGGGGGGGGGGGGGGGGGGAGGGGGAGGGGGAGTGTAGGAAAATTTGCTGAATGTTCAAGGGTTCAGAGCATTTAAAAAGAATAAGGATGGGGAGAGGAGGGGGTGTAGCACTACTAATCAGAGAGGGTATCACAGCTACAGAAGCTTCCATTTTTGAGGAAGATCTGCCTTCTGAGTCAGTACAGTTGGAACTTAGGAACAGCAAGGGAGCAGTTACGTCTTTATCGGTTTACTACAGGCCCCCCCCAATAACAGCATAGAGATGAAGAAAGCATAGATTGGCAGAATTTGGAAAAGTGTGGACGTAGTAGGGTTGTTGTAATGACTTTAACTTTCCCAATATTGATTGGAACCTCCTTTGAGCAGAAGATTTGAATGGAGCAGTTTTTGTAAGGTGTGTTCAGGAGGGTTTCCTAACTCAGTACGTTGACACGCCGACGAGAGGAGAGGTCATTCTAGACTTAGTGCTCGGAAACGAGCCGGGGCAGGTATCAGATGCTGTGGTGAGAGAGCATTTTGGTGATAGTGACGAAAACTGCCTCACATTCTACATAGCTATGTAGAAAGAGAGGATTTGGCAAAATGGGAGGATAATTAATTGGGGAAGAGGAAACTATAATGCGATCAGACATGAGTTAGGAAGCATGGATTGGGAGCAATTGTTCCATGGTAAAGGCACTATCGACATGTGGAGACTGTTTAAAGAACAGTTATTGCAAGTGATGAATAAATATGTGTCTCTGAGACAGGCAAGCAATAGTAAGATAAAGGAACCTTGGATGACGAGAGCTGTGGAGCTTCTCGTCAAAAGGAAAAAGGTCGCTTACATAAGGTGGAGGAAGCTAGGGTCAAGCTCAGCTCTGCAGGATTACAGGAAGGCGAGGAAGGAGCTTAAAAGTGGTCTGAGAGCCAGGAGGGGGCACGAGAAAGGCTTGGCAGAACGGATTAGGGAGAACCCAAAGGCATTTTACACTTATGTGAGGAAAAAGAGAATGGTCAAAGAAAGAGTAGGGCCGATCAGGGATAGCATAGAGAATTTGTATGTGGAGTCTGAGGAGGTAGAGGAAACCCTAAATTAGTTTTTTTGCTTCTGTTTCGACAAAAGAAATGAACTTTGTAGTGAATGAAACCTTAGAAAAGAAGATGTGCATGTTGAAATGGATAGAGATAGAGGAAGCTGATGTGCTGAAAATTTTGTCAAACATTAAGATTGACAAGTCGCCAGGCCCGGACCAGATTTGTCCTCGGATGCTTTAGGAAATGAGAAATGCAATTGCTTCGCCACTTGCGAAGATCTTTTCATCCTCGTTCTCCACTGGAGTCGTACCTGATTCTGGAGAGAGGCAAATGTTTTTCATCTCTTCAAAAAAGGAAATAGGGAAATCCCCAGCAATCACGGAACAGTAAGTCTCACGTCTGTCGTCTGCAAGGTGTTAGAAAGGACTCTGAGGGATAGGATTTATGACCATCTGGAAGAGTATGGCTTGATTAAATGCAGTCAACACGGCTTTGTGAGGGGCAGGTCATGCTTTACAAACTTTATCGAGTTCTTTGAGTATGTGACTAGAAAAGTTGATGAGGTGTGGATGTGGTGTATATGGTCTTCAGCAAGTCATTTGATAAGGTTTCCCTAGTAGACTCATTCATAAGGTCAGGAGGAATGGGATTCAGGGGAACATAGCTGTCTGGATACAGAATTGGCTGGCCAACGGAAGGCAGCGAGTGTTAGTAGAAGGAAAATATTCTGCCTGGAAGTCTGTGGTGATTGGTGTTCCACAGGGCTCTATCCTTGGGCCTCTATAGTTTGTAATTTTTATTATTGACTTGGATGAGGCGATTGAAGGATGGGTCAGCAAGTTTTCAGATGACACAAAGGTTGGAGGTATCGTTAACAGTATATAGGATTGTTGTAGGCTTCAGCGGGACATTGACAGGATGCAGAGATGGGCTGAGAGGTGGCAAATGGAGTTCAAACTGGATAAATAGGAGATGATGCATTTTGGAATGTCGAATTTGAAAACTGAGTACAGGAATAAGTTTAGGGTTCTTGGCAGTGTGGAGGAACAGAGGGATCGTGGGGTGCAGGTTCATAGATCCCTTTAAAATGGCCAGTCAAGTGGACAGGGATGTTAAGAAAGCATATGGTGTTTTGGCTTTCATTAACAGGGGGATTGAGTTTAAGAGTAGTGACGTCTTGTTGCAGCTCTATAAAACTTTGCTTAGATCGCATTTGGAATTCTGCGTCCAGTTCTGGTCGTCCTATTATAAGAAAGATGTGGATGCTTTGGAGAGGGTTCAGGGGAGGTTTACCAGGATTCTGCCTGGACTCGAGGGCTTATCTTATGAGGAGAGGTGGACTGAGCTCGGACTATTTTCATTGGAGAAAAGGAGGAGAAGAGGCGACCTAATTGATGTATACAAGATAATGAGAGGCAGAGATAGAGTCGATAGCCAGAGACTATTTCCCATGGCAGAAGTGACTAACACAAAGGGTCATAGTTTTAAGCTGTTTGGAGGAAAGTATAGAGGGGATGTCAGAGGCGGGTTCTTTACACAGAGAGTTGTGAGCATGGAATGCGTTTCCAGCAGCAGTTGTGGAGGCAAGGTCATTGGGGAAATTTAAGAGACTCCTAGAAATCCATATGGTCACAGAAATTTGAGGGCGAATACATGAGGATCAGTGGACGGCACAACAACGTGGGAAGGGCCTGTTCTGTACTTTACTGTTCTATGTTCTATGGTCTATGTACTCTACTTCTGCTGCTGACAGGGACCTGGATTCTCTACTACTGCTGCTGACTGCGGCCTGGATTCTCTACTACTGCTGCTGCTGACTGTTTACTGGATTCTCTACTGCTGTTGTCGAGAGTGAGTTGCTTGAAACGCGCAACAGTTCCATCAGAATCCGAGGTGCAGTAGAATCATGTTTTGGGCTGGGACCCTTCATCAGGAATGAGGTCCGAAACGTCTATTCTCTTGCTCTTCAGATACTGCCCTACCTGCTGCGCTTTTCCACCAACATACTGTGGACTCTGATCTCTGGCATCTGCAGATCTCAATTTTCAACTGCTGCTGCGGACTGGAGCATGGATTATCTACGGCTTAGGCTATATGGGGTCTGTACTCTCTACTGCTGCTACTGACTGGGGCCTGTATTCTCTCCTGCTCCTGCTGACTGGGGCCTGTATTCTCTACTGCTGCTGCTGACTGAGACCTGGATTCTCCACTGCTGCTGCTGACTGTGGCCTGTATTCTCCACTGCTACTGCTGACTGGGGCCTTGATTCTCTACTGCTGCTGCTGAAGGGGAACTAGATTCTCTACTACTGCTGCTGCCAGTACGTGGTTTCTCTATTACTGCTGCTGACTGGGGTCTAAAGTCTCTACTCCTGCAGCTGACTGGGGACTAAATTGTTACCATTACTGCTGTTGACTGGGGCCTGGTTTCTCTAGTGCTACTGCTGATTGAGGCCTGGAATCTCTGCTGTTGTTGCTGACCTGGGATTAGATTCTCACTACTGCTGCTGACTGGGGCCTGGAATCTCTACTACTGCTGCTGACTGTGTACTGGATTATCTACTACTGCTGCTGACGGGATACTGGAATGTGTACTGCTGCTGTGTGTTGCTGGAAAAGCACAGCTGTTGGGCAGCATTAGAGCAGCAGGAGAATCACGTATTGGGCTGGGGTCCTTCATCAGGAATGAGGCCAGAAATGTCGATTCTCCTGCTTTTTGGATGCTGCCCGACCTGTTGCGCTTTTCCAGCAAACACTCCCAACTCTGACCTCCATCATCTGCAGATCTCACTTTATCTGCTGCTGCCTGGTGCCTGGATTCTCTACTGCTAATGCTGAGTGGGGCCTGGATTCTGCACGGTTGCTGTTGACGGGGCATGAATTCTCTACTACTGCTGCTAACTTGGGCCTGGATTCTCTCCGGCTTCTGCTAACTCTGGCCCAGATTCTCTTCTGCTGCTGCTGACTGGTGCATTGATGTTCCACTGCTGCTGCTGACTGTTGACTTAGACACTCTACTGCTGTTTTTGCTGACAGTGGCCTGGATCCTCTCCTGCTGCTGCTGACTGTAACCTGGATTCTACACTGCTGCTGCTGACTGGGGACTAGAGTCTCTTCTGCTGCTGCTGACTGGGGATTGGAGTCTCGACAGCTGCAGCTGTCTGGGGTCTTGATTCTCTACTGCTGCTGCTGACTGAGTTCTGGATTGTTACCAATACTGCTGCTCACTGGAGCCTTGAACCTCTACTGCTGCTGCTGACTGCGACCTGGATTCTCTCCTGCTGCTGTTGACTGGGACCTGGATTCTCTCCTGCTGCTGCTGACTGTGGTCTAGATTGTTACCACTACTGCTGCTCATTGGGACCTTGAACCTCAACTGCTTCTGCTGACTGGGACCTGGATTCTCTCCTGCTGCTGTTGACTGGGACCTGGATTCTCTCCTGCTGCCGCTGACTGGGACCTGGATACTCAACTGCTGCTGCTAACTGGGACCTGGATACTCTACTGCTGCTGCTGACTGGGGCCCTGATTCTCTACTACTGCTGATGACTGGGGCCTGGATTCTCTACTGCTGCTGCTGACTGAGGTCTAGATTGTTACGAGTACTGCTGCTCACTAGGGCCCTGAACCTCTACTGCTGCTGCTGACTAGGGCCTGGATTCTCTCCTGTTGCTGTTGACTGGGACCTGGATACTCTACTGCTGCTGTTGACTGGGACCTGGATACTCAACTGCTGCTGTTGGCACGGATCTGGATACTCTACTGCTGCTGCTGACTTGGACTGGATTCTATGCTCCTGCTGCTGACAGGCACCTGTATTCTCTACTGCTGCTGATGAGTGGGGCCTTGATTCTCTACTGCTGTTGCTGACTTGGACTGGATTCTATACTACTGCTGCTGACTGGGACCTGGATTATCTACTGCTGCAGCAAGCTGTGTGCTGGATTCTCTACTGCGCCTGTCGAGAGTAGGTTCCTGGAAACGCGCAGCAGGTCGGGCAGCATCAGAAGAGCAGGAGAATCATGTTTCTGGCTGGGGCCCTTAATCAGGAATGTGGCCGTAAACTTCTGTTCTTCAACTCTTCGAATGTTGACCGACCTGCTGCGCTTTTCCACCAACACCCTCTCGATTCTGATCTGCACCATCAGCAGATCTCACTTTCTCATCTGCTGCTACTGACTGTGGCCTGGATTCTCTACTGCTTCTGCTGTCTGGGGCCTGTATTCTCTATGGATGCTGCTGACTGTGGCCTGTATTTTCGACTGCTGATGCTTTCTGAAGCCTGTATTCTCTACTACAATACTGACATGATTCTGGATTCTCTACTGCTCGTGTGTGGGGCTTGGATTCTCTACTGCTAATGCTGACTGGGGCCTGGAATCTCTTCTGCTGTTGCTGACTGGGGACTAGATTGTTACCACTACTGCTGCTGACAGTGGCCTGGATCCTCTCCTGCTG
This sequence comes from Hemiscyllium ocellatum, assembly GCF_020745735.1. Taxonomy (NCBI): domain Eukaryota; kingdom Metazoa; phylum Chordata; class Chondrichthyes; order Orectolobiformes; family Hemiscylliidae; genus Hemiscyllium; species Hemiscyllium ocellatum. The sequence continues at coordinate 76,016,825 of NC_083417.1, forward strand.
CTGATGACTGTGACCTGGTTTCTCCACTGCTGCTGCTGACTCGGGACTAGATTCTCTTCTGACGCTCCTGACTGGGGCCTGGATTATCTAATGCTGCTGCTGTGTGTGGCCTGCATTCTCTACAACTGCAGCTGACTTGGTCCTGGATTCTCGACTGCGGCTGCTGACTGGGGTCTGGGTTCCCTACTGCTGCTGCTGACTGGTACCTGGATTCTCTTCTACTGCTGCTGACTGGGAACTAGATTCTCTAGTGCTGCTGCTGACTTGGTCCTGGATTCTCTACTACTGCTGCTAGCTGGGGCCTGGATTCTCTACTGCTGCTGCTGACTGGGGAATAGATTCTTTCCTGCTACTGCTGACTGGGACCTAGATGCTCTTCTACTACTCTGACTGGGCTCTGGGTTCTCTACTGCTACTGTCTCGGGCCTCGATTCTCTACGGCTCTTGCTGACTGGGGCCTGGATCCTCCACTGCTGCTGCTGACTGGGGCCTTGATTTTTTACTGTTGCGGTGTGGGGCTTTGATTCTCTACTGCTGCTGCTGACTAGGGCCTGGATTCTCTCCGTTGCTGTTGACTGGGACCTGGATATTCTACTGCTGCTGTTGTCTGGGACCTGGATACTCTACTGCTGCTGCTGACTTGGACTGGATTCTATGCTGCTGCTGCTGACAGGCACCTGTATTCTCTACTGCTGCTGATGAGTGGGGCCTTGATTCTCTACTGCTGCTGCTGACTTGGACTGGATTCTATACTACTGCTGCTGACTGGGACCTGGATTATCTACTGCTGCAGCAGGCTGTGTACTGGACTCTCTACTCCGCCTGTCGAGAGTAGGTTGCTGGAAACACGCAGCAGGTCGGGCACTATCAGAAGAGCAGGAGAATCATGTTTCTGGCTGGGGCCCTTAATCAGGAATGTGGCCGTAACCTTCTGTTCTTCAACACTTCGAATGTTGACAGACCTGCTGCGCTTTTCCACCAACACCCTCTCGATTCTGATCTGCAGCATCTGCAGATCTCACTTTCTCATCTGCTGCTACTGGCTGTGGCCTGGATTCTCTACTGCTTCTGCTGTCTGGGGCCTGTATTCTTTATGGCTGCTGCTGACTGTGGCCTGTACTTTCGACTGCTGATGCTTTCTGAAGCCAGTATTCTCTACTACTATACTGACAGGACTCTGGGGTTTCTACTGCTCGTGTGTGGGGCTTGGATTATCTTCTGCTGCTGCTGACTGGCGACTAGATTGTTACCACTACTGCTGCTGACTGGGGCCTTGATTCTCTACTACTGCTGCTGACAGTGGCCTGGATCCTCTCCCGCTGCTGATGATTGTGACCTGGTTTCTCCACTGCTGCTGCTGACTCGAGACTAGATTCTCTTCTGACGCTCCTGACTGGGGCCTGGATTATCTAATGCTGCTGCTGTGTGTGGCCTGCATTCTCTACTACTGCAGCTGACTTGGTCCTGGATTCTCGACTGCGGCTGCTGACTGGGGCCTGGGTTCCCTACTGTTGCTGCTGACTGGGGCCTGGATTCTCGACTGCTGCTGCTGACTGGGGCCTGGGTTCCCTACTGCTGCTGCTGACTGGTGCCTGGATTCTCTACCACTGCTGCTGACTAGGGCCTGGATTCTCTACTGCTGCTGCTGCTGTGTGTCCTGCATTCTCGACTGCTGCTGCTGACTTGGTCCTGGATTCTCTGCTACTGCTGTTGACTGGGGAGTGGGTTCCCTACTGCTGCTGCTGACTGGGGCCTGGACTCTGTATGGCTGCTGATGGCTCTTGCCCGCATTCTCTACTGCTGCTGACTGGGGCCTGGATTCTCTCTTGCTAAGGCTATATGGAGCCTGTATTCTCTACTGCTGCTGCTGACAGGGGTATGGATTCTCTACTGCTGCTGCTTTCTGGGACCTGGATTCTCCACTGCTGCTGCTGACTGTGGCCTGTATTCTCCACTGCTGCTGCTGACTGGGGCCTTGATTCTCTACTGCTGCTGCTGAAGGGGAACTAGATTCTCTACTACTGCTGCTGACTGGGTCTTGGATTCTCTACTGCTGCTGCTGAGTGGGGCTTGGATTTTCTCCGGTTGCTGCTGACTCTGGCCTGGATTCTCTACTCTTGCTGCTGACTGTGACCAGCATTCTCTACTGCTGCTGTTGAATGGCGCCTGGATTCACTACTGCTGCGGCTGTCTGGTACCTGGATTCTCTTCTACTGCTGCTGACTGGGAACTAGATTCTCTAATGCTGCTGCTGACTTGGTTTTGGATTCTCTATTACTGCTGCTAGCTGGGGTCTGGATTCTCTACTGCTGCTGACTGGGGCCCTGATTCTCGACTGTTGCGGTGTGGGGCTTTGATTTTCTACTGCTGCTGCTGATTGAGGTATAGGTTGTTATCAATAGTGCTGCCTGCTTGGGCCTTGATACTCTACGACTGCTGCTGACTGGGACCTGGTTCTCTACTGCTGCTGCTGTCTGTGGCCGGGATTTTCTCCACTGCTGCTGCCGTCAGAGACCTGGATTCTCTACTGCTGCAGCTGACTAGGGCCTGGATTCTCTACTGCTGCTGAGTGGGACGTGGATTCTCCACTGCTGCTGTCTGTTGCTGGAATACGCAGCAGGTCGGGCAGCACCAGAGGAGCAGGAGGATCACGTTTCGGGCTGGGGCCCTTCATCAGGAATGAGGCCCGAAACCTGTATTCTCCTGCTCTACGGATACTGCCCGACCTTCAGCGCTTTACCAGCAGAAAGCTCTGGACTCTGATATCTGGCATTTGCAGATCTCACTTTTCAACTGCTGCTGCGGACTGGAGCCTGGATTATCTACGGCTTAGGCTATATGGGGCCTGTATTCTCTACTGCTGCTGCTGACTGGGGCCTGGATTCTCCACTGCTGATGCTGACTGGGAACTAGATTCTCTACTACTGCTGCTGCCAGTACGTGGTTTCTCTACTACTGCTGCTGACTGGGGACTGGATTCTCTACTGCTGCAGCTGACTGGGGACTAAATTGTTACCATTACTGCTGTTGACTGAGGCGTGGTTTCTCTAGTGCTACTGCTGATTGAGGCCTGGAATCTCTGCTGTTGTTGCTGACCTGGGATTAGATTCTCACTACTGCTGCTGACTGGGGCCTGGAATCTCTACTACTGCTGCTGACTGTGTACTAGATTATCTACTACTGCTGCTGACTGGGGACTGGATTCTCGACTACTGCTGCTGAATGTGGTCTGGATTCTCTACAACTGCTGCTGACTGGGGACTGGATTGTGTACCGCTGCTGTGTGTTGCTGGAAAAGCAGAGCAGGTCGGACAGCATTAGAGAAGCAGGAGAATCACGTTTTGGGCTGGGGTCCTTCATCAGAAATGAGGCCAGAAATGTCGATTCTCCTGCTTTTCGGATGCTACCCGACCTGCTGTGCTTATCCAGAAAAACACTCTCAATCTGATCTCCATCATCCGCAGATCTCACTTTATCTGCTGCTGCCTGATGCCTGGATTCTCTACTGCTGTTTCCGACTGGGGCCAGGATTCTGTCCGGCTGCTGCTGACTGGGGCATGTTATCTCTACTACTGCTGCTGACTGGGTTTGGATTCTCTACGGCTTCTGCTGACTCTGGCCTGGAGTCTCTATTGTTGCTGATGACTGGGGCCTGGATTTGTACTGCTGCTCATGCCTGGGGATTAGATTCCTGACTGCTACTGCTGACTGGGGCTTGGATTCTCCACTGCTGCTGCTGACTGCAACTTGGATACACCATTGCAGCTGCTGTTCGGGGACTAGATTCTCTTCTACTGCTGATGACTGTGGTCTGGATTCTCTACAGCTGCTGCTGTCTGGAGTCTGGATTCTCTACCACTGCTGCTGACGGGGTCCTGGATTCTCTACTGTTGATGCTGACTGTGGCCAGCATTCTCTACTGCTGCTGTTGAATTGGGCCAGGATTTTCTACTGCTGCTGCTGACTGGGACCTGGATTCTCTACCTCTGCTGCTAACTGGGGCCTGGATTCTTACTGGTGCTGCTAACTGGGGCCTGAATTCCCTACTGCTGCTGCTAACTGGGGCCAGGATTCTCTACTGGTGCTGCTAACTGGGGCCTGAATTCCCTACTGCTGATGTTGACTGTGAACTAGATTCTCTAGTGCTGCTGCTGACTTGTTCCTGGATTCTCTACTACTGCTGCTGACTGGGGTCTAGGTTCCCTACTGCTGCTGCTGACTGGGGACTGGATTCTCTACCACTGCTGCTAACTGGGGCCTGTATTCTCTACTGCTGCTGCTGACTGGGGCTTGGATGCTCTTCTACTACTCTGACTGGGCTCTGGGTTCTCTACTGCTGCTGTCTCGGGCCTCGATTCTCTACGGCCCCTGCTGACTGGGGCCTGGATTCTGCACTGCTGCTGCTGACTGGGGCCCTGATTCTCTACTGTTGCTGTGTGGGGCTTTGATTCTCTACTGCTGCTGCTGACAGGGACCTGGATTCTCTACTGCTGCTGCTCTCTGGGGCCTGGATTCTCTACCACTGCTGCTGACTGGGTCCTGGATTCTCTACTGCTGCTTCTGACTGGGGCCTGGATTCTCTAATGCCGCTGCTGACTGTGGCTTGCATTCTCTACTGCTGCTGAGTGGGGCCTGGATTCTCCACTGCTGCCGTGTATTGCTGGAAAACGCAGCAGGTCGGGCAGCATCAGAGGAGCAGGAGAATTACGTTTCAGTCTGGGGCCCTTCATCAGGAATGAGGCTCGAAACGTCTATTCTCCTGCTCTTCGGATACTGCCCGACCTGCTGCGCTTTTCCAGCAGCACGCTATGGACTCTGATCTCTGGCATCTGCAGATCTCAATTTTCAACTCTGCTGCGGACTGGAGTCTGGATTATCTACGGTTTAGGCTATATGGGGCCTGTATTCTCTAATCCTGCTACTGACTGGGGCCTGTAATCTCTACTGCTGCTGCTGACTGGGGCCTGGATTCTCTGTGGCTGCTGCTGACTTGGACCTGGATTCTTTTTTGCTGTTGCTGACATTCTTCTGAATTCTCTGCTGCTGTTGCTGACTGGGGCCTGGATTCTCTATAGCTGCTGCTGACTGGGTTCTGTATTCTCTACTGCTGTTGTTGCTGACAGTGGCCTGGACTCGCCACTACTGCTGCTGACTGGTGCCTTGATACGCTCCTGCTGCTGCTGACTGAGCCCTGAATTATCTTCTTCTACTCTGACTGGGCTCTGGGTTCTCTACTGCTGCTGTGTGGGGCCTTGATTCTCTCCTGCTGCTGCTGACAGAGGTCTATATTGTTAACACTACTGCTGCTGACTTGGTCCTTGACTCTTCACTGCTGCTGTCATCAGAGACCTGGATTCTCTACTGCTGCTGCCTGGGACCTGGATACTCTTCTGCTGCTGCTGACTGGGCCTGCATTCTCTACCGCTGACTGGGGCCTAGAATCTATACTGCTGCTGCTATCTGTGGCCTGGTAGCTCTCATGCTGCTGGGACTGGGACGCCATGCTGCCTGAGGGCTCGGGAACTGTGAAGCAGTGCTGGATAAAGGCCTTGGAACTGGGAGGCGGTGCTGGCTGAGGGCCCTGGGACTGGGAGACAGTGCTGGCTGTGGACCCTAGGACTTTGAGGCAGCACTGCCTGAGGGCCCTGGGACTGGGAGGCAGTGCTGCCTGAGTGCCATTGGACTGGGCGGCAGTGCTGCCTGAGTGCGCTGCGACTGGGAGGCGGTGCTACCTGAGTCCCAGGGGCTGGAAGGCAGTGTTGCCTGAAGGACTGTGGACTGGAAGGCAGTGTTGCCTGAAGGCCTATGGACTGGAAGGCAGTGCTTCCTGAAGGCGAGTGGACTGGGAGGCCGTGCTTTGTGAAGGCCTGTGGACTGAGAGACAGTGCGGCCTGAAGGCCTAGGACTGGGAGGCAATGCTGCATGAAGGCCTGTGGACTGGGAGCCAGTGCTGCCTTGAAGGACTGTGGATTGGAAGGCAGTGCTGCCTGAGGGCCCGGTGGCTGTAGGCACTGCTTCCTGAGGGTCCAGGAGCTGGGAGGCAGTGCTGTCTGAGGGTCTGCGGACTGGAAGACAGTGCGGACTGAGGGACTGGGGACTTGGATTCAGTGCAGCCTGAAGGCCTGTGGACTGAAGGCAATGCTGCCTGAGGGTGCAGGGGCTTGGAGGCAGTGCTTCCTGAGGGTCCAGGGGCTGGGAGGCAGTTTTGACCGAGGGTCCAGGGGCTGTGAGGCGGTGCTGCCTGAGGGCCTGTGGACCGGAAAATTGATGGGATTCCCAACTGTTCTTCGTCTGTCCAATGGCTAAAAGCAGCCCCGGGAGTGGACAGGAACATACATTGGCAGTGCCTTCAGACTCTGCAGCAATACCTGAATGTCAATCCTTCTCCAAGGTGTGCCCTGATATTGTATTATATCTATCTGGTACACAGTCTCCATTGCATTACGCAGTTCTTGTTCATAGAGTGGTCCTGAACTCAGATCTCCTTCCAGGAATTGCTGTCTTGTACGTGGACCTGATTTGTTTAAAAGAGTCCAGGAAGAATTATTTTCAGTTTACTTTCAGTTTTAAAAGAGCAGAATAGGTTCACTTTCACTTTCTGACACCAAGGAGCTTTATCCTGTATCTAACCTTGTGCTGTAGCTGTCCTGGGAATGGTTAATTGTAACATTTTTGGGGAAGCTTCACTTTCAGTTTGCTATCAGTTTAAACAGAATAGAGGCGGCACGGTGGCACAGTGGTTAGCACTGCTGCCTCACAGCGCCAGGGACCTGGGTTCAATTCCCGCCTCAGGCGACTGACTGTGTGGAGTTTGCACGTTCTCCCCGTGTCTGCGTGGGTTTCCTCCGGGTGCTCCGGTTTCCTCCCACAGTCCAAAGATGTGCGGGTCAGGTGAATTGGCCATGCTAAATTGCCCGTAGTGTTAGGTAAGGGGTATATGTAGGGGTATGGGTGGGTTGCGCTTCGGCGGGTCGGTGTGGACTTGTTGGGCCGAAGGGCCTGTTTCCACACTGTAAGTAATCTAATCTAATCTAGAGGGTGCTTTACCTTCAGTTTCCATGTGTAGAGGTAGGGTTTGCTCTGTATCTAACCTTGTGCTATAACTGTCCTGGGAAAGTTTGATGGGAATAGTTTTGAGGGAGCTTTACTTTCAATTTATTTTCAGTTTAAAAGAGGAGAGGGTGTTTTACTTTGTTTCTAACCCCATCTTGTACTTGTGCAGGAAGTCATTAATCAAGATGATGTAGAAGAAGTCTTAGTCTGTGTGTAACCCCGGGGTTGATCTGCCCTGGGAGTATTTGATAGAAATGATTACTCAGTACTGTTTTGTTTTCTTGGGGTTTTGCACTGATGTGGAGTTAAGTTTGTTTCGAATGAAGACAGAATGACTTCAGCTCCTAGCCCCAACGCACTTTTCTTCACAGTACATTCCAGGCTAGCTGTAGGAAGTGGTCTGTACTTCCTGCACCTGAAGTCGTTTTGCTCACTCACACTTGATGCTGGACGATCTATGAACTGAAATTCTGGATACCTTTACATTTCACAATGGATGGTTGACCTTGGATTGCTAAGACCATTCCTAATTGTTACTCTTAATCTGCACCTCATTCCCCTTGTGGAAATTACAGGTCAGCTAAATTTCAAACTGGAATGAGGGCTTGCTTCTGATGTCAAATTTGTGAATATTCTTCAATAAAGGGAACTACCCATCCTACACTGTGGGTAAAGGCAGTGTGATAATGGAGAATTTCTGCAGTGTCTGACTAGACACATGTAGTTGAGAGTGCATGGGCCAACGGGCCGTTTTCTGTGTTGTGGATCTGTAAGACCCTATGGATTTTGAGAAGTCTGGAAATAAAACAGCTAGTCTGTTTAAAGGTGAACCTGTAGTTGTTGGAATGTTGCACAAACTCACGGTGGCTCAGTGGTTCGCAACGCTGCCTCTCAGCACCAATAGCCCAGGTTTGATTCCTGCCTTAAGCCACTGTGTGGAGTTTGCATGTTTTCCACTGTCTGTGTGGGTTTCCTACAGATGGTCCGATTTCCTCCCACAGTCCAAAGATATGCAGGTTAGGTGGGTTGGCCATGCTAAATTGCACAGAAGGATGTGCAGGTTAGGCTTGCTTGCCATAGGAAATGCAGGGTTATAGGTACAGTGTAGGGGGATGGATCATTATGGGACACTCTTTGATGCGTTGGTGTGGACTCGTTGGGCTGAATTACCTGTTTTCAAACTGTAGAGATTAGAAGTATTCTAAATTCAACATATGCCTATGATGGTCTACATCCTAAAAGACAGAGTTGCGCAGATAGTCATATGCGGTTTTGTGAAGGGTAGGTTGTGCTTCACAAACTTTATTGAGTTCTTGGAGATGGTGATTAAACAGTTGGATGAAGGTAAATTGGTTCATGTGGTGTATATGCATTTTAGTAAGGCGTTATATTATGTTCCACATGGTAGGTTATTGCACAAAATACAGAGGCATGGGACTGAGGATGATTTAACGTATAGGATTAGAAGTTGGTGGCTGAAAGAAGACAGAGGATGGTGTTGATCGGAGCTGTTCATCCTGGAGTTCAGTTCCTAGTGGTGTACCGCAAGGATCTGTTTAAGTGACACTGCTTTTTGTCATTTTAATAAATGACCGGGATGAGGGCGTAGAGGATGGGTAATTTAACTTATGTATTACACTAAGGTCGGTGGACTGGTGGATAGTGCTGAAGGATGTTGCAGGTTACAGAGAGACATAGATAAGCTGCAGAGTTGGGCTGAGAGGTAGAAAATGGAGTTTCATGTGGAAAAGTGTGAGGTGATTCACTTTTGAAAGAGCAACATGACTGCAGTGTACAGGGCGAATGGTAAGGTTCTAGGTAGCGTAGGTGAGCAGAGAGATCTCCGTGTCCAGGTACATAGATCCCTGAAAGTTGCCCCCTAGGTTGATAGCATTGTTGAGAAGGCATACCGGTGTTAGCTTTTATTGGTAGAGGGATAGAGTTTCAGAGCCACAAGGTCATACTGCAGCCATACAAAACTCTGGTGCAGCCGTGTTTGGAGTATTGTGTACAGTTTTGGTCACCACATTGTAGAAAGGATGTGGAAGTTTCGAAAAGCGTTCAGAGGAGATTTATCGGATGCTGCCTGGTTTGGAGGAAAGTTCATTGAGGAAAGGCTGAGAGACTTGAGGCTGTTTTCATTAGAGAGAAGGTTAAGAATTGACTTGATTGAGACATATAAGATAATTAGACAGGGCGGACAGTGAGAACCATTTTACTCGTATGATGATGGCTAGCATGAGGGAGCATAGATTTTAATTGAAAGGTAAAAGATATAAGACAGATGTCAGAGGGATTGTTTTTCCACAGAGAGTAGTAAGTGCGTGGAACGCACAGACTGCATTAGTGGTAGACTTGCCAGCTCTAAGAGCATTTAAGTGGACATTGGATAGCCATATGGATGAAAATTGAATACTGTAGGATGGATGGGCTTCAGACTGTTTCCAAGGTCGACGCAACATCGAGGGCCGAAGGGCCTGTACTGTGCTGTAATGTTTTATGTTCTCTGCTGATTATGATTTTCCAACGTTCGATAGGTTCTGGAACAATCTTAGCAGAATGAAGTTGGGAAATGTAAAACTGCTACCCACAAAAGGAGAGAGAGTAAACAATAAACTGCAGGGAAATGAGCCTGATATTAAACACTGGAGACATGCTGCAGCCTCTTCTTAACCAAGTCTTAAAAATGCGTTTTGAAAAGCATAATATGATTAGAATAGCCAAGTCTCTGTTTTGAGGTAGGGTCATCGGACCGGAAACTTTAATCCTGATTTCTCTCCACAGATGCTGCCAGACCTGCTAAGCTTTTCGAGCAACTTCTGAATTTTTTTCTGATTTACAATTCTTTCAGTGTTGTTTTATTGAAGTCAACATAGTTTAGAGAAAGGGACATGTTTGATTAAAAATGTGATTAGATATTTTTTTGATTTCCAAAATAAAATCGATAAAATACCACACAAATGATCAATACCCAAGATAAGAGCTCTTGTACTTGCATCTGATGAGGTAATGCTGGCTCCTGCAACATCAGAAGTCAACGTAGACAACCTAATACTAAAAGATTCTGTACATTTGTTTTCTGCAGCTCCAATCATCGGTACTTCAATGTGTGGACTAACGTTGAGCAATTTGGTTACCAAGAGAAGCTTTCTTCAATCATCAGGTCATGCTTCAAGTGGCCCCTTAAGATCAAAAAAGAGAATGATGCAATCTGACACCTTTATAAACCTCATGCTTTGATACTATTATTATGTCATGGATAAGCCTTATAAAAGTATATTGCGTGCATAAGTATATACATAAGAACAGGCTGTTTGAATTGATCTCTATTTGTGATTTAGTGTGAAGAGGTAGAAAGTGATGGAATTAATTTTGTGCACAGCATGAAGATTTGTGCAAATACAAGCTGTGAGAAATACAGCTTGTTTATTATTCCCACATTAATTGATGCTATCATGTTGCTCACACTTTTTCTGAATGTTATCCAGTTCTCTCTCTCTGGCTAACCGACATAGAGTCACAGAAATGTAGAGCATAGAAATGGACCCTTTGAAAGGTTTGTGAAGGTTTGTAGCTCAAGTTGAGATTTATGGTGTCGGTTTGCACGTGAGCTGTAGGTTTGATATCCAGTCATTTCGTTACCTGGCTAGGTAACATCATCATTGGCGATGTCCAAGTGAAGCCAAGCTGGTGTGTCCTGCTTTCCATTTATATCTTCGGGCATATATAAATAGAAAGATATAAATGGAAAACAGGAGACAACAGCTTTGCGTCACTTGGAGGTCACCGCTGATGATGTTACCTAGAAGGTAACGAAACGTCTGGATATCAAACCTACAGCTCAGCGAGCAAACCTACACACTAAATAGACCCTTTGATCTAACTCATCCGTGCTGACCATATATCCGAAATTTATCTAGTCTCATTTGCCAGCTCTTGGCCTAATTCTCTCTAAAGTCTTCATATTCATATAGACATACAGATGCCTTTTAAACATTGCAATATCACCAGTCTCCTTCACTTCATCTGGCAACTCATTCTGACATGAACCACCAGCTGTGTGGATAAAGTTGTTCCTTAGGGTCCTTTTAGATCTTTCCCCCTCACCATAAACCTATGCCTTTTAATTCTGTGCTCCTCCACCCCAGGGAAGAAAACACTTTGTCTCTTCACCACATCCATTCCCTCATGATTTTATAAACCTCTGTCAGTCTCACCGACGTATAGTTCCTTGGCTTTTCCTTCCCATCTTTCTTAAATAACAGCACCACATTAGCCAACCTGTAGTTTTCCAGCACTTCACCTGTGACTATTGATGATACAAATCTCAGAACAAGGGGCCTAGCAATCACCTAGAAATTAGGCTGGGGACTTGCTACCCAATGCCTCATTGGCCAAGGAGATTTTCCCCTTCATTCAACTGGAAGCTTAGCAATTTGGCATTAAAATGATTTTCTTAAATGGAACGTCAGTAAGATACAACCATATGTAAAACCATGCATCATTAATTAATCATTAAATATTGGAGGATGTCTGAATACTCTGTGAATTTATGAAATTGGAACAGAGTCTTCAGTCCACAAGGGCCTTTATCGTATTCCGCCAACTTCCTCTGATGTTGTCCCTTTTAATCCACTTTCACTCAGCCAGCTGACAAATCCACCATTAAATGGTATTTGCCATGACAAATGACTCAGTGGTGACTCCTGCAGCCTCAACGTGAGAAAACGGGGTTCAATTCCAGCCTCAGGCAAATGTCTATGTGGAGTTTGTACATTCGCCACATGTCAGCGTGGGTTTCCTGTGGGCGCTCTACTTTCCTCCCACAGTCCAATGATGTGCAGGTTAAGTAGATTGGCCATGCTAAATGTTCCGTAGTATACAGGGATGTTTAGGTTAGATGGATTAGCTATTTGAAATGCACGGATAAAATGTGTGTGCGCGCGTGTGTGTGTGCGTGTGTGTGTGTATATATATATATATATATACACGATGGGGTGCGGTGTGAGTCTGGTGGGATGCTCTTTGGAGAGTTGGTATGGACTTGTTGGGCTGAATGACCTGTTGCCACACTGGAGGGATTCTATAAAAGTAAATCACTAACTCGAACAGTGATCAAACGCATCTCAATCCTCCATGTAAACTACATTTTCTTCTACTCTTGTCAGGAGATTCCATCTCCAGTTGTGGCTGTTTTTCAAGCTCAAATCACAATCCTTCACCCCCTCACACCATAGGTTGTTTGCCATGTCAATCATCAAGGAGTTCCACCTTCCCGGACCATGGGGCAAAACAGTGAATACTTCAAAACCTGATTAAATGTTATAGCTGTCAATCAAGCAGGTATTCCACATTTGCCAACTTAAGAACTCACGAGCAATGCTTTCAAACAACATTTGAAATCCTGCTATGTTTTAATCGTGCAAAGATTAGTACTTGGGCTACAGCTGCTCACAATATAAATCATTACTTTGGAGGTGGGGGCCTAGTGTAATTTTTCCAAATTAGCAGATGCTGCAAAGCTGAACGGGAATATGTATGGGTGAGGAAGATGTAAGCTTCAGGGGGATTTGTAAAGACATATTGAGTGTGCAAGAACATGGCAGGTGTAATATAATGTGGAACATTGTCAGCCTATACATTCTGGTAGAAAGAAGACGTACACAGAGTATTTCCTCAGTGGTAACTGCTTGAAAATTACCGAGGTGTTCTTTTCAATAAATCACTGAACGTTAACAGGCAGGTCTCGCAAACAATTTTACATCGACAGGGTATGGTGGCCATATATGTTAGATTGCTTTCAATCGAAGCTCAGCCTATAATTAGCCTTCAGGCCTGTCCTCACAAGCAAATAAAACATGTTTAGTCTGTTCTTTTAATTTTACACAACTTAACCCAAAATCTACTAGTCATTTCCAGCTCAAAACTAATAAAAGAATGAAATTAAAGAAAAGGAAAAAAAGTGTACCAGTAAGATATAAATAAATGATAAAACACATGCAGATAAAGTGTTTTCTCTCGTTAGGGTGTCTCTGGTTAGAAAGAGAGAAAAATTTAAAAATACAGGGAGATGCCAATTAGAATTGCGCTAAGGACTTCTGTGGAAGCTCAGTCTTTGAAAATGTGTCGGGATTGTCAGACACTTGCTTACCAATTTCATAAAGGGCCAAGGGGACAGTGTGGGCAAAGGCATTGAAGCATTTTAATGGACATGATTGAATAAAGTGATGAGTCTGGCTTGACAGGCTGAATGGCCTACTCCTGTTCCTATATTCCTACCCTGGTTTTGTTTCAGGCTGTTTCCAGTTGTATCCTGGAGATCAATTTTTACTTCCTGAAATCGTGTTTAATCCAGTGAGCTCCCATTATGTGGGAGACTCTGACTCGTTTCTTCCTAACGTTGATATTCTCCTTTTTTCTATTGAAAACCGCTCCAATTACTTTGTTGCCTGTGGACAGTTAAATTCAGGTTTACAAATTGTAAGAGATGCTTTTGTGTGACAGATGAGTTAATGTTTTGATACACTCCACTGAAATGTTGCTTAATGTCTATGTGTTTCTGAATGTAGCCAGTTTATTTTAATTCCATTAATTTATGCCATTATTATTTTGAAAAGCTCTCTGATCAAATACACAGTTCTAATTCCTCACACTTTGCCTCTTAACCTTGAATAACTGCTGTAGGCCTCAGTCACAGACACTGTGAGGGAATATGAAAGCGTTAGAATAAGCAGAATTATTTAAAACGCCTCCAGGACAACCTTTTAAGTTATCACACGGAAGGTCCAAGGAATGAGCACTGTCCTAGATTTAGTTTTGGGTGATCAATCTGGGAAAGTATTTGAATTATCAGTGGAAAAGGGTCTTGCAGACAGCAATCATAACTCTATTACAGTAAACATTGTTATGGCAAAGGACAAGGATGAGTGCAAAGTCAATGTTCTAAAATGGGGCAGGCTGCATTTTAATAAGATCAAAAGTTGTTTGGCCAGACTGGACGGCGAGCAGGTCAATCAGTGTCAGAAGAGTGCTATGTATTCAGGAAATATGAAGTGGACAGGGCTAACGTTTTCTACTGAAGAAAACGGGTGGGACCACGAAGTCCAGTGAAGCCTGGATATCGAGGGATATACTGTATTGGATTAAGGTAAAACGGGAGGCTTATGCCAGGTACCAAGGGCTGAAAACAGCAGAAGCCCTAAAGAAACATAGAATGTGCAAGAGAGAACTTCGAAAGGAGAATACGATGGTTAAAGGGACATTAAAGCATACTGGCAAGTAAAGCAAGGGAAAATCCAAGTTTTTTTCCAGGTATATGAAGGTGGAAAAGAGAATGAGGGAAAATGTAGAGAGCACTAAAGAGCACAGCAGTAACTTGTGTGTGGAGGGTAACGTAGAGTTCAAAATCAATTCATTGTATCTATTTTAATGAATGAGAGGGACAATATATAGAAATCAGAGAGAAATTAATGATATAATTAAGTACATTTGCACAGACAGGAGGTTCTGAGTGGTTCGACTGGCATCACAGTTGCTGAATTGGCCAGAATGGGATGAATTGCAAAAACTTTAAATTCCTCTCTGACCACAGGGGAGTTGCTGGAGGACTGAAGAGTAGCCAATTATTCAAGAAGGGACCAAGGAACATGACAAAAAAATAACAGGCCAGTTACAACATTACTTTGGTGATGTGAAACTGTTACAAGCAATTGTGACGGACAGAACTAATCTGCGTTTGGAGAAACAGGGATTAATCAAGAACAGTCAGCATGGTTTTGCCAATGAGGGCAAAGTTTTGTATGTGGTCGACTAGGACTTTAGCAACGCTTTAGATAAACTCTCATATGGGATACAAATAGCCTGTAGAATCCAAGAAAATTTGTCAAACTATCATCCGAATTGCTGAAAGCAGAGGGTGATGGTTGTAGGGTCTTTTTTTCCGATTAGAAGTCTGTATTGGGAGTGGGGTTACACAGGAATCCTTGTTATGCCATTTGTAATTTATATAAAGAATTTAAACTTGAACTGACCACTAAGTTCCCAGATGATATAAAAAATGATGGGGTGGTAAATGGTGAGGAGGATAACCTTATGTACAGGAGGATAAAGACAAGGCTCGTCAAACAGTGTGATCAGTAGCAAATGGAATTCAATCAGAATTGATGTGAGCCAATGCTCTTTAGTAAGATAAACAAAACAAGGGAATACATAATGAACAGTGGAACCTTGGCCGGCACTGAGGATCAGAATGACATTAGTGGGCGTGTCCACTGGTTCTGGAAGGTATTAGGACACTTGGATTCAGTTTTTAAGATGGCATATGGGGTAATTGCCTTTATTAGCTGAGGAAAGGAGTTTAAGAACAGGACAATGATGCTAAAACTGGTTTTTGACTGATTACCCCACAGTTAGAGTAATATGTGCAGTTCTGGAATCCACATTATGTGAGGGATATAGTAGCATTGGAAAGGTTGCAGATCCACCATGATATTGCCTGGGTTGGAGGATTTCAGTTATGAAGAGATATTGGACAGGCAGGTTGTTTTCTGTAGAGCAAGGTAGGTTGAGAGGGGACACAATTAAGATGTAAGATTATGAGAGACATACACAGGAAAGATGTTGTGAAACTTGAAAGGGTTCAGAAAAGATTTACAAGGATGTTCCAGGGTTGGAGGACTTGAGCTACAGGGAGACGCAGAACAGGCTAGGGCTGTTTTCCCTGGAGAACTGGAGGCTGAGGGGTGACCTTATGGAGGTTTACAAAATTATGAGGGGCATGGATAGTATAAATAGACTAAGTGTTTCCCCTGGGGTCGGGGAGTCCAGAACTAGAGGGCATAGGTTTAGGGTGAGAGGGGAAAGATATAAAAGAGACTAAGGGGCAACCTTTTCACGCAGAGGTGAAATCAGCTGCCAGAAGATGTGGTGGAGGCTGGTACAATTGCAACATTTAAGAGGCATTTGGATGGGTATATGAATAGGAAGGGTTTGTAGAGATAAGGGCCGGGTGCTGGTAAGTAGGACTAGATTGGGTTGGGATATCTGGTCGGCATGGATAGGTTGTACTGAAGGGTCTGTTTCCATGATGTACATCTCTATGACTCAATGAGTCTATTGTAGATCTAATAAAAAGAACAGTGGGATATACTTAAAGCTGTGCATGTAGCTACCCCCATGCTGTCAGCTCTCCCACACAGGTTCCTCGAAGGTCAGATATGATTCTGGTAATTTGTTATTTTTTCTTAAATGTATTCCAATGTCCAGAGATCCTTGACGTCAAACAACAAAGGCAGCAGCTGCGCATATTCACTGCTGTATCATACCGCAGTGTAGGTTTCTTTCATGTTTAATTCTCTGAACATGTGGTCTCTGCCTTTTCTGGAGGCATAAGTCAGACACCTGATCAGAGAGTGGCTGCAGGATTCTAGGGCACCAGAGTTTGTTTCTGTAATCTCCCATTAACTGCATGTGTGGGAAAGTCGCAGCTAAGGTTCGTTTCAGGGTTGTGAATCTAGGGAAGTTAAAGGTTACGAGGTGAGAGATATGGAGATGTTTGGATCAGAATAAAGGAAATAAGAGTCACAGAGAAAGGGGTTTCCTTGGCAGCTGCCAGAAAATAAAGAAACACACACATACATAAGCAGAGATTCAACGCCGAAATCTCCACACCATTTTTACTCAGTTTGCTATTTATAAAGTCCTGTTTAGTATACCTGTGTAAATAACACCCAAGACTAAAAGGTACCACGGTATTGTAAGCACAGACGTTTTGACTGAACTCGATGAACATAAACTCTCTCTGCAAGTCACTTTAAAAAGGATCAACATGGATAGAAAAAGTCATGGCATTGAGGGTGTTGCAATAAATCTTAGCAAATATAACTGAATCCCCAATCAGGGCTCTGCTATGTTTGACGTTAGAATTGACAGAACGTAGTGGAACTTGAAACCAGGCCGCTCTCATTGACGCTGAACACAATATGCATTTTTGCATGCACTGGAAGTTTCTGATTTGTTGCAGCTTTTAGCGAATTGTCCAATTGACCTCTTTATGCTCGCATATTCATGGTAGATAATCAGCTTCAATTCACCGTTTTGACTGCATCTCCAGGCTTCAGGATGAGTATGTACTGTGGAAACTCAACCACAAGTTCTGTATTATTGTGACTTTTTAAAAAAAAGTTCAGTCGTGATTTAGTGTTCAGTCGGAGACGCAGTTACTGTGATCTATCCAACATGGCATTTTGTAATGGTTGGGCACGTTCGATTCTAACTGCATTCATAGAAATTATGGAACGAAACATAATCCCAAATTTTAAAAAAAGTTAACAAAATCTCTTTCTATGCCCTATACCTCATTGGGAGAAACGACTTTGCTAACTGCCCCAGCATATGTTCACAGTATAATGCAGCCGGTGATTGTGCAATGTTAGCTTTTGTTGTTATGATTTTTGTTCTATTATCGTTCAATTTCCTGTTGTTTACTCGTGCAGAATACTGCTGATAACAGGTGCAGGTATGTACTTTAGGATGAGTATGTACTGTGGAAACTCAACCAAAATTCCTGGTGGCATTTTGACTTAAAAAAAAATAGCAGTGGTGATTTGGTGTTGAATCGGAGACACAGTGACGGACATTTACCCAACATGGCACTCTGTAATTGATAGCACATTTGATTCTAACTACATTCATACAAATTATGGAATTAAACATAATCCCAAATTTTAAAAAAAGTTAACAAAATCTCTTTCTACACCCAATACCTCATTGGGGGAAGCTATTTTGCTAACTGTCCAGCATATGTTCACAGTATAATGCTGCCGATGTTCATGCAATGTTAGCTGTTGTTGTCATTGTCTTTGTTCTACTGCCGATCTATTTCCTGTTGTTTACTCGTTCAGAATACTGCTGATAACAGGTGCAAGTATTGACAAGTACCTGATGTATTTGCTTGTGCCTGGTTGAGAGAACTGATTGTGATGGAAAATTTCAATTTGATCTTTCCTTGCTTCCATTAATTATGATAATTACTGCAGGGACATTCCTGTTTTCTCTGCTGCCGCAGAACTTCCATTGGTATCACATCGTATTGTCTAACTTGGTGATGGCGATCCCAGTGAGCGTTTAGTGCTGCTGGCTACCATGTGAGTGTTTTGTTTAGTGGAAACATGATATTGCTTGTCGTGGCTCAGAGTTTATGGTGGGAATGCACTAGTGCTGCAGGTGATGATGCTGTACATTATTGCTGAGGCCAGCTCAGGGTGAGTGGTCATCATGTTTTTGATGAATCCCACTGTTTCTAATTGTGTAATTATTGTATTTGCGATGGGGTGCTATGACTGTTGTTGACTGATCAGCAGTGCTGCTTTCCTATGCGTGGAACTGCTTGTGTGAAATCTACATTGCTAAAATCTTTCCGTGGTGATCTTTAAGAGTTTGCTGATGAGAGGTTCCCGTTTTGAGAGCCTCACTTTTGGCATGTCTATAAGTTTGTTACATAAATGAGTAAGATTTCTCATCACAGTGTATACCTTATGAAAGTGTGCTGCTTGTGTTTTGATTTACTATATTCTAAGTGTGCTCATCTTGTCTGAGTACTTGGTGTTTTTTGTGTGCCTGTGTATGCCGGCTCGTGTGTTTAGGTGTTACTGTTGCGTTACGTGTTTATGTGTTGTATTTTACTGAGTTTACCTTCCCCTGATGAATGATTGCCAAGCAATTTCTTCACGTTACATATTTTTGTGCCTATCAGTGCGTTTGCTCTGTGTTCTGTCAGCCATTGCACCAGTTCATGATCTTTCTCATAATACTTGATTTCAAATCGACTCCAATTAATCCCTTCTGCATCTGTTCACTGTGTGTTTATTCGTTTCAATCTGTCTGCTCCATTTATTAACTGGTACTTCATGCGCTGATCACTGTTCTGAGCTCAGACCTTCAGCTAGCTCTCGGTATCGGAATTACCCATGCCTGTTACCCTGATGCCTTCTCTTTCAAGTCCACATCATTCCTTCCCCCTCCCTCTGACCACCCATCCCTCACCAGGGTTACATCAGAGCTCATAAAGAGTCATCTCGACTCCAAACGTTAGCTCGGTCTCTGTCCACGTAGTTAAAAATCGCACAACACCAGGTTGTAGTCCAACAGGTTTAATTGGAAACACACTAGCTTTTGAAGCTGATGAAGGAGCATCGCTCCGAAAGCTAGTGTGCTTCGAATTAAACCTGTTGGACTTTAGCCTTGTGTTGTGTGATTTTTAACTTTGTACATCCGAGTCCAACAACGGCATCTCCAAATCATGACTACTATCGACACCACTAACCGCCGACTTAAAGAGGAGAGGATCTCCAAGAAGATTTTTTTTTTTTTAGATTAGACTTACAGTGTGGAAACAGGCCCTTCGGCCCAACAAGTCCACACCGACCCGCCGAAGCGCAACCCACCCATGCATTTACCCCTTACCTAACACTACGGGCAATTTAGCTTGTCCAATTCACCTGACCCGCACATCTTTGGACTGTGGGAGGAAACCGGAGCACCCGGAGGAAACCCACGCAGACACGGGGAGAATGTGCAAACTCCACACAGTCAGTCGCCTGAGTCGGGAATTGAACCCGGGTCTACAGGCGCTGTGAGGCAGCAGTGCTAACCACTGTGCCACCGTGCCGCCCACCAAGATTGCACATGTCGACAAAAAGAATCCCTGATGAAGGATCGCCGCTCCGAAAGCTAATGTGCTTCCAATTAAACCTGTTGGACTATAACCTGGTGTTGTGTGATTTTTAACTTTGGGCACCCCAGTCCAATACCAGCGTCTCCAAATCTGTCCACGGATGCTGTCTCATCCATTGTGATCTTCAGCATTTGTTGTTTTCAGTAACTTATCGGCCAGACTGAGTGAAAGGAAATGAAACCCTCAAATTTGAATTGGTGTAAACACAGTCATAATCACTGCTGCCTCACAGCGCCACAGACGCGAGTTCGATTCCTGCCTTGGCAACTGCCTGTGAGGTATTGCAGATTCTTTCTGTGCCTGCATGGATCTTCTCTGGGTGTTCCGGTTTCCACTCATAGTCCAAAAATGTGCAGGTTAGGTTGATTGGCCATGCTAATTTGCCCATAATGTTCAGGGATGTGCAGGCTTGGTGGGTTTGTCACGGAAAATGGGAAAGCACAGCTGGTCAGGGAGCATCCGGGGTGCAGGAGAGTGGACGCTTCCAACAGAAGCTCTTCATCAGGAATTCGGTTTTCCTGCTCCTTGGATGCTGCCGGACTAGCTGTGCTTTTCCAAGTTTTTTTAAAAACTCTAATCTTCAGCATCTGCAGTCCTCACTTTCTCTTATCCAGGGGAAATATAGAGTAACGGGGTAAGGGAATAGGTCTGGGTGAGTTACTCTTTGAATGATCAAGATGGACTTGTTGGACCAAATGGCGTGTTTCCATGCTATTGGGGTTCTAAGACAAACTGAAATGAAACTTCCTTAGATTAACGTGGCCGTGACAAATGAGGTTCAGTCGACCGTGTCCGGAGTAGTTTTGGGATCTACTAACAGTAGCAAAACTAACAAAAGAAGTAGGAGAACATGAAGACATTATATCTTTCCGACTAATTTCAGTAAACATAATGATGATCTTTGTTAGGTCACTACTGAGAACAGAACGTGAGTCATTTACTAATTACAATGCTCCAGGATAACGAAAAATGCTAACATGGCGCACGTAAGATTTTAAAATGAGATCAAACAAAAATGAAGTTCAAGCGAACGTGAGAGATTCCTAATAAAACACAAACTTGGTTAGGTTGCTCACGTCAATATGAGATTGACGTGAGCGGGCGGCACGGTGGCACAGTGGTTAGCACTGCTGCCATACAGCGCCAGAGACCCGCGTTCAATTCCTGCCTCAGGCGACTGACTGCATGGAGTTTGCACGTTCTCGCCGTATCTGCATGAGTTTTCTCCGCGTGCTCCGGTTTCCTCCTACAGTTCAAAGATGTGCAGGTGAGGTGAATTGGCTAGGTTAAATTGCTCGTAGTGTTAGGTAAGGGGTAAATGTAGGTGTATGGGTGGATTGCTCTTCGGAGGGTTGGTGCGGACTTATTGGGCCAAAGGGCCTGTTTCCACACTTTTTAAATAATCTAACCTAAAAAACGTAATTCAGTGGATCAGTGGACAGCTTATAGAGACACTGTGACCTTTATTAATGAGATCAACAGTCAACATATCACAACAACATTTAAGTGGCATTTGGATGGGTTTTTGAATAGGGTTTGGAGTGATATGGGCCCGTTGCTGGCAGGTGAGACTAGATTGGGTTGGGATATCTGGTCGTCATGAACGTGTTGGACCAAAGTGTCTGTTTCCATGTTGCACATCTCTGTCACTCTGTGACTGTATATCAGCTGAAAACGTTCCCATCTTTCTATTTCTTCTATTCAATTTATATTCCATCTCAGATTCCATCAGCCAGAATAACCACTTTTAACATCTTCAAGACCTGATAAATGTTTGTCGTTGTAAAAAAAAACTACCTGATTTAATAATCATATTATCAAGAAACTCAATGAAAAATACAACTCATTCATAACTCCATACTCAATCTGTAAAAATCGCGTAGATAGTCACACTTTCGGTTGCCACTTCGTCAAAAACAAAACTGGAGCGTTTTCCCGAACACGAATGATCCACAATTCCCTCTTGGCATAGCCAGACCATTCCCATGCTGCAATGTATCCTTATCCATGGAGGGCAGGACCTTTCTCGAATTGCGGGGCTACATAGGGTACCTTCAAACCCAAGTACCAGCAGATCAAAAGAATATACCCTCTAATTTTACAGTTATTTCTTTAAATGTCACAAGACTATTGCTAAATGCTGAAAAATGGGATGAGTATGTTTAGGCAATTGATTCTAATCGATGCAGGCTCGATCAGTAAAAAGACATTTTTCTGTATTGTAGATCTCTGTGGCTCAATGATCCGACCATAAAAGTTCGGTGTGCCAAATGATTGTTGATGAGCTCGGACTGAATCGTTTATACCAGTTCCTAATCTAAGTGATTTTAATGCAGTGGCGATTTGTCAGAGGTTTTGGAGTTTCTGGAAGGCATCAATAACGTGTGTGTAACGGAGATCTGAACACTTGTCCACGCTACTAATATGTGAGGATCGTTGCAACAAAACAGGAAAATCACATCTCACAAAATTGATTGAGGTTTTTGAAGAAGTAACAAAGAAAATGGATGAAGGCAGAGTGGTAGATATGATATGTATGGACTTCAGTAAGGTGTTTGACAAGTTTACCCATGGGAGACTGATTAGCAAGGTTAGATCTCATGGAATAAAGGGAGAATTAGCCATTTGGATACAGAACTGGCTCAAAGTTAGAGGACAGAGGGTTGTGGTGGGAGGGTTGGTTTACCGACTGGAGGCCTGTGACCAGTGGAGTGCCACAAGGATCGGTGATGGGTCCTCTGCGATTTGTCATTTACATAAATGATTTGACTGCGTTTCAGATGACACCAAAGTTGGAGGTGTAGTGGACAGCGAAGAGGGTTACTTCAGATTGCAACAGGATCTGGACCAGATGGGCCAATGGGCTGAGAATTGGCAGATGGAGTTTAATTCAGATAAACGCAAGGTGCTGCAGTTTGGGAAAGCAAATCTTAGTAGGACTTCTAAGCTTAATGGTAATGTCCTAAGGAGTGTTGTGGAATACAGAGACTATGGAGTGCAGGTTCATCGATCCCTGAAAGTGGAGTCGCAGGTAGATAGGATAATGAAGATGGCGTTTGGTATGCTTTCCTTTATTGGTCAGAGTATTGAGCACATGAGTTGGGAGATCATGTTGCGGTTGTACAGGACATTGGCTAGGCCACTGTCGGAATATTGCGTGAAAATTCTGATCTCCTTCCTCTCGAAAGATGTTGTGAAACTTGAAAAGGTTCAGAAAAGATTTGCAAAGATGTTGCCAGGATTGGAGGATTTGAGCTATAGGGAGAGGCTGAACAGGCTGGGGCTGTTTTACCTGGAGCAGGTGAGGGATGACTTTATGGAGGTTTACAATATTATGTAGGCCATGGATAGGATAAACAGACGAAGTCTTTTCCCTGGGATAGGGGAGTGCAGAACTCGAAGGCATAGATTTGGGGGGAGAGGCGAAAGATATAAAAGAGATCTAAGGGGCAAGTCTTCCACACAGAGGGTGGTACGTATATGGAATGAGCTGCCGAAGGATGTGGTGGAGGCTATTACAACTGGAACATTTAAGAGAAATTTGAATGGGCATATGAAAAGGAAGGTCCTGGAACGATATGTGCCGGATGCTCGCAGGTGGGACTAGAATTGGGTTGGTATATATGGTCGGCGTGGACAGGTTGGACTGAAGAGTCTGTTTCCATGCTGTACACCTCTATGACTCTATGATTTCCGTGGATTGCAGGGGATTCTATAGAAATAAATATAGAAAAAAAAATCAAAGGGATATGCCATTGTAGTTTGATGAACCGTGTTGGGAAGAGTTTTGATGCAGGAAATAAACACCAGAACACATCTGTTAATTCAAGTCGACAATTTCTGAATGGCAAAAGCTATTAAAGCCTGATCAGCAAAATTAATTCACCAATAGGTGAAAATGGTTACAATTTTCTTCGTTTCCCATTGGAATACAAGGATATAAATGCATTTATTCTGTTGTTTTTTTAAAACTTACAATGGGCAGAATTCCAGATGCCAAATTAATTGTACCCCTTTCGTCTTGTCATTCCAATGAATAAACAGTTCACGACAAACCAACCTTATACAGTTATTTGCTTCATTCAGAGAACAGGAAGACCAGCTTCCAACGTCCACCCACCCATGCCCCCCAACAACCGTGTTACTGCAATTTCACTGAGTTGGTCACAGAATCCATGATTCACCATCTCCTGTCGATCAGCTTATCTTGATTTCTTCAGTCTCCTTTCTTCTTTTCCGCTTTTTCTTTTTTGCAATGCGTTTCGATGGAGTAAGTTTCTTTGGATGGAGTAAGAAGAATCGTGAAGAATGCCTGAAGAATTACAGGAAAGTAATTACTAACAAAGTAGTCGAGCTATTGGATTAATGATCAGCAGTTAATGAAATTAATAGCTATTCAAGTCACGTATGAGTGTCTTTCTTTCACTGATCGACATTTCACTGAGGGATCGATTCTGTTGCTCCTCTGACCATCATATAGTTTTGGAGTTCGGAATAGCATCAAATGATCAGAAGAATATAAAAGTTGCATCAGTTTTCAGCTTTTAAGGAAAGAAATCCAACAACTAGAATCCATTTATGTTAAAAGTGAGGATTGGGAGGGAAGCTGTTCAAGATAGAACCCATAAAACAAAGTCGCTGCCATTTGTGAACATTTTAATGGAAATTAGACAAAAAGGTTCAAGCTATTTCAGGTTTGCTGAATTAGATTGTGTTATTTGGTAAATTATCTGAGGCAGCCAATGAAGTTAACATTGTTGATATTGAAAATATACAAGTACAAAAATATTTTGCCAGCACACCACTTATGCAGTAATGATTTCAAAGTGGTGGCAGTACGACATGAATCTACTTACATGGAGGCTTTTAGTAATTAACTGAATCGATCATTTTGGGATAAGAATATTAAACTAGTATGTACCGGAAAGGTAATTTAGGATTATCAATGAGAGTCTGGTTATATGGTGTGGCTTTGCGACAAGAGTCAAAAACAAAATTAAATCATTAGCTTCACAGAGGCTAGACTAAGCATTTTATGATATCACCATACCTCCACTTTCCAGGAAGACTGACACATCTCCTCACGTCAAGAACATAATATCTACTCCCCAAGAGTATCTCCTCCCTCACCCCTGGTCTGAAGAAGACCTTCTCCCAGCAGACATGAAGTGTCCCTGTGATTCAACAACCATATTTATCCTGGTACCTAAGTATACAAGTCTTCCTTCTGACCCCTACCCTGCTCCCTGTCAATCCCTGTAGAGGGAACCAACAAACCATTCTCTTCCTAAAACTTCCCAACTCCCTCTCATCGGCTGCTTCACCCCACAACTTCATCATCATGAGAGGCCTTCTGTCCCTATTCGACACAGCATAGTCAAGCCTTGAAACCGGGCATCTTCATATTTCATACATCTGGCACCTTTCTCCCTCTCTGTAGTGCCCAAATACCTTCCCCACGCTGCTGAACCCGAAAACTTATTCTCGCCAGGAACTGATGCAAACCCTCCCCCGTAGCCCAATTCGATCACCTCACGAACACCACCCCACACCCATCCAATGATTCCCCCTTACCAGACATGATGCTGCACACCTGGCTGAACCCACATCTCTGCCCAATACAGTCTATCCTAAAATGATGCTGGCAGGTGGGACCAGATTGGGTTGGGATATCTGGTCGGCATGGACAGGTTGGACCGAAGGGTCTGTTTCCATGATGTACATCTTTATGACTCTATGACTCTACATGGCACCCTTAGCAGATGGTATGCTCATCAACGTATTTGGCTGGCACTCCAGTTACATTCTACCCTACTTATCTTGCACCTACGTTATCTGGCACGACGGCATCCTATGCACTTGGCATCTTTCCCACCTCATATTCTAACTTCATACTTATTGCATATACCTTATTACATGCAGCATATCTCTCAAAGTTGTTGTCTGTCCTGCTAGGTATTTAGCTAACAGAAAAGGTGGACGGATTGTCTTCACAAAATCTCCTCCCAGAAATTCGGAGCACTTTCTTAATAGAAAGAAAACGTAGGAGTGACGTGGCAATTTTACTATGATTACGACTTCTCGGAATATTCAATTCATTTGCCTAAAGAATTCGTCAAAGAATTCTTTGAGTGGGGTTATTTATTTAATGCACAGAAATTAAGACATGGCGTTAGCACATTATAGAAGACAAAAGAAAAAGTAAGAACATCCCATTGAGCATAATACAGACAAATTGCTTATTGAAAATTTACGCTGCCTACCTTGATGCAGAACAGTGCAATTATCACTAGTTGGCGCCTCTAGTGAAACATGAGAAACCTGGCACGTGTAAATTGACCAGCTGTCCTCAGGGTACAGGAAGCTGGAAACTTCAAATAAACCTTTCCCGTTTCGTCTTTTGGTAGTGCTTATTCCAGATGTAATCTTGGTGCCATTTCTATATCAAGTGAGGTTAAAGTCTTCTGGGAAGAAGCCAGCCGTTCTACAGAGGAATGTGAAGGTCGAAGAGGATAGCCGTGTAATCGTCACTGGAGTCGGTGGTACTATGAGTTATTTAATGGAAACAAGTTATTATTCATTATGTAAGGGGAGGAAAGCCATTAGCATCTATTGTGTTCATATTGCAGTATTTCTACCCCATAGCAGCTAAAGTCAATTTTCGCATCATGGAAGAAATGGATGGGCTCCAAATTGATTAACTGCAGAGGTCTCTAATCAAAAATATGGAACAGAGCATTTCACACACAGCTCTCACAATGTAAAACAGAATTCTGTCAGATTGAAGTTCGTTTGTATCTCGTGTTTAAAAAGCAAACTCTCAGCAGTTAAGATATACCCCTGCTTTATATAAATCATAAAATGGAGATCACTCCACATCTGGAAATAAGACTATCAACAACATATTGAGATAAATCCATTTTCTATTCTCCCAGTCGCATTAATGTCAGCATTCTCTCAATACATTAAAACAAATATAAATATTTTCTGGTAAATAAACACATAATAGCGTCATGTGTACATTACGACATTTTCAAAATCAGTTTGATTCACTTGAAACAGAAAATGTAGTATTTCATTTATTCTTGTCTTGACCTAACTTTGATCTCGGAGACGCTATTTCTATACTGAAACAGACTAAAGTCTCAGTTAAACTTTCTTTGATCATTTGCCATCAACTTTGAAATTACTTCGCCTATGAACGCTGCGGTCCATTTTTTTTAAGGATACCCGTGAGAATTTTTGGCAGGCTTCCACAGCACAGTCACGGAATGAATAGACTCATCCTACAGGCACCTCGTGTTTTCATTGTGAATTTTCAAATGATACACTATTCCCTGCGGGGTGCATATCTCTTATTTTTTTCTCATTGTGTACAAATATATCACCGCTTCGTTGGCACTTTCTATTTGCTATTCTTTTATTTCACACAAAATCTCTCATTTCCTTTAATTCCAATCAATCCCTTCAGAAATATTATTAGGCATCCCTGGAGCAAGAGGAAGCTGACCCCAGGCCTCCTGCTTCCGTGTCTTACGAACACAGTGACACAAGAATCTCATCTTTGCTATTTTTCTGATTGATTTGCTTTTTGAACCATCCTGCTCAAATACATCACTAGACAGTTTTGAAGCAGGTGGGACTTGAACCATGCCTCTGAATCCAGGGTCGGGACACTGCCACTGTGTTACAGGAGAGCTGTTTTGCTTTTTTTTTTAAAAAAAATCTATGTTTGTAATCAAACTGTTCAGAGATGTCTGGAGGCCGCCGCTCCAAGGACAGGGATTCTACCACCGAGCCACAAGAAGAGACATCATTTTGTTATTCTTAAGTCATCACAAAAACGGGCATCTGGTCATTTCTTTTGACATCAAATCCCTCTCTAATTCCCTCACTGATGAATCTTACATGAGCAATTTCTCCTATTCTCGATAGGAGAGTCAATTTATTTCAAAAAAACTTGCATACACTCTCCGGTTCCTGGATTTCTCAGCTCAAATCCCAGAGAGAGGGAGACAACACAAAACTAACGCTGAAACTTATTCAAGGATGCAGGTTGCATCTGAAAACATGAACTGCGTCCATATGAGCACTCACAGAAATTAAAAATCCGTCAATATACCTCCGCCCAAGTTTAATCAATTTTGCCCTGATTTTTAGCTGTGAAAACCCAATAACCAGCATTTTCCCTTTTCCTCTGCGCTTCCTTTGACTCATTCATGTCGCTCCTTCCAGGTCATTCTCATCTCACTCAGATTCGAGAGTTCACAGTCTGAATCTAGAACTGCAAGAGTGAATATGAACTTTATTTTCATTCCTTGTTCCCCGACTATTTCACTTCCGAATATTGGCATCCCCACTTAGAACCTGGTAATTTAATTTCAGGAAGTAATCTCGATTTTAATCACAGTAGTTCATCTCTTATACTGTTTTGCCATACCTACAAGTTAACTACTAACTGTTTTGTCAGAAATATTGTTTTCTCTGAGATCAATACGCAATTTATTTTCCAGGATCATGCAAATGGATCCACTGTGGTCTGGCTGCGCTTCCATCTGTTAGTCATTGATGCACTAAAGAATTAGATTCACAACCAAAATCACCTCCCAGGTGCAAGGGTACGTGATGTCGCTGATCGTGTTTTCCGGGTCCTTAAGGGGGAGGGGGAGCAGCCCCAGATCGTGGTCCACGTTGGCACCAACGATATAGGTAGGAAGAAGGGTGAGGATGTAAGGCAGGCTTTCAGGGAGCTAGGTTGGAAGCTCAGAGTTAGAACAAACAGAGTTGTAGTCTCTGGTTTGTTACCCGTGCCACGTGATAGAGAGTCGAGGAACAGGGAGAGAGAGCAGTTAAATGCGTGGCTACAGGGATGGTGCAGGAGGGAGGGATTCCGGTTTCTGGATAACTGGGGTCCTTTCTGGGGAAGGTGGGACCTCTATAAAAAGGATGGTCTACACTTGAACCTGAGGGGCACCAGTATCCTTGGGGGGAGGTTTGCTAGTGCTCTTTGTGAGGAAGGAAGTGGTAGGTTACAGCGGGATATAGATAAGTTGCAGAGCTGGGCGGAAATGTGGCAAATGGAATTCAATGTAGCTAAGTGCGAAGTCGTTCACTTTGGTAGGAATAACAAGATGATGGATTACTGGGCTAATGGTAGGCTACTTGGTAGTGTGGATGAGCAGAGGGATCTTGGTGTCCATGTACACAGATCTCTGAAAGTTGCCACCCAGGTAAATAGTGCTGTGAGGAAGGCATATGGTGTACTGGGCTTTATTGGCAGAGGAATTGAGTTCCGGAGTCCTGAGGTCATGTTGCAGTTGTATAAGACTCTGGTGCGGCCTCATCTGGAGTATTGTGTGCAGTTTTGGTCGCCATACTATAGGAAGGATGTGGAAGCTTTAGAACGAGTGCAGAGGAGGTTTACCAGGATGTTGCCTGGAATGGTAGGAAAATCTTATGAGGAAAGGCTGAGGCACTTGGGGCTGTTCTCATTGGAGAAGAGAAGGTTTAGGGGAGATCTGATAGAAGTGTATAAGATGATTAGGGGTTTAGATAGGGTAGATACTAAGAACCTTTTACCGCTAATGGAGTCAGGTGTTACTAGGGGACATAGCTTTAAATTAAGGGGTGGTAGGTATAGGACAGATGTTAGGGGTAGATTCTTCACACAGCGGGTTGTGAGTTCATGGAATGCCCTGCCCGTATCAGTGGTGAACTCTCCTTCTTTATGGTCATTTAAGCGGGCATTGGATAGGCATTTGGAAGTTATTGGGCTAGTATAGGTTAGGTAGGATTCGGTCGGCGCAACATCGAGGGCCGAAGGGCCTGTACTGCGCTGTATCCTTCTATGTTCTATGTTCTATGTTCTATCTCCCAATGATCATGCTCAACTCACGTTCCCTGGTCAGGTTATGTTCGCTTGTGTGCTCCACTGGAAAGCCACCTGGTGCCTGGAGCCTACTGAATAGTTCACACTCTGAATTATAGTCGGTGGCTTCAGAGACTTACACGTAACTTCCCTTATCTGAAGAACAGTCACACTGGCTTGGACTCCGTTTCTTTTTCTTTCCACAGATGCTGTCAAACATGCTGAGATTCTCCAGCAGTATCTCTATTTGTTACTTACCTTTTACTTGTTAGTTATATGGAAACTGTTGAGGCTAAAACATTAAAGACATTCAATAAACATGACGATATATATCTGAAGGAATCATCGAATACGGGGAGTAAGCAGGAACAGGGTACTGAAATGTATGATCAGCCACGATCATAGAGAATTGACCAGGCTCAAACAGCCAAATGACCTATTTCTGCTCGTACATTTTGTGTTTCTGTGCGTCATGAGGAAAAGAAAATATCAGAATAAACTTGCTGTAACTCCTGCCTAATGAAAAATCTGACTTCTGCTTAAAAGACCCCATCCCACCCTGACGGACAGCTCAGTCTTACTGGACCTGCTTAACTTGGACTGCTTTAGAAAACTGATCCTCACTCATAAGAACTAAGCACGACAGTTCGCTATCTAACACTCCCACCACAGACCTCGACATCTGATCCCATTCACCCAATCTCCCCCTGTCGTCCATATAACAACTCTCACTGCTGCTCATAAACCTACCCCATAATTCCTCAACAAACTGCTAGGTTTACCTGTGACACATTTATTCCTCTCGACCACCCTATAAGAATACACTCAATTTGTTATCTGCATATACTTGTCCCTTTATTGATGATTTCTCCAGCTGATAAGAAGGTTCTGTGTTTCGAAGTCAGATTCAAAAACTGCATTGACTTCTGTGGTTGAATACTTAGAGATTGTTTGACTGAATGAACTGATCATAATAAGCTCTGAGAAAAAGTGGGTTCTTTAATTTTGCTTTTAGAACAAAGGGAATAGCAACCCTTTGGCTGTCCAAGCCTATGATGTTCACCGTACCCTGAGTAAACGAATAAACAAACCTTCTGCCCTTATTTGGTCCATGTCACTTTATTATCTCGCTATTCGTGGAACCACCCAAATGCATCTTAAATGTTGCCAACGTGCGTGTCTCCACCATCTCTTTTGGCAATGTGTTCCAGGCTCCGATCACTCTCTGCTTGATAACCTTCCTTCAGACATCTTCCTTCAACTTTCCTCCTCTCACCTGGAACCTGTGACCCACTGTGATTGAAACTTCAACCCTGGGCAAATGCCTCAGACTGTCTATCCGATCTATGCCTCTCATAATTTTTTAGATGAGGTATCTTCTCTGCTGCTGTCTTTCCAGTGAAAACAATGTGAGTCTTTTTAATCTTTCTTCATAACCAAGGCAATATCCTGGTGAACCATCTCTGGACTGTCTCCAAACCTTCCACATCCTTCTGGTAGTGTGGCGACCAAAACTGCGCACACTATTCCAAATGCACTCGAACAAGAGCTTTATATTACTGCAACATGATTTGCCAAGTCTTGTACTTCATGCCCCAGGCAATGAATGCAAGCATGCCATCTGCCTTCTTAAACAACATCGCGCCTGCATCGCCACGTTAAGGGACCTGCATGCCCAGATCCATCGATATGTTAATGTTCCTATTGGTTCTGCCATTTACAGGATAATGCGCACCTGCTGATTGCATCACTTCCACATTCACCAATGATGTTAATTTCATTAACATCATTGCCGACCATCTGACTTTACCCACACGTGCAACTACCCTACAGGCAATCTTCACCCCCACGCTCAACTCCAGCTCAACACAAGGCCCCTGCTCCTGCAGGGCTTTGACCGTCCTCCCAGAATTCCCCTTCACTGAAAATGAATGGTCAGTCCACAGCAAAGGACTCACCTTCATTCCACACTCACATGTCAATGAATGTCGCACACGTTGAGAGGTCAAACTCTTTTACAGCTGTCTCGAATTCTATGTCTACTTCTTTGAATGTGAATCACACCCACCCTGCAAAGACCCCTTCTCCCACCTCCAGCACACTCCATCCTCATGGACACCCCGTCTTGGCATCCTACCCTCCCTTGACCTCTTCATGTCCAACTGTCATTGCAACATCAACAGCCTCAAATTCGCCACCTCTCTCACCACTTCAACCTCCTCCCCTCGCAAAATGCAGCACTGCGTCGCAACCCCAACCACAACCTCACCATGAAGCCAGCTGACAAGCGGGAGCACAGTGGTAGTTTGGCTCAAGGAGGTCTACCTCGCTGAGGCCAGACGCCAATTCACTGACAACATCTCCCACTGCCCCCATTGACGACGACCCAAATGCCATCCACGAAGTATCATCTTCAAGACCATTGAAGACCTCATCATCTTGAAAAATCTCCCATGTACAGCCTCCAACCTCGTAGCTTGCCAAACCTACATCACACTATTCTACCTCCTACCCAAAGTCCACCAGATCGACTGCCCCAGTTGAACAATTGTCTCCACCTGATTCTGCCCCAATGAACACTGAACCCCATTCGCTCAAAGATAGAAGACTGAGGGTGGTGGTGGAGGTTTGTTTTTCATACTGGACGTCTGTGACTAATGCAATGCCACAAAGATCGGTGCTGGGTCCCCTTCTTTACATCATTTATATAAGTGATTTAGATGTGAGCATAAGAGCCATCATTAGCAAGTTTGCTGATGACACCAAAATGGGAGGTGTAGTGGACAGCAGAAGAAGGTTACTTTAGATTACAACGGGATCTTTATTAGATGGACCAATGGTCTGAGAAGTGGAAGATGGAGTTTAATTTAGATAAATGTGAGGTGCTGAATTTTGAGAAAGCAAATCTTCGCAGGACTTATACATTTAATAGTTGATCCTAGGGAATGTTGCTGAAAAAGTGACCTTGAAAGTGCAGTCGCTGGTAGATCGGATCGTGAAGAAGACATTTGGTATGCTTTCCTTTATTGGTCAGTATTGAGTACAGAAGTTGGGAGGTCATGTATAGGACTGTATAAGACATTCGTTGGAGCACTGTTGGAATATAGCATGCAATTCTGGTCTCCTTCCAATCGGAAAGATGCTGTGCAGCTTGAAAGGGTTCAGAACAGATTTATAACGATGTTGCCAGGGTTGGAGGGTTCAAGCTATAGGGTAAGGTTGACTAGGATAGGGCTATTCTCCCTGGAGCGTCAGAGGCTGAGGTTTATAAAATCATGAGGTGCATGGAGAGGATAAATAGACAAAGTCTTATCCCTGGGGAGTCCAAAACTATGGGCATATGCTTAGGGTAAGAGGGTAAAGATATAAAAGAGACTTAAGGGACAACGTTTTCACTCAGAGGGTGGTACGTGTATGGAATGAGCTTCCAGAGGAAGTGGTAGAGGCTGATACAATTGCAACATTTGAAAGGAATCTGGACGGATATATGAATAAGAAGGTTTTGGAAGGATATGGGTCGGGTGCTGGCAGGTGGGACTAGATTGAATTAGTTAATGGTCAGCATCGACGAGTTGGACCGAAGGGTCTGTTTCCGTGCTGTACATCTCCATGTCTCTATGATTCATCTCGCCTCTGTCATGTCCCCTTTTGTCCAGGAGTTCCCCGCCTACGTTTGGAACACCATCTATACCCTCCACCTTCTCCATGACTTTCAATTCCTCATTGCCCAGCAACACATCTTCATCATGGACATCAAGTCTCTCTACACCTGCATCACCAAAACAGAGGGTCTGAAATCCCTCTGCTTCTTCCTCTACGGCCGACGCAATCTGCCCACCTCCACTGACACTCCCAACTGTTTGGCAGAACTGATCCTCACTCTTAACAACTTTTCCTGTAAACGTTCCCTCTTCATTCACACCAGAGGGTTGACTATGGGTACCCACGTGTGTCTGATCTATGCCTATATTTTCGTAGGATAATTGGTAAACCTCCTCTGCTGCAACTACACCAGCACCATCCCCCATCCTTCTCTCTGCTACATTGATGACTAAATCAGTGCAGTCTCGTGCTTCCAACAAGTGATCGAATAGTTGATCAACTTCACGCACATCTTCCATCCTGCCCTCAAATTCACCTGGACCATCTCCAACACTTCCTTTCTCTTCCAGAACCTCTCCATCTCCATCTCTGGCAACCGATTGAGCACTAACATCTATTTCAAACCTATCAACTTCCACAGCTACCTCATCTACCTCTCCTCCCAACGCCCTCCTGAAAAAAACGTGATCCCACACTTCAAGTACCTCCACCTCTGCCGTATCTGTTCCCCTATGAGTGTTTCCACATCAGGAGATCCCAAATATCCTCTGACTTCAAGAATTGTAATTATCTATCTCCTGTGATCAATTATGCCCTCAACTTTATCTCCTCCATCTCCCACACCTCTTCTGTCAAACATCCCGCCCCCTACCACTACAAGGCCCCTTGGTCCTCACACTCCATCCAATTAATCTCCAAATACAATCTTTGCCACCTGCAGTCTGAACCCACCACCAAGAAGATATTTCCTTGTCCATCCCTATCTGGAAGGAATCATTCCATGTAGAGCAGTGATAAACCTGCATTCCCTCGAGCCTGATTTACTGCATTCATTGCTCAAAATGTGGTCTCTTTTACAGCGGAGAGACGAAGGGCAAACTCGGGGTCCAGTTACCTGACAAACCTTTGTTTGTTACCGGACAAAGTAAGATCCATTGTCAAAATGCACCAAAAACCCACCTCCCACCTGCCAGCCATTTCAACTGGCACTCCCATTCCCCCAGTGACATGTCTGTACTGCGCCTCCTCCATCATCAAAATAAGGCTACCGGCAAACGGGAGGATGAACACTTCATCTTCCACCTTGTAAGCTTACAATCTTATAGCTTCAACATAGGTTTAATCAGCTTCCAAGTCTCCCCAACCCAACCTTATCCTCGGTCCAGCCCTGCTTCTCTGCTTCGCCCTCTTGACAAGACTTAACCTGTCCACCTTCCTCCCCACCTCGCTGTTCAACCATTCTTACTGACCAGTCACAATCGCCTGCATCCACCTATCACTATTCCACCTTCCTTTCCCTAACACATCCCCTCCCTCTACTTGATTCGCAGCACCCTTCCCCCTCACCAGACCTAACGAAGGGTCCTGTCTGAAACATCGACTTTCCTGCTTCATTGATGCTGCTTGACCTGTTGTGCTTTTTCCAGATCCATCTTTTATCAACTCGATATCCTATTTATCCTGTTGCAATTGCCAGCACTGTCATCAACTCCATCAATCTTTGTGTCATCTGCAAACTTACTAATCAGCCAATACACATCTTCCTCCAGATCAAGTACATCTATACTGCAAACCACAGAGGGCGTGAGACTATTCCATGTAGAACACTCCACCACCACTACCCTCTATCTGCTATCACCAAGCCAATTTTGAATCCATCTAGCCAACCTCCTCTGTGATTTCAGATTTTGTACCAATCTGCTAAGTGCGACTTTTACGAATGTCTTACTAAAGTCCAGATTAACTGCATCCACAGCCCTTCATCATCAATAATTCTCATCACTACTTCAGAAAAATTCCATCTGGTTGGTGAGACATGATCTTCCCTGTACAAAACCATGGTGCCTGTCACTAACTAGTCCATGTTTTTTTTTCAGATGTGTACAGAACAATTTTGATTATCCAAACGAGACCGCCAGGGGGTATTTTGTTCAGATAACTTATTGTTTGGATAACTGATATGATCGTAAACAATGGAAGTATTTACGGGACCTTGAGCTCTTGTTCGTATAATCTGAAATTCGGAAAATTGATTATCAGATAACTGAGGTTGTTCTATATATATCTTGCTGTTCAGTATTTTCTCTAAGAGTTCCCCACCACACACGTCAAGATCACTGGCCTATAATTTCCTGAATTATCCCTGTTTCCTTTCTTAAACAAGGGAATAACGTAGGCTATCTCCAGTCCTTTAGTACCTCATGTGTGGTCAAAGAGGATGTGAAGATGTTTGCTAATGCCCCAGTTATTTCTTTCCTTGTCTCTTGCAATAACCTGGGATAGATCCCATCTGCACCTGGGGACCCGTCTACATTAATACAATTTAGGTTACCCAAAACATCCTCCTCTAATATATTGACCTTCACTTGAGTATTCACATGCTCATCTCTAATCTCAAAATCAGTCATGTCCTTCTCCTCAGTGAATACTGAAAAAAAGTATTTGAAGTATTTCTCCTGCATCCTGTGGCTCCCTGCCTAAATTCCCTCCTTTATCCTTGAGTGGGAATACTCTTTCCCTTGCTCCACACTTTATTCAAATATTAGCATAAAAAGCCTTGGGATTCTCCTTGACGCTGTTTGCTAAAGACATTTCATGGCCCCTTTTAGCCTTCTTAATTCCTCCTTTACATTCCTTCCTAATTTTTGAAATCTCATCAATGACTTCGCCATTTGGTATTGAATGCAACTTTTTTCCTCCTGCATATGCTTAAAATGTTCCTTGTCATCCATTATTCCTGAAAGCTGCCATTCCTATCCTTCAGTTTGGCAGAGACATGCATGTGTTGCATATTAATCAACTGGTCTCCAAAACTCTCCCAAATGGCAGACATAAATTTGCCCTCAAATAACTGCTCCTGATCCACAATCTCCAGGTCCTATCTAACTTGTGCATAGATTATATTCCCTACAGTGTGGAAACAAGCCATTTTTCCTAACCAGTCCAGATTAACCAAACAGACCCATTTACCTCTGACTAATACAAAAGCAAATGAAACTTAGAACAAAAGAGACAAATATAGATCAATAGAAACGATCATAAGATTCGGACTTTGTATATTGGATTTAAGAGTTCAGATGTAATAGAGTAACATTTAGTTTGCAATTTTAGTGACTTTGTTATTGACAGGACATTCACGCCACTATGTGAACTCATCAGAATCGTTGAACAACATTGGCTAATCTCCAGTCCTTTGGAACTTCACTTGTAATTGAAGAGGATGTGATTGGTCTGCTAATGCCCCGGCTATTTCTTTCCATGCTTCTTTCCTCTTCACCTTTTCCTCTGATACATTGATGACAGCATCGACGCTACCTTGTACACCCACGGGCTTTTTGACTAGTTCATCAATTTCACCAACACATTCCACACCAACCTTAAATTCACCTGGATCTTCTCTACACCTCTCTCCCATTCCTGGACCTCTCCATCTCCATCAACAGTTAAAAATCACACAACACCAGGTTATAGTCGAACAGGTTTAATTGGAAGAACTCTAGCTTTCGGAGCGGCGCTCCTTCATCTGGTGATTGTGTCACCTGATGAAGGAGCGTCGCTCCGAAAGTTAGTGTGCTTCCAATTAAACCTGTTGGACTATAACCTGGTGTTGTGTAAATTTTAAGTTTGTACACCACAGTCCAACACCGGCATCTCCAAATCGTGACTTCCATCAACAGTGACGGACTCAACATTGACATTTTCTACAAACCCACCGACTCCCACAGCAACCTGTACTACACCTCTCCCCAACATGCCTCATGCAAAAATGCTATCCCTTTTTTCCCAATTCGTCTGTTTCTGCTGCATCTGCTCCTCGGAGGACGAGTTCCACTACAAAACATACCAGGCGGTCTCCTTCTTTAAAGACTGCAATGAGCCTTACCACGTGGTTGATGATGCCTTCCAACGCATCTCATCCACGTACCGCACCTCCGCCCTCAAACCCCACCCCATCAACCACCATAGGCAGAACATACCTAGTCCTCACCTTCAAGCCCACCAAACTCCGTATACTTTGCATCATCCACCAACATTTCCACCAACTACAGATGGACCCCTCACCAGAAATATATGCTCCTACCCAGCCCTATCTGCTTTCTGTAAAGACTGCTGCCTCAGCAACTACTTGGTTTGGTCCACGCCCCCTAACAATTCACCCTCCCTCCTGGAACTTTCCCCTGCCTCTGCAGGAATTGCAAAACCTGTGCCCACACCTATCCCCTCACTTCCATCCAGGATTCCTATTGAGATTTCCACATCCATCAAAGTTTAATCTGTATTTCCACACATCATTTACAGTATCCGTTGCTCCCAATGCAATCCCCTCTAGATTGTGGAGACTGCATACCTACTCACAAAGCTCTTCAGAAAACATCTCCAGAAAACCCGCACCCGTCAACTCTTGTGGCCAAAATTTTCAATTCCCCCTGCCACTCTGTCGAGGATATCCATCACTACTCCCTCTCCACCCAATACCTGGAGGAGGATTGCCTCAGCTTCCGCCCTCGCGACCCTTCAACACCATGGCATCATTGCTGACTTCAGCAGTTTCCTCATTTCCCCTCCTCTCACCTGATCCCATTTCCAATTTTGCAGCTCAGCAATGTCCACATGAATGCCCCACATGTCAATCTTCCTCCC
Organism: Hemiscyllium ocellatum; assembly: GCF_020745735.1. Classification (NCBI taxonomy): domain Eukaryota; kingdom Metazoa; phylum Chordata; class Chondrichthyes; order Orectolobiformes; family Hemiscylliidae; genus Hemiscyllium; species Hemiscyllium ocellatum. The sequence continues at coordinate 76,054,942 of NC_083417.1, forward strand.
CACTTCCCACATATCCGATCCACCCTCTTCTCCGATATATCATCATTACCCCCACCTCCATCCACCGATTGCACTGTCAGCTACCTCTTCCCCAGCACCACACCCCTCCCATTTATCTCTCCACCGCCGAGGCTCCCAGACTCATTCATGATGAAGGGCTTTTGCCCTAAACATCACTTTTCCTGCTCCTCGGATGCTGCTTGACCTGCTGTGCTTTTCCAATACTACTCTAATCTTGACTCGAATCTCCAGCATCTACCGGACCCACTTTTGCTGATATGGCATGATTGCCTTCACCCCCGGGGCATGGAGTATAAGAGTTGGCAAACCTCATTGCAGCTTTATAATAGTCTTATTTGGCTATATTTGAAATATTGTGTACAGTTTTGGACCATCAGAAGGACGTCAATGCCATGGAGAAAGTGCAGGAAAGGTTCACCAAGATATTGCCTGGTCTTGAGGGTACTGGCTCTGAAGCAGGGTTAATACAACTAGGATTGTTTTCACTGGGAAGACAGCAGCAGAGAGGAGACCTGACAGAGTTCTACAAAATTATGAGAGACATAGTTAGGGGAGATGGTCATTGACTTTCATCCAGGGTTGAAGTTTCAATTACAAGGGGGCACAGGTTCAGGGTAAGGGGGGAAAGTTTAAGAGAGATGTGCAAGGGAAGATTTTCAAACAGAGAGCATTAATAGCCTGGAACACACTGGGTGAAGCAGACACATTAGCGACATTTTGGATGTATCTGGATGGTTCTTTGAATAGAAGGATATACATTGAATAAGGGCACTAGGTTTGTTGTTTGGTTTGTTTAGGACATGATGATCGACACAAGCTTGGAGGGTCAAAGGGCCTGTTCCTGTGCAGTAATTCAGTTTGTTCTGTGTTCATAAATATCCTATTCACATGCTCTGCTGACTTCATCGATCTGTGAATAATTATCCAATGATATCTCTGTTCCTCTGAGCTACTCATAAAATGTGTTCTCATCTTGTTTCTTTCTCTAGACTGTATCAACTTGGATTTCTTAGGTTTACTTACCATCTGCCACTGGTCTGCCCACCTGGCCAATCAATCTAGATTTACTTGTAATCTCCAAACATTTGTTTCACAGTTAACTATCCACCCTACCAACCTTGGTGTGATTGCTAACTTGCCTAACATTCCCCCTACATTTTCATCTCTATCATTTATGTATTCCTGATATATCTTTCCCTGATGAACTGCGTCCCTTTAATGCATTTATAAAGGATTTTTGTGTTCTCCTGAATCCTGTTCATGTATCCTTTTTTATTCTACTTGTTTGCTCTCCTTCCTTATGTTCCCTATTGCTCCTCCCACATGCCTCTGGGACTACAGCCAAATTGTTCTCTTTGAACTTGCTAAAAGTATTTCCAACCCAAATTAGTGACCCAGTGCTGCTCCTTGTGGTACACCACCGGACACTGGTCTCCAGTCACTCGAACAGCCTTTGTGTCTATTGCTCAGCCAGATTCTGATTCGTCTCACCACGTTTCTCTGAATTCCATGTTCTTTAACCTTCTCAAACAGTCTCCCGTGTGGGATCTTGTCAAAAGCTTTGAGAAAATCCAGACAAACTTCATCAACTAAACTTCCCTCATCCACATACGTGATCACATTTTTAAAAACGTTCTAACAAATATAACAGGTATGGCCTCTCTTTGACAAATCCAAGTTGATGTTCCTGAATTAACCGATGCACTTCCAAGGTGTTCCTAATTCAGTCCTTCAGAATTTTATCCAACAGTTTCCATCCACTGATGTGAGACTCACTGGTCTTTAATTTCCTCGTTCATCTCTATGACCTTTCCTGAGAAGTGAAGCCACATTAGCCATCTTACAATCCTATGATACTTCCCCTGTGGCCAGGAGGAAATTAAAGATTTGTATCAGAGCCACTGCAATTTCCTGCCTCATCTCCCACAGCATCCCTGGATGGAATTCATCCATGCCACGGGATTTATCAGTTTCTAAGCCTGTCAGAACCTCCAATACCTTCCCATTTCCTATTTCAAACAGTGCAAGTTCCTCACATTCCCTTTTCCTGAATTCTGTACATTCATTCTTACTTTCCAGAGTGAAGATTAAAGAGAAATGTTCATTCAATACACTTCCATTCTCCAAAGGTTCACACACAAGCTGACCCCTTGGTCACAGTGGGTCCTATGCTTTCCTTGAGTAACCTCTTCCATTTAATGTATTTATGAAGAATATTTGTATTTTCCATAATCCTGTTGATGTGTCCTTTTTATTTTCTACATTTTTGCCTTCTAATTCGTTTCTTAAGTTTCCTGCTGCTCTACCTATCTGCCTCTAGGGCTACAGCTGAATTGTTCCCTTTAGACGTACTAACAGCATTTCTAACCCAAATCGGAGTTGTTGCATCTTATTGGTTTCATCTATTCTATATTTTCGGATTGTAAGTAAGGCATTTATACTTCATAATGGGAAAGGTGGTTTTAAACAAGTAATTTGAGATATACCTTATAACAGTGAAGACAGAGATAATTTTAGGAGACCTCTTTGAAAACAGCGATTATTATGTTTTGTACAAATGAACAGATTCATCCTTCGATTTGTCCTATGTCATGTATTGCATTAATATTGAGTTCATCATATTATGTGCTTTAATCTTTTTAACAATTTTTGCATTTCAATTTGTTATATGGGAATGAGACATAGCACTTAAACGTGAAATTGATGCAACTTAGATGAGAATCTAATTAATTGTAAAAACTTAATATTAGTTATTTATCAATAGTTAGTTTGACTGATTTCAAATACTTACCTATGAGTAAGTTGGTTACATTTTGTTTGGAGTGTCGGGATAAAGAGGAGGGATTGTAGACCGGTGACCATCAGGAGAAAAGGCTACAAGACTGATTAAGAGCTACAATCAAGCATTCTGGGAATTTTGTTCAAGTTATTTAAACTCTGGCCTCAGTTAGAACTGCAGCCAAGCCGTAGTGTGACCTGTTCTCTCAGCTGTGACCTGCAGTTTCCTGAGTTGACCAAATAAAGCAAGTGACAGTCTGACATTATCTTATATGGCTCATGGAATGTGGCTCTTAACATTTAACAGGTGTCCAACAGTAAATCTCCACTGGCTGTAACTGAATAGTGAGATCAGGGTTTGGTTAATTCATTGGCCGAGTGCCAGAGGAGTTTTGCAAGAAGTGTGTACTTTGAAGTAATGTCAGCACAACAAAGGATCTTGCATACCTACCTCTTAATACCAAGATTCACAAGGAAAGTGCTCTGAACTTATCTTCAGAGAAGACAAAGAACCACGAGACAAGATCTACACTCAGAGCAAAACTTCATTTGAATCACTGCGCTCCCCCAAGAGTAAGGCCATCCTTACTCAGCTCAGGACAATAAAACTGCAGGTGGTATTCTAGGTTGGCTTTACCAAAGCCTTGTATAATTGTGGCAAGATATCCTTATTCTTGCACTCCACACCTCTCACCTTCACTGACTGCTGCACCTGTGGGTATAAACAAAGCGACTGGTGGACAAGGACACCCAAGTCGAATTGAAGATGCTACTCCCTCAATTTGCACCCATTCAAATAATAATCTTCCTACATATTTTGCTATCAAAAAGGATAATCTCATATTGTTGTGGTTCTGTTCGCCGAGCTGAGAGTTTTTGTTGCAAACGTTTCGTCCCCTTTCTAGGTGATATCCTCAGTGCTTGGGAGTCTCCTATGAAGCGATTTTGTGATGTTTCCTCCGGCATTTATAGTGCCTTGTCTCTGCCGCTTCCGGTTGTCAGTTGCTGTCCGCTGCAGAGGACGGTATATTGGGTCCAACAAACCCAATCTATCAACAAACACATCGACCTGGACCCAATATACCGGCCACTGCAGTGGACAGCAACTGACAAACGGAAGCGGCAGAGACAAGCCACTATAAATGCTGGAGGAAACATTACAGAAGCGCTTCATAAGAGGCTCCCAAGCACTGAGGATGTCACCTAGAACGGGGACGAAACGTTTGCAACAAAAACTCCCAGCTCTGCGAACAGAACCACAACAACGAGCACCCGAGCTACAAATCTTCTCCCAAACTTTGATAATCTCAGTTACCACATTATACTATATCAGCTATACATTGACCCAAGTCACTCAGTTGATCCAAGTCACACTGCAACTTCTCTGCATCATCCTTCCATCTTACCCTTCCATACAGGTTTGTATCAAATTTCAGATGATGAGTTTAGCTGTCTCATCTCTCAATATTGTGATTAGCTTGAGTGCTGATCCCTGCAGTACCGCTCTAGTCACCACATGCTATTCACTATAAAATTATTCCCAATCTTTGCTTCCTGTCTGCTCATCAATTTTCTATCCAACTGAATGCACTACCCGCAATTCTGTGCACTTTAATTTTTCACTTTTTATGTGGGACTTTATCTAAAGTCTTTTGGCAGTCCAAATAAACCAGATCTATTAGCTGCCCCAACCAACTCTATTGGTTAAATTGCAGAAGAATTTCAGAAGATTTCTGAGGCATGATTACCCCGTTGCAAGTCCATGCAGACTGTCTGCGATTCTACAGTGTTTTCAAAGTGCTCTGTCATGATATTTTTCATAATGGATCTGAGCATTTTCCCGCTATGGAAGTCATGGGTCTACAATTCACTGTTTTATTTCAAACTCCTTTTTAAAACATTAGGGAACTGTTCCAGTGTCTATAGAACCTTGGAAAATGACCACCAATGCATCTATTATTTCAATGGTCCCTTCTTTCGTTCTCAGGATCTCGATGATTAGACCCTGTCCCTTTGCACATCAATTTCTCTAATACTGTTTTTTTAATGAATGCATATTTGTTCCAATTCCTCCCTCTCATTAATGCCTGCATTCCCTCCTATTTCTAGTGCCTTATGTGTGTCCTCCTTTGTGAAGATAGATGTGAAAGATAAATGTAGTTCAACAGCAATTTCTTGGTTCCATATTATAAATTTCTAACTCTGCGGCTAACTGTGAGTGACCTATATTTGTTTTCATTAGTTTTTCTCTCGTTGCACGTTCATAGAAAAGCTTTACCTTCAGTTCATATGTTCTTCCACAAACTTACTCTCATGCTCTGCTTTCCCCTTTTTTAAGCAAGACCTTGAACATCCTTTGCTGACTTGTAAACTGCTCAAAATCCTCATGAGTATTGCTTTTAGTAGGCAGTTTCTATGCCTCTGCTTGCATCTGAGACTCTCTAACCTCCTCCATAAACCAGGTTTTGACCACTATTCTCTTCGCAATCTTGCACCAGACAAGAATAAACATTTTTTTATAGTTCACCCATTCGCTCGTTAAATGTTTTCCATCATCTATCTACTGCCACTCCTTGCAGTAACCTTTCTCAATCAATCATCTCAAACCCAAGTCTCATTTGATTGTAGTTTTCTTTAGTAAGATTCAGGACCCTGGACTCTGAATGAGATACCTCAATCTCTATCTTGACGAAGTGTGCACCTGAACCGGATGGATGGCAGTGGTACAAGAAGACCAATCGCCACCACCTTCTAAGGATCTTTAAGAGGAGGCAGCAAGTCCTTGATTTTACAAGGATGACCACATCCCAGGAAAGGATGAAATGGATGTACTGCAGCAACCAGTGTAATCAGCTCTGAATCCTTATGGAATGTTCTATCAATGTTCGCACATACGTTTTTCAGAAATTCTTTTTTGGGTTCTTTGTGTTTTTGTGTTCCCAGTACACATTAGGTATTACTACAATTTTTCCAAAATCATTTCATTGCAGGATTTACATTTGTTTGTTTATAAGACTGTAAGTAATATCAACTTAATTGCATCCTTGGAGAATTCAGTTGTCATCTAGATAAACTCCTTGAGTTGTTGACAGTTTCAAGTAAAGGTTGGATTATTTGTCACAGAAAATGAAGTATCCTTTCAGTGCAGTACTGACGCTTGCTGATGTTGATTTTATTTACTGTCCTGTGCTTGTGGCTATTGGAATCCCTGGTAAGTAACATCTGTCCATGTTTGTGAAATTGGTCGGCCGTTTGCTTCAAGAATGATCCATAATCTGGGCAAAAATGGTGTTCAAAACCATGCCACTTGTGAGAATTGTTTCTCTTCCAACACCTTTCAATCAATCTTGCCTCAATCAAATATCCACTTTGCTTTTCAAGTTCAGATCTGATCGAATTGGATTCCTTGTCATGTAATGCCATTTCTTTTAAAAAAAAGCAACGTAAGGATATTTCTTCATATCTTATTCGGGTTGATTAATGTAATAAAACCTAGTTTGCTGATGTCAAATTATCTAATGTACTTGCTATGTGTAGTCCCATTTAGATAATTTGCTCTATGTTCAAACAGTGGAAACACTTGATGGTGATTGATTAGGCATGGCAACATGCAACTTTGTGATGAGAGCCAATATCTAGAAAAAGAGTGGTGGAAATGAATGATGAAGAAAGGCAATTGAACGTGTAATTCAGTGATCATTAGCAAATGTTTCATTGTTTGACGGTGAGTTATCCTGAAAAGCCACTTCCACTGTTTGGAAATTCCTGCCTTTGGGTTACACAGGATCTCACATTTATCTATATTAAACTCCAATTGCCAGATTTCTGCCCACTTCCCCATCTGATTAAGGTGTTATTTATAATAACATTCCTCACTGCCCACGATAGTCTCACCCACAAACGTACTAATCCTGCGTCGTACATTCTCATCAAATCAGTGATTTAGATAACAAACAGCAATGGGCCCAGCACTGAACCTGAAGAACAACCACTGATCACAGTCCTCCAATCCAACAAACACCCTTCCACTGTTACCCTCTGCTTCCTACCATCAAGCCAATTGAAAGTCAATTTGCCAGCTTGTCCTGGATTCCAAGTGATCTAACCTTCCAGATAAGCATATCATGTGGAACCTTGTCAATAGGCCTTACTGATGTTCACATAGATTAAGTTTACTGCCCTGCACTTGTCAATCTTCCTGTTCAATTTATCAAAGAAATCTAACAAATTAGCAAGGCATGATTTTCCCACCACAAAGCCATAATTAAATGCTGATTTTACCAAATTCATGTTTATCTTATCCCTCCCAATCTTCTCAAACATTTTACCCAACACATATGTTAATCCTAGTCCATTAATCCCAGGTTTTTCCTTTGAAACCCTGATGGAATAAGCACAACATTCCTGCCATTCAGTCTTCTGGGCTAATAATGATGCAAAACTCTCTACCAGGACAACCACAATTTCATCTCTAGCATTTTCTAGGCGTTTTTGGATGTATATAGTCAGGGCCAGGAGATTTATCTACCTTCATACAGATGAGATCCCCTACAGTATGGAAATAGGCATTCAGCCCAAACAAGTCCACGCCAACCCTCCGAACAGTAGCCCAACCAGACCCATCCCCCTACCCTATATCCATCCCTGATTTGGCAATTTAGCATGGCCAATTCACTGAACCTGCAGATCTTTTGCATTGTGGGAGGGAAACCAGACCACCCAGAGGAAACCCACGCAGACACGGGGAGAATGTGCAAACTCCAAGCAACAGCCTCCTGAGGTAGGAATTGAACCATGGTCCCTGCCACTGTGAGGCAACAGTGCTAACCACTGCGTCAGCCAGTTAATTCCAACACTCTAATATGCCCAATATCTCCTCTGTGATATGGCCTGTCCCCCAAGATATCACCATTAACTTTCCCAAGTTCCCGAATTTCGGTGGTTGGTATAGTGGAGAAATATTCATTGAGGATCTTGCTCAACTCCTGAGATTCCACCCAAACATGCCCACTTTGGTCCTTGAGAGGTCCCATTCTCTCTGGTTATTCTGTTTGGATTCACCCTAATCTTATCAGTCAAGGTTGTCTCGTGCCCCCGTTATATAGGCCTGATTTCCTTCTTCAGTGAACTCCTGTATCCCCTATATAATCCTGAATCCGCGGATTCCTTTGATCCCAGCTGCCTGTATCTAAGCCATGTCTCCTTTTTTCACATCAAGATGAGTGCCTTAGTGCAGGTGCTGGCATTCCCATGTATCTGCCAGACGGAAGTAATCATAGGTTTGGGAGCTGCTGTCGAAATATATTAGACAATTATCTGCTGTGCATCTTGGAGGTAGTACACACTACAGCAACAAAACGTTGGTGGTGGAAGTAGTGAATGCTTGTGGACGTGGTACAAATCAAAGGCAATGCTTTGTCCTGGATGGTTTCAAGCTTCTTGAATGTTGTTGGAGCTGCAACCATCCAGGCAAGGGGTGGGGAAGGGGGGTATGCCATCACACTCTTGAATTGTATATTATAAATGATAGACAGGCTCTGGGAGTCAGGATGTGAGTTACTCAGTGCAGGATTCCTCGCCTCTTATTTGTGCTTGTAGTGATTATAATTATATTGTGAGTCCAGTTGTGTTTCCAGTCAATGGGCACTCCAAGGATGATGATAGTAGGGAATTCAGTGATGGAAATTCTCCTGAATGCCAAGGGGTTGTGATTAAATTGTCTCTTATTGGATTTTCTCACCGTGTGGTGTTACTTTGACATCCTGTTTCTTAGCCTGAGCTTCGACATTTTCAAGGTCTTGTTTCATTTGACCATAGACCCATTCAGTGTTTGAGGAGTCAAGAATGGTGCTTGCACCAACGACACTATCCTGAGGAACACCTTCAGAGACATCCTGGAGTTGAGATGACAGACTTCCCCCAGCAATGTTTTTCTATATGCCAGGTAAACTCTAACCAGTGGAGAGTTCGCTTCCTGGGATGCATTTGATTCGACGTTTGCTTGGGTCACTGATGCCACACTCGCTCAAATGCCGCCTTAACATCAAAGGCTATCACTCTCACTTCACTTCTGGAACTCAGCTCTTTGATTTATCTTTGAATCCAGGCTGTAATGAGATCCTTAGCTGAATAGCCCTGGAGGATTTCAAATTGAATGTCAGTGGGCAGCTTACTGATGAGTAGGTGCTGCTTGATAGCACTGATGATAACACTTTCTATCACTTTACTGATGGCTAAGAGCAGGCTGATGGGGCAGTGATTGGCTAAGTTGGATTTCTCCTGCTTTTTTTGCATACAGTGCACACTTGGGCAATTTCCCATATTATAATGCAGATTCCAATGGTATAACTGAACTGTAAAAGCATTGTTGCGGTTAAGTTCTGAAATATAAGTTTTACTACTACGGCAGGAATGTTGTCATGAACCACTTCCTTTGCATTATCCTGTGGCTCAAACTATTTCTTGATAACACGTGGAGTGTATCAAAAGGGCCGAAGATTGTTGTTTGTGATGGTGGGGATCACTGGAGCGGGCCAAGATGGATCATTCACTTGGAATTTCAGGTGAAAGATTGTTGTGAGTGTCTCAGGCTTATCTCTCGCATTGATGAGTTGGGATCTCCCATCGCTGAGGGTGGAGATATTTGTGTTCTCTCCGACTTCTCTAGTGAGTTTGTAAATTCTCCATCACAATGAATTACTGGATATTGTAGACTGGAGTCATTGATTGTGGAATCACTTAACTCTTTTTATCACTTGCTACTTATGCTGTTTGAAGTCCATTTAGTCGTGTTTGGTAGCTTTGCCATATTGCCAACTCAATTTTAGGTCTCCCTGGTGCTGCTCCTGGGATGTCCTTCTGCATTCTCCATTGAACTAGGGCTGATAATGGCAATGGAAGAATGGCCGGTATGCTGGGCTTTGAGGTTACAAATTGTGTTAGAGTATGATTCTGCTGCTGCTGATGACCCATAGTGCCTCATGGATGCACAATCTTGAGTTGCTACAACTGTTTGAACTCTGTTCCCTTTAACACCGTGATAGTGCGTCACAAAATGTTGGAGGATATTCTCATTGTGTCGGTGAGACGTCCTTTACAAAAGGACTGTGTGCTGGTCCTTACAGATATTATATTGGACTGATGCATCTGCATCCAGCAGATTGGTAAGGATGAGGTTAAGTATGACCTTTCGATGTTTGTTGGTTCAGTCACCTTTTGCCACAAACACAGTCTAGCAGTATTGTTCTTTCAGAAATAAACAGCTCGATTACTCATGCAGCGCCACCTTTGGTGCTGAACATAGAAGTTTCCGAGCTTCACCATTGTGGAAAATGTCAGAAATTACACAAATGAAAAGCACAGCAGCTTAGGCAGCATCTCAGGAATAGGGAATTCGACGTTTCGAGCATAAGCCCTTCATCAGGAATGACAGAGAGTAGCCAAGCAGGCTAAGATAAAAGGTAGGGAGGACGGACTTGGGGGAGGGGCGATGGAGGTGGGATAGGTGGAAGGAGGTCAAGGTGAGGGTGATAGGCCGGAGTGGGGTGGGGGCGGAGCGGTCAGTAAGGAGATTGCAGTTTAGGAGGGCGGTGCTGAGTTGAGGGAACCGACTGAGACAAGGTGAGGGGAGGGGAAATGAGGAAACTGGAGAAATCTGAATTCATACCTTGTGGTTGGAGGGTTCCCAGGCGGAAGATGAGGCGCTCCTCCTCCAGCCGTCGCGTTGTTATGTTCTGCCGGTGGAGGAGTCCAAGGACCTGCATGTCCTCGGTGGAGTGGGAGGGAGAGTTAAAGTGTTGAGCCACGGGGTGGTTGGGTTGGTTGTTCCGGGCGGCCCAGAGGTGTTCTCTGAAGCGTTCCGCAAGTAAGCGGCCTGTCTCCCCAATATAGAGGAGGCCACATCGGGTGCAGCGGATGCAATAAATGATGTGTGTGGAGGTACAGGTGAACTTGTGGCAGATATGGAAGGATCCCTTGCGGCCTTGGAGGGAAGTGAGTGTGGAGGTGTGGGCGCAAGTTTTGCATTTCCTGCGGTTGCAGGGGAAGGTGCCTGGTGTGGAGGTTGGGTTGGTGGGGGGTGTGGATCTGATGAGGGAGTCACGAAGGGAGTGGTCCTTGCGGAACGCTGATAGGGGAGGGGAGGGAAATATAACCTTGGTGGTGGGGTCCGTTTGGAGGTGGCGGAAATGACGGCGGATGATACGTTGTATGCGGACACAACACCAGGTTATAGTCCAAAATGTTTATTTGAAATCACATACTTTTAGAGTGCAGTCTCTTCATTGGGTAAAGGGAGAGACAGACACACTGAATACAGATTTTAAGGATTGTCTAACACTCATACAAATTGTCTGAGTGGAGTGTTGATTAATACGTCTCTACAGGTAACCAAGACTGTGTGAGTAAAGTGAGCTGAATAACAAGTGAAGGAATGGCCTATCAGTTGATTAAACGAGGCAGAGATATCATTACATAAAATAAAAAATATGGTGATGCTGGAAATAAACCAAATGATGGAAATAATATGGGAAAAAAAAACAGAAACTGCTGGACATGCCCAGAGAGTCTGGAGGTATCTGTGTAAGTGAAAAAAAGACAGAGGAAGAGTCCCTGGATTCGAAATGTGAACTGTAACTTTTTCTTCACAGATTTTTCTTCACCAGCTGGCCCATTGGCTATGTTGAAGACATCTCGAAGCCCATTGTGCAAGAAACCCCCAGCTTCTGTCGCGAGACTACGTATTTATTACAGAAACTCAGCACCACGGACAATCAAATCGCAAACATTCCTCATCACAATGGACGTTTCGGTACTCTACACCAGCATTCCTCATGATGGTGGTATCACTGCAACGTCGTCAGTACTCGATACCAACAACTGCCAATTTCGAGATGCTATTCTGCATCGCATCCACTTCATCCTCGAACATGCCTCCATCTTCCACAACTAGTGTACTGTCCATACACATGGAACTGCCGTGGGGACCAAATTTGGACCTCAATATACCAACATTTTCATACAAATTCGAGCAAGAATTCAGGTTCCTTCGTATATGTACACCAGATATATCAATGAGATTTTCTTCGTTTGGACTCATGGTGAGGAATCTCAAAAATGACTACATATCGATATCAACAAGTTACATCCCACCATCAGACTTACCATGGTCTCTTCTTTAGAATCAGTCTCATTCGTCGACACATGAAAATATATCCAGGATAGACACCTCAGTACGTCACTCTACCACACGCCCCGGATATCCTCATGATGTTGCACTCTTTAGCTTCTTCACCAAGCATATGAAAGAAGCACTCTGCATTCACAAGATCTGCACACATAGTGAGGAACACAAAATGCACCTAATGATTTTGAAGGGCACCCTCATAAGAATAGGATATGATGCACAACTTATCGAGTACCAGTTCCAGAGTGCCATGGCAAAAAATCACAATGACCTCTTCAGAAGACAGGCATAGGATGCGATTGATAGAGTACCCTTCATTGTCTAAACCTCCTCAGAGTGGAAAAACTCCGCCATGTTCTTCACAGACTTTAACATGTCCTCGATGACAACTAGCACCTTTACCACAATCATCCCACTTCTCATCTTCAAACAACCACCAAACCATAATCAGACGATCATTCACAACTGAAAATGTGTTGATGGAAAAGCGCAGCAGGTCAGGCAGCACCCAAGGAGCAGGAGGATCGACGTTTCGGGCATGAGCCCTTCTTCAGGGCTCATTCATCATTCACAACTACCTTTTCAGGCTTCAGAGCAACATTGAGCACAATACCACGGAAACCTGCCATGGCACCCACTGCAAGCTATGTCAGGTCATTGACATGGATAATATCATCATATGTGGGAACACGACGTACCATGCACACGATAGATACTCATATGACTCACCCAATGTTGTCCATCTCATATATTGCAGGCAAGAATGCCTCAGGGCATGTGAGATTGGAACTCCATGCAAATGTTACAACAACGGATGAATTGACATTGTGCAGTAATTGCTATCCAGGAATGATTCCTTCCAGTTAGGGAACACCTCAGCAGTCAAGGATATTAAGGTTCTGATCTTCAGGTAAACATCCTACAAGATGGACTTTGAGGTACAAAAGAACGCAGAATCACTGAGGAGAAACTGATAGCCAAGTTCCATATGCAGTTAGGTGGCCTCAAACATGATCTTGAATTCATAGGACCTCACCAAACTATTCTAAATCTGTGAAATCATCCTTAATGTCCTGTTTCGACATCATGATCTTGATAAGTGGTTATGATCTTGCTGCCTTATTAAGCTTGGACAGTTTTGGATTACTTATTACTTTGGCTCGACCCTCAGCATGTGACTCTTTTACCGATCATGTTATCCCAGTCAAATAAAAACTAAAAGAACTGTGGCTGCTGTAAATGAAGAGCAGGGGCAGGGGTTGTTGCTGGTGGTTGTGGGCAATGGGGGCTAAATGGGTCTAGAGGCAGCTGTGAAGAGAAGTCAGAGTTCACGTTTTGGATCCAGTGAGCCTTTTTTTTGCACAAATACTGCTGGACTAGCTCGGTTTTTCCAGCAAATTGTGTTTTTGTTTCATGTCACTTCCATCATTTGCTTGACCTCCAGCACAGTCGTATTCCTTTTTTTGTAATTATCGCTCTGCTGATTTCATCTGATTCTAGATCATCTTCATTTATTATATTCAGTTGCTGACACTTTCTGCTGCTCACCATCTAACACCATTGATCACCTTCAGAGTCTTACTATTCGACACGCCCCTCCTACCATTTGTGTAATTTTTTGATTTCTCTGGCATTGATCTCTCTGCTCATAAATCCTGTGTTCTGTGTGTTTCTTTCTCACTTCACATGATGAAGGCGCTCCACACTGAAAGCTTGTGATTTCAAATAAACCTGTTCAACAGCAACTGAGGAGCAGGAGATTCAACATTTCGGGCATAATGCCTTCATCAGGAATGAGTCTTGGACGCTGACGGTGGAGATATAAACGGGAGGAGTGTGGGCCTGGGGAGAAGATAGCTGAGAATGCAGTAGGTATGAGAAGGTGGGGAGGAAGTAATAGGTTATAAAGTACAGTGGAGCAGATGGATTGAAAAGATAATGGAAATGTCAAGGGGGCAGGGCTGAGTTGGAAGCTTGGGACTGGGATAACGTGGGGGAGGTGAAATGAGGAAATTTGTGGTATCTACATTAATCCCGTGTGGTTGCAGAATCCCAAGGCAGAAGTTGAGGCGTTCTTTTTCAGGTGTTGGGTGATTAGGTTTTGGTGATGGAGGAGGCCCAGGACCTGCATGTCCTTGCTGGAGTGGGAAGGGGAGTTGAAGTGGTCAGCCACAGGGCGGTGGGGTTGATTGGTGTGGGTGTCCCAGAGATGTTCACTGAAATGATCTGAGAGTTGGTTTCCTGTCTCTCCGATGTGGAGCACACCACATCAAGTGCAATGGATGTAGATGATATTTTGGAGGTTAAGGCAAATTTCTGTTGGAAGTGGAAGGATACTTTGGGGCCATTGATGGAAGGTGGGAGGTGTGGGCTCAGGTTTTGCCATTCCTGTGGTGGCAGCGGAAGGTGCCAGGTGTCACGAAGTGAGGGCTGGTCAGGAGGTGTGGATATGACAAGAGAGTTGCAAAGGGAATAGCATATTTGAAATGCTGATCAAGGCGGGAGGGGAAATATATTGCTAGTTGAAGAGTCAGCTATAGGTGGTGGAAGTGGCAGAGGATGATGCAATGTACCTGGTGTTTGGTGGGGAGGAAGTTGAGGACGTGTGTTCTGTCATATTTGGGCCAAATGGCCTGTTTCCTGACTATAGGGAATCAAACACAACTTCCAGAGGATGTTGCTCTGTATTGAATACCAACGTGTTGCCACCTCTGCTGGGTCTGTTCTGCTATTGGGACAATGTATACGGAGGGATGGTGATATCTGTGACATTGTGTGCAATTGAATATTTGAGGAGCATTCATGTGTGTTTGTAATATTAATATAGTTAATTTTCATGCAATTGTTTTAAAACAAACTTTCCTTAAATCATTGGCTGTTGAAATAAAAGCCTGTAGAATCAAGTGTAATTTTCAAATAATAAGCAGCTAATTCAACAAGACATCCAGTCCATCTGATGTAATTAACCTATCAACCTGTCTTTATTTATTCATTGCAGTTAACCTGATGGCAATCATGATTCTTTCTCAGAGGAACTGCGGACTTTCAGGATGTATCACACGGTACCTGATAGCAATGGCAATGGCTGATTTATTTGTTGTCATATCTGATGTGCTGCTGAGATGGCTTATTATGTATTTTCCAATATCTTTCCTGGATATTACTTATGTCTGTAGTTTGGTTACCGTGCTCATTTCTGCAGCCACAATGAATTCTGTTTGGTTGACTGTTGCTTTTACTTTTGATCGATTTGTGGCTATTTGCTGGCAGAAGCTTAAAACCAGATACTGCACTGAGAAAACTGCAGCCGTGATTATTGGAACAGTGAGTGTGTTGAGCTATTTGGAAAACATTCCCTGGTTTTTCTATTTCCAACCCAAGTACATCTTCAATAACCTGCCATGGTTTTGCATCACAAAGTCAGAGCATTACACTTCAGTCTTCTGGATATTATATGGTGCAGTCCATCGCCTTCTGTCCCCTTTACTGCCATGCATTATTTTGCTTATCGTGAACACTCTGACGGTCAGACATATTGTCTTAGCAAGCAAGGCCCGCAGGAGACTCCAGAAGGACAGGGATAAGAATTCCTGCGACCCAGAGATGGACAAACGCAGAAAATCCATTGTTTTACTCTTTGCAATTTCAGCCAGCTTCATTATTTTATGGACCCCTTATGTGACGTGTTTTCTATATCAACATATTGCAGTAATACATGATTATTCTCCACTTTCCCCAACTGCAGGTACAATCAGTTATGTGCTCCAGCTCCTCAGTACTTGTACAAACACTTGTATATACACCGTGACCCAGAGGCAATTCCGAGAGCAGCTGAAAGGAGTTATGAAACTCCCTTTCACTATCATTCTCAGATCTATCAAACAATAAAAATAATGCATACCATGCAGTAGAATTTGATGAGATCCCATAAACCGTTGCATATCGGAGCTGAGCATCTCTGAGACTGCAACACAGGGCAACATATTTGTGCCCACAGCAGAGGCATCAGAGAAAACTTTATTCATTTTTCATTTCAAGGACTTCTCCATTTCACCGCTGGAAGTTATTCTTGTATCAGCCCCCACCATACCAGAAAGCATGGTGTCTCAGTGGCTCAGGTTCAATTCCAGGATTAGATTAGATTACTGACTTACAGTGTGGAAACGGGCCCTTCAGGCCAACAGGTCCACACCGACCCACGGATGCGCAACCCACCCAGACCTATCCCACTACATTTACCCCTGCAGCCTAACACTGGGGAATTCAACATGTACTTGCACATTTTTGGACTTGTGGGAGGAAACCGGAGCACCAGGAGGAAAACCACGCAGACACGGGGAGAATGTGCAAACTCCACACAGTCAGTCGGCTGAGGCAGGAATTGAACCCGGGTCTCTGGCGCTGTGAGGCAGCAGTGCTAACCGCTGTGCCACTGTTCCACCCACAAAGATCTCTCCACCCTTGAGGCACTCTGCCTGTATTCCTGATAAAGGGCTTTTGACGGAACGTCGATTTTACTGCTCCTCGGATGCTGCCAGAACTGCTGTGCTTTTCCAGCACCACTAATCCAGAATCTGGTTTCCAGCATCCGCAGTCGTTGTTTGAATCAGGTTCAATTCCAACCTTAGGCGACTGTCTTTATGGAGGTAGCACATTGTCCCCGTGTCTGTATGGGTTTTCTCCTAGAGTCCAAAGTCTCATTATATATATCGTGGACTTGACGTCTTGTATTCCATTGCTCTTTACTGGCTCTGAAGAATAGCCCATATTTCTGCAGTCTCACTGGTTAACCGAAATTCCTCATTCTTCGTATAAGCAGTATATACCCCCGACAATCTCACAAAATGCGTCCACTTATGCCGAGTGTACAAATGAATACTACATCCTCGGATACTAAGAAAAGTAACTACAGAGATAGCGGATGTATTGGTTGTTATCTCACAAGAATCCGTAGATTCATGAGAGGTCCCAAAGGATTGGAAAGCTACCAACTTAACAGCTTTATTCAGATCGGCAAGGATCCAAGACAATCCAACCATAGGCTAAGTGTGTTTTCATTTAAACATCTACAGGTACTCAAATTTCCTTTTGGAACAGCTTGCTTCATGTGTCCTGTCCCCGCATGTATGTGAATACTCTGGGGTCTTCATTTTTCTCTGTCCTTGCAATCTACATGTCTTTAAATAAAGTACTATTTTACTTAGCTGTTCTTATTCTTGTAAAGATATTAAGGGATATATGGGTAGAGCAGGATTTGGTAATAATTTATAAAACCAGCCATGATCTGATTTGATTTAATTTGGTTTACTATTGTCACATGCATCAAGATTCAGTGAAAAATATTGCATTGTGTACTATTCAGAAAAATCGTACTGGACATAAATACTGATTTGGAGATGCTGGAGATCACCAGGTTACATTCCTACAGGTTCATTTGGAAGCACTAGCTTTCAGGGCGCTGCTCCTTCATCAGGAGTTTGTGAAGTTCAAGACCATAACCCACAGGATTTATAGCCTACAAGATCGTATAAATTCTGTGCCTTACAATCTTATACTCCAAAACCACCCGTTGAAGGAGCAGCACTCTGAAAGCTAATGCTTTCAAATAAGCCTGTTGGACTACAACCTGGTGTGGGTGATTTTTAACTTTACATGAGTACTTCAGACTAACAGAGGAGAATGCAGAATATAGTGTTACGGGTACAGAGAATGGGCAGAGGAAGGTTTATTCTAATATCAGGTCCAACCAGTCCGAGGTTGTCTGGTGCACAACTTACTTGCGAATATTTAACCTCAGCCTCTGTTGAGACAGCAATTGGAAGTTTGATTATTGCATAAAAAATGACCTGACAATTCTCTCAATGAAGAAAGACCCAATTGTTTGTAGAGAGAGGGAGGAATGTGGATCATTGTGTCTGCAGACAGCAGGTTCAATCATTTCTGAAAATTATCTTTTTATACAGTTATCTTATTCCAGAGTTTCAAGGTAGACAAATTTTTGATAGCTAGAGGGGTAAACTGACAAAGAAGTAAAGTGCCAGATATATATGTGGCAGGCTGCCTGGTCAGTACATTTTTAAGTATATATGGGGTAGGTTACCAGGAAGGATGAAACATGAGTAGTGTGCCAGGCACATCACGTGCCTAGAGCTTTGGTGGAGAGGGTTTTGACTGATAGCTGGGAAGAATTGGTTAAAATGGAGAGGAAGGAGGTGTGACCTGCGGATGGAGTGGTGAGATGGTGTTGGATCTGGAACAAGTGCTTGTTGGTTCTGGTGGTCAGCGTTTGTTAACTTTCAAGTACCTATGGGAGATATCGGGACAAGGGGTGCCGATGCATGTCTGGCCCCAGAAAGGTATGGGAGATATTGAAGAAGGCAACAGGAAAGGATGGGAATTGTATCATGGAAGCGCAGGGGAGGGGGTAGTAGTGTTGGTAGTGTTGTTCTGTATGTGTGTGTGCATGCGTGTGCATGTGTAAACATGTTTGTGTGTGTGTGTTTGTGTGCACTTATCTGTGTGTGTCGGCATTTGTGTGTGTGTATACATGTGTTTGTGTTTGTGTGCAAGAGTCTGTGTGTACGAGTGGGTGTGTACACATGTTTGTGTGTCTGTGTTTGTGTATGTGTGTACATGTGCTTGCATGTGCGTACATGTGTTTGTGTGAGTGTACACATGTTTGGGTGTTTGCAATTGTGTGTGTTTGTGTGTCTGTGTGTGAGTGCATGTGTGCCTGTGCGTGTCTGTCTATGAATGTGCATGTGTGTGCTTGTTTTTGTGTGAGTGTGTGTGTGTGTGAGAGAGAGTGTATGTGTGAGTATGGATGTGTGTCTGTGTCTATCTGGATGTGAATTTGTTTGTGTGTGTGAGAGAGAGTGTGTATCTGTGTGTGAGAGAGACAGTGTGTGTTTGTCTGTATGTGTGCATGCGTGTGTCTGCGTGTCTGTGTGTCTGTGTGTATCTGTGTGTGCGTACACATGATTGTGTGTGTGCTTGTGTGTGCGAATGTATATACGTATGTATACGTGCACGTGTTTGTGTTGTGAGTGGACTGCGTGGAGATGTAACAGTTCTGGATGTGTGTTGTAATTTGTGAAATCAAGGTAGTTTGTTTACTCAGGAGTCAGATTCGGTGTTCAATAGTTTAATGTTTCCTTAATTATTAGTGAACCAACTGCAAGAGAACCCATTAAATTCTCCAAGATAAACTAACACTTTCAGAGAGTTACAGGCATCTGGGACTTTCTAGTGGAATCTTCAATCACTACTTCTGCTCTCCTGGGGATCATACAAGGTCCCAAACTGCAACTCCCATCTACAATTCAGAAACAATCATCTGGGAAGCAAAAAATCCAGAACAAAATGTGCTGTTTCTGGATAATGGTACTAAATTGATTCAAATGAACATTCAAATCTTCATGTGTTTGATGTTTGAAACACCGTGCAATGCACAATGATTTCTAAAGACTTCCTTTTTAACTCTTTTTTTGTTTCAATTAACTATAAGTATTTTCATTGTTTCAATCAAGAATGCCAGTACAATAAAAAGACGTTTTCATGTATCATGTAGACACCATTAACAGAAACGAAGCTGAAAATGTGTTGCGGGAAAAGCGCAGCAGGTCAGGCAGCATTCAAGGAGCAAGAGAATCGACGTTTCATGCATGAGCGTTTCTTCAGGACTTCAGATTCCTGAAGAAAGGTTCATGCCCAAAACGTCGATTCTCCTGCTCCTTGGATGCTGCCTGACCTGCTGTGATTTTCCAGCGACACATTTTCAACTCTGATCTCCAGCATCTTCAGTCCTCACTTTCTCCGAGAAAACATTAAAGAAAAAACAGTATAAAACGGATGCATTTTATCTGTGCAGTAATTTTAGCCTTTTAACTAACAGCTAACTTGTTGGCATTTGGAATCTAATCTCACAGAAACTGCACTCTCTAAAATTAGCAATCATTGTTTGGTGGCAACAACAGTAACAGATCTTCTGGTTGTCATCACAGACCTAATGTTGAGTTGGCTTATTATTTACTTTCCAGTTTCTTTCCTGGATATTACACCTGCCTGTATTTGTTTGCAGTGTTTCCGATTGGTGCCACAGTCTGTTCAGCATGGCTCACGATTGCTTTCATCCTTGGTCAATTTGTGGCTACTTGTTGTCAAAGAATCTAAGAACAAAATACTGCAATGAGCAAATGGCAGTCATGGTTATTAGCACAATGAGTATGTTGGGCTGTTTGCAAGGGATTGTCTGAATTTTCAGATACAGAGTTAAATATATCTTCAATCATCTTCAGTGGTATTGCATCACAAAACATGAATATTATCTTTCAATCTTCTGGATTGTATATGTCCTTCTCCTTTGATAGTTCGCCTTAACATTCTGATAGTCACTGCCTGAGATAGCAAAGAGTAAAATGATGGACTTTCTGCTCCTTTCCATCTCTGGGTCACGTGAACCCTCTCTCTCCGTTTCAACCCGGAGTCTCCTGCTGGCTTTACTTGCCTCGAAAATGTGTCTGAATGTCAGAATGTTACAGAGAACTATCAAAAGGAATGGCACCAAAGGAGTGAAAGAGCGATGAAGATGTACATATGCAGTCAGGAAGATTGAAGTGCAATATTCTGACTTTGCAATGCAAAATCACTCCAGGTTATTGAAAATGTATTTCACTCTGTATTTGAAGAACCATGGGATGTCTTGCAAACAGCCCAATGCACTCACTGCTCCAATTACCACAAATGCTGTTTTCTCAGCGCAGTACTTTTGCTCATAGCTCCTCACAACAACTAGCCACAAATCGATCAAAGGTGGAAGCAACAGTGTGCCAAACTACAGGCAAGAGTAATATCCAGGAAAGAAACTGGAAAGTAAATGATAAACCATCTCAACATTACAATCAGAAGGTATAAAAACATAAGACATAGGAGTGGAAGTAAGGCCATTTGGCTCATCGAGTCCGTTCCGCCATTCAACCATGGCTAATGGGCATTTGAACTCCACTTACCCGCATTCTCCCCGTAGCCTTTAAATCCTTGTGACATCAAGAATTTATCAATCTCTGCCTTGACGGGACATTTTGCATCCCGCCTCCACTGCACTCCACGGCAATGAATTCCACAGGCCCACCACCCTCTGGCTGAAGAAATGTTTCCGCATTTCTGTTCTGAATTTACTCCCTCTAATTCTAAGGCTGTGTCCACGGGTCCTAGTCTCCTCGCCTAATGGAAACAATTTCCTAGCGTCCACCCAGGATATGTCACTGTCATTGGCACTTTTAGAGCGTCCACAGTTTCTGTGAGATTGATTTCCAATTGCCACCAAGTTAACTGTTAAAAAAAGGCAAAAATTACTGCAAAAACACAATGCATCAGTTTTACACTGTTTTTATGTTAATATTGTCCATAAGATACTATACTTGCATTCTTGATAGGAAAAATGAAAATGCTTATAGTTAATTAGAACAACAAAAAAACAAAAACGGAAATCTTTGGAAATAGATATACATTTTGTATAATGTTTCAAACATCAAGCAGAAGAAAATATCTATGTTCATTTGATCCAATTTAATTCCATTATTCAGAAATACCACATTTTGTCCTGGGTTTTCTGCTTGTCAGGTGATGATTTCTGAATTGTAGATGGGAGTTGCAGTTTGGGACCTTGTATGTTCCCCAGAATTGCAGACGTAGTGATTGAAGATTCAGTTGAAATTCGTAAATGCCTGTAACCCTCTAAAAGTGTTAGTTTATCTTGGAGAATTCAGGAAACATTAGACTATTGAACACTAATCTGACTCCTGAGCAAACTAACTATCTGATTTCACAAGTTACAACAAACATTCACAACTGCTCCATCTCCACACATCACCCCGACTACAACACACGCATACACACACACACACACTTACATACACATACTCACTTAAAACACACACACATATACACCCACACACAGAAACACCCACCCACTACCACCCCCAGACCACAGAGAAAGCCACACCTACTCTTTTAACTCCAGGACACCTACCACTTCAATACAGTGCGCCCAAAGCCACAAGATCTGACTCACATCCTCACCTGCTGCCTTCTCCAATATCTCCCATACTTTTCTGGAACCAGACATCACTGGCACCCTTTGTCCCAATATCTCCCATAGCTATATGAGAGTGAATAAACTCCGACCACCAGAGCCAACAAGCCCTTACTCCAGACCCGACACCATTTCACCACTCCATCAGCAACTGACACCACTTTCCTCGCCATCTGAAGCAATTCTTCCCAGCTATCAGTTATAACGCTCTCCACCTAAGCTCTAGGCACCTGCTATACCTGACAAACTACCTATGTTGCACCTTACCTGGCAACCTATCCCCTACATACCTGAAAATTTACCTACCTTGCAGACAGCCATGTACACATCTTGCACTCTACTTTTTTGACACCTCACCCCTCTACCTACCTAACATTTAACTACCTTGAAACTCTGGAATAAGGTGACTATTAAAAATAATCTAGAAATGATTCAGCATGGTGTCTGCATGGACAATGGACAATCTTCCTCTCTCTCGACAAACAATTGTGTCTTCCTTAAGTGAAAGAATTATTAGATCAATTTCATCATCATAACATTAATGCAACTATCAGACATCCAATTGTGATCTGCACACAGACTGGGTTGAATATTTACATGTAAATAGTACACCACACAACTTAGGACTGGCCGTTGCTGATATTTGAATTAATCTTTCTCTGCACATTCTCTGTCGCTGTAACACTATATGCAAAGTTAACAATCATACAACACCAGGTTATAGTCTAACAGGTTTATTTGAAGCACTAGCTTTCAGAGTGCTGCTCTTTCATCAGGTAATTATGAATTATAAGATTGTAAAGCACAGAATTTATACGATCTTATCGGCTATAAATCTTCTAGTTTACGATTTTATACTCTGCAACCTCCGGATGAAGGAGCAGCACTCTGAAAGCTAGTGTTGCCAAATAAATCTGTTGGACTATAACCTGGTGTTGTATGATTGTTAACTTTACATATAGTGTTACAGCGACAGAGAATAACTCTGTTGAACTAAAACGTGGTGTTGTGTGATTTTTAAAGTTGTACACCCCAGACCAACACAGCTATCTCCAAATCATTACTTAAGTCAGGTTTGATTTGTCTGGTAAGCACACAATAAATTACTTTTCACTGAATCTTGATACATGGGACAATAAGAAATCAAAATAAATCAAATCAGATCATGGCTGGTCATTGAAATTATTGCCCAAAACGTGTTCTATCCACACATCCATTGATATCATTACAAGAATAAGAACAGCTACGCAAAATTGGACTTTATTTAAAGACATGCAGACCTTAGAGACAGGAGAAATGGAGATGAGCCCTGAGTATTCATCTACAAGGTGCTTTGTAGGAACAGGACACATAAAGCAAACTGTTCGAAAAAGAACTTTGAGTACTTGTAGATGTTTAAATCGAAATACATTCTGCCTGTGTTTAGATTGTCTTGGCTCCTTCCCGATCTAAATAAAGGTGATATGTTGGTAATCCTCCAATCCTCTGGGACTTCTCTTGAATCTAAGGATTCCTGTAAGATTATGCAAATGCATCCACTATCTCTGCAGTTATTTTTCTTAGTATCCGAGGATGCAGTATTCAGTTGTACACTCTGCTTAAGTGGAAGGTCTTTATGAGATTGGGGGTGAACTAGTGAGACTATACAAATATGGGCTGTTATTCAGAGTCAGTTAAGAGCAATTGAATTAAAGTTGTCAAACCCATAACATAATCAATGAGAACAAAATGTTCAAACTGTTATAATTGTAGTAGCCAGAAGGTACAAGTGGAAAGTAATCGACAGGCAAAGGAGATGGGAGCTAGAAATCAAAATATATACTCACTGAGTGATTACAATGTGAAATACCCTGCTTGACAGGTTCATAGAATCCAGACAGTGTGGAAGCAAGCCCTTGGGCCAAACAGATCCACACTGTCCCTCCAAAGAGTAACCCACTCAGACCCATTCCCCCGCCAAATATTTAGCCCTGACTAATGCACCTAATCGACACATCCCTCAATACTGTGGGCAATTTAGATTGGCAAATTCACCTAACCTGTACATCTTTTGACTGTGAGAGGAAAACCATACAGACATGAGGAAATGTGTAAACTCCACACAGACACTGAAGGCTAGAATCGAACACAGGTCACTTAGCACTGTGAAGTAGCAGTGCTAACGACTGAGACATCATGCCGCCCAGGACAGAAGAGGCTGATGCAAGAGCAACTTCCAGAGGGGAAATGGATATGTCCCTGAGAAAAGAAATGAATAAAGAGTTTCTCTGATCTCTTGATAGTGGGTACAATCATGCTCCACCGTATTGCTGTCTCAGAGATGGTCAGCTCAGATATACAAAGGTTTATGGATCTAATCAAATTATACTGCATGCCATCTATTATAATCACTGGTTGATGGATCTGAGAATGACAGTGAAAGGGAGTTTCAAAACAGTTTTCAGCTGTTCCCGGAATTGCCTCTGGGTCACGGTGTATATACAAGAGTTTGCACAAGTACTGAGGAGCTGCAGCGTGTAACTGACCGTACCTGCAGTTGGAGCAAGTTGAGAATAATCACGTATTACTGCAATTTGTTGATATAGAAAACACGCCACATAAGGGGTCCATAAAGTAATGAAGCAGCTTGAGACAGCAAACAATAAAACAATGGACTTTCTTCTGTCCATCTCCAGGTCCCGGGTCCTCTCCCTGTCCTTGTCCTTCTGAAGTCTCCTACGGGCCTTGCTTGCTATGACAATATGTCGTACGGTCAGAGTGTTCAAAATAAGCAAAATAATGCATGGCAGTAAAGGGGACAGAAGGCAATGGACTGCAACATATATTATCCAGAAGGTTGAAGTGTAATACTCTGGCTTTGTGATGCAAAACCATGGCAGATTATTGAAGATGTATTTGAATTGGAAATAGAAAAAACAACAATAATAACTCATCACGCTCACTGTTCCAATAATCACGGATACCGTTTTCTCAGTGCTGTATCTGGTTTTAAACTTCTGGCAGCAAATAGCCACAAATCGATCAAAGGTGAAAGCAACAGCCAACCAGATAGAATTCACCATGGCTGCAGAAATGAACATGGTCATAAAACCAAAGATATAAGGAATATCCAGGAAAGACATTGGAAAATACATAATAAGCCACCTCAATAGCGCATGAGATATGACAACCAAGACGTCAGCCATCACTATTGCTATCAGGTTCAGCATGATACATCTTGAGAGCCCGCAGTTCATCTGAGAAAGTATCATAATTGCCATCAGGTTAACTGCAATAAATAAATAAAGCCAGGTGGATAGGTTAAATACATCAGTTGGACTGGATATCCTGTTGAATTAGTTGCATTTAATATTTGATAATTCTCACCGATTTCATTGGCTTTTATCACAGACAATGTTTTGAGAAAAAAATTCTTTAAAACATTACAAGAAATTTAACTACTGCCAATATTAAAAACACACATGAATGCTTCTTGAATATCCCATTGCACACAATGTCACAGACATCACCATCAGCATCCCTGCATACACATTGTCCTATTAGCAGAGGATACCTAGTCTAGCTGGCAACACATTGGTATAGAATATGGAGGGACTTCCTCTCGAAGTTTGGTTAGATTCAACACAATATGGAAACAGGCCATTTGGTCCAAAAATGACTGAATTCACCTGGTCTTCACCTTCCACCCCACCAACCTCTAGGTATATCACATCATACTCTGCCACTTCCACCATTCCAAACAGACCATGAGGAATATATTTCCTTCCCACCTCTATTAACATTTCAGAGAGGCTATTACCTTTGCTACTCCCTTGTCAGATCGACACCCCCAACAGCACTCACACCACTCCTGGCACCTTGCTCAGCAGTCACAGGAATTGCAAAACCTGCCCACCTCCCACCTTACTTCCACTCATGGCCCAATGGATCCTTCCACTTCCAACATTCCTGTACCTCCACAAATGCACCCGATGTGATGTGCTCTACATCAGGGAGAGAGGAGGCCAACTTTCAGATCGTTTCAGAGAGCATCTCTGGTTCTCCCGCACCAACCACCCCCACCATCCTGTGGCTGAACACATAAATTCCACCTCCAAAATGGACATGGAGGTTTTGGGCCTCCCCTGTCGCCAAACACTAACCACACAACACCTGGAGAAAGAACACCTCACCTTCTGCATTGGGACAATGCAACTGCATGGGATTAATGTGGATTTCATTAGTTTCTTCGTTTCCCCTATCCTACCATATCCTATTCCCAAACCTCCAACTCAGCACCACTCTCTTGACCTGTCCATCATCTTTTCCATCTATCTACTCCACCCCCCTCTCTGGCCTATCACCTTCTCCCTCACCTTCATCTACCTATTGCATTCTCAGCTACATTAGTCCCAGCCCCACACCCATACCATTTATCTCTCAGGCCCTGGACGACAAGCTTCATTCCTGATGAAGGGCTTATGCCTGAAACATCGATTGTTCTGCTCCTCGGATGCTGCCGTAGAGGTTTATTTGATATCACGACCTTTCAGTTTGGAGCGTCTTCATCAGTTGAAGTCAGAAAGAAACACACAGAAAACGACATTTATGAGCAGAAGATAAACGGCAGAGAGATACAAAATTATACAAGTGGTACGGGGAGAGTGTTGAATAATAAGTCTCTGCAGGGGATCAAGGGAGTTAGATAGTGTGAGTAAAGTGTCAACAGCTGAATAACAACTGAAGGGATGACCTAGAATCAGATGAAATGAACAGAGAGACAATTACAACAAAAAAAATAAAAATAAGGTCATGCTGGAAATTGAGCAAATGACAGAAGTACAATAGAACAAAAAATGATGTTTCTGGAAAAGCCAAACAAATCCGGCAGTATATGTGAAAATAAAGCCAGATTAAGGGTCAATGGACTTGAAAAGTGAACCCTTACTTTTCTTCACAGATGTTGCTAGACCCACTCCGCACCCATCACCCATCATCACCACCAGCAGCAACCTCTGACCTTGCTCTTCATTTACAGCAGCCACAGTTCTTTTGGTTTTTATTTGACTGGAATAACATGATTGGTAAAAGAGTCACATGCTGAGGAACTAACCAAAGTAATAAGTAATTCAAAACTGTCCAAGATCATTAAGGCAGAGAGATCATAACCATTTATCAAGATGATGATGTCAAACCTGTATATTAACGACGATTTTACAGATACAGAAGTGTGGTGGGTTATATGAATTCAAGATCATGGTTGAGGCCATCTTACTGTGTATGGAACTTGGTTATCAGTTTCTGCTCGTTGTTATGTATCTCAAAGGCAGTCTTGGAGGATGTTTACCTGAAGATTAGAAGCTGAATGTCCTTGACTGTAGAGGTGTTCCCCCACTGGGAGGGATCATTCCTGGATAGCAAATAGTGCACAGTGTCCATTCATCCATTGTCATAGCGTCTGCATGGATGTCAAACCTTCCATGCCTTGAGGCATCCAAGCCTGCAACGTATAAGATAGATAACCTTGGGTGCCTCACATGAGTACAACCGTGCACATGGTGGATGATGTTCCCACATGTGATGGTAGTATAAATGTCAATGATCTGACATGGCCCACTGTGGTTGCCACGGCAGGCTTGTGTGATGTTGTGCTCAATGTTGTCCTGAAGGCAGAAATAGTTGCTGCGAATGATGGTCTGATTAAGGTTTGGTGGTTGCTTTAAGGTGAGAAGTGGAATGATCATGGTGAAAATGCTAATTAACATCGAGGACATGTTGAAGTCTGTAAAGAACATGGCGTAGTCTTCCCACTCTGGGGAAGTTTGGACAATGAAGGGTACTCTATCGGGCATATCATTGGCCTATCTTCTGAGGAGATCATTGAGGATTTTTTTTGCTGTGGCATGTTGGAAATGGTGCTTGATGAGTTGAGCGCCATATCCCATTCTTTCGAGGGTGTCCTTCAATATCGTTATGTTTGTGTTGTGTTCCTCACCATGAGAGCAGATCCTGTGTACGCACCGGACTTGTCCGGAGGGGATGGCTTCTTTAATATGTTTTATGTAGAAGTTAGAGAGTGCTGCAACCTGAGGTTATCCATGGGTTTGTGGTAGAGTGAGGTACTGAGATGTCTATCGTTGATGGAGATGCATGTGTCTAAGAATGAGGCTGATTCTAAAAAGTAAACCATGGTAAGTTTGATGGTGGGATGAAACTTCTTGATATCGCTCTGTAGTTATTTCAGTGATTCCTTGTCGTGGGACTAAAGGAAGGAAATTCCACTGATGTATGTATGAGGAAGAAATTGAAGACGTCTTTCTCAAACTTGTGTATGAAAATGTTGATATATCGAGGTGCAACTTTAGTCTTTATGGAAGTTCCATGTGTCTGGATAGAGAATTAATTGTTGAAGGTGAAGACGTAGTCGAGCATGAAGTGGATGAGATGCAGAATGGCTTCTAGAACTTGGCAGTTGTTGGTATCGAGTACTGAAGATGTTGCAGCGATATCATCAACGTGGGGCATGCTGGTGTAGAGTATCGAAACGTCGATTGTGACGAGGAATGTTTCTGGTTTGGTTGGTCTGTGGGTGCTGAGTTTCTGTAAGAAATGTGTAATGTTGCCACAGAAACTGGGGTTTCTTGTATAATAGGTTTTGAGATGACATCGGCATAGCCAATGGCACAGTAGGTCTTACCACATCAGTGAAGAAAATTGCAGTTCGCATTTCGGTTCCGGGGACCGTTCCTCTGTTTTTTTTTCTCACAGATAACTTCAGATTGGCTGGGCTTTTCCAGCAGTTTCTGGTTTTGTTCCATGTTATTTCTGTCAATTGGTTTATCTCCAGCAGCACCTTGTTTTTCATTCTTTTGTAATGATCTCTCTGCCTCGTTTAATCAAATGGTAGGTAATCCCTTCACTTGTTATTCAGCTGTTGACATGTACTCTCACACTCTTGGTTACCTGCAGCGACTTATTATACAACACTCCACTAACACAAATTGTATGAATTTTTGATCTCCCAATCCTTACATACTGTATTCGATGTGTCCGTCTATTGCTTTAGCTGATAAAGACTCTACGCTCTGAAAGCATGCGATTTCAAAAAATACTGTTGGGCTATAACCCGGTGTTGTGTGATTTCTGACTTTGTCCACAATGAGCAGGCTGGGTAACTTCAAATGTTCACCACCAAGGATGGCTCTGCACGAGTAATCGAGCTGTTCGGGTCCGAAGGACATTGTTGTCAGACTGTATTTACGGTAGGTGATGAACAAACCAACAAAAAGGAAAAAGGCATACTTAACCTGCCAGCAGATGTGTCAGCCCATTACAATATCTGTAAGAGAGACCACCACACAGTCCTTGTGCGAACGGAGTCCCACCGACACTTTGAGAATCCCTTCCGTCATTTTGTGAGGCACTACCACGGTGTTGGTACAGACTTCACACAGTTTTAGCAGCTCAAGACTGGGCATCCATGAGGATCTGTGGGTCATCATTATCAGCAGAACTTTACTTTAACACAATTTGTAACCTCAGAGCCCAGTATATCTGCTAGTCTTCCATTGCCATCATCAACCCTAGTTCACTGGGGAATGCAGAAGAACATGCCAGGAGCAGCACCAGGGAGACCTAAAAATGAATTGGCAATATGACATAGCCACCAAAGAAGCGAAATGGACATCAAACAGCATAAGCAGCAAGTGTTAAAACGAGTTAATTGATTCCACAACCAATGATTCCAATCGACAATATCCAGTCATGCATTGTGATGGACAATTTAAAAACTCCCTGGAGAAGTCGGAGACGACACAAATATCCCTATCGTCAACGATGGGAGATCCCAACACATCAGCGCAAGAAAGAAGCCTGAAGGATTCACAACAATCTTTCACCAAAAATGCCAAATGAGTGATCCATCTTGGCCTGCTCCAGTGGTCCCCACCATCACAAACAACAATCTTCAGCCCATTTGATTCAATCCACGTGATATCAAGAAATAGTTGTAGGCACTGGATAATGCAAAAGATATAGGTCATGACAACATTCCACCAGCAGTACTAAAGACTTATACTTTAGAGTTTAACCCCTTTCATGCTCTTCCAGTTTGTTTATAACATTGGCTCCTACCTTACAAGATGGAAAATTGCCCGTGTGTACCCTGTTCGTCAAAAGCAGGTCAAATCCAACTTGGCCAATCACTATCCCATCAGTCTGCTTTTGACCATCAGTAAAGTGACAGAAGATGTTCTCATCAGTGCTATGAAGCAGCACCTATTGAGAAGTAAGGCACCCACTTACACTCGATTTGAAGTTCTCCAGATCTACTCAGCTCCGAACCTCATTACAGTCTTGGTTCAAAGATGGATGGAACAACTGAATTCCAGCGGTGAGGTGTGAATGATAGCCTTTGATGTCAAGGCTGCATTTGAGCGTGTGGCATCAAGAACCCAAGCAGATCTGGAATCAAGCATCCCAGAAAGCAAACTCTAACTGGTTAGAGTTATACATGTCATATAGGAAAATAGTTGTTGTTGTAGGAAGTCAGCCATCTGGGCTCCAGAACATCTCAGAAGGTGTTCCTTAGGATAGTGTCCTTGGTTCAAGCACTATTCAAAATTCCTCAGATCCTGAAGAGGTCTATGTTGAAGTGCATCAAGACCTGGGCAATGTCCAAGCTCAGGCCAAGAAGTTGGAAGTACACTTTGTACCACATGGTGGGTCACTCCAATTTGAGACAATTTATTCATCGTCCCATGACACTGAATAGAATTATCATAAATGAATTCCCTATTATCAACAGCCTTGAAGTTACCATTGACTAGAGACTCAACTGGACTCACCATATAATTATAAATGCTACAAGAACAAACAGGAGGCTAGGAATACTGCAATGGGTAACTCCCCTCCTGACTCACAAAGCCTGTCCACCATTTACAATATGCAATTCAGGAGTGTGATGGAATACTCTCCCCTTTCCTGGATGGTGCCAGCTCCAACAACACTCAAGAAGCTTGAAACTTTCCAGGACAAAGCAACCTCCTTATTTGGAATCACATCCACAAGCATTCACTACCTCCACCACCAACGCTTTGTTGCTGTAGTGTGTACTATCTACCAGGTGCACAGCAGATAATTGTCCAAGATATTTCGACAGCAGATCCCAAACCCATGATTAGTTCCATCTGGCAGATTCAAGGGAATGCCAGCAACTGCAAGTTCTCGACTAAGCCACTCAACATCTTGATGTGAAAAAGAAGGAGACATAGCTTAGGCACAGGCAGCTGGGATCAAAAGAAATCCCTGAGCTATATTGGGGATACAGGAGTTTACTGAAGAAGGAAATCTGAAAGGTAAAAGGACGTCATGAGATCGTCTTGACTGGGAAGATTAGGGTGAATCCAAAAAGGTTATGAAAATATATGAAAGGGAATAGAATAACTACAGAGATAATATAGGACCAAATTGGACTTATATGGGTGGGACCGCAGGATATGAGTGAGATCCTCAATGAATATTTCTCCTCTGTCTTTACCATGGAAACTTGGGAATTTGGGAAAGTTAATGGTGACATCTTGAGAACAGGCCATATCACAGTAGAGGAAATGTTGGACATATTAGAGTGTATGAGGTGGATAAATCTCCTGATCCAAAACGCCTGCAAAATGCTTGAAATGAAATAGTTGTGTCCTGGAAGGTAGTTTTGCATCATTGTTAGCCCGGAAGACTGGACGGTAGTGAATGTTGTGTCCTTATTCAAGAAGGGCTTCAAAGAAAAACCTGGGACCTAAGGACCAGTAGTTGTAACATCTGCGATAGGTAAGGTACCTGAGAAGATTCTGAGGCATAAGATGGACATGCATTTGGTATCGACCAATAAAATTATGAGTAGTCAGCATGGCTTTGTGTTTTGCCTTACAAATCTGTTCAAGTTCTTTGATGAAGCGACAAAGAAAGTGGACAAGGGCAGTGCAGTAAACGTAATGTATATGGATTACAGTAAGGCCTTTGACACGGTAACACATGGTATGCTGCTCAATAAGGGTAGAACACATAGAATCCATGGCAAGCTGGCAAAATGGATTCCCAATTGGCTTGATGGTAGGAAACAGAGGGTAATAGTGGAAGGATGCTAGTCAGAATGGAGAACTGTGGCTAATGGAGTTCTTCAGTGTTCAGTGCTGGGCCCATTGCTGTTTGTTATCAAAATCAATAATTTGATGAGAATGTACGACACATGATTAGTAAGGTTGTGGGTGACACTAAATTTGGAGAGATCGTGGGCATTGAGGAATATCCTCAGAATTTCCAGTCGGACCTTAATCAACTGGGTAAGCGGACAGAGAAATGGCAAATGGAATTGAATATAGATAAATCTGAGATATTGTATTTTGGAAAGTCAAATCAAGGTCAGAGTTTAATGCTGAATGGTAGGGGTTTAAGGAGTGTAGTGGAACAGAGGGCCTTGGAGTTCAGGTGCAAGCTTCTCTGAAAGTGGAGTCACAGGCAGACTGGGCAGTGGAGAAGGCCTTTGGCGCACTGACCTTCATCAAGCAGGGCATCAAGTACAGAAATTGAAAAGTCATGTTGCAGTTGCGCAGGACATTGCTGAGGCCCCATTCAGAGTATTATGTGCAATTTTGGTCACCTTGCTATAGGAAGGAGATTATTCAACTGGAAGGAGTGTAGAAGATATTCACAAGGATGTTGCTTGGACTCAAATGTCTGAGTTATAGGTAGAGGATGGACAAGCTAGGACGTTTTCGTTAAAACATGGGAGACTGAGGGGGTCATATTGGTGTCGAAAAGATCATAAGAGACATGGAAAGGGTAAATGCACTCAGTCCTTTTCCAAGGGTGGGGAATCAAGGACTAGAGTGCATCAGTTCAGGTTTAGAGTGGAATGAATAAAAGGGAACTGAGTCATACAGTTATAGATGCAGAGAGGTGTACAGCATGGAAACAGACCCTTTAGTCCAACTCGTCCATGTCGACAAAATAACCCAAACCAATCTAATCCCACCTGTCAGCACCAGGCCCATACCCCTCGAAACACTTCCTATTCATATATCCTTCCAAATGTCTTTAAAATATTTCAATTGTATAAGCCTCCATCACTTCCTCTGGCAGCTCATTCCATACACGTACAACACTCTGCATGTAAACGTTGCCCCTTAGGTCTCTATAATATTTTTGTCCCCACACCCTAAATCTATGCCCTCTAGTTCTGGACTCCACCAGCCCAGGGAAGAGACCTTGTCTATACATCCTATCCATGCTCCTCTTGATTTTATATACCTCTATGAGGTCACCCCTCAGCCTCCGACGCTCCAGGTTAAATAATCCCAGCCTGTTCAACCTCTCCCTATAGTTCAAATCCTCAAACTCTGGCACCATCCTTGGAATCTTTCCTGAATGCTTTCCAGTTTCACAACGTCCTTCTGATTGAAATGAGAGCAGATTTGCACGAAATATTGCAAAAGTGGCTTCACCAATGTATTGTACAGTTACAACATGACCTCCCAACTCCTGTACCTCAATATTCTGACCAATAAAGGAAAACATACCTACCGCCTTCTTCATTATCCTATCTACCTCCGACTCCACTTTTGAGGAGCTATGAACCTGCACTGCAAGGTCTCTTTGTTCAGCAACACGTCCCAGGATTTTAATATAAAATGTTTAAGTCCTGTTAAGATTTGTTTTCCAAAATGCAGTACCTCATTCATTTCCATCTGCCACTTCTCAGCACATTGGCCCAACATCCTGATATAATCTGAGTTAGCCTTCTTTGCTATCCTCCAATTTTGCTATCCTCCAATTTTGCTGTCATCTGCAAACTTACTAAAGATATCTCTTATGTTCACATCCAAATCATTTATGTAAATGATGAAAAGTAGTGTACCCAGCACCGATCCTTGTCGCACTCTACTGGTCACAGGCCTCCAGTCTGAAAAAGAACCCTCCACCATCTTCCGCTGTTTTCTACGTTTGAGACAGTTATGTATCCAAATGGCTACATGGCCCTGTATTCAATGAGGTCTAACCATGTTAACCAGTCTCTCATGGGAACCTTGTCGAACACTTTACTGAAGTCCACATAGATCACGTCTGCCCTCATCAATCCTCTTTGTTACTTCTTCTAAAATCTCAATCAAATTTGTGAGACATGATTTCCCACAAACAATGTTTTTTTTGACTATCTCTAAGCAGTCCTTTCCTTTCCAAATACATGTACATCCTGTCCCTCAGAATTCACTCCAGCATCTTGCCCACCACTGACGTCCGGCTCACTGGTCTATAGTTCCCTGGCTTGTTCTTTCCACGCTTCTTATACAGTGACATTACACTAGACAACCTCCAGTCTTCCGTCACCTCCCCAGTGACTGACGATGATCCAAATATCTCTGCAACAGGCACAGCAATCACTTCCCTAGCTTAACACAGAATTCTACGGTACACTTGAACAGATCTTGGGGATTTATCCGCTTTTCTATGTTTCAAAGCATCCAACCCTTCCTCCTCTGAAATTGGACATTTTACAAGATGTCGCCATCTATTTCCCTACATTCTATACTTTCCATGTTCATTTCCGCAGTAAATACTTTTGCACAATATTTACTTAGTATCTCCCCCATCTCCTACAGTTCCACACAAAGGCCGCCTTGCTAATCTTTGAGGGGCCCTATTATCTCTGGAGTTACCCGTTTGTCCTTAATGTATTTGTAAAAACCCTTTGGATTCTCCTTAAGTCTATTTGCCAAATCCATCTCATTTCCCCTTAATTGCCCTCCTGATTTGCATTTTAAATATACCCCTACTGCATTTTTTCTCTACTAAGAATTCATTTGATCTATCTTGACTATACCTGACAGCTGCTTCCTTTTTCTTAACCAAACCCTCAATTTGTTTCATTATCCAGCATTCCCTACACCTACCAGCATTTCCTTTCACCCGAACAGGAATACACTTTCTCTGGACTCTCGTTATCTCATTTCTGAAAGCTTCCCAGTTTCCAGCCGTCGCTTTACGTGTAAACGTCTGTCCTGAATTAGCTTTTGAAAGTTCTTGCCTCATACCATAATAATTAGCCTTTATCCAATTTAGAATTTCAACTTTTAGAACTGGTCTATCTTTTTCCATCACTATTTTAAAACGAATAAAATTATGGTCACTTGTCCCAATGTGCTACGCCACTAAAACCTTAGTCAAATGCCCTGCCTTATTTCCTCAAAGTAAGTCACCTTCTCTCTTAGATACATCAACATACTGAATCATTTTTTTTCTTGTAACAGTGAACAAATTCCTCTCCATCTAAACTCTTGACACTATGGCAGTCTCAATCTATGTTTGGAAAGTTAAAATCCCCTACCATTACCACCCCAATATTCTTACAGATAACTGAGAACTTACAAATTTGCTTTTCAATTTCCCTCTGACTATTAAGGTGTCTGTACTACAATTCCAATAAGGTGATCATCCCTTTCCTATTTCCCAGTTTCTCCCAAAAAACGTCCCTGGATGTATTTCCAGGAATATCCTCCCTCAGCACAGCTGTAATGCTATCCTTTATCAAAATCGCCAACCGCCCTCCTCTCTTGCCTCCCTTTTTGCCCTTTCTGTTGCATTTATACCCTGGAACATTAAGCTGCCATTCCTGTCCATCCCTGAGCCATGTTTCTGTTATTCTGATATTCCAGTTCCATGTTCTTAACTATGCCCTGAGTTCATTTGCCTTCCTTGTTAGGCGCCTTGCATTTAAATAAATGCAGTTTAATTTATCAGACCTACCTTGTTCTCTACTTTGTCCCTGTCTGTCCTGACTGTTTGACTCGCTTCTTCTCTCAACTGTTTCGGTGTCAGCTTGATCTCTTTCGTCACTATCTCCCTGGGTCCCACTCCCGTCCCGCAACCATACGAGTTAAATCCTCCAGAGCAGCTCTAGCAAATCTCCCTGCCTGTATGTTAGGCCCCTTCCAATTCAGGTGCAGTCCGTCTTTCTTGTACATGTTACTTCTACCAAAGAAGAGATTTCAATGATTCAAAAATGTGAATTGTTCATCCATGCACCAGCTCCCCAGCACTGCATTCAACTGTTCTACCTTTCCATTACTCACCTCACTAGCTCGATGCGCTGGGAGCAATCCAACTGCGCTCGAAGACCTCCTTTTCAAATTCCTGCCTAATTCTCTATATTCTCCATTCAGAATGTCATCCTTTTGCCTTCCTGTGTCATTGGTTCCAAAGTGTACAATGAGCGCCTACTGGACCCTCTCCTTTTTTGAGAGCATTTTGCACCCTCTCTGTGACATCCTTGATCCCGGTACCAAGGAGGCAACACACCATTCTGATTGTTTTGCTAGTGGCCACAGAAATATCTGTCTGTGCATCGAACTAGAGAATTCAAAACACAATCGATCTCATAGAACCCGATGGACCCCATACTGCATTAGAGCCAGTCTCGATACCAGAAACTTGGCTATTCTTGCTACATTCCCCTGAGAATCCATCACTCCTAACATTTTCCAAAACAGAATTTTGCTTGAAATGGGGATAGCCACAGAAGACTCCTGCACTACATGCCCACCTCTCTTATTATTCTTGGAGTTAACCCATCTAAGTGACTGAATCTGCAACTTCTCTCCCTCCCTATATATGCCATCCATCACATCCTATTGCTCTTCCAAATTCCTCATTGCCTCTAACTGTCTCTCCAACTGGTCCATTTGATCCGATGGAATTTGCAACCAACGGTACTTATTGCAGATATAATCCTCAGTAGCACATAAATTCTCCTGAAACTCCCACATCTGACAATAAGAGAATCTCACTCTACTAAAAGCCGTCTTTGCTTTTTTCAGTCTGCAGACCCAGAAAATAGCATTGTCTTATTCCGCTATAAAACACTACTGATGGCTAACTTAAAACTTATGGTTTATATTTTTACGTTTAATCAAGAGACATGTTTCAATATAATATAAATTCAAGAAAGAACCGACGCTACTCACTATTGCAGGCTTTCAGTAAGGCCACACTTAAAAACATTCAGTTATCTGTTTCTGTGCTGTAACCTCTCCCAAACTGGTTCCTCCAAGGTGAGTTGTGAATTTCACTGTTATTTTTCCCAGACACTCTCCGATATCCATTGATACATGAATTCAAACAACAAAGGCAGTAACTGTGCAGTTTCCCTCCTCTGTCAGTTAGCAGGGTGGGTTTCTCTCTCTCTCTCTTTCTCCTGCACTGACCTTACCGTGTTTTTACACAGAGGGTCGTATGCATATGATATTAGCTGCTAGTAGAAGTGGTTAAGGTGGGTACATTATCAGCATTAAAAAGACGTATGGAAAAATACATGAATAGGCAAGGTTGATTAGAAAATGAGCCAAGTGCAGGGCAATGGGGTGGACATTTTGGTCTGCATGGAATGGATTGGGGCTGAAGGGCCAATCTCTGTGCGGTAGAAATATGTGACTCTATATATCAATGTTCCTTCACTGTTTTTAGGTCAAAATTGTTCAATTCTCAATTGTGGGTCTCTCTGCAGCACAGAGACTGCAGTAGCTCAGGAAGGCAGCTCATCACCAGCTTCTCAAGGGCATACTACGAACAGGCAATAAATGTTGGGGAGCCAGCAACAGCAATGCCCGACAATAAATAAAGCAGTGTGAATTACTTTGTCTAATATGACCGTACATAGGAGGATCATTTGTCTGTTCAGAACTGAAGTATGGAGACTTTGCATAGGATCATGGCTTAGCAGCTTTGTGGTGTCAACTTCATTAACCTGTATAAACTAAAGGCAGAAATTTCCAAACAGTGGAAGTGACTTTTCAGGACAACTCACCCCCAGACGATGAACTATTTGCCAATAATCACTGAATTACAACCACAATTTTATTTCTTCATCATTCAATGCCAAACACTCTTTTTCTAGACATTGGCTCTCATCACAATGTTGCATGTTGCCATGCCTAATTAATCGCCATCAAT
The DNA here is from genome assembly GCF_020745735.1 of Hemiscyllium ocellatum. Lineage (NCBI taxonomy): Eukaryota > Metazoa > Chordata > Chondrichthyes > Orectolobiformes > Hemiscylliidae > Hemiscyllium > Hemiscyllium ocellatum. The sequence goes on from NC_083417.1 coordinate 76,092,993, forward strand.
TGTTTCCACAGTTTGAATATAGAATAAATGATCTAAAATGGGACTACGCATAGCAGGTGCATTACAGACTTTGATATCAGCTAGTAAGGTTTCATTACATTAATCAAAGTGAATAAGACATGAATAAATCTCATGAAGGTGTTTTTTTTTAAAAAATGCCATTACATGAAAAGGTAACCAATTGGATCAGAACTGATTTTGAAAAACATGAGGCCCGATTGATTGAACAGTGTTGGAAGAGTAACCCTTATTATAAGTGGCAAGGTTTTGACACCATTGTTGCCCAGTTTATGGATTATTCTCAAAACAAACGGTGACAAATTTCACAGACATTATCAGATGTTACTTACCAGGGATTCCAACAGCCACAAGCACAGGACAGTAACTGTAATCAACAACAGCAAGTGTTAGTACCGCACTGAAAGAATACTTCATTTTCTGTGTCAAATAACCCAACCTTTACTTGAAACTGTCACCAACTCAAGGAATTTAGTTAAATAGCAACCAAATTTCTGCGTATGGAGTCAGATATTACGAGGGGGCATAGCTTTAAATTAGGGGGTGGTAGGTATAGCACAGATGTTAGGGGTAGATTCTTTACTCAGCGAGTCGTGAGTTCATGGAATGCCCTGCCAGTAACAGTGGTGGGCTCTCCCTCTTTATGGGCATTTAAACGGGCATTGGATAGGCAGATGGAGGAAAGTGGGCTAGTGTAGGTTTGGTGGGCTTGGATCGGCGCAACATCGAGGGCCGAAGGGCCTGTACTGCGCTGTATTTTTCTATGTTCTATGTTCTATAATTCTCCAAGGACGCAATTAAGTTGATATTACTTACAGTCTTATAAACAAACAAATGTAAATCCTGCAAAGAAATGATATTGGAATGCACCGTAGAAATACCTAAAGTGGACTGGGTACACAAAAACTCAAAGCATCCAGAAAAGAATTTCTGCGAAACATTTGCGTGAACATTGCTATATTGGTCCATATGAATGCAGGGCTGATTTAACAGGATATCAATTTCATCCTTTCCTGGGATGTGGGCTTCCTTTGCAAAGCCAGGACTTGCTGCCCACTCTTAAGGATCCTTGAGAAGGTGGTAGCGAGTGGTCTTCTTATACCACTGCCATCCATCTGATTCAGGTGCACACTTCATCAAGGTGAAGGTGAAGGTAGTTGATTCTGAGACCGGGGTCCAGAATCTTAGTAAAGAAAACGACAATGAAATGAGGATTGAGTTTGAGTTGATGGATAGAGAAAGGTTACTGAAAGGAATGACAATGGATAGGCAAAGGAAAACATTCCAAAAGTAAATGGTTGGACTACAAAAATTGTTTCTTCCTGTCTGCTTCAAGATCGCAAAAAGAATAATGACCAAACCATGAATTTTGGGAAAATTAGAGAGTCTCAGATGCAAAGAGAGGCATACAAATTGCCTAGAAAAAGCAATATACAAGAGAATTGGGAACAGTTTAAAGATCATCAAAGGAGGTTCAATGTCTTGCTTAAGAAACGGAATAAAGAACATGTGAAAAGATTGTGGGTGAACATAAGAACTGACGATTAAAGTTTCCATGAATGTGTAAAGACAGAAAGACTGATGAAAACAAATGTAGGTCCCCCACAGTTATCCCACAGTTATAAATTTATAATATGGAACCTAGAAATTATTGATGTACTATATTGATATTTCTACATACAGAAAGGAGGACATGAATAAGGCACCAGAAACGAGAGGGAACGCAGGGTTGAATGAGAGGGACGAACTGAAACAAATATACGTTCATAGAAAAATTGTGTTAGAAAATTGGTGTGAAAAGGTCCAGAGTCTGATAATCGAGATCCTGAGAGAGAAAAAAGTGACCATCGAAATAATAGATGCATCAGTGGTCATTTTCTAAGATTCTGGAACAGTTCCCTACTGTTTGGAAAATGAGTTAGAGATGAAACAGTGAATCGTAAATCAGTGAGTCTGAATTCCCGAGTGGGAAAATGCTCAAGTCCATTCTGAAAAATATTATACCAGAGCGCTTTGAAAACTATGTAGAATCTCAGATAGTCTGCATGGACTTGCAAAGGGGAAATCATGCTTCATAAATCTGCTGAAATTCTTCTGCAATTTAACTAATAGAATTGTTTGGAGCAGCAAATGGATCTGATTTATTGGACTTTCAAAAGGCTTTAGATAAAGTGCCACGTAAAATATGAAAAATTAAATTGCACAGGATTGAGTATACCGTATTGAGTCGGATCGAAAATTGATGAGCAGACAGGAAACAACGTGTATGAATAAATGGGTCTTTTTATGAATAGCATGCGGTGATGAGTGGGGCCCTGCATTGATCAGTACCAGCACTCAAGCTAATCACAAAATTGAGAGTGGGAGAGCTAAAAGTTTTATCTCAAAATTTGATACAAACCTGTGTGAAAGGATAAGCTGTGATGTGGATGCAGCGATGTTACAGTGTGATTCGGGCTGGCAGAGTGACTGGGTCAGTGCATGGCAGGTACAGTACAATGAGGTAATTGTGAGGTTATTCATTTTGATAGTTAAATATATAGGGAAATTATTACTTGAATGTCTGTAAGTTAAGAGAGAGGAATGTTCAATTAGACTTGGTTGCCTTTGTACACCAGTCACTAAAAATAAGCCTCACAGGTGCAGCAGGCAGTGAAGGTGGATAAATGCATGTTAGCCTTCAGAGTGAGAGGTTTGGAGCACAAGAATAAGGATTTCTTGTCGCCATTATGTAAGTCATTGCTGAAGCCAACCTGGAATACTGCCTGCAGTTTTATTGTTCTTAGCTGAGGAAGAATGGTTTTTTTTTGAGGGAATGAGGGAATTTGCCACTCTCAGACAACAACTCACCAGGACAAATGACCCCAAACACAGCATGAGCAAAACCAACCTAGTGTACAAAATCCCATGCAAAGACTGCGCAAAACACTACATAGGACAAACAGGAAGACAGGTAACGATCCGTATCCATGAACACCAACTAGCCATGAAACGACACGACCAGCTATCCTTAGTAGCCACATATGCAGATGACAAGCAGCATGAGTTCGACTGAGACAACACTACTGTTATAGGACAAGCCAAACAGTGAACAGCCAGGGAATTCCTAGAGGCATGGCACTCATCCACAGATTCTATCAACAAACACATCGACCTGGACCCAATATACCGGCCACTGCAGCGGACAGCTGGAACTGACAACCAGAAGCGGCAGAGACAAACCACTATAACTGCCGGAGGAAACATCACAGAAGCGCTTCACAGGATGCTCCCAAGCACTAAGGAAGTCACCTAGACAGGGGACAAAACGTCTGCAACACAAATTTCCAGTTCGCGAACAGAACCATAACAACGAGCACCCAAGCTACAAATCTTCTCACAAACTTGGAATGAACTTTTGGTCTAGGTGTAGGTCTTGCCTCATGGTTCTTTGCCTTCTCTGAAGATAGGTTCAGAGCACTTTCTTTGTGAATCTTGGTGTTGAGAGCTCCTCACAAAAAAAAAACTATTCTGCTGACTTAATCTCAAAGTGTGCTCCTCCTGCAAACCTCACACTGTTCAGTTATAGCCAATTGAGTTTACTGGTGAGCAACTCTCAAGTGTTGATCAGCCATATTCCATGCATCATATAAGGTAATGTCAGACTGCCACTTGCCTTATTTGATTAACACAGGAAACTGCAGGTCACAGCTGAGAGACCAGGACACACCATGGTTTAGCTGCAGTTCTAACTGGGGTGAGAGTTTAAACTAACGTGACCAATACCCCCAGCAGGCTTGATTGTAGTTATTAATCAATCTCATAGCCATTTCTCCTGCTGGCCACGTGTCCACAATCCTTCCTGTTGATCCCGCGCTCCAATCAAAGCCATGTTCTCTCTCACAGTAATTATTTGAAATCAGTGAAACTAACGAATAATATATAACTTATATTAAGCTGTTGCAATTAATTAGGTTCAGACTTAAGTTGCATCAATTTCATATTTAATTGTTGTGTTATGTCTCATTCCCATTCAACAAATTGAATTGTGAAAATTATTAAAAAGATTACAGTACGTAACATGACTAACTCAATATTAATGCAATATATAAAATCGGGCCAATCCAAGGATAAATAGAACATAGAACATAGAAGGATACAGCGCAGTACAGGCCCTTCGGCCCTCGATGTTGCGCCGACCGAATCCTACCTAACCTATACTAGCCCAATAACTTCCAAATGCCTATCCAATGCCCGCTTAAATGACCATAAAGAAGGAGAGTTCACCACTGATACGGGCAGGGCATTCCATGAACTCACAACCCGCTGTGTGAAGAATCTACCCCTAACATCTGTCCTATACCTACCACCCCTTAATTTAAAGCTATGTCCCCTAGTAACACCTGACTCCATTAGCGGTAAAAGGTTCCTAGTATCTACCCTATCTAAACCCCTAATCATCTTATACACTTCTATCAGATCTCCCCTAAACCTTCTCTCCTCCAATGAGAACAGCCCCAAGTGCCTCAGCCTTTCCTCATAAGATTTTCCTACCATTCCAGGCAACATCCTGGTAAACCTCCTCTGCACTCGTTCTAAAGCTTCCACATCCTTCCTATAGTATGGCGACCAAAACTGCACACAATACTCCAGATGAGGCCGCACCAGAGTCTTATACAACTGCAACATGACCTCAGGACTCCGGAACTCAATTCCTCTGCCAATAAAGCCCAGTACACCATATGCCTTCCTCACAGCACTATTTACCTGGGTGGCAACTTTCAGAGATCTGTGTACATGGACACCAAGATCCCTCTGCTCATCCACACTACCAAGTAGCCTACCATTAGCCCAGTAATCCATCATCTTGTTATTCCTACCAAAGTGAACGACTTTGGTAGGAATAACATTTGAACAAAAAATCTTAATCACCCGTTTCGACGTGATCTCCGAACATTATCCCTGTTTTCGCTGTTAAAATATATATCTCAAATTACTCGCTAAAACCACCTTTCCCATTATGAGGTATAAATGCCTTAAAATCTGATTGAAGATTTGTAGCTCGGGTATCCGTTGTTGTGGTTCTGCTCACCGAGCTGGAAGTTTTTGCTGCAAACGTTTCGTTCCCTGGCTAGGGAACATCATCAGTGCTGTTGGAGCCTCGTGTGAAGCGCTGCTTTGATGTTTCTTCCGGTATTTGTATTGGTTTGTTCTTGCCGCTTCCGGGTGTCAGTTTCAGCTGCAGTGATTTGTATGTGGGGTCCAGGTCGATGTGTCTGTTGATGGATGTTCTTGCCATTTCCGGGTGTCAGTTTCAGCTGTAGTGGTTTGTATATGGTGTCCAGGTCAATGTGTCTGTTGATGCTTCTAGGAATTCTCTGGCTGTTCTCTGTCTGGCTTGTCCTATGATAGTGGTGTTTTCCCAGTCAAATTCATGTTGCTGGTTGTCTGAGTGTATGGCTACTAGAGATAGCTGGTCGTGTCGTTTTGTGGCTAGCTGATGTTCATGGATGCGGATTGTTAGCTGTCTTCCTGTTTGTCCTATATAGTGTTTTGTGCAGTCCTTGCATGGTATTTTGTAAACTACGTTAGTTTGGCTCATGCTGGGTATTGGGTCCTTCGTTCTAGTGAGTTGTTGTCTGAGTGTGGAAGTTGGCTTGTGTGCTGTTATGAGTCCTAAGGGTCGCAGTAGTCTGGCTGTCAGTTCTGAGACGCTCCTGACGTATGGTAGTGTGGCTAGTCCTTTTGGCTGTGGCATGTCCTCGTTCCTCGGTCTATCTCTTAGGCATCTGGTGATAAAGTTGCGTGGGTATCCGTTTTTGGCGACTACATTGTATAGGTGTTCCTCTTCCTCTTTTCGCAGTTCTGGTGTACTGCAGTGTGTTGTGGCCCTTTTGAATAGTGTCCTGATGCAGCTTCGTTTGTGTGTTTTGGGGTGGTTACTTTCATAGTTTAAGACTTGGTCTGTGTGTGTTGGTTTCCTGTGTACCCTTGTGGTGAATTCTCCGTTGGGTGTTCTCTCTACTAACACGTCTAGGAATGGGAGTTGGCTATCCTTTTCCTCTTCTCGTGTGAATCGGATTCCTGTGAGTGTGGCGTTGATGATTCGGTGTGTTTTTTGTATATCTGTGTTTTTGATGATTACAAAGGTGTCATCAACATATCTGATCCAGAGTTTGGGTTGGATTTGTGGTATGGCTGTATGTTCTAACCTTTGCATAACTGCCTCTGCTATGAGTCCCGAGATTGGTGATCCCATGGGTGTTACTTAAATGCCTTACTTAAAATCCCAAACTTTAAAATAGATGAAACTGATAAGATGCAACAACAGTGATTTGGGTTAGAAATGCTGTTAGCACGTCCAAATGGAGCAATTCAGCTGTGGCCCTCGTGGCGTATGGGGAGAGCAACAGGGAACGTAAGAAAGGAATTACCAGAGCGAAAAGGAAGAATAAAAAATAATGACTCGTGAACGGAATTCAGGAGAATACTATGCTTCTTTATAAATACATTAAGTAGAAGAGGTTAGATAGGGAAAACATAGGGCCCATTGTGTTCAATGGAGCAGCCTGTGTGTGAAACTGTCAGAGATTGGAAGGGTATTGAATGAACACTTCCCTTTGTTCTTCACTCTGGAAAGGAAGAAAGAAGGTATGGAATCCAGGAAAAGGGGCTGTGAGTGACTTGCACTGTTTGGAGTAGGAAATGGGAAGATATTTTAAACTCTGATCGGTTTAAAAAACACATGAATCCCCTGGCCTGGATTAATTGCATCTTAGTCAGTTGTGGGAGGTGAGGTAGGAAATTGCAGGGGCTCTGATACAAATCTTTAATTTCCACAGGGCAAGTATCCAAAGATTGCAGGGTTGCTAATGTGGCTCCACTTTTCAAGAAATGTCATAGAGATGAACGAGAAAATTAAAAACTAGAGAGTTTCACATCAGTAGACGGGAAACTATTGGATAAAATCCTGAAGGAGTGAATTAAGATCGCCTTGGAAAGGCATTGAGTAATTCAGGAACATCAGCATGGAGAGATTTCATGCCGATTAAATTCGTTAGATTTTTCTATAAATGTAATCATGTATGTGGATGAGGGAAGTTTAGTGGATGTAGTTTGTATGGATTTTCGCTCAGCTTTTTACAAGGTCTCACAGGGGAGACTGATTGAGAAGGTTAAAGAACATGGAATTCAGAGAAACCTAGTGAGGTGAATCAGAATCTGGCTGAGCAATAGACACAAAGGCTGTTCGCGTGACAGGAGACCAGTGTCCAGCAGTGTACGACATGCAGCAGTAATGGGAAACTTAGTTGGGTTAGAAATGCTCTTACGAAGTCCAAAGGGAACAATTTGGCTGTGGTCCCAGAGGCATGTAGGAAGAGCAATAGGGAACTTTAAAAAGGAATTAGGAGAGCAAACATGTTGAATAAAAAATGACGCGTGAACAGGATTCAGGAGAATACAAATTTCCTTTATAAATATATGCAATGGAAGCGATTACTCAGTGAGGGATATATCAGGAATACATAAATGATACAGATGAAAATGTAGGGAGAATATCAGGCAAGTTTACAAATGACACCAAGATTGGTAGGGTGGATAATTAACTGTGAAGAAGATGTTTGGAGGTTACAAGGAAACCTAGGCGGATTGGTCAGGTGGGCAGATCACTGGCATATGGTAATTAAATCTGAGAAATCCAAGATGACACAGTCTAGAGAAAGAAACAAGATGAGGTCAAATTTTATGATTAGCTCAGAGGAACAGAGATATCTTAAGATAATATTCCCAAATCGATGAAGTCAGCATAACATGTGAACAGGATATTTAAGAACAAATAACAAAGAGAAGCACAGAAAAGAACAGGCCCTTCGGTCCTCCAAGCCTGTGTCGATCATTATGCCCTAACTAAACTGTACACCAAACTTTCTGCCCTTATTCAGTCAATTTCCCACTATTCGTGTAACCACCTGGATGCCTCTTAAACATCGTCAATGTGTTTCCTTTGCCCAGAGAATTCCAGGCTCCTACTATTCTCTGCATGAAAATCTTCTCTCACAAGTCTCCCTTAAACGTTCCCCCTCTCTCCTTGAACTTGTGCCTCCTTGTAATTAAAACTTTAATTCTGGGAAAAAGCCTATGACTACCAACCGTATCCATTTCTCTCTTAATTTTGAAAAGCTCACAGTTGCTGTCTTTCCAGTGAAAACAATCCTAGTTCCTTTAACACTTCTTCATAGCCAATGCCCTTGATACCAAGCAACACTCCAGTGAACCTTCTTTATACTCTCTCCAAGGCTTTGACGTCCCCTTCTGGTAGTGCAACACTGAATACAATACCTCTAATATAACCGAATAAGAGGGTTCTGTAACTGCAACATGATTTTCTAAGTTTGGAATTCCATGCCCCGGGTGATAAAGGCAAGCATGCCATATGCCTTTATAATTAACGTGGCCTCTTATGTTGCCATTTATGTCTGTACGTTAAGTTTCCTGAGGGTTCTGTCACTTTCAGTACAATTCACACCTAAATTTGATCCTCCAAAATGCATCAAATCGCATTTGACTGGAATAAACTCCACCTGCCATTTCAGGGTCCAATTGCCAATCTATGTTCTGTTGTATCCTTTCACAATTGTCTGCACTATCACAACTCCAACAATCCTTGTGTCAACTGCAAACTTTATAATCAGACCACTCATATTTTCTTCCAGATCATTTATACGTACAAGCGAGGACTGACGACTGATCCTGTTGAACATTGCTGCTGACCGGTCTCCATTCTGAAAAACATGCTTTCACCACTACCCGTTGTCTTCTATGAACAAACCAGTTTTGTATCTATCTAGCCAGTCTACCCCAAATCACATGCGATTTTAGTTTTTGCAGCAATCTGCCATGTCGGACTTTATCAAATGCCTTAAGAGCATCCATATAAACTACAATCAAAGCCCTTCCCTCATTAATAATCCTGGTCATCTCTTTAAAACATTCAATCAAGTTGGTCAGAGATGACTTCACATACAAAAAATTGCTGCCTGTCACTAACTAGTCCATTTTCTTACAAATATGTACCTCCAAGAGGGAGGTAAGGCTTTTCTCATTGGAGTGAAGAAGAATGAGAGGCAACCTCATAGAGGTGCACAAGATGATGAGAGGCATAGATAGACTGAATAATCAGAGATATTTTCCCAAAGTGGAAATGGCTATCACAAAGGGGCATAATTTTAAGGTGTTTGAAGGAAGGTTTAGGGGAGATGTCAGAGGTAGGTTCTTTCCACAGAGCGTGGTGTGTGCGTGGCACGTGCACTGGCAGCAGTGGTAGTAGAGTCAGATACGTTAGGGACATTTAAACGACTTTTGGACAGGCGCATCGATGATAGAAAATAAAAGGTTACGTAGGTTAGTTTGATCTTAGAGTGGGATAAAAGATCAACACAACATCAAGGCCCAAAGCACCTGTACTGTGCTGTACTGTTCTATGTTCTATATTCTAAGGCATAAAGGGTATGTGTTTCCATTAGTTGTCATGATTTGGAGATGCCAGTGTTGGACTGCGGTGTACAAAGTTAAAAATCACACAACACCAGGTTATAGTCCAACAGGTTTAATTGGAAGCACACTAGCTTTTAATCACCTGATAAAGGAGCGTCAATCCGAAAGATTGTGTGGAGTTTGCACGTTCTCCCCGTGTCTGCGTGGGTTTCCTCCGGGTGCTCCGGTTTCCTCCCACAGTCACAAAGATGTGCGGGTCAGGTGAATTGGCCAAGCTAAATTGCCCGTAGTGTTAAGTAAGGGGTATGGGTGGGTTGCGCTTCGGCGGGTCGGTGTGGACTTGTTGGGCCGAAGGGCCTGTTTCCACACTGTAAGTCTAATCTAATCTAATTACTATAACCTGGTGTTGAGTGTTTTGTAACTCAATTAGTTGTGGCACTGTAAGATCAAGGAGATAATGTCAGAATGGTACAGAGTTTTGGTCAGGGCACAGCTGCAGTTCCGTTCACTGGGAAGAATGTGATCGCACTTGATGGGATATAGAGGAGGTTCACCAGAATATTGCCTGGGTTGGAATAATTGTGATATAAGGAGACACGACATAGATTTGGATTGTTTTTGTCATACCAGAGAAGGCTGTTTGACGTGTATAAGATGATTAGTGGTATGGAAGGGAGCCGCTATCCCTTTTGATTGAGTTTTAGGTTAATTTGCAGGAAAATCAAGGGGTGGGGAATGGAGGGGGGGGGGGGAGGTTGAGAAAAAATCACACTGCAGTTCGTGAGAATCTGAAATGTACTAACTGAGAATTTAATGGAGGCTGGAAACCGTACAATTCTTAAAACATATTTGGATGTGTATTTGAAATATCATAACAATCAAGGATGTTGAACAAATGCAGGGCAAATGTGATCAGAGCACCCTTAATGGTAGTTACTGTAGATGCAGGCTTGATGGTCTGAAGTGAGTTTCCACATTGTATGTCTTTATGACTCCCTGACTCTATAACTACTTCCTCTGATATTCGACCACACTCATGCTTTTGATTGACAATGCAGCTGCATGTTTAGCAATAGGCTGTTGTACGTTTAAATCATTGGGCATGTCTGTCGGTTTGAGCCAGAATCGTCTGACTGTCCAGGTACCTGTGTCTGTCTCTGTTGGCACCTCATTGACATCAGCCATCTGCCAACTTCAACAATTCACTGGATCAAAAGAGAGTTTGCATCTTCTCTCAAAGTCGGAACGCAAAATCTGCTCTGCTGTTCTGGGAGGTTATACTATTAGGACTGGGTGATAACAAACCGCATCATCCAACGTCAACTCAATAAGGTCCATGTTAAATTGTTCTTGCAAATGCCCAGTACAACCACTCAAAATAATTGTCTGTTTCTTTGACCAAGATAAATGAATATCTATCGACATGTAAAGGTGAGTAAAGGAATCCCCACTATGTACATATGTGGTACAGGTCTGGCCGATTCCTAGAACCTGCTCCATTGCAGTCACCAAAGCTATCTTCGACTTAATCTGGAGGTCTAAGGTGGACCATGTCCACAGGGATGCCATGTAAAAACCTCTGCTTGTTCCAAACACTGCCCTCACCTTCATGGTTACCTTCATTCGTGGCAGCAGCATCAAGCTGTGCGGACCCCCTCGTACTGAAACACCAAGTGTGACTCATTGCAAAGATTCGAAAAAGTGACCAGTATTGCGAAGATGGGGCTGACCTCAGCACTGCACAATGCTCCAAGTAGTTAGAACATTCCGTGTCACTGGTCCTTTCTGAAGAAATTTGTAAAGAAAAACACATTTGGCCACAAGTCCATTAGGGCGTGGTCAGCGTGAGGCATCCTTGAGACCCTACTGGAAAAGGCGAGGGAGGATCTTGTTGGGTTGTTCCATAGGCAGACTTTCAAAGTCAGTTGACAGAATGACCCATCACCAGAACTTTCCAACAAACATCAAGACATTTCTTGACAGTTCGTGGGAACGGAGATCCTTCATGACTTTCTCACCAGCACATGCTGGCCTTCATGCAGCTGCAGGGAGGTAGAGACTGTCACACATTTCATTGAATTTGAAACAAAACATGCATTTGCAAACGAAGTCTGGAGAGTGATGCCATGGATTTTGTTGAGGTTCATCGAGGATTCTGTGCTCTCAGATCCGGACACGCACTGAGGCATGCATTGCCTGAGCCTGGAGGACCATCAACTCAATGAAAGGTGCTCTTTCATCCGTCAGAAACTTGTTGGCCTTATCGAGCAGGGATTTGACCACAACCAGGTATGCAGACCGGCACATTGCAAGGTGCAGGACTATGTGCTGAGGGGCGCACTAATGCTTAACGTGTTGACACTAAGGCACAGTGGAGAATGACTATCAAATAAGGTCATTCAGCAGAAATTAAATGGGGGCACATTCAGTCATTGGATCCACCTGGAGCACCATCAACTCAGTGAAAGCTACTATTTCATCTGTCAGAAACTTGTTGACCTTCCAGAGCAAGGATTTGACCACAACCAGGTATTACAGACTGGCACATTGCAAGGTGCAAGGATATGTGATGAAGTGTGCACTAATGCTTAATATGTTGACACTAAGGTACAGTGGAGAATAACCATCAAATAAGTTCTTTCAGCAGAAATTAAATGGGGGGCACACACAGTCATTGGATCTAGCTGGTAAACTTTCCACCTCTCTGATGTGTCCCAGGAATTATAATTTGGCGAGTGGCCATAAACCCTGATCTGAAACTATTCCACTGTTAATACTACTGCTGTCGTCATTATTTTGTATCATGCTACTGTCCAGGAGATCACATACTGCTCAATAATAACACGCCTCATACCTTGCAAACTTCATTGCATTCTCATTAACTAATTTAGAAATTAATGTCTCTTGTCATTATTGCTAATATAAAGACTTTAACCTTGGAAAGCAATTAGTTTTATTCCTTTTCAATGATATAAGCATTCAATTTATCAACTATAAACAGCAAACCCCACTATCAATACTCATTATTATTGATTGTAAACCTTAATTTGTACTGCTTTTATTCATATTTTACATGCGATTTGAAGATCAACGAGCAACATATCCATCAACAAACCACTGCTTTGGTTCCTAAAATGTCGGACGTAAATTTCTCTCAGAATAGGTCTGCTCTACCCCTGGTGACACTGGACTGAAATGGACTGGACTGTTCTGGGCTGGACTGGACTGGACTGGACAGCTCTATGAAATCATACTGACTGTCTCTGGTTTTCCATTCATCTGAACCTCAGACATTGGCTGACTATGTGAAAGCATGATCCAGGCAGAAGCTTTCCTCACAGTTATGAAGGAATTAGTTTTGCGCATGCAATGCCAAGGTATACAAAGCTATGGAATGATGTTGAAAAGTAGATTTAAAATAGGTGGTTATTTTTAACTGGCCCTGTTTTTGTTTATAACTGTTGGTGATTACTTCTCGGCCCTCTATCCACTCACTGCTCTGACGAATGCAGCCTCTGTCCACACCTTGCGTTTGCACTCTCCTAACTAACACTCATTTTCCTCAGTTCCTAATCTCACTTGCTCCTCTGACTGATGCTGATTGCATTCGGGTATTCCTTTCACTCACTGTCTTACTCCTTGCCTACTCCCTGCTTGCAACAACTTTTAATACATCTTTCCCGAGAAGTTAAAAGTGAATTCTGATAACAGCAGAAATTCGAAAAAAGTGTTCACAGTTTGATAGCTCTGGCAATCAAACTGAAATTTTATTTCACAACTGTTTTTACCTGCTCTCGGAACTGACTCTGGGTCACCGTGTAGATGCAGGTACAGAGTAGCTGGAGCAGGACTACAATGGTACAAGTAGTGGGTGAAGTTGGACATAAGTCATACTCAAATGCAATTCGCTGATGTGGGAAACATGAAAGATTGGTCATCCATAACAAAATGAAACTTCCTGAGATAGTGAAATGACTGACTTTCCGTTGCAGGGTTGCAGGTATCCTCTCTCTCAGTTCACACCCAGATTCTCCTACGGGCTTTACTTGGCATGAAGATATGTCTGAATGTCAGAATGTTAAAGAAAACAGTCAAAAGGAATGTCACTAAAGGAGTTAGAAAGTGATGGAGAAGTGCGTATGGAGGCCAGAAAATTGAAGTGTAATATTCTGGTTTTGTGATGCAAAAACACTCCTGGTTATTGAAGGTGTATTTAGCTCTGAATTTGAAGAACTAGGGAATACTTTCCAAACAGCCCAGCATACCCACTGTTCCAATAACCACGACTGCCATTTTCACAGTGCAGTAATTTGTTCTTAGTTTCTGAAAACAAATAGCCACAAATCGATCAACGGCAAAAGCAACTGTGAGCCAAACTGAATAGACTGTGGTGCCAGCCATAACGATGTCGAGGAGAAAGTGAGGAATGCAGATGCTGGAGATCAGAGCTGAAAAATGTGTTGCTGGAAAAGCGCAGCAGGTCAGGCAGCATCAAAAGAGCAGGAGAACCGGCGTTTCGGACATAAGACCTGCTTAAGGGTGTGCCAAGCAGGCTAAAATGAAAGGTAGGGAGGAGGACCTTGGGGGAGGGGCGTTGGGAATGCGATAGGTGGAAGAATGTTAAGGTGAGGGTGATAGGCCAGAGGGGGTGTGGCGGCGGAGAGGTCGGGAAGAAGATTGCAGGTCAAGAAGGCGTGCTGAATCCATAAGGATGTCTACAAAACTACAGACAGGAGTAATATCCGGGAAAGAAACTGGAAAGTAACTGACAAACAATCTTAACATTACATCAATGATGACAACAGGAAGATCTGCTGTAGCCATGGCCATTAGGTAATGATTGACACTTTTGAAGAGTCCACAGGTTCTTCGAGATAGGATTGTGTTTGCCAACAATTTTAACGTTAATTTAAAATTTATAATTACTGCACAAATACAATGTATCATTTTCTTAACAGCAAAATGTTAATTTTGTTTATATGGTTCTGAAGCTGCCTTTTTGTTGGATTTCCGTTGCTGGTAGGAAAAATGAAAATGCTTACAGTAAATTACAGGGGCAAAAAAAGAAAGAAAAGTAAATCCTTAGAAATACATGTATGTTCTACATGGTTTCAGACGTCAAACAGATGGAGACAAGAGTGTTCATTTAGAGTCATATAGTCATGCAATCATACAGCACAGTAGTAAGCCCCTCGGTTTACCAGTCCATGTTGAACATAACTCGAAACTAAATTAGTTCCACCTGCCTGTTCCGGACTCATATTCCTCCAAACCTTTCATGTACTTATCCAAATGTCTTTTAAACATTACAATTGTGCGCATGTTTGATCCAATTTAATTTCATTATCCATGAATGCCATCTTTTTCTCCTGGGTTTACCTTTGGTAATTGTTTCCAAAGCGTGGATGGGAGTTGCAAATTGGGACCTGAGACCCCAGGAAAGCAGACTTCGAGACTAAACTTTCCACTGCAAATTCCTACATTCCTGGAATGCCCTAAACGTATTTGTTAATCTTGGAGAATTTAGGTGGATCTGTTGCAATTAGGTGAGTCGTAATTCAGGACATAGACTATTGAATACCTTCTCTGACTCCTGAGCAAAATCACCATCTGGATTCATAAGGTACAACACGCATTCACAACTGCTCCATCTCTACGTATCTCCCCAACAACGACACACACACGTGCACACACACACACACACACACACACACACACAAAACTGAAGAAACCTAAGAGCCTGGGTCTCCACTTACCACCTTAGCTCTGGGATCCAGCACACTGACAAATCCAAGACACAGTTCACATAGCTCCGAGATCTGGTACCCACCTTCCTCTGCGGCCTTTTCCAATATCTCCTGAACTTTCCTGGACCTAACACATATTAACACTCTGGTGCCAATATCTCCCACATATGCTTGAGACTTAGCAATGTCCTACCACCAGACCCAACAAGCCTTTACTCCAGGCACAACACCATTTCCCCACTCCATCAGTACCTACTACCTCCTTCCTCATCATTTTCACCAAATCTCCCGAGCTTTTGGTCACAAATCTTTATATCTAAGCTGGCACATTACCTACCTTGCACCCATCAGGCACCCTACTCTCTGTGTACCTATAAATGTACTTACCTAATACCCTGCTCTGTACACACTTTGCACCCTGCTTACTTGGCACCCTTCTCTCAAACTTACGTAAAATGTTACCGACATGGAAACTTACCTCCTTCCTCACCTGATGCCCACCTTACATGTTCTCCAGTTTATATCTGTGACTGTTTTGTAGTCCATCTTCATTTGGTCAGAAACAGTATCCTGTATATACGTTGTTATTTTCTGTTATTATATTATATACATGGTTACATGTCTTGTATCAGTGACTTTCCATTTCCCCCACTCAAAGCTGTCAAACACAAGTTGCTTTTTCCCGATTTCCTTCAGAATATCAGATGATCATTACCACTGCTTTGATTTCATGATAATTTTGCAGCATGGATTGTAATTTCTCAGATTAATATCATAATTTATTGAATGAGAGTGGAACATATACATCCGTTTGGTTGAGAGCCATTTATCATGAATGTCTAGAGGGCTGGTTTTTCAATGCAGTGAGATGCCGATAGCATTGTTTCAATTCCCGAACCCACCAGGCTTCAGGTGCCAACCATATATTTAAAGAAGATTGAGAATGCTTGGCTGTTTACACAGCAGTCACCATCCTTATTTATCTGACATACCTGGATTCATTGGAATTGATCCTGGTGATTAATAAACTTATTAATTAATACACTAAGGAAACCAGCATATCTGACAGCACTTCGTTTTCAGTGGTTTCAACTTATTTTTCTAAATTAGTGAACCTTCCTCATGCATTCACTATAACTAAGCCAAGAAAACCAAGTGCCTTATTTACAATCTTCTCAATTTGCTTCCCATCTTCAAAATATATTTTGTATTTACATTCGGTTCTCACTGTCCAGGAGTGATTCTAACATTCTACAATATACTTCCAGTTAGCAGATCCAATATTGTCTACCAAAGACCATTTGAATTCAATTTATTCAGGCAGAAGTTTGGTCTCAATACTAATCACAATCAGTAATATACTTGCCCCAGACTGAATCTAAAACAATCATACCTCAATACATTCAGCTTTCTCTGTGTTCACACAGTAGCTGACGCTGCACTGGTCCCATGAATATCAACCTAACTAGTATAGATTTTTGATACCATATAAAATCATTTTCAGTTATTCAAAATGAGTTTGTACACAGAAAGGAAATGCATCAATTCATGTTCCAATAATTATATTTTGGGATAAGCACCGTGTCAATTAAGTTAAAACAAAATATTGTCATTTTGTAGTCTTAAATATCCCAAGATGGTCAAGAATAATTTACCAAGGGCGATACATTTTTAAAACCAACATAGTCCTGGCTCAGGACAGATTTTATGCCCAAGAGACAAGCAAATAATTTTCATGAAAGCATAACAAGTCACAATGTTATATTCTAACACATTGTTGAGCACAATTTGCAGCTGCATTGTGTATTATACTCAAAGCAAGAAATTCGGCTAATTGCACAATGCTGAAGAGGTATTAATAATACCTTACTGCACAGTCCAATAACCCCAAATACAGGGCAATAAATGAATTCAGCATTAGCAACTATTAGAAGCAACATGAGTGGACATTTCAGTTCCCCACGTGAATAATTTGGCAGAATGATCACTGAAATTAGTCAATTACCAAATCCAGCCTGAAGTAATTTAACCTGTGGTTTCTCGTTTCTATCAACATTCTCTTTGGTCAGCGCTGGGCTCCCTTTGAGACGCCTTTCACATCCAAGCAGCTGCCAGTTCTTAAGCAGAAAATAGCTGCTTAAAGTGTCTGCACATTGTTAGAACAATAGTCGATCAGCAATTAACTTGTCTGGCCAGTTCCTATGAACCAATATAAGATTGTTTATCTTTTCCTTTTTTTAAACAAGTTGCTGCTCTCAAATAAAAAGTGAACTCTCAGTTCAGCTTATTGCTCCAAACCAAATATGAGAAGATTAAAAAGAATCAGCAATGGTCCTAAATGCCATACTTCACTAAGAACACTCGGAAATGGCAGCAATCCATGCAATGCACTGAAAGTTTCCACTGTGGTCATCAACACTGTATTAAAGGTTGCCAGATGTTCTTCCACAATCCGACACAATCCACAATGTTTTCAACAGAGAAATGGAGTGTAAAAACATGATGCAAGCTTTTTTTTCCAATGCTTTATCAGCAAGTTCAAATTTCCTTTACGGATTGCATCCTTCAACGACCCTCAAAGTAGTCATAATACACAATAAATGGCTATAGACAACTGCTTGTAGTAAAAAATGAGGTCTGCAGATGCTGGAGATCACAGTTGAACATGTGTTGCTGGTTAAAGCACAGCAGGTCAGGCAGCATCCAAGGAATA
The DNA here is from genome assembly GCF_020745735.1 of Hemiscyllium ocellatum. NCBI lineage: Eukaryota > Metazoa > Chordata > Chondrichthyes > Orectolobiformes > Hemiscylliidae > Hemiscyllium > Hemiscyllium ocellatum. The sequence goes on from NC_083417.1 coordinate 76,110,945, forward strand.
GGAAATTCGACGTTTTGGGCATAAGCCCTTCATCAGGAATGAGGAGAGGGTGCCAGGCAGGCTAAGATAAAAGGTAGGGAGGAAGGACTTGGGGGAGGGGCGATGGAGATGTGAAAGGTGGAAGGAGGTCAAGGTGAGGGTGATAGGCCGGAGTGGGGTGGGGCGGAGAGGTTAGGAAGAAGATTGCAGGTTAGGAGGGCGGTGCTGAGTTGAGGGAACCGACTGAGACAAGGTGGGGGGGAGGGGAAATGAGGAAACTGGAGAAATCTGAGTTCAGATTTCCCCAGTTTCCTCATTTCCCCTCCCCCCAACCTTGTCTCAGTCGGTTCCCTCAACTCAGCACCGCCCTCCTAACCTGCAATCTTCTTCCTAACCTCTCCGCCCCCACCCCACTCCAGCGTATCACCCTCACCTTGACCTCCTTCCACCTTTCACATCTCCATCGCCCCTCCCCTAAGTCCCTCCTCCCTACCTTTTATCTTAGCCTGCCTGGCACCCTCTCCTCATTCCTGATGAAGGGCTTATGCCCGAAACGTCGAATTTCCTATTCCTTGGATGCTGCCTGACCTGCTGTGCTTTAACCAGCAACACATGTTCAACTATAAACAACTGCTTCCCGATTGAGAGCATCAATTTCAACAGGCGTAATATCATTCTTGCAAATATCCTGTTGGAGCAGATAAGAATGACAATGGGTTATGACTAATGGTCAGTGTATTTTAAGTAAGGAATTTGAATGGATAATATCAGAAAATGACAATAAACAAGAACAGAAGCAGATCAACCAATCCTTCCAATCTTCTCTGACACTTTAACGATCATTGCTATCTGATGGTGACCTTAACTCTACATACCTGGCTGACTAAATATCAATTGATTTGATTAGAACATAGAACATAGAACAATACAGCATAGAACTGGCCCTTCAGCCCACGATGTTGTGCCAGACATTTGTCCTAGCTTAAGCACTTATCCATATACCTATCCAATTAAAGGTCACCAATGATTCTGACTCTGCCACTCCTACTGGCAGCGCATTCCATGGCCCCACCACTCTCTGGGTAAAGAACCTACCCCTGACATCCCCGCTACACCTTCCATCTTTCACCTTAAATTAGTGCCCCCTTGTAACACTCTGTTGTACCTGGGCAAAATGTCTCTGACTGTCTACTTTATCTATTCCCTTGATTATCTTATAAACCTCGATCAGGTAACTCCTCATCCTTCGCCGTTCCAATGAGAAAAGGCCTAGAACTCTCAACCTATCCTCGTACGACCTTTTCTCCATTCCCAGCAACAACCTGGTAAATCTCCTCTGCACCCTCTCCACAGCTTCCACATCTTTCCTAGAGTGAGGCGACCAGAACTGCATACAGTACTCCAAATGTGACCTTACCAAGATCCTGTAGAGCTGCAACTGTACCTCACGACTCTTGAATTCAATCCCTCTGCTAATGAACGCTAATACACCATAGGCCTTCTTACAAGCTCTATCCACCTGAGTGGCAACTTTCAAAGAACTATGAACATAGACCTCAAGATCCCTCTGCTCCTCCACCTTACTAAGAACCCTATCGTTAACCCTGTATTCTGCATCCTTATTCGTCCTTCCAAAATGGACAACCTCACACTTGACAGGCTTAAATTCCATCTGCCACTCCTCAGTCCAGCTCTGCATCATATCTAAGTCCCTTTGCAGACGACAACAGCCCTCCTCACTATCCACAACTCCACCTATCTTCTTATCGTCTGCAAATTTACTGACCAACCCTTCGACCGCCTCTTCCAAGTCATTAATAAAAATTACAAACAGCAGAGGACCCAGAACTGATCCCTGCGGAACTCCACTTGTAACTGGGCTCCAGGCTGAATATTTACCATCCACCACCACTCTCTGACTTCGACCAGTTAGCCAGTTCTCTATCTAACTGGTCAGATTTCCCACTATCCCATGCATCCTGGCTTTCCACATAAGCCTACCATGGGGAACCTTATCAAACGCCTTACTAAAATCCATGTACACTACATCCACTGCTCTACCCTCGTTCACATGCTTGGTCACCTCCTCAAAGAATTCAATAAGACTTGTAAGGCAAGACAACTCACAAATCCGTGCTGAATATCCCTAATCAAGCAGTGTCCTTCCAGATACTCATAAATCCTATCCCTCAGTACCCTTTCCATTACTTTGCCTACCACCGAAGTAAGACTAACTGCTCTGTAATTCCCGGGGTTATCGCTATTCCCTTTTTTTGAACAAGGGCACAACATTCGCCACTGTCCAGTCCCCTGGTACCACCCCCGTTGACGTGAAGATGAGTAAATCATTGCCAACGGCTCCGCAATTTCCTCTCTTGCTCTCCACATAATTCTAGGATATATCCCAGAGGGACTTGTCTATCCTCAAGTTTTTCAAAATGCCCAACACATCTTCCTTCCTCATGTTAGGATATTATAGAAGCCCATGAGAGGACAGAGATGTAGTTACTTCTTAGGACATTGGGGGCGCTGTGAACCTATAGTTTAAAATGATGACCAAAGTAATTTTTAATTCTGGGATTATTGCCATAACAACTAACAAAGCTGATGTTCAAATGAAAGAACATCAGCAAGGTCAATTTTGCCTGCTAAACTAAGTGATTAGATTAAGGTAAACTATGTGATAAAAAGACTAGGAAAAATGTCTCGAACATAGTAATTCTTTGTGTCCATGATACAGAATGTTCCTAATATATGTAAAGCCTTTGTAAAAATGTTTCCAGAATACATAGAACCTTTGTTTGCAAATTATACCATTTTGAAGAAGGCTTTTGTTTGTGAAAGATCACGTTGCATGAATTGAGATTAGAAAATAGTATAACTAATGGAGCTTATCGATAGATTTTCAGAACTTGTACATTTTCTCCAGCGAATCATTCGATCTTTCGTGCTTCGCTGTAACAGCTAAGTTTCTGCTGCTAAATAAACGTACCTGCTTTTTATCAAATAATTGGGTAAGTGTGGTCACTCCTTAAAAGAACACGCTTGGACGATTTCCGTCCTAACAGATGGTGACCCTCTAAGTGGAGGAGGAGACCACAGGTTGGCAGATTGGGAGGCAGACAAATTTTTCGGCCGAAACTTTAAGGTGAGGAAGCGCCTGTTAGATCAAAAGCTTCCAGTAGTTAACTTTTGAGTTAGACATTTGTCTGCTTTTTAATCCTCACCAACTTGAAATTGAATTGATTTGGACACAAAGGTACAGGATCTTAGCTGGTAAGTCACTTTAAATCTTCTAGTGTTAATTTCTCTCCGATGTTAAAATTCTTCTAGGTGAGGGGAACCGCGGACCCCGTCGTGCACACTAAAAATTCCTAGAAGTGAGGAGCCTCCGCCTTTAAAATTCTTCTAAGTGAGGAGTTTGGTTAACTCCGACGCGCTGGTGTACACTGAAAATTCTTAGAAGTGAGGAGTCTCCGCCGTTAAAATTCTTCTCGGTGAGGGGATTAGCTATCTCTGCCGTGCAAATGTAAAAGTCCTAGAAGTGAGGAGGGAAAGTGTCGTAAAATTTGTCTCCGCCAGTTTAAAATTCTTCCAAGTGAGGGGTGTGGCTAACCTTGACGCGCAAAGTGTACACTAAAAATTCTTGGGAGTGAGGAGACGTACAGTAGGAATTAGTCTGAACCGTTTCCTTGTAGGGATTTTTTCTGCTCAGACGTCTATTCTTAAAGATGTACTGTTTTGAAAGTGGACACCAATAGGGAAAAGAGTCAGATGATTGAAGTGATATCTGAATTTGTATGTTTATGTAAGTATGTGATAAAGGGGCCGGCCAGAATAGGAAGAACAAACGGAAGCTGCTAATATAAATGACTATGTGTATGTATGAGAAAAAAATCTATTCGTTATAAGAGAGAGTCTCTGGGTGTGTAAAATCTGTGTGTTTAAGTATTTTTAAGTTTGTAAAAATCTGTGAGAGTAAGAGAGTTTCTGTATTTGTGAAGATCTAAGTGTGTATAAGAATCTCTCTGTGTGTAAAACTGATTGCGAGAGAAAGGTAGTCTCTGTGTGTATGTGAGAATTTGTGTGTGTGTAAGAATCTTTTTGTATAAAAATCTCTGTAAAAAAAAAGAATCTCTTTGTGTGAAAATTTGTATGGGTCAGTGAAATTAAGAAACTGCGTGTCATATCTCAAAAAGAGAGAGAGAATTTTACTGCTGCAAGCGTTATCAGTGTGTCTGTCTGTGAGCAGAAGGCTTCTCAGCTAACAAGCAGTTTAACACTTTGTGCTCTGGCTTGAATTCATCTGTTTGTTAATGGTTTTAAGTTTGAAACGTGTTGTTTGTCATTTGATTCAGTGTGCTTTTTTTTTGATTGTAATTTTATGAATACTTAACGTGATTTTCTTTCAGGATAGAATTTTAATAGATATTGAGAAAGGAGAAAAGATTAGTTGGTAACTGATAAGGTTAAACCCCATTTTTTGAGAGAAAATTTAATATTTAATTGAAAGTAGTATAAGGTGGACAGCAGAAAAATTTATTTTTGACAACAGCTTACAGTGAGAAAAAGGAGAAAGTATCAAAGAAAGATAGAAACAGAAACAAAGGGAGGGCAGGCTTAGAGTCAGATAAGAGAAAATAAGATGGAGGAATTAAATTTTGGACCACCAAAATTGCGCCACCTCAGGACAGAATGTCCTGGAGTTCCCTGGTGGAGACTCAGTCTAGGTGGGAATATGACCCTAGCGGGTCGACTGCTATTGGACTGTGTAGCTTTACGGAAAGAAACTTTAGACCTAGTCTTAGGACAGGCTTTAAATCAAAAAGAACTTATTATAAAAAGATTAAGGAGACTTTTCAGAATGTTACATTAATGACTAGAGGGTCTCCGAGAGTTTCCTAATACTTTAGTACGCCAAGTGTTTGACTTGGGCAAACCCCCTACCAAGGGGATAAGTAAGGACACGAATGAGTCACTGGGGTGGAAGACCAAATTTGTGGTAACTTTTACACCACAATGGGATTTGAACTGTTTGGTAGCGTCTGTGTACATCCCCCCGGAGTTAAAAAATAATGAGTCCAACCCAGCACCTGTAACGACAAACCCAATAACACAGACAGGGAAGGTTTTAGAAGACGTTAAGAAACTTATTGAAAAAAATAATACATTTAAAGAAGCTCAAAGAAAAATACAGAATCTGGATAAGAATCTTAAGCTGTGGAGGAGCAGAAACTGGTTCCCCGCAGATGACCAACTGTTTTTTACAGCTGCTGATTTTGACGAATTTCAATCAAAAATTAAAGATAATTTGACAGAGAGAAAAGAGGAAGCAAAGGAAAATGTTTTTAGTAAAATCAAATTGTCAACGAAAGTAGATGATGAGGACGTCTATCTACGGGAATTATTGGCACGATTCCAGAGCCACTTACTAACGCTGCCCACTATTGAGACTGCAGAGTTAGCTGGGGATAGACAGGGCAGATTTGATTATGTTCTATTATAAAAAAAAGTTTTCCATCCGACTATTCCAATGTTCTTATAAACATAGAAGAGACAGTAGGTAATTGTGCTCAAAATTTATCACAGCAGGTAACACGTTGGAAAACAAAATTAATATTTCAAAAAAAATCTTGTTTAGAGTGCATTTTATTGGATAGGGTCCAAAAAGCTTGGGATGTCTGTATTGTGGGAATCAGGACAGTAAAGCAACTAAATTAATATGGAATTTAGTAATCAGTTATGAAATACAAACTGATTTTAATAATTAATGTTCTAAATTAATAATTGTTGATTCAATTTCAAAATATAGTATTAAAGCTGCAGATACGGATTATAAGCGAAGCAATTTTTAGTCCAGATATTAGAGTATTTGTATTATGGGATTCGGCTATAGCTCAGACACTCTATTTTGCGTGAGTAAAGTTTTTAAAACATTACGAAAAAGAAAAGCTTTGAACTTTGGTATAATTACTGAACCTATAAAGTTCCCTTTTATGTACTCCCTGTGTCAGTTCATAGCAAGTACAACTTCCAAATAAATTGTAAATATGTTTTAATGTATATATTTTTATGGTTTGGCAGTCATTGACTTTCAATTTTTTTTTCTCTCTTCTTTTCTTTTCTCTCTGGTTTCCATTGCCACTGGGGTGTGAATTGCTTGTGGTTTATAATGTTTTTTTTTCCATAGACTATGGCTCCCAGGTGTGTGTGTGTGTGTGTGTTTCTATTTGGACGAGGAACTCCCATTGAGTTTAATTCACAGTTGTATAAGCGACATTGAGATATTTTTAAAATTAAAACAATATAGAGCCAAAATATGTAGTGCCCTGGATCCAGTATTATGTTGACAGTGACTTCATGGTCAACTTGCAGACAGAGTTAATTTTTCTTTTAACCAAAATAACAAACTGAAGTTTCAGAACAAACAGAGATAGATAAAGAAAAATGGAAGGTGAAGGAGACAAAGGGAAGAGGAACCAAGAGAAGGACGGATAGAAGGATTGCGAGAAATAAGGGTTAGGGGTAAGGATACTCACAAAAGACTGTGGAAAGAGAGGGAGAGTGTGTGTACAGCTAGCAAAACAATTGACACCTTATGGTTTGGTTTGAATGCACATTTGTTGATGATTGAATGAGTAAGTTTTATTCACTGAAGTTTGAGTTCCAGGATTGTTTTAAATGTGAGTTTTATGAAAACTTAACATGATTAAACTGAGTGTCTAACTGTCTTTTTCTTTTATCTTTTTACATACAAAATATGTGAAGGTCAGTTGAAGTTTAAGTTCAACAGTGGGTAGTTGTAAAAACAAAAACTTCCATGGTTATTATCTATGACCTTGGATTCGACCAATGTGCATGCGTTAGAAGTTTTTAAACTGGAATTGACAAATTGTTGTAAGACATCTCTGATTATTTAAAGACCTAAAGTATTTTAATTGAGTAATGATTGACCAGCAGTACTTAAGAAAACTAATTTTGGATCTAAAATGGGGAACTAAAACTGAGTGATCACAATGGTCTTCAAAATTGGTAACTGTATGCATTTTACATTTTGAAAATTGAATACTGGATAAATGGACGTAAATATATAAATATGCTTACAAGTTAGTTACAGGCATTAAAGTAAGACAAGCATGAATTGGTAAATTGGTGTTTAAGGATATGGGAATCTAAGGACATTGCAATATTTCTCAGAATAAAGGAAAAGGGAAGAACGTAATGACTTGTAACTTTGGAAAGTACCGATAGGAGACGAGGAGATTAGGTGAGTCTGTGTTCCCCTCACTAGTGGGGAGGTCGGAACATATAAGAGGAAATAACGGTCTTGGTTGAGAATTTGATAGGATTTTCAGAACAGATTAATCTATGATAAAAACCCAGTATGTATATGTGGGCTGGTTTAATGTCTAATTTAAATATACTATATACTAGGGAAAAAAGGAAACTTATATGGGGATACTGGAGCGCTCTTCTGTTGAAAGCATTGTGTTACGGAAAGTGAAACCTGCTGCTGTTCTTTCCTCCCTCCCTCTCCAGATAGTCTTCTACTTCAATGCGTTTTGTTATTTTTTGTATTTTCTCGCCACATTGTAAATAATTATCAGGCTATTCACATAAAGTGACTGGAATAATGTATCTTTTGCTTGTGTTAACAAGACATTTGCACCATCCGGAGTTGTTCGCAGTTTATCAAAATAATCAAACAGCATTTTTTTTCTCTCAATTTAATATTTAGTTTTGTGGAGGAAGTTTAGTAGGTCTCTATGTCTGTCTTTTCTAAGACCTGCAGGCAAGCATTTTTACATGATCCATCGTGCTACTGCTTTAACCTCAGTAATCAATGATTTTGAGATGCCAATATTCTGCCATCGGTTTTGCTTAGATTCTGAGCTGAGCTTATTGCGTGGAATGGGTGTTGAAACTCTATCTATTCAAGCTTCGCACTCTACAGTGAATGAAATCATTATGGTATCAATTTTGCTAAATGGTTTATTTGCACAAGGTTGATTCGAAATTTAGTTCTAGAGGGAAATGGGATTTTCTGAAGAGGAATAAATTTTAAGTCTTAAGGATGCTTGGATGATAGAGTAATATTATATTTTTGTATTACAAAGTCTGGATTTAAATTTCTGGTTGTTTTATAGTACTTTTCACAGCTATTCACTAACAGGAGGGATTCAGTCCTGGTCTCACAGATTTTGTGCCAATTCCTAATACAACTGTGGTCAAACACCTAATTTTAATTCCACAATTCCAAACCTGGTTATGACGGTTCTAGGAAAGAGGAGATAAGAAATCAGATAGATTTTTCCATATTGGTAATATAACACTATGTACTAAAATGTTGCATTTATATTCCTACAGACTTCAAGTCAAGCACTTTCTCCATTTTTTCAATTATGCAGATCTGATGGTGGCTAAAATCTTTTAATACTTTGAACAGGTTTTCGTTAATAAGCATCTGGACACATACCTAGTAGGCTGTACAAAGACAGCTATGATTAACTTTAGCTTTTTCATTCACTAAATTTTAGTTGTGGTTAAGAGTAAGGGACTTATTCCCCTTGTTCACTATTAAGTACTGGATATGAATTTAGTACAAGATTTCAAAAAACTGGAAGATGACCCTACCCCTGTTGAAGGAGGAGCTTATGGGTCTGTAATTAATTTGTGAATGGATAATGGGTATGGGTTACAGTACAAATACCAGACGCTAATCTCTTCTGAGATTCAACAACAGATGACAGGTGAATCTTGCCTAGTTTAGTAAATTAGGACTATCTTTCAGAAAGGAGGTGTATTTGCAGTTTTTGAGAAGATATGTAGCTCAGGTTCTAAGTTTACTCACTGAGCTGAAAGGTTTGTTCTTGAACATTTTGTCATCACGCATTGTTAGGAGGGGCACGGAAAGTGTTTGTAGAGAGAGAGAGGACGAGTGACAGAAGCAGAAGGCGAAATTGGCGATAGCTGCGGTTGATGGGGTAATTAGGAGAAAAATTGAAAGCCAATTGTATATAGAATTAGAGTGTAAATCAATCTGCAAATTATATAGTCCAAACTAACTAGCTATCATGGTCACTAGCAGGATCACTAACAAAATTAGATTAAAAAGTTACTTGTTAAAATCAGATGGGGTATCAATATATTACATAAATTTCCAAAAATGAGATTTCTGATATTATCATTGCATGATTAAGATTGCTCGCAATTGATGTTTTGAATTATTGCTCTGTCAAGAGCAACAATTGAGTACTTGCTGCCCTACTTAAAGAAGAGCAATACATTTAGTAATTTCAAAACCAACAGATCAGTAAAATTTGTACCAAATAGTTGCAAGTATGTGTAAAATCACCAGAAGATTGAATCAGTTACATTTTTTACCTGGTACAGAGCAGACCAATACATCTAGCTTTGCTAATCCATCCTTACAGAATTCAATGCTGTATCAATCTCAATTTAGGCTGAAAACGTTTCTACAGTTTATGCCAACAAAACTCTGTCACTATCCAGCAAGAAGCATGTTTCAAGGGTAGCACAACTAGTTAAATCTCCCTATTGGAGATGGAATGACACGGTATGCTTCTGTGCAGTGTTCCATCACTATTGGCAAAGCTCATACACTAGAAAAGCAAACAAGTCAGACAGAATTGGTGACTTTCTGGCTGCATGTCAGTAGCTTCTGTTGTTAGCGGGGGGAGACCCTTGGTTTACGCATCCCTGCTGCTATTTTTATTACCTGTGGTTATTGTTATGTGTGTGCCATGTATCAGGACGCTGATGACACGAACGATTGACCATGACCGGACGAGAAAGGATGACTCAACACCTGCATACTGGTGCTCCGCAGCAGTGCTGAAGGAGCCTGTGATGGGGGCAGCTCAGGGAAGGATTACGGAATCAGAACCAGAGAGGATGGAGGAGACATGTCTAAGAGAAGCGCAGGACAACTAATGATTTTACTATATAACTGTATTTTTTTTAATCCTACTCATTCCAAAGCTCTAATTGTGAGGGCTGTAGTCCAGAGACCCCCTAGTTGTGTTTTATTTCCTCCTCTCCCGTTACAGATTGGAGACAGTTAAATTTGTGCCTTAATAGTCAGGAATTTTGAAGTGCTGTGTGTCTTGAGGCTTGAGAGACTATTGATCACGCAAGAGATTCCTAAACATCGTCTGGTATCGAGAGCCACTGATCACTATGATAAGCCAGGTGCCACTGCCCTGTACGTTGAAATGAATGTGGATTGCATTGGTCATTGAGGAACGACTGGTTAGCCAATGACGGGTAAGATTCCTCGAGCTGAGGGACAACCTAAGACAGGCACAGTCGCGCATTGACTTTCAGAATGGTGGCCTGTGGACATGTGGTTTTAACGGATGCCTGGCCTTTGCATCTGTCTTGGGAATCTGGACTAGTCTCTGGCTTGCTGAGCAGCAGATATAAGTAAGTTGTGGACACAGCACATTATATTCACATTGTTTTTGATAAAATAAATAATAAATGCAAGCTATGCGGCTGATTTTGAAGCCGATTTAAATCTATTACAAGAAAATTCGGCATTGTGCCAGTAATATGAAAATCTATTTTGGGATTTCATGAGATAGTATAGTGTGACTGGTTAATTGGTGGGTGTACAATCTGGTGTTCTTTGGACAACTGACCTTCACTCTACAAGCATCCAAGCTCATTCATTTTTTTTTCTCTATGGTTCTCTACTATTTGTTATCATGCTCATTTATACTTTATATTTTGTTAATTTTAATAAAGTTTTTGTAGTTCTTTTGTGAAAATAAGAATAATTTAGAAGCAAATACTAATTGTTGATTTTTTTGTAGTAAGATGCTGCTTAGGGACCCCTACACTCTTAACTGATGTCTCCTTAGAACCAGACGGCCAGGTCAAGATGATATGTTCAGAAAAGCAAAAAGGACACGAAGAATGCGTCCGTAGACACACCTGGCCCCGGTTGCCGCACAATATTGCGTTTGTAACGGTTTATGTTGTTATGGCCTCTGAAGAGGCCCAGGGGGGGAATGTTAGGATATTATAGAAGCCCATGAGAGGACAGAGATGTAGTTACTTCTTAGGACATTGGGGGCGCTGTGAACCTATAGTTTAAAATGATGACCAAAGTAATTTTTAATTCTGGGATTATTGCCATAACAACTAACAAAGCTGATGTTCAAATGAAAGAACATCAGCAAGGTCAAATTTGCCTGCTAAACTAAGTGATTAAATTAAGGTAAACTATGTGATAAAAAGACTAGGAAAAATGTCTCGATCATAGTAATTCTTTGTGTCCATGATACAGAATGTTCCTAATATATGTAAAGCCTTTGTAAAAATGTTTCCAGAATACATAGAACCTTTGTTTGCAAATTATACCATTTTGAAGAAGGCTTTTGTTTGTGAAAGATCACGTTGCATGAATTGAGATTAGAAAATAGTATAACTAATGGAGCTTATCGATAGATTTTCAGGACTTGTACATTTTCTCCAGCGAACCATTCGATCTTTCATGCTTCGCTGTAACAGCTAAGTTTCTGCTGCTAAATAAACGTATCTGCTTTTTATCAAATAATTGGGTAAGTGTGGTCACTCCTTAAAAGAACACGCTTGGACAAGTATCTCCTCTAGCTTACCAGTCCGTTTCATAATCTCCTCTTAATCAATACGGTCCCTCTCATTTTTAAATACTGAAGAAATGTACTCATTCAAGACGTCTCCTATCTCTTCCGACTCAGTACACAGTCTCCCACTACTGTCCTTGATCGGACCTATCCTCGTTCTCATCATTCTCATGTTTCTCACATACGCATAAAGGGCCTTGTGGTTATTCTTGATCCTACCCGCCAAAGATTTTTCATGCCCTCTCTTACCTCTCCTCAAACTTTTTTTCAGCTCCCTCCTGGCTATACTATATCCCACAAACGCTCTGTCTGAACCTTGTTTCCTCAACCTTATGTAAGCCTCCTTCTTCTTCTTTACAAGACATTCAATCTCCCTCATCAACCAAGGTTCCCTCACACGACCATCTCTTTCCTGCCTGACAGATACATACATATCAAGGATATGTCGTATCTGTTCCTTGAAAAAGTTCCACATTTCAGTGACATCCTTCCCTGACAGCATATGCGCCCAACTTATGCTCCTCAGATCTTGTCTTGCACCATCGTACTTACCCTTCTCCCAATTGTATAGCCTACCCTGCTGCACACACCTATCTCTCCCCATAACCAAGGTGAAAGTCACAGAATTGTGGTCACCATCACCAAAATGCTCACCCACTAACAAGCCCACCACTTGTCCCTCTTCGTTACCCAGCAACAAATCCAATATGGCCTCCTCTCTGGTCGGACAATCTACATACGGAGTTAGAAAAGCCTCCTGGGCACACTGCACAAATACTGCCCCGTCCAATCCACTTGATCTAAAGAGCTTCCAATCATTACTTGGAAAGTTGAAATCGCCCATGACTACTACACTGTGGCTTCTGCACTTTTCCAAAATCTGTTTCCCAATCTGTTTCTCCACATCTCTGCTGCTATTGGGAGGCCGATAGTAAACACCCAACAAGGTGACTGCTCCTTTCCTATTTCTGACTTCAGCCCATACTGCCTCCAAAGGCAGATCCCCCTCGAACTGCGTTTCTGCAGCCATTACACCATTTCTAATTAGCAAAGCCACACCCCCTCCTTTTTTACCACCCTCCCTAACCTTACTGATACATCTGTAACCAGGAACCTCCAACAACCATTCCTGTCCCTCTTCTATCCACGTTTCCGTGATGGCCACAACATCGTAGTCTCAAATACCAATCCACACCTTACGTTCACCCAACTTATTTCTGATATTTCTTGCTTTGAAGTATACCGAGCCCATCTCTGTGTCCACAAGTATTCCCTGTCAGTGCTATCTTCTCCACAGCCTCCTAACATTCTTGGACATCCTGATAAACAGCTAACCTACTTGCTGGACTGCAAGTCCGGATCCCATCCCCCTGCCAAATTAGTTTCAATCCTCTGAGGAGTGCTAGAAAACCTATAGTACAGGATATTGGTGCCCTTCTGGTTCAGGTGCGACCCGTCCTGCTTGTACAGATCCCACCTTCCCCAGAATGCGGACCAATTGTCCAAATAGCTGAAGCCCTCCGTCCTACACCATTCTTGCAGCCATGTGTTCAACTGCACTCTCTCCTTATTCCTTGCCTCACTGTCACGTGGCACAGGCAACAACCCAGAGATGACAACTCTGTCCGTCCTAGCTTTGAGCTTCCAGCCTAACTCCCTGAATTCTGAATGACCTCCCCACCCCTCTTCCTACCTATGTCGTTAGTGCCAATGTGCACCACGACTTCTGGTTGCACGCCCTCCCCTTAAAGATTCTGAAGACACGGTCTGAGACATCTTGGGCCCTGGCACCCGGGAGGCAACAAACCGAGAGTCTCGCCCATGTCCACAGAACCGCCTGTGTGTCCCTCTAACTATAGACCGTCCTATAACTAGCGCTCTCCTCCTCTCCCCCTTTCCCTTCTGAGCCGAACTTCGTGCCAGAGACCCGGTCAATGCAGCTTACCCCTGCCTCGGCCGTCCTCCCTAACAGTATCCAATGTGGTATACTTATTGTTCAGGGGAACGACCAGAGGGGATTCCTGCACTGCCTGCTTCCTCCCCTTCCCACCTCTAGCTGTTACCCAGCTACCTCTGTTCTCTGGAGTAACTACCTCCCTGCAGCTTCTATCTATCACCCTCTCAGCCTCTCGAATAATTCTCAGTTCGTCCAACTTCAGCTCCAGTTCCCTAACGTGGACTATGATAAGCTGGAGCTGGCTGCACTTCCGGCAGATGAAGTCGGTAGGAGCATCGGTGGTCACTCTTACCTCAAATATCCTGCAGGAGGATCATTCCCCTGCATGCACTGCCATAACTCTACACGTAGTCTCCAAAACAAGAACACTAATTAGCTTACCATTTTTTAGGTTAGAGGAGGAGGGAGGGTGGGAGACACTCGGGTTCCTTCTCCAGTCAAATATCGATCACTTATCTTCCCGACCAGCTCCGTGCCCCGAGCGCACTTCCGCCCAGCTCACGCCACTCTCCGCTGTGAAAAGACCGTTTTGTGAAACAAAACTCAGTCTACTCAGCTTGAATATATTTAATGTCCCAATATGCACTACTGGCCTTGATTTAAAAAAAAATACACAGACTGGTGATACACTGAAAGAAAGAATCCCTCCTCTTCGAAAATACAATTATGCCAGTAACACTCACGAAGCAAATTCCCAGAATTGTGTTTTTCCAAACATATTTAATAAATGAAATTTGCAAACTTGGTTAAAAGCAAAGTGTAATTTTAAAATAAGGTAAATGCTTTACATTATTTAGTGCTGACTGATGCTTTCTATTTCATTGGTGACACATTTCTCATAACAGCAATGACATTTTCACTATGCAAAATCCCAAAATGACTGATAGCTCCATTATGATAAAGCAAAAAGAGATGCTCATGTTATTACACCCAGTTGCTTTTCAGGAACGGAATAAAATAGATAAATAGTAACGTGAGGGGGCGCTGATCGACCAGACCACCCAAGTTCTGTGGTAAAGGACACCAAATATCCAGGATTTCTTGAGTAAAGACATTCTTCCTTATTCAGTCCTGCATGTATTCCTTTTATTCTGGGTCTGTATACTGTGGTTCTAGAGCCCATCACCTGGGAAAACTTCTATTCTGTATCAACTCTGTCTATCAAATCATTTAACATATAAACCACTTAGTCTTATATACTCCAGAGAATACAGGACCCATCTCCACAATGGCTTTTGGTCAAAAAAGTCCCACTTCCCCACGGCTCAGGCTGATGAACTTCAATTACAGGACTTTGTAGCCAGAATACCCTCTCTCTGGGCCAGGACTGCACACAATATTTCCAGGTGCGGTCTCACTAGTTTGCAAGTGAAGCAAAGCGTAAGTGTGGATAGGAATCTAACACAGATACACACAACAACGCTTCAATGCTCCTTTACTGACATCCTCTTGTGTTAAAAGCTAGCATGCTTTTTGCTTTCGAAATTGCTTGCTATACCTCCACGTTAGTTTTCAGTGATTTTTAAACAAGAATACGTTGTTCCCATTGGATATTAATACTTTACAAGCTTATACTATTTAAGGCACGTACCTCCCCCAAAGTGGATAACTTCACACTTCAATCCAGGCTTCACATAGTGGAACAACATGCAAACGCATCAATTATTGGACACAAACATTACATGATTATTCTAGCTAGTATATAAAGTTGACATTTCTTGCGTTGTCAAGGCATTAAATTTAGTGGAGTGATGAACAGTTTGGAAGAATGTTATAGGTTGCATGGGGACTTGGATAAACTGCAGAATTGGACTGAGAAGCGGCCAATGGAGTTCAATGCATCTAAATGTGAGTTGATGCACTTTGGGAAGAACAACAGGAAGACAGAGTACTGGGTCAATGGAAAAATTCTTGGTAGTGTGAATGTGCAGAGGGATCTTGGAGTCCATGTGCATAGATTCCTGAAAGTTGCAACCCAAGTAGATAGTGCTGTTAAGAAGGCATACGGTGTGTTAGGTTTCATACGTAGAGGGACTGAGTTGGGAGGCGCAATATCATGCTGCAAATATTCAAAATGCCAGTGGGGCCTCAATTGGAATATTGGGTGCAGTTCAGCTCTCCATATTTCGGGAGGGATATGGAAGCATTGGAAAAGGTGCAGAGAAGACTTAACAGGTTGTTGCCTGGTCTGGAGGGAAGGTCCTATGAGGAAAGGCTGTGAGACTTGGATCTGTTCTCATTGCAAATAAGAAAGCTAAGAGGGGATTTGATAGAGATATACAAGATGATCAGAGGATTAGATAGGGTAGACAGTGAAAGTCTTTTTCCTCGGATGATGATGTCAGCTTAAATCGGGGGCATAACTACAAACTGAGGGGTGATTGATTTATGTCAGATGTCAGAGGCAGGTTCTTTACTCAGAGAGTGCTACCTACCAATGATGTTAACTCAGCCAAATTAGGCAGAGTTAAACAATCCTTGGATAAGCAAATGGATGATGATGGATGGTGTAGGGGGACGAACTGGGAATAGTTGACAGGTCACCGCAACATCGAGGGCTGAAGGGCCTGTTCTGCGCCATGTTTTTCTGTGTTCTATGTTCTAGTAATACATACTTTCCGGAGAAACTGATTCCAAATGAATAGGTAAAACAATTAATATATCAATAGATGAAGTGAACAGAATATGTTTAAAGATAATTGTTTTGTGTAAACAAACAATTTGGAAAATAGTAGGAATATGTACATGGTGGATACAATTATGGGAAGAACTGAAACACTAAGGATTGAAATTGGGCTTCATAACAGATAACAGAGAGATTGCAAATAATCATATATGCACTAATTTGGAAATTATGTCTACTAAGAATTCTGTGTGATACAAAAGTACGAAAACTTCAACTAAACATTTTTAAGGCAATTCTTGCCCATTGACAGAATTTTAAGTAAGCACAGTCTGTTTAGATAGGGGAATATGAGGAATCTATGTCAGTACACTTTTATCCCTGAGGAGGGATAATTGTCAGATTTTGATAATTTTGCATTTTTTTACTGAACTGTTTGATTTTGTAGTCACTTTATTTTAATAATATCTGACCCACTTATTTAACCAATCTAGTCTACGTGCATGCTAATGCGACAACTAACAGAGCATCGGTTGACTGGGAACAAGCTCTAAACCTGTCAATAAATCCTCAACCTGTAATTACTTTCAAGTCACTCAGCTCCTGACTCCTCTACGTGTGTCCATGATCTACAAAGCACAAGTCAGAAATGTAATGGAATATTCCCCACTTGCTTGAATGGATGCAGTGAAAACTATACTCAACAAGCTTGACACCATCTTGGCCAAAGCAGCTCATTTGGTTGATATCACATCCTCAAGTATCCATTCTTTCCAGCACAGATGTTCAGTGACAATAATGTGTTCCATTGACAAGATAAACTGCAGATATTCACCAAGGTTCCTTAGACAGTCGCTGACAAACCTATGATCACTACTACTTAGAAGCACAACGACATCAAATACGTGGGAACGTGAAGTTCACTTCCAAGCCAGTCCTACATTTTCATTCTTTAGGTATTTTGGGGTCTAAATCCAGTAATTCCCTCCTCAGTGGGAGTCTGCCTTCATCAACAGACTGCAGCTGTTCAAGAAGACAGCGCTTCACCATTAACTTTCTCAAGAGCATCAAGAGATGGGCAATAAATTGTCATTCACATTCCACTGTATGTTTAAGGGAAACAAAGGAAAAATTGGCGTAAGTCCTGTGATTTCATTTTCTGTGTCACATATCTTATAAAGTAAAGCACTTTTGAAATGGTGTTTCATCTTATAAGAGTAGGGTGCTGTAGGACTGCATTCTTTTATTTTCTTGTATTGTAATTGTGGATTGCAATGGCAAAAGACTGTTGGAAATGGATGACTGTGGAGACGACTGCTAGAGTTTTCTGAAAACAAGTTATCAAAACTCATTGGAAGAGATATTTACACTGTCACATTGTTCACATGGGGAAGGTTATTTGCACATAGAGCTTGCTACCAGTCCATCTGCAATTTGTGAATTGGAAAGCAATAAGTAGGGATTGATTTGTCAATGAGTAAAGCTGTCAAACTGCCAAAACAAGAAATGTGATTGTCTCTTTGGTATCTCAGTAGCTTGTGGGAGTAAATAATAATGGCCAGAGGCCATCAGATGGCTGGAAAAATAAAGGATGTGCCTTTCTATAATAGTGATGATGTGGAGGAGCCACTGTCGGACTCGAGGGGACAATGTTGAAAATTACACGACACTGGGTTAAAGTCCAATAGGTTTAGTTGGAAGCATGACATTTCGGAGCCCTGGTCCTTCATCAGGTATTTGTGGACCTTCTTTAAATCATATTCGTGAGATAACTTCAGGTTTTATTTTCAAAAAGGTGACATCTGAGCTCAGATTGAACGAGCCTGACTCAAGATTGTGATACAGACTGACTCTAACCTCGCACCTTTATTGCATCGTCTGAGTTGAGATGTTACTTTTTTTTAAATAAAACCTTAAGTTATCTCGAGAATGAAGCATAAAGTAAGTTCTGGGATAAGCATATTAATAAACCAAACCTGCAACTCATTGTAAAAGATGAAAAACTTCGCAAAAACCAAGCTTTGTTCAATGTATTGTCTCAGTTGCATGACACCGCAATCTTTTACAATATATTATGCATCTTATGATCCTGCTTCACAGCCACCTGATGAAGGAGCAGCGCTCTGAAAGTGAATGTTTCCAAATAAACCTGTTGGACTATAAACTGGTGTTGCATGATCTTTACTTTTGCATATGGAAAATACCGAAGCCTGGAGAAATCCAGTCTATTTTTCCCTGGCAGTTCATACTTCAAACAATACACAGACTTGAACTTGTTAATCTGCCTCCCTGCAAGGAAGAGAAATGTTCAAGAACAGCAATTCCTGGGGAAAAAAACATCATCTCATTGAACCTTGTGGACAAGGTCGATGAAGTGCCTTCCCACGTTTCCCTCCCCCCACCCCCCACCCACATAACATCAACGTCTTTTTCATTTGTGTGTAGCAGGAGTTTTATAATGGGGTTTTAACTCGTAGAGTTTTATCCTATCAGTTCCCAGCCTGTAGCATTGTCCTATTTATTTGCAGCAAATCATAATTCTTAATAAGTACAGAAACCTCGCCCATGCACTGTATCTAAACAGACTGTTAAATAGAAGAGTTTTTTTGCAAACTCTGTTAGAAGATCTTTATCTTGATGACTCCAGATATACCAGGGCTTTTGATTTACAATGCACTACCTCAGTGAATCAAAACCCTCCTGCCGCACATTGTTATTAAAAAAGATCTTTTTCATATTAAAAAATGCACTGCAGGCTTATTAATTTTCATGTCCAAAAACATGATCATATGTCACATCAAACCTTTCTGCACAGAATTTGAGCTAATGGAAAAGGAGTTATTAACCAAGATTGAAGACTTCAGTTGTGAACAGAGAACAAAGAATCTAGGAAGTTGCCATATTATGGTTACCAGGCAACGAATGAAGTGTCACAGGTATGCAAAGAGGGCCCCAAGTACTTGCAATCTAGACTAAGACTTGGAGAAAGAGCCCAAATTTGTTGTTGTCAATGTTTTGATCACACAAAGGTCAATGAAAGATTAAACTGTTAGGAAAACATCAGGAGTTAACAAAGAGATCTAAATAGGTTAAGAGACTGGGCAAAGTTTTAACAGATACATTAAAATGTGGGACAATGTAAACATTTGTACTTTGGTTGGAAAATTAGAAAAAGGCATATTGTTCAGGGATGTGTAGGTTAATTGCATGAGTGATGTGAAATGCAGGATTATAGGGTACTGATACTCTTCAGAAGGTCAGTGTGAACTTGTTGGGCCAAATGGCGTGTTTCCACACAATACCGATTCTATAGTTCTACTCAATAGTTCTAATTAATGGGGGTGTGGTGCAGAATGCCACAGTACTGATGGATAAATGTGTTGTCATTGTTTATAAATGTCAAAAAGTATGCAAGCATGTATAACCAGAGACAGAAACATGGAAACGTACAGAACAGAAGCAAGGGTAGACTATTCAGCCCTTCGAGTATGTTCAGCTATTCAATATGATTGTAGCTGAGCTTACAACACATGTCCTATTCTTGCTTTCTCCCCTATCGTTAGAACTCATTAACCTATACACTTTATTGAACTCCTTCTTTAAAATATTAAATATTTTGGCTTCAACTGCTTTCTGTGGCAAAGGATTCCATAGGTTCACCTTTCCCTGGATGAAGAAACTTTCCGCTCAGCTTAGTCCTAAATTGCCGCACCCATATCCTGAAACTGTGTGACACTTTGTTCTGGATTCCCCAGTCAGCAGGAACATCCTCCTTGCTTCTACCTGGATAATACTGTGAGAATTTAAACATTTCTATGAGATACCCTCCATCTCGTTCTTTGAAACACCAGTGAATATAGCCCTAATTGATCTGGTCACTCATTTTATATTGGTCCTACCATCCCAGGAATCATTTGGATAAATCTATTTGCACTCACTCCATAGCCAAAACATCCTTACGGAGATAAGGAGACCAGAAGTGCACAAAATACTCCAGGTGGAGTTTCAGCAATATTCTGTGCAATCGCAGTTAGATATTCTTGCACTGTAGTCGAATCCTTTCACATTGTATGGTGGTCGCATTGTTTTCGAGATGGATTTTGTCCTGGAACGTTTTGAAGAGAGGTTGTGGTTAGCTGTCCCTTCCAAGCTAATAATGCAAACAGCTTGTGAGGCCTTAGATTTATTAAAAATAGGAACAATAGACTGAGCATTAATGGGTGGAGTCAGGCTCCCACCCGAACCATGATTTTAGTTTCTCTTTCAGCAATTGTTGGGGTTTTGAAGTTGGCTGAGGAAGCTGTCTGGCTCACCCTCTTTGCTATTAGAATAGCATGTGACACAATCTGTTTTACGGACTTTGCTATTGCCCAGGGTGTGTTTATGAAATGTTATTATATTGGAACAGTTTCTGTTTAATGGTTAAATAGTCAACTATTCTGTTACTTTTTCAATATAGTTAAAGTTGTACCAATTCTTCTTTCTTTTGTTTGTATTTTAACTGTTGAGTAAGAATAAAGTGTGTTTTCCTTACCGCCGAGTAGTGTAATCAATCAAATGACATCTCAAACACAGCACCTTGCACTTGCCTTAAAAATGAGAGAAGTTAAGGTCTAGACTATCTCCTTGATATATTTGAAGGGGATTTGGTCTGATCCATAACACTACCAATTTGCTTTCTGCATCACATGCTAACCTGCATGTATACCTTCAGTGACTGATGTATAATGACAGCCAAGTCTCACTGCACCTCCCTTTTTTCCTCAATCTACTGCTATCCACATAATAATGTGTACCAGAATAGATAACTTTACATTGATCTGCTTTCTAATTCACCTGCCATGCATTTCCACTCACTAAACTTGTCCAAACCACATTGATGCGTCACTTCATAATTCAGTCTTCCACCTAGCTTTTTGTCATTTTCAAATTGAAGCTATTGCTTTTTGTCCTCTCGTTTAAATCATTAATTTATATTTTGTACAGCTGGGGTTCAATCTCTGATCCCTGTGATACCTCGAAAGTAAATGGATGTCATCTGGTAACTTTGCAAATCCTATCTTTGAACATCTCAGTACACTGCCCCAATCCAATTCGCTTGAACTTGTCATGCTTAACTGTTCTATGGGAAAGTACCAAATGCCTTCTGAAAATCCAATCTAATCCCCAAGTTTGCACATTTCCCCAAGTTTGCTTGTGTATTGTCTTTACTCTTCTCAGTCGATTATGTTGTACTTCTTCGCTGACATCTAAACCGCTCCCAGTCCTCAGGTCTACTGTTTTTTTTGGTCAAGCTGCATGCTGCTTCCCTGAATCTAATAATATTCCTAATTTCCCTTGAAACAAAACAGTTGACCAGGAAAAATACATGGACAGAGAGCAAGCTAACGTTTTGTGTCTGGAAAACTCTTCATTCCTATCTTCACTTGTTAACCATGTTCAGCCTGCTTTTCAGTTTTGTTTTCGTACCAGACAAGAATGATCAATTGTTGCAGCTCCTCAATACAGTCTTAAAATGTTTGACATTGCTTATCCGCTGTCAACCCCCTTCAGTAATGTTCTGTAGTTTATCATAGACAGCTCACACCCTCATAGTATTGCTAGTTTCTCTCTTTAGTTTGAGGCCCCTAGACTCAGAATCAACGACATATCACCCTCCATCTTGGTGAAGATTATGATGATTAATTGATTATTCTAAAAACCAAGTTGCAAGGAATATAAAAATAAGGAAATGTTAATGCAGTTATACATGGCATTGCTGAGACCACCTCTGGACAGGTGACTGAGACGTGGTCTTATTGTCCTGTGAGAATATACGAGTGACTTAAAATCGATAACACAGATTAGGAAGAAGAGATCTTCTGTTCAAAGTGAAGCTAAGGAACTCTTTCTACTTCCCTCCCCCCTCCTTCTCAGAAGGTCATTAGTATATGAGATTATCTACTCCAGAAAATAGTGCAAGTAAGCTCATTAATTAATGGTCATTCTGTGTCAGTGGATTCGAATTGAAAAAGACTCTAGGATGTCAGTACACAGAGATCACGTGTCATCTAAATAAGCAATGGAGCAGAACCAAGGAGTTGAGAATGGCCTTCTCCTGCTCCTAATTTTTGGTTTGATACAATTGTCATGCATTTCAGTCTGCTTTGCATTCCTCTAGGAACCCTTCCCTATGTTACTGCGAGAATTTTTACACAACTATGTTTAAAATCCCCTTTGCTTCTCTGATCTGTTCATTCCAATTACTGTAAGTAACATCAAGGATCATCCAACCTTCATCCCTGGAGCATTTGATTTGCGAGCATAAATACGTCCTGAGATGATCCCAGTTGCAGGTAAATGTTGCAGAATTTGCTTTATACAGAAAATGAAATATCCTGTCACTGCACTACCTACTCGAGCTGATGTTGAGGTCATTTACTATCCTGTTCCTCTTGGTATAGCCGTTTTTGTTTCAGCACAATCCATAATCTACGTGCAAATTAAGTTCAAATTTGTGCTGGTAATGAGCAGTGTATCTTTTCTTTAACTGTTTGTTGAAATCAGTTCAATGTCTCTGAATATAACCTCATCACAATCTGGTATTCCAATACGATAATTTCAAAACATACACCCATATTTTATGATATTTCTTGACATATTTATGAATAACAATTTGATTAAGCTGTAATGTTTACAGTTTTAGTACTACAACTAATAGCTTCTGATGTGCTGGTGCACGTCATCTGTAAAACTATTCTAAATAATTGAGTTTAACTGAAAATTAAATTAGATTATTTACAGTGTGGAAACAGGCCCTTCCACCCAATAAGTCCACACCAACTCGCCGAATGGTAAACCACCCAGACACATTCCCCTACATTTACCCCTAATTCACCTAACACAACGGGTAATTTAGCATGGCCAATTCACTTAACTTGCACATTTTTGGATTGGGGGAGAAAACCGGAGCACCCAGAGGAAACCCACACAGATACGGGGAGAATGTGCAAACTCCACACAGAGAGTCCCCTGAGGCGGGAATTGAACCAGGGTCTCTGGCGCTGTGAGGCAGCAGTGCTAACCACCGTGCCGCCCACCATTGGTGATTTATTGAATCTGGGAATATTTCCAATTCTTTGGACAGTCAAAATATTTGCAGAAATGTCTATTCACTTTACATAATTTATGCTTTGCAATATTTTGACCACTTTCTGTGAATTATACTGAAAAAGGGTTGGGTGACTGAACAGAAAACTCTGCCCAATGCTGTTGACCTTTAGATGCCCTGTTAAATTGTCAATGCATCTGATGCCTTCATCATCTGATCATTCTCTTCACGATCTGTATTATGCTTTCAGTGAACATTCACTGTCTGTATAGCACTCACTTAAAGTAATTTGAGCACTTATAATGGTCATGGAGAAACACAGTGGGATTCTTGATGTTATGAGCTAAATGACCTTCAGCTTGCTGTTCATCCAGCAGATACTTAGAAGATAAATGAATAAAAAAAGAAAGAGAGACTGTTGTATTTGGGGGAGGTACAAGCCAGTTTGACAGTGACTTACTGTAAACTTGTGGAGAAGGAAGATTCTGGAAAAAAACAGGTGGCTGATGTAAATAGCAAATACAATGCTTTGCAAATAGATAGATGACAAACGTGTTTCCTGAAGAACTAAGTATTAGGGTTGATAATGTAACACAGTTCCTGGTTTGTTTATTTATTGTGTCAATGTTGGATATCTAAAGTACTTTACTGATTTATGGCTCATTGGCAAAACTGAAGTGGATGGTATTAAAGAATTGTGTCATTGTGAACTTGGAAATGGGAAAGCAAGCAAGGAGATCATTGTTCAGACAACTAAGAGGTATACGGTGGTTTCCTCAGGGAGTCACTACTGCTCTTTTGAGTGTGTGCTTGTGGTGATCTGAGAAGCACAGGTCTTTATTTAATCGTTTGCAGGCATCGCTAAGGTTGGAAATGAAAATAATTAAGAGATTAATGTCAGATTTCAGTGGTTCACAGACTGTCTGGGGAAATGGGGAAACACACAACCAATAAAATAATGCAGTGATGTATCATGTCATAATGCCTTTTGTGATAAGAATGACAATAGGCAATATAAAGCTCTTAAAATAATTTTAAAGCTGACATATAAGTAGAGATTTGTAATGTATGCGAATCAGTGTTTGAAGTTGATAGAGGAAGTTGAGAAGACTGTATTAAAGTCAAGTTACCCTTTTAATATAGGGTAAGAGGAAATACGATTGATATAGATTGAGGTATCATGAATTGCACACGTATGTCTGGTTAATACTATACTTGAAACGCACATAAATGGCCCCACACAACATATAGTAATATATCGTTTACAGTTAGCAGCAAAACATGAATTAGCTCTATCAGTGTCCCAGTCAGGATAGCTTTAAGGAAGAAAATATTCAATATTGAATGTAAGTCCCTTCTGCAAATGTTGAAAATTCTTATGCATCATTTAATTATCTTTAGTTAGGTTCAATGGAACCAGCAGGATTCTGAAAAGGTCAAATACAACTGGTCTTTTCAGGAACTCACTTTGTCACTGCCCTGGTGACATAATAGGTCAAAGTAGAACGTAGAACATAGAACAGGACAGCATATTAAAGGTTCTTCAGCTCTTGATGATGTGCCTGCCTTTTCCCCTACGCTAAGTTCAGACTAAACTACTAACCCTTCATTGTACTATTATCCACGAGCCTATCCAACAGTCGCTTCAATATCCTTCATGTATCTGACTCTACTACCACTGCTGGCAGTGCATTCAATGCACCCACTACTCTCTGAGTAAAAAAAAAATTACTTCTCCCCTAAACCTTCATCCAATCATCTTAAAATTATACTCCCTCGTGATAGCCATTTATGCCCTTGGAAAAAGACTCCAACCATCCACTCTATCTGTGCCTCTCATCATCTTGTACAACTATATAAAGTCACCTCTCATCCATTTTTTCTCCAATGAGAAAAGCCCAACCTCCCTCAACTTTTCTTCAGAACACGTGCACTCCAGTCCAGGCAGCATCCTGGTCAATCTCCTCTGCAACCTCTCTGAAGCTTCCATATCCTTCCTATATCGAGGGAACTAGACTGAACACAATGTTCCAAATCTGGTCGAACCAGGGCTCAACAGAACTATAGCATACCTCACGGCTCTGAAACTTAACCATCCACTAATGAAAGCCAATACACCGTAAGCATTCTTTACAAACCTATCAACTTGGGTGGCAGCTTTGAGGAATCTATGAACACAGACCGCAAGGTCGCTCTGTTTGTCCACAGGACCAAGAATCCTATCTTCAACCCTGCAATGTGCATTCAAATTTGACCTTCCAAAGTGAATCACTTCACACTTTTGCAGGTTGAATCCCATCTGCCACTTATTAGCCCAGTTCTGCATCCTGTCAATGTTCTGTCGCAAACTACAACAGCCCTCCACACTATCTACCAGTCCACCAACCTTCGGGCCATCGACAAACTCACTAACCCACCCTTTCACTTCCTGAGCCAAGTCATTTATAAAAATCACAAAGAGCAGAGGTCGAGAACTGATCCCTGTGGAACACAACTGGTCACCTATCTCCAGGCTGTATACTTTCTATTCACCACTACCCCCTGTCTTCAGACAGCCACATTTCCCTGTTGTTGTGGTTCTGTTCGCCGAGTTGGAAGTTTTTGCTGCAAACGTTTCGTTCCCTGGCTAGGGAACATCATCAGGTCTATTGGAGCCTCCTGTGAAGCGCTGCTTTGGTGTTTCTTCCGGTATTTATAGTGGTTTGTTCTTGCCGCTTCCGGGTGTCAGTTTCAGCTGTAGTAGTTTGTATGTGGGGTCCAGGTCGATGTGTCTGTTGATGGATGTTCTTGCTGCTTCCGGGTGTCAGTTTCAGCTGTAGTGGTTTGTATATGGGGTCCAGGTCCATGTGTCTGTTAATGGAGTTTGTGGATGAATGCCATGCCTCTAGGAATTCCCTGGCTGTTCTCTGTCTGGCTTGTCCTATGATGGTAGTGTTTTCCCAGTCAAATTCATGTTCCTGGTTGTCTGAGTGTATGGCTACTAGGGATAGCTGGTCGTGTCGTTTTGTGGCTAGCTGATGTTCATGGATGCGGATTGTTAGCTGTCTTCCTGTTTGTCCTATATAGTGTTTTGTGCAGTCCTTGCATGGTATTTTGTAAACTACGTTAGTTTGGCTCGTGCTGGCTATTGTGTCCTTCGTTCTAGTGAGTTGTTGTCTGAGTGTGGAAGTTGGCTTGTGTGCTGTTATGAGTCCTAAGGGTCGCAGTAGTCTGATGATGTTCCCTAACCAGGGAACGAAACGTTTGCAGCAAAAACTTCCAGCTCGGCGAACAGAACCACAACAACGGACACCAGAGCTACAAATCTTCAACCAGACTTTAAACATTTCCCTGTTTTCCATGCCTCCTTACTTTCTGTTTAGAGTGGTGCTGGAAAAGTACAGCACTCAAGCAGAATCCGAGGAGCAGGAAAATCGACGTTTTGGGCAAAAGCCCGTCATTAGGAATCTTTCTGAATGAACAGGTAGGCACGGAGTAGTGATTGACGTAGATGAGAAGATGCAAAAGTTAAAACATTGGCAAGAAAAACATTCCTTAAAATAGCTACAAGAGAAAAGGGACCACGAAGCAAGTTGGCAAAATGCTCGCAGGGCACACTACATCATAGAATCATGGAATTAAGGGAATCAGCTGGGAATTCGGAAAAATCGATGGCCCGACCTTGTGGATGTGAACTGATGACTGAAACATTTTCTGTGATCTGAGAACTTGTTCTCCCAAAATGGTCTATCATCTGCTGCTTCTAATAATTTGGCTCACAACTAAATAATGTAAAAAAATTACAACATGTTTCTGTTTGAGCTTGAATGATGTTGGTGATTTTTAGTTGTTCACTAAATATAAATAAATCGAAACGATAATTTCTGAGGGTAAGTAGTCCCAAAATGAGTACGATGCACATTAAAAGCTGTTGAATGCAGAATGGACTGAATTTTCTCAGACCTATTAAAGGCAAATATTTACACCGTTTCTAATTTCCTTCAGTTCTGAACAAGGATCAGATTTAACATGAAATGTTAATTTGGATTTTCTCTCTCAGAAAATGTTTCTGCACCAGCTCAGCATTTCCAGGACGTTCCGTTTTCACCAAGGCAAGGATGAGGTTTTCAGCAACAGATGATGGGACTGGAATCCGTCAGTGCTGCTTTTGAGTGACATGGACTCAATGGGCCAAATTAACTTTTTTGTTCTATAGATCTCTTTATTTCTATGAAGCTTGAATAGAGCCACATAGTCTCATGGAATTTGAATAGAAGGTCAATTAATAGCAGAACTTGACAATCAGAAACTAACACAAGGGAAACATGTTAGCCCAATGGTGCCGATTGGGTGAATCTCACACGCTTGCCAGGCATAGTTACAACACAGCTGAAAATGTGTTGCTGGTTAAAGCGCAGCAGGTCAGGCAGCATCCAAGGAACAGGAAATTCGACGTTTCGGGCAAAAGCTCTTTCCTTGGATGCTGCCTGACCTGCTGCGCTTTAACCAGCAACACATTTTCAGCTCTGATCTCCAGCATCTGCAGACCTCACTTTTTACTCGAAGATTGTTACAACACAATCAGCTAGAGCACTGACACTGAAGGAAGGATCAAACATAATACGAACAACCTTCTCAATATGTAAGAGACCAAATTGCTGCCTGATCACAATGGGATGCCGGATATATAGTCAGATAATTGAACAATAGTGGCGGTTTTATCATTGCACATGCGGAAATTAATTCCTTGTTTTCTGACAATGTCACCTAAAGATCAATCATTGGGAGATCCAGTGATGCAATCAACCACGCAAATAGGTCAGGAAGGTAATGGACAGATGCTTACTATTTTCACAGATGCACATGATGTCATTTGTAACTGGTAATTCTATAGAACGTTACAGCTCAGTACAGGTCCTTTGGCCCTCAATGTTGCGCCAACATGTGAAATTGATCTGATGCCCATCTAACCTACACCGTTCCATTATTATCCAAATGTATATCCAATCCCTATTTAAATTGCCTTAACGTCGGCAAGTCTCCCACCCTTGCAGGCAGGCCATTCCAAGCCCCGACTACTCTCTGAGTAAAGAAACTACCCCTGATTTATGTCCTAACTCGATCATCCATCAATTTAAAGTTATGTCCCCTCGTGTTAGTATTCACTATCTGAGAAAAAAAGGTTCTCACTGTTCACCCTATCTAACCCTCTGATTATTTTTTTCTCTCTCTCCAATGAAAACAGCCTTAATTCGATCAACCTTTCCTCGTAACACCTTCTCTCCATACCAGGCAACATCCTCGTATAAATCTCCTCTGAACCCTTTCCAAAGTTTCCATATCCTTCCTATAACGTGGTGACCAGAATTGTATTCAACATTCTAAGTACAGCCTTACCAGTGTCTTCTACAGCTGATGCATGACCTCGTGGCTCCAAAACTCAATCCCTCTACCAATAAAAAACAACACACCATATGCCTTCTTAACAATCTTATCAACCAGGGCGGCAACTTTCAGGGATTTATGCATCTGGATACCGAGATCTCCCTGTTCATCTACATTGCGCAGAATTTTTCTTTAGCCCAGTTATCTGTATTCATGTTATTCCTTCCAAAGTGAACTGGCTCACACTTTTCCGTGTTCAACTCCATTTGCCATTTCTCAGCCCAGTTCTGCATCGTATCTGTGTCCATCTGTAACTCATAATATCCTTCAGCATTGTCTGCAAATCTGCTAACCTTAGTGTCATCCGCAAATTTACAAACGCATCCTTCTAAGCCCACCTCCAGATCATTTACAAAAATGACAAAAATGAATGACCCAAAACAGATCCCTGTGACACACTGGTAACTGAGCTCCAGGATGAAGATTTCCTATCATCCACCAACTTCTGTCTTCTTTCAGCTCACCAATTTCTTATCAACACCGCTAAATCACCTTCAATCCTGCAACTCCGTATTTTATGCAATTGCCGACAATTGAACCTTATCAAATGCCTTACTATATATTTAGTACTTTGACAGAACAAGAACAAATATTATGAGAAACAAAGGTCCATTGAAATCTTTCAAAGATCTATTGACTTTAATGAGATTCATCGTCAATTCAGCAAGTAAAACATTTATCTGTATTTTTAATCCTCATTATGTAAGAATGTGCTGCGATACTGCAAACATTTCCAATTATTCTTCTGGTGTCCTCCACACTGATTAGCTACAGGGTCTCCTGATTTAACCCTTCATAAGCATGGATTTATCATAGGCTGTCTGTGATCACCATTCCTCTGCAGTTATCACAATTCCGTTCTTTGCACATGCCTTCTATTTCACAGCAGGTTCTTAAGCATTCCGCTGTCACAGTCAGAACATGGTCTTTCTCTCATGCATTCCCCTTGCTGCTCTTAATGAGAAAACTCTCCTCTGTACTCTAATACAGCAATGACACAATTTCGAGAACCAGATAACTCCAACTCAGTTTATATATTCAAACTAACACTCTTCCTATCAGTACACAATAAACCACAGCATCACCATGCTATCCCTCAATGAAACAATAATCCTCACTATTACTTCTCCCAATCCAGCAGCAAATGCTGCTCCATTGTAGACAAACACAAAGATATAGCCGTAACCACGGAGACACGTCTCTCAGCCGCTTTCCTCATTGTTGCTATGATCACCGAGAAAAAAAAATCACGACTGTTTTTCAATTGATATTTCTTTAAGTTCTTGCAGTTGATTGTTAGTCTTCAGCCTTGATTAATGAAATCATTGGTAGAGTTACATGGAGGTTTCAAGCATAAGATACAGAAATTTCAACAGATAAACAACCAAAGTGGTACCTTAAACTTGGCCAGTAACTCTCACCTTTCTTTATATCTTTGTGATTGAAGTGGGTCACTGTGTGTTGTGAAGGCTGACCAATAGTTTGGCCCATGTGTAGGCTGACTGACAACTTGAAGGTATGTATATTGAACGATAGCTTGACTCTGTGGGAGGTATGTTTTTATGTTACTGTTTGTATTCATGTCTACAGTGCGATGTGTTCCTACGGAATGCTTAATATTAATGGCTTACTTTTTCACGATGTGCTCTGATGCACAGTGTCATGCGGTGTGCTGTTAATTTATGTGGGCTTTGATTTGTTTCTCAACCTTTTCTTCGAAGATATTACATTTCTTTCTGTTTTTATGTAATATCTGTAGATTTTTGCTGCACTTATCCTGACCAAAGAAAATGACCTGTTTAACAATTTTGTCTGCTTCTATATAATATATCACATTATTGTTTACAATGAGATTTGAAGTGTTCTATGATAACATCTCCATTTTTCTGAGCTTGATGTACAGTGACTGTAGCCAAGTGTTGTAATTCAATAAAAACAAACAACCATGAGAAAAGTATCACCTTTGTTGAGAATTGACCCTGAGATGGCTGACCACAGCCAGTGTACTGTGCACAAGTAAATAAAGGATGTCATGGTGACATGATTGGGCCACTGTGCATTTTTAATTTGAGGTTAACATAGAACAATAAACGCTTCAAGCAAAGGAGAACAAGATCTAATAGTCTCCTGTCTGTCATGTACTTTCAAATGTAATGCCTTGAATTTGAAGGAGTGGAATTGATGATGCAGCAGGGAACTGTGGGAGTGTGAGAGAGTAATGAGTGTATTGTGCTCTGGATTGAATGAACAGATGGGCAGCTGCAGACTTACAAGAAATTGTAAGGCTGGTGTTCACCAATTGACCAAACAGACAGATTTTAAGGAACATCTTTCAAAGGAGAAAGGAAAGAAATAGAAGTGGGGATGTTGGGGCAGGAATTTGGAATTTAGCAGGAACAGAAATAGCAAGTCCTATGATAAAAGATGGGAAGCAGGAAGAAGGAGTTATCATCAATGAGTACATTCGATGATACCATTTTCGTTCAAAGAGTCTCCAAAGTACACAGATGGAAGAGACAAAGCAAAATGTACAGGATTCACTGGCGAGGGGGAAGGGCACTATCTTTCAGAAGCCCCACATCTTGATTATCGATTGAGTGCCAGGATGAGAGACCGATTATTCCAGTTTGAAGGAATGTTTTAAAGAGAAGGGGGATATGGTTGTTTCTGTTCATATTGGGACGGATAAAAAAGGAGAAAACATTACAAGATATTCTGTTTGGAGAGTGACCGACCACAGGAACAGGAGGAGATCAGTTAGTTCTTCGAACATGTGCTGCCATTCTTGATCATGGCAGATCATCTCCTCAAATGGCATTTTCTCACACTCTTCCATTTTCCATAATGCCATGAGTCTTCAGAAACCCATTGATTCCCGACTTGCACCTGCTTACTGACTGACCTTCCACAACCCTCCAGAATAGAGAATTCCAAATATCCAGTAGCTGTTGAGTGAAGGAATTCCTCCTCAGAGTTTAAAATGCCCTGCCACTTGAACCACTAGCCAGGAGAACATTCCAATCACAAATACACCCTTCTCAAAATTTTGTATAGGAGCCCACGTGGTTGGATTATTCGTAGTGGCATATGTAAATTGTTGTAGTAATTAGCAGATTTTGGAAATTAATTTCATTTTCTTCATTCAGTCACAGGATGTAGTTTTTAACTGGCTTCTGAGGGATATTTTAGGCTTTGGTGATACTGTAGCAATAGATTTACTGGAAAGATACTTGGACTTCAACGATTCAATTACCAGGTCACATTACACGAACTGAGCATCCATCCCTTGGTCTTTGGAAGGTGACATGGTGACTTGATCGCAGTTTCCAACTATAGAAGTGAGGAAGTGGAGGGTGTCCAGAACTGGGGGAGCACAGGCAAAAATTACTGACATGCACTTCAGAGATATAAATTTGGATCTTGCTTCAGCAAATGGAAATTGACATTTCATCCACTGTCATATGCAAATCAGATTTTTTGGAGACAAAATGTTAATGATGTGGGTGAAAGACAGATTGTGAAGTTAGATGAAATATTGGCCACACTCTTCTTGAAAGACAGTTGGAATTGAGGCAGATAGGAGTGTAACGTTGAACCCACAACCAAGTCAGTCACAATTTTATTGAATGGTAGAGTAATTTTGTAAGGTGGGATGGTTTCTTCCTAAGTTTTGTGTACGTCATCCTCACTTCACACCTTTCTAGCTCCCTTTCTCTGATTGAAGCCCAACTCAATCTCCTCTTTCTGCCTCTCGGAAGCGGTTTCTCTCTTTCACCCACTCTTTTCTACCCCTCCCCAAAATATCCTGGCTCCCAGCCTGATTTCTCTACTTGTTCAACTGTCTCTTCAAATCTCTTCCTTCTCTCCCTCAGCCCCTTTCCTATACCCTCAATCCCTCATCCACATGCTTCTTCCTCTCCATCATCCTTCCTTCCCCCATCCACCTTCACTCTTTCCTGCTTCTCTTACTCCCTTATTCCTACTCCCCCTTTTCTACCCCATCACAGTCCCCCTGACCCCAATTTCACTCTCCGCTCCACATCAGTTACCATCCGCTCCATCTCACATCCATCCCCAGTCACTTCTCTTCATTCCTATTCCCACTCCAACCTGATCCTCTAGTTCTACCACCATCCACTCTATTCGCCATCCCTTTGTCCCATCACTCTACCTATCTCACTCACCTCTGTCGCTCCTATTGTTAATTTTCTCTCCCTTTCCCAGTTCAATGCTCTTCCCAGCAGTCCTTTTCTCCCCCTGATTTATTTTTCTCTTTCTCTTTTTGCACCATCTCAACCCCCTTGCCTGAATTTTCTCTCACTTACGTCGTTCTCTCATGCTCCTGTCAACATAATTTCTCTCCTCCCAGCCCCATGTTCCTAGCGCTCCAGATGTCTTGACAGTTCTTTCCCTCCCCCAAGTCCATTTGTCTGATCTGTGCCCACTTGCTCAGAAACTCTACCTAAACTCTTTTCTTGCTCCTTCAATCACTTCCTGACCCTTCCCAGCATGTTTTCTCTTCTTACTTTACCATAGCCTTTTTTCTCTTCTGTTATCTTCTTTCTCCTGTCTCCCTATTTCCTCCTCCTCACACTGCCTATCCTCCTCTTCAACCACTCCACCTTTATTCCCCTCTTCCTTCTTTCCTTCTTGCCCCCTCACCCCGCTCCCCACTCCCTCAATCCTCCGAGGGAGGAGCCCAGTGTTGCAGTTCGCTCTCATTCAGGACTGAAGCTGGTCTTCCATCTTCGAGGTGTGTATAGAATGAGCTGCCAGAGGATGTGGTGGAATCTGGTACAATTGCAACATTTAAGAGATATTTGGATGCGTATATGAATAGGAAGGGTTTTGGGGGATATGGGCCGAGTGCTGGCAGGTGGGACTAGATTGGGTTGGGATATCTGTTCGGTATGGACAGGTTGGACCGAAGGGTCTGTTTCCATCTTGTGCATCTCTATGACTCTATGAGTCAAGGACTGAGCAGGATTGGCATTTCCTTCTGGTATGATCCTCCAGAACAGTGACATTAAGCAAACACCGCATATTCTTTACCCCGACACATTGTCTATGTAGGTACTCTTTACATTTTTTTACTGCATGTTTCCTTATAAAAAGTTTATGCTATTCACATTTTTTAATGTGCTCAGTGAAATTGATCTCAAAAAATCTTAACATACTTTCATGTACCATTCAATTTTGTAAATGGATGTTATTGGATAGATTTACTTACATAACATTGATTTGATTTTTACTTTTGCCTCCAATATGTCGGCTTAATTTGTCCCTTAATTAATGTGAACCAAGGCCATATAATAGTTTATTTGCGGTTATGCTTCCATTTCTGTTTTGCCTTGGTTTAAATTAATGGACATCTAATTCTCACTCTCATTGTATTTCTTTATTTTGCAGTTGACTCTGTTCAAAGTTCATTCTGCCAATTATGTTTGAACATTATAGCCATCCAGCTGTTGTTTGCTCTTGAATTGTGCATTTTTTGCAGTAGTAAATATCTGATGTTACATCGAAACAATAATCTGAGCTATTGGTCTTGAGGTCAGTGTCAGACAATATTGTAATGTAAATTAGTAAAAGGAAATCGTTTACATTTGGCATATGCCATGGCCACTTTCGTCTCTGGGATGGCTAATCAGGACACTCAGCCACTCTTACCACCTGCCGTTAGGGACATTAGGAGGATTGCAGATTGACAATCAGATTGTCTGGCCACATTACAAACAAGCATTCCATGACTAATAAGTCCTGGTTTCAGACTGACACCGAAGGATTCTGACAGGCAGGGTCGTTACCAATGTGCCAGAAGAACGCTTCCTTCCTCTTTCATTTCTTATCATTGTAAAATGTACATTGATTTTATCAAACCTCATTGCAGTGATACTAGGGTTTATATTATTTGTGTAAGAATTGTGTTTACTTGAGTGTGTTATGGATCAGGCCAGACCCATCAAACATTTCAAGAATGTAACGCAGACCCCAACTTTGCCAGTTCTGTTCATCCGGTGTACAGTGGGTATTCCAGGAGTATGCAGCAGCCGAACCACTTAGTTTTAAACAAAACAGAACGTATTTACAAGCATACTGAATGAAACACGAACAAAAGAGGACAGAATACAGAATAAATTAACCTATCTGAAGACCCAAAGATTCTCCCAACTCAGTGATGTGCTGTTCTAAATACTTGCAACAATCCCAATAAACACTCATTTGCAAAAAAAAAAGAAAGAAAATCCAACCCATAGTCCTCCAGGAGAGATGTCAGATCGAGGAACAACATGGACCTGCTTCTTTGGGTCCAGCAGCTTCACAACTGACTGCTTGCTAAAATCAAACCAAACCAGAGACAAGCTGGGCTTGGAGAAATGGTCATACCTTTCATTGTACAAGTGTTATTTTCAAAGTTTAAAAGATTTTTCAAGTCGATTAATCCCAGGCATTTTGGAACCTATTTCTTTATGGCCTCCTGAAAGGAAAACAAGGACAAGATAACCTAGTTAAAAGGGAAGCATCTTCACAAGTTTGAAAGATATTTTTTTTAAAAATCTATTTCTTATATATAGATATTGATCCAGAGCTGAAGCTAACCTCAGAGTGTTTGATGGAACAGTGTTCAAGACGTTTTACTCTTTATGTAATCCTTGCTGATAGAAGGTGGTGCTCTGCTGTCAATGCTCAAACAGTGCCAGTCAATTAATGTGTGAAACTCCAGAAAATATATATTTTGTAGATTTTTCAGTTTTGCGCACAAGCCAGATGTACCATTTAATTAGTAAACAGTAATTGCAGTGGCTTTCATGATGATGAGAGATTTTAGTTTGTATTGGTTCTGATTTACTCAGCCTTGTATAATATGTAACAGCAAGAAAAGTATCTCTTTCTCTCTCAACTCCTCTGTCCATTTGTGTTTTTTTTGTCTCCCTAACACTCAGACTTATTGGTCTTTCTGTCCATCACTAGTTCCCTGTTATTGTCTCCTCTCTTAATCTGTCTATCCCCCGTACTCTCATCCTGTCACACTCTTGTCTCTCTCACCGTTGTTTTTTAAAACTTTCTGGTTACTTGCTTCCTCAGTCTTTCAGTCTCTGTTTTTTTCTCTCTTTGACTTCCCTTGTTTTCTTCTATCTCTACACCTTGATTAGTGAGTGGCATGGTTTGTGAGTCTGCTGTAAATCCTATTAGTTTTAATGTCTTTCATTCCAACAGGATAGCACTGGCTTAGTAATGCACTGGTTCAAGTCTGGACAACTCATGTTCCTATCTTCTTATGTCTTCAACAAAGTATTCACGATTACTTTTATTCTCTGCAGGGTCATGGATGGTGCTGGCTGGCAATATATAGCCCATCGATATTTGCCATTGAGAAGTATTGATAAGTTACTTTCTTGAACCGCAACAGTCCATGTGTTGTAGGTAGACCCACAACAAAAAAAAAATAGGATTTTGACCCACCAACACTGAAGGAAAAGTGTTATGATTCTAAAGTTAAGATTGTGAGTGGTTTGATTATGGAATTGCAGGTGTTAGCATTCACATGTATCTGCAGCCCTCATGGCTCCAGATTGAAGTGTTCGTGAGTGGTGCTGTCTCTGGATACATGACATATCTGTCTGCATGGTATCTTGTAGGTAATACACACTGCAGCTACAATGTGTTGGTGATGGAAGATGTGAATACTTGTGGACGTGGTGCCAGATAAGTCGTCTGCTTTATCCTGGCTGGTGTGAATCATCTTCTTCAGTGTCAACTATCCAGGCAATGGATAGTGGTTCACCATACTCCTACATTGCAGATGTTAGAAAAGAATTGGGAATGAGGACGTGAATTACTCAATGAAATATTCCAAGCTTTTACATTTGATGTTGCAGCCATCGTATTTCCAGTGTGTCCAGTTGAGTTGACAGTAGGTAATTCAGTGGTTTCGTCTGGGTGCTCCGGTGTCCTCCCACAATCCAAAAATGTGCAGGTTAAGTGAATTGGCAATGATAAATTGCCCGTAGTGTTAGTTGAAGAGGTAAATGTAGGAGTATGGGTCTGGGTGGTATACGCTTCGGCGGGTCAGTGTGGACTTGTTGAGCAGAAGGGCCTGTTTCCACACTGTAAGCAATCTAATCTAATCTAATCTAATGGTATTAGAGTCAAAGATATATCGAGATGTTCAGAGTGGAAACAATGCCTTCGATCCAACCCATCTATCCTGACAAGAATCTTCGAAGAATCTAGTCCCATTTGCCAGCTTCTGCCTATATCCCTCTGACCTCTTCCGCTTTTATTTATCCATCCAGATGTCTTTTAAATGTTGTAATTGCATCAGTCAACATTATTTCCTCTGGCAGCTCATTCAATACACCCACCACCCTCTGTGTCAAAAGTTGCCCCATCTGTCCATTTAAAATATTTTCCTTCTACACCTAAACTGATGCGCTCAAGTTTTGGACTCACCAACCCCGGGTAAAAACCTTGTCTATTTAACCTATCCATTCCCCTCATAATTTTATAAACCTCAGTGAATTCACCAATCAGCCGGTGATGCTACAGGGAATATAGCCCCAGTCTATTCAGCCTCGCCTTATAGCTTAAATCCTCCAATCGTGGCAACATCCTTCTAAATCTTTTCTGTACTCTTTCAAGTTTCACAACATCCTTCCTATTGCATGCAGACCCGAACTGCCCACAGTATTCCAAAAGTAGCCGAACCAATGTTATGTACAGCTGCAACATGACCTTCGCAGTTTCTGTACTCGATGTATTGCCCAATAAAGGCAAAATTGTTTTTAATTGGAGATGGTCATTACATGGTGTACAGTTTACTTTGCATTTCTGGCCTTATATTGATAATTTATCAGGCAGCTGAAGATGCTTGGGCCAAGGGCATTACCCTGATGAACACCATCAGACCATAAGACAAGGGAGTAGAAAATAGTCCATTCAACCCTTCGAGTCTACTCAACCACTAATATATATCTGATCATGGCTAATAGGTTTCTGATCCCCATTCTCCTGCCTTCTCTCATTACCCCTTGTTGTCTTTGACAATCAAGAACCTATCCATTTCAATCTTACAAACACTCAACGACCTGGCCTCCACAGCCTTCTGTGGCAGCGAATTCCATTCTCTGGCTGAAGGCCTGTCTCCTGATCTAAAATGTCTTTCATTCACTCTAAGCCTGTAGCCTCAAGTCCTAGTCTCTCCTCCCAATGGAACTATCTTTCTAACATTCACTCTGTCGTGGCTAGTCAGGATTCTGTAAACATCACTTAGATGCCCCTCATCCTTCTAAACTCCACTGAGTATAAAGCCATGGTCCTCAAACATTTTTCATATGTTAGGGTTTTCATTCCTCGGACCATTCTCATGAACCTCCTCTGAACACGCTCCAGGGTAAGTATATCATTCCTGAGATACGGGGCCCAAAACTGTGCACACTACTTCAAATGTGGCCTGAGCAGAGCCGAAAAGGTTTCAGATGTACTTCCCTGCTTTTATATTCAAGTCCTCTCAAAATAACTGACACCATTGTATTTGCCTCGCTAACTACTGAATCAAATTCCAAGATTACCTTGAGAGATTCCTGGACGAGAGCTGCCAAGTCTCTTTGCACTTCAGACTTCTGAATTTTCTCCCCATTTAGAAAACAGTCTTTCTACCAAAGTGCATGATTTCACACTTTCTCACATAGTTCTCCATCTGCCACTGATTTGCTCACTCTCCTAACCTGTCGAAATCCTTCTGCAGCCTCATCAGCTCTTCTATGGCATCTGTCCCTCTACCTATCTTTGTATCATCTGCAAACCTACTCAGAATGCCCTCAGTTCCTTCAATTATGTCGTTAACGTATAAAGTGAAAAGTTGAGATCCCAACACTGAGCCTTGCGGAACGTCACGAGTCATTGGATTTCATCCTGAGAAGGACCCTTTTACCCCCACTCTCTGCTTTCTGCCAAACAGCCAGTCTTCTAATCATGCTAGCACCTCACCTCTAACACCATGGGTCCTTATCTTACTCAGTAGCCTCCTGTGCAGCACCTTGTCAAAGCCCTTCTTGAAGTTCTGGTTGATAACATCCATTGTTTCTCCTTGGTCTAACCTGCTCATTACTTCCCTAAATAATCCTACCAGACTTGTCAGGCATGACCTCCCCTTGATGAAACCATGCTGACTGTGCCCTATTTTAGCATGCACTTCCAAGTATTCATAAATCTCATCCTTCACAATGGATTCCAGGATCTTAAACACAACCGAGTTTAGGCTGATCGGTCCGCAAATTCCTGTCTTTTGCCGTAATCCCTTTTTAAACAGGCGTGTCATTTTAGTGAATTTCCAGCCTTCTGGGACGCTCCCTGATTCCAGCAATTCTTGAAAGATGATCACTAATGGCTCCAATATCTCTTCAGCTATCTCAATAGAACTCTGTGGGGTAGTCCATCAGATTCAGGTCATTTAAGATTAGATTAGATTACTTAGATTACTTACAGTGTGTAAACAGGCCCTTCGGCCCAACAAGTCCACACCGACCCGCCGAAGCGCAACCCATCCATACCCCTACATATACCCCTTACCTAACACTACGGGCAATTTAGCATGGCCAATTCACCTGACCCGCACATCTTTGGACTGTGGGAGGAAACCGGAGCACCCGGAGGAAACCCACGCAGACACGGGGAGAACGTGCAAACTCCACACAGTCAGTCGCCTGAGTCGGGAAATGAACCCGGGTCTCAGGCGCTGTGAGGCAGCAGTGCTAACCACTGTGCCACCTTCAGACTATTCAGTTTTTCTAGCACATTCTCTTTGGTGATAGCAACTATACTCAGCTCTGCCCCCTCACTCTGTTGCATTTTTGGGAAATTACTCGTGTCTTCCTTCATGAAGACTGACATGAAGTAATTATTCAGTTCCTCAGTCGTTTTGCTGTTTCCCACTACGATCTCTCCAGTGCCATTTTCCAGCAGCTCAATGTTCACTTTTCCCTCTCGTTCAACCTTTATATGTCGAAAGAAACTGCTAGCATCTTCATTTGTATTACTAGATAGCTTACACTAATACTTGATCTTCTCCCTCACTTTTTCTTTTTTTGTTAGCCTCTGTTGGTCTTTGCAAATTCCCCAATCCTCTGGTTTTCCCCCACCCTGTGCAAATATGTTTTCTCTTTTGTTTTTATGCTATCCCCGACTTCCCTAGTCAGCTGTGTGGTTACCTCATCCTCCCTGCACCATGCTTCTTTTTCCTCGGAATGAATCTCTGCTGTTTCTCCTGAATTACTCCCAGAAATCCTTCCATTGCTGTTCTACTGCCTTTCCAGCTCAGATAGTCTCCCAGTCAACTCTACCCAGCTCCGCCTCACTGTTGCCTTTATTCAGCTGTAATACCATTACCTCTGATTCCAACTTCTCCTTCTCAAGTTGCAGAGTAAATTCAATCATATTATGATCACTTCCTCCGAAGGTTTCCTTCGTCTTAAGCTCCCTAATAAAATTTGCCTAATTCACATCACGAAATCCACTAGTGCCTGTTCCCTCGTGGGCTCCACCACAAGCTGCTCCAAAAGCCATGTTATGATTGTTTCACAAATTCCTTTTCCTAAAATCTACGAGTAACATGATTTCCCCAGTCCATCTGCAGATTGAAATCCCCCATGATCACTGCCACTTTGCCTTTCCTGCACATCTTTCTATCTCCTGGTGTACCTTGTACTCCAGCTCATGGCTACTGTTTGGAATCCTGAACATTACTCCAACGATGTTTTTTGCACCTTTGCCATTCCCCAATTCTTCTGACACAGATTCTGCACTGTATGTTAACACGTTGTTTCTTATTATTGATTCAATTTCAATTCTTATTCGGAAAGTAAACCCCACCCCCTCTGTGTGCCTACCTACCTTTTCAATTGGACGTGTATCCTTGAATATTGAATTCCCAATCTTGATTGCCTCACTGCCCTGTCTCCGTGATGCCCACCACATCTTACCTGCCAATTCGATCTGTGCCACAACCTCATTTCCCTTATTCCTTACACTATCTGCATTCAGATATAACACCTTCAGTCCTGTATTAACCATCCTTCCACTCATTGTCATTCGTTTGTCAAATGTGCTTGAAATTTGATTGTTAACCATTTCCAAACATGCTGCCCTCATTGTTTTAACAACCTCTGCTGAGTACTCCATTCTTACTTCCTCCTTTATAATTTCTAATTTTCTAATTTCCCCTAGAATTGAAGCCTCCTCCCCCTCCCTCAATTAGTTTAAAACACTGTCCACTGCCCTAGTTACATGATTCGGTCAGACTCTGGTCCCAGCATTGTTCAGATGAAGACCGTCTCATTGGAACAGGTCTCTTCGCCCCAGTACTGCTGCCAGTGTCCCATGAATACAAACCAATTTCTCCCACACCATTCGTTAAGCCACTCATTGACCTGCATAATCTTATTGGCCCTATGCCAATTAAATCGTAGCTCAGGTAGTTATCCAGAGATTATTACTTTTTTGGGTCTGCTTTTTAGTTTAGCTCCTAGCTGTTCATACTCCATTAGCAGGACCTCGTGCCCTTGTTTTGTATTGATATTGTTGGTACCTACGTGGACCACGACCATTGCATCTTTACCCTCCTACCCCAAGTTATTCTGAAGCACAGATGAGGTAATCTGAACCTGAACCCGAGCACCAGGCAGGCAACCTCTCGATTCTGGTCACAGAGAACATTGTCTTTGCCTCTAACTATACTATCCCCAATTCCATAAACATTTCTCTCCTCTCCCTCAACTTAAATGGCTTTTTGCACCACGGTGCTGTGGTCAGTTGCCTCATCATCTCTGCTGTCCCCATTCCTGTCCACAGAGGGAGAAAAACTCTTGAATTTATTGGACAAGGACCGGCTGAGACTCCTGCATTCCCACCTCCTGGTTCTCACTATCTGCTTCTCCCACAGCCACACCTTCCTGTCCATGATCACTGGCTGAATCGAGTAGTTAGTCTAAAGTGTGACTGTCTCCTGAAACACAGCATCTCGGTAACTCCCCCCTCCCTGATGTGTTACAATGTTTGAAGCTCAGACTCTAACTCCTCGACCCTGAATCTGAGTTCCTCCAGGAACTAACTTTTAATACAGACATGTTCACAGGGACCCACAATGGAGTTCACCAGCTCCTACATCATGCAGAAACAACACACCAACTGACTTTCCATCCTTTTTTAAGCAGTTTTGAATTTGTTTTTTTATTATTTTCAACTGCTTCTGCATCTCTGCTAATGCAATTTGTAACCACAACCATTTCCCCATGTTCCAGGTATGCATATAACCAGCGTAG
Source organism: Hemiscyllium ocellatum (assembly GCF_020745735.1). Taxonomy (NCBI): domain Eukaryota; kingdom Metazoa; phylum Chordata; class Chondrichthyes; order Orectolobiformes; family Hemiscylliidae; genus Hemiscyllium; species Hemiscyllium ocellatum. Next base: position 76,152,970 of record NC_083417.1, read on the forward strand.
AGTTTGTTTACAGATACCAACATTGATTCCAGTTTTGCTTTGTTCCTTGATGCCATACTCGATCAAATGCAGCCTTGATGTCAAAGGTTGTCACGATAATCTCACCTTTGGAATTAATCTCTTTTATCCATGCTTGAAGTAAGACTGTAATGAGGTCAGGAGTTGAATAGCCCTGGCACAACCCAAACTGATCATTAGTGAGTAGGTTAGAGCTGAGCAGATGTTGCTTGATCGCATTGTTAATGACATCTCCTTTCACTTTTGAAAATGGACGGGTGGGACTGTGATTGGATGGGCTTGATTTGTTCTGCATCTTGCATGCAGGACTCACCTGGTCAATTTTTCGCGTGGTCGAGTAGATGTCAGTGTTGTAACTGAACTGGAACAGCCTGGCGATGATGAGGTTATGATTCTTTGGACCATGCACAGTCTCCAATTTTTTTTAAGATATTGGGAGGAAAGAATTATATTGACTGAAGACATCTGTCATGCTGGGAACTTCTGGAGCAGGCCGAGATAGATCATCTATTTGGAATTTCTGGATACACACTGCTGTGAATACTTCAGACTTACCTTTTACACTGATGAGCTGAGCTCTTCCATCATTGAGGATGGGGATATTTGTGTCGACTTTGATTTCTCCAGTGAGTTGTTAATTTTCCATTACAATGCACAGTGGCTCAGTGATTCACACTGCCACCTCACAGCGCCAGGGACCTGGGTGCGATTCTACCCTCGGGTGACTCTCTGTGTGGAGTTTGTATATTATCCTCAAGTCTGCGTGGGTTTCCTCCAGTTGCCCCGGTTTCCTCCCAGAATCCAAAGATGTGCAGGTTCATTGAATTGGCCATGCAAAATTGCCCATAGAGTTCACGGATGGATTGGTTAGGCGCATGAATGAGAGTCAAATGTTGATTAAAAGGGTATGGGAATTGATCTGAATTGGTTACTCTTTGGAGGATCGATGTGGAATTGTTGGGCCAAAGGGCCTGGTTCCACACTGTAGGGATTCTATGATTACTGCGATTCTCTAATTACTGCATATAGTATAACGGTGGAGAGCTTAGATCTGTGCCTTTGATTACGGGATTGCTCATTTATTTCTCTCACTTGCTGCTTATCCTGTTTGGCACACCATTAATCCTGCGTGGTACCTTCGCCAGGTTTACAACTCTTCTGTATTGATGGTACGGCTCCTAACTTGCCCTCTGGCAATCTCCATTGAACTAGAGTCAATCCCCTGGCTGGATGGAAAAGGTTGAGTAGGCTAAATGCTGGGTCATGAAGTTGTAGTTTGTATTAGAGTATGATTCAGCTCCTGTTGGCTCTCAGCGCCCAGACTTGAGTTGCTAGGTTTGTTTAAAGTCTGTCTCATTTTGCATGATGATGGTGCCACATAACACGCTAGACAGCATTCTCCATACGAAAGTGAAAATTTGTTTCCACAAGGAACTCATGGTCATCACTCTTACAGATACTGTCATGGACCAATGCATCTGCAGCCAGCAGAACTGAAAGGATGAGGTCAAATCCATTTTTCGCTCTATCTGGCTCCTTCACCAACCACCGCAGATGCAGTTGAGCAGCTATGCCCTTTTGTACCCAAACAACCACTCTTTGGCGATGTGCATTGACATTCCCCAACCAGACTGCATTTTGTGTATTTCCCACCGTCAGTGTTTCCTTCAAGTGTTAATCATTGTGAGGAGATACTGCTTCATCAGTTGAGTGAGAACAATGCAGGGCAAACAGCATGACGTTTCCTTGCCCATTTTTAATCTGATTCTATTAGACTTCAAGTGACCCTGAGTCAACATTGAGGACTCTTTCCAGACTATATGCCAGTAACATAAACTCTGATGGATGTGTTGCTGGACAGACAGGACAGAACCTGGAATGATGATGGAGATATCTGAGACATTGCCTGCAATGCAATATCTGAGGAGTGTTTAGACATGACTTTTCTTTGATTGATATTATCTCATATTCATACAATTGGATTGCAGAAGTCTTTTATGTCAAAAAAGTTTCTTGTGAAAAAAAATACAAGTGTAGAAACAGATGTAATTATAAATTGTTTGATGCAGAAACTTCATCATAAGATCTGGTAAAACTCATGTACCACATCCATTTACCTGGTTTTATTTATTTATTACAGTTAATGTGTTGGCAATTGTGATCCTTTCCTGGGAAAGCTGTTGTCTCTCTAAGTGTTTCACGCGATACCTGATTGCAATGGCGGCAGCAGGTCTCCTCGTTGTCATCACCGATGGGATGCTCAGATGGCTTATTATGTACTTCCCAGTGTCTTTCCTGGATATTACACATGTCTGTAGTTTGATTATGATGCTCATTCCTGCAACCATAATGAATTCTGTCTGGTTGACTGTTGCTTTCACCTTTGATCGATTTGTGGCTATTTGCCGCCATAAGGTTAAAACCAAATACTGCACCAAAGAAATTGCAGCCGTGATTATTGGAACACTGAGTGAGCTGAGCTGTTTGAAAAGCATTACCTGTTTGTTCATATTCCAATCCAAATACATGTTCAATAAGCTACTATGGTTTTGCATCACAAAACGAGAGTTTTACACTTCAATCTACTGCACATTACATGGTGTATTATATCGCCTTCTATCTCCTTTACTGCCATTTGTTATTATTCTTCTTTTGAACACTCTGAGTGTCAGGCATATTGTCACAACAAGCAAAGCCCGCAAGAGACTCCAGAAGGACAGTGCCAGGGAGAGGCCCCGTGATCCTGAAGTGGTCAAACGCAGAACTCCATCATTTTACTGTTTGCTGTCTCAGGCAGCTTCAATATTTTATGGACCCCTTATATGGTATGTTTGCTACACCAATGAACTGCAATAATGCATGATTATTCTCCACTACCCCCAACTGTAGGTACCATCGGATACCTTGTCACTCTCCTCACTACTTGTACAGACACCTTTGTATACACTGTGACCCAGAAGCAGTTCAGAGAGCAGCTGAAAATAGTTGTGAACCTCCCTTTTTCTCTGATTCTCAGATCCATCAAATGAATTAATGTGCTTGCGTTGGAATTCAAATCCAACCACTGAAACATCTTATATCCGAATTGATCATCTGTGGGCTCACAACACTGTAGAGCAGGCTTTTGCTTATAAATCAGAGATCAAAGAATATCTTCATTCATTTTTTACTTTCAAGGACTTATTAATTTCCCCTCTGGCTTATTCTTGTATCAACTTCCACCAACCTTTCACACAGGCCAGTCCATATTGTATCAACTCAGTGAATAAATATTTTGATTTCTCGACCCCTTCTCTTTCACCTTCAATTAATTCCCATTTGGGTGTCTGACTTCTACAACATGTCAGTATGAATAGTTTCTTTTCATTGATGATATCATGGTCTTAACTACTTCTGTTCAATTCATCTTGACCGACTCTGTGAAGAACAGGCCCTATTTCTGCAGCATCTCTGTTTAACTGAAATTCCTCATCCCTAGTATAAGCAATAAGCCTCACAGAGACCTTAAAGGTATACATAGTCGTGAACTGAACACTACATTCTGGGATGTAATGAGAAGTAACTACAGACACAGTGGATGTATTGGTGGTAAACTTGCAAAAATCCTTAGATTCATGAGAAGTCCCAGAGGATTGGAAAGCTACCAGTGTAGCACTTTCATTTCAAAACGGAACGAGATAAAAATGCAACTATAGGCGAGATGTGCTTTGATTTAAACATCTATTGTGACAAATCACCTTGTATGAAGTTTAGAACATAGAACAAAGAAGATTAGAGCGCAGTACAAGGTCCTTTGACTCTGAATGATGCGCCAACCTGTGGAACCCATCTGAAGCCCATTTAACTTACACTATTCCATTTCCATCTGTATGTTTATCCAATGACCACCTAAATGCCTGTAAACTTGGCGAGTCAACTATTGTAGCAGGCAGTGCATTACTTGCATCTTCTATTCTCTGAGTAAAGAAACTAGTTCTGCTGTCTGCCTGTATTTATCACCCTCAATTTATAGCTATGTCCCCTCAGGTTTGTCATCACAATCCGAGGAAATGGGCTCTCACTGTCCACCTAATCAAACCCACTGATATATCTTATATTTCTCAATTTAGTCACTCCTCAGCGTTCTTCTCTCCAAAGAAAGCAACCTCAAGTCCCTCAGCCCTTCCTCATAAGACCATCCCTCCATACCAGGCAACATCCTAGTAATTCTCCTCTGAACCTTTTTCTGAGCTTCCACATCCTTCCTATAATGCGGTGAACAGAACTGCATGCAATACTCAAAGTGAGGCCGCAGCAATGTTTTGTACAGCTGCACCATGATCTCGTGGTTCCCTCACTCAATCCTCCACAATAAAAGCTAACACACTATATACCTTCTTAACAACCATACCAACCTGGCTGGCAAATTTCAGGATCTATGTACATGGACACTGAGATCTCTCTGTTCTTCTACACGACCAAGAACCTTACCATTAGCCCAGTTATCTTTGCTCCTGTTACTCCTTCCAAATGTGAATCACCTCATACTTTTCCACTTTAAACTCCATTTGCTATCTCTCAGCCCAGCTGTGCTGCTTATCTATGCTCCTCTGTAAACTGTAACATCCTGCAGCAGTATTCACAACTCCACCGATCATAGTGTCATCTGCAAATTTACTAACCCATCCTCTTTTCTTTCATCCAGGTCATTTATAAAAATAGCAAACAACAGTGGCCCGAAAACAGATCCTTGCTGTACACTGCCAATAACTGAACTCCAGGATGAACATTTCCCATGAACCTTCTTTTAGCTAGCCAATTTCTGATTCGAACCGCGAAATTACTATCAGCCATGAAACTTCATATTTTGTACAATAGCCTACCGTGGGGGACCTTATCAAATGCCTTATTGAAATCCATATGTACCACATCAACTGCTTTACTCTCATCCACCTGTTTCGTCACCACCTCAAAGAACTCAATTCGGTTTGTGAGGCACGACTGACCCGTCACAAAATCGTGTTGACTATCTCTAATCAACTTATTTCGCTCTCGATGATTGTAAATCCTATCTCTTATACCCTTTTCCAACGATTTACCCACAACACAAGAAAGACTCATTGGTCTATAATTACTAGGACTGTATCTAATTCCACTTCTTTAACAAGAGGGCAACATTTGCTATCCTCCAGTCTTCTGGCACAACTCCTATCGACAATGTTGACATGAGGATAAAAGCCAAAGGCACTGCAATCTCGTCCCTGCCACCCCAGAGAAGCCAAGATAAATCCCACCCAGTCCATTAGGACTTATCTATTGTCACATTCTCCAGAACTGCTGACATCTCCTCTTGTGACTCTTAATACCATCTAGACTAATAACTTATATCTCAGTATTCTCCTCCACAACATTGTCTTTTTCCACTGTGAATACTGACATGGAATATTCATTTAATGCTTCCACGATCTCCTTGGACACTGCATACAACTTCCCATTTCTGTCCTTGATTGGCCCTAATCTTACTCATAAAATGCTTTCATTCCTTATATACCTATAGAAAACTTTAGAGTTTTCCTTGACATTGTCTAGTAACGACTTCTCATGTCACCTCCTGGCTTTTCTTAGCTCTGTCTGCAATTTTTTTCCTGACTAGCTTGCAATTCTCAAGTGCCCTAACAGGCCTTCACTTCTCGTCCTAAAATCAGCCTTCTTCTTCATCTTGGCAAGAGAACCAACTTCTATAGTAAACCATGGCTCCCTCGCTTGAGCACTTCCTCCCTGCCTGACAGGTACATCATCATCAAGGATACACAGCAGCTGTTCCTTGGATAAGCTCCACATTTCTATTGTGCCCACCCCCTGCAGTTTCGTTCCCCATCCTATGCATCCTAAATCTTGCCTAATTGCATCATAATTGCCTTTCCCTCAACAATAAAGCTTGCCGTGCAGTATATATCTATCCCTATCCATTGCTAAAGTAAACATAACGAAATCGTGGTCACTATCACAGAACTGTTCATATCTCTACAAATCTAACACGTGCCCAGGTCATTACCCAATACTAAATCCAACGTGACCTGAACCTTCGTTGGCTTGTCTCCATACTGTTCGAAGAGAAAGTGAGGTCTGCAGATGCTGAAGATCAGAGCTGAAAATGTGTTGCTGGAAAGGCTCAGCAGGTCAGGCAGCATCCAAGGAGCAGGAGATTCGACGTTTCGGGCATAAGCCCTTCTTCAGGAAGCCTTTCTTGTCTCCATACTGTGTCAGTAAACCCTCCTGCATACAAAGACAAAGATGACCCATCTAAACTACTAAAACTATAGTATTCTCAGTCAATATTTGGGAAGCTAAAGTGCCCCACAGCACCTACCTTGTAATTCTCGCCTGGTCAGAATTGTCTTTGCTATCCTTTGTTCTATGTCTCTGGATCTATTCAGAAGCCTTCAGAAAACTACCAGCAATGTGACCACTCTTTTCCTGTTTCTAACCTCAGCCCATGCTACCTCAGAAGACAAAACCTTTATGCCACAGTAATACTGTCCTTGACTAATAATGCCGCTCCTTCCCCTCTTTTACCATTTCCTCTGTTCTTACTGAAACATTTATATCCCGGGCTTCAATAACCGTTCCTGTCCCTGCTCTATCCATGTCTCTGAAATTGCCACAACATCGACGTTCCAGGTACCAACCCAGGCTGTACTTGCACCCATCTTATTCAAGATGCTGGTGGCATTGAAGTCGACACACTTCAAAACATGTTCCTGCTTGCCAGTGAAATTCTGCGACCTTGAAACCTAATTTATGAATACGCAGGTCTCTTGCACATTTCTCTCTGTCTCTCCAGATGGCATGCCTAGAAGTGAAGTATTATGTTACTTCTTTATTCTTACTGATTGAGTACAGGTGACAATAAATGGATATCCTATTCAATCTTTTTTTTTCTTATTCTTCTTTAACACGTTTTGGCCAATAATGTCAATACCAGCCACGATCTCATTGGATCAGTGTGGGAGCAGGCCATTCAGCCCAATAGGTCCACAGCAACCCTCCAAATAGCATTTCACTCAGACCCAAGACACTGGCCATATCCTTGTGGAAGCCTTGCATTTCCAGTGGCTAATTCATCAAACGAACCAATTCCTAGGCATGATTTGCAATTTGACATGACCGTTCCCTTTATTGGTATATCTGTGGACTATGGCATGAAACCTGAGCACCTGGAGGAAACCCATGCTCTCACGGGAGAATGTCCAAACTCTGCACATATTGTCGCCCGAAGATGTGATCGAGCCTGGGTCCCTGTCACAGTGATTAAGGAGTGCTAACCACTGAGCCATCCCTATAAACTGTCATTACCTGAGTGATTGTATCTGATTCATTATTGTCATAAGCAGCAAGATACAGTGAAAAGTATTGTATTGCATGCTAAACAGGCAAGTCGTATCTTACATATATACCCCAGACTGAGAGAACAGAATGCAAAATATTCTGTTATTGTCACAAAGAGAATGCAGAGAATTTTGAGATGATTTGTAACTCAGGTTGAAGTTCTGGATGGCTCATGTTCTTTTCCTCAGGAGGTGGTAGATGGGGTCTAACTCAATGTGTTTGTTACACATAAACCCACCAAAACACTAAAACAGCAACTAATGAACTTGAACAACCCTCTACAGACAACAAACAAAACTAGTGTCATTCACAAAATACTGTACAAGAACTGTAACAAAGACTACATTGTCGAAATAGGCAGAAAACTACCCATCAGGATACATGAACACCAACTAGCCAAAAAACGACATGACACTCTCTCATTGATATTCTTACATACAGATAAGGAAGGACACCATTTCGACTGCGTCAATACATCCATCTTACACAAGCCAGAGACACGCACGAGAATTCCCAGAAGCATGGCATTACAACCGGAACTCTATCAACAGGCACATCGAATTCGACCCCATCTACCACCACTGAGAAAATGCAGATTAGATTAGATTAGATTACTTACAGTGTGGAAACAGGCCCTTCGACCCAACAAGTCCACACCGACCCGCCGAAGCGCAACCCACCCATACCCCTACATTTACACCTTACGTAACACTACGGGCAATTTAGCATGGCCAATTCACCTAACCCGCACATCTTTGGACTGTGGAAGGAAACCGGAGGACCCGGAGGAAACCCACGCAGACACGGGGAGAACGTGCAAACTCCACACAGTCAGTCGCCTGAGTTGGGAATTGAACCCGGGTCTCTGGCGCTGTGAGATAGCAGTGCTAACCACTGTGCCATCGTGCCGCCTAAAAAGAACAGGAATGACATCACCACAGGAAATGACATCACCAACCCAAAGTAATCTAAATATATGAATACAAAGCAGGAAACATGAACAGTGCTTCGCCTGGAGGCCCAATGAAGACGTTACCTGGTAGGGTAACGAAACATCTGGAAATGGAACTTCCAGCACAGCGAGCAAAGCTACATCCAATGCCTCAGACTAAGGGAACAAAATGCAAAATATTGTGTTACAGCTACAGAGAGGATGCATAGAATGAACAATTCTAATACAGAGCATACAACATTGAACAGTACAGCACAGTATACCGTCTTCAGTCCATGATGTTGTGCCAAGCATTAATCTTAATTTAAGATCAACCTATCCTACATATCCCTCAATTTACTGCTGTCCATATGGTTGTCCAGCAGTGTCTTAAATGTCCCCAGTGTCTCTGACGTTACTACCACCGCAGCCAGTGCATACCACGCACACACCCCTCTCTGAATAAAGAAACGACATCTGACAGCTCCCTGATACTTCTTCCAATCACCGTAAAAATATTAACCCTCGTGACAGCTATTTCTGCCCTGGGAACAAGTCTCTGGTTATCTGTATATGCCTCTCATACCGGGTACAGCTCTGTCAAGTCTCCTATCTTCCTTCAGTGTGAAATGCCCTAACTCACACAATCCCTCTTCATAAGACAAGCCCTTGAATCCAGGCAGCATCCTGGTAAATCTCCTCTTCACCCTCTTTAAATCAACCAGAACTGAACATAATATTCTGAGTGTGGTCTTACCAGGGATTTATAGACCAGCAGCAAAACCTCACGGCTCTGAAGCTCAATCCCCCAGTTAATGAAAGCCATTTTATGCCTTCTTAACAACCCTTTCAGCTTGGCTGGCAACTTTGGAGGATCTATTAATATGGACCACAAGATCCTTCTGTTCCTTCACACTGCCAAGATCCTACATTTAACCCTTTTCTGCATTCAAATTTAACCTTCCAAAATGAATCACTTCGAATTTACCCATGCTGAACTTCTTCTGTCACTTCTCAGCCCAGTTCTGCATCCTGTAAATGTCTTGTTGTAACAGCCTGTAATAGCCCTCAACACTATCTACAACGCCACCAACCTTTGTGCCATCGGCAAACTTAATAACCCATCCTTCTACTTTTTCATCCAAGGCATTTATATAATCTACAAAGAACAGAGGTCCAAGAACACATCCCAGTGGGACACCACAGATCACTGACTTCCAGACAGAACACTTTGCATCTGTTACCACTCACTGTCATTTTTGACCAGTCAGTTCTGTATCCAGACAGCCAACCTTCCCTGTATTCCATAACACCTAAATGTCTAAATAAGCTAGCATGGGGAACATTATCAAATGCCTGACTGAAACCCATTTTTGCCACATGAACTGCTCAGTCTTCGTCAACTTGTCTCATCACATTCTCAAATAACTCAATAGGGCCTGTGAGGCATGACCTGCCTCACAAAATCACAAAATGTTATACTGAAAAATGTAACATTTGACTGTGAAACAAATGCCTGACCTGAGTTATTGTGTTCCATAACAATTCAAATTTAGCCAATCGGTTTAAATTATGCCCAATTAAAATAAAATCCCATCGAATTTGTATTTTACTGTTTTGGCGACATCAAACCAAAGAGGCGATCTGATGTTATAGAGTATAAAAATCAGGCATTTGGAATAATTAGACAGACAGGCAAAGAACACCAACATGGACTGCCTGCAGACCCTCTCTCTGAAAGATACTTTCATCTATGAAAGGCTGCGCAACAGAAGACCAAAGAAAAGCAAACAGGAAGATTAGATTAGTTTAGATTAGATTCCCTACAGTGTGGATACAAAGGGTATATCGACAGCTGGCTGGTTTTGAAACTTAGGTTTTTTGTAAATTTTAATCGTTTTTTTTCTGGGATCAGTCTATTGGTGTAGAGTGGGGGTAGATAAATCGATCATACAAAGGAGACTGCAGTGTAGGAAGTTGTTATTTAATGTACTCTTTTCTTGGAGTTAAAGAAAACATTATTAAGTTTTACTTTAAATAGTGGAATTTGGGTAGCTCTTTGTCTCTCATGCTTTAACAGATTACCAGGTAAGGTGAGTGTTTTTCTGTGTGTACGGTTTTAAATTAGCAGGTGTTTACCCTGTGTCTTAACACTGACTAAGAATTTATTTGTAAAAACCATCTTTCAGAATCCTTTCCAGTACCTTGCTTGCCACAGAACGAAGACCGACTGTTCTGTAATTCCCAGGGATTTGCCTATTCTCATTCTTGAACAGAGGAACAACATTTACCTCCCTCCAATCATCCAGTGTGAGTCCCGTGGAGAGTGAGGATGCAAAGATCATTGCCAGAGGTCCAGCAATCCCATTCCTCACTTCTTGTAGTAACCTTAGTCCAGCTCTATGGATTCATCTGTCTTGAAGATTCTCAGAATTTCCAGCATATCCAATTTGTGACATCAGTCTGTACAAGCCTATTAAACTGGTCCAAGTTGTTTTCACTATCAACAGAGTCCCTCTTTCTCGTGAATACTGAAGTGAAAAATTCATTTCGCGCCTTCCCTAGCTCTTCTGACTCCAGGCACAAGTTCCCTCCACTATGCCTGATTTGCCCTACCTTACTCAGATCAATTACCTTATTCCACCAAGTTAAGTGCAGAAAGCCTTTGGCATTTCCCACATACTTCCTGCCAAGGCTTTTTCGTTCCCCCTCCTAGCTCTCCCCAGTTCATTTTTGAGTTCTTTCTTAGATGCCCTTCAGATCCTTGCTTCCTTCTTCCTCTTGATGAGAAGCTCCTCTGCTTTTGTCCTCCAAAGCTCCTTCACCATATAATTCCTTGCCTGTCACAGTAGGACAAAGTTATTCAACACTTGCAACAAGTCCCCCTTAAACAGCTTCCACATTTCTGTTGCGCATTTCCCAGAGAACAGTTGTTCCCAATTTATACTCCACAGCATCTGTCTAATAGCAGTATGATTTCCCCTCCCCCAATTAAATACTTTTCCATGCTGTCTGTTCCTGTCCCTGTCAGCGACTTGCTCTCCCACCGCGACATTTGACACCTAGCCCGGCTACCACCGAATCCAATATGGCCTCCCCACAGACACTCTCTCTACAAACTGAGTCAGTATCCTTCCTGGACATACCTGACAAAATCAGCTCCATCCATCTGCACTAAGAAGGTTCCAATCAACATTGGGGAAGTTGAAGTCACCGATAACAACTACTCTTTTACATCTGCAACTTTCCGAGATCTGTTGTCCAATCTGTTCTTCCATTTCTTTGCTTCTGTTAGGGGGTCAATGAAAAATAACCAGTCAAGTGACTGCTCCTTTCCTGTTATTGACTTCCAACCACATTGACTCAGTAAACTCAACAGCCGCCTTTACTTCAGCTGTGATTCACTCTCTAATTAGCAATACTATCCCCCTTTTATTTTACCCTCTTCCGTGTTCTTTCTAGGAGGTCTAAACCCTGGAACATCCAGTAACTATTCCTGCCCCTGTGAAATCCATGTCTTCGTTATGGCCACAACATGGAAATTCCAAGTACTGATCCATGCTCTAAGTTCATCACTCAGGCATGCAATGCCTCATCTTCCTCATGGATGGCCAGCCCCTGTACACATCCATCTGCCATCCCAAAGGCCTACAAATCCTGCAAGTTTCATTCAGCCTTGGTCCTGCAGTGTCCTTCATTCCTCACTATGGCATCTCCTCAGGTCATATTTATGATGAGTTTCTTGAACACCAGGTGATAGGTATGACTCTTGGAGTTTGATTCTGTCAGGATCTACCTTGATTACTCTGTCGAATAGCTTGCCTCATTTAAGCACATACCCAGTATTTGTGAAGAATGTTGGTTGGATTGTGTGTCTTTTTTGAGTCCAAATCCAAAGTCCAGGTCAACATTGAGCAGATGCAATATCTTTTATTTTGAAGCAATTTTGATACAAGGTTGCTTGTTGATAATTTAGAGTGATCCAGAGTAACACACAAAAGATCAGATTAATTAAAAATATCAGATTCCTTTCCAAGCTCACCATCTATTTCACTGTCCCGAGACTCGTTGATTTGCAGCACAGTGGTTGGACCTTCACAAATGAACAGCAGCAGTTCAATAAGGCAACTGACTCCCATTAAGTATGAATGGATTATAAATGCTGCCTTAGCCAGAGAAGCCCTTATTCCAGGAATGAATGTTAAAAACAGTGAATCCATAGTGATACTTGCATGATAATCAGAGGCTTTTGGTGAATTGCGTGCATTGGGTGGATTTGAATTCATATCTTTTGAAGTTGTTAACAATCCTCAGGATTATAAATTCAATAATATAACAAACCCCTGTGCCATTATACCTGAGAAAAATGCAAATGAATCAGACCCAGTGAATTAAATGATGTTACAGCTGACACTTAATAAAGAGAAATATTTGAACAGATTTTAATCAAGCTGTGATGACACAGAAATGGGAAATTTGGAAAACACATCAAGAGCTTTCAAGCCATCAATGAATGTATGAAAAGAAGCTACTGCTACTGACCTGGAATGGATCATGGAAACCCAATGTTTAAATGGCGTCTGCAATGAAGGAGTGAAAAAGCAATTCCTTTCTAATGCATCACCCTACTTAGACGAGGTGGATCTTCTTAATTATATTCATGCTGAAGGGAATCAGAGGTAAATTCCGAATAAGGGTTTTCTCCAAAGCTAATCTTGGTTCTTTACCTTTTTATTTTACCTCTGGTTGGAATGTAACAATGTATGTATTTAACTGCACAGATCTCTGGGACAGGCTAGACTGACTAATTAGAAGATATTTTTCTGCTCTTTTTGTATTTTCTTCTATTTTATTTCAATGAATAAAATGTGAGAGGTTTATCACCTAAAAATGAACATTTAACGAAAATTAACACTGTATGCACCGATCAAGTATAATGGCACGAAAGTGGAGAATGGGGGTGAGAAACTTATCAGCCATGATTGAATGGCAGAGGAGACTTGATAGGTTGAACGGCCAAATTCCTGTTCCTATGTCTTATGGTCTTACGAATGTGGTAGTGAGAAAGTCTATAGCCTTAAAACTTATCCTTAAACAATTAGACTAAAATATAACCTTCAATTATAGAACAAATTTGCTGCCTATTAGAAAATAGGCAGACAGGGTGGGAAAGACAAAGAAGAGCATTTGCATTAATATCAGTGAATCTGTCCAACCAGGATACCAAGTGGTAATATTTAGGGCTACTCCCTTGTGAAAATAATAAGAGTTTTTGATTCTAACCTCGAAACGAGATGTTGCATCAATTAACGTCTCTCTCGAATTATTCTCCTTCACTGTTTAATTGTAACAGTGATGATATTGCTAAATAAAGGGGATGAGTAAAATTACACTAAACGTGAGGGTTTGTTTTTTATTCCAGAATACCAAAGATCACCGGGACGAAACAAGAGAGGCTTACAGATTGAGTCCACAAGGGATTCCCTGAGCCGTCTCAAATCAGTATTTTAACAATGAACCCCTATTCTCAATGCTGCTAATCTCCTCAGTGCTTTTCAATTTCCCTCTCAACTGACAATTATCAAATGTTTTGCTTTCTCCTCTGATACTTCTGATGCCACTTTCTGATGCCACTCAATGCTTTAAAGGCTGATGTGGTCGCTACAAAAACATTTTTTGAACAAAAAGACATGGTTACTTAAATGACAAATAGGAAACTAGAACTGCAGGTAGTATTCCATCTGTGGCGGACCAATGTTTTATAAAGTTGGAAGAAGACTTCATTTCTTCTATATTTAATGCCACAGATAATGAAGGCACCATCCCATATGTCTTCTTTACTACCATGTCTACATCCGCTGACACCTTCAGGGATTTATGGACTTGTACATAAAGGTCTCTTTGACCCTCAGTATATCATGTAGATAGTCCTACTAGAGATAGGCAGTGCGATACATATTCTAAGGGAATGAACATGGCCCAAAGGTTAATGCATCAGTGGGCAAGCATTTTATGGATACTGATCAGAACTCTGTGATTTCAAAGCCATTATCGAAAGTGATCAGTGTAGTGCAGAAGTTGTATATAAATTGGGGGAAGGCCACTTTCAATATCAGCTGACAATTGGACCTGGCAAACAAATACTGGAAGCAGCGACTTGCAGTTACATCTACGTTTTAAAAGTGGGAGTATTTTAAGTGTAGTATAGTGAGATTTATATCTACACAAATGATTGTCTATATGCTTCCCTTATTAGACCTCCCAAAATGTATTTGCTTGCACTTACCCAGGTTACTCAGCCATTGTCCTACCAATTTACCAGTTGATAAATATTAGATGAGACTCTGAGACCACTCTCCTCACTATCAATAATAATTCCAAAGTTCACGCTATGTGCACACTTACTAATGTGATGGTACTGTGCCTTTAAGAAATATTTGTTCTGTGCAATTTCTCTTATAAGGATAAAGGTGTTACCACTGAAGACAGAATATCTGCTTCAGAAGCAAGAGGTAGAGAGCTTTGAGATCCCATAGCATTTTTCCTTACATTAGCCAAAAGAACCATGAGTGAGTGAAGTGTCTGGCTTAGATGCACCGGGGAGTTAGCTTTGCATACATTTGGGGTTTGGAGTTGGCTCTTGAAGTTGATAGATACAACTTTTTCTCTCTCTGTCTTTCTCTCTCTGCTGCATAAAAGCCTTGAGTTCTCTCACTGCTGCTGAAGTGTCACTTTTGGTGTTTCTATCTCCTGAAATGGAAAGGAGATTGCATGTGAGAAACACATGTGTTACTGAATTTGTCTTTGCTAAGGATTTTGGTATGGGATCTCGCCACATTGCAAGAGATGATGATTAGGAGTTAAATGATGTATTATTAACTTAAATATTTCAATAGAGTTAGAGTTATATCAATTATTTTCTTTGTATTTCACTGTGTTGTTCGAATAAAGTGTGTTTTGCTTAAAGCGTTATCGTAGACCAATTGAATCACAATTGGAACACAGCACCTTACAGTTGCATCAAATTAAATTAGAGTCTGGGCTATGTATATTGTGGGTGGTTGGTCTGTTCCATAACACTAATCATACCTTTAACGACTTGGATGTGAATGTTTATGTGCAGAAGAAACAGGAATGGTCGCAGCATCAATCCCTGTAGCACATGGCTAGTCCCAGGTTTCTCATCTCAAAAGCACCTCTCCACCTTCACCCTTTGCCTCCTATTTGGAAGCCAATTTTGGACCAACATGGTTAAATTGCCTTGGATCCCATGGACTCTTGCCTTTTGCATCAGCCTTCCAAGTCGGACATTAATATGAACTTACAGAATTTCTTTTAACCACATCAGCTATATTCCCCTCAGCGATATATATAAAATAATCTTTCTAAATACCCAATTAAATTAGTCAGACAGGATCTCACTGCAACAAATCCATGCCCACTGTCCTTTGATTTGTTGCTGCCTTTCCATAAGTTGATTAATCCTGTCCCTTAGAATTATTTTTCAATAATGTCCATAACACTGAATACAGACTACTGGCCTGGACTTACTTTGCCTATACCTACTGCCCTTCTTGAACAAAGGAACTGCATTAATTATCCTCCAGTCATCTGACACTTCACCCGTGCCAAGAGTCGTAGATTCAGAGAGTCATAGAAATATACAGCACGGAAACAGACCCTTCAATCCAAATCGTCCATGTCGACCAGGTATCCCAAGCCAATCTAGTCCCACCTGACAGCACCTGATATCACACCAAACCCTTCTATTCATATATGCATCTAGATGCTTTTAAATAATGCAATTATACCAGCGTCCACCACTTTTTTTTTGGCAGATCATTCCATACACACATCACATTCTGTGTGAAAATGTTGCCCCTTAGGTCCCGTTTATATCTTTCCCCTCTCACCCTAAAGCTATGCCCTCTAGTTCTAGACTTGCCCCACCCAGGGAAGAGACGTTGTCTATTTACCCTATCCACGCCCCTCGTAATTTTATGAACCTCTTTAAGGTCATCTCTCAGCCTCTGATGCTCCATGGAAAACAGCCCCAGCCTATTCAGCCTTTCTCCGTAGCACAGATACTCCAATCCTGGAAAAAAACTTGATAATCTTTTCTGAACCCTTTCACATTTCACAACATCCTTCTGATAGGAAGGTGACCTGAATTTCACACAATATTCCCAAAGTGGCCTAACCAATGTCCTGTACAGCCACAACATGACCTCCTAACTCCAGTACTCACATCTCTGACAAATAAAGAAAATACGCCAAAAGTTTTTTTTTCACCATTTTATCGACCTTCGACATTACTTTCAAGGAGCTATGAACCTGCACTCTAAGGTCTCTTTATTCAGCAACCGTCCCTCGGAATTTATAGTCCTGCTAATAAATTCTTTCCTAATGTAGCAGTTCACATTTATCTAAATTAAATGCAATCTGCCTCTCCTTAGCCCATTGAGCCAGTTCGGCATCCAAATGGCTAGCTCTCCCTGTATAGCATAGCCATGCTAACATGTTTCCCATGGGAAGCCTGGACGAAAGCCTTACTGAAGTCATATAGATCACGTCCATTGTTCTGCTCATTAATCCTCTTTGTTGCCTCTTCAAAAAAACTTAATCAGGTTCATGACTTAAGATTTCCCATGCACAAAGCCATGTTGACTACCCCTAATCAGTTCTTGCCTTTCAAAATACATGCAAATCCAGTTTCTTAGAATTCCCTCCAACAACTTGCCCATCACTGCTGTCAAGCTCACCGGTCTGTAGTTCCCTGGCTTGTCCTTACCACCTTTCTTAAATAAGTGTACCATGTCAGCAAGCCTCCAATCTTCTGCATCTCACCTGTGACAATCAATGATACGAATATCTCAGCAAGGGGTGCAGCAATGATTTCTCTAGCCTCCCACAGATTTCTGTGGTACACCTGATCAGTTCCTGGGGATGTATCCACCTTTATGCATTTCAAGACGTCCAGCACTTCCTGCTCTGACATAAGGACAGTTTTCAAGATGTCACCATCTATTCCCCCACATTTTATATCCTCCATGGTTCTTCACAGTAAATAATTATGCAAACTATTTGTTTTCTCTCTCATATCCTGCGGCTCAAAGTCTGCTTTGCCGATCTTTAACCGGCCCTATTCACCTCCTAGTTACCCTTTTGTCCTTAATGTATTTGTGAAAGTTCTTTAGTTTCTCTTTAATACTATTTGCCAAACTATCTCATGTATCCTTTTTCCTCTTCTGACGTTCCCCTTAAGTATAATCCTACTGCCTTTATACTCTTCTAATGATTCCCTCAATCTGTACTGTTAATACCTGATGTGTGCTTCCTTCTTTTTCTTTATTTTTGTAAATACATGTATTAGCAAATGTTTGCAAATTTACAAACATGCAAAATTATTGAAAAATACAATCAATAACAAACATCTGTATCATAAAAAGAAAAAAACACAAATTACAATACGATTGTCTACTAACTATTAACCTACCCCCTACAATACAAAACAAACACTACCACTATACAAAGAAACACCAATGAATAAGTAAATAACTAATACATAAAAGAGGAAGACAAACGAAACAAACCTTACAAAACAAAAAAATACAGAACAGCCATGCTCAGCACAAAGCTCCCAAACAAAGGAACCAGAGTGTTGTATATGTAGATATCCATATTAACTCAGGAGACCCCCTCCAGGGCTCAGGGTAAGACAAACCTAACCATCCTGCTTCAACAAATGGCCTAGTTAAGATAACTGACAAATGTATATCCAAATAAGTGAAGTCTTATGAAAATGGTCTGTTGTATGGTACACCATGTTTGTAAAAAGGTCCAAGGTCCATAATTAATTTCCGCTAACTCAGCAAGCCCGGAGGGTTCTCAGATACCCCGTTCATTACAATATTCTTCCGTGCACAGTATACAAGAATATAAAATAGTTTCTTCCCATGCCCTCTAAAGATGGTAAATTCGGTAGACCTAAGAGGAGAGATATCCGGTCTATTTTGAATTCAGTCCTCAATACCCTCCTTATCTCTTCTCCTACAACGCTTCAATAAACATGGAGCCTGCGGCATGTCCAAAAGCAATGCATAAGAGAACCTACATTCATTTTAAATTTGTGGCACACTGAAGATTCCGATTTTTAAAATGTAACCCGATGGTCTGGTGCCAGATGAACCCTTTGCAGAACTTTTAACTGCATAGTGCATGTCCTATTACAGATTGAGCTCTTTCGAGCATTCTCCCATATGTTCTCCCATGCTTCAGAAGAGATCTCCACTCCCATCTCTTGCTCCCAGACCTCACATAACCAGTTACTATACTGCCAGGCCGTGACACCAAGCAGGCGCTAAAAGGCACTAACCGAAAGTGTGCTTGTGGAACGCAGCAAATACCTCTATATCGGGCTGAGAGGGCTTAGTAAGAAGCGTGGTCTTCTTCTGGATGAAAGCCCTAACCTGAAAAAAATGGAAAAGGTCTCTGCTGACAACCATTATTTGCAGCTCAGTTGCTCAAAATACAAAATAAACTCCCTCTCAAACAGGTCTCCCAAACTAGAAACTCCTCTCGCTGCCCATAGTTTGAACCCTGAGTCCATCATCACTTGTCAGAACCCTGGCATGCCAACTATAGGAGTAAGTGCTAAAGTCTTGGATAAGCAATCCTCACTCTGATGCATCGTCCTCCAAGCGCCCAGTATCCTAATGACAATGGGGTTTCGACAGTGGCCTATAACTGTCCGCATTTTATCCAAGAACAGCAGTTAAAATATTTTGAACTTAATAATAATCAATTAGATTAGAGTCACAGACTGTTCGGATGTCAGAAACAATACTTGGAAATCAGTATCAGATTCCCAAAAAACTGCTTTGCCTAGATTAATGTGGATATGAAGCAAGTTGGTTTAGATTATGTTCAGATAAAAAAAAACAGCTTTAGATCAGAAAAGGATTTAACAACATGGGATAAGTTCGAACACAGTTAATACCATAAAACCATAAGACATAGGAGTGGACGTAAGGCCATTCGGCCCATCGAGTCGACTCCGCCATTCAATCATGGCTGATGGGCATTTCAACGCCACTTACCAGCATTCTCCCCATCGCCCTTAATTCCTCGTACCATCAAGAATCTATCAATCTCTGCCTAGAAGACATTGAGCGTTCCGGCCTCCACTGCACTCTGCGGCAATGATTCCACAGGCCCACCACTCTGGCTGAAGAAATGTCTCCCCATTTCTGTTCTGAATTGAGCCCCCTCTAATTTTAAGGCTGTGTCCATGGGTCCTCGTCTCCTTGCCTAACCGAAACAATTTCCTATCGTCCATCCTTTCCAAGCCATGTATTATTTTGTAAGTTTCTATTAAGTCTCCCCTTAATCTTCTAAACTCCAATGAATACAATCCCAGGATCCTCAGCTGTTCCTCGTATGTTAGACCAACCATTCCAGGGATCATCCATGTGAATCTCTGCTGGACACGTTCCAGTCCTTGCTGAGGTGTGGGGCCCAAAACTGGACACAGTACTCCAAATGGGGCTTAACCAGAGCTTTATAAACTCTCAGTAGCACAGTGGTGCTTTTATATTCCAACCCTCTTTAGATAAATGACAACATTGCATTCACTTTCTTAATCACGGACTGAATCTGCATGTTTACATTTAGAGAATCCTCGACTAGCACTCCCAGATCCCTTTGTACTTTGGAATTACGAATTTTCTCACCGTTTAGAAAGTAGTTTATGTTTTTATTCTTTTATTCTTTATTCCCCAAAATGCAAGACCTCGCATTTGCTCACGTCGAATTCCATCAGCCATCTCCTGGACCATTCTCTCAAACTGTCTAGATCCTTCTGCAGCCTCCCCACTTCCTCAGTACTACCTGCCTGTCCACCTAACTCCGTATCATCACCAAAATTCGCTAGAATGCCCCCAGTCCCTTCATCCAGATCATTAATATATAACGTGAACAGCTGCGGCCGCAACACTGAACCCTGCGGGACACTGCTTGTCACCGTCTGCCATTCCAAAAATGAACCTTTCATCACATCTCTCTGCCTTCTTTCAGCAAGCCAATCCTCAATCCATACCAGTAGCTTACCTCGAACACTATGGGCCCTCACCTTGGTCAGCAGCCTCCCGTGTGGCACCTTATCAAATGCCTTTTGGAAGTCTGGATAGACCACATCCACTGGGTTTCCCTGGTCTACTTGTCACCTCTTCAAAGAATTCCAACAGGTTTGTCAGACACGACCTACCCTTACTAATTCCACGTTGACTTGATCTAATCAGACTCTGCTCTTCTAAGAATTCAGAAACCTCACCCTTAATGATGGATTCTAGAATTTTACCAACAACCGAAGTTTGGTTAATTGGCCTATAATTTTGAATCTTTTGTCTTGATCCTTTCTTGAACAAGGGGATTACAACAGCGATCTTCCAATTATCTGAGACTTTCCCTGACTCCAGTGACTTTTGAAAGATCTCAACCAATGCCTCCGCTATTTCCTCAGCCACCTCTCTCAGAACTCTAGGGTGTATCACATCTAGGCCAGGAGATTTATGAATTTTAAGACCATTTAGCTTTTCTATCACTCTCTTTTGTAATGGCAACCATACTCAACTCAGCCCCCTTTAATTGTTGGGATGTTACTCATGTCTTCCACTGTGAAGACTGACAGATAGTATTTGTTAAGTTCTCCTGCTATTTCCTTATCTCCCATCATTAGGTTTCCAGCAGTGTGAAGTGGCCCAATGTCTATTTTTGCCTGTCGTTCGTTTCTTATACATTGAAAGAAACTTTTACTATCATTTCTAATATTACTGGCTAGCCTACCTTCATATTTAGTCCTCTCCTTCCTTATTTCTTTGTTATCCTCTGTTTGTTTTTGTAACATTCCAATGTTTTGATTTCTCACTGCTCTTGGCCACTTTATAGGATCTCTCTTTTTCTTTAATACATTTCCTGACTTCCTGTATCAGCCATGGCTGTCTAATCCCTCGCTGGATAATCTTTCTTTTCTTGGGGATGAACCTCTGTACAATGTCCTCAATTATACGCACAAACACCTGCCATTTTTGCTCTACTGTCTTCCCCGCTAGGCTCTGCTTCCAATCTATTTTTGTCAGTTCCTCTCCCATGCCCTCATAATTACCTTTATTTAACTGTAACACCATTACATCCGATTTTGCCTTCTCTTTCAAATTGCAGACTGAACTCTACCATATTATGATCGCTGCTTCCTAAGGGTTCCCTTACTTTAAGATCTTTTATACACTCTGGTTCATTGCAAAACACTAGGTCCAGAATAGCCTGCTCCCTTGTGGGCTCCATGACAAGCTGTTCGAAAAAGCTATCCGGTAAGCATTCCATGAATTCCCTTTCTTTGGATCCACGGGCAACATTTACCCACTCCACGTGCATATTGAAATCTCCCATGATCATCGTGACCTTGCCTTTCTGACATGCCTTCTATATTTCCAGGTACATGTTGCGCCCCTGCTCCTGACCACTGTTAGGAGGTCTGTACATAACTGTACATAATCGGTTCCTCAATTCCACCCACACCGACTCCACATCATCCGACGCAATGTCATTAGTGCCATAGATTTAATTTTGTTGTTAACTAACAACCCCAGCCCCTCTGCCCACCTCCCTGTTTTTTCGATAAATTGAAAGTCCTTCGAGTTTTAACTGCCAGTCCTGATCCCCCTGTAACCCCGTCTCTGTGATGCCTACCACATCATAATCATTCACTATGATCTGTGCCATTAGTTCATCTGCTTTGTTATGAATGCTACGAGCATTCAGATAAAGTGCCTTAATGCTAACTTTATCATTAGAGATATTGGAAGTCATAAGATGTCCTAAGTTATCCTTCCTTTTTGCTGCATTCGCAGTCTGCCTCGAGTTTAAATCCGCCTACACATATGCTATCCTGTTGCTTATCTTTCCATTTAACTCCATACTCCCTGTCGCTTTCACTTTCCCCGAAAATACGTACCTTAAAAAAACCAGAGTACTGAAGGAGGTCAGAGGAGGAGGGTGGTTGGGAGATATTACAGTTGTAGAGTCTCGAGTTTAGCTGTATTCCTGATTTACTCACTGCTTTCCTTCCCGGTTGCCCCTCTGGTCGTCGTCACTTCCCCCTACCTCTCCCGCTCTTTCTGTGAAGAGAGAAAGAGAAAAACAAAAACACAGCTGCCCGCACCGGGAAGTAATTTTAAAACAAACTGCCTTACCTTAGCTGTAGTCTTCCGGGTTCGTTTATACTCAGCCGCTGCTCCAACTCAAAACGACCGTTGGCGTCGAAGGTTGAGTATTTATACTCACTGCTTTCCTTCCCAGCTGCCCCTCTGGTCGTCGCCACTTCTCCCTGGGTCTCCAGTTCTTTCTATGACGAGAGAGAAAAAAAAACACTGCTGCCCGCAACCGGTAAATAATTTTAGAACAAACTGTCTTACCTTAGCTGTAGTCTTCTGGATTCGTTTATACTCAGCCGCTGCTCCCACTCAAAATGACAGTTGGTGTCGAAGGGTGAATATTTATACTCACTGTTTTCTTTCCCGGCTGCCCCTCTCGTCGTCGTCACTTCCCCCTACAAATCCCGCTCTTTCTTAGCTGTACTCTTCCGGGTTCGTTTATACTCAGCTGCTGCTCCCGCTCAAAAACCATGTTCCTCTTGTTGTCAATGGATGTGGATCACAATCAATTATACATATATTGAGCTATATCATACCAGGAGCACTTTTCTATTCTCCTCCCTTCCCTTCTGAGTGACAGAGCCAGGCTCACTGTCAGAGGCATGGCCACTACGGCTTTCGACTGGTAGTTCGTTTCCCTTCCCCCCCCCCCGCCCCCCCCCCAACAACACGATCCAGAATGGTACACATATTATTGAGGGAAACGGCCACAGGGGTCCCTGCACTATCTGCCTATTCCATTTCCATCCCTTGACTGTAACCCATCTACACGTCTCCATACCTGACGTGAGACTACCTCTTTGTAACTTCTCTCTACTATTCCCTCCTCCTCCCTAATGATTCAAAGGTTATCCAGCTCCAGCTCCAGTTCCCCAAAGTGGTTTCCGAAGAGCTGCTGTTGGGGCACTTATTGTCAATTAAGTGAGTGGGGATACTAGTGGTGACCCGTGCCTTACACATCCTACAGGAGGAGCATGCAACTACCCTAATATCCATTCCACTGTTCTGAATTCCCAAAGAGACTATTTAAAAAAAACGAGTAACCTTACCAAATCGGTGCACAGAAACATTTTGTTTTGTTTGGAGGAGGAGGATCAGTGGGAGACACTGCCTAATTAATGTTTTGGGTAAAGCAACCATCCAAATATATTACCTTACTTCCTCAGCAGACCCATGCCCGCTCCTACTCAATTGTGTGCTTTGACTTTTCATGAGATAAGTTACTCAAGGATTAATTTACCTTCCACGCACCCCCTTGGTCCTCACTCTCACTGCTCCCGTTACTGCTCCAAAATGTATGGAGCTGTCTTCATAAAGCTGATAACAGTGGAAAAGAAGCTGTTCTTAATCTGTTGGTACATATCTTCAAAATGCTGTACCTTTTGCCCAATGGAAGAAGGTTGGAGAGTATAACGGGGTGGAAGGAGTCTTTGATTTCCCATATAGACGGTGTTAACAGAAAGAAGACTGTTTTTCTTTTGTGTGTGTTGGACTAGGCTACATTCACAACCCGAAAACGTCTTTCGATCTTGAGCGGAGCAGTTGCCATACCAAGCTGTGATGGATTCCAGGCCAGATCTTTTCTATTCAAATGATGGGACCTACTGAAAAGATGAAACAGCTTCATCCCATTGTCATCTTTCAAAAGCCTCCACTGAGACAGTCCACTCTGTTGTATATTCCACCAAATAGAGACAAAATATCTGCAGATGCTGGAATCTAAAGTGGAAAAACAGGAGATGGAGTCGATCACAAGAGTCTCGCCCACTGCTGAGGCTATTTATTTCCTGGTGGTACATAGATAATACTTACCCGACTATTTGTAGCAAAGACGCAGATGAAGATTGGTTAACATCTAGACTTCGCCTGAAGGGTGACAGGTAACTCACACACCACACAAATGACCATGCCTAGAGACAATCTAATCAATGTACCTTCACATTACTCCTTCCTGCGGCATTAATATCTTGCAGTTTACAAATGTCAGTACCTGACATAGTGTAGTCACTTAAATACAACAGCAGAGCAGTTGCTGAGAATACTGCAGTAAGTAACTCACCTTTTGACTCACTGAAGCCATTCCACCATCTACAATACATAAATCAAGATTAAAGTCACAGAGATGCATATCACACAAGCAGACTCTTCGTCCATGTCAAATAGACATCCAAGATTAATCTGGTCCCATTTTCCAGCATTTAGCCCATAGGCTTCTATATGATCACAGCTCATCCTCTAATCATCCAAGGAATATAGTCCTAACCCATTTAACCTCTTTGTATAGCTCACACACTGCAACCCTTGTAAGTATATTCTGAAGACTTTCACGTTTCACGGTGGCACAGTGGTTAACACTGCGGCCTCACAACGCCAGAGGCCTGGGTTCAATTCCCGACTCAGGCGACTGACTGTGTGGAGTTTACACATTCTCCCTGTGTCTTCGTGGGTTTCCTCCGGGTGCTCCAGTCGGTTTCCTCCCACAGTCCAAAGATGTGCAGTTCAGGTGAATTGGCCATGCTAAATTGCCCGTAGTGTTAGGTAAAAGTGGTAAATGTAAGGGAATGGGTTTGGTGTGGACTTGTTGGGCCGAAGGGCCTGTTTCCACATTGTAAGTAATCCAATCTGCTCTAGCCCTCTAAACGCTTCCTACTCGTGTATCAATCCAGATGCTGTTTGCATGTTGCAATTATACCAGCCTTCATCACTTCCTCTGGCAGCTAGTTACATAAAGTCTGTGTGATAAAGTTGCCACTGAGGAGCCTTTTAAATCTTTCCCTGCTCACCTTAAATCTATGCCCCTGTGGTTTAGGCTCCCACATTCTGGGGGAAAGACCTGCGATATTCATCCTATCTATGCCTCTCATAATTTTACAAACTTCCATAAGATCACAGCT
This sequence comes from Hemiscyllium ocellatum, assembly GCF_020745735.1. Lineage (NCBI taxonomy): Eukaryota > Metazoa > Chordata > Chondrichthyes > Orectolobiformes > Hemiscylliidae > Hemiscyllium > Hemiscyllium ocellatum. The sequence goes on from NC_083417.1 coordinate 76,178,391, forward strand.
CATCGTTTGATCCTCCAAGGAAAATAGTCCTAACACATTTAACCTCTCTGTATAGCTCAAACCCTGCAACCATTGTATGTATATTCTGAACCGTTTCAAGTTTCACAACATCTTTCCAATAGATGTTGGATGGGATTTCTGTGAAATATTCCAAAAGTGGCCTCACCAATGTCCTGTAAGCTGCAATATGATCTCCCAAATCCAATATTCAATGCACTGACATAAAGGCGAGTGTACCAAACACCTTCCGCACTATTCTGCCTAATTGTGGCTCCTCTTACAAGGAACTATCAATCTGCACTCCAAGGTTTCTTTGATTGGCAACATTCCTCAGGATCTTTCCATTAAGAGTATAAGTCCTGCCCTGTTTTGCCTTCCCAAAATGCAGCACCACACATTTATCGAAATTAAACTCTTAGAATCTTGTCAAATGCTTTTACTTGCGACATTTCTTAAATACTGTCACCACATCACCCAGCCTCCATTCTTTCAGCACCTGTATTGTGGTTATAGATCATACAAATATCCCAGCAAGGGATCCAGTAATTACTTCCCCAGCATCTCACAGAGTTCGAGGGTATACCTGATCATCTATCCACATTCATGCATTTTAAGATGTCCAGCACCTCCTTCTCTGCAATATGGACATAAGATATCGCGACTGAATTCCCTACGTTCTGTAGCTTCTGTAGCTCCACTGTAAACACTGACACAAAATAAACATTTATTGTCCCATCCATCTCCGAAAGTTTCACATATAAATGGCCTTGCTTATCCTAAAGGAGCTCTGTTCTCTCTCTAGTTACTCTATTGTCCTTAATGTATTTGTGGAATCCCTTTGTATTCTTTTATCCTTATTTGCCGAAGCTATCTCATGTCCCATCTTCATTTCCGTGTGTATATTCCTACTGCCCTTATTATCTTCCAGGCATTCACATGATCCTTGCTGTCTAGACCTGACATATGCTTCCTTCTTATTTTCTATAGTTTGTCAGCAAGCAGCCCAACCCTTCACTCTTACAGGAACATACTGTCTCAAGACTCTCTTTAACACATTTTTTTAGATTAGATTAGATTACTTACAGTAATCTAACAGGCCCTTCGGCCCAACAAGTCCACACCGACCCGCTGATGCGCAACCCATCCATACCCCTACATTTACCCCTTAACTACCACTAAGGCCAATTCACCTGGTGCGCACATCTTTGGACTGTGGGAGGAAATCCACGCAGACACGGGGAGACCGTGCAAACTCCACACAGTCAGTCGCCTGAGTCGGGAAATGAACCCGGGTCTCAGGCGCTGTGAGGCAGCAGTGCTAAACACTGTGCCACCGTGCTGCCCACATCATTTGTGATGCAATAGTACACATTTGTCTGGATGAGTGCAGTTGCAAAAACACTCAAGAAGCTTGATATCATCCAGGACCAAGCAGCCTATTTCATTGATACTTATCCAGAAACGTGAACTCCTTCACCATTGATGTTCAGATGCAGCAGTATGCTGTCTGCTGGCAGCACTGGAGAAATTCAACAAAGGTCCTTAGACAGCACCTTCCAAACCCACAATCAACTCCATCTCGAAGGCCGAATGAAGAAGCAATATGATAACATCATCAGCTGGCGATTTCCTCCGAGCCTAATCATCCTGAATTAACAAAGAACAGTACAGCAATGGAATAGTGGAATAGGCCCTTCATCCCACGATACTGGGCATATCCAAAAGTCCCTCACGAATCACACCGCATATTGGATGAACAACACCTCACCATTCGCTTGGTCAGCCTACAGCCCAGAGGAGTCAACATTGAGTTCTCTAATTTCAAATAACCACACTCCACACCTCTGAATCCTTTCCCAGCCCCTCCTTCTCCCTTTAACTGCTACCTGCCTCCAATAGATCCATTTCTCCCATTGACCCACCAGGTGATACCCTCTACTTGTCTTCACCTATCCCCACTTTACTCTCTTTACCTACAGTTCTCCCCACACCCACCCAGAGTCCTGAAGACGGGTTACACCAGAAACATCCACTCCTGCAACTCATGATGCTTCCTGCCTCGCTGCGTTTTCCAGTCTCCTGCCTATCTACTTTGGTTTCCAGCATCTTAGGTCTTTTGCCTCTAACCGATCCTGCCATACCAGGAATAGATTTGGAAAGCCTTCGCTGCACCTCCTCAACAGCAATCACATTCTTTCTCAAATAAAGAGACCAAATCTGTTAACAATATTCTAGGTGGAGCCTCAGCATTGTCCATTATAATTGCAGCAAGAAATCCTTAATCCAGTACTCAAATCCTCTTACTCTGAAGGTCAACATACAGTTCACTTTCTCTACTGTCTGCTGCACCTGCGGGCAAGTTTACTCAAGTCAATATTGCAAAAGGAGATCAGGGTCTCTTGCAGATTCCCCTCTCTCAATTTTCAGCCACTCAGATAATAATCTGCCACATACTTTTGCTGCCAAAACATTTAACCTCACATTAGCTGCATTATACTCTATCAGTCATGTATTGGCACACTTACTCAGCTGTCCATATCACACTGGAACACCTCTGCTTCTGACTCAAAGCTCTCCCTTGTACCCAGGTTTATATCATCTGCAAGGTTTGAGATATTATATTAAGCACCCTCATCAAAATCATTAACATCTATTATGCATAGCTGAGTCCTAATGCAACGCCCTGTTTACCCAACTTGTCACTGCTTGCTATTCAGAAAATGATGTTTTATTCTGACCTTTTGTATCGTGTCTTCAATTAATTTTCGATCCACCTCAGTACACTATCCTCAATATCATGTTCTTTACTTTTACACATTATTTTTTTTTTATGGGACTTTATGGAAAGACTCTTGGAAGTCAAAATAAACCAGATCCACCGTGTCCTCCAATTAACTCTATTGGGTCCATTCGGGAAGGATTACAGTCGATTTGTCCAGAAAGATTTTCCTTTTACAATTCTATGCTGATTGCATCAGATTCTACAGTGCTATCTATCTTACCTGGATAATGATCTTCGCGTATTTTCCACTCGTGACATGTAACACGCTGCACTATGAATCCTGTTTACCTCTAGCTCCATTTTTAAATAGTTGTGTTACATTCAGGATCTTCCAATCTGTAGAAATAAAAACAGAATTTCCTGGAAAATCTCAGCTAGACTGGCAGTATCCGTGGAGGCAACTCACAGTAAACATATTGTATTGAGCGACACAACATTGCCCATAGGAAGGGGCAATCAACCCGAAACATTAATTGTGATTCCACTCCACAGATGCTGCCAGACCTGCTGTGCTTTTCTAACAATTTCTGGTATTATTTTTGATTTATGGCATCTGCACTTCTTTTCCTTTTTTCTCCAATCTATAAAAGCTGTTCTGGAATCTAAATACTCATGGAAAATGGTTAACAATGTATTTATTTCTCGGGTCACTGCCTAAAGTTCAGAAGAACCTCGATTATCCAAAAATGGATTATCCAATTTTTCGATGATCCAAACAAGATTGCAAGGTCCCGATGCGTGGCTAAACTGTTTCATCCAATGTTCAATTATCCGAACATTTGAATGAGGTTCCTTTGTACCTCAGACGTAAATTATCAGACCCTGCCCCTTTTTCAGCCTTCAATCCCACCAATTTCTCAAACACAATTTCTCTAAAAATGCATATTTGTTTCAGTTTCTCCCTCTTACTAATCTCTGGGCTCCGTCTCATTTTCCGATTTCATCTCCTCCTTGTTCCACATTACAAGTGCACCCGTTTATAACTGTAAATTTCTACCAACAATAGTTTTTAATCTCTTTCTCCTTACATGCCCATAGAAACTGATACTGCAAGTTTATGCTCATTCTCCATTTTCCCTTTCTTAATCAAATCTTTGAACATCCTTTGCTAATTTCTAAACTGTTCCCGATCCTCAGGACTATGGCTTTCCTTTGCCAATTTGTATGCCTGCCTTTTGCAACTCATACCCTGTACTTTCCAAAATAAGCCATGGTTTGGCCACTGTTCACTTTGTTGTCTCGCACCAGACCGGAAATAAGAAAAATTGTGTTTCACCCATTTGTTCCTTGAACGTTTGCCATTGGCTATCAACTGTCATTCCTTTCTGTAAAGACGACAGATGGAGTACAATGTTAATGAATGTGAAGTCATCGATTTTGGTAGGAACAACGACAAAATGGACGATTACTTGAATGGTCAAAAAATTGCAGCACACTGAGTATCCTTGTGCAGGAATCACAGAAGATTGGTCTGCAGGTGCAACAGGTAATTAAGATGCCAAAGGGAATTGTTTCCTTCATTGCAAAAGGGATTGAGTGTAACAGCAGGGAATTTATATTGCAGCTGTACAGGGTGCTAGTGAGGTCGCACCTGGAGTACTGCAAGCAGTTTTGCTCTCTTACTTGAGAAAGGATATACAGCACTAGAGGGGGTGAGGAGGAGTTTCACTAGGTTGATTCCGGAGTTGAGGGGTTTGGTTTATGTGGAGAGACTGAGCAGACTGAGATCATATTCATTGAAATTTAGAGGAATGAGGAGAGATATTCTATACACATAAATTCTGAAGGTAACCGATAAGATACAAGTCGGTAGGATGTTTTGCACTGGCCAGGAAACTAGGACACAAAATTAGGGCCTCAAGATTAGGGAGAGCAGATTTAGGACCGAACTGAAAAAGAACTGTTTCACCCAGAAGATTGTGAACCTATGGAATTCCCTGCTCAGTGAAGTAGTTGTGGTTTTCTCAGTAAATGCTTTCAAAGCTAACAGAGATAATGCTTTGAACAGTAAAGGAATTAAGGGTCATGGTGAGAAGGTGGGGAAGTGGAGCTGAGGCCATGAAAATATCAGCCCTGATCTGATTGAATGGAGGAGCAGGCTCGAAGGGCCAGACCCCCTCCTCCTTCTCCTCGTTCTTATGACCGTATGTAAGCTATCCCAATCCATCCTCGCTAAGGCCATGGCTCATTCCATCATAGTTTCCCTGATTAAGATTCAGGTCCTGGCTTTACCATGGATGCCCTGATCTCAGGAAAGAACGAGGTGAATAAACTGAGGCTACTTGTGAAATCAGCCCTGCTTCCTTATGGAACATTTTACAGATATTCACACAGATGTTTTGCAGAATTTCCTTTTCTCTCTGCCTTATATTTCTGTGATCCGAGTCCATTTTAGATATTACTGCACTGTATTCTTTTCCAATTTAATTTCAGGACTGTTTGTTCAGAATAATGTAAGAAATGTCAATCTAATTATGTCATTGGAGGATTTGGTTGTTATGTATACAGACACTTTAAGCTGGTGACAGTTTCAAGTCAAGGTTGGAATAATTTGATACAGAAAATGAAGTACCGCTTCAGTCTGGTACCAATACTCGCTGATGTAGATGTCATTTTCTGCCCTGTGCTTGTCGCTGTTGCAGTGTCGGGTAAGTAATATCTGTCCACATTTGTGTAACTGATCAACCATTTCTGTTTTGAATGTAATCAATAATCTGAGCAAGAATGGTGCTCAAAACAATGCCACTAATGAGAATAGTTCCTCTTCTTAAACTTCTCATTCAATCTTGCTTCAACATTTTTCAAAATCAGCTGTGAACTAATTATGAACCTTGTCAAATGTAATGTTAGTAAATCGACTAAATGTTCAAACAGTCGAAACACTTGATGGTGATTGATTAAAGATGGAAACATGAAACTTTGTGAGTAGAGCCAACATGTACCATGTTTCTTTACTAACAGAAGCAAATGATTGGGGGACTTGAATGATAAAGAAACATGATTTTAGTTGATAATTCAGGGATCTTTGGCAATTGCTTCATTGTTTGGGTTTGATTAGGCTGAAAAGTGATTCCACTGGTTTGGATTCCAGCCTTGTGTCACAGAGTTCAGTGAAGGTATTACCATAACCAACTTCATCCTAACCTTATTAAATGTCTCCAGACTCGGGTCTGGACAACTCATATCCCTATCTTCTTACATCTGAGACAAAATATTCACCATTATTTATATTCTCTCTTGGGTGATGGGTGTTGCTGGCTAGCCATTTGTTCCCATCCATAGTTGCCATTGAGAAGGCACTGATAAGCTGTCTTCTTGAATCACAAAAGTCCATGTGCTGTAGGGAGACCCTCAATTGAGCATTCCAGGATTTTAACAGAGGAAAAGTGCTATGTTTCTAAGTTAAGATGTCGAGTTGTTTGATTATGGAGTTGCAGGTGTTGGTATTCACGTTTATTTGCTGCCCTCATGGCTCCAGAGCGAAGTAATCGTGGGTGGTGCTGTCTCTGGATGTAGAACATATCTTTCTGCATGATAAAATGCTGATAATACACACTGCAGCAACAATGTGTTGGTGATGGAAGGTGTGAATGCTAGTGGACATGGTGCCAGGCAAGGAGTCTACTTTATCCTGGTCGGTGTCAATCTTCTTCAGTGTTTCGGAGCTGCAAGTAGATTGTTTTTCATCACACTCCTGCACTGTAGAAGTTAGACAGATATCGGGAGTGAGGGAGGGAGTTACTCAGTGCAGTATTCCAAGCTTTTTATTTGCTGTTGCAGCCATTCTATTTTCCGGTGTGTCTAACTGAGTTTCTAGTCAACGGTAACAATAAGGATGTTGACAGTAGGGAATTCAGTGATGGCAATGCGATTAGACAAATAGAGTTATAGAGATGTACAGCATGGAAACAGAACCTTCGATACAACTCATCCATGATGAGATATCCTTGAAGAATCCAGTCTCATTTGTCAGCTTTTGCCGATATCCCTCTAACCCCTTCCCCTTCATGGAGCCATTCAGAAGTTTTTTTTTAAAAGGTTGCACCAGTCAACGCCACTTCATCTGGCAGTTCATTCCATACATATACCACCTTCTCCGTGAAAATGTTGCCCCTTCAGATCTTATTAAGTATTTCCCCTCTCACTCTAAACCTATGCCCTCAAGTTTTGGACGATCCACCCCGGGGATAACACCTTGTCTATTTACCCTATCCATTCCCCTCATGATTTTATAAATCTCAGTAAAGTCACCCATCAGCCTGTGATGCTCCAGGGTATATCGTCTCAGTCCATACAGTCTCTCCCAATAGCTTAAAACTTCCAACCCTTGAAACATTCATGTAAATCTTTTCTGATCCCTTTCAAGTTTCACAACATGTTTCCTGTAGCAGGGAGACCAGAACTGCCCACGATATTCCAAATGGACTCGATGTATTGACCAGTCAAAGCAAAATGGTCTCTAATTGGTGATGGTCATTGTGTGGTGCACAGTTTACTTTACACTTGTCAGCCCAAGCCTGGGTAATGTCCAGGTCTTTCTGCATTTAAACATAGACTGTTTCAGTTTCTGAGGAGTCATGAATTGTGCTGAACATTGTGGAATCATCAATGATCATCCTTACTTCTGGCATTATATTGATCATTGATCAATCAGCTGAAGATACTTGGGACAAGGATACTACCCTGAAGATCACCATCAGACCAGAAGACACAGGAACAGAAATTAGGCCATTCATCGTGTCTGCTTCACTACTCAATCATGGCTAATAAGTTTCTCATCCCTATTCACCTGCTTTCTTTCATTTACCCTTGATCTCTGACAATAAAGAACTTACCCATTTCAATATGAAATGCACTTAAAAACCTGGCCTCCATAACCTTCTGTGGCCGTGAATTCCATACATTCACCACTCACTGGCTGAAGAAGTTTCTCCTGATCTAAAATGTTTTCCTCTTACGCTAAGGCTATGACCTCAGGTCCTAGTCTCTCCTCCCAATCGAAACATCTTTCCAACATCCACTCTGTCCAGCCTATTCAGTATTCTGTGAGCTTCACTTAGATGCCCTCTCATCCTTCTAAACTGTTCTGAATTATAGACGCTGAGTACTCAAACATTCCTCACATGGAGGGCTTTTTTTTCTGAGATCATTCTCATTAAGCATCTCAAAACATGCTCCAGGGCCAGCACATCCTTCGTGAGATACGAGGCCCAAAACTGTGCACACTACTCCAAATGTTGCCTGACCAGAGCCTTATAGAGCCTCAGAAGAAAATCTCTGCTTTTATATTCAAGTCGTCTCACAATAACTGACATCATTGTTTTTACTGTCTCATCCTACAAGTTTATCTTGAGAGTTTCCTGGACTAGAGCTCCCAAGTCTCTTTGCACTTCCGACTTCTGAATTTTGTCCCCATTTATAAAATAGTCCGTGCCTCTATTCTTTCTACCAAAGTGCATGACGTCACACTTTCTCATATCGTACTCCATATGCCACTTATTTATTCATTCTCCTAACCTGTCGAAATCCTTCTACATCCTCACCAGCTCCTCAATGCCACCTGTCCCTCTGCCTATCTTTGTATCATCTGCAAACCTAGCCAGAATACCCTACGTTACTTTATCTAGATCGTTAATGCATATAGTTAAAAGTTGTGACCCCAACACGGAGCTTTGCGGAACCCCACGAGTCAACAGATTCCATTCTGAGAAGGACCCTTTTATTCCCACTCTCTGTTTTCTGCCAGACAGCCAATCTTCTATCCATGCTCGCCCCGTGCCTCTGTCACCATGGGCCCTTATCTTACTCAGTAGCCTCCTGTGCGGCACCTTGTCAGATACCTTCTTGAAGTCCAAGTTGATAACATCCATTGGCTCTCCTTGTTTTAACCTCTCATTACTTCCCTAAATAATTCTAACAGATTTGTCAAACTTGACCTCGCCTTGATGAAACCACGCGGACTGTGCCCTATTTTGCCATACACTTCCAAATATTTAGAACTTTCATCCTTCACAATGTATTCCAAGTATTCCTAAAGAGTTTTGGCTGATCAGTTTGTATTTTCCTGTCTTTTGCCTTACTCACTTTTTAAACAGTCATGTCAGCTTAGTGATTTTCCAGCCTTCTTGGACGCTCCCTGATTCAAGCAATTCCTGAAAGATCATCATTTATGGCTCCACTATCTCTTCAACTACCTCCCTTAGAACTCCGAGGTGTAGTCCATCTGGTCCAGGTCAATTATCCACCTTCAGGACGCTCAGTTTTTCTAGCGCATTCCCATTGGTGGTGCCTATCATATTCAGCTCTGCCCCTCACTCTATTGTATTTTTGGGAAATTACTCGTGTCTTCCATCATGAAGACTGACACGAAGTAATTATTTAGTTCATCAGTCATTTCATTGTCCCCCACTATGATCTCTCCAGCGCCATTTTCCAGCAGCCCAAGGTTCATTTTTGCCTCTGTTTTGCCATTTATCTAGCTGAAGAAACTGTTACCATCTTCCTTTATATTACTGGCTGCTTCTCTTTTTTGCCTTTTTTGTTGCCCTCTGTAGGCCTTTGCAAGATTCCCAATCTTCTGGTTTCCCCCGAATGTGTGCAAATATGCTTTTTTTTTGTTTTTATGCTATCCTTGATTTCCCTAGTCAGCAATGGTTCCCTCATCCTCCCTACACCGTGCTTCTTCTTCCTCGGGATGAATCTCCCAGAAACTCCAGCCATTGCTGTTCCACTGCCTTTCCCGCTTGGCTCCTCTCCCAGTCATCCCTTCATTATTTGCTTTATTCAGCTGTAATACCGGTACCTCTGATTCTAACTTCTCCCTCTCAAGTTGCAGTGTAAATTCAATCATATTATGATCACTGCCTCCAAAGGATTGCACACCTTAAGCTCCCTTATCAAATCTGGCTCATTGCACAACACTAAATCCACAATTGCTTGTTCCCAAATGGCCAGGAGGCTGAGAAGTGGCAGATGGACTTTAATTCAGATAAATACAAGGTGCTGCATTTTGGGAAAGCAAATCTTAGCAGGACTTCTACACTTGATGGTCAGGTCCTCGGGAGTGTTGCTGAACAAAGAGACCTTGGAGTGCAGGTTCATGGCTCCTTGAAAGTGATTCGCAGGTAGATAGGATAGTGAAGAAGGCATTTGGGATGCTTTCCTTTATTGGTCAGAGTATTAAGTACAGGAGTTGGGAGGTCATGTTTCGGCTGTACACGACATTGGTATATCCACTGTTGGAATATTGCGTGCAATTCTGGTCTCCTTCCTATCAGGAAGGCGTTGTGAAACTTGTACACGTTCTGAAAAGATCTACAAGGATGTTGCCAGGGTTGGAGGATTTGAGCTATAGGGAGAGGCTGAACAGGGAGCGGCTGTTTTCCCTCGAGCGTTGAATGCTGAGGTAAACCTGATAGCGGTTTACAAAATTATGAGGGGCATGGATATGATAAACAGACAAAGTTTTTTCCCTGGTGTCAGGGAGTCCAGAACTAGAGGGCATAGGTTGAGGGTGAGAGGACAAAGATATAAAAGATACCTACAGGGCAACTGTTCCACGCAGAGAGTGATACATGCATGGAATGAGCTGCCAGAGGATGTGGTGGAGGCTGGTACTATTGCAACATTTACAAGGCATTTTTATGGGTATATGAATAGGAAGGGTCATTCAAAATTGTCCGTAGTGTTCAGGGATGTAAGGGTTCGGGGCATTCGTCAAGGTAAATGTTGAATAATAGGTCAGTGAATTGAGCCTGAGTGGGTTACTTTTCGGAGGGGCTATGTGTAGTTGTTGGGCCGAAGGGCCTGTTTCCACACTATTGGGATTGTGTAGGGATGCAATGATTACTGCATATGGTATAACTCTGGAGAGCTTATGATCTGCGTGATTGGTTCTGGGATTGCTCAGCTCCTTCTCTCACTTGCTGCTTCAGCTGGTTAGCACACCATTAATCCTGTTTGGTCGCTTCGCTAGGTTGACAACGCATTTTTATTGATGTTACCACTCCTGGCAAGTCCTCCAGCAGTCTCCATTGAACCAGAGTCAGTCCCTTGGCTGGATGGTAATGGCTGAGTGGGGTAAATGCTGGGTTGTGATGAAGCAATTTGTGTTAGAGTATGATTCAGCTCCTGTTGGCTAACATCGCTCGGATTTGAATTGCCATATGTATTTGAAGTCTACCTCATTTAGCATGATGATACTGCCACATAACACGCTGGAGGGCATTCTCAAAGAGAAGGTGGAAATTTGTTTACAGAAGGACCTCACGGTCATCACACTTTCAGATACTGTCATAGGCCAATGCATCTGCAGCCAGCAGGGTTGTAAGGATGAGGTCAAATACATTTTCCTCTCTTCTTGGTTCCTTCATTACGCATTGCAGATGCACTTGAGCAGCTATGTCCTTTGGATCCAACAGCAACTCTTTGGTTATGTTCATTGAAGTGCATTTTGTGCATTTCCCACCTCCAGTGATTCCTTCAAATGCTATTCATTGTGAGGGAATACTGATTCATCATATGAGTGAGAACAGCACATGACAAAAAACAGAGGTTTCCTTGCTCATTATTAATCTGATTCCACGAAACGTTGAGGACTTCCAGGGAAACTCCTTCCTGACTGTATACCATTATGATGGCACCTCTGCTGGGTGTGTCTGCTGGTCAGACAGGACAGACCCTGGCATGATGATGGTGATGTCTGGGGCGTTGCCTGCAATGCAATATCGGAGGAGTGTTTATGCACGTCTTTTTGTGATTGATATTGCTTCAATTTCTTACAATTGGATTACGAAAGTATACTTTCAATAAATTTGTCTGAGAAAAACACCTATAGAAACAGATTTAATTATCAAATTTTTGATGCAGACAATTCAACTTAAGATCTGGTCAAATTCATGTACTATATCTGTTCAACTGTTTTAGGTATTTGTTATAGCTAATATGTTTGCAATCGTGATCCTTTTCCGGAGAACCTGTGATCTCTGTAAGTGTATCACGCGATACCTGATTACAATGGCGGCAGCAGATCTCCTCTTTGTCATCATTGATGGTATGCTGATGTGGCTTGTTATTTATTACCCAATGTCTTTCCTGGATATTACACATGTCTGTAGTTTGATTATGGGGCTCATTACTGCAACCATAATGAATTCTGTCTGGTTGAACGTTGGTTTCATCTTTGATCAATTTGTGGGTATTTGCTGCTAGAAGCTTAAAACCAATTGCTGCACTGAGAAAACTGCCACCGAGATTATTGGAATAGTGAGAGCACTGAGCTGTTTGGAAATCATTCCCTAGTTTTTCAAATTCAATTTGAAGTACACCTTCAATGACATGCCATGGTTTTGCATTTCAAAACCGGAGTATTAGACTTTGATCTACTGCACGTTATATGGTGTATTCCATCGTCTTCTATCTCATTTACTGTAATTTGCTATTGTTCTGCTTTTGAACACTCTGACAGTCAGACATATTGGTGTAGCAAGCAAAGCTCGCAGGAGACTCCAGAAGGACAGGGATAGGGAGCGGTGCCATGACCCAGAGATGGACAAAAGCAGAAACTCCATCATTTTACTCTTTGCTGTCTCAGGCAGCTTCATTATTCGATGGACACCTTATGTGGTTTGTTTCCTATACTAACGAATTGCAGTGATGCATGATTATTCGCCCGACTTCAAGTAACATTGGATACCTTGTCTCTCTGCTCACTACTTGTACAAACATTTGTATGTTCACAGTGACCCAGAGGCAATTCCGACAGCAACTTGAAACAGTAGTGAAGCTCCATTTCACTCTGATTCTCAGATCCATCAACTAAAATAGTTTGCAAGCATTAGAATTCAATTCCATCCACTAATTGAGTTATACCTGATCTGACCATCTCCCGACTCAGAACACAAGCAGAGCAGGGTTGGAAGATGTGGCATTTGGAGGTTAACTTAGATTAATGTGATTCTGGGAAAGCAAATCTTAGCAGAACATAATGGCAAGGCACGCGAGAACGTTGCTGAACGAAGAGACCTTGCAGTCACAACTCCTTGAAAGTCGAGTCGTAGGTCGCTAGGATAATGAAGAAGGCGTTTGGTATGCTTTATTGGTCAGAGTATTGAGTACAGGAGTTGGGAGGTCATGTTGCGGCTGTACAGGACATTGGTTAGGCCACTGTTGGAATACTGCGTGTAATTTTGGTCTCCTTCCTACCAGAAAGATGTTGTGAAACTTGCAACGGTTCACAAAAGATTTACAAGGATGTTTCCAGGGTTGGAGAATTTGAACTATTGGGAGAGGCTGAACAGGCTGGGGATGGTTTCCTGGAATGTAGGAGGCTCAGAAGGTTCGTAGAGGTTTATAAAACCATGAGGGGCATGGATAGAATAAACAGGCAAAGTCTCTTTCCTGGGGTGCGGGATTCCAGAACCAGAGTGCATAGGTTTATGGTGAGAGGGGAAAGATATAAAAGGGGCGTAAATGGCACCTTTTTCACACAGAGGTTGGTACGTGTATGGAATAAGCTGCCAGAGGAAGTGATGGAGGCTAGTACAATTGCAACATTTAAGTGGCATTTGAGTGGGTATGTGAATAGGAAGGAATTGGAATGATATGGGTCGGGTGCTGTCAAGTGGGGCGAAATTGGGTTGGGATATCTGGTCGGCACGGACATTTGGACCAAAGGGTCTGTTACCGTGCTGTGCATCTCTCTGACACTGTGATTCTATGACTTTGTGGTGAACAGGCCCCATTTCTACAGCCTCACTCCTTAACTGAAATTCCTCATCCCTAGTATAAGCAGTAAGTCCCCTCCAGAACCCCACAGAGTCCATAAACGTATGCTAAGAAATGATCTGAACACTGCATCCTGGGATACAATGAGAAGTAACTACAAGAGAGACTGTGGCTGCATTGGTGTTAATCTTCCAAAAATTCTCACATTCAGGAGGTGTACCAGACAATTGGAAAGCTACCAGTGTAACACTTTCATTTTGAAACGGAAGGAGATTTTTAAAAAAACATGCAACCATAGGCTAGATGTGCTTTGATTTATATATCTGTCCCTCCAAATCACCTTGTATGAGTACACAGGCTTTTTGTCCATTTCTCTGCAGTCTTCGTGTTTATGTCTGTACTGATAGAGTACACGTGAACATAAAATGATATTATATTTGAATCTATATTTTTGTTCTTATTCTTCTTATGACATCAAGTAATGTGTAGATACAACACGTTTTGGCCAGTCGTGTCAATACCAGCCACGATCTCATCAGATCAGTGTGGGAGCAGGCCTTTGAGCCCATTAAAACTACAAAGAGCAGAGACCCAAGAACAGATCCATGCAGGACACCACTGGTCACTGAAACGCAGGCAGAATACTTCCCATCCACTACCACCCACTGCTTTCTTTCGACTCGCCAATTCTCTATCCAGACACCCAGATTTCCTTGTTCCTTAATCTCTAACTTTCTGAAAGAGCCTTGAGTGGGGAACCTTATTAAAAGCCTTGCTGGAATCCATATGCACCATATCCACTGCTCAACTTTTATCAATTTGACACGTCACATCCCTCAAGAACTCATGACCTTCCCCTCATTAAGCCATGCTGACTATCGTTAACCAAACGATATTTTTCCACATAGCCATAAATCCTATCTTTCAAAGTTCTTTCCAGTACCTTGCTTACCACAGACGTTAGACTGACTGCTCTGTAGTTCACAGAGATTTCCACATTCCCTTTCGTGAACTGAGGAACACCATTCTTCTTCCTTCCATCATCTGGGACTTCTCCCGTGGAGAGTGAGGATGGAAAATCATCAAGAGAGGTGCAGTAATCTCACTTACCTATTTTGATGCTTCCCAAAATTTGAAGCACATCCACTTGCTTAACATCGATTTGTTCAAGCCGATTAACCTGGTCCACAGCATTCTCACTATCAACATGGTTTCTCTCACTCTCTCGGGAAGACTGATGCAAAAAGCCTATTTAGGGTATCCACCAACCTCTTTAGACTCCAGACACAAATTCCCTCCACAATCCCTGATTGACCTCAATTTTATGAAGTTAGAGTTATACCGTTCCTTTAAGAGAGAGTGAAAGCTGGCAAGGCCAGTCAGTTTAATTATGCCGCAATTTTCCTAAATGCACTCGAATTTGAATTTTGATGTTTTGACACCATAAAACCAATGGAACAATACAATGTTTTGGGGAATAAAATTCGGGTATTATGAGTAGATAGGCAGAGCAGCAAAGAACATCATCCTGCCCGCAGACTCGCTCTCTGAAAGGTACAGTTCATATGAAATCTGTGCAGCAGAAGACCGAAGAAAAGACCCAGAAAAATCTATAGAGGAAGATACAGAGGAAAATCGAAACAGTTGGCTGGTTTTGAAATTTGTATTTTCTGTCAAACTTCATTGGCGTGTTTATTGGATCAGTACACTTTTGTAGAGAGGGAGGTAGATGCATTGATCAGACAAAAGAGGTTTAAAATGCAGATTGTTGTTCAATGTCCTTTTTTTTTCTTGGAGTTGAAGAATAAATTGCTATTTTTTTAAAACAGTGGGATTTGGTAGTTCGTTATCATTCATACTTTTACAGATCACAGTGTGAGGCGAGCTTTTCTGTGTATCTGGTTTAAATTAGCGGAAGTGTTTACCCCGTGTAGAAACAGTTTGAGGGCTCTCGTCTGTGATTTGGACAGGTTTAGACAGGTCCAGTCTGAGACTTGGACGGATTTGAAATAATTTGGGCTAAGAAAAATCCCCAGTAGATTTAAACACTTTCCATTTGGTATCCTAGATCTTGAAATAAAGCAGACGTGAGACAATTTGTTTAATTTTGGTTACTTGTGGTGGTTTCAATTAAAAGTGAGAAAAATGGCTTTTAAAATTGCAGAAGATTTTCTGCGGTTTGAAGATGATTCGCAAATTTACCAAGAAAGTTTAGAAAGATAAGAAAAGACCATACTCTTAGAATTAGCAACGAGGTTAGAATTGGGTTTAAACAAGGACAAAAAAAAACAGAAATTGTCAGGGAATTACTCAAAACCCTAGGTGGGTCAGAGACAGATAAGTGAAGTAGAGCTAGGAAATCTTAAATTACAATTGAGGAAAGTAGAAGAAAATGAAAAGAAGGAAAGGAAAGATACAGGGAGAGGGAGAAGAGAAAGAGAGGGGAAAAAGTAAGAGGTAGAAGATTCTTGGCTGAGCAAAGAGAGACAGAGAAAGGCAAAAAAAAGAGAAGTAAAGCGAGAAGGCTCTTAGCTGAGCAAAGAGTGTGAGAAAGAGAAATAGAAGAAAGGAAGAGCAAAAGAGAAAGAATTTGAATTTGAAAAGTATTGACTTCGTCAGCAAAGCCAAGTTAACAGGAAAGTATAGATGCTGGATAAGAAAAAACTGTAACGAATACGTCAAGTGAATATACTGAAACTTTATTATCATAGAAAGAAAGAACTAGAGAAACAGGCGTTAGGCCACAGGGGCAGCACGGTGGCACAGTGGTTAGCACTGCTGCCTCACAGCGCCTGTAGACCCGGGTTCAATTCCCGACTCAGGTGACTGACTGTGTGGAGTTTGCACGTTCTCCCCGTGTCTGCGTGGGTTTCCTCCGGGTGCTCCGGTTTCCTCCCACAGTCCAAAGATGTGCGGGTCAGGTGAATTGGCCATGCTAAATTGCCCCTAGTGTTAGGTAAGGGGTAAATGTAGGGGTATGGGTGGGTTGCGCTTCGGCGGGTCGGTGTGGACTTGTGGGGCCAAAGGGCCTGTTTCCACACTGTAAGTCTAATCTAATCGAAAAAAAAAAGTTACTGCCCCGCAGAATCAAATACAGAGGTTGTGGAGTTTGATGTGCAACAAAATATATTAAACATTGAGGAAGTCAGTGAGGAGTGGGTTAGACAATAGACACTAGAAATATACAATAGGTGCAGGAGTAGGCCATTCTGCCCTTCGAGCCTGCACCACCATTCAATATGATCATGGCTGATCATCCTTAATCAGTATCCTGTTCTTGCCTTATCTCCATAACCCTTGATTCCACAATCCTTGAGACCTCTATCCAATCTTTCTTAAATGAATCCAGAGACTGGGCCTCCACTGCCCTCTGGGGTAGAGCATTCCGCACAGCCACCACTCTCTGGGTGAAGATGTTTCTCCTCGTCTCTGGATAGGTTAGCAAGCTATCTGTCTCAGGAGCAATAAACGCAGTTCAAAGGTTTGTTAATGCAGCATGCGAACATATGCAGGAATAAGATGGGGAGGACTAATGCTATTATGCACAAGGTAGACATAGCGAATATTGTTCCGATAAAACAACACTCCTATTGGCTTAATCCTTTCAAAGCCAGGCAGATCCAGATGGTGTTGAGGCCATACTCAACCGAGGCAGAATGAGTGGAGTTTGCCGATTGTCTTTGTTCCCAAACCTAATAATGCTCAACGATTTTGCGTGGATTATAGGAAGGTCAATGCTATATCAAAATTGGATTCATACCCAATATAGATATTGGAGGACTGCAGAAAGAAAGTTGGGCAAGCCAATTTCATCACAATGTTTGACTTACTGTGTGTGTATTAGCAGGTAGCTTTCTCAGAGAATGCAAGAGACATTTATGTGATTATAACCCCAAATGGGCAATATCAATTCAAAGTGATGCCCTTTGGAATGAAGAACTCACCCGCCACATTCCAAAGACACATGAACAGACTTGTGGCTGGATTAACAAACTTTGCATTCGATTTGGACGATATAGTGATCTTGAGTGAATCCTTGCAGGATCACCTGGTACAGTTGTCAGAGCACATTGAGAGAAGCAAAGCAGTAATAATCTTAAACAAAACGGAATTTGCGAAAGCAGAGGTGACGTTCATAAGACATGACATCGGTCATGAAAGGTTGATCCCAAGGAGTGCAAAGGCCATCGACAAATTTCCGTGATTAACGTCGAAGATAAATGTGCTTCGATTTTTGGGACTAAATGGATTCGATTGGAAGGTTGTCCCAAATGTCAGCAGCCTATTGGCAGCGTTAACAGATGTGCTGAACAAGAAGGCAAAATTTTGGAGGTGAAAACAATGCCAGGAGGCATTTGATGTTTAAAAGCAATGTTAACCACAGCTGTTTTAGCTCTACCAAATGTTTTGAAATCTTTCAAAGTTGCCATCGATGCTAGTGGCATAGCAGTTGGACCTGTACTGCTACGGGAAGATGAGGATGGAGTTGAACTGCCAGTTGGTTGGTTTTCAATGAAACTGAACACCTACCGAAGAAAATACTCTATGATAAAAGAGGAACGATTGAGTTTGGTTCTGGGCTTAAAACATTTTAATTTGTATGTCACGAACAATGTGTTGGAGACGGTTGTGTACATGGATCACAATCCTCTTATATTCTTAGAACCTTTTAAAGATAAGAGTACGAAACTATTTTGTTAGAGTTTATGTTAAAGATTTTTAATTTTCAAATCATACATGTTATGGGTCGTAAGAATGTAACTGCAGATGTGTTATTGCGGATTTACCTGATAAATCATAGAAGATATTGTTATCTATTCAATGTTATAAACAGGAAAGAATTTAATATGAACTTAAATTAAAATTATATGCATGTCATGGTAATGTTGTTAAGAAATAGAGAAAAAAGATGAAGCCGTCTTTTAATTATGATGGTTCATTTTTTTCTTAAGGGGGAGGTGTTATGAAGTTGTCGGTATACTGTACCTTAAAGAGATACTGAACGCTGGCAAGGACTTAACAGGCACAGAATGAGCTGAAAAGTTTCAAAATATAACATTTGGCTGAGAAATAAATAGCTGAGCTGTTGTTATTGTACACCACAAATTCGAATTTGGCCAAACAGTTTAATTATGCTGCAAGATTCCAAACTACAATCGAATCTGATTTTTATTGTTATGAATATATCAAAAAGATCAGACCAATGGAACGATCTGCTGTTTTGGGGTGTAAAAATTAGGCATTTTGAACAGTTAGTCAGAGCAGCAAAGAACACCATCCTGTCCACAGACTCGCTCTCTGAAAGGTATCTGTTCATATGAATTATGTGCAGCAGAAGACCAAAGAAAAATCTACAGAGGAAGATAGAGAGGAAAATCAAACCAGCTGACTGGTTTTGAAATATGATTTCTTTTTAAACGTAATGGGTGGGGTATTTATCGAATCAGCATAGTGTTGTAGAGTGGGAGGTAGAAAAAGGAGACTTACAGTGTAGATAGTTTTTTTTCTCTCTTGTAGTTAAATAGTAAGTTATGTTTTTTTTCTTTAAATAGTGGGATTTGGTAGTTCTTTGTCTCTCATACCTTTACAGATTACGAGGTGAGGTGAGTTTTTCTGTGTGGTTTAAATTAGCAGAAGTGTTACCCTGTATCTTACCTCTACCCTTTGTCTGACCATTCCCTCATTCCTTGTGCAAAAGACCTTAATGTTTTCCCTAATCATTTCCACCTCGCCTTTCTTGTGCTCCCTCCTGGCTCTCATCAGTCCATTGTTGCATTCTTTCCCAGCTACTCTGTAATCCTATTAAGCTGGCCCAGATCCTTGCTTCCTCAAACTTAAATCAGCTTCCTTCATCCTCTGGATGTGAAGCTCCTGTACTCTTATCTTCCTGGACTCCTCCAATTCATCATGCCTTGCCTGTCCGAGTGGTGCACAGTTATCCAACATTCAGAAGTGTTCCTTAAACAGCCTCAACATTTTTGCTGTTTATTTCCCATGGAACAATTGTTCCTAATTATACTCCACAGCTCCTATCTAATAGCAGTATAATTTCTCCTACCTCGATTAAATACCTTCCCATACTGTCTGTTCCTATCCCGCTCCATGGCTATGGTAAATGTGAGGCAGTTGTGGTCACTGTCACTGAAACACTCTCCCACCGAGAGATCTGACACCTGGCCTGGCTGCTTGAGTTGCACGAAATTCAATATGGCCTCCGCCCTAGTTGGTCGATCTAGATATCGAGTCAGCAATCTTTCCTGGACACACCTGATAAAATTGGCTCCATCAAGACCATCTGCACTAAGGAGGTTCCAATCTGTGTTGGGGAAGTTCACCCATAACATCAACTCAATTACATCTGCACCTTTCCAAAATCTGCTGTTTAATCTCTTCTTTCATCTCTCTGCTGCTGTTGGGGGGCCTATAGAAGACACCAAATAAAGCGACTGCTCTTTTTTTGTTACTGACTCCCACCCATACTGACTCAGTAGATGAACCCCGCTCAACAACCATCTTTTCTGCAACTGTCATGTATCCTCTAACAATGCTACTCCACCTCACTGTTCACACCTTTCTCTGTTCTTTTTTTAAATCTGAAACGTGAAACATCCTGTACCCATTCCTGCACCTTGGAAATCCATGTCTCTGTTATGGCTACAACATCGTGGTTCCAAGTACTGATCCACGCTCTAAGTTCATCACTCTTATTCCTGACACTCCTTGCACTGAAACAGACATACGTGAGCACATCCCTTTGCATTATCCTTCCTGACAGGCTCTCTGCATTCTATTTCTGACAATTAACAACTACCCCCTTCTCTGATCTGTAGCTCTGGTTCTCATCCCCCTGCCGAACTAGTTTAAACTCTCCCACAGTGCTCCAGCAGATCTCCCAACGAGGATATTGGCGCCACTCCAGTTTAAGGCCAACTCATCCTTCATGTACAGTACTAACCTCCACGGAAGGGACCCCAGTGGTCTACATATGTGAAGTCATCCCTCCTGCACCAGCCGTCTAGCCACGCATTTAGCTGTGCTCACTCTCTGTTCCTTGCCCCACTAGCACGTGGCACCGGTAGTAATCCTCAGATTTATACTCTGTTTCTCCTGCGTTTTAGATTCCAACCTAATCCCTGAAATCACTTCTTAGATCCTCATCCCTTTTCATAGTTTGACTTCCTGCTGCTCACCTTCCCTCCTCAGAATATGTGTAGAATCGATCGGAGACATCCAGGACCCTCGCCTCTTCGGGTCAACATACCTTCTAGGAGTCCCATTCCTAACCATAAAATCTCCTGTTGGTACCTCTAACTATTGTGTTTCCAATTCTAGCATTTTCTATTCTTCCCCTTCCCTTCTGAGCCACAGACTCAGGCTCATTGCAAGCGATCTGGCCACTATGGCTTCCCCCTGGTTGGTTATCCCAAACAACAGTACCCATAACAATATGCTTATGATTGAGGGAATGACCACAGGGTGCCCCTGCATTGTTTGTCTACTCCTGTCCGTCCCCTGACTGCAATACATATGCCATTTTCGTATACAGGCGGTGAGATTACCTCTCTGTAGCTACTCTCTATTATTCTCTCCGCCTCCTGAATGATCTGAAATTCATCCAGTTTCATGGGATGAGACACTATCTAAGTAATGTTTTGGGTAAAGCAACCATCCAAATATATTACCTCCCTCACTCAGCAACCTGTGTCCACTCCTGCTCAGTTGTGCATTCCACCTTTACACGAGAAAAGTTATTAAAGGGTTAATTTAACTTCCCAGCTGCCTCCTGGTCTTCGCTCTCACCACTCCCACTGCTGCTGCAAAATATGAGAGGTATTTTCATCAAGCTGATATTTGTGGGCAAGAAGCTATTTTTAATCTATTGGAATATATTTTCAAAATGTTGTGATTTTTGCCCAATGGAAGAAGGTTGAAGAGAGTTTAGCAGGGGTAGAGGGGTCTTTGATTATGTTTTCTGATTTCTCACATATACATAGTTAATGGAAAGAAGATTTTTTTTTTGTGATGGACTGGGCTTCATTCACAACCCTATAATTTCATGCGATCTTGAGCAGAGCAGTTGCCATACCAAGCTGTGAAGGATTCCACTTAAGATGCTTTTTCATCAAATGGAATCCAAAGGAGCCAAACAGGAGACTGGAAGAACACAGTAGTCCAGGCAACATCAGGAAGAGGAGATGTCAATGTTTCTGGTATAACCATTCTTATACCTTTACTTAGCAACCTTGTATTTGGGTTAAAGGGACAAGAAGCTGTTTACAGCACACTGTCTGATTGGGTTACACTGGCAATTAGCCTCACCACTCATTCCATTGATCTGACAGTGCCACACTATTTCAGTCCATTGAAATTGTTTCACCAACTTTAGATTGTGTTACAAGGACATAGAATATAATGTTGTTTCTTTCATTGATCTAAATGTGAGGCAGTCTACCTAGCTCTTTAGATTGTAGAAGTCACTGTTGTTATGCTGGGACCGACTAGCCGACTGTTTATACCATTGACCTACCACTGTTAGACTCAGAATAGCTCCTGAACCTGTTTTCACCACATGGATGGATTCTATCCCACTGTTGAGTCTACTTATTTCCTGCTGTTGCATAGACATTATTTACACCTGTGTATAGCAGAGTTAGCAATTAAGATTGGTCAACATCCAGACTTCGTCTGAAAAGTGACTGGTCACATTCAAACCACACAAATGCTTGACAATGACCATCTAGTCACTGTTATTAGACATGCAATGGCATTACCATTACACCATACTGTTCCATCAATATCCTGTGGTTTACAAATGACCAGAAACTGACCTGGCCTAGTCACTTAAATACCGTGGTTAAAACAGCAGACCTGATACTGAGAATACTGCAGTAAGTAACTCACCTTTGGACTCCCGAAAGCTTTTTTTCAGAATCTACAATGCATAAATCAGGATTCAAGTCATAATGATGTATAACATGGAAACGGACTCCATTCCAAATCGTCCATGCCAAACAGACATCCAAAATTGTTCTGGTTCCTTTCACCAACATTTGGCCCACAGCCCTCTAAACCCTTCCGACTCGTGTACCAATCCATATGCCTTTAGCATGTTGCATTTCTACCAGTTTTCGTCATTTCCTCTGACAGCTCATTACATACATGAACAACTATCCGTATAATAAAATTGCCACTCAGGTTGCTTTTAACTCTTTCCATTCACATCTTAAATGAATGTCCACATCCTATGCAAAATACCTTCACAATTCAGTTGAAAATGCGTTGCTGGTTAAAGCACAGCAGGTCAGGCAGTATCCAAGGAATAGGAAATTCGACGTTTCGGGCATAAGCCCTTCATCAGGAATGAGGAGAGGGTGGCAGGCAGGTTAAGATAAAAGTTAGGGAGGAGGGACTTGGGGGAGGGGCGATGGAGATGTGATAGGTGGAAGGAGGTCAAGGTGAGGGTGATAGGGCGGAGTGGGGTGGGGGCGGAGAGGTTAGGAAGAAGATTGAACGTGGCTGAAGAGTTTCTGTGCAGAGGAGATGACCTGGGGGGTGCAGTGAGAGACAGACTCACTGAAATCCTTGTAGAGGGAGGAAGAGAGGTTCTTCAAGGAAGGCATCCTTGCAAGAGGATTTGCAGCAGGTTAAAATCTTCGGGTAAAAAATTTTTACCCGAAGATTTTAACCTGCTGCGAATCCTCTTGCAAGGATGCCTTCCTTGAAGAACCTCTCTTCCTCCCTCTACAAGGATTTCAGTGAGTCTCTCTCTCACTGCACCCCCCCCCCCCCCCAGGTCATCTCTGCACAGAAACTCTTCAGCCACGTTCAATCTTCTTCCTAACCTCTCCGCCCCCACCCCACTCCGGCCTATCACCCTCACCTTGACCTCCTTCCACCTATCACATCTCCATCGCCCCTCCCCCAAGTCCCTCCTCCCTAACTTTTATCTTAACCTGCCTGCCACCCTCTCCTCATTCCTGATGAAGGGCTTATGCCCGAAACGTCGAATTTCCTATTCCTTGGATGCTGCCTGACCTGCTGTGCTTTAACCAGCAACGCATTTTCAACTGTGATCTCCAGCATCTGCAGACCTCATTTTTTTACCTTCACAATTCACCCTATCCATGCTCCTCATTGTTTTGTAAATGTTTATAAGGGCATCCCTCAACCTCAGATGCTCCAGGCAAATTAATCCCAATTTATTCAATCTCTCCATCACCAAAATCGTCAACCCTTTTAAATATTTGCTGAACTCTTTCAAGTTTCACAACATCTTTCCGATATATGAGAGACCAGAACTGAATGCAGTATTCCAAAGGTGGCCTCATCAATTTCCTGTAAGCTGTAACATGATTTCCCAACTCCTATATTCAATGTTCTGTCATATAAAGGCACGTGTACCAATCAACGTCCTCACTATTATGAAACTCCACTTTCAAGGAACCTTGAAACATTCCAGGATCTATTTGTTTGGCAACACGCCCGAGAACCTTATCACTAAATCTGTAAGTCCTACGCTGATTTGCCTTACAAAAAGGCAGCGCCTCATATTTATCTGAATAAGATTCCGTCTTCCACTACTCGACCCATTAGACTTTGGGATAATCTTCTTGGCTATCAATGACACCACCAATGTGAATGTATTTTGTAACCTTTTTATATTCGCTCCAAAACATTGATGTGAAAAAAAAACCAGTAGACCAGCACTGATTTTTATGGCACACTGCTGGCCACAGGACTCCAGTCCAAAAAGCAACCCCCCATCACCACTCTCTGTCTCCTACCTTCAAGCCAGTTAAATTTCCAAATGTCTAGTTCTCCATTTTGTCTATGCGAATTAAACTTGCTAACCAGTCTACCATACAGAATTTTGTCAAATGCCTTACTGAAGTCCTTTTAGACCACATTCATCACTCTGCCTTCAACAATATTCTTCATCACTTCCTCAAAAACTAGAATCAAATTAGGAGACATGATTTCACATGTACAAAGTGATGTTAAGTATCCTTATTTAATTCTCGCACTTCCAAATACTTGGTAATCCTGTCTCTCAGAATGCCTCCAACAACTTGCCCAGTACTGATGTCGAGCTCATCGGTCGATTGTTCCTTGGATTTTCCTTGCCACATTTCTTATGTATTGCCACCATGAGGTTAGCTAGCCTCCAGTCTTTCGGTACATCATTTGTGACTATTGATGATGCAATAATCCCAGCAAGGGATTCAGCGATTTACATCTGACAGAATTTGAAGATAAACCAGTTCATTGGATCAGGTTCCGGGGATTTATCCACCTTCATGCATTTTAAGATGTTCATCAAGTCTGGAGGTGTAGTGGATAGCGAAGAAATTTACCTCAGATTACAATGGGAACTTGACCGGATGCTCCAATGGGCTGAGAAGTGGTAGATGGAGTTTAACTCAGATAAATGCGAGATGCTGCATTTTGGAAATGCAAGCCTTAGCAGGACTTCTACACTTAATGATAAGCTCCTCGGGAGTGTTGCTGAATAGAGACCTTGGAGTGCAGGTTCATAGCTCCTTAAAGTGGAGTCGCAGGTAGACGGGATAGAGAAGAAGGCGTTTGGTATGCTTTCCTTTATTGATCTGAGTATTGAGAACAGGAGATGTGAGGACATGTTACCGCTGTACAGGATATTGGTTAGGCCACTGTTGGAATATTGCAAGCAATTCTGGTCTCCTTCCTATCAGAACGAGGTTGTGAAACTTGAAAGAGTTCAGAAAATATTTCCAAGGGTATTGTCAGGTTTGGAGGATTTGAACTATTGGGCGAGGCTGAACTGGCTGGGGCTTTTTTCCCTGGAGCATCGAAGGCTGAGGGGTGACCTTACAGAGTTTTACAAAATTATGAGGGGCATGGATAAGGTAAATAGGCAATGTCCTTTTTGCTGGGGTGGGGGTGTTCCGAACTAAACGGTTTAGGGTGAGTGAGGCAAGTTATAAAAGAGTCCTAAGGGGCAGTCTTTCCATGCAGAGAATGGTACGTGTATGAAATGAGCTGCCAGGCAATGTGGTGGAGGCTGGTACAAATGCAAATTTAAAAGGCATTTGGATGCGTATATGAATAGGAAGGGTTTGGAAGGATATGGGCCGGATGCTGGCAGTAGGGACGAGATTGGGTTGGGATATCTGGTTGGCATGGACAGGTTGGAACAAAGGGCCTGCTTCGGTGCTGTACATCTTGATAACTCGGTAATACGGGCACTTCTTAAGATATTACTATTTAAGTCTCCGGGTTCTGTTGCTTCTATTTCCTTTTCTGCAGTAAAATACTGATGCAAAAAAATACATTTATCATCTCACCCATCTCCTTTAGTTTCACGCATAGATGGTTTTGCTGATCTTTAAGGAGCCCTGTTCTCTCCCTAGTTACTCGTTTGTACTGAACATATTTGTAGAATTCCTTTGGATTCTTTATCCTATTTGATTTTCCTTGAGTATATTCCTATTGTACCTCTTGAGATTCACTTGATCCTTGCTATCTATACCTGACATACGCTTCCTTCTTTTTCTTGACTAGAACTCCAATTTTTCCAGTCATTCACATTCCCCACAACTACCAGCGCAACCCTTCACCCTTACAGGAACATATTGTTGCTGCACTCTCCTTATCTCATCTGTAATGAAATAGTCAACATTTGTCTGGATGAGTGCAGCTCCATCCACAGGCAAGAAGCTTGATATCACCCAGGGCAAAGCAGCCCAGTTATTTGATACTAGATCCAGAAACATGAACTCCTCACCACGATGCTCAGAATCATCTACTCGAAGCATTTGATAAATTCACGAAAGATCCTTAGACAGCACCTTCGAAAACCATTTCCATCTAGAAGGACGAGGGAAGCAGTTACATGGAAACATCATCACCTGGAGGTTCCCTCCAAGTCACTAATTATCCTGAATTAACAAAGCACTGTCCAGCAGTAGAATAGGCCCTTCAGCCAACGATACTGGGCTGAACAAGATGCCAAATCAAATTAGTACTTTCTGTCCACCCTTTGTCCTTATCACATTATTCCTTGCACATTCATGTGCTTATAAAAGCGTCCTTCAGGACCCACACCGCAATTTGACGGACAACATCTCACTTTCTGCCTGAGCAGCCTACAACCCGGAGGACACAACACTGAATTCCCCAATTTCAAATAACCTGCCTTCATACTCCCTGACTCCGTTCCCAGCACCTTCCCTCACTTGCACTTCTCCCTGCCACCAACTGTATCCATTCCTCCCACTGACCAACCAGTTGATACCCTATACCTGCCTTCATCAATCCCCACTTCACCACTGTACTCACACCACTCCCTTCATCTGCAGCTCCCCCTAAACACGCACGCAGTCCAGAAGAAGGGTTACGCCAGAAACATCCATGCCTCTACTTCCTGATGCTGTCTGCCTTGATGCGTTCTTCCAGCCTCCTGCCTGTCTACTTTGGATTCCAGCATCTGCAAGCTTTTTGTCTCTAACCAATCCTGCCATCCCAGGAATCGACTTGGAAAGCCTTTGCTGCTCCTACTCAACAGCAAGCACATCTTTTTTACAAATGAAGAGACCAAATATGCAGACAATATTCCAGGTGGATGTTAACCATTGCCCTATATCATGGCAATAAGAATTCCTTAGTCCAGTACTCATTCCTCTCACTCTGAAGGCCAACATACAATTCACTTTCTTTATTGCCTGCTGCACCTGTGGGCTTAATTTCAGCGTATGGTGCAAACGGACACCAGGGTTTCATTGCAAATTCCCTTTTTTCAATTTGCAGACACACAAATCATAATCTGCTCACATATTTTTACTGCCAAAACATTTCACCTCACATTACCTACATGACACTTTGTTTGCCAGGTAGTGGTCCACTCATTTAGCTGTCCAAACTATTGCTTTCCTTTGCCAATTTGTCCACCTGCCTTTTGCATCTCATCCTCTCTACCTTCTCCCATAAGCCATGGTTTGGCTATTGTTCTCTTTCTTTTCCTTGCACCAGACCGTAAAACACAACTTTTGTGTTTCACTCATTTGTTCTCTGAATGTTTGCCTTTGCCTCTCAACTGTCATTACTTTCTGTAAAGATGTCAGATGGAGTACAATATTAATAAATGCGAAGTCATCCTTTTTGGGAGGAACAACAGCAAAAAGGACTATCAATTGAATGGTCAAAAAACGACAGCATACTGCTGTGCAGAGGGATCTGGGTGTCCTTGTGCATGAATCACAGAAGGTTGATCTGCACATCCAAGAGGTAATAATCACAACAAATGGAGCGTTTCTTCTTCATTACTAAAGTCATTGAGTTTAAAAGCAGGGAGTTTATATTGCAGCTGGACAGAGTGCTGGTTAGGCCGCACCTGGAGTTCTGTGTACAGTTTTGGTCTCTTGACTTGAGAAAGGATGTACTGGCACGAGAGGGGGTTCAGAGGAGGTTCACTGGGTGGATTCCGGAATTGTGGGGATTGGTTTATGAGGAGAGACTGAGCAGACTGTGATTATATTCACTGGAATTCAGAGCAATGAGGAGGGATATTCTAGGAACATATAAAATTATGAAGGAACGGATAAGATAGAAGTTTTGCACTGGCCAAGAAACTAGAACATAAGGGTATATTCTTAATATTAGGGGGAGCAGGTTTAGGACTGAACTGAAAAGGAACTTTTTCACCCAGAGGGTTGTGAACCTGACGAATTCCCAGCCTAGCTAAGTTGTTTTGGATTCTGCAGTAAATGCTTTTGAAGCTAAGAGAGATTTTTTTTTGAGTAATACAGTAATTAAGGGTCATGGTGAGAAGGTGGGTAATTGGAGCTGAGGCCATGAAAAGATGAGCCCTGGTCTTATTGAATGGCGGAGCAGGCTTAAAGGGCCGGACGGCCTCCTCCTGCTCCTAGTCACTATGTCTGTATGTAAGCTTTCCCAATCCATCCTCGCTATGCTCATGGCTTATTCCATCGTAGGTTTCCCTGATTTAATTCAGTACCTTCGTCTCAAAATTAACTCCTTCACATTCCAACTTGATGATGTGTGCGTGCGTGTGTGTGTGTGTGTGCATCTGGACCAGTTCGATGGTGGTTGTTCAAGAAGATGACTCACCACCACCTTCTGAAGGATACTGAGGGGTGGGCAGTAAAGGGCGCCCTGATCCTAGGAAAGATTAAAATAAATATACTGAGGCTACGTTTGAAATCAGCTCTGCATCTTTACAGAACATTCTACCGATATTCACACATACGCTCTGCAGAATTTCCTTTTCTCTCTGCTTTATATTTCTGTGATCCAATTCCACATTAGGTGTTCATGCAATCTATTCTTTTACTAGTTAATTTTAGGTCTGTTTGTTCAGAAGACTGTGAGCAATATCAATTTAATTACATCCTTGGAGGATTTAGTTGATATATTTATATATAGAGAAGTTGAGCTAGTGACAGTTTCAAGTCAAATTTGGTATATATGATACAGAAAATGAAGTATCCCTTTAGTGTGGTATCCATACTCACTGATGTTGATGTCGTTTTCTGCCCTGTGCTTGTAGCTGTTGCAGTATCTGGTAAGTAATATCTGCCCACATTTATGTAACTGGTCAACCATTTCTGTTTTGAATGTAATCAATAATCTGGACAAAAATGGTACTCAGAACAATGACACGAATGAGAATTGTTTCTCTTCCTAAACTTTTCATTCAATCTTACTTCAACATTTTTCAAAATCAGTTGTGAATTATTTGTGAAACTTGTCAAATGTAATGGTAGTAATGCTCAAATAGTGGATTAGATATGGAAACGTGAAAAATTGTGAATAGAGCCAACATGTAGCATTTTTTTTTACTAACTGAAGGCAAAAGATTGAGAGACGTGATTGATAAAGAGACATAATAATTCAGGATCATTGGCAATTGTTACATTGTTTGGGGGTGATTTCCACTTTTTGGAGTTTCCAGCCTTGCGTGACAGAGGTCAGTGAAGTTAATACCATAAACTACTTCATCCTAACTTTATCCAGGGTCTCCAACCTGAGTCTGGACAACTCATGTTCTTTTCTTCTTACATCTTAGACAAATTATTCACCATTACCTTTATTCTCTCTTGGGTGATGGGTGTTGCTGGCTGGCCAATTATTGCCCATTCATAGTTGCCATTGAGAAGGTACTGATGAGCTGCTGTCTTAAACTGTAGGGAAACCCACAATTGACAATTCCAGGAGTTTGATCCACCAACAGAAATGGAAAAGTTATTTATTTCCAAGTTAAGATGGTGAGTGGTTTGATCATGGACTTGCCGGTGCTAGCATTCACATGTATCTGCTGCCCTCATGGTTCTCAATTGAAGTGACTGTGAGTGGTGCTGTCTCAGGATATAGGACATAAATTTCTGCAGGGTATCTTGTAGGTAGCACATACTGCAGCTACAAAGTGTTGGCGATGGAAGGTGTGAATGCTTGTGAACGTGGTGCCAGATAAGTTGACTGTTTTGATCCTGGTTGGTGTCAATCTTCTTTAGAGTTTCAGAGCTGCAACCATCCCGGCACGTGGATAGTGTTTCATCGTACTCCTGCATTGTAGATGTTAGACAGGCATTTGGAGTGAGGAAGTGAGTTACTCATTCCAAGCTTTTTATTTGGTGTTGCAGCTGTTATATTTTCTGGTGTGTTCAGTTGAGTTTCTAGTCAATGGTAACTCCAAGGATGTTGACAGTAGAGAATTCGGTGATGATAATGTGTTTCGAGTCATAAAGTCATAGAGATGTACAGTATGGAATCAGAGCATTCGCTCCAACTTTCAATATTAACGAGATATCCTGGAAGAAGTCTCATTTGCCAGCTTTTGCCTCTGAACCCTTCCTGTTCATATACCCATTCAGTTGCCTTTCAAATATTGTAATTGCACCAGTAAACAGCACTTCCTCTATCAGTTCATCCATACACGTACCATGCACTGCGTGAAAACGTTGTACCTACAGTCCCTTTTAAATCTTTCTCCTCTTACCCCAACCTAAATCCTTGAGTTTTGGTCTCTCCCACCCAAGGAAAGCACCTTGTCTGTTTACCATATCCATTATCTTCATAACTTTATAAAACTCAGTAAAGTCACCCATCAGCCTGTAATGCTCCAAGGAATTTATTCCCCATCCATTCAGGCTCTCCCTTTGGCTTAAACCCTCCAACCCTGGCAATATCCTTGTAAATCTTTTCTGAAACCTTCCAAGTTTCACAGCATCCCTAATAAAGCAGGGAAACCCCAGAACTGTCCATAGTACTCCAAAATAGTCTATCCAATGTCCTGTACACCTGTAACATGACCTCACAATTTCTGTAATCAATGCATTGACCAACAAAGTGAAAATTGTCTCAAATTGGAGATGGTCATTATGTGATGCACAGTTTACTTTACATTTGTCAGCCCAAGCCTGGGTAATGTCCAGGTCTTGCTGCATTTAAACAATGACAGCTTCAGATTCTGAGGAGTCATGAATTGTGCTGAACATTGTGCATCATCAGTGAACATCCTTACCTCTGACCTTATATTGATCATTGATCAAGCAGCTGAAGATGCTTGGTCCAAGGACACTACCCTGAAAAACACCATCAGTCCAGGAGACACAGGAGCAGAAATTAGGTCATTCAGCCTATCGAGTTTACTCCACCTCTCAATCATGTCTAATATGTTTGTCATCCCCATTCTCCTGCCTTCTCCCATTAATCCTTGATCTCTTTGGCAATCAAGAACTTACCCATTTCAATCTGAAGTGCTCTTCATGACCTGGCCGTCACTGCCTTCTCTGTCAGTGAATTCCATACATTCACCTTTCTTTGACTGAAGACGTTTCTCCTTATCCAAAAGGTCTTCCCTTTACTCTAAGGTTCTAGTCTCTCTTCACAATGGAACCATCTTCCCAACATTCACTCTATCCCAGTCATCCAGTATTCTGTAAGCTTCAATTAGATGCCCCCTCATCCTTCTAAATGTCACTGAGTATAGACCCAGAGCCCTCAAATACACCTCATGTGTTAAGTTTTTCATCCTGAAAACATTCCCATGAACCTCCACTGAAAATGCTCTAGGGTTGGTACATCCTTCATGAGATACAGGGCCAAAACTGTGCACACTACTCTAAATGTGGCCTTACCAGAGCCTTATAGAGCCTCAGAGATACATCTCTGCATTCATATTGAAGTCCTCTCACAATAACTGACAATATTGCATTTGTCTTCCTAATTACTGTCTCAACTTTCAAGTCTACCTTGAGAGATTGCTGGACTAGATCTCTTTGCACTTCAGACTTCTGAACTTTTTTTTCCCAGTTGGAAAATAGTCCATGCCTCTATTCTTTCTACCAAAGTGCATGACCTCACACTTTCTCACACGGTACTCCATCTGCCACTTATTTGCTCACTCTCTTAACCAGTCCAAATCGTTTTGCATAATCCCCAGCTCCTCAATGCCAACTGTCCCTCTACTCCTATCTTTGTACCATCTTCAAACTTAGCCAGAATGCACTCAGTTCTTTCGTCTCGATCGTCAATGTGTAAAGTGAAAAGTTGTGATCCCAACACTGAGCCTTGCGGAACACCACGAGTCACTAGATTCCATCCTGAGAAGGACCTTTTTATTCCCACTCTCTGTTTTCTGACAGACAACCAACCAATCTTCTATCCATGCTAGCACCTCAGCATGGGCCCTTATCTTACTCAGTAGTCTTCTGTGCAGCAGCTTGTCAAAGGCCTTCTTGCAGTCAAGGTTGGTAATATCCAATTGCTCTCCTTGGTCAAATCTGCTCATTACTTCCATAAATAATTCTAACAGATTCGTCAGGTATGACCTCCACTTGATGAAACCATGCTGACTGTGCCCTATTTTATCATGCACTTGCAAATATTCAGAAATGTCATCCTTCACAATGGATTCCAGGATCTTACCCATAACCCAGTTTAGGCTGATCAGTCTGTAATTTCCTGTCTTTTATCTTACTCCCTTTTTTAACAAGCGTGTCAAGTTAGTGATTTTCCAGTCTTCTGGGACGCTCCCGGATTCCAACAATTCCCGAAAGATCATCACTAACGGCTCCACCATCTCTTCAGCTATCTCGCTTCGAATTCTGGGGTATAGTCCATCTCGTCCAGGTCATTTATCCACCTTTAGGCCATTCAGTTTTTCTAGCACCTTCTCTTTGGTGGCGGCAACCATACTCAGCTCTACCCCCTCATTCTCTTGATGTTTTGGGAATTTTCTAGTCTCTTCCATCATGAAGACTGACATAAAGTAATTATTCCGTTCCTCTGTCGTTTCATTGTTCCCCAGTATGATCTCTGCAGCGACATTTTCCAACAGTCCAATGTCCACATTTGCCTCTCTTTTGCCCTTTATATAACTAAAGGATCACTTCACATCTTCTTTTATATTACTGGCTGGCTTACCCTAATATGTAAACTTCTCCCTCTTTTTTTCCATTTTTTGGTGCCCTGTATTGTTCTTTGCAAGATTCTCAATCCTCTGATTTCTCCCACCCTTTGCAACTATGCTATTGTTACCTCATCTTCCCTGTACCATGCATCTTTTTCCATGGGATGAATCTCTGCTGTTTCTCCTGAATCACTCCCAGAAACACCTGTCTTTGCTGTTCCACTGCCTTTCCTGCTCGGTCCCTCTCCCAGTCAATTCTATCCAGCTCCACTCTCATTGTTGCCTTTATTCAGCTGGAATACCGTTACCTTTGATTCTAACACCCCCCTCTCAATTTGTAGAGTAAATTCACACATATCTGGGTCAAAGCCTCCAAAGAGTTCCTTCACCTTAAGCTCTCTAGTCAAATCTGTCTCTTTGTACAAAAGTAAATCCACCATCGCCTGTTCCTGAGTGGGCGCCACCACAAGCTGCTCCAAAAAAGCCATGTCATGGACAATTTACAAATTCCTTTTCTTGTGATCTACTACCAACCTGATTTTCCCAGTCCACCTACGGATGGAATCCCCCTTCATCACTGTCACCCTGCCTTTCCTGCTCATCTTTCTATCTCCTGGTGAATCTTATGCCCCAGCTCCTGGCTACTGTTGTAGGTCTACATATCTCCAACTATGGCTTTCTTTTACCGTTGCCATTCCTCAATTCTATCCACACAGTTTCTGGTATATCAGACCCCACTTTGTTTCTTATTATTGATTTAATTTCAGTTCTTACTTATCAGTAAACCCCACCCTCTCTGTTCACCTACCTTTTCAATAGGATGTATATCCTTGAATATTCATCACCCCATTCGTGATTCTCACACAGCCATGTCTCCGTGATACCCACCACATCTTAGCTGCCAATTCAATCTGTGCCACAAGCTCATTTCCCTTATTCCTTATACTGCCTGCATTCAGATATAACACCTTCAGTCCTCTATTAACCGTCCCTCTTCTCATTTTCATTCGTTTGCCCAGTGTGATTGAAGATTGATTGTTAACCCTTTCCAAACACGCTGCCCTCATTGTTTTAATAACCTCTCCTGAGTTCTGCATTTTTACCTCCTCCTTTAATTTGGGTGTTCTAACTTCCCCAATAATTGAAATTTCCTCCCCCTCCCCCCATTTAGTTTAAAGCCCTGTCCATTGCCTTAGTTATACAATTCACTCTGGTCCCAGCATGGTTCAGATGAAGACCGTCCCATTGGAACAGGTGCCTTCTTCCCCAGTACTGGTGACAATGTCACATGAATTCAGAGCTATGTTACCCACACCATTCTTTAAGCTGTGCATTTACCTGCTTAATTTTATTGACCCTGTGCCAACTAACTCGTGGCTCAGGTAGTCATCCAGAGATTATTACCTTTCTGGGTCTACATTTTAGTTTATCTCCTAGCTGTTCATACTCCTTTAGCAGAATCTCTTTCCCTTGTTTTATAGATGTTGTTGGTACCTACATGGACCACAACGACTGTATTTTTATCCTTCTATCCCAAGTTCCTCTGAAGTTCAGATGAAATATCCTGAACCAGAACCTGATCACCAGGCTGGCGACTCTACCTTAGGGCCTGTCGAAACTGGTCAGAACAGAACAGTGTTTATACGTCTAACTATACTATTCGCAACTACAACAATATTTGTCTCCTCTCCCCAACTTGAATGGCTCCCTGCACCATGGTGCTGTGATCTTTGCCTCATCTTCTCTGCTGTCCCCATTCCCATCCATTCAGGGACAAAACGTCTTGAACCTGTTGGACACGGACTGGAGTTAAGGCTCCTGCATCTCTACCTCCAGGATCTCTCTACCTGCCTCACCCACAGCCACAGCCTTCGTCCATGACAACTGGCCAAATCGACTTAGTCGAAGGAGTGAGACTGTATCCTGAACCACAGCATTATGGCCGCTCTCCCCTTCCCTGATGTGTAACAATGTTTGAACCAGAGACACTAACTCCTCGCATCTGAGCTGGAGGTCCTGCAGGCCAACATTTACTCCAGGCTTGGTCACTGGGAACAAAAATGTGGTCCACCAGCTCCCACATTATGCGGAAACAACACATCACCTGACCATCATTCCTTATTTTATTAAATTAGTTTTGAATTTGTGTTCTTTTAATTTTTAACTGCTTTTATATCTCTGCTAATGCAAGTTGTAACCAATAAATAAGTTTCAGAGAAGTCCTGGAGCTGAGATGAATGACTTTCAACAATCGCAACCACTTTCCTGCATTCCAGTAATGAATGCAACCAGCGTAGATTTTGTTTGCAGATAACCACATTGATTCCAGTTTTGCGTTAGTCCTTGATGCCATACTCTGTCAAACGCAGCCTTGATGTCAAAGGTTGTCACTGTCTAGTATTTATTAGATTAGATTAGATTACTTGCAGTGTGGAAATAGGCCGTTCGGACCAACAAGTTCACACCGACCCGCCGAAGTGCAACCCTCCGAGACCCATTCCCCTACATTTACCCCTTCACCTAACACTACGGGCAATTTAACACGGTCAATTCACTTAACCTGCATTTTTTTTGGACTATGGAAGAAAACCGGAGCACCCAGAGGAAATGCACGCAGACACGGGGAGAATGTTAAAACTCCACACCGTTAGTTGCCTGAGGCGGGTATTGAACGCAGGTCTGTGGCAGCAGTGCTAATCACTGAGCCATCTAGTCGCCTTTGTCATCTCACCGTTGGAATTTAGCTCTTTTATCCCTGCTTGAAGCAAGGCTAGAATGAGGTCAGGAACTGAATGTTCCTGGCGCAACCCAGACTGAGCACCAGTGAGCAGGTAATTGCTGAATAGATGTTGCTTGTTCGCACTGTTAATGACATCTTCTATCACTTTCGAGAACGGGCTGATGGGTCAGTGATTGGCTGTGTTTGATTTGTTCTGCTTTTTGTGTGCAGGAGTCACCTGGTCAATTTTCCACATGGTCAACTGAACTGGAATAGCCTGGCGATAATGAGGTTCTGATGCATAATTGTCCATGTCCTATATTTGGTGCAGAATCTAGTACTTCCAACTATATTTTATATATGTGGAGTGAATTAAATTAACGAATGACATGTATAATGTTGGGGTCGTCTGGAGCACGTCCAGATATATATCGACGTTACATTTCTAGATGCATAGTGTTGTGAATACTTCAGACTTATCTTTTAAACTGATCTGTTGGACTCTTCCATCATTGACAATGGGGATATTCATGTACACTCTGAATTGTCCAGCGACTTGTTAATTTTCCATTATAATGCCCGGTGGTTCAGTGTTGTGCACTGCTGCCTCACGACACCAGGGACCTGGGTGACTATCTGTGTGGAGATTGTACATTCTCCTTGGGTCTGCGTGGATTTCCTCCGTGTGCTCCGGTTTCCTGCCATAATCAAAGATGTGTATGTTAGATGAATTGTCCATGCAAAAGTTCCCATAGTGTCCAGGGATGTCTGTGATTAGGGGCATTAGTTGGGGGTTGATATAGAGTAATAAGGTAAAGGAATCAGTCTGGGCTGGTTACTCTTCAGAGGGTCGGTGTGCAGTTATTGGGTGGAAGGGCCTGTTTCCATTCTGTAGGGATTCTATGATTACCGCATATGTTACAATATTGCAGAGATTTCATCTGAAATATCGGCTATGGGATTGCTTAGCTCTTTCTCTGACTTCTTGCTTATGCTGTTTGGCACACCATTAGTCCTGCTTGGTAGTTTTCCCATTTGACAATTGATGGTATTGAAGGTAATGCTCCTGGCATGCCCTCTGGCAGTCTCCATTGAACCAGAGTCAATCCCCTGGCTGGATGGTAATGGTTGTGTGGGATAAATGCTGGGTCGTGTTGTTGCGTTTTGTGTACAAGTACGATTCAGCTCCTGTTGGCTCACAGTATCCACACTTGATTTGCCAGATTTGTTTGAAGTTTGTCTCATTTAGCATGTGGATGGTGCCTCATAACAATCTGAAGGGTATTCCCAATATGAAGGTGGAACTTTGTTTCCACAAGGATCTCACGTTCATCATTCTTATAGATACTGTCATGGACCAATGCACCTGCAGCCAGCAGATTTGAAAGGGTGAGGTCAATGCATTTTTTTCTCTTGTTGGTTCCTTCACCACGCATCCCAGATGCATTTGAACAGCTATGTTCTTTCGGACCCAAACATCCACTCGTTGGTGATGTTCATTGAAGTTCCACAGCCAGAGTTCATTTTGTGCACTTGCCACCTTCAGTTCTTCCTTCGAATGTTATTCATTGTGAGGGAATACTGATTCATCACCTGAGTGAGAATAGAACTTGGTAACCAGCAAGAGATTTCCTTTTCTATTTTAAATCTGATTGCATGAGACTCCAGGTATCAATGTTGAGGACTTCCAGGGAAATTCCTTCCTGACTGTACACCACAGTGTTACCACCTCTGTTGGGTGTGTCTGCTGGTTAGACAGGACAAATCCTGGTACGATGATGGTGATACCCTAGACATTGCCTGCAATGCAATATCTGAGGAGAATTTATGAAAGTTTTTTTAGATTGACGTTACTTCAATTTCTTACAATTGAATTATTGTTTTAAACAATTGCCTGTGAAAAGCACTACCCGTGAAAAAATACCTTTAATTATCAATTTCTTGATGAAGAAAATTCAAATATGATCTGGTCAGCCTCATGTGCTATATCTATTCACCTGTTTTATGTATTTATTACAGTGAATGTGTTGGCGATTGTGATCCTTTCCCAGAGAAGCTGCGGTCTCTCTAAGTGTATCACCCGGTACCTAATAGCAATGGCAATAGCAGATCTCCTCGTTGTCATCATTGATGGGATGCTGAGGTGGCTTATTATGTATTTCCCAGTGTCTTTCCTGGACATCACATATGTCTGCAGTTTGGTTATGATGCTCATTCCTGCTACGTTGATGAATTCTGTCTGGTTGACTGTTGCTTTCACCTTTGATCGATTTGTGGCAATATGCTGCCAGAAACTTAAAACCAAATACTGCACTGAGAAAACTGCAGCCGTGATTATTGGAACAGTGAGTGTGCTGAGCTGTTTGGAAAGCATACCTTGGTTTTTCAAATTCAATTCCAAGTATATCTTCAATAACCTGCCATGGTTTTGCATCACTAAACAAGAGTATTACACTTCGATCTTCTGGACGTTATATGAAATATTCCATCGCCTTCTATCTCCTTTACTGCCATTTGCTATTATTCCTCTTTTGAACACTCTGACCATCAGACATATTGTCATAGCAAGCAAAGCCCGCAGGAGACTCCAGAAGGACAGTGACCGGGAGAGGCTCCACGACCCAGAGATGGCCAAACGCAGAAAATCCATTATTTTACTGTTTGCTGTCTCAGGCAGCTTCATTCTTTTATGGACGCCTTATGTGGTATGTTTTCTATACCAACGAATTGCAATAATACATGGTTATTCTCCACTTTCCTCAACTGCAAGTACCATCGGATACCTTGTATCTCTCCTCACCACTTGTACAAACACTTGTATATATATAGTAACCCAGAGGCAATTCCGAGAGCAATTGACAACAATTGGAAAGCTCCCTTTCACTCTGATTCTCAGATCCATTAACTGAAATAGTTTGCAAGCATCAGAATTCAATTCCATCCCCTAAATCATCTTGTGTCTAAGCTGACTACCTCTGAGCTCACAATACAGCAGAGCAGACTTTTTTCCACAGAACAGATCAAAGAAAATCGTCATTCTTTTTCATTGCACATATTCCCTCTGGATTATTCTTGTATCTTCTCTACCTTTCTGTAAGGCAGGCCAGTCCGTATTGTATCGAATCAGTGATTCAAAGTTTTGATTTCTAGCCTCCTTCTACTTCACCTTTCAATTGCTTCCCACTTGGGTTTCTGACTTCTATAATACATCAGTAGGAAAATTTTCTTCTCATTTATGATAGCATGGTCATGACTACTTCTTTTCAATTTTTCCTGACAGACTCTGTGAAGAACAGGCCCTATTTCTGCAGCCTCTCTCCTCAACTGAAATTCTTCATCCCTAATATAACCAGTAAATCCCCACCCCACACCACAATCTCACAGTGTTCTTAAACGTATGCCTAGTGATGAACTGAGTACTCTTGGGAAACAGAGTAGTAACTAAAGTGACAGTGGATGTGTTGGTGGTAATCTTCCAAAAACCCTTAGATTCATGTGAAGTCCCAAGGTTTGGAAATCTAACAGCGTATAACCTGCATTTAGAAAGGATGGAGATAAAAAAAACAACATGCAACCATTGGCTAGGTGTGCTTTGCTTTCTATATCTGTCCCTCTAAATCACCTGGTATGAATACAGAGGTGTCTTGTTCATCGCGCTCTGTCTCTGCAGTCTGCAGGCCTTTAAATGTTGTGCTATTTTATGTCTATGTTTCTGCTAATGGAGTACACATGACAATAAAAGGATATTATATTTGATCCTATATATTTGTTCTTATTCTTCTAATGACATGTAGGGATGTGTAGAGAAACCGCTTTTGGCCAATAGTATGAATACCAGCC
This sequence comes from Hemiscyllium ocellatum, assembly GCF_020745735.1. NCBI lineage: Eukaryota > Metazoa > Chordata > Chondrichthyes > Orectolobiformes > Hemiscylliidae > Hemiscyllium > Hemiscyllium ocellatum. Next base: position 76,217,865 of record NC_083417.1, read on the forward strand.
ATGATCTAATCAGATCAGTGTGGGAGCAGGCACTGAGCCCATTGAGGACAGAGAAACCCTCCAAAGAGAATTCCATCCCGACCCAAAACTCTCGCCATGTACCTGTGGAAGCCCTGTATCTTCAGTGGCTTATTCATCTAACAGACAAATCCTTGAAAACAACAGGCAATTTGACATGAACAGAGTTTGGAAAACCACATCACGTCAGGCAGCATCCGAGGAGCAGGAAAATCGAACTGGCCTCCATTCTTAATGAAGGGCTTTTGCCTGTTCGATTTTCCTGCTCCTGAGATGCTGGCTAACCGCTGTGCTTTTTCAGCACCAATCTAATCTAAACTCTGGTTTCCATCATTTGCAGTCCTCACTTTCACCAAATTTGTCATGACCAATCCACTTTACCTGCACATCTGTGGATTGTGGGATGGAACCTGAGCACCTGGAAGAAACCCATGCAGACACGGAGAGAATATCCAAACTCTGCACAGATTGTCGCCCAAAGACGTAATCGAGACTGGGTCCCTGGCCCAGTGATGCAGGAGTGCTAACCACTGAGCTATTCTGATAAACTATCACTCCCTGACTGATTTGACTTCATTCATTATTGTCATATGTACAAAGATACTGTGAAAATTATTGTTTTGCATGCTAACCAGATAAATCATACATTGTGGATTTACCTCAGACTAAGACAACTGACAACATAGAACAGTATAGAGCAGTACAGGCCCTTTGGTCCATGATGTTGTGCCAAACTTTTATCTTTATCTAAGATCAATCTAACCTACACACCCCTCAATTTACTGCCATCTTTGGGCTTGTCCATCAGTCGCTTCAATGTCCCTAACTTCTCTGAATCTACGACTATCACTGGCAGTATATTCCATGCATCCACCACTCTCTGAGTTAACAACCTACGTCTGACATTGCCCCTATACTGTCCTCACATTAAAATTATGATGCGTCATGGCAGCCATTTCTGACTTGGAGAAATGTCTCTGGCTATAATCTCTGTCTATGCCTCAAATTTCCTTGAACACCTCTAACGAGATACCTCTCTTCCTTATTTTCACCAGTGTGAAAATCCCAAGCTCACCCAACCTCTCACCATAAGACAAGCCCTCCAACCCAGGAAGCATCCGGGAAAATGTCCACTGCAACCATGTATATTCTTCCTATTTTGTGGAAAACAGGACTGGACACAATATTCCGAGTGTAGTTGAACGAGAGATTTATAGAGCTGCAGCAAAACTTCACAGCCCTTAAATTCAAATCCCCTGGTAATGAAAGCCAAAGCAGCATATGCCATCTTAACATCCCTACCAAATAGAGTGGCAACTTTGAGTGTTCTACGTACGAGGACCCAAGATCCTACTGTTACTCCGCAGTGCCAAGAATCCTATCTTTAACCCTGTATTCAGCATTCATATTTGACGTTTCAAAATGAATCACTTTGCATTTATCCACTTGTCAGCCCCGCTCTGCATCCTGTCAATGTCTTTATGTAACCTGAAACATCACTCAACACCGTCTACAACAGCACTGACCTTTGTGTCATTGGCAAAATTACTAACCCACGCTTCAGTCGTTCATTCGAGTCATTTATAAAAAGTACAAACAACAAAGGCTCAAGAACAGGTCCCTGCGGGACACTCTGGTTACTGACTTCCAGGTGGAGTACATTCCATCCACTACCACTCGCTGATTTCTTTTGGCCAGCCAATTCTGTATCCTGACAGCCAAATTTACATGTGCCCCATATCTCCTAACTTTCTGAATGAGTTGAGTACGGGGAATCTTATCAAAGGCTTTGCTGAAATCCATGTACACCACATCCGCTGTTAAACCTTGATAAATTTGTCTCGTCACATCGTCAAAGAACTCGATGAGGCTTGTGAAACATGGCCTGCCCTTTACTAAGCTATGTTGACTATGTTAAATCAAACGATGTTTGGTGGCATAGTCATACATCTTATCTTTCAGAGTCTATTCCAATACCTCGTTTACCACAGACGTAAGGCTGACTGGTCTGTAGTTCTCAGAGATTCCCAGATTCTCTATCTTGAACAGAGGAACACCACTCACTTCTCTACAATCATCTGACAGAACTTCTGTGGAGAGTGACGATGCAATGATCATCGCCAGAGGCGCACCAATCTCATTCCCATAATAGCCTTAGACATATCTGCTCTGGCACTCTGGACTTATCTATTTTGATGCTTCCCAGAATTTCCAGCAAATCCACATCTTAATATCAATCTGTTCAAGCCTATTAACGTGGTCCACAGTATTCTCACTATCAACAGGGTCCCTCTCTCATGAATACTAAAGCAAAAAACTCCCATACTGCTTCAGATTCCAGGCACAAGTTCCCTCCGCTATCCGTGATTGACCCTATATTTATGAAGTTGAAGGTGTACTGTACCTTTAAGAGAGAGTGAAATCTGGCAAGGTATTAACAAGTACAGAGTGCGCTGTAAAAAGTTTAAAAATATAACATTTGGCTGTGAAACAAATAGCTGAGCTGTTGCTATGGTACACAACAAATTCGAATTTGTCCAATGAGTTTAAATTATGCCCCAAGATTCCGAAATCCAATCGAATTTGAATTTTACTGTTTTGACATCGTGAAACCAATGAGGCGATCTCAGGTTTTGGTGTATAAAAATCAGTCATTTTGATCAGTTCGGCAGAGCGGCAAAGAACACCATCCTGCCCACAGACTCAATCTCTAAACGGTAACTGTTCTTTTGAAATCTGTGCAGCTGAAGAGCAAAGAATAGACCCAGAAATATCTACAAAGGAAGATACAGAGGTGAATCAAAGCAGCTGAGTGGTTTTGACGCTTGAATGTTTTTTTGCAAAACTGAATTAGATCAGTATACTGTTGTAGAGAGAGAGAGAGAGAGAGATGTGCATTGATCAGACAAAGGAAGTTTTCTGCTTGGACTAAAGAATAAAGCATTAATTTTCAATCGTGGGATTTGGTAGTTCTTTACCTCTCAAACCTTTACATATTATGAGGTGAGGTGAGCTTTTCTGTGTGTCTGGTTTAAATTTGCAGAAGGATTTATGCCATGTTGTAACGTATGGCGTCTCAGGTACGAGATTTGAACAGGATTAGACAGATCCAATCTGAGATTTCTACAGATCTGAATCGATTTGGGGTACAAAAAAAAAGCCCATGAATTTTAAACACTTGTCAGTTAGGGTCCTAGAACTTTAAATAAAACATAGGTGTGACGATTTGTTTAATTTTGGTTACTTGTGGTTAGTTAAATTAAAAGTGAGAGACGAGACTCTTAAAATTCCTAAAGAGGTTCTGGGGCTTGAAGATGGTTCCAAAATTTCCAAGAAAGTTTAGAAAGAAAAAGAAAAGGCCGTAGTCTTAGAATAAGCAAAGTGGTTAGAATTAGGTTTAACCAAGGACAAAAATAAAGCAGCAATTGTAAGGGAATTACACAAACACCTAGGTGTGTCAGAGAAACAGACAAGTGCAGTAGAATTGGGAAAACTTAAATGACAATTGAGGAAAATAGAAGCTAAACAAAACAGAGAGAAAAGAAATTTAGAGGGAGAGAGAGAAGAGAAAGAGAGAGGAGAATAATAAAGAAACAGAAGGTTCTTAGCGGAGCAAAGAGAGAGGGAAGAAAGAGAGAGAGGAAAAGAGAGAATTTGTAATTGAAACCTCGCAACATGGTCAGCAAAGTCAAGTTAACAGGATGGAGACAAAAGTGAAGGCAGTGACCTATGCAAATATGTCAAATCTCTGCTGCACTTTGATAGCAAAGATGTTGAAGCCACCTTTCGTTCATTTGACAGATTGCTTCGGCAGTTGGAGTGGTCCGAGGACTTGTGGGTAATCCTAGTTCAGAATAAACTCTGAGGCAGAGCGAGTGAGATATTTGCCGCGCTGTTAGATAAGGGGTCAAGAGATGATGAAACGGTCAAACAGGTTATTGTAAGTGCTTCTGGATTAGCACCAGAAACGTATAGACAGCAGTTCAAACCATAAAAAAGGAACCGAGTCAGACTGATATCGAGGTTGAAAGTATTAAAGATAGTCAGTTTGATCGATGGGTGCGCGCTTTAGAGATCGAAAAGACCTGAGGCAGTAAGAGAGAGTATTCTGCTGGAGGAGTTTAAAAACTGACTTCCAGAGTTAGTAAGAGTTCATGTGGAGGAACAGTTCATGAAGTGAGAAGAGCAGCATAATCACCAGATGAATATATGTTGGGACATAAGACAAGCTTCCGGCCAAAATTTCATCCTGTGAGGGATAGAAGTCGGGAGAAGGGGTGATCCTATACTACGAAACAAAGAGTAGAGATCACTGATAAGGCTTTACCACAGGATAAAAAAGAAGCCCAAGGAGGAGGGAAAGGAGATGAAAAACCTTAGGTATTTCCACTGTGGTAATGTGGGACAGGTAAAGTCCCAGTGCTGGTCATGAAAGAAACGCACTGTCGGAAAATATTTGATGAAAGAAGCTAAGTCGGTGGCATGAGTTTAAGTAGCAATGGAAACCCCAAGAAAGGTTAAGGAGCTGCAGAAGTGTGTACAGCCTATGCAGGGGCTGTGTATGGAGTTAGTACCTGTTCTCAATAAAGAATTTGCATCTGTGGGTAATGTGTACACAGAAGGAACAATTGGAAAAGAGCAGCAAGTTAAACTTTTGAGAGATAAAGGATATAACCAGTTTCAAGTAGTAGGGATGAACATATTTGTACTCTTTCTGACCCGTTACTCTGCGAGAATGGTAATCTGTGGAACTGATGGACAGAAATTTAGTGTTCCCCGATGTAAGATCAGGTTGATGTGCCAACTCAAGACAGTGGGAGTGATTGACAAGTATCAGTCCCAGGAATCTGATTTGTTCTTGGGGATGGTTTAGCAGGGTCCAACGTGGGAGTGACTCCTCTTGTTGTGGAAAACCGCAAGAAGGATCAGCAAACTGAGGAGTTAAAAGAGAAATACTCTGGTATTTTTCCAGACTGTGTAGTTACAAGATCCCATTATCATAGGTCACAGAAAGAACCAATAACTATAGAGAAAACCAAAGTAGCTGAGGTTCAATTAGCAGACACCCTGTTTGACATAATGCAGCAGGAAAAACCCGAACAGGCAAAGGGTCATGCAGAAATGTTCAGACCTGAAAGGATAATTGATTTGCAACAGAAAGATGAGGCAATAAAAGATGTATATGTTGATGCATGCTACAAAAAAGGTCAACGAGAATATTTTTCTGGGTTATTATCTGAAAGACAGGATTCTAAGATGAAGATGATGTCCACAGCAGGCTAGTGCAGAGGAGAAATTTTCCAACGTATACGAGATTATGTTGCCAGTAGCATACAGACAGGAGGTGGTATGGTACTACATGAAATAACTGTCAGATGTCATCGAGGGATACAGAAGACTCAAGCTAAAGTACAAAACCATTTCTATTGGTCTGGAATGCAGAAGGATGTGGTTAACTTTTATCGTACATCTCATACATGCCAAATCGTAGGTAAGCCACAGGTGGTAATAAAGCCAGCGGCTTTGTTGCCATTTCCTGCATTTGAAGAAACTTTCATGCGGGTTATAATTGTGTGTTGGTCCCCTCCTGGAGAACTACAAGTGGGAAACAGCACCTGCTAATCATAATGGATGTGTCCGCAAGAGTTCTGGAGGCAATTCCATTGCAGAGCATCAAGGCAAAATGGGTGATAAATGAGTTAGCAGCTTTCTTCACACAGTAATAGCTACCCAGAGAGATCCAGTCAGACTAAGGCTCTCAGTTGACTGCTCGGCTGTTTAATGAAGTCGTTGATAGCTTAGATATGCGGCACTTTAAATCCAGTGTGTATCATTCTAAATGTCAGAGACCTTTCAGAAGGTTGCATCAGACTTTGAAGATCATGTTGAGATCATACTGTCAGGATTACCCAAATGATTGGGATAAAGGCAACCCATTTGTATTGTGTACCATTGGAGGTGCCCCAAATGAATCCACTCAGTTTACTCCCTTTGAGTTAATATTCAGACATGAAGGAAGAGGCCCTTTGAAATTAAGTAAAGGGACATGGACAGGACTGAAGTTAGAAGTCTCGCGTTTACTTAGATTATGTATCAGAGGTGAGGTAGAGATTAAATAAAGTTGGTGGCTTAGCTAAACAGCACATAAATGGGACACAGCAGAGAATGAAGCAGGTGGCAGACAAAAGCTTGGAAGTTTTCCCACGGGGCTGATGTATTAGTATTGTAACCAGTGATAGGAGATCTCTTCAAAGCCAGGTTTGTGGTCCCTGTCAAATTGAGAAAACGTTGAATCAGGTGAACTATCTGGTAAAGCTGAAGGATAGGAAAAAAGCTGCATCGGATATGTCATGTAAATATGCTGAAACATTATTGGTATAGAGAGAATAAACTGAAGAAATAGTTGTTAATTACTGCCCAGCAGAATGAGGAATCAAATCCAGAGGTTGTGGAGTTTGATGTGGCTCAAAATATGTTAAACAATAGGTTATTAAACTAACTGTCTCACGATAAATGAAAGCAGTTGAACGGGTTTTTACAGCAATATGAGGACATATGCAGGAATAAGAAGGGGAGAACTAATATTATTGTGCATGAAAAGAACGTAGGGAATGCGGTCTAATAAAACAACACCCCTATCAGTTTAATACTTTCAAAGTAAGACATGTCCAGAAACAAGTGGAGGCCATATTCAATGAAGATATCATCGAATCGAGGTGAGTTCGCCAATCATCTTTGTTTCCAACAATTTTGCTTGGATTATCAGAAGGTAAACACCATTTTTAAAAATGCCCAAAACTGAGATTGAAGGACTGTATAGAGAAAGTTGTCCAGCGAGCTACATCACAATGTTGCACTTAATGTATGGTTATCAGGAGTTCATGCATCAGAGAAACAGCGATTAATATTCCTGATCAATGATCCTTCATCTTATTGGGTTAAAAAATCAGAGAGACATAAAGTAATTTTCAATTAAATATTTTCGTAAAGCTTGTCAGGTGACTGTCAGCTATCATTAGCACATGCATTCTCTATAATAATATGCCTGGAGTCCGCTTACTCAAACATTAGAAATCTGAGTCATGGAGTATTATTTTTTTTTCGCTTTGTTTTATTATTTCTGGTAAAATGTCCGGATGAACGCAAGATGAAAAGTTTCTGCAAAATGGGTCCTTTTCAGGAATACATGAATTCTGTGACTTCAAATGACTATTTCTGTACAAGTGTTTAAGTCATCAATACCTGGATAACAGCAGCCTTACCATCAATCAAAATTATCGACACCATCTATAAGACAACGCATACTGTTTGATTCTCACACGTCCACGTCAGACATCGCTTCTTCCAGCACTGCAACACATGACCAAGGCTTCTTTGACAAAACCTTAGAACATAGAACATTGAACATTAGAACATTACAGCACAGTGCAGACCCTTCAGCCCTTGATATTGCACTGAAAATAATCTGATGCCATCTAACCTATTCTGTTCCACTATTATTCATATGTATGTCCAATGCCCGTTTAAATGCCCTTAACCTTAGCAAGTCTATGACTACTAAAGTCAGGTTGTTCCACGCGCCTAGTACTCTCTGAGTGAAGAACCTACCCCTAATATCTGTCCTATATTGATTATCCTTCAATTTAAAGTTATGTCCTTTCGTGGTCGCCATCACCATCCGAGGAAAAAGGTTCTCACTATCCAACCTCTGATTATCTCATATGTCTAAAGTAAATCACCTCTTAACCTTCTTCTCATCAATAAAAACAGCTTCAGTCCCCTCAGCTTTTCCTCATAAGACCTTAATTCCATACCAGGCAACATCCTAGTAGATCACTTATGAACCTTTACCAAAGCTTCCACAGCCTTCCTATAATGCAGTCACCAGAACTATACGCATTACTCCAGGTGTAGCCTTACCAGTGTCTTGCACAGCTGAAGCATTAACTCGAGGCTCTAAAATTCAATTCCTCTACCAATAAACACCAACACACCATATGCCTTATTAACAACCCTATCAACCTGAGTCGGAACTTTCAGGGATTTATGAACCAAATTCTCTCTGTTCATCTGCACGGCTAAGAATTTTACCATTAGCCCAGTATTCTGCGTTCCTTTTATTTCTTACGAAGAGAACGACGTCACATTAAACTCCATTTTCCAGATTAAGTTCCATTTGCCACTTCTCAGCCCAACTCTGCATTTTAACTATGTCCTTCTGGAACCCACAACATTATTCTGCACTACCACAAATCTGCCAACCATAGAGTCAATCGCAAATTTACTAATCCATTTTCCTACGCCCACATCGGAATCATTTATGAAAATGAAAAATAGCAGTGGCCCCAAAGCAGAACCTTGCTGTACACGACTGGTAACTGAGCTGCAGAATGAACATTTCTAAACAACCTCGCCCTCTGTCTGCTTTTAGCTAGTCAATTTCTGATCCAAACTGCGAAATCATCTTAAATCCAAAAACTCTGCATTTTATGCAACCCTTTCAAACACCTTATTGAAATCCATATACACGACATCAACCGCTTTACCTTGAGCCACCTGTTTTGTCACCTTCTCGAACAACTCAACAAGGTTAGTGAGGCAAGACATAACCTTCAAAAAACCATGTTGACTATTCTTAGTTAAATTATTCCTTTCCAGGTGATTGCAAAAGCTATCTCTTGTAACCTTTTCCAACACCTTATCCGCAACAAAAGTAAGGCTCACTGGCCTATAATTACCAGGGTTGCCCCGACTCCCATTCATAAACAAGAAAACAACATTTACTATCCTCCAGTCTTTTGGCACTACTTCTGTTAACAATATTGACATAAATATCGAGCTAAACGCTTTGCATCTCCTCCCTGGCTCCACTGAGAATCCGTGGATAAATCCCATCCGGCCCAGGGATCTTATCTATTGTCAGATCATCCAACATTGATAAAGCTTTCTCTTTGTCAACCTCAATCCCATCTAAACACATAGCCTGTATCTCCTCTGATATTTCACTGACATTGCCGTTTCCAATGTGAATACTGATGACAAGTATACGTTATGCGCTTCCCTTATATGCTCAGATTCCACACAGATATTTCCACAGTTATCTTTGATTGGCCCTAATCTTGCTCTAGTTATTCTGTTGTTCCTGATATACCTACAGAAGGCTGTATGTTTTCCTTAATCCTATCCGTTAACAACTTCACGCAGCCCTTCCTGGCTCTTCGTAGCTCTGTCTTTAGATCTTTTCTGGCTAAATAATAACTCTCAAGTCCCCTAACTGAGCCTTCACACCTCATCCTCACATAAGTCTTCTTCTTCCTTTTGACGAGAGCTTCAACTTCTTTAGTAAACAATGGCTCCTTCTCTCGACAAATACCTCCATGCCTGTTAGGAAAATACTTCTCAAGGATCCACAGTATCTGTTCCTTGAATGAGCACCACATTTCAAGTGTGTCCATTACCTGCAGTTTCCTTCCCCATCCGATGAAGAGTAAATCTTGCCTAATCACATCCTAATTGCCTTCCCCCAGTTATACCTCTTTTCCTGATGTATATTCCTGTCTCTGGTCATTGCTAATGTAAACATAATCGAATTGTGTTCACTGTCGCCAAAATGTTTACCTGCCTCAAAATCTAACAACTGGATGGGTTTATTCCGCAGTACCCCATCCAATGATGCATCGACTCTTATTGGCCTGTCCACATACTGTGACAGAAAACCCTCCTGAACACATTGAACAAGAACTGACACGACACAGTGACTCAGTGGTTAGCATGGCTACCTCACAATTCATGGGTCCTGGGTTTGATCCTCGCCTGTCTGAGTGGAGTTTGCACATTCACCCCGTGTCTGCATGGGGTTCCTCTGATGTTCTCCGGTTTCCTCCCACAATCCAAAGATGTGTAGGCCAGGTGAATTGACCATGCTATATTGCCCACAGTGATAGGTGCGTTAAAAAGGGGTAAACATAGGGTTGGGGAGAGGGTTTTTCTTCGGAGGGGCGATATGGACTTGTTGGGCCGAAAGGTTTGTTTCCACAATGTAGAGAATTTAATACAAACTATAGCACTTCCAGTCAATGTTGGGAAAGTTAAAGTCGCCCATAACAACTCCCCGTTAATCTCGCTCGTATGGAGAATCATCTTTGCTATCCTTTGTTCCCTGGAACAAATTGGATGTCAACAGAAAACTCCCAACTGGATGACCTGAGCCCAAACCACCTCAGTGGATGAGCCCTTAAATGTTATTTTAGCTGCAGTAATACTACACTTGATTAACAATCCCACACCCCTGCCTCTTTTACCTTCATCTCTGTTCTTACTGAAACATATAAATCCCGGAATCTGCAACAACCATTCCCATCCCTCCTCTAGCCATGTCTCTCAAATGGCCACAACATTGAAATCCCAGGTACCAACCCATGCTGCAAGTTCATCCACCTTTTTCAGGATGCTCCTGGCATTGAAGTACACACTTTTCAAACCAAAAACCTAGTTGCTGGTGCCCTCTTATGACCTTGTAGACCTATCCCTGACCTCACTACCCTGAATGTCCTGTACACTAGAACTGCAATTCAAGTTCCCATCCACCTGCTGCATTTGTTTAAACTCCCTGCAGAGCATTAACAAATTTCCCTCCCAGGATATTGGGAATTTTGGTACCTCTCTGGTTCAGGTGAAGACTGTTCGGTTTGAAGAGGTCCCACCTACCCGAGAAAGAGCCCAATTATCCAGGAATCCAAAACCCTCCCTCCTGCGCCATCCCTGCAGCCATGTGTACAGCTCCGCTCTTTCCCTTTCCTCACTTCACGAGCATGTCAACAGATAAGAGATATCAACTCTGCTTGTTCTAGGTCTAAGCTTCTAATTTAACTCCCTGAATTTCTTCCTTAAATTCACATCTGTCTTCCTACCTATGTAATTTGTGCCTATGTGGATAACGACCTGGGGCTGCTCTCCGTCTCACTGAAGGAACCTGAAAATACGATCAGAAACATCACAAACCATGGCACCTAGGAGGCAGCAAACTAATCGTGAGTCGCTCTCGCTCCCACAGAACCTCCTAACTGTTCCCCTGACTATGGAGCCCCAATGACTCAAGCTCTGGTTCTCTTCCCCCTTCCCTTCTGAGCAGCAGGGAAACAGTCTGTGCCAGAGACCTGTTCCCATCGTTTACCCCAGTTAGGTTGTCCCCCCAAAAGTATCTTAAACGGGATGCTTGTTTTTGAAGGGAACCACACAGGAGATTCCTGCATTGCCTGCTGGTTCCTTTTCCTCCCTTTGACAGTAACCCTTCTAAACTTCTTCACGTGGCTGCGGAGTAAGTGCCTCCCTGTAACTCCTCTCAATAACCCCCTTCACCTCCTGAATGATCTGATGTTCATCCAGCTCCAGCTCCAGTTCCCTAACATGATTCTCTAGGAGCTGTAGTTGAGTGCACTTTCCACAGATGCAGTTAACAGGTACAATGAAGTCACCCTTACCTCCCACATACCGCAGGAGGAACATTCACCTACCCTAACCTAAATTAGCACTGTTCTAAATTCCCAAATAGACCACTGAAAAAAAATGAAACACGAAAGAAAGCACTTTGCACTTTACCAACTGATGCATAGAACTTTTCTTATTGGTTAGAGGAGGAGGATGGGTGGGAGACACTCGCTGAGTAGTGTTTTGGGCAAAGCAACTGCCCAAATATGTGACCTTGTGACCTCTCCGACAGCTTCCTGTTCGGCATTCCTGCACCTCCTGCTGCTGGAACAACAACGGCGGACGTCAATGCTACAATTGAGCTTTTACACATTTTCATTGGCCTTTCCAAGAGACTCCTGTTCAAAACTCCCAAACTTTATGCTCCTGAACAACAATCTCAAGCACATTGTCAGAATTTGTGGCAACCTTCATTCATTATTTTTTCAATGGCGAAATAATTTGTGAAAACGTTATGGTTTTATAGACAGTGGATGCACATTATTCAGATTGAAGAAGGATTAGCACATGCTGATAACCGAATGGTGCTTTTGGAGAACAATAATATTATCATTTATATTTTTGCCATAAGAGAACGGGCAATTCTGGATTTGTTAACATGTACTGAGGCAGACTTCATTGAGATGCTTAAGGTCAAGCAACCCTTTGGGGCAATGTCCATAATATAAAATCATTCACCCTGCAGTTTAAGAGGGAGAAGGATGAACCACATATCACAATTGACAGGCAAGGAGGCGTGTGAGGGAGTGAGGTGAGTGAGGGAGTGAGATGAGTGAGCGATGGAGGTGTGTAAGGGAGTGAGGTGTGTAAGTGCGTAGGTTGTTTGAGGGAGTGAGGTGAGTGTTGAAGTGAGGCAAGTGAGGCATGTGAGGCAGTGAGGGTAGTGAGGGAGTGAGGCAAGTGAGGGGGTGACACATGTGAGGAAGTGAGGGAATGAGGCTAGTGAGGGAGTGAGATGTGTGAGGGAGTGAAGTGCGTGAGGGAGTGAGGCATGTGATGGAGTGAGTCCAATGATGGAGTGAGGCAAGTGAGGGGAAGGGGCATGTGAGGGAGTGAGAGAGTGAGGTGTATGAGGGAGTGAGGCATGTGAGGGAGTGAGGCATGTGAGGGAGTGAGGCTTGTGAGGTGTGTGAGGGAGTGAGTCATGTGAGGGAGTGAGGCGTGTGAGAGTGTGAGGCGTGTGAGGGAGTGAGGCATGTGAAGGAATGAGGAGGGTGAGATGTGTGAGGGAGTGAGGTGTGTGAGGGTTTCAGGAAGTGTTGCATGTGAGGAAGTGAGACCAGCGAGAGAGTGAGGGAGTGAGGTGAGTGAGGGAGTGAAGCAAGTGATGGAGTGAGGCGAATGGTGGAGTGAGGGAGTGAGGCATGTGAAGGAGTTAGTTGAGTGAGGGAGTGTGGTGTGTGGGAGAGTGAGGGAGTGAGGTGTGTGACGGAGTGAGGCAAGTGAGGAAGCGAAGTGTGTGGGGAAGTGAGGTGAGTGATAGAGTGAGGCATGTGAGGGAGTGCGGGATGTAAGGGAGTGAGGCATGTGACGTGAGTGAGGCATGTGAGGGAATGTGGCATATGACTGTGTGTGGAGTGTGAGGGAGAGAGGCATGTGAGGCAGTGAGGCATGTGAGGTAGTGCGGCGTGTGGGGGAGTGAGGCATGTGAGGTAGTGAGGCTTGTGATGGAGTGCAGCATGTGAGGGAGTGCAGCATGTGAGGCAGTGAGGCATGTGAGGGACTGTGGGAGTGAGGTGTGTGAGGTCTTGAGGGAGTGAGGCTTATGAGGGAGTGATGTGTGTGGGAGTGAAGCGTGTGAGACAGTGAGGTGGGTGATGGAGTGAGGTGTGTGAAGGAGTGAGGCATGTGAGGGAGTGAGGCGTATGAGGTGTGTGAATGAGGGAGGCGTGTGAGGGCGTGAGGTGTGGGAGAGAGTGAGGCATGTGAAGGAGTGAGGCATGTGAGGGAATGAGGCATTAGAGGTGTGTGGGGGAGTGAGGCGTGTGAGTGAGTGAGGCATGTGAGGAAGTGAGGGATGAGATAGAATGAGGCAAGTGAGGGAGTAATGCATGTGATGGAGTGAGGTATGTGAGGTAGTGAGGGAGTGAGGCGTGTGAGGGCATGAGGCAAGTGAGGGAGTGAGGTGTTTGAGAGAGTGAGGCGGGTGAGGGAGTGAGGCATATAAGGTGTGTGATGGAGTGAGGCATGTGAGGGAGTGAGGCATGTGAGGGAGTGAGATGTGTGAGAGAGTGAGATGGGTTAGGGAGTGAGGCATGTGAGTTGTGTAAGCGAGTGAGGTGGGTGAACTGTGTGTGGTCTGTGAGGGATTGAGTCTTGTGAGGGAGTGAGGGAGAGATGTGTGAGGGAGTGAGGTGTGCGAGGGAGTGAGTTGGGTGATGGATTGAGTGAGTGAGGCATGTGAGGGAGTGAGATGTGTGACGGAGTGAGGCGAGTGAGAGAGTGAGGCGGGTGAGGGAGTGAGGCAATAGACAATAATTAATAGACAATAGGTGCTGGAGTAGGCCATTCCCCCTTCAAGACTGCACCACCATTCAATATGATCGTTGCTGATCATCCTTAATAATTAGGAGAAAGTGAGGACTGCAGATGGTGGAGATCAGAGCTGAAACTGTGTTGCTGGAATAGTGCAGCATCCATGGAGCAGGAGAATTCCTGAAGAAGGGGTCATACCCGAAACGTCGATTCTCCTGCTCCTTGGATGCTGTCTGACCTGCTGCACTTATCAACAACACATTTTCAGCCCCCATCCTTAATCATTATCCTGTTCCTGCCTTATCTCCATAACCCTTGATTACACTGTCCTTGAGAGCTCTATCCAACTCTTTCTTAAATGAATCCAGAGACGGGGCCTCCACTGCCCTCTGATGCAGAGCATTCCACACAGCCACCACTCTCTAGGTGAAGAACTCTCTCCTCATATCTGTCCTAAATAGTCTGCCCCATATTTTTACGCTGTGTCCTCTGGCTCGACACTCAACCATCAGCAGAAACATGTTTCCTGCCTCCAGGGTGTCCACTCCTTTAATAATCTTATATGTCTCAATCAGATCCCCTCTCAGTCTTCTAAAACCAAGGGTATACAAGACCAGTCTCTCCAGTCTCTCCAGTCTTTCAGTGTAAGGTAGTCCTGCCATTCCAGGAATTGACCTTGTGAACCTGCACTGCACTCCCTCAATAGCCAGAATGTCTTTCCTCAAATTTGGAGACCAGGACTGCACACAATACTCCAGGTGTTGTCGCACCAGGGCCCTGTACAGCTGCAGAAGAACCTCTTTACTTCTATACTCAATCCTTCTTGTCATGAAGGCCAGCATGCTATTAGCCTTCTTCACTACCTGCTGTACCTGCATGCTTACGTTCATTGACTGGTGAACAAGATCACCCAGATATCTTTGTATTGCCCCTTTACCTAACTTGATTCCATTTGGATAGTAATCTGCCGTCCTGTTCTTACCACCAAAGTGGATAACCATAAATTTATCCACATTAAACTGCATCTGCCATGCATCTGACCACTCGCCTAACCTGTCCAGGTCACCCTGTAATCTTCTAACATCCTCCTCACATTTCACCCTGCCACCCAGCTTAGTATCATCAGCAAATTTGCTAATGTTACTATTCATACCATCTTATATATCATTAATATATATTGTAAAAAGCTGCGGTCCCAGCACTGATCCCTGTGGTACCCCACTGGTCACTGCCTACCATTCTGAAATGGAGCCGTTTATCACTACTCTTTGTTTCCTGTCAGCCAACCAACTTTCAATCAAAGTCAGTACTTTGCTCCCAATAACATTCGCGCTAATTTTGTTCACTAACCTCCGATGTGGGACTTTATCAAAAGCTTTCTGAATGTCCAGGTACACTACGTCTACAGGATCTCCCTCGTCCATCTTCAGAGTTACATCCTCAAAAAAATTCCAGAAGATTAGTCAAGCATGATTTCCCCTTCATAAATCCATGCTGACTCTGAATTATCCTATTACTACTACCCAGATGTGTAGTAATTTCATCCTTTATAATAGACTCCAGCATCTTTCCCACCACTGAGGTCAGACTAACTGGTCTATAATTTCCTGCTTTCTCTCTCCCACATTTCTTAAAAAGTGGTACAACATTAGCCACCCTACAATCTGCAGGAACTGATCCTGAATCTACCGAACTCTGGAAAATAATCACGAATGCATCCACGATTTCTCGAGCCACCTCCTTCAGTTTCCTGGGATGTAGACCATCAGGCCCCGGGAACGTATCAACCTTCAGACCTAACAGTCTCTCCAACACCAATTTCTGGCAAATGTAAATTCCCAAAGTTTAGGTCCTTCAGCCACTGTTACCTCAGGGAGATTGCTTGTGTCTTCCCCAGTGAACACACATCTGAAGTACCAATTCTATTTTTCTGCCATTCCTTTGCTCTCCATAATATATTCCCCTGTTTGTGTCTTCAAGGGCCCAATTTTAGTCTTAACCTTTTTTTGCCTTTCATATAACTAAAAAAGCTTTTACTATCCTCCCTTACCTTCGTACCTCATTTTTCCCCTTCGTATTTCCTTCTTAGTAGTCCTCTGTTGTTCTTTAAAACTTCCCAGTCCTCCGTTTTCCCACTTATCTTTGCTATGGTATACTTTTTCTCTGTAAACTTTATATGTTTATTAACTTTCCTCGTCGTCCACCGCCACCCATGCCTCCTCCTAGGAACTTTCTTCCTTTTGGAATGAACTGATCCTGCATCTTCTGCATTGTACACAGAAATCTCCGCCATTGTTCCTCCACTGTCATCCCTGCTAAGGCATTGCACCATTGAACATTGGCCAGCTCCTCCCTCATAGCTCCGTAGTTCCTTTTATTCAACAGAAATATTCTCACTTCCGATTGTCACATCTTCTCCCTCTCAAATTGCAAATTGAAGGGTATTGTATCATGGTCACCACTTCCCAATGGTTCCTTCACGTCGAGGTACCTGATCAATTCTGGTTAGTTGCACAATACCAGATCCAGAATTGCCTTCTCCTTGGTAGGCTCCAGCACCAGCTGTTTTAAAAACCATCTCGGAGGCACTTCACAAAGTCTCTTCCTTGATGTACAATGCCATCCTGATTCTCCCAGTCTAAATGCATGTTGAAATCCCCCATAACAACTGTAGTAACATGTTTGCGACAGGCCACTTTCAACTCCTGATTCTACTTACATCGACATCCAGACCACTGTTTAGGGGCCTATAGATAACTCCCAAGAGGGACGGTTTACAGTTAGAATTTTTCAGCTCTATCCATACTGACGACACCCCCTGATTCTAGGTCCCCCCGTGCAAGGGACTGAATATCATCCCTTACCAACATGGCCACCCCACCCCCTCTGCCCTTCAGTCTGACCTTACAATAACATGTTTAGGCTTGATAATTCATTTCCCAGGCCCTGTCCCCTTGAAGCAAGGTCTCAGTTATCCCCACAATATCGTATCTGCCAATTTCCAAAAGAGCCTCAAGTTCATTCATCTCATTTCTCCTGCTTTGTGCATTCATTTATAGAATTTTTAATTTGTTACTGCCCTCAAACTTCCCATCAACTTCTATTTCACTCAACCTTGCAGCATGATCTCTTTTTGAATTTTCTGCTTCATTGATACAGTTGTCTTTCTCAACTTCCCTTGTTCTAACTTTCCCTTCAATTTCCTTCTTAAACATCCCGTTTGTCCCCTCCCCCCGCTACTTAGTTTAAACGCAGCTGTGTTGCAGTAGCAAACCTGCCTGCCAGAATGCTGGTCCCTAACCTTTTAAGGTGCAAACCGTCTCTCTTGTAAAAATTATGCTTACCACAAAACATACACCAGTTTTACAAGAATTTAAATCCTTGCTTCCTGCACCAGTTCCACAGCCACACGTTCAAGTCCATTATCTCCCTGTGTCTGGCCTCACCAGCCCGAGGAACTGGAAGCAAACCGGAGATAACCACCTTGGAAGTCCTGCTTTTCAGGCTTCTTCCTAGTTCTCCGAAGTCCAGGGATAGTATGTTCCTCCTCTTCTTCCTGACATCATTTGTGCCGACATGTACCACCACCTCTAGCTCTTCACCATTGTCCTTGAGGAATTCCTGCACTCTGTGATATCTTTAACCCTGGCACGAGGAAGACAACACACCGTCCTTAAGTCCCACCGGCTGCCACAAAAGCCCCGGTCAGTTCCTCTCACTATGGAGTCCCCTATTACCACGGGTCTGTGCGATGTCCGACTCTTCCACTCTGCCTCCACGCCAACTTTTGATTGATAGACCTGGCCGCCTCGCGGGCTGGCATTGTCATCAGTCTCTACTGTTTCCAAAAGATTCAACAAAAGAGTACTTCCGCCGGGTTCTCTTGCACCTATCTCCTCTCTGCCTTCCTCATCATCAGCTCTATTCTGCTCTCTTAGAAAATAGAAAATAGAAAATACAGCGCAGTACAGGCCCTTCGGCCCTCGATGTTGCGCCGATCCAAGCCCACCTAACCTGCACTAGCCCACTTTCCTCCATATGCCTATCCAATGCCAGTTTAAATGCCCACAAAGAGGGAGAGTCCACCACTGTTACTGGCAGGGCATTCCATGAACTCACGACTCGCTGAGTAAAGAATCTCCCCCTAACATCAGTCCTATACCGACCATCACTTAATTTAAAGCTATGCCCCCTCGTAATATCTGACTCCATACGTGGAAAAAGGTTATCATGCTCAACCCTATCTAAACCCCTAATCATCTTGTACACCTCTATCAAGTCACCCCTCAAACTACTTTTCTCCAATGAAAACAGCCCCAAGTGCCTCAGCCTTTCCTCATACGCTCTTCTGACCATACCAGGCAACATCCTAGTAAATCTCCTTTGCACCCGTTTCAGTGCCTCCACATCCTTCCTATAGTATGGCGACCAAAACTGCACACAATACTCCAGATGCGGCCACACTAGAGTCTTACACAACTGCAGCATGACCTCAGGACTCCAGAACTCAATCACTCTACCAATAAAAGCCAGTACTCCATTCCCTTCTTCACAGCACTATTTACCTGGGTGGCATCTTTCAGAGATCTGTGCACATGGACACCAAGATCCCTCTGCTTATCCACACAACCAAGTATAAATAAAATAAATTAAAATCTTCTGGTATAGTTGGTGTAATAACCTCGCTGAAGGTCTTGTACAGAAAGATTTCTGTCTCTCGGATGAGCATCAGGTCCTCGAGTTCTTTCATTAGTGCTGCAATATGCTCTGTCAGTAGCTGAACGTGCATACACTTTCCACACTTATACGAACCGGACACACCTGAGTCATTGACCTCCCACATCAAGCACGTAGCACACTGAACCAGCTTGGCAGTCATTCCTTTACCCTTTTCAACTGTGGCGTTATCACTTCACACAACCTCCTTGTCAAACACTTCCGAGCTAAAGCCTCACTCTTCACTCCACAGGAAATTTCTTGGACCCTCTTGTTGGGGCATATCTGTGGACTTTTAATTTAGGGTAGAGGAGGATGGGAGGGAGGCCCTATTTTGTAGGAGGGTGAGGGTGAGGGAGTGAGGCCTGTGAGGTGTGTGAGAGAGTGAGGCGAGTGAGGAAGTGAGGCAGGTGAGGGAGTGAGGTGGATGAGGGAGTATGGCATGTGAGGGTTTGAGGCCGGTGAGGAATTGAGGTGGGTGAGGAAGTGAGGCGTGTGTGTGAGGCATGTGAGGGAGTGAGGGAGTGAGGCATGTGAGGAAGTGAGGCGTGTGAGGGAGTAAGGGAGTGAAGTGTGTGAGGCAGTGAGTCATGTGAGGGATTGAGGCGTGTGAGGGTGTAAGATTTGTGAGGGAGTGAGGAATGTGAGGGACTGAGGAGGGTGAGATGTGTGAGGGAGTGAGGTGCGTGAGGGAGTGAGTTGAGTGAGGTGTGCGAGAGAGTTAAGGAGTGAAGTGTGAGAGGGAATGAGACATGTGAGTGAGGCGAGTGAGGGAGTGAGTTGTGTGAGGGAGTGAGGTGAATGAGGCATGTGAAGGAGTGAGGTGTGTGAGGGAGTGAAGCGTGTGAGGTGTGTGAGGGAGTGACTTGCGTGAGGTGTATGAGGGAGTGAAGTGTGTGAGGGAATGAGTCATGTGAGGGAGTGAGGCATGTGAGGGTGCGAGGTCTGTGCGGGAGTGAGGCATGTGAGGGAGGGAAGCGTGTGGGAGAGTGAGGTGTGTGAGGGAATGAGGTGAGTGAGGCATGCGGGGAGTGAGGCATGAGAGGTATCGAGGCATGTGAGATGTGTGATGGATTGAGATGCGTGAGTGAATGAGGTGTGTCAGGGCGTGAGGTGAGTGATGAAGTGAGGTGTGTGAGGGAGTGAAGTGAGTTATGGAGTGAGGTGAATGATGCATGTAAGGGAGTGAGGTGAGTGAAGGAGTGTGGCGAGTGAGGGAGTGAGGAATGTGAGGGAGTGAGGCATGTGAGGGAGTGCAGTCTGTGAAGGAGTGAGGCATGTGGGGGAGTAAGGTGTGTGAGGGAGTGAGGCGAGTGACAAAGTGAGGTGTGTGAGAGAGTGAAGAGAGTGTTGGAGTGAGGGGAGTGAGTCATGTGAGGGAGTGAGGTAAGTGAAGGAATGAGGCGAGAGAGGTGTGTGTGAGTGACTGAGGCATGTGATGGAGTGAGGAATATTAGGGAGTGAGGCATGAGATAGAGTCAAGCGAGTGGTGGAAATATGGCAGGATATGGAGTCAGGCATGTGAGGGAGTGATGGAGTGAGGCAAGTGAGCGCATGAGGCCTGTGAGGGAGTTAGGTGTGTGAAGTAGTGAGGTGCGTGATGTGTGTGAGGAAGTGATGTGTGTGAGGGAGTGAGGTGAGTGACAGAATGAGGTGTGTGAGGGAGTGAAGAGAGTGTTGGAGAGAGGGGAGTGAGGCATGTGAGGGAGTGAGGCATGTGAGGGAATGAAGCGAGTGAGCTTTGTGAGGGAGTGAGGTGATTGAGGGAGTGAGGCGTGTGGGAGAGTGGGGTGTGTGAGGAAGTGAGGTGAGTGAGGGAGTAAGGTGACTGAGGGAGTGAGGAGTGTGAGGGAGTGAGGTGTGTGAGGAAGTGCAGCATGTGTGAGAGTGAGGCGAGTGAGGGAGTGGGACGTGAGATAGAGTCAGGCGAGTGAGGGAGTGTGGCATGCGATGGAAGGAGACATGTGAGCGCATGAGGCATGTGAGAGAGTGAGGTGTGTGAAGTAGTGAGTTGGGAGAGGTGTGTGAGGAAGTAATGTGTGTGAGGGAGTGAGGCGGGAGGGGTGTGTAAAAGAGAGAGGTGTGTGTGGGAATGAGGTGTGTGAGGGAGTGAGAAATGTGAGACAGTGATGCAGATGAGAGAGTTAGGCAGGTGAGGGAATGAGGTGTGTGAATTGTGTGAGGGAGTGAGACGGGTGGGTTGTGTAAGGGAGTGAGGTGTGTGAGGGAGTGAGGCGTGTGAGGAGTGAGGGAGTGAGGGAGGTGCTTGAGGGAGTGAGGGAGTGAGGTGGGTGAGCGATGGAGGCATGTGACAGAGTGAGGTGGATGAGAGAGTCAGCGGGGTGAGGGATGGAGGCATGTGACAGAGTGAGGTAGGTGAGACTGTCCGGTGGGTGTGGGAATGAGGCTTGTGTGGGAGTCAGGCGTGTGAGGCCATGCAGCATGTGAAGGATTGAGGCGTGTTAGGGTGTAAGGTGTGAGAGGGAGTGAGGTGTGTAAGGGATTGAGGCATTTGAGGGAGTGAGGCGCGTGAGGCGTGTGAGGGAGTGAGCTGTGTGATGTGTGTGAGGGAGTGAGGGTGTGAGGTGTGTGAGGGAGTGATGCATGTGAGGGAGTAAGGCATGAGTGGGAATGAGGCTTGGGCAGTAGTGAGGCATGTGACAGCGTGAGGCATATCAGGGTGTGAGATGTGTGAGGGAGTGAGGCATGTGAGGGAGTGAGATGAGTGAGGGAGTGTGGTGAGTGAGGTGTGTGAGGGGGTGAGGTGTGCGAGAGAGAGGGGTGTGAGGGAATTGGTCAAGTGAGGGAGTGAGGTTTGTGACAGAGTGAGTAGTGAGAGTTTGAGAGATGTGAGACAGTGATGCAGGTAATGGAGTGAGGTGTGTGAGTTGTGTGAGGGAGTGAGGACTGTGGGGTGTGTGAGGGAGTGAGGTGTGTGAGGGAGTGAGGCGTGTGAGGGAGTGAAATGTGTGAGGGAGTGAGGTGTTTGAGGGAGTGAGGCGTGAGAGGGACTGAGGCATGTGACAATGTGAGGTGGGTGAGAGAGTCAGCTGGGTGAGGGAGAGAGGCGCGTGAGGTTTGTGAGGGAGGGATTGTGTGCAGAAAAGGTGCAGGTGAGACTTATGAGGGGAGTGAGGCTTGTGAGGGTGTGAGGGAGTGATGCGTGTGATGTGAGTGAGGGGGCGAGGCATGTGAGGGAGTGAGGCATGTGAGAGAGTGAGGCAGGTGAAGGAGCAAGGCAGTGAGGGATCTGAGGGAGTGAGACAAGCGAGAGAGTGAGGTGTGTGAGGGAGTGAGAGATGTGAGACTGATGTGGGTGAAAGATTGACGCAGGTGAGGGAGCGAGGTGCATGACTTGTGTGAGGGAGTGAGGTGCGTGAGGGAGTGAGACAGGTGAGGGAGTGAGGTATTTGAGGGAGTGACGCATGTGAGGGATGGAGGCATGTGACAGAGTGAGGTTGGTGAGATAGTCAGCTGGGTGAAGGAGGGAGGCGTGCGAGGGAGTGAGGTGGGGATACTTGTGATGATTCTGAGGCATGTGAGGGAGTGAGGTGTATGAGGGGGTGGGAGGGAGTGAGTCGGGTGAGGGAGTGAGGCTTGCGGTGTGTGAGGTGAGTGAGTGAGGTATGTGAGAGATGAGGTGGGTGAGGAAGTGAGGAGAGTGATGGAGTGAGGTGAGTGAATTGAATGAAGGAGTGAGGTTTGTGAAGGAGTGACATGCGTGAGGAAGTGAGGAATGTGAGGCAGTGAGGTGTGTGAGGGGTTAAGGGAGTGTAGCATGTGAGGGAGTGAGGCAATTGAGGGAGTGAGGGAGTGAGGTGACTGAGGCTGTGTGAGGCGTGTGAGGGAATGAGGCATATGAGGGAGTGCGGCAATAGAGTGACTTGGGCATTTGAGGGAGTGAGGGATGTGAGGGAGTGCGGCGTGTGAGAGAGTGAGGCATATGTTGGAGTGTGGCGTATGAGCAGTGGGGCATATGAGGGAGTCTGGTGTGTGAGGCAGTGAGGCGTGTGAGGTTGTGATGTGTGTGGTGGTGCGCGATGTGTGAGGGAGTGCAGCATGTGAGGCAGTGAGACGTGTGAGGAAGTGCAGCATGTGTGTTAGTGCGGCGGGTGAGGGAGTGAGGAGTGTGATAGAGTCAGGCAAGTGAGGGAGTATGGCATGTGATGGAGTGAGACATATGAGGGAGTGACGTGTTGAATTAGTGAGGTGGGAGAAGTGTGTGAGTAAGTGATGTGTGTGAGGGAGTGAGGCAGGTGAGGTGTGTAACTGAGTGAGGTGTGTGAGGGACTGAGAGATGTGAGACAGTGATACGGGTGACAGAGTGAGGTAGATGAGGAGGTGATGTGTGTAAGATGTGTGAGAGAGTGAGGTGGGTTGGGAGTGTAAGGGAGTGAGGTGTGTGAAAGAGTGAAGTGTGTGAGGTAGTGAGGGAGTGGGGTGGGTGAGGGATGGAGGCAGGTGACAATGTGAGGTGGGTGAGAGAGTCAGCTGGGTGAGGGAGGGAGGCGTGTGAGAAAGTGAGGCAGGTGAGACATGTGATGGATGTGAGGCATGTGAGTGAGTGAGGCGTGTGAGGTAGTGAGTGAGTGAGGTGTGTGAGGGAGTGAGTTGTGTGAGTGAGTGAAGGGAGTGAGGCATGTGAGGGTGTGAGGGATTGAGCTGTGTGAGGGCGTGAGGAATGTGAGGGAGTGAAGTGAGAGATGGAGTGAGTTGAGTGAGTCATGTGAGGGAGTGAGATGAGTGAGGGAGTGTGGTGAGTGAGGTGTGTGAGGGAGTGAGTCAAGTGAGGGAGTAAGGTTTGAGACAGAGTGAGTTGTGTGAGGAAGTGAGAGATGTGACACAGTGATGCGGATGAGAGGGTGAGGCAGGTGAAGGAGTGAGGTGTGTGAGTTCTGTGAGGGGTGTGTCAGGGAGTGAGGTGTGTGAGGGAGTGAGGCGTGTGAGGGAGTGAGATGTGTGAGGGAGTGAGGTGTTTGAGGGAGTGAGGGAGTGAGGCATGTGAGGGATGGAGGCATGTGACAGAGTGAGGTAGGTGAGAGAGTCAGGTGGGTGTGGGAGGGAGGCGTGTGAGGGTGTGAGGCATGTGAGGGAGTGAGGTGTGTGAGGGTGTGGGGGGAGTGAGTTGGGTGAGAGAGTGAGGGAGTGAGGCTTGTGATGTGTGAAGTGAGTCAGTGTGTGAGGCATGTGAAAGATGAGGTGGGTGAGGAAGTGAGCTGTGTGTGGGAGTGAGGCAAGTGTGGAAGTCAGGCATGTGAGTTAGTGACGCGTGTGAAGGAGTGAGGTATGTCAGGGCGTAAGGTGTGTGTGGGAGTGAGGCATGCAAGGGAGTGAGGCACAGGAGGGTGTTAGGCATGTGAGAGAGTGAGTTGGGTGAGGGAGTTAGTTGTGTGAGGGAGTGGGGCATGTGAGGCATGTGAGGGAGTGAGTTGTGTGATGTGTGTGAGGGAGTGAGGGTGTGAGTGTGAGGGAGTAAAGCATGTGAGGGATTGAGGCATCAGTGGGAGTGAGGCATGTGAGTTAGTGAGGCATGTGAA
Organism: Hemiscyllium ocellatum; assembly: GCF_020745735.1. Taxonomy (NCBI): domain Eukaryota; kingdom Metazoa; phylum Chordata; class Chondrichthyes; order Orectolobiformes; family Hemiscylliidae; genus Hemiscyllium; species Hemiscyllium ocellatum. The sequence continues at coordinate 76,242,098 of NC_083417.1, forward strand.
GGAGTGAGGCATGCCAGGACATGAGGTGTTGAGGTGTGAGAGGAAGTGAGGCATGAGCGAGCGTGAGGCATGTGAGGTGTGTGAGGCATTGAGATGCGTGAGGGCGTGAGGTGTGTGAGGGAGTGAAGTGAGTGATGGATTGAGATAAGTGTGGCATGTGAGGGAGTGAGGCAAGTGAGGGAGTGTGGTGAGTGAGGTGCGTGAGTGAGTGAGGGGCTGGGTTCATTGAGGGAGTGAGGTGTATGTGGTAGTGAGGTGTGTGAGGGATGAGGCGAGTGATAGAAAGGTAAGTGAGGCATGTGAGTGATTGAGAGGAGTGAGGCAGTGAGGCAAGTGAGGGAGTGAAGTGTGTGAGGGTGTGAGGCATGTGAGGGGTATGGAGTGTGAGAGAGTGAGGTGGGTTAGGGAGTGTGAGAAGTGAGGCATGTGAGGAAATGAGGCATCTGACGGAATGAGTGTGTGAGGGAGTTAGAGAGTGAGGTGTGTGAGGGGTGAGGCGAGTGAGGGAGTGATGTGTGTGCGTGAGTGAGGTGTGTGATGGTGTAAGGTGCGTGAGGTGGTGTGGCATGTGAGGGAGTGAGGCATGTGAGGGAGTGAGGCATGTGAGGGAGTGCAGCATGTGAGGGAGTGAGATGTGATGGAGTGCGGCGTGAGGTAGTGAGGCATGTGGGGGATGTGGCATGTGAGGCATGCGGAGTAGTGTCGTGTATGGAGGTGTGTGGCATTTGAGGGAGAGGCGAGAGAGGGATTGAGATGAGTGAGGCATGTGAGGGAGTAAGGCGTGAGAGGGAGTGAGGTGTGTGAGAGAGTGAGGTGGTTGAGGGAGTATGGTGCATGAGGGAGTAAGGCATGTCGGGGAGTGAAGCGTGTGAGGCATGCAAGGGAGTGAGGCATGAGAGAGCATAAGACATATGAGGTGTGTGTGGGACTGAGTTGTGTGAGGGAATGATGTGTGAGAGGGAGTGAGGCCAGTGAGGGATGTGAGAGAGTGAGGCAAGTGAGGGAGTGAGGCATGTGAGGGAAGGAGGCGCATGAGGGAGTGACGTGTGTGAGAGACTGAGGGAGTAAAATTTGTGTGTGAGTCAGATGAGTGAGAGGTGAGGTTTGAGGGTGAGTGTGGTGTGTGAGGGAGTGATGCATGAGAGGGAGTGCTGCGTGTGAGGTAGTGAGGAGTGTAAGGGACTGAAGTGAGAGATAGAAGGAGGTGAGTGAGGCATGTGAGGGAGTGAGGCAAGTGAGTGAATGAGGCGAATGAGGGAAGAGGAATGTGAGGGAGTGAGGGAGTGAGCTGAGTGAGGGTGTCAGGGAGTGAGGTGCGTAAGGGAGTGAAGCATGTGAGGGAGTGAGATGTGTGAGGTGTGTGGGGGTGAGGCATGTGAGAGAGTGAGGCAAGTGAGGGAGTGAGACATGTGATGGAGTGAAAAGTGTGAGGGAGTGAGGCACATGAGGGAGTGAGGCATGTGGGGGAGTGAAGCGTGTGAGGCATGCAAGGGAGTGAGGCATGAGAGAGCATAAGACATGTGAGGTGTGTGTGGGACTGAGTTGTGTGAGGGAATGATGTGTGCGAGGGAGTGAGGCCTGTGAGGGAGGGAGGGATGTGAGAGAGTGAGGCAAGTGAGGGAGTGAGGCGTGTGAGGGAGTGAATCATGTGAGAGAGTGAGACATGAGACAGAGTCAGTCGAGTGAGCAAGTAAGGCATGTGATGGAGTGAGGCATGTGAGGAAGTGAGGCATGAGATGGCATGAGGTGTGTGAGGGAGTGAGGCATGTGAAGAACTGAAGTGGGTGATGTATGTGAGGAAGTGAGGTATGTGAGGGAATGAGGTGGGTGAGGTGTGCAAGAGAGTGAGGTGTGTGAGGGAGTGAGGTGTGTGAGGGAGTGAGACTTGTGAGAAAATGAGACGGGAGAGAGTGAGGCTGGTGAGGGAGTGAGGTGTGTGAGTTGTTTGAGGGAGTCTGGTAATTGAGGTGTGTGAGGACATGTGGTGTGTGAGGGAGTGAGGGGTGTGAGGGAGTGAGGGGTGTGAGAGAGTAAGGTGTGTGCAGGAGAAAGGCAAATGAGGGATTGAGGTGTGTGAGGAAGTGAGATGAGTGAGGTAAGTGAGGGAGTGAGATTTGTGAGGGAGTGAGATGAGTGATGGAGTGATGGATTAGAGCGAGTGAGGCAAATGAGAGAGTGAGGGAGTGAGGTGAGTGAGGCGAGTGAAGGAGTGAGGTGTAAGTGGGAGTGAGGCAACTGATGGAGTGAGGCGTGTGAGAGAGTGTGGTGAGTGAGGGAGTGAGCTGTGTGAGGGAGTGAGGCATGTCAGGGAATGAGGTGCGGGAGGGAGTGAGGGAGGGAGGTGTGTAGCGGAGTGAGGTGAGTCAGGGAGTGAGGAATGTGAGGTGGTGTGGTATGTATGGGAGTGATGCATGTGAGGCAGTGCAGCATGTGAGACAGTGAGGCATGTGATGGAGTGTTGTGTGTGAGGGGGTGGGGCGTGTGAGGGAGTGTGGCGTGTGAGGCAGTGAGGCAGTGAGGCATGTGGGGGAGTGCGGCGTGTGAGGGCGTGCAGCATGTGAGGCAGTGAGGCGTGTGAGGAAGTGCAGAATGTGAGGGAGTGAGGTGAGTAAGGAAGTGAGGTGTGTGAGGGAGTAAGGCGTGTGAGGAGGTGAGGCCTGTGAGAGAGTGAGGTGGCTGAGGGAGTGAGGGGTGTGAGAGCTTGAGGCATGTGAGGGAGTGAAGCATGTGAGGTGTGTGAGGGAGGGAGGCATGTGAGGGAGGGAGGCATGTGAGAGAGTGCGGTGAGTGAGGGAGTGAGACATGTGAGGGAGTGAGACATGTGAGGGAGTGAGGTGTATGAGGGAGTGAGGCATGTGATGGAGTGAGATGTGAGATAGAGTCAAGCGAGTGAGCAAGTAAGGCATTTGATGGTGGGAGCATGTGAGAGAGTGAGGGAGTGAGGCATGTGATAGCATGAGAAATGTGAGGGAGTGAGGCATGTGAGGGAGTGAGATGAGTGAGGGAGTGAGACATGTGCGGGATTGAGGTGTGTGAGGGAGTGAGCCATGTGATGGAGTGAGATGTGAGATAGAGTCAGGCGAGTGAGCAAGTAAGGCATTTGATGGTGGGAGCACATGAGGTGTGTAAGGGAGTGAGGCAGGTGAGTTGTGTAAGGGAGTGAGGTGTGTGAAAGAGTGAGGCAGGTGAGAGAGTGAGGTGGGTGAGGTGTGTGAGGACATGTGGTGTGGGAAGGAGTGAGGACGATGAGGTGTATGAAGGGGTGATGTGCATGAGGGAGTGAGGCATGTGAGGGAGTGAGGCATGAGAGATCGTGAGGCATGTGAGGTATGTGTGGGATTGAGATGTGTGAGGGCATGAGGTGTGGGAGGGAGTGAAGTGAGTGAGGTGAGTGAGGGAGTGAGTTGTGTGAGGGAGTGAGGTGACAGATAGAATGTGGAGAGTGAGGCATGTGTGGGAGTGAGGTGAGTGAGGCAGTGAGGTGTGTGGAAGAGTGAGTTGTGTGAGGGAGTGAGGCATGTGAGTGAGTGGGGCGTCTGAGGTAGTGAGGGTGTAATGGAGTGCAGTGTTTAAGGGAGTGGGGCATGTGAGGGAGTGCAGTGTGTGAGGAAGTGAGGTGTGTAAGGGACTGAAGTGAGAGATAGAATGAGGTGAGTGAGGCATGTGAGGGAGTGAGGTGAGTAAGGGAATGAGCCGTGTGAGTGAGTGAGGTGTGTGAGGGAGTGAGGTGTGTGAGAGAGAGGCATGTGATGGAGTGAGGTGAGTGAGAAAGTGAGGCAAGTGAGGGAGTAAGACATGTGATAGAGTGGGCTGTGTGAGGGAGTGAGGTGTATGAGGGAGTGAGGTATGTGAGTGAGTGACATAAGAGATAGAGTCAGGCGAGTGAGCGAGTAAGGCAAGTGGTGGAGTAAGGCATGCGAGGGAGTGACAGAGTGAGGCATATGAGGGCATGAGGTGTGTGAGGGAGTGAGGCATGTGAGGAAGTGAAGTGGGTGAGGTGTGTGAGGAAGTGAGGTTTGTGAGGGAATCAGGTGGGTGAGATGTGCAAGAGAGTGAAGTGTGAGATAGAGTCAGGCGAGTGAGCGAGTAAGGCATGTGGTGGAGTGAGGCAGGTGACGGAGAGACAGAGTGAGGCATATGAGGGCATGAGGTGTGTGAGGGAGTGAAGCATGTGATGAAGTGAAGTGGGTGAGGCATGTGAGAGAGTGAGGCAGGTGAGAGAGTGAGGTGGGTGAGGGAGTGAGTTGTGTGAGTTGTTTGAGTGAGTGTGGCAGTTGCGATGTGTGAGGACATGTGGTTTGCGAGGGAGTGACACGGGTGAGGTGTGTGAAGGAGTGAGTTGTAAGGGAGGGAGGTGCATGCAGTAGTGAGGCAAGTGAGGCATTGAGGTGCGTGAGAAGGTGAGGTGAGAGCGGTGAGTGAGGTGAGTGAGGGAGTGAGGTTTGTGAGGGAGTGACATGAGTGAGGGATTCAGGGAGTTTAGCGAGTGAGGGAGTGAGGCAAATAAGAGAGTGAGGGAGTGAGGAGAGTGAGGTGTGTGAGGGAGTGAGGTGTGTGTGGGAGTGAGACAAGTGAGGGATTGAGGTGTGTGAGCAAGTGAGGCAAGTGAGGTGAGTGAGGGGGAGAGGTTTGTGAGGGAGTGAGATGAGTGACAGAGTGAGGTATGTGAGGAGTGAGGTGTGTGAGGGATTCACAGAGTGTAGTATGTGAGGGAGTGAGGCAAATGAGGGAGTGAGGTGAGTGAGGGTGTGAGGGAATGTGGTGTAAAAGGAAGTGAGGCAAGTGATGGAGTGAGGCATGTGAGGGAATGAGGCGCATGAGGGAGTGACGTGTGTGAGAGACTGAGGGAGTAAAATGTGTGTGTGAGTCAGACGAATGAGAGGTGAGGTTTGAGGGTGAGTGTGGTGTGTGAGGGAGTGATGCATGAGAGGGAGTGCTGCGTGTGAGATAGTGAGGTGTGTAAGGGACTGAAGTGAGAGATAGAAGGAGGTGAGTGAGGCATGTGAGGGAGTGAGGCAAGTGAGTGAGTGAGGCGAATGAGGGAAGAGGCATGTGAGGGAGTGAGCTGAGTGAGGGTGTCAGGGAGTGAGGTGCGTAAGGGAGTGAAGCATGTGAGGGAGTGAGATGTGTGAGGTGTGTGAGGGAGTGAGGCATGTGCAGGAGTGAGGCGTGTGAGAGAGTGAGGCAAGTGAGGGAGTGAGACATGTGATGGAGTGAAGCGTGTGAGGGAGTGAGGCACATGAGGGAGTGAGGCATGTGAGAGAGTGGGGTGGGTGAGGGAGTGAGCTGAAAATGTGTTGCTGGAAAAGCGCAGCAGGTCAGGCAGCATCCAAGGAACAGGAAATTCAACGTTTTGGGCATAAGCCCTTCTTCAGGAAAGACTTATGCCCGAAGCATCAAATCACCTGTTCCTTGGATGCTGCCTGACCTGCTGCACTCTTCCTGCAACACATTTTCAGCTCTGATCTCCAGTATCTGCAGACCATACTTTCCTTTCCACATGAAGGAGAGAGGCATGAAATAGAGTCAGGCGAGTGAGGGAGTATGGCTTGTGATGGAGTGAGGCATCTGAGGGAGTGATGGAGTGAGGCAAGTGAGTGCATGAAGAGTGTGAGGGCGTGAGGTGTGTGAAGTAGTGAGGTGGTTGAGGTGTGTGAGGAAGTGATGTGTGTGAGGGAATGAGGCAAGTGACGGAGTGAGGTGAGAGAAGGAGTGAAGAGAATGGTGGAGTGAGGGAGTGAGGCAAGTGAGGGATTGAGGGGAGTGAGGGTGTGAGGCAAGTGATGTGTGTGAGTGATTGAGGTGATTGAGGGAGTGTCGTGTGCGAGAGAGTGTATTGCGTAAGGGAGTGAGCTATGTAAGTGTTTGAAGCGAGAGACAGAATGAGGTGGGTGATGCATGTTAGGGATTGAGGCGAGTGAGTGACTGAGTGAGGTGAGTGACAGGAAGAGGCATGTGAGGAGTGAGGTGCATGAGGGAATAAGGTGAGTGAGGGAGTGTGGTGTGTGAGGGAGCGAGGTGTATGAGGACGTGAGATGAGTGATGGAGTGAAGTGTGTGAGGGAGTGAGGTGAGTGAGGGAGTGAGGTGTGTGAGGAAGTGAGGTGAGTGATGGACTGAAGTGAGTGAGGGAGTGAGGTTTGTGAGGGAGTGAGACAAGAGAGGAAGTGAGGTGTATAAGGGATTCAGGGAGTGTAGCGTGTGAGGGAGTGAGGCAAGCAAGGGAGTGATGGAGTGAGGCGTGTGATGGAGTGAGTCATGTGAGGGAGTGAGGCATGTGTTGGAGTGTGTTGTGTGAGGAGTGGGGCAGACGAGGGAGTCCGGCATGTGAGTCAGTGAGGTGTGTGAGGTTGTGAGGTGTGTGGTGGTGTGCAACATGTGAGGGAGTGCAGCATGTGAGGCAGTGAGATGTGTGAGGGAGTGCAGCTTGTCAGGGAGTGAGGCGAGTGAGGGAGTGAGGTGTAAGCTAGAGTCAGGCGAGTGAGGGAGTGTGGCATGTGATGCAGTGAGACAAGTGAGCATGTGAGGGAGTGAGGGGTGTGAAGTAGTGAGATGGGTGAGGTGTGTAAAGTAGTGATGTGGGTGAGAGAGTGAGGCAGGTGAGAGAGTGAGGTGTGTGAGTTGTATGAGGGAGTGAGATGCGTGGGGTGTGTGAGGGAATGAGGTATGTGAGGGAGTGAGGCATGTGAGGGACTGAGGCATGTGACAGAGTGAGGTGGGTGAGACAGTCAGCTGTGTGAGGGAGGGAGTTGTGTGAGGGAATGAGGTGGGTGAGACTTGTGAGGGCGGTGAGGCATGTGAGGGAGTGAGTTGTGTGAGGGAGTGACAGCAGTGAGGCATGTAGGGTGTCAGGGAGTGACTCGTGTGAGGTGTGTGAGGGAGTAAGATGTGTGAGGGAGTGAGGCGTGTGAGCGAGTGAGATGAGTGAGGGAGTGAGGTATGTGAAGTAGTGAGGTGGATGAGGTGTGTGAGGAAGTGATATGTGTGTGAGGGAGTGAGGTGGTAAGGTGTATAAGACAGTGAGGTGTGTGAGGGCGTGAGGTGTGTGAGGGACTGAGAGATGTGAGACAGTGATGCGGGTGAGAGAGTGAGGGAGATGAGGGAGTGAGGGAGTGAGGTGTGGGAGAGAATGAGCCAGGTGAGGGAGTGAGGGAGTGAGGCAGGTGATGGAGTAAGGGGGTGAGACGTGTGAGCGAGTGAGATGAGTGAGGGAGTGAGGTATGTGAAGTAGTGAGGTGGGTGAGGTGTGTGAGGAAGTGATGTGTGTGAGGGAGTGAGGTGGTAAGGTGTGTAAGAAAGTGAGGTGTGTGAGGGAGTGAGGTGAGTGAGAGAGTGAGAGATGTGAGACAGTGAGGCAGGTGAGAGAGTGAGGCAGGTGAGGGATTGAAGTGTGTGAGGGAGTGAGACATGTGAGGGAGTGAGGAAGTGAGATATTGGAGGGAGTGAGGTGTTTGAGGGAGTGAGGTTTTTGAGGGGCTGAATCATGTGACAGAGTAAGGTGGGTGAGAGACTCAGCTGGGTGAGGGAGGGAGGCGTGTGAGGTTTGTGAGGGAGGAAGTCATGTGAGAGAGTGAGGCAGGTGAGACATGTGAGGGGTGTGAGGCGTGTGAGGGAGTGAGGCATGTGCAGGTGTTTGTGAGTGAGGTGTGTGAGGTGTGAGAGGTAGCGAGGCATGTGATGGAGTGAGGCATGTGAGAGAGTGAGTCAGGTGACAGAGTGAGGGAGAGAGGCATGTGAGGGAATGAGAAATGTGAGGAAGTGAGGCGTGTGAGAGAGTGGGGTGGGTAAGTGCATGAGGGAGTGAGGTGTGGGAGGGAGTGAGTCAAGAGAGCGAGTGAGGGAGTGAGGCATGTGATGTGTGAGGTGAGTGAGGGAGTGAGGCATGTGAGAAATGAGTTGGTTGAGGAAGTGAGTTGGGAGAGGGAGTGAGGTGGGTGAGTGATTGTGGTGTGTGAGGGAGTGATGTGAGTGAGGGAGTGAGGGAATGAGGCATGTGGGGGAGTGAGGTGAGTGAGGGATTGAGGCATGTGAGGTCATGCAACATGTGAGGGAGTGAGGGATGTGAGGGAGTGAGGCCTGTGAAGGAGCGAGGTAAGTGAGGGAGTGCAGCGTGTGAGGGAGTGAGACATGTGATGAAGTGCAGCATGTGAGGGGTGGGCGTGTGAGGGAGTGTGGCATGAGACAGTGAGGCATGTGAGGGAGTGCAGCATATGAGGCATGTCAGGTAGTGTGGTGTGTGGTGGAGTGCAGCATGTGTGGGAGTAAGGTGTGTGAGTTAGTGAGGCATGTAATGGAGTGAGGTGTGACAGGGCAAAAGATGTGTAAGGGAGTGAGTCGTGTGAGGGAGTGAGGCATGTGAGGTAGTGAGGCATGTGCGAGAGTGAGGCAGGTGAGGGAGAGGGTTGTGTGAGGCAGTGAGGTGTGTGAGGTGTGTGAGGGAGTGAGTTGTGTGATGTGTGTGAGGCTTGTGAGGGAGTGATGCATGTGAGGGAGTGAGGCATGAGTGGGAGTGAGGCGTGTGAGGTAGTGAGGTGGGTGAAGGGGTGAGGAATGTTAGGCCGTGAGGTGTGTGAGAGAGTGAGACATGTGAGGGAGTGAGGCATTTGAGAGTGTGGCGAGTGAGGGAGTGAGTTGTGTGAAGGAGTGTGGGGAGTGAGGCATGTGAGGGAGTGAGACATGCAAATTGAGTGAGGGAGTGAGTTGTGTGATGTGTGTGAGGGAGTGAGGAGGGTGAGATGTGTGAGACCGTGAGGAGTGTGGGGGAGTGAAGTGAGGGATGGAGTGAGTTGAGTGAGGCATGTGATGGAGTGAGGTGAGTGAGACAGTGTAGTGAGTGAGGTGTGTGAGGGAGTGAGGTGTGTGATCTGTGTGAGGGAGTGAGGAGGGTGAGATGTGTGAGAGTGTGAGGAGTGTGGGGGAGTGAAGTGAGTAATGGAGTGAGGTGAGTGAGGCATGTGAGGGAGTGAGGCGAGAGAGGAAGTGTAGCGAGTGAGGTGTGTGAGTGAGTGAGGTGTGTAAGGGAGTGAGTTGAGGGACGATGTGAGGTGTATAAGGGAGTGATGTGTATGAGGGAGTGAGGCAAGTGAGGGAGTGAGGAGTGTGAAGAAGTGAGGCAAGTGATGTGTTTGAGGGAGTGAGGTTGTGTGGGAGTGCGATGAGTGACAGAGTGAGGTAGGCGAGGGATGAGGTGTGTGAGGGATTCATGGAGTGTAGCGAGTGAGGGAGTGAGGCAAGCAAGGGAATGAGGGAGTGAGGTGAGTAAGCTGAGTGAGGGAGTGAGGTGTAAGTGGGAGTGAGGCAAGTGATGGAGAGAGGCAAGTGATGGAGCGAGGCAAGTGATGGAGTGAGGTGTGTGGGGGACTGAGGCATGTGAGTGAGTGAGGGGGTGAGGGAGTGAGGGGAGTGAGCCAGGTAAGAGAATGTGGCGTGTGAGGGAGTGAGGTTTGTGAGAGAGTGAGAGAGTGAGGTGTGTGAGGGAGGAGACATTTGAGGGAGTGAGGGAGTGAGGTATGTGGGGTAGTGGGGTGAGTGAAGGAATGAGGCGTTTGAGGTGGTGCAGCATGTGAGGGAGTGAGGCATGTGAGGGAGTGCAGCATGTGAGAGAGTGAGACATGTGATGGAGTGCGGCATGTGATGCGTGGGGCATATGAGGGAGTGCGGTGTGAGGCAGTGAGGCATGTGAGGTAGTGAGGTGAGTGAGGGAGTCAGGGAGTGAGGTGCGTGAGGAAGTGAAGATGTGAGGGAGTGAAGCATGCGAGGTGTGAGAGGGATTAAGGCCTGTGAGGGAGTGAGGCATATGAGAGAGTGAGGCTAGTGAGGGAGTGATACATGTGATGGTGTGAGGTAGTGAGGCATGTGAGGGTGTGAGGCATGTGTGGGAGTGAAGCATATGAGGGAGTGAGTCATGCGATGGAGTGAGGCATGTGAGGGAGTGAGGGATGTTAGGGCATGAGTTGTGTGAGGGAGTGAGGCATGTGAGGAAGTAAAGTGGGTGAGGTGTGTGAGGAAATGAGGTTTGTGAGGGAATGAGTGAGGTGAGGTATGCAAGAGAGTGAGGTGTGTGAAGGAGCGAGGGGTGTGAGGTAGTGAGACATGTGACAGAGTGAGGTGGGTGAGAGAGTGAGGTGGGTGACGGAGTGAGGCGTGTGCGCTGTTTGAGGGAGTGTGGCAGTTGAGGTGTGTGAGGACATGTGATGTGTGAGGGAGTGACGCGTGTGTGGGAGTGAGGCAAGTGAGGGATTGAAGTGTGTGAAGAAGTGAGGTGAGTGAGATGAGTGATGGAGTGAGGTACGTGAGGGAGTGAGGTGTGTGAGGGATTCATGGAGTTAGCGAGTGAGGGAGTGAGGCAAATGAGGGAAGGTGGCGAGTGAGGGAGTGAGGTGAAAGTGGGAGTGAGGCAGGTTATGGAGTGTGGCAAGTGAGGGAGTGAGGTGAGTGAGGGAGTGAGGCATGTGAGGGAGTGAGGTGAATGAGGGAGTGAGGTTCATGAGGGAGGGAGGCATGTGAGAGAGTGAGGCGAGTGAGGGAGTGAGACATGTGATGGAGTGAGGCATGTGAGGGAGTGAGGCATGTGAGGGAGTGAGATGAGTGAGGGAGTGAGGTGTGTGAAGTAGTGAGGTGGGTGAAGTGTGTGAGGGAGTGATGTGTGTGATGGGGTGAGGCAGGTCACGTGTGTAAGAGAGTGAGGTGTGTGAGGGGTGAGGTGTGTGAGGGAGTGAGAGATGTGAGACAGGGATGATGGGTGAGAGAGTGAGGCAGCAGAGGGAGTGAGGTGTGTAAGTTGTGTGAGGGAGTGAAGCAGGTGGGATGTGTAAGGGAGTGCAGTGTGAGGCAGTGAGGCATGTGAAGGAGTGTGGCACATGAGACATGTGAGGGAGTGAAGGATGAGAGGCAATGATGCATGTGAGAGAGTGAGGTGTGTGAAGGAGTGAGGTGTGTGAGAGATTGAGGCAAGTGAGGGAGTGGGGTGCATGAGGGAGGGAGGCCTGTAAGGTGTGTGAGGCAATCAGGCATGTGAGCGACAGAGGGATTGAGGCGTGTGAGTGAGTGAGGTGGGTGAGAGAACGAGGTGGGTGAGTGAAGTAGGCTTGTGAGATGTGTGAGGGAGTGAGGCATAGGAGGGAGTGAGGTGGGTGAGGTGCCTGAGGGAGTGAGGTTGGTGAGGGAGTGAAGTATGTGAGAAAGTGAGGCAGGTGAGAGAGTGAGTTCGGTTAGGGAGCGAGTCATGTGAGGTGCGTGGGGCAGTGAGAAAGGAGAGGTGTGTGAGGGAGTGAGACTCATGAGGTGTGTGAGGGGTGTGAGGAATGTAAGTGTGTGAGGCATATGAGGGAGTGAGGTGGGTGAGGGAGTGAGGTGTGTGAGGGAATAAAGTGTGTGAGAGAGTGAGGTGTGCGAGAGAGTGAGGTGAGTGAGGGAGTGAGGCATGTGAGGGAGTAAGGCATGTGAGGGAGTGTGGCACATGAGATGTGTGAGGGAGTGAGGCGCGTGAGGGAGTAAGGCATGTGAGGGAGTGAGATATGTGAGGGAGTGAGTTATGTGAGGGAGTGAGGGAGAGAGGCATGTGAGGGACTGAGGTGTGTGAGAGAGTGAGGCAGGTGAGAGAGTGAGCTGAGTGATGGAGAGAGGTGCGTGAGGTTTGTGAGAGAGGGAGGTATGTGAGATATTGATCCGGGTGAGGGAGGGAGTCATGTGAGGGAGTGAGGGAGTCAGGCGTGTGAGGTGTGGGAGGGAATGAGGCGGGTGAGGGAGTGAAGCATGTGAGTTGTGTGAAGGAATGAGTTGGGTGAGGGACTCAGGCATGTGAGGGAGTGAGGCATGTGAGGGAATGAGGCACATGAAAGAGCGAGGCGGGTGAGGAAGTGAAGTAAGTGAGGGAGTGAAGCATGTGAGGGAGTATGGCATGTGAGGGAATTAGGTGGGTGAGTAAGTGAGACAGGTGAGCAAGGGAGGTGTGTGTGTGGGAGTGAGGCATGTGTGGGAGTAGGCATGTGAGGGAATGCAGCATGAGATGTAGTGAGGCATGTGAGGGAGTGAGACATGTCAGGGAGTGGGGGAGTGAAATGCTTGAGGGAGTGACGTGTGTGAGGGAGTGGGGAGTGAGGGAGAGAAACGTGTGAGGGAGAATGGCATGTGAGGGAGTTAGGTGGGTGAGTAAGTGAGGCAGGTGAACAAGGGAGGTGTGTGTGGGAGTGAGACATGTGTGGGAGTAGGCATGTGAGAGAATGCAGCGTGAGATGCAGTGAGGCATGTGAGGGAGTGAGACATGTCAGGGGGTGGGGGAGTGAAATGCTTGAGGGAGTGAGACATGTGAGGGAGTGTGGCACATGACACATGTGAGGGAGTGAGGCATGAGAGGCAGTGATGCATGTGAGAGAGTGAGGCAAGTGAGGGAGTGAGGCATGTGAGGGAGTGAGGCGAGTGAGGGAGAGAGGTGTGTGAGAGTTAGGTGGGTGAAGGAGTGAAGGACTGTGGCATGTGATGGAGTGAGGCATGTGAGGGAGTGAGGCATGTCAGGGCATGAGGCATGCGAGGGAGTGAGGTGTGTGAAGGAGTGAGGTGTGTGAGAGATTGAGGCAAGTGAGGGAGTGGGGTGGGTGAGGGAGGGAGGCCTGTAAGGTGTGTGAGGCAGTCAGGCATGTGAGGGACAGAGGGATTGAGGCGTGAGAGTGAGTGAGGTGGGTGAGAGAGCGAGGTGCGTGAGGGAGGTAGGCTTGTAAGATGTTTGAGGGAGTGAGGCATAGGAGGGAGTGAGGTGGGTGAAGTGCATGAGGGAGTGAGGTTTGTGAGGGAGTTAAGTATGTGAGAGAGTGAGGCAGGTGAGAGAGTGACTTCGGTTAGGGAGTGAGTCATGTGAGGTGTGTGGGGCAGTGAGAAAGGAGAGGTGTGTGAGGGAGAGAGATTCGTGAGGTGTGTGAGGGGTGTGAGGAATGTAAGTGTGTGAGGCATGTGAGGAAGTGAGGCATGTGAGAGAGTGAGGCAGGTGAGGGAGTTAGGTGTGTGAGGGAGTGAGGTGTGTGAGGTAATTAAGTGTGCGAGAGAGTGAGGTGAGTGAGGGAGTGAGGCAGGTGAGGGAGTAAGGCATGCGTGCGAGTGTGGCACATGAGGGAGCAAGGCACGTGAGGATATGAGGCATGTGATGAAGAGAGGCAAGTGAGGGAGTGAGGTGTGTGACTTCTGTGAGGGAGTGGGGTGGGTGGGGTGTGTGAGGGAGTGAGGTGTGTGAGGGAGTAAGGCATGTGAGGGAGTGAGACATGTGTGGGAGTGAGGTATGGGAGGGAGTGAGGGAGAGAGGCATGTGAGGGACTGAAGTGTGTGAGAGAGTGAGGCAGGTGAGAGAGTGAGCTGAGTGATGGAGGGAGGCGTGTGAGGTTTGTGAGAGAGGGAGGTATGTGAGATATTGATCCGGGTGAGGGAGGGAGTCATGTGAGGGAGTGAGGGAGTCAGGCGTGTGAGGTGTGTGAGGGAGTGAGGCGGGTGAGGGAGTGAAGCTTGTGAGTTGTGTGAAGGAATGAGTTGGGTGAGGGACTCAGGCATGTGAGGGAGTGAGGCATGTGAGGGAATGAGGCACATGAAAGAGCGAGGCGGGTGAGGAAGTGAAGTAAGTGAGGGAGTGAAGCGTGTGAGGGAGTATGGCATGTGAGGGAATTAGGTGGGTGAGTAAGTGAGACAGGTGAGCAAGGGAGGTGTGTGTGTGGGAGTGAGGCATGTGTGGGAGTAGGCATGTGAGGGAATGCAGCATGAGATGTAGTGAGGCATGTGAGGGAGTGAGACATGTCAGGGAGTGGGGGAGTGAAATGCTTGAGGGAGTGACGTGTGTGAGGGAGTGGGGAGTGAGGGAAAGAAACGTGTGAGGGAGAATGGCATGTGAGGGAGTTAGGTGGGTGAGTAAGTGAGGCAGGTGAGCAAGGGAGGTGTGTGTGGGAGTGAGACATGTGTGGGAGTAGGCATGTGAGAGAATGCAGCGTGAGATGCAGTGAGGCATGTGAGGGAGTGAGACATGTCAGGGAGTGGGGGAGTGAAATGCTTGAGGGAGTGAGACATGTGAGGGAGTGTGGCACATGACACATGTGAGGGAGTGAGGCATGAGAGGCAGTGATGCATGTGAGAGAGTGAGGCAAGTGAGGGAGTGAGGCATGTGATGGAGTGAGGCGAGTGAGGGAGAGAGGTGTGTGAGAGTTAGGTGGGTGAAGGAGTGAAGGACTGTGGCATGTGATGGAGTGAGGCATGTGAGGGAGTGAGGCATGTCAGGGCATGAGGCATGCGAGGGAGTGAGGTGTGTGAAGGAGTGAGGTGTGTGAGAGATTGAGGCAAGTGAGGGAGTGGGGTGGGTGAGGGAGGGAGGAATGTAAGGTGTGTGAGGCAGTCAGGCATGTGAGGGACAGAGGGATTGAGGCGTGTGAGTGAGTGAGGTGGGTGAGAGAACGAGGTGGGTGAGGGAGGTAGGCTTGTAAGATGTTTGAGGGAGTGAGGCATAGGAGGGAGTGAGGTGGGTGAGGTGCCTGAGGGAGTGAGGTTTGTGAGGGAGTTAAGTATGTGAGAGAGTGAGGCAGGTGAGAGAGTGACTTCGGTTAGGGAGTGAGTCATGTGAGGTGTGTGGGGCAGTGAGAAAGGAGAGGTGTGTGAGGGAGAGAGATTCGTGAGGTGTGTGAGGGGTGTGAGGAATGTAAGTGTGTGAGGCATGTGAGGGAGTGAGGCATGTGAGAGAGTGAGGCAGGTGAGGGAGTTAGGTGTGTGAGGTAATTAAGTGTGCGAGAGAGTGAGGTGAGTGAGGGAGTGAGGCAGGTGAGGGAGTAAGGCATGTGTGCGAGTGTGGCACATGAGGGAGCAAGGCACGTGAGGATATGAGGCATGTGATGAAGAGAGGCAAGTGAGGGAGTGAGGTGTGTGACTTCTGTGAGGGAGTGGGGTGGGTGGGGTGTGTGAGGGAGTGAGGTGTGTGAGGGAGTAAGGCATGTGAGGGAGTGAGACATGTGTGGGAGTGAGGTATGGGAGGGAGTGAGGGAGAGAGGCATGTGAGGGACTGAAGTGTGTGAGAGAGTGAGGCAGGTGAGAGAGTGAGCTGAGTGATGGAGGGAGGCGTGTGAGGTTTGTGAGAGAGGGAGGTATGTGAGATATTGATCCGGGTGAGGGAGGGAGTCATGTGAGGGAGTGAGGGAGTCAGGCGTGTGAGGTGTGTGAGGGAGTGAGGCGGGTGAGGGAGTGAAGCTTGTGAGTTGTGTGAAGGAATGAGTTGGGTGAGGGACTCAGGCATGTGAGGGAGTGAGGCATGTGAGGGAATGAGGCACATGAAAGAGTGAGGCGAGTGAGGAAGTGAAGTAAGTGAGGGAGTGAAGCGTGTGAGGGAGTATGGCATATGAGGGAGTTAGGTGGGTGAGTAAGTGAGACAGGTGAGCAAGGGAGGTGTGTGTGTGGGAGTGAGGCATGTGTGGGAGTAGGCATGTGAGGGAATGCAGTGTGAGATGCATTGAGGCTTGTGAGGGTGTGAGACATGTCAGGGAGTGGGGGAGTGAAATGCTTGAGGGAGTGAGGTGTGTGAGGGAGTGGGGAGTGAGGGAGTGAGGCATGTGAGAGATTGAGGTGTATGATAGAGTGAGGTGGGTGAGAGGGTGAGGTGGGGGAGGGAGGCGTGGGTGGCTTGTGAGGGATGGAGCAATGTGAGTGAGTGAGGCAGGTGAGATTTGTGTGATGTGTGAGCCATATGAGGGAGTGAGGCATGTGAGGGAGTGAAGCGTGTGAGAGAGGGAAGCAGATGAGAGAGTGAGAGAGGCGTGTGAGGGAGTGAGATGTGTGAGGAAGTGAGGCATGTGGCAGAGTAAGGTGGGTGATAGAGTGAGGGAGTGAGGTGAGTGAGGGGTGTGAGAGAGTGAGGTGTGTGCGGGAGTGAGGCAAGTGATGGATAGAGGTGGGTGAGGTGTGTGAGGGAGGGAGATGTGTGAGGGAATGAGGAGTGTGAGGGAGTGAGGGAGCGAGGCGTGTGAGACAATGAGGCGGATAAAAGTGAGGTGGGTGAGTAAGGGAGGCATGTGAGTTGTGTGAGGGAGTGAGTTATGGGAGGAAGTGAGATGGGTGAGGTGTGTGAGGGCTGTGAGGCGTGTGAGTGTGTGAGGCATGTGAGGGAGTGAGGTTGTTGAGGGATCGAAGCATGTGAGAGTGTGAGGCAGGTGACGGAGTGAGGGGTGCCAGGGATTGAGACGTGGAAGGGAGTGAGGGAGGGAGATATATGAGGGAGTGACGTGTGTGAGGTAGTGAGGTTTGGGAGGGAGTGTGGGAGTTAGGCGTGGGAAGGACTGAGGCATGTGATAGAGTGCGGCAGATGACAGAGTGAAGCAGGTGAGCGAGGGAGGCGTGTGAGGTTTGTGAGGGAGGGAGTCGTGTCATTTGAGGCTGGTGAGATTTGTGAGGTTTGTGAACCGTGTGAGGGAATGAGGCATGTGAGGGAGTGAGGTGTGTGAAAGAGTGAATCTGGTGAGAGAGTGAGCAAGTGAGGCAAGTGAGGAAGTGGGTGCGTGAGGAAGAGAGGCATGTAAAGTGTGTGAGGCAGTGAGGCGTGTGAGGAAGTGAGGGAGTGAGACATGTGAGAGAGTGAGGTGGGCAAGAGAGTGAGGTGGATAAGGGAGAGAGACATGTGAGGGAGTGATGCGGGTGAGAGAGTAAGGCGAGTGAGGGAAGGAGGCTTGTGAGTTGTGAGGGACTGAGAAGTGTGGGGGAGTAAGGTGGTGAGGTGTGTGTCGGGTGTGAGGCATGCGAACACGTGAGGTGTGTGAGGGAGTGAGGCCAGTGAGGGAGGGAGGCTTGTAGGGTATGTGAGGCAGGGAGGAGTGTGAGGGAGCGAGGTGGATGATGTGTATGAGGGAGTGAGGTGCATGATGGAGTGAAGTGTGCGAGGGAGTGAGGAGTTTGAGGTAGTAAGACATGTGGGGGAGTGAGGTGCATGATGGAGTGAGGCGTGTGAGGTGTGTGTGGAAGTGAGGGTGGGAGGTGCATGGGGGAGTGCGGCATGAGATGGGGAGGGAGGCGTCTGAAATGTGTAAGGGATTGAGATGTGTGAGGGAATGAGGTATTTGAGGGAATGTGGCATGTGATGCAGTGAGGCGTGGGATGTTGTGAGGCATGTGAGGGCATGAGGCATGTGAGGGAGTGGGGTGTTTGAGGTCGTGAGGCATGTGAGGGTGTGGGGTGGGTGAAGGAGTGGAGCGCGAGAGGGAGGGAGGCATGTGAGATGTGTGAGGCCGTGAGGCATGCGAGGGAGTGAGAGAGTGAGGCATGTGAGAGAGTGATTTCTGTGAGAGTGTGAGGCAGGTGAAGGAGTGAGGCAGGTGAGCTGTGTGAGATGAGTGAGGCTTCTGAGATTGTGAGGCATGTGAGGGTTTGAGGCACGTGATGGAGTGAGGTGTGTGAAGCAGGAAAGTGAGTGATGGAGTGAGGCGGATGAGGTGTGTGAGGGTTGTGAGGCATGTGAGGGAGTGAGGCATGTGAAGTGTGTGAGGGAGTGAGGTGGGTGAGGGAGTGAAGCATGCGAGTTGTGTGAAAGAATGAGTTGGGTGAGGGAGTGAGGCAAGTGAGGGAGTATGGTATGTGAGGGAGTTAGGCGGATGAGTGAGAGTGGCAGATGTGAAGTGAGGCATGTGTGGGAGTGAGGCATGTTTTGGAGTGAGGTGGGTGAGGGAGTGAAGTGTGTGCGTTGTGTGAAAGAGTGAGTTGGGTGAGCGAGTGAGGCATGTGAGAGAGTGATGTGCGTGAGAGTGTGAGGCAGGTGAAGGAGTGAGGCAGGTGAGCTGCGTGAGGGGAGTGAGGCATCTGAGATTGTGAGGCATGTGAGGGTTTGGGGCACGTGATGGAGTGAGGTGTGTGAGGCAGGGAAGTGAGTGATGGAGTGAGGCATGTGAAGTGTGTGAGGGAGTGAGGCAGGTGGGTGAGAGTGGCAGGTGAGAAGTGAGGCATGCGTGGGAGTGAGGAATGTGTTGGAGTGAGGTGGGTGAGGGAGTGAAGCGTGTGCGGTGTGAAAGAGTGAGTTGGGTGAGGGAGTGAGGCATGTGAGAGAGGGAGTGAGGCATGTGAGGGAATGAGGCGTGTGAGGGAGTGAGGGAGTAAGATGTGTGAGGCAGTGAGGCGTGTGAGGAACTGAGGCATGTGATAGAGTGAGCTGGGTGAGAGGGTGAGGTGGGTGAGGGAGGGAGCCATGTGAGTGAGTGAGGCGGGTGAGGTATGTGGGGTTTGTGAACTGTGTGAAGGTGTGAGGCATGAGAGGGAGTGAGGCTTTTGAGGGAGTGAAGCAGGTGAGAGAGTGAGGGAGTGAGGTGTGTGGGGGGTGAGATGTGTGAGGAAGTGAGGTGTATGAGGAAATCAGGCGCGTGAGAGAGTGAGGTGGCTGATTGAGTAATGGAGTGAGGTGTGTGAGGGTGTGAGGTGTACGAGGCATGTGAGAGAGTGAGTCGGGTGAGGGAGTGCGGCGTGTGAAGGAATGAGGTGTGACAGGGAGTGAGGCATGTTAGGGAATGAGGTGTGTGAGGGAGTGAGGGGAGTGAGGTGAGTGAATCATATGAGGGAGTGAGGCATGTGAGGGAGTGAGGCGTGTGAGGGTGTGAGGCATGTGAGGGAGTGGGCTTGTGAGGGAGTGAGGAGGGTGAGATGTGTGAGGCATTGAGGCATGTGAGGGAGTGAGGCATGTGAGGGATGTGGCATGTACGAGAGTGAGGTGTGTGAGGGAGTGAAGGGAGTGAGACATGTGACAGAGTGAGGCATGAGAGAGCATGAGGCATGTGAGGTGTAGGATGGATTGAGATGAGTGAGGACATGAGATGTGTGAGGGAGTGAAGTGAGTGATGGAGAGAGGTAAATGAGGCATGTGAGGGACTAAGGCGAGTGAGGGAGTGAGGGAGTGACGCATGTGAGGGAGTGAGGTGTGTGAGGGATTGAGGGAGAGAGGTGTGTAAGGTAGTGAAGTGAGAGAGGGAGCGAGTTGTGGGAGGAAGTGTGGTATCTGAGGGAGTGCGGAGAGTGATTGAGTGAGGCAAGTGAGGCACGAGAGGGAGTGATGCGAGTGTAGCAGTGTGTTGTGTGAGGGAGTGAGGTGTGTAAGGGAATGAGGTGAGTGAGGGAATAATGCAGGTAAGAGAGTGAGGCAGGTGAGGGAGGGAGTCTTGTGAGGTGTGAGGGAGTGAGAAGCGTGAGGGAGTGAGATGTGTGAGAGAGTGAGGTGTGTGAGGGAGTGAGATTTGGGAGGGAGTGAGTGAGTGAGGCGAGTGATGGACTGAGGCATGTGATAGAGTGTGGCGGATGACAGAGTGAAGCAGATGAAGGAGAGAGGCATGGGAGGCTTGTGAGGGATGGAGCCATGTGAGTGAGTGAGGCAGGTGAGATTTGTGAGATGTGTGAGCCATGTGAGGGAGTGAGGCATGTGAGGGAGTGAGGCATGTGAGAGAGTGAAGCAGATGAGAGAGTGAGAGAGTGAGGCGTGTGAGCGAGTGAGATGTGTGAGGAAGTGAGGCATGTGACAGAGTAAGGTGGGTGATAGAGTGAGGGAGTGAGGAGGTTGAGGGTGTGAGAGAGTTAGGTGGGTGAGGTGTGTGGTGGTGTGAGGCATATGAGGGAGTGATGCATGTGAGAGAGTGAGGTGGGTGAGGGAGTGAGACAAGTGAAGGAATCAGGCATGTCAGGGAATGAGGTGAGTGAGGGAGTGAGGCATATGAGAGAGTATGGCGAGTGAGGGACTGAGTTATGTGAGGGAGTGAGGGTAGTGAGGTGGGTGAGGGAGTGTGATGTTTGAGGAGAGTGAGGGAGTGAGTTGTTTGATGTGTGTGGAAGTGAGAGTGTGAGGTGTGTGAGGGAGTGAGGCGTGTGAGGGAGTGGACTTGTGAGGGATTGAGTCGGGTGAGGTGAGTGAGGGTCTGAGGGGTGTGAGACAGGGAGGTGTGTGCAGGAGTGAGGCAAGTGAGGGATTGAGGTGGGTGAGGTGGGTGAGGGAGGGAGATGTGTGAGGGAATGAGGAGTGCGAGGGAGTGAGGGAGTGAGGCATGTGAGACAATGAGGCAGATAAAAGTGAGATGGGTGAGTGAGGGAGACGTGTGAGTTGTGTGAGGGAGTGAGTCATGGGAGGAAGTGAGATGGGTGAGGTGTGTGAGGGCTGTGAGGCGTGTGAGTGTGTGAGGCATGTGAGAGAGTGAGGCAAGTGAGGGAGTGAGGTGGTTGAGGGAGTGAGGCGTGTGAGAGAGTGAGGTGTGTGAGGGAGTGAGACATGGAAGGGAGTGAGCGAGTGAGATGTGTGAGGGAGTGAGGTGTGTGAGGGAGTGAGGCGGGGATGGGACTGAGGCATGAGATAGAGTGCAGTGGATGACAGAGTGAAGCAGGTGAGGGAGGGAGGCACGTGAGGTTTGTGAGGGAGGGAGTTGTGACATGTGAGGCTGGTGAGATTTGTGAGGTGTGTGAACCATGTGAGGGAATGAGACATGTGAAGGATTGAGGTGTGTGAAAGAGTGAATCAGGTGAGAGAGTGAGAGAGTGAGGCAAGTGAGGAAGTGAGGTGGGTGAGAAAGAGAGGCATGTAAGGAGTGTGAGGCAGTGAGGCGGGTGAGGAAGTGAGGGAGTGAGACATGTGAGAGAATGAGGTGGGCAAGAGAGTGAGGTGGGTAAGGGAGAGAGACTTGTGAGATGTGGGAGGGAGTGAGGCGCGTGAGGGAGGGAGGCGGGTGAAGTATGTGAGGGAGTGAGATGGGTGAAAGGTGTGAGGGAGTGTCGTTTGTGAGGGAGTGAAGCATGTGAGAGAGTGAGGCAGCTGAGAGAGTCAGTTGGGTGAGGGAGTGAGTCATGTGAGGTTTGTGGGTGTGTGAGACAGGTCAGGTGTGTGAGGGAATGAGGCAGGTGAGAGAATGAAGCAGATGAGAGAGTGAGGTGGGTGAGTGAGGGACATGTGGGACGGAGTGAAGCGTGTGAGGGAGGGAGATGGATGAGGTGTGTGAGGGATGTGAGGCATGTGCTTGCGTGAGGCATGTGTGGAAGTGAGGTGTGTGAGGGAGTGCGGTGTGTGAGAGAGTGAGGCTAGTGAGGGAGTGAGGCATGTGTGGGAATGAGGCATGTGAGAGAGTGAGGTGAGTGAGGAAGAGAAGCATGTGAGGAAGTGATGCGGGTGAGGGAGTATGGCAGGTGAGGATGTTAACAGGATGAGGGAGATGTGTGAGGAAGTGAGGCATGTGAGAGAGTGAGGTGGGTGATTGAGTGCAGGAGTGAGTTGTGTGAGTGTGTGAGACGTGTGAGGGAGTGAGCTGGTGAGGGAGTGAGGAGGGTGAGATGTATGAGCAATTGAGGCGTATGAGGGAGTGAGGCTTTTGAGGGAATGTGGCATGTAAGAGAGTGAAGTGTGTGACAGAGTGAGGGGAGTGAGACATGTGACAGAGTGAGGCATGAGAGAGCATGAGGCATGTGAGGTGTGGGAGGGATTGAGATGAGTGAGGGTGTGTGTTGTGTGAGGGAGTGAAGTGAGTGATGGATAGAGGCAAATGAGGCATGTGAGGGAGTGAGGCATGTGAGGGAGTGAGGGTTGTGAGGAATTGAGGGAGGGAGGTGTGTGAGGTAGCGAGGTGAGTGAGGGAGTGAGATGTGAGAGGAAAAGTGGCGTCTGAGGGAGTGTGGAGAGTGATGGAGTGAGGCAAGTGAGGCGTGAGAGGGATTGAAGCAAGTGAAGCAATGGGCAGTGTGTTTTATGAGGGAGTGAGGTGTAAGGGAGTGACGTGAGTGAGGGAGTGATGCGGGGGAGAGAGTAAGACGAGTGCAGGAGGGAATTTTGTGAGTTGTGAGGGACTGAGAAGTGTGAGGGAGTGAGGTGGTGAGGTGTGTGTGGGGTGTGAGGCATGCGAACAAGTGAGGTGTGTGAGGAGGGAGGCTGGTGAGGGAGGGAGGCTTGAGGGGTATGTGAATCAGTAAGGAGTGTGAGGGAGCGAGGTGGATGATGTGTATGAGGGAGTGAGGTGCATGATGGAGTGTGGTGGGTGAGGTGTGCGAGGGAGTGAGGAATTTGATGTAATGAGACATGTGAGGGAGTGAGGTGCATGATGGAGTGAGGCATGTGAGGTGTGTGTGGAAGTGAGGGTGTGAGGTGCGTGGGGGAGAGCGGCATGTGATGGGGAGGGAGGCTTGTGAGATGTGTGAGGCTGTGAGGCGTGTGAGGGAGTGAGGTTAGTGAGAGTGTAAGGCAGGTGAGGGAGTGAGGCATGTGAGGTGTGTAAGGGATTGAGATGTGTGAGGGAGTGAGGTATGTGAGGGAATGCGGCATGTGATGCAGTAAGGCATGGGAAGTTGTGAGACATGTGAGGGCATGAGGCATGTGAGGGAGTGAGGTGTTTGAAGTCGTGAGGAATGTGAAGGTGTGGGGTGGATGAAGGATGGAACACGAGAGGGAGGGAGGCATGTGAGATGTGAGAGGCTGTGTGGCATGTGAGGGAGTGAGGGAGTGAGGTATGTGAGAGAGTGATGTGTGTGAGAGTGTGAGGCATGTGAAGGCTAGAGGCAGGTGAGCTGTGTGAGGGGAGTGAGGCATCTGAGATTGTGAGGCATGTGAGGGAGTGAGGCACGTGATGGAGTGAGGTGTGTGAGGCAGGGAAGTGAGTGATGGAGTGAGGTGGGTGAGGTGTGTGAGGGTTGTGAGGCATGTGAGGGAGTGAGGCATGTGGAGTGTGTGAGGGAGTGAGGTGGGTGAGGGAGTGAAGCATGCGAGTTGTGTGAAAGAATGAATTGGGCGAGGGAGTGAGGCAGGTTGGGAGTATGGCATGTGAGGGAGTTAGGCGGGTGAGTGAGAGTGGCAGGTGAGAAGTGAGGCATGTGTGGGAGTGAGGCATGTGTTGCAGTGAGGTGGGTGAGGAAGTGAAGCGTGTGCATTGTGTGAAAGTGTGAGTTGGGTGAGGGAGTGAAGTGTGTGAGTTGTGTGAAAGAGTGAGTCGAGTGAGGGAGTGAGGCATGTGAGGAAGTGAGGCTAATGAGGAGTGAGGCATGTGAGGGAGTTTAGGCATGGGCTAATGAGGCATGTTAGAGAGTTTGTGAAGGGCTTATGCTCGAAACGTCGAATTCTCTATTCCTGAGATGCTGCCTAACCTGCTGTGCTTTGACCAGCAACACATTTGCAGATGTTAGAGAGTTTTGCAAGTGAGGAAGTGAAGTAGGTGAGGGAGTGAGATGTGTGCGGATGTGAGGTGAGTGAGGGATTGGGGTGTGTGAGGAAGTGAAGTGAGGTACGGAGTGAGGTGAGGGAGGGAGTGCGGAGTATGAGGGAGTGAGATGAGAGAGGTAGTGAGGCATGTGAGGGCATGTGGCATGGGAGTGAGGCGAGTGAGGGATTGAGGTGTGTGAGGAGGTGAGGTGAGTGATGGACTGAGGGGTGTGAGGCGAGTGACAGTGTGATATGTGTGAGGGAGTGAAGTGAGTGATAGACTGAGGTGGGTGAGGCATGTGAGGGAGTGAGGCGACTGAGTGAGTGAGGCGAGTGAGGTGTGGAAGAGAGTGAGGTGTTAGAGAGAGTGAGGCTTGAGATAGAATGAGGCGAGTGAGGGAGTAAGGCATGTGATGGAGTGAGGCATGTGAGGGAGTGAGGGAGTGAGGCATGTGAGGGCATGTGTCATGTTAAGGAGTGAGGTATGTGAGGGAGTGAGGTGGGTGAGGTGTGTG
Organism: Hemiscyllium ocellatum; assembly: GCF_020745735.1. Lineage (NCBI taxonomy): Eukaryota > Metazoa > Chordata > Chondrichthyes > Orectolobiformes > Hemiscylliidae > Hemiscyllium > Hemiscyllium ocellatum. Next base: position 76,265,746 of record NC_083417.1, read on the forward strand.
AGGAGTATGAGGGAGTGAGTTCAGGTGAGATGTGTGAGGGGTGTGAGGCATGTGAGGGAGTGAGGCATGTGAGGGAGTGAGATGTGTGAGGAGGTGAGGGAGTGAGGTGGGTGAGGGAGTGAAGCATGTGAGTTGTGTGAGAGAGTGAGGCTGGTGAGGAAGTGATGTGGGTGGGGGAGTGTGGCATGTGAGGGAGTGAAGCGGGTGAGGAAGTGAGGCATGTGTGGGAATGAGACATGAATTGGAGTGAGTTGAGTTAGGGAGTGAGTGGATGGAGGTGTGTGAGGAGTGAGGCACGTGAGGGACTGAGGCATGTGAGGGTGTGTGATGGTGTGAGTTCTGTGAGGTGTGTGAGGGAGTGAGTGAATGAAGTGTGTGAGGGAGTTAGGCATGTGAGGGAGTGAGGTGTGTGAGGGTGTGAGGCATGTGAGGAAGTGAGGCATGTGAAGGAGTAAGGAGTGCGAGCTTTGTGAGGGAGTGAGGTGTGTAAGGGAGTGAGGCATGTGATTGAGTTAGGCATGTGATAGAATGAGGTTGCTGAGGGAGGGAGGCATATGAGGAAGAGAGACATGAGAGAGTATGAGACATGTGAGGTGTGTGAGCTATTGAGTTGTTTGAGGGTGTGAGGTGTGTGAGGTAGTGAGACGAGTGATGGAGTGAGGAGGGTGAGGAAGTGAGGGGAAGCAGGCATGTGAGGTAATGAGGCATGAGAGGGCATGAGGCATGTAAGGTGTGAGAGGAATTTGGATATGTGAGGGCGTGAGGTGTGTGGGGGCGAATGATACATGTGGGGGAGTGAGGTGAGTGATAGAATGGTGTGAGAGAGGTATGTGAGGGAGTGAGGGAGTGAGGCGAGGGAGGGGAAGAGGCATGCGAGGGAGTGAGGGAGCGAGGTGTGTGATGGAGTGAGGTGAGTGAGGAAGTGATGTGGGTGAGGGAGTGAGGGAGTGAGGTGTTTGAGGGAGTGAAATGAGTCAGGGAGTGAGGTGTGTCGGGGTGTGAGGTGAGTGAGGGGAAGAGGCATAAGAGGGCGTAAGGGAGTGCAGTGTGTGAGGAAGTGAGCTGTGTGAGAGAGTGAGTCGATTGAGGAAGTGAGGTGAGTGAGGGAGTGAGACGTATGAGGGAGCAAGGCAAGTGAGGGAGTGAGGAGTGTGAGGGAATGAGGTGTGTGAGGGAGTGAGGCATGTGACAGAGTGATGCATGTGAGCTGTATGAAGAAATGCGGCATGAGAGTGAGTGAGACGAGGGAGGGAGTGAGGCATGTGATGGAGTGAGGCATGTGATGGAGTGATGCATGTGAGGTGTGTGAGGGAGTGAGGTGTGTGATGGAGTCAGGTCAGTGATGCAGTGAGTCAAGTAAGGCATGAGTGGGGGTGAGGCGAGTGAGGGAGTGAGGCATATGTGGGAGTGAGGTGTGTGAGGGAGTGAGGAAAGTGAGGGAGTGAGGTGAGTGAGAGGAAGAGGCATGTGAGGTAATGAGACATGAGAGGGCGTGAGGCATGTGAGGTATGAGATGAATTTGGATATGTGAGGGTGTGAGGTGTATGGGGGCGAGTGAGACACGTGGAGGAGTGAGGTGAGTGATAGAATGGGGTGAGAGAGGCATGTGAGGGAGTCAGAGAGTGAGGTAAGGGAGTGGAAGAGGCATGCAAGGGAGTTAGGGAGTGAGGCGTGTGAGGGAGTGAGGCATGTGAGAAATCAATTGGATGAGAGAGTGAGGTGTGTGAGGGAGGGAGGCAGGTGAAGTGGGTGAGGTGGGTGAGGCATGTAAGTGGGAGAGGCATGTGAGGGAGTGAGTCAGGTGAGGGAGTTAGATGTGTGAGAGAGTGAGGCTGATGTGGGAGTGCACAAGTGAGGCGTGTGAGGGAGTGAGGCATGTGAGGGAGTGAGGCGTGTGAGAGAGTGAGGCTGGTGTGGGAGTGAGGGAGTGAGGCTTATGAAGGAGTGACGTGTATGAGGAAGTGAGGAGGTGAGAGAGTGAGGTGGGTGAGGGAGTGAGGCTTGTGAGTTATGTTAGTAAGTTAGGTGTGTGTGGGAGTGAGGTGTTTGAGAGAGTGAGACGTGAGGGATTGAGGTACGTGATTGATTGAGGCATTTGAAGGAGTGAAGCATTTGAGGGAATGAGGCATGTGCAGGAGTGATATGTGTGAGGTGCGTGAGGGAGTGAGGCATGTGAGAGAGTGAGGCAAATGAGTGAGTGCTAGCGTGAGACATGTGAGGGCATGAGACCTGTGAGTGAGTGAGGCATGTGAGGTGATGAGGTGTGTGAGGTGCTGAGGCATTTGAGGGAATGAGGTGTGTGGTGTGTGTGAGAGAGTGAGGCATGTGAGAGAGTGAGGCATGTGATTTGTGTGAGGGAGTGAGGTAGTTGAGGAATGTGAGGATGTAAGGTGTGTGAGGGAGTGAGGCAGCTGAGGTGTGAGAAGGAGTGTGGTCTGTGAGTGATTGAGATGTGTGAGGGTGTGTGAGGGAGGGTGTCCTGTGAGATGTGTGAGTGAATCAGGCATGTGAGGGAGTGAGGTGCATGAAGATTTTGAGGGGTGTGAAGCATGTAAGGAAGTGAGGCATGTGATGGAGTGTGGTGTGTGACGGAGTGCGGCATGTGAGGGTGTGAGCCGTTTGAGGGAGTGAGGAGGGTGAGGTGTGTAAGGGAGTGTGTTGAATGAGTTGTGTCAGGGTGTGAGATGTGTGAGGGAGTGACGCATGTGCGAGAGTGAGGCAGGTGATGAGTTGTTTGAAGGAAAAAGACGTGTGTGGAGTGTGAGGGAGCGAGGCGTGTGAGGGAGTGAGGTGTGTGAGGGAATGAGGCATGTAAGAGAAAGAGGTGGGAGAGTGAGGTAAGCATGTGAAGTGTGTGAGGGAGTAAGGCATGTGACGGAGTGAGGCAGGTGATGTGTGTGAGGTGGGTTGGGCTTGTGAGAGAGTGAGGTGTGTGAGGGAGTGAGGCACGTGAGGGACTGAGGCATGTGAGGATGTGTGATGGAGTGAGTTCTGTGAGGTGTGTGAGGGATTGAAGGAGTAAAGTGCGTGAGGGAGTTAGCATGTGAGGGAGTGAGGTGTGTGAGGGTGTGAGGCATGTGAGGAATTGAGGCATGTGAAGGAGTAAGGAGTGCGAGATTTGTGAGGGAGTGAGGTGTGTGAGGGAGTGAGGCATGTGATTGAGTTAGGCATGTGATAGACTGAGGTTGCTGAGGGAGTGAGGGAGAAGGCATATGAGGAAGAGAGACATGAGAGAGTATGAGACATGTGAGGTGTGTGAGCTATTGAGTTGTTTGAGGGTGTGAGGTGTGTGAGGTAGTGAGACGAGTGATGGAGTGAGGTGGGTGAGGAAGTGAGGGGAAGCAGGCATGTGAGGTAATGAGGCATGAGAGGGAGTGAGGTATGTAAGGTGTGAGAGGAATTTGGATATGTGAGGGCGTGAGGAGTGTAGGAGCGAATGATTCATGTGGGGGAGTGAGGTGAGTGATAGAATGGTGTGAGAGAGGCATGTGAGGGAGTGAGGCGAGGGTGGGGAAGAGGCATGCGAGGGAGTGAGGGAGTGAGGTGTGTGAGGGAGTGAGATGATTCAGGGAGTGAGGTGTGTGAGGGAGTGAGGTGAGTGAGGGGAAGAGGCATAAGAGGGCGTGAGGGAGTGCGGTGTGTGAGGAAGTGAGCTGTGTGAGAGAGTGTGTCGATTGAGGAAGTGAGGTGAGTGAGGGAGTGAGACGTACGAGGGAGTAAGGCAAGTGAGGGAGCGAGGAGTGTGAGGGAATGAGGTGTGTGAGGGAGTGAGGCATGTGAGGGAGTGATGCATGTGAGCTGTATGAAGAAATGCGGCATGAGAGTGAGTGAGATGTGTGAGGGAGTGAGGCATGTAGTGGAGTGAGGCATGTGATGGAGTGATGCATGTGAGGTGTGTGAGGGACTGAGGTGTGTGAGAGAGAAAGCCAGGTGAGGCAGTAACGCATGTGATGGACAGAGGTGTGTGAGGGAGTGAGGTGTGTGAGGGAGTCAGGAGAGTGATGCAGTGAGTCAAGTAAGGCATGTGTGGGAGTGAGACGAGTGAGGGAGTGAGGCATATGTGGGAGTGAGGTGTGTGAGAGAGTGAGCTGAGTGAAGAAGTGAGGTGTGTGAGGGAGTGAGAAAGTGAGGGAGTGAGGTGAGTGAGAGGAAGAGGCATGTGAGGTAATGAGACATGAGAGGGCATGAGGCATGTGAGGTGTGAGATGAATTTGGATATGTGAGGATGTGAGATGTGTGGGGGCGAGTGAGACACGTGGAGGAGTGAGGTGAGTGATAGAATGGGGTGAGAGAGGCATGTGAGGGAGTCAGAGAGTGAGGTGAGGGAGTGGAAGAGGCATGCAAGGGAGTTAGGGAGTGAGGCGTGTGAGGGAGTGAGGCATGTGAAAAATCAATTGGATGAGAGAGTGAGGTGTGTGAGGGAGGGAGGCAGGTGAAGTGGGTGAGGTGGGTGAGGCATGTAAGTGGGTGAGACATGTGAGGGAGTGAGTCAGGTGAGGGGGTTAGACGTGTGAGAGAGTGAGGCTGGTGTGGGAGTGAGGGTGTGAAGGTTGTGAAGGAGTGAGGTGTATGAGGAAGTGAGGCCTATGAGAGACTGAGGTGGGTGAGGGAGAGAAGGAGTGAGGTGTGTGAGGGAGTGAGGCATTTGAGGGAGTGAGGTGTGTGAGAGAGTGAGGCTGGTGTGGGAGTGAGGGAGTGAGGTTTGTGAAGGAGTGACGTGTATGAGGAAGTGAGGAAGTGAGAGAGTGAGGTGGGTGAGGGAGTGAGGCTTGTGAGTTGTGTTAGTAAGTTAGGTGTGTGTGGGAGTGAGGTGTTTGAGAGAGTGAGACGTGAGGGATTGAGGTACGTGATTGATAGAGGCATTTGAAGGAGTGAAGCATTTGAGGGAATGAGGCATGTGCAGGAGTGATATATGTGAGGTGCGTGAGGGAGTGAGACATGTGAGAGAGTGAGGCAGGTGAGTGAGTGCTAGCGTGAGACATGTGAGTGCATGAGACCTGTGAGTGAGTGAGGCATGTGAGGAGATGAGGTGTGTGAGGTGCTGAGGTGTTTGAGGGAATGAGGTGTGTGTGGTGTGTGAGGGAGTGAGGCATGTGAGAGAGTGAGGCATGTGAGTTGTGTGAGGGAGTGAGGTAGTTGAGGAATGTGAGGACGTGAGGTGTGTGAGGGAGTGAGGCAGCTGAGGTGTGAGAAGGAGTGTGGTATGTGATTGAGTGAGATGTGTGAGGATGTGTGAGGGAGGGAGTGCTGTGAGATGTGTGAAGGAATCAGGCATGTGAGGGTGTGAGGTGCATGAGGATTTTGAGGGGTGTGAAGCATGTAAGGAAGTGAGGCATGTGATGGAGTGTGGAGTGTGATGGTGTGCGGCATGTGAGGGTGTGAGCTGTTTGATGGAGTGAGGAGGGTGAGGTGTGTAAGGGAATGTGTTGAATGAGTTGTGTCGGGATGTGAGATGTGTGAGGGAGTGACGCATGTGCGACAGTGAGGCAGGTGATGAGTTGTTTGAAGGAAAAAGACGTGTGAGGAGTTTGAGTGAGCGAGGCGTGTGAGGGAGGGAGGTGTGTGAGGGCATGAGGTATGTAAGAGAGTGAAGTGGGAGATTGAGGTAAGCATGTGAAGTGTGTGAGGGAGTAACGCATGTGACGGAGTGAGGCAGGTGATGTGTGTGAGGTGGGTTGGGCTTGTGAGAGAGTGAGGTGTGTGAGGGAGTGAGCCGGGTGAGGTAGTGAGGTGTGTGAGAGAGTGAGGCGGGAGAGGGAGTGTGGGAGTGAGGCATATGAGAGAGTGGAGGTCGGCATATGAGGTTTGTGAGGGAGTGAGGTGTGTCAGGGAGTGAGGAAGTGTGGCGTGTGAGGGTGTGAGGTGTGTGAGAAAGTGTGGTGGATGAGAGAGTGAGGCCGGTGAGTGTGGGAAGAGAAGGAGGTGTGTGAGTTGGGTGAGATGTGTGAGAGAGTGAGGGATGTGAGGGAGTGAGTTGGGTGAGGGAATTAGACATGTGAGGTGTGTGAGGGCGTGAGCTATGTGAGGGAGTCAGCTGTGTGAGGGAGTGAGGTATGTGAGGGAATGAGGCGTGTCAGAGAGTGAGGTGGGAGAGTGAGGTAGGCATGTGAAATGTGTGAGGGAGTAAGGCATGTGACGGAGAGAGGGGATTATGTGTGTGAGGTGGGTGGGGCTTTTGAGAGAGTGAGATGTGTGAGGGAGTGATCCAGGTGAGGGAGTGAGGTGTGTAAGAGAGTGAGACGGGAGAGGGAGGGTGGGAGTGAGAGGTGTGAGGGAGAGAGGTGTATGAGTGAGTGAGGCATATGAGAGTGAAGCTGGTGAAGAAGGTAGGCATGTGAGATGTGTGAGGAAGTAAGGCATGTGAGGGAGTGAGAAAGTGTGGCTTGTGAAGGAGTGAGGCGAGTGAAGTGTATGAGGGGATGAGGTGTTTGAGTGAATGAGGCGGGTGTGGTGTGTGAAAGTGAGGTGTGTGAGGCACTGATGTGTGTGAGGGAGTGAGGCGTGTGAGACAGTTATGTGTGTGAGAGAGTGAGGTGGGTGAGGGAGTGAGGTGTGTGAGTTGTGTGAGGGAGTGAAGTGGTTGAGGTGTGTGAGGGTGCGAGGTGTGTGATGGAGTGAGGTGGGTGAGGTGTGTAAGGGAGTGCGGTGAGTGAGGAATTGAGGCGAGAGAGGTAAGAGGCATGTGACAGAGTGAGATGTGTCGGGGGTAAGGCAAGTGGGCGAGTGAGGTGTGTGAAGAAGTGAGGTGTGTGAGATAGTGAGTCAAGTGAGGGAGTGAAGTGAGTGAGGGAGTGAGGTGTGTGATGGAGTGAGGAAAGTAAGGGAGTGAGGCAAGTGAGGGAGTGAGCTGAGTGAGAGAGTGAGGTGAGTGAGGGAGTGAAGCATGTGATGGAGTGAAGCATGTGAGGGAGTGAGAGAGTGAGACATGTGAGGGCATGAGGAGTGTGAGCGAATGAGGCATGTGAGCAGGTGAGGTGTGTGATGTGTTGATGTGTTTGAGTGAATGAGGTGTGTGTGTTGTGTGAGAGAGTGGGGTATGTGAGTGTGTGATGTGTGTGAGGGAGTGAGGCATGTGGGAGAGTGAGGCATGTGAGCTATGGGAGGGAGTGAGGCAGTTGAGGTATGTAAGGACGTGAGGTATGTGAGGGAGTGATACATGTGAGGATGTGTGGGTGTGAGGTTATTTGAGGTGTGTGATGGAATGAGGTGTGTGAGAGAATGGGGTAAGTGAGGGAGTGAGAGAGTGACATGTGTGAGTGTGTGAGGCATGTGAGGGAGTAAGTCATGTGAGGGAGTGAGGTTTTATTGGCGAGTGAGGCGAGAGAGAGTGAGGCGCGTGAGGGAGGGAGTCTGGTGAGATGTGTGATGGAGTGTGGAATGTGAGGCTGTGAGCCTTGTGAGGGGGTGAGGAGGGTGAGGTGTATGAGGGAGTGAGTTGTATAAGTTGTGTCAGGGTGTGAGATGTGTGAGGGAGTGACGCATGTGAGAGAGTGAGGTAGGATAACAGTGAGTTGGGAGAGGGAATTAGGCGTGTGAGTTGTATGAGTGAGTGAGCTGTGTGAGGGAGTGAGGTGTGTGAAGCAGTGAGGGAGTGAGGTGTGTGAGGGAATGAGGCATGTCAGAGAGTTAGGTGGGAGAGTGAGGTAGGCATGTGAAATGTGTGAGGGAGTAAGGCATGTGACAGAGTGAGGTGGGTGATGTGTGTGAGGTGGGTGTGGCTTTCGAGAGAGTGAGATGTGTGAGGGAGTGAGCCAGGTGAGGGAGTGAGGTGTGTGAGAGAGTGAGGTGTATGAGTGAGTGAGGCATGTGAGAGTGAGGCTGGTGAGGGAGGTAGCCATGTGAGGTGTGTGAAGGGGTGAGGTGTGTGAGAGAGTGAGAAAGTGTGGCATGTGAGGGAGTGAGGCGTGTGAGAGAGTAAGGAAGATGAGAGAGTGAGGCCGTTGCGTGAGGCCGTTGAGTGAGGGAAAAGTGTGAGGTAGTGAGGCATGTGCAGAAGTGAGGTGCGTGTGGGAGTGAGATGTGTGTGGAAGTCAGGCATCTGAGGGACTGTGGCATGTGATGGAGTGAGGCATGTGGGGGAGTGAGTATGAGGCATCTGAGGGCATGAGGCGTGTCAGCGAGTGAGGCATGTTAAGGAGAGAGGCGAGTTAAGTGTGTGAGGGGTTGAGGTATTTGAGTGAATGAGGTGGGTGTGGTATGTGAGAGTGAGGTGTTTGAGGGACTGATGTGTGTGAGGGAGTGAGACGTGTGAAACAGTTATGTGTGTAAGAGAGTGAGGTGGGTGAGAGAGTGAGGTGTGTGAGTTGTGTGAGGGAGTGTGGTGGCTGAGGTGTGTGAGGATGCGAGGTGTGTGATGGAGTGAGGTGGGTGAGGTGTGTGAGGGAGTGAGGCATGTGAGTGAGGCCAAAGAAGGAGTGAAGGAGTGAGGCGTGTGAATGTGTGAGGGAGTGAGATGTGTGACGGAGTGATGCATGTGAGGTAGTGATGTGTGTGAGGGAGTGAGGTGAGTGATAGATTGAGGCAAGTGATATGTGTGCATGAGTGGGGCAAGTTAAGGAGGGAGGCATGTTAGGGAGTGAGGCGAGTGAGAAAGTGAGGTGTGTGAGGGCGCGAGGAGAATGAGGAAGTGAGGCGAGAGGGGGAAGAGGCACATGACAGAGTGAGATGTGTCAGGGGATAAGGCATGTGGGCGAGTTAGGTGTGTGAAGAAGTGAGGTGTGTGAGAGAGTCGAGTGAGGGAGTAAAGTGAGTGAGCGAGTGATATGAATGAGGGAGCGAGGCAAGTGAGGGAGTGATGAGTATGAGGGAGTGCGGGTGTGGTGGAGTGAGACATGTGAGGGAGTGATGCATGTGAGGTGTATGAAGAAATGCGGAATGAGAGTGAGTGTGGCATGTGTGGGAGTGAGGCTTGTGGGACAGAGAGGGGGTGAGGAAATGAGGCATGTAATGGAGTGAGGTGTGTGAGTGAGTGAGGCATGTGTGCGAGTGAGTTGTGTGAGAGAGTGAGCCGAGTGAGGGAGTGAGGCATGTGATGGAGTGAGGTGAGTGAGGGAGTGAGGTGTGTGATGGAGAAAGGTGAGTGATGGAGTGAGGCAACTGAGATGTGTGGGAGTGTGTTGAGTGAGGGAGTGAGGCATGTGTGGGAGTGGATATGTGAGGGAGTGCGGTGAATGAGGAAGTGAGCTGTGTGAGGGAGGGAGGCAAGTGAAGGATTGAGGTAAGTGAGTGGAAGAGGAATGTGAGGGTATGAGAGAGTGAGGTGTATGAGGGAGTGAGGTGTGTGATGGAGTAAGGATTAGTAAAGGAGTGAGGCAACTGAGGCATTTGTGGGAGTGAGGCGAGTGAGGGAGTGAGGCATGTGTGGGAGTGGTTATGTGAGGGAGTGAGGTGAGTGAGTGGAAAAGGAATGTGAGGGTGTGAGAGAGTGAGGTGTGTGAGGGAGTGAGGCGAGTGAGGGAGTGAAGTGGGTGAGGGAGTGAGGCCAGTGAGGGAGTGATGTGTGTGAAGGAGTGAGGTGTGTGAGGGAGCGAGGTAAGTGAGGGAACAAGGTGAGTGAGGGAGTGAGGTGTGCAAGGGAGTGAGGAAAGTGTGGGACTGAGACAAGTGAGGGAGTGAGGTGAGTGAGGGAGTGAAGGATGTGATGGAGTGAAGCATGCGAGGGAGTGAAAGAGTGAGACATGTATGGGCATGAGGTGTGTGAGCAAATGAGGCATGTGAGGAGGTAAGGTGTATGATGTGTTGATGTGTTTGAGAAAATGAGGTGTGTGTGTTGTGTGAGAGAGTGGAGTATGTGAGGGTGTGATGTGTGTGAGGGAGTGAGGCATGTGAGAGAGTGAGGCATGCGAGTTGTGTGAGGGAGTGAGGCAGTGGAGGTATGTGAGGACGTGAGGTGTGTGAGGGAGTGATACATGTGAGGATGTGTGGGTGTGAGGTTATGTGAGGTGTGATGGAGTGAGGTGTGTGAGAGAGTGAGGTGAGCGAGGGAGTGACGGAGCGAGGTGTGTGAGTGTGGGAGGCATGTGAGGGAGTGAGTCATGTGTGAAAGTGAGGTGTGTGAGCAAGTGAGGCGAGAGAGAGAGTGAGGCGGGTGAGGGAGGGAGTCTTGTGAGATGTGTGATGGAGTGTGGCATGTGAGAGTGTAAGCCTTGTGAGGGGGTGAAGAGGGTGAGATGTGTGAGGGAGTGAGTTGTTTAAGTTGTGTCAGGGTGTGAGATGTGTGAGGGAGTGACTTATGTGAGAGAGTGAGGCAGGTGAGAGAGTGAGTTGCGTGAGGGAGTGAGGTGTGTGAGGCAGTGAGGAAGTGAGGTGTGTGAGGGAATGAGGCATGTCAGAGAGTGAGGTGGGAGAGTGAGGTCGGCGTGTAAAACGTGTGAGGGAGTAAGACATGTGACGGAGTGATGTGGGTGATGTGTGTGAGGTGCGTGGGGCTTTTGAGAGAGTGAGATGTGGGAGGGAGTGAGCCGGGTGAGCGAGTGAGGTGTGTGAGAGAGTGAGGCAGGAGAGTGAGTGCGGGAGTGAGGCGTGTGAGGGAGTGAGGTGTATGACTAAGTGAGACATGTGAGAGTGAGGCTGATGAGGGAGGTAGGCATGTGAGGTGTGTGAGGGAGTGAGGTGTGTGAGGGAGTGAAAAAGTGTGGCATGTGAGGGAGTGAGGCGTGTGAGAGAGTGAGGTGGATGAGAGAGTGAGGCTGTTGAGTGAGGGAAGAGTGTGAGAGAGTGAGGCATTGTGCAGGAGTGAGGTGCATGTGGGAGTGAGGTGTGTGTGGAAGTCAGGCATCTGAGGGAGTGAGGCATGTGATGGAGTGAGGCATGTGGGGGAGTGAGTGTCAGGCATCTGAGGGCATGAGGCATGTGAGCAAGTGAGGCATGTGAAGGAGTGAGGCGAATGAAGTGTGTGAGGGGTTGAGGCATTTGAGTGAATGGGTTGGGGGTGGTGCATGAGGGTGAGGTGTGTGAGGGACTGATGTGTGTGAGGGAGTGAGGCGTGTAAGACAGTTATGTGTGTGAGAGAGTGAGGTGGGTGAGGGAGTGCGGTGTGTGAGTTGTGTGAGGGAGTGAGGTGGTTGAGCTGTGTGAGGGTGTGAGGTGTGTGATGGAGTGAGGTGTGTGAGGTGTGTGAGGGAGTGAGGCGTGTGAGTGAGGCCAGAGAAGGAGTGAAGGAGTGAGGAATGTGAGGGAATGAGGCGTGTGAATGTGTAAGGGAGTGAGACGTGTGAGGCAGTGATGCATGTGAGGTAGTGAGGCGAGTGATGGAGTGACGCAAGTGATGCGTGTGCGTGAGTGAGGCAAGTGAGGGAGGGAGGCATGTTAGGGAGTGAGGCGAGTGAGAAAATGAGGTGTGTGGGGGAGTGAGGTGAGTGAGGAATTGAGGTGAGAGAGGGGAAGAGGCATGTGACAGAGTGAGATGTGTCAGGGTGTAAGGCACGTGGGCGAGTGAGGTGTGTGAAGAAGTGAGGTGTGTGAGAGAGTGATTCGAGTGAGGGAGTGAAGTGAGTGAGGGAGTGAGATGTATGAGGGAGCGTGGCAAGTGAGGGAGTGAGGAGTGTGAGGGAGTGAGGGTGTGATGGATTGAGGTATGTGTGGGAGTGATGCATGTGTGGTGTGTGAGGAAACGTGGAATGAGAGTGAGTGCGGCATGTGTAGGAGTGAGGCGTGTGATAGAGAGAGGGGAGTGAGGAAATGAGGCATGTGAAGGAGTCGGGTGTGTGAGGGAGTGAGGTGTGAGAGGGAGTGAGGTGTGTGAGGGACTGAGCCGGGTGAGGGAGTGAGGCATGTGATGGAGTGAGGTGTGTGAGGGAGTGAGGTGTGTGAAGGAGTAAGGTGAATGATGGAGTGAGGCAACTGAGACGTGTGGGAGTGTGTCGAGTGAGGGAGTGAGGCATGTGTATGAGTGGGCATGTGAGGGAACGCAGTGAGTCACGAACTGAGCTGAGTGAGGGAGTGAGGCAAGTGAGGGAGTGAGGTGAGTGAGTGAAGAGGAATGTGAGGGTGTGAGAGAGTGAGGTGTGTGAGGGAGTGAGGTGTGTGATGGAGTAAGGTTTAGTGATGGAGTGAGGCAACTGAGGCATGTGTGGGAGTGAGGCAAGTGAGAGAATGAGGCATGTGTGGGAGTGAGGCGAGTGAGAAAATGAGGTGTGTGGGGGAGTGAGGTGAGTGAGGAATTGAGGTGAGAGAGGGGAAGAGGCATGTGACAGAGTGAGATGTGTCAGGGAGTAAGGCACATGGGCGAGTGAGGTGTGTGAAGAAGTGAGGTGTGTGAGAGAGTGATTCGAGTGAGGGAGTGAAGTGAGGGAGTGAGATGTATGAGGGAGTGAGTGTGTGATGGATTGAGGTATGTGTGGGAGTGATGCATGTGTGGTGTGTGAGGAAACGTGGAATGAGAGTGAGTGCGGCATGTGTAGGAGTGAGGCGTGTGATAGAGAGAGGGGAGTGAGGAAATGAGGCATGTGAAGGAGACGGGTGTGTGAGGGAGTGAGGTGTGAGAGGGAGTGAGGTGTGTGAGGGTTTGAGTTGTGTGAGGGAGTGAGGCATGTGATGGAGTGAGGTGTGTGAGGGAGTGAGGTGTGTGAAGGAGTAAGGTGAATGATGGAGTGAGGCAACTGAGACGTGTGGGAGTGTGTCGAGTGAGGGAGTGAGGCATGTGTATGAGTGGGCATGTGAGGGAACGCAGTGAGTCACGAACTGAGCTGAGTGAGGGAGTGAGGCAAGTGAGGGAGTGAGGTGAGTGAGTGAAGAGGAATGTGAGGGTGTGAGAGAGTGAGGTGTGTGAGGGAGTGAGGTGTGTGATGGAGTAAGGTTTAGTGATGGAGTGAGGCAACTGAGGCATGTGTGGGAGTGAGGCAAGTGAGAGAATGAGGCATGTGTGGGAGTGGGTATGTGAGGGAGTGATGTGAGTGAGTGGAAGCGGAATGTGAGTGTGAGAGAGTGAGTGGTGTGAGAGAGTGAGGCGAGTGAGGGAGTGAAGTAGGTGTTGGAGTGAGTCTAGTGAGGGAGTGAGGTGTGTGAGGGAGCGAAGTGTGTGAGGGAGTGAGGCAAGTGAGGGAATGAGGTGAGTGAGGGAGTGAGGTGTGTGAGGGAGTGAGGAATGTAAGGGAGTGTGGGGTGTGAGGGAGTGAGGTGTGCGCAGGAGTGAAATGAATCAGATATTGAGATGTGTGAGGGCATGAGCATGTAAGGTAGTGAGACATGTGAAGCCGTGGGGTGTGTGAGGGAGTGGGGTGGGTGAGGGTGGGAGGAATGTGAGGTGTGTGAGGGAGTGAGGTGTGTGAGTGAGAGAGTGAGGTGTGTGAGGGTTTGAGTTGTGTGAGGGAGTGAGGTGTGTGTGAGGGGTGAGGCATGTCATGGAGTGAGGCAAGTGAGGCATGTGAGGGAGAGAGGCGAGTGAGGAAGTGAAGTGTGTCAGTGATTGAAGTGTGTCAGTGACTGAGGGTAGTGAGAAATTGATGTGTGTGAGGGAGTGAGAAACTTGAGGGAGTGAGGCACGTGAGGGGAAGAGTCATGTGAGACAGTGAGGTGAGTGAGAGAGTGAGGTGTGTGAGGGAGTGAGGCATGTCAGGGAGTGAGGTGGGTGATGAAATGAGGTGTGTGATGGAGTGCAGCGTGTGATGTAGTGTGGCGTGTGAGGGCGTGAGGTGTGTGAGAGAGTGAGATGGGTGAGGTGTGTGAGGGAGTGAGATGGGTGAGGTGTGTGAGGGAGTGAGGTGGGTGAGGTGTGTTAGGGTGTGAGATGTGTGAGGGAGAGATGCATTTGAGAGAGTGAGGTGGGTGAGAGAGTGAGTTGGGTGCGGGAGTGAGGCGTGTGAAGTGTGTGAGGGAGTGAGGTGGGAGATGTGAGAGAGTGTGGCATGTGAGAGACTGAGGGAGTGAGGTGTGTGGGGAGTGAGTCAAGTGAGGGAGTGAGGTGAGTGAGGGAGTGAGACATATGCAGGAGTGAGGCAAGTGAGGGTGTGAGTTGAGTGAGGTAGTGAGGTGTGTGAGGGAGTGAGGAATAACGGGAGTTAGGTAAGTTAGGGAGTGAGATGAGTGAGGGAGTGAGGTGTGTGAGGGAGTGAGGAAAGTAAGGGAGTGAGGAGTGTGAGGGAGAGAGGTGTGCGCAGGAGTGAAATGAATCAGATATTGAGGTGTGTGAGGCATGGACATGTAAGGTAGTGAGACATGTGAGGGAGTGGGGTGGGTGAGGGAGTGGGGTGGGTGAGGGTGGGAGGCATGTGAGGTGTGTGAGTGAGTGAGGTGTGTGAGAGAGTGAGGGAGTGAGTTGTGTGAGTGAATGAGGGATTGAGGTGTGTGAGGGTGTGCGTTGTGTGAGGGAGTGAGGTGTGTGAGTGTGTGAGTTGTGTGAGGGAGTGAGGTGTGTGAGGGGAGAGGCATGTCATGGAGTGAGGCAAGTGAGGCATGTGAGGGAGAGAGGCGAGTGAGGAAGTGAGGCATGTAAGTGAGTGAAGTGTGTCAGGGACTGAGGGTAGTGAGAAATTGAGGTGTGTGAGGGAGTGAGACATTTGAGGGAGTGAGGTATGTGAGGGGAAGAGTCATGTGAGATAGTGAGGTGAGTGAGAGAGTGAGGTGTGTGAGAAAGTGAGGCATGTGAGGGAGTGAGGCGGGTGAGGTGTGTGAGGGGTGTGAGATGTTTGAGGAAGAGAGGCATGTCAGGGAGTGAGGTGGGTGATGAAATGAGGTGTGTGATGGAGTGCAGCGTGTGATGGAGTGTGGCGTGTGAGGGCGTGAGGTTTGTGAGGGAGTGAGATGGGTGAGGTGTGTGAGGGAGTGAAATGGGTGAGGTGTGTGAGGGAGTAGGGTGGGTGAGGAGTTCCAGGGTGTGAGGTGTGTGAGGGAGAGACGCATGTGAGAGAGTGAGGTGGGTGAGAGTGTGAATTGGGTGCGGGAGTGGGGCTTGTGAAGTGTGTGAGGGAGTGAGGTGGGAGAAGTATGTGAGAGAGTGTGGCATGTGAGAGACTGAGGAAATGAGGTGTGTGAGGGAGTGAGTCAAGTGAGGGAGTGAGGTGAGTGAAGAAGTGAGACATATGAGGGAGTGAGGCAAGTGAGGGTGTGAGGAGTATGAGGGAGTGAGGTGTGTGAGGGGAAGAGGCAAGTGAGATAGTGCGGTGAGTGAGAGAGTGAGGTGTGTGAGGGAGTGAGGCATGGTGAGGGAGTGAGGTGGGTGAGGTGTGTGAGGGATGTGAGGTGTTCGAGTAAGAGAGGCATGTCAGGGGGTGAGGTGGGTGATGAAATAAGGTGTGTGATGGAGTGCAGCGTGTACTGGAGTGTGGCATTTGAGGGCGTGAAGTGTGTGAGGCAGTGAGATGGGTGAGGTGTGTGTGGGACTTTGGTGTGTGAGGGAGTAAGGTGTGCCAGGGTGTGAGATGTGTGAAGGAGTGACGCATATGAGAGTGTGAGGTGAGTGAGAGTGAGTTGGGTGAGGGAGTGAGGTGGAAGAAGTATGTGAGAGAGTGAGGGTTATGAGAGAGTGAGGGAGTGAGTCGAGTGAGGGAGTGAGGTGACTGAGGGAGTGAGACGTATGTGAGTGTGAGGCAAGTGAGGGTGTGAGGACTGTGAGAGAGTGAGGTGTGTGAGGAAGTGAGGTATGTGAGGTAGTAATGCGTGTGAGGTGTGTGAGGAAATGCGGCATGAGAGTGGGTGCAGCATGTGTGGGAGTGAGGTGTATGAGGGATGAGGTGTGTGAGGGAGAGAGGTGTGTGAGTTGTGTGAGGCGTGTTTGGGAGTAAGGTGATTGATGAAGTGAGGCAAGTGAGGCATGTGTGTGAGTGAGGTGAGTGAGGGAGTGAGGCATGTATGGGAATGAGGTGTGAGAGGGAGTAAGGCGACTAATGGAGTAGGGAAGTGAGCTGTGTGAGGGAGTGAGCTGAGTGAGGGAATGATGCATGTGATGAAGTGAGGTGTGTGAGGGAGTGAGGTGTGTGAGTGAGTAAGGCGATTGATGGAGTGAGGCAAGTGAAGCGTATGTGGGAGTGAGGCGAGTGAGGGAGTGAGGCATGTATGGGAATGAGGTGTGTGAGGGAGGAAGGAGACTGATGGAGTGAGGAAGTGAGCTGTGTGAGGGAGTGAGGCAAGTGAAGGAGTGAGGTGAGTGAGGGGAAGAGGCATGTGAGGGCGTGAGAGAGTGAGGTGTGTGAGGGAGAGAGGCAAGTGATGGAGTGACGTGTGTGAGGGAGTGAGCTGTGTGCGGGAGTGACGCGAGTCAGGTGAGTGAGGGAGTGAGGTGTGCGCAGGAGTGAGATGAATCATTTATTGAGGTGTGTGAGGGTGTGGGCGTGTAAGGTAGTGAGATGTGTGAGGCCGTGAGGTGTGTGATGGAGTGGGGTGGCTGAGGGTGGGAGGCATGTGAGGTGTCAGGGAGTGAGGCGTGTGAGTGAGTGAAGGAGTGACAGGTGTGATGGAATGAGGTGTGTGAGGAAGTGAGGTGTGTGAGGGAATAAGGTGATTGAGGGAGTGAGGCAAGTGAGGCGCGTATGGGAGTGAGGCGAGTGAGGGAGTGAGACATGTGTGGGTGTGGGTCTGTGAGGGAGTGAGGCGAGTGAGGAAGTGAGCTGTGTGAGGGAGTGAGGCATGTGAGGGCGTGAGAGATTGAGGCGAGTGAGGGAGTGAAGTGGGTGGGGGAATGAGGCCAGTGAGGGAGTGAGGTGTGTGAGGGAATGAGGAGAGTGAGTGAGTGAGGTGAGTGAGGGAGTGAGAGAAGTAAGGGAGTGAGGAATGTGAGGGAGTAAGGTGTGAGATGTATCAGATATTGAGATGTGTAAGGCCGTGGGTGTGTAAGGTAGTGAGAAGTGTAAGGGCATGGGGTGTGTGAGGGTGGGAGGGATGAGAGGTGTGTGAGGGAGTGAGGCATGTGAGTGAGTGAGGGAGTGAGGTGTGTGAGGGTGTGAGTTGTGTGAGGGAGTGAGGTGTGTGAGGGAGTGAGGTGTGTGATGGAGTGAGGCAAGTGAGGCATGTGAGGGAGAGAAGCGAGTGGGGAAGTGATGCGTGTGAGTGAGTGAAGTGTGCAAGGGACTGTGGGTAGTGAGAAATTGAGGTGTGTGAGGGAGTGAGAAACTTGAGGGAGTGAGGTATGTAAGGGGAAGAGGCGTGCGAGAGAGTGAAACGATGGACAGAGTGAGGTGAGTGAGGGAGAGAGGGTGTGTGATGTGTTGATGTGTTTGAGGGAATGAGGTGTGTCTGTTGTGTGAGAGAGTGGGGTATGTGAGGGTGTGATGTGTGCGAGGGAGTGAGGCATGTGAGGGAGTGAGGCGGGTGAGGTGTGTGAGGTGTTCGAGGAAGAGAGGCATGTCAGGGAGTGAGGTGGATGATGAAAAGAGGTATGTGATGGAGTACAGCATGTGATGGAGTGTGGCTTATGAGGGCACGAGGCGTGTGAGGGAGTGAGATGGGTGAGGTGTGTAAGGGAGTTTGGTGTGTGAGGGAGTAAGGTGGGTAAGGTGTGTCAGGGCGTGAGATGTGTGAGGGAGTGACGCATGAGAGAGAGTGAGGTGGGTGAGAGAGTGAGCTGGCTGAGGGACTGAGGCGTGTGAGTTGTGTGAGGTGGAGGAATTATGTGAGAGAATGAGGTATGTGAGGGAGTGAGGTGTGTGAGGGAGTGAGGTGGGTGAGGTGTGTGAGGTGTTCAAGGAAGAGAGGCATGTCAGGGAGTGAGGTGGATGATGAAAAGAGGTATGTGATGGAGTACAGCATGTGATGGAGTGTGGCTTATGAGGGCATGAGGTGTGTGAGGGAGTGAGATGGGTGAGGTGTGTGAGGGAGTTTGGTGTGTGAGGGAGTAAGGTGGGTGAGGTGTGTCAGGGTGTGAGATGTGTGAGGGAGTGACGCATGTGAGAGAGTGAGTTGGGTGAGAGAGTGAGTTGGCTGAGGGACTGAGGCATGTGAGGTGTGTGAGGTGGAAGAATTATGTGAGAGAGTGAGGCGTGTGAGGGAGTGAGGTGTGTAAGAGAGTGAGGGAGGGAGGTGTGTGAGAGAGTGAGACATGTGAGAGAGTTAGGCAGATGAGAGAATGAGTTGGGTGAATGAGGGTGGCATGTGAGGTGTGTGAGAGAGAGAGGCATGTGAGGGAGTGAAGCGTGTGTTGGAGTGAGGCAGGTGAGGGAGTGAGGCATGTGAGGGAGTGAGGTGGGAAAGGGAGTGAGACGTGTGAGCGAGTGAGGTGGGAGAGGTAAGTGAGGGAGTGAGGTGCATGAGAATGTGAGGCGTGCGAGGGAGTGAGGGAATGAGGCATGTGTGGGAGTGAGGTGAGTGAGGGATTCAGAGAGTGAGGCATGTGAGGGAGTGAGGGATGTGAGAGAGTGAGGCAGATGAGAGTGTGAGGTGGGTGAGTGAGGGAGGTGTGTGATGTGTGTGCGGGAGTAAGGCTTGTGAGGGAGTGAGGCGGGTGAGGTGTGTGAGGTGGGTGTGGCATGTGAGAGAGGGAAGCGTGGGAGGTACTGAGACAGGGAGTCAGTGAGGCATGTGAGAGAGTGAGGGGGTGAGGGAGTGCAGGAGTGTGGCATGTGATGGAGTGAGGCATGTGAGAGATCAGTTGAATGAGCGCTTGAACTGTGTGAGTGAGGGATGGAATGAGGTTTGTGAGGGAGTGAGGTGTGAGAGGGAGTGAGGCATGTGAGGAAGTAAGGCTTATGAGGTGTGTGAGGGAGTGAGGCGTGTGTGGGAGTGAGGTGTTTGAGAGAGTGAGGCAAGTGAGGTACTTGACGTGTGTGATGGGGTGATGCATTTGAAGGAGTGAGGCGTTTGAGGAAGTGAGGCATGTGCGGGAGTGATATGTGTGAGGTGTGTGAGGCACTGAGGCATGTGAGAGAGTGAGGCTAGTGAGAGAATGAGGCATGTGATGGAGTGACGAGAGTGAAGGAGTGAGAGATTGAGGCATATGAGGGCATGAGACGTGTGAGCGAGTGAGGAATGTGAGGAAGTGAAGCAGTTGAGTTGTGTGAGGGGTTGAGGTGTTTGAGGGAATGAGGTGTGTGTGGTCTTTGAGAGATTGAGGTGTGTGAGTTTGTGATATGTGCGGGGGAGTGAAACATGTGAGGGAGTGTGGATGTGAGACATGTGAGTAGCGTGAGGAAGTGACGTGTATGAGGGAATGAGGTGAGTGAGGGAGTGAGGGAGTGAGACATGTGAGTGAGTGAGGCATGTGAGTGAGTGAAGCATGTGTGGGAGGGAAGAGTGTGAGGGCGTGCAGCGTGTGAGGGAACGAGGCATGTGAGGCAGTGAGGTGTGTTGGTGAGTGCAGCATGTGAGGATGTGAGGCATGTGAGGGCATGAGGCAGGTGAGTTAGTGGGGCACGTGAGGTAGTGAGGCATGTTAGGGCATGGAGCGTGTGAGGGAGTGGGACATGTGTGGGCGTGGGGCGTGTGAGTGATTCACTCTGTGAGGTGGTGAGACATGTGGGGGGATGAGCTGGCAAAGTGAGTGCGGCATTTGATGGATTGGGTTGTGTTAGGTTAGGAAGCTCGGGAGGAGCATTAGACAAAGACTTCAAGTTATGGTGTGCATGGTTACAGTCACTTGAGCGCCAGGACAATATGTGTGATTGCCTAGATCAGTCAAAATCCACCAATTTTAGTTATTAAACTGATTTTTGGCTTGCTGTTTGCTCCTGGTTTCTTCAGTTGCATTCTGTCAGGTGACCCATGCACTAATATCTCATCATCCACAGACATTCACAATTTTATTTTGATACAGGTGAATGTGAAGGTACATTTTTTGGATATAATTTCAGAGGATTCACTGTGACACGCAAGATGCTGCAGAAGACTGTCAATTGTGAACATTTTCACCCAATATCTGGTAAAGGGAGCAGATGTATGGAGTATGGGGGAAATGCCAGTTGTCAGCACCATAAGCAACACCATGTGATTCTGACACTCCATGTCCCTAAAACTGCTCTCTGGGTCAGGCACTAATTTAAGATGAATTTGTAAGACCTGGTTCCTGGTCAATCATTGGTATCTAATTTAGGCAGTATTTTTATCTACACTGAGAACAGTGATAACCTGTTGGCTAATTTCCTCCTGCCCGATGTGGCATCCAAATGATTTACTTTGAAAAACGTTTGAATGTTTGCCCTGACCCAGGTTGGAAACGCTCTGGTCAGATTCAGGAGCGGGCCAGTGTCTCACTGAGTGCCACAGGCAACTGTGAGGTCCTGTAGTACAGTGTCTGAATTCAGGCCTTTTGGAATCCATTTTCAATGTTAGTGATGAAAATGTCGGCAACGTGGTGGGTTTACTGACCTGAGCAATAATCAAGTGTTTGCCATGTTTGTGAATGGGACAATGATGAGATATGAACTACAATCATTCAAGTGAATAATAAACGCATCATCTCTGAGTACAATTAAGTTGATTCTATATTGATGGGCTTAAAATATGAGCATCTAATATTTTATGATACAAAAGTAAAGAACGAACGTTTTGTTTTGTACCAAGCAAGCACATATTGTCTGGCTACTCTGGTGATCACAATTCCACAGTGAATGTCAGTATTCAAATGCATATATTGTCACTCTATCATTTGTAAAGTGGTTTACTTCAGAGTGAGCAAACGATTGAACAATCAAATAGAATCATTATTCTGACATATTTAAATATAATCAATCGTTATAATTTCTCCAATCAACCACTTTAAGAGACCCAGACACATGAATAGAAAGCAGGACAGAACATAAAAAGGCTCTTGATGTGCCTTCTTTTATTGAGTACAGGAGTTGGGAGGTCATGCTGCGGCTATACAGGGTATTGGTTAGGCCACTGTTGGAATACTGCGTGAAATTCTGGTCTCCTTCCTATCGGAAAAATGTTGTGAAACTTGAAAGGGTTCAGAAAATAATTAAAAGGATGTTGGCAGGTTTGGAGTATTTGAGCTATAGGGAGAGGGTGAATAGGCGAGGCTGTTTTCCCTGCAGCATCGGAGGCTGAGGGAAGACCTTATCGAGGTTTATAACATCATGAGGGGCATGGACAGGATAAATAGACAAGGGGTTCTCCCTGGTGTGGGGGAGTCTAGAATTAGACGGCATATGTTTAGGGTGAGAGGGAAAAGATATAAAAAAGACCTAAGGGGCAATTCTTTCACACAGAGGGTGGTATGTGTATGGAATAAGCTACCAGAGCAAGTAGTGGAGGCTAATACAATTGCCACTTTAAAAGGTATCTGGATGGTTATACGAATAGGAAAGGTTTAGAGGGATATGGCCCGGGTGCTGGCAGGTGGGACTAGATTGGGTTCGGACATTTGGTCGGCATGGACGACTTGGACCAAAGGGTCTCTTCTCGTGCTGTACATCTCTATGACTTTAATTTAGAAATGACAATAATTTGACATGCACTGTCACGTAAATAAATGGTGTATGTTATTAAATTGTAGCATACAATAAGTAGAAAACTCGAGATTTCTAGAATGAATGATATAGAACGAAGAACAAAGAAAATGTCAGTACTGGAGCCGGCCCTTTGGCCCTCCAAGCTGGCACCTAACCAGATCCTCTGTCTAAACCTACCGCTCATTTTCTAAGGATCCCTTAGCTGCCTCCCTTTGCTCCCTGCCCACTCATGTATCTGTCTAGTTACATCTTAAATGATGCTATCGCGAAATCCTCCAAATATGATATGACCAGAGCCTTGTAAAGTACCAGAAATCCATCCCTGCTTTAATATTGAATTACTTTTAAAATAAATGCCATCACTGCATTTGTCTTTCTGACCGAATAGGCCACCCGAAACAATGCACGCATGATGGACGTTAATAAACTCGCAATGGACTTACAAAAATGAACAATGATTAAAGCATGCTGTTTAATGGATGGCGGCCTTGACTAAAGTCTCTGTGCAAATCCATATGCTGCAGAATCCAGACAGGCTGCAACTACCCATAGACGGTATGCAGGAAAAAAAAGACCTCCAATACTTACCTGAATGGACTTTAATGGGGTAATGGAATGTTGCCCTTGGGTCATCAATGTGCCAGCCTCTGGTTTGGACTGATTGATCAGGGTCAATGGACCTGATCGTTCCATTGGCAAATCCTCCATACCCTCCCAAGAGCTTGAAGACTGAGAAGGATAAGAATCACTTCAAAACCTCACAGAGTGAGGTATCTGGAGAATAATCACTCGCCAGAATTCATTCTGGAGAAAGAAGACAACTCCAACTCCATCAGAAGAATAAGAAGGCATCACCAGTTGGATGGTCAAGTTCTAGTGTGGTGGTATACGGTCAGCCAAAGTTAAGTTAAAACATAAGACAGTTTGCAGTACTTTTCATTACTTTATAGCAAACTTTATTGTACTAACATTGATTGTGCTCAATAAACAAATATTATTGTTCGTAAGAGTTGACTCACAGTTCTTTTGCTGAATAGAAGACTTTAAACTGACTGTGCCGCAGATACAATAACCATCCTCACTATTAACTCAACCTGTCAGTTTTCTTCGAGCCAATCATCTACACGAACTTGCAACTCTCTTTGCACTTCAGACTTCTGAATTTTATCTCCTTGCCTATTTTCCTACTCAGAAAGTGCACTGCTTCATGTTTTCCAAAGATGTACTCCATCTGCGATTTCTTTGCCTACTCTCCTAAACACTGCTGCAGCCTCCCTGCCATCTCAATGTTATCTAGCCCTTTACCGACCTCTGTATCATCTAAAACCCTAGCCAGAATGCCCTTAGTTCCTGAATATAGATCGTTAATGTACAAAGTTATAAGTTGCGATCCCAACACTGAGCCTTGTGGGACATCAGATATAATTGGCTGCTATCCTGAGAAGGACCCTTTTATTCCCACACTGTACTTGCTGCCAGACAACCAAGCTCTTGCACACGCTAGTACCTTGCCTCCAACAAGATGTGGCCTTATTTTACTCAGCAACCTCCTGTGCAGCACCTTATCAAAGTCCTTCTTGAAGTCCAGGTGGATAACAACAACTGGCTTTCCTTTGTCTCAGTTGCTTGTTGCATCCTCAAAAAGGTCTTACAGATTTATGAGGCATGATGTCCCTTGATGAAACCATACTGACTTTGCCCACTTTTGCAATTCACTTACAAGTATTCAGGAATCTCATCCTGCACAATGGATTCCAGGATGTTTCACACGACTGAGGTTAGGCTAATTGGTCTGTCACTTTCTGCCTTTTGCCCTATTTCTTTTTTAAGGGTGTGTCACGTTAGCAACTTTCTAGTCTTTTGATCCTCTCCCTGATTCTAGAAATTCATGAAGGATCACCACAAATGTCTCCATTATTTCTTCAGCTATCTCCCTTGGAACTCTGGCGTGGTATTCCGCGTCCCAATGTCCATTTCTGCCTTCTCTTTTATTCTTTATATATCTAAAGAAGCTCTTTTAGTCTTTTTTATATTACTGGCCAGCTTACTCCCATATTTAATCTTCTTCCTCCTATTTCTTGTTTTGTTGCCCTACCTTGGTAAGTTTCCAAATCCTTTGGTTTCTAACTGGCATTTGCCATGTTATCTGATTTCTTTTTTGCTTTTCTGCTAACCCTGATTTTCCCTGTCAGCCATTGTTGCTTCATCCTCCCTATACCATGCTTCTTTTATTTTGGGATGAATCTCTGCTGCGTCTCCTGAATTACTCCCAGAAACTCCCGCCATTACTGTTCCACTGTCCTTCCAATTAGCCTACTTTCCCAGTCAATTCAACCCAATTCCTCCCTCATGCCTTTGTATTTGCTTTTATTCAGCGGTAGTATAGTTAACTCTGATTTTATCTTCTCCCTTTCAAATTGAAGAATAGTCTCAATGATATTATGACCACTGTCTCATACAGGTTTCTGAACTTTAAGTTTCCTTATCAAGTCTGCCTCACTGCACAACACTAAATCCAGTATGGTCCGTTCCCTCGATTCCTGCACCATAAACTGCTCCAAAAAGCCATCTCGTAGAGATTCCACAAATTCCTTTTCTTTCAAACCACTGTCAATATGATTTTCCCAGTCCAGCTGCACATTGAAATTACCCCCCCCACCACCACCACCACCCCCCGCAGTCACAGTAACTTTGCGTTTCCTACACATCTTTTCTATCTCCTGATGTGTCCTCCGCCCCAGCTCCTGGCTACTATGCGTAGGACTGTACATAACTCAAACTATGGTTCTTCACCTTTGCGGTTCTTCAATTCTACTTACACATATTCCACACAATCTGTCCCTACTTTGAGTTTCGGGAACTGAGTGATGGGACTGCGAAACACTTTAGCCTTGTCACAATTTCATAATTTAGACAGTGATTAAAGAGATTACATTGTCAATTCCATTGGAATGTGGCCACAATCTATTTCTTTGGCCAAATATTCTGTGTGTGTTAAGGAAGAATGCAGACATTTGAAACTGTTAGAAAGGCAAGTTGTGAAGAGAACTTGAGTCGAAAGAGAGATTAAGATGGGTCAAGTGAACAGAAAAATATTGTCGTTTGGAGAATTGTAGGAAACATTATCTGTGCGCTCAGAAATGCTGGCGGGTTGAATTGAAAGGCAGTGTACTATTTCAATGGAGAGATTGGCTTGATGCACAGAGGAACCGGGCACATGGATTACACAATTAAAATCTTCATGTGTGCATAAAGTTTTGAGGGAGGTAAGATAAATGCATAAACTTTCTGAAACGCAATACATGCAAAATTAGGGAAGAGTTTCTACGGTTTTGCAGAGCATTGGCGAGACCACATCGAGAGAAAAATGGCCGTAATGACATGTAAATCAGTCCCGAGAAGATTTACTCAACTGACTCTTATGTGGAACGTTTATTTCGGGTGAAAATCTTGAACTGACTCCCTCTGAATCTGCTGGAGTTTAGGCGAACAACATGTGATCTTGGTAACCCCAGAATATTCCAAGTAGTCTTTTCAAGTTGAGTTCTGAAACAATATTTCAGCTTGTGTGAGAGATTACCAGGAATGGATGGACTATGAAACTGAAGGATATCTCAGTTCAGAAGTCGTTGGTTGTTTTAACACTCTCAAAGCGTCAAGTATTTGTGAACTATCTTCCCAGATAGCAATGGAAGATAAAACATTGAATATTTCTAAGGCAGAGGCAGGCAGACTTTTGATTAAGAATGATGCACTAGTATTGTAAGGGCAAAGGTGGAACGTGTAATTGACGTCACAATCAGATCATCCACGATCTTATCGCATGACGGAGCTGTATTGGTGACTTACTCCTGATGCTAGTTTCTGCATTTCTGTTGGCTTTAGATTCTGACAAATTATGAGATGATTCTCATGAACATGAAAAGTTTTCCTTTCAGATTATTGGGCGCAGCTTTCCATATGGGACTTGCAAACAGGACTCAAAAGTACTCAGGAAAGTTTCATGATTTTGGAGAAAGGTCAGGAGCATAAGGCAAAATGAAAGCCTGCCTGGAAACTGCTTTGGAAATCAGATTGGGTCGAATGGATAACTTTAATTCTGCACATTACATTCAGTTGTTCTTGTGAAGTGAGTTTCATTAACAAGGGCAACGTACAGTTGCCTATGTGTAATTTCTATTCAGAATATGGGATTAAACCCCAAGGATTCTTGTGGTGCAGGAACACTAACAGATATGTTACAAAGAGAGAAACGGGGCTCTGAACCATTTGATAGCGTGGGGAGAATGATATAGATTCAAGTCAGTGTTCTGTGTGACACTGAAGATTGTATTCCTCACCATTTGACGCTCACAAGCTATGGAAATAGTGAGACTACATTCTCTGTTATCAACGATTAAAGTGATAGTCATATGGCATGTAAACAGGCCCTTCAGCCCAATACATCTACGCCAGCTAGAAAAAAAAGGTACATTATTCCCGGTTACCTGAAGACCGATGGCCGACTGCCCTTGCGTTTTTTGCTTAAATGCTGCATTGTCTTATATCATCTGTGACCTGAGCATGTATCGGCGTTTGGATCGCATGGGCGGCATGGTGGCACAGTGGTTCGCACTGCTACCTCGCAGTGCCTGAGACCCTGGTTCAATCCCTGCCACGGGCAACTGTCGGTGTAGCGTTTGCACGTTTTTCCCGTATCTGCGTGGGTTTTCTCCCACAGTCCAAAAAAATGTGCATGTTAGGGGAGGCGGTAAATGTAGGGGTGCTGGTCTGGGTGGGTTGATTTTCGAAAGTTCAGTATGGACTTGTTGAGCTAAAGGTCCTGTTTCCACGCAGTAAATGATGTAATATATGTACAAATGGTTTCGTGGACATAGATAACGCAACTATAAAGACAGCGATAAACTCTTCACATTAATAAAAAAAAACTCTACGTTTTTCAATAATTATAGAAAATCCGATTGCATTTTTAATTCATTTGGGATTTTAATGGACCTAGACCAGTATTAATTGTCCTTGAGAAGTTCTAGTCCAGTTGATGTTGGTCCACCCAAGTGGCTATTGAGAAGGAGTACCAGCAGTATATCTCATGTGCCAGTTTAAATCGAGTAAATATTACTGGTGGTGGATGGAGTGTTAAACCAGCCGCCATGCTATGATGAACAGCTCGCAGGAAAACACAGGAAACCTGATTCATTGTCAGAGTGAACAAGAAGGATGGAGTTTATTATTTTTCTGAGAAATAACAACCTTACAGATATAAGTCTATGTTGTAAATGGCTGGAATTATGTTATTGCTTTTGATGGGCGATTCTTGCACTGAACATGGGAATTATTCTGGATGTTTTCAGAAATGGCTGGGCTGGCCTAGGTTGAGTAAGTGATGATTCTCCATTGGACGATGTTGATTTGTAATCTCGCTACTTACTGACCAAAGTCCGCCAGAACAAACCAACTGGTATCGTTGGTTGGTGCTTCGGAATGTATCAGGGATTTAATGGCTGTCTCCACATGAAATCATGTAATAAAGACAAGGCCCATCGAGTCTGCACTACCCAGTGCACATGCAAGTGCTTTATGAGTTTGTGAGGTTACCTTCCTGAACCACTCTCCCAGGCAATGCATTCTAGACACAAACCATCCTCTGGATTCAGAACAGATTCCAAAAATCCTCTCTCTATATTTTCTCTTTCACGTTAAACATGTGCCCTTTGTTTTATACCCTTTAACTAAGGGGAACATCTGCTGGCTGATCACTCTCCCCGTGCCTCTCATGCTCTTATTCACCTCTGTCAGATTCATTCCTTACCCTTGTCTGCTCCAAAAGCAAGACTAGCCTATCTTCATGGTTTGAGTTCTCTCTTGTCTTGTTACTCTTCCAAAGTGCAGTATCTCACGTATTTCAGTGTAAAGTTTTTTTTATCGGTCATTGATCTGGCCATTTGAACAATGCATTTGTACCCTCTGGTAACCTAACACGCTCCTCCTCACCGTGACCCATCCGGCTAAGCATTGTGTCATCCACAACATTACTTATCATTCTCCAACCCCACACCCCCATCTTCCATATTAATATTAGAAACAAACCTTGATTTTCTTCACGTTCTACAGATCTGTTGCAGAGGAACAATTGGGAATTCAAGTCTCTTGTTTTTCATATTTTGATGATTTGACAGCGTGATTAAGTTGAGGTCTTTTGTGTGGGATCTACAAGTAATATTTTGGAAATGGAGCTGAATTCTGCTTTTACACTCCGCCCCTCTGTAAGTATTATTCATAAGGTTTGTATACCATTAACTTTGGACTAGCCTTTGGCACTATGCACTGAAAGTTTCTGTTGTATATGTGCCTGCAGCTTATTCTGTAAAACATTCACTGCAATAGTCAGAGCTGAAGATTTTTGTTTCGTCTGCAGGATGGACGCAGGCTCATTCATTAAGTTTGTTTGAAAGAGCTAGAGGGATAAGGATAAAGATGAAATTAAATTCTGCATCATGAACACACTATAGAAGGTCAATTCACATTCTCATTTCTACGATGAATTAGAAGCAAATTAAAAGAACAACCAACCACAGCTCTGAATATTGTTTTTATAAATGACATCACGTTGCAATAATGCACTGGGGAGAAAAGAAAATGTCTCCACATGATGGAAATAGCGAAATGCAGAGTGAATGTACAATATAGATAAGGATCAAGTGTTAATAAAAAAAAAGAACCTTTTAATTTTCAAAGGAAACCAGATCCCAATTTTCCTGAAAAGTGATGTTTGATTTTACATCAATCTTACTTTTCCAACTGCATGTTTTTCCCTGCCACTGATGCTCCTTCTGGCACACAACAGCCTCTCCTTTCCAGAGTTGTTGTCTCTGGTTTGTTACCCGTGTCACGTGATAGAGAATCGAGGAATAGGGAGAGAGAGCAGTTAAATGCGTGGCGACAGGCATGGTGCAGGAGGGAGGGATTCAGGCATCTGAATAACTGGGTTCTTTCTGGGGAAGGTGGGACCTCTATAAACAGGATGGTCTACACCTGAACCTGAGGGGCATCAGTATCCTTGGGGGGAGGTTTGCTAGTGCTTTTTGGGAGGGTTTAAGCTAACTCTGCAGGGGAATGGGAACCTAGACTGTAGCTTTAGGGTGCAGGACCTGGAGTGTAGGGAGGTTAGGAATATGACATCAATCCCAAAGGAGGGTGCCTGTGAACAGGAAGGTGGCTTGAAATGTGTATACTTCAATGCGACAAGTATAAGAAATAAGGTAAGTGAACTTGCAACGTGGGTTGGTACCTGGGATTTCGATGTTCTGGCTATTATGGAGACATGGGTACAACAGGGACAGGATTGGCTGTTGCAGGTTCCAGGATTTCAATGTTTTAGTAGGGTCACAGGTGGGGGTAAAAAAGGGGGAGGTGTAGCATTGCTTGTCAAAGATAGTATTACAGTGGTGGAAAGGACGATGGATGAAGATTCGCCATCTGAGGTAGTTTGGGCTGAGGTTAGAAATAGAAAAGGTGAGGTCACCCTGTTAAGAGTTTTCTACAGGCCTCCTAATAGTCCTAGAGACGTAGAAGAAAGGATTGCTAGGATGATTCAGGAGAAGAGTGAACATAATATGGTGGTTGTTATGGGGGACTTTTAACTTTCGAGATATTGACTGGGAAAGCTATAGCTCGAGTACGTTAGATGGGTCAGTGCTTGTCCAATGTGTGCAGGAGAGTTTACTGACACAATATGTAGACAGGCCAACAAGAGGTGAGGCCATACTGGATTTGGGTCTGGGTAACGAACCAGGCCAGGTGTGAGAATTGGAGGTAGGTGAGCATTTTGGGCACAGTGACCACAATTCGGTGACTTTTACTCTAGTGATGGAGAGGGATAAGTGTGCACTGCAGGGCAAGAGTTATAGCTGGGGACAGAGAAATTATGATGCAGTGAGGCATGACTTAGGATGCGTGGCTTGGAAAATTAGGCTTGAAGGGAAGGGTGCAATCGATATGTGGAGCTTGTTCAAGGAGCAACTATTGAGTACCCTTGATAAGTATGTACCTGTCAGGCAGGGTGGAAAGGGTCGTGTGAGGGAGCCGTGGTTTAATAAGGAAATGGAATCCCTCGTTAAAGGGAAGAGGGCGGATATGTAATGACGAGGCGTGAAGGTTCAATTGGGGCGATTGAGAGTTATAAGGTAGCCCGAAAGGATCCAACCAGAGAGCTAAGAGCAGCAAAGAGCGGACATGAAAAGTCCTTGGTTGGTAGGATTAGGGAAAGCCCAAAGGCTTTCTATAGGTATGTCAGGAATATAATAATGACTAGAGTAGGAACAGGTCCAGTCAAGGATAGTAGTGGGAAGTTGCATGTGGAGGCTGAAGAGATTGGGGAGACACTGAATGAATACTTTTCGTCATATTCACTCAGGAACAGGACTTTGTTGCCGATGTGAATATTGAGTCACAATTATTTAGAATGGATGGCTTCGAGATATGTAGGGAAGAGGTGTTGGAAATTCTGGAAAGGGTGAAAATAGATAAGTCCCCTGGGCTTAATGGCATTTATCTTAGGATTCTCTGCGAAGCAAGGGAGGAGATTGCAGAGCCATTGGCCTTGATTTTTATGTCCTCGTTGTCTACAGGAATAGTGCCAGAAGAATGGAGGATAGCTATTGTGGTTCCATTGTTCAAGAAGGGGAGTAGGGATAACCCTAGTAACTATAGGCCGGTGAGTCTCACTTCTGTTGTGGGCAACGTCTTAGAGAGAATTGTAAGCGTTAGGATTTATGAACATCTGGATCGGAATAATGTGATCAAGGATAGTCAGCATGGTTTTGTGAAGGGCGGGTCGTGCCTCACAAACCTTCTTGAATTCTTTCAGAAGGTGACTAAGGAGGTGGACGAGAGTAAAGCGGTAGATGTTGTGTATATGGATTTTAGGAAGGCATTTGATAAGGTTGCCCAAGGTAGGCTACTGCAAAAAGTACTGAGGTATGGCATTGAGGGTGCGTTGGAGGTTTGGATTAGGAATTGGCTGGCTGGAAGAAGACAGAGGGTAGTTGTTGATTGTAAAGGTTCATCTTGGAGTGCATTTACTAGTGGTGTTCCGCAAGGATCTGTTTTGGGACCATTGCTGTTTGTCATTTTTTTATAAATGACCTGGAGGAGGGGCTAGAAGGTAGGGTGAGCGAGTTTGCTGATGATACGAAAGTCGATGGAGTTGTTGACGTGGCAGGTTACAGCGGGATATGGATAAGCTGCAGAGCTGTGCAGAAGGGTGGCAAATGGAGTTCAATGTAGCTAAGTGTGAAGTGATTCACTTTGGTAAGAGTAACAAGAAGATGGGGTACTGGGCTAATGGTCCGATACTTGGTAGTGTGGATGAGCAGAGGGATCTTGGTGTCCATGTACACAGATCTCTGAAAGTCACCACCCAGGTAAATAGTGCTGTGAAGAAGGCATATGGCGTACTGGCTTTTTTTGGTAGAGAAATTGAGTTCTGGTGTCCTGAGGTCATGTTGCTATTGTATAAGACTTTGATGTGGCCGCATCTGGAGTATTGTGTGCAGTTTATTTGCCATTCCATATGAATGATGTGGAGGCAGTGGAACGGGTGCAGAGGAAGTTTACCAGGATGTTGCCTGGTATGGTAGGAACATCGTATGAGGAAAGTCTGAGGCACTTGGGGCTGCTTTCATTGGAGAAAAGAAGGTTTAGGGGTGACTTGATAGAGGTGTACAAGATAATTAGGGGCTTAGATAGGGTTGACCATGAGAACCTTTTTCCACGTATGGAGTCAGCTATTACTAGGTGGCATAGCTTTAAATTAAGGGGTAGTAGGTATAGGACAGATGTTAGCGGTAGATTCATTACTCAGCGAGTCGTGAGTTCATGGAATGCCCTGCCAGTAGCAGTGGTGGACTCTCCCTCTTTATGGGCATTCAAACGGGCATTGGATAGACATATGGAGGATAGTGGGCTAGTATAGGTTAGGTGGGCTTGGATCGGCGCAACATCGAGTGCCAAAGGGCCTGTACTGCGCTGCAGTTTTCTATGTTCTATGTTCTATTTTCCTTCTCTTTCCTTACACTACTACTTCCCTTGCTTTTCCCCTTCTGCTGCTACATACCCTTCCACTGAACATCCCCTTTCACACTTCTCTCACTGTATGTCACACCCTTTCCCCTGTCACTCCCACTTTCCCTGACGTTCCCTTTTCCTTTTTGCTCAGCAACTAGATGGTGTAATCTGCTGATTCTGTGCGACTACTGGTCATCAGTGAATAGTGAGTTTGGAATCATCAATGTCCAATATCAACAGACATAAGGATGTTTGCCACTGTCTGATTCACTGTGTACAGTATAGTTTTGTTCAATATTGGTACCGAGTGGCGCTTGTTCCTGTCCGTCTATCGCAATGTTTAACCAAACAGCCTCATCACCAACAGGACAATCAACTTCTGACAGGATCGGGAGACCATGTATCAATGTTCTTTTGTATATCACAAGAATATTGTTCTTATCTTTTGCTCTTATTCTTTCAATTGACATTCCAATGTAATTTGAGATGAGATTAGAGTGACTTCCCTTTCAATCAAAGCAGGACTTGACTGAGGGTGGAATAAAGGACACCGAGTAAAACTGTGATTAATGGTTATTACAGAATATTCTGCACTGGATATGGGAACAATGGAAAACCAATCTCTGCAAGGTGTTTTCCAAGGTGCATGTCATTCTGACGAGGAACTAATTTGCTCTTCCTTCATTACACTTGTTAAAAATCTTGGAATGTCCCAACAATAGCTCTGTGTGGATCTGCATTACTTGGATTGAAGACGATCACGTAGGTACTTCCGTGGCGTCTTTTCCAGAGCTACTGGGGATGACAAATAAAGTCTGCCTTTGGTAGTGCCATCCAAATCCCTGGGTGAATATATCTGTTAAAAACAGGATATCTTACGTTTGCACACTCACATCTAAAATTACGGAAAGGTATGACCTTGCTGGATGAGTACGATGCCAGTAACATCAGGAGCATGACAAGCCATTGATAACAATTGGAATCGTTACTTCAGTTAGTTACTTTCAGGTGATTGTGTGATGTCAGTGCCACGGAGTTCAACATTTGCATAATGCGTTCTGTTAGTGCGTTATCAGTATTTAGAAAGCTGTCATTCTCAAAGTTTTTATTTTTTCATTCAGAAACCATAACCAAATACTCGAGAGCCAACAGAAATGGCAGCTTCACTGTTCCCTTTCAGATCAGACAAATATTCACAGTCCAAAAGACTTAGTAAGTTGAAAGTGTTGGACAACCTTAACAGGTTCTGAGTGGAGAGAAACAGATTTAACTTCTTGAGTCGAATATGAGTGGCATATAGGAGGGGGAGTGGCATGGTGTCTCAGTGGTTAGCACGGCTGCCTCACAGTACCAGTGACCTGTTTTGAGGGAGGGAGGAGGGAGGCATTGTGTCTCAGTGGTTAGCGCAACTGTCTCACAGTATTGGGAACCGGTTTGTGGAGAAGGAAAGTGGCATGGTGTCTCAGTGGTTAACACGACTCTCTCACAGTACCAAGGGCCCGGGTTGCTTCCACATTCAAGAGTGTTTGCATTGAGTTTTCACATTCTCCATCTGTCTGCAAGTAATTTTTCCAGGTGCGCCAGATTCTTCCCACAGTCTAAAGACTTTCAGTGGATTGGCCATTCTAAATTTTCCATCTAACACACCTTTCCATAAATGTAATCACACAGGCAATGCAGACCTGTGGGGGAGAGAATTCCAACTAAAATGATCCTTAGCGAATTTCTCCTTCTCCCTGTTCCTACAGAGTATGGAGAGTCACTGTTTCGTTTTCTAGTCCCACTCCTCCGGGGTCACGACAAATTATCAGTGGAACCAAATGTGTGACATGGCAAATGATATCCGTCTCAGACTGGGTCAGGTTCAGTGTTAGGAACAAGTCAGGCGGGTTTCTAAAATTTGCAAAAATAACTAATCTAAAATCAAAGTAATGTTACTGGGAAAACTGTGGAAAGATAAATGACATAAAGATTGGACTTTGACGTTATGTGTGCCATTATTTATTTTCCTATAACTCTGAGACACACACGCATGTCTAAAAACAAACGGAAAAAAATAACTCTGCAGAATATTAGTTTGGAAGGCTTTGTTCAAATAATAATTAGTTTCATGGCAAAAGTAAAATTGAGATGGTCTCAATCGTTATTCTACCTCACACATGCTGCAGGCAATCGTGTGTCTTCTTGGAACAGTTGGACTTGGCTGGATTTCCTTCTTTGCTGGCAGTGGGGGGATTCCAATGAACCCTCAAAAGGAACTCTCCATGAGTGGTAAAGATGACTGATGGATTTTCAGCTCTCTGTTAAGAAGGCATACGATATATTAGGTTTCATTCATAGAGGGATTGAGTTCCGGAGCAGCAATATCATTTTGCAACTATACAAAACGCTGCTGCGGCCACACTTGGAATATTCTATACAGTTCTGGTCCCCATATTTCAAGAAACATGGGGAAGCAATTGAAAATGTGCAGAGGAGATTTACCAGGATGTTGCCTGGTCTGGAGGAAAGGTCTTATGTGGAAAGGCTGACAGACTTGAACCTGTTCTCATTGAAAAGAAGAATGCTCAGAGGGGATTTGATACAGACATACAAGATGATTAGAGGATTAGATAGGTTAGACAGTGCAAATCTTTTTCCTAGGATGATGACGTCATCTTGTATGATGGGGCATAATTACAAATTAAGGGGTGATAGATTTAAGACAGATGCCAGAGGCAGGTTCCTTACGCAGAGAGTGGTAAGGGCGTGGAACACATTATCTGCTAATGTAGTCAACTCAACCACAATAGGGAGATTTAAACAATCCTTAGAGAAGCACATGGATGATTTTGAGATAGTGGAGGAGGACGAGCTAAGATTAGTTCACAGTTCAGCGCGACACCGACAGCCGAAGGGCCTGTTCTGCCCTGTATTGTTCTATTTTCTATGTTCTATATGTTGCTGTTGAGACGAACAATTAAAACGATGGAGCAATGGCCGTGGCTTCTCAGACAAGTTATACTTTTTTCCCTCTCTGAGCTGAAACATGCAATAATGTTACCCAAACACCAACGTGGACTATGTAAGGTCTGGTTGCACATTCCCCTGATTTCATACTCCATCTCTGTTATCTGTTCTATATAAGAGTGTTATTTTTATACATGGCTGCTAAATATTGTACAAGAAATTCATGTCTTCATAGTACTGTGTTAAAATGAATATATCGTTTTCTGAAATTGAATCCTTAGTTTTATTCTCTCATCCCTCAGCTCCGCCCCAATACACACTCCTCAGGGACTTATATGGTTTAATATGAACGTCTCTCATTCTCAGACCTGAAGTACTCTGAACTTGTAGAGGATATGAAGGACATGGATACGGTAAACAGCAAGGTTATTTTCCGAGGCCAGAGCAATCCAAACCAGACAACATAAATTTAAGGTGAGAGGGGAAAGATGAAGACATACCTGAGGGGCAACTTTTTTACACAGAGGGTAGTGTGTGTATGGAACGAGCTGGTAGTGAGAGTAGTGGAGGCTTATACAATTACAACATTTAAGAGGCAATGGATGGGTATATGGATACTACGGGTTTAGAGGGTGATGGGTCTAATGCTAGCAAATCGTACTACATCAGATTGGAATATCTGGTCAGTCCAGATGAGCTGGACTGAAGTGTCTGTTTCCATGCTGTATGAATTATGATTCCATCAGGCCTTCATTCCAACAAGGAGTAAAGTGAAACATCGAGGAAAATCTTCGAAATCAATTGCATATTTTTCTCTCAATTTAGGGGTTTATTACTACACACAATTCAACAAATGTAACCTCAGCATTGTCATATACTGATGCAGTAATGCATCCTGATGAATATGCCCGATAGCCTTTGCATGAAATAGCATCATTCGATCCACTTTCCTGATGATGGTGGCACAGTAGTTAGCACTGCTGCTTCATAGCATCTGAGACCTGGGTTCAATTCCCGGCTCAGGCGACTGACTGTGTGGAGTTTGCATGTTCTCCCTGTGTCTGCGTGGGTTTGCTCTGGTTTCCTTCCACTGCCCAAAGATGTGCAGGTCAGGTGAATTGGCTGTGCTCAATTGCCCGTAGTAAAGGGGTATGGGTGGGTTGCGGGTCGGTGTGGACTTGTTGCGCCGAAGGGCCTGTTTCCACACTGTAAGTTATCTAACCACTTGCTGAATCTGCTGACTAGGTTTGTACGGCTCATGTTACCAGGATGCACAAACCCTTCTGTACCAACGGGTTCTGTGATGTTCCCTCCATGAATGTAATTTACTGTTATTTTATCTGTTTGACACAGCTATAAATTCCCATAACCCATGTTATACTGTTTTTTTTGCCAAGCTTTTGCTCACTAACCTCCCATCTCTTTCCCATTACAGACTTTGCGTGTCTAGTTAAATGACTAACTTGGTGAATGAACTAAAAGAGCACCAATCCAATCAGTCCCCCATCCAAGTCATTAATATAGAGTGTGAAAGGTTGATAATGTCACACTGATGCTGGAGGTGTTCCACCCAGTTACAACTTCACAATCTGAATTTAAACATGTTTATTCCCTGATAGTTAGCCAGGTCTCCCCTGTCGCTGTGAAGCAGGCTAGAAAGGTTGGATGGCTTCATTCTATGCTGTGCAGTGTACTTAGTGGGCTGAATGACTTCAATCTATTCCTGCATAAATCCTTGGAGGGCAACATTGTCTCCTCCTGTCTCATTATAATGACGCTGACTGGCTGAATGAGATCTTCCTTTACCCCTGTAACATCACTGAGTGCTTGCGTGAACAATACATGGGCAAGAGCCAACAGCTGGCCGTTCAGCCCGTCGAGCCAATTGCACCATTCAGAATGTGCGTTTTTGATGTTATTGTAACTAAACATCAATTTCCTGTCAGTTACAAATAAACATAGACTCTTTGTTCACCAAAGATCTACGGAAATCAACATTGAGTGTTTTCAGTAAACCAGTCTTCACTGCTACTTGGGCATGAGAACACCACAGATCTCCCAACCGAAAGAGAAAGGAACATCCCTGTCTCAGTCTGAAATGGGAAGGTCTTTATTCTCGAACATTGTTACCCTCAAACCAACTTCCACTGTTTTGAGATACAAGGAGATGACAATTTGGAACAGGAAAGACCATTCAACCCTTCAAACCTGCCCACATTCCTACTATGTCCCTACAATCTATTACTTTTCAATTTGATTCTCCAGTGAATTGGCGGCAAGACAATTCCAGGCACCGCAAGATCATATCATGAGACACTGGAGCAGAATTAAGCCATTCAGCCCATCTAGTCTGCCATGGCATTTGATCACGACTGAAATGTTTCTCAACCTCATTCTCCTGTCTTTTCCGACTGACCACTGATTGCTTATAAAAAAAAGGATATATTTCTGTATTAAAGACACTGTGTGTGACTGTTTGTGGGGGTATGTTCATGTATTTGTGTGTAAATGTCCATATCTGTATGCGTATTTCTGTGTGCATGTGTTTTATGTGTATTAGTGTCAGTATCCAAGTTTGTGTGTACCTCTATCTGCATCTCTGTGCAATGCTGGTTTTGAAGTAAATACATTTGAATTGGAATCAAAGTCTCCTTCCTTCTGTCTCTCTCTGTCTACCCCTGTTGTTCATAGAATTCATAGCATCCCTACAATGTGGAAACAGGCACTTCGGCCAAACTAAAACACACTGGCCCTTCGAAGAGTAATCCACCAAATCCATTCCCCTACTACCCTACTTTTACACCTGGCTAATGGCCCTAACCTACACATCCCTGCGCAGTTCGGGTAATTTAGCATGGCCAATTCACTTAACCTGCACATTTTTGGATTGTGGGTGGAAATCGGTGCACCCCGCAGAAGCCAGTGAGAATGTGCAAACCTCAGACAGACAATCGCTCGATGATGGAATCGAGCCTGGGTGCGTGGCGCTGTGAGATAGCAGTGCTAACCACGGAGTTTTGTGATTAGATTCATACAATACTACCCTATGCTGATCTCCCCACCCAGCTGCATCTGTGGCAGAGTTGTTTTGCTCTCCGAGAAGATAACAAATCCTTTACTGTAGATCTCTGAAATTGCATGGCTGTTTGGCTTTTCACAAATCATATCTTTGGAAGCACAGAGCAGTTTCGTCAATATAAGCGAGATTACAACCACTGCTGGCCTTTCTCAGGACTTTCTAATAATTTTTCACATAATTTTAAGCATTGCAAGTCACAGAATGAGAAATAGGTTCATCTCATCTCCTAACAAAACTGTTCACTCAGAGGTGAGCAATTCCATTCTGACAGGCTCACGTCTATTTCGAACCCTTCATATAACAACATTTTGTGTGTGTGTGTGTTGACGGTGCTGTCAGTTTAGCTGGTGCTGTGAACTGCTGCTCTCCCTTTCTTCCTCCCAGATTGAATCCTGGAGGGTTATCACCCTCTGCCACTGTCACGGAAGTATGGTCCGGAGGCCAGCTGAGGGAGAGATTGTATCATTTAAATCACCACAGAGGCTATTAGACTTGCACCCACATGTAGATACTTACAGATTACAATATTTAAGAAAGTTCAACCTGATCTTACATAGTCAAGGTTGTGCTCAAGTAACATTATTATATGTTTCGGCTCAGAGAGAGAGAAAATGTAACCTCTCTGAGAAACCACGGCCATTGCTCCATTGCTTTACTTGTTCTTCTCGACAGCAACACATAGAACATAGAACATTTGGCAACAAAGCATAGAATAGGTCCTTCGGCTCTCGGTGTCGCGCCAACCTGTGAACTAATTTCAGCTCGTCCCCCTCCACCATCCCAAAATCCTCCATCTGCTTCTCTAAGGATTGTTTAATTCTCCATAATGTGGCTGAGTTGACTACATTAGTATATAGGGCATTCCACGCCCTTTCCACTCTCTGAGTACAGAACCTTTCTCTGACATCTGTCTTAAATCTATCACCCCTCAATTTGTAATTCTGCCCAATCGTACAGGAGGACACCATCATCCTAGGAAAAAAGACTTTCACTGTCTACCCTATCCATTCCTCTGATCATCTTGTATGTCTCTATCAGACCCCCTCTTAGCCTTCTTCTTTCCAATGAGAACAGGTTCAAGTCTATCAGCCTTTCCTCACAAGACCTTCCCTCCAGACCAAGCAACATCCTGTTAAATCTCCTCTGCATCTTTTCAATTGCTTTCACATTCTTCCTGAAATGCGGAGACCAGAACTGTACATAATATTCCATGTGTGGCCGCACCAGATTTTTGTGTAGTTGCAACATGATATTGCTGCTCCAGAACTCAATCCCTCTACGAATGAAGCTTAACACGTCGTATGCCTTCTTAACAGAGCTGAAAATCCATCAGTCATTTTTACCACTCATGGAGGGTTCCTTTTGAGGATTCATTGGAATCTCCCCATTTCCAGCAAAGAAGGGAATTCAGCCAAGTCCAACTGTTCCAGGAAGACATCCCATTGCCAGCAGCAGCTATGAGACAGAATAACAACTGAGACCATCTCAATTTTCCTTTTGCCATGTAATTAACTATTATTTGAACAATGCTCTTCCAACTAATATTCTGCAGAGTTATTTTTTTTTCTGTTTGCTTTCAGAGGTGCATGTGTGTCTCAGATTTCTCGGAAACTAAGTAATGAGACACAAATCATCAATGTCCAAACTATATGTCATTTGTCTTTCCAAACACTTGCAGAGAGGGCAGAATGTGAAAACTCAATACAAACAGTCTTGAGTGTTGAAGCAAACTGGGTCCCTGGTACTGTGAGACAGTCGTGCTAACCACTGAGATACGATGTCACTCCCATCCCCACCCTGGTGCTCCCAATGAATCACTGTGCTGGGGAATACAGGGGAAAATGTAAATCTACAATTTAAACAGAAAACAGTGGCAAAATACAGCAGACGAGCCAGTATATGGAGAGAGAAACAGAATTAGTATATTAAATCTGACATTACCCTATTGGGAAAATCTCATATTCGACTCAATAAGTTAAATCTGTTTCTCTCTGCTCAGAAACTGTTAAGATTTTCCAGCACTTTCAATTTACTTAGTCTTTTGGACTGTGGATATTTGGCTGATCTGAAAGGGAACAGTGAAGCTGCCATTTCTGATGGCTTTCGAGTATTTGGTTATGGATCCTGACTGAAAAATTAAAAACTTTACAAATGACAGCTTTCTAAATACTGATAACGTATTGCACTAAAATAACGCATTATGAAAATGTTGAACTCCGTGCCACTGACATTGCACGATCATCTGAAACTAACCAACTGATGTAACCATTCCAATTGTTATCAATGTCTTGTCATGCGGCTGATTTCTCTGGCATCGTACTCAACCAGCAAGGGCTTACCTTTCCAAAATTTAGATGTGAGTGTGCAAACATAAAATATCTTATTTTTTTTAAGAGGGCATATTTATCCTGGGTTTTGGAATGCACTGTCACGGGGAAAGTTCATTTGTCGTCCCCATTAGCTCTGGAAAAATGTGCCAGAGAGGTGCCTACTTGAACCTCTTCGATCCAAGTAATGTAGATCCATACAGAGGGACATTCCAAGATTTTTAACAAATACTTGTGAGGGATTAGCAAATTAGTTCCTCGTCAGGATGACATGCAACTTGGAAGATAACTTGAAGAGACTGCTTTTTCCAGTGCAGAATGTTCTATAAGTACCATTAACCACAGTTTTGCTGTGTGAAAATGTTGGCACTTGGGTCTCTTTTAAATCTTTCCCCTCTCACCCTAAACCTATGCCCTCTACTTCTGGACTCCCCCTCCCCAGCGAAGAGACTTTGTCTATTTATCCTATTCATGGCCCCCATAAACCTCTATATGTACACCCCTCAGCCTCCGACGCTCTAGGAAAAAACAGCCCTTGCCTATGCAACGTCTCCCTATAACTCAAATCCTCCAATTCTTACAAATCTTTTCTGAGCAATTTCAATTGTTGAAAAGGACCTGGGCTGTTCTTGGTTATAAGTCACTTACAAATTCATATGGGCAGTGCGAAATTATATCTGTAAGTATTCTGTGGTCCTTCAGGCAAACTGATTAAAGTGACAGAGTAAATATATCTGACTCATGATAGTGTTTTGTTAAGACACTATTTTGGTTATTCTGTACAGAATGAGTCTGCCTTATCAATAATGATCTCCATGTCACCGAGACAGTGCAAAGGGATTTCAACAGACTGAACCCTGACTTCGTGGTACCATCAGGAGAGAGTGCAGTAACTATGTTTTTAATCTGTAGCATTGTGAGAGAATAAGAAGTTGAAATTTGATGGTTATGGATATTCACTCATTATGTCTCAAGCAGCCATTGATAAGATGAGAAATTCTAAACTTCCCATGGGATGCTCAATTGGTGGTAGTTTACGCGCCTGTGCAGAGACCTCATTTCGATTGACAGAGAGGTACAGGCTCTGAATGACTCTGAACACTTTAATGCGCAGTTACTGTGTGATCCTGCACTCAAAATTACATCGTTCAAAATCCTATCAGCAGCCACAGTACCATCATTCTGAAACAATTAGCCATTGTCCATTAGCTTCCGGCTCCAGTGTATATCATGGGTTTGGAGATGGGAGACACGTTGGAAAATAGTTAAAACAGTTGGTTTCATTCTTCTGCCAGAAAACCATGTTAAAGTAACTGTTATGTGCTATGGCTAATGAAGGCACGAAGAACAAAGTGGAGTAATCTATCTGTACCGCCCCTGCTCCATTTATTTGTGATATTGGCGCATCTCTGACACCTTCCTGTTCCTGGGTTAGGGACGTGAGTAGCTGAATGACATCTTCCTGTTCCTCAGTAAGTGACTCCGGGTATGAAATGGTCGCTTTCTGATCCTGTGTAAGTGACGTGTGGGAATGAACATTGTCTTCCTGTGTAGAATTAGATTAGATTAGATTACTTACAGTGTGGAAACAGCCCCTTCGGCCCAACAAGTCCACACCGACCCGCAGAAGCGCAACCCATCCATTTACCCCCTACCTAACACTACGGGCAATTTAGCATGGGCAATTCATCTGGCCCGCACATCTTTGGACTGTGGGAGGAAACCGGAGCATCCGGAGGAAACCCACGCAGACACGGGGAGATCGTGCAATCTCCACACTCTGTCACTTGAGGCACGAAATGAACCCGGGTCTCTGGTGCTGTGAGGCAGCCGTGCTAACTACTGTGCCACCGTGCTGTCCACTAATAGGCAGAAGGGACTGAATGGGCTGTTCTTCTTCTTACCCATGTTTTTCATGGGCTGAATGGATTCTTGAGTAAGCCAGATTGAGATGCTGAATGAACCCCTCCATTTACTGTGGAGATGCACTGTGTCTGACATCGCTGGTACATGCATGTTACCAATACGTTAACAGCACGGACTCGAATGCTGTCCAGGACTGGATGCACATGGACACAAAACTGCTCCTGGAACTGAGGAATAGCGAAGTTTTCTGAATATTGTGTAACCTACAGTGAATAACCCCACTTCGGATAAGTGAGGACTCAATGAGCTGAATGACCTGCTTCCACACAGCAGGGAATCCCCGCTGACAAACAGGAGATGCCTGGGCTGAGGGAGCTACACTGAGGATCTCCTGCAGTGTTATCCCACGGCTGAGACGATTGATGCCCAATGTTGATGAACATCTTCCCATTTGCTGTGAATGACTCCAAACAGCGGAGATTTTACAGTCGATTCGCATTGATTTGCACGGGTTCCTTGTTGTCATCCTTACAAATATTACTCTGATACCAATAGTGCCCTAGTATTCAGCTCTGTTGCTCATATCAATAGGTCATGGTGTTGGCGTAGGGAGTGTTTTGTTGAAACAGAGTGTAGTGAATGTCACGAATTATCTTATACAGAGAGGTAGGGGATCGAGTTCACTGAAAGACCACCTGGTCTTCCCTGTTCCTATGCACTAGGTTATAGCAGTACGTGGCCTCCAACTGCTCCTGTCTGGCAGATTTGAGGGGGTGAATGGATCACAAAAAACATGAGACTGAGAAGCAGGAGTTGGTCATTAGACACTTTGAGCCTTCTCCAGCAGGCACTAAGATTGTGACTGATGAGGTTGTGGTCTCAGCCCCACTTTCCTATCAGTATCCCATTATCCTTGACTCACTTTTCTGTCAAATATTTTATGAACTCAGTTTGAATAAATGTAAACAGAGAGGCACCACAATATTCTGGGGAAGATAATTCCCACTCGAAAGGCCCTTTTAAAATTACTCCTCATCTCTCTTTCAGCATCATACCTCACGGAGACTTGTCCGCATTGGCCAGGCATCCTAATCTGATCTGGTCCCATTTGCCAGCGTGAGTCCCATTTCCATCTATTTCCTTCCTATTAATATGAACATCCAGATGCCTTTTAAATGTTGCAACTGTACCAGTCTCAATCACTTTATCTAGCAGCTTGTTCCATACACAAACAACCCTGTGCATGAAAATGATGCCCCTTTAATATCTTCCTACTCACACCTTAATCCACTAGTTTTGAACTCCCCTATACTGGGGAAAAGATCTTGGCTCTTTCAGAATTGCCTTGCGCCACCTGATTTTATAAAACTTTATAAGATCATGCCTCAGCCTCTGATGCTCCACAGTAAACAAACTCCAGGCGTTCCAACCTTTTCCTGTACCTCAAGCCCTTCATGTCTGGCAACATCCTTGGAAATTTTTCTGCACCCTCTCAAGTTTAACATCATCCATCCTGTCGCAGACAGAACTGAGTTAAACACAGCATTCTAAATCTGGCCTTAATAACATTCTGCCCATTGGCAACAAGACTCCCAACATGCATACTCAATGCACTGATCAATTAAGGCAAGCATACCAAACCCCACCTTCACCATCCTGCTACCTGCGACTCTACTTTCAAAGCTCTATGAGCCTGCACACTTTTTTTCAACATAATTCCCTAGAGCCTTACCATTAATTGTATACGTCCTGCCCTGTTTTACCTTACCAGAATGCAATGATTCACATTTATCTAAACGTAAATCCATCCTTGACACATTGGCCCATCTGATCAAGTTCCCATTGTACTCTGAGGTAAACCTTGCTGGCCACTATATCTCCAATTCTGATGTCATCTGCAAACATATTAACCAGAAACATATTCACATCTAACTCATTTACATAAACGATGAAAAGCAGTGAATTCAGCACTGTTCCTAGAGGCACACTGCTGTTCGCAGGCCTCCAGTCTAAACATCAATCATTTACCACCCTCTGTCTCCTACTTTCAAAATATTTTTGTAGTCAACTGGCGAACCAGCTTGTATCCATTTATGATCTATCCTTACTAACTTGTCTGTCATGCGGAATCCTGTCAAATGCCTTGCTGAAGTTTACATGGAAGGAGTCTTCCACACTGCCTTTATTAATTTTGTTGTCACCTCTTCAAAAAACTCAATCAACTTTGTTAAACATGTTTTCCCATGCGCAAAGCCATGTTGACTATACCAAAGCAGTGGTTGTATCTGCAATTGCCTGTAAATCCTACCCCACACAATCCTCTCCAATAACATGCTCACAGTGACATCAGATTCAACGGTCTATAGTTCAGATCACTATTCCCTTTTCTCGTCCGACGCATCCACTGCTCACTGAAAATGTTAATAGAATCAGGTTCGTGATATGACCAGTAATATAGGTCTCAGACTGGTCAGGGTGAGGAATAAGTCAGACAAGATTCTTTAATCTACGAAAGTTAACAAGTTTGTGATCCAAACAAAGTTACTCAAACAACGATGGAAAGATGAATGACAAACAGTTTGGAAATTACAAATCTGTTCACCGATGTTTCCCTCTCTAAAAATACTGACACATGCACACGTTTGATGACAAACTGAAAAATAAAATCTCTGCAGAGCGTTAACTTGAAAGAAACTTGCCTAGATATTAATTGAACTCATTTCCTAAGGAAATATGAGTGATTGTCTCATATACCATTCAGCTTATGGAGCTATTCTGCTCGTACAAGCTATTGGTAATATGATCACTTCCTGGAACAGGTGGATTTAGCTCAATTCCCTTTTTTGTCAGGCAGTGGGGAGACTCCTGTGAATCCTCGACAGTAATCTTCCATGAGTAATAAAGACGCCTGAGGAGTTTTCAGCTCACACACATTGCTGGGAAGGGGAACACGGTGAGAGAGGGAGCAGGAGGTTGTTCCTTCTCAATAAGATTACATTTTCTCCCTCTCTGAGTTTTCCCCTCCCTCTCATATATTAACATTAATCA
Source organism: Hemiscyllium ocellatum (assembly GCF_020745735.1). Lineage (NCBI taxonomy): Eukaryota > Metazoa > Chordata > Chondrichthyes > Orectolobiformes > Hemiscylliidae > Hemiscyllium > Hemiscyllium ocellatum. Next base: position 76,310,397 of record NC_083417.1, read on the forward strand.
GACGCAAACTGGACCAAATGATGTGTCTTTGAACAGTGTTCGAACTGTACGACTCCATCACATTCGCTTCTCCATGCAGGTACATCATTGTTGCTGCCATACGCACAGCTCTTTTTTTCATAACAAATGCCTCCATTAGAGTTGAAGATGTGCTCCTACCTTCCCGTACACTTTGAAAGTACAAATTTTAATGTCTTCATAATATCTGTATTTAAATGAATGTGAAGCAGCCGAGAATTCTTGCATGGCCTCCTGTTACGCTGTGTAGCTGGTTGTTGATTTGTTTCTGATCTCAGTGATCCTCCATTCAAGCCATTTGTTGTCAGTTGATCAGATGGAATTCGTACTGTTCCCAGATGTAGACTAACATTTGGAAGGAATCGCTACCAGTTCAAAGATGCAGTCTTTTAAAGGCAGCATTAGAACCATTGTGCAATATCAGACATGTGTTCAACTTTCACCAGATAAGCACTGAGGAAGAGGGGAGATTTCCTATTGGCCTGATTAACATGCGTTCCATTAACTACATAACCAATAATCTTAATCATTAATTTCATTTTTGGCTGTTTGTGCTGCGTTGAAAAATTGCCGCAGTCGCTACACATTAAAATAAACTATTGATTTTGAGAGAAGACCTTACATTGATTTATAAAATCACGAGGGGAATGAATAGGGTAAAGGGACAAGATATTTTCCTTGGGGTAAGGGAGTCCTGAACTAGAGGGCATAGGTTTAACGTGAGAGGGGAAACATATAAAATGGACCGAAGAGGCAACTTGTTCACACAGTGTATGGTGTGCGTATGGAATGAGCTGCCATAGGAACTGGTGGAGGCTGGTACAATTACAATATTTAAAAGTCATCTAAATATGCATATGGAATGGAATGATTTAGAGGGATATGGGCGAAATGCTGGAAAATGGAACTAAGTTAATTTAACAAATCTTGTGGACACAGATGACTCGCACCAAATAATCTGTTTCCCTGATGTATATATCTATTACACTATGGTCAAAACTTCATTCTATTCGTGGATAACTCCTTAGAAGGGCAGGGTGGGCTCCTCCTGCCTCATTGTAGTGTTACTGAATGGCTGAATGGGGTCGTACTTTCACTCTGTAACAGCGTTAAGGGGTGCCGTGAGAGAACATGGGATAGGAGCTCCAGCTGGCTACTCAGTTTATAAAGATCATGGTTGGTCTGTTTGCGGCTGAAAACCTCTTTCCTGTCTATTCCCAATAAACACTGGCTACCCTGTCCAACAAAGGTCAGTCAAGATCAGCCTTGAATATCTTCTATGAGCCAGTCTTCACTGTTCCCTGGGGATGAGAACACAACAGACAACAAAGCCCTAAGGAGATAGGAGCATCCTAATCTCATTCTTAAATGGGGAAACTTCTAAATTTAAAAGTGTATGAATGTCATATTTTTAGAAATGAGGGCACAACCAATTGGAAAGACATAGACTATCCAGCCCCACAAAGCTATTTCACATTCACATTGACACTGTCCAGTAAAGTATTTAATAAACTCAGCCTTCACTGCTCTCTTTGGTAGACATTTCCGATGCAGTAAACCATAGCGAGTATGAAATTATTCCATTGTGTCTGATCTGCTGTTCGATCATAGTTGGCATGTTCGGAAACAAAATTCTCCCACTTTCTCAGTATAATCCTTGATCACATGGTCGTTCAAAACGTATCTATCTCTGTCTTAAAGACAGAAATGTGTCTGTGTCTCTGTATGTCACTCTGTGTGTGTGTTTCATTAGGGTGTACGTTTGCTCGCTGAGCTGTAGGTTTGATATCCAGACGTTCCATTACCTGGTCATCAGTGGCGACATCCAAGTGAAGTGAAGCTGTTGTCTCCTGCTTTCTATTTATATGTTTGTCCTGGATGAGGTTCCTGGGGTTCGTGGTGATGTCATTTCCTGTTCGTTTTCTGAGGGGTTGATAGATGGCATCTGGATGGTTCACCACCAACACTCTCAAACAAAAACTAAGAAACTTAAAAGACCCAGTACATCCCATGGATAAAACCAACGTCATCTACAAAATTCCATGCAAAGACTGCCACAACACTACGTGGGACATACAGGAAGAAAGTTAGCCACCACAATACACGAACACCAGCTAGCCACAAAAAGACACGACCCTCTGTCCCTCGTAGTTCTACACACGGAGGGGAAAAAACACACCATTTCGACTGGGACAACACATCTACCCTAGAAGAGGCTAGGCAAAGACATGCCAGAAAATTCTAGATGCCTGGCAATCCAACCACAACGCAATAAACAAACACATAGATCGAGATAACATTTATCAGCCCCTCAGAAAACGAATAGGAAATGGCAACACCACGAAACCCAGTAACCCCATCCAGGACAAACATATAAATAGAAAGCAGGAGACAACAGCTTCGCTTCACTTGGATATCGCCACTAATGATGTTACCTCGCCTGGTAATGAAAAGTCTCGATATCAAACCTACATCTCAGCGAGCAAACCTGCACTCTAAACCTCAACCTGAGCTACAAACCTTCACAAACCGTGTGTGTTTCTGCTTATTGGCAGGAGACAGAGGATGGTGGAGGAGGGTTGTCTTTTGGACTGGAGCCATGTGACCAGGGACATTCCTGAGGGATTGGTGCTGGATCCATTTTTCGTAATCATTTCTCTCAATGATTTAAAAGAGAATTATAGAAGGCACAGTGAGTACGTTTATGGATGACACCAAAATTAATTATATAGTGGAAGCTGAAGAAGGTTACATAAGATTACAAAGAGATCATGATTAATTGCATCAATGAATGATAGAGTTGTACAGCACAGAAGCAGACCCTTTGGTCCAACTCATTCGAGCCAATAGATGTCCTAAGTTAACTTTGTTTCATTTTCCATCCCTCTAAAGCCTTTCAATTCTTGTGCCCACCCAGATTCCTTTTAAATGTTGTCATTGTTCCAGCCTCCACCACGTCGTATGGCAGCTCATTGCATACACGTACAACCCATTGTGTGAAAATGGTCCCCTAAGGTCCACTTTCAGTCTTGTATTACTTACCTTAAATTTATGTCCCCTAGATTTTGGACTTCCCTATCCTGGGATTAAGGCCCTGTCTATTCACCCTATCCATGGTCTTCATGATTTTATAAACCTCTACAAGGTGCAAATGTGACTCCAATCAACACGAATGGCTGTGCTTTCAATAAACCTGGGACTAACTTCTGAAATTCAATATTGACACCTCTCACATTTCCATAACATCACAATTCTAAAATCATCTGAACAACTTGTTCAGCCACATTAAGAAACACCTCATTTGAATCTAGACTTTTGGGGTCAGAGGTAGGGACACTACGACCACTTGTGAATATTCCCTAAAGCTGTAACTTTATTCTCCTGTGTGCTTGTTCATCAGCCTGTTTTGAAATACTGTGCTGTAGCTCCGTGACAGGCAGGACTTGAATCTAGACCTCCTGGTTCAGATTGAAAGATTCTATGACGCAAGTTCAGATATTGGAATTTAACCCAGAGTTATGACTCAGAGGCATGAGCGTTCCCCACTGCACAAAACTTCAACCATGCCCAGATTATGGGTCATATTTTAAATTTACGCTTTCAGTTCGGTGTGGATTCATTAAAATTTGGTTCACTTTGCTGAATTATACAGTTAAAAGAATTACATTTTTAACTAGATTAAAGCTATTCATCTGAACTACAGGATGTTGAATTTATGTGCTTTGCCTTCGAGATAAACTATGAAGATCGTTATTTTTTTGGCTATGATTTCCACCTTAAGGGGCTATTATCTGACATACGCAATATGAGGGAAGGACACGCTCTGCACTATAAAGGACTTCGAATATATATATATAATACTGAACACCAGAAACGAAGGAAGAGCACATTTTATGTGCCCAAAACACCAATCACCATTTCCCGCCTTTAACGCTTGACTTATCTCCTCCTAAAACCATTAAGATACAAGGCAGCTGATGACTTTGCAGCCTTCTTTCCCTGTACTACCACTCACTGGGCTGAGGAGTGGCAGATGGAGTTTAATTTCGATAAATGAAAGGTATCACAATTTGGTAAATCAATCAAGGAGAGGACATCTCCAATTAAATGCTGGGCCATTCGTAGCATTGTAGAACACAGAAATAAAGGGCTTCTGGTATATTTCTTTGAAGTTTGCACCATGCATAGGCAGGGTGGTTATGAAGGCATTTGGCTTGCAGGCCTTCATTGCTCAGACCTTTGAGTACAGGAACTGGAACATGTTCTTCAGGTCGTGCAGGACATTCGTGAGGTCTCTCCTGGAGTTTTACGTAGTTCTGGTCACTCAGTCACATTGAGGATAGTATTAAACTGGAGACGGTTCAGAAAATATTTGCCAGGATGTTGCTGGGAATGGAGTGTATAAGTTATAAGAACAAGCACCACGTCTGGGACGTTTTCCATTGCAGCATAGGAGGTTGAGACCTTATCAACCTTATAGAGGTTTATAAATCAATGGGAAGTATAGATAATGTTGAAGGGCAGGTCTCCTTTCTTAGGGTGGTGGATTTCAAGACTAGGGCATAATTGTAAGATGAGAGGAGTAGGTTTTACAGAAGACATGGTGTAATAGAGCTGTCCTGCATGGAAACAGACCCTTCTATCCAACTCGTCCCTACTGAGTAGATGTCCGACATTAATGCAGTTCCATTTCCTAGCATTTGTCCCATATCCCCCTAAACACGTCCTGTTCATGTTCCCATCTGTATGGCTTTTAAATGATCTAATTGTGCCAGCCTCCACAACTTCCTCTGGCAGCTCGTTACATACACAGCACCCTCACTTTGAAAACGTTGCCCCTTAGATCCCATTTAATTAGTTCCCCTCTCACCTTCAACCTGTGCCCTTTAGCTTGGGAACGTGCTACCCTGGAGAAAATGATCTTAGCTATTCAAACTATTCATTCCACGTATGACTGTATAATCCTCTAAGATCACCTCTCCACCGCTGGTGTTCCGGGAAAATAACACCGGCCTATTCAGCCTTTCCATAAATCTCAAAGCCTCCAACCTTTGCAACATCTTTGTAATTCCTTTCTGAACGCTTTCAGGTTTCATATATCCTTCCTCTATGAGCGAGACAGTCATTGCTTGAATTATTCACATTTGATCTATCCAATGTCCTGTACTGTACCTCACAATTCCTATATTCAATGCACTGACCAACAACTGCAAGCATATCAAATACCTTCTTCACTATCTTATATAACTGTGACTCCACTTTCAATGTACTGTGAACTTGCACTCCAAGGTCTTTTTGTTTAGCAACACTCTCCAGGGACTTAACATTAAATGTATAAACCAAGCCTTGATTTTCCTTTCTGAAATGCAGCATCTCACATTTACATAAAATAAAGTCCATCTGTCACTTCTCATCCCATTGGCCCATATGATCAAGATCCTGTTGTTATCCCAGGTGACCTTCTTCTCTGTCCACTGCACCTTCAATTTTGGTGTCCTCTATGAATGTACTAACCGTGCCACATATTTTTACATCCAATTTATTTGTATAAATGGCGACCAGCAGTCGGCCCAGCACCAATCTTTGTGGCGCTCCACTGGTCACATATCTCCAGCCTGAAAAAACACCCTTCATAACCGCCCTCTGTTTTTTACCTTCGAGCCAGTTCTGCATCCAAATAGCTAATTATCCCTGTATTCCATGAGATCTAACCTTGCTAACCAGTTTCCCATGGGGAACCTTGTCAGACGCCTTACAGAAGTCCATATAGACCACGTCTACCACTCTTCCCTCATCAATCCTCTATGTTATTGCTTCAACAAAAATAAATTACGTTTTTTGAGACATGATTTCCCACGCACAGCACCATGTTGACTATCCTTAATCAGTCCTTGCCTTTTCAAATACATGTACATCCTGTCCTCAGGATTCCCACCAACAACTTGCCCACCACTGATGTCAGGCTCACTGGTCTATTGTTTCCTGCTTTTCCTTCCCAGTTTGTTTAATAATGGCACCACGTTCGTCATCTCATATCTTCCAGCACCTTCCCTGTCGCTATTAATGATAATCTCATCAAGTTTCCCAGCAATCACTTCCCGAGATTCCCACAGAGTTCTTGTGGACATCTTGCATGGGCGGTACGGTGGCACAGTGGTTAGCGCTACTGCCTCACAGCACCAGAGACCTGCGTTCAATTCCAGCCTCAGGCGACTCTCTGTGTGGAGTTTGCACATGCTCCTCGTGTCTGCATGGGTTTCCTCCGGGTGCTCCCGTTTCCTCCCACAATCCAAAAATGTGCAGATTAGGTGAAGGGGTAAATGTAGGAGTATGGGTCTGGGTGGTATGAGGGTCAGTGTGGACTTGTTGGGACGAAGGGCCTGTTTCCACATTGTAAGTAACATAATCTAAAACCTGATCAGGATTCATGAAGTGCATTTTTATTACGCATCATTTGGTTCGTAAATGGAATGAACGTCCTGAGGAATGATGGATGTGTATAAAGTCACAACATTTAGAAGACTATTTTAAGTAAAATACTACAAGGAGTTCTGTAAAAACAATGGTCCACACCCAGGAATGTGGGGCTAGTCTAGTTTCAGGGTATCGTTAGCATTGAATTTGTAGGCAGAAAGGTCTGTTCCAAACCCCCTGTATAACTCTATAACACCATGTGTATTTGTATGTCCAAGTTTCTATCTGCATATTTCTGTCACCACTTTTCTATTTGTGTGTGTCTAGATGTATCATTGTGAATATCGATTTCACTATGCATGTTACGTGTGCTCCTGCATTAGTGTGTGTATGTATTTTTGTAACTCTGTCTCTGCATCTCTGCGAAATAGGAACTTCTTTTTTATTTTGGGGTGAATCATTGAAATGGGGTGCAAAGCCTCTCTCCCTCCCTGTCCTTCTGTCTGTCTCGCTTTTGTTTAAAGTGATACAATGCCACACTCTGCTGGTCTGCTTTAGGAATTCTCCATCCTTTCTCACACCTAATATTATATGGAAGAGTAGGTTACTACACATTGCATTTTACAGCAAGCGTGTGTGTGTGTTAATGTAGGTCTGCCTCTGTGTGTGCATGTCTGTGTGTCTGTGTTTGTGTGCGTCAGTGTGTACATGTATCTGTGTATCGCTGTGTGTCCGTGAATGATAATCCATGCCTTTGTTTTGTGTGTGTGCACGCGCCTATGTGTATGTGTGTATCTGTGATTCAGCGTGCGTGTGACGAGTGTGGATGTCTGTGTGTAGGGGGATTTTTTTGTATCTGCGTGTTTGTGTGTGCCTGTGTGTCGGTTTGCAAGTGTGTTTTCTATGTGGTTTGTGTCAATGTGTGTATGCCTTTGTCTATGTGCCTGTTGATGTGCATATCAGTGTGTATCTGTGTGTCTGTGTGTGTGTGTGTGTGTGTGTGCCTGTGTTTGTGTCTGTATTTGTCTGTGTGCATGTACGGATCCACATGCGTTCTTTGCGTGTGCCTGAGTGTGTGTTAGTTGTGTATCTGGCTGAGTGTGTATGACCGCACATGTGCATTTGTGGGGAGAGTGAGTGTCTGTGTGTGTTAGCGTACATGTCTGTTTGAGTGGGTATGTCTCTGTGTGTATGTGCGAGAGAGAGAGTGTATGTGTGTGTGTGGGGGGGGAATGTGGGTGCCTGTGTGTGTTAGTGTGTGTGCATGTTTGAGTGTGTATGCCTGTCTATCTATGTCTGTGTGTGGGGACAGTGTGGATGTTATCGTGTGTGGGAAGCTTGACTATCTTTGTGTTCGTGTGTGCTTTTTTGCCTGTGTGTGCCTTTGTGCCGAAGAGGGTGGTCCTGGAAAAGCACATCTTTTCAGGCAGCAGCCAAGGAGCAGGAAAGTTGAGAGTTTGAGCATAATCCCTTCCTTAATAATGAGGCTTGAGGACCAATTGGGCTGAAGGATAAATGGGAGAAGGGTGCTTGGGGGAAGGTAGCTGGAAAGGCAACAGTTAAATGAAGGTGGCATGAAGGTGATAGGTCGGAGCAGAGGGTGAGTGGATAGTGGGAATGGAGTGGGTGGAGGCGAAGTTAGGAAACTGTTGAAATCTGTGGCTGTGTGTGTTGTGCATGTGTGTGTGTGAGCTCGCGCGCGTGTGTGTCTGCATGAGTGCAAGCGTATGTGTGCGTATATGTATATATGTCTGCATGAGTGCAAGCATGTGTGTGCGTGTGTGTGTTTTTCATGGGCGTGTATATGTCTCTATGTGTCTGTTAATGCGTCTGTGTGCCTTTCGGTGTCTGGGTGTGTGTGTCGAGTGTGTCTGTGTGTAAAAGTGTGTCGGGTGGCTACGAGTATGAGTAACTGTGTGTGAATGCCTGTGTGTGCGTGTTTGTAGTGTGTGTGCGCACGCATATATGTGTGTTGATGGTGCTCTCAGTTTGGATGGTGCTGTCAGCTACTGCTCTCTCTCTGTCCTTCCTAAACTGAATCCCTGATGGTTTTCGCCCTCCATTACCACCTGTACAGTGGTGTGGGGAGACCAGCAAAGACTGAGAGCAACATAAAGCTCAGCAGGTCTGTCAGCATCTGAGGACAGAAATGGAAGTTAATATGTTGGGTTGAGTACCCCTTCCTCAGAAATCCATGAGAGAGGAATAGTACATCACATTAACACCACAGAGACTGCCATACTCGCCCCACACTGATACACACAGATAAACACATACTAACACAGAGACGTAGAGACACTCACTCATACACTGACACTAATACAGACACGGAGTGTCTGTCAATATTTGAGTTGCTCCGATAACTTTGACAATATATCACTTGCTCTCTCTGGTTTGTGCCAGTTTTTCAGTCTGTCCTCAGGGAGTCTGTTCATATTGCACTTGTTCGCAACAGTGAGTGAGTCAGTGTTTATGTGTGGAGTGTGACTGTAGGGGAATTTCAATGCTTGCACACACCAAACCTGGAGGAGTTGTAAAGTATGTGGAGGACATTGTGGAACACCAAAAGAACAGTGATAAATTGGTGTAGTGTTCTGTTGTATGGCAGATGAGCCTCAATGCAGAGCAGTGTGAGATGACGCACTTTGGTGGGAATAACATTGACAGACAATATAAAACATCACTACCATCATAAAAGATGTGCAGGAGCATAGGATGCTGGATGTATATGAGGACAGATTATTATAAATGGCAGGACAAGTGAGGAGAGCAGTAACTATCACAGATAAGTTTCAGTATCTGAGCTGGTTACATGAGGAGATGCAGGAGGGAGCCTCCGTGCTCCCTTCCTGGGAGGTGGTGGTGACATATGCTCTGAGCCCACCCTCCTGCCCTCCGAGACGGTGGGGGTTCCATTTGCACCAGCTCGACACAAATAGGAGATAGCACCAGGGCCACGGCTTCTAAGTTGTGTCAGGGTAGAACGGAACTAACAATGCGATTAAAGTGAGAATTGCCTTTCACTGAACATTGCTCCTTACTTGGTTGGTGAGGCATGGGTAGTTGAGAATCTCCACACGAGGCGTCCCTGTCCTTTCTGGCTCGTACCACGGTCCTCCCAACATGGCAGGGGGAGGGTGTGTGTGTGAGGATATCGGGCACTCCACCATCCGGCCTGGCTCTTTCTGTCTTATTCCAGGCTGTTTTTTTTCCTGGAATGGGAGAAAAGGAGGGAGGGAGGGAGGGTTGGAGCTGGTGTATGTATTGTATGGGAAATGTTGAAGTGTCAGGAGGGAGTTATATCCATGCTATGTTATTAGTGATATAGAGGAGGGAAAAATTGGGAGAGAGAGAGAGGGAAAGAAGCTGCAATTTTGTGTTTGGTGGAGCATGAACCATGTTTGGTGTTCCGGGCTATAACAGATATACAGTGAGTCTGAGGGAGCAGAGAGAATATGGTGAGTCTTATCCTGACAGAGCATGGAAGGTTATTGATGTTTCTCCTGTATTGATGGACATTTCCTCAGACCGCAGTTACTGCACTGAGCTGAGTGGTCAGCTCAGACAATGTTTGGTGGGTCTGGTGGTGTGGCTCCCTCTGGAAGAGAATGCCCCCTCTGTACTAGCCCATCTACCAGGACGTCCAAACCCCTGTTAACAAACCGTGGTGTAATTGCCCCATATCTGTCAAGCTGAGGATAAACTGTGTAGGGTAACTCCTAACTAAGAAACTCAACCGTGTGCCCATTGGCCTTTTGAAGATGGCACCAGTGACAGGGATCATGGAATATCTAGGGGCATCCGAGTGATGGTGAGTACCTCCAGCCATGATGGGTTGGAGAATCGGGCTAGCATTGAATGAGAGTGACACCATGAGGTGGGGTGGGTAGTTAATGAGGTGAGTTTGACAAGATAGCACCAGGCAACTAGCTCAGCCTCGTACAGACAATCCCTCTGTCACACTCAATGAAAACGACACTGGGAAATATTATTGTTAAATTCAGCCCAGTGAGTCACATATTCTTTTGAAACCACTAACAGTCACAAAGCGGTATTTGCTTGTCCAATGATTTCCATCACAGAGAGGGACATAAACTTGACCTACCCATGGGAAATAAGGCAGGGTAGGAGATTGAGTTATCAGTGTGGAAGCACTTTGGAACAATTAATCATAATTCTATTAGTTTTAAAACAGAGATGGAAAAGGATGAACAGGGTCTAAAAGAGAATGTTTTAAATAGGAGGAAGGCCAATGTGATGATATTAGGCAAAATTCAAGAAAGATGTTAGGGAAAAGCAGGTGAGCCTGACGTCAGTGATGGACAAGTTGTTAGTGTGGATTGTGAGGCACAAGGTTTGCGTGTATTTTGAATGACAAGGACTGATATGGGATGGTCAACGTAGCTTTAAGAATGGGAAATCGTGTCTCACGAAACTGACTGAGATTTTTTCAATAAGTGACTAAGATGATTCATTGAGGCAGAGACGTGCACATTGCTGTTATGGACTTCATTAAGGCATTTGACAATTTTCTGCATGGTAGACTGGTTAACAAGGTTAGTTCACATGAATGCAGGGAACATTAGCCATGTGGATACAAAATTGGCTCGAAAGCAGGAGATAGAGAGTGGTGACAGAGGATTGTTTTTGAACTGGAGGGTTGTAACCAGTGGTGTGCTACAAGTATCAGTGCTGGGTCCACTTATTTTATATAGATCGTTTGGATGTGAACACAGCAGTGACAGTTTGTTAGTTTGCAAATGACACCAAAATTGATGTTGTTTTGAACAGCAAAGGAGGTTTACATCAGAGTACAATGAGATTTTGATCAGGTTGGCTGATTGGCTAAGAAGCAGCAAATGGTGTTTAGTTTAGATAAATGTAAGGTGCTGAATTTTGAAAATGTAAGTCAGGGCAGGATGTATGCATTTAATGATAACGTCCTTTGGAGTGTTGATGAACAAAAATAACTTTGGAGTGTAGGTTCAAAATTCATGGAAAGTGGAGGTACAGTTCGACAAAATACTGTAGAAGTCATTTGGTGTGCTTGCCTTTATTGGTCTGTGCTTTGACTATATGAATTGGGAGGGCATGTTGCTGCTAAACAGCACGTTAGTTCAGTTCTTTTGGAGTACTGCATTCATTTCTGGTCTTCCTCCTTTCAGAAAGATATCGTGAAACTTGAAGGGAGTCCGAAAAGATTTACAAGGATGTTGCCAGAATTTGAGCTTTAGATTATTTAGATTAGATTAGATTAGATTAAATTATTTACAGTGTATAAACAGGCCCTTTGGCCCAACAAGTCCACACCGACCCGCTGAAGCGCAACCCACTCCCTGTGTTTACTCCTTCACCTAACACTACGGGCAATTTACAACGGCCAATTTACCTAACCCCCAGATTTTTCGAATGTGGGAGGAAACCGTAGCACCCGGAGGAAACCCACGCAGACACGGGGAGAATGTGCAAACTTCACACAGAGGGTTGCCTGAAGCGGGAATTGAGGTCGGGTCTCTGGCGCTGTGAGGCAGCAGGAAGAGGGTGAGTAGGTTGAGGTGATTTTTCTTGGAGTATGAGGGACATATATAGGGTGAATATCCAGGATCGTTTTCCCAAAACTGGAGGGCATGGATTTCATGTGAGACCCAAGGACCAACTTTTTCTAACATAGAATGGTGCATATGTGGAATGAGCTGCCAGTGGAGGTGGTGGAGGCTGTTATGATTACAACATTTGAAAGGCATTACCATGGATACATGAAAAAAAAGGATTTACATCGATATGGGCCAAATGCTGGCAAATGGGACGAGTTTAATTTGGGATATCCTTTCGACATGAACGAGTTAGATTGAAGGGTCTGTTTCTGTTCTGTACATCTCCGAGAGTCTATGATTCTGTCTGACCTCACACCAATATCCCATTAATACTCCATTTCCGGAAATACCAGTCTGTTACTTGATGCTATCAAAATGTCTTCACTTCAGCATTTTAAAACCTGCGAACACATCCTTTCACAACACTGACTCTGAGTATTTTTCTGTCTGTCTATTTCCCAAATCCTTCCCATTTGTGGTATTTAAACTGTTGGTATTTAAACTGAGCATCAGTTTCCAACATTAAGCAGCTTAGAGACAATGTTCAAAAAGCATAGTTTGTGTTTTGTTTGACTTCCCGGTGTCCTGCCCTGTGCTCCATGTTGGATAGTGGAGTTTCTGCAGTTTTGATGCACATCTTTCTAACCTCTTCTGTGCCTATCAATTGATCGGTGGTGTTAGTCACTCTCTGGTGATTATGTGCTCAACAACACAAGGAATCCCTTACACTGTTACTGATCCAGATAAGACTTGCACTTGAGTGACATTTGATTTAATTTTTGTTTTGGAAGGTTAGTAGAAAAGCTGGGGGCGGTTTCCTGGAGTCTGTGCTTTAAGCTGCTTTGGAAATTCAGGAAGACCAGATGCCTTGGTGACCCACTCGGGATGTGTCATGGTGACTGTAGTTACAGCATTTGGATCTGCAACATGATCAGCGAAAACAGCAGAGACTGCAGAGAGAGAGGAATCTCTGTAAAATGGAATGAGTGAATCGCAATCAGATCAGAGAATAACTGCCTCCTATCCCTATGTCCCAGTCTTGAGCAGTTGAGTGACGACCCATTCTCGAGCAGTTGAACAATTCTCGAGCTGTTCCTGTGTCCCAGTCACGGGCAGTTGAGTGACTGCCTCCTGATTCTAGTTCCCAGGGTGGTGAAAATAAATATCCTCCTCCTGTTCCTGAGTAACAGGCCCCAATAACTGCGTGCTGTCCTCCTGCTACTGCTCCTGAGTAACTGGTAACAATTAATGTGTGATCTACTCCTCCTGCTGCAACTGCAAAACAGACTCCAATACCTGTGTGCTCTCCTACTGCTGCTCCTCAGTAATAGGCCCCTTTAGCTGTGTGCTCCCGTCCTCTTATTCTGCAGAAACAGGCTCCGATAGCCGTGTGCTCTTCACCTGCTCCTGCGTAACAGGCTCGAATACCTGTGCTCTCCTCCTGCTGCTCCTGAGTAACAGGCTCAAGTAGCTGTGTATTCTACTCCTCCTGCACCTGAGCAACAGGCTCCTATATCTTTGTTCCCACCTCCTGCTGCCCCTGAGCAATAGGCTCCAACAACTGTGTGCTTTCCCCCTGAGGCTCCTGAGTAACAGGCTCCAACTGCTGTGTACTCTCCTCCTCCTGCTGCTTCTATGTAACAGGCTCCAATACCTGTGTGCGCTCTTCCTGCTGCTCCTGAGTAAGAGCCTCATATAGCTGTGTGACCTCTTCTGTTGCTCCCAAGTAACAGGCTACAAAAGCTGTGTGCTATCCTCCTGCTGCCGCTGAGTAAAAGGATCCAATAAGTGTGTGGTCTCCTCCTGCTGCTCCTGAGTAACACGCTCCAATAGCTGTGTGCCCTCCTCTTGTTCCCCCTGAGTAACAGGCTCCATTACCTGTGTATTCTCCTCCTCCTGCCCTGAGTAACATAATCTAATAACTGTCAGCTCTCTTGCTCCCGCTGTTTCTGAGTAACAGGCTCCAAGAGCTGTGAGCTGATCCTGAGCAACAGCGCAATACGTGTTCCCACCTCCTGCTGACCCTCTGCAACAGGCTCCAATAGTTGTGTCCTTTCCCCCTGCTGCTCCTGGGTAACAGGTTCCAATAGCTGTGCTCCCACTACTTTCTGCTCCTAAAAGGCTCCAATAGCTATGTGCTCTCCGTCGTCTGTTCATGAGTAACAGGCTCCAATAGCTCTGTGCTCCCCTGCAACTCCTGAGTAACAATCTCCTATAGCTGCGTGCCCTCCTCCTGTTGTTCCTGAATAACAGGTTTCAATAACTGTGAACTCTCCACCGGATGCTCCTGAGCAACAGGCTACAATTGCTGCGTGCTCTCCTCCTGCTACTCCTGAGTAAGAACTCCAATAGCTGTGTGCTCTCCTCATGCAGCCCCTGAGTAACAGGCTCCAATAGCGATGTGCTCTCCTTCTACAGCAGTCCCTTAGTAACAGGTTCCAATAGCTGTGTGCCCTCCTCCTCCTGCTGCACCTGAGTAACAGGCTCCAATAGCTGTGTTCCCACGTTCTGCTGCTTCTGAGTAACAGGCTCAAATAACAATGTGCCCTCCTCTTGCTGCTTCTGAGCAGGGCGCTCCTATACCTGTGTATTCTATTTCTCCTGCCCCTGAGTATTAGGCTCCAATAACTGTGAACGCTCACCCCCCTGCTTTTCCTAAGTAACAGGCTCCAATACTCTGTGCTCTCCTCCTGCTACTCCTGAGTAAGAGGCTCCTATATCTGTGGGTGGCACGGTGGCAGAGTGGTTAGCACTGCTGCCTCACAGCGCCTGAGACTCGGGTTCAATCCCCGACTCAGGCGACAAACTGTGTGGAGTTTGCACGTTCTCCCCGTGTCTGCGTGGGTTTCCTCCGGGTGCTCCGGTTTCCTCCCACAGTCACAAAGATGTGCGGGTCAGGTGAATAGACCATTCTAAATTGCCCGTAGTGTTGGGTAAGGGGTAAATGTAGGGGTATGGATGGGTTGCGCTTCGGCGGGTCGGTGTGGACTTGTTGGGCCGAAGGGCCTGTTCCCTCACTGTAAGTAATCTAATCTAATCTGTGTGCTCCCTTCTGTTGCTCCCAAGTAACAGGCTCGAAAAGCTTTGTGCTATCCTGCTGAGTAACAGATTCCAATAGCTGTGTGCTCTCCTCCGACTGTTCCTGAGTAAAAGCCTCCAATAGTGCTGTGCTCCACTGCTGCTCGTGTGCAACAGAATCCATTGGGTGTTTTCCCACCTCCTGAGTAGAGGTTCCAATAGCTTTGTGCTCCCCTCCAGCTGCTCCTAAGTGACAGGCTCCAATAGCTGCGTGCTTTGCTTCGTCTGTTCCTGAGTTGCAGGCTCCAATAGCTGTGTGCTCTTGTCATGCTGCTCCTGAGTAACATGCTCTAATTGCTGTGTACTCTCGTTCTGCTGCTCCTGAGCAACAGGTTCTAATAGCTGTTTGCTATCCTCCTGCTGAATAACAAGATCCAACAACTGTGTGCTCACCTCCTTGCAGATCCTGTCTAACAGCCTCCAATAGCTGTTTGCACTCCTCCAGCTGTTCCTGAATTACAGGCTCCAACAGCAGTGTGCTGACCTCCTAAAGCTCTTCCAGAGTAACAGGCTCCAATAGTTGTGTGCCCTCCTCCTCCTGCTTCTCCTGAATAACAGGCTCCAATAGCCGTGTTTCCACCTTCTGCTGCTTCTGAGTAACACTCTCCTGTAACTGTGTATTCTAAATCTCCTGCCCCTGAGTATCAGACTCCAATAACTGTGAGTGCTCCTCCTCCTGCTGCTATTCCTGAGTAACAGGCTCCAATAACTGTGTGCTTTTCGTATCGTGCTGCTCCTGAGTAACAGGCTCCAATAGCTTTGCGTCATCACAAAGCTGCTCCTGAATAATAGGCTCCAATAACTGTGCGCACTCCTCCTCCAGCTGCTCCTGTGTAACGGGCTTCAATAGCGGTGTGCTCTCCTCCTGCTCCTCCTGAGTTACAGGCTCCAATAGCTGTGTGGTCTCCTCCTGCTGTTCCTGAGTAACAGGCTCTAATAGCTGTGTCCTCTCCTCCTGCTGCCCGTGAGTAATAGGCTCCAGTAGCTGAGTGCTCTCCTTCTGCTGCTCCTAGTAAAAGGCTCCTTTTTTTGTGTTCTCCCTTCTGCTGCTCCCAAGTAACAGGCTCTAAAAGCTGTGTGCTATCCTGCCGCTTCCGCTGAGTAAAAGGCTCTATTACCTGTGTGCTCTCCTCCTGCTGTTCCTCAGTAACAGGCTCCAGTAGGCCTGTGCTTCCCTGCTGCTCCTGAGTAACAGGCTCCAATAGCTGTGTGCCTTCCTCCTACTGCTCCTGAGTAACACGTTCCAATACCTGTGTAATCTACTGCTCCTGCACTGAGTAACAGGCTCTAGTAACAGTGAGCTCTCCTCCTCCTTGTGTTCCTGAGAAACGACTCCAATATCTGTGAGCTCTCCTCCTCCAGCCCCTGAGCAACAGACTCCAATAGCTGTGTTCCCACCTTGTGCTGCTCCTGAGTAAGAGGTTCCATGAGCTGTGTACTGTCCTCCAGCTGCTCCTGAGTAACAGTCTCCAATGGCTGTGTGCCCTCCTCCTGCTGTCCCTGAGCAACAGGCTCCAATAGCTGTCTGCTTTCCTCCTGCTGCTCCTGAGTAACAGCCTCCAATAGATGTTCCCACCTCCTGCTGTCCCTCAGTAACAGGCTCCAATAGCTGTGTGCTCTCCACCTCCTGCTGCTTCTGAATAACAGCCTCCAATAGCTGTGTGCCCTCCTCCTGCTTCTCCTGAATAACAGGTTCACATAGTTGTGTGCCCCGCTCCTGCTTCTCCTGAGTAACAGGCTTCAATATCGATGTGGTCTCCTCCTCCTGCTGCCCCGAGTAACAGGCTCTAATACCTTTGTATTCTCCTCTTCTTGCCCCTGAGTAACTGACTCCAATAGCTGTGCACCTTCCTCCTGTTGATCCTGAGTAAGAGGCTCCTATATTTGTGTGCTCTTCTGATGCTCCCAAGTAACAGGCTCCAATAGCTGTGTGTTCTCGTTCTGCTGCCTCTGAGTATCATGGACCAATAACTTTGTGCTCTCCTCCTGCTGCTTGCTGAGCAACAGGCTCAAATAGCACTGTGCTCTCCTGCTGTCCCTGAATAAGAGACTTCAAAAGCTGTGTACTGTCCTCTTGCTGCTCCTGCCTAACAGGCTCCAGTAGCTATGTGCTCTCCTTGTCCTGCTCCTGAGTAACAGTCTCCATAAGCTGTGTGCTCTCCGCCTGCTACTTCTGTGTAACAGGATCCAATAGTTCTGTGCTCTCCTGCTGCTCCTGTGTAATGGATCTGATGGACTGAATAGCCTTTACTCTTTCCATTCAGCTTGTATTGGCAAAACCTTTTCTGCTGTTTCCGTAAAATACTATTAAAATCTGAATGCTGCCTTTATATTTTACTTCTCAGTAATTGAGCAATCATGCTGGCTGACACTGGTTCGAGAGGCTGATCACTTCCTCCTGTCCCTCAGTAACAGGCCGAAAGGCCGAATGGCCTCTTCCTATGTCTCTGTAGCAGGCACTTGGGAACGGAATTGTTTCCCCCTCTTTCTGGGCAGCAATTTCAATACTCTGAATGGTGCCTCAATGTCATGAAAGGGTTTGATGCCAAGGCATTTCAAACTACGAGCAGCATTACTCAAGATGTCTAGAAACTTCCCCACTGGGCATTTTATGCATCTGGTCTGTTATTTTATCCCTGTAACCTTTTATAAACAGAGTGGAACATATACCATCCTTAAATATTCCAGCAATACACATACATACAAGGGAAGAAGGATTAAAAATATTGAAAGATTTATGACCTATCTCTTGGCAACCGTCATCCATTCAATCCAGTCTGAGTAAATGTTCTCTTTTATTGGGATGTGTAAAATGATGTAAGGAACTGGTTAATCGAACCTGTTTGTTTGCTGACTGTGATTGATGTCAGTATCCATGGATTGTATTTATCCAGATGGAGGGTTCCCATCTGTTAATGATATATGGGCTCCGTTCAATGTCTTATCCCATAGTATGAGCGGAAGCATCACCCATGGCACTAACAGGGATTGGCAGAGAGAAGGGGATGCGTGATCAGAATCTGAGAACATTAAACGGGAATGTCACAACAATAGACAGGAGTTTATCCTATTATGCATGGATTCATTCTATATATTATTGGAGGTCATCACCATTGCGGATCGAATATGCACTTTATATTTTTCAATGTTTATATTATGCTGTCCTGGCTATTGTTGGTGCGCCTGGTAAGTTTCGCTGTCCATTTATTATTTGCATTAACCATGTCTGACTGTATTATTGTTCTTTTTATTTACTCTACTTTCTAAACATTCACTCTCTAAACTACTATGGAACAACTACAGTGAACTTGTTCATTGTTTCTCTCGCTCTTTCGTTCTGGCACTGTGTCTTGTGGGGTGACCTACTCAGTTTTAGCTGTGAACAAGGATTCATTGTAACCCACCCCTTGCTGTTTAAATATTGAAAGTTTGGAAGTCACTGTTTTGTGTTCTGGTTACAAACTTAATTTCGTTCCTCTGACGTCATCCCATCTCTGGCCATTATCTGAAGCTGAAACGAATAAGTCACAACTATGGTGAACCCTTTGGCCATGACGTGAGTCCTGACCCATATCTTGACCATCCCTATTTGTAACTATTAACATTTCCTGAATATATTTCATTGGCTTATCCTATCTGTTATTTGAATCTTGAGCTAGGAAATGTAGTCTTAATGATCAGAATAATCTGCTGCTGACACTCCCAAATTCAAACCTGCAGAAGCAAATCTGAGACAATATTCCAATGCTCGGTTTTCACCTCACGCCATAATCCCATCATTTCTGTGAGGATCGATTTATATCGTTTCTGGGTCTGGCAATGCCTGTAATTTAATATTCTCAAGCACAGAGTTTCCTCTGTCTGTGACATAATTCCCAGTGTCTCGATATTGATTACCCAAACCACTGCCAGTTGTTCTCATTTAAACTGATTTCCTCCATGTGTGTTCTCTCTCAAACAACAATTTTCATGTTTACTGCTACAAAACACACACACGCTCTCTGTCTGTCTGTCTGTCTGTCTGTCTGTCTGTCTCTCTCTCTCTCTCTCTCTCTCTCTCTCTCTCTCTTGCCTTATGCTGGTGCAGTGGACATACAGAGCCATATATTTGTGGTAGTCCATTTACTGTCACTCACTGCATGGGTTGCTAATCGTCACATATAAAGCATTTCTGTAGTGCAATTATAGTAGAAATATATTCATAAACGTTTGCCATGTTCTGCATGCTTGGCACATAATCCAGTTTATCCAGTAGTTCACTAACATGGTCTGCACAGGTCTCCATTCTGGCTGTACTTTGTCCCATTTTATGGTGTGTTGGATGGTTCTGTGAGGCATATTCAGAATTTGATGTAGTGAGCCATTTCAACTCATCTGCCAATGTTTTCGTTGGATGTTCTCAGTTTTGTGATTGTACACACCATTGTCTCACTCCTCCAGTTATTATCACTTCCATGTCTCCTTATTCATATTTTCACAACATGTTATCAGTTACTTAATTGTTTGTTTTCTCTATATCTTTCCCTGGTACTTTGTTTTATGGCTCCCGAGCATATGGAGTGCTGGCATTGTGAAGCTCAGAAACAATGAAATAGTGTGTACTGGACTGTTGTTAACTTCCCGGTGTATCCCATTTGCTGCTCCATGTTGGACAGGGGGTTCCAGTAGCTTTGAGAGACGTGCTTGAAACTTGATCTGTGCCTGTCCACTGAACACCTGCGTTTGTCATTCTCAGCTGACTGTTCGTTCAGTAACATGAGCGAACGTGTCGGCCATCATTATAAACGAGCAGGCATCTAACTTGTAGCTGAGGGGTTTTGGATTAGATTAGATTAGATTAGATTAGATTAGATTAGATTAGATTAGATTAGATTAGATTACTTACAGTGCAGAAACAGGCCCTTCGGCCCTACAAGCCCACACCGACCCGCCGAAGCGCAACCACCCATACCCTACCTAACACTAGGGGCAATTTAGCATGTCCAATTCCTCCGACCTGCACATCTTTGGACTATGGGAGGAAACCGGAGCACCCGCAGGAAACCCACACAGACATGGGGAGAACGTGCAAACTCCGCACAGATAGTTGCCTGAGGCGGGAATTGAACCCGGATCTCTGGCGCTGTGAGGCACCACTGTGCCACCGTCCCGCCCGCTTCTGACTGACTCCTGCTATTGAAACATTAATGGATGGGCTGGGATGCTTTGCTGGAGGTTGTGCTATGAGCTGCCTCTCACATTCCGGGAGACCTGAGGATTTGGTGACCCAACTCTGGATGGAGCATGGGGTCTGTAGTTACAGAATCTGGGTCTGTAACATGAACAACAAATGGAGCAGAGGCCGCAGAGAGGGGAAGCTCTGAGTGTGTGTGTGGAGAAAGATATTTGCCAAATCTCTCTGTGTCTTAACGTAGGCACACACGGCCTCTCGGTCTCCCCAGACGTACATCCATGCATCTCTCCCTCTTCTTTCCGTGCACACTCACACTCCTCCTCTCTCACATGCACACCCATACACTCCCCACTCTCACACCCGTCCACACTCTCACCCTCTCTCTCCCTCCCACAGGCACATATACTCCCCCCACTTTCGCACATACACATAAACACAGAATCTCTCTCACGCTCACATAGACTCTCCGTCTCACTCTCTCTATGTCTCTCACATACACACATCGAAATTTGTGGCGAGAATTTGCATTTGCAGATTTGTATTTAAGCATACATTATGTTTTGGTTAAATATACAATTTCTATACAGTTGGTCAATGCGGTAATTTATAAACTCATACTTTGGAAATAAAATCAGTCTGACTCCAGGTGAAGACAAGGACAGACTCCAAACAAGACCTCACGCCTCAATGACATAATCTGTCCAAAGGGGTGCCTTCCTTTACGTCGTTAATACCTTACATTATCTCCAGGCACTGACTTGAAATAAATTCTCAAGTTTGCTTATTAATCAATCAAAACCCGCACCTCCATTCTAACTGATTAAAGATTTAGGAGCCATCTTCGATGTGTTCAATTTAAGCACATGAGTTGTACAATCCTTTTATTGTTTCCTTACAAATTCTATGTCTAAGGTCTTCTGCTCTCACTAACATCTGATGAAGGAACAACGCGACAAAAGCTTGCGTTTCTTTAAAATAAAACAATTGGACTATAACCTGGTGTCTTGTCATTTCTGACGTTGTCCAACCCAGCCTAAACCATTGGCTCCATATCATAGCTTTAATGTAGATATGAACATGGAGGGGGGTGGGGAAATGATAAATGCGTTTATGTTTGATACAAAGTTTGGCCAGGTGGTTGGCAGTGAAGACGAAGGCCTTATGTTACAGGAAGATACAGATGGAATGGTCAGATGGTCAGATAAATGGGAGATGAAATGTAACCCTGAAAAATGTGAGGTGATCCACTTTGGATGAAGGAACCATACAAGGAACCAGACTCAATGAATAGCAGCACAGTCGGAAGCTAAGAGGGTGTTTTTACACACATCCCCGGATGTGACTGCACAGGGTAATGACAAGTTGACAAAGCTTAGCGAAGGTAAACATATCATTTATTCATCGAAGCATGGAGTATAAGAGTTGAGTAGAACTTTCGTTAGGTCACAGATGGAATACTGTATGTAATTTGGTGAACCACATTAGAGGGAAGATGCGATTATACTGGAGAGACGCAGGCGAGATTCACCAGTTTGTTCCCTGGGATGGAGCAAGTGCAAAGTACTTGGACGAGCATTTGAAGAGTCAGAACATTCTTGGCTATGTGTCTCTTGTAGAAAAGTGGAACTAATGTAGGTGGTGCTGTATATTTGGCTGTTTAGAGTCTTTGCTTCTGTGATTGTATGGTGTGGACGTTCAGTCATTTAGCAGCTCGATGTGTTTTGGAACAATATATTCACAATGGAGGGAAGATGCGATTATACTGGAGAGGTGCAGGCGAGATTCACCAGTTTGTTCCCTGGGATGGAGCAAGGGCAGTGTACTTGGACGAGCATTTGAAGAGTCAGAACATTCTCGGCTATGTGTCTCTTGTAGATAAGTGGAACTAATGTAGGTGGTGCTGTATATTTGGCTGTTTATAGTCTTTGCTTCTATGATTGTATGGTGTGGACGTTCAATCATTTAGCAGCTTGATGTGTTTTGGAACAATATATTCACAATGGTTATAGGAGTGAACGTGTAATAGCATCTAAAAGTATGTCAATGGCAAAATTAAAGGAAAAACGTGCAGCTTCCTTACAGTTTGAAAACCGGGAATGGAGAATGGAGAACAGAGAAATGGCAGAACTATGATGCAAATATTTCAGTTACGTCTTCACAGAAGAAAACAAAACCAAAAAAGAAATCTTCCCAGCAATAGTAGGAATCTTTAGTCTGGTGAGAAACAAAGGAATAGAATGAAATTAGCAAATAAACATTTTTATGGACTGAAAGTAATGCGCTGAGACAAAGTCAGCGTCGATTTATCAAATGGGAATCATATTTGAGAAACTAACTTTTAGCATAATTACGGAGAAGCAATCAATGCAATACGAATAGATTTTCAGAAAGAGTTTTGATAAAGCACCGAGGCTAATACGCAATTTCGAATCTTATGACAGTCTGACTAATATATGGGCATGGATTTAGAATGGGAGTGCTGACAGGAAACAGTGAGCAGGAATAAATCAATGTTTTTCTTCGAGTGGAAAAATCGCAGTTTATAGCAGAAATTGGGACTTGGGACCCAGCTATTGCCATTAAACACTAAACTTTTGTTAGAGGGAAATCAACCGCAATATTCAAAAACCTGCAGATCACACTAATCGATGTCAGATTGTGAACAGGATATAAAAAAGGTCCAAGGTAAATGAGGCAAGTGGAGTGTCTGGGCAAATAAGTGGCAATGAAGAACAAAGGGGGGTAGATGTGACATTGTGGCTTTTGATGGGAAAAACAGAACGGCAGGCTAACATTTGAAAAGGTTGGAAAATGTTACTCTATAAAGGGAGTTATGCTCCTTTTCTTGTTTCCTTCTGCGCAGTCCTCTGAAGTCCATGCAAGGCAGTGAATTCTGAAGACAGAAGTCAATACTGAGAATGGCATTGGCACACTGACCAGTGTACATAGACCTACCGAGAATGTAGCTGTAACATTGAGAAGGATCTGGACCTGTTTGTACACCAGTCACTGAAAGCACTATTGCAGGAAACGAAAGCAATTAGGACGGTAAATGATGTATTGACCTTTCAAGTGGGATTGAGTATAGGGTAAGGGTGTCTTTCTGCAGTTTTGCAGGGCCTTGGTGAGACCCCGTCTCGAACATTGCGCAGTATTACGTGCGATTTTGGTCTCCTTACCTAATGAAGGACAAATCTAACATTGAGGGAGCTCAGCGATGGATAACCAGCTGACCTCTGGGAGTACATGCTTGGTGTGGGAACAGAATTTGATTCGATTTGGACTGTATTCCATGAGGTTTAGGAAAATGAGTGGAGATCTCAGAGGAATATATAAAACTCGGACAGGATGACACAGATCAGAAGCTGGGCTAATAACTTCTCTGGCTGGAACATCTGAAAGAAGTTGCCACAGTATTAGGTACAGACCGGGTCACTTCATTGAGATGAGAACAACTGTCTGCACTCAAAGACTGGGGAATTTTCTACCACACAAGGCTGTGGAATCCAAAACACTGAATGTAAATAAGGATTTCTGGAAACTAAAGTAATGGAGAGAGAGCAGGAGAATGCTGTGGGGCTAGAGGAGCAGCTATCATGACATGTAGACCTCCAATACTGTGATAGCTGTGATCTTGTGGAACACTGTGTTTTTGAAAATTGTACAATATCAGTATTGGGGCCTGTAAGAGGCAAACCGCTAGAAAATGTAACTAAAAATCAAACCAAGAATGGTAATTAGCCGAACACAAATGAGAACACAGTCTAAGTAAATATTTAAATCATATATATTGTAATGAGATATATAGTAAATTGGATACGACATTTCAACGCCACAGTCACTGACTTCATCCCTGTACCTTTCACAAAGCTCTTCACCAGAAAGCGCGCGGGCTGATTGATTAGTTGAACCTGACACAGAACTCCCGGTCGCACTAAGATTCCTCTCCTGGTTTGAAATGAAGTTCCTTCTAAATGTAAGCTACGATTCTCAGTTTCAGGCTCAGTTTCAAGGCTTGCAGAGCTGATTACATTCATGTTTTAGCTGAATACACCGAATGCGCATTTTGCAGACAGAGGATCCTGATGTTGGTGTTTGCTGTCCAGCTGGTGCCAGGGATGGATTCATGTAACAGTGAATGAGAGCTTGCTTTATAAAACAAAGGTCCACAATTCACGAATCGCGTTCCAGCCACGTCACGTTTCATAAATGATGGAGCAATGGCGAAGGACTGCAGTAACTAATGCAGTTTATATTTCCTGACAGTAATTTCATTAAGGGATATGTACATTGTGTGGGAAAAGTGCGTTGAGGAGATGTTCGGTCATGAACTAGAATGGGGGAGGCTTAATGTGTTGTGTAGCTTATGTTCCCAATGTTCACAGCATTCTGTGGGAAAGGTCTGTAAATGTTCTCACAAGCTCTCAGAAGTTAGGAAGAGGGATCTGCAGTGTCGGGAAGATTGTGTATCCCGTCCCGTTTCCAATACTGAGGTTGGGACTGGGTGTTCTGTTCGGTTTTATCCTTTAAGAGCAGTTTGATACAACAGAGTGACTTGCTAGGGTGATTCAGAGACCATTGCAGTTTATCATATATCTGTGTGTCTAGAGTCACTTTTATGCCAGACCAGGAAACCACGGGAGATTCATTTGCTGAAAGTACATTGGAGAGGGAAATAGATGTTTTCAATCTACATGTAACTGATCTCGATATTTTATTAATTGTTTTTAACTTCCATCAGCAGCCAGAGCATAAGCCTTATCTGTATTAGTAATCCAGTAATATTTCCACAACAGCACCATCTCCACATGGTGATCGATCGGAAACCACACTGAGAGGGTTATATCTGTGCTGCTTGACAGCTCTGACAAAAAGAACTCCCATCAATTTGAGTTTCATGATGGGACTGAGGGGGTTGTAATTGGTCAGATTGCAATTAGGGGACTGCACATAGCTGAGTAATTTTCCTCATTGCCATGGAGATGTCAGAGTTGGAGCTTCCTCAGGGACACAGCTTGTTGTGCAGCAAAACTCTCTAGTCCTATTGATGGAATGGAGTCAGGGCCAATTGCCTTTGTTATATGTACTGTGTTCAGCTCTTTCTTCATGGCACGTGCAGCGAATCACATTGATTAAAGACTGCCATCTGTGATTGTTTGGGCAGAATGACAAGGGTGAGGTGGATCATCCACTCATCCCTTCTTACTGAGAATAGTGCAGGTACTACATCCTTGTCTTGTGCAGGGCTGCTCCATTATTTCACATAGGGATATTTGGGGCGACGTCTCCACCAATGATTTGCTTAATCATCCATCGCCATTAATGACTGATATTGCCCATACCACACACCTTTGATCTGAAACGTTTCGCACGTGTGGTAGCTTTGCGTATTGACATCAGGTTTAGGTACACATGTTTCTGACCCTGGTGTGTTCCTAGTGAGTCAAACTCTGCCCATGTATTAATTCTGTAAACTGTTGTGAACATCATTGCTATTTCCATTCCCTGTATTTGGCAAATCCAGTTTGATTTTAAACTGCATTGGTCACAGCTTTATGTCATCTCTTCCAGCATAACCTGCGGTCAGCAGCACTACATGAATGCACAGTTTTGAGCTGAAATATCTGCAAAGCAATTCTTTCTGTCCTCCAGTTCACACCAAGACCCGTTCACCCATCAGCTCTGCATTCGGCGACCTACTCTGGTTTCTGATGTCGTAAAACTTCCATTTTCACAAACCCATTCTGTCTCTTCCTGGTGTGATGCCCCCAAATCTGACAAATTTCTCTAAACCATTCAACTGATTTAAATTCAACTGCTTAATACTGCTGATTCGTTTTCTCTTGAGTAGTGCCACCTTCTGTGGTGATGTGAATGTGTTTCCCTGTTTCTCACCCTGATCATGATACAGAGCTTTGCAGTGTTAGTGATGACAGCCTTATGTAGTTTCAGAACCAAAGAAGAATAATGTCCAGGAGTTTATCATATGTTCTTTACTAGCTTTCCCAGGATTGGAAATTGTTAACACGGTGGATAGAATGTGTACTGATGATAATTCAAGCAGGTTACTACCCCATCCTCGCTATTGTTGGTGTTCCTGGTGAGTCTAAATCTGCCCATGTATTAATTCTGTAAACTATTGTGAACAACATCGCTATTCCCATTGTCTGCATTTGGCAACTCCAATTTGATTTTAAAATGCATTGCTAACAGCTTTATGTCATCTCTTTCAGCATAACCTGTAACCTCACACAAGGAAGAACACTGCTCTCAGTGACCGTGAGGTGACAGTTGCATTGAACTGTTTTGATTCTGGAATATTCCGAGCAGGAGCGTATGCCATGTCCATCATCTTCCAAGTGCAGTGCTCTGACATTTTCACTCATTGACGGAGACCATCTCTGCACCCACTGAGGGGAATACGTTAGTTCTGTGTCCTCAGGAAAAGGTACTGAAAATCATCCAGAAACACTACGTGAGAGAGTGATTGGTGAAATTGAAACTGTGGGGCATTAGAATTTAGAAAGAGACTTTACTTAAAAAAAAAGAATTGAAGTGCCGGTAAGTTGTTGCATCAGATGAGCCCCATTCCAGAGTATTCAGGCAGATGGCAATAGAGCTAGTGAAAGAATTACAGAGTCATTCAGCACGGAAATACACCCTGTGGTGTAACCAGTCTGTGATTAACATGATCCCAAACTAACCTAGTCCTACCTGACGACGCTTGGCTCATATCCCTCCAAATCTTTCGTTTTCAAGTGATTAAAACATTCAACAACCAATAATTATTGAATATCTTTCAAAACTATTTACAGCGAAAAATCCGCTTGCTGCTGAATACAAAGTAAGTTCAATAACACGAGACATTAAAATCTGGAGGGAGAATAAAATCGAATCATGCCTAAACATTGACCAACTTGATGTCAGTACTGATTAAATTATTGGAATATATTATAAGGAATGTGATAAGTAGACACGTGGGGCATCAAGATGTGACTTGGAAGAGTAAGCTTTGCCTCTGGAAAAGGAACTCACCTTTGAGAAACCCGTGGAGTTGGTGTTAGGTGAGGTGTCCAGAAATGATAACCCAGTGGCAGCAGTGTATTTGTACTTGCAGAGTACTTTCGTCATGGTTTCTGAAGGTGAGCGAAAGTCCATATGTAGGGAGGTACATACAACAAGGATTGTGAAATCGGTAGTGGAGACAATACAGGGCGTGTGCCCGTTTCTGGACTTTAAGCCATTAATCAGTGAGTATCACACAGATCAGTATTTGGACTGGAGCAATTTGCAAGGTAGACACATGATTTTTATATGGGTAACAAATAGCATAGACTTCATTTTGTATTGATCAAATGGTCGACGTTGGGAAATGCTGTCCGAAAGGACCAGCATATCCATGATCATGAGTCATCAAACTGAGGACATCGAGGGGTCGTAGAGTCATAAAGTCTTACAGTATGCAAACGTGTCCATGCCAATCTTTCACAAAGTTGAAAGCATGTCTGGTCACGTTAGGGCAAATATCATTTTGCTGAATTTAATGGACAACCACGGCTGCCAGCTAAAGCTTAGGCTGCTCCAAATATAATAATTAGTTATTAAATGGGTACCTGAATTTTTGATAGCTGTGTTGATAGCAATTTGAATGTAACCAAATTACTTTTATTCATGCCAATGATGTCTGAACTTCATCGTTTCAACACATGGAATTCAATCAACTTATGAGAATGTAACATGTCATGGGGAGTATATAAACCCAATCTTTTGAAACCAAGAGGAGAGCAACTGCCATTGCACAGCAGAGCAACTGCTGTAGAGCCAGAAAGCTAACTGGTCATCTAACATCTTGATCTCAAATAAATTAAGAAAAATTCTTTATCAGAGATATGTTTTCATGTAAAATCTACTTTCAGAAAAAAACAAAACAAGTTACCCAGAGGGATCAGCAGCTGGAAGATTGAATACAGCGGGGAAACTGTATTATGTTGAGATTAATTTAATGTAATGATTAGTAAGTGGCTTTTTGGAAGAGCATATTTTGGTAGAGTTGGAGTCAGATAGTAAGCAGTTAAGGGAGTCTTGTATTTTTGAATAGTTGTTGTTTAGTGTTCACTATTCGAGTTCAGAGAATAAATTGTAATTTTTATTTGAATAGCCGAATTTGGGAATTCGCTACCACTCGTGTTTTAACACATTACAAGGCGGGGTGAGCTTTTTGGTGTTTGGTTTTAATTAAGAGAGCGGTTAGACATTGACATCATAAATAATTTGGGGACTTGGGATTTGGACAGACGTGTACAGATTTGTGGCACAAAAGGCCCAAGGAGATTCCAAAACTTGGAAATTATTGTTCTAGATCTTTAAATAAAATTTAGGCAAGAATATTTGTTTAATTTTGTTACTTGTGGATGATTAAATGAGAAGTGTGAGAAATGGATCTTAGTAATGCTAAAGAGGTTCTGAGATTTGAAGAGGGCTCCCAAATTTGCCAAGAAAGTTTAGCAAGACAGAAGAAGGGCATTATTTTAGAATTAGCAAATAGGTTAGAATTAGGTATAAGCAGGAACAAAAGAGAAGCTGCAATGGAGTTGGTCAAGCACTTAGGTGCATCAGAGAAGTAGACAGTGAGTGCAGTGGAGTTAGCAAAAGTTTAATTACAATTGAAGTAAATGGAGTTAGATGATAAAGAAAGGGAGAGAGAGGAAAAAGAAAGCGAGAGAAGGTTCTCAGCTAAGCAACGGGAAACATAAAAGAAAGAAAGAGAGAGAGAGTAGAAAGAGAAAAGGACAGATATTTGACCTTCAGAAATTGCAAATTTGTCAGGCAAGTAAAGAGTACAGGATGGAGCTCAATTGAGAACATAGTAATATATGTTATACACAAATATGTTAAAATATTGCTACATTTTGATGAGAAATTTGCTGAAGCATCATTATTTCATTTGAAGAATTGGCTATGCAAGTATAACGCTCGAAGAATTAATAGGTAATGTGAGTTCAGACAATGCTGATCAGCACAAGGGAGTGCTGATAGATGAGGGGATCAAAAGATTATGCAGATGTCAAACAGACTATTTTAAGTGCTTATGAGTTGGTACCAGAAGAGTATATATAGCAGTTCAAAAAACTTAACGACGAAACTGTGCCTGATTTATGTTGTGTTCAAAAGAGATGAAACATAATAATTTTGAAAGATGAGCATGGGTCTTAAAATACACAGATATATGAGGCTCTAACAAAGATTATTCTGCGTTATTAGTTTACAAAGCCCCTTCCAGAGATGATCAAAATTAATGTAAATGCACATAAAGTTGAACAATTGAAAAGAGTGGCAGAATTGGCAGGTAAATATGCATTGGTGCAAGAGTGACATTTAGCTTCTTGTAGGACTTTTATCCTGTGAGGGATAGAAATTGGGAGAAGGGGATATCCCACTCTACAAAACAAAGAGTAGAACAAACTGGGAATAATTCAGCACAGGTTAATGCAGAATCTCAAGAGGGTTGAAAGAAAATTAAAGGCCTCAGTTGTTTTCACAATACCGGAGCGAAACATATATAATTACAGAGCCTGTGGTTTAAGAAGGCCACTGGGAAAATGAATTTTCACTACCAGAAAGTGAGATACGTAAACTCACAGTGTTACTCGTTCAAGCATGGAAAAAGATGTGATTAAAGAGACGAATCCACTGGCATTAGTGGAAGCAGTATGGGAAACCTCAAGAAAATTCGAGGGACAGCAGGAGAGTGCACAGCCTAGGTAGAAGCTGCGCCTGGGAATTGGTACCTGATCTCTATAAAGAATTCGCCTCTGTAGAGAAAGCTTACTCAAAAAGAACAGGAACAAAGTGGGGACTGCAGATGCTGGACATCAGAGTGCAGTGTGTGGATGGTGCTGGAAAAACACAGCAAGTCAAGCAGCTTCCGAGGGGCAGGAGAATCCACGTTTCAGGCATAAGGGCTTGATCAGGAATGAGGCTTGTGGGCTGGGGTGCTGAGAGACAAATGGGTGTGGTGTGAGTTGGGGGAAGGTAGCAGAGAAAGCAATAGGTGGATGAATGTGAAAGAGAAGGCGATAGGTCACAGCGGGGCGTGGGGCAGATGGATGGGAAATGTGATGGACAGGTCAGGACGGCAGTGCCGAGGTGAAGGCTTGGGACTGGGATAATGTGGGCGAGGGGAATTGAGGAAACTGTTGAAATCCACATTTACCACATGTGGTTGCAGAGGCTCAAAGTGGAATATGAGGCATTCTTCCTCCAGGCATCGGGTGGCCATGATTTGGTGGTGGAGGAGTCCCAGGGCCTGCATGTCTTTGATTGAGTAAGAGAGGGAGTTGAAGTGTACAGCCACGGGATGGCAGGGTTGGTGGGTGACGGTGTCCCAGAGATGTTCTCTGAAACAATCCGCAAGAGAGCATCCTGTCTCCCCGATGTAGAGGAGACCCCGTGTGCAACGAACGCAGTGGATGACATTGGTAGTGGTACAGGTGAATTTCTGACGGATGTGTAAGGATTTCTTGGGACATTTGACTGAAGTGAGGGGAATGGTGTGGGCATAGGTTTTGCTTTTCCTGCGGTGGCAGGGGAAGGTGCTAGTAGTGGGGTGTGGCCTGGTGGGACGCCTTGGACCTGTTGAGGGAGTTGCAGAGGGAATGGTCTCTCTGGAACCGTGGTAGAGGTGGGGAGGGAAATATATCTTCGGTGGTTGGGTCTGTTTGGAAGTGTTGGAGGATACATCCTCTGGCATTGCATCATCCTCGGCCACATCCACCAACTACCATAGGGTATGTGAGTTAGTTAAACAGCTTCTGAAGAGGGAAGAGCATAGATTGAAGCAAATGGCAGATACAAACTTTGAAATTCGGAGTTTTTTTTCGTGGCGAAGACATAAAAGAATTGTTACCAATGGCACAAAATCCATTCAAAGCCAGTTTTAGTGGCCCCTTCCACATGGAGAACAAGTTAAACTACCTGGTCAACATGCTGGATATAAGAAACGATCGGGTATATCGTGTGAATATGTTGAAACCCTACTTTAATAGAGACAGGAAACTGGAGAAACAGGTGTTAGTTACCACTCTCTAAAGGGAGGAATCAAATCTACATGTCATGGAGTTTGCTGTGCCTCAAAATACTTTAAATAAAAAGGAAGTCCTTCAGGACTAGAATAGGATAGTTGATTGTTGTTGCAGCTATATGAGGACATTTGCAGAAACAAGATGTGAGTACTAACACTATTGTACATGATGTGGAACGAGGGAATGCTGTTATGATAAGCAACATCCCTCAAGGTATAATCCTCTCAAACCCACACAAGTCCAGACAAAGTGGATGTGATGCTTAATGAAGATATCAAACCGAGTCAGAGCGAGTGGAGCACGGCGATTCTGTTAGTTCTCAATCTTGATGGCACTCGACGATTTTGTGTGGACTATCGGAAGGTCAACGCTGCAACAAAATCAGACTGCTATCGGATACCAAGATTGGAGCACTGCATTCGTAAATGTTGACAAGCCACACATATCACACAGCTGGACTTACGGCATAATTGTTGACAGGTAACTTTATCAGAGCAAGTGAAAGAAATGTCTGCGTTTGTCACCCCAAATAGGCTATAGCAATTCAAAGTGATGCTCTTTGGAATGAATAATGCATTAGCCACATTGTAAAAACCCATGAACAGATCCGTGGCTACATTAACAAATTGTGCAGTTTATCTGTATGATGTAGTGATCTTTATAAAGTTGTGGAAAGAACTCATGCTACAGTTGGCAGAGCTCGTTGAAGGTTTGCAAGAAGCAAAACTGGAGGCAGCGGTGACATTCTTGGGAAATTACATTGGACATGGAGTGTTGACCCTAAAGAAAGTAAAGACGAAATCCATTGAGGAATTTCCATGACCATCCTCGAAGAAAGAGGAGCTTCGCTTTTTGCGACTGAGTGGATTCTATCGGAAGTTTGTTCCAAACTTCAGCAGCTTCATGGTACCACTGAAGGATTTACTAAAGAAGTAATCAAACGTTTGGTGGACAAAACAATGCCAGGAGGAATTGGTGAATTTTAAAGCTGTATTAACCACCGCATCAGTTTTAGCTAAACCAACTGTTCAAAATTGTGGTTGATGCTAGTGATGTAGTGGTTGGAGATGTATTGGGGCAGGAAGATGATGATGGAACTGAATGGCCAATTGGCTATTTGTCAAAAAATTCTCAACACCAACCAGAAATAAAATTACTTCACGATTGAAAACGAATGATTGAGTTTGCTATTGCTTTTACAATATTTTAATATTTATGTGACAAACAAATTGTCAGAGACAGTTGTGCACAACAATGACAATCCTCCCGCATTTTTTAAATATTTAAAGAACAAAATTTGAGACTCTTACTGAATTTAATCTTACAAAACGTACATGTTGTGGGTCGTAAAAAAGTGATAGAACATTTGTAATCGCGGATTGAAAGGAATAAGTGCAGGTAGGATTTGACTTATTCCAGTTTTATATAAGTGTGCAGAATTAATATGAAACGAGTAACTGACATTAATGATATTTGTATTTCATAATAATGGGATTAAGAATTAGAAGAAAATAAATGAAGCCATCTTTTCGTTCTGATGTTCATTATTTTTCTGAAGGAAGGAGGTGTCATGAAGCCGAAAGCATGTCTGGTTACTTTAAGGCAGAAAAGGTTTTGCTGACTTTAAATTACAGCCACAGCTGTCAGCTAAAGGTCTCAACAGCATTGGAAGTTTAAGCTAATATTTCCTTGCTATTACTCTGTATGTTTTTTTTCCTGAAGCTGTTTTTTTTTCTTCCTGAATTGGAGAAATGTTTGTGACAATCTGTGTCGGAAATTACCTTTTTGCCAATTGGTGGGTTTATCGGAATATTCCTGTATTGGAGCAATTAAATAATCATTGTTACTGAATATATCATCCCGTTAAGTTGTCCAATAGAATTATGCTCTTCTAAATTCCTCTTTCTTTGATTTTATTTTATCTATAGCGATTAAATAAATTGTTTTGCTTACCACTGAGTAGTTTGACCACTCACATTATGTCTAGAACAGATAATTTACATTTCCTTTAAAAGTGAAAAAAACATTCGAGTCAAGCTACTATCTTCACATATTTTCGAGGGGTTCTGGTGTGGTGCATAGCACTAGACTCTTTCCCTTCTTGTATAATAGGCTGGAGGCACTGAATGGGCTATACATGCTCTTCTCCAATAACGGCTGAATGACTTTCTCTTATTCCTGTGAAACCAGCTTGAGGTTTTCAATGGATTCTTGTGTTACTATGGCAATGTTCAGTGTCAGGCAGTGCTCTTAATGAATGTTACGGACCCTTTAATAGCACAAGCCTCAATGGAGTCTGTGTTTTGCAGCATATGAACACAGACTGGTTCAGGAGCTGGGAGTAGGGGGTGGGGAGGGGGAGGTGGAGGGGGGGAAACGGGGTACAAATTATTTTGAACAATGTGGAATCTTCATTGAACATCCACACTTCTCATCTTATTGGGGGGGGGGGAGAGATGGTGGTGGCAGGGAGACATTGATGAAGCAGCTGAAGATATTTGTGAAGAGGAAGCTACCCTGAGGATCTCCCACAGAGTTGACCCAGGACTGAAATGATGAACATCTTCCTTAGTGCCATGTTTGATAGCAAACACTGAAGAGTTTACTCTGATTCCCATTAAGTCTAGTTTTGTTAAACTCCTTGATTTCAACAGTAGTCAACCACTGCCTTGATATCAGGGCCAGTCATTTTTTACCTGAACCCTTGTGTCAAACTCTTTTGTTCATATTAATATGCCATGATATAGGAACAGAAAGTGTTTTCTTCAAACAGATAGTATTGAATGTCAGGCTTTCTTTGAATGTCAGGCTTTCTCTTCTCAAGAGTGTATGGGGAGCTAGATGACTGGCAGTATTTGAAGAGGAGGTAGACGGATATTGACCTGTCAGAGAGTTTAGGGCTATGAAGAATTGGGTATGAAAGAGGATTTTAGACCAAGAGCAGATCTGTCATGATCTTAGTGAAGTGCAAGGCAGGCTTGGGGAGGGAACGACCTGCTCCTGTTTCTGATGTTCTCACATTCTGTTATTGGAAAATTATTGGGTGTTATTTTCGTGAATGTTCTGTTATTGAATATTGTAGTCAGGGAAACCAGAGACTTTTGTGATCCATCGCTGGGTGAAGTATGGGGGCTGTATTCACAGCAAATCCTGGTCTGTAACCTGACCAACAAATGAAGTACAAGTTGCAGAGAGGGGAAGGTTTGTAAAGAGAGATGTGGGAACTCTTTCATACCCAGCCTCGGTTTTCCAATTACATTTTCCAAATCACTTCACACGGTGTATGGAAATCTTGAGGGGCTGAATGGTCTCCTCTGTTTCTGTGCACAAGTTTATAAGAGTAAGTAGCCTATACCTTTTCCCATCTATCAGGTTTGAGGGTCTGAATGGAACACAGAAATATGGTACAGAGGAACAGGAATGGGTCATTATATACTTTGAGCCTTCTCCATCAGGCCCTAAGATTGTGGCTGATCAGGTTGTGATCTCAGCCCTAATTTCCTGTCTGTGTCCCATTATCCGTGACTCACTTCCCTGTCAAATATTTAACAAATGCGGCTTTCAATCCATGTGAACATGAAGGCACGATAAACTTCCAGTGAAGAGAATTCCGACTTGAACGTACCTTCAGAATTTTTCGTCATCCCTCTCAAAGAGTCGGAGAGTCATGCAGAATGGAAGCAGACCCGTTAGTCCAATCTGTCCACTCCGATCAGATATCAAATCTGATGTAGTCCCATTTGCCAGCATTTGGCCAATATCCCCTCTCTCTCAGATACTTGTTAACTGTGCGATTGTAACCGCCTCCACCACTTCCTCTGAGAGCACTTTGTGTGCACACACCACTGTCTGTATGAAATATTTATCTTCAGGTCCCTTCCAAATCATTCGTCCTCTCGCCTTCAAACTATGCCCTCTTGTTCAGGACTCCCTTAACCTGGGAAACAGTTCGGGGTTGTTCAGAATATGCATGCCCCTGATGATTTTATAAACCAACATAATGTCACCCCTCAGCCTCTGACACCCCAGTGGGAACCATTTAAAAGAAGCGTTTTCCAAGGGGTGTGAGGGAGGAGCGAAGGAATCTGGGAAGTTGAGTCTAACTGTTCAAAAACCTTACCTCGGGCGTCGGGGCCCACATTTGCCGAGAGGTGCGAGGATGGAGCGAAGGACTTCTGGGAAGTCATATATTTACGTGGTAGGGTTACGCAAAACACTAATTGGTTCGTGTATTCAACTCATCCTCCTCCTCCAACCAAAACAAAATGTTCTGTGCGTGAGATTGTTAAGGTAACAAATTTATTTATTATTCCTTATTTTTCAGCAGTGTCTTTGGGAAATTAGAATAGTGGGAATGGAGGTTACAGCAGTTGAATGTTCCTCCTGCAGAATGTGGGAGGTAAGCGTCTGCACTAGTGTACCTGCTGACTACATCTACGGAGAGTGCACCCAACTCCAGCTCCTCAAAAACCGCGTTAGGGAACTGGAGCTACAGTTGGATTAGCTTCATGTCATTCGGAAGGCAGAGGGGTTTATTGGGAGGAGTTACAGGGAGGTCATCACTCCTCAGGTATAAGAAAAAAGCAGATGGTTACAGTCAGGGGCGGAAAGGGAGCCGGTCAGCAGTGCAGGGATCCTCTGTGGCCATTCCCCTCATCAATAAGTATACCATTTTGGATACTGTTGTGGGGTACGACTTGCCAGGGGGAAGAAGTGGGACACAGAGTCTGTCCCTACTAGTCAGAAAGGAAAGGGGAAGAGGAGCAGAGCAGTAGTCATCGGGGAGCCCAGATTTAGGGGAACAGATACGAGGTTCTGTGGCGTCGAGTTAGACTCACGATTGGGGTGTTGCCTCCCAGGTGCCAGGATTCATGATGTCTCTGATCGTGTTTTTTGGATCCTGAAGGGGGAGTGGGGAGCAGCCCCAAGTCGTGCTCGACATTGGCACCAACGACATAGGTAGGCAGAGAGATGTGAATTTAAGGGAGCTAGGATGGAATCTTAGAGCTAGGATGTATACAGTTGTTGTTTCTGGTTTGTTGCCAGTGCCACGTGCTCGTGAGGCGAGGAATAGGGAGAGAGAGGAATTGAACGTGTGGCTACAGGGATGGTGCAGGAGTGAGGGTTTTGGATTCTTGGATAATTGGGGCTCTTTCTGGGATAGGTGGGATCTCTGAAAGCAAATGGTCTTCATCTGAACCAGAGGGGTACCAATATCCTGGGGCGGGAATTTGCTAAGGCTATTGGGCTGGGTTTAAACTAATGCAGCGGGGGATGGGAACCAAAGTTGCCGTTCGAATGTAGAAAAGTTTGAGAGTAGGGACGTCCGAAATCAAGTTTCGGGGACACAAGATCGCACCGGCCAGCAAGAAGTTGGTTTGAAGGATTTCTACTTCAATGCCAGGATCATCCAGAATAAGGTGGGTGGGTTTGCAGCATGGGTTGGTACCTTGGACTTCCATGTTGTGGCCCTTTTGGAGACATGGATCGAGCCGGAATATGAATGGTTGTTGCAGGTTCCAGGATTTAGATATTTCAGTGAGAACAGAGAAGATGGTAAAAGAGTGGGGGGGGGGGGGTGACACTGTTTGTCAAGGACAGTATTACAGTTGCAGAAAGGATGTTTGGGGACTCATCAACTGAGGTAGTATGGGCTGAGGTTGGAAATAAGAAAAGAGAGGTCACCCTGTTGAGAGTTTTCCATCAGCCTTCGAATAGTTCCAGAGATGTAGCGGAAAGGATAGCAAAGATGATTCTCGTTAGGAGTGAGAGAGACAGGATCATTGTCATGGTGGACTTCTACATTCCAAATATTGCCGGGGAACGCTATATTACCAGTACTATAGATTGGTTAGTTTTTGTCGAAAGTGAGCAGGAGGGCTTCCTGACACTTGGAAGTCGGTGAGCACTTTGGTGATAGCGATCACAATTCTGTTATGTTTACTTTAATGATAGAAAGGGATGGGTGTATACCACTGGACAAAAGTTACAGCTGGGGGAAAGGCAGTTACGATGCAATTAGGCAAGATTTTGGAAGCATAGGATGGGCAAGTAAACTGCGGTGATGAGCACATTAGAAATGTGGAGCTTATTCAAGGAAAAGCTCCTGTGTGCCCTAGATAAGTATGTACCTGTCAGGCAGGGAGGAAGCTGTGGAGCGCAGGAGACGTGGTTTACGAAGCAAGTGAAATCTCTGGTCAAGAGGAAGAAGAAGGCTTATGTTAGGATGAGATGTGAGGGCTCAGCTGAGGGTTACAAGATAGCCAGGAAATACCTAAAGAGACAGCTCAGAAGAGCCAGTAGGAGACATGAGAAGTTGTTGGCGCATAGGATCAGGGCAACCCCTAAGGCTTTCTATAAGTATTTAAGGAATAAAAGAATGTAGAGCATAAATTTAGGGCCAATCAAGGATAGTAGTGGGAAGTTGTGTGTGGAGTCGGTGGAGATAGGGGAAGCACTAAATGAATATTTTTCAACAGTATTCACTCTAGAAAACGACAATGTTGTCGAGGAGAATACTGAAATACAGGCTACTAGACTAGGTGTGATTGAGTTTCATGAGGAAGAGGTATTAGAAATCCCGCAGAGTGTGAAAATAGATAAGCCCACTGGGCCGGATGGGATTTATCCAAGAATCTTCTGGGAAGCCAGGGAGAAGATTGCCGAGCCTTTGGCATTGATCTTTAAATCATCATTGTCTACAGGAATAGTGTCAGAAGACTGGAGGACAGCGAATGTGGTTTCCTTGCTCAAGAAGGGGAGTAGAGACAACTCTTGTAATTATAGAGCAGTGAGCCTTACTTCAATTGTTGGTAAAGTGTTGGAAAAGGTTACAAGATATAGGATTTTTAATCATCTAGAAAAGAAAGTTTGATTAGGAATAGTCAGCACGGTTTTGTGAAGGGTAAGTCGTGCCTCACAGACCTTATTGAGTTATTTGAGAAGGTGACCAAACAATTAGGTGAGAGTAAACCAGTTGATGTGTTGTACATGGATTTCAGCAAGGTGTTCGATAAGGTTCCCCACAGTGGGCTTTTGAACAAAGTGCAGAGGAATGGGATTGTGGGAGATATAGAAGTTTAGATCAGCAATTGGCTTGCTGAAACAAGACAGCGGGTGGTGGTTGATGGGAAATGTTCATCCTGGAGTCCAGTTACTCGTGGTGTACTGCAAAGAGTCAGTGTTGAGTCCATTGCTTTTCGTCATTTTTATAAATGACCTGGATGTGGGTGTAGAAGGGTGGGTTAGTAAATTTGCAGAATACACTAAGGTCGGTGGAGTTGTGGATAGTGACGAAGTATGTTGTAAGTAAGAGAGACATAGATAAGCTGCAGAACTGGGCTGAGAGGTGACAAATGGAGTTTCATGCGGACAAGTGTGAGGTGATTCTCTTTGGTCAGAGTAACTGGAATGTAAAGAATTGGGCTAATGGTAAGATTCTTATTGGTGTAGATGAGTAGAGAAATCTCGGTGCCCATGTACACAGATCCTTGAAAGTTGCCACCCAGGTTGACAGTGTTGCTAAGAAGGCACACAGTGTTTTGGCTTTTATTAATAGAGGTATCGAGTTCCGGAATCATGAGGTTATGCTTCAGCAGTACAAAACTCTAGTGCGGCCACACTTGGGGTATTGTGTACAATTCTTGTCACTGCATTATAAGAAGGATGTGGAAGCTTTGGAAAGGGTGCAGTGGAGATTTACTAGGATGTTGCCTGGTATGGAGAGAAGATCTTATGAGGAAAGAGTGAGCGACTTGAGGCGGTTTTCGCTAGAGAGAAGGTTGAGAGGTGACTGAATAGAAACATATAAGATAATCAGAGGTTTAGATAAGGTGAAGATGGACAGCCACTTTTTCAAGTATAGTGACAGCGAGAACGAGGGGGCATTGCTTTAAACTGAGAGGTGATAGGTATAGGACAGATGTCAGAGGTAGTTTCTTTACTCAGAGAGTAGTAAGAATATGGAATGTTTGTCTGCTTCGGTAGTAGATTCGCCAACTTTAAGTACATTTAAGTTGTTATTGGACAAGCATATGGAAGTACATGGAATAGTGTAGGTTAGATTGGTTTCAGATTGGTATGACAGATCGGCGCAACGAGGGCCGAAGTGCCTGTACTGCACTGTAATGTTCTATGTTCAATGAACCACGTCAACTTAATCAGCCTTTTCCTAATACTCAAACCCTTCAGTACTGGAACATCCGTGCAAATCTTTTCTGCAGACAACCGTAGTATTCCTAACGTGGCCTCAACAACACTAACAGATGCAACATGCCACCCAAACTCCTTCATTCAACGCTCTGACTGGTTAAGGCACATGTGCCAAGTGTGTTCAGCACCACTCTATCTATCTGCGACTCCAATCTCAAGGGCCAATGCATCTGCAGCCCCAGGACGAATGGTTTCACAACACTGCCCAGGACCATAGAATTAAATGTATAATTGCTGCCCTGATTTGCCTTCCCAAAATGCAAAACCTTGTATTTATCTAAATTAAACTTCATCTGTCACTCCTTGACCCTTTCTTTCCCATCTAATTGTGGTCTCATTGCACTCTGAGATTATCTACTACACTACCTTTCTTATGTAATCTGTAAACTTACTAACTATGGCCCCGATATTCACATCCAAGTCTTTGATATAAGTGATGAAATGCACTGAATTCAGTCCTGATTCTTACAGTATACTGCTGGTCACAAGACGCCAGGCTGAAAAATAACCCTTTTCTTTCAAACCAATTGTGACTAGCTTCTTCTGTAACCCATGTGACCGAACCATACTAACCTATCTACCAATCGGAATGTTATTATCACTTTGCTGAGGTCCATATAGACAACTCGTGATGAAGGGCCCTGGCCCGAAACGTCGAATTTCCTGTTCCTTGGATGTTGCCTGAGCTGCTGCGCTTTAACCAACAACACATTTTCAGCTAATGTCTACCAAACCGCCCGCATAAATCTTATTTGTCACCTTTTCGTAAATCAAATTAATGAGACATGATTTCCCATGCAGAAAGCTACGTTGACTACCCTGATCAGGCCTTGCCTTCCCAAATGTATGTAAATCCTGTCCCTCAGAATCCCCTCCAACGAGTTATGTAGCACTGTCATCAGGCCCACCAGTCTATAGTTCTACGGCTTTTTGGGTCACTATTTCCTTTTCTAGTCCCACTCGTAAACTGCTCACAACAAATGTAACCAGATTGGTGATGTGGCCAATGATATCGGTCTCAGAATTGATCGGTGTCAGTTTTTGGAACAAGTCACGCTAGTTTCTTCAATCTGCTAAAACAACACGTTTAATGATCCAGGTAAATGATCAAGCTAATATGTAAAGATGAATGGCAAAGTGTTTGGGTATTGCAAATATATAATTGATACTTCCCTGCCTAAAACAAATTTTATCAAGAATACTAAAATATACAACTGAAGTTCAGGTTTTAATCCCACCTCGGTAGAGGGTGGATCTGAAGTCAAGAAAACAAATACTGAATTGAAGAATCTATTGGTTGCCATGGAACCATTGGGGATTTTTTCTGCCGTTGACAATGTCCTTAAGGGATCGAAACCTGACAGTGGCCCTTTAAATCACTCATTGTAGTAATCGCTGCAGTCTCAACAAAAAGAATGAAACTGGATGGACCACACTACATCTACCAATGCACTGGAAAATGCTTTCACAGAATCAGCCCACTTGAACCTGCAACTTCTGTCTCACTGTGGGCCAACAACAGTAGCAGAACTGTACTCTAGGCCAATCTGAAATTTCATGGCTTAGTGTATCCCCCACTCAAACATAAACATCAAGCTGGGATAAAATGCAGAGAGTGCAGGGATCGTGTATGATGACTGCAGAGATATAGTTCAATGATCCCTCGGATCATTTACAGTGAGGGCAGGGATCTAGTTCAATGATCGCTGGGATCTAGCACAATGCGTGCACGGATTGTGTACAATGAGTCCAGGGATCGAGTACGACATGTGCAGGGGTTGAGTACCATGACTGCAGGGATCTAGTTCAATTATAACTAAAATCAAGTACAGTGAATGAAGGGATTGAATACGATGACTGAAGGGATCTAGTTCGAGGATCGCTGGGATCGAGTACAGTGTGGCCAGGGATCAGGCACAATGTTTTCAGGGATCAAGTATGATCAGTGAAGGGATCAAACACAGTGAGCACGGAGATCCAGTGCGATGACTAAAGGATTCTAATCCAATTATCACTGTGATCGAATACAATGAGGGAAGGGATCAGGTACAATGAACCCAGGGATCCAGTACGATCTGTGCAGGGGTCAAGTACAGTGAGAATAGTGATCGAGTACGATGACTGAAGGAATCCAGATTGATGATTGCAGGGATCCAGTACGATGACGATGGGGTATAGTTCAATGATCACTGGGCAAGTACAGAGAGTGCAGGGATAGGGTACGAACATCCAGGAGATCTAGTTTAATGACCGCCGGGATCAAGTACAGTGAGGACGGGGATGGAGTACGATCTAAGCAGGGATCAATTCAATGAGTGCAGGTATCCAGTACGATGACTGCAGGAATCTAGTTCAATGTTCGCTGGGACCTAGTACAGTGAGTGTACTGATCTAGTAAAATGAGCTCAGCGATCGATTATGATCTGTGCAGGGACCGAGTAGATTCAGCAAAGGGATCAAGTACATTGACTGCAGAGATATAGATCAAGGATTGCTGGGATCGAGTACAGTGAGGGCAGGGAATAACTACAATGAGCGCAGGGAGCGAGTACAATCAGTGCAGGGATCAAGTAGAGTAAGCACAGGAATTGAGTAGGATGACTACAGGGATCTAGTAAAATGATGGCTGGTATCAAGTACGGAGAGGGCAGAGATCGAGTACAATCACCTCAGGGATCTAGTTTAAAGATCGCTGGGATCAAGTGCAGTGAGGGCAGGGATCGAGTACGATCAGTTCATGGATCTAGTTCAATGATCGCTGGGATCAACTGCAGTGAGGGAAGGGATCGAGTACGGTGACAGCAGGGATCTCGTTCAATGTTCGCTGGTATCTAGTACAGTGAGCACAGGGATTGGGTACAATAAGTCTAGGGATTGTGTACGATCTGTGCACAGATCTAGTTCAATGCTAACTCTATCAAGTGTAGTGAGTGAAGGGATCGAGTACAGTGGCTGGAGGGATCCAGTTCAATGATCGCTTGGATCTCGTAAAATGAGGCCAAGGATCAGGTACAATGTGCCCAGGAATCAAGTATGATCAGTGCAAGGATCAGGTACTGTGAGCACACAGATCGAGTACGATGACTGAAGGAAACTAGTTCAATGATCACTGCGATCAAGTACAGAGAGGGCAGGGACCGGGAACAGTCATCCCAGGAATCTAGTTCAATAATCGCTGGGATCTGGTGCAGTGAGGGCAGGGGTCCAGTAAGATTAATGCAGGGATCTAGCTCAATGTTCGCTCAGATCAAGTCCATATAGCGCAGCGATCAACTACAGTGAGCGCAGGAATCCAGTAAGATAAATGTAGGGATCTAGTTTAATGATCATTGGGATCAAGTACAGAGAGTGCAGGGATAGGGTACTAACAGCCCAGGGATCCCTGGGATCAAGTACCAT
Organism: Hemiscyllium ocellatum; assembly: GCF_020745735.1. Classification (NCBI taxonomy): domain Eukaryota; kingdom Metazoa; phylum Chordata; class Chondrichthyes; order Orectolobiformes; family Hemiscylliidae; genus Hemiscyllium; species Hemiscyllium ocellatum. The sequence goes on from NC_083417.1 coordinate 76,353,365, forward strand.
GATGGCAGGGATTAAATACAATGACGCAGCGATCTTGTTCAAAGATCACTGGGATCAAGTAAAGAGCGAGGGGAAGGTTAAAGATGACTGAAGGGATCTACTTCAGTAATCGCTCAGATCAAGTCCAGAGAATGCAGGGATCAAGTACAGTTAGCGCAGGGATCTAGTATGATGACCTAGGGATCTAGTTCAATGAACACTGCGATAAAGTACAGAGAGTGGAGAGATAAGGTGAAATCAGCCCAGAGATCTCTGGGATCTAGTACAGTGAGGGCAGAGATCAGGTACGAGCCCAGGGATTGAGTACGATCAGTGCAGGGATCTAGGTCGATGATCGCTGGGATCAAGTCCAGAGAGTGCAGGGGATGGGTACAATCATCCCAGGGATCTAGTTCAACAATCACTGTGATCGTGTACAGTGATGGCAGGGATCCGGTACAATGACCCCAGAGATCGAGTATGGACAGTGTAGGAATCAAATACATTGAGTGTAGGCATCCAGTATGATGACTGCATGGATCTAGTTCAATGATCGCTGGGATCAGGTCCAGAGAGTGCAGGGAATGGGTACGATAAATGCAGGGATCGAGTGCAGTGAGCGCAGCGATCCAGTACGGTGACTACAGGGATCTAGTTGAATGATCGCTCGGATCTACTAGAGCGAGCGCAGGGATTGGGTACAATGAGCCCAGGGATCGAGAACGATCTGTGCAGGGATCGAATACCATGACTGCCAGGATCTATTTCAATCACAATTGGATCAAGTACCATGGCTGAAGGGATCGAGTTCAATGATCCCTAGGATCGAGTACAGTGAGGTCAGTGATCAGTTACAATGTGCCCATGGATTAAGTACGATCGGTGCAGGGATCAAGTACAGTGAGAACAGAGATCCAGTACAACGACTGCAGGGATCTAGTTCAAGGATCACTGGGATCAAGTGCAGACAGTGCAGGGCTAGGTGCAATCATCACAGGGATCTAGTTCAATGTTTGCTATGATGAAGTAGAGTGAGGGCAGGGTTTGAATATGATGACTGCAGGGATCTAGTTAAATGACCACAGGGATCTAGTACAGTGAAGGCAAAGATCAGAGACAATGAGCCCAGTGATAAAATACAATTCGTGCAATTTGTAGTTGGGAAACATGTCTCAGGAACTCGATTGAGCTTTTTGAATTAGGAACAACGAAGACTGATGAGAGCACACCTGTGGATGTGATCTAAATGGATTTCAGAAAAGCATTCTACAAGGTTCCCCATGGGAGACTGCATGGCGTGGTGAGATATCATGGAATTCAGGGATAACGAACGATTTGGATTCAGAACTGGCTTGTAAGTAGAAGACAGAGGATAGTGTTGGGGGACGTTTTTTCGGACTGGAGGCCTGTTGTCATTGGATTTCCACAAGTGTCACTGTTGGGTCCACTGCATTTTGTCAATTTTATAAATGATGTGGATATGAACAAAGGCGTAAATGTAATAGGTTTGCAATTGACACCAAAATTGGAGGAGTAGTGAACAACAAAAAGGATAATGGGATCTTGATCAGATGGACCAGTGGGGTGAGGAGTCGTAGATAAAGTTTAGTTTAGAAAAATGCAAGGTATAGCGTTTTGGAAAAAAGCACATCATAACAGGACATTTACATGTAATTGTAAGGTCCGATGGAGTGGTTCTGAACAAGAGACCTTGGAGTGCAGGTTCATATTTCCATGAAAGTCGAGTGGCAGTTAGATTGTATAGTTAAGAAGACGATATTTCGTCTTTCCTTTACTGGACAGAGTACTGAATAGAAGGACTGGGAGGTCAAGACACAGCTGAACAGGACACTGGTTCTGCCACTTTTGGAAAATTGTGTGCATTGCTGATCTTCTCCGACTAGAAAGATGTGGTTAATCTTGAAATGGTTTCGAAAGATTTACGAAGATTTTGCCAGAGTTGGAAGATTTGTGTCAGAGGGATAGGCTGAATAGGCTGTGGCATTTGTATTCCCTGGAGCGTCTGAGCTTTCGAGGGGAGTTTATCGAGGTTTGTAAAATCACGCAAGGCATGCACAGGATAAATAGACAAACTGTTCACCCTGGGGTGGGGAATCCAGAGCTCAAGGGCTTTCGGTGAGAATGAGAGGTGAAAGAGATAAAAGGGATATCAGTGGCAACTTTTTCACACAGACTGTGGTGATGGAATGTGCTGCCAGGAGAAGTGGTGAAGGATTGTCCAATTGCAGATTTTAAAAGGCATCTGGATTGGTATATGAATCAGAAGTCAACCCTAATATGGGCCAGGTAGTTGCAAATGAGACCAGACTAGTTTAGAACAAATGGTCTGCGTGGATGAGTTGAGTCGACGGAACTGTTTCTGTGCCTTACATTCAAATGATTCCAGGAGCAGCACTCACCATAGGACTTAGGGTGTTGAACTTTAATATGTGCAGTGTATGCAACAAGGTAGTTGATCTCGGTGCACTGTTTGAAATTAGTCGGTACGTTACTCTGGATGTCACAGAGATGCAGCTGCAAGTGGATCAGGGCTGGGAATTAAATATTCAAGTATACATGTCTTATGAAAAGACAGGCAAATGAGCAGAAAGGGCGGAATTGACGAGGAAATAAAACTAAATTGAGAGCAAGATGGGAAATAGTGTTGGAAGGTGAAGTACCAGTGTGCTTTAATTTAAGGAAGCAGATAAGGAAAAAATATCCTTATGGAACCTCTATAAAAGCCTCTTGGCAATCATCAGGATTTGGGATGAAAATAAATCAAGAGATGGAAAAGGTGTGTAAGGAAGGCATGTAAGAACAGCAGAACTGCAATAATAATGGGGGACTTCATTACGTGGATGAACTGAGAAAATTATGTTAGCTGCAGATCTCAAGAAAAAATGACTTGGGCAATATCTGCGAGATGTTCTGGAGTAGTCTGTGTGAGAGCCTACTAAGGAACAGACAATTCTGGATTTAGTGATGTGTAATGCTGCAAACATCATAAGGGAGCTCATACATAAACATCATACGTGAGGGAACAACGAGAAGTTAATTTACCCTGACAGAAAGAAGACTGAATGAGGTGTAACTGCTAATCCAATTTTGTAAAGGCTATTGAAAAGAGATGTGGGTGGAATTGGCCAGAGTTCCTTGAAAAGGGAAGCCTGGCAGGGATGACAATGGAGCAGAAATTGCAGGGCTACATGGGATAATTCAGGAGAAACTGCAGGAATTAATCCCAAGGAAGAAGAAACATACAAAAGGGGAAGATGAGGGAATACTGGCTGACAGGCGACGTCACTGAGAGCAGAAAGGCAAAAGAAAAAGCTGAGTATGCCTTGCGAATTAATGGAAGTCAGCAGATTATGAATATTTTGAATTCACTGGTGTCAGGTGACAAGAAAATGGGCGATGTGGCGACCCTGTTTAATAAGGCAGTAAGGCAAAAGAGAGAAAATTACAGACGGATTTGTTGGAAGTAGGTCATCAGTAACTTCCTGGAATCTATTGTAATGGATGAGACTTCGAAGTGCACTGGAAAGTAGGACAATCTCTACACAGCTTCGTCAAGGGGAGGTCATGCATTACAAATCTATTGTTTTTTTTGAGGAGGTAAATTCAGCTTATAAGTGGAGATCCTGTGGCCATGATCTATTTGGATTTCTGGAAGGTCTGTGATAACGTACTGCTAAATTTGATAAGACATTGCGTTCGATCAAGGTAGAGAATTGGCTGTCTGGCAAAATGCCGACAGTCAGGATAATGGTAATTTTTCTTTTTACAGGATGACAGCCGTTGATTCGTGGACTCCAATAGGCGCCCGCGTTGGAACCACAAATATTGATGCATTTCTTTACAATTCTGGACAAAGTAAGTAAGGGCAGTGTTTGTAGATGAGCGGATAAGTGGAGAGGCAGGTAGCCGTTAGGCAACAGGTTTTGGGCAGGTTGTGATGATGGAGACAAAAGTGGCAGATGGAACACAGTGTGCGAAACTGTGAGGCTATGCAGTTTGGTGCAAGGAATAAAGAGATAGATTGTCTTCTCAACAGGGAAAGGTTTCAGAAATCTGAAGAGTAAAGTGGCTTTGGCAGACCTCGTTCAGAGGTTTTTTTGCGACCAACATGCAGGTTCAGTTGGAATCTCAGAATGCAAATGTTATTTTAACATTTATTTCAAGATGGACAAATGTCATGTTCGTGAAAGATGACGACAGATCTTCACTGTATATGTTGCAGACATGTCGCGGCCGTGTCAATTCCCATGTTCTGCTAGTGCAACGAGGATTTCCTTCAGCATCACACAATCTGTCACTGTACGGATGGATATCATGCATCCCGCATTTGATGTGCTATCTCTAGACAATGGCGTTATGAGTGTTTCTTTTCTTACCGTTCTCTTGCATTAAACCTGGACAGTGTTACTTTGAACATCACCATTTATTTAAAAAAACAACACCATTGAATGTACCCGTTGGTTGTAGAGAGACATTCAGTTCCAGACTGCACCATTCCTTGTGTGGAAGCATTCGTCTTAATGCCACTTTTACTTCTTTTCCTCATTACTTTAAGATTGTACCTAATCCTATTTGTAGAGTGGGAGCATTTTCACTTCGTAACTTCCTTTGGTTAAACCCCACATAACTTGGAAAGTTTCAATTGGCCCAACTTTCAGCCTTCTGCTCTCGAAGGAGAACTGTTCTGACTTTCCAATCTACTTCCACTGCTGACATTTCTCAACAACGTAAATCTGTTCAACATTGCCTCCAATCACTTCAAATGCTCTCTTCCTGGAGTTCAGCGCTCAGGATTGTGCAATAATACAGCTTCAGGATTCATTCAGAGTCGGATCGCACGGTTGAGGTATCTGTAAAAAATGTTCTTACTTCAAGCAAGCATTTCCATTTGCCTTGTTCACTGCAATGGTGACTCTGGCAGTCCAATCTCATACATCGAAGATGCGGGGTTTGAACAGATTGATCTGGCAGTATTCAAAAAGCGCGGATATGAAACGATGGTTCGTCCAGTATTTGAGTAGGGGATGACTCGCACACATACACCCCGATCAGCTGTTAGCGAGAATCGTACCTCGAGACCAACAAGTCCCTCGGCCTTTGAGTGAGCCGTTAAATGAACCAGATGATATTAGCAGATGGTGGAATCCTTTCCACACTGCTCCAGGACTTCCCAGCAGGAAAGAGTTTCCAGAGCATGTACTTCTCATTCTGTCTCCTTGCTTCTGGGCGCTGCTGTTTGTCCAGTATGTGGGGACTGGGCTCTTTTCACTGGTGGATATTAAAAAAAATTGTTTCTAATTGCAGGATGTTCTGGTGGAGTGCAGAACCCATTTGCTTTTCTGCTCGGTCACAATCATTTGCCTTGGGAGGAGTCAGTTACACGATGTTGCAGAAAACTAGCAACTTTCGTTGTATTATAGAATAGTCAGGAAGATGCTGAGCTGACGGGAAAGAGCGAAATGGACACTGGAGACACTTCCCTCAGTTAAATTATTTCGCTTGTTGCTTTATAGGGTGCCGAGGTGGCCAAGAGTTTGAAGTGATGCGCTGCTCGTCCCGTGTGCTTCACACGGGAGGGAATCAATCCCATATTTGTTGCTTTAATCAGGAGCTCGAGTTAGTGTATCTTTGTCTATATCTTGCATCCCGTGTTTTTACATGAGCTGTTAAGTTTTTCTTTTCATTTTAGTTGTCTGCAGATTCTTCAGCAGTTGAAACTACAGCAATATCGACATCACAACTTCGAAACTGCCTCTTAGTTCTCATCTAAATATCAATTAAATTCGGACAGTGAAAAATTAACATTTTTGTCTTCCACTTAATTCTTTCCAACATGACTTTCTGTGGACTTATATTCAAACAGAGAGAACTGTGAAAATCAATTAACAAAGCTTTATCCAGTTGGGTTGTTATTGAGCATTTTTGACAACACTCGTTACAATGTTCTGATCAGTATTTTTGATCGTCTTTGTTTAGCCAGTGGGGAGTCAATCACAAGTGGCACAGCAGAAGAATTGCCATCACCATCACAGGAAACAGGGACTTTATATAACTTTCGTTTGATTTTCCCCTCACCTTGTCTGTGATTCAGACATCTGCATGATGACTGCGTTGTCAAATGAGTAAGGATCAGCAGTGCTTTTAAAGAATCACATATCCGTGGAAAATAATATCTTTGGTCAGCAGAGTGCAATTTGTTAGTGGCAGATTACAGAACCTTTATTGTAGTAAAATTATGAGCCTCAGTACTGATATGGCTGATCAGGTAAATGTACCTTCTCTATCGCTTTATCCAATGCCCTCATATTTTTGAACCTATAAAACAAATAAGGCCGTGGACAAAATGGACTCAGACTGAAGTAGAAGACATACGACCAAACGAAAATATTCCACTTTTCAAAGAGAACTTGGATCAACTCATAATCTGTCCTTCCATTCTCCTGCCTAACCCTACTAAACCTTCATCATCTTTTTAACAGCTTAATCATATTTTTAGGTCAATTTGAAACGTCCAGCGCCCCAGCCCCGACAGCTGTCTGTGGAAAGAATTCCAAAGATTTATCAGCGCCTGAGAGACGACATTCCTGCTGCTTTCCGACTTAAATCAGCAACATCTTCTTCTGGGATCATGCATTGGTGGGAACTGGGTTTTAGTGTAGAGCCAGATTTGCTCTAAAGATATAGAATGCTGGAAAACTGATTGTCTCTGATTGCGGGGCTGTGAATTGGGATTATGTGTTCATCAGCAGCAGTGGTTACTTCCTTGTGTGAGGGAACTGCAGATGCAACCAATGTTTTAACTCGATTGCATATTGAAATAAGCATCAAAACTTGTATTCTGCCAAAAGTGTACTATTGTAAAGCTTCTCCCTATTCTGTGTTCTCGCGCCTCTGCCTGCTCTTTAGCAAGTATTCCTGTAGTGCTTCTGGTGCTGCCACTGCCATACCCGCTCACACTGCACTTCCATCCAACTCCGTGGTATTTCGCTGTGCGCTGCTTTGCCCAGATAAGTGTTCGTACTCTGTCTTGTGGCTGAAGCAAAGTCTGTTCGAATCCAAGTCACAGCAATTATTGTCATCACCAACCTTTCCTTTTGACATGTGCTAACATAACACAGCAAAGGATCAATTAATATCGCAAGAAGATATATACATTAAGGCATGTGAAATCCCCTGGTGATCAGAACAAACCTCATCCAGAGCAACTTGTATTACCTAGGCAAGTGATTCTTGAAATATCACTCTCAGGACAATGGCAGTGAATGGTGTCGAGCAAAACAGTTATTGTGGAAAACCCCATTTCCTGGGAATGTTTCATTCATGTTTCTTTACCCAGAAGAGAGCTTGTCCAATACTAACACCTGGGATCAGCACTTTGTGCTCTCTTCGAGTCTGGAAAACAAATGATCAGAAACATTGTTACATCCTCCGCTGTCACGGGGCTTTTCACCCGTGGCTTCAATTCTTCACCGAGTTTGAAATCTCGTCTTAAAATCATTTCCTTATTTGTGTTCAGCTTATGTGAACAGCGTTTCACACAGGGAGTGACCCAGAGCTCATACGGAACTCTGCAAAATGTTTTTTTTTTCATTACACTAACACTAACACTAACATCTGCTGCTCTGCAAGATTTACTCAATTGTTTTCAGAAGCAAGATAAACAGGAGTTCTTCACGACATCACACGCATAGCATATTGGTTTTGTGGTCAGGTAGTCGTGAGGTTCAGGAGGTGAACTGTAAATTAATATGGTCTATTAGTCACTTGGGATCGAATTCCACTCTAGGTGCTGGTTTCAACGACACTTCACGTTTCTGTTCATTGTTGCATCTCACGAGCTTTATATAATTTCAAACTGGAATTCTATACTTGTGAATTTAGCTCGCCCCAGAGTTTCTTGGAAAGCCTACACCAAAGTGAACAATATATCAAGAATTAGAAACTGTCGCCTTAACTTTATTAAAATGATAATTCAGTTGGTATATTCAACTGGAACACTGTGGTGTCTTTCGCTTTCTGGAGAAATGAGAGGTTGAGAAGGAAATTCCTTCGTGATAACCAGCAAAACAGCAATGGAATTTGAACTCATCCAAATATTTAACTTTACTAAACCAGCAGCATTCCGGACTTCACTCCTGCAGCATATATCTGATGTGTGATTTTTTGTTTTGACCAGCCATTCGTCGTAGTGATCAACTCATTAGAACACAATCCATACAACACGGGAACAGGCTATTCAGCCGAACAAGTCCACAATAAACCTGCGAAGGACATCCCACGCATCTCTTGCCTCTACCCTAACACTGTAATTCGAAATTTGGCTTCGGTAATGCACCTGACATGCCCATTTCTGGACACGACAGGTAATTTAGCTTGACACAGCCACCAAATCTGCATATCAATGGACTGTTGGCGGAAAGCCCGGAAGGCATGGAGAGAAAATGAAAACTCGAAACAGACAGTCTACTGGGTCGGAGGTGGTGGGAGGGAAGACTGATTCCAAGGTCCCCGAGACTACAAGACAGCTGTTCTAATCACTGAGTCAGTCATTGTAAACCTCCTATGCAACACTCTAATATTATTTACTTTTGACACAGGGCCCAAAGCTATTCACAATGTTCCAAGTGTGGTCTGAACAGTGGCGTTTATTGACTCTGCACTACAGCTCTGTTTTTGTTTTTTAAATCTTTGACATTAATGCATGCATTGCAGTTTCCTTTCAAACACCGATGGCACCTGCATGTTAAACTTAAGAGAATCCTGAACGAGATCTCCCAAGCGCCTTTGCATTTCAGATTGCTGAAGTATTTTCACTCTCAGAAAATGGTCTATGCCTTTCCTTTTTCCACTTCAATGTTCGACTTCATACTTTCCCACAGAGCATTACACATGCAACTTCTTTATTCACTCTCCCAGCCCACCGAAGTCATTCTGAAGCTTTTTGCTTCCTCATTACAAGCTGCTCCTCCACCGATCATTATGTCATCTGGAAATGTCGCAACAATAACCTCAAATCCTTTGACCAGATTATTTATGCATAATGTGATTGATTGAAATTCCATCAGAGTCCCCTGCTTAAGCTCCTTTCGTGGCGGGCTACAATCCTGAAAAAAGGTCCTTCTGCCCCAACTGTCTGCCTTGTGCCAGTCAGCCGATCCTCAATCCATGCCGGTATTTTTTTCCCCTAATATCATGGATTCTTATTTAGCAGCTTTCTCTAGTACACCTTGTCATATGTCTTCTGGAAATCGAATCAGATCGCACCCACAGGCTCTCCGTTTTACTATCTAGCTCATGACCTTCTCAAAATATTCCAACGCATTTTTCAAACTTGAATTCCCCTCGACGAAGCTGCGCTGACACTTCGAGTACTCTGTCGTCCCAGCTTTACAGTGGTCTGTCACACTGTGTTCATCTCAAAGCTGATTTATTTGACTTTCAACAAGAATATTTAAACTTTGCTTTCAGACCTGAACAAGATGAACAGCAAACTCTGATCGTTGTTGAGATTTGTGAACCCTGCTTCCTCCTACCCTCTTCTCAACTCCGGCTCAAAGAATCATACATTCCTTTGTAAACTCTGGACTTATCACTTCTAATGCACTTCCTACCGTCCTCTCACATTCCCTCTCTGCTCTTGTCGAACATCTTCTGCCTCTCTTTATGCGTGCATTGAAGCTCTGTTCAATGCTTGATTGCTCATTCCATTGAACGTGAATGAGATTTTCCATACTGCCCCTTCTCCCAAACATAAGCTTCAACTTTCGCAACTTTATCTTTCCATACGACAGTGCTTGAAATGAAGAATTTAGTGATCATTCACCCAGTGATGTGATCCTGTGGTCATCCAAATCTCTGCTGCACGTGGGAGTACTCACTTGAAAGCTTATTCACGCACTACTATGCAGCTAAAGTTATCAAACATTTCATCATTTCTATTCAAACCTGTTGACTGCTCTCTGTCTATCGCTGTAATGTCCTCCAGCTCACTCAAGGACACCTAGAGTGGATAGATCAATGTGAACCAACCTAGCACACTCTCATACCAATAATGCATTTTCAAATATTGTCTTTGAGCTATCAAAATTACCTCGAACTCCAACCGCCTGAGTATTCACAAACTTAACATTCTCACATTTGTTGCCCTCAAACCTTATCTGCCAAGGACAAGAAGTGTCAACATTCTACACAATGTTGCTTCCACAACGTCATTAAGTAAGCAGTTACTCACAAAGTGCTGATGAAAGAAGTGTAAAACGTGTCGAATTCATTAACAATTGATTTATATCAATATTGCTCAATGCCTTTCATCTCATGGAAACTTCCAAGCTGTTCCTCGGAATGGATGTAAATGAAGTTTTGGTCGCAGTCACATAACGAGAGATTGGAAAAGAGACAAAATGTCGTACTGTCAAATAAGCAGCTTTGAAGGAGTATCGTTAAAGCATCCTGAAATACACCCAGGAAAATGAACGTTATTTACAGAATGCATTGCAAGGACTACGTTAAAATAAAGCACATTGCACAAACTAGCAGGAAACTTGCCAACAGGATACATGAACAACAAAAAAAATTTAACCACTATTACTACTTTCCCTAGATATAGACAAAAAAGGACACCACTTTGACTGATAAAACAACACATGTCAGTGAACAGATGTAAAAAAGACACACACGGGAATTCTGACCAGAAATCGATCAAATAACACATTGATTCGGATCCCAGCCCTCCTCCTTTGCAAAAAAAAAGAACCAGGAAATGACATCCCCCACCTCAAACAACCAAGACCGAAAAATAGAGAGCCGGGAAATACCACCAGCACTTCACTCACGACTCTCACCGTTGCAACGGTGACGAAACGTCTGGAAGGAAAACTTCTTGCAGAGCACTTGACCCATATCCGTCTAAACCCTTCCTTTTCAAATAAACATACAGATGCCTTTTAAATATTGGATTTGTACAAGCCACCACTAACTTGTCTGGTAACTCCTTCCATACAAGTACCACCCTTTGAATAAAAAAATTGCCCATGTTGCCTTTTGAATTTTCACCCTGCCACACTAGGTCTTTACCCTCCAGCTCTGCAGTGCCCTACCTGTGCGAAAGAAACTTGTCTAATTACGCTATTCATGTCCCTCATGATTCAAAACCATCTATAAGACCCGCCCGCAGACTCTGACGACCTAAGAGAAAATAGTGACAGACTATTGAGCCAGACACGTTTCAACATTTTCAATTTTCAAATCTAGGATGTACCATCCTCTATGAAACAATATTTAACAAGTTTTGACAAACGCTATAGTAAGGGATGATAACTTCTAAAATGTGCTGGTGCAATTGCAATATTTAAGAGGCATTCGGATGGGTATATGAATAGGAAGGTTTTGGACAGATATGGGCCGCATGCTGGCAGGTGGGACTAGATTGGGTTTGGATATCTGGTTGGCATGGAAGGGTGAGACCGAAGGGTCTGTTTCCATGCTGTACATCTCTATGACTCTAAGCGAAGATTGCACAAGTAACATGAGTCATTGAACAAAACGTGCAACTCAACTCTGAGCTGATGCTGACACCAAAACAACCGTGTCTTTCGGGAATGGAAAGAATCCCTCTGTTAGATTACAATTCAAATGCAGTTGGCAAAAGGTTCCTAGTAGCCTGTCAGCTGTGCATAACCATGACTCCAAAGGTCTGCGAGTATCAAGAATCACAGTGTGCGACTGTTGAAGGTATGGTTCTTCAGACGATGTTTGTCAACATGACAAGCTGTAGCTGAACTGGTGGCATTGTGGTTGAAATTTCATGCTTCCCGAGATTTTTGTCAATTTTGGAAAGCAGATCAGATGATTATCTCGAATATGTCAGTTTATAAAATTAAGTGTTTCTTTTTTTTGGTTTAACGCTTTGCAATGAAAGAAAATACTTCAAACAAACTCCAATCGATGACAAAATAAAAAAAATGCCTGGTATGGCTGTGAGCACGGTGAACAAAGTCATTAGCTTTCTCAAAGAGGCAGCTGCAGCGTAGGTCAGTTAGCTCAGATGGTTACTGCGTGTTGCTACTAACACCAAGATGGTGATCAAACGTGGTCCTGAGGTTTGCTAGAGAGTGATGTTCCCAATGTCAGGGTGAGTCATTGTTTTCCCATTCAACATGTGCAAGGACTTGTCACATGATCTGTCGAGACGTACATTCTTCACGATGGCCGACCATTGCTTTCATGGAACCTCATCTCAGTGGTCGAGTGTTGGATCTGCGCTGTGTTGCTGTATTTCCAAACAACATGCCTGCACAATTAAAAGTTTACAGGGATAGACGCACGACTTTATCGCCATAACCATGAGGACTGTTGCATTTTGTGCCAGCAAAACAATCAGTCGCAATCCTTTTCTCAAACAAGTGCAAAACATGAAATGCATGCAGTATTAAACAGACCTGGCACAATCTAGGACGAGGAACAGAGTTTAGGTTTCAATTCAATTCAAAGGTTCTTTAATTTTATTTTGCTGGATTTCTAACAACACATTTCACACGATTTCCAGGGAAATGAATTAGCTCGCTCACCTCTCATGCATGGACGTTGTAGTTAACACATCACTCTCTCACCCAGTTTGCAACGTGTGCAGCAATATCATATAGCCATAGACATGGACAGCATAGAAACAGAGACATCGTTTTAAACTCGTCTATGCCGAACAGACATTTTAAACTGATCCAGTCACGATTGACAGCACTTGACCCATATCTCTCTTTATATACACAAATAGGTGCCTTTGTTATATTTGATTTGTACCAGCCAAAATTATCTTCGAACTTTCTAATCACCTTTATTGTTGTCCAGAAACGAGATGAGGCTTGAGTTCCTCATCTGCAGGGAGGAGAATCCTGTCACTGTCTCACATCAGTAAGTGTCCTGACGAAATCAGAATGAATCTCACAGGGCTGTCAGTGGGATAGCTAAAATGGGTCTTTACGCTGCTCATTTGCTACGTTCCATTTCGAAATTCACCGATGTAATCACTGTGGATCCTTGGAATAGAAAGGGAACAAACAGTAAACCAAATTCCAGCCTTGTCAATCTTTGGAAACTCATTTCGAAGCTGATTCAGAGGAGAAGGAAGTTTGAACTGCCGGAAAAGCAGAGACTGAATTCCCTTTTTGAAAGTGATAGTCCATCTGATATGAGACATTTGAATGAATAGGTGTTGAGGCTGTTTTATTATGCTGTTGTCACTGTCAGGAACTATATAACCGGACTCTCAACGGTTATCAAACTCAAGCCACGGTCGTCAATGTGCCGAATCCGAACAAAGAAACCACCAGGGTTAACTGGAGAGACACTTCCATCGTTTTTTGATGACACAGATCATTTTTTTTCAGTGGCAATACATCTCCCCTCCAAAACAATTGAAACATGGCGTTTTTCAGCCAACTCACACTTCACTTTCCGATATCCCACAGATTATCTGAACCTCCAGTGCAGATAGTCCTAACCAAACCACGTTCTGTCCATACGTCATTTCCATCACTGGAACTTATGTCTGCAGAAGAGCTGCTGCAAATTTGTTGGGTCACCTTCATGTGCATGCTTATTGAATTCAATAATGCACGGTGAACCCAGAATCCTTCACGGCATTATGGGCGGCACGGTGGCACCATGTTTAGCACTGTTGCCTCACAGCACCAGAGACCCGGTTCAATTCCCACCTCAGGTGCCTGACTGTGTGGAGTTTGTACATTCTTCCCGTGTCTGCGTGGATTTCCTCCAGGTGCTCCGGTTTCCTCCCACAGTCCAAAAATGTGCAGGTTAGGTGAATTGGCCATGCGAAATTGCCGGTAGTGCTGGACACAAGGGTGAAATGTAGGGGAATGGGTCTGGGTGGTTTGCACTTCGGTGGGTCTGTGTGGACTTGTTGGGCTGAAGGGCCTGATTCCACACTGTAAGTAATCTAATCTAAATGAATACAGTCTATCTCCGCTAAGGAGCGATACTGCACAACGTGACATGGCACCACCTCCGTAGACAGTCCCTTCATGTGGAAGCTGCAAGCGCAGTCCCAGAAACAGCATGCAGCCTAAGTAACACCGAGACTCCAAAGCTCCCAGCGGGGAGCAAGCGGCTATAGCCCCTGATTGCGTGGAACACATTGGAGCCACTGGTTATTAAAGACCGAAGGTCAGTGAACTGGAATCCCAGAACCAGTTAGAATCACATGCAGATCAGTTAAAGAACTGCTTTAATTCAGGGTTGGATATGAAGGTTGCTCAATGTCTTTCTGCGTGTTTCACTTTTTATTGTTTAATACTAATCCAGAGTAGAAAGCGAGGAGAAACAGTTGGTTTTGTGCCCCAGCCATGCTGAAACTGTCCGACTCCAATGTTACAAGGAGTATTCCGAAGGTGATTTGCGAAACTGAAGATATGTCTCCAAATTTCAGCAACTTGTTATGGGAAAAGATAATTGTTAAGAATAATTCTAATTAACTTACTTTTAAATTTATGACTGGGAAATGAGCAAGTTTAAAGGCCAACATTTACCTCCCTGCTGCTGTGCCAGTTTTCTGACACTGCTGTTCAACGAGGAGTAACAGGATTGTCAGACAATAGGTATAAACAAATAATAGCATACAACATCAATAGGACAGTGTGTGCCTGGGAAGGTATTTTACAGGTAATGACCTCCATGGAGAGAGTATTGTCGCAGCTATTCCTGTAATGTAGCTGGAGTAAACCGCACTACATATCCCCTGCTCTCCTCCCATTGAGGGCTGAGTATTGCGGATGCACAGCATAGGTAGTGTGTCCCGTTCCCTGAAGGGCATTCATGAACCATTTGAGTTTTGATGACAGCCGAAAATGTGTTTGGCAAGGACACTTTCCTCTTTCCTGAAGAAGGGCTCAAGCCCGAAACATCGATTCTCCTGCTCCTTGGATGCTGCCTGACTTGCTGCACTTTTCCAGCAACACATTTTTAGCTCTGGTCTCTAGCATCTGCAGTCCTCACTTTCTCCTCGGAGTTTTTATGACAATCCAACAACTTTTCATGCTCATTATTTCTGAGTGTCTCCATTGGTGTCCTCCATACCAAGGGATGTGTGTGTCGTGTGTTCTACGAAAATGACTGGACGAGCTGGTTTTGCTGGAGAGGAATCTGAGTGGCAGACCTGAAAGTATTCAAAGTAGACCCTTTTCAGGCATAGTTCGATGCCATGCGGATGGAGTATGATTTGAGTATTGGCGGGTTGCTGTTTAGTTTCTCTGCGTGAGAGTGTTGTCGGGATTTCAAATCTCAATGCCAGTTTTGATTCTTCAACTACCATTACTGAAGCATCCAGGCTGAAGTAAACCCTCAGGACAGTGTACTCCCTCATGGCAGAGCGGGAGTGTGGGAAGCAATTGAGAGCTGCGAGACAGTAGAATGGCGATTTCCCCTCTTCAGTTGTTCCATGTGTTTCCTTAATGCCTGTGTGTATCTCACACACACACTTTTCCGCTTTTCATGTTTTCTCCCTGCCTGTCTTTTTGACTCCCCTCTGTCTTTTTTTTTCAGTTTCTGCATCTCTCTTAGTTTCCCTTCTCTCAATCACTATGTTTGAGTCCCTGAGTCTCTGTCTTGATCTCGGTGTAATCTCCCTCGTGCTATAGGTCTTTCTCTCTTTACTTCTCTCTCTTTAACTCTCTCTCTGTTCATTCACATTTCTATTTTTCTGTCTTTCCCTTTCTCATGATTCCCTCCCTCATTCTCCCCGTCTCTTCCCACACCACAGTGTTTTACTCATTTTATTTTTCACTTGTATGTCTGATTCTTACCTCGACTTTTTACTTATGTTGTTGTTCTTTTCTACACGTCCTTCTGCTTTTACCTTATGTTTCCCAAATTTCTCTCGAACTCATTCAGTCCCATTTTGTTTTCACCCGTCTCTTTATCTCCCAACTTCTCTTTGCCAATATCTGTTTTCCCCTTATTCTTTCTCGCCCTATTTCAATTCTCTTTAGAAAACCCATCGCCACGTTTATCCCATTTCGTCATTCATTCTTTATTTTCCCCCTGTCTTTTATTCCCATCTCCCATTTTTCCACTGTCTCTTTTTTTTTTGGCTGCATTTTTTAATTCGGCTTTACCTTCCATCACCCCATTTCTCTACAATTCTTCCATAAATTATCTCCTGAAATTATACAGTCCTCCCGTAGGTTTAGTAGATCCTCCAGCACTGCACACTCTCAGTCTTGCACTCTCTCACAACTTGTGTCCTCCAAATGTTTGCAATTTCCTAAATTTCTTGCGACCCACTCAGTTTCTATGTTCCCTCTAATTTTTCCAACTCTTAAATCTTACTGTGCCCCACGGATGTTCTATAGCATTCTCCCAATATTGCGTCCACTCCAACTTGTACCCCTGCCAAATATTGTACACACCCTCTTAATTTGCATTCATCTGAAATTTTGAATCTGCTCGTGATGCACACCAGCAAAATTGTGCTCCTTACCCAAATATCTTATGCCCAAAATGCTGATGTGCATGATCCAAATATTGAGCCAAACTCACTAAGATAACGACCGTCTCCAGTGAGAGAACCCTTCACGATTTTTCTCTCCTCCATTTTCCTAGAATCCCCCAAAATTTGCACGTTCCCAAATTATGTGATCCTGCTTAATTTTGCACCTCTAATATTCATCCCCCAAGTATTGTTCTCCCCCACTTCCAGCACGTCCAGTAAATAACAAAGTCCTCTGCAACGTCTCCCCACAACAAAACCAACTCTGTGTGTTGTGGTCCCTCTTCAAATTAAGACCCTCCCCAAATTTTGCATTCGCTCCAGTTGTGCTGCCCCGATAATTTGCAGCGGCAGCAAATATTCTGCAATACCTTACATTCCCTTAGTTTCTTATCCCAAATAATACACCACAAAATTTTTGTGACCCTATTATCCCCCAAAGATCATGTGACACTCTCATTTATTTGACCCTCACTCCGTCCCAATTCTTGATCTTTCCCAAATATTGTACATTCCCAATATTTTGGCACCAACCTGACGTTTTGTGTCACCAATATCCTATTTTGCACATACCATAGTTTTGCTATCAACCCCTCCAAATTCCTGACCCCCAATTTGGGTATTCTGTATTCCACAGGGCTCTGGAACCTTACATATTGTGTTTGTGTAAAGAAAACTTTGAAGTGGAAGATCAGTGATTGTATTGAATGTTATCACCTAGTCTGAATAAAATGTTGAATATTTGATCAGATGATTAAAAGGTGATTTTTTTTTCACAGATCTCCCAACCTCAAGAATGGAATGTCTTAATGAAAATAGTGTTTCCTGACACGTTTCGTTCTTATCTTTGAAATAAACTGAATCATTTTCTGCTCACACACTTTTGAAATGTACAAATGCTTGAGAAAAAGCGATCCTTACTATAAATCAAAGTGAATACAGTCCTCACCGATTCAATCTATCCCCGTACGGCAATCCATCCATTCCAGGATTCAATCTGGTAAAACTTCGCAATAACAAGAAGTTTATATAACAAGAGCATCCTTCCCCAGAAGAAGGATAGCAAAACTAGACACCGTATTCCAGATGCAGCCTCACCAATGTCCTGTATAATTGTTGCAAGGCATCCTTGTTCCTTTGTTCCTGTTCCTGAATACTCTTGGTACGTTGGCCACCATACAGGAGTCCTTGTTAACTGCATTTTGCACCGACACACTTGATTTCAGTGCCTGCTGCACAAGGACACCCAGATCTTGTTGAACATTTCGCACTCTATACACAGCCATTTAAATAATCTGCCTTTTTTCTATTAAATTGGATAAACTCATATTTCCCCCATTAAAATGCAACTGCTATACATGAGCCCACTCACTGAACCTGTCCAACTAACACTGCAATCTCCTCACATTTGAACTCTTATTCTCAACGCTTTTACCAGTGGGAACATTTTCTCACTGTGTTACTCTGTCTTCAATCTTCAATCTTCTCAGTCTTATCCAGTCTAACTTTATGTCTGAAATTCATCACTGTCTGAGCCATTCAAGTGACATTGGTTTCTTGCAAACTCTCTTTTTTTTCCTCTACAGCTGAAACTAAATTAAACCTGGAATATTTTCACGGCCCATTCTGTTTTCTGAATCTCTTCACATCATTGAATTATACCAAATAAACACTGGGAATAATTAAGTCAATATGTCTCGCCTCGACTCCAATTTTCTTGTCTGAGCTACTGCCGCCATCCTGCTCCCTTGTAGCTCACTGAGATTCAGCCAGACTGTTCACAACTTGGTGCTGCAATTGTTTGCAAGAGGAGCTTCTGATCTCACATTTGAGCGAACACTAAGACCGCCTGTTCTCACCTCAGACATCTCAATGAGCCTATCCCTATCTCAGTCAAGGTGCTGCTGAAACCTTCATTAATCACTTCTTTACCTCCAGACTCGATGACTTCACTGCTGAAAGATTTTGCACATTCTACACGGAGTAATTTGAACACAACTAAAACTTTGGTATTGGTACATTTCAACAATTCTCGATCCTCCCTCACTCACATGCTCAGTGATCTGAATGACGCCAATTCAAGCATAAACAAATGTTAAAATTCTTATCTTATTTTTTCACATTCCTCCCGTGGCTACTCACATCCTTATCACTGCAAACTCCCTGTTCTGAGATGTGTGCGCTGCTCCAGTGCTGGCCTTTTACAAGTTCCCAACTTTTATTGTTCCATCACTGGAGGCTGCACCTTAAGTTGCTTTCGACATAATACCTGGAATTCTCTTTCGGCGAGTTATCACCTGCAAATGCTGCAGTCCATTTGTAGTAACTATGTCCATACTGCTATTCCTGGATTCTGGCCGAAAACAATAGAAAACAGAGAACTATTTCCACACATGGACGATGAGTGGCTTGCAAGAAAACTTGCAATGTTCAACCTCTTCCCAGTGCTGAGACAGGAAGTTTGCTAACACTCACCTCACGTTAGGGCCCGTCTGATTTTCGGCAGCTTTGAACCAGTAGGAAGAGAGTCTGGCGGTTCACTCGGAAGGGGCTCGTCTTCCAACCAACATGAGTGATTGTGGGGCGGGGAGAAAAGCAAAACAGGTGACCATTAACGCCACTGAGGCAGTGCGACATTGGGGCCTTGAGTGACAGCGGATGGGAGAACCATGTCGGAGGGAACTACAATAGAAATCAGGAGAGGAATGGAATCAGTCTGGATTGGAAGGTTCTGTTGCTATTTTTCTAGGTCGTTAAACCAGGTTCCACAATGCAGCAAACGGGAAAATGGCTGCGGAATGAAGAGGTGATTGGTGACGGGTTCCCGCCAGCATCCTTGTTGGTGGCAACTTGAAGCAACGTACATGTGCATGATTCTTCCTGTGGAGGTCAGTGAGGGAAATTTGAAGAGGAATATATAAACAGCAAACTGAATCCGAGAAACGTTTGTCATTTCTCCATTTCTATCCCAGACAGACAATGATTTTTCTTTTGTGAATACATTTTACATGATATTAATTGAGAATAATTGAGATCGGGATCGCAATAGCATTTCCAAGAGAGAGCAGAGTTACCACGTTCTGGATATCAATAACATTTAGTTGTTTTGTCTGTGTGATATTTGTCAGTAAAAAGCAGCGAGTTGTTACATTTCATCGTGACATTGTCGTTGGGCGAATGTGCTCACTTTTGAATCCTGCAGCCAGAAAAGTAGATATTGGCTTGAGTGGAAAATCGGTTTTATCCAAATTACACCACAGCTCTTTGAAGTAAATGCCAAATTCTGTACCAATCATGCATTCATGATTTTAATTCACAAACTCCTTCTTCTTTAATACTGCAAATCTGATTTTAAAATCGATCGATTCAGCTCCTTGAGTCCCAAGTGTTATTAAGGCTGAATTTAAAGATGAGTTGCTGTTCCGCGAGCACCCATTGAGCTGAATTGCTACAGTAAAGGAGATTGAGGTCAGTGTAGGTGTTAGCAGACAATTAAAATGACAAGGTTGCACTGTGAGAGTTGCTGGCTCAAAAAGAGTGCTTTGGAGTTGGATGAAAGCACAAAGTGAGGCGAGACAGAGAAAAGGTGAAACTGGAAATCTGAATGCAATGCTTATTCTTAAGTGACATGGACCCATTCAAACGAACCAACTGGTAAGTAATACTTGTAGAGTGTGTCCTTACAGATTTTCAAGTGGAATACATCAGCTAATGTACTGATTATAACAGAAATGTTTGAAATGATGGAATGTCCCAGGCCTTATTTTATTCTTTGTAAAGGATGTAGCAAGCTTAATTTAAAGATAAGTCATGACATGAGACCTCAGACTTCTATTGTGCTGATCGTGCATAATTTGCGAATTCAGAGGTGGTTCTCGTGTCGCTGATGGCTCCGTGCACAGGACGTTTGTCCATCTGCAGCTACTGGCTGCCATCTTTGGAGAGTTTGATCTGTGGGTGGACTCACTGCGGAACATGCGCGATACTGAGACGTTTTCCTGCTTGTTTTCTTAAGGATTTCCACCCCGAAAACCTTTCACAACATGTCTCTACTAGTTAATATTGGAAAAGTTCTGGAATTCAAATAAATTCGAAATGCATTTCATTGGAATATTAAGGGCAAGAGGGAAACTGAGCAAAGATCACTTTCCATTGAGGACCAACGTGGCAAAATGTGTGGAAGTAGAACAGTTATCTATTTGAACAAATTACGATTGAGACAGAGGAGGCATTCACGGCCTGGTTCATTGATACACAGCTCAAAATGTATTGCTGGAAAAGCGCAGCAGGTCAGGCAGCATCCAAGGAGCAGGAGAATCGGCGTTTCGGGCATGAGCCCTTATTCATGAATCTGAGGAAGGGCTCTTATGCCCGAAACGTCGATTCTCCTGCTCCTTGGATGCTGCCTGACCTGCTGCGCTTTTCCAGCAAGACATTTTCAGCTCTGATCTCCAGCATCTGCAGTCCTTGTGTTCTCCTATTCATTGATGCAGACAAAATGCAGAGAAGCCATTCACATATTCTCAGTGTGGGAAAATATTTACTTATTCATCCCGTCTCCATAAATAACAGAGAGAACACACTGGCAAGATACACTTCACCAAATCCTGTTTATCAGGAACAATCTGATACTTAATCAAATCTCTGAATTGATCAGGCTATTTCTGATCAGGGAACGTTTAAATGTTCTGACTGTGAGAAAAGCTTTCAAAGCAAACCGAAGCTACAGAAGCAAGAACATACTCTGGCAAATGTGCTCTATTTGTGAAAAGGGATTGAATCCGTCATCCCACCGTTAAAACGCCAACGTGTTGATAATGATCAGAGACCTTCTCCGTGTTCTGACTGTGCGAAATGTTTCAAAAGTAAAAACGTTTTGCCAGTCCATCAGCACATTTACACTGGGTCGAAGTCTTTCTCCTGCTCCTGACGAGAGAGCAGCTTTAAGCGTTTATCCCAAATTTCAACGCTTCAGCGAGTTCACACTGACAAAAAGACGTTGTTTATGTTCTTTCTGTAAGAACGACTATCACAGCAAATAGGATGTGTCGACAGACAAACATGTTTAAAACGGGATGCGGCCATCCACCTGATCTCAGTGCAGAAATTAGTTTACTCAGTCATCCCACTGCTGAGACACAAGCAGCTCTCATCCGGGAGAGATTGCTCATCAGCTCAATATTTTGGGAGAGGTTTACTCAGCCATCCAGCTTGCTGATGTCCCAGCTCCTTCCCAAGTGATTGCCGGCGTAGACTCTGCTGTTGTGATTATATTCAGCCCTGAGTTACATCCAGAAATGAACCAAAATCATTATGGCCGGTGGGTGTTGTCTTTGCTGATATTACTATTCATTCTAACTGTGCTGGATAAGCAATAGATGCTGATTGAGGCAGCACCATTCACATCCTGTCAATTAATTTAAAAAAACTTTTGGCATCCTGGTCGGAGCAGCCAGTTGAAAGTGGAGGAGAGCAAAATGTCAGATTGTCATAAAAAAAGCTGACTTTGGTTTCTGTTTTTCCATTCACCTCCAAATTCTCGAATGACCGGATTATGTTCCCAGTCCTCCCAGAAAATTGTATCCAGTCCGACCTCTGTGTTTGAGTATTTTGACTTAACAGACAGTGGGGAAAAGAATGGTCTTTATCGGGATTGCAGCCAGTGGCAACTGGTGTTCCAGAATGCTCTGAGTTGGGGTAACAAATTTTCAATTTTTAAATTAACAATTTCGGTGAAAGAATTGAAGGCATTCTGGCTAGGTTTGCAGATTGTACAAGGATAGGTAGAGGGACATGTAATATTGAGGAGGGATGGAAATTGAAGAAGAATTTCGACAAATTAGGAGAGTGGCTAAACACGTGGCAGATGGAGAACAACGTGGGAAAGTGTGACATCATGCATTTTGTGAGGAAAACATACATAGATTATTTTCTGAACAGACTCTAAAGTGCAAAGAGACAAGGGAGATCTGGTCCAGGATTCTCTCAAGGCAAACTTGCAGGTTGTGCCAGTGGTTCGGAATTCCAATGCAATGATGGAATTTAATTTGAGTGGAAAAGAACATAAATGCATGTATGTATTTCTGAGGCTTTAACAGTCTCTAATTCCACCACATTTGGAGTATTGTGCGCAGTTTTAGTCCCCATATCTATGGAAACTGACATCAGCCTTGGATGTGTTCAGAGGAAGTTCATGAAAATGTTCCCAGGAAAGAAAACCGTGACAGATGAAGAACGTTTCTTGGCTCTGAGTCTGTACTTGATGGTGTTGAGAAGAACAAGAGGATGTCACGTTGATATGTGGTGGCACGATGCCTCGGTGGTTAGGAATGCTGCCTCATAGTGACAGAGATCCGGTTTTAATTCCCGCCTCAAGCAACTGACTGTGTGGTGTATGCACATTCTCCCGTGTCTGCATGGGTTTCGTCTGGGTACTCCGGTTTCCACCCACAATCCAAAGATGTGCATGTCAGGTGAATTGGCCATGCTAAATTTCCCGTAGTGCTAAATTTCCCGCAGTAGTCAGGGGTGAATTTAGTGGAATGGGTCTGGATGGATTGCTGTTGGGAGGGCCGGTGTGTACTTCTTGGGCCAAAGGGCCTGTTTCCACACTGCAAGGAATCTAACCATATTGGCAGAATACTGAATGGCCTGGATGTTGGAAAATGTTTCCTTTTGTAGGAGAGACGAGGACCTGAGAGTATAAACTTTGAGTTAAAGGAAGACGGTTTAGAATGTAGATAAGAAAACAAATCATCTTTAGCCAGAGATTGGCAAATCCATAGGATTCATTTCTACAGAAGGCTGCCGAGGCCATGTCAGGGATAAAACAGAGGTTTTTCACCTGGACATGCCATACTGGTTCAAAAAGAAATTGAGAATTAGAACGCATGCTTCAAAGATGGAATTACTCATTGCCTGTCAGTCAGTCTTCTCTGTTCCTGTCTGTGTTTGGGTATCTTTGGAGACAGAGCTTTCTGTGGAAGCTTTAACTGATTTGTGTTGCATTTGATTGATTTGTTCTCTTATCTCGTATTAGTTTTCAAATTGCATTTTGTGAATTTCTATCCGAAGCTGCTCCTGATCCTGACAGTTCCATCTCCTTTCACAGGGAATTCGATGTAAACGTCACCTAAACATTATGTCAGAATTTGACAGAGTGTCCATTCTGAAAGGGTTGAAAACCACCAGCATTTGAATGTCGAAGGACAACGGTTGTGATTGGAAAATGATTGTTTCAAACGAGATTGAACAAATTCAGAGAAGAACATGCACAGTAGAAAGAGTGGTCAAGCACACTGTCGAAGGATTAGCAACCGGTTAGACATTCTGAAAATGCATTTCACCACTCACAATGACTAGAGACTGTTCATGTATTTGGTATGTGGGCGTGATTCCCAGCAAAGCATCCTATCTGGAGAGACACAAAAGAGAAGCTCTGTGGAGAAGTCTTGGAATGTGAGAAATTTGGGAAGGGATTCAGATCCCCATCCCAGTTGGATATCCATCGGGGCTATCACACCGGGGAGATGCTGCCTAACTGATGCAAGTGGGAAATGATTCACTCAAGTCTTCACACCAACTCATTCACTCGTGTGATCCACCTTTTAATTGTGCCTATTGTGAGAAAAGCTTTAACTTCAAAAGGAATCTGCAGACGCCCGATCAAGTTCACACTGTGGAAAGGCCTTGCACCTGCTCTGAATGAAGGAAAGGATTCACTCATATAGTCAGATAGCACGGACACATACCCTTCTGTCCAAATAATCACCACTAACAGCCATCCCAATCTTTTCTCCTTCTGTTTGTCAGCATTTGGTTCATATCCCTCGAAAGGTTTCCTATTCATATCGCCACTCAGATGCTTTTATAAACATTCTAATTGTACGCACATGCAACACATCCTCTGGCAGCCCTTTCCATGCATGCACCTCTAACTGCGTGGCAAAGTTGGCACTCAGGTCCATTTCAAATCTCACTCCACTCGTCAGAATTTGTTTCGTATTGGATTCCCATAAATTAAACACAGAGAATCAAACACCTTACCCAGAACACACTTCGCTGAGTTTCTAGTCTGTAATCCACTCCTTGGTATCTGTTATTCCGCATATAAACCATCCACCTTAAATCTTCCCGAAACGTTGACATGTTAATCTTCTGATGCTGCCTGGCTTGCTGTGTTTTTCAAGCCTCCTGGCTGTTTATTTTGGATATTAGCATCTGCAGTTTTTTTTCTGTTTGTCTTCAAGTTATTGAAGATGTTTGTCACGAGTACGGACCCTCTGGGAGTCTGGTTCGATATTGTGTAGCTAAAACCCTCTGGCCTTAACCACAATGCGTTGAGTAAATAGGACGCAGGTCCACTGTTGGTCGTGTGGTTGCTCGGCAGCAGGAGAGATATTCCCCAGCATTTCCAAACAGCCATGACATATATCTGAGATTATTAAAACCTTCATAAGGACTAGGTACAAATACGTCTGCACTGTCCCCCATCAAACCCTCCTCATTTAAGGGAGAGCATAGTGTTAGAGACAGAGTAAAGCTCCGTTGAAAGTGACCCCCAATCCCAGGATAACGTTTGCACCCGATTAGACATAGAGTACACCTTCCTCTACACTGCCGTCATGGCACTCTCCCCGGGATAAGGACAGCTTGAGGTTAGATACAGTGTAAAGCTCTCTCTATCGTGTTTGCAAACTGAGATAAGTGCATTTCCCCTTCCCATCCCCGTAGGTACAAGGAGCAAAGTGCGGACTTGAGCAAGCTTGACGTTTTCAACTGTGAAACCCTGCATATTTTATCCCGTTATCAGGTCCCACATCACCATCCCAGGATCACTTGTCTATCGTCCCGAAACGCGTGATCGGCCCAGAGGAGTTGGGCAGCTCACTGACCCTGGAGATCGGGCCTCAGTGGGTGGGTAGTGGTGGGGTTGGGCATTCATGTACTCACAGCCCCAATCCCCCAACCCCAACAGCTCAAGGAAGGTCGGAGTTGAGCTGGTGAGGTTCGGAAAATTGGGGGCTGATCTGAGGGTACAAGATCAGGATGCATTCTCATATGGGTCTAGGGGTGTGCTGACCCCGACGGCTTGAACACCGTTCGCTCGCTAAAGCCGTTTCAATTGGCGGTTAGATCCGGTGTCATCACACAGAAGCATCTTACATTTTCCTCCCATCCACATTCTCTGGAGATGCGTAACGAACGGGGATGCGCTGCAGCTCCATGCTTTGGCTTTTCTCACATTTATAAACCCCAGATGGCGGATACTGGCTCCAGCCCAACGTGGAAATCCTGAAGAAGGGGTCACCACCTCCCTACATGAACCTCATGGCACATCTCCCTCGAGGAAGCACACTAAGTGTGAGGCGAGTTCTCAAGAGTTCATCCAGATTGTCAGTTAATTGGCTTCATTCGCGAGCGAGATAAGGAGTAGGATGGAGAAGAGAGAGGGAGACAGAAGGCAGAGGAACAGAGAACGAGAGAGAGAGAGAGAGAGAAAGTGTTGGGAGAGACGCAGAGAGTAAGAGAGATAGGGAGAAGCAAGGGCGAGAGAGAAGAACGGAGAGATAGGGAGAGTAAGCGTGACAAGGCGGAGAGATGGAGGAAGAGAGAAGTGGGAGAATGGAGAAATTTAGAGTGACATTGGCGAGAGATGAATGGCAATTGAGAGAAGTGGGAGTGATGGAGAGAAAGAGAGTGACACGGGGACTTGGGAAAATCCATCCTTTTTTGCAAGAAGAATCAATCTGTCACTACAAGAGCAGCCAGAATACTCTGCGCCCCCCACTTTTTTTGGAGTTTCCCACGATTTTAATGGCAGTTTGAATTTTGACTCTTCCTACCTAAGTTTATTTCGGTACAGTGCCGACATGAAACCTCCTCTGTCAATATTTTGCCCACTCATACTCTAACTCTGTCTATTTACAGATTCCCACATCCTCATCACAAAATGCTCGCCCACCTATTGTGTATCACCAGCTAAAATGGACAGGTTGGACTCAGCCATTTCCTCCAAGTCATTAATCTAGGGAAACATAATTGAAGTCTGACTACTGACCATTCTGGCACTTCATTAGTTGTATCCTTCCAACTTGCAAACTGCACAGTAATCGAGACTGTGTGTCTTCTGTTAAATAGATAATGGTGAATCTATCCTCAGCTATTACTCAATACCGTGTCCTCCAACGTTATGACCCATAAGACCATAAGACTATAAGACATAGGAGTAGAACTAAGGCCATTCGGTCCATCGAGTCCACTCCGCCATTCAATCATGGCTGATGGGCATTTCAATTCCACTTACCCGCATTCTCCCCATAGCCCTTAATTCCTCGAGACAACAAGAATCTATCGGTCTCTGCCTTGAAGACATTTAGCGTCCTGACCTCCACTGCACTCTGCGGCAATGAATTCCACAGGCCCACCACTCCCTGGCTGAAGAAATGTCTCCGCATTTCTGTTCTGAATTTACCCCCTCTAATTTTAAGGCTGTGTCCACGGGTCCTAGTCTCCTTGCCTAACGGAAACAATTTCCTAGCGTTCACACTTTCCAGGCCATGTATTATGTTGTACGTCTCTATTAAGTCTCCCCTTAATCTTCTAAACTCCAATGAATACAATCACAGGATCCTCAGCCGTTCCTCATTTGTTAGACCTACCATTCCAGGGATCATACGTGTGAATCTCCGCTGGACACATTCCAGTGCCAGTATGTCCTTCCTGAGGTGTGGGGACCAAAGCTGGACGCAGTACTCCGAATGGGGCCTAACCAGAGCTTTATGCACTGACTTTTTATATAGTGCCTTATTTAATGCCCGCCAAAGTTCAAATGCACTCAATCTACTGACCCACTTGATCAACTCTGCTTGCAATATTAGCAAAGAACTCTGATAAAGTTGTCATGAGTTATCAAATGATGTTGACTCGGTTTGACTGTAATCACTTTTTTTAAAAGGTCCACTTGTTGTTCACTCACAATGTTCTCTCGCCGTGTCCATATAACATATATGACATTGGAGCAGTTAGAATCCCATCACGTCAGCTACATCTTTTAATAAATTCATATCTGGTTTCGTTTATCCTAAACTCCACTTATACTCCTTATCGCCGATCTCCTTGATTCGTCAAGTGACTAAATGTTTGTCTACTTTAACCTGGATTATGCACAGCCTTGACAGCCCACTGTTGGAAAAAATCCACAGTTACTAATCTCTGAAAGACAGAATATCCTCCTCATTTGTGGCTTAAATGGTTAACATCATCCCATGAAGTTAGGCTCTAATTATTCGACACAAATTCAGCATTTCATTTAATATCAAAAGTTCCACCTGAATATCAATCCACCCATCTTCTCCACTCCCTCCCTCACCGTTAAACGCAAATCTAGGAAATCTCCCATTAACCCTCTTTGCTCCAAAGAGAATAAACCCATCCTCAGGAATCTCTCCACAAAACGGGATTTATTCATCCCTGGATCTAATGCAAGACAGAGGATCGGGAAGAGTACTTTGGAAAATTTTGTCAGGTGGAAAAATATTAAGGAAACAAAACTGAAAACGTATGTCTCCAGCTTCTCAAATCTTAAGCATCTTTTTTGGGAAATGGAACCAGAGAAGAATGAAGAGTGAACTGTCCCACCTAGCTTAGACAGTCGAGACACCAATGCTTTTTAAAAGAGGCCATGACGTTAAATTTGATGTTCTCAGGCCATGGGCTGATCTGTGGAATTGAAAGCATTCTCGTTACTGCACGTCAGGAATTCAAACTTCGTTTTCACTCTGGGAGAACGAGAAAAGTCGGGAACACACAAGTTTCTGAAAGGTTCGAAGGAAGACTAAGGAGAAAGTAAGGACTGCAGATACTGGAGATCAGAGCTGAAAAATGTGTTACTGGAAAAATGCAGCAGGTCCGGCAGCATCCAAGGAGCAGGAGAATCGACGTTTCGGGCATAAGCCCTTCTTCAGGGCTTTTCCTGAAGAAGGGCTTATGCCCCAATCGTCGATTCTCCTGCTCCTTGGATGCGGCCTGACCTGCTGCACTTCTCCAGGAACACATTTTTCAGCTCGACGGGAGACGAACCCCTGTCATCGGAGAGCTTGTTCCCTGTGATATGGAAGTGGCGTCAGAGGGTGGAAAACTTTGCCATGTCTCCAAAATGAATATTCCTGGCTTTAGTTTGGAAAAGTAAATGTGATAGGGAACAACGGTCTTTTTGGGTGGAGCAGATAAAAGCTTGACTACAGCAGTATCTGGCATTATAGATTCGTGCACAGCTTCGGGTCAGTTGTCACTATGAAACAATCGGTCAGTGCTTGCGGCAGATCACCAGAAGCCACCCAGGAACGGATCAACTTCTGTGGTCACTTATTCTATATTCTTTCCTGGGCAGCTCTGTATTTTTGATTGGGTCAGAAAAATGTCCACAAACAGAAATCTTTTCCGGGGAAAACATATAGTTTCTGTGTTGTTTTAAAGGTTAACGAACAGGATAGTGGATTTTGGAATTCTCTAACGAATACTGAAACGCAACAGCATTGGCAGTACATGTAAGAGAAAACTAAGTTCTGATAAAGTTCAGAAGAATTGGGAAACGTCTGTAACTTTGTCTCCACATGTGCCGCCAGGCGTAGAGGGTTTTGTTTTTCCTGTACTTTTCACTTTTGCTTCTATCAGAATGGACTGACACTTAATTATTTTCAAAGCTGTGATAATGGAATTCAAATAAACACAACAACGATTCACTGTCACTCAGCTCCACAGAGAGAGAGAGACATGCAAAGAGAGTACACGCCTGCGCTTATGTATTGTGGATGAGTGCTTAATGTGATATGCTGAAAGCTTGGGGGGTTTGCCATGCAGGTTCAAATCCTGCTGACCACATGGCATCTGGCTCTTAATTCATTTTTTGGGGGGATTCTAATCACAGCGTGGGTCATCACTTCATCCAGGTCCTGAATGGTGCAATTTTCCATCGCACTCACCGAACAGTTCAGTTCAATACTTTAATTGCGAACTTTGTTTAGACCCATCAGCATAGTATTGGGAAATGAGACGAGAAAAATGCACTCTTGATGGGCTAAAAAACAACTTCGGTGCTGCAAACCTCTGTGACCAACTGCGATGAGATCCAATGAGGTAGTGCAAGGAAAATGTTTGCAAAATATACCCGAACCAGGAAGTGATGGAACCGAACGTCCCCCAATTTGTCTGTCAGATACGGTATCCATTGGGACATTGGTACTGGGGGCAACTGGCACAGATAATATTTATGCTGACAGGAGAAGAGGCGGCACGAAAACAATACCACTCAACCTGTCACATTCTAGATCTCTGTCTAGAAACGATCGTGTTTTCTCGCTGAGGTTGTTCAGAGTCTTCACAGGAAGACAGCATGACTGAATTTACGAAAGTACTTTTCACTGGAGTTGATCATGAAACGGCGTAGTTTCTGCTCATAAAACAATGGACATTTCCATCAGAGGAAGAGGTGAGCCTGAAGCAGACACCTGAGGATAAACGTGTTTCCTTTGGCATAGAATGGCAAAGCTTCACAAAGTGAGACCGTCGAAGTGAAGCAGTGACAGTGAGAGGCTTTGCTATTTGTCCACCATTGGAATGTTGTTTCCCACCGATATCCATGCCTTCATTACATATCGACAAGCTGTCAGGCGAAGTACTCGTGTGTTGGGCCAGTGGCTTCATAGATAAAGTGTCTGTCTTAATAGAAGATAATTGCTGGTTTGTGCTCTTACCTGTCTCTTGTGCAATGTGCTACGTTGCCCATGGCGGCTTGTTTGTCATGCTAACAGGAGCCGCTGGAATGGGATGAGACTGCATTGAATTTCAATGTTGCATTTATGTCTCTTGTTGCTCAGTGTAAGACACGTGTGTCAATGCCTGAGCAACTGCTGGACTGGTATCACTGTACTTTAGAACTTGAAAGATGCATTTGGATTTATTGTACATTTGAATTCCAGATCACCGCAAGGGTTCTCATTTCTGCGGCCCTGGCTCGGCTTCCAATGAAAGCTACCTTTTTTTTTCAGAGAAACGTGTGTGAAAGTGAAGCACAGGGAGATGGTATAATCCTCAAGGCTCTGTCATTCTCGGAGGATAAGTCCATATACCGCCCTCTCTGGATGAAAATGAGAGTAAATTCCTAAAGGGGGTTGCAACACAGTGTGACAATATCTACCTTCACCTTCTTTGTTGTTTCATTGAGGAACACAGTGAGTACCTTATTGACATTTGCCCTGGAAACAGCAGGACACACAAGGATATGTCCAAACCTGAAAACTGGGAGAAGGAAAGACAGATGTCTGATGACCTGCACTGCACGATATCTTAGTGCTCTTTCCCCAATCTGTAATATGTCTAAGTCAAGTAGAAGCTAATATACAGTTAATATGGTCAGAAATAGAAAGGGAAATTTGGTTTCATTGAGAATAAATAGGACAGCTTCTGTCGCCTTCTCTTGCAGTGTCGTGGTTGGAATTCGATGCTCTCAGCGGGGCGGCATGGGTACTTTACTTGATCAGGGGATGGTTGTTTGTACAGCAAACATATTGTGGCAATAGCATTTCTGACTGATTTTCCGAAGCTGGCAGGTCATTGGTCTTGTCCCAAACATTATTCAGCTTAGAATAAGGCG
This sequence comes from Hemiscyllium ocellatum, assembly GCF_020745735.1. Classification (NCBI taxonomy): domain Eukaryota; kingdom Metazoa; phylum Chordata; class Chondrichthyes; order Orectolobiformes; family Hemiscylliidae; genus Hemiscyllium; species Hemiscyllium ocellatum. Next base: position 76,384,516 of record NC_083417.1, read on the forward strand.
AAGTGGTTTAGACATTATAAATCTGAACACAAAAGAGGAATTAAGAGAGAAATTTAGCAGGACTGTTAACGACTGTGAAGAGAAAGAGAGTTAATATCTCATAATTGACAGAATCAGTTTAGTCATGCATTTCTATATCACAATGCCGGGAAAATGATCAGATTCATCTGGCCAATCAGGATATTTTTCAAAACCTCTGATTATAAAAACAACAACTTTGCAAATTTAGAAGAACATTGTCGGATGTCCTCCTGCTGCTGTTGCGCTGAGTGGGTGGAAGGCTCTGCTGAAATGGTTACCGTATTCTTTTCCATTCTGTCAGGTAGCAGTCAATTCGAATGAGAGTTGCTCCATTCAGTGTTTATTTCAATATGTGTCTCCAATTTTCACTCTTTGTCTTTGTGCATCCACCTCAATCTCTTTTATTTTGCTCTCTGACAGTTTTAGAATAGCTTTCAGCGCCATGACTGGAGTATGTAGAACTAGGCTCACACACTTCGGAAATGTGACTGCCATTTCGACCTGAGGTAAGGAGACATTTCTTCGTTAACTTTATCTGGAGTCTCAGAGGCTGAGAAGTGTCGTTACAGAAGTTAATATAATCATAAGCGCCAAGGACACTGTAAATCTACAATGTCTTTTCACTGGTGTGAGGAAGTCCAGAAGGTGAGGGCATATGTTGATGTGAGAGGGAAGGATATCAATGGAAGCTAAGGAGCAGCTTTTTCACGCAGAGGATGGTCCGTGTAAGGGATGAACTGTCAATGAAATTGGTGGAGGCTATTACACCTGCAACATTGTGTATGTGAATATAAAGGCTTTAGATGGATGGGAAAATGCTGGAAAACGGGACGAGATTACCTTTGGATATCTGGTTGGCATAGATAAGTTGGACTGAAGGGTCTGTTTCCGTGCTGTACACCTCTGTGACTCCAGTAGAATCATCCGTTTGAAGCCAAAATTGAATTCCTACTCCACCCGAAAATAAACGCAATTGCACCAACAAGTATTGGAGCATAATAATCTATTTGCTGCTGGTATGAAATGAATGAACAGGGACACCAAAGAATGAGTGGATCAGTTCATAATATCTATGCCACAACAGCAACTTGCCGTGGCAGGTCTGTGGTGTTTTCTGCCTCACCTCCTTATTCCCAACAAACTGTGAATCAAGGTGGGTGAATAAAAGAGGAGGAGAAGCAGAAATATTTGTGGAAAAGTGGAAAGAAACTGCATGTGGAATTATTAGTTAGGAAGAAAAGACATTCAATGGTGGACCTAAACCAGTGAATGAAAGCCGGCTCACAAAGTCATAACAGACCGTCTCTCAAACAAGATACTTAGTTGCGTGATCAGCAACACATGCCTTGCAAGATGCTGAGACAATAAGCTGTCCAAGCACTGAGCAGACATCAATGGGATCTACCCAGCATCGCCTGTTTAGTGGGAAGGCATTTTCAGCTACAAAGACACGGCCTACTCAGCACATTCGTATTCGTAGAACTTATAGCAGACGATTACAGTGTGACACCACTGATATTGTGCACTGAAAAAAACTGGAGTACTTGTTCCATTTTCCATATTTTAAAATACCTCTAGCATTTTTGTTTCTTTCATAAGAAAATGCCAGAACATGTTTAAAGTTACATTCTCAAGTTAACTTTGACAATTGATGCCATCTCATCTCAATTATTGCATGGCCGGTGTGAGGTTAAGTCTGTGTGTCTCCCAATGTTCTATTGTGATTCAAGCTCCGGGTTCCACGTACAATGGGGTTCAAGGTGCTTTCCATGTAGAGAGTGACATTCTGACAGAGTTTTCCATTGCCTGATACGGTGGGGTGTTTTGATGTGTTGGCATTTTGTGTCAATGGAAGGCTGTAGAATCAACGGTGTGAGAAGTACATGGGATGAAGCCGCAACCAGAAACCTGAAGGACTGCATCAAATGTCCTGATCAATGCGTTACATCACAGGAGTGCTCTTTGTTCAGGACGGCTGGTAGTTACTTGCAGTGGTCCTGTTTATTCAGTTGTCGGCACAATTCCTTGCTGTAATCTGTCACAACTCTACAGATTTCGTACGGAAGTCAGCACCCTTGGAGCAGTCGAACCGGGAACATTCTTCGTCACAACAGAAGTTTCAAACTCTACATCAGCATCCACAAACGACAGCACCAGCACAACAGCCTCAGTAATAAATACCAAAAAGTGCCAATCTCTAAGCATGGTACAACAACCCATCCGCTTCATTCAGTACCACAACGTTTTCGGCAAACAGTTCTTTATCTACACACATGGAACATCTATGGGGACCAAACTTACACACCAATATGCCAACATCGTCGTACACCAGTTCAAACAAGACTTCTCTCTTCAACACCACCAACCAATAATGTAAACATCGTAGATGTTTTGTTTTTTAGATCATGAGGGGTATAGAGAGATAGAATAGTCAAGATTATTTTTTTCCGAAGGTGGACCAATTCAAATCGAGTGAGCGTGATTTTAACGTGAGAGGGTTAACAATTACTGGCGGCACATTTCCCATGGAGAGTATTTTGCCTGTATGGAATGAGCTGCCAAAGGAAGAAGCAGAGGCTGGAATGCTCACAACATGTCAAAGGTTCATGAATGAGTAAGATTAGAAAGCGTTTCGAGGGATGGCGCTAAATTCTGGTAAATCGGATGTGGTTTAGTTAGGCTATGTACTCAGCATGGAAGAGATGAACTGAAGATACTGTTCCCATGCTGTACACCTCAGTTACGTTATGTTGCTAACATTAGTTATAATGGATTGTTTTTAGCGGGCTTGCCATTCGTATCTGTGATGCAATAGTTCAGCACGTTCCACTGTTCACCAGAAGATTGGTGTTGGGAAATATCGCAGAAGCGCAGTGCCACTTTAATATTTCTCCCATTGACTAATCACCATGACTCATTCCGAGGTAATCAGTGAAAATCGTTACGGTTGGAAGTCACCTCGAAAACCGTGTTACCTCGGAGCATATCAAGAGAATCCCAAAACAGACAACACTTTCTGCAGAATAGGAAGAAACAAGGAAAAGAAATCAAACACATGCTCAGACACACCGAAGCATGATTCTTGTCTGTGAGACAATCACAGGGCAATGAGCCATAAACTATTCCAACAACCAGTAGGAGAGCAATTCCAAACTGTGCTCCCAAACTAAACGGCGATTTTGTGTACCACCTCTTCCAGGAAAATGCTCAAATTAGAGGAAAGAAAACATGGTTATAATAAGCCATGAGAAGTAAAGGCTGCCAATCACCGTTTCGATTAGATTACCATCCCCTTCCATTCACCAATGTGTGAGTGCCTGCCGGACGTCACCAGCCTCCTTTGCCAATGCAGAAATTAAGGAAATGACACAAATATACCAAAATTTCACATCACAATTAACAGGAATTATTTTCCCATTCGCTAGATCGCCAAACCACGATGAGAGTAGTCAATTCAGGATTTTGTTTTACAACAGCAATAAAATGACAATCTGCATCCGACTTCAGTGAAAACAATGAGCAACCTAACTTGCGGGAACATGAAGCAGTAGTGGAGCTTGTGTATCCCGGCATGGTAATGGGGGCTTTTCGTGAGGGAAGCGAAAGTAATCTCTAAAACACGGACACTGCCACGATGGAGCATCTGCTTATTTCCACTTCATAAATTTCACACCTGAAAATGATAGTCCTTCACGCCACACAAAAAACAATGGAACGCTGAACTTACCTTCTAAACCTCGTTTGGGCAACGAATGTAATGTGCCTGAGAGTTTATAATTAGAGAAAGAAAGCATGAATTGCACTACATGACTGGAATTTAGATTGTGCTTTAGAAATTTATTTCGCCATTGCTCACAACAGAACAACTTTTGCCTTTTCACGTAACAGGAAACATACCAGACGACAGGAAAAATGCACAAAGCTTAACAGGACGTGTACCTGATCATACCATACGACATATTTACGTTTACTGAGCCAGATTTGTACAATAAGCATCTCCAAACTGTTCTCCACCTGAAAAGCTGAGTTTGAATGAAAATTCGAGAAGGGCAGATCATATTGCGAGGCTGTTCGAACCTCTGTGCCTGGATGAGGTGGCAATTTCCTTGTCTGTGTCCTTAATGGTAGATTTTTCCACTGCGCTTATCAGCTGTCAACAAGAGCATCGACCACATGGCTGCCAACTGTGTTTGAAACCTGCGCCGGGAACGATGAAAAGCGACACAATAAATGTTAAGACATTCCCTGGTGCTCATTCCGAGATACAAAAAAGGCAGTTTCTGAACATATTGATAGAAAGAAAAAGGTGATCCACTCCCCGGGGCGTCAAAGAGGTGCTAACTGTATGAGATTCTGCTTTCTTCCAGATGTAAAGAAACTTTCCCGCCTGAGGTACTGTCACGCCTCTTTTAGGGTTTTTTTTAGAATTCGAATCCTTCTATGTGTGAAACAGGACAACACGTATGGGCGAGCAAATTCAAAGCAAGTTTGCCGATGAGAACAACGACCAAGGAAGTTCCTATCTCCTCAATTCAGAACGCTTCCATTGGGACTAGGCTGCTTCTGCCCGGTTTTGAATGGGTAACTTTTCACACTTGAGGCGAATATGATAACTACTACATTGAACCATGACTGTCTTGGTTGATAACAGTCGTAGAGCACAGACATTTGCATTAGTTTCACGCTTAACTTCCTGCTTCAATTTCCTCAATGTTGTCCAGCGTAATTCACAGTATTAGTAAATATTTGAAATTGATCAGAAAATATTGTGAAATATGTTGGCAGTTTGTCGCATTTGGATTGTACGGCGAGACCCAATAGCGTAGGGGCTGACGCATGACCGTATAGAACATTTATAAAATTATATGGGGATATGGCTAAACTGAATATTCAGATTTTATTTTCCTAAGGCAGGACGAGAAGAAAACTAGAAAGCATAGGTTTAAGTTAAGAGGGGTTATGTTTAAAAGGCATCTGGGGTGCATTTCCCACGCAGACGATTGTGTGTGCATGCAATGAGCTACCAGAGGAAGTGGTGAAGGCCAGTACACTGACAACAATTCAAAGGCACCTGTTTATGTGTGTGGACAAGAAAAGTTTCGAGGGATAGGGGCCAAACGCTGGTAAAAGGAACATAATTAATTTTGGCGATGTAGTCTACATGGATGGGATGGGCCGAATTCTCTGTGTGTACCCTAATGATATTGTGTTGATGACACCAGCTTTAACAGATTATTTTTATCGGGGCTTGCCATCCGTCTGCATCGTGCAATAGTTTAGCCTGTTCAGATGTTCACTATAAAGAGTTGAATTGTGAAAAACTGCAGAACTAAAGAGCAACCTTATTTTTGCTCCCACAGATCATTCACAGTGGCAAACTCCTAGGTTCTCAGTGGGGGCATTTGCTGCGAGAAAGTCCCTCACAAACAGTGTTAGCTCGTAATGCATGGACGAATCCCAAAGCAGACAGCACTTAACACGGAACAGTAACAAACAGAACAAAACAAACGCATTTTTAGACACACCAAAACCTGAATGCTGTCCAGGAGAAAGTCGGAGGACAATGATCCATTAAGTACTCCCACAACTGGCATCCGGGTAATTCCAAACTGCGCTCCAAAACATACCTTAGTGCACTGTCACTTGCCAGAAAGTGCTGTTTTGAGAGAAAAGACAGAACACATTTAGAACGCACCATGATAAGTCAAGGTTACCGATCACAGTCTCGATTTGATGAGTGTTTCATTCTGAACAACAATGCAGGATTGCCTGCAGCGGATCACCAGCCGCCGTTTCCTGGACAGAACCGAGAAAATTGAGAGAAACTTAGCAACATTTTACGTCTCAATTAATTGGAATTATTCTACCGTTCGCCAGAACATCAAATAACCACGAGTAGACTGACTACAGGATTTACTTTCACATCAGCGATGACATAACAATCTCGAATCGCCTTTAGTGAAAACAGTGACCAAGACAACTTACCAGTACATGAAGCAGAAGTGGAGGTGTTTTGGCTCAGGATAATGACGGTGGCTTTTCATGGAGGAACGAAACTGAACATCATAGCATAGACACTGACCCGATGGAGTACTTGCACTGTCAAATACCATTGGTCGGTCGCAAGAAGTTAATCTATTCTGATGTGTTGAACTGAAAAACAGCACAACGTTAACAATCTGCAGCATAACAACGTTACCGGAAAATTGGCAGTGGTGGGATGCTGATCCACACCTTCTTTGAGATTCGGCGCTAAACTGGAGCATTCCACTGTTCACCAACTCGACCATATGAAATTTCTTTTTCAGTTTTGGTAATTCAAAGCAACAAAAGAGAAGTCATAACTAAACGATTCTAAGAACCCTGTCATGTGAGCATAGATGCTTGTGAATGCCCGGCTGCAATATCAATTTCCCACTAGATGACAATAGCTCTTGAATGCAAACAAAAATCAATAAAAAACTGAATCTATACAGTGAGATTGTTTAATCACGAAGTTGAATATTTCTGTGAGAGAATATATTTGTGTATGTTTTGGTAAAGACACTTTGAACTGCATGACATTTCTGGCATTTAGATTCTTACTTTAGTTAAAAAAAAATTCGCCCATTGCTCGAAAGAAAACAACTTTTGCATTGACACGGAACATGAAAAGCTCCAGATGACAGGAAAATGCATGAAGCTGAGCAGGCCACCTACCGGATCATACAGTTCAGCATGTGTACAACTATGACGCATATTTTCAAAAATAACGGCTCAAAAATGTCTCTTAAATGCTGCGTTCACACTGGAGACAAAAAAGCTGCAGATGCTGGAATCTGAGATAGACAAGCAGAAGGCTGGAAAAACACAGCATGCCAGACAGCAAATGCGACGAATTCGACATTTCGGGAGTAACCCTACTTCGACTGCAGGTGGTTCTGGAGGAGGATAATATGAAGAGAGTGGCGGATGCAGAGTGGAGAAGTCATGATAGGTGAAGGCAGGTACAATTTGCAATCAGTTCGTGAACGGAAGGAATGAATCCAGTAGCAGGTGTGCAAAGGAGGACGAGTGACTGTGTAGGGATTCTGTGATGGGGAGGAAGATTATTTCAAATCGGGGAACCTAATGTTGAGTCCTCCCAGATGTAGGTAGCACAGGCTAAAAACAAGAGTTGTTGTTCCTGCATTTGGCAGTTTGATTCATTGTGGCACCACAGCAGCACACAAGACGATTGCTCCAATATGACTTTCTCCAGAGTTCTATTGCAGCACAACAAATGCAAAACTACAAGTGAAGACTTTGAGGATCCCTATGCTGTTCATCAATTCCCTTTGCTTTTGGGTATTCCCGAATAAAGTATCAATTTTCCATCAGATGCCGATAGACTTTTAATCCAATCAAACCTCAATGCAAACCTAAAACCATTTTCTAAGACAAGTTAGAATAACAAATGGATCGTGTTCGTGAGAGAGCAGCAAATTACAACAAAGTTTCACCACTCATTAATTGCAGTTATATATTTTTCCCTCAACAGCAGACATTCAAAGTATGGTTTGCTCTGAAGAAGATCCTGAAGAAGAATACACCCGAAACGTTCACTTCTCCACCTCCTGATGCGTGCTGACTTGCTCTGTTGTTCCAGGCTCCTGATGAGGATTTAAAACTTGAATGCTGACAAGAAGTTTTGGTAGATTTTCATTTACAACAAAATGGTTTCTCTATTTAAAAGAATACTATAAAATGGCTTGTGAACCTGTACGGCTGATTTGCAGAATTAAGCTGACATTCAAAGATAAGAGGACAATAGTGTTTTCACAAATTGAATATTAACACATTAATTGACGATTTGAAAGAGCCGTGAACATGGCGTTAATTTTTTACGTAAATAAGACTTATTTTTCCAAAGCATTTCATTGGATTAAGCTGTCTTCAATGATGCTGCCATATGGCAGTTAATTGGACTTTTCTTGGAATTAAGAACCCTTTTCCAGGAAGTATCATCAGACTAACTTGCTGTAAACCATGTCACCTTATTATACGTGATTGGTTTTCTTGTAATTAAAAATGTACTACTTCTTTAAAAAACATATGAATAATATGCAATTTTCAAATGTAATTGCACAACTTCACCATGGAACACAGAAGTTTCAATCATTGTGTTGCTGGGTAGATATGCGTCAAGATACCATAATTGAATAAACTAATTACGCTTGCCTTTTTAACAGACCGCATTTGTCGATGTTTTTCACCGATCTCGAACAAGAGGCCCCTCATGAGGAGTTATAGATCTTCATTTTGGTGCCATGACACGTTTCGGCTCAGACTGATTGAAACCTGTGGTGTTAGAGTTAGATGTCCTTCACCATTGAGTGTTGAGGGATTCGGCCTGCCATACATGAGTATTTTAAGAGCGTATGGTTTTCCCCTTATTCAAGTGGTGTCTGGTGTGTTCCCTCACTGTTTATTTTCCAGTCCAGCCCGAAAGGATTGGTCTTAGCAAGGGTTGAGCCTCCGAGACTTTCTAAATGCTTTAATAAGGGGGGTGGGGAGGTTAATTGAAGTTGAGGGTGCTTTGGTACTTATGGACAGCTGTCTTAAAAATTGCTGAACTCTGAGGGGAGCGTTGAAATCTGAATTCCCATTCTTTTTTAATTTCTGAGGTTTAAAATTCGATCTCCCCAACTTCGTTATTTTCGAAAAGAAATTTGATTTGCAAAGATTTGTCAATTTACGGTTTTAAAATAAACTTCGATTGCTTGAATTTTGCTAATTTTCAAGGATCAAAAACAAATCTGATGCTTGTACTTTCAGCAGTTTTCGGACGCTGTTGCACTCAACAATTTCAATATAGGCAGTTATTAATATTCGCTATTTGAAGTTATTAGGGAAGAAAGAGGTCCCCTCTATTGGTAGTTTCTAGGAGGAGAGAGTCCCCCGATATTTTTATTGATTAGGGAAGCAGGTGGCTCCCGATATTTGAGTTTTTAGGGAGGCAAGTGGCCCCCCATATTTGAAGTAATTAGGGAAACAGGTAGCTCCAGATGTGTGAATTTTCCAAGAAAGGCAAGAGGACCCCGATATTTGAAGCAATTATGGAAGCAGGTGGCTCCCAATATTTGAGTTTTTAGGGGGGCAAGTGGCCCCCAGTATTTGAAGTGATTAGGGAAACACGTAGCTCCAGATATTTGAGTTTTTCAGGAGGAAAGTGCCCCCCAATATTTGAAGTAATTAGGGAAACAGGTAGCTCCAGATATGTGAATTTTCCAATAAACACAAGAGGATCCCGATATTTGAAATAATTAGGGAAACAGTTGGTTCCTGATATTTGAGCCTGGAAGTCAAGAGGCCCCATGATATTTCAGGTAATTAGGCAAGTAGGAGAATCCCGATATTTGAGCCTCTAGTGAGTATGGAGGACCCCGTTATTTGATGTAATTCGGGAAGCAGGTGGCTTCCGATATTTGAGTTTCTAGGGAGTCAAGAGGCCCCCGATAAATGAAGTAATTAGGGAAGCAGGTGGATCCCGATATTTGAAGTTTCTCAGGGAAGGCAAGAGCTCCCCGATATTTGAAGTAATTTGCGAAGCAGGTGGGTCCCGATATTTGCGTTTTAAGGGAGGCAAAATACCACTGATATTTGAAGTAATTAGGAAAGCAGGTGACTCACGATATTTGAAGTTTCTAGGGATGACAAGAGGCTCTTCGATTTTAATAATATGCTCTAATTAATATAATCACATATGATACATAATAATAAGTTAATAAAAAGGAATAACTTAATAAGAAAAAATAATGCTTCAGTTGATTTTTTAAAATAAAGTGTAACGATAATGTATAATAAATGTTAATTTCTTTAAAAAAGAGGTTTGGGAAATTGATTAGGGATTATTAAAGGTTGGTCAGTGAATAATAAGATTATTATTTTTAAAATAATTGATATAAACTGAAGTAATTTTCAAATGGGTAATTGCATAGTCAGAACAGATGATCCATTATCAACGTCAGTGAAATGATGTTAAAAAAATCCAGAAACGTCTGAGGCCTTTACAAAACTGTTTGGAGGTCTGAACAAAATATTGGGGAATGAAGAATGGCGATTAGGTTGTCCTAAAACTATTAAATTGGTTAATCAGCTCAGCAGTTAATTTGACAACGTAACAGTGGAGCAGGAACGAAAGAGTAACTTGGACTTTGGCGACAGTTTTGTGATGAGAGGAACAAAGAATCAGTTTTGTGTTTGCGGCAGGATACTGCCGCAAAATTGGGGATTAAATTAACTGCAAATAGTGCTATGAAATTTACTGAGGTCTTTAAAAGTGAATGTGCTCGAACAAAACAATTACAGTAAGAAAAGGAGAAGTCATAAGTGACTGGTAAATAAACAGAACTGCGCAGTTCGCTGGTTGTCGTTCGTTTTAATGTTGGAGGCAATCAGAATTCGGATTTAGATGAGTGTTGTTTTTGCAGTTCCCATTTCATACTCTTCCTTACAGACTAATCAATCTTTGGTATGTACAGCTATTTTATATAATTCTCAAATTCCCGTCGCTCTCACACAGTCCATTTCTACATCTTCCAATTAAATGACCTTCTACTGATAACTCTCAGGCTGTTGTAAGTTCAGCAGTTACACCCCGAACTCAAACACAAGCAACTCCAGCTTCATAGTCCATTATTCCTCCTTCCCCTTTGCAGGACACAGATCACATTGCTTATAATACTTGCAGTAAGAAAAGATTAAGACCGTCCATATCTTTTATTAAGCCTCATGATAGACAATTAGAAAATTGTTTTGTTTGTTTCAAATTCCTCTTCTGAACATACAGAAAATGAGACACCTACATTCAGAATGTTCCATCTAAGGCAACTACCGAGCCCACAAGCTGCTGCCCCGTGTGCCACCGTCCGCATTTATTGCCCATGGAAGCTCAAGAAATTATGTCCATCATCAATAATCCACTGCACTGTCCCAAGGTGCCTCAGCAAATTGTCGAATTCTTAAATACTACAGTTAAGGTTTATGATGCAAGGTTCGTGAAGGTTGTAGCTCAGGTTGAGGTTTAGGGTGTAGGTTTGCTCGCTGTGCTGTACGTTTGATATCCAGATGTTTCATTATCCCTGTAGATAACATAATCAGTGGCGACCTCCAAGTGAAGCAAAGCTGTTGTCTTCTGCTTTCTATTTATATCTTTCTCCTGGATGGGTTTCCTGTGATTTCTGGTTATGTCATTTCCTGTTCGTTTTCTGAGGGGTTGATAGATGGCATCTAGATCTATTTGTTTGTTTATGGCGTTGTGGTTGGAGTGCCAGGCCTCTAGGAATTCTTTGGCATGTCTTTACAGAACCTTAAAAAGACACCATTTCGACTGGGACAACACATATATCCAATGCACATTTGTTTGTTGGTGATTGAATGCTTGTCCTTTGTCCCCTGGAGCTCGAGATCTGGGATTGTTTTGAATCTGATTTGTGCGGTGAAAATTAAACATGGTTTCTTTCAAGGTTAAGGATCCTTCAGTAAAATATGAACTCATTTTATTCTTACAGGTTATCATTGTCTTAATGTTAGTTCCTAACTAATCTCTTTTAGCCTTGCATGAAAGCCAAACTTATTCGTTTTCAATTCAGTTTAATACGGCGTAAGACATCATTATATTTTTTTGTTTGATTTTAAGACTCATTTGTTTCCAATTCATTTTAAGACTGATGTGTTTCATTGGTGGTTATGATGAGCCAGCCGTTGCTTTATTCAGGAAGTCCGCTCCCTCAATGACAATTGAAGTTTCAGTTCAATATCAGGTTGTGATGAATCATCTAAAGAAAGAATATGCTGCGGTTAAAATCTGTGTCGTTGCATTTGGCCATTATTCATGCATTAAACACATTTTTCTTAACTTGAATAGACAAATCCTTTTAAGGCAGTTCCGGTTATTTCACTGTTATTGAGCAATGACTGGCCCGGACGACTCAACAAAATTTGGATTGAAGTTAAGGGACTAAAACCGGGTAATTACACTGTATTTCAAAGTTGGGTACAGTATGCATTTTATGTTTTAAATATTCTGAATAAATGAATTTCCAATTTATATGAAATATGTGTATAAATTATATAAGGCAATAAATTGTTTCATGTTACTCAGATATATATTGTAAAAGTCATGACCATTCCGCTTTTCAGTGGCAGCAGCAACTCGGGAGCTTGCACAATGGGCCTGCCAGGAGCGGTAAGTCACTGATTTGTGCTTTTAAATTTGAAGTCAGAGAGAAGAGTTTTCTGAGAAAGGACGGACTTCTTATTTTATATTTCCATCCAGCTACATAAATCAGTGTTTTATCAACCCAAGACCATACCATTGTCGGGCCTTTCGACAAACCACCGCCTCTAACATTAAAGATCTGGGACATATCAGGTAAGTAACTCTTCTTTTTTTACTTTGTGGTAAGGGGACTAGCAGGGATGGCATCAGCCGGAACAGCAATGATCCTCCTGCATGATGTTTCAGATCAGTGACGCCATTCACGTCCCATCCAAGTACATCTGCAGCAAGTGCACACAACTCTCGCTCATCCAAGACTGTGTTAGGTAACTGGAGCTAAAGCTGGACAAACTTCGGATCATTCTGGAGGTAGAGAATGTCATAGATAAGAGTTACAGGAAAGTAGTTACGCCGAGGCATGAAGAAAGCTGGGTGACTGTTAGAAGTTGAAAAACTCAGTCAGTGGAGAGATGACCCGTGGTCGTTCCCCTGAAAAACATGTATACCATTTTGGATACTGTTGAGGGGGGACGATTGACCAGGAGTATGCAGAGAAGCCCAGGTCCCTGGCACAGAGCATGTCACTGTTGAACAGAAGGGAAGGAGGGAAAGGAAGAGCGCGTTAGTCACTGGGGACTCGATAGTTAGAGGCTCATATACAACGTTTGAAGTGAAAGAACGAGATTTGCTGTTGGTGTGTTAACTCCCAGGTGCCAGGATCCGTGATGTCTCAGATCGTATTTGTGGGGTCCTGAAAGTAGAGGGTGACCACTCTCAAGTCGTTTTGCGTGTATGTACCAAAGACCTTAGTAGAAAGAGGGATGGGGATGGAAGGAATGATTTCAGAGAGTTTGGGTGGATTGTGAGAGCCAGACCAAACAGAGTTGTTACTCTGGTTTGATACCCATGTCACGTGATAGCGAGACAAGGATGAGGGGGAGCTATCAGCTGAACACGTGGCTGCAGGAATGGTGCAGGAGGGAGGGTTTCAGGTTATTGGATAATTGGGGCTCATTCTAGGGAAGGTGGGACTTGGAAAAAGAGGACGTTCTACACTTGAACCAGTGGGCTACTAATATCCTGGGTGGGAAATTTGCTGTTGCTATTCGGGTGGTTTTAGGGTAGCTCAGCAGCGGGACGAAAACCGGAGGTGTAGTTGCAGTGCACAGGAGAATGAGCGTAGGACGGACAGGGCCTGGACTTATGCTGGCAGTCAGCGAAGTGGTTTGAAGTGTGTTTACTTGAACGCCAAAAGAATCCGGAAAAGACAGGTGAGCTTGCGACATTGATAGCTGTCTGGTACATCGATGTTATGGCAATTTCGGAGACATGGATTGAGCAAGTGAGGAATGGGTGTTGCAAGTTCCAAGGTTTACCTCTTTCATGAAGAACAGGCAAGGTGGTAAAAGAAGAGAAGGCATGGCCTGGTTAGTCAAGGATTGTAAAATTGTGGCTGAGAGAACTTTTTGATGAGGACTCGATTACTGAGGTAGTGTGGGATGATGTTAGAAACAGGAGAGCTGAGGTCACATTGCTCAGAGTTTTATAGAAGCCTCATCAGAGTTCCAGGGAGGTGGAAGAGAGGATTAGTAAAATTATTCTGGATAGGAGTGAAAGGAACAGGGTAGTCAATATGGGGGACAATAACTTAGAACATAGAGCATGAAAAATTACAACACAGTACAGGTCCTTCGGTCCTCGATGTTACACAGACCACTCATATCAATCTGAAGCCTATCTAACCTACATTATTTCATGTACGTTCATATGTTTGTCCAATGACGACGTAAATGCACTCAAAGTTAGCGAATCTACTACCGTTGCAGGCAAAGAATTCAATACCCTTACTACTCTTTGAGTAAAGAAAATGCTTCTGACATCTGTCCTATATCTATTACCCCTCATTTTAAAGCTATGCCCCCTCGGGCTCGCCGTCACCATTCTTGGAAAAAACAACTCCCTGCCCTGCCTATTTAACTCTCTGACTATCTAATATGTCTCTATTAAGTTACCTCTCAACCTTCTTCGCTCCAACGAAAACAGCCTCAAATCCATCAGCCTATCCTCGAAAGACCTCCCCTCCATACCAGGCAACATCCTAGTAAATATCCTCTGAACCCTTTCCAAAGCTTCCACATCCTTATTTTTATGCGGTGACCAGAACTGTACAAATACTTAGCGTCAGCTGCACCAGAATTTGGCACAGCTGTAGCATAACCTCATGAATCTGGAACTCGATCCCTCTATTAAAAAAAGCAAAAACACCGTATGCCTTCTTAGCAACCCTGGCAACCTGAGTGGGAACTTTCAAGGATCTGTGTACCTCGACACCAAGATCTCTCTGCTCATCTACACTCCCAAGTATCTTACCATTCGCCCAGTACTTCTCAATCTGTTTACTCTGACCAAAGTAAATCACCTCACACTTGTCCGCATTATACTCCACTTGTCACCTCTCAGCCCAGCTCAGCAGCTTATCTATGTCTCTCTGTAACCTATAACATCCTTCATCATTATTCACAACTCCACCAATATTATTGTCGTCTGCAAATTTACTAGCTTACCCTTCTACGCCCTCATCCAGATCGTTTATAAAAATGACGAAGAGCTCAACACCAATGCTTCCAGTACATCACTAGTAACTGGACTCCGGGATGAACATTTCCCATCAACCACCACCCTTTGTATTCTTTCAGCAATCCAATTACTGATTCAAACTGCTCTATCTCCCACAATCCCATTCCTGCGCATTTTGTACATATGACTACTGTGGGGAACCTTTTCGAACGCCTTGCTAAAATCCATGTACAACGCATCAATCGGTTTGCTCTCATCTATCTGTTTGGTCACCTTCTCAAAAAATTCAATAAGATTTGCGAGGCACGACCTACCCTTCACAAAACTGTGCGGACTATCCCGGACCAATACTTTCTTTTCTAGATGATTATAAATAATCTCTTATAAACGTTTCTAACACTTTAACAAAAACTGAAGTAAGGCTCACTGGACAATAATTATCAGGGTTGCCTTTACTCCCCTTCTTGTAAAGGTTAACCACCTTTGCTATCCTCCAATCTTCTGGCACTATTCCTGTAGACAATGACGATTTGAAGATCAAAACTTCCCAAACATTGACTGGAAATGCTATAATTCTAGAACGTCGTTGGATGGATCAGTTTTTGTCCAATGTGTACAGGAGGGTTTCCTGACACAGTATGTCGAAGGGCCGACAAGATGGGAGGACACACTGGATCTGGTGCTTGGTAGTGAATCAGGTCACGTATTTGATTTAGTTGTAGGTGAGAGATTGACCATAATTGACCATAATTCAGTTATATTTATTTTAGCCATAAAAAGGAATAGGTACATGCCACAGGTTCAGATTTCTTGATGCGACATGGGCAATTATATTGCGATTAGGCAAGAATTAGAACGCATGGAATGGGGTAGCAAAATCAGGGGATGGAAATGTGAAGATGGTTTAAGGAACAGATATTGCGTATCCTTTATAGGTGTGTCCCTATCAGGCAGGGGGAAGTGATAAGGTAAGGGAACCGCGGTTTGCAACAAAAATTGCATCTCTTGTTATGAATACGACTGAGGCTTATGTGTCGATGGGACAAGATGAATCAGATGAGACGATGGAGAGTTACACATCAGATAGGAAGGATTTAAAGAGAGAGTTAAGAAGATCAAAGAGAAGACACAAGCAGTCTTCAGCAAATAGAGTAAAGAGAACCCTAAACCTTTCGGTAGGTAAGTGAGGAATAAAAGTATGACTAGGGTAGAAATAGGGCCAAACAAAGATAGACGTGGGAAGATGAGTGTGGACCCTGTGGAGTACGGAGATGTGCTAAACGAACATTACTCATCGGTTTTCAATCAGTAAAGGGAGAATAGAATCGATGAGAAGAATGAGATACGAGATATTAGGTTAGAAAGCATCGTGGTTAGTAAGGAACAGGTGTTATCAATTCTCGATTGAGTGAAAGTAGAAAAATCTCCTGGGCTGGATGGGATTTATCTGATGATTGTCTGGGAATCTAGAGAGGAGATAGCAGAGCCTTTGACTTTCATATTTGTGTTGTCATGGTCTAAAGGCTTGGTACCAAAGGACTGGAAGTTTGCAAATTTTGTGCCCTTGTTCAAGGAACCCAGTAGAGATGAATCTAGATTATTATAGACCAGTGAGCCTTATTTCTGTTGTCGGAAAATTTTCGGAAAGGATTATAAGAGGTAAGATTTATAATCAAATACCAAGCAACAATTTCATTTGAGAGAGTCAAATTGGTTTCGTCACGGGCTGGTCGTGTTTTACAAACCTCATCGAAATTTTGCGAAGATGACCAGTCGTTTAGATTAATGGTAGGGCAGTTGACGTTGTATACATGGACTTCAGTAAAGCCTTTGATATGGTTCCACATGGTAAGCTGTTGTAGAAAATGCAGAGGCATGGAATTGAGGGTAATTTAGAAGTTTGGATTAGAAACTGGCTTTCGTAAAGAAGGCAGCGAGTGGTGGTTGATGGATAATAGTCAGCCTGGAGTCTTGTTATTAGTGGTGTGCCACAAGGATCTGTTTCAGGACCACTGCTGTTTATCATTTTATAAATGACTTAGATGCAGGCACAGGTGGATGGACTAGTAAATTTGCAGACAACACTGAAGTCGGTGGAGTAGTGGACAGTGTGGAAAAATGTTACCGGTTGCAGGGGGACTTGGATAAACTGCAGAGAGGTGAGAAATGGCGTTCAATACAGCTAAACGTGAGGTGATGTACTTTGGGAAGAATAATAGGAAGGCAGAGTACTGGTTCGATGGAAATATTCATGGTAGTGTGGATGTGCAGAGGGATTTTAGAGTCTATGTACATGAATCCCTGAAAGTTGCCATCAAGGTGGATAGTGCTGTTAAGAAAGTATGTGGTGTATAAGGTTTCATTCTTAGAGGGATTGAGTTCCAGTGCCATGATATAATGCTGCAACTATACAAAATGCTGGTATGGCCACACTTGAAATGTTGCATACCGTTCTGGTTCCGATTATTTCTGGAAGGACGTGGAAACATTGGAATAGGTGCAGAGGAGATGTACAAGACACCAAAAAAAAACCCAGGGGAAACTGCCTGGCCTTTGCTTCAAGTGTTGAAATATGGACAGTGGGGAATAATGTGTGTTTAATGTTACCTCGGAGCTGAGGTTGGGAATTTACATGCTTTCATCCTGTCAAAAAGAAAATTTATAAATATACACTGACTCTTAACTGTGTCTTCAATATGATCCACGATTGTGGAGTCTTGTGGAAAATTGAAGACTTGTAATCCCCGGGGATGGGGTGTTGGGGGTGGGGAGTGGGTGGGGTGGAGGGTCATTGTTATGGTATTGCTATTTTGATCAATAAACCTGAAAATTTTCAAGATGTTCTGCTCATGCTGATGAAACTGATAGTGTTTCCAAAGTAATGGGAAAGTATATTCAGCAACTAAGCAGGCAGCCCACGCCCCAAACTGCTGATCCCATTGGATCCCCAGCAAAACCCGTTTAGACACAGTATAAGGACGGGCATGCCCGACCTGGGTAATGTGCAAAAATCACAGGGGAATGAGACAATCTGTTCAGTGCCAACTCATATTGTAGAGGTTGAGTTCTCTATTACTTGCTGACTATAATCATACTGGTTTAGTATTTGGATTATTTTCAATATTGTTTTACAATTTGGAAGTAATTTGCAAATTTCAATTTCTGCCTAGAGTCACTAACATGATCCACTAACAGCACAAACCAGTCCAGGAATTTCCAGGTCACATTTTACTACAATGCACTACTGACTGAATTATCAAATGATTTGATTTCATACGTGGACGCTAAGCCTAAATATATTTGTTTTGTGTATGGAGCTTATAAGAATACACACTGGTTGATTTGATTTATTTTTGGATTTGGTTGTTAGACCAACGAAGGAGTGTCTGGCTGAGCTATTATTTTCCCTTAGCTTTTAATACTGAACAGTTATGGTTGATAAGTTTAAGATTGTCACAATATCTAAATTCTAGGTTTAGCTCAAAATTAGAAATATTTCAGTGTGGTTTGAAAACTTTGTGTCATTTTACCATAATGTGGGAACAGCTTTGCTCTCCAGCCAATATTCATGACCAACTTTTCTGCTCAAAATCGCCAGCAGCTTTCTACACTAAATTCTAATTACTGTTAACTAAAGCTGTAGATCAGGCCATTTAAATGGGCACAAGGTTAAAGATTTATTTTTTTTTAAAAAAAGAGAGAATACAACATATTTCAGAACTAATCTAATTTTTGGATAATATAGATGTCTTCAGTAGGAAAACTTCAAAGAGTATTACCTCACAGCAAAGCTGAATTTATAAAAATGAGTTTTCCTAATTCGCCCATGCTTGGACGTTTCCACATAAAATAAGAAAATAATGGGTAGGAAAGGAATCTGTATTGCATAGTTTAAAACAAAAGAGTTTTTTTTGCCGGTATGGCCAATATATTTACTTCAGTGGGCTATTTGAGTTTGATTCATCTGAGAATTCTTTATTTCAAAATTGCTCTTCGGGCTTCTAGCCTGCGGAAGAGCACAAATTGTGGCCTCAAACGGGTTTCTCCCTCGATACTCAAACTAGAGTATGGGCGACGCCTACGAGATTACTCGTGTTAATTTATTTTTGTTGATGCTGCATATATATATATATAAATAAACACACATGTGTGTGCGTCTGTGTATAATATATGAAATGATTAATGCTTTATTACAACGGACACTCCGTGGTCTCCAACGTTGCAAGTGGGAAGATGACAAAGTTCGAACTTGACTTGCTGTATGTTGTCCTGCCATTGCAAGCATTGGTGCATAAGCATGGACGTTTTACCTGTACGATCCTTAGCAAACAGAGACTGTGTACCAACTATGTCACGATGTCGTCCTTCTGTGCTAAAGACAGAATGTTGCTAAGATAGAATTTTGCAGTGGTCACCTGCATCAAAACGATAAACAGTTCATTCATAGAATAAGTCTATATGGTCTTAACTCTGAAAAGGTGCTGTGTGCCATTTTGATTACAATAGCACTGTGGGCGTTCCTGGCAAGCCTTATCCTGATTCAGATACATCACGTAGTAAAAGAGATAAAGGGGGGATGTTCCTAGAAACCCATAATAAAATTGTTCGAGCGAATGAAGTAATTTGTTACGTCATTATTTCAGCAAGAGACTCCCTTTCTCTTTTATTCTTCCAAATCCTCACACGGGGGCATGGAATAGTATTAACGTATTTATAGGAGGTAATATCTCTTTTAGTTATTACTTATTCTCACTTACTACTTGTTTATAGATTTCCTCCAACAAATCCACAGTATCCTATCCAAATTGCTGCAATGGTAAGGGATGGTGGTAGGCTTGTGTAAGAGTGCGTAAAATTATTCCCTGTGTTGTGATTAAATGTATTAGTCGTCACTGCTTCTCTGAAGGACCTCGCATCTCATGTGTCTGCCATACGAAAAATGTATCCCTATTACCACTGGAATTCTAAATCCATGTGGAGACGGTAACAACACCCACCTTCATTATGATACCCCAAACTGCCTTATATGTTCCCAATTATTGGATGGGTAGAAACATGCTGGATGTCGACCATGTTTCTTATCAGGAAACTACCTTATTCGATTAGATTATTTTCACCCTCAGCACCCAGGCCAAACTATGTAATCATAGATTATCCATATAGCCCAGGAAGTCACAAAGATAGGCCTGCTTCTTACTAGGCAAGTCCTCTATTACCAATGCTAAACCTGGACATTATATTTTTCCAGTTACAATAAGGCAACTAACTACCTTATTCTGAATAGAGCAAGTACTGCTAGTGCCGTGGATGACGGAAAAATATTTACCACTGCTGTTCCCTGACCAATTACCTGACAATGATAACATAATTCCCCTTTCAATCATACTGTTACGCCTGACTTTTATGCAGAGTGGAAGAATCCAAAGGACATTTCAAGAATTAAGACACACTTATTGATATATGCAGCTTTGAGTGCTCTTTCATTTGGAGAGTCCGTAAGAATTATTAGTAATCAAGACCATAATTATCTCATCTGTGGACTCACCATTTGCTGAAATGAGACAACTGCTGCCTAAATAGAAATTAAGGACATGCTTTCAGAATTTCATCTACTTTCCCAATAAAACCAATTACATACTTCCGAAGGAAGATGGATTTTGCGCTATAGTTAAATGAAAATGCATTACAGAGTTTACTGATCTTATCGAAAGCATTACTAGACATATTGGTAATATTCGCACTCCTGTCAAATGAATGAATGAAGTTGTGGGATAGGAAGATTGGAAGTTTGGTTCATGGTACAACTGGCTAATTAATATGGTGAAGTATTGTGCTATTGTTTTAGTTGGTTTTGTTTTGTGAGTATTGATATAACTAAGTATTATTGCTAAAATATTAACTTCTATTTACTATATTTGTCCAACCCAGAAAATGCTTCTTCTTTTCATAAATCATAATGAGGTAACACCATTGCCTGCCCTTGATTTCCCTTCGGAGGAAGAGGAAGTATGGCAGACTTTTGCTGCCATTGAATTCGATAAATTTGATGATTGCCTTTATGGTGTGGTCATCGCATGACAAAAGGGGGAAACGTGGATCTAAATTTTGAATTTAGACAAGAAGTATATTTAGATTTTTATTTACCACAAAATGGTTTCTCGATTTATAAAAAATACTATAAAATGTCCTGTGAGCTGTATTGATGATTTGCAGAATTAAGCTGAAATTCAAAGATAAGAGGACATTAGTAGTTTCATAAATTGAAAACTTACACATTAGTTGACCATTTGAACTAACCTTGAACTGATAGATGGCATGACAATTTACGCAAATAAGATATCTTTTTCCAAAAAATACCATTTGATTAACCTGTCTTCAATCATGTCGCCATATTACAGTTGATTGGACTTTTCTTGTAATTAAGAACCCTTTCGCAGGAAATATCATTGGATTAAATTTCTGTAAAGCATGTCACCATATTATGTGATTGATCTTTCTTGGAATTAAGGCTGTACTATTTCTTAATAAAACATATAAATGAGGTTTAATTTTCAAATGTAATTGTGCAACTTCACACGGAACAAAGAAGCTTCAATCTGTGTTGCTGGATAGAATTGCATGAAGGTACCTTAATTCAAAAAACTAATGACCCTTGGTTTTTGAAAAGACCACATTTGTCGGTTCTTCAGATCGATCTCGAACCAAGAGACCCCTCTTGAGGGGTCATAGATTTTCACTAGTGCTGCCTGGTATGATGTGTTGTTTCAGCCTCCTGGTGTTGCCTCGACTGCTCTATTGCTTTAGTCTTCTGATGCTGCCTGGCATGCTGTGTTATTCCAGTCTCCCGATGCTACCTTGCTTGCTGTGTTATTGCTTGTCTACTTTGGATTCCAGAATCTGCAGCATTTTATGTCTCTCACCAAGTTTCCTCTACTGTGGAGTTTCTTCAAAGGATGTCCACTTTGAAAAAAAAAGTCTCTGCCTCCCTCAGAGGGCACTCAGTGAAGTCCTTTCTCCTGCTACAGTGACTTGACATGCTCTGCCTTCCAGCTCTTTCATCACACGATGAAACAAACTCGCGACGACAACCATGTGACGTCATCAGCTGTCCAGAAGAAAACGTGGGATTATCTTCCTTCTGATGCTGCCTGGCTAGTTGTGCTCATCCATCCTCCTGCCTGTTCATTGTAAAGAATACCAAGCAAATCGTCTCCACTCACATGAATACACAACCGTGTTGTTATGACCGCCTGGCCTTGAAACGAGAATTTTTTGCGTGTCCGGTGAGCGTGATAACCTCTGTGGTCAAAAACAGTGGGGCACTGACTCAATTGAGCTATCCCCAGGTGGAATTGCTTTACTGAGAACAAATCGGTTTTGCTGTGCGAGACTGAAAGCAAGCTCAGTCATGCGCAAAGGTGGTCTAGCAAGTTGCTAGTAGTTGTGCAGTGGAACAGATTTAGACACTCGCTGTGAAAGTGACTAGATCCGAAGCAAAACAAAAGAGTTGTAATAGGCACTGATGGACAGGGTTTTGAATGCTCATTACTGCGTCAATGCACCAGACGCATAACCACACATGATCACAGACCCATTCAAGGAACCCCTGGGAACCAAAAAAAAAGGAATGACTGAGGTGGCAGGAAAAGCACCAGAATGACAACAGAAATAGTTTTCTGCTCTCCAATCTTGATTGCATTTCACAATTGTCAATCACGTACTCCATCAGTTTCATCAGCAGTTACCACACAGAAAGACAAAACCCTTGCTGCACACGGTCATATAATCCCTATTCCGACCAACGCAGTCAGAGATATCTAATGCCATGAATCGAGCTACGAGGGACAGCTGGCCGTCGCCAACTGGTCTACATGGAAGTGGATTGATAGTTTTCTGTCTGGTTGTCATGAATAGTGTTTCGAGAAATCCTTGTACGCCATGTTTTCCATTCACGTGATATGCATTGGCTCTTCTCTTGTGAGTTGTTGCCTGTCTGTGGTTGCCAGTATATGTGTTATCATAAGTCTGAGTATTCGGAGGATTCTGGCCATCAGTTCACAGAATTTTTTTTTGATATATTTATGTGGGAGTGCTGAGGGCGTTGTGTCGTGGTATGTGGTCGTCACATTGCTTGTTGGCTCAGCGCCTGGGGATGAAGCTGTAGGATACCATTCCTGCCAAGAATTTGTACAGTAGGCATTAAACGCCATGACAGCTGTCTTGACTAGGTATAATTCGAGATGACATGGGCCACAAATTCGTCAGGGACAGCACAACAATAATAGGACAATATAAACAGAGGACAGTCAGGGAATTTCGAGAAGTATGGCAGTCATTCAACCATGACATCGATAAACACATTGACGTCGACACAATGTACCGACTACTGCAAAGAATAGTCAAAACCGCAAGTAGAAGCAGTGGGAACGAAATCAAATTAATTCAACTGCAACAGGACAACAGCGGGAATGAAACCAAAAACTTCAGTCGTAACATGACAGAGGCGCTTCACAGTAGGCTCTGCAGCACTGAGCAGGTTATCGAGAAGTAGGAAAAAAAAGGCTGCAAATAAACTTGCCTGCTCCGCCGAACATTGTCAAAACTGCATCTGGTAGCCAGGAGACAAATCTTTACAGAAACCATGCAGGCACAAATCAGGCAAATCCTTCCCAGTAAGCGATTGAAACACAGTCTTCTTTCCGACAATTGGGGATACTGATCACAAGTCTACCGATGATGGCACAGATCTCCAAACCCTCAAGCTCATTTTCCGTCATCTTTTCAAAAAACAAATGAGCAACTGCCCTTACCTCATTTCACATCACTTTGCCTTGTCCGCCTTAACACCACAGTTTCACATCTGAATACCACTCCAGGTTGTATGGGTTCTGCCCCTCCGACCCATAGAGACAGAGACTTCCAGATTCCAACCACCCGATAATGATTTTAAGCACATTTACTCAAACCTTTCTGTCTCTTACTTTACATTTATGATCACCAGCGTCAAACAAGAAGTAACGTTCCATTCAGTGGACTGCATCCATATCCCTTATTATTTTATACATCTCATCATGTCTCCTCACAATGTCTACTACACTATGGCAAAGAACATTTGTCTGTCCAACCTTTTTTTTTCAAAACAGCCCGATTTCATCCCCGACGATATGCCATTAGATGTCTTCTGCACAGTATTCAATGCTAAAAAAAAATCGCTGCCATAATATGAATTGCAGAATTGCACACAATATTCCAGTTCGAGACAAATGAACAAATGAAGGAAATGAAAATGAACGCCATAGAAACTGGTCTTTTCTAATAAAGTACCTTTTACGCAATATTGCCCTGTGTCCTTTTCCTGGTACTGGTGCTCTGGTTGATGTTATTTAAAGCTGTTGCATTACAGTTGATCTCCAACCTGTGGTATCTAAATGAGTTTTAAACACAGCGATAAACTCTTATTCTAATTCAACCAAACATGCAGAAATGCTCACCATACTTCTTAACTTGTTAAATTATGAGGAACAGAAGTATCTAAGCTCCACAGTTTAAAGAAAAAAAAAACAACTTTATTCTTTAAATCCAACAGTGAGCATTAAGCAAAATTGTTTCCAACTCTCAGTCTCCTCTGCTTTTAAGAATTGTAATCGTCCTCCGAATCTATAAACATATTCTGATCTGATAAAGCATCTCCTAACTTCACAGCAAATCACGTTTAAAAACCAGACAGCAGCCAACTTCTCCGATGCTCATCCCCTACTCATCACAGATCCTCCGAGTCATCTTCAGTCTTATGCAGCAAAGATGTTTGATATGAAAGAGTTATCTTGTGGAGACAGGGTTTTCATCAAGCTGTCTGACATTGCGAGGTTGTGCTCTTTCTCTGTTAAATATCAAAAGCTCCTGTTTATTTTTTAACGATAAAAGTATCGAATTGCATAATTTATTCGATGGTTTTAGAACAGTCAATGTAAATTCAATTGGGCTTTTGTTATTTGGACATATTTTAACTGATTATGCTGTGAATACAACTTGTATCTTGTTTACTACAATATGTTCATCTTTCAATATCGACACACACAAACACAGACGCATACATAGATTTACACAAACATTGGTACCTGCTCAATCTTATTTCTACTTTACCCCTGACATCCCTGATAACGCACCTGCAGTCACATTACTACGATACTTAATATGTCCGAATTTAAAAGTAAAACACTGTGACATAATACTCAAATGAAAGTTCATATTCTTGCGGTTAAATCATTCCAAGAATGTAGGACGATTGTAATCAGTGCACAGCACCATCGCTGTGAACATTGTAAACATTGTTTGCAATACATACATTACAGGGTGATAAGGCAAGGACTAAACTGGACATTTTTTTTTCAATCGTACAGAATTTTGTCTGGTGCGTATTGAGTTTCTTTGAAAAGTATACAACTGGCAGTTCAATTCCATCATTTTGGTATAGCAGTGCAGCTCTAACTCCCACATCCCTGGCATCGATTGCAACTTTGAATGGTTTCAAATGTTTGGTGCAGCTCAAACTGGGTCGGTGGTTTTAAGTTGCTTTTAAATTGTTAAAAGCCTCCTGACATTGCTCTATCCACCAACATTTTGAGCTCTTCTTCAGAAAAATCTGTTGATGGTGCCAGTCTGCTGCTGAAGATTGGACCAAACTTCAGGAGAATCCACTTTGTCCCAAAAATTGAAGCAACTCTTTCTTCCAGTTTTTTTTTCCTGGAAATTCCTCGATGACCTTCGTCTTCGCATGCCTGCAGATTCGCTTTCCACAACCGACATTCTGACACAAGACGCCATCTCCACTTTCGCAAATTCTGTTTTATTTTAGTTTATTACCATCTTGCTTCTTTTAATAGTTCAAAGAGTTCAGCCAACTGTTCCGTGGGATCATTCCAGGACACACTTAAAATTCCTGCATCATCCAGCTAGCCTGCACAGTTTGTTAACCCAGCGACAACTCTGTCCATGTGGCTTTGGAAAGTAGTGTCTTCATTCCAAAGTGCATAATTTTGAATTGTATAGCCCATTTGGGATTACTCCAAACTTGCTGTTGGAGAGGAGTTCCATTTTGTGCGGCGTTGACATTCCAATAGTTCACACAAAGTCATTGAGTCCTGTCAGGTTTAGGAATTAACACGACTGGAGAACTCCAATCACTCTGACTCAGTTGGAGAATCTCTCAATTGCAGCGCATGCAGATTAGATTACTTACAGTGTGGAAACAGGCCCTTCGGCCCAACAAGTCCACACCGACCCGCCGAAGCGCAACCCACCCATACCCCTACCCCTACATTTGCCCTTTACCTGACACTATGGTCAATTTAGCATGGCCAATTCACCTGACCCGCACATCTTTGGACTGCGGGAGGAAACCGGAGCACAAGGAGGAAACCCACGCAGACACGGGGAGAACGTGCAAACTCCACACAGTCTGTCGCCTGAGTCCGGAATAGAACCCGGGTCTCAGGCGCTGTGAGGCAGCAGTGCTAACCACTGTGCCACCGTGCCGCCCACATATGTGGCTTTTAAATGATTAAAACTGCAGAGGTTTGGCTTTATCAGAACAGCAATCTCTATGTCTACCTCATGCAAAATAGCATTAGCCCTCCCCATTGTATTACTGCGCACGTCTTTATATTGCTACAACAAACCTTTCAACTGCATTCTTTGCTCCTGAGACAGTTGCCGAATGTATCCCAATTCTTACAGGCGTCCTCATTGTTTAATGTCTTTTGAGGCACATCAAACTCCACAGCATCTGAATTTGATTACTCACTCTGCAGGACAGTAACTAACACCGTTCTCTCGAGTTCATTCTCTCTGTTTCATAAAGTTTCAATGTATTCGTGTGACGTCCGCGATACAGTTTTTGTTTCATATCTTGCACCTTTCCCAGATAGATCACCTGCCTCAACATTTCTAAATTTAACAAGGACCACCAAAGCTGGCTTTGAAGGGAACGCCTCCCACTGGCAACAGTACTAATGCGTCAACCCCACGGGAAAATTACCGCATTTCAGTTTTGTTGAGCACCTCCTTGATTCTATTTTGTGCACTCGTCTGCTGTTCTTCAGGTAACTCACGTACTCGACTCAATCTCGCCCTCACCTACCATACAAAATCCAACTTTTAGATGTCTGCCTTTAGTCTTGCAAATTTCTCTTTAATACATTTCAGCTCATGAGGGCCTCTCACCTCATGTACGATTTTTAACTAAAGGGAGGAAACTGAATAGATTCGTTTGGGGCATCTCTAATTACATATGATACAAGTGGGATACTTTTATCGTAATGATTCTGACATTACGCTCATGAACAGAGTTTTGGTTGGCTTAACAAACTGTGCAGTCGGACTGGATGATGCCATAAGTTTCAAAGTGTACTAGAATGACCACCTGGAACAGTTGGCAGAGCTCTTTGAACGATTCAAAGAAAGGAAATTGCAATAAACTAAACGAAAACTGAATTTGCGAAAGCAGAGATGACATTCTTGTGACAGAACATCAGTTATGTAAAGCTAACCCGAAGACACACAAAGATGATGGTATTCAGTCTCTGATGCCAACTCTCCCAAGCTCCCTGGTATTCAAGATGTTCCACAGTTGATTTAAAGTGCTGTATACCTACTTAAAATCCGTCACTTAAAAATTTGAGCAATAAAATTAGAACATTGGCTGACTGAAACGGTCTGGAAATCAAATATCACGTGAAGGAAGAAATTAACTATTCTAACGGTCTTTCTGCGTTCATGCTCCGTAATGGAATTGCTGCTGGAAATCTGGAAGTTTGTAAATACTAGTTCCCATGTGTGGTTCTTGAGCAGCGACCAACATACTCAATCCTAAACACCTTGAATTTTGTTTTTGAATGCGGGAATCAGCAACAAAGGCGTTGGATTTATTCCTGCCTGTGTGTTACTTAGCATTTGAAATGCATGGTATGTATTTCAAAATACATTATTGTGTAGTCTAAGCCAATATAAAAATTTTTGTCCCTTAGTATGAGTCTTACGTACATTTTGGTGACTTCCTATTAGTAGCTTATGTGCTAACTTCAATACTTCCTGTCTGTATGCGTCTGTCAACATCGTCTGGTACGCTTCTGCCCATATCACCTCTTCACTACTTTGCTGTGGTCTCTATTTTCGTCTGAGGATTCTGAATTTAACATAACATTATGTAGGAATATTTATTGACTCCTTTTCTGAGTATGCATCGAAATATATTTCTTTTATTGTCTCGTCTTACGGTTTTAAGTCCATTAGCCTTTCAGGACTAAACACTTCTGCCTGACACTGTCTGTTCAGATTTATTTTCCTGCACCATCACGTCAAACAGGGTGCCCAGTAGCCGAACCTTAATCCTTCATCTTTTACTTTTTCTTTTCTTCGTTCTGTGACTTATCACATTGGATCTTGTTCCTATACAATCTTGCAAAATTCCATTTTATTTTCCTTTTAAATCCTCAGTTCCCTGATCATCTTCGGCTTCTCCATAGTAAGGTATGCCACTCCGACCTTGATTCTGCTGAATCAATCACAAGAACAACCTATAGTCACTCCTACGGTTACTTCACATGCTTGAGTTGTCACTCCAACATTATCAAAACAGGGAATGTTAAGTGTCTGTCCTCCTGTCCCACAAATTGCCAAACTCTCCGATAACAGTTCATTAAGTGTGTTAACACTTTTATCTCTTATGATTAGAGACTGCTTCGATCCTGTGTCTCTCAAAATGACAGCTTCTTCCCCTTCCGTACCTATTCTTTCTGAGTAAACATCAACCACAAAGTTGAATTCTTTCGAGATATCAGGCACTAACTCCGTGTGAAGCTCCTCCCAAGGCTGTGCACTCTCCTGCAGCTCCTCGAATATTTTTGGGTTCTCATTTCTTACTTTCACTAATACAACTTGCTTAGCATATTTTACACTAACTTTTTTTTACTGTGGTCTTCTTTAACGACCAACACTGTCACTTTCTTTGTCCACTTTAACACATTGGCAACATCTAAAGCCGTTATCCTCATTTTCATCCTTTTGGGCTCATTTTTAAATCTGTGGTAAACAATTTTCAATGTTCTCCACAAGTTGTTCCGTTGTGTAGGTTCAGCACTTCTCCCAGCTTCTATCCATAAAAGGAGGAAATTCGTGCCAGATTCTAAATTTAGCATTCTGCATCAATGTCTAATCATCTGCTATCTCTGTTTCTCTTCTCATTTCTTGAACTTTCTGTTCACCCACATGAATTCAAATCATCTCTTGAAGTGAGTTTCTAATGTCCTTCAGCAGGAATTCTCCCTGAAAGCTTCATAGGTCTGGTTTGTTTTGAAGGTCTACAGCCATCTGTCAAAATTTATTCGTTTTAATATTTCCAACGCAACGTAAGTCTCACCTAGTTCCTTCATAATTTTTTTTTAAAATGCTCTTGAAACGCTTCTTCTACCAATTCATAAACACTCAAAGTAGCGTGTTTGATATCTTCACAGCAGACTGTGAGGACTGCAGATGCTGGAGATCAGAGCAGAAAATGTGTTGCTGGAAAAGCGCAGGAGGTCAGGCAGCATCCAAGGAGCAGGAAAATCGACGTTTCGGGCATGACCTTCCTGTTTTCTCGTCTAAAATCATCTCTCCCTTACATTTATCCTCACTCTCTCTTTGCTAATTTTCTAATTTCAGTTTACCGATTTTAATTTAATGTTTTCCGAAGTCGATTGCACCTGTCTGTTTCTCTGAGAAACATAAATACCTTCCTAATAATTTCAGCATTACTGCATGACCTTGGTGAAATGAAATCTAACCTCTTTTCAATTCTAATTGCATTGTCTTTTTTTTCTGACCTTCTGAACTGTCTTGGCAAATTTGAAAATCATTTCCAAACTTCAGAATCTGTTGAGTAATGTTCAGAACCATTTCTCTCAATTTTAATTTAACCAACCACAAATAAACGAGATTAAACAAATTGTCACCTCCACGTTTTATTTAAAGATCCAGGAGACTACTCAGCAAGTGTTAAAATCTGCAGGGGTCTTTTGTGCCCCAAATCTGTACAATCTGTCCATACCTTAGACTGGATCTGTCGAAAACTACATCAATCATCGACCTGAACCCGCAAAATCTTACGAGACGGCGGTGGAAACTTCTGCTAATTAAACTGAGAACATAGAAAAGCTTACCTCGCCTCGTAATCTGCTAAAGTATGAATGACAGAGAACTCTCAAATTCCACGATTTAACAAAAGAAATTCACGTTGTTCTCTAACTCTGAAGTGAACATTAAGCCTGCTTTCTCTTCACGATTTCTAGTTCGCACTCGAAAACAATGCACTGAACTAATAAACCTCCATAAAATTTAACGTACCTTACTTTTCAAGAGCATTGAGTAGTTGTCAGGTCCAATGGCAACCTTCCTCTTTTTGTAGATCTTCCTGGGTCGTCTTTGCGCTTCAGCTGCAAGGATGTTTGATTTGAAAATGGCACTTTTGACAGTGAGAGTGGTGACTAGTACGCTTTGAGAGAAAGTTGGTGCTCTTTCTGGCTAACTGACCAAAATGACTTTTCTTGTTAATATTCCAAACATCTGATCGTCTCATACGTTCAATCTCGTCATAGCAGGAAAATATAAATTCGATTGAGTTTTAGTTAATTGGGGTATAACTTAAACTGATCGATTAAATTTGAACTACTGTGAAAACAACCGAGGTCTCGGGGCTGCATTATTCAAATTTCAATCCCACTCCGTAATAGACGGCTGCTTAACAGTTTACAGCTTTCAGTCTATCTTAGATGTATAATACACGCCTTCATCTTCATAATCTAGTTCCTGGAAACATTGCAATTCGACGATTTTGGATACTCCAGTTTTTGTCTTATGTGTGCTCAGTGAGTTCATGACATATGGTGCAGATAGACCAACAAGAGGCGAGGCTACGCTGGATATTTTAGTGGGCAATAATCAAAGCCCGGTGTTAGATTTTGAGGTAAGCGAGAACGTTGGTGACAGTGACCACAGCTCAGTTACATACAACATAGGAAATTATAGCTCAGCACAGGCCCTTCGGTCCTGGATGTTACGCTAAACTGTGTAAAAAATTTGATGCCGATCTATCGAACACTATTGCATTTCGATACATGAGTTTATCAAATTGCAGTTTAAATGCACTTAAAGTTGTAGAGACTACTACTGTTGCAAGCAGGGCATTGCACGGTCCTACGTCTCTTTGAGTAAAGAAACTTCCTCGGATTTCTGTCTTAGGTCTATTACCATTCAGGGTAAACGTATGTCTCTGCGTGCTAGCCATCGCCATCTGAGGAAAAGGGTTCTCACTGTCTAATGTCTCTAACTGTCTGTTTATGTTATGTATCAATAAAGTCATCTTTCAACCTTTTTTTCTCTTGTGAAGACAGTCACAAGTCCCTCAGCCTTTCCTCATAAGACCTTCTCCCCATACCTCACATAATGTTGGTAAATTGCCTGTGAGCCCTTTCCGAAATTTCAGGATCTTTCCTGGAATGAAGTGACCAGAATTGTGCAAGATTCTCCACGTGCTGCCGCACCCGAATTTTCTAGAGCTGCAACATGACGTCTTCGTTCCGAAACTCATTTCTTTCACCGGAAAAACTTAACACACCCTATGTCTTCTTAACAACCCGAGCAACTGGGGCGGTAACATTTAGGAGTCTATGCACATGGACACGAGATATGCCAGCTCATCTACATTGCCAAGAATCTTACCATTACCCCAGTACGCTATATTCTTGTGGCTCCTTCGAAAGTGAAGCACCTCATACTTTCATATATTAATCTCCATTGGCCAGCTCTCAGTCTGCTCGGCAGCATCTTATGTCCCTGAGCAACCAACATATCCTTCAGCATGATCCACAACTCCAGAGCTTTTTGGCATCGGCAAATTCATGAACCATCCTTCTGTGCACTCATCAAAATAATTTATAAAACTGACAACAACAGAGGACACAAAACAAATACACATGGCACACTATCGAACTTCTGGATGAACATTTGCCATCAACAAAAATCCACTGGCCTCCTTCAGCTAGCACATTTCTGATCCAAAACGGAAAATTACACTCAATCCCATGTCTCCACATTTTGTGCAAGAGCCTGCTGTGGGGAATCCTATCAAACGTCCCATCGATCAACAGTTTTAGTGGACAGCTTAGAAGGTTACCTCCGAGCAGAACAGAAACTTAATCAGATAGAAAAATGGACTAAGGAGTGGCAGATGAAATTTAATTCAGATAAATGCGAGGTGATGCATTTTTAAAGGCAAATCAGGGAAGGATTTATACACTTAATTCCTCGAGTGTGCTGCTTAATAAAAATACTTCCACGTTTATTTTAGCGATTGAAAGGGATAGGTATACACTGCAAAAGATATAGATGGTGCAAGACTATTATGATCAAATTAGACGAGATTAAAGACGCAAAGGATGGGTAAGGAAACTGCAAGAAGTCGGTGCATTTGAATTGTGGATATTGACAAAGGAACAGATTTGGGGTGTGGTTGATGAGTCTGTGCACGTCAGACAGGGAGGAAGTGTTCGAGGGAGGGAATCGTGGTATACTGAAGAAGTTAGGAGAAAGTGACGAATGCGGACGCTGGATTTTCCACCTAGGAACCCTACACCAACAAGGTTGTAAATGCAGATTTCTCCAGCTTCCTCATTGCCCATACCCCCACCTTTTTCAGTCCCAACCTTCGGACTCAGCACCGCCTTCTTGACCTGCAATCTTCTTCCCGACCTCTCCGCCCCGCCCCCTCTCCGGCCTATCATTCTCATCTTAACCTCCTACCACCTATCGCATTCCCAACGCCCGTCCCCCATGTCCCTCCTCCCCACCTTTTATCTTAGCCTGCTTGGCACACCCTCCTCATTCCTGAATAAGGGCTTATGTCCGAAACGTCGATTCTTCTGCTCTTTGATGCTGCCTGACCTGCTGCGCTATACCGAAGAAATTGAATGCCTTGTCAAGAAGAAGCAGGTTTATGTACAGATGAGATGAGACTTGAAGTGTCAGTGAGGGCGCTTGAGATTTACACTTAAACAAGGAAGGACATAAAGGGAAAGCTAAGAAGAGCCAGAAGGGCACATGAGATGTCTTTGGCAGGTTGACTCAAGGAAAAAAACCTGAAGTTTTCTTCAGGTATGTCAGGAATAAATGAATGGCTATGAAAAAATGTTCACCATTCAAGGAGAGCAATGCTAAGTTGTGCCCAGAGATAGGAGAAGCTCGAACTGATTATATTTCGTCAGTATTCACACAGGAAAAAGACAAAATTGTTTGAATACAATACTGAGATACAGGCTATGAGAGTGGACGGGACTTAGTTTCACAAGAATGAGGACTTAACAATTCTGCAAAGCAAAACTAAATGAATCCTCTGGCCGGTTTGGATTTAGCCCAGGATTGTATAGAACATAGAGCAATACAGCACAGAACAGGTCCTTCGTCCCACGATGTTGTGCCGAACATCTATCCTAGATTAAGCACCCATCCATGTACCTATCCAATTGCCGCTTAAAGGTCGTCAATGATTCTGACTCTACCACTGCCACGGGCAGCGCATTCCATGCCCCCACCACTCTCTGGGTAAAGAACCCACCCCTGACATCTCCCCTATACCTTCCACCCTTCACCTTAAATTTATGTCCCCTTGTAATACTCTGTTGTACCCGGGGGAAAAGTTTCTGACTGTCTACTCTATCTATTCCTTTGATCATCTTATAAACCTCTATCAAGTCACCCCTCATCCTTCGCCGTTCCAACGAGAAAAGGCCGAGAACTCGCAACCTGTCCTCGTTCGAACTATTCTCCATTCCAGGCAATATCCTGGTAAATCTTCTCTGCACCCTCTCCAAAGCTTCCACATCTTTCCTAAAGTGAGGCGACCAGAACTGCACACAGTACTCCAAATGTGGCCTAACCAAAGTCCTGTACAGCTGCAACATCACTTCACGACTCTTGAATTCAATCCCTCTGCTAATGAACGCTAATACACCATAGGCCTTCTTACAAACTCTATCCACCTGAGTGGCAACTTTCAAAGATCTATGTACATAGACCCCAAGATCACTCTGTTCCTCCACCTGACTAAGAACTCTACCGTTAACCCTGTATTCCGCATTCTTATTTGTTCTTCCAAAATGGACAACCTCATACTTGGCAGGGTTGAACTCCATCTGCCACTCCTCAGCCCAGCTCTGCATCATATCCAAGTCCCTTTGCAGCCGACAACAGCCCTCCTCACTGTCCACAACTCCACCAATCTTCGTATCATCTGCAAATTTACTGACCCACCCTTCGACTCCCTCATCCAAGTCATTAATAAAAATTACAAACAGCAGAGGACCCAGAACTGATCCCTGCGGAACTCCACTTGTAACTGGGCTCCAGGCTGAATATTTACCATCTACCACCACTCTCTGACTTCGACCAGTTAGCCAGTTTTCAATCCAATTTGCCAGGTTTCCCTCTATCCCATGCCTCCTGACTTTCCGCATAAGCCTACCATGGGGAACCTTATCAAATGCCTTACTAAAATCCATGTACACTGCATCCACTGCTCTACCCTCATCCACATGCTTGGTCACCTCCTCAAAGAATTCAATAAGACTTGTAAGGCAAGACCTACCCTTCACAAATCCGTGCTGGCTGTCCCTAATCAAGCAGTGTCTTTCCAGATACTCATAAATCCTATCCCTCAGTACCCTTTCCATTATTTGCCTACCACAGAAGTAAGACTAACTGGCCTGTAATTCCCGGGGTTATCCCTATTCCCTTCTTTTGAACAGGGGCACAACATACGCTACTCTCCAGTCCCCTGGTACCACCCCCGTTGACAGTGAAGACGAAAAGATCATTGCCAACGGTACTGCAATTTGCTCTCTTGCTTCCCACATTCTCTGGGAAACAAGGGAGGAGATTGCAGAGCCTTTGGCTTTGATATTTATGTCCTAATTGCCTGCAGCAGGCGTGCCAGCAGCATGCATTACAGAAAATGCTGTCCTCTTGATCAGAAGAGAAGTAGAGACAAGCTTGGTAGTTGCAGACCAGTTAGCCTTACTTCTGTTGTGAGCAACGCTTTAGATAATACTAAAAGAAATAAGATTTATCATCATCTCGATAGGAATAACTTGATTAACGATCATCAACACAATTTGTGAAGAGTAGAAAGTGACACAAAATCCCTATTGAATATTTTAAGAAGTTGACTAAGCAGGTGGATGAGGGCAAAGCGGTTCATACAGTGTATATGGCTTTCAGAAAAGCGTTTGATAAGGTTCCCTGCAGTTGGCATTTGCATAAAATACAGAAGTGCAGCACTGAAGGTAATTTCGAGGGTTTGATTAGAAATTAACCAGCTGAAGGAGGACAGAGTATTGTGGTTGTTCATCTCGGAGTTGGTTACTAGTGTTGTACCATAAGGATTTATTTGATGCAACTGCTGTTTGTCAGTATTATGCATGACCTGGGTGGCGGCGTAGACGACAGTCAGGGATCGACAGGGATGGCACCTTAGTATTCCTGTATAAAAATGCTATCAGAAGGATAGACCATGTTGCAAGAGAGGGCGTGGAGGGGCGTTTTTGTTAGGGGAGTGCTTTACGTTGTACTTCGGGATAATATTACTGGGTATGCATCCAGGGAGGTTATTGATTGAATTGAGAAATAAGAAAGAGATGACCACCTTATTGGGATTGTATTATAGACCCAACAAAGGTCAGTGGCAATTTTAGAAATACATTTTTGAGG
The DNA here is from genome assembly GCF_020745735.1 of Hemiscyllium ocellatum. NCBI lineage: Eukaryota > Metazoa > Chordata > Chondrichthyes > Orectolobiformes > Hemiscylliidae > Hemiscyllium > Hemiscyllium ocellatum. The sequence goes on from NC_083417.1 coordinate 76,420,151, forward strand.
AGATTTCAGTTTTCTGTGAGAACAAAAGGTTGGTTATGTTAGAGGTTATTACATTTACAAACATAGACTGGGACTAGTATCATTTTCCGTGTTGAGATGGAGAGGAATTTGATAAGAACGAATGTGAAAATTTTCTGATTCAGTGTTTAACTGTTCATATCAGTGAAGGTGCAAAACGTGAAATTCATTTGGGAAATACTGCAGTCAGGGAGACTGTGGTGACAGTGCTGGAACAAGTCTTGGCCTCGAAACATGATTCTATAAGTTTTATAATACTGATGGAAAAGGATAGACTGGATCTAAAAACTGGAGGAAGGTTCATTTTGACGGTATGAGGCAAGAACTTTCAAGAAGTTCTAGGGGTCAGATGATGGCATTAAACCATCGCTAAGTAAACCATTGCCGACAAGAAGAGTTAGAAGGAAATAAAAGAAAGAGTACATCGCGAGGTGAAGGTCAGTGGAAGATTGGGAGGCCTTTAAAAAGAGCAAAGGTTAAAATCAGAAAAAGACAATGGACTCCGAAGCTGAAGATTGAGATATCATCAGGACCAGATGGAGAACACGCCAGAATTCTGATGAAGATAGCTGAGGAAAGTGTGTAGGCACACTGATGGCCTTTCGAATCACTGGTGTCAAATGATTGGAAAATGGGTGACGTGTCACCCCTGTGGAAATAGAGAGTGAGGCAAAAATGGAAAATTACGGACTGAATAGCCAAACTACAGTCATGTGTAGATATTCTGAATCAATTGTGAAGGCTGAGATTTCTTCATACTTGGAAGTGCATGTCAAACTAGGCCAGAGTCAACAAGATTTCGTAAAGTGGATGTCCTGCGTGTTAAATCTGTTAGCTTTATTTGAAAAGGTAACACGAAGGGGAACCGGTGGACCCAATTTATTCGGACATCCACGAGGCCTGTGAGAAGGTACTGCACAGCAGGCTACTATATAAGATAAGAGCACTGTGTTTGTGGAAAGGTACATGATTGGCTGTCTGGCAAAAGGCAGAAAGTCAGGAGAAAGTGATCTTTGACAGAATGGCAGCCGGTGACTCCTGTAATTCCACAAAAGCCACCGTTGGGACCACAAAATACAAGTTATATATTAACGATCTGGACAAAGGAACCGAAGGCATTGTTACCCCTTTTGCAGATAACACAAAGGTATGTGAAGGGCCAGGGAGTATTGAGTAAATGGGGAGAATCCAGTAGAAATTGGACAGGATTGGAGATTGAAAAAAGAAATGGCAGATAGACTATAATGCGGGAAACTGTGATGTTATGCACTTCGGTTGAAAGAATAATATTGGAAGCTGGAATCCGATGTACACAGGCAGGAGGCCGGAAGAACACAGCAGCGAGGCAGTATCAAAACGCGAAGAAGTCGATAATCAAATGTCAGCCTTCTTCGGGACTGTGTTTGGTTGAGGGTGAGATGCTTTTAAAATGGGTGGCGGACCAGGGTGGTGAATGGGGTTCGGTGAAGACAAATAGAGAATGCAATCTGCTCGCAGGTTGGGTGGACTTAATTCGGTTGGTGGCAGGGATAAGGAAAGGAACGGAGAGTGGCTGGCAAAGGAGTCAGTGGATGGAGAGGGAGGTTATTTGGAAATGGACAACTCAATGTTGTTTCCTCCGGGTTGTAGGCTACCCATGTGGGACAGGGAAAATCATCATAAATCTGAAGGGAAAATACACATTGGCAGACCTAGTTCAGGAATTCTCTTAGGGTTAATATGCCGATTCTGATGGACGTTCTGAAGGGAAACGTTATTTTAACATTTTCTTTTGAAGGAGCTACAAAGCCAGAGCGGAGATGTACTGTTGAGACTGTATCAACCCTGACCAGACAGTAGTTGGAATATTGTGAACAGTTTTAGTATCTGCATGTAAGGGAGGAAGCTGGCATTGTAGAGATTCTGACACCAGAATAAAGGGCTTTTCATAAAAGAAATAGTGGTGAGGATTTTGCGTCTATATTTCATGGAGGTTATAACTATGAAAGATTATATTAAGAATAGAAGAGGAGGCAAAGACAAGGAGGAGTGGTGCTTCTGATTCAGCAAAACATTACTGCTCTAACTTAGGAAAATATTTCAACAAAATCGTCCAGTGAAAGTAGATGGTTACAAGAGAAAGGAATCGCCACCTTGGTGGGATTAGAATACAGTCACCCCAATATTCAGAGAGAAATGGGCGATAAAATACATAAAGAGATGTCACATACATGTAAGAATAGGAAGGATTCAAACATTGATTACACTGTCATCACAATAAAGGCTTGGATGGCGAAGGATTTAAAAGAACGTTAAAGGAAATTTCTTAATGAACATAGAAATGTTCTACTCGGAAGGAGCAACATCTGACTTTGCCTGGGGGAATAAGTTAGGGCAAGTGTCAAAAGTAATGATAGGGGAACACTTTGGAGTTTGTGATCATGATTGTATCAATTTTAAACAATTATGTAAAAGGATAAGCGTTCCACGTAAGTCCAATTTTTAAATTGGAGTAATTCTAATTTTTAAAAGCGTGAGACAAGCACTTTGAAAAGATGATTGGAGTAGATTGTTTGCAGCAGAGAGCGGGAGCTGGGCGGAAATGAAGTCGGAGCACAGAGCCGGTTGGGAGGGTAAATGATTCTTATTTGAGAACTTGCCTCGACGCCTCAGGCCTTTTTGCAGCAGAGAGCGGTGGAAACTGGGCAGAAGTGAAATCGGAAATGCAGAGCCGGTTGGGAAGGTAAGTGATTGCTATTTGAGAACTTACCTCGACGCCAACGGTCTTTTTGCAGCAGAGAGTGGCGGAAGCTGGGCAGAAGTGAAGTCGGAGCACAGAGCCAGTTGGGAAGGTAAGTGATTGTTATTTGAGTGCGTGTGTTCTAGACCCTAGGACCTACAAAGCACGGTCTCCCTCCCACCCTCCTCCTCTAACCTAACTTTAAAGTCCACAGACTTGCACAAAAAAGAGAACCTAGGGAAATTCCTGTTGAGAGAAGAGAGAGTCTTTAGCTGAGGAGTCTTCGAAAAGGAAGTTGAGTGAAGTGATTACGCCACAGTTGAAGAGGGTGAAGACATGACTGCTCAGCTATGTGTGCTACGTGCATGATGTGTGAGGTCAACGACTCTGGTGTATCTGCTCGTATATCTGTGGAAATTGTGTGCACGTTCAGCAACTGACAGAGCATATCGCAGCAGTGAAGCAAGAACTTGAGGACCTTAGGCTTATCCGAGAGAACCAGATCTTTATGGACAGGACCTTCAGCGAGGTTATTACGCCGACCATACCAGAAGAGAGAAGAAGAGAGAAGACGATGAGGAAGGTAGAGAGGAGACAGGTGCAAGAGACTGCGGGGGGAAGTATCTAACAGGAACAAATTGAATATTTTGGAAACAGTAGAGACAGATGACACTGCCAGTCCACGAGGCGGTCAGGTCTGTCAGTTAGAAGTTGGCGTGGAGGCAGAGCCGAGGAGTCAGGCATCGCATGGAGCAGTGGTGATTGGGGACTCTGTAGTGACAGGAACGGAACGGGGTTTCTGTGACAACAGGTGGGATTAAGGATGGTGTGTTGCTTTCCTGGTGCCAGGATTAAGGGCATTGTAGACAGAGAGAAGGGAATCCTCAAGGGCGAAGGTGAAGAGCCAGAGGTGATGGTACATGTCGGCACAAATGATGTCAGGAAGAAGTGGAGGAACATACTACAGCGGGACTTCGGAGAACGAGAAAGATGGCTGAAAAGCAGGATATCCATAGTGATTACCTCCGGTTTGCTTCCAGTTCCTCGGGCTGGAGAGGCCAGGAACAGGGAGATAATGGACTTGAATGTGTGGCTGGGCTGGGGAACTGGTGCAGGAATCAGGGATTTAAATTCTTGGATCACTGCGGTGGGTTTTGTGGTAAGCACAAATTATACAAAAGGTTTGCACCTTAATAGGTTTGGGTCCAGCATTCTTGTAGGCAGGTTTGCTAGTGCAACACAGCTGCGTTTAAACTAAATGGCGGGGAGGGGGGAGAACAAACTGGAAGTTTAAGAAGGAAATTGAAGGGAAAGTTAGAACGAGAGAAGTCAACAAAAGCAACTCTATCAATGAAGCACAAAATTCAAAAAGAGTTCATGCCGTAAGGTTGAGTGAAGTAGTGTTGATAGGAAGGGTGAGGGCAGTAGCAAATTAAAAATACTATATACGAATGCACGAAGTATTAGAAATAAGATGGAGGAGCTTGAGGCTCCTTTAGAAATTAGCAGCTACGATATTGTGGGGATAACAGAGACGTGGCTTCAAGTAGACAGGGCCTGGGAAATGAATATTCAAGTCTACACGTGCTATCGTAAGGACAGACTGACGGGCAGAGGGGGTGGGTAAGGAATGATATTCAGTCCCTTGCAGGGGGCAGGGGGGGTGGTGGGAGGCGGTCGAGAATCAGGGGATGACGAGTCAGTATGGAGAGAGCTGAGAAATTCTAAGGGAAGAAAGACCCTCTTGTGAGTTACCTACCAGCCCCCAAACAGTAGTATGGATGTAGGGTGTAAGTTGAATAAGGAGTTGAAATTGGCTTGTCACAAAGATATTACTACAGTTGTAATGGGGGATTTCAACATGCAGATGAACTGGCAGAATCAGGATGGTACTGGACCAAAAGAAAGAGACTTTGTAGAGAGCCTCCGAGATGGATTCTTAGAACAGCTGGTGCTGGAGCCTACCTAGGAGAAGGCAATTCTGGATCCTGTATTGTGCAACGAACCAGAATTGATCAGGGACCTCGAAGTGAAGGAGCCATTAGGAGGTAGTGACCATAATACAATAAGCTTCAATCTGCAATCTGAAAGGGGGAGGGTACAATTGGTAGTGACAATATTTCAGTTGAATAAAGGGAACGATGCAGCTATGAGAGAGGAGCTGGCCGAAGGTCATTGGTGCAACACCTTAGCAGGGATGACAGTGGAGGAACAATGGCAGATATTTCTGGGCATAATGCAGAAGATACAGGATCAATTCATTCCAAAAAGGAAGAAAGATCCTATGAGGAGGCAGTGGTGGCCGTGGCTGACGAGGGAAGTTAAGAAACATGTAAAGTCAAAAGAGAAGAAGTATAACATAGCAAAGATGAGTGGGAAAACGAAGGATTGGGAAGCTTTTAAAGAACAACAGAGGATTACTAAGAAGGAAATATGGAGAAAAAAATGAGGTACGAAGGTAAACTGGCCAAAAATATAAAGGAGGATAGTAAAAGCTTTGTTTGGCATGTATAAGGAAAAAAAAGTGTTCAAGACTAAAATTGGGCCCTTGAAGACAGAAACAGGGAAACATATTACGCGGAACAAAGAAATGGCAGAAGAATTGAATTGGTACTTCAGATCATTGTTCACTGGGGAAGACACAAACAATCTCCTCGAGGTAACAGTGGCTGAAGGACCTGAACTGTAGATAATTTATATTTGCCAGGAATTGGTGTTGGAGACACTCTTAGGTCTGAAGGCTGATAAGTCCCTGGGGCCTGATGGTCTCCATCCCTGGGTACTGAACGAGGTGGCTCAAGAAATCGTGGATACATTGGTGATTATTTTCCAGACATCAATAGATTCAAGATCAGTTCCTGCTGTTTGGAGGGTGGCTAATTTTGTACCACTTTTTTTAATGAAAGGAGCAATAGAGAAAGCAGGAAATTATAGATCAGTTAATCTGACCTCAGTGGTGGGAAAGACGCTGGCGTCAATTATACAGGATGACATTACGACACATCTGGATAGCAGAAACAGGATAGGTCAGAGTCAGCATGAATTTATGAAGGGGAAATCATGCTTGACTAATCTTCTGGAATTATTTGAGGAAGTAACTACGAAGATGGACAAGGGAGATCCAGTAGATAGAGTGTACCTGGACTTACAGAAAATCTTTGATAAAGTCCCACATACGAGATTAGTAAGCAAAATTAGGGCCCATGGTATTGGGGCAAAGTACTGACTTGGATTGAAAATTGTTTGGCTGACAGGAAACAAAGAATAGTGATAAACGGCTCCCTTTCAGAATGGAAGGCGGTAACCAGTGGGGTACTGCAGTGATGAGTGCTGGGACCGCAGTTTTTTTTTTACAATATTTACTGATGATGTTAATAGCAACATTAGTAAATTTGCTAATGATACAAAGCTGGGTGCCAGGGTGAAATGTGAGGAGGATGATAAGAGATTACTGGGTGACCTGGACAGGTTAGTTGAGTGGATAGATGCATGGCAGGTGATGTTTAACGTGGTTATTCACTTTGCTGGCAAGAACAGGAAGGCAGATTACTACCTGATGGAGTCAGGTTAGGTACAGGGCAGTACAAAGAGATCTGGGTGTTCTTGTACACCAGTCAGTGTAGGTAAGGATGCAGGTACAGCAGGTAGTGAAGAAAGCTAATAGCATGCTGGCCTTCATAACAAGAAAGATTGAGTATAGAAGCAAAGAGGTTCTTCTGCAGATGTACAGGGCACTGGTGAGACCACACCTGGAATATTGTGTGCTGTTCTGGTCTCCAAAATTGAGAAAGATATTCTGGGTATTGAGGGAGTCCAGCTTAGTTTCCCCAGGTCAATTCCTGGAACAGCGGGAATATCATATCTTGAAAGATTGTAGCGACTGATTTTGTATACCTTTGAGTTTAGAAGACTGAGAGGGGATCTGATTGAGGTATATAAGATTATTAAAGAATTGGACACTCTGGAAGCAGGAAACATGTTTCCGCTGAGGGGTGAGTCCCGAACCAGGGGACACCGCGTAAAAATGAGGGGTAGGTTATTTAGGACAGAGATGAGGAGAACGTTCTTCACCCAGAGAGTGGTGGGTGTGTGGAATGCTGTGCCCCAGAAGGCAGTGGAGGCCCAGTCTCTGGATTCGTTTAAGAAAGAGTTGGATAGAGCTCTCAAGGACAGTGGAATAAAGGGTTATGGAGATAAGGCAGTAGCAGGATACTGATTGAAGATGATCAGTCATGATCATAATGAATGGTGGTGCAGGCTTGAAGGGCAGAATGGCCTTCTCCTGCACCTATTGTCTATTGTCAAACTGACATCTGATAAGTGGGAAGCTTCTAAAAATGTGTACAGCAAGAAGTCACAATTATTATCGAACCACGGGTCATGCGAGCAGAAATGAGGCCATTTGGATCATCAAGGCCACTATGCTATTAAATGATGAGTGATATGGATTTCATGTCAATTCTTCTGCTATCTCGCGTATCCTGATCTCAAATTCACCTGGCCCATGCCAGTCATCTCCCTCCTTTCTGTACCCGTCCACTTCCACTTCGAGCAACCAACTAACAACGGATAATTACAACGAACTGGACAGCTCCCGTGGCTACCTGGGCGACTCTTTCTCTCATGCTACCACATGTAAAAACGCCATTACTTATTCGCAATTTCTGTGCCTTCGCCAAAAATGTTTCCAGGATGGCCAATTCCACCTGAGAAAATCTCGTATGGCCTATTTCTTCAACGGTCACAACTTACCCTCTTACTTTGTCAACGACGTCATCATCGCATTTCTTTCACTTCGCACTCCTCTGCATTTGAACCACACAATGCAACAAGGACAGAACCCCGCATCCTCTCCTTCCACCACAACAACGTTCGTATAAGTCTCACGATTTGTGGCCACATCTGCCACCTACAAACAGACCCCACTGCTCGGGACATATTTCCTTCCACACACTGAGCAGAGACCTCGAGAAACTATTCCCTCCGCGACTTATGCATCAGATGCACGCCCGCCAACAGCCCACACCCCACTCCCGACACCTTCCACTGTCACTGCACGAGGTACAAAAATGTACCAAAATCTTATCACTCTCCTTTTCCAAGGATGCAAAGCATCCGTCCAGACCCGATGGAAATTTACCTGTATCTCCACCAATATCATTCAATGTTTCTGTTGCACCCAACGTAGTATATTCGATGTCGGGGAGACAGGATGCCAACTTGTAAATCATTCCAGAAAATATGTCCAGGACTCCCGCACCAACCAAGTGCAATGCACCTTGGCTGAACACTTCAGCTCGTCTTCCCACTGCGCCAAGTACATGCAGGTCCTGAGCCTCCTCCATCACCAAATACTGATCACCAGATGCCTGTTGGAAGCTCGTATTCCGCTTTGCGACCCTGCAACAACACAGCATTAGTGTCGATGGCACCAGTTTCCTCATATCTCCCTCCCTCCACATTATCCCAGTCCCACGCTTCCAACTCGGTACTGCCCTTTGACGTGTCCATCACCTTTCCCATGTACCCGCTCCACCGTCCTCTCCAACCAATGACCTACTCCGCAATCTTCACCTGCCTACCGCATTCTAAGCTACATTTACTCCATCGCCAATCCATTCATTTATCTCTCAGCCTCCCAGTCCCCAAATCTCATTCCTGATGAAAGGCTTAGACTTGCAACATCGATATATTTACTCCTCGGATGCTGCTTGACATGCTGTGTTTTCCCAGCAGCACACTCTCGACTCTGCCCAGAAATTGAGCAAACTACATCAGTGTGAATACCACAGAGGAGGTACTCTTAGAGTGTTGATTAGATGATGCTTGGATCAATACAGTAAGGGCACCTTTGTGAATGCATTGCGCGTTGAGTCACACATTCGTGGAAAGCAATCCCCTGCCGCCCCTCAGACTACAGCCGTTCGGCCCATTGTTTTCACACTTCTTAGCCTCTATCCATGTCCAACTTTCCAGAAATTTGCTCTTGACTTTGAGAGCTCTGCCGCTTCAGTTGGTAACTGAAAAGATCCTGAAATATTCTAATGGCTGATAGGTTTATCACACGTTTAGCAGAGAGTTGCAGAATAAACAATGTCTATGTTTCAAACGCACTGCATTACTTGAAACTCTCATTCGAAAGTTTTGTGTTAGTGAAAAATTAAGGAATGGAACCCTGTCCTGGGTCGACCTGCACAGCACTGAATCGTAAAACCTCTTCTCTGTAATACCAGTGAATTGGGTAAATTGAAACTTATTATTTGCCGCTTTTTTCCGTGTAGTACAATAATTCCTTAAGTCTATTCAGGCATGAATGACAAGACAATAAGCATGTTGGAAATAGCATCACGACACTTATACTCTTCCCCTTACTTAGACAGTTAAAACTGCTTGTGAATTAGCTCGAAGAGATACAAGTGACAGACAATCGTCGTGGACTGGATAGGATCAACGGCTTCGGATTGCAGAGGAATGAGACTGGAACAGACTAGCTGAGGAAGAAACAATGACACATTTTTCAACCACCCTTCCGCATTGGACTGTCTGCATTCCCGCAGTTCAGTGCGGGCGGATGTTTGTCAGTAAGGAAGTGTTGGCGGCAGTACTGAGCAAGGTGGCGTGCACGATGAACGTTAGCAATGAAAGCAGACTGGAAATTTGGGACAGTTCTCCTTGAAGAGCAGATGGCTGAAAGCTGGCTGGATTGGAGACGTCCAGGTCATGGGGGGTCTAGCCAGAGAAAATAAGTGATTAGAAAGGATCTCACGTTTAAAAAAAATAGGCAGAGATTTAAGTCATGGGGAAAAGAAGTAAAGTTGACATGAAGAAGAACGCTTCTCCACAGGGAATAGTGCAGATCTGGAAATGACTATTATAGTGGCAAAACGTTCGTTTCAATCGCCTTACTTAAAAGGACGTTAACTGGCTACTTTCAAAGTAACGATGTCGGCAGATAAAGGATTAAGATACAATTATTGTTTTACTGCTGCACATGTTAACAGAATCGCTGTCCTCACCCTATGTTCTCTCATCTGGCGTTGTATGCATGATCATTAAAATTCACATCTGAATACTTCTGAAGTATGTGAATGCTTCTGCCTCACCGACCCGAACAGACAGTGAGATTCCATTTCATCCATGCGCTGGATGATAAAGTTTTTCCACACATCTTCCAAAATATTTCAACATCTCCCCTTAAATGTATGGCTCGCATAGAGTCCTCTTCAGATGAGAAATGATTTCTTTTGCTTCGTCTACCCAACCCTTTCCATATAATATTATTTCCATCTTAATCGTGTCTCTTCTCAATCACTAGTGCTCTAAGAAAAAAAAACAGCCGCATTCTGCCTCATCTCTCCTCATAAATGAACCTCTTCAGTCCACACAATATCTTGTTCATTCACATCCACATTGTTTGCATTGCTTTTGTACCGCTGCTACAATGTGAATTGCGGAACTCTACACACTACTCTCGCAAGAGCTGAATGAAAAAACAAAATAAATATCACAGAGAACCACAGGAATGTTTTTTTTTCCAAAGAAATTGCATTTTACTCGATACTTGTTTGTTCACTTTCCTAAGCCTGATGCTCCAACAATCTCTACTCCATGTCAGTAAAAGCTGAACACGTGGAGTTATTCAACAAACTCGGTATGGAAATTGGTCAATTTATTTGCATGTTCCGATGGTGAGACTGGGCATGTTCATCTTGCAGCAGTGGCAGCAGCAGGATGGACTGAAAATGAAACTGGGCTATGAATGCGTGACACAGCAAAATGGGATAAAAGAAGTAAATGAGCCTTAGTGATTGGCTGGTTTTGAAATCTTATATTTGTCTGGCATAGTTGTCAGAGAGCGAGCGGTGAGGCAACAAAATGATCACATTGGGAAATATTTTCCTGTAAAAAAGTGATTGATTCTTTCCCGCGATTGTTTCTCACAGGTTACGTTGAGTAAAATGGACGAACGTCAATTGCAATGATATGGAATCGAACCCAATTTCTGCCGCCACATCGTGGCGTTCGACCAACTGCATGATAATGGATTGGGAGCAATTGTTCCATGGTAAAGGCACGATAGACATGTGGAGACTGTTTAAGGAACGGTTGTTGCAAGTGATGAATAAATAGGTCCCTCTGAGACAGGCAAGAAGTGATAAGATGAACGAACGTTGGATGACGAGATAAGTGGAGTTCTCCTCAAAAGGAAGAAGGTAGCTTACATAAAGTGGAGGAAGCTAGGGTCAAGCTCAGGTCTAGACGATTACAGGCAGGTGAGGAAGGAGCTCAAAAATCGTCTGAGGAGAGACAGGAGGAGGCACAAGAAAGCCTTGGCAGAACGGATTAGGGAGAACACAAAGGCATTTTACGCTTACCTGAGGAAAAAGAGACTAGTCAAAGAAAGAGTAGGGCCGACCAGGATAGAAGAGGGAATTTGTGTGTGGGGCCTGAGAATGTAGGGGAAGCCGTACATGAGGTTTTTTTTTCTTCTGTCTTCTTTACGAAAGAAACAAAATTTGTAGTGAATGAAACCTTTGACGAGCAGGTGTGCATGCTGGAATGAATAGAGATAGAGGAAGCTGATGTGCTGAAAATTTTGTCAAACATTAAAATTGAAAAGTCGCCAGGCCCAGACAAGATTTGTCCTCGGCTGCTTTGGGAAACGAGAAAGGTAATTGCTTCGCTACTTGCAAAGATCTTTGCATCCTCGCTCTCCACTGGAGTCGTACCTGAGGACTGGAGAGAGGCAAATGTATTTCCTCTCTTCAAGAAAGGAAATAGGAAAATCCCCGGCAATTTCAGACCACTAAGTCTCACGTCTGTCATCTGCAAATTTTTAGAAAGGATTCGGACGGATAGTATTCCTGACCATCTGAAAGAGCATGGATTTATTAAATGCAGTCAACACGGCTTTGTGAGGGGCAGGGCATGCCTCACGAAAATTATCGAGTTCTTTGAGGATGTGACTAGAAAAATTGATGAGGGTCGAGCTGTGGATGTGATGCATATGGACTTCAGCAAGGCATTTGAGAAGGTTTCCCCATGGTAGGCTCACTCAGACGGTTAGGAGGAATGGTATACAGGGGAACTTAGCTGTACAGATATAGAACTGCTGGCCAACAGAAGATAGCGAGTGGTAGTTAAAGGAAAATGTTCTGCCTGGAAGTCTGTGGTGAGTGGTGTTCCACAGGGCTCTGTCCTTGTGCCTCTACTGTTTGTAATTTTTATTAATGATTTGGATGAGGGGATTGAAGGATGGGTCAGCAAGTTTGCAGACGACACAAAGTTTGGAGGTGTCGTTGACAGTATAGAGGGTTGTTGTAGGCTGCAGCGGGACATTGACAGGATGCAGAGATGGGCTGAGAGGTGGCAGATGGAATTCAACATGCAAAAATGCGAGATGATGCATTTTGGAAGGTCGAATTTGAACGCTGAGTACAGGATTAAGGATAGAATTCTTGGCAGTGTGGAGGAACAGAGGGATCTTGGTGTGCAGGTACCTTAAGATCCCTTAAAATGGCTATTCAAGTAGACAGGGTTGTTAAGAAAGCATGTGGTGTTTTAGCTTTCATTAACAGGGGGATTGCGTTAAAGAGTCGTGACATCTTGTTGCAGCTCGATAAAACTTTAGTTAGACCACACTTGGAATACTGCATCCAGTTCTGGTCGCCCTGTTATAAGAAAGATGTGGATGCTTTGGACAGGGTTCAGAGGAGGTTTACCAGGATGTTGCCTGGACTGGTGGGCTTACCTTATGAAGAGAGATTGACTGAGCTTGGACTTTTTTCATTAGAGAAAAGGAGGAGGAGAGGAGACCTAATCGAGGTATACAATATAATGAGAGGCATAGATAGAGTGGATAGCCAGAGACTATTTCCCAGGGCAGAAATGATTAACACGAGGGGTCATAGTTTTAAGCTGGTTGGAGGAAAGTATAGACGGGATGCCAGAGGCGGGTTCTTTACACAGAGAGTTGTGAGTGCATGGAATGCGTTGCCAGCAGCAGTTGTGGAAGCAAGGTTATTGGGGACATTAAAGAGACTACTGGACATGCATATCGTCACAGAAATTTGAGGGTGCATACATGAGGATCAAAACATCGTGGGCTGAAGGGTCTGTTCTGTGCTGTACTGTTCCATATTCTATGTTGTATAATGACGCCACATCGAAAAATAAACATAAAATACAAGAAGAGACGTGGCAGAGGATTTGTTGTGAACAGAACGACATGGACAACAGGGTTAGTTGTACACTTACGAAAGACTTATCCTTTTCTATATTTGTTTAATGTTGAGAGAATAACTATCACGAGATTAAAGAAGTGTTCTCTTTCTGTCACTTCAGTCACTTGCCTTGCCCTCGTACCAAGAAAAGATCAAATTTCATTTGTTTTCTTTCTCCAGAACATTCACACGTTGGTTGAGAAATTTTCCCGAAAATACTGAACAAACTCTTCTCCATCCTTTAACATAATGATCGTCACAGTCAATGTTTACTTTTCATACTGCTATGGACTAGACCCGATTTCTCAAATCATTCTTGAGCTGGCAAGAATTAAACTGCTCAGCTCAGTTCGAGAGCTGACCACTCCATTTTCTTTGTGCAGGTCACTTCTAAAGCATGACCATTTTGGCCAGAAGTCTCATCGGTTTACATATGAACTGCAGGCCTTTCAATGCCCTTTAACTTCTGATGCAAACGAGAATTTTCTGAAGCGAAAACGATGTATTACGCCTCTGAAAACATAACGAAAGACATAGTAACCTTGAAAAAAGGAACAGCATTCCGAAAAGAAAAGGGACAAGCTTTGAGGAACTTCCCCCTTAAAAAAGAGCCATCATGCCAACAAAATGGCTTCACTTCTCACCATTGAAAAATCTGGTCAGGAGTCTAATCACGCATATATGTTAAACTAACGATAAACATTCAGACATGTACAACAGCATGCAAATTTAAGCCGCGATATACCCACTACCTATAGCCTCCGTATGTCATTCGAGCCTTGATGACGCATTGGTAATCTCGTTTGAGATCTGCCACTTGCGTATCTGTCAAATTGAATGGTTGTCACAACATGATCCATCGAAAGAGTCTGGCATATTTTTTGTTGAATTTGAGCACAAATTTCAATGGGTTATAATAAGTGTACACGATTGTCTAGATGCTGATTGCTGATAACATAACTACTGAAATGTTGTACTGACTCTTAATGTCTCTTTCCCCATCGGTGAATATTTCTGTTTATGCACGGTCAACGTCGCAGAAAAATACTCTATGAATCTTTCTATTTCCTTGTCATTTTCCTGCAGGAGCACAACACCGACATTCATATCACTGGCTTTGATAGCCCCCATGATAGGTTTTGTAAAATCTGGCGTTCAAAATAACGGGTACACAGCTTAACACCGATTTTTAGGTTGTGAATTGCATTTTGACATTCCGCTATCCAATGAAAATTTTTGCCTTTTGAAACATTTTCGTGTGCGGAGCAGCCATACTGTTCATGTTCGACTCAAACTTCCGGAAAAATCTACCCATTTCCAGGAAACTGGGATGGTGTCGGAATTTCCGCAAAAACATTTTTTGCATCTCTTGGGGACAATTGTGCACGTCCAATAATGTAGCTCAGGATGGTGAATTGGGCTTTGCCAAATTCACATTTCGCCTGTTTTACCATCAAGCCTGTCCAAAGTTGATTGAACAGGTCCGATAAATGTTGTAAATGATCCTTCCGTGAGTGATGAGAATCCACAAGATCAGTAATACACAGCACACAGTTTGGTACTCAGACTCTGAAATGTGCCTTGAACGTTTTCCATACTAAATTACATGACCTTGAACTAATATAGTCCATTTTGCATTACATAAACCGAAATTGCCTTTGCTTTCTCTCACCGAGGTATTTGGCAGTAGCCTCTGTGCAAGTCCAAATTAGAAATGTAAGTTGCTTGTCTCATTTTGTTGGCACAGTGCCCCAACCAAGGAATTGGATATGCATCAGTCTTTGTAACGGCGTTGACTTTTCAATAGACCATACATCACCATGGGATAACATCCGGCTTTGGTACAGTAACTATGGGTGAGCTGCAGTTACTGTAAGTCACTTCAATTCTGCATACGCTCATTCGGCTTCTGAATCTGTGCCAACATTACAGAGTTATGCCTTTAAGGATGGTGCTTAAGTGGAACAGCATCTGTTATATATACAACATGCACATTTAGGTTAGTACTTCATTTCATATTGCTCTTATCTCCTCATGTAATAGGAATAACTCTTTCAAGTCATTTCGATTTACTTGTGTAAGGTAACACAAAAATGTATCCCAATTTCTGAAAACTCCCTCTTTGTCCAATTTGATTTGAAGATTGTGCAATTCAGAATCCTTTGATCTTTGTTCTTCCTTCTGTGCTGCAATTATTAACACATACTCCTCTTCCTTTTCTTCCTTGCCTCAATAACTTTTGTGCATATTGACATGACACGCTCTGTGAGATGTCTTCCTGTATGGAGTCCTTATAAAGTAGTTCAACCAAATCAAAATCTTCTCAATTTGATACTGTCCAATAAACCTTTCTTTTAAAGGCTCTCTTGTCACTGGAAGTGACACCAATGCCTCATCCCCAGTTGAAAAATTGTGAATTTGCGATTTCTTATCGACTTCGTGATTAATTGTTTGCTGTGATACCTTTAATGCTGTACTGCCAACTCTCCAGCTCTCGTTAATTGTTCTCTAAAATTTGAGATATTGTCCAAATGGGTGATCCCTGAATTCTTAATTGCTCCTTAATCAATTGGAAAGGTCCTCTTACTTCATGCCCAAAAATTAAATTAATAGAATTAAATTTGGTCGATTCATTAGGTGCATCTCTGATCGCAAAAAGTCCAAATGGAACTCCCTTTTCCCACTCATCTTGATAATACAGACCATAAGCCCTTAATATGGACTTTCGTGTTTGAAGCCATTTCTATAGCACTCCCTAAAATTCTGAATGCCATGTATTAGATTTGAATCGTGTTGTTCCCCCGTTGTCCATAACCTCCTTGAATAGATTGGATATGAAGTTTGATCTTTCTCTGAGTGGATCACTATTTCTAGTCCGTATCTCATAAAAACAGTAAGTATTTCTTCTGCAACCCTATAAGATGCGATGTTGCGTAATGGCATTGCCTCTCGAAATAGAGTCGACACATCCATTATTGTTTTTAAATACTTATTCCCACGTATTGTTTGAGGTATGGGACTTACGTAATCAAGCAAGACTCTTGTGAAAGGTTCTTCAAATGCTTGAACATGAATTAAAGGTGTATGTTTTATTTTCTCCAGCGGTTTTCCGATTAACTGACATGTATAATACATCTGGCAAAATTCAACTGCATCTTCGTTGGTGTGGTAAAAACGTCTTTGTAATTTAGGCTGTGTTTTCCTCACTCCTTAATCACGTCGAAATGATTGGTCATGCGCCACTCACAGCACCTCTTTTCTATACTCTATTGACAAAACAATTGGATGTATCACTGTTCATTTTTCGTCTGCTAGAATGTTTGATGGCCCCCTTCCCTCATTTAGGCATCATTTGTTAAGTAATAACGCACAGGAAAGCATTCACGTTCTTTCTCTGAAAATGTTTTTTGACATAACTGTTTAACTCCTCATTTTTCTGTTGTAATAGTCAGCAAAGCAGAGCTAAAGATATTTTAATGTTTTCTCATTTTCCCCCTCTCTGATCCACTTATTTGATTTTAAAAAGACTCGAATAACGCTATGTCAACTTCCTTATCTGCCATTTTGAGCACTCCTGCTTCAACGTGTGCCTCAGAATTAGTATGGTTACACAGTCAGGGAAAATTCCTGGATAAGCATTCTCCATGTCTTCAGTTGCCTGCGTCTTCACTGGATTTTCAGCTCAAGAAGGCAACACGCCTTCCAGTAAATGAGGTATATCATTAGCAAGCACAAATTGTATTCCTGGGACTCACAGTTTGCTTCCTCTCCTATCACAAATTGTCCATACTTCTCTGGACTCTTTAGGCTTACTTTACATAATTGAACTCTTTTTGTCTCACCATGAATTCTTGTCAGCAGTACCTTTTCTGGCTTCAGGAGTACATGCCTCCTCATTCTTCAGCATTACAGACTGAGAAGGTCCTATGCCCCTTAGTATTAGACAAAACCGTCAAGACCCATCAACAATACCCTTACTGGCATCAAATCCACGAAGGAGGAGGAAAACAACAACAAACTGTCATTCCTAGATGTCAGTATAGAACGAACAGCTAATGGGAACTTCAAACCAACGTGTAAAGCAAGACAACACATGCAGACCAAATATTGAACGACAGAAGCACTCATCCCCACACCCCCAAACGAAGCAGTATCAGAACATTATTTCAGCATCCAACACACACACAGGAGCACGGAGTAACTACGCAAAGCAGAGAAAAATCACTTATACAGTTTATTCAAAAATAATGTGTATGCAATGAACACAGTCTGCCAATTTATCAGCAATAAATCCAAACAAGCCGAAAAAATACGTCCAGAAACCCGAGCCAATTTCCCCTACATCAAGGACATCTCGGAAATGACAGACAGACTACTCAGAGCCCTGGCATCATGGTCGCCCACAAACTCACCAAAACACTAAAACTACAAGTAATGAACTTGAAAGACGCCATACAGACATCGAGCAAAACTAATGTCATTTGCACAATGCCGTGCAAGGACTGTAACACGCAGTACATTGCACAAACAGGCAGAAAACTAGCCAGCAGGATACACGAACACCAACTTGCCACAAAAAAATACATGACCCTCTCTCTCGTCTCCTCACATACGGATGAGGAAGGACAGCACTTCGACTGGGATAACACATCCCTCCTCGGACAAGCCAAACAAAGACACGCACGAGAATTCCTACAAGCATGGCATTACAACTGGAACGCTATCAACAAGCACATCGAGTTAGACCCCATCTACCACCGCCTGAGAAAAGGAATAGGAATGTACTTCACCACAGGAATAACGTGGCCACAGGAAATAACATTGCCAACCCAATGAAACCGAAACATACAAATAAGATGCAGGAACTATCAGCATTGCTTCCGCTGAGGCCCACTGAAGATGTTACCTTGTTGGGTAATGCAAGTTTGGAAATGAATCTTGCAGCTCAACGAACAAGCCTACATCCATTACTACTTCCCCATTGCATCATAGGTTTGATCGATCTTTTAGCTCTTATCCGTCAGTCGAACATACTCAGCTTGATCCTTTGAAACTCAACATAGGTTTTACCATGGTCCCCCCTTTTATTTATGAGACTTTGTCTGTAGTCTTCTGTTCCAAGCTCATTTGCGCTTAAAAGTGGCTTTTTCACCTCGCCATACTACCCTGGTACATCATATGATATGATTTGAATACCTTACTAACCCCAGCTCCAAGTTTCGTCTACATCAACAAAAACCACATTGCTACTGGCCCCTTCATTTGTTGAGCCACATTTTCAAAAGAAATGATGTCTCCCACGTCCTTCCAATCAAATATTGGCAATGTCTGAACATACTTAAACAGTTTCTCACACGGATTCTGACTAACAAGGGCTTGCTCATCCACATTCTCGTACTCACTATGCCTAACTTCAGCCTTTATGTCCAGGATTTTATGCTGACTTTACTGTTTAAGTGTCAGTTTTTGCTGTTCAAAAGTCATCTCTTTTCTTTCGCTGCTGCTACTCTCTCCTTTTCCCTCTCTTCTGCTGCTGTGTATTATCCCTCCCTTCTGTTTTTAATCGTAACTCAAACTGTTGCATTTCTGCTGCCCTTTCTTTATCTCTCGCCTTTAATTCAAGCTGATTCATTTGCAATTCAATTATTGCCATCTCTCCAGATTCTGAGGCTTTCTCCAGCAGATTTAAACACTGAGCTACTGCTGTAATTATCTCTACTTTCGCCAAAGAAACAGGCAGTTCCAAAGTAAGCTTCGCTGTTAATTCACGCAGCGTGGGATTATTCACATTTTGCAAACTTCCCAAAGTCACTGCATCCACGACAGAAAAACGTTTGGCGTTTTAAAGAGCCAATACCATTCCAAGTTCTGTCTGCTTAACAAAAGCAACACCCGAAATAAGTATACGAGCACCGAGAACTCGCCGTTTCAAACCCACAATGAACCCTCAAAATGTTTTGCAATAGGTCGAAACACTCAAACCATACTTAAACAGGCAGCCGAGACCATAACTTCGTAATTTGTTTCGTCAAGTACACAGTGAAAATTACTTGGAGTAAGTTAGTTAGGTTGTCTCCTGGATTTTAAAACAGGCAGAAAATTAGTCACAAAATTACTCAATGAAACACAAAGAACAGAATACCCAAACCCCTGCAGAACTCAGTCTATCCAATCAGCCTAAATTATGCATTTCTGAACATGCACAACAGTCACAATAAGTAATCACCCTTTTATAAATTTGTAAATGGACCACGCGTTTCCAGTTAGTAGTTGAAGGGCATAAAGAGAGAAATAGTTTTCATACAGTTCACTGCTGTACTCCCAACCATTTTTGGACTGAATTAAATTAATCAGCTGAGCTAAAGAGCTGAAACCTCCTCTTTCATTATAGATGTCACCTCAAAAACATAACCACTTTGGCCTGAAGTCTCTTTGGTTCACATATAATCATACAGGCCATTTAATCTCTGAACCTAAACAAACTGATCGGAACGAGAGCAGTTTACTACCATCTGAAGAAAAACATGGACATTTATTCTTGAGAAAATAAAAACACTTAGAGAAAAAAGGGATTAGTTTTTTGACATTACGCAGTATAGTCTCCCTATATTGTGCATGCCGGCCTTTCAGCCCAGTAAGTGCACACAAACCCTGCAAACAGTAATTCACACAGATCCGTTTTCCAACACTCTACATGTGCCCTAAAATAACAAACACATCCCTGAACACCGTGCACAACTTAACATGGTCAATTCATCCAATGTGCACACCATTGTGCTGTGGGAAAAAGCTCACGCGGACGTGGGAAGAATGTACAAACACTAGATCGAGCCTGGAAACAAACCGGGGACACTGGCACTGTAAGACACCAGTGCTAACCACTGAGTTAGCTTGCCACCCAGAAATTGATATCTCTCCATACATTTGTTCCACAGATTCCATCTGACTTTCGGGGGCCAAAATTACAATCCCACCAAAGTGACCATTCCTCTCTTTTAATCATCGATGTATTTACACTGAATGACTTTGCTCAGAATGTTTTTTTTTCTCTACTTAGAGCAATAATGCTTTTCCTTCATCACAAACGCCACTCCTCTTTCTCTTTGCCTTTTTTGCAACCCTTTCTATTTGCCCTTGGATTTCAAAACATCACCAAACACTTTTTTATGGCCTAAATCGCTGTTTTTGTTTAATGAAAAGCTATCCATCCTGCGACCATTCTTGTAAACCTTCTCGGGACTCCCCAAAATTCCACGATATCCTTCCTCAGATACAGGAGCTAAAACTGCTCCCAAAATTTCAAATGATATATGATCAGAGCTGATACAGCCTCAGCAGTGCATCTCTGCACTTGTCTTGTATCGTACTTGAAATAAATCTGAAAATGACATTTGCTTTCTGAAATTCCAAGTGAATCTGTCTGTTTACCATAAGAGACATCCTGTAACTCGGACTGCAAAAGAAATCTTTTCCCTTCAGATTACTGAATCTTTTCCCGTTTCAGAAACTAAACAACGCCATTATTCTCTCTAACAAAGTGCATAGATTCACAGTTTTACACATTGGACATCATGTGTCATTCTTTTTCCCATCCACTGCCTGTCCAAATCCTTCTACCCGACCATTTCGTCAGCGTTTCCTGTCAGCACTTATCCTCTCATCTACAAACATAGCAACACTGCCCTCAGTTGCATTGTCCAGATTTTTAATACATAACATCAATCGCTGTTGTCCTATCGCTGTAGGACGCAGAAATGCCTGTGATTGAAGCTGCACCCATCTGCCTATGCAACCATCAACACACAATTATAATCCCATTACGTTTTATTCAGTCTTCTCTCTCGAAGGTCAAGCTCTAATATTTCATGGCTACTGCCTTCTCGTTGTTCCTTCAAGATGTGCTCCTTTATCACGTCTGCTGCATCATGTTAAGCTAAGGCAAGCACTGCCTGTTCCAGCGCAGGGTCTCGCTTAATCTGTTCTAAATAAACCTCACAGTCATTCCACATTTTTTTTTCATGAGATCCACTGCTAACCTATTTTTCCCAGTGCCTCTGTCCATTGAAGAATTCATTACTTGCGTAGTGCTTTTCTTACGTGCCTTTTCCGTCTCCTGATATATTTTCTTCCCAAATCCTGGTGACTGCCAAGAGGCTTTCACAAAGATCAGTCGGGATCTTTTTTTTTCTTTTCTGCTTCCTTAAATCGATCCACCCCGATTTTTTGCGGTAATCGTGTTCTGTAATGCAATACAGTGGCAAACAGGAACAGTCAGTTTCTTGTTTACAGTCAGTTTCTCCTGTTCGAAGATTAAAAATTTCCGAGCAGAGTAATACTACTGAGCAATTTTGGACCCGATAATACCTGTTCATTGTCTGAAAACATTGATACCCCTTAATCAACTACTGGTGTTTACATCTTCCACGTTTCTGTTCCATAATTCTGTCTCAGTTTTCTGGAGCAAATTAGATCACTCTGGTATTTGATCACCTGACGTAATTTTTTTCAAGTACAGAACACAAGGTATTGGATGTAAGTTTGCCAGCTGAGCTGCAAGGTTTATTTGAGGACGTTTCATCAACTTACCAGGTAATATGATCAGTGAGACTCCAGTGAAACACCGATGTTACTGAACCCCGTTTTTTGTAAGTCTATGGTTCCTTTATTTGGTTATGCCATTTTCTGTGGTGATGTCATTTCCTGTTCGTTTGCACAAACGGTGGTAAATTAGGTTAAATCCTATGCGTTTGTTGATAGAGTTCTGGTTGGAATGCCAAGCTTTTAGAAATTCCTGTGCATGTCTCTGTTTTTGGCTTGTCCTGGTATGGTTTCTTGTTCCAATCGAAAAGGTATTTTTCCTCATCTGTGTGTAAGGATATTACGGAGAGTGTGTCCTGTCTTTTCCCGCTTAGAAAAAGAGCAGAAAATGAAATCATCAAAGGAAATTACATTGCCAACTCAAGGAAACCTAAACACATAAATAGAAATCGATACACTAACACCAGTGCTCCACCGGAGGCTCACAGATGATATTATCTAGTATGGTGACGAAATATTTGAAAGATTAACATTCCACAGAGAGATACAGAGATATGCACACATAAAGACACATATACAGCCTCTCACCTAAACACACATACTTACGCACACACAAATGTGCCCAGAGATAAACCTTAACACACGTTTAAACGCAAAGAGCCATGCATGCAAATTTAACTTGAAAACTTATCTAAGCTCTCACAAAAACTCCCATTTACCAAAATAAAGCACGTGCACAAATGAACAAGGATATCAAACATAACCATGAAAAATTTGGATACACATTAACACACAAATGGACACCGATGCATGGATATACAAATACATTATTTCTTCCAGACATATATGCATAAACACACAGATACAACATCTGAAAAATATCGTCTCAAATGTCGAATCACTTCGACATACACGAAAACCGAGATGAACATTTATATCAGTATTTTCCCATATTTGCAATCACAAATATATGATGGCAGAGACAGCTTATTTATTTATTTTGAAACCACAATCTTCAGCATATACACACGATCACACATGCATACCATTTAAGAGCCTCACATGCAGAAACATAAGTGCATAACTCAACAGCAGTGCAGAATTTATAAAACAAAGAGAACGATATGTGTGTCAGCAAACATCCACACAATAACACAAACACGTATATCAGGACCTTGTTTAGGATAAATTGACACACAACCAGACATAATCCAATAAATGTGAACATCCATAAAACATGAAGTTGTCTACTAACATGAAGCTAAAAATAAAAATAGCCTATCGTTGATAGGATCTGAAATAGAAAGTAAACACATATTTTAGATGGCACTAATAAAAGTCTCACGAAGACATTAAAAGCTAGTGAAAGCCATTTCGATAGTGGTATATTAGCATGCTGAAGCTTACACATTGTGCAATGAACAAAATTCATGGACGGAAATACGTGAACGAGCACACCATTAGTATGTTTTAATTCATGCACCAACTCCAACATGAGCAGTTGCGAAGCAAGACACACACATAACTACATGAAGAAGCATTAAAAGAAAAACATGCAAACCAAGCAGTAGAAAAAAAATCATTGAGTTAAGTGAAAAAAAACGTTCATTTCTGCCATACACAGATCCTACAAAAGACATGAAGATCTTACTGTGGATGTAATTTATGTTCATGATTGTCCAAGAAATTACTCACCAATAAATGAAGAAGATGTGAATCACACTTGAAATGTTATCAAGTAATGGCCACAATTTTCAAACAAACTACTGTGACAGATCATTATATAATAATATAATGAAAATATTCTTTTCAAATCATATTTCTCAAATAATAAGTAATTATAGTATTCTTCAATAATAGTTTTAAAGGTGAAATAATTTGAAATGTTCCGACATAGATAGTAAAGAAAGAAAATGTTCAGTTAGAGTTAGCACATTCTTCATGAGTGTCAATAAGAATTAAACCCTGAAGGCCTGGTCATAAACATTTGCATCATTTCTGCTCTTTTCCAGGTTAATTGTATGAGTTGTGGAGCCCGACGACTTTCCTCATGTGTTTATCGAGGCCTCTGAATTCACAGCCTATAATCTGTACTGTTCTTCTCAGTTTATCAGTATGTAACTGAAAAAAACTGTTCATGTTTTTATTTTCGATTTACCTTGCTTGGTAACATTGCAATGATTATGTTGTGATAATGTATAGTTTCCCAATTGTTTGAAGTTCGATTGTGTTTTTTATTAGTTGATCTATATTCAGAGTAGTTGTCTTCGCTTTATGCTGAGGCCTTGCTTTCTAACTCTTGTGACTTTGATAAATGTATATAAAATTCAAAGTTCAGTGCGGATGCATTCTCGTCTCAATGTGGCATTCAGGAATTATTTTCAATTCTGTTAACCTCAACATAGACTTTTAGATAAAATGCACTCTAAATTGAATAATAAATGAATGAATATGCACTAACTTTGAAACGCCTAATTTGTTCTGCATGGCCAATCGGTATTAGGACATTTTCGCAAGTTTAAATGCCTCATTCCCTTTCCAGCCAAATATATTTTCACTGGTTCTGTCCAGTTCTGTTTCATTCAAACATTCCCATTAATGTTACACCATTATCAAGCCCACTAGTACAAATAAACTTTTCACACGGTATGCCTGATGCAACACTCCAGAGGCAGAACGATTAGGCAGCGTTTTCTCTTCTGCACAAATTATCTCTGCCTCTGGTCACGTAATGACAAAAATCAAAAGCGTTGTTCCACCAGAAACCACTAAAAGGCAGGCAATAAAGTTAGAAAAGTTTACTCCGTTCATTTTAAACTCCCAGTGTCGGGACAGCCTGTATGAATAATGAATTATTCGCCACGTAAAACGCCCATCTAAACAACCGTCAGATGGAAGTGTCAACTTTCAGTCTGAAAGGCAGGCACAAAACGCGGGTTCTCAGAATTGGAGGTCTTTTTCTCGCACATAAGTCTCATGGAGCACAAATCTTGGGAAACCCTTGAAAATTATAAATCAATGGTCGATGTTGACCAAGCAACAACTATTCACACATTTGTGGCCCCTAATTGAATACAGCATCGATCATTACAACTGTTCATAAAGTCTGGAATCAACCGGTTGTCACACTCTGATGCTTTCTCCACGCGTTATCGTTTATTTATTCTGGGAGCAACGTATTAAGTATGAATCTCTTATGAAAACAGTTGTAAACTTTTCAAACCAGCCTTCAATTTCGGTTTGCATCAACCAATCTTGGTGTCTTGGACAGCCTGGAGTACTCAGATCTTAGTAATTTTTTGAGGCGTGGTAATAACTTGTCAAAATTAGGCTTTCCCATTTATCTTAATATACCAGTTAATTCTTAAACATGAATGTTATACGTCAGCAAAGGACGAAGGATCAACTTATACAGTGCAACAGTTTTGTTATGAAAGTATAGGTCTGTACTGTTCCTTTAAGTGAGAGTGAAAGCTGGCACAGAACTGAAGTGGCCCAGAGCGTGCTGAAAACGATATTAAAATGTAAGATTTGGTTTAAACAAATAACTGGAATTGCTTTGCCATGGTCTATAAACAATCTTAAATTTGGACAATAAGTACAAATTATGCTACGGGTAGCAGAGTCCAATCGAATTTGCATTGTGCTGATTTGGATGACATCAAACTAAGGAAATCATCTGATCTTTGTGGTATAAACTTGGACATGATAACATTTATGGCGAGAATGCCAAAGTGGAGCCAAGCACCAGCAAGAAACCAGCAGAATGCCTCTCTGAAAAGTACCTGCCCGGAAGAAATTTGCGCAGCAGAAGACCAAAGAAGACCGAGAGAAACCAACAGAGAAATTTCGACGGCAATTGGTTTTGAAACTGTTGTGCTGTAAATTCAAGATATAATTTATCAGACCAATGTTGTCGAATGGGGGTGAGGGTGGGGTGCGGATGGGTCGAACGAAGTCTGCTTAAGGGAAAGGAGCTGTGAAAAATGTTGCTTAATGTTCTCTTTTTGACTTAAAGAATATTTTTCTTTGAATAGTGATACTTGGGATAGTTCTTTGTCACTCAAAATTTAACAGAATACGGCTAAAGGTGAGCTTTTTTTGTTTGTCTGTTTTAAGATAGCAGAGAGATTTAATCCATATCAGAACAGTACACATGTGCAAATTCACAAAATTAAAATGAATTGCTCACTGAGTGAAATTAGACACACAGAGCAATAGTCGCATATTTACATGGCAGCTGGAAATGCTAAACAGGCAAAATGTTTAAAAGGAACACGGAGCCGGATCGAAGAAGTGGAAATGAAAATGGTAAAGGCAATGATAGCGTGAAAAACATTAAATGTAACTGACTATATAAATTGTGGCCCTTCAGTAAATTTTGGAGATACGCGGGCAGACTTTTATAGTTACTGTACAACTTATACTCGCATCATTGCTAATTAATTACAACCTTTGTTTCAAAGCATCACATCAGGCTAAATGCTAAGACACTACGAATACCACAATTGATCCTGATTTCCCTCCACACTTTACTGGAGCATTAATTATCCAAAACACTCGCTGCATTAAACTAAGTTTCACTTCATCTATTTTTCAGTTGAGTCCATTGCCAGGTATATTTAAACAGCACCTGAATGCGTGCAATTCTTCTTCGTTGGAAGCAGTTTCTGACTTACCAATTCTACCAAAATCCATCAGGGATTTAAGCAGTTCAAGGCATTTGAAAATTACTGTTCAGCACAGAAAAAATAGTCCGAACTTCTCAACGTCGGTGAGCTGCATCATCTGGATTGTTGTGAATCAGTCATGCACCTTTTGTCATGACTCGCTCATGATTTTTCAAAAATGTGACATCTGAAACTGGCTGCAATATTCCAATTATAAAGCGACTACTTATTTCAGTGAAACACAATTACTTTGTGCTTCTTCCTTACAGCTACGCTAGGCTTTATTTACTCTTCTGCTGACATGTCATTTTACATTCCTTCGTTTGTGCACATGCAGACGGAGGATCCTCTGCTCCTGCACCCGTTTGGATTTACTATTATTTATCATACTACGTTCTTCTGGGTTCACTCCAAAACAAAGAAGCACGTCACACTTCTATGAGACTGAAATCTATCTGACACAAGGATATCAATGAGTAAGAAAACTCAAAAATATAAATCAAAGGTTGATCAAGATGAGGGAAGGCGGAGAGAAGAAATACTGGAAATCATGCTGCTTTCTATTTGACGTCCTTTCCCGCAACATCTCTGCAAATTTTGAAGTTCTAACATGCTACAATTTTATCTTAAATTGGCTTTCACATTTTCTCCAATGTCTCTCAAAGGCCGGGCACAGATTGAAACAATAAGGACTCCAAACACTAAACTTCGCTTAAATGAGAATGCAAACGTCATTCTGAAAAGTCATATTGCCGGTAAGAAATATTTGCGCATTACAGAACTGTGAATGAGATGAACCTGAATTTTTTTAAAAAAGAGATTTTTTTCTGATGGTGCAACAGGAGAGGCAGGACCAAAGAAGAGAGAATGTGGTTAGTTTTCTTCTATTGTCTTTTATGTCTGGAATAGCCCTTACACACAACATACCTTTTTATTTCTTATCACCAATCATACATTTCATCTTAATTTTCAGCTATTAAACATCACCAGCAATTTGATTGATTTACATGCAAAGCCTCTTAAGGTCAATTCGCACCACCAAAGGTGAGGTAGAAGTAGGAAGAGCGAGAGGGGGCTTGGAATCGTGAGATTTTACTAAGAATATTTCTGATGTTTAGTCCAGTCAGGCTATGTGCATGAAATTCAGAAATAAGAATGGATCATTAGCTTCAGGCAATTGGATTAGTATCCCCAAAAGTCAGAGTTAAAATGATGAACAAGTATGTTGGAAGCTATCAATTTGATGTTGCAGTAATAGCGAATGTTGCCTTCAAATCATAAAAGCCATGATTTTAACGACTTGGATGGAGAGGAATCTGTTACGTATGCTCAGGAAAATGTTCTTCATTAATATGTACAAGTAACTACTACAGAAAGAGCAAAGGGCAACGTTCTCTTATGATAGAAATAGGGCAATTGACTGACGTAGTGATTGGGAAGCACTTTTGAGCTAGTGTTCATAATTATTATGACTAAAACATTAGTGGAATGTGAGGGCTACAGATGCTGGAGATCAGAGCTTAAAAATCTGTTGCTGGAAAAGCGCAGCAGGTCAGGCAGCATCAAAGGAGAAGGACAATCGACGTTTTGGGCATAGGTCCTTCTTCAGGAATGAAGGATTCCTGAAGAATGGCTTATGCCCACAGCGTCGATTCTCCTGTTCCTTTGATGCTGTCTGACCTGCTGCGATTTTACAACAACGCATTTTTAAGCCCTAAAACATTAGTAGAAAGGATAAGCCTTCATATAAATTTTAAAGTCTTTTTATTGGAGCAGTGATAGTCTCAGACAAGAATTTTAAAAAGTTGATTGTAGTGAAACTATTTGCAGGTAAAGTGACTGCTGGTAATTGGGAGGCTTCCTAAATTGAAATACTGAGCGTTCAGAGAGACATTATCTTCTGGTTCATGAAACTGAGGCTTGTCAGATTAGGTACAATGGAGCAACGAATATATTAAGACCCAGTTTACGAATAAGAAGATATTATATATTAGCGAAATCCAACTGCAATCAAGTGAAATGTTAAAGACAATCAGAGGTGTTGGGATATTCTGAAGCCAGAAATCAGGAGTGTAAGAAAATGATATGAGATATATTTCAGATATAATGCTAAGCTTGGTCAAAGAGTTTCCATAAGTACATCAAGTGCAACAGAGTAACTGTGGAGTAAATAGGCCTCCTTACAATCAATCATCTGTGTGTGGAACCGCAGGAGATTGGAGAGATATTAAACTCATATTTCATGTCAATTTACATTGTGGAAAAGAAATGGAGACGGGAGAACTTGGGAAAATAAATCAGAATGCCTTGAAAAAGTCTGCGCTGCAGAATAGGAAGTGCTGGATGTCTTAAACAACGTTAAAATCGATGAGGTCAGAGAAGTAGACGTTGTGGGTGCAGATTTGAGTAAAGCTTTTGACAAGCTTTCACGTGATAGTAAACTTACGTCATATGAATTCAGCGAGAGTTTACCAATTTGATGCAATATTGGCTAATTAGAGGGTGTTGGTAGAGAGCTGCTTTTCGGACTGTAGGCCAGTGACCAGTGGTGTTCCGCAGGGATGTACTATTGTTTGTCATTTATATAAATAAATTGGATGTTTAATCAAAAAGCGTGGATAATAAATTTGTGGATTTCCCAAAATTTGTGGAATAGTTGACAGCGAAGGTTATCTCAGATTCTGAAGGGATTTGATCAATTGAGTCAATGGACGGAAGAAATGAATTTGGGTGAGTGTCAGGTCTTGTATTTTGGTTAAACAAACAAAGACGGCGCTTATTCAGTTTATGGTAGGAAATTGGTTTGTGTTTTCGAACGGAGAGACCAGTCAGCGAGGTATATCATTGCTTCAGAGGTGAACAGAGTGGTCAGGACGACGTTTCGGAAACTTGCCTTCGTTGCTCATATCATTGAATAAAGGAATTAGGACGTCATGTTTAGGTTGACCAGAAGGTTGTTGAGGCAACCTGTGGAAAACTCAGCACAGATCTGATTGCCGTGCAAGACAAAGGATATAATTACATTGAAGAGGTCTAAAGACAAGATTTACCATTATTTTGTCAGAACTGCAGGTTTTGCATAATAATGATAGGCTGGTCTTTTGCCTGAAACGTCGATTTTACTGCTCTTCGGATGCTGCCAGAACTGTTGTGTTCTTCCAGCACCATTAATCCAGAATCTGTTTTCCAGCATCTGCAGTCATTATTTTTACCTGGTACATTTTCCAGCTTTGGCATTGGAGATTGAAGGGTGATCTTAAAGAATTTTATAAAGTTATGAGGGGCATAATTGAGTCTTTTCCATCAGGCAAGTAACTTCAGAATTACAAGCCTTATTTTTAACATGAGAGGGAAGAAACAATTAATAGAACCCAGAGGGGCAACGTTAGTACTCAGAGTTGTGGTCAGGTGTGGAATGAATTGTCAGAAAGAAAAGGTGTACATGCAGCTACGAATGTAATATGTATAACACATCTGTGTAATTACATGAATGCACAAGACTTAGACGGATACCTGGCGAGCACAGGCATGTCAGAGTACTTTATATGGGAAACTTAGTGAGTCTGGCTCAGTACTGTGTTACTCTGTTACACGTTGCAATTTAATATGTGCTTACATTCCAAAGAAATTTCTTGAAAGAATTTGTCAGATAATATCTCGTATTGTGCTGCAGTTATTGCTGTCGTTCAAATGAGGTAACACGGAGGGAATTAATGATGATGAATTAATGTATCTCGTGGACATCTGTGAAGAAGGAGATAAACTCTGGACTTGCCTTTCTTTACAGACAGGAAAGGTCAATTCTTCCCAAGTATTCAAAATCTCTCATAAAGTAATTAAAGCATTATTTTGTGACTTTTAGTGACACAATACGATTGACCAACAAGCACAGTCAGCATTTTGAGGACAGAGAGAGAGAAACTTGCCAGGAGAAAAAAAAATTCAGAACCCAGGTACAGATTCTCTAAGAGGCTCGTGGGGCTGAATGGAGGAGGTGTGTTTGAGACAGGGATTTATAGATTTTGGGAGATGAAAGTAGAAATAATACGTCAGAGAAACTAGAATGACCTGTTTTGAATTTTAATGGTATTCTGACATTTAATCCATTTTTTCTGATGGTGCTGCGGTCGACCTGGACGCTTTCAGGCATCTTCTTACAATTGACTTGATATTTCTGGATCCTGGCATTGTTGGTACTTTAATGATGAAAAATAGAGGAGACCAATTCTTGGTCCCATGGAGGGAGTAGATGGAATTATGTGAGTGGGAGTGGAAGACATTGCCAGTGATATGATCATACACAGAAAAAAGGGAACAGGAGAGAGAAGCTGCACTCTGCTCAATGATGGTGAAAACATTTTGGAACAACTACAAGGATGTTACTCTCGATTATGGAAATTTGAATCAAGTACAGCAAATATTGCCTGGCAGCATCTGTGAAAAGAGCAAAAGGCTTTTCAAGGAATTCACATTGCTGTACGTCACGACTCGAGTAAAATGTCATGACTAGTTTTATCAAAAGTCACAACCAGCGACGAAGCTGGGATGTGCTGGTTTAACTTTGACATGGTCACAACGGATGAATTTTATAATATTCATCCAAGCTGCTCATGTAATGTGACATAAACAAAATCCTAAGTGGAGAGATTGACATATGCAACTCTGGTAAAGGTGGACACAGATGTTTGAGATACAATCTAGAACATAGAAATGTACAGCACAGTGCAGGTCGTTCGGCCCTCGATGCTTTGCCACCTTTCATCCTACCCTACAATCAAACTAAACTACATATCCGTGATTTTACTGTCTTCCATGTACCTCTCTAAGAGTCGCTTAAAATCCCAAACATATCTGTCTCCTCTGCCAATTCTGGCAGTGCATTCAGAGCACCCAACACTCTCCATGTAAAGAACCTACCCCTGACTTCTCTCCAAAACCTTCATCCCAACAATCTAAAATTATGCATCTTCGTGATGGACATTTCCACCATGGGAAAATGTCCCTGGCTATTCAGTCAATCTGTGCATCTCATCATGTTTACCTCGAAAATGTCACCTCTCATTGTTCTTCGCACCAATGAGATAATCCATAGGTCCCTGAACCTTTCTTCTTGTGATATACCTTCAAGTCCAGTCAGCATCGTAGAAAATCTCCTCTGCCCCCTCTCTAAGGCTTCCACATCTTTGCTGTAATGACGCGACTAGAACTGAATACAATATCCCAAGTGTGGTCTAATCAGGGCTTCAAAGAGCTCCAGCATAACCTCGCGGCTATAAAACTCAATCGCCCGGTAATGAAAGCCAATACACCATACGGTTTCTGAATAACTCCATTAACGTGGCTGGCAACTTTGAGGTATGTAGGGATGTGAGCTCCAAATTCCCATTTTTACTCCACAGTGCCAAGAATTCTGCCTTTAACCCCGTATTTTACATTCAAATTCGACTTCCAAAATGAATTCCTTCACATTGCTCCAAGTTGAGCTCCATCTGCCACCTTTCAACCCAGTTCTGCACCCTGTTAAGTCCCATTATAACCTACAACAGCCCTCTACTCTATGCACAATCTTACTAAATATTCCGTCAAAGGTAAATTTCGTAGCCAACCATTTCACTTCCTCTTCCAAGTCATTTACAAAAACACAAAGATAAGACCTCCCAGAACGGGTTTCTGTGGAACACCACTGATCAGCGTGCTCCAGGCTCCATCTACCACAACCCTGTGTCTTCTAATGGGCCTGCCAATCCAGAGAGCCAGATTTCCCTGTTTTCCATGCTTCCTTACTTTCTGAATAACCCTACCATGGGAAACCTTATTAAACGCATTGTTAAACTCCACATATACCACATCCAATGCTACATCTTCATCCATGTGTTTGGTCACATCCTCAAAGAATTCAGTAAGGCTAACGAGGCAAGACCTGCCATTCTCAAAGCCATACTGACGATCTCTGATCAAAATAGGTTTTCCAAATAATCTTAAAACCTATCTCTTAGAATCCTCTCCAATAGTTTTCAAACGTGATGTGAATGGCCTGGTAATTTCTCTGT
Organism: Hemiscyllium ocellatum; assembly: GCF_020745735.1. NCBI lineage: Eukaryota > Metazoa > Chordata > Chondrichthyes > Orectolobiformes > Hemiscylliidae > Hemiscyllium > Hemiscyllium ocellatum. Next base: position 76,452,369 of record NC_083417.1, read on the forward strand.
GTAAGAAGCACATGGGACATAACCGCTTCCCCTGTTACTGAACAGCAGTCTCAGCGTGAACCAGGGCTTTACAAAGCTGCAAAATAAACGCATAGTTCCTAAACTAAATCCTTGTGCGAATGAAAGCTAATGCACCATAAGTCATGTTGCTAGCTCTATCAACTTAGGTGGCAAATTGAGATAATGAAATATTACGCAAGGATGTTATAACAGGTCAGTTAACAATCGGGGTAGCATAAAGCAGAGTCAATGGGTAATGAATATTATGTCTTAGTTTATGGTCTCGCGAATATTCCCCACCAGTCACTTCATTCAGCTGGTCTATTATTTTATTCGTGTCTCCTTTTATGATCACGGTGAATCATATGCAAACCTGCAGTGTTCTGGCATTCATCTCACATTCAAGGAAGAAATATTAAGAAGACTGAATAATTTATAGTCCATCCGTCAGCAACATTCACCCATTTCATCCAGGACGAGTACAAGTTCCCATTTATTGTGAAGTGAAAATTGATGTAACGAAGAGGTTAACTAAACTTGTTTGTTCAGTGACTGTGATTAATGCCAGTCTCCATGGATTCGAATTATCCAAGTGGGAGGTTTTCTTCTTTTAATGATAAATGGGCTCCGTTCAATGAGTAATCCAGTAATATGAGCAGGAGCATCACCGACACCACAAACAGGGATCAGCGGTTCCAGAGAGAGGGCGAGAAGTCAGAATCTGAGGACAATAGACTCGAATGTTCAAACAATGGATACGATTCTAAGAACAATTCAATGTAATGCTGCAACAATGGACAGGGGTCTATCCTGGTACATTTGGTCTCTTTCTACATATTATGATCAAGGTTTTTCACCAACCCGCATCCGATATGCACTTTACGTTTGCCAATATTTTTATTATCCTATCTTGGCGATCGTTGGTGTCCCTGGTAAGGCTGACTCTTAAATTATTATTTGTGTCAACAAAATGATGCTAGTCCTATTCTTTTCATTTCCTTCGGTCTCCTTGTTGCTGTATTGTTCCTGCTGAGACACTGATAATCAAATATTCACTCGACACATCGCAGGTAACTGCATCAGTAAACGTATTCATTCACTCTTCTTCTCTGCCTCCTGAGAAGTCCTCATGGCACTCGAGGTTGACCTATTCAGTCAGCTGTGAACGAGGTTTCATTGCATCACTGTTCTTGTGATTGAAATATTGGAAGCAGGGAGATTACTGCCTTTTGTGCTGAACGTAAACACTATTTCGTTCCTCTGACTCCATCCCAGCCGTCCAATTTCTGAAGCTGAAACAGAAGTGCACTGATGCCTTTGGCCGTGAGGTGATTGCAGAAACCATATCCTGACCATTCAAAATTTTAAGAATTATTAGCAACCCCAGAATATACTTTACTGGCTCATCCCATCCACTATTTGATCCTTCGTCTATGAAATATTGTCTTCATGATGCCAATAATCTGCTGCTAACCACACAGCTTTACATTTACAGACACACGTGTCAGTTCACTCTCCATAGATTGAATCCGAACTCACAACAAAATCTCACCCATCTCTCAATCTTGTGCGCACTGAGCTATCTTGTTATTTCGTCTGGCAATGCTTTTATTTTATTACTCACAAGCATGTCATGACCCATCTCCATGAAATGTCCCCCTCAGGCTCTCTGTCTCGATTACACAAACGCCTGCCAGTTGATCATGTTAAAACTGATTTTCTCTCTCTATGTTCTGTCTCAATGATCTTCATATCTATCGTTCCCATTTACCCTGGCCCACTCCCCTCCCTCCGCCCCCCCCCCCACCCTATTCACCATGAAACAACTTTCCTTGTACTGGTGTAAGTTGTGGGATTTCCATTTGCTGTCACTCATGCTCTGCAAATGTCCCCGTGATTGACAGTTTTCAAGAGCAGGTCTCACAGCAATATCACTGGCAATGGTTTGCGATGAACCCCATGCTTGGCAGACAGTCCAGTTTACTGAACAATGTACTAGTGTAGCCTGCACAGCTGTCTATGCTGGGATGTCATCACGTCCCAGTTTATAGTCTCTGTGCTGGTTCTGTCAGTCTGATTCGGCATTTTATTTAACAAGGTAGTTCAACCGATCTGCCATTGCTTTTATTCAACGTTTTCAATCTTGGGATTGAATCCGCTCATGTGTCTTTACTCCATTTAATACCATATCTTTTCCCCGATATTACTATCATGCATTCGCAGTTAATTAGTTGCCTGTTTCAATTGTTAATAAAACTCTTTCTGTACCTCTTTGTATTTTAATGGTCTTTCATTTTGGCCCCGGAACGTATCGAGTGCTCACATTGTGAAGGTCAGAAACAATTGAAAGGTGAGTGCTTGTTCACTTCCCGGTGTGTCTCATGTGGTGCAAGATGTCTGGTCTTTGAAACTTGGTCTGTGCTTATCCACTGTACACCTGTGTTTGTCCTTGTCAGGTGATCATGTGGTCAGAAACACGAGGAAGCACCTTGAGTACTTCTGTAAAGGACCAGACATCTAACTTGTAGCTGAGGGGCTTCTGACTGACTCCTGCTATTGAAAGGTTAGTGGAGGTGCTGGGAAGGTTTGCTGGAGGTTGTGCTGTGAGCTGTCTCTGAAATTCAGGAGGACCTGAGAACTTGGTGACCTAATTCTGGATGGAACATGGGGACAGTAGATATTACATCTGGATCTGCAACACGAAATACAAATGAAGCAGAGGCTGCAGAAAGGAGAAGCGCTGAAACAACAGAGAGAATTGGGGGGGGGGGGGTGGATGTGGTTTACTATATCCACCGTAGTGTTTCCAAGACCAGATTCCGAAGTACATATAACTCGGGAGCAGATTGCGAGGGCACCTTGATTGAATAAGAAGCTTGCCACAGAGTGGTGTCACCTCCTTCAACTCTAAGTGCAGCTTTATACGATGGGGAGGGCGGTGCTGCCAGTGGCTGTTACGGTCATACTTTTATTCAAATTCCATGATCCTGAACTTTGCAAGGAGGAGAGTGTGGCATATCTCTGATGTTCCAGTATGTCGACTTCAGTGCATACATTAGGTGGCAGAGGACCTTTATAGAAATAAAGATATTTTTCCCACAGCAGGCATCTAACTGGTATATCTCTGTTTTTCCAGTATAGCGAACTTCTCGATGGGTTACATGGCTGTGCGGGGTCCCCATGTCAATGGGGAGATGTAGAGGTACTGAAGGAAATACACTCCATTAACGTTGCAGTGTGACCATGGACATTACATCATATTGGTTAATACCCACTGTCCTGGCAGCTGCCACAGCTACATCAATTAGAAATAATCAGCCATTCCAGTCGTCTAGGGGTCTGCAAGCAGAAAGAAAGGACGGGCCTTTCGATAAAGAATGTTACTTTTCCACACGGCTCAAAATATCCACCTCCTCAACACTTCACATCCACCACCCCATCCCCAACCAACCACATCAAAATATCCTTTTGTGTACTGAGAGCAATGGCGTCACTGGAAACATCTGAGAGCAGACCATCAGGGAGATGGAGCAACACTTCCATGTCTGAATGGGTCCAAGTGAACCCTTCAGTACACACTGTATGGCAACGTCCTGTAATCTCTCTCTATTTCAGCAACATACTGTATACAGCTCTTCCTTCAACAAATTTGTACTTTCACTTTCAGTCACGTTATATACCACGCACTAAACTATTATCTATTGACTGCACCTGTCTGTATTCATTTGCAGTCTCTCCACTTTCTCTTCCTAAACTGATTTTTTTTTCAAATCGTAGAGTCCCTTAATAGATATATGTGCACAACTCCTCGAATCATTGATATAGATTGTAAATAGTTGATGACCCAGCATTAGTCACTGTCTGACTCCTCTGGATACTTTCTGTCAACCGATTAAGACGGATTTATACTGAGTAGCTGCTTAATGTTCGATAGCCCTTCCTCCCCATTCCTGTGTGACACATTGAAATGGTTGAATAAGAATGAGGGGCATCATTCGGCAATTCTGATCCTCCATCCTGCTCCACCTTTCAGTACAGTCATGCGTGATGTTATCTCGGCCTCAGTTCAACTTTCCTGCCCGCTTTCTATTACCCGTCATTTAGTCAATGTCCAAGCATCCACTGCACTCTGCGGTAGGTAATTACACAGATACACAACTTTTTGAGAGAAGCAATTTCTCCTCACGCTGTTTAAATTCTGCCCTGGCTGATACCATTAGTATGATCTTTTGTGCTGGATTGTTGAGCATGAGGAAATACTCGACTCCACTCTACATTGTCAATCTCTTTAGAACCTTCCAAAATTTAATGACATCTCCCATCACTCGTCTAAACCGCAGACTCCATAGGCCTAAACTGCTCATTCTCTCTTCATAAGACGTGGAAAGAATTAAACGCAGTGCCTGGTTCCATTAAGAAATTGTGCTTCCTGTGCGCTTCGAAGTTTACAAGCAGTGTGCAGACTGCCCCAAAATTGAAACAAGTGAACCAAAAGACTTCTAATTCAGCAGACGCAAGCAGTATTTTGACCCATACAACAGTTTACATGCAGCCAATTAATTTAAAAATATACTTGAAGACAAAGGACCACATAAATTAAAATGTGTTTGTGTCGACTACCACGAACCAAACAAATTGTAAAGACGTCAAGTGTAATCATCTGTCTAAAAGATGCCAGCATTTTAAATTAGACAGAGAACCAACTGCTCTGAAGAAGGGATGACACTGAAGTGTCATCTGAGAAAGAAATATCTAATTCTCAGAAGAAATATCCACATGGAAGCTCTCTCAAAAATATTATTCTTCTGTAAAGTAGAAGGCGCGTTTAACCAATACCCTTGACACTATGATATGGCAGACTGAGTTTTGGACACGGAAAGAAAGGAGAGACAGAGGAGAAAAAGTGTAGAGGGCAGAAGAACATACCTGCCAATCCATTCTTTGTGAACTCTGAGGGACTAAGTTTTAGTTTGTTATTTTGTGATGAATTGGATTATATCAAGTGAATTGTGTTTATCTGTTTGTGGTTCTGTTCGCCGAGCTGGGAGTTTTTCTTGCAAACGTTTCGTCCCCTTTCTAGGTGACATCTTCAGTGCTTGGGAGCCTCCTGTGAAGCGCTTCTGTGCTGATTCCTCCAGCATTTATACTGGTTTGTATCTGCCGCTTCCAGTTGTCAGTAGCTGTCCTCTGCAATGGCCGGTAGAAAGGGTCTAGGTCGATGTGTCTGTTGATCGAATTCGTGGATGAGTGCCATGCTTCTAGGAATTCCCTGGCTGTTCTCTGTTTGACCTGCCCTATGATAGTGGTGTTGTCCCAATCGAATTCGTGTTGTTTGTCATCTGCGTGTATGGCTACTTTGTTTCGTGGCCAGTTGGTGTTCATGGATGTGGGTTGTTAGCTGTCTTCCTGTTTGTCCTATGTAGTGTTTTGTGCAGTCCTTGCGTGTAATTTTGTACACTACGTTGGTTTTGCTCATGCTGGGTATCGGGTCCTTTGTCCTGGTGAGTTGTTGTCACCAAAGGACAAAGGACCCGATACCCAGCAGCAGCAAAGCCAACGTAGTTTACAAAATCCCATGCAAGGACTGCACAAAACACTATATAGGACAAACAGGAAGACAGCTAACAACCCGCATCCATGAACACCAACTGGCCACCAATCGACACGACCAGTTATCCCTAGTAGCTACACACGCAGATGACAAACAACACGAATTCGATTGGGACAACACCACTATTATAGGGCAGGCCAAACAGATAACAGCCAGGGAATTCCTAGAAGCATGACACTCATCCACGAATTCGATCAACAGACACATCGACCTAGACCCTATATACCGGCCACTGCAGCGGACAGCTACTGACAAGCGGAAGCGGCAGATTCAAACCAGCATATATGCCGAAGGAATCAGCACAGAAGAGCTTCACATGAGGCTCCCAAGCACTGAAGGTGTCACTTAGAAAGGAGACGAAACGTTTGCAAGAAAAACTCCCAGCTCGGCGAACAGAACCACAACAACGAGCAACTGAGCTACAAATCTTCTCACAAACTGTGTTTATCTGAACAGAATTCACTTCAGTAGAATTTAGTTCAGTTTGGGAATAGTTAATATGGAGGGAGACTGTGATAGCAATTCTGTTAAGTTGTTAATTGCTTGATTTCGATCAATAAATTGTTCATTGTTACTGTCACATTAAATATCGGACAATCCTTTTCATATAACTCTTTAATAACAGATCGAGGTTAAGAGGTACGTTATACCACTTATCACACTTATATGGCAAATTAAAAGGTGAGGCGATTTTCTCTGAGTATTTCAGTTTTAATTTCTCAGAGAGATGTTTAACTCCTCTTCTGAACTGCCTCAAAGTAACTACATTACCTCTGAAGTCAGAGCACCAGAAGTGCAGTCGCGTTAGTTACTGACACAGTTACAGCAACACTTCTCGACGTTCATGATCTATTATTTTAGAAATAAATACTGAACTTGCACTTTCCTTCCTCATTACCTGCTTCACCGGCATGCACGTTTTCAGGATTTGCGCATGAGGTCATAATGAGCCCTCTGCAGTTAAGTATTCTGGAGTTTCTCTCCATTCAGATGCTAAGTTGACGTTGTATTCCTTTGACTAAAGTAGAGATCCCCTTGCTTACTTATGTTAAATTTCACCTGCCAAATGTTGCATCAATCACCCAAACTATCCATATCCATTTATGCTTGAATTTCTTACATTTTGATTGCAATCTGCTTTTCCAACGGCTTTAGCGTCCCCTGATAAATTAGCTACCGTATTTCTATCCCCTCTTCCAAACAATAATCGAGCTTCCAAACAGTTGGCCCTGAGGACCAAACTCTATGACACTCCACAAGTTGCAGCCCATAAAACGAACCAGTTATTCTGTTTGTCTGCATTTTGTTGGTCATCTGACCTTCTTTTCCAGCAAATAAGTTCGTCTTATCCCCATGTGCTGTTGTGCAACAGAGTACGCATTTAGGCAGCAACTTATTCAAGGGCTTCTCGAAGACGACAAATATTCGGTCACCAAAAAACTTGTTATTCACCTTGCTTGTCATATCTTTAAAGAACTCAAACAAAGAATTCAAAGACGATTTTGCCTTCATAAGATCATGCTCAATCTGATGGTCCTTCCTTGAATGTCCTCCTCGTGTTCCTAAATTATTGCCACGAAGGCAAGGATGTCCTGCCCCGCTTCTGAGTAAGAGATTCAACGACTGTTTGCCCTGCTCCCGTTAATGTACAAGAGCCTTGAGGACTTTTAGAATCTTGCTGTTTCTATGCAATAAGTTTGAGGATATGAAGTGACTCCTCATTTTCTTTCATGACAGACTCGACATGTTAAACAATCTCCTCGTAAATCCTTGAAATGTGTTGAGAAATTTATTGGTCCACTACAGTTCCCGTATGCCAGAGGTAATTACCTCCCACATAAAGTTGCAATTAGTTTTGCATTCTTTCCAATTCCTGTAAAAGAGTTTCAGTGAGCTGGAGTCCGCCTATTCCAGTGTAACACTCTCCAGTCACATTTTGGTTGCCTCCAGTTTTTGCGCTTTAGATTTGAGGGTGCTGATTGACCTCATTGCTTTCTAAGAGGATAAAGGATGTGATCCTAGATATTTAGAAAGTAATATCAAAATTAGAGAGAATTATTACGGATTTAGGGAAGTGCAATCATAATTGACAAATCCTTTCAGGAATGGTTCGAAAATGTTTATTGTGCAAATACTGAATGTGGTATAGTCGGATAATCGGGTTTTTTTTAATTGAAGCGAAGGCTATCGAGAGGAACATATGCGAACGACAGTGTAACTGTAAGGTTTACATTCATTTCAAGAAAATTAGGAAAAAATAATGTAAAGTCATTTTGCTGCAATTGTATAAATGGTTGGTGAGACTGTAGCTGGAGTATTACGTAAAGTATAGCTCTCCCAATCTCAGTAAGAATTTACTGACAACAATGAGTATTCTCCAGATTAATTCTTCAGATGGCAAGATTGTCTGGTGAAGAAACTCGGCTTTTGGGATCCGGGGTTTCAAAGAATGAGAGAGACTGATGTGACACTATAACAATTCACACAGAGTAAATTGACTAACACAGGGCCAGTATGAAATAGGGTAGTAGTTGATGGTAAAGGTTCATCTTGGAGTGCAGTTACCAGCGGTGTTCAGCAAGAATCTGTTCTGGGACCACTGCTGTTTGTCATTTTTATAAATGACCTGGAGGAGGGCTAGAAGGTTGTGTGAGCAAGTTTGCGGATAATACGAAATTGGGTGGAGTTGTTGACAGTGAGGAAGGATGTGGCAGGTTACAGCGGGATATAGATAAGCTGCAGAGCTGGGCAGAAAGGTGTTAAATGGCGTTCATTGTCGCTAAGTGTGAAGTGATTCACTTTGGTAAGAGTAACGAGGAGATGGAGTACTGGGCTAATGGTCGGATACTTGGTAGTGTGGATGAGCAGAGGGATCTTGGTGTCCATGTACACAGATCTCTGAAAGTTGCCACCCAGTTAAATAGTGCTGTGAATAAGGCATATGGTTTACTGGCTTTTATTGGGAGAGGAAGTGAGCTCCGGAGTCCTGAGGTCATGTTGCAGTTGTATAAGACTCTGGTGCGGCCGCATCTGGAGAATTGTGTGCAGTTTTTATCGCCATACTATAGGAAGGATGTGGAGGCACTGGGACGGGTGCAGAGGAGGTTTACCAGGATGTTGCCTGGCATGGTAGGAAGATCGTATGAGGAAAGGCTGAGGCACTTGGGGCTGTTTACATTGGAGCAAAGAAGGCTTAGGGGTGACTTCATAGAGGTGTACAGGATGATTAGGAGTTTAGATAGGGTTGACCATGATAACCTTTTTCCACGTATGGAGTCAGATATTACGAGGGGGCATAGCTTTAAATTAAGGGATTGTAGGTATAGGACAGATGTTAGGGTTAGATTCATTACTCAGCGAGTCGTGAGTTCATGGAATGCCCTGCCAGTAACAGTGGTGGACTCTCCCTCTTTATGGGCATTTATACGGGCATTGGATAGGCATATGGAGGAAAGTGGGCTAGTGTAGGTTAGGTGGGTTTGGATCGGCGCAACATCGAGGCCCGAAGGGCCTGTACTGCGCTGTATTTTTCTATGTTCTATGTTCTAAATTAGTAAACACGCACGGTTTTGGAGAAAATGTCGGGACTGAAAGTGATTGGGCATTGACAAAGGCAGCGTAGATTTATGAAATTGAACTTATATTGAAAACCTGATGAGTAAATAATTTATGGAGTAGCAATGGATCGAATGCATTTGGATTTTCATAAACATTTTTGCTAAAATCAAAAGCCTAGACTGAAAGATCAAACCTTCTTGAATTGGGATTGATCGGGAGATCCAATAGAATGCAGTGCATAGGAGTGAAACTATATTTTGGAGTGCACACTTGGTGAATGCCACAATAGTAGTGTTTGGCCACAGCTTTTCACAATTTGAATCAAACAGTTGATTGAGAAAACCATAGGAGAAAGTGAGGACTGCAGATGCTGGAGAACAGAGCTTATAAATGTGTGGCTGGAAACGCGCATCAGGCAGCATCAAAAGAACAGGACAATCGACGTTTCGGCCTTAAGTCCTTCTTCAGGAAAACCAGACGCAATATTTCCAAAGTTGCTAATGTTGGATGAATGTGACGAGGTTGTGAGAAACCTTCAAGCTGATTGAGACAGGTGGGGTGAATGGGAAAATGCCTGGCACATGAAAAGCAATGTGGATAGATGTTACGTTATGCACTTTGTCGAAAAAAATTAGAATGGCAACCACCTACTTGACTTGAGAATCGTTTAAACTGGTGATCCTATTTTGTTTTTTTTTCTCTCTCTGCGTGGACCTTGAACGCATAAACAGGGCAGTGTGTTTTGAAATGTGATGTCAATAGTGGTAATGGCATTGGCAAGTTGATCAGTATACATAACTCCACCAATTGGATTGTTGGCACATCGAAAATCTTCTGGATCTCTTTGTATACCAATAACTGAAAACAATATTGCTGGAGCAGAAAGCAGTGAGGAAGGTAAATGATGTGTTGAATTTCATTTCAGGTGATTTGAGTCCAGGGGTAAGAGAGTCTTCATAAGCTGTACAAGGCCTTGATGAAACCTCATCTCGAACACAGTGGTTTATTGTGAGCAGCTCTGGGCTCCTTACGTGATAAAGAAAAACCCTGACATTGACTGAATGCAGCAAAGCATGACTAGACAGATCTCTGAGATGCCATGCCATGCTTCTTGTGATAATCAAATCACATCCACAGAGACAACAGAAGTGTGTTGAACGTTGCCTTTCCAAAGTGCAGTCCAGAGCCATATGTTGTGTTCAGACTTTTTCCTTTAAGACCTCGGAGCATCTTGATAAAATGGAGTATCTTGCTTGGCCGTTTCAGAGACCATTGAATAGTTTATCACATATCTGGGTGTTCAGAAACATTGCGAGGCCAGACCAGGAATGCATAGGAGATTTGCTTCATGAAAGAATATTAAGAAAGGAACTTAAACTGTACAATTGACATTGGCTTCTGGGTTATTATTACTGATATTGGATTTCACATCTAGATTTTCTTAATTTGTGCTCAACTGCCACCAAATGCCAGAGCATTAGCATGGTCTGAATTAGTATTCCAGCGACATTTCGAAAATAACACCAACTCCACATGAGACCCTATCGGAAACCACGCTCAGCGGGTTATTTATGTGCTGTTTGACAGCTCTGTCAAAAAAAAACTTCCAGCAGTATGACTTCAGTGATGTGACTGAGGGTGAGGTAACTGGTTAGATTGTAATTATTCTCCTCTTTGGAGACAGGACAAACTTGAACAATTTTCCAAATTGCCAGCTAGTTGTCAGACTTGGAGCTAGAATGAAACAGCTTCGCCTGAGACACAGCTTGTTGTGCAGCACAACTCTTCAGTCCTATTGCAGGAATACTGTCAAGGCCCATTGCCTTCGTTGCATCTACTATATTCAGCTGTCGTTTTGGTGCAGCGAATCGAATTTGTTGAAGACTAGCATCTGTGATTCTGGAGACACCACCACTTCTGGCTGAGGATGGTACAGATATTTTATCTGCTTCTCTGCATTAATTTCTTGGGGTCTCGTATCATTAAGTATGAAAATATTTGTGGAACGTCCTGCTCCAGGGCATTGTTTATTTCTGAGTCTAATTACTGTTAGGTGGTTGTTTGAAGGTGATTGAATGATTTTGGCGATATGGAATTTGAAGGCTGCAAAGAACATGGTGCAATTTTTCCACTCCATTCAAGTACAGGACACAGAAATGTCTCTATTGGTTGTGTCCAGTGTCTGTTCTCTGAGAAGGACGTTGCAATCTCTCAATTGGAGGAAACCCACGCAGACACAGTGCGAACGTGCAAACTCCACACAGTCAGACGCCTGAGTCGGGAATTGAACCCGGGTCTCTGGCGCTGTGAGACAGCAGTGCTAACCATTGTGCCACCGTCTCGTCCTTTTTTATGTGGGCATCTTTTAGCGTTTACCAGGGTCTGTCCTGAGCAGATCATTATGGGCAACATGGTGGCACAGTGGTGAGCACTGCTGCCTCACAGTGCCTGAGACCCAGGTACAATTACCGCCTCAGGCAACTGCCTGCATGGAGTTTGCACATTCTGCCCATGTCTCCCGAATCGCAAAGGCCAGTCTTAAATAAATTCTTTAGGTGCTCCAGTTGCCTCGCACAGTCCAAAAATGTGCTGGTTTGGTGAATTGGTCAGGCAAATTTCCGTAGGATTGGGTGAGGAGGTAGATGTAGGGGAATAGGTCTGATTGGGTTGCTCTTCCGAAGGTCGGTGTGGGCTTGTTGGGCCGAAGGGCCTGTTTCCAAACTGTAACTAACCTCATCTAATTTATATGTGCACGGCTTGTCCATAGAGCGTGTTTAGATTGGAACCTGGAGAAGTCCTGCATTGTCAGTTTATCCTCGTGCTTATGGTAGATCGAGATACAGAAATGTCTGTCCTGGATGAAGATACGTGTCCAAGAATGAGATTAATTCAGAAGCGTAATCCATGGTTATTTTGACGGTGGAATGAAACTTGTTGATATTGTCATGGTTGTTGTAGTGATTCCACACCATGAGTCCAAACGTGGAAAATGTTTTCATAGTATCTGGTATATAACGCTGGTCGGAGGTCCTGCACAAAGAAGAACTGAACTTACGCATGAAAATGCTGGGGTGTTAGGATGTAAATTTTGTCCCCATGGCTGTTTCATGTGTCTGGAGGAAGAACAATAAAGCTATTGTGTGCGAAGTGGATACGTTTAAAGATATCGTCTGGAAATTGGCACTTGTCGGCATTGAGTACTGAGGCTGTTGCAGCGATGTTATCATCGTGAGAGATGTTGGTGTACAGTGCCGATGCATCCAGTTTGATAAGAAATGTTCTCGGTTCAACTGGTCTGTGAGTTTTCATGTTCTGCAGGAAATCTGTAGTATCACAACAGAAACGAGGAGTTCCTTATACAATGAGGTTCAAGTTGCGGGTGACATAGCTGCAGAGATTCTGACAGAACATCCCATTGCTTGATGCAATGAAACGTTCAAGTGGGTTGGTTTTGTGTATCTTAGGAAGGCAGTAGAAGTCTCCCATGTGTGTCGTTGGATGTACGAGAGCGCATAGGATACTCTTCAGATCTCAGTCAAAGATATACAAAATTCTGTTCAGTTGATGGGTGTATTATTTGGTCTGGTCTGTAATATTCTTGGTTGTTCAATTGTCAGTAAGTATATTTGCAGTAGTCCGTTCTGTTTTTTTTTATGACGATGGCTCCTCAGTTGTTTGCTTGTTTAACGACAATGTTATGGTTGGTTCTGAGAACATGGATGTTATTGTGTTTTGCTTACGTAAAGTTTGTGTTGAGTTGTGAACTCAGCTGTTGAATCTGGCATTAACCTATCTTCTGATGGCTTGGGTGTACATGTCGAAACAAGGTGTGTGGTCTTCTGGAGGGGTCAAATTCCATTTATTTTCCTTTGTCTTTGCAATGTGGATCTCTCGCTGGATTGCTCCGTTTCATCAGTGGTGTAATTGGGCTGATTGCTGATATCTTGGTGATTGAGGAAGAATTCCAAGAACTTCATTTTTCTAACGTATTCTTCTGTATCTGCTGGAAGCCCAATGTGTTCCCTTTTGGTGGTGGGGCAGAATTTGAGCTCTTGGATGAGCACCTCAATTTCGTCCAAATGTTGAGTGTGGTTAGAAAAATTGACATTCCTATGATACTATCGGTTTCAACCGTAAATGAGCTGAGGCTTTTTTTTCTGCTGGCCCTGATGCGGAGTTAGTCAAGTCTTGTTTTCGTAGTGTGCGTGCAGGTGATGTGGTCCCGTGGCACCGTCTGCAATAACATTGTCTCATAGTTGGTTGACTGCGTCTTGTGCGCAAACTGAAAATATGGACTCTGTCTCGAATTCAAAGTTGCAACATCTGCAGTCGAGCAGGTGTACGAGACGATTGAGGAGTGCATAAGAAGTGTGACAGCATAGTATCTTAGTGAAAGTCCGTATTGTAGGGCGACTTGAGGGGGCTCGTGATCTATCGTCCTGCCAGGATCAATCTTGCTCTCTTGCATATCTGTAGACGTTTGATATCTGTTTCAATATGCATGACCTTCATGGAAATCGTATTGGTGTTGATGGGAGCCATGATGTGGCGATGACAATGTTGGACTAGGATGGACAAAAGCAAAAGTGAAACAACACCAGGTTATAGTCCAACAGATTCATTTAAAATGACAAGTTTTCAGAGCACTGTTCGTTCTTCAGGTGAAATAAGGGAAGCAATCAGGCACAGAATTTATAAGCTTTGATATAATAGCAAGTTAATTAAGAATATTAAGTAGCAGAAGTGAAAAGTGATTTATGTGTCTGGAGTGTCGATGGGCTGTATGAGAAGTCTTTGCTGGAGATCAAAAGTTTCTGAGTATATTGTCAACAGTTGAACAACAAGTGAAGGGATGATTTATGTTTTGATTAACAGTAATTACAGAAAATCGAAAATAGGTTGGTGCTGGCGATAATCTGCATTGCTGAAATAACGTAAGTGGTAGAAGAGTCCATCACAAGAGCCTAACCAAAGTAATCGAAAAGTTTGCAAACAATTAAGGCACAGCGATAATAACAAATTCTCAAAACGATTGTGTCAAAACACAACAATAAGGAAGATCTTTCAAATACAGAATAGAATGGTGCAGTAACATGTAGTGCGACACGAACTCAAGATAATGATTCGTCTGCCCTCATGTAGTCAGAACTGGACTATCAGCTTCTGTTGTTGTGTGTCTCCAAGTCCACCTTGGAGAACGCTTAACCGAAGGTCACAAGCTGAATGTCCTTGGACGCTGAAGTGTTCTCCAACTGGGATGGAACATTCATGTCTGGACGATTGCTGCACGTGTCCATTGATCCATTGTTGGAGCATCTGTATAATCTTGCTGCTATATAATGCCTCGGGCATCCTTATTTGCAACTTACGATGTAGACAATATTGGCCGAGTCACACGAGTACATGCTGTGCACATGTGATGGTAATATCTGTGTCAATGATCTACAATGTTTTGCAAAGTTTGCCATGGCAGGGTGATAACGTGTTTTGGTCGACTTTGCCGTGAAAGCCAGATAGTTTTCCCCAAACGATTGTCTTTTTGAGGTTTTTCTGTTGTTCGAATGTGAGAAGTGGAGGTATTCGGATGCTCTTGGCCAGATGTTCATCACCATCCATGACATGCTGGAGCTACGACGAAACTGCTGTAGTTTCTCCATTGCAAGGAAGTACTGCAAGATGAAAGGTACTATACCGGCTGTATCCCATGTCTGCCTCCTGAAGAGGTTGAAGCACTTTTTCACCATGTAAAGTCAGAAGTGGCGATCAATGAGTTGAACAACGTATCCGGTTCCTTTGCTGTGCCTTCCAGGGTCTGCAGATATCTGGCACGTTGCTCCTCGTCTCAACATATCCTTAGTATACACAGGTCTTAACCATCGAGGATGGATTCTTTAACATGTTTGGGAAGAAAGCTGGAAAAATGCAGCATCGTGACGTCATCCGTGGGCTTCAGGTACAGTGAGGTACTTAGATGTCTGTCCTTGATGAAGTTGCTTGTGCATAAGAATGCGACTGATTTTGTGGAGTAGTCTATGAGTAGTCTGATTGTGGGAATGCAACTTGTTGGTCCCGTTGTGTAGTCCTTTGAAAGACTCCTCACCATGAGAACAGAGGAAGAAAATGTGGCTCGTTGGACAAACATCACAGTGAAGAAATCTGGCTCAAATTTATGCATGATATTGTGGGTGGATTGGGTGCAGATTTATTTCTAATGGCTGTCCTTTCTGTCTGGAAGAAGTTTTGATTGTCAAAAGTGATGATGTTGTGGTCAAGAAAGAACCTTGAGTTACAAGATGTCTTCTGAGAACTAGTAATGTTATGAAGTTCAAGGCATGCGCTGCATCATTAAGAGAGAGTGAATGTTGTTCTGAACTGAGAGAGTGCCCATACCTGTGTAAATGACGAGGTTGCAGTCGTAGATTGCATTGGAAAATTTAAAATATCTAGCACTTGGAAGTGAAATTGATGTTTGAGTTTTGGTTCCTTTAATTGCAAAAATGGGCGTTTCACCAATCTGTTGAAGTTTTGCCCCAGGATACTAAAACCAGATCGAGTTTGAATTTATTGTTTTGCCAACATTGAAGCAAAGGGGACCATTCGAAGATATGAAAATGTGGACATTTGGAAAGTAGGAGACAGGGTAACTGTCATCGAGACCCATAAGCCCGCAGAAGTAACATTCTTCTGTCCAAGGAATTGCTAATTATGCTCTTTCAAAGGTATGTGTGCATGTGCAACATACTCGCAGTAAAAACAAAAAGGAGACGCCAAAGGCAATTCAGCAACTTGAAGCGTGAAGTCACAGAAGACAACAGCGTTTTCAAATTTAGTTGATGTAATTTTAATAAGCATCTTATTGGAACGCGTATTGTCTTAGACTTGGAGGCAAGTAACAAAAGGTTAATAGACAATGGACAATAGACAATATGTGCTGGAGTAGGCCATTCAGCGCTTCAAGCCAGCACCGCCATTCATTATGATCATGGCTGATCATTCCTAATCAGTAACCGCTTCCTTATCTCCATAACATTGATTCCACTATCTTTGAGAGCTCTATCCAACTCTTTCTTAAATCAATCCAGAGACCGGGCCTCCACTGCCCTCTGGGGTAGAGCATTTCACACAGCCACCGCTCTCTGGGTGAAGACGTTTCTCCTAATCTCTGTCCGAAATGGTCTACCCAATATTTTTAAGCTGTGTCCTCTGGTTCGGCACTCACCCATCAGCGGAAACATGTTTCCTGCTGCCAGAGTGTCCAATCCTTTCAGAATCTTATATGTCTCAATCAGATCCCCTCTCAGTCTGCTAAACTCAAGGGTATACAAGCCCAGCGGCTTCAGTCTTTCAGTGTAAGGTAATCCCTCCATTCCAGGAATTGACTTCGTGAACCTACGCTGCACTCCCTCAATAGCCAGAATGCCTTTCCTCAAATTTGGAGACCAGAACTGCACACAGTACTCCAGGTGTGGTCTCACCAGCCCTGTACAGCTGCAGAAGGACTTCTTTGCTTCTATACTCTATCCCTCTTGCTATGAAATCCAACATGCCATTTGCCTTCTTCACCACCTGCTGTACCTGCATGCTTGCCTTTATTGACTGTTTTACAAGAACACCCAAATCTCTCTGTACTGCCCCTTTACTTAAGTTAATTCGCTTGAGGTAGTAATCTGCCTTCCTGTTCTTGCCACCAAAGTGGATAACCATACATTTATCCACATTAAACTGCATCTGCCATGCATCTGCCCACTCACCTAACTTGTCCAGGTCACCCTGTAATCTCCTAACATCCTCATCACATTTCGCCGTGCGACCCAGCTTTGTATCATCAGCAGATTTGCTCATGTTATTGCTGATAACATCTTCTATATCATTAACATATATTGAAAAAAAGCTGCGATCCCAGCACGGATCCCTGCGGTACCCCACTTGTCACTGCCTGCCATTCTGAAATGGAGCCGTTTATCACTACCCTTTGTTTCCTATCAGCCAACCAATTTTCAATCCAATCTAGTAATTTGCACCCAATACCATGCGCCCGAAGTTTACTCACTAACCTCTTATGTGAAACTTTATCAAAAGCTTTCTGAAAGTCCAGCTACACTACATCTACTGGATCTCCCTCATCTATCTTCAGAGTGACATCCTCAAAAAATTCAAGAAGATTAGTCAAGCACGATTTCCCCTTCATAAATCCATGCTGACTCTGTCCTATCCTGTTACTACTATCCAGATGTGCCTTAATCTCATCCTTTATAATAGACTCTAGCATCTTTCCCTCCACTGAGGTCAAACTAACTGGTCTATAATTTCCTGCTTTCACTCTCCCACCTTTCTTAAAAAGTGTTATACTATTAGCCACTCTCCAATCCTCAGGAACCGATCCAGAATCTATCGAATTATGGAAAATAATCACCAACGCATCCACGATTTCCCGAGCCACTTCCTTCAGTACTCTGGGATGTAGACCATCAGGGCCCGGAGACTTATCAACCTTCAGACCTAATAGTCTCGCCAACACAAAATCCTGTCAAACAAAGATTCCCTTAAGTTCATGTCCTTCAGTCACTGTTACCTCAGGGAGATTGCTTGTGTCTTCCCCAGTGAACACAGATCTGAAGTGCCCATTGAATTCTTCTGCCATTTCTTTGTTCTCCGTAATATATTCCCGTTTCGGTCTTCAAGGGCCGCCCATGCGTCCTCCTGGGATCTTTATTCCTTTTAGGAATGAAATTATCCTGCAACTTCTGCATTATACACAGAAATATCCGCCATTGTTCCACCACGGTCATTTTAGTCTTAACCATTTTTTTGCCTTTCACATACCTAAAAAAAACTTTTACTATCCTCCTTTATATTATTGGCCAGTATACCTTTGTACCTCATTTTTTCTCTGCATATTTCCTTCTTAGTCATACTCTGTTCTTTAAATCTTCCCAGTCCTTCGTTTTCCACTTATCTTTGCTATGTTATACTTTTTCTCTTTTAACTTTATGTGTTTCTTAACTTTACACACATATACGAGCCAGACACACCAGAGTATTTGACCTCCCTCATCAAGCACGTAGCGCACTGAAGCAGCTTGGCAGTCATGTCTTCACCCTCTTCAACTGTGGCATAATCACATCACTCAACCTCCTTGTCAAAGACTCCTGAGCTGAAGCCTCACTCTTCGATTAAAAACTTCCTTAGACACTCTTTTGTAGCAAGTCTGTGGACTCTTAATTTAGGTTAGAGGAGGAGGGAGGGAGGGAGACCCTACTTTGTAGGAGCTGGGGTTTAGAACACCCCACTCTAATAGCAATCACTTACCTTCCCGACGGCTTTGCTCTCCGCCTGAACTTCTGCCCAGCTCCCGCCGCTCTCTGCTGCGAAAAGTTAGGAGAAAGTGGAATTAGTGTTGCGAATAGATTTTCTTTGTAGGTCACATTTAGAGTTACAAGATGATTTGATACCATTTTATTTAAATAGTGGGATGTGGGAGTTCTCTATTTTAAGATTACAAGGGAAGGTGAGTTCTTCTAGGTGGAGACTGTAGTGCTGGAAATCACAGCAAGTCGAGCAGCATACGACTCGTGCATTTCTCCTCATCCATGTTCTGAATGAATTTGGAGGGATCTCTCTTTCTCTTCTCGTGCCTTTCCTCCATTGCTCACAACAGATTTTATCTATGATCAGTTTGTTTACATGGTCAAACATATAGGTCTCAGACTGGGTCAGGTTCCATAACAGGAACATATCAGGAAGATTTCTTTTTTCAGCCATTTATAATTGTTTATTAATGAAATTATTTTAATAAACAAAGGTAATCACAACAAGTATCCTGCTGATCAACACTCCACAAGATATTCATGTTCAAATAAAATGACCTCTCAGTCCAAAGGTAAACTGTAAATCCTTCATAATCCCAGGAAGTGCTGTATGTATGTATAATGTATGTTTTTCTTAAGTAATGTGACAAAACACACACACACACACACACACACACACACACACACACACACACACACACACACACACACACACACACACACACACACACACAGCCTCGGGGTGTGTACTCAATAAGACTATCTGCAGCAGCAGTAACCCGTTCTCCCACAGGGTTGGTAAAAAAAACAGATAAAGTAGAAGAATCGAGGTAGTCTTTATTGACACATACACTAAATAAGTAGAGTGAAAACGTTCATAATTCGCCAAGCACAGCACCGACTTCAGTTGAAAAGTACCAAAGCACAATTTGTTTATTTATAAGATCTTAGAAAGTAGAGAAATAAAACATTTAGCATTTCAAGCTTTCATTTCAACAGACCACTCTCGCACATAGCTGCCAGTGCACAACAGGGCGTAGCTGGAAATAATGCTAGCAACTGGCCAAGTTGCGACGCCCCTAAGAGAGGGCAAGGGATCGTCAATCCACTCCAGAGAAACTGATGTAACTGGCTGGGAGATCGCCATGTCATATTGGCGGGCCGCTGTGGAAAATAGTCACGCCACACCAGCCGACCGTGGCATCAATTTGCAAGTATTTGCCAGATGATATGAATCATTGTGAGAGGGACAGGAATTTATGCCGGAGGCCAACAGTCGATGTCAGAGCCCAGGTGACTCAGACACTGTGAGACAATAATAATAAAAAAGCCCTGAGAGGAAGGAAAAGAGAATACACAGAAGAAGAAAAAAAAGAAAACGAATGAGCAGAACTTATAAGTTTCAACTGGAGCATTCTAATTCTTTTTGTAACAAAATGGGCTTTTGTTTTCATTTAAACCACATCTTCAAATTATAAGAGAAATGAGGAGATTTACTTATTTTTCTCAAGGTGCTCTAACTCTTTGGAACTCTCTTACAGAGAGAGCATTAAAGCATAGAAATTGAATATTTTTGAAGCACAGACAGACAGTTTCCTGAACAACAGTGCAGGTTAGGATTACCTATCATCATCATTATGATCACGATAACGTATATGCCTTGAGGAGGGAAATGTGTGATGTAACAAGGCACACTTTGTGGCCCATCATCTTCCTTTAAGTCTTCAGGGTCATCTTTGATTTGTAAAAAAAAAAAGTTTAGTGATTAGAGATCAGAGCAAATTCCAAAACTCTTTTGGAGTACTCTATAGGCTGAGTGATTATTGGGGCCTGGGCAGGAATGTACAATGAGTGAGATAATGCTGGCAGTCGTAGAAAATTAAACTGCAGATGGCCACATCATCCAGGAATACAATAGAAATCGAAATAATAATGCAGATAAACGTTTGAAAATATTAACAATGGCAGAATAAAATTGCCTAACTCCTAGAGGGTTATGGAATTACTCTGCCATTAGAGAGAGAACAGTCATGACAGTTTCGCCTGAGGATCACCACCAACCTGTTGAGAGTTAAGGTTGAGATATCGAGCCGTTCCTAAAATCTCTGTCAATGCCAGGAATTGAATCTGAGCCATTGGCCTCCCTCTGCAACACAAATGGTCCGTTCAGCCAACTGAGTTGGATAAACTACAATAAACAGATATAGTCAAACACGTGTTATATATCAGGTCAGACCACCGTAGACATCTCAGGAATGCAGCCCAGATCATAACTATTGTAGATCATTTAAGCATTGGAGAGTGAATGTTCAATGAGAGAGGCAACTGGCACAACCATTCAGTTTTAAACAAAACATAATTCATATACATACAAAAACAAGAGACTGAACATAGTCAAACAGAACTATTTGAAAACCTGCTTAACTCTATTGGAATTTAGTGATGCTTTTACAAATACTTGCAACATTCCATGAACATGTCATTGACAAGCACAGTTTCTTACAGGAGCGATCTCAGAGAGAGGCAAGATCAGCACTGAGGTGTTTCCTCGGGTGATCTCCGCTTAAACTTGACCATCACATACAAGCAAAACAGCTTACGAATCGAAACCAAAGAAAATTCAGAACCGGAGAACTGGCCAGTCCCCTTTCATTTTACACGAATTTCTATTTAAAAATGACTACGTGTTTTTCAAGTAGATATTTCCAGACATGTCAGAACTTCTGCTTTTACAGCCCCTCCGAAACAAAAACAATGGACAGATTACGCTTGTTGCAGGAGCAGCATCGGCATATCTCAATATCCAAAAACTGTTTTATTTTAAGACGACCTTGATCTTGCACTGTTAGTACCCAATAGCACATATACATTACAGTAACTATAAACATGCAAACACGCCCTTATACATTGTGTTTCAGTCCGTTTACTCCTGCCACCTAAATTCTCTGTTTCTTATCCAAGTCTTGAGAATGCTTCAGCAGTCACGTTTTCTCGACTTGCCACGTGCACAATTTTCTAGCGGAATGGTTGGAACAACAAGCTCCACCAATTCAGCCCAGTCGTTTAAGTCTTAAATTTCTCAACCATCTTCAATAGGCTATGGTCATTGTATATGGTTGTCTCAGATATACTACAGTTAAGGAAATGTTTAAATGCTCCAACCCCATTACCAAGCTCAAAGTTCACTTCTCAAATGTCAAAAATTGCTGCTAATGAATGTTCAAGGTGCTGGCGAAATACTTCATCATATTTTCTGTCTTCTCGTCGTCTTCTTCTAAAAGCACAGCAGTAACACACATACATCACAGGCATCGATAGCCACATCGAATGGCTTTGAAGATTCGTTGTAGCTAACAACCGGGCAGTGATTCACACAGCTTTCAGGCTGCAATATGACTTATAACAGTGTGGCATAACATAACAATTCGCTGAGTAGAAAAGCCACACTGGTAATATTTGGGTATGAATTTCTGACAAAATCCATTCAATCTGAAGAACAGTAGTAACACTCTTTTTGTCGATGGGACGAGAAACCGCACAATTAACATTGGTTTTGCATCCCGTAGGGCCATATGCCCGTGTCCAATTACATGGTCTAGCAAGGTGACCTGAGGTTTTGCAAATTCACATCTAGCTATTTCTGAAGTCGATTGAATAAGTTTGATAATTGTTGTAAATATTCCTTTCCTGAGAGACTAACAATGAAGAGATCATCAATATGACATACACAATTAGGGAGTCTAGCAATAACCTTATTGGTTTGTCTCTGAAATGTGGTTGCCACATTTTTCATGCCAAACAGCATGACTGTAAAATGATGCAGTTCCACAAACTGAAATTGTCTTCACTTTTTCAAAAAAAGGTACCTGCCAGTATCCCCTGAGCGAGTCCAATTTAAAAATGTGAGTTGTTGTTCCACTTTTTCAATACGGTCTTCCAAACGTGGAATTGGAGAGAAATCAGGCGTTGCAACTGTGTTGATTTTGCGAAAGTCCATGCATTACCATTGTGTTCCTCATTGCTTTGGCACTTATATTAAAGGTGAGCTCTAATCAATGTAGTTCACTTCGAATATGTCATCTTGTAGCATGTGTTCAATCTGCTTTTGAAGCTGTGCCAGATTTAGAATATCAACTCTGAAAGAATATTACTTAATCGGAACAGCACTCCTAGACCAACATGGTGCACAAGGAGGTTAATACTTCCCAGTTGATTTCAAGTATCTCTCCCACGATAGTAATGAATCTTTCAGGTTGCTTTGTAAGGGACTCAATAATTTATCCCAAATTTTGACAAGTTCTGTAGTGGAAAGTCAGCCAATGCTTTTGAACAAAGTACCAGGATGTTTAGAAAATTCTTCACGAAATAAAACTTTAATTTGAAAAGGTAAGCTTTGGTAATCAGAAATATGTTTCCTTTTTGTTCACCAGTTATCTTTTCTGCAAGGGTTGTGAAGGTTTCTAGCTCAGGTTGAGGTTTATGGTGTAGCTTTGCTCGCTGAGCTGTAGTTTTGATATCCAGAATTTTCATTACCTGGCTAGGTAACATCATCAGCGGCGACCTCCAAGTGAAGCCAAGCTGTTGGCTCCTGCTTTCTACTTTTAAGTTTGCCCTGGATGGGATTCCTGGGATTTGTGGTGATATCATTTCCTGTTCGTTTTCTGAGGGGTTGATAAATGGTATCTCGATCGATGTGTTTGTTTATGGCGTTGTGTTTGGAGTGCCATCATCACAAACCCCAGGAAACCCATCCAGGACAAACATATAAATAGATAGCAGGAGACATCAGCTTTGCTTTACTTGGAGGTTGCCACTGATGAGGTTACCTAGCCAGGTAATGAAACGTCTGGATATGAAACCTACAGCTTAGCGAGCAAACCTACACCCCAAGCTATCTTTTCTTTCTGCAACTTGTGCAGTCCTAGTTCCTGAACTTGTCTGATAGCATAAGCAGAAGCAATCCTTTGGCTTGCTTTGTCTCTCCAAACTCACCATCTTCTCCCACACCACTTCTCTACATTACACTTTACCCAACAAATTACACAACCATCGTCCTCAGGATTAATTCATCCTTCAGTGACTAAACTAACCTATCACAGTACAAGTTACCTGTTATTGGAGCTATGCAACATGATCCTATGTATGCATTAAAACACTATGTTAAATACATAACTACCAAATTAACTTCCATACGTTTTCATTGCCAAATTTAATTTGAAGAACGCGCACTTCATATTCCTCTGAACTTGTTTCGACCCTCTGTGTTGTAACTAATAACACACTCTCTTCTTGCTTTCCTTCCCGGTCAACATACTATTTGAGCATATTCGTAAGACACACTCTGAAGATTTATTTCTGTCTGCAGTCCTTATCATACAGTTCATGTCAATCAAACTCATTTCGATTAATTCATTCCACTCAGCCTTGCTTTTACGGATTTGCATATCACTGGAAGTAACATTATAACTTGATCTCCAATAACAACTTTGCGGGTTTTTGATTTCTTGTCTGCTTCCAGTTTGATTGTATGCTCTGATAATTCTGAATGCTATGTAGCCAACTTCACAGGTCCGTTTCGGCGTTCCCTAAAATTTGACACAAAGCTTCAAACTGGTGGAATTTGCTTATTCCAATCAACTGTATCGTCTTCACTATAAGCTCCCAAAATGGTCTTTCATGTCTGATGCCAACATTCTGGCACTCCTGGTGAGTCTGGTTGGCATACAGTAAATATGAGTTGCTTTATTGCTAAGCTTTCTGTAAGTTCTGTGAGTAATTTTGTGAAGTTTCAGCGTCGTCTGATTATATTTCTGTGGCTCGTCCACGTGAAATGAAAACATTGACTACTCCTGTACAATATTTTCACTGCGATATTGTGTATTGGAATGGCCGCTGGAAAACTAGTGGATGCATCCATTATTATTCCTAATTACTTATTTGCACCCTTTTTGTGGTAGGTGTTCTACACAATTAAGTAGTACTCTTGTATAATGTTTCTCAAATGCAGCAAGGTGCATTAAAGGCGCGGGTTTTATTATGGCATGCGGTTTTCCAATTACTTGACATGTATCACACGTCTGGAAATCTTAACTACATCCTTGTGCAGGCCAGGGCAGAAAAATGTTTTTGTATTTGAGACTGAGATCCACCCCCCACCCCCCACCCCCCACCACCACCCCACCCCCCAACCCCACTGAGTTCCTACTGCTTGATCATGCACTATTCACAACACCACCTTTCTATAACACCCTGGCCGCACGACTGATGAACTCCTGCCCTGTTCTCATGCGTTTGAACATGTGGTAAAATCCATTTCCTCATGAAGGCATCATTGAAAAGGTAATAGCAATCAGGGATACATTTTTGTTCTCACTCACTGTATGCATTTTGCTGTGGTAGCTTTAGATTTTTTTCCATTGCTGCAATAATTTAGTTAATTACTCTGGAGTAAAGATTGCTACTTTGTCATATATCTGCTTCTCGTGTAATGGACCATGCCAGATCACTCAAAACATACTTAACCAGGCTGGCCAGACCAAAACCTTGCAGCTCACTTTTATAAGTGTACAATGAAAATTATCCGGAGCAAGTTAGCTAGGTTGACGACCAGACCTTAAAACAGACAAAAATAGATTCATAGAATTTCACAATGGAACACAAATAATAGAATAAAATAGTTCAACAGAACACAGTCTACACAAACTAGAACTAATTATGCTGGTCCGAGTATAAAAGACATTCCCAATCAGCAAACCACCTAAAATATTATAAATAGGATAAATGATTACATGTTGAAGTGACAAGGGCAGAAAGAGAGAGAGAACATGTTTCCAAGCAGGTGAATTCCTAACTAGTTCTGAACTGAAATGCTCAGCTCGAGAGCTGTCCATTCCTCTTTCATTGCACAGATCACTTCTAAACTTTGACTGTTTTGGTCTGAAATTTCATCAGTTTACATATGATCAAACGGCCTATCAAAATCATTTTTCAGCTCTGTGCCAAACCAGTTAATCGGAGCCAGTATCTGTTTACGACTCTTCTGATAAAAGAAAATAATAATGACACAAGATCTTTGAGAAATGAAACAGCTTTTAGAGAAAAAAGACCAGCTTTGTGATCACTCACCCTTTTAAAAATAATGAAACATCAATGTGAAAAGATGGTTTCTTTTTTTAAACCCCTCCAAAAGTAAACTGTTTAATAGTCTAAAACACACATATACACTATACACATGCAATCATGCACAAGCACATGCAGATTCATGTCGTGGCAATCCCGCCATAGAACGCCTTAAGTCTCGACAATTCATCAGCAATCACGTTTTTGCGACCTGTCAGTTGCATAACTGTCAAATTCAATGGCTGCAACAACACGCTCCATCTAATCAATGTGGCATATTTGCCCATAACGTTTTCCACAAATGTCAGTGTGTTATGATAAGTGTATACGATTGTCTCAGATGCATTGCTGACAACATAATAACTTAAATGTTTTCATGCCAACATCAGTCTTAAAGTGTCTTTCTCTGCTGGAAACTGTTTCTGTTGTCGGAGGTTCAACTTCCTCCAAAAATAAGGATGGGTCGTTCTATCCTTTTGTCATCCTTCTACATGAGCACTGTACCGATACCCACATCATTGGCATCAACAACCATGTTGGAAGACTTCGTGAAATCCGCTGTGCCTGATACAGGGCCACGTGTTAACACTGTTCCTTGACTGCCAAATGGCTTTTAGTAGTCCGCTGTCCACTGAAACATCTTGCCATTTCTTCACAGTTCAGTGAGTGGAGTACCAACACTGCTAACATTCGGCAAGATCCACTAAATCCCAAAGACCGTTATACCCTCTTTTCGTCGATGGTGTGGGAAATTCCCCAATTATTTTCATTTATGCATCCCATGGGGATATTTGTCCATGTCCAATAACATGGCGCAAGAAGGTGACTTTGGCTTGACAAATTCACTTTAGCTAGGTTTACTACCAAGCCTGTCTTCCGAAGTCGATCAAACAAGTCCGATAAAGGCTTTAAATGTTCCTTTCATGAGTGATGGAAAAGAATGATCAGGTTGTCAATATACACCACAGACCTGGGCAATCCTGCAATGATCTCCGCAATGTGAGTTAGTTAGTCACCGAAATGTGGCTGGACTGCTTTTCATAACAAATGGCATGAGTTTGAACTGATATAGACCATTTGGCGTTACGACACACGAAGTTGCGTTCAAGGTCTCTGACAGAATTATTTGCCAGTCACGTCTTAGCAAGTCAACTTATAAATCTAAGTCACTTGCTTCACATTGTCGACGCAGTCCTCCAGCTGTGGAATTGGATATGCAGCAGTCTTGTTGATTTTGCGATCGTCCACACATAACCATTGGGTGCCAACTAGCTTTGGCACAATGACTGTGGGTGAGCACCAGTCACTTTAACTCATGGTGATTTTGTCATCTTGGAGCATCTATCTCCTTCTGAATGTGTGTCAACTTCAGAGGGTTATGACTACATGGATGTTGCCTAATCGTATCAGCATCTCCTGCATGGACATCATGCACGATTATGTTAGTATTTTCCAGTTTATTTCCACACATCTTCACATGTGATAGTAATACCTTTTTCAGGTGATTTCAATTTTTGTCTGGAAAGAAACTTATCCCAATTTTTGTCAACTTCCTCATTGTCCAATTTGATTTGAGGAATTTCCAATTCAAAACCCTCTGAGCTTGCTTCTTCCTTCTGTACTGTTATCATTAACACCTTTGCCTCCTGAGTTCCTTCCTATCAAAATAGCTTTTGAGCATTTTCACATGGCACACTCTGTGAGATTTCTACTTTTCTGGCGTCCTTATCGAGTAGTTCACTTCACTTAATTTTTTATCGATTTGTTAAGGTTCACTAAACCTTCATTTTAAAGCTCACCTCTTACTGGAAGTAAGGCTGACACCATATCCTCAGTTGCAAAATAGTGATTTTTTAACGTTTTGTTTTCCGCTTCCTCTGTCTTTGTGTGCTGTGGTATGTTTTTAATGATGTGGAGCTAACTCTCCAGCTCTATTCCATCGTTGTCTGAAAATTGTCTCAGAATCCAAATGGGTCGTCTCTGAATTCTGACACATTAATTTCTCCTCTATTTATTATAACAGTTCTCTTACTTAATACCCAAACATTAATTCAAATGGACTGAATTTGATCAATTCCTTCGGTGCATCTCCGATTGCAAAAAAGTACAAACGGAACTCCTTCATTCCAATCATCTGGATAATTTTGCCCATCAGCCATCAACATAGTTGTTAGTGTTTAATGTCATCTCCCTGTCTCTTCTTGCGATTCTGGATGTTACACAGTCGATTTGAATTCGTTTAATCCCGAGTCTTCCATAATGTCATTCAATAATTTGGATGTGAAGATTGATCCTTGCTCTATCTGGATCTCTATTGATGGTCCATATCCCATCAAAAATGTAATTAATTCCATTAGAGCCCGTTTAGTCGTCATGTTGCATAATGGGGTTGCCTCTGGAATTCTAGCCGACATATCCACTATCGTTAATAAATGCTGATTCCTACTCTTTGTTTGAGGTAGGTGATCTAGTCAGTCAACCCAGACCCTTGTGAAAGGTTCGTCAAATGCTGCAATATGTATTAAAAATACTTGTTTTATTCATGCCTGTCGTCTTTCAATTAGCTGATATGTACGACACATCTAGCAATATTCAACTACATCCTTGTGTAGTCCAGACGTGTAAAAACGTCTTTGTATTTCTCATATGCCACTCGAAGTACTTCCATCCGGTATCCTATTGGTAAAACATTTTCATGAATCTCTGCCAATTTCTCATCTGCTTGAATGCGAGATGGTCCCCACCGCCCCATTAAGACATAATTTGTTAAGTTATAATAATAATTCTCCGTATATGCTTGTCGATGCAACTATTTTAATTTCTCATATTTCCGTTCTAACTCTATAGGCGTAGCAGACCTAAAGATACGTATATGTTTACCTATTTGCTCCAGCTGTGTCCTACCAAACTGAGCCAAAAACGTATCCGGTAAAGTTATGTCAGCGTCCTTACCAGCCTGTTTCTCTCTCTCCTGCTTCAGCTTGTGCCTCTGTAATCTTCTGACCACAAACTCTGACAAAATTCCTGGAAAAACATCCTTCATTCCTTCACTTGCCTGTGAGCAAGAGTAGGTAGCAGGACTACTAATGAATCAGTTACATCATTTGAAATTATAAAATGTATTCCTTGAGCTGAGAGCTAGTCCATTATTCCCTCCACAAATTATCTTCTCTTCCCGGGACTCTCTCGCCTAACTTTACACAGGTGAGCACTTTTTTTGTTTTTCCATGAATTCCTATTACCAGTTTTCTGGCAATTGTCCCTCAGGATTACTTGTTTCGTCATCCTTCAACCACCACAGACGGAGATGATCCTGTATCCCTTAATATTGCAACCTCATCAACTGCTAGTCCTGGCCTATGTGAATCAACTTTACCCTGGCTTGTATATATTTTAAGCAGATTTAGCATTTCCTCCTTTACCAATCTCTGATCATCTTGTACACTGTAAGACAATTGTCAAACTTGCCATATGCTTTTTGTTACTAGTCCAACAAAACTCGCATGCTTTTCTGGTTTGCTTGCATCTGGCTTTCTCCTAGATCGCCAACACTGTCATTTCGTGCAGCCCACTTTATTACAATGAAAACAGTGGAGCATTTTATCTTCTTTGTCACCCTCAATGTTATTTCTCCCTGTGCAAAGTTATTCTTATGATATTCACTGAGATCTACCTTTCAATTTCACGTGAAGTTTTCTCTTTGCCCCATGTATCATTCACGTAGTGACATTGACTCTGGAAGCTAAACCGTGTTTTACAGAACAGCCTCTCCAACTGATAACATTTCCATTTTAACTCGCTGCTTTTCTACATCGGTTCGTAGTACTTCAGGCAGTGATTTTCTCTTTTTTTAATTTTCGAAAATAATTACCTTTCTGAGGACATCGTAGGTTTGTTTAATTTTTAAAGCTCATATCTATGTATCAGAATTAATCTGTCTGGTGCTTTCAAAAGCAATTTGACCAGGTTCCCTGATTGTACATAGGCTAACGGTTCAAGCTCACTAAAATGTCTTTTTCACTTCATACTACACAGATACCTCCTCTGATAGTGATGCAAATACCTCAGCAATCCTACCTGTGAGTTTCGTAAGGATCAACGAAACTCACATTCACACTGAAACATTTGTTTCACGACCTTTACAAATGCGATGAAAGAGGCTTCCACAAGATTGTCATCACATTTCGTCAATGATTGTACATCCTTAAATATTTTCTCACAAGGCTTCTGTGTACTAGGGCCTCGCTCCTCCTCACTCACTTTCTCAACAATCCGAGCTCCCACATTTATCTCCAGTCTTTTAAGCTGACTTCCATGTTGAAGAGTCATATGCTATATCTTTTCTTTCTCTCTGTTCTGCTCCTCTCTCTCTTCAGCATTTACTCGTAACTGCTTCATTTCTGTTCTGTTTTCCTTATATTTCGCCTCTGACTCAGGCTTCTTCATTTGCAATTGAATTCTTGCCATCTCTATAGATCATGATGGGTTGTCCAACAGGTTTAAATACTGACCGACTCCTGCAATTACCTCTCCTTTCCTCACGGAGGAAGGCATGTCAAATCACAGCTGGTCTGCTAATTCCTGCAGTTTGGTCTTATTCAGATATTGCAAAACGTCCCGTCAAAGCATCCACATTCACAAAACCTTGGGCCACTGAAAGAGTCATTACTATACCAATCTTTTTCTACCTAACAAAAGCAAATCCAGAAATTACAAAAACAAGCTCATACCCAACATTTATTTTAAAAATCCGCAAATAGTCCCTTAATCTGTTATGGACCAGAAACACTCAAAATGTGTTTAAACAGGCAACACAGCCCATAACCTTGTAAAATGTTGGGCTAAATGTACAATGAAAATTAATGGGAATATGTTAGCTAGGTTGACTACCAAGTTTAAAATCAGACGAAAATATATTCAAAAAATTACACAACCAAACACAAAGAAAGGAATTAAAAACCCCTACAGAACTCAGTCTATCCAAACTAGATAAAATATACTGTTCCTAATATCACAACAGACCCAAGCAGTAAATGTCCTAATTTGCAGTGTAAATAGAAAAATGCTTACATCTTGCAGCTTGAAGGGCATAAAGAAATAGAGAGCCTGTTTCCACACAGCTGAACTCGTAACCGTTGTGGACTGAATTGCCCATCTAGAGAGCCCATCACTCTCTTTTCATGATGGAGGTCACTTCTAAAACATGAGCACATTTTGTTCAAGTCTCAACTGTTTACAAATAAACAAAAGGCTTCTTAAAAGCGTTCTCCATCTCTGTACCAAGCTAGCCCAATCGTAGACGGGAGCGGTTTACCACCATTCTCAATACAAGACCAAGGACACAGTATCCTTGAGAAAAGGAACAGATCTTAGAAACAAAAGGGTCCAGCTTTTTGGCATTTGTTTAATTCAATCAACTGATTAGCTTGCATCTCTGAAAATTATCATTTAACTTTTTTGATCTATCCTTTGATTTTTTCTGGTTTTATCTGGGCACTTTGTGATCTCATTTACACAGTCAGGAAAGGTTCCATGATATGTTTTTCGCAAATGTTCAATTGACTGATTTCTATTTTTTTTTCAGTCGCAGTTGGCAACACTCCTGTAAAACATCTACATCGTTAGGAAGGCCGAATAATATTCCTGGAGCTGAGAGTATGACCAGTAATCCTACCACGACTTCTCCGCTCTTGATTGAACACTCTAACCTCACTTTACACAATTGACCACTTCTTCACTTTCTGGGAATCTCCATTAATGGCACTTATTCGGACAATATTCCTTCAGAGGTACTTATGCCTCACCTTTCATCATCACAGATTGGGAAAATCTTTTAATGTTATAACCTATTTGCCTTCTGCCCCTAGCCTATGTGAGTAAACCTTACCTTCGCCCGTTTCTGGTGTAAGAAGGTCTGGCACTTCCTCCTTAACCAACCTCCGATCAGGTGGTACACTCTGGCACAGCTTTTGGTTACTACTCCTGAAAATCCAATGGTTTATCCTGCTTTCCTACATCTATCTTGTCATTCCTTTTTCTGATCCATCAACGTTGTAATTTCACGTGGTCTACTATATTGCAGTGAATCTACCAGATCTGCTTAATGTTTCTTTCCCTTTCAAAGGTTTCATTTTAATGAATGACCTTCACCGAGATCTACCTTTCCTTTAATACATGGGGATTTATCTTGGCCCAATTTCTATCCCACCTGGATTGGAAGTGATGTAGGAAGCCAAACTTTGATTTGTGAACCAATTCGTAATCATCAGCCATTTCAGCTTCTAATCATGTCGTTTCAATTGTCTGCTCGTTCAAATAAGTTCTCAGCATATCAAGACGTTAATGTTTCAACTCCTCCAAAATAATCGTCTCTCGAACAGCTTCAGAACTTTGCAGCAGTTTAAATGCCCTGACCTTCCTGTCAAAATGACTTCATTTGATTCTGTCAAGCACAATGTAGATTTGACCATCTTAGAGTTATGATAAGTTGTCTGTAAGCTATTGGCACAAACTACGAACAGCTTCCTTTACATTCGCGTCTGCCCTAGATCCCTCCTCTGAGAGTGATATAAACGCTTAACTAGCAGTACTTCAAAGTTTTATTAGGATCAACAAAACCCACAATGTCAATGGCCATTACATTTTTACAGTCTCCCTCGCAGCTGAGATGAAAACATCTTTAACATACTTCTTATCAAATTGAGGCAGTTAATGAATATTCCCATTAACCTTTTGGCTGCCACGTGTTTGCTCAGTCTCATTCTCTCCTTCACTACGTTTAATTGCAACACACATCTAGGCTGACTTTACTTTCTCTGCCAATTTCTAAAGCACAGACTCTCTCTTTCTCCCTTTCATTTTCTTTTATTCTGCGGGTGCATTTCGTTCATTTTATATTTCCTCTGGTTTTAATCATAGTTTGAACAATTTAGTCTCCATCCTTGTTTTTACTACTGCCGCTAAATCAAGCTGCTTCATTTTTAATTGATGTCTAGCCACGTTTAAAGATTCTGATGGCGCCTCCAACAAATTTAAAAACCATGCGATATCAGTCATGATTTCTCTTTTTCTTACTAAAGGAGGCATCTCTAAATCAATCTTGCATGCCAATACCTACAGTATTCACCTTTCGTAAAATACCCAACGTCACTTCTTTCACCCCGAGGTGTCCATTAGTCACTGAAAGAAACATTACAAACCAAGACCAGCCTACTCAAGCACTCGGTGCAGAATACACGAACATCTACATTCGCTGTCGTCAGGTCAAGCAACTCTAATCCCGAGTCAAAACTATCAAACAAATCATGCAAACAGTAACAGCTCCCATTCTGTTACCAAATGCCGTCAAAACATCTCAAGAACGTAATCCATACCCTAGCTTTTCAGGTGAAATAAAGCGAAGATGCACAGGTACATAATTAATAATTAGAGAGATCATTAAAATCACAAAATGATGTGCGTTGAGTGTCTAACGTTGATTCATCAGCCTCTGCAGGTGATCAAGTGTCAGATGACATAGCTCACTTACCAGTAACTGAACAAAATAACGAAAGGATAAGCATTAATCTGATTAACTGAGGTAGAGAGGCAGTTACAAAGTAATAATAATAACATTGTGCTGGGGACAAATCAGATATCAGGAATAACATGATTGACAAAGGAGTCACTTGCCGAAGATGTTAAAACAGTCATTTGTGATTTAAGACCCTGAAAAAGAATTAAGGTGGCGAGATCCTGACAGGTTAACAAGTTCCTGGTGTTGAAACAGGACAGTAACGACGATTTCGCATGGAGCACTGTGGTGGGAGTATGTACAGAACTTGACTATCAATTTGGCCTAGCCGATTCAGTTTTAGTGTGTACATCAAAGGCCGCGTTGCAGGACGCTTAACCAAATTTCCAAGGCTGAATATTGTTGAATAGCGAAGAGTTCAGTACCCGGAATGGAACATTACTAATGAGTTTTTTTTTATGCGTGTCCACTCATCCGCTGTTGCACCGTCTGAATGGTTGTACCACTATATCATGCCTTGGGACAGCCTTTCTTGCAGGGTATGAGATGGACAACATTGGACCAGTCACATGACGTGTACGTGGTGTGAAACCTATTTGTTATTTCAGATCTAAATACTTCAAATAATCTCTGAATGCAGTGACACATTTGAAAATCTCACCGGCTCCTCAAAGAAACAAGTAACGTTGCCTCCAGGCCGATGGATAACGTGTTTGTTTTCCTTTTCGCAGTTAACGTAATGACCATCTACGTCCTGTTTTGTAAAGATTGTGGATTGTCTCCATGTGTCAGTCGTTACCTCGGGACCATGGCAGTGGCGGATCTACTAGTCATTATCCTTGACCTGATATTGAGACATATTCCCATTGTTTATCGGGAACAATTTTATTTCCTGAGGTTCATCCGCGTGTGTAACATCCATACTGTTCTGCTGTATGCAGCAAGTGACTGTTCTGTCTGGTTCACTGTCGCTTTCACCTTTGATCGATTTGTGGCCATTTGTTGCCAGAGACTGAAAAATAAGTATTGCAGAGAAATAACGGCCACTGTGGTTCTGGGAACAGTGACTCTGCTGAGCTGTTCAAAGAACATTTTCTGGTATTTTATGCTTGAAGATCTGTATATACTATGGAACCGCCCCTGGTTTTGTGATGTAACAACTGACGTTTATTCCTCTCTTCTCTGGGTCACAATTGAGTTCCTCCACCACATTCTAAATCCGGCTCTGCCATTTCTCCTGATTCTCCTGCTGAATGTTTTCACCATCAGGCACATTTTAATGACAAGCAGAGCCCGCATGAGACTCCGGCTTCAATCCATTGGTAATGCTCAATGTGACACCGAAATGAAAAACCGAAAAAAATCCATCGTCTTATTGTTTGTGATATCAGCCAATTTCATTCTTTTATGGTCAACGTTAATGGTGTATTCTATATGGAACCGGATGCGGTATTTAAAGTACCTGTCTGTGCAGCTCCCTTGGTTTCAGCAGGAATTGGGCTTTATGCTGCAGCTCCTCAGTTGCTGTACAAACACGGCAATTTATGCCGTCACCCAGACTAAATTCAGACAGCAGCTGAAGAATGTGCTGAAATATCCCTTTTCTAAAATTCACCAATCGATCAAATTCACAAGTTAATCAATCATCCAGAATTTTCTCATTTCCTTTCAATGTTTCAGTAATGAAACAGCTCATCACTTTGACAACAGGCTGAGATTAGCATTGATTTTTGCAACCTTATCCCACTGAGAGTTACAGGGAGAAAGCTCAATGTTTCTCTCAATGCATGAGACAGTGAGTAGAGGCATCATTCCACTGCTTATATCTATAACTTCAATTTGTAAAGAATAAAAAAGGTCATGAAAAGTGCCGAGTAGAAAAATGAACGATATTATTGTCTTCCTTTGTGTTGAAGAAGCTGAGCTTGTGAGAGACTGTCTCAGACACAAATCCTGATTCTAAGGAAAGGGGAAGGGTCCGGGCCCAGAGTTCAGAAGTTGGCTTTAAGTAACTCTACCCTTGCTTTCACCTCTGTGTCATCCACTCCAAACTGACCTCGGCTCAATTCATTTATCTTCCTTTGTTCTCTCTCCCTCCATATCTCATTCCACTCTCAAAATCACTCCTCCGTGTCTCACTTTACCCAATTTCTCACTCTGCTTTATTGTCCCTCCGTCACAATTTTTATTCACTTTCTCTTTTTATGGCGCTCTCCGATTTCGGTCTCCCTCTGCAAGCCTCTCCTCTTCGTTCTCTCTCACCTTTCATTGCCAGGGAACAGGTTGACCTGTTTTTAAGGAAATAGTGCAGTATTGGTGAAACAGCCCCTTCGCCGTTGGTCCGCAGGCCATTGTAAATCAGACGAGTAACTAACATCGAAGTAACTGAAGGACGATCAGTGAAAACAGCTCGTGATTGATGCTGCTAAGCATTTACACAAACAGCAGATTAGGTCTGAGCCCTGCAGCTCTGCCAAGTGGAGCTCTGCATAGACGTGTGCATCTTGAGCCATAACTAAATAAACAGAACGCAACTCTATAGATATTCGCAAAGTCAATGTTGAGAGAACGCAGAGCAATTTTCACAGCATAGACAGAAGTATTTGTATCTATTCTCAATGATAAATGCCAATTTGTTGATCCTACGTTTTGGTTTGGTTTCATTGGTTGCCATTGCATTAACCGAAGTGCAGTGAAGAGTTTTGTTTTTCATGAAGGAAAGTCAGATCGTACAGGGCTACCTTTTGTGCCATTTTTCTGAGAAACTCAGTGTCATGGATGGCAGTTTTTAAATAATTTGATTCACTCAGTGTAACATCAGGAAACGGCTAACAGAAGTGGATGTTTCAAAAGCTGTTGGCCTTGAAAACTTTCCCACAATAACGCTGAGGATTCCTGTTTTCGTGCTAGCCTGGCCGTGCCAATATATCTACACCATTGGCATCACCCTGTAATATGGGCAATTGCCTATAGCAATGCCCGAAGCCCAAAAGTAAGGAAAAGTCAATTGCATTCAATGAGTTATCTTTCAATTGTCAATGGAAGGGAAGTCAATAGTGATCTTTCAGAGTAGTGGGTAAGAATCAAACAGAGATATTGGGAGAGAGATAGTGAGAGTGGTAGTGAGCAAAACATGTAAGAGACAGCGAGACGGTGAGAGAGAGCTGGAGGGGGACATAGACTGGGTGAGCGGGACAGGAAGTGCAAGATCGAGAGAGAAAGGCAGAGAGACGGAGCGAAAGAATTACAGACAGAGAGTCAGAAAAGAGGAGATTGAGAGGTGGGCAGAGACGGAGAGTCAAATACGGAGGTGATGGAATTGGAGAGAAAGATCAGAAGAATGACAGTGAATGAGAATATTGGACGAGAGAAAGAGAATTGGATAACGAAAGAAGAAAGGGAGAGACAGAGCGAGGAAGATGGAGACAGGTTCAAAGGACAGGTACAACGATGGAGGATCCGAGGGGGTGGGAATCATGTTTGGCCACAGGGAAGACTCCAGAGGACGGGAGACTGTCCAATATTGTCCCATTGCATAAGAAACTGACATGGATACTTGTGGAAGCTAGAGTACTGTGATCCTCACGTTGGTTTAAGGAAAATTATTGAAAAAACTAGTGTCTCAAAGAAATTAACTACACAAATTTCGAAGTAAATTGACTTATTAGTGATAGACATGATTATTTTGTGTGGGAGAGCTAGGATCTCAGGAACTTAACTGAGTTTGTTGAGGAGGTGACAAAGGTGAATGATGAGGGAAAAGCGATTGAGGACATAGAATTCAGGAAAACATTTGACAAGGTCCTAATTGGCTGACTGGTAGAAACTGTGCGGTCACATGGTCTCAGATGTGAGCCGTAAAGATGGATACAGAACTAGCTTCGGCAGCGGATACACAAGGTAATAATGAAAGGATGCTTTTCAGAATGGAAGGCTGTGACGAGATAATGTTCCAAAGAGATCACTGTTTCGAGTTCTGCTGTTCGTGGTGTACAAAAAGGATTTGCAGCCAGACGTTGCTGGTCGAATAATGTGAAAAAATTGTGGATTTACAAAGATTGATGGAGTGACAGATTTTGAGGGGGATTGTCAGAATGTAGAGAAGATTGTAGATCGGTTGGAAGAATGGGCAAAAAAAATGGCATATGAACTTCAACCCGTACAGGGCGGCATGGTGGCTCAGTGGTTAGCCTGCTGCCTCACAGCGCCTGGGACCCGGGTTCAATTTCTGCCTCCGTATACTGTCTGTGTAGAGTTTGCACATTCTCCCCGTGTCTGAATGGGTTTTCTCCAGGTGCTCCGGTTTCCTCCCACAGCCTAAATATATGCAGGTTAGGTGAATTGGCTGCGTTAAATTGTCCATAGTGTTAAGTGTAGGGGAATGTGACTATGTGGGTTGCTCTTCCGACAGTCGGTGTGCACTTGTTTGGCTGAAGGGCCAGTTTCCACACTCTAGAGAATCTAATCCAATCTTTGACAAAATATTAGAAGATGCATTTTTGTTGGTCAAATCTTTTAGATTTCTTTGATGAAGTTAATAGGAGGGTTGATGACAACAGGGCGATGGACGCAGTCTGTATGGATTTGGGTAAGGCCTTTAATACGTTTCTGCATGGCTGCTCTGAAAGTTTAGATCTAATGGAATGTACAGGGTGCTGAGAAATGGGGTATACAATCGCCTTGATGGTTGGAAGAAGAGTGGAAGAGTGGAAATATGCGTGTCGATCTGGAGGCCGATGATGAATCGAGTGACTCAGGGTCATTGCTGGACTTATTATAATTTGTTTTCTATACCAATGATTTTGATGGGAATGTACAAGATATGATTAATTTGTTTGCTGATGGAAATAACATAGGCGGTTTCATGGACAGAGAGGATGGTTATCTGAAATTGCAGCATGAACTTGACCAGCTGCCGTGTGAGCCGTGAAATTGCAATTGCAGTTTAATCAAGTCAAATGTGACATCTTGCATTTTGGAAATTCAAATCAAGTTAGGAGTTGCCTGGTTAATGATAGGGCCTTAGAGCCTATAGTGGAATAGAGACATCTTGTTTTCAGCACAACAGTTCTCTGAAAGTGGAGTCACTGGTAGACGTTTTAGTCAAGAAGACCTTTAGCACACTGGCCTTCATGAATCAGGACATTGACTCGTAGAAGTTGGGAAGTTATGTCACAGTTGTACAGGACGTTGGTGAGGTTGCACTTGGAGTACTCCGTTCAATTTTGATCACCTTACCATACGCAAAATGTTATTGAACTGGAGAGAATGCCGAATACATTGACAAGGATGTTGCATGGACACAGTGGTTTGAGTTATAGGGAGAGGGAGGACAATAAAGTCCTTCTTTCTTTTGAGTGTAGGGGATCTGGGGGTGGGGGATCTGATAGAGATGTATTAGATTTTAAGAGGCATTGATGGTGCATTCATTCAGTATTTTTTTCTCGTGATGGGGAATTGAGGACTTGGGACCATCAGTTTAAGGTTAGAGGTTAAAGAATAAAAGGATAGAAGAGAGCCTATGAGGCAAATTTATTTTACACAGAGGGTGGTATACATATGGAATGAGCTGCTAGTGGAAGTGGTTTGGACAGGAAGAGTAACATGATTCAACAGGCATATGGACAAACATATGTATTGGAAAGGATTAAAAGGATATGGGCCAAGTGCAAGTAAATTAGTTTATCACGAATGGATATGTTGTTTGGCATTACCAGTTTAAGCTGAAGGGCCTATCTCCGGGCTGAAAGACTCTATGACTATCTCGGTGGGAATTATACAGTAAACAACAGGACCCTTAGAAGTATTGATATTCAGATGGATCTACACGGGTCATCTGGACGAAAACCAACCAGACATCTAGACTTAATTCCCTACAGTGTGTACACAGGCCTTTCGACACAACAGATACACACCGACCCTCCGAAGATTAATCCACCCATACACCTTTACCCCTTTAACTAATGCACCTAATTGACAATTTAAGCAAAGTCAATTCACCTACAGTGCACATCTTTGAACATCTTTTGAACACAGAAAAATCACACCATTTGACATCTCTGATCGCCTTGTACCTTTGATGAATATGTTTTGAAGCTGCCTTTTATATCTCCTGAAGGAGGCATCGTGGGATTGAGTAAAAGTTCGGTAGTGTCTTCTTTTCATTTCCAACACAGTTTCCCAAAAGTGGTGGCCGCCATGTGACAGTTGCCCAGTGAAAGGCTCTGCTGGCATTGCAAGGTGAAATGAAACACAAGGAATGCGGCAACTGGCACCGAGTATCTAACAACCACGCAAGGTGATCTGTCATTCTCGGAGTCTACTGCGAATTCAGCATTTTAGGTGGACCACTTTCAATGTGCCACTTACTCTGCCGAACGGGCGCTGGAACTGTAAGTATGGTGCAGGACATGATCTGTGATAGAGCCTGTTGAGCTTTGTGCGTATCTTTTGCATCTGGTAGCTTGGCTGAGCGGTCTCAGCCGCTTGTTCCTGTCCCTGAAGCGGCATCGGTTTGAATCTCATGGCTGCGAATTATGCCATCTGACGTTTACAGCAAAGTTTGGCAACTATGAACTTTGTTGAAGTTAAACGCAACAAAAAGTCATCGTATACTCCAAACTACTCTGTGATGTCGGACAGAGCCTGAATCTGGTCAGTGTCCAAGCTGTGTTCTGCTGGTTCTGTGGTTATGACATTTGCCTGTAAATCGAAATTCCCCATGCAAAATACCTGGCTTTAGCAAACTGTTTTGGTGTTTCATATTCCAGGACTTTAGGTTGTTCACCACTTTGTCGGGAAGTGAATGGAGATCATCATTTCACCACTGTTGTGGTGATCGCAACGGCAATTCCAACATGAAACGTTGTCTAATATCCTTTTTTTCGTCCTGGTGAGGGAGTTTGATGATCAGCCTCCTCAATCCGGCTTGTGGCTCCAGCACATTTTTAATCTATTCTCATCGAGACTGTCATTGGAAATCTTCACCTTTTTATTTTTCATTCTTATTCTGTTCATTTTATGTTACATGAGCATTTTCCGTGAAGTGGCGGTGCACTGTTCTCCAATGTGTTTGGTCGCACCTTTTAGAGTTGCTTCTCTGCCATTTTTATGAGTACTTCGTGACTAAGACGACTTGAACTGTTTCAGAGAGCATTCATGTTTTGGTATGTCTTCAAATGGATTCTCCTCGTCATTATTGCTTCTGTTCCGCGTTGAGAGCTGTCTGTTTTGGGATTTGCTTGATAGATGGAAGGTAAACATGGTTTGGGATGTATCTCCCTGTCACGAAAATCTTTCACTGAGAACTTGGGCATGTGTCACGGAAAATATCCATTGGCAGCAAAAGTCAGGAAAACATTCATCTTTGATCACTTTCGAAACACCAGGCTTCTAGTAAACGTGCCGAGCACACAGTTGCCAGAGATCCGGGTGCCAGTCGCACCTGCAAATACTCTATTAAAGGCCGTGTCAGCAACTGGAATGTGACTGAGCTGCACAGCATGGAAACTGACCCTGCAGTTGAGTTTGTCCCTGTTACCTAGGTATCTGAAAGTAATCTTGCCCTATTTTCCAGTAATCATCTTTCATCGTTGTAAACCTTCCCATCCATGTGCCCAGTCATATGCCTTCGAAATGTGAGTGTACCAGTCTCTGCTGTTTCTACTGGCAATAAATTTCATACATGCACAAACTTCTGCGTGAAACAAAAGTCCCTCAGATCCATTTTAAATTTAACCCCACTCACCTAAACCTGCACCCTCCGCTGTTGAACTCGACGATTGGGAGGGGGTGGGGCTGCGGTGCGGGCTGGCTTTTGGGAAAAAAGTCATTTTATTTTCACTCTACCTGCATCTCTCATGAATTTATAAACTTCTATTAATTATTCCTCAGCTTCGGCGCTCCAAGAAAAATTGTCCCTCCCTATTTAGCCACGCCCGATAGAGTTTCTTTATTTTTCAATAATGCCACTAATGCTGGACGACATCGATCCACCAGAAATGGAAACGTAACAAATTAAATGTCTTCAAATTTCAGTGCAGTACAGGATCCGGCTGCACTTCTATCATGTATCACGTTTGCTTCATACTCAGAAATTCCCAGTTCAAGGCCCTTATTGGAAATGAAACTGAGGAACAGACCGATATGCTACCAAATGATATTGCATCCATTTTGTTTTCTATCTATCATCTATCCAAGAGGAGCAGGAAAATCCCTGAGCTTCAAGCAGGCAACATCGGCGGATCTAAAGTGTGAAAATCTGCGTCTCAGGAACAGTTCTTCATTGTAAAGGATTGTATTGTAATTTTATTAAAATGCTCTACAGAAGCAAACTTGCAAATGCATTCAACATCACAACGACTGTCTGCAACTGACTCGGCAGCTTAAATATGTGAACAAAATGAAAATACCAACAAGTCCTGAAATCGACGATTATCTTCAGTGGGAGGACAAGCTGAGAAGCAGAAAGTGTATTCGACGTTATTTGTGATTGGAAACAATGCACGGGATCCCTGGTATTTTGTAGGTCGTCTTGAAATTGAGGTTCCAGGAAGATTTGGCTCTGTGAGTGAAATGAGAAACAGTGCTATATTGCCAGCCATAGGTTCGGGGTACGAGTTCTCTCCCTACGCTGGATGCCTTCGTTTTAGAACGTCACTTTCCTTGGTGGATTCCAGTTCTCCATTCCACCGGACAAAATGCATTCTAACACTATCACTCACGATCCCAGGCCTCTCTCTCTCTCTCTCTCTCTCTCTCTCCACCCTTCCTCTCATTATCACTGCTGCTCTTTTTGTTCTGATTCCACGTCCTGAGTTAAAATTGTTCCCGCTTTATTAGAAATGCCAGAGACAGCTTTGAAGTTGCAGCCGAATATGCCATGAAAGTTGTTCTCTTCAAAGGGACAGTTTCTACTTCAAAACTGCATCAACGAAACTATTCAGAGTCACATAATGAGATTGGTTACTTCACCACCCTGCACCCACCCCCCTTTATCTGAAACTCCGCCTGCACCCACCACACCCCTGAAGAAGGATTACAACCGAAACACCAACTTCTCCACCAGATGAAGCGACCTTGGCTTATTGTGTTCTTTCAGCCTCCTGCCTATCTATTTTGGATTCCATAATCTGCAGTATTATTTTTATTGTCTCGAACAGAATGACTTTTTCTGGAGGGATTGATAGTGGAAGTTCAATGTCAAATGGAGATGACCCACAAATAACTGATTCTGAATGTTTGAATTGGAGCCTCAGGGAACTCTCCCTTATTGTTCCTGAGGTCACCCGGAAAATTACCTTCTTGACTGGTCGTCTGGGTTTACACAATGAACAGTTTTTTTTCCGGTAACGGAAGGGCAGAATTTTCAGGTTTAGTGTGGGACAGAAGTGATCTGAGTGAATGGAGAATTCAAGCATTCCCACAGCAGAGAGATCTAATTTGTTCAGGACCTCTCTCCCATCGTCTGTTTCGTCAACAAAGCATAAATTGGGGGATTGGAGAAGGTGGTCGCATCCTGCTGTTTCTCCCTGTCTCACTTCGTTTGGAGCTGAAAATGTGTTGTTGGTTAAAGCGCAGCAGGTCAGGCAGCATCCAAGGAACAGGAAATTCGACGTTTCGGGCATAAGCCCTTCATCAGGATTGAAGCCGAGCAAGATAGCATCATTGATGGGTGGGTTTGCAATAAAGGCTTGTAGTGCATTTTTCGGTTCAAATGTAGTGCGCGGTCACACTAATAATTTGATCCGAAATAAGTAAAGCACTACACCAATCTTTCGAATTTACACTGGATACAGACCAGTTAAGCCACAGAAACTACCCTCAAGATACCCTGCATAATTCCCAAAAACAAGAAGCTAACGGGGATCTGAAGGGCCGTGGGATAGCGGAGCTCTCACTGTTTTCAGAATCTATACCAATTTTCATCAGTGAAAGTATTAGAGGCCTGAGGTGCTGCAAACACCCAGAGGAAAAGGAAACACCACAAACTGCAAGTTACCCAGCCCCTTCGATCTGACTGCCTGAGGTACATCACTCGTGATTTTCGTACAGGGAGGATTCAAACTCGATAAAGTTTGACTCAGACTACTCAGTCCAATGATCTTTCAATACTATATACTGGTGATAATTTCCTCATCACATTTTTCCTGTTTATCTTGTTCAAAATGTTAAATTTGCATTTCACAGTCCATTTTCTCTCAGCTAATGTGAACATTCTGTTTATATCTAAATTATCTAAACCTATCATAAGCCCACAAGCGGGCGAGTGGATTTGTCGCGTCAGATTTTGATTTCACATTTACTTGAACTGTACTTCCAGTTATTGAATATTTGAAGATAAATCAAAGTCATTTAGAAAAAGGCAGTGTCGGAGCAGTTGAGAATTCAGTGAGTGTGAGGGGGTCAATGTGACGGTGATGTAGTGAGTGTGAGGGGGTCAGTATGACGGTGATGGAGTGAGTGTGAGGGGCTCAGTGTGTCGGTGATGTAGTGAGTGTGAGGGGGCAGTGTTACGGTGATGGAGTGAGTGCGAGGGAGTCAGTGTGGTTGTGATAGAGTGAGTGCGATGGAGTCAGGGTGAAGGTGATAGAATGAGTGCGAGGGGTCAGGGTGACCGTGATGGAGTGACTGTGATTGGGACAGGGTAACGGTGATGGAGTGAGTGAGAGGAGATCAGTATGACGGTGATGGAGTGAGTGTGAGGGGATCAGTGATCAGTGTGACGGTCATGGAGTGAGTGGGAGGGGATCAGTGTGACGGTGATGGAGTGAGTGTGAGGGCATCAGGGTGACGGGGAAGGAGTGAGTGTGAGACGGTCAGGGTGACCGTGATGGAGTGAGTGTGAGGTGGTCAGGGAATTGTTGATGGAGCGGGTGTGAGGTGATCAGTGTGATGCGTATGGAGTGAGTGGGATGGGATGAGTGTGACGGTGATGAAGTGAGTGTGAAGGTGTCAGGGGGACAGTGATGGAATGAATGTGAGTGGGACTGGGTGACAGTGATGGAGTGAGTGTGAGGAGATCAGTATGACGGTGATGGAGTGAGTGTGAAGGGATAAGTGATCAGTGTGACGGTCATGGAATGAGTGGGAGGGGATCAGTGTAACGGTGATGGAGTGAGTGTGTGGGCATCAGGGTGACGGGGAAGGAGTGAGTGAGAGGGGGTCAGGGTGATGGTGATGAAGCGAGTGTA
Organism: Hemiscyllium ocellatum; assembly: GCF_020745735.1. Taxonomy (NCBI): domain Eukaryota; kingdom Metazoa; phylum Chordata; class Chondrichthyes; order Orectolobiformes; family Hemiscylliidae; genus Hemiscyllium; species Hemiscyllium ocellatum. The sequence goes on from NC_083417.1 coordinate 76,496,670, forward strand.
AGGTGGGTCACTGTAACGGTGACCGAGTTAGTGTGAGGGGGTCAGATGACGGTGATGGAGTGAGTGTGAGGCGGTCAGGGTGACGGTGATGGAGTGAGTGTGAGGGAGGTCAGTGTGATGGTGATGGAAAGAGTGTGGGGGGTTCAGTGTTACGGTGATGGAGTGAGTGTGAGGGGGTCAGGGTGACGGTGATGGAGTGAGTGTGAGGGGATCAGGATGACTGTGATGTAGTGAGTGTGAGGGGGACAGTGTGATGGTTATGGAGTGAGTGTGAGGGGGATGTGTGATGGTGATGGAGTGATTGTGAAGGAATCAGGGTGACGGTGACGGAGTGAGTTGAGAGGGTCAGGTTGACGATGATGGATTGAGTGTGAGGGGTCAGCATGATGGTGATGGAGTGATTGTGAAGGGATCAGCGTGACAGTGACGGAATGAGTTGAGGGGATCAGTGTGACGGTTATGGAGTGAGTGTTAGGGGATCAATGTGATGGTGATGTAGTGCGTGGGAGTGGTTCAGGGTGATGGAGATTAAGTGAGTGTGAGAGGGTCAGTGTGGGGGAGGGGATCATTGAGACAGTGATGGAGTGGGTGTGAGAGTATCAGTGTGACGGTTATGGAATGAGTGTGAGGGGGTCAGTATGATTAAGATGGAGTGAATGTGAGTGGGCCAGGATGACGGTGATAGATTGGGTGTGAGAGGGTCAGGGTGAACGTGATGGAGTGAGTGTGAGAGGGTCAGTGTGACAGTGATGGAGTGAGAGTGAGCGGTTCGGTGTGACGGTGATGGAGTGAGAGGATCAGTGTGACAGTGAAGGAGTGAGTGGGTGTGGGTCAGTGTGACGGTGAGGGAGTAAGTGTGAGGGGATCAGGGTTACGGTGATAAAATGGGCGTGAGGGGGTCAGGGTGACGGTGATAGTGTGAGTGTGAGGGGATGAATGTGACGGCAATGTAGTGAGTGTGAGGGGATCAGGGTGACAGTGATGGACTGAGTGTGAGGAGATAAATATGATAGTGATGGAGTGAGTGTGAGAGGGTAAGGTTGACGGTGATTGAGTGAGTGTGAGGGGGTGATGTTGACAGTGATGCAGCGAGTGTGAGGGGGACAGGGTGAGGGTGATGGAGTGAGTGTGAGGGGTCAGTGTGTCTGTGATGGAATGTGTGTGAGGGGTTCAATGTGACGATGTTTGAGAGAGTGTGAGGGGGTCAGGTTGATGTTGACCGAGTGAGTGTGAGGGGGTCAGGGTAACGATGATGGATTGAGTGTGAGGCGTTAGGGTGATGTTGATGGAGTGTGAGCTTGTCAGGGTGACGGTTATAGAGTGAGTGTGAGAGGGGCTGGGTGACTGTGATGGAGTGAGTGTGAGGGTTTCAGGGGGACGGTAATGGATTGAATGTGAGGGGGTCAGCGTGATGATGATGGAGTGAGTGTGAGGGGGTCAGGGTGACCGTGATGGAGTGAGTGTGAGGAGATCAATGTGACGGTGATGGAGTGAGTGTGAGCGGGTCAGGGAGACGGTGATGGAGTGAGTGTGAGGTGATCAGTGTGATGGTGATGGAATGAGTGTGAGGGGGTCAGTGTGACGGAGATGGTGTGAGTGTGAGGGGGTCAGGGTGACAGTGATGGAGTGAGTGTGAGGGGGTTAGGGTGACGGTGATAGAGTGAGTGTGAGGGGATGAATGTGACGGCAATGGAGTGAGTGTGAGGGGATCAGGGTGACAGTGATGGAGTGAGTGTGAGGTGATCAGTGTGATGGTGATGGAGTGAGTGTGAGGGGGTCAGTGTGACAGAGATGGTGTGGGTGTGAGGGGGTCAGGGTGAAAGTGATCGAGTGAGTGTGAGGGGATCAATGTGACGGTGATGGAGTGCGTGTGAGGAGGTCAGGATGACGGTGATGGAGTGAGTGTGAGGTGATCAGTGTGATGGTGATGGAGTGAGTGTGAGGGGTTCAGAGCATTGTTGATGGAGAGAGTGGGATGGGATGGGTGTGACGGTGATGAAGTGAGTGTGTGGGTGTCAGGGGGACAGTGATGGAGTGAATGTGAGAGGGACAGGGTGACGGTGATGGAGTGAGTGTGAGGAGGTCAATATGACTGTGATGGAGTGAGTGTGAGGCGATCAATGCTACGGTGATGGAGTGAGTGAGAGGAGGTCAGGGTGGTGCTGATGGAGTGAGTGTGAGGGGGTCAGGGTGATGCAGATGGAGTGAATATGATTGGGACAGGGTGACGTTGTTGGAGTGAATGTGAGCGGGTCAGTGTGACGGTGATGGTGTGAGTGTGAGGCGATCAATGCGACAGTGATGGAGTGATTGTAAGGGGTCAGCGTGACCGTGATGGAGTGAGTGTGAAGTTGTCAGCGTGACCGTGATGGAGTGAGTGTGAGGGGGCAGTGAGACGTGTATGGATGAGTGGGATGGGATGATTATGACGGAGATGAAGGAGTGTGAAGGTGTCAGGGTGACAGTGATGGAGTGACTGTGATTTGGACAGGGTGACGGTGATGGAGTGAGTGAGAGGAGATCAGTATGACGGTGATGGAGTGAGTGTGAGGGGGTCAGTGTGACGGTGAGGGAGTAAGTGTGAGGGGATCAGTGTGACGATGATAAAATGGGTGTGAGGGGGTCAGGGTGACGGTGATAGAGTGAGTGTGAGGTGATCAGTGTGATGGTGATTGAGTGAGTGTGAGGGGGTCAGTGTGACGGAGATGGTGTGAGTGTGAGGGGGTCAGGGTGATAGTGATGGAGTGAGTGTGAGGGGATCAATGTGACGGTGATAGAGTGAGTGTGAGGAGGTCAGGGTGACGGTGATGGAGTGAGTGTGAGGAGATCAATATGATGGTGATGGAGTGAGAGTGTGGGGGGGTCAGGGTGACGTTGAGCGAGTGAGTGTGAGGGGGTCAGGGTGACATTGATGGATTGAGTGTGGGGGGTTAGGGTGATGTGGATGGAGTGAATGTGAGCTTGTCAGGATGACGGTTATAGAATGAGTGTGAGAGGGTCTGGGTGACTGTGATGGAGTGAGTGTGAGGGTTTCAGGGGGACAGTGATGGATTGAGTGTGAGGGGGCCAGGGTGACTGTGATGGAGTGAGTGTGAGGGTTTCAGTGGGACGGTGATGGATTGAGTGTGAGGGGGTCAGCGTGATTGTGATGGAGTGAGTGTGAGGGGGACAGGGTGACCGTGATGGAGTGAGTGTGAGGAGATAAATGTGATGGTGATGGAGTGAGTGTGAGCGGGTCAGTGAGACGGTGATGGAGTGAGTGTGAGGTGATCAGTGTGATGGTGATGGAGTGAGTGTGAGGGGGTCAGTGTGACGGAGATGGAGTGAGTGTGAGGGGATCAGGGTGACAGTGATGGAGTGAGTGTGAGGGGGTTAGGGTGAAAGTGATGGAGTGAATGTGAGTGGGGCAGGATGACGTCGTTGGAGTGAATGTGAGCGGGTCAGTGTGACCGTGATGGAGTGAGTGTGAAGGTGTCAGCGTGACAGTGATGGAGTGAGTGTGAGGGGGCAGTGAGACGTGTATGGATGAGTGGGATGGGATGAGTGTGACGGAGATGAAGGAGTGTGAGGGTGTCAGGGTGACAGTAATGGAGTGACTGTGATTAGGACAGGGTGACGGTGATGGAGTGAGTGAGAGGAGATCAGATGATGGTGATGGAGTGAGTGAGAGGTGGTCAGAGTGGCGGTGATGTAGTGAGTGTGAGTGGGTCTGGGTGAAGGTGATGGTGTGAATATGAGCAGTTCAGGCTGACAGAGATGGAGTGAGTGTGAGGTGGGTCAGGTTGACGATGATGGAGAGAGTGTGAGGGGTTCAGTTTGATGTTGACCGAGTGAGTGTGAGTGGGTCAGGGTGACGATGATGGACTGAGTGTGAGGGGGTGCGGGCGATGTTGATGGAGTGAGTGTGAGTTTGTCAGGGTGATGGTTATGGAGTGAGTGTGAGCGGGTCTGGGTGACTGTGATGGAGTGAGTGTGAGGGTTTCAGGGGGATGGTGATGGATTGAGTGTGTGGGGGCCAGGCTGACTGTGATGGAGTGAGTGTGAGGGTTTCAGGGTGACAGTGATGGATTGAATGTGAGGGGGTCAGCGTGAAGATGATGGAGGGAGTGAGGGGGTCAGGGTGACGGTGATGTAGTGAGTGTGAAGATGACAGGGTGACGGTGATGGTGTGAGTGTGAGGGGATCAATGTGACGTTGATGGAGTGAGTGTGAGGGGGTCAGGGAGACTGTGATGGAATGAGTGTGAGTGGTTCAGTTTGAGGGTGATTGAGTGAGTGTGAGGGGGTCAGGGAGACTGTGATAGAGCGAGTGTGAGGAGGTCAGGGTGACACTGATGTAGGTAGTGTGAGGGGGACAGGGAGACGGAGATGGAGTGAGTGTGAGTGGGTCAGTGTGATGGTGATGGAGTGAGTGTGAGGGGGTCAGGTTGACGATGTTTGATTGAGTGTGAGGGGTTCAGCGTGATGGCGATGGAGTGAGTGTGAAGGGATCATTTTGACAGTGATGGAGTGAGTGGAGAGGGATCAGTGTGACGGTTATGGAGTGAGTGTGAGGGGATCAATGTGATGGTGATGCAGTGAGTGTGAGTGGTTCAGGGTGATGGAGATTAAGTGAGTGTGAGCGAGTCAGTGTGAGGCGGGGGTCAGTGAGACAGTGATTTAGTGGGTGTGAGAGTATCAGAGTGACGGTTATGGAGTTAGTATGAGGGGGTCAGTATGATTGTGATGGAGTGAATGTGAGTGGGCCAGGATGACAGTGATAGAGTGAGTGTGCGAGGGTCAGTGTGACGGTGACGGAGTGAGTGTGTGGGGATCAGGGTGTTGGTGATGGAGTGACCGTGAGGGGTTCAGAGTTTTGTTGATGGAGCAATTGTGAGGGGATAAGTGTGACGCGTATGGATGAGTGGGATGGGATGAGTGTGACAGTGATGCAGTGAGTGTGAGGGTGTCAGGGTGGCAGTGATGGAGTGAATGTGAGAGGAACAGGGTGACGATGATGGAGTGAGTGTGAGGAGGTCAGAATGACTGTGATGGATTGAGTGTGAGGCAATCAATGCGACGGTAATGGAGTGAGTGTGAGCAGGCCAGTGAGACGGTGATGGAGTGAGTGTGATGGGTTCAGAGCGAGTGAGTGTGAGGACGCCAGGGTGACGGTGATGGAGTGAGTGTGAGGGGGTCATGGTGACTGTGATGGAGTGAGTGTGAGGCGATCAATGTGATGGTGATGGAGTGAGAGTGAAGGGGTCAGGGTGATTGTGATGGAGTTAGTGTGAGGGGGTCAGGTGACGGTGATGGAGTGAGTGTGAGCGTGTTAGCGTGACCATGATGGAGTGAGTGTGAGGGTTTCAGAGCATTGTTGATGGAGCGAGTGTGAGGATATCAGTGTTAAACGTATGGATGAGTGTGATGGGATGGGTGTGACGCTGATGAAGTGAGTGTGTGGGTGTCAGGGTGACAGTGATGGAGTGAATGTGAGAGGGACGGGGTGACGGTGATGGAGTGAGTGTGAGGAGGTCAGTATGACTGTGATGGAGTGAGTGTGAGGCGATCAATGCGACATTGATGGAGTGAGTGTGAGGCGATCAATGCGACGGTGATGAAGTTAGTGTGAGGAAGTCAGGGTGATGCAGATGGAGTGAGTGTGAGGGCATCAGGGAGAAAGTAATGGAGTGAATGTGAGTAGGAAAGGGTGATGTTGTTAGAGTGAAAGTGAGTGGGTCAGTGTGACAGTGATGGAGTGAGTGTGAGGCGATCAATGCGACGGTGATGGAGTGAGTGTGCGGGGGTCAGTGTGACGTGTATGGATGAGTGGGATGGGATGAGTGTGACGGTGATGAAGTGAGTGTGAGGGTGTCAGGGTGACCATGATAGAGTGACTGTGATTAGGACAGGGTGACGGTGATGGAGTGAGTGAGAGATCAGTATGATGGATGATGTGAGTGAGAGGGGGTCTGGGTGTAGGTGATGGTGTGAATGTGAGCAGTTCAGGGTGACAGAGATGGAGTGAGGGGGTCAGAGTCATGGAGGTGGAGTAAGTGTGAGGGGTCAGGGTGACGGTGATGGAGTGAGTGTGAGGGGGTCAGTGTGATGGTGATGGAGTGAGTGTGAGGTGATCAGGTTGACGGTGATGGATTGACTGTGAGGGGGTCAGTGTGATGTTTATGTAGTGAGTGTGAGGTGCGTAAATGTGATGGTGATGGAGTGAGTGGGAGGGGGTAAGGATGTCTGTGATGCAGAGAGTGTGAGGTGGTCAGTGTGAAGGTTATGGAGAGAGTGTGAGAGGGTCAGGGTGTCAGTGATAGCGTGAGTGTGAAGAGGATAGGGTGACGGTGATGGAGTGAGTGTGAGGGGGTCAGGGTGACGGTGATGTGGTGAATGGGAGGGGGTCAGTGTGACGGTGATGCAGTGAGAATGAAGGAGTCAGCGTGACGGTGATGATGTGAGTGGGAGTGGGTCAGGGTGTCAGTGACGGATTGAGTGTGAGTTGGTCAGCGTGATGGTGATGGAATGAGTGTGAGGGGATTAGTTTGCCAGTGATGGAGTGAGTGTGAGAGTGGTCAGGGTGACCATGATATAGTGAGTGTGAGGGGTGTCAGGGTGACAGTGATGGAGTGAGTGTGAGGGGGTCAAGTTTACAGTGATGCAGTGAGTGTGAGGGGGTCATTGTGATGGAGATGGAGTGAGCGTGAGGGGTCAGGGTGACGGAGATTTAGTGAGTGTGAAGAGGACACGGTGACGGTGATGGAGTGAGTGTGAGTGGCTCGGGGAGACTGTGTTGGAATGAGTGTGAGTGGTTCAGTGTGACAGTGATGGAGTATGTGAGGGGGTCAGGTTGACAGTGTGGGAGTGAGTATGAGGGGGTCAGTGTGAGGGTGATGGAGTGAGTGTGAGGGGGTCAGGGAGACTGTGATGGAGCGAGTGTGAGGAGGTCAGGGTGACACAGATGGAGGCTTTTTGAGGGGGACATGGTGACGGTGCTGGAGTGAGTGTGAGTGGGTCTGTGTGATGGTGATGGCATGAGTGTGAGGGGGTCACGTTGACGGTGATGGATTGACTGTGAGGGGGTCAGTGTGATGGTTATGTAGTGGGTGTGAGGGGGTCAGTGTGAAGGTGATGGAGTGAGTGTGAGGGGTCAGGGTGAGGGAAAATTAGTGAGTGTGAAGAGGACACGGTGACGGTGATGGAGTGAGTGTGAGGGGCTCGGGGAGACTGTGATGGAATGAGTGTGAGTGGTTCAGTGTGACAGTGATGGAGTGTGTGAGGGGGTCAGGTTGACAGTGTGGGAGTGAGTTTGAGGGAGTGAGTGTGAGGGTGATTGAGTGAGTGTGAGGGTGATTACGTGAGTGTGAGGGGGTCAGGGAGACTGTGATGGAGCGAATGTGAGGGGGTCAGTGAGACAGTGAAAATGAAGGAGTCAGCGTTACGGTGATGGGGTGAGTGGGAGTGGGTCAGTGTTGTGGTGATGGAGTGAGTGTGAGTGGGTCATGGTGTCAGTGACGGATTGAGTGTGAGTTGGTCAGCGTGATGGTGATGGAATGAGTGTGAGGGGATTACTATGACGGTGATGGAGTGAGTGGCAGGGGGATGTTGATGGAGTGAGTGTGAGCAGGTCGGTGTGACGGTGATTCAGTGAGTGTGAGGGGGCAGGTTGACAGTGATAGAGTGAGTGTGAGGGGTTCAGGTTGACGGAGATGGAGTGATTGTGAGGGGATCAATGTGGCGGTGAATGAGACAGTGTGAGGAGATCAGAGTGACTATGATGCAGTGAGTCTGAGGGTGTCATATTGACAGTGAGGGAGTGAGTGTTAGAGGGTCAGTGTGAGGGTGATGGAGTGAGTGTGAGGGGGTCAGGGAGACTGTGATGAAGTGAGTGTGAGGGGGTCAGGGTGACGCCGATGGAGTGAGTGTGAGGGTTTCAGGGTGACAGAGATGGAGTGAGTATGAGGGGGTCAGCGTGATGGTGATGTGGTGAGTTGGAGGGGGTCAGTGTGACGGTGATGGAATGAGTATGAGGGATGAACGTGACGGTGATGGTTTGAGTGTGAGGGGGTTCGCGTGATGGTGATGGAATGAGTGTGAGGGGTTCAGGGTGACGGAGATTAAGTGAGTGTGATGGGGTCAGGCTGAGGGTGATGTGCGAGTGGGAGGGGGTCAGTGTTACGGTGATGGATTGAGTCTGAGAGGGTCAGCATAATGGTGATGGAGGGAGTGTGAGGGAGTCTGGGTGATGGTGATCAAGGTAGTGTGAGGGAGTCAGGGAGACTGTGATGGTGTGAGGGTGAGGGGGTCAGTTTGAAGGTAATGGATTGAGTGTGAGGGGGTCAGGGTGTCAGTGATGGAGTGAGAGTGAGGGGGTCAGTTTGATGGTGATGGAGTGAGTGTGCAGGGGTCAGGGTGATGATGATGGAGTGAGTGTGAGTGGGCCAGGGTGTCAGTGATTGACTTAGTGTGTGGGGGTCAGAGTGACGGTGATGGAGTGAGTGTGATGTCTTCAGGTGACATTGATGGAGTGAGCATGACGGGGTTAGGGTATTACTGATGGAGTGAGTGTGAGCGGATCAGGGTGACGGTGAAGGAGTGAGTGTCAGGGAATAAGTTTGACGGTTATGGAGTGAGTGTGAGGGGGTCAGGGTAATGGAGATGGAGTGAGTGTGAGGGGGTCAGGGTGACGGTAATGGCGTGAGTGTGAGCGGGTCTGGGTGACAGTGATGGAGTGAGTGTGACTGGGTCTAGGTGACGGTGATGGAGTGAGTCTGAGGAGGACAGGGTGACGGTGAAGGAGTAAGTGTGAGGAGGACAGGGTGACCGTGATGGAGTGAGTGTGAGGGGGTAAGGGCATTGTTGATAGAGCGAGTGTGAGGGGATGAGTGTGATGCACATGGATGAGTGGGATGGGATGAGTGTGACAGTGATGAAGTGAGTGTGATGGTGTCAGTGTGACGATGATGGAGTAAGAGTGGGAGGGTCAGGGTGACAATGATGGAGTGAGTGTGAGGAGATCAGTATGACGTGATGGAGTGACTGTGAGCGGGTTAAGTGTGATGGTGAAGGAGTGAGTGGGAGGCAAACAATGTGACGGTGACGGAGTGAGTGTGAGGGGATCAGTGTGACGGTGATGGAGTGAGTGGGAGGGGATCAGTGTGAAGGTGATGGAGTGTGTAGAGGGCATCGGGATTACGGTGATCGAGTGAGTTTGAGGGAGTCCGTGTGATGGTGATGGAGCGAGTGTGAGGTGGGTCAGTGTGATGGTGAAGGAGTGCGTGTGATGGGGTCAGTGTGACGTTGTTGGTGCGAATGTGAGGTGGGTCAGTGTGATGGTGAAGGAGTGAGTGTGATGGGGTCAGGGTGACCGTGACCGAGTTAGTGTGAGGAGGTCAGGGTGATGGTGATAGAGTGAGTGTGAGGGGGTTAGGGTGATGGCGAAGGAGTGAGTGTGAGGGGGTGAGAGTGACTGAGATGGAATGAGTGTGATGGGGTCAGGGTGACGGTAACCGAGTTAGTGTGAGGGGGTCAGGGTGACGTTGATGGAGTGAGTGTGAGGGGGTCAGGGTGACGGTGATGAAGTGAGTGTGAGGGTGTCAGGGTGACGGTGATAGAATGAGAGCGAGGGGGTGGGGGGATCAGTCATGGAGTGAGTGTGAGCGGATCAGTGATGGTCATGGAGTGAGTGTGAGGGGGTCAGGGTGATGATGATGGAGTGAGTGTGAGGGGGTCAGGGTGATGATGATGGAGTGAGTGTGAGGGGGTCAGTGTGACGCTGATAGAATGAATGCGATGGGGTCAGGGTGACAGTGATGGAGTGAGTATGAGACAATAGACAATGGACAATAGGTGCAGGAGTAGGCCATTCAGCCCTTCGAGTCTGCAACGCCATTCAATATGATCATGGCTGATCATTCCTAATCAGTATCCGCTTCCTGCCTTAACTCCATAACCCTTGATTCCACTATCTTTGAGAGCTCTATCCAACCCTTTATTAAACGAATCTAGAGACTGGGCCTCCACTGCCCTCTGCGGCAGAGTATTCCACACAGCCACCACTCTCTGGGTGAAAAAGTTTCTCCTCATCTCTGTCCTAAATGATCTACCCGGTATTTTTAAGCTGTGTCCTCGGTTCGGCAATCATCCATCAGCGGAAACATGTTTCCTGCTGCCAGAGTGTCCAATCCTTTCAGAATCTTATATGCCTCAATCAGATCCCCTCTCAGTATTCTAAACTCAAGGGTATGCAAGCCCAGTCGTTTCAGTCTTTCAGTGTAAGGTTATCCCTCCATTCCAGGAATTGACCTCGTGAACCTACGCTGCACTCCCTCAATAGCCAGAATGTCTTTCCTCAAATTTGAATACCAGAACTGCACACAGTACTCCAGGGGTGTTCTCCCCAGCGCCCTGTACAGCTGCAGAAGCACCTTTTTGTTTCTATACTGAATCCCTCTTTTTATGAAGGCCAGCAGGTTATTAGCCTTCTTCACTACCTGCTGTACCTGCATGCTTGCCTTCATTGACTGGTGTACAAGAACACCCAGATCTCTCTACACTGCCCCTTTACCTAAATTAATTCAATTGAGGTAGTAATCTGCCTTCCTGTTCTTGTCACCAAAATGGATAACCATACATTTATCCACATTAACTGCATCTGTCATGCTTCTGCCCACTCACCTAACTTGTCCAGGTCACCCTGTAATCTCCTAACATCCTTATCACATTTCACCCTGCCACCCAGCTTTGTATCATCAGCAAATTTGCTAATGTTATTGCTGATACCATCTTCTATATCATTAACATATATTGTAAAAAGCTGCGATCCCAGCACGGATCCCTGCGGTACCCCACTGGTCACTGCCTGCCATTCCGAAATGGAGCTGTTATCACTACTCTTTGTTGCCGATCAGCCAACCAATTTTCAATCCAATCTAGTACTTTGTCCCCAATACCATGCGCCCTAAGTTTACTCACTAACCCCCTATGTAGAACTTTATCAAAAGCTTTCCGAAAGTCCAGGTACACTACATCTACTGGATCTCCCTCATCCATCTTCAGAGGGACATCCTTATAAAATTCAAGAAGACTGGTAAAGCACGAGTTCTCCTTCATAAATCAATGCTGACTCTGTCCTATCCTGTTACTACTATCCAGATGTGCCGTAATCTCATCATTTATAATAGTCTCCAGCATCTTTCCCTCCACTGTGGTCAGACTAACTGGTTTATAATTTCCTGCTTTCTCTCTCCCACCTTTCTTAAAAAGTGGTATAACATTAGCCACTCTCCAATCCTCAGGAACCGATCCCGAATCTATCGAATTCTGGAAAATAATCACCAATGCATCCACGATTTCCTGAGCCACCTCCTTCAGTACACTGGGATGTAGACCATCAGGCCCTGGAACTTATCAACCTACAGACTTGACAGTCTCTCCAACACCAAATCCTGGCACATGTAGATTCCCTTAAGTTCAGGTCCTTCAGTCACTGTTACCTCGGGGAGTTAGCTTGTGTCTTCCACAGTAAACACACATCTGAAGTTCACAATTAATTCCCCTGTTTCTGTCTTCAAGGGCCCAATTTTAGTCTTAACCATTTTTTTGTCTTTCACATCCCTAAAAAAAACTTTTACTATCCTCCTTTACATTATTGGCCAGGATACCTTCGTACCTCATTTTTTCTCTGCATATTTCCTTCTTAGTAATCCTCTGTTGTTCTCTAAAGATTCGCAGTCCTTCGTTTTCCCACTTATCTTTGCTATGTTATACTATTTCTCTTTTAACTTTATATGTTGCTTAACTTCCCTCGACAGACACGGCCGCCCATGCCTCCTCCTGGGATTTTTATTCCTTTTAGGAATGAACTAGTCCTGCAACTTCTGCATTATCCACAGAAATATCCGCCATTGTTCCACCAAGGTCATCCCTGCTAAGGTATTGCACCAATGAACTTTGGCCAGCTCCTGCCTCATAGCTCCATAGTTCCCTTCATTCAACTGAAAAAATGTCACTTCTGATTGTACCCTCTCCCTCTCAAATTGCAGATTGAAGCTTATTGTATTATCGTCACTACTTTCCAATGGCTCCTTCACTTTGAGGTCTCTGTCAAATTCTGGATCGTTGCACAACACCAGATCCAGAATTGCCTTCTCCCAGGTCGGCTCCAGCACCAGCTGTTCTAAGAATCCATCTCTGAGGCACTCCACAAAGTCTCTTCCTTGAGGTCCAATACCATCCCGATTCTCCCAGTCTACCTGCATGATGAAATCCCACATAACAACTGTAGCAACATCTTTGTGACAGACGACTTTCAGCTCCGGATTTAAATGACATCCGACATCCAGGCTACTGTTTATGGGCCTGTAGATAATTCCCAAGAGGGTCTTTTTACCCTTAGTATTTCTCAGCTCTATCCATACTGACTCTACATCCCCTGATTCTAGGCTCCCCCGCGCAAGGGACTGAATATCATCCCTTACCAAAATGGCCACCCCATCCCCTCGGCCCGTCAGTCTGTCCTTACGATTGCACGTGTAGCCTTGAATATTCATTTCCCAGGCCCTGTCCACTTGAAGCCACGTCTTAGTTATCCCAACAATATTGTATCTGCCAATTTCCAAAAGAGCCTCAAGCTCATACATTTTATTTCTAATGCTTCGTGCATTCATACATAGTATTTTTAATTTGTTACTTCCCTCACTCTTCCCATCAACTCCTATTTCACTCAACCTTACAGCATGATCCCTTTGTGAGTTTTCGGCCTCAGTGATACAGTTGTCTTTCTTGACTTCCCTTGTTCTAACTTTCCATCCAATTTCCTTCTTAAACATCCAGTGTGTACCCCCACCCCACCCCACAACCCCCTGCTACTTAGTTTAAACGCAGCTGTGTTGCTGTAGTAAACCTGCCTGCCAGAATGCTGGTCCACAACCTATTAAGGTGAAAACCGTCTCTCTTGTAGAATTTATGTTTTCCACGAAATATGGACCTCATCAAGGTGTTCATAACATTCCGATTGGTAGACAGATTGGTAAGGTTTTGTCACATGGCGTATAGAAGAAGCTCGTCACAATTGGCTTGAAGGAAGAGGGGTATTTTTCAGACTGGAGGCTTGTGAGCAGCAGTGTGCTGCAAGAATCAGGACTGACTTCACTGCATTTCATCATTTATGTAAAGGAATTATATGTGGATATTTAGATCATAGATAGTAAGTTTACAAATGACATCAGAATTGTGGTGTAGTAGATAATCTCAGAGTCCAACAAGACCAAAAATAGATGGGAGAAAGGGGCAAGGAGTGACAGGTGAAGTTCAATTTAGATAAATATGAGGTTACGCATTTTGGGAAGGCAAATGAGGGCAGAAATTATACACTTAATGGTAAGGGCCTGGTGAGTGTTGTGAAACAAACGGACATCGCGATGCAGGTACATTGTTCCTTGAAAGTGGAGTCAAATGCAGACAGTGTGGTACAGAACATATTTGACAAATTTGCCTTAATCAGTCAGAGCATTGAGTATCGGAGTTAGGGTGGCATGTTGCATCTGTACAGGATGTTGGTGAAACCACTTTAAGAATACTGCACACAACTCATTTGTCTGCTAAAAAGATTTACACCGATGTCCCAGGAATGGCGATTTGAGTTTTAGGGAGAGGCTGATTAGTTTGAGGTATTTTCTGCTGGAGTGTCAGAGGCTGAAGGGTTACATCATAGAGCTTTATAAAATCATCAGGGGCATGGATATTCTGAACAGCCATGTTCTGCTCCCCAGGGTAGGGGAGCCCAGAACAGGAGAGGATAGGTTGAAGGGGAGAGGACGAATGATTTAGAAGGAACCTAAAATTAAATGCTTCACACAGAGAGTGGTGTGTGTACATAAAGTGCTGTCAGAGGAAGTGCTGAAGGCGGTTACAATCACACATTTAAAAAGTATCTGAAAGAGAAAGGATATTGGCCAAATGCTGGCAAATGAGACTAAATCAGATTTAATATCTGATCGGAGTGAACAGATTGGACTAACGGGTCTGTTTCCATTCTGCATGATTCTCTGATTCTATAAGAGGGATGATGAAAAATTCTGAATGGACCTTTCAAATCAGAATCCTCTTCACTGGAAGTTTATCATGCCTCTATGTTCACATTGATTGAAAGTTGCGTTAGTGAAATATTTGACAGAGAACTGAGTCATGGATAATGGGATACAGACAGGAAAGTGGGGCTGAGACCACAACCTGATTAGCCATAATCTTAGTGCCAGGTGGAGAAGCTCAACGTATCTAATGACTCACTCCTGTCCCTCAATCGCGTGTTCCTGTGTTCCATTCAGCCCATTAAATCTGTTAGGCAGGAGCATTTAGAGGCTATTTACTTCTATAACCTGGTGCACAGAAACAGAGGAGATCATTTGGCCCTTCAAGACTGTCCCACACGCTTTGAGGTGATTTGAGAAATGTAATTGTAAAACCCAGGCTGACTATGAAAGAGGCCCCTTATCTCTCTTTCCAGAGCTTCCCCTCTCTGAAACTTGTGCTCCATTTGTTGGTCATGTTGTAGACCCAAATTCACTGTGAAAACAGCCACATACCTCACCCAGCGATGGCTCACAAAATCCTCTGGTCTCCATGATGGCGACATTCAATAACAGAACTTTCATGAAAATCACACCCACTAACTTTCCAATAACAGAATGTGAGAACATCACACACAGGGCCAGGTCGTTCACTCCCCAAGTCTGCCTTGCCCTTCACTAAGATCATGACTGATCTGCTCTTCGTCTCAAATCCTCTTTCATACTCAATTCTTCATCGCCCTCAACTCTCTGACAGGTCAACATCCATCTACCTCCTCTTCAAATACTTTCAGTCATCTAGCTCTGCGAACACTCTTCAGAATAGAAATCCTGACAATCAATGCCACCTGTTTGACGAAAACCCTTGTTGCTCCTATATCTTGGCTTATTGATATGAACAAAAGAGGTTGACACAAGGGTTCAGGTAATAATTAGATTAGATTAGACTTACAGTGTGGAAACAGGCCCTTCGGCCCAACAAGTCCACACCGACCCGCCGAAGCGCAACCCACCCATACCCCTACATTTACCCCTTACCTAACACTACGGGCAATTTAGCTTGGCCAATTCACCTGACCCGCACATCTTTGTGACTGTGGTAGGAAACCAGAGCACCCGGAGGAAACCCACGCAGACACGGGGAGAACGTGCAAACTCCACACAGTCAGTCGCCTGAACCCGGGTCTACAGGTGCTGTGAGGCAGCAGTGCTAACCACTGTGCCACCGTGCCGCCCTGATGACTGGCCCTGATATCAAGGCTTCTGTTGACTTCTGTTGACATCAAGAAGCTTAATAAATCTGAACTTAATGGGAATCAGAGAAAATTCTCCAGTGTTTGGAGTCAAACATGGCACAAAGGAAGATGTTCATCATCTCAGTCTGTGGGAGATCCTCAGGGTCGCTTCCTCTTCACAAACATCTTCAGCTGCTTCATCAATATCTCCCCACCCTCACCCTCCCCACCATAAGATCCGAAGTGGGGATGGTCACTGAGGATTCACAATGTTCAGAATAATTTGATGCCTCCGTCAGCTTCTGAACTGGACTGTGCCCATGTGCAGCAAGATATGGACTCCATTGAGGCTTGTGCTTTTAAAGAGTCTGTAACATTCTTGTAAAAGACTGTCTGACACTGCACATTGCCACAGTAAAATAAGAGTTCATTCCGCACCTCACACTGGTTTCTCAGGCTGAATCGTTCAGCCCATTGACACTATTGAAGAAGAACAGGGACAGCCCATTCAGTGCCTCCAACATATTACTCAGGAAGAGAAGGATTCTAGTGTGATGGGCCACACGAGAACCGCTCGACAACATTTGAAGGTGGTAGCCTAGATCCTAATGTTTTCTTATTTTAAAGAAAACGTAATGTGTCTGTTCCAGATGCAATGTGGCTGATCAAACAACTCGGTGTGAAGCATAACACCATTTACTTAAATACGATAGTTAAAATAAAACCAAAGAAAGAAGAATTTAGAATAATGTAATTATATTGGACAAGTTAACAGAATAATAGATCTAGCAACTATTACTAATGAACTTCCAATACTGGAAAATCACATGAATACAGCCATTGGCAAAAAGGAATATTCAGACACTGAATGACACAAATATTTCTCCAATTCAGGATTTAAAAAAAACAGCACCAAAGAAAATACATAGAGAGTAGCTGCAAGGAGACATTCACGAAAGTTTTCAACTCGGTGGAGACCCCAATAATTTCTGGTGTTACTGAGAAACCACAACGCAGAAATCCTAATCTGTGAGAGCTGACCACACCCATTCAATCTGCATTCAAATAAACCTAAGGCCTCACTAGTTGTTTAATCGATTGGTCTTAATTAGCCAGCTTGGTAACGGTCATTTAATCTCTCTCATAAAAGAAACCAGAACAAAATAACCTCTTAAAGCGACAGTATCATCACACTAGTCAGTGCATCGAGCTGTCATGCAGGAACCAGGGGTAACCCAATCAGGTCATTGGCCCTGTCCAATCGGACGAGGAAGAAGCCAGTCAGCCCCTTGAGTCACTTACACAGGAACAGGAGGAGGCCATTCCCACCTCAATCCCCTACACAGGGGCAGAATGAGGTAATTGATGCTGATTACTGATGAATTGTTTATGCTCGAAACGTCGACTCTCCTGCTGTGCTTTTCCAGCAAACTGTTGTCTACTCTGATCTTCCGCATTAACAGTCCTCGCTGTCTCCTAACTGATGCTCTAACATGATGAACAAGTCGAGCAGAGGCTTCACAAACGGACTGCTCCACGTTGTTCCTCGTAGCTCTGTCTGTCATGATACACACGTGGGAATTTAACGCGGTTTTCTCGTGGTGAGGATGGAAGCCACATGTCTTGTGTGAAGTCACAAGAAGGCACCTTCCATCTCCAAGAAGCCAGCCTGGTGTTCTCTATGTCGGGTGGAAGCTGGTGGCAATGGCTTCCTGTTTCAGATGGAACGTATTGTGGCTGCTTTTGGGGATTGTGAGCAACATGATGTTCAGTACGGGTTCACACGCCGACTGCACAATAGCGTGGGGAGAGTTAAGGCATATAAACTGTTAGGAAAGCACGTATTACTGATGAATGGACTCTCTAAGTTCAAATAATGCTGATCTTGTTCATGTTGATCTTGTCTAGTGCACGTCCTGTTCAGTGTAACCTGTATGCCTTACTCTGTCCAAGTCTATTTCCAACTTATGATCTGTCTGGCCATGTTTACCATGATCTCCCTCCACTGCTCATAAATAAAGCGTTTTCCCGTACTGAGGTACACGTGACAATAAATCAAACCAACCAATCCTTGGTAAAGTATGGAATTTCCCACCCTGTCAATGTCTCTTTTGGAAGTAAGTGATCGCTGCCATTCCTCGTGTTTAACATCACCGTTTCTTCTTCTCTCACAACTGCACTGATTAAACACTCAGCTTCTTCACTCTATCGTCGTGATACCATTGCTCGTTTCTGTGGTAAGGAAATCATTCCTTACAAAGGAGATCAAATCCGTAGAGAGTGTCCCAGCCACGGTCTCAGCAAGGCCCTACAACAGCAGGAAGATGGCATTACTTATGTACTTGAATCATCTTACAATGAAGAACAGCATACCATGGACTGCACCCATTACTTACACAGGGTTTGATTCGTAGCAGTCAGCATAGGCATGTGAGTGGGAGATCATGCTTCCCAAATTTGTTAGAGTTCGTTGATGAAGTGACCAAGAAGGTTGGCGAGGGCCAAGCGGTAACCATAGTCTCTATGGATATCAGTAAGGCCTTTGATAAGTTTCCACATGGCAGGCTGCGCTGGAGAGTAACATCACGTGGAATGCTGGGGAACTGTCCAATTGGATGCACAGTTGGCTTGATGGTAGGAAGCAAAGGGTTTAGCGGAAGGATGCTTGTCAGACTGGAGCATGGGTCCATGGCTGTTTGTTATCTATGATTTGGTTGAGAATGTACAAGGCATGATTAGTATGTTTACTGATGACACTAAAATAAGTGGGAGCATGATCAGTGAGGAAGTTTATCAGAAATTACAACAAGACCGGAAACAGGTGGGGAAGTGTGCCGAGAAATGGCAAATGGAATTTAATATAGATGCGTGATGTCTTGCATTTTGGAAACTCAACTCAAGGTAGGAGTTGCACGGCGAATGGGAGGGCCTTAAGAGGTGTAGTGGGCAGAGAGACCTTGGCGTTCTGTTGCATAGTTCTCTGAGAGTGGAGTTACATGTAGACGGGACAGTGAAGAAGGCATTTGACACACTGACCTTCATCAGGCCGGACATTGATTATGGAAGTTGGGAATTTATGTTGCAGTTACACAGGACTTTGGTAAGTCCGCACTTGGAGTATTCTGTTCAGCTTTTATCACTTTGTTATAGGCACCATTTTATGAAATTAGAAAGAGTGCAGAATAAATTTCCATGGACCTTGCCAGGACCCAATGATCTGGCCTATAGGGAGAGGTTGGATAAGCTAGTACCTTTTCTATAGAGTGTAGGAGACTGAGGGGGACCTTTTAGAGCTGTATAAGATCATGAGGGGTATGGATAGGATTAATGCTTTCAGACTTTTTCCAAGGTGTGGAGAATCGAGGACGAGATGGGATCAGTTTAAGGTTAGAGGGGAAGGAATAAAAAGGAACCTGAGGGGCCATTTCTTTACACAGAGGCTGGTACGTGGATGAGCTGGCAGCAGATGTGGTTGAGGGGGGAACATTAACAACATTTCAAAAAGCATTTGGATAAATATGTGGATAAGAAAGGACTGGAAGGATCTGGACCCACTGCAGGGAAATGGGGTTAGTGTGGATGGACATTTACAAGGTGGAGTCGAATCCCTCTGTTAATTCAAAGCAAACACCCAGAAAAGCTCAGCTCAACTGGTAACCTGTTAAAATATGAGCCACACAGAGATCCTACATTCCACTATTTAAACAAAAATTCACAAATTAATTTCTTAACTTTTGTAGTGAACACTGAACAACAGCTGTTCACAAATACAAGCCCCTCTTTTCTTAGCTACTTACTATCTGTTTCCAACTCTGTAAAAATATGCTGTTCTACCAGCCAACGTATTAAACATTACAATCTCAAGACCATGCATTTTCTATCTTCCCCACTGCGTTCACTCTTCAAGCTGCTGATCTCCCTGGGTGACATTTTGTTTTACTGCAAGTAGGTTTGTTATGAACATGTATCTTTGATAGAGCGTGTTTGAGATGGCCAGTTAGCACTCCTGCCCTGCAGCAGTTACTCTGCTCTTGGATGGCAGTAGCTCTCTTTCTAGTGTTCAAAATGCTGAGTTTACTTACTCCACATGATACAATAATTCTCATAATTTGATTGCTTTCCAGCTGTTCAAACAATAGTATTCTAATTCTGTTGGCTTCTGGTATCCTAAGCATTATTTAAACTACTAATACATGATCCTCACCTGCTTCACTCCATGCTGTGTCCTCTTCAGGTGCTGTTTAGTTCTCTCACCTACTCGGTCTAATCTCTCCCTCACCTCACATAAATAATCCAAGTGTGAGATCTCCGACTTCGGTCCAGTCAACTTAGATTTAATTAAATTCAAAGGATTTCACTCCATGTACGAAGATTAACTCAAAGGAAGTAAACGGAGTAGATTTATTTTGGGGCCTTTTTAATAATAAGCAATTTAATGTGACACCTTTATCCCAATAATTTGGCCAATCCTGACAGTACGCTGTTAACATAGTCTTCAGCGTCTGATGCTAACTTTTCAATCCTGGAATTCAGGATGGGACGCCCTTGATTTGAAGTGCTGTATGCCTCAGCTATCCATGACTTCATTAAACAGCTGAGGGTTAAAATGAGACCCTTGCTCTGACTAAATCTCTCTGCGGAGCCCACAGAGAGTAAGAAAAAGCTACCAACTCCTCTACCTCCCTTTTTGCCTTAACACTCCATAATGGAAATGCCTGTGGAAATCTGGGAGATACATTGTTATTGTCAGCAAATAATGGTTTCCACTTTTATTTTAGAAAAGGGAGCTCCACAATTAATCATAACCCACATGAAAGGTTCTTCGAATGCAGGAATTGACGACAAAGGTGCTAGTTTTTATTGCCTGCAACTTACCTTCCATTTGGCATGTATGACATGTAAAACAAAAATTACCCACGTCCTTGTGCATTCCAGGCCACTAGAAATGCTTCTGCACCTTAGCCTGAGTCTTCCGTATACCTAGGTGACCGCCTGCAGCTAGTTTGTGTGCTACCCGTAACATGGTATGCTACCAGTCAAAAGATCTAGTGCATTTTGGCCCATTTCTCTTCTGCACTAACCTAACGTTTTTCTCCACGTTCAGGTTTTTCCTTCACCGTGGCATCGAACAGGGTGTCAGTTACCTGAACATCAACTCCTTTGTCTTTTTCTTTCGTTTTTCCTTCCTGTTGTAACTTATGACAGTGGGATGTTGTTACAACACAGTCTGGAAAATTCCTGGGTACATTTCTTTTAACTCCTCGGTTCCCTAGTTTTCATTTGACTTCTCCACCATAAGTGGCGTCTCGCCCACCTTGGCTCCTATTAAATCGTTCACAGGAACAAACTGTATTCCTGGAACTGACATTCTGTCACTCACTCTCACTGTTACTTCCCCAATCCTGATTTGGCACGACAACTTGATGTTTCTGTCCCCCAACCTGAGTTTCTGTTCCCATTCCATAAAATACCACGCTATTGAGGAACACGTCAGAAAGAGTGAAAATCCTTCCATCTCTTGCTATTCGGGGCAGAGAGAAAGTGAGGACTGTAAATGGTGGAGATCAGAGTTGAAAAGTGTGGGGCTGGAAAAGCACAGCAGATCAGGCAGTATCTGGGGGGCAGGAGAGTTGACGTTTTAGGCACAAGTACTTCAAGATAAGTGGGGGGTAAGGGAGGGGGAAGGGGGCTGACAAATAAATAGGAGGGTGAGGTGGAGCGGGGTGGAAGGTAGCTTGCAAGGCAGTAAGTAGATGCAGGTGGGGTGTTTTGGTGATAGGTCGGAGAGGAGGGTGAAGTGGATAGGTGGTAGGACAGCTGGACCCCTCAAAGTATACAGCATCCACATCAACTTCACCAAATTCCAAATCTTCTCTCCCACATCCTTGCCCCAGATCCAACCATTCAAATTAGCATCGCCCTCTTGAACTGTCTTAATTGTCCATCGTCCTTCCCACCTATCCACTCAAACCTCTCCTTCGACATATCACTATCACTCCCACCTACATCTTCCTATCGCCCTCCCATTGACCCTCCCACCAGCCCAGCTCCTACCCTCCTATTTATCTTTCAGCCCCTTTGTTCCCCCGCCACATTCCTGACGATGGTTTTATGCCTGATATGTCGATTGTCCTGCCCTTCAGATGCTTCCTGATCTATTGTGCTTTTCTGCCACCTCACTTCTCAAGTATTAGCGACTGAGTTGATCCAGTATCTCACAAAATCATAATTTATTGTCCTTCCCCCCCCCCTCTCCCCCCCCCCCCCCCCCCCCCCCCGCTCCCCCCCCCCCCCCCCCACACACACCCACATTCTCAATAATCTTTATCCACAGAGGTGAATTCTTTATGGAGACCAGGCATTGAATCTGTACCTAGGCTGTGCATTCTACTACAGGTCCTTGGGGACTTGGGGTCTTCTTTACCAGTTTCACTAATGCCACTGGCTTAGCCTCTTCTACCACATCTTTTCCTAAAGTGTCTTCCTTCAATCCCCAGCACGGTGTGTCCAGCTTACTGCAGTGAAAGCTCATTTTCCCAATGCCTTTCTTAAACCATCGGCACTGTAATTTTATGTGTTTCACTCTCTTATAGTGAGAACACAATAGGACTTTCACCTCCTTTCAACTCCCGTGGGCTTCTTTTTTCACCTCTAGTAAACTATTGTGCGCAACTGTTCGCTTTGTAGTGCGTGATTTCCCCTTCTCCCAGTTTCTATCCTTCACGGATGAAACTTCTCCCAGAAGCTAAATTTCACCTCCTGCACCAATGCATATTTGCCTGTCATTTCTGCCGCGCTTCTCACTTCTTGAACTTTCTGTTCATTCACATGAATTTTTACCATCTCTGGAAGTGAGTCTTCAAACTCCTCCTGCAGAATAATCTCCCTTCGAGCCTTACAGGTCTTATCCATTTTTAAGGTCAGCACCCATCTATCAAAATGACTATGTTTAATCCTTTCAAACTCATCATACGCCTGACCTGGTTTCGTCTCTATATTTCTGAACCTCTGCCTATATTCTTCTAGTACCAAGTCATATCCAATCAAAATAGCCAGTTTGAAATCTGCATAATCTCTTGACCCCTCATCTGCCAGTGCTGCAAATACCTCACTCCTGTGCCCACCAGCGTAGTCTGAATGAGCATGACCCACAAGTTCACTGGACACGCCATCTGCCGAGCCATTTTGTTTTTCCTATGAAATAAAAACAGATATTGACGTTTTTCTCAACGAAATATGACTGTGTATTATCATAGCTGTATCCATCCCTTCATCTCTATGTTGTTAATTTAACTTTATTGTCTAATTCCCAACTACTGAATGTCAAATTCTCTCTCTCTCTCTCTTTCCCTTTCGCTTCGTTCTCTCTCTGTTTCCATCCCGTTTTTTTACCTTCTAACTCCAGTTGCCATATTTGCAATTTAAGTTTTTTTTTCTAACTCTACTGCAGTTGTCTGTTTCTCTGACACACCAAAGTGCTTGACCAACTCCATTACAATTTCAGCTTTCCTTTTGTTCCTGGTTAAACCCAATTCCAATCTATTTTCTAATTCTAAAAATATTCCTTCCTCTGACTTTGTAAACTTCCTTGGCAAATTTGAGAACCTCTTTAGTAAAATTAAAAGCCATTTCTCTCACTTTTACTTTAACCAACAACAAGTTAACGAAATTAAATATATTTTCCCAACAGTTTTATTTGAAGATCCAGGTCACTAATTGCCATGTGTTGGAATCTGCTGGGACCTTTTGTGCCACAAATCTGTTCACGTCTGTCCAAGTCCCCAGCAAGGCCGCAAACTGTTATGACATCAATATCGAACCCCTCTGTTTATTAAAACAACACACCCAGAAAAGCTCACCTCGCATCATAATCTGTTAAAACGTGGCTGACAGAGAACTCCTAAATTCCACTAATTAACGAAAAATAGCAGTTTATATGAATGCAAGTTAGCTAACTGAGCATGAACATTTTTCAGACGTTTCGTCACCATGATTGGGTGACATCATCAGTGACAGTCTCCGCTGAAGGACCAGTGGTATGTCCCATCTCTCTATTTATAAGTCTTGGTTTCTTAAGGTGGGTGACGTCATTCCCGGATGTTTTTATTACAAGAGAAGGCAGATAGGATCCAAATTGATGCATTTATTGATGGACTTCTGGTTAGAATGCCATTCCTCTGAGAACGCCCTAGAATGTCTCAGTATGTGCGTGTGTTGTTCCAGTCAAAGTGATGCCCTTTTCTGTCTGTATTATGGAATAATGTGATAGTGGGTCATGTATTTTGGTGGCCAGTAGGTAGCCATTGATGTATCCTGGTAGCACGACAACAGGACCACTTCAATGGCAGAAAAATGATTTTGTATACATTGTTTAATGAATATGTGTGTGTGCAGGTATTTTTCATATGTGCACAACATATTCTAAATGATCAACGGAGACACAGTTATTGAAAAATGATGTATAAAATCTATTAAACATTATTTGATGCTCATCTACTGTGATATGTTTCCCTTCTCTCAATGTTCCCTCGTTTTCTGGAATTCTCTACTGTAACTTCTCATTCTTATCAGGTTGTGTGTTATACATTCTTTCTTCTGGTGTACCAACTTTCCCTTTCTACTCCCCTTTCTAATCCCCTTTCTACTGGGAATTCAATATATTGACCTACTGGGTTCTTTCCAAAGCTAGTGTCTGTCATATTATTGGAGATAAAAATTCTGGCATCAGACCCAGCATTTGAACACATTATTCTGTTGTAAATGCACTGTACAAAAGACCACAGCACACAGGAATCGCTAAAACATTGAGAGATGTGCATCTATTTCTTTCAATAATCTAGTTTACTCATTTTTCACATGTCCCCATCTATATCCTCTCTCTCGTTCTCTCTTTGTTTCGAGTCAAGACATTTGCCAATTATTCTTTATGACTCATCACTTAAAACACCTTACTTCGATTTATAACTATTGCTCTCTTCTTGATGTAATGTGATTATAATTGAGCAATTTCACTACAAAGACATGAGAGAGGAGCTTGCTAAAGTTAATTGGAAGGGGAGCCGAGCAGGGAACACCACGGAGCTACAACGGCAGGAATTTATGTTGGATGATTCGGAGGATATCAGAAATGCTCCCAAAAAAAGATGAAATATACTCATGGGAGGACAAGGCAGCCATGAGTGATAAGGCATCGAACCAAAACAGAAAACACACAATGTGGTGAAGATGATTGGGAATCTAGAGAATTAATTGGCTCTGAAACTACATTAGGTTGGCATCACTGACACTGCAGAGCTCTTAAGCATTTTCAGGGAGAGATACAAAGGGAAACGCATTCAATTTAAACAGAGAAGATGGTATTACTCAAGGAAAAAGTTTCAGATGAATTAAACAATTTAATAAAATCAGTGAATTGTTTTTATGGAATGTGTCAGATTGGAAACATGACCTCAGCAGAATGAGAGTATGAAAATGCAAGTATTTCCACATCAGAAACCACAGTAGGTCACTGAGTACAGGGTTGATGGGTGAAAGAGTCTCGACGTGAAGTAAGCAGAATTGCATTGCAGATATTGCAGCTGGAAACTGCGTATTAATGTAGTGCTGTAGACCACAGTAGCACGAGAAGCAGAACACCATTCAACCACCACCTGTAATATCTTACCCAGGGATCATCTCCTGAGTCTGCCATGATAATCAACACAATCTATGTATCAGTAATGACTGTGGGTGAACCTGTCAGGGTCAGATCCACGTGAACCTAAACCTGCTTTTCACATCAGAGAGCAGCGGGAGCCGGGCGGAAGTGAAGTCGAAGCGCAAAGCCGGATGGGAAAGTAAGTGATCGTTATTTCAGTGGAAGTGATTACTCCACAGTTGAAAAGGGTGAAGACATGACTGCCAAGCTAGTTCAGTATGCTACGTCCTTGATGTGGGACGTCAACGACTCTAGTGTGTCTGGCTCGTATAAGTGTGGAAAGTGTTTGCACGTTCAGCTACTGACAGAGCATATTGCAGCACTGATGAAAGAACTCGAGGACCTTAGGCTCATCCGAGAGAACGAGATTTTTCTGGACAAGATCGTCAGCGAGGTTATTACACCAATCGTAACAGAAGAGAGACGAAGAGAGCAGAGGATGAGGAAGGCAGAGAGGAGACAGGTGCAAGAGACCCCGGGGGAAGTACCTATCAGGAACAAGTTGAATCTTACAGAAACAGTAGAGACAGATGACACTGCCAGTCCGCGAGGCAGCCAGGTCTGTCCATCAAAGGTTGGCGTGGAGACAGAACGGAAGAGTCGGACATCGCACAGAGCCGTGGTAATAGGGAACTCCATAGTGAGAGGAACTGACCAGGGTTTTTGTGGCAGCAGACGGGACACAAGGATGCTGTGTTGCCTTCCTGGTGCCAGGGTTAAAGGCATCACAGACAGAGTGCAGGAAATCCTCAAGGCCGAACCTGAAGAGCTAGAGGTGGCTGTACATGTGGGCACAAATGATGTCGGGAGAAGAGGAGGAACATAGTACAGCAGGGCTTCGGAGAACTAGGAAGAAGGCTGAAAAGCAGGACGTCCAGGGTGGTTATCTCCTGTTTGCTTCCAGTTCCTCCGGCTGGTGAGGCCGGAAACAGAGAGATAATGGACTTGAATGTGTGGCTGGGGAACTGTTTTGTGGTAAGCATAAATTCTACAAGAGAGACGGTTTTCACCTTAATAGGTTGTGGACCAGCATTCTGGCAGGCAGGTTTGCTACAGCAACACAGCTGCGTTTAAACTAAGTAGCGGGGGGAGGGGGGTGGGGGGAACACACTGGAAGTTTAAGAAGTAAATTGGAGGGAAAGGTAGAACAAAGGAAGTCAAGAAAGACAACTGTATCAATGAGGCAGAAAACTCACAAAGGGATCATGCTGTAAGGTTGAGTGAAATAGGAAATGATGGGAAGGTGAAGGCGGTAACAAATTAAAAATACTATGTATGATTGCACGAAGCATCAGAAATAAGATGGATGAGCTTGAGGCTCTTTTGGAAATTGGCAGATACGATATTGTTGGGATAACTAAGACATGGCTTCAAGTGGACAGGGCCAGGGAAATGAATATTCAAGGCTACACGTGCAATCGTAAGGACAGACCGACGGGCAGAGGGGGGCAGGGTGGCCATGTTGGTAAGGGATGATATTCAGTCCCTTGCGCGGGGGAGCCTTGAATCAGGGGGTGTAGAGTCAGTATGGATAGAGCTGAGAAATACTAAGGGTAAAAAGACCCTCTTGGGAATTATCTACAGGCCCACAAACAGTAGCCTGGATGTCGGATGTCATTTAAATCAGGAGCTGAAATTGGCCTGTCGCAAAGACGTTGCTACAGTTGTTATGTGGGATTTCAACATGCAGGTAGACTGGAAGAATCGGGATGGTATTGGACCTCAAGGAAGAGACTTTGTGGAGTGCCTCAGAGATGGATTCTTCGAACAGCTGGTGCTGGAGCCGACCTGGGAGAAGGCAATCCTGGATCTGGTATTGTGCAACGATCCTGAATTTGACAGAGACCTCGAAGTGAAGGACCCATTGGGAAGTAGTGACCATAATACAATTAGCTTCAATCTGCAATTTGAGAGGGAGAGGGTACAATCGGAAGTGACTAAGAAGGAAATACGCAGAGAAAAAATGAGGTACGAAGGTAAACTGGCCCATAATATAAAGGAGGATAGTAAAAGTTTTTTTAGGTATGTGAAAGGCAAAAACTTTGGTAAGACTAAAATTGGGCCCTTGAAGACAGAAACAGGGGAATATATTATGGTGAACAAAGAAATGACAGAAGAATTGAATTGGTACTTCAGATCTGTGTTCACTGGGGAAGACACAAGCAATCGCCCTGAGATAACAGTGGCTGAATGACCTGAACTGAAGGGAATTTATATTTGCCAGGAATTGGTGTTAGAAAGACTGTTAGGTCTGAAGTTTGATAAGTCCCCGGGGCCTGATGGTCTACATCCCAGGGTACTGAAGGTGGTGGCTCGAGAAATCAAGGTTGGTGATGATTCTCCAGAGTTCGATAGATTTGGGATCAGTTCCTGCGGATTGGAGGGTGGGTAATGTTATACCACTTTTTAAGAAAGGTGGGAGAGAGAAAGCAGGAAATTATCGACAAGTTCGTCTGACCTCAGTGGTAGGAAATATGCTGGAGTCTATTATAAAGGATGAAATTACGACACATCTGGATAAAGTAACTGGATAGGTCTGAGTTAGCATGGATTTATAAAGGGGAAATCATGCTTGACTAATCTTCTGGAATTTTTTGAGGATGTAACTCTGAAGATGAACGAGGGAGATCCAGTAGATGTAGTGTACCAGGAATTTCAAAAAGCTTTGGATAAACTCCCAAATAGGAAGTTATTGAGCAAAATTAGGGCGCATAGTATTGGGGGCAAAGTACTAACTTGGATTGAATATGGGTTGGCTGACAGGAAGCAAAGAGTAGTGATAAACGGCTCCAGTTCAGAATGGCAGGCAGTGACCAGTGGGGTACCGCAGGGATCAGTACTGGAACAGTTGCTTTTTACAATATATGTTAATGCTGTAGAAGATCGTATTAGTAATAACATTAGCAAATTTGCTGATGATGCAAGCTGGGTGGCAGGGTGAAATGTGATGAGGATGTTAAAAGATTACAGAGTGACCTGGACAAGTTAGGTGAGTGGTCAGACACATGGCAGATGTAGTTTAATGTGGATAAATATATGGTTATCCGCTTTGGTGGCAAGAAGAGGAAGGCAGATTACTACCTAAATGGAATCAATTTAGGTAAAGGGGCAATACAGAAAGATCTGGTCAATGAAGGCAAGCATGCAGGTACAGCAGATAGTGAAGAAGGCTAATAGCATGCCCGCCGTCATAACAATAGCATGCTCACCTTTATAACATTGAGTATAGAAGCAAAGAGGTTCTTCTGAGGCTGTACAGGATCCTGGTGAGACCACACCTGGAGTACTGTGTGCAATTCTGATCTCCAAATTTGAGGAAAGACATCATTCTGGCTATTGAGGGAGTGCAGCGTAGGTTCACGAGGTCAATTCCTGGAATGGCGGGATTACCTTATACTGAAAGACTGGGCTTGTATACCCTTGAGTTTAGAAGACTAAGATGGGATATGATTGAGACATATAAGATTATGAAAGCATTGGACACTCTGGAGGCACAAATCATGTTTCTGCTCTTGAGTGAGTGCCGAACCAGAGGACACAGCTTACAAATATGGGATAGACCATTTAGGACAGAGATGAGGAGAACCTTCTTCACCCAGAGAGTGGTGGCTGTGTGGAATGCTCTGCCTCAGAAGGCAGTGGAGGCTGCATGCCACACTTGGTCGAAGTCAGTATTAATTTAAAGGGCTGTCACTCTCACCCCATCTCTGGTATTCAGCTCTTTTGTCCATGTTTGAATCAAGGTAATGAGGTCAGGTGCTGAGTGATCCGGGTGGAGCCCAAACTGGGTGTCATTGACGAGGTTATATCTGAGCATGTGCTGCTTGAAAACACTGACACCTTCCATCACTTTACTGCTGATCGAGAGTGGACTGACGGGGTGGTAATTGGCCGGATTGGATTTGTTCTCCTTTTTATGTATAGGAGATACTTTGGTAATTTTCCACATTATCGGGCTACAGTTCATCTGTAGTCATTATATATTTTGGGTTGGGACTCCAAACAGTACACAATACTTTAAGTTTGGTCTCACCAACATTCTATGCAACTGGTGCACGACATCTTCTACATTAGAATTACATTCACATGAATGTAGACCTATTTTTAAGTGTCCCATTTGCATATATTCTTCCCAATACCTTGTGATTTAATTTTTCTTATGAGCTTACTGTGTGAGCTCTTTAAAAAGTTGCTCCTGAATATCCAACTATACGTTCATTGTCTATATCTACAAGAATCATCTTCAAACCATTCCAAAATGTGTTTGCCACTTATGGCTTTCATTTAATTGATGCGTTATCATACTTCCCAGTTTTGCCATTATCTTCTACATATCTAGCAGCACGTTCTTTGTAATTCAGTCCAACAGACACCCGACTGCAGATAACAAGTTACCGGTCTGCAGTTCAATGCTCTCCATCCTCATCCTTTCTTAAACTGTCGGATAATATTTATAACTTTCACCTTATTCAGATTTGCTAAATGCCTTTCAGTAATGTGAAGGAAAATAACATGAAAATCCCTCAATGCAATCATTATGTCTATTGCTGCTTCATCTGAAATTCTTGTATGAACTACATCTGGTTTGTCAGATTTATATACTCAACCTAGCTGTCTTTTCGAAGTCGACCTCATCACTGATAAGAATGATCTTAGACTTTACTTACACAAGTCCCATGGTCTCTTGGCATTTCTGGTAGAATTTTTGGATATTCTTCCTTGTAGATGGACACAAAAATAACTGTTTCCTTTCCCTGTGATTTCTCTGTTCTCTACAATAAATGATCCTGTCTGCACACTCATTGTCCCACATTTGACCTTGTTTTTGTTTTTGTTTCATACATTGATAGAAGCTTTTTAGCAGTTTTTTTATGTTTTCATTTTGTTTGCATGCTTTATATTTTTGATTTTCTTCTCAGTTTCTTGGCCATCCTTTACTGGGCCTTACATTTCTCTGAATCCACTGGCTTACCATAACACTTGGCATTTTTCTAAGCTGCCTCCTTTGATCTAATAAGTAGATGAAGGTGGGGCTGATGGGATGCAAGGTGGACACATAGGACCGTTCAAAAGGACAGTTCTGAGTTGGTTGTTTGGACTGGGATAAGGTGGGGTTTGAGGAAGTAGGGAAACTGGTGAAATCCACATTGACCCCTGTGGTAGGAGGATCCCAAGGCAGAAGATGTGGCTTTCTTCCTCCATGCTACTGGTGGTTAGGGAGTGGAAATGGAGCAGGCCCAGAACCCTCATGTCCTTGGCAGAGTGGAAAGGGGAGTTAAAGTGTTCAGCCTCAAGACTGTGGAGTTGATCAATGTGGCTGTCACAGCAATATTCAGTGAAAGGATCCACAAGTTGGCGTACTGTCTCGCCAATGTAGAGAAGACCACATTGGGTGTAGTGGATGCAGTAGGGGAGGCATTCTGTCTCCGTTCATTACCTTTCATTTTCAGCCCAACTTTCATCTACTTATCACATTCCCAGCTACCTCCTCCCTGCCACACCCCCTTCTCATTTATCTCTCAGCCCCCTTGACCCATAAGCTTCATTCCTGATGACGGGCTTATGCCCAAAACATCGATTCTCCTGCTTCTAGTATGCTGCCTGACTGTGCTTTTCCAGCATCATACTCTTCGACTCTGATCTCCAGCATCTGTAGTCTACTCTTCCTCCTCACATCTTCATGGCTTGCATGACTCAGATTTATAATGGCTTTTTCAAATAAAACAAAAATGGTTGTGTACTCAAACATCATAAAAGAAAACAAATATATTGTGTTCATTGGTCCCAAAAGATCCTTTACAGCAAAGTTTTCAATTAGTTCTTCTGATCATCCAACACCAATTCCTAAATTAGCTGATCTAAAGCTCGGTGCTCGACATAATGTTAATACAAGCCATCTCAGACATGGTCGTGAAATCCATTTTCCCAGCATTAGTATTCAGTTGTGTTCACACAGCTTAGATATAATTTAAACTGCACATTATTACTGCAGTAGCCACAGACCCATATATTTCACTTTCCTGTTTTAATACATACTCAGTATTTGTATTGCAGATTTCACTTTGATATATAACTCCCATCAATGTTTGCTCTCCTTGCTGTTTCTGAGCTCCACCTTATTAGATTCTGTAGAATCTGAGCGACGTGGTGTCTGGGTAGATTAATGCTCGTGATCATCTCGCCACATCATTTATGCTCTTCTTCAGATCTTCTGTTATGCTGTGGAGTAGAGAAGGACAATGATCTTTCAACAATCTGTGTATTTCACCTGAGACTGCTGTAACCTCGTTGGGAACCATACAGCAAGCTGATAAAGTGTTGCTCCTGCTGTACAGGGTCTTAGTGAGATCACATCTGGAGTAGTGTGTACAGATTCACCGAGGAAAGGATATTGTAACATTGGAATAGATGGTTCCCTCAACTGATCGCTGTAATGAAGGTGCTAACCTATAAGGAAAGGATCATCAGTTTGAGTTTAGAAGAATTAAAGATTATCAATTTTTTTACATTGAACACCGGAAGGAGTCAGTAATTGAAGCCAATTACACAAAAAATGGAGGAATCCATTCCACTTCTCCAGCTTGATACACAGGAACAGCAGGAGGATATTCATGCCTTTGACCCTTTTACAACAGGATAGGACAAGGTTATACAGCCCTGGAGCATGATATAAGGTTACAGGAGAAGGCCAATCAGCTCCTCGATTCAAAACACTGGACCCAGAGTAGGCTGTGCTGCACCATTATCTTGTTACACAGCAACAGGATCAGTCCATTCAGCCTCCTCAAGTCTGTAACACAGGAAATGGAAGAGGCCACACAGTGACAGGAGATTTGGTAAAAGGAGGCCATTCAGCCCCTCCGATCCTTTGTAGGGGAATTGGATAAGGATGCAAAGTATCTGAGACTTTTTTAATGAGAAAGTTGAAGGTAATTCAGACACGTGTCTGTTGTATGGGAACAGGAGAAGACCAATCACTCCCTCAGTTCCATCTTAGGGATGCATGCGGAGACCGTTTAGTATTTCCAGCCTATGATGGAAGAATATGAGAAGATCCATCATCCTCTCAAAATGTTACACGGCAACAGGAAGATTCCGTTATTCCCCAGTGCCCTAACACATCAACAGGAGGAGGACATCCAGGCCATAGAGATGAGAATATAGGAAAACCAGAAATACGTCAGCCCATCGAGTTTGTTCACCAGCAGGATGATGAATCCATTCAGCCACACATGTCTCTTACAGCAGTTGGAGCATATCCCTTAAAAACGTGCACCCGTTTAACAGGAATTCAAAGAAAATGTAAATGTTTTCAAAAGGGCAGAACTTATAATAACTGTATACATTAGAGAGTAAAACGTAACAATAAAACCATTGCAATTAATCCGTTGTTGAGGACGTTTGCAAAGTAAAACCACAATCCATCACGGTTTTACGAAGGATAAACCGAGTATGAATTGTTTGCTTGAGTTACTTAAGGATGTGACAAACAAAGTGGATAGTAAGATTCCCGGAGATGGAATTTATCTGGTCTTCCTAAATGCATTCGATATGTCGCTTCTCCAAAGAGAAAATGGTAAGATCAGACAACATGGGTTTAGGAATAATTTATTAGCTTGGATGGAGGATTGATTAACCAACAAAATGTAGTCAGATAGAATAAATGTGTCATTTTCTTTTGGCAAATACAACTTGTGGGGTGCCATAGATTTCAGTACTCATGCCTCAACTATTTGAGTTCGATATTATTACTCGGTTGACGGGATGGAAAATGCTATCTTCAGAGGACACTAATATTGATTCGAAATTACTTCGGAATGAAGATGGAAGAGATATAAAAAATAAATATGCATAGATTGGTCAAATGGGCCAAAATTTGGCAATGAAAATTAAATTGTAAAAATATGGGTTATTCATGTTGGCCATCGTAATAGAAAGGCAAATTATTATCTAAATGGAGAGAAACTTTAAAGTGCTTTGGAGCAGAAGGATACGGGTGTCTACTTGCATATCAAAGAAAACCTGTATACGGGTACTGCAAGTAATGAGAAATGCAAGCATAATTTCAGTGTTTATTTTGAAAATGATAAAGTAGAAAGGTAGAGTGTGTTACTGTAGCTATGCAAGACATTCACGAGGCTGCAACTGGAGTATAGTTTGGTTGCGCTGACTTGTGGAAGGATGCATTTGCATTGGAGGTAATTTAGAAGAGGTTCATTAGATTGATTCCAGAGATGAAGCATTTGTCTAATGAAGAGAAATTGAGCAGTTCAGGCCTATATTCTCAGGTTTACAAGAAAGGATATCTCATTGAGGTCTGTAAAATGTTAAGAGTAATTGAAAGTGTCGATGTATAGTGGATTTTTTTTTCATGTGGGGCAATCTATAGCAAGAGAGCAGAGTTTTAAGATGGAGAGATGGCAAGAAAGTGGGACAGAGGCCGCAATGACATCAGCCATACTTGTATTCAATGGCGGAGCAGAGACGACATCAGCCATGTTTGTATTCAATGGCGGAGCAGAGGTGACATCAGCCATGATTGTATTCAATGGCGGAGCAGAGATGACATCAACAATGTTTATACTCAATGGTGGAGCAGAGATGACATCAGCAATGATTGTATTCATTGGCGGAGCAGAGATGACATGAGCCATGATTGTATTCAATGGCGGAGCAGAGATGACATCAGCCATGTTTGTATTCAATGGCGGAGAAGAGATGACATCAGCCATGTTTGTATTCAATGGTGGAGCAAAGATGACATCAGCCATGATTGTATTCAATGGCGGAGCAAAGATGACATCAGCCACGTTTGTATTCAATGGCGGAGCAGCCTTGAGGGGCTGAATAGCCGACTGATGCTCCTCGTTCTTATTCAGCCCTTCGAATGTGTTACACAGGAATGAGGGAGGACTGATTATCAAACAGGAAGCAGGCATTCCGGATAAATCAGTCTTAATCAGTGGACAATTCGTAAACTGTTGAGTCATATAGCGACCACCAATGGGTCCTCAACTAGTTACAATCTATATCAATGATCAATGGGATGGAACAGATGTACTGATACTGAGTTTGTTGATGTCGCTGTGATAAGGAAGAGATTACATTATCAAGAGAGGGTGGAGAGTCTACAAGTAGATACAGAGTGGTCGAACCAATGGATAATCGTTTGGCAGGTGGAATATAACATGATACAACCTATCATTTCACTTACAAGAACAATGGAAGGCAGTATGTAACCGAAATGGAGAGGGATTACAGGACTTAATGATACTGTGTACTGGGGGTTCATACCCACTCAGACAAGGGAGGTGTTGTTCCATCCCCGATTGTCTGCTCTTTGACGCTCCAAGTGACCCCATTGCTCTCCCTACACATGGAATATTTTGTTGTGGTTGGTTGGTGGTGGGATGATGTTTTGAAATGTGTATCAAGGGGACGGCCTTTATCCAAGATACATTCATTCATTTCTACAAGGAGACCCAAAAACGATGGGAATGGCTGCCTGCTTCTGAATGAAGGAACTGTGGCTGCTGGCAGGACAGGGGTATTCACCAACATGATGCACTGTGCATAGACACACTGAAACATTAATAAAGAGAGAGCTCATTCAGTTCCTCTATCTCTCCCCATTGACATGAGTACTCCGAAGATGACATGTACACCATCCGGAATCCCAATATACTGGGAAAATAAATATACACCCGGGAGCTCTCTGCTGTGGGAGAAACAATGTGTTTACCTAATTCACCATATACATCCTCCATCACCGAATGGTGACATTGATATTGAGATACTGGGAGATGATATGTCACCGACTCCTGCCTGGAAAGTTCCGGATCATAGAAGCTGAATAGAACTGTGACCCGAACAGCCACTGGCAGCACTGCTCTCCCCCTGGTATTAAGCTGCAGGTCGTGTTGAAGGAGGTGACACCATTCTATGAGCAGTTACTTGTTCAATCAGGATCCCCTCACACTCTGATCCTAGCTTAAATGGAGCTTGGGAAGCTGGCGCTGGAAAACCCGCGGTGGATACAGCAGATCCCTTTCCCGAGACACACTCACTCCGTGGTTTCAGAGCTTCCCCTCTCTGCAGCCTCTGCTTCATTTGTTGTGCATGTTGCAGGCTCAAATGCTGAAGCTACCATCCCCCATGCTCCTGCAGAGTTGGTCACCAAATCCTCATGTCTCCCTGAATGTCTGAGGCAGCTTCCAGCACAACCTCCAGCAAACCGTCCCCAGACCCTCCATTAAATTTTCAATTACAAGAGTCAGTCGGAAACCCTTCGGCTACAAGTGTTATGGACCAGATCCCCAAAAAATATTTTAAGAAGGCCACTTAGACCCAAACCTTTCCTTATTTTGAATATAGATGGGAAGTGTGCGTTCCAGATATGTTGTGACTGGTCAAACCACTCGACATTAAGCAAAATATAATCTATTGATCTGCTTTAGTTAAAATGCAATCAAAGAAAATACTATTTTGGGATAGCTTATATTTTGGAACATTTACCCAAACAGTCGATACCGTAACTTCTTAGTTTACACCGTTTGGCACAAAGATATATTCAAATACCGATCCTTACGGCAGTTTTCCGATCCAGGAGGAAACAACATCAACAGAGATCTCAGAGAGAAAAGCAGCTGGGGATCATGTATTCAAACTTCCAACCCTTCTGGGATCCCCAGCAGCTTCTGAATGCAGCAGCTAAAAACAAATTGCGGAAACCTGATCTTGGAGAGCTGGCCACTGCCCTTCCATTGTTACCACCGTTTTAATGAAACCTAAAGTCTTTCTCAGTTATTTACTTAAACTGTTTTCAGACATCAGTTCTGCATCTCTGCCTTTAAAATCTCTCTTTAAAAAAATCAAGTGAAAATAACCTTTTTGCAGTGATAGTATCCTCACGACTCCACCTTTAATAAAATGATCCATCAATATGCAAAGTTGGGTTCATTTTAGACCTCCTAATCTTCCTCTATTAGTAGACTGAAATGCATACACATTACATTGACTCTGAGCATACAAATGTTCACAACTAGTTCCGATTTGAGTCATTTTACTCCTGCCACAGAATGCCTTTGTCTTTCTTCATCCAAGTCTCCACAACGTGTCAAAACATAGGTTTTCTCGCCCTGTCACCTGTATAATTTCAAATTGAATGGCAGCAATAATAAGCTCAATCGAAACAGATTGGTATTTTTTCTCCCTAAACTTCTCCAAAAAACTTTAAGGGGCCACGGTCAGTGATAAAGATTTGTCTCATATATGTTAGTCGCAATTCAAATGCTGAAACTTTGAAACGCCAACACCAAGCTCACGTTACACAACAGAGCACTCTTCAGCTCTCCAACAGTCCTTCTGAATGACATATCTCCTCATGTCTTAGCATAAAAGAATTATACACTTCTGTACCTCTTAATGCTATAACCTCTTTACCTGCTACTCCTGGCCTATGCCAGTAAACCTTACTTTCACAGGTATATGTTTTAAGAAAATCTTGCACATTCTTCTCAATCTCTCACAGAAACCAAACTTTGATTTCTGAACCCAATCATCATCAGCAGCCATTTCAGTTCTAATCTCGCCATTGTTACTCTCTGCTCTTCCAACGAGTTCTCACGACTGCAGGAAGTGAATTGTTGAACTTCTCCAAAATAATAATCTCTCTAAGAGCATCATAGATTTGTTCTGTTTTAATACCCTTACCCACCTTTCAAAATTACTTTGTTTGATTCTTTCAAACTCAATGTGCCTTTAAACCGGGACACTTTTTTAGATTCCTGAAATGCCGTCTGTCGCCTTCTGAAATAAGCTCATATGCACTTCATATGGCGTTCTTCACCTCCTCATACTGTCCAGATACTTCCTGATAGTGATGCAAATACCGATCAGCTTTGTTTCGATCAACTAAATCCACATGGTCACTGGCCACTGCTTTGCTTTAGCCACTTTCTCAAATGAAATTGAAACGGCTTCCACATCATTCTCATCAAATTTAGATAATGCCTGGATGTATTTAAACAAAACCCCATCAAACTTTTGGCTAATATAAGGTTCATCAATCTCGCTAACCTCTTCATCCAGCTTATGGTCTACCTTCATCTCCGCCTTCTATGTCAACTTTCCTCTTTAATTGTTAACTTTTTAAAGTTGAAATTCTGCTCTTCTTCTCTCGTTTTCTCTCTTTCTTCTTCATTTCCTTTTCTTTCATTTCTACTTTTTATCTTAATTCAATCTGTTTCAATCCCTTTTCATGTTCAAAGTGCCTCATTTGAAATTGAATTCCATCCATTTGCAAAGAGTTTGATGGCGGTTCCACCAAATGTAATTGCCGAGCTATAGCTGTAGTTATCTGTCATTTTCTCATAGACAGACACGACCCCAACTCCAGCTTGTCTGTCAATTCCTACAGCTTTGTCTTCATTACCTTTTGAAAAGCCCACAGCTTCACTTCTTCCACACCCAAAGAACTCTTGGTGAGTGAAAGAATCTTTATTCACAGAACATTGTTTCAACCAACGGAATTCAACTTCCGCAACAAAAGACACTGACAACTACTATTCGTGACCTTTGAACCCAATAGTCTCCCGGTGCATACTCTCCAGTGTCTGCATGAGCTTAGTTTGGATTCTCTGGTTTCCTCCCACAACCCAAAGATGCGCGTGTCAGGTGAATTAGCCATGCTAAGTTGTTTGTAGTTTTTCAGGGATGTGTGGATTAGGAGCCTTTGTCTGGGTAAATATGTAATAATAGGGGAAGAGGGATAGAATATGCAAACTCCACACAGACAGTCGCCTGAGGCTGGAATCAAACCCAGGTCCCTGGTGTTGGGGCAGCAGTGCTAACCACTGAGCGACAGTACTGTGGGATCTTTGGTGCTGATGTGCTGCCCCACTGATACCTCAGGCACTCACCCTGCCTCATTTCCCAAGAGAAGAGGCGGTGATGGACTGGCGATATTATTGCTAGACAGTTAATCCAGCGACCCAGATAACAATCTGGGGACCTGGGTTTGAATCTCATCATAGCAGATGGAGGAATTTGAATTCAAGAAAACTCTAGAATTAAGAATTGAATGATAGCAATGAATCCATTGTCGATTGTTTGAAAAACCCATCTGCTTCACACATCCTTCAGGCAAAGAATCTGTCATCCTAACCTGGTCTGGCCTACATGTGACTCCAGACCCACAATAAGGTAGTTGACTCTTAACTACCCTCTGGGTTCAGACAGTGACACCCTCATCCTGTGAATGAACAGAAAAAAACATTTTGTTCCTAGTCTAGTAGGTACAGCTGAGAAACTGACTCAGAAATCTTTCTCGTACACACTGAAAAAATTGCTTTCTATCCAAGCATTTAACATTTCAGCACCCCGTGGCTAGGTTTGTAATATTATAACTCCTTATAATTGGAAATATTTTATTCCTCCAGATAACAGATCTCCTGGGAAATTTGCTTCTCAATTTCCTGCTTACGTTTGGGGAGAGTATATAATACAATCCCAATAAGGTGACTATCCCTTTCTTATTTCTCAGTATCACCCAATTAGCTTGCC
Organism: Hemiscyllium ocellatum; assembly: GCF_020745735.1. NCBI lineage: Eukaryota > Metazoa > Chordata > Chondrichthyes > Orectolobiformes > Hemiscylliidae > Hemiscyllium > Hemiscyllium ocellatum. The sequence continues at coordinate 76,535,215 of NC_083417.1, forward strand.
TGGATGTACTCCCATGAATATCCTCCCTACGTCTAGCCGTAATGTTATCCCGAATCAAAACCGCCAGTCTGACCTCAAGCTGTGCTTTGGTCTTGACTGTAATTGCTATAATATCCCAGTCACATGTTCAAAACCATACCCTGAGCTCATCTGCCTTCCCAATCAGGCCACATACATTGAAATAAATGCAGTATAACTGGTCAGTCCTACGTCATTGTGTGCCTTGCCCTTGCCTGCCTCGTCTATTTGACTTCTGAACATTCCCAACCTCAGACTTACCTCTTTTCGCACTCTCTCTTTGGGTTTACCTTCAATCCCTAACTGGTTCAATGTCTCCCGAGTAGCACTAGCAAATTTTCCCCTCAAATGCAGGTACAATCCATCCTTTTTATGCAGGTCAGTTCTACCCCACAAGAGATTCCAATGATGCAAAAATGTGAATCATTCTCCACTACACTGCCACTCATTCATCTGCTCCATCCTGCTATTCCTCCTGTCACGAGCACCTTGCACCAGGAATAATCCAAATATTACTATCCTTGAAGACTTTTTTTAAAACTCCAGGCTAATTTGCTATATTGTCATCAGGACCTCATCGTTTTCTCTTCCTAAGTCATTGGTACCAATATATAACAACCTCCCTTTGATAATTCTCCCTTTTGAGAGTATTCTTCTCCCTCTCTGAGACATCCTTGAACATGGCACCAGGGAGGCACCATCCCATTCTGATGTCTCACTATCAACTACAAAAACGGCAGTCTCCTGACCGGAGAGTGCCCGATCACCACGCACATGATATACCAATCATTACATTGGAGCCAGCCTCCATAGCAGTAACCTGACTGTCAGTGCTACATTCCCCTGAGACCCTGTGAACTCCTACATTTTTCAGAACAGTATATCTATTTGGGATGAGGACAGCCACAGGAGACTCCTGGGCTATTTTGTTCCCTATTCCCAAAGAAGGCTTTCCTGGTTATTGAGAGGGCATAAAGGACGGTCATCAGACTGACTCCTGGGATGTGGAGATAGATAATGACTGCAGATGCTGGAAATCATAGTCTACACAATGGGGACCTGGAAAAGCACAGCAGGTCAGGCAGATCAGAGGAGCAGGAAGGTTGATTTTTTGGATGAAGACCCTTCGTCAGTCCCGATTAATAGTCCTGACTTGAAGCAGCAACTTTCCAGCCCCGTCAGATTCATCCTGATCATCAAGTACCTATTCATTCTAGTCCCATGTTCTGGCACTCAGTGTAATCGATATTGTAGTGAATGGTGTGTCATCTAAACACTTCTTCAAGGCTGCAATGTTTCCTGCATCTGTCACCATTTCAGATGCTGCCAGACCTGCTGAGGATCACCAGCACTTTTTGCTGAAGCACTTAGTGTCAGAGAGCTGTACAGCTCCATATTGTTTTGACTCTGATCCCTGGGATATAAGGACTGATGGATGAAGTGGGACTCAATCCTTGTTTAATCCTCCTTTCCTTTGGCTTTCTGAGCCACCGACTACATCACGAATATTCTACCTCCCATTCCTGACCTGAATCTGACCCATCTAAGCCTACGTTTTAGATCCCATCCCCCTGCCAGACTAGTTACAACCTCACCAAAGGAACTGGCAATAGCCCCCACCAGAAGATGTCTCCCAGCCCTGCCCAAGGGTAACCAGTCAGGCTGGTACAGTTCCCACCGAACCCAGAAACGGTCCCAATGCCTGAAGAACTTAAAACCTTTTCTGGTACACCATTTCTCCAGGCACACATCCAGCTGATCCCCCCTCTTTTTCCTGCTCTCACAAGCACATGGCACTGGGACTAAGTCTGACATTATTACATTACATTACATTTTAATGTATCCTTGATCTCCCTACATCCAGACGTCAGGTCCGCTTCGCTTTGTTTACTGATATCGATGGTAATGACGTGTTCCATATCCACGAGCTGTTTAGCGATATCGTTGGTATTTGTGTGTTCCACGGTCATATGCTGTTTACCCGCCAGCTCTAGAATGTCCTGCAGTCTCTCCATGATATCGTGATTCCTGGATCCAGGGAGGTAATATCCCATCCTGGATTCATGTCTGTGGCCACAGAAGTGCGTGTCCATACACCTGACCATTGAATCCCACGTTACAAAAGCCCTGCCACTCTCAATCCTCCCGTTCTGTGCAGTAGAGCTATCTGTGGTGCCATTATCCTAACTGTTGATGATTTCCCCTGAGAGGCCACTCCATCCACTCCCCCCAAACAGAATCCCAAACAGTATATTTGTTTGAAAAGGAGATGATCACTGGGGAGTCTTGCACTCCCTTCCTGTGCCTTTTACTTGATTTGATGGTCTCCCATTCCCTTTCTGCCTTTGTAACCATCACCTGCAGTGTGTGTTACTCACTGAACGTGCAGTATCGCAGATGCTCCACAGTGAGTCCACTCACAGCTCCAGGTCTGAAAAGCAGTTTCCCAGTAGCTGCAGATGGGCACCCTTCCTGCACACATAGCCGTCAGGGACACTGGAAACATCCTTAATTTTCCACATGGTGTGCTGCTCTTGCACAATGGGTCTGAGGTCTCTCGTCACAACGACTCTTTAGTTTCAGCTAGTTACTCCTATTCAGAGAATTTAAATGAGCTAGCGACCTTCCTTCAATTCAAACATTTTCATTATAATAAAAAAACCCAATCATTTTTGAAGTTGACATGTTATACTTTAAAAACTGTTAAAAAAAATACTCCGCAGTTATCATTTACAAACTGGCTGTTTCTATTTGGACCACCTGAATTTCTGAATGGCCTGAACTAAAACTGAGTTTCACTTCATCTTCTCCCTGTCACAGTGCAGCCTGTCATTTTCATTTTCTGCTCACAACGACACTGCCCTCAGCCTCCTGTACTGTGCCAATGCATCTCAATGGGAGCTCAGGAACTGCATCTCATCTTTCAATTCAGCCCTTTGCAACCCGGATGTGAATATGGACTTCAGCAGTTTCTGGATGAACAGACATTTCTGAGAATCTGGAACATTCCACCGGAAAAGAGGCTTGAACTTGAGTACATAAGGAATTTTAAAGAGAGGTTTGCAGGGAATTGAAAATAGGGACTATACAGGTTTATATCATGAAGTGGGTGATTGGGTCTAAATCTGACAGTTCCTGCAAAGAGACTAGGTCTAATTTGGATAAATCTGTACTCCCTCTCAGGCCAATATATCCTTCCTCAGCTGCAGGGCCAAGAATTGATCACATACCCCAAAGGTGATTCAAAGATGAACTTGAACATCAATCTGCTTTTTGCTTGACAAAAACATTGGAGATATTTTCCCACAGAGAGAACACACAAACTTTTCTCCTTCCACAGTTAAATGCCAATAATATTCAGATCGTGATGACTCCACTGACTGCAGAAAATTGTTTTTGAGATCTCGGCCTCATTTTTTTCTCACTTAATATCGTATAAAAAGAATTCACAAAACAAAACTCACAGTCAGTGCAACAAGAATAGTAAAGACAAATATTTATCTTGCTATGTGTTGGACAAGCTCCACTTCGAATCGCCCCACCCCCACCCAGGAAGTAGACATGTGCATGTGCCTCGCTGTACCTTGCCCCCAATACAGACGGTGACCATAATCCAGGAACTTTCACCGCCTGAGGCTCACAGCTCTTTTCTTATTTGTTGCAAACGTAGAATCAAGAGTTTCTAATTCATGACTAATGCCCTGCACAGAGTGTAATTAAACCCTCCCAGTCTAAAATGACTCATTCTCTCCTGAATTCCGCTGCCACTCCCCCGGGAATCCGTTTCCACCCCCTGCACTCACCAAGGGTCAGTCTGTGTCCAGTGACCCTTCCTCAGAACCAATGGCAGCTGGTAAAGTTAGAATCCCTACAGTGTGAAACAGGCCCTTGGGGCCAACAAGCCCACAACCACCCTCTGAAGAGTATCCCACCCAGGCACGTGCCTCTACACTATTACTCTACATTTCCCCTGATTAATCCCTGAACACTACGGGAAATTTAGCTTGGCCAGTTCACCTAACCTGCACATCCTTGGACTGCAGGAGGTAGAGGTTATAGAGTAAATCATAGGTGGAGATGGAGCGTAAAGAGAGACAGGAACATTTGGAAAGATAAAGGAGTGGATAATGATCTGGCTGGGAGGGTGAATAGCTGTTAAAAGAGGGGACAGGATCCTGCGTCTGGCAGCATCTCAGTGGCAGTGATGGATATCGTGGCTGATAATCTATATTCTGCTCTCAAAGACGACCCTGTTCTTCCAGCTGTCTGCCACTTTAACACACGAGTCTGTTCCCTGGCCAATATCTCTGTCTCATGCTTACTGCAGTATTCCAGTGAAGCTTGATGCAAGCTGGCAGAACACTCCAGAACATGCCAAATCGTCTCCGATTTCAAGCACTACAATTTCCTCTCCCATGTGGTCAACAGTGCCCTCCAGTGTATCTCCTCCACTTTCTGCACCTCTGTCATTGAATCCCACCCTCCTACCCCAACAAGGATAGAACCCACGGTCCTCACTGTCCACCCAGATAAAACGCATCATCCTCTGCTATTTCCACTACCTACATTCAGACCTCACCAGAGATATATTTCCCACCCCATTCAGCATTCCGCAGAGACCATTCCCTTTGCGACTTCATTAGATCCACGCACACCACCAACCCATCCTTCACTCCCAGCACGATTGTTTGGTACTGCGAGGGTGTAAAACCTGTGCCCACACCTCCCGCCTCACCTTCATCCAAGGCACCACAGGATTCTGCCACATCCAGCAGAGAGTTTTCTGCACATCCAAACACCTCACCTATAGTGTCCTTTGCTCTTGATGTGGTCTCCGCTACAGTGGGGAGTCAGGACGCCAACTTGTGGAATATTTCAGGGAACAATTCTGGGACATATGCACCAACCAATCCCACCGCCCTATAGCCAAGCACTTCAACACCCCCTCCGACTCCAACAAGAACATTCAAGCCCTGAGCCACCTCCACCCCCAAATCTGAGCCACCCTACACCAGGAGGAACACCACCTCATCTTCAACATTGGGACCTTTCAACCACACATTATCAACGTTTCCTCATCTCCCTGCCCCCACCTTATGTCAGATCCAACCCTCCAACTCGGCACTGCCCTGTTGAACTGCCCCACCTGTCCATCTTCATTCCCAATTATCCACTCCACCCTCTCACCATGACCCCCCAACTACATCTACCTATTGCCTTCCTAGCTCCCTTTCCCCAAACCCAGACACCCCTCCTTTTTATGTGTCAGCCCTCTTACTCCCCCAAACTCCAGCATTCCTGATAAAGTGCTGATGGCTAAAACATCAATTCTCCTGCACCTTGGATGCTGCCTGATCTGCTGTGCTTTTCCAGCACCACACTTTAATGCAAGCTGGAAGAACCACACCTCATCATCTACTTGGGTACCCTCCATCTCTCTGGCCTCAATATCAAATTCAATAATTTTAGGTCCTGAACTCTTCAATGTCCTAGCGCCGCACCTTGTTATTGCATAGCCTGACATTACACACTACCTATGGTTAGCCACTAACAGTCCCCATAAACAGCTATTCACCCTCCACCAGCCAAATGATTATCTACTCCTTTGACGAACTGCTCCAATCTCTTTCTTTGGTCTCTATCACCACGTATCATTTATTCCTTAACCACTGCCTTCTGAGGTATAAACTAGCATTTTTTCTCAGTCACATCAATTCTGAGGAAGGGACATCGGATCCGAAATGTTAACTGATTTTTCTTCCTAGATGCTGCCAGACCTCCTGAGCTTTTCCAGTAATTTCTGGTTGCTGTGTGTGACTTACAGCACCTACAGTTCATTTGGGTCTAATTTACCAGAAATTTCTAATTCAAGTCTAGCAGCCTAAAACCGTGTGTTAATAAACTCTCCCAGTCCACACGAACTCCATTTCTCTCCAAGTCTCAGCTATCTCTCCCAGTCCCTTCACACTCAGAGTCCTCCCTCACTACGCCTGCACAGCTCATGGTCACGTGTTCGCCCGCAGGACCCACCCCTCATTTACTCCCATTGGCTGCAGGAGCATAATAACTCTCCTATTGGTCTGAAGCTGCCTCAATCAACCTTGCCCCATTGTGACATGAATGATGGGTTCCTCCCATGAGCATCGGCGGCTGAGGGGTGACCTCGTAGAGATTTATAAAATCATAAGTGGCATGGATAGGATAAATTGACACGGTCTTTTCTCTGAGATGGGGGGAGTCCAGAATTAGAGAACACAGGTTTAAGATGAAAGGGGAAAGGTTTAAAAGGGACAATTTCTTTTCACACTGAATGGATGGAACCTTCGGTCAGGGTGAAGTGGAGGAATTTGGTACAAATGGAGCATTTGGCATCGGGATGGTTATTTGAATAGGAAGGGTGTAGAGGGATATGTGCCAAGTGTTGGCAAATGGGACTAGATTCGGTTAGGATATCTGGTCGGCATGGACCAGTTTAACCAAAAGGTTTGTTTTCGTGTTGTACATCTCTATGGCTCTGCTCTGGGATGAGCTTCAACATTCACATCATATCACAGAGCATGCGGACTGTGGGCTATTCAGTCCATTGGGGGTGTACTCTTTCCCTCTGGAGATGGTGCCAGTCTATCCCAACTCAACTCCCATTTGCTTGTAGCCCTTCAAATCCTTCCTTAAAAAAGTTAAATTTCAAATTTGTCTTGAAAACAACTACTGAATTTGCATCCAGCTGTAATTCAAACTGTTTCAGATGCTCAGAACATAATGAGTAAAATAATCTTCCCATTTTTCCTCTGCATTATTTGCCAGTTACCTGAAAGTAGTTACTAAAAATTATGACAATGTCAATAATTTTTCACTCTGTCTCTCAGTAAATTAAATACCCTGGAAACAAATCTGCTCCTGGTTGAAATCACTGCCTAACCTTCTCAGCTCGCAGGAGAATTTTCTGACCTTCTGCTGACTCTCCATAAAAGAGAAACGCATTTTAATTTTAATTTATTAGTGTCATAGAGACACATAGCACACAAACCAACACGTCGGTCTAACTTGTACATTCCGATCAGTTAGCCTAATTAATCTCATCCCATTTGCCAGGACCCGGCCCATATACTTCTAAAACTTTCCTAATCACATGCCTTTTAAATGTTGTCATTGTCCCAGTCTCCACACTTTCTCTGGTAGCTCATTCCAGCTTGAAAACATTGCCTCCTAGATCCCTTTTAAAGGTATTCCTTCTCACCATAAGCCTATGTCATTTAGTTTTGGATGCACTGAGCCTGGGAAAAAGGCCCAAGCTGTTCACCCTATCCATGCCCCTCACAATTTTATCAAATTCGAAGGTTACCTCTCAGCATCCGATACTCCAGGTAAAACAGCCCCAGCCTATTCAGCCTCTCCCGGAAGCTCAAACCCTCAACCCTGGCAACATCTTTGCACATCTTTTCTGAACCCTTTCACGTTTCACAATATCATTCCTATAGGAGGGAGATCAGGACTGAAAGCAGAAATCCAGAAGTGGCTGAATCAATGTCTTATCCAGCCACAAAATAATGTCACAACTCCTGTACCCAATGCACTGACCAATAAAGGTAAGTACACCAAACACCTTTACACTACCCTGCCTATCTATGATTCCATTTTCAAGAAACTATGAACCTGCACTCCAAGGTGTCTTTGTTCAGCAGCACTCCCCGGGATCTTTCCATTAAGTGTATAAGTCCCACCCTGATTTGCTTTTCCAAAATGCAGAACCTCACATGTATCTAAATTAAATTTCATCTGCCACTCCTCAGCCTATTTGATCGGAGGCTCATGTACTCTGAGGTAACTTTGCTGTCCATTGCACCTCCAATTTTGGTGTCTATCGTAAACCTACTAACCATTGTTCCTATATTCACATAGAAATCATTCATATAAATGGCAAGAACCAGTGGACCCAGCACCCAGCCTGACAGAATATTGCTCATCACAGGCTTCCAGTCTTAAAAGCACCCTCCACTATGACACTGACTGCTCAGTAAGGTTAGAGCTCATGGAAAACAGGGAGAAGTAGCCATTTGGATAGAGAACTGGCTCAATGGCAGAAGACAGAGGGTGGTGATGGACGGTTGCTTTTCAGACTGGAGGCGTATGACTAGTGGAGTGTTACAAGGATCGGTGCTGGATCCACTGCCTTTCGTCATTTATATCAATGACTTGGATGTAAACATAGGAGGTATATTTAGTGAGATGACACCAAAACTGGAGGTGAAGTGGACAGTGAAAAAGATTACCTCAGAGAACAATGGGATCTTGATCAGATGGGTGAATGAGCTGAGGTGTGGCATTTTGGGAAAGCAAATCTTAGCAGGACTTATACAGTTAATGGTAAGGTCCTGAGTTGTGGTCCAAAACAAAGAGTCCTTGGAGTGCAGGTAGATAGCATAGTGAAGGCGGCATTTGGTATGCTTTCCTTTATCGGACAAAGTATTGAGTACAGGAGTTGTGAGGTCATGTTGCCTTGTACAGAGCATTGTTTAGGCCACTTTTGGAACGTTGTGTAAAAATCTGGTCACCCCCCATTGGAAATATGTTGTGAAAGTTGTAGGGTTCAGAAAAGATTTACAAGAACATTGCCAGGGATGGAGGATTTGAGCGAGGCTGGGGTTTGAGTAGAGATTGAATAGACTGGGGCTGTTTTCCCTGCAGCGTCAGAGGCTGAGAGGTGATCTTATCGAGGTATATAAAAACATGAGGTGCATGGATAGGATAAATAGGCGAAGTCTTTTCCATGGCATGGGGGATCTCAGCACTAGAGAGTATAGGTTTATGATATGAGGGGAAAGACTTTAAAGAGACTTGAGAGGCAACGTTTTCACACAGAGGGTGGTACGTGTATGGAATGAGCTGCCAGAGGAAGTGGTGGAGGGCATTACAATTGCAACATTTAAAAGGCATCTTCATGTTTATATGAATAGGAAGGATATGGGCCGGGTGCTGACACGTAGGATTACATTGCGTTGGGATATCTGATCAGCAAGTACTGGTTGGACCGATGGGTTTCTGTTTCCGTGCTGTCCATCTATGACTCTTTGAGCTTCCAGCCAATTCCGTATCCAAACAGCTAGTTCCGCCAGGATTCTTTGGTGTTGAACCTGCTAACCAGTGTGTTATGCGAAACTTTGTGTCTTTCTCAAGTCCAAGTCAATGATTTCAATGCACAAAGCCATGCCGACTCTCCCGAATCATTTCTTGCATTTCCAATTACATGTAAATCCTGTCCTTGAAAATCCCTTCCAACAACTTCTCTGCCACTGACTTCAGGCTCAGCGGTCTATAGATCCCTGGCTTTTCCTTTCCACCTTTCTCAAATAATGGCGCCCATCTTCCAGCACCTCACCTGTGGCGATCGATGATACAAATATCGCAGCGAGGCGCCCAGCAAAAGCTTCCCGAATTACCCACAAAGTTCTGGGATACACCTGATCAAATTCCAGGGATTTATCCACCTTTATGCCTTTTTAGACATCCAGTACCTCCTCCTCTGTAATATGTACACTTGGCAAGTTATCACTTTTTTTTCTCCAACTTCTCTAACTTCAATATCCTCTTTCAGTAAAAGTAGACGTGAAACACTTACAGAATCTCTCCCATCTCGTGCTGTTCGATAGACACCTCTTTCCCCCATCACGAAGGACTCAAAGCCCTCTGCTTCTTCCTTTCCCGCCGCACCAACTAGTACCCTTCCACTGTCACCCTCCTTCGACTGACTGAACTGGTCCTCACCCTGAATAACTTCTCTTTTCAATCCTCCCACTTCCTCCAAACTAAAGGAGTTGCTATGGGCACCCGCATGGGCCCCAGCTATGCCTGCCTCTTCGTAGGATATGTGGAACAGTCCATCTTCCGCAATTACACTGGCACCACCCCCAACCTTTTCCTCTGCTACATCAATGACTGTATCGGCGCTGCCTCCTGCTCCCACGAGGAAGTTGAACAGTTCATCAACTTTACTAACACCTTCCATCCCGACCTTAAATTCACCTGGACTGTCTCAGACTCCTCCCTCCCCTTCCTAGACCTTTCCATCTCTATCTCGGGCGACCGACTCAACACAGACATCTACTATAAACCGACTGACTCCCACAGCTAACTGGACTACACCTCCTCCCACCCTGCCCCCTGCAAAAACTCCATCCCATATTCCTAATTCCTTCGTCTCCGCCGCATCTGCTCCCAGGAGGACCAGTTCCAACACCGCACAGCCCAGATGGCCTGCTTCTTCAAGGACCGCAGATTCCCCCCAGACGTGATCGACGATGCCCTCCACCGCAACTCCTCCACTTCCCGCTCCTCCGCCCTTGAGCCCCGCTCCTCCAACCACCACCAAGACAGAACCCCACTGGTTCTCACCTACCACCCCACCAACCTCCGCATACAACGTATCATCCGCCGTCATTTCCGCCACCTCCAAACGGTCCCCACCACCAAGGATATATTTCCCTCCCCTCCCCTATCAGCGTTCCGCAAGGACCACTCCCTTCGTGACTCCCTCGTCAGATCCACACCCCCCACGAACCCAACCTCCACCCATGGCACTTTCCCCTGCGACCGCAGGAAATGTAAAACTTGCACCCACACCTCCACACTCACTTCCCTCCAAGGCCCCAAGGGATCCTTCCATATCCGCCACAAGTTCACCTGTACCTCCACACACATCATCTATTGCATCCGCTGCACCCGATGTGGCCTCCTCTATATTGGGGAGACAGGCCGCTTACTTGCGGAATGCTTCAGAGAACACCTCTGGGCCGCCCGGACCAACCAACCCAACCACCCCGTGGCTCAACACTTTAACTCTCCCTCCCACTCCACCGAGGACATGCAGGCCCTTGGACTCCTCCACCGGCAGAACATAACAACACGACGGCTGGAGGAGGAGCGCCTCCTCTTCCGCCTGGGAACCCTCCAACCACAAGGTATGAATTCAGATTTCTCCAGTTTCCTCATTTCCCCTCCCCCCACCTTGTCTCAGTCGGTTCCCTCAACTCAGCACCGCCCTCCTAACCTGCAATCTCCTTCCTGACCTCTCCGCCCCCACCCCACTCCGGCCTATCACCCTCACCTTGACTCCTTCCACCTATCCCACCTCCATCGCCCCTCCCCCAAGTCCCTCCTTCCTACCTTTTATCTTAGCCTGCTTGGCTACTCTCTCTCATTCCTGATGAAGGGCTTATGCTCGAAACGTCGAATTCCTTATTCCTGAGATGCTGCCTGACCTGCTGTGCTTTGACCAGCAACACATTTTCAGCTGTGATCTCCAGCATCTGCAGACCTCATTTTTTACTGTTCGATAGACAGTCTTGTTATCTTTGCGGGTCACTATTCTCTGCCTAGTTGCTCTTTGTCTTTAGTATATTTGCAGAATCTCTTTGGATTCTCCTTAAACCAATTTCCCAAAGCTCTCTCATGTCCCCTTTTTTGCCTCCTGGTTTCCCGCGAGTATACACCTACTGCCGTTATAGTCCTCTAGGGATTCACTCAAATACAGTGGTCTGTACCTGCCACATCCTTCCTTCATTTTCTTGACAAGAGCCTCAATTTCTCAGGTCATGCAGCATTCTTGACGCCTCCCAGCCCTGGCCTTAACAGGAACATACTGTCTATGTACTCTCATTGTCGCAGGCCTATGGAGGCAATGGCAGATGAGGACAGAGAAACAATCATTATCAGTTCAGAGGTAGTGTTGGGAAAGCTAGCAATTCATCCTTATCTCTATAATTCATCTCCAGCCTCAGAACTATCATTATCTCTGGCATCAAAAACATCTCAATCTATGCAACATCGTCCAATCTCTAATCTCCTCCAGTCTCAACACCCTCTTCTCCACCCTCAGAAATCTCTGTGATGTGTCTTTCTTTAATTCTAGCCTTTAGGATAAACCATTTTATTTCAGATTCCTGCACCCAGAGGTCCACAATGTCCCGCTTAACCTCTGTCACATTTTCCTCCAAAAACATTAATCAATCACGTATCATCTATTCTAATATCACCTTCTCTGACCTGGTTTCTATTCTGGCTCGTCATATTCCTATATTACGCGTCTGTGGTCTACATGACATAAAACGGTTTTGTGGTCCATCGGGTCTATGCTGTAAAGAAATCTCCCAGCTAACTATTTTACTCCCATGTTTCAGCACTGAGCCCATAGACCTGTCAGCCTTGGCATTGCAAGTTTGTTCCTAAATAAATCTTAAATGCCATCGGGATTTCTGTCTCTCACTCTCTTCCAGACAGTGAGGTTTAGTGCAACTGTTGCTCTGTGATATTTCCCACAGGGTTCAGAGCAGCTGGGTCTGTGCAAACCACAGATCCCCACACATTGGGAAGGATGGCAGGGTCCCTTAAAGGGGGCACAGGAGATTTATCAGGATGGTTCAAGGAATGGGGGATTTCAGTTGCAGAATTTGTGGGACTTTTAAAAAATTAATTGTTCACATGACATGTGTGTTGCTAATACACATCAAGAATAACCATCCACAATTAATGGACTCACCTTTTCAACCTCTCCCCTTGCCTGCACTGTGGTAACATTCAGGTAAACCACTACCAGACATCTCCCTCTAATGAGAGAGCAGTCCTATGGTCTGGTAGGACAATGCTGACTTGATCTTTTACACAGTGATGCCACTGTGTCTCGAGGGTGGGGAGCGGGAATGCTGAAGGTGATGGATGGGAAACGACTCAGGCACAGTGCTTTATCCTGGAGGATGTTCACTTTCTTTAATATTTTTGGGGGGTGCACTGACGCAGGCAAGTGGAGACTGTTCCAACACAACTCTGATGATTTCCTTATAGAGAGCAAACAGACATTTGGGGATCAGGGGGTTGGAAAAACTGAGACTGTTCTCCTTGTAGCAAAGGAAATTTGGGGAGCTGTGACAAAGTGGTTTACAAAAGTTACATGTTATAATAATAAACCTTACACCCATCAGTTCATTATACAAGGATTACAGGACACATGTTGAAGATTTAGGAAGATCTATTGAGAAGATGGGGGATACAAAGGAGAATTTTTATTCAGCAAATGGGATTGATCTGGAACACAATACTCTTACACAATATGAATACCCAGGTCCTGATGAATTGAATAATTCTGTCACAGTTTGGCGTTACAATTACTGAGATTCTCATCTGAATGTTCACCGTAATACAAGTTTATAAAATCCGTCACTGTCAGTTCAAGATTGAAACTCATACAATCCCCTCCTCCTGGCCTGGGATGACTGTACACATTATCTCTGGTGGAGGTCAGCAGGCACTTCAAGGGCAAATCTATGTGGGTTTCTATAAGTTTCCACCTTGGGACTTCATGTGACTGAACATGGGACAGAATTACCCAAGATTCAGTCAGATATGGAGAGCAGGATTTGCTTCCTTTTCTTTGGCTTGACAAGAGACTCTAGGATATGCAAGTTTAGGACTAAAATGAAGAGCACCCTTGTGAGGCAGTTTGGCTCTGTGGGCTAGTGGAGCGGGAGGGAAGAAGCAGAGGCAGCTGATCGTTTTGTCTCAATGTTATTGACAGAGAAACTCCATGTGCTCCTCACTTGTTGCTGGAGGGGAGGATGAAGGAGACAGGATAATGGGCATTGTTTCGGAAAAAAAACCTGTGATCGTGTTTGTAAAAATAAGTGAACAAACCTGTCGTATTAAATCATTTATCAAGAATATTAAAATATACAATTGAAGTTCAGGTTTGAATCCCAAATCGATAGAGGGGGGCTCTGAAGTCAAGAAGAAAAAAAATAACTGGAATGAAGAATGTACTGTTTGCCATGGAACCATTGGTGATGCTTTTCTGCCATTGACATTGTCCTTGAGGCAAAGAAACCCGACAGTGGCCCATCAAATCATTCATTGTATTAATCACTGCACAGTCTTAATAAAGGAATGAAACTGGATGGACCACATTACATCTACCAATGCACGAGCAAACACAATCACACAATCAGTCCTCTTGACCCTGCAACTTCCGCCTCACGGTGGTCCAACAACAGCAGCAGAACTGTACTCCAGCCCAATCTGAAATCTCATGGCCTGAAATCCCCCACTTAACCATTAACATCAAGCCAGGGGAATCAACACTGGTTCAATGGTGAATGCAGGAGGGCATGCCAGGAGCAGTACCAGGCATACCTAAAAATGAGGTGCCAACCTGGTGCAGCTCCCAAACCTGCATGACAAACAGCACAAGCAACACCAAATAGAACTAACTGATCCCATAAACAATGGATTAGATCGGAGTTCTGCAGTTCTGCCACACCTGGTCAAGAATATTGATGGACAATTAAACAACTCACTGGAGGAAGCATCACAGATATCCCCAACCTTATTGATGGAGGGGCCTCTCACATTCACGCAACAGATAAGAGGACAGCATTTGCAGCAATTTTCAGCCAGCAGTGCCAAGTGGATGAGCCTTCTCCATTGGTCCCTGACATCACAGATATGAATCGACTTGGTTGAAAAATCACTTCAAATCAGATCAAGAAATTGATAAGTAGTGTAAAGACTATGGGCCCTGCCAATATTCTGGCAACAATACTGACGGCTGTGCTCCAGAACTTGCTGCCCACCAAGGCAAGTACTGCTCCAGCACTGGCACCTACCAACTTTGTGAAACATTGCTCAGGGATGTTCCAACACAAAAACACAGGGCAGATCCAACTCAGCCAATTCCACTCTATCAGTCCACACTCGCTCAGCAATGAAGTGATGGAAGGTGTCTTCAACAGTGCTGTCAAGCACATGCTCAGCAATAACCTGCTCAAAGACGCCCAGTTTTGGTTCTGCCTGGGCCACTCAGTTCCTGAGCTTGTAACAGACTTGATTCACAAACTGACAAACAGCTGAATCCCAGAGGTGAGATCAGGATGACAAGCCAGACCCCCTCCAAGACCACGACTTCGACTTCAGTGATATCACCTGACCTCACCACAGTCTCAGCTCATTTGCTGAAACTCTCATTCATTCCTTTTGTTAACACTAGATTTCATTATCTAAACCCACTCCTGACCAGCATCCCACGTTCACCGTGCCGATAATCTAACGAATAATGAAAACTCTACTGCCGAAGTGCTCACTTGTACCAAACCTTGCTGATCAGTCAAAAGACTCCTATTTATAAGCATCAACAATTTACTTTCGCACCTTTAAATTAATTCCTGTCTGTAATCATTCCTATCTCCCTGCACCACACACACTTTCATATCTCAATAACTCATTTTAGTTCAGATTCTCAATGATGTGTTTATTTTTGAGTTCACCTGTGTGACTGTTTCTATACACTCCAAGGGAACATGGTCTGGAATCCCCACTCTAACCCCCTAAGATTTATCTTCTTCCTTTAAGGCATTCTTGAAAAACTGCTTATTTGGCAATGGTTTTGGTCACTGGACACAATATCCTCCATCTGTAGCCTTATGTCAAAAGTTCTCATTAATATTTTTCTGGAATTAAAACCGTGATGATTTGTACAGATATCTTCTACTCTTCAACATCGCTGAGTGAATAATCTGTATTGTCTCTAACCACGTTGAGGGAGCACCTTCACCACACAAACTGCAGCAGTACAAGGAAGTCAAACATCACCCTCTCCACAGGCAACAAGTCTTTGGCATTGACCACTGGTACCTGTGGAAGGAGGAATACACAGTTGATGTTTCAGGGAGTGCAATATGAATTATAGGGAATGAAAATGGTGCAGAATTTGCTAGTCAGAAATTGAAGGAAAATGTACTCGCTTATTGGAAAAAAGAATTATTGACTGTCAAAGATATTGTGGAAAAAAATAACCTGATAATGGAGCAGCATATGGTCAGAAGCCTGGCAGCAATGGACAATTCATTTACATTCCTGAAGAAGGGCTTATGCCCGAAACGTTGATTCTCTTGCTCCTCGGATGCTGCCTGGCCTATTGTGTTTTTCTAGCACTACGTTTTACAATTCATGTACAAAACGGCTGTAAAAGTAACAGTAAAATACTATACAGAGCAAATATACACCCATGAGAGACTGAGGAAGCTAAATAATGAACAAGTGGACATCAGAGAGCCCAGAGGTGAAACAGAGCAGAGTTCACTTTTATGATCCCACAGTCAAAGATGTCCAGCACAGAAACAGACTTCTTCAGTCCAACCTATGAAAACCAGATATCCTAAACTAATCTATCTAAATTAAATCCTATCTGCCACTCCTCAGGCCATTGGCCCATCTGATCAATATCCCATTGCACTCTGAGATAACCTTCTTCATTGTCCATACCCAACTGTTGGCTGGAGCTTGCGCACTGTTTCGTGGCTTTTGTTGCTGTTTATCAGTTACAAGAGTGAGGGACAAAGTTAAAAAGCACACAACCACTTGATGAAGAACCAGCAAAGCTATTGCTTCCAAATAAACCAGTTGGACTATAACCTGGTGTTCTGTGAATTTTAATTTTGTCCATCCTAATCCAACACCAGCACCTCCAAGTCACGAGGCATGCATAACCTAAGAACAAAAGATCTAGGCAAAGTAGAAGGGTGTCCTGCCCTTTGAGCCTGCTCTATCATTCAATAAGATCATGGCTGATCGTTTTGTGGATGCAGAACCATTTATGCATGTTCTCACAGTATTCATTATTTATTTTTTTATTTTTAAAAAAAACTAACTTAGCTTTAAAAACATTTATTGAACTAGCATCAACGACTTCCCTGGGCAACGAATTCCATAGAGGTCAATAAGTTCCTTCTCAATTCAATCCTAAATTTGCTGCCTCTACTCTTGAGGTGAGGCTCTGTTGTCCTGCTTCACCTGCAAGTGGAAACATCCTGTCTACTTCTATTTTATCCATTCCATTCATTATTTTGTATCTTTCCATTCTTTTCAATTTCAATAAATATAATCCCAATCTTCTCAGTCTCTGTTAAGCCAAACCCCTCTACTCCGGAATCAACATAATTAACCCCCTCTGGTGCCAGTACATCCTTGAAAAAGTAAGGAGATAAAAACTACATGGAGTACTCCAGGTGTGGCCGCACCAGCACCCACTGTAGCTGGAACATAACGTCTGCTTTTAAACACAATCCTTTTAGCAATGAAGGACAAAATTACATTTGCCTTCTGAATTGATTGTTGTACCTGGTGACCAACCTTCATGCGAAGGATGTTCAGGTGCTTCTTCATAGCATATAATGCATTTCTTTAAAATCCAAGTAATAATCTTTTTATTCATGTTACTCCAACCAAAGAGTATGACTTTACATTTATGAACATAATATTCCTCGTTCCAAACCATTGCCCACTCACTCAATGTATCTGTGTTCCTCTGCAAAGTTTCCCAGTCCTCCGCAAACTTTGTTCTGCTACTCATCTTAGTGTCATATGCAACCTTTGACACCCTACATGTGGTCCCCAACTCCAAATCATCTATATCAATTCTAAATAATTGCAGTCCCAACACTGATCCTAGAGGCACACTATTAGTTACTGATTTCCGGCCAGAATAAGGCTTATTTATCCCCACTCTTTGTTTCCTGTTAGTCAAATAATCTTCTATCCATGCTAATACTCTATCCCATGCAGCCTTATATAATGCAAGAGCTTCTTGCTCAGCACCTTGTTGAAGCCTTTTGGAAATCCAGGCACACATCATGCATTGGGTCCCCATTGTCCACCTTGCTCAAAATGTCTTCAAAGAATTCCAATCGATTTGTCAAGCATGTTCTGCCCTTCATGAATCCATCCTCTGTCTGCCCAATGGGACAATTTCTATCGAGATTCCTTGCTATTTCGACCTTGATAATAGACCCAAGCATCTTTCCAACTACAGAGAATAAACTAATTGGTGTAGAATTCCATATCTTTTGTCCACCGCCTTTTCTTACAGTCCTTCCTTTTCACTGGAATATGTCTTTGCTGAGCACTTCCTAAAATGTTTTTGAAAATCTTTCACTGCTCATCAACTGTCCCACCAGAAAATCTTTGTTTCCAGTTTACTTTATGCAGGTTCTTCCTCATTTTATTTTATTTCCCCGTGTTCAAGCACAGGACCAAGGTATTCGATTTTATCTTCAAACTCTCCATCTGTAAGATAACTTCAGCCATACACTTCCAAGAGGATCCCCAATTCTGAGGTCATTAATTGTTCCTGTCTCATTGCACAGGGGCGAGATCTTGGATAGCTTGCTCCTTGTCGGTTCCCTTTCATACTGTTCAAAAAAACTATCATGGATACACTTAATTAACTCCTCAAGGCTACCCTGACTGAGCTGGTTCGACTAATTTTCATGTAGATTGAAATCACCTATGGTAATAGACATACCATTTTCACAGGCTTTTTTATTTCTTTGTTTATTGCCCATCCCAATGTGGTGTTATTAATTGGCCTACACATTACGCCTATCAGTGACTTTCTTGTTAGAATTATGAATGCATCATTCCTGTTTCTCCTAATGTATGGCAATAACAGCAACTACTTGCATTGTATGGAATCTTTTACAATGGCAAATCTCCTAAGGTGCTTCATGGATGATCAAAACATTGATAAAGGAGAATTATTTTAAAACACATCTTTAAAGAGGTTAGAGAAGGTTAGGGAGGCTATTCCGCAGACTTCAGCCCTTGATAGCTCCAATTGTGGAGTGATGCAGGTGGGGTGGTTTGGAAAGAGATTGTGCAAAGGGGAAATGGAGGAGCGTAGGCAGTGTATAAGATCTTAAGGGCAGAGCAAGTTCCAGACTGAGTCTGTCTGCTGCCTCATCGAGTTTGAAGCACCACAATGGGTCCATGCATATCATGTTAGTCAAGGATAGTATAACGGTGGCTGAGAGAACTTCTGATGAGAACTTGTCTACTGTGGCACTGTGGGCTGAGGTTAGAAACAGGAGTGGAGAGGTCACACTGCTTGGAGTCTTTTTTATAGACCTCCGCAGAGTACCAGAGAAGTGGAATAGAGGATTAGCAAATTAGTCTGGGTATAAGTGAAAGTAACATGGTGGTCATTATGGGGGACTTTAACTTCCCCAACATTGATCGGAAATGCTATAACTCTAGTATGTCGGATGGATCAGGTTTTGACCTATGTGTACAGGAGGGTTTCCTGACACAATATGTCGAAGGGCCAACAAGAGGGGAGGCCACATTGGATGTGCTGCTTGGTAATGAACCGGACTAAGTGTTTGATTTAGTTGAAGGTGGGCACTTTGGAGAGAGTGATCATAATTCAGTTATGTTTAGTTTAGCGATGGAAAGGGATAGGTACGTGCCACAGGTGAAGACTTATCGATGGGGCAGTGGCAATTATAATGCGATTCGGCTAGAATTAGGATGCATAGAATGGGGTAGCAAAATGCAGGGGATGCAGACAATGGAAATGTGGAGCAGGTTTAAGGAACATATATTTTGTGTCTTTGATATGTATGTCCCTGTCAGGCAGGGAGGAAGTGATAAGGTAAGGGAACTGTGGTTTACTACAGAAATTGCATCTCTTGTTAAGAAGAAGTAGGAGGCTTATGTGTTGATGAGGCAAATGGTGCAGATGAGGTGATGGAAATTTACAGATCAGCTAGGAAGGATTTAAAGAGAGTTCAGAAGAGCAAAGAGTGGACACGAGCAGTCTTTAGCGAATAGAATAAAGGAGAACCCTAAAGCTTTCTATAGGTATGAGAGGAATAAAAGATAGGGTAGGAATAGGGCCAATCAAAGACAGAAGTGGGAAGTTGAGTGTGGACCCTGTGGAAGTCTTAGAGGTGCTATATGACCATTTCTCATTGGTTTTCACTCAGGAAAATGAGAATATTGTAGACAATAATGAGGTAGAAGATGTTAAACTAGAAAGGATCGAGGTTAGTTATGAACAGGTGTTATCAATTCTAGAAGGATTGAAAGTAGACAAGTCCCCTGGGCTGGATGGGATTTTTCCGTGGATTCTCTGGGAAACTAGGGAGAAGATAGCAAAAACTTCGGCTTTGATATTGAGTTGTCATTGCCTTCAGGTTCAGTACGAGAGGATTGGATGATTGCAAATGCTATGCCCTTAATCAAGAAGGGCAGTAGAGATGACCCAGGTAATTATATACCAGTGAGCCTTACTTCTGTTATAGGAAAGGTTTTGGAAAGGATTATAAGAGACATTATTTGTAATCATCTGGCAAACAACATTATGATTTCAGATCGTCAATTTGGTTTCGTCAAAGGCAGGTCGTGTCTCACAAACCTCATTGAGTTTTTTGAGATGGTGACCAAGCATATAGATGAGGGTAGGACAGTTGACGTGGTATACATGGACTTCAGTAATACTTTGATAAGGTTCCACATGGTAGACGGTTGGAGAAAATGCAGTGGCATGGAATTGAGTGTGATTTAGCAGTTTGGATTAGAAACTGGCTTTCTGAAAGAAGGCAGCGAGTGGTGGATGATGGAAAATAATCAGCCTCCAGTGCGGTTATTAGAGATGTGCCACAAGGATCTGTTTTGCTGTTTCTATAAAAGTCTTAAACGCAGTCATAGGTGGACGGATTAGTAAATTTGCAGACGACACGAAAGTCAGTGGAGTAGTGGATAGTGTAGAAGAATGTTTCAGGTTGCAGAGGGACTTGGATAAACTGCAGAATTGGGCTGAAGGATGGCAAATAGAGTACAATGCAGTTAAATGTGAGGTGATGCACTTTGTGAAGAATAACAGGAAGGCAGAGTACTGGGTCAATGGAAAGATTCTTGGTAGTGTGGATGTGTAGAGGGATGTTGGAGTCCATGTACATAGATGCCTGAAAGTTGACACCCAGGTGTACAGTATGTCAGGTTTCATTCGTAGATGGATTGAGTTCTGGAGCCGCAATACCATGCTGCAACTATACAAAACACTGGTGCGGCCATATTTGGAATATTGTGTGCAGTTCTGGTGCCCATATTTCGGGAAGGATGTGGAAGCATTGGAAAAAGTGCAGAGGAGATTTACCAGGATGTTGTATGGTCTGGAGGGAATTCACAGGTCGGCGCAACATCAAGGATCGAATGACCTGTTCTGCGCTGTATTGTTCTCTGACTATTGTGCTCCAAGAGATTTTTACTGTCTTAAACAGAGTGATGGATCTTGTATTGTGGGCTTACGAAGTGTCACTGATCTCTACCAAACATATACGAGGTAGAGAATGCTGCCTGACCTACTGCGCTTTTCCAGTAACACATTTTTCAGCTCTGATCTCCAGCATCTGCAGTGCTCACTTCCTCCATGGACGAGGTAGAGTCAGGACAATACAAAAATGCTGCAATAGGAGGGGGACAAGTAGCTCCATACAAAACCCGACTCCTTCTCAACTGTTTTCACCACAAAAACCGAGCGCCTTCCAGAAAAGCACCTCCATATCCCACCACAACACTTTGACCCACAATCGTGGTACCTGGCTTTGCACAAAGAGGAGTGCAACAGTCTGTACTGGGACCCTGAAACGCTTGGTAAAGATTCAAATCATCTGAACATTGAGAGCTCCCCTACATTGCATGCATTTTATATTGTTTTCTCTCTGTTCCTGACTTCCCTTGTTTTTCCTAATGAACCTGCTAAAAGTTGTTATTACACACACCTGCACAAGTTGTGAATTGAACCCAGGCCTCTCGGTCCAAGATTCGGGATATTTGCACCGCATTACAAAACATCGACTCGAACTTCCCTTGTTCCATACCTGCTAAGTCACGCAGGAATCAACTCTGCAACTGGGAGGAAGGGCCGAGTACTGGCCGGTCCTCCAAACAGAGTGCGTGAGGAGAGGGGCCAAAGCACTCTCAGGGGTGAACGCTTCAAGATTGGTCAGAGTGCAAACTATTTTGCAGGATTGATCATTCTCACTGCATAGTGGAGCATTAAACCTCTCTCATAAACGAATGTGAGATTTTAAGAAATACTGTAATTGAAATGCAAATCTGATAACGTACATATTTCCAATAGATTTACACAAGTCGAGTAAGAAACTTTTTTTCAAACTCCCAGAACGATTGGTAATCTACATACCTAGCCAGTATGGTTGATTTGTATGGGACAATGTATTTGCATGCTAGACATCTCTATGACTGTAACTCGAAAAAGCAATTGTTAATGACTAGTATTTTCCCCATCAGTCTGTGCAGATATGAATATTCTCTCGAAACGCACTGATAACCTCAGACACACGATCAGTTTGGTTTCTATGCAGAGCATGCGCAGTGTCACGTTGGTCAGGAGAGAGAGACATGGAGCTGCTTTCTCCGGCAGAGGCTGCAATCGGCTTCAGACAGTAGCGCTCGGAGACGGTGTGTGGGAGTCTGACTGGGAGAAAGGAGCGGAGAGAATTCATAAGTCCAGGATAAAGGCTTAAAAAAATTACGAAAAAGACCCTCCAGGACCGGGTAAGGAGGTGGCGTTCTCTGATCAGGGAAGGAGCCCAGAGTCATGTCCGCCATTTGTTTGAGGGAAGAGGGAGCGCGGGTCTGTGGGCCGCCATCTTGAGAAGGTCAAGGTGCAGGAGGGCGGGGCTATCGGGGTAGGTAGAACAATCAGAGGAAAGGGAAGGACCATTGTCATTGATTAATTCCACGAACACAGCTTCACTGGGCGATCCCGCATGAATATCCTCTCTCAGTCCTGCTGTGATGTTTCAACCAATCAGAACCAGCAGCTCTCCTCTTCTATCAGCTCCACTTCTGTCCTTCCTGCAGCATCTGTCCCCTGGAACATTGAGCTACCTGTCCTGTCCCTCCGTCAGCTTGTTCAGTGATAACTGTGATATCCCAATCCCATCTTAGATTACTTGAATTAAGACTTGAATGCACTCTATGGATATTTCTTAATATCAGCAAATGTTTAATACTCATTCACAGGTTTTTAATTAGATCATTTTTGAAGTATTTAATTCTCATCCAAACATTTGCAATGGTGGGATTTGAATCTGTTTTCAGTGAATATTTGCTGAGTTTCTGGATAAATTGTCTCATAATAATGCCACTTAGCCATCACTTCACTTGGCACAAGTTGTGCATTCCACTGCGACATGAAGCAAAACCCTTTCTTCCTGCACAATTGTTTGATCCTGCACTCTGGTGATATCACTCAGTATCTCTCTATGTGGCATCCCACACTGTGTGGGTCTAATTGCTGCATATGTCAGCGCCTCTCACTCTTGCAGCTGTTCCAGATCCTGAGCCAACAGAATTCTCCGCTCCAGAGAGATGACGCAGCACAGGCCAGGATTGGAGACTGGGATTTTCCAGATCTCTGTGGGACTCAGTGCATTCTACATGTATAACCCTCACAACATCAGTCTAATCTCCCATTCTGCCTATTTCTGTGTCTCCTACAGGTACTCAGGGAGTTCCTGACTCAATAGACTTGCCAACTGCTGGTTGGGAAGATGGTTGGTTAGCCAGAGAGACAAAGGTCAGGGAGGTCGGGAGCCTTCAATAAATTCTGCCATCAGGTAAGATCATTCTAGTGCACAGAGCAAAGAACAATGAGAGGGCTCCAAACATCAGCTAACAAGACATGACATAAATATAGAGCTGGAGGGCGAGTACAGTCCAGACACACCCCAGGCTTAGTCACCACCTTTAAGTTTTGTAGTGAGACAGCATCAAGAGTTCCCAGTTTTCAATACAGGCGTGTGCTGACTTGGTAAGCATCAGGACAACAGAGGGGAAAGCAGGCCTCCCAGGAGAGGGTGGTAATGGTGCCTGGGATCTTTCTGTTCCCTATTCCCTCTCCAACACTGTATCTATGGCTTGTCTTGCAGACCAGTGTCTTCAATCATTCTAACTCCTACAACAGTTCCTAGCTCGGTCATCTCCTCCCCTCTCACAAATTATTCCACATATTTGAAACCTCCAGTCCAGATGACCATCCATATCGCTGTAACTTGCTTCAGTCTCCACAACATGCCTTGTCTCTATAGTCTCATCCTCCAATAACAGTCACAGAGAGAGGGTGACAGAAAGAAGGGGGACACAGAGAGAGAGAGAGCGGGGACAGCGAGAGCGGGGACAGCGACAGGGGGAACAGCGAGAAGGGGGAAAGAGATATAGGGATAGAGCGAGGGGAACAGAGGGAAGGGGACAGAGATGGGGGACAGAGAGTGGGGGACAGACAGAACGGGATGGAGAGAGGGGGACACAGAGAGGGCGGGACAGAGGGGGGGACAGAGAGAGGGGGAACAGAGAGAAGGGAACAGAGAGAAGAGGACAGAGAGAGGGGGGCAGGGAGGGGGGCAGAGAGAGGGGGGCAGAGAGAGGGGGACACAGGGGAGATCAGAGAGAGGGGAACAGAGAGAAGGGGAACAGAGAGAAGGGGAACAGACAGAAGGGGATAGAGAGAAAGGGATAGAGTGAGGGGAACAGAGAGAATGGGACCGAGAGAATGGGGACATGGAGAGGGGGGGGCAGAGCGAGGGGGACAGAGAGAAGGAGACAGAGAGAGGGAGTATAGAGAGGCGGGACAGAGAACGTGGGGGACAGAGAACGGGGGGACAGAGAACAGGGGGACAGAGAACGGGGGGACGTGAGGGGGGACAGAGTGGGGGGGACAGAGAGTGGGGAAAGAGAGGGGGGAAGAGAGGGGGAAAAGAGCGGAGTGGAGAGAGAGAGGGGAACAGAGAGAAGGGGAACAGAGAGAAGTGGACAGAAAGAAGGGGACAGAGAGAGGGTAACTGAGAGAAGGGGACAGGGAGAGGGGGACAGGGAGAGGGGGTCAGAGAAATGGGGACAGAGAGAGGGGAAAAGAGAGAAGAGGACAGACAGAATGAAACAGAGAGAGGAGGGACGTGGAGAGAGTGACAGGGAGAGGGGACAGAGTGAGGGGGCTAAAGACGGGGGGAGGCAGAGAGTGGGGTTCAAAGAGAGGGACAGAAAGAGGAGAACAGAGAGCGGAGGTACAGAGAGTGGGGGTGCAGAGAGAGAGGAACAGAGAGAGTGGGGACAGAGAGAGGGGGATAAAGAGACGGGGACAGAGAGATTGGCGGCAGAGAGAGGGGGACAGAGAGAGGGAGGACAGCGAGTGGGGGGACAGCGAGTGGGGGACAGCGAGTGGGGGGACAGAGATAGAAAGGGACAGAGACAGTGGAATGGAAAGGGGGAAGGAGAGAAGGGCACAGAGAAAGAGGGGACAGAGAAAGAGGGGACAGAGAGAAGGGGACAGAGAGGGTGGATAGAGAGGGGATGAATAGGAGACTGGGGCAGAGAGAGGGGGAAGGAGAGGGGGGCAGAGAGAGGGGTGACAGAGAGTGGGGACGGCGAGAGAAGGGGACGGAGAGAGTGGAACGGAGAGGGGGAAGGAGAGAAGGGCACAGAGAAAGAGTGCACAGAGAAAGAGGGGACAGAGAAAGAGAGGACAGAGAGAAGGGGACAGAGAGAGGGTGGATAGAGAGAGGGTGAATCGGAGAGTGGGGCAGAGAGAGGGGGTCAGAGAGAGAGAAGGGGGCACAGAGAGAGAAGGGGACAGAGAGAGTGGAACGGAGAGGGAGGAAGGAGAGAAGGGCACAGAGAGAAGGGCACAGAGAAAGAGGGGACAGAGAAAGAGGGGACAGAGAGAAGGACACAGAGAGAAGGGGACAGAGAGAGGGTAGATAGAGAGAGGGTGAATAGGAGAGGGGGACGACAGAGAGGGGGCAGTGAGGGGGGACAGTGAGAGGGGGGACAGAGAGAGTGAAGGGGACAGAGAGAGTGGGGACAGAGAGAGGGGGACAGAGGAGGGACAGAGGGGGGGACAGAGAGGGGGGTCAGAGAGAGGGCGACAGAGATGGGGGACAGAGAGGGGGGCCAGAGGGGCGGGCAGCAGGGGGCGACAGAGAGGGGACGGGGGGTCAGAGTGGGGGACGGGGGGACAGAGAGGGAGGAAAGAGAGGGGGAAGAGAGGGGTGGAGAGAGAACTGGGGACAGAGAGATGGGGACAGAGAGAGGGAAGGGGAGAGTGAGAGTGGAACGGAGAGCAGGGAAGGAGAGAAGGCACAGAGAAAGAAGGGCACAGAGAGAAGGGAACAGAGAGAAAGGAACAGAGAGAGGGTGAATAGGAGAGGGGGACAGAGAGAGTGGGGGACAGAGAGTGGGGGAATGAGAGTGGGGACATAGAGAGACGTAAAGGAAGAGTGGGTACAGAAACAGGGGGCAGAGAGAGGGATTCAGAAAGAGTGATTCAGAAAGAGGGGGGTAGAGAGATTGGGCACAGAGAGGGGGTCCAGAGAGGAGGGGGGGAACAGAGAGCGGGTACAGAGAGAGCGGGAACAGAGAGAGGGGTGGCAGAGAGACGGAACAGAGAAGGGGGGACAGAGAGAGAGGGCGGACAGAGAGATGCGGACATAGAACCCGAGGCACAGAGAGGGGGTGAAGAGAGAAGGGGACAGAAGTGGGGACGGAGTGAGGGGGGACAGAGTGAGAGGGGACAGAGTGAGGGGGGACGGGGCAGAAAGGAAGGGACAGAGAGAGGAGGTCAGAAAGAGAGGCGAGAGACAGAGTGGGGACTGAGGGGGAGAGATAGAGTTATTGGGAGTTGTATTTTCCCATGGACAGGGGAGTTTCAAGACGCTACATTTTTAAGTTTACAGGAGAGACATTTTTAAGAAATGGGGGCACACTGTTACACAGAGTGTGAGTTGTGTGTGGAATGAACTTCCCAAGGAAGGGGTGAATGTGCGAACAATTACAATGTTAAAAGACATTTGGATTAGTACAGGAATAGGAAAGGTTTGAAGGGATATGATCCAGGAACAGGCGGGAGGAACAAGATCAGTTTTAGAGTATGGTTCGCGTTAACCGAACAGTGCGGTATGACTGTCTATGACTATAACGATGCTTCATTAATTAAGGAAGGATGCAAGAAAAAGCCAAGGGTGTACAGACCGATGAGCCAGACATCAGGGTGTGTCTGTTTTTGGAGGTCATTCTGAGAGGTATGACTTACATGCAATTGGAAAGATAAGGACTGATTACAGATAGCCAGCGTGGCTTTGCACGTGGGAAAACATGTCTCACAAACTTGAACGGAGTTTGACAAGATGTGACTATTGTCCCCTTCTCTCTCAGTCCCCTCCTCCCTCCGACCCCGTCTCTCTCTGTCCCCTTCTCTCTCTCACTGTCCCCTTCTCTCTGTCATCCCTCTCTCTGTCTCCTTCTCTCTGTGCCATTCTCTCTGTTCCCCTCACTGTATTCCCATCTCTCTGTACCCATCTCTCTGTCTCCTTCTCTCTGTCCCCTTCTCTCTGGGCTCCCTTCTCTCTGTCCCCGTTTTCTCTGTGCCCGCTTTCTCTGTCCCCCCTCTGTCCCCCTCTCTCTGTCCCCCTCTCTCTGAACCCCTCTCTTCATCACCCTCGCTCTGTCCCCAAACTCTCTTCTCCCCTCTCTCTGTCCCCTCTCTCTGTCCGCCCTCTCTCTGTCCCCTCTCTCCTTTCCTCACTCTCTGTCCCCCACTCTCTCTCTGTCCCCCACTCTCTCTGTCCCTACCTCTCTGTCCCCTCCTCTGTCCCCATGTCTCTCTGTCCCCCTCACTCTATCCCCGTATCTCTGTCCCGCGCTCTCTATTCCCCTCTCTTTGTCTCCTTTTCTCTGGCCCATTCTCTCTGTTCCCCTCACTCTATCCCCGTATCTCTGTTTCCCTCTCTCTGTCCCCCTCTCTCTGTACCCCCCTCTCCGTTCCCCTCTCTCCGTTCCCGTCTATTTGTCCCCCTCTCTTTTCCCCACTCTCTGTACCCCCTCTCTCTGTCCCCCCTCTCGCTGTCTCCTTCTCTCTGTGCACTTCTCTCTGTTCCCCTCTCTCTGTCCCCCTATCTCTGTTTCCCTCTGTCTCTCCCCTTCTCTCTGTTTCCCTCACTGTATCCCCATCTCTCTGGGCTCCCTTCTCTCTGTCCCCCTCTCTCTGTCCCCCTCTCTCTGTCCCCCTCTCTCTCTGAAGCCCTCTCTCTGAACACCTCTCTCTGAACACCTCTCTAGGTTCCCCTCTCTCAGTTCCCCTCTCTCTGCCCTCTCTCTGTCCCCCTCTCTTTATCACCCTCGCACAGTCCCCAAACCCTCTTTTCCCCTCTCTGTCCCCTCTCTTTGAACCCTGTCTCTGTCCATCTTCTCTCTCTTCCCCTCTTTCTGTCCCCTCTCTCTGTCCCCTTCTCTCTGTCCCCCCTCTCTCTGTCCCCTTCTCTCTCTCTCTGTCCCCTTCTCTCTGTCATCCCTCGCTCTGTCTCCTTCTCTCTGTGCCATTCTCTCTGTTCCCCTCACTGTATTCCCATCTCTCTGTACCCATCTCTCTGTCTCCTTCTCTCTGGGCTCCCTTCTCTCTGTCCCCGTTTTCTCTGTGCCCGCTTTCTCTGCCCCCCCTCTGTCCCCCTCTCTTTTTTCCCCTCTCTCTGTCCCCCTATCTCTGTTTCCCTCTGTCTCTCCCCTTCTCTCTGTTTCCCTCATTGTATCCCCATCTCTCTGGGCTCCCTTCTCTCTGTCCCCCTCTCTCTGTCCCCCTCTCTCTGTCCCCCTCTCTCTCTGAAGCCCTCTCTCTGAACACCTCTCTCTGAACACCTCTCTCAGTTCCCCTCTCTCAGTTCCCCTCTCTCTGCCCTCTCTCTGTCCCCCTCTCTTTATCACCCTCGCACAGTCCCCAAACCCTCTTTTCCCCTCTCTGTCCCCTCTCTTTGACCCCTGTCTCTGTCCATCTTCTCTCTCTTCCCCTCTTTCTGTCCCCTCTCTCTGTCCCCCCTCTCTCTGTCCCCCTCTCTCTTTTCCCCCCTCTCTGTTCCTCTCTCTCTATCACCCACACTCGGTCCCCCACTCTCTCTGTCCCTACCTCTCTGAACCCTTCTCTGTCTCTACGTCTCTCTGTCCCCCTCACTCTATCCCCGGATCTCTGTCCCGCGCTCTCTGTTCACCTCTCTCTGTCTCTTTTTCTCTGTCCCATTCTCTCTGTTCTCCTCACTCTATCCCATTATCTCTGTTTCCCTCTCTTTGTCCCCCCTCTCTGTGTACCCCTCTCTGTGTACCCCTCTCTCTGTACCCCTATCTCTGAACCCCTCTCTCTGAACCCCTCTCTCTGTACCCCTCTCTTTGACCACACTCTTTGACCACACTCTTTCCCCCCTCTCTCTGTCCCCCTCTCTCTGTCCCCCCCTCTCTGTCCCCCCCTCTCTCTGTCCCCCTCTCTCCGTCCCTCCTCTCTCTCTGTCCCCATCTCTCTGAAATCCCTCTCTCTGTCCCCTTCTTTCTGTTCCCCTCTCTCTGCTCCTCTCTCTCTGTAACCAACACTCTGTCCCCCACCCTCTCTGTCCCCACCTCTCTGTCCCCTCCTCTGTCCCTACGTCTCTCTATCCGCCTAAGTCTGTCCACCTCTCTCTGTCACACCCCTCTCTCTGCCTTCTCTCTCTGTTCCACCCCCGCTCTGTCCAAACACCCCGTCCACTAACTTGGGCGGCACGGTGGCACAGTGGTTAGCACTGCTGCCTCACAGCGCCTGTAGACCCGGGTTCAATTCCCGACTCAGGCGACTGACTGTGTGGTTTGCATGTTCTCCCCGTGTCTGCGTGGGTTTTCTCCGGGTGCTCCGGTTTCCTCCCACAGTCGCAAAGATGTGCGGGTCAGGTGAATTGGTCAAGCTAAATTGCCCGTAGTGTTAGGTAAGGGGTAAATGTAGGGGTATGGGTGGGTTGCGCTTCAGCGGGTCGGTGTGGACTTGTTGGGCCGAAGGGCCTGTTTCCACACTGTAAGTCTAATCTCTGTCCGGCGCTCTCTGTTCCACTCACTCTACCCCGTCTCTCTGCCCCCATACTCACTGTCCCCTTCTCCCTGTTCCCCTCTCCCTGTCCCTCCATCTTTGTCCCCCTATCTCTGTACCCCCCTCTCTGTCACCCCGTCTGTCCCCTTCTCTCTGTTATCCTCACTCTGTCCCCCAGTCTCTGTCCTCCTCTCTCAGTTCCCCCTCTCTCTCAGTGCCCCCTCTCTCTGTCCCCCCTCTCTCTGTCCCCCATCTCTCTGTACCCCCTCACTCAGTCCCCCCTCTTTCTCTGTCCCCCATCTCTTTCTTGCCCCTCTCTCTGTCCCCCATCTCTCTGTATCCCCTCACTCAGTCTCCCCTCTCTCTGCCCCTCTCTCTCAGTCCCCCCTCTCTCTGTGTTCCCCTCTCTCTGTGCCCCCTCTCTCTGTCCCCCCTGTCTCTGTCCCTCCTGTATCTGTCCCCCTCTCTATGTTCCCGCCTCTCTGCCCCCATCTCTCTGTCCCCCCCACTCTGTCTTCCCTCTCTCTGTCCCCCTCTCTCTGTCCCCCCTCTCTGTTCCTCCTCTCTCTCTCTGTCCCCCTCTCTCTGAAATCCCTCTCTCTAACCCCTTCTCTCTGTTCCCCTCACTCTACCCCGTATCTTTGTTTCCCTCTCTCAGTCCCCCCTCACTCTGTCCCCCCCACTCTGTCCTCCCTCTCTCTGTCCCCCTCTCTCTGTCCCCCTCTCTCGGTGCCCCTCTCTCTGTCCCCCCCCACTCCGTCCTCCCTGTCTCTGCCGCCCCCTCTCTCTGTCCCTCCTCTCTCTCTGTCCCCCCTCTCTGAAATCTTTCTGTTCCCCTCTCTCTGTAACCAACACTCTGACCCCCACGCTCTCTGTCCCTACCTCTCTGTCCCCTCCTCTTTCCCCACGTCTCTCCATCTGCCTAAGTCTGTCCACCTCTCTCTGTCACTCCCCTCTCTGTCTTCCCCTCTCTCTGCCTTCTCTCTCTCTGTTCCACCCTCGCTCTGTCCAAACTCCCTGTCCCCCTGCCTTCTGTCTCCCCTCGCTCTGCTCCCCCTATTTGTCTCCTCTCTCTCTCTCTGTCCCCCTCTCTCTGACCGTCCTCTCTCTCTGTCCTCCCTCTCTCTGTCCCCATGTCTCTGTCCCCCCCTCTCTGTCTCCCCTCTCTCTGTCCCCCTCTCTCTGTGCCCCCTCTCTCTGTCCCCACACTCCCTGTCCCCTTCTCCCTGTCCCCCTCTCCCTGTCCCCCTCTCCCTGTCCCCCGCTCCCTGTCCCCATCTCTGTCCCCCCTCTGCCCCCATCTCTGTCTCCTTCTCTCTGTCCCCTTCCCCTCTCTCTTTCTCCCTCTCTCTGTGATCCTCACTCTGTCCCCCACCCTCTCTGTCCCCCAGCTAACTGTCCCCCAGTCTCTGTCCCCACGACTCTGTTCCACTAAGTCTGTCTTCCTCTCTCTGTACCCCCTCTCTCTGTCCCGGCTCTCTCAGTCACCGTCTCTAAGTCACCCTCTCTCAGTCACCCTCTCTCAGTCCCCCCTCTCTCAGTCCCGCCTCAGTCTGCCCCCCTCACTCTGTCCCTCTTCACTATGTCCCCCTCTCTCTGTCCCCCTCTCTCTGTAGCCCCGCTCTCTGTGTCCCCTCTCTCTGTGCCCCCTCTCTCTTTTCCCCTGCCTCTGTCCCCCCGGCCTCTGACCCCCCTGCCTCTGTCCCTCCTGTCTCTGTCCCCCCTCTCTGTTCCCCCCGCTCTGTCCCCCCTCTCTGTCGCCCCTCTCTGTCCCCCTCTCTGTCCCCCCTCTCTGTCACCCTCTCTCTGTTCCTCCTCTCTCTCTGTCCCCCTCTCTCTGAAATCCCTCTCTCTAACCCCTTCTCTGTTCTCCTCACTCTAACCCGTATCTCTGTTTCCTTCTCTCTGTCCTCCCTCTCTCTTTCCCCTCTCTTTGTCCCCCTGTCTTTGTCCCCGCTCTCTCTGTCCCCCCTGCCTCTGTTCCCCCCTCTCTCTGCACCCTCTCTGTGTGCCCCCTCTCCCTGTCCCACTCTACCTGTCCCCCTCTCCCTGTCCCCCTCTCCCTCTCTCCGTCTCCCTGTCCCCCTCACCTTGTCACCCTCTCCCTGACCCCTCTCCCTGACTCCCACCTCTGTCCTCCCTCTCTGTCGCCCATCTCTGTCCCCCCATCTCTGTCCCTCCCATCTCTGTCCCCCCTCTGTCTCCCCCTCTGTCCGCCCCTATGTCCCTCCCCGCTCTGTCCCCTTCTCTCTGTCCCGTTCTCTCTGTTACCCTCTCTCTTTCTCCCTCTCTCTGTGATGCTCATTCTGTCCCCCACCCTCTCTGTACCCCAGCTAACTGTCCCCCAGTCTCTGTCCCCACGACTCTGTCCCGCTAAGTCTGTCCTCCTCTGTCTGCCACCCCCTCTCTGTCCTGCCTCTCTCTGCCACTCTCTCAGTCCCCCCTCACTCTGTTCCCCCCTCACTCTGTCCCCATCTCTCCGTTCCCCCTCTCTCTGTCCCCCTCTCTCAGTCCCCCTCTCTCACTACCCCCTCTCTCAGTACCCCATCTCTCAGTCCCCCCTCTCTCAGTCCCCCCTCTCTCAGTCCCCCCCTCTCAGTCCCCACTCACTCTGTCCCCCTCACTCTGTCCCCCCAGTCTCTGTCCCTCCTGTCTCTGTCCCTCCTGTGTCTGTCCCCTCTCTCTGTCCCCCCTCTCTCTGTCCCCCTCTCTCTGTCCCTCTTTTCTCTCTGTCCCCCTCTCTCTGAAATCCCTCTCTCTGTCCCCTTCTTTCTGTTCCCCTCTCTCTGTTCCTCTCTCTCTGTAACCATCACTCTGTCCCCTACGCTCTCTGTCCCCTCCTCTGTCCCCATGTCTCTCCATCCGCCTAAGTCTGTCCACCTCTCTCTCTGTCACTCCCCTCTCTCTGCCTTCTCTCTCTGTCCCACCCTCGCTCTGTCCAACCTCCCTGTCCCCTTGCCCTCTGTCTCCCCTCGCTCTGCTTCCCCCATTTGTCCCTCTCTCTCTCTGTCCCACTGTCTCTGACCCTCCTCTCTCTCTGTCCCCCTCTCTCTGTCAACCCTCTCTCTGTCCCCTTCTCTCTGTTCCCCTCAGTCTATACTCGTATCACTCTCCCGCGCTCTCTGTTCCCCTCTTTCTCCTTTTCCCTGTCCCATTCTCTCTGTTTCCCTCACTCTACACCTCTCTCTGTCCCCCGTCTCTCTGTCCCCTTCTCTCTGTGCCCCCTCTCTCTGTCCCCACACTCCCTGTCCCCTTCTCCCTGTCTCCCTCTCCCTGTCCCCCCTCTCTGCCCCAATCTCTGTCCCCCCATCTCTGTCTCCACATTTCTGTCCCCCTCTGTCTCCCCCCTCTGTCCCCTTCTCTCTGTCCCCTTCTCTCTGTCCCATTCTCTCCGTTCCCCTCTCTCTTTCTCCCTCTCTCTGTGATCCTCACTCTGTCCCCCACCCTCTCTGTCCCCCAGCTAACTGTCCCCCAGTCTCTGTCCCCACGACTCTGTCCCACTAAGTCTGTCCTCCTCTCTCTGTACCCCCTCTCTCTGTCCCGCCTCTCTCAGTCACCGTCTCTCAGTCACCCTCTCTCAGTCCCCCCTCTCTCAGTCCCCCCTCACTCTGCCCCCTCACTCTGTCCCTCCTCACTCTGTCCCCCTCTCTCTGTCCCCCTCTCTCTGTGCCCCCTCTCTCTGTTCCCCTGTCTCTGTCCCCCGGCATCTGTCCCTCCTGCCTCTGTCCCTCCTGTCTCTGTCCCCCTCTCTGTTCCCCCCGCTCTGTCCACCCCTCTCTGTCCCTCCTCTCTCTGTCCACCCTCTCTGTCCCCCCTCTCTCTGTCCCCCTCTCTCTGTTCCTCCTCTCTCTCTGTCCCCCTCTCTCTGAAATCCCTCTCTCTACCCCCTTCTCTCTGTCCCCCAGCTAACTGTCCCCCAGTCTCTGTCCCCACGACTCTGTCCCACTAAGTCTGTCCTCCTCTCTCTGTACCCCCTCTCTCTGTCCCGCTTCTCTCAGTCACCGTCTCTCAGTCACCCTCTCTCAGACCCCCTCCCTCAGTCCCCCTCTCTCAGTCCCCCTCTCTCAGTCCCCCCTCTCTGTCCCCCCTCACTCTGCCCCCTCACTCTGTCCCTCCTCACTCTGTCCCCCTCTCTCTGTCCCCCTCTCTCTGTGCCCCCTCTCTCTGTTCCCCTGTCTCTGTCCCCCCGGCCTCTGTCCCCCCTGCCTCAGTCCCTACTGTCTCTGTCCCCCTCTCTGTTCCCCCTGCTCTGTCCACCCCTCTCTGTCCCTCCTCTCTCTGTCCACCCTCTCTGTCCCCCCCTCTCTGTCCCCCTCTCTCTGTTCCTCCTCTCTCTCTGTCCCCCTCTCTCTGAAATCCCTCTCTCTACCCCCTTCTCTCTGTTCCCCTCACTCTAACCCGTATCTCTGTTTCCCTCTCTCTGTCCTCCCTCTCTCTGTTCGCTCTCTTTTTCCCCCGTCTCTGTCCCCGCTCACTCTGTTCCCACTGCCTCTGTCCCCCCTCTCTCTGCCCCCCTTTCTGTGTGCCCCGTCTCTCTGTCCCCATACTCTCTGTCCTCATACTCCCTGTCCCCTTCTCCCTGTCCCCCTCTCCCTGTCCCACTCTACCTGTCCCCCTCTCCCTGTCCCCTCTCCCTCTCTCCGTCTCCCTGTCCCCCTCTCCTTGTCCCCCTCTCCCTGACCATCTCTCCCTGACCCCCTCTCCCTGACTCCCCTCTCTGTCCCCACTCTCTGTCGCCCATCTCTGTCCCACCATCTCTGTCCCCCCATCTCGGTCCCCCCTCTGTCCGCCCCTCTGTCCCCCCCGCTCTGTCCCCTTCTCTCTGTCCCCTTCTCTCTGTTACCCTCTCTCTTTCTCCCTCTCTCTGTGATGCTCACTCTGTCCCCCACCCTCTCTGTTCCCCAGCTAACTGTCCCCCAGTATCTGTCCCCACGACTCTGTCCCGCTAAATCTGTCCTCCTCTGTCTGTCACCCCCTCTCTGTCCTGCCTCTCTCTGCCCTTCTCTCAGTCCCCCCTCACTCTGTCCCCCATCTTTCTGTCCCCCTCTCTCTGTCCCCCCTCTCTCAGTCCCCCCTCTCTCACTCCCACCTCTCTCAGTCCCCCATCTCTCAGTCCCCCCTCTGTCCGTTCCCCCTCTCTCAGTCCCCCTCTCTCAGTCCCCACTCACTCTGTCCCCCTCACTCTGTCCCCCCTCTCTCTGTGCTCCCCTCTCTCTGTCCCCTGTCTCTGTCCCCCCTCTCTCTGTCCCCCCTCTGTCTGTCCCCCTCTCTCTGTTCCTCTTCTCTCTCTGTCCCCCTCTCTCTGAAATCCCTCTCTCTGTCCCCTTCTTTCTGTTCCCCTCTGTCTCTCTCTCTCTCTGTAACCAACACTCTGTCCCCCACGCTCTTTGTCCACTCCTCTGTCCCCACCTCTCTCCATCCGCCTAAGTCTGTCCACCTCTCTCTGTCACTCCCCTCTCTCTGCCTTCTCTCTCTGTCCCACCCTCGCTCTGTCCAACCTCCCTGTCCCCTTGCCCTCTGTCTCCCCTCGCTCTGCTTTCCCCGATTTGTCCTCTCTCTCTCTCTGTCCCCCTCTCTCTGACCCTCCTCTCTCTCTGTCCCCCTCTCTCTGTCATCCTTCTCTCTGTCCCCTTCTCTCTGTTCCCCTCAGTCTATCCCCGTATCACTGTCCCGCGCTCTCTGTTCCCGTCTTTCTCCTTTTCTCTGTCCCCTTCTCTCTGTTTCCCTCACTCTACCCCTCTCTCTGTCCCCCGTCTCTCTGTCCCCTTCTCTCTGTGCCCCCTCTCTCTGTCCCCACACTCCCTGTCCCCTTCTCCCTGTCCCCATCTCCTTGTCCCCCTCTCCCTGACCATCTCTCCCTGACCCCCTCTCCCTGACTCCCCTCTCTGTCCCCCCTCTCTGTCGCCCATCTCTGTCCCACCATCTCTGTCCCCCCATCTCGGTCCCCCCTCTGTCTCCCCCCTCTGTCCGCCCCTCTGCCCCCCCCGCTCTGTCCCCTTCTCTCTGTCCCCTTCTCTCTGTTACCCTCTCTCTTTCTCCCTCTCTCTGTGATGCTCACTCTGTCCCCCACTCTCTCTGTTCCCCAGCTAACTGTCCCCCAGTCTCTGTCCCCACGACTCTGTCCCGCTAAGTCTGTCCTCCTCTGTCTGTCACCCCCTCTCTGTCCTGCCTCTCTCTGCCCTTCTCTCAGTCCCCCCTCACTCTGTCCCCCATCTTTCTGACCCTCTCTCTGTCCCCCCTCTCTCAGTCCCCCCTCTCTCACTCCCACCTCTCTCAGTCCCCCATCTCTCAGTCCCCCCTCTGTCCGTTCCCCCTCTCTCAGTCCCCCTCTCTCAGTCCCCACTCACTCTGTCCCCCTCACTCTGTCCCCCCTCTCTCTGTGCTCCCCTCTCTCTGTCCCCCTGTCTCTGTCCCCCCTCTCTCTGTCCCCCCTCTGTCTGTCCCCCTCTCTCTGTTCCTCTTCTCTCTCTGTCCCCCTCTCTCTGAAATCCCTCTCTCTGTCCCCTTCTTTCTGTTCCCCTCTGTCTCTCTCTCTCTCTGTAACCAACACTCTGTCCCCCACGCTCTTTGTCCCCTCCTCTGTCCCCACCTCTCTCCATCCGCCTAAGTCTGTCCACCTCTCTCTGTCACTCCCCTCTCTCTGCCTTCTCTCTCTGTCCCACCCTCGCTCTGTCCAACCTTCCTGTCCCCTTGCCCTCTGTCTCCCCTCGCTCTGCTTTCCCCTATTTGTCCTCTCTCTCTCTCTGTCCCCCTCTCTCTGACCCTCCTCTCTCTCTGTCCCCCTCTCTCTGTCATCCTTCTCTCTGTCCCCTTCTCTCTGTTCCCCTCAGTCTATCCCCGTATCACTGTCCCGTGCTCTCTGTTCCCGTCTTTCTCCTTTTCTCTGTCCCCTTCTCTCTGTTTCCCTCACTCTACCCCGTGTCTCTGTCCTCCCTGTCTCTGTCCCCC
The DNA here is from genome assembly GCF_020745735.1 of Hemiscyllium ocellatum. Taxonomy (NCBI): domain Eukaryota; kingdom Metazoa; phylum Chordata; class Chondrichthyes; order Orectolobiformes; family Hemiscylliidae; genus Hemiscyllium; species Hemiscyllium ocellatum. The sequence continues at coordinate 76,571,897 of NC_083417.1, forward strand.
TCTCGCTGTCCCCCTCTCCCTGTCCCCCTCTCTGTCCCCCACTCTCTGCCCCATCTCTGTCCCCCCATCTCTGTCCCCCATCTCTGTCCCCCATCTATGTCCCCACATCTCTGTTCCCCTCTCTCTGTTGCCCCTTCTCTGTCCCACCCTCTCTGACCCCCCTCTCTGTTCCCCCACCTCTGCCCCCTCTCTGTGCCCCCTCTCTGTCTGCCCCTCTCTGTCCCCCCTGTCCCCCTCTCTCTGTCCCCCTCTCTCTGTCCCCCTCTCTCTGTTCCTCCTCTCTCTCTGTCCCCCTCTCTCTGAAATCCCTCTCTCTGTCCCCTTCTCTCTGTTCCCCTCACTCTACCCCGTATCTCTGTTTCCCACTCTCTTTCCCCTCTCTATGTCCCCCGTCTCTATCCCCCCTCTCTCTATCCCCATACTCCCTGTCCTCATACTCACTGTCCCCTTCTCCCTGTCCCCCTCTCCCTGTCCCCCTCTCCCTGTACCCCTCTCCCTGACCCCCCTCTCTGTCCCCCCCTCTGTCCCCATCTCTGTCCCCCCATCTCTGTCCCCATCTCTGTCCCCCATCTATGTCCCCACATCTCTGTTCCCCTCTCTCTGTTCCCCCCTCTCTGTCCCACCCTCTCTGACACCCCCGTCCCCCCACCTCTGCCCCCTCTCTGTGCCGCCTCTCTGTCTCCCCCTTTCTGTCCCCCACTCTGTTCCCCCCTCTCTGTCCCCCTCTCTCTGTCCCCCCACTCTCTGTTCCCCTCTCTCTGTTCATCCTCTCTCTCTCTGTCCCCCTTTCTCTGAAATCCCTCTCTCTGTCCCCTTCTCTCTGTTCCCCTCACGCTACCCCGTATCTCTGTTTCCCACTCTCTTTCCCCTCTCTATGTCCCCCGTCTCTGTCCCCCTCTCTCTATCCCCATACTCCCTGTCCTCATACTCACTGCCCCCTTCTCCCTGTCCCCCTCTCCCTGTCCCCCTCTCCCTGTACCCCTCTCCCTGACCCCCCTCTCTGTCCCCCTCTCTGTCCCCCCATCTCTATCCCCCATCTCTGTCCCGCACCTCTGTCCCCCCCTCTGCCCCCCTCTGACCTCCCCTCTCTCCGCCCCCCTGTCCCCCCATTCCCTTCCTCTGCCCCCTCTGTTCCCCCCTCTCTGTCTCCCCTCTCTGTCCGCCTCTCTCTGTCCCCACTCTCTCTGCCCCCTCTCTCTGTCCCCCCTCTCTCTGTCCCATGCTCACTCTGTCCACCCTCCTCGTCCCCCTGTCTTCTGTCCGCACTGCCTCCCTGTCTGTCCCCCTCTCTCTGTTCCCCTCTCTCAGTCCGCTCTCTCTTTTTTCCCCTCTCTTTGTTCTCCTTTCTCTGCTTCCTCTCTCTGTCCCACATTCGCTCTGTCCACCTTTCCTGTCCACCTGTCTTCTGTCTCCCCCGCACAGACCCCACTGTTGTCCCCGATCTCTCTGTCCCTCTCTCTGTCCCCTCTCTTTGTCCCCCTGTCGCTGTCCCCCTGTCTCTGTCCCCCTCTCTCTATCCCCCTCTCTCCGTCCCCCTCTCTCTGTCCGCTTCTCTCTGTCCGCTTCTCTCTGTCACCTTCTGTCTGTCCCCTTCTCTCTGTCCCCTTTTCTCTGTCCCCTTTACTCTGTCCACTTCTCTCTGTCCCCTTATCTCTGTTCCCCCTCTCTGTTCCCCCTCTCTGTGACCCTCATTCTGTCCCCCACTCTCTCTGTTCCCCAGCTAACGGTCCCCCTCTCTGTCGCCCCTCTCTTTGCCCCTCTCTCTGTCCCACCCTCGCTCTGTCCACTATCCTTGTCCCCTTGTCTTCTGTCCACACTCGCTCTGCACCCCTGTCTGTCCCCCTCTCTCTGTCACCCTCTCTCGGTCCCCCTCTCTCAGTCCTCCCTCTCTCTGTCCTCCCTCCCTATGTCCCCCCCTCTCTGTCCCCCCTCTCTGTCCCACCTCTCTGTCCCCCCTCTCTGACCCCCTCTGTCCCCTCTCTGTCCCACCCTCTCTGTCCCCACTCTCTCTGCCCCCTCTCTCTGTCCCCCCTCTCTCTGTCCCATGCTCACTCTGTCCACCCTCCTCGTCCCCCTGTCTTCTGTCCGCACTGCCTCCCTGTCTGTCCCCCTCTCTCTGTTCCCCTCTCTCAGTCCCCTCTCTCTTTTTCCCCTCTCTTTGTTCTCCTTTCTCTGCTTCCTCTCTCTGTCCCACATTCGCTCTGTCCACCTTTCCTGTCCACCTGTCTTCTGTCTCCCCCGCACAGACCCCACTGTTGTCCCCGATCTCTCTGTCCCTCTCTCTGTCCCCTCTCTTTGTCCCCCTGTCGCTGTCCCCCTGTCTCTGTCCCCCTCTCTCTATCCCCCTCTCTCCGTCCCCCTCTCTCTGTCCCCTTCTCTCTGTCCCCTTTTCTCTGTCCCCTTTACTCTGTCCACTTCTCTCTGTCCCCTTATCTCTGTTCCCCCTCTCTGTTCCCCTCTCTGTGACCCTCATTCTGTCCCCCACTCTCTCTGTTCCCCAGCTAACGGTCCCCCTCTCTGTCCCCCCTCTCTTTGCCCCTCTCTCTGTCCCACCCTCTCTCTGTCCACTATCCTTGTCCCCTTGTCTTCTGTCCACACTCGCTCTGTCACCCCCTGTCTGTCCCCCTCTCTCTGTCCCCCTCTCTCGGTCCCCCTCTCTCAGTCCTCCCTCTCTCTGTCCTCCCTCTATGTCCCCCCCTCTCTGTCCCCCCTCTCTGTCCCACCTCTCTGTCCCCCCTCTCTGTCCCCCTCTGTCCCCCCTCTCTGTCCCACCCTCTCTGTCCCCACTCTCTCTGCCCCCTCTCTCTGTCCCCCCTCTCTCTGTCCCATGCTCACTCTGTCCACCCTCCTCATCCCCCTGTCTTCTGTCCGCACTGCCTCCCTGTCTGTCCCCCTCCCTCTGTTCCCCTCTCTCAGTCCCCCCTCTCTTTTTTCCCCTCTCTTTGTTCTCCTTTCTCTGCTTCCTCTCTCTGTCCCACATTCGCTCTGTCCACCTTTCCTGTCCACCTGTCTTCTGTCTCCCCCGCACAGACCCCACTGTTGTCCACGATCTCTCTGTCCCTCTCTCTGTCCCCTCTCTTTGTCCCCCTGTCGCTGTCCCCCTGTCTCTCTCCCCCTCTCTCTATCCCCCTCTCTCCGTCCCCCTCTCTCTGTCCGCTTCTCTCTGTCCGCTTCTCTCTGTCCCCTTCTGTCTGTCCCCTTCTCTCTGTCCCCTTTTCTCTGTCCCCTTTACTCTGTCCACTTCTCTCTGTACCCTTATCTCTGTTCCCCCTCTCTGTTCCCCCTCTCTGTGACCCTCATTCTGTCCCCACTCTCTCTGTTCCCCAGCTAACGGTCCCCCTCTCTGTCCCCCCTCTCTTTGCCCCTCTCTCTGTCCCACCCTCGCTCTGTCCACTATCCTTGTCCCCTTGTCTTCTGTCCACACTCGTTCTGCACCCCCTGTCTGTCCCCCTCTCTCTGTCACCCTCTCTCGGTCCCCCTCTCTCAGTCCTCCCTCTCTCTGTCCTCCCTCCCTATGTCCCCCCTCTCTCTGTCCCCCCTCTCTGTCCCACCTCTCTGTCCCCCCTCTCTGACCCCCTCTGTCCCCCCTCTCTGTCCCCACCCTCTCTGTCCCCACCCTCCCTGTCCCCAACCTCTCTGTCCCCCTCTCTCTCCACCCCCATCTGTCACCCCTCCTCTGCCCCCTCTGTCGCCCCCCCTCTGAGCCCCCTCTCGTTCCCCACTCTCGTTCCCCCTCTCTGTCCTCCCTTTGTCTCCCCTCTCTCTGTCCGCCCTCTCTCTGCCCCCCTCTCTGTCCCCCCTCTCTCTGTCCGCCCTCTCTCTGTCGCCCCTCTTTCTGACCCCCCTCTCTCTGTACCCCTCTCTCTGTCCCCCTTACTGTCTCCCACTCTCTCTGTGCCCCCCTCATTGTGCCCACTCTCTGTGTGCCCACTCTCACTGTGCCCCCTCTCTCTGTGCCGCCTCTCTCTGTCCCCCTCTCTGTTCCCCCGTCTCTGTCCCCCCTCTCTGTTCCCCCGACCCTGTCCCTCCTGTCTCTGTCCCCCGCACTCTGTCCCCCCTCACTCTGTCCCCCGTCTCTATCCCCCCTCACTCTGTCCCCCTCACTCGGTCCCCCTTACTCTGGCCCCCTCACTCTGCCCCCTCACTCTGTCCCCCTCTCTCTGTCCTCCCTCCCTCTGTCCTCCCCCTCTGTCTCCCCCTCTCTGTCCCTCCTCTCTATGTCCCTTCTCTCTCTGTCCCCCCTCTCTCTGTCCCCCCTCTCTCTGTCCCCTACTCTCTGCCCCCCACTTTCTGCCCCCCCGCCTACCCTCTCTGAACCCCCTTTCTGTCTCCCCTCTGCCCCCCCCATCCCACCTCTCTTTCCCCCTCTCTCGGTCCCCCTATCTCGGTCCCCCTCTCTCTGTCCCCCTCTCTCTGAACCCCTCACTCTGTGCCCCCTCTCTCTGTTTCCCTCTGTCTGGCCCCTTCTCTCTGTTCCCCTCACTCTGTCCCCTTTTCTCTGTCCCCTTTTCTCTATCCCCTTTTCTCTGTCCCCTTTTCTCTGTCCCCTTCTCTCTGTCCCCTTCTCTCTGTCCCCCTCTCTCTGTCCCCCTCTCTCTGTCCGTCCTCTCTCTGACCCCGCCGACTGTTCCCCCCTCTCTGCCCCCGTCCCCCCCTCTGTCCCCCCCTCTCTGTCCCCCCTTTGTCCCCCCTCTCTGTCCCACCCCACTATCTCCCCCCTCTCTCTGTCCCCCTCTCTCTGTCCACCCCTCTCTCTGTCCCCTCTCTCTCTCTCTCCCCTCTCTCTTTCTCCCCCTCTCTCTATCCCCTCTCTCGCTGTCTCCCCTCTCTCTGCCCCCTCCCTCTTCCCCCTGTCTCTGCCCCTCTCTCTGCCCCGTCTCTCTGTCACCCCTCTCTCTGACCCCACTCTCTCTGACCAACTCTCTCTGACCAACTCTCTCTTTCCCCCATCTCTGACCAACTCTCTCTGTCCCACTCTCCCTATTCCCCCTCTCCAAGTCCCCCTCTCTCAGTTTCCCTCTCTCTGTCCCCTCTCTTTGCCCCCTGTCTCTGTCCATTCTCTCTCTGCCCCCTCTCTCTGACCCCCTCTCTCTGTTCCCCCCTCTCTCTCTATACCCCCTCTCTGTCCGTCCTCTCTCTGTTCCCCTCTCTCTGCCCCCCTCTCTCGGTTCCACTCTCTCTTTTCCCCCCTCTCTGTGCCGCCCTCTCGGACCCCCTCTCTCTCCCAACCGACTCTGTCCCCCCTCTCTCTGTTCCCACCTCTCTCTCCCCCTCTCTCTGTCCCCCCTCTCTCTGTCCCCCCTCTCTCTGACACCCTCTCTCTGTCCCGTCTCTCTCTCCCCTCTCTCTCTCCTCTCTCTCAGCCCTCTCTCTCCCATCTCTCTGTCCCCCTCTCTCTGTCCCCCCTGTCTCTGTCGCCCCTCTCTCTGCCCCCTTTCTCTGCCCGCCTCTCTCTGCCCCCCTCTGTCTCCTCTCTCTCTCGCCCCTCTCTCTCTCTCCCCCTATCTCTCTCCCATCTCTCTGACCCCCCTCTCTCTGCTACCCTCTCTCTGCCCCCTCTCTCTACCCCTCTCTCTCTGTCCCCCTCTCTCTCCCCGTCTCTCTCTCCCCCGCTTCTCTCTGACCCCCTCTCGCCCTTTTCTCTCTCTCTGACCCCCCCACTCTCTGCCCCCCTCTCTCTGTCCCCTCTCTCTGTCCCCTCTCACTGACCCCTCTCACTGCCCCCTCTCTCTGTCCCCCTCTCTCTGTCCCCACTCTCTCTGACTAACTCTCTCTTTCCTCCGTCTGTCCAACTCTCTCTGCCCACTCTCCCTGTTCCCCCTCTCAAAGTTCCCCTCTCTCAGTTCCCCTCTATCTGTCCCCTCTCTTTGTCCCCGTGTCTCTGTCCTCCTCTCTTTATCCCCTTCTTTCTGTCCCCGAACTCTCTTTTCCCCTCTCTCTGTCCCCTCTCTTTGCCCCCGTCTCTATCCATCCTCTCTCTCTGTCTCCCCTCTCTCTGTCCCCCTCTCTCTGACCCCCTCTCTTTGTCCCCTCTCTCTCTCTCCCCTCTCTCTCTCTCCCCTCTCTCTCCCCCTCTCTGTCGCCCCTCTCTCTGCCCCCTCTATCTGCCCCCTCTCTATGCCCCCCCGTGTCCACTCGCTATCTCTCCCCTCTCTCTCTCCCCTCTCTCTCTCCCCCTCTCTCCCCTCTCTCTCCGCCTCCTCTGTCTGCCCCCCTCACTGCCCCCTCTCTCTGTCACCCCTCCCTCTCTGACCAACTCTCTCTGACTAACTCTATCTTTCCCCACGTCTCTGACCAACTCTCTCTGCCCCACTCTCCCTGTAACCCCTCTCCAAGTTCCCCTCTCTCAGTTCCCCTCTCTCTGTCCCCCTCTTTGTCCCCGTGTCTCTGTCCTCCTCTCTTTATCCACCTCTCTCTGTCCCCAAACTCTCTGTCCGTCCTCTCTCTGTTCCACTCTCTCTGTCCCACTCTCTCTGTCCGTCCTCTCTTTGTCCCCCCTCTTTGTACCCCCTCTCTGTTCCCTCTCTGTCCCCCTCTCTGTCGCCCTCTCTGTGCCCCTCTCTCTGTCCCATTCTCTCTGTCCCCTTCTCTCTGTCCCCCTCTCTCTGCACCCCTCATTCTGTGTCCCCTTTCTGTTTCCCTCTGTCTAGCCCATTCTCTCTGTTCCCCTCACTCTGCCCCCTTTTCTCTGTCCCCTTTTCTCTGTCCCCCTCTCCCTGTCCGTCCTCTCTCTGTCCCCCTCTCTCTGTCCCCCTCTCTCTGTCCGTCCTCTCTCTGTCCCCCCTCTCTGTCCCCTCTCTGTTCCCCCCTCTCTGTACCGCCCTCTCGGACCCCCTCTCTGTCCCACCCCACTCTGTCCCCCTCTCTCTGTCCCCCTCTCTCTGTCCCCCTCTCTCTCTCCCCCTCTCTCTCCCCCTCTCTCTGACCCCCTCTCTCTGTCCCCTCTCTCTCTCCTCTCTCTCTCTCCCCTCTCTCTCTCTCCCCCTATCTCTCTCCCATCTCTCTGCCCCCTCTCTCTGCTACCCTCTCTCTGACCCTCTCTCTACCCCTCTCTCTGTCCCCTCTCTCTCTCCCCTCTCTCTCTCCCCCGCTTCTCTCTGACCCCCTCTCTCCCTTTTCTCTCTCTCCCCTCTCTCTCTGAACCCCCTCTCTCTGCCCCCTCTCTCTGTCCCCTCTCGCTGACTAACTCTCTCTTTCCCCCGTCTGTCCAACTCTCTCTGCCCCACTCTCCCTGTTCCCCCTCTCAAAGTTCCCCTCTCTCAGTTCCCCTCTCTCTGTCCCTTCTCTTTGTCCCCGTGTCTCTGTCCCCTCTCTTTGCCCCCGTCTCTGTCCATCCTGTCTCTGTCCCCCACTGTCTGCCCCCACTCTCTATATACCCCCTCTCTGTCCGTCCTCTCTCTGTTCCCCTCTCTCTGCCCCTCTCTCTCAGTCCCCCTCTCTCTTCCCCCCCTCTATGTTCCTCTCTCTCTGTCACCCACACTCTGTCCCCCACTCTCTCTGTACCCACCTCTCTGTCCCCCATCTGTCCCCACATCTCTCTGTCCACTTAAGTCTGTCCACCTCTCTCTGACACCCCACTCTCTGCCCCCCCGCCTTCTTTTTCTGTCGCACTCTCGCTCTGTCCAGACCCCGTCTTCTGTCTTCCCTCGCTCTGTCCCCCTGTTTGTCCCCTCCCTCTGTCCCCCCTGTCTTTGTCCCCCTGTCTCTGCCCCCCCGTCTCTGTCCCCCCAGTCTCTGTCCCCCTCACTCTGTCCCCCTCACTCTGCCTCCCCCTCACTCTGCCCCCCTCACTCTGCCCCCTCTCTCTGTCCCCCTCACTCTGTCCCCCTCACTCTGTACTCCTCTCTCTGTCCCCCTCTCTCTGTACTCCCTCCCTCTGTTCTCCCTCCCTATGTCCCTCCTCTCTCTGTCCCCCTCTCTCTGACCCCCTCTCTCTATCCTCCCGTCTCTGTCCCCCCTCTCTACCCCCTCTCTGCCCCACCCTCTCTGTCCCACCCTCTCTGCACCCCCTCTCTGCCCCTCCTCTCTGTCCCCCTGTTTCTGTTCACCCTCTGTCCCCCTCTCTGTCCCCCATCTCTGCCCCCCGTCCCCCTCTCTCTGTCCCCCTCTCTCTGTCTCCCCTCTCTGTCCCCTTCTCTCTGTCCCCTTCTCTCTATCCCCCTCTGTCTGTCCCTCCCTCTCTGTCCCCCCATCCCCTTCTCTCTGTCCCCTTCTCTCTGTACCCTTCTGTCTGTACCCTTCTCTCTGTCCACTTCTCTACGTCCACTTCTCTACGTCCACTTCTCTCTGTTCCCTCTGTTATCCTCTCTCTGTCTCCGCTTTCTCTGTCCCCCCCCTCTCTCTGAAACCCTCTCTCTGTTCCCCTCTCTCTGACTCCTGTCTCTGACCTCCTCTCTTTATCACCCTCACTCAGTTCCCAAACCCTCTTTTCCCCTCTCTCTGTCCCCTCTCGTTGCCCCCCGTCTCTGTCCATCCTCTCTCTGTCCCCCACTGTCTGCCCCCTCTCTCTATATACCCCCTCTCTGTCCGTCCTCTCTCTGTTCCCCTCTCTCTGCCCCTCTCTCTCAGTCCCCCTCTCTCTTTCCCCCCTCTATGTTCCTCTCTCTCTGTCACCCACACTCTGTCCCCCACTCTCTCTGTACCCACCTCTCTGTCTCCCATCTGTCCCCACATCTCTCTGTCCACCTAAGTCTGTCCACCTCTCTCTGACACCCCACTCTCTGCCCCCCGCCTTCTTTTTCTGTCGCACTCTCGCTCTGTCCAGACCCCGTCTTCTGTCTTCCCTCGCTCTGTCCCCCCTATTTGTCCCCTTTCTCTGTCCCCCCGTGTCTGTCCCCCATCTCTGTCCCCCCTGTCTCTGCCCCCCTGTCTCTGTCCCCCAGTCTCTGTCCCCCTCACTCTGTCCCCCTCACTCTGCCTCCCCCTCACTCTGCCCCGCTCACTCTGCCCCTCTCTCTGTCCCCCTCACTCTGTCTCCCCTCACTCTGTCCTCCCTCCCTCTGTCCCCCTCTCTCTGTCCCCCCACTCTCTGTGCCCCCTCTCTCTGTCTCCACTCTCTCTATCCTCCCGTCTCTGTCCCCCCTCTCTCTAACCCCTCTCTGTCCCACCCTCTCTGTCCCACCCTCTCTGCCCCCCCTCTGCCCCTCCTCTCTGTCCCCCTTTTTCTGTTCCCCCTCTGTCCCCCTCTCTGTCCCCCATCTCTGCCCCCTCTGTCCCCCTCTCTCTGTCCCCCTCTCTCTGTCCGTCCTCTCTCTGTCCCCCCTCTCTGTTCCTCCTCTCTGTCCCCCTCTCTGTCCCCCCTCTCTGTACCACCCTCTCTGTTCCCCCCTCTCTGTCCCCCCTCTCTCTGTCCTCCCTCTCTCTGTCCCCCTCTCTGACCCCCCTCTCGCTGTCCCCTCTCTCTCTCTCTCCCCCCCTCTCTCCCCCCTCTCTCTCCCTCTCTCCCCTCCCTCTCTATCCCCAATCTCTCTGCTCCCTCTTTCTGCCCCCTCTCTCTGCCCCCTCTCTCTGCCCCATCTCTCTCTGTCTCCTCTCTCTCTCTCCCATCTCTCTCGCCCCCCTCTCTGACCCCCTCTCTCTGTCCCCTCTCTTTGTCCACGTGTCTCTGTCCTTCTCTCTTTATCCCCCCTCTCTGACCCCAAACTCTCTTTCCCCTCTCTCTGTTTCCTCTCTTTGTTCCCTGTCTCTGTCCATCCTCTCTCTATCCCTCCCCTCTCTGCGCCCCCTCTCTGGCCCTCCTCTCTCTCTATACCCCTTCTCTGTCCGTCCTCTCTCTGTTCCCCTCTCTCTGCCCCTCTCTCTCAGTCCATCTCTCTCTTTTCCCCCTCTCTGTTCCTCTCTCTCTGTCACCCACCTCTCTCCCCCCTCTGTCCCCACGCCTCTCTGTCAACCTAAGTCTGTCCATCTCTCTCTGTCACCCCCCTCTCAGCACCCCCTCACTCTGCCTTCACTTTCTGTCGCACTCTCGCTCTGTCCACCCCCCGTCTTCTGTCTCCCCTCGCTCTTTCTCTCCTATTTGTCCCCTCCCTCTCTCTGCCCCCTCTCTCTGTCCCTCCTCTCTCTCTGTTCCCCTCTCTCTGTCATCCCAATCTCTGTCGCTTTTCTCTCTGTTCCCCTCACTCTATCCTCGTATCTCTGTCCCACGTTCTCTGTTCCCCTCTCTCTGTCTCCTCTCTGTCCCCTTCTCTCTGTTCCGCTCACTCTATCTCCGTATCGCTGTTTCCCTCGCTCTGTTCCTCTCTCTCTGTCCCCACTCTTTGTCCCCCTGTCTCTGTCGGCCCCTGTCTCTGTCGGCCCAGTCTCTGTCCCCTCTCTCTCTGTCCCCTCTCTCTCTGTCCCCCCTGTCTCTGTCCCCCCTCTCTCTGTCCCCCCTCTCTCTGTCCCCCCTTTCTCTTTCCCCATACTCCCTGTCACCATATTTCCTGTCCCCCTCTCTCTGTCCCACTTTCTCTGTCCCCCTCTCTCTGTCCCCCTCTCTCTGTCCCCCTCTTCTGTCCCCTTCTCTCTGTTCACCTCTCTCTGTCCCCTTCTCTCTGTTCCCCACTCTCTTTCTCCCTCGCTCTGTGGCCATCTCTCTCTCCCCCTCTGTCTGACCCCCTCGCTCTGTCCCCTCTCTCTCTCTCCCCCTCTCTCTCTCCTCTCTCTCTCTCCCCTCTCCCTCTCTCCCCTCTCTCTCTGCCCCCTCTCGCTCTGCCAACCCTCCCTGTCCCCCTGTCTTCTTTCCACCCTCGCTCTGTCTCCCCTCTCTCTGTCCCCCTCTCTCTCTCCCTCCTCTCTCTCTGTCCACCTCTCACTGTCTGCCATCTCTCTGTCCCGCTCACTCTATCCCTGTATCTCTGTGCCCCTCCCTCTATGTCCCCTCCCTCTGTCCCCCTCCCTCTGGCCCATATCTCTGTCCCCCACTCTCTGACCAACTCTCTCTGTTCCCCGTCTCTGACCAACTCTCTCTGTCCCACTCTCCCTGTGCCCCCTCTCCAAGATCACCTCTCCAAGTTCCCCTCTCCAAGTTCCCCTCTCTCAGTGCCCTGTCTCTGTCCCCCTCTCTCTGTCCCCACTCTCTCTGTCCCCCCTCACTTTCCCCCCTCTCTGTCCACTCTCCTTGTCCCCTTGTCTTCTGTCCACACTCGCTCTGCCACCCTGTCTGTCCCATCTCTTTGTCCCCCTCTCTTTGTCCCCCTCTCTTTTTCCCCCTCTCTCTGTCCCCCCTCACTGTCCCCACTTCTCTTTCCCCCTCTCTTCTCCCTCTCTCTTTCCCCCTCTCTCTTTCCCCCTCTCTCTTTGCCCTCTCTCTTCCCCTTCTCCCTGTCCCCCCTCTCTCTGTCCCCCCTCTCTCCATCCCCCCTCTCCCCGTCCCCCTCTCTCCGCCCCCCTCTTCTTCCCCCTCTCTCCAGCCCCTCTCTCTCCGACCTCTCTCTCCCCCCCTCCACCCCTTCTCTCCACCCCCTCTCTCCGTCCCCCCTCTCTCCATCCCCCCTTCTCTGTCCCCCCTATCTGTCCCTTTCTCTCTGTCCGCTTCTCTCTGTCCCCCTCTCTCTGTCCCCTTCTCTCTGTACCCTTCTCTCTGTACCCTTCTCTCTGTCCACTTCTCTACGTCCACTTCTCTACGTTCACTTCTCTACGTCCACTTCTCTCTTTTCCCTCTGTTATCTTCTCTCTGTCCCCGCTTTCTCTGTCCCCCTCTCTCTCTGAACCCCTCTCTCTGTTCCCCTCTCTCTGACCCCTGTCTCTGACCTCCTCTCTTTATCACCCTCACTCTGTTCCCAAACCCTTTTTTCCCTCTCTCTGTCCCCTCTCGTTGCCCCCCGTCTCTGTCCATCCTCTCTCTGTCCCCCTCTCTCTGTTTCCCTCGCTCTGTTCCCTTCTCTTTGTCCCTCTCTCTCTGTCCACACTCTCTCTGTCCCCCTCTCTCTGTTCCCCTTCTCTCTCTCCCCCTCTCTCTGTCCCCATACTCCCTGTCCCCATACTTCCTGTCGCCATACTCTCTGTCCCCTTCTCTCTGTCCCCTTCCCTCTGTTACCCTCTCTCTGTCTCTCTCTCTCTCTCTCTGTGACCCTCACTCTGTCCCCCACTCTCTCTGTCCCCAAGCTAACTGTCCCCCATTCTGTCCCCACGTCTCTGTCCGCACGACTCTGTCCCCCTAAGTCTGTCCTACTCTCCCTGTCACCCCCTCTCTGTCCCGCCTCTCACTGTCCCACTCTCGCTCTGTCAATGCTCCATGTCCCCCTGTCTTCTGTCCCCCCTCTCTCTGTCCCTCCTCTCTCTATCCCCCCTCTCTCTGTTCCCCTGTCTCTGTTCCGCCTCTCTCTGTGTCCCCCTCTCTCTGAAATCCCTCTCTCTGTCCCCTTCTCTCTGTTCCTCTCACTCTATCCCTGTATCTCTGTCCCGCTCTCTCTGTCCCCCTCCCTCTGTGCCCCCTCTCTCTGCCCCCCTCCGTCTGGCCCCTATCTCTGTCCCCCACTCTCTGACCAACTCTCTCTGTCCCCCCGTCTCTGTCCCACTCTCCCTGTTCACCCTCTCCAAGTTCCCCTCTCCAAGTTCCCCTCTCTCTGTCCCCCTCTTTCCTCACCCTCTGTATGTGCTCCCTTCTCTGTCCCCTCTCCCTCTGACCACCTCTCCACGTTCCCCACTCTCCACTTTCCCCCTCCCCGTCCCCCTCTCTCCACGTCTCCCCCCACGTTCCCCCTCTCTGTCCCCCTCTCTTTGTCCCCCTCTCTCTGACCCCCCTCTCGCTGTCCCCCTCTCACTCTGCTCCCTCGCGTTCTCCCCCCTCTCGCTCGCCCCACTCTCTCTGACCCCCTCTCTTTATCCCCCTCTCTCTGTCTCCATCTCTCTGTCTCTTCTCTCTCCGTTCCCCTTTTTCTGTCCCCTCTCTTTGACCGCCTCTCTCTGTCCCCCCTCTCTTTATCCCCTCTCTCTGTCCCCACTCTCTCTGTCCCCCTCTCTCTATCCCGCTCTCTCTGTCTCCATCTCTTTGTCCCCTTCTCTTTGTCCCCCTCTCTTTCTCCCCCTCTCTCTGACCCCTCTCTCTGACCCCCCTCTCTCTGACCCCCCCTCTCGCTGTCCCCCCTCTCGCTGTGCCCCCTCGCGCTGTCCCCACTCTCGCTAGCCCCACTCTCCCTTTCCCCCTGTCTTTATCCCCCTCTCTCTGTCTCCATCTCTCTGTTCCCCTCTCTTTGTCCCCCTCTCTTTGGCCCCCTCTCTTTCTCCCCCTCTTTTTGTCCCCCTCTCTTTGGCCCCCTCTCTTTGTCCCCCTCCCTCTAATCCCCCTCTCTCTGCCCCCCACTCTCTGTCCACATACTCTCTGTCCCCCCACTCTCTATCCCTTTCTCTCTGTCCCCCTTCTCTCTGTCCCCCTCTCTCTGTCCCCCCTCTCTGTCCCCCACTGTCCCCATCTCTCTCTGTCCCCCCTCTCGCTCTGTCCCTCCTCTCTCTGTCCCCATCTCTTTGTCTCACTCTCTTTGTCTCCCTCTCTTTGTCCTCCTCTCTCTGTCCCCCTCTCTCTCTCCCCTTCCTCTCTCTGTCCCCCCCTCTCTGTCCCCCTCTCTTTGCCCCCCCTCTCTCTGTCCCCCATCATTCTGTCCCCCACTCTCTGTCCCCCTCTCTCTGTCCCCCTCTCTCTCTCCGCCCTCTCTCTGTCCCTCTCCGCGTCCGCACTCTGCCCACCTTACCTCAATCCCCCTCTCTCTGTCCCCCCTCTCTGTCTCCCTCTCTGTCCCCCCTCTTTGTACACTGCTCTCTTTCTCCCCTCTCTTACCCCCTTCTCTTTCCCCACACTCTTTCCACCCTCTCTTTCCCCCTCTCTTCCCCCCCGCCCCCCTCTGTCCCTCTCTCTCTGTCCCCCCATGTGTCACCCTCTCTCTGTCCCCCTCTCTCTGTCGCAGCACTCTCTGTCCCCCTCTCTCTGTCCACTTCTCTTTGTCCCGTTCGCTCTGTTCCATCTTCTCGTCCTCCCCTCTCTCACACTCCCCTCCCTCCCCCTCTCTCGCCCTCTCTATCTCCTGCCCGCTCACTCGCGCTCCCGTTCTCTCCCATCCCCTCTCTCACCCTCTCCCCTCCTCTCGCATTCCCCTCCCTCCCTCCCCTCTCTCGCCCTCTCCCTACCTCTCGGCCTCCCCACCCTCCTTCCACCCTCTCACCCTCCCCTCCCTCCCTCCCATTTCTCGCCCTCCCCTTCCCTCACCTCTCTCTCCCGCCTCTCTAGACCTCTCCATTCCTCTCGCCCTCCCTTCCCTCCCCTCTCGCGCCCTCCCCTGCATCCCTCCCCTCTCTCGCCCTCTCATTCCCTCCCATCCCTCTCACTCCCTCTCCCTCCTTCAAGCCCTCCCCTCCTTCCTTCCCCTCTCTCATCCTCCCCTCCCTTCCTCCCCTCTCTCGCCCTCCTCTCTCACCCACTTCCTTCTTCTCGCCCTCCCTTCCCTCCCCTCTCTCGCTCTCCCCTGCCTCTGTCTCCTCTCTCGCCCTCCCCTAAGTCTCCCCCTGTCTCGACCTCCCCTATCGCACTCTCTTCTCTCGCCCTCAATTCCCTCCCCTCTCTCGTCCTCCTCTCTCTCAACTCTCCCTTCTCTCGCCTCCCCTCCCTCCCTACCCTCTCGCGCCTACTCCCTCTCACCCCCTCCCTCCCTCTCGCCCTCTCCGTTGTCTCGCCCTTCCCTCTCTCGCATTCTCCTTCTCTCTCGCCCTCTCCTCCTTCACTCCCCACTCTCGCCCTCCCCTTTATCGCCCTCCTCCCTCTCACACACCCCTCTCACCCTCACCCCTCTATCACCCTCCACTCCTTCCCTTCCCTCTCAAGCCGTCTCCCTCCCTCACCCCCGCCTTTCCCTCCTTCCCCTCTCTCCCCCACACCCCTCTCACCCTCTCATTTCCTCTCACCCTCCCCTCCGTCCCTCCCCTCTCTCGCCCTCCCCTCTCCCTCCCCTCTCTCTCCCTCCGCTCTTTCACTCCCTCCACTCTCTCCCCAACCCCTCCCTCCTCTCTTTCGCCGTCGCCTCTCTCACCCTCCCCTCTCTCGCTCTCCCCTATCTCGCCCTCTCCCTCCCTCTCGCCCTCTCTCTCCCTCTTGTCCACACCTCCCTCCCTCCCTTCTCGCGCCCTCCCCTCTTTCACCCTCTCCCTCCCTCTCGCCTTCACCTCCTTCTCCCCTCTCTTGCGCACCCCACTCTCGCCCTCCCCCTCTCTCACCCTCCCCTCCCTTCCCTCTCGTCTCTCGGTCTCTCCTCTTTCGCCATCTCCTCTCTCACACTCGTCTCTCTCACCATCCTCTCTGTCGCCTTCCTCCTCTCTCGGGCTCCCCCCTCTCTCCCCTCTCTCTCTCACTCTCCCTCCCTCACACGCTCCTCTCTCTTGCCCTCCCTCACTCCCCTGTTTCTTCCTCCTCTCTCTTTCCCTCCCCTCCCTCCCTCTCTCGCCCTCTCCCTCCCTTTTCCTCTCCCTCACTCACGCTCCCTCTCTCTCTCATCCCCTCTTTCGCCCTCTCCCTCCCTCTTGACATTCCCTCCCCTACCTCCGTCCCATTCTCTCGCCCTCCCCATCTTACCCTATCTCTCCCTTGCCCCCTCTCTCTCTTCCCCTTCTCCTTCACTCTCCCTCCACCTTCTCTCACTCCTGACCCCCCTCAATCAATGTCTCTATTTCTCTCCCCACCTTCCTCCATTTCTCTCTGACCGAATCTCTCTCGCTCCTGTCCCTCCCTCCCTCTGTCTCAGACACATTCTGTCTCCCTCGTCCTTCCCTCTCCCTCTGAACCAGAGACTGAGGGTGCGAGGTTGGTTGGTCGTGAGCCTGCGTGTAGCGTGTGGTAAGATGTGGGAGTTAAAAGGAGGGGGAAATGGGGTAGAGGTGCAACTGCTGGAGCGAGACAGAGACGGAAGGATAGAGAGAGTGAGGGTGAGGGGATAGGGAGGTGTGTGGGCAGGTGGAGAAACCGGGGTTGGGGGTATTATGTGTGAGAGGGGAAACGAGGGAATGTGAAGAGGAGATTTAATGAGAGAGAGGGAGAGAACTGAGTAGAAAGAGTAAGGGAGATGAAATGGGGAGACCAGGCTGCAGTGGGTGGACAGAGTGCGTTCAACCCAGCTCCTGAGCTCAGGCTGCGGTGCCTTCCCCTTCCCTGAGGACCAGGACTCGGAGCTAAGTCTGTCTCTCTCCAGCTCAGCTGCTCCAACGCAAAGACACACAACAACATCGGTCACTCTGCTGCTCGGCAAGCTTTAATTAACATTTTTATTGGTTACAAATGGAAGTGATAGATGCAGTCAGTGGGATGGTGCCTTTTCTCACTAGCCTCTTGAGTTGTGAGAAACATTGAAATGTTTCCCTGTAACTCCCCTGTGGGATAAGGATGGACAAACCAACGCTTCCCTCAGTCTGTTACCATAGCGACAGGCTACTCCATCGCTGAAACACTGAACTGAAATGAGAAAATCCCGGATGGTGTGATTAATGAGGGAATTTGATTGATGAATGGATTTGGATGAAGGGTTATTCAGCACATTCTTCATCTGCTGCCTGAACTTAGTTTGGGTCACGGTATAGATTAGATTAGATTAGATTAGACTTACAGTGTGGAAACAGGCCCTTCGGCCCAACAAGTCCACACCGACCCGCCGAAGCGCAACCCACCCATACATTTATCCCTTACCTAACACTACGGGCAATTTAGCTTGGCCAATTCACCTGACCCGCACATCTTTGTGACTGTGGGAGGAAACCGGAGCACCCGGAGGAAACCCACGCAGACACGGGGAGAACGTGCAAACTCCACACAGTCAGTTGCCTGAGTCGGGAATTGAACCCGGGTCTACAGGCGCTGTGAGGCAGCAGTGCTAACCACTGTGCCACCGTGCCGCCCACGGTGTTTGTGCAGCAACTGAGGAGGTGCAGCATGAAGCCCAATTCTTGCACAAAATAATCGAGATACACAGACCGATACCCAATCCACCACATCCGGCTCCATATAGAAAACAGCATTAACGTTGACCATAACAGGATGAAATTGGCTGAGATCACAAACAGTAAAATGATGGATTTTTTTCGGTTTCTCATTTCTGTGTCAGACTGAGCGTCCCCATTGGTGTGAGCGCGGAGTCTCCTGCGGGCTCTGCTGGTCACTAAAATGTGTCTGACGGTGAGAACATTGAGCAGCAGAATCAGGAGACATGGGACACCCGGGGTTAGAATGTGATGGAGGAACTCGATTGTGACCCAGACACTGGAGAATACAACAGCGTCTGTTACATCACAAAACCAGGGGTCGTTGTCCAGCGAATACCGAGCCATGAGCATAAAATACCAGGAAATGTTCTTTAAACAGCTCAGCACAGTCACTGCTCCCAGAACCACAGCCGCTGTTTTCTCACTGCAATATTTACTTTTTAGCTTCTGGCAACAAATGGCCACAAACCGATCAAAGGTGAAAGTGACGGTGAACCAGACAGAGCAGTCAGTGGCTGCATAAAGCAGGACGGCGTGGATATTACACATGGGGATGGAGTCCTTCAGGAAATAAAACTGTTCCCGATAAACAATGGTAATGTGTCTCAGTATCAGATCGAGGATAATGACCAGGAGATCCGCCGCTGCCATGGCCCCCACGTAACGTCTGACACATGGAGACAATCCACAATCTTTATAAAGCAGGACGTAGATGGTCACCACGTTAACTGTGAGGAAGGAAAACAAACCCAATATCCGTCAGCCTGGAGGCAACGGGACCCGTTTGATCGGGGACCCAGTGAGATTTTCAAATGTGTCCCTGTATTCAGAGATTTATTAAAATAATTGAAGCTGGAATAACAAATAGGAAGGTTGGAATTACTGACAAAAATGTGTCATAAACCACAAGAAACCCTCCCTCCCCAAACACACAGAGACACATCCATAAAGACAGATGGTTTCTAGAACATTCCAACACACTCACATCACTCGAGAGCAGACACAGGTCACTCCTTCGCAGTTCCTAATATGGCGGGTGGAAACGTTGCTGTCCTGAAGGATTCTCTCCCAGTTTCCTGAAGACAAACTGAGTTTGGAATTTTCTGTATTTTGTCTAGAAATGTGAAGAAATGTAAACGCAGGGTAAACGTATTCACCATTTAATTGCCTGAGGGGCCTTCGGAGCAGTGTCTCCTTCTCCCTGGCTCTGCCTTCGGGATCTCATCGTTTTTTTCAATTCACTGACGTCCGGCCGTTCACGAACAATGTCAGTTATGGAATGTTGGGGACAGAAGTTTTCGAGGAATGACGTTATTAGAATGTCGGGACAGAACGTTCCGAGGAATGTCAGTTATAGAATGTTGGGACAGAACGTTCCGGGGGAATGTCAGTTATAGAATGTCAGGGACAAAATGTTAAAGGGAACTCCTTGACCTGTCCATCACCTTTCCCCCCTACCCTCCCCTCCAGCATGATGGGCACACTGTAACATGAATGGGGTGAGAGACGGAGGATCCAATCACAGGAATGGGAACTAAAGGCATTGCCAGATCAGCTGAAATGGTTAGATATACCACATTCTCAATCCACCTCACAGAACCAGCCCATACACCATCAACCCAGAGGAGATATCTGTTCACCATGGAACACTGTGCAGACCAGGCTGGTGTACTGCTCAGTACAATCCAGCAATCTGTCCAGAGTGGAACACTGCACAGATCATGTCAGGGCACTTATCTTCAAACGCAGACTAGACATCTGTACACTATGAAAAGCTGGGATAGACGCTGGAATCCAAAGTAGACAGGCAGGAAGCCTCAGGACATGGAGAAGTCGACGTTTTGGGTATAAGCATTCTGCAGGAGTCCTGAAGGAGGGCTGCACCCGAAACATCCAATTCTACATCTGCTGATGCTGCCTTGCTTGCTGTGTTCCTCCAGCAAGTATTCAGCACGGGAAGCAATGCAGTCTAAAACAGTGCATTGATCTATAAACCCGGACTAGATATCTGTACAGCACGGGGAGCTGTGCAGACCACAGCAGGGCACTAACGTGTGAACCAGAACCAAATCTCCATCCAGCATGGGAGATGAACACACCACATCAATCAAATAGTCTAACCAGCACAGAAAACTCTGCAGTGATCACCCGTGAACCTGCAAACCAGGAGTAGTTATACCCCACCCACCAGCACGTAGAACTGTGTACCCCACCCCAGTGCATTGATCCGTAACCCAGGAGCAGTTACCCTCCCAGCATGTAGGACTGTGTACACCACCCCAGTGCATTTCTCAGTTACACTGAGTTAGATCCCTGTCCAGCGCGGGGAAACTTGCAGCCCATGCTGGAAGTGACAGGATCTGCAGCTCCCACCCATTTACAGCTCCATATCTCCATTGTGCCATGACAAGTGCGTCCTGTGCACCCAGCCCAGTGCAGTATCTACGGTCTGAAGAAATGTCCAGCAACATAGGACAAACATCAATAACCTTGCCCGCTCTGTCAGGATAAGGATCACTGTATTCTACCTGCTCCCTCACACTCCCTGTATATCTCACTGAATATCATGCTCCACCACACTCATTGCTGAATGCAGCACCTTCCCTCTCTATCTCTCTTTCTCTCTCTCTCTCTGTCTCTCTCTCTCCCTCCACTTTACACCCTCCACCCCCCCCCCCAACACACACACACTAACAACACTGCATGGATACAACACTGTGGACTGACTCCCTCCATACTCCTCACCATGACCCCGTCCCCACCTTCACAGCCACTAACAGCAGAGCAACCCACTCCCACCCTTCGATCCCTCCCCCCTTCTCCTATTCTAGGAGAAACAATCTGGAATTGGACAGAAATAGCCAAGCCAAGTGGAGTGCCCGATATCCGATCCCTACCCCCGTCCCCCTGCCACATCGGGAGGACCGTGGTATGAGTCGGAGAGGACTGGGATGCCTCCTGTGGAGATTCTGAAACATCCACGTCCCACCGACCAAGTAAGGAGCATTGTTCAGTGAAGGGCAATTCTCAATTTAAACCCACTGGCAGTTCCGTTTTCCCTCTGTACATCATAGAAGCCGCAGCCCTGATGACATCTCCCTTTTGTGTCGAGCTGGTACAAGTGGGCAGGAGTGTGGTCTCACAACCCATCATCACCACCGCCTCCCAGGAAGGGAGCACGGAGGCTCCCTGCTCCACCTCCCTCCGTAAACAGCTCAGATCCTGAAACTAATCTGTGATAGTTACTGCTCTACTCACTTGTCCTGACATCTTCAACAATCTGTGCTCATATACACGCAGCGTTCTCTGTTCCTGCAGCCCCTATATAATGTCACAGCCTGTTTTAAACTGTCTTTCATTGTCTTTCCGACCAGTGTGTACCACCTCACACTGCTCTGCACTTATCGCCATCTGCCATAATCCTTAACATGACACCAACGTGTCACTGTCCTGTTAGAGTTCCACACTGTCCTTCACAGAATTCAGAGTTCTTCCAGGTTCGGTACCATGTACAAACATTGAGATTGTCATAGCATCACAGTCCCCATGAAACAACTGTAATCCTGCCCCACACTCGCGAATGTGAGCAAGTGAAATACTGATATATTCCCACGTACAGAGTCGAATAATGACATGCTGTCAATGGAGCAACAAAAATCCTGACACATACGAGACAGAGTCGATGAAATATTGACAAACCACAGATCAAGAGAAATCTAGATATCTATATTCATCAAGGTATAATGTGATGGAGATGAAAGCGTGTACTGTACCTTTAAGAGAGAGTGATTGCTGTTCTGAACTGAGAGCTTACAAGCCCCTGTGATATGAGAGGATGGCAGACCCAGAAACAGTATATTGCTGTAGAGCTGGATTCGGGTAATAAGCAGTGAAAAGAAAGATGGTGTCAGAGTTGCGAATAGTTAATGTAAAATGCTCACTTTCAGAGTGAAAAAATAAATTGATGTTTTTGTTAAAACAATGGAATTTGGCAGATCTGTCACTCATATTTTAACAGTTTAAGAGGCGAATTGAGCATTTCTTTATGTTTGGTTTAAGTTACCATATGAGCTTCACGCCGTGCTCTAACCATTCCCGTGTGTGTATCTGTGTGTCTCTGTGTGGGGCAGGTCTGCCAGTCTCTGTGGTGCTAAAAGTGATGCAATGCTACCCTCTGTTGGCCTCCCACGCCACTGTACAGGCATTGGCAGAGGGTGAAAACCAACAGGGATTCATTCAGAGAGGGGGAGGGGGAGGGCAGCTGCTCACAGCACCATCCAAACTGATGTCTTATCCATGTACTGATCTAAATGTAATTTAAACGTTGTAACTGTCCCTGCTTTCACCACTTCCTCTGGAAGTTCATTCCACACCCAAGCCAGATTCTGTCTAAAATAATTACCTCTCATGACAATTGTAAAACATTTTCCTCGCACCTTAAAATATCCCTCAGTTTTGAATCCCCACCTCGAGGGAAAATACATTAGCCCTTCAGCTTATCTGTACCCCTCATTATTTTATAAACCGCTGTAAAGTTACCCATTAATCTCATACTCTCCAATGAAACATGTCCCAGCCTACCCAGCCTCTTCTTATAGGTCTATCCCTCCATTCGCAACAACATCCAGGTTAACCTGCTCTGAACCCTCTCCAGATTAATAATATCAAGGTCAATAATATCAAAGTGAGTAGCCAAGGTACTTTCTAAGGGTACAGGGTGTTTAAAACTAGAGGACATTGGCTTGAGATGATATGGGAAACATTTAAATGTGACCTAATTGACAGCTTTTTCACCCAGAGCATGGTGTACCTATGGGATGAACGGGCAGGATGACCAGACTGGACACAGTATTCCAGAAGAGGTCTCATAAATGTCCTGTACAACCACAACATGACGTCCCAATTCCGATACCCAAAGTTCTGACCAATGAAGACAAGTGCGTTAAACACTTTCTTAACCACATTATGTACATGAAACGCAAATCTTAAAGAATTATACATGACGACTTAGGTCTCTGTTCTCTCATACTGCCAAAGGCCCTAATTTTAATTGTATAGGTCCTGATCTAGTTAGATTTACAAAATGCCATACCTCGCATTAATCCAAACTAAACACTATCTGCCACCCCTCAGCCCAGTGTGTGATATTGCTGCCACCTTACCCTCCGCCTTCAATTTTAAATTGCCCATCCCCTCTTCAGGAGGCCTGCACATACCGGCCTTGATTTTCACCAAGACCCTGACCTTGGTTTGCCTTGTGTGGTTAGGGGGAAGAGGGACAGATTGCAGACACAGTCAGTGGGAAGGAGAGGCTGGTCAGTTATCAGCGGCCTTGTATCATTTCATGGTTTTAGGAAGAGGACAGTCGCACGTTAGAGGTGGGTAATAGTGATCGGTGTTTTGGGACCAGAACTTATGTTTTTTCTCCGTCTCTGGTGCTCAGTAATAAATGTCTATTTGAGATCCTTCATTGTGCAGAGTGTGTCTGCAGGATTTCTTTCCCTAATATTGCAGACTACACATAATAGCGATTAAAGATGTTCATAGTTAATTTTGATGGCACAGCACGTGCACTCAACATCCTACAGTTGAGACACATATTTTGCATTTGTTTAACAATACAAAGTGTATTGTGTAGTTCAATAATGGTAACCTGATTATAGTAAATCCACACTGAGCTGAAAGTGGCCACTAAGATATGACACAAAATTTGATATGGTTGTGTAGTGAGTAGAGTCCCTGTCTCTGACTACTTACTCCTATAACCTGTTGCACAGAAACAGAGGAGACCATTCGGCCTTTCTAGACAGTCACACACGTGTTGAGGTGATTTGGGAAATGTAATTGGAAAGCACAGGCTGGGTATGAAAGAGGCCCTTCCTCTCTTTTTACAGTGCTTCCCCTCTCTGCAACTTGTGCTTCATTTGTTGGTCATGTTGGAGGCCCAAATTCACTGAGAATACAGCCCCCATACCTCACCCAGAGATGGCTCACAAAATCCTTTGGTCTCCCTGACTGCAATATGCAATAACAGAACATTCATGAAAATACCACCCACTAACTTTCCAATAACACAATGTGAGAACAACAGAAACAGAAACAGGTCGTTCATTCTCAAAGCCTGCCTTACCCTTCACTAAGATCATGGCTGATTCTGCTCTTGGTCTGAAATCCATTTTCATATCCAATTCTTCATAGCCCTCAACTCTCTGACAGATCAATATCCATCTACATGCTCTTCAAATACTTCCAATCATCAAGCTCCCCGAACACCACTGAGAACACAAATCCTGACATTCAATACCACGTGTTTGAAGAAATTACTTGCTGCTTCTGTATCATGGCTTATTGATATGAACAAAAGAGGTTGACACAAGGGTTCAAGTAAAAATGACTGGCCCTGATATCAAGGTAGTGGTTGTCTTCTGTTGAGATCAAGGAGCTTAACAAAACTGGACTTAATCGGAATCAGAGTAAACTCTCGAGTGTTTGCTGTCAAACATGGCACAAAGGACGGTGTTCATCATCTCAGTCCTGGATCAGCTCTGTGGGAGATCCTCAGGGTAGCTTCCTCTTCACAAACATCTTCAACTGCTTCATCAATGTCTCCCCACCCCCACCCTCCCCACCATAAAATCAGAAGTGGGGATAGTCACTGAAGATTCCACAATGTTCCGAGCATTTTGTCCCCGTCAGCTCCTGAACTGGTCTATGTCCACGAACATCAAGACCCAGACTCCATTGAGGCTTGTGGTGTTAAAGGGTCCGTAACATTCGTGTAACAGCACTGCCTGGCACTGCACATTGCCACAGTACAATAAGAGTTCATTCAACACCTCATTCTGGTTTCACAGGAATCTGAGGAAACCATTCAGCCCATTGACATTATTAGAGAAGAACAGGGACAGCCCATTCAGTGCCTCCAGCCTATTACTCAGGAAGAAAGGGAGTCTAGTGTGATGGACCACACCAGAGCACATCGAAAATATTTGAAGGCGGTAACCTCGACTCTATTTTTTTTATTTTAAAGAAAATGTAAAGGGTCTGTTCCAGATGCAGTGTGACAGGTCAAACTACGGTGTGTGAAGCAAAGCATCATTTACTTAAACATGAAAGATAAAATGAAACCAAGGGAAGAGGAATTTAGAATAACGTACTTCCATTGGACAAGTCAACAATAATAGATCTAGGAACTATTACTAATGAACTGTTCCAATATAGGAAAATCCCATAAACACAGCCCCGGGCAGAATGGAAAATTCAGACACGGAATGTTACAAACATTTCTCCAATCCAGGAATTAAAAACAACGCGAAGAGTACATTCAGAGAGAGTGGCAGCCAGGAGATAGTCACTGAAGCTTCCAACTCTATAGAGACTCCAATAGTTTCTGATGTTACTGAGAAACCAAAACCCAGTGAACCTAATCTTTGAGAGCTGGTCACACCCATTCAGGCGACATTAAATTAAACACAAGGCTTCTCTCGCTGTTTACTCAGTGTCCTTAACTATCCAGCTTGGGTTACGGTCGTTTAATCTCTCTCTAAAAGAAACCAGGACAACATAATCTCTTAAAGTTGCAGCATCATCACACTTGTCAGCACATCGAGCTATCAAACGGGAACCAGGGGTAACCCACTCAGGCCCTTGGCCCTGTCCAATCGGACGAGGAAGAAGCCATTCGGCCCCTTGAGTCTCTCACACAGGAACAGGAGTAGGCCATTCCCCCCTCAACACATCTACAAAAGAACAGAATGATGTAATTTATGCTGATTCCTGATGAATGGCTTCTGTCCAAAACGTCGATTCTCTTGCTCCTCGGATCTGCTGTTCTTTTCTAGCAAACCACCTCTACTCCAATCTCCAGCATGGACAGTCCTCACGGTCTCCTAATTGATGCTCTAACATGATGAACAAGAGGAACAGAGGGTACACAGACAGACTGCTCCATGTTGTTGCTCCTGGCTCCGTGGCTCATGATACACTCGTGGGACTTTAACGTGGTTTTCTAGTGGTGAGGAGGGAAGCCATATGTCCTGTGTGAAGTCTCAAGAAGGCATCTTTCATCTCCGAGAAGTCAGCCTTGTGTTCTCTATGTAGGCGGAAACTGATAGAAATGGCTGCCTGTTTCAGATGGAAGGTATTGTGTCTGCTGTTGGGGATTGTGAGCAACATGACGTTCAGTACGGGTTCACACGCCGACTGCACAATAACGTGGGGAGAGTTAATTAAGGCATATAAACTATTAGGAAAGCCACGTTAGGCTGATGAATGGACTCTCTAAGATCAAATAATGCTGATCGTGTTCATGTTGATCTTGTTGAATGCTTGTCCTGTTCAGTGTAATCTCTATGCCTTACTCTGTCCAAGTCTATATCCACCCTATTATCTGCCTGACCATGCTTACAATGATCTGCCTCCACTGCTCGCAAATAAAGTGTAACCCTGTACTGAGGCACACGTGACAATAAATCAAACTAAGCAATCGTGGGTAAAGTATGGAATTTCTCTCCCTGTCAATGCCTCTTTTGAAAATAAGTGATCGCTGCCGCTCCTCGTGTTTCAGCATCACCATTTCTTCATCTCTCACAGCTCTACAGATTAAACAGCTTAAAAATACGGGGTAGACCATTTACGACAGAGATGAGGAGAAACATCTTCACCCAGAGTGTGGTGGCTGTGTGGAATACTCTGCCCCAGAGGGCAGTGGAGGCCCAGTCTCTGGATTCATTTAGGAAAGAGTTGGATAGTGCTCTCAAAGATAGTGGAATCAAGGGTTCTGGAGATAAGGCAGGAAGAGGATACTAATTAGGAATGATCAGCCATGATCATATTGAATGGCGGTGCAGGTTCGAAGGGCTGAATGGCCTACTCCTCCACTCTTTGTCTATTGTCTATTGTCTAAACACTCAGATTCTTTACTCTATCCTCATGTTACCATCATCTGTGTTTGTGGTAAGGAGATCATTCTTTACAAAGGAGATCAATTCTGTACAGAATGCCCCTAATACTCTCTCAGCAAGGCTCTTCAACAGCAGGAAGATGTCTTTACTTATGTACTCGAATCATCTTACAATGAAGGACAGCATACCATTGACTGTACACATTACTTACACAGGGTTTGATTCGGAGCAGCCAGCATAGACTTGTGAGTAGGAGATCATGCTTCCCAAATTTGTTAAAGTTCTTTGATGAAGTGACCAAGAATGTTGATGAGGGCCGAGCGGGTTCACACGGCAGGCTGCTCTGGAAGGTCCCAACACATAGAATGCTGGCGGAACTGGCCAATTGAATAAAGAGTTGGTTTGATGGTAGGAAGCAGACGGTTTAGTGGAAGTATGCTTGTCAGACTGGAGGCTCGGTCCATTGTTGTTTGGTATCGATGATTTGGTTGAGAACGTGCAAGGCATAATTACTAAGTTTGCAGATGACACTAAAATAAGTGGTATCTTGATCAGTGAGGAAGTTTATCAGAAATTGCAGCATGACCTTAATGAGGTGGGGAAGTGGGCGAGAAATGGCAAATGGAATTTAATATAGAAGTGTGAGGTCATGCATTTTGGAAAATCAAATCAAGGTTGGAGTTTCATGATGAATGGGAGTGACTTAAGGGGTGCAGTGGGCAGAGAGACCTTGGCATTCAGGTACACGGTTCTCTGAGAGTGGAGTCACAGGTAGGCAGGGCAGTGAAGAAGACTATTGGTACATTGACCTCCATCAGGCAGGACACGAACTCTAGATGTTGGGAATTTATGTTGCTGTTACACAAGACTTTTCTCAGGCCGCACTTAGAATATTGTGTTCAGTTTTTGTCACGTTGTTTTAGGGAGGATGTTATGAAATTAGACAGAGTGCAGAAGAAATTTACAAGGACATTTCCAGGACCCAATGGTCTGAGTTAGAGGGAGAGGTTGGACAAGCTAGGACCTTTTCTTTAGAGTGTAGGGGACTGAGGGTGGGGGGGGGGGGCGCTTATAGAACTGTATAAGATCACGAGGGGTATGGATAGGGTTAATACTCTGAGTCTTTTACAAGTTTGAGAAAAATGAGGATTAGGGAGGACCAGTTCAAGTTAGTGGGGAAGGAATAAAAGGGAACCTGAGAGGCCACTTCTTTACGCAGAGGCTGGTACGTGGATGAACTTCCGGAGATATGATTGAGGGGGGGAAATTAACAACATTTCAAATGCATTTGGATAAATATGTGGATAGGAAAGGACTGGAAGGATATGGGCCAACTGCAGGGAAATAGGGTGAGCGTGGATGGACATTTACAAGGTGGAGTCGAACCACTCTCTAATTAAAACCAAACACCCAGAAAAGCTCACCTCACCTCGTAACCTGTTAAAATATGAGTGACACAGATCTCCTACATTCCACTATTTAAACAAAAATTAACAAGTTAGTTTCTTAACTTTAATAGTGAACACGAAACAAAAATACAAGCTCCTCTTGTCTTAACTACTTACTATCTGACTCCAACTCTGTAAAAATATGCTATTCCAACAACCCACATACTAAACATTACAATCTCAATACCACACAGAATCCATCTTCCCCGCTGTGTTCACTCTTCCAGATGCTGACCTCGCTGGGTCATTTTGTTTACTGCAAGTAGGTTTGACATGAACGTGTATCTTTGAGAGAGAGTGTTTGAGATGGCCAGTTAGCACTCCTGCTCCACAGCAGTTACTCTGCTGTTAGATAGCAGTGGCTCTTCCTCTAGTGTTCAAAATCCTGGGTTTATATACTCAGACCAGTACGAAACTCTTTCAATAATGGAAATTTTGTATTTTGTTTCCGGTGGATACTAAGTTTTTTTTTCGGCAAGTATCCAATTGGCCATTCAATTCTATATTCATCTTACTGTATCAACACATCTCCGACCCCATATCACGAGCATCAAACACAATTTTCAAAGGGTTTCAAAATATTTGGTGTAGTTAAAACTGGTGTGGTGATTAATCCTGCTTTACAATTCTCAAATGCCTCCTGGCATTGTTCTGCCCACCACAATTCTGTGTACTTCCTTAGTAAATCCATCAGTGGTGCCAAAAAGCTGCTGAAGTTTGCGACAAACTTCCGATAGAATCCACTCAGTTCCAAAAATCGAAGAACCTCTTTCTTCGAGGATGGTCGTTTAAATTCTTCAAAGCCCTTCCTCTTTGTTTTCCATGGGGTCAACCTTCCATGTCCAATGTAATGTCCCAAGAATGTTACCTTTGCCTTCACGAATTCTGTTTGCTTTAAGTTTATAATCAGTTTTGCTTCTTGTAATCGTTCAACATGTTCTGCCAACTGTAGCATGTGAGCTTTCAATCACTTGCTAAAGATCACTACATCATATAGATAAACTGCACAATTTGTTCATCTGGCCACAACTTTGTTTCTGAGTCTTAAATATGGCTGGAGCATTATTCATTCACCTGGAATACTCGACAAAGTTTTTGTCATATCCGGTATCTTTAACAGATAGTTTAACTGACTCAATATTTTGTTTTTAATTTAAAAGGGGCCACTAAATCTGGCTTTGAAGAGATTTCCTACCACTGGTGGAAATAATAATGCATCATCCCCACGGGAAATCGTCAACGTTTCAGAGGTTTTATCTGCCACCTGCTTCACTCTAGGCTGTTGTCTCTTAAGTTGCTGTTTAGCTAACTCACATACTCAGTCTAATCTCTCCCTTACCTCACATAAATAATCCAACTGTGAGATCACCGACTTCGGTCTTTTCGCTTAATATTTAATTAATTTCAAAGGAACTCTCACTTCATGTACGAATATGAATTCAAAGGAATTAAACGGAGTAGATTTATTTGGGGCATCTCTGATGGCAAGCAATTTAATGGGGCACCTTTATCCCAATCATTAGGGTAATCCTGACAGTACGCTGTTAATATGGCCTTCAGGGTCTGATGCTAACTTTCAAAGGATCCCGAGGATTCACTTGAGTTGAAGTGCTGTATGCCTAAGTTATCCATGACTTCCGTAAACAGCTGAGCGGTAAAATGACACCTTGGTCTGACTGAATCTCTCTGCTTAGTGCAGAGCGAGAAAAGAAAGTTACCAACCCCTCCACCTACCTTCTTGCCTTAACACTCTGAAATGGAATTGCCTCTGGCAATCTGGTAGACACATCCATTATGGTCAGAAAATATTGGTTTCCATTTTTACTTTAGAAAGGGGAGCTCCACAATTAATCATAACCCACGTGAAAGGTTCTTTGAATTCAGGAATTGGCGACAAATGTGCTGGTTTTATTACTGCCTGTGACTTACCTACCATTTGGCATGTTTGACATGTACAACAAAAATTAACCATGTCCTTGTGCATTCCAGGCAACTAGAAATGCTTCTGTACCTTAGCCTGAGTCTTCTATAGACCTCGATGACCGCCTGCAATTAGTTCATGTGCTACCCGTAACACTATATTATAGCAGTAAAACAAGATGGTGCACCTCATCCCATTTCCCTTCTGCACTAACCTGACGTGGTCTCCATTTTAATTTTAGAATTCCATCTTTACGTGAATATCATTCGACAATATATTTAAATTCCTTTTCTGTGTGTGTGTGTGTGTGTGTGTGTGTGTGTGTGTGTGTGTGTGTATCTTTTGTAAGTCCATGCGCATTTTGGGTCTAAGAACCTCTGCCTGACCCTCTGCCTGTTCAAGATTTTCCTGCACCGTTACATCAAACAGGGTATCAGGTAACTGATCATCAATTCCTTTGTCTCTTTCTTTCATTTTTCCTTCCTGCTGTAACTTATGGCAGTGAGACCTTATTATTGCATTGTCTGGAAAAAATCATGGTTATTTTTCTTTCAATTCCACAGTTCCCCCGTCTTCCTTTGCCTTCTCCACCACAAGGGTTGCCTCTCCCACCTTGGATCCCAACGACAAGAACAAACTTTATTCGTGGAACTGACACTCTATCACTCACTCTCACTGTAACTTCCCCAATCTTGATTTGGCACTCTAACCTGATATTACAAAAGGGAATGCTTAATTTCAGTCTCCATTCCACAAATTATCACGCTCCTGAATAACATGTCAGAAAGAGTGAAAGAGGCTGAGAGAAAGTGAGGACTGCAGGATGCTGGAGATCAGAGTTGAAAAGTATGGGGCTGAAAAAAACACAGTAAGTCAGTCAGCATCCAAGAGGTAGGAGAGTTGACGTTCCAGGCATCAATCCTTCTTCAGGAAAGTGAGGGGTAAGGGAGGGGCAAGGGGGCTGAGAAATAAATAGGAGGATGGGGTTGGAGCTGGGTGGAAGGTAGCTTGGAAGGCGATAGGTAGATGCAGGTGGGGTGGATGGAGATAAGTCGTAGAGGAGAGTGAAGTGGATAGGTGGTAGGACAACTGCAACCCTCAAACTATACAGCATCAACATGAACTTCACCAATTTCCAAATCTCCCCTCCCCAAACCTCATCCTAGAACCAACCATCCAACTTAGCACCGCCCTCTAGAACTGTCTTAATTGTCCATCTATCAACTCCACCCTCCCCGCCGACATATCACTCTCACTCCACATTACATCTTCCTATCGCCCTCCCAGTGACCTTCCCACCAGCTCAGCTCCTACCCTCCTATTTATCTTTCAGCCCCCTTTTCCCCCCGCCACATGCCTGCTGATGGGTTTATACCTGATATTTTGACTGTCCTGCTCTTGGGATGCTGCCTGACCTGTTGTGCTTTTCTGGCACCTCACTTCTCAACTATTAGATACTGAGCCCACCCCGTATCTCACAAAAATATAATTTATTGTCCTTCCCCACCCCCACCTTCTGAATAAACTTTATCCACAGAGGCGAATTCTTTGTGGAGATCAGGCACTGACTCTATACCTAGGCTGTTCACTCTCCTGCACCTGACTGAAGACTTGGGGTCTTCTTTACCAGGTTCACTAATGCCACTAGCTTAACCTCTTTTACCACATCTTTTCCCAAAGTGTCTTCCTTCAATGCCCAGCACTGTGTGTCCCAGTTTACTGTAGTGAAGACACCTTTTCCCAGTGCCCTTCTTAAACCATCAGCACTGTACTTCTATGTTTTCCACACCCTTATATTCAGAACACCTGAGGCTTTCACCACCTTTCAACCACCTTGAGCATATTTTTCACCTGTGGTAAACTATTGTCAGTGTGCTTTACTCTATGTTTTGCTCTATGTGGATCTTCCCTTCTCCCAATTTCTATCCCTCACAGGATGATAATCCTCCCAGAAGCTAAATTTCATCTCATGCACCAATATGTATTTACCTGCCATTTCTGCCTCGCTTCTCACTTCTTGAACTTTCTGTTCATTCACATGAATTCTTTCCATCTCTGAAAGTGAGTCTTTAAACTCCTCCAGCATAAGAATCTCCCTTCGAGCCTCACAGGTATTATCCATTATTATGACCCGCACCCCTCTATAAAAATGACTGTGCTTAATTCTTTCAAACTCAATATAAGCCTGACCTGGTTCTCTCTCTATTCTTCTGAAGCTTTGTCTACATTCTTCTAGTACCAATGCATAACCTCTCAAAATAGTTAGATTGACATCTGCATAAGCTCTTGAGCCGTCACCTGACAGCGCTACTCATACCTCACTAAGTAGTAGTCCCTTTGGTCTGTCGAGTTTACCACACAATTCCCTTTATTTCCACACCGTACACCTGCTGTCCCCTCAAGCCTTTACCGTCTCTAAATCATTATTTTTAATCAGTGTCTTGGCTTTCAGGTTCGGGCACATTCGCCAGGTTCACCAGTCTCTGAAGACATTTATTTTCACCTCATGCAGAATAGCCGATCTGGACCTAATATTAGAGTTTGATATATCTCACTGAGATCTCCACTCATTTTCCTAAACTTCATGGAATACAGGGTAAAAACAATGATTGCAGATGCTGGAAACCAGATTCTGGATCAGTGGTGCTGGAAGAGCACAGCAGTTCAGGCAGCATCCAACGAGCAGCGTTCATTGCCTTTATTCCTGATGAAGGGCTTTTGACCGAAATGTCGATTTCGCTGCTCGTTGGATGCTGCCTGAACTGATGTGCTCTTCCAGCACCACTGATTCATGGTATACAGGTCCAGTCGCCCCAAACTCTGATCACACAATAAGTCTGTAATCCCAGAGATCAAAAAAGAGAAAATGCTGGAAAATCTCAGCAGGTCTGGCAGCATCTGTGAGGAGAGAAAAGATCTGACATTTCGAGTCAAACTGACCCTTTGTCAAAGGCTTTGACCAAAAGGCTTTTGACTCGAAACGTCAGGTCTCTTATTCCATCATTAAGGATTGGGGATATTTGTAGAATCACCTCCTCCAATGATTTGTTTAATTGTCCATAACTATTCTCAACTAGACGTGGAAGGACTGCAGAACTTAGGACTGAACTGTTGCGTGTGGGATCACTTAGCTCTGTCTGTCAATTGCTGCTTGTGCCAATTGACACGTGAGTAGTCCTGGTTGATGGCTTCACCAGGCTGACACCTCTTTTTCAAGTATGTTTGGTGCTGCTCCTGCTCTCCTGCACTCTCTATTGATCCAAGGTTGATTCTCTGGCTTGATGGTAATTGTTGTGAGGGGGACATGCCAGGCCATGAGGTTGTACGGGAGTACAATTCTGCTGCTATTGCTGACGCATAGCACCTGTGAAAACCCAGACTTGAGCTGCTAGATCTGTTTACGTCTGCCTTATTCAGCACAGTGATAGTGCCACTCAAAATTATGCTAGCTATTCTCAATGTGAAGGTGTGACTTTGTCTCTACAATGACTCTGCGGTCGTCACTCTTACCAATACTGTCATGAGCAGATTCTTCTGCAACTGGCAGATTAGTAAGGATGTGGTCAAGTATGTATGTCCATCTTGTTAGTTCCTTCACCAAATGCCGTAGACCCAGTCTCGCAGTCATATGCTTTAGGACCCGACCAGCTCGATTAGTAATACTGCTGTCGAGTCACTCTTGGTGGACATTGAAATCCCCAACCGGGCTACATTTTGCGCCCTTGCCACCCTCAGTGCTTCCTCCAAGTGTTGGTCCGCATGGAGGAGTACTGATTCGACAGTTGAAAGAGGCTGGTACATGGTAATCAGCAGGAGGCTTCCTTTCTCAAGTGTAAACTAACGCTATGATACTTCGTGGGATATGGAATCACTGTTCAGTACTACAAGAGCAATTCCTTTCCAACTGTATCCCATTGTGCCGCCATATCTGCTGTGTCCGTCCTGCTGGTGATTCAGTGTCTGGGACATAGTCATACTCACAGAATCATACCTTACAGACAATGTCAGGCTGTAGTTTGATGAGTCTGTTTATTTCTATTCACTGTTTCCTTCCCTTCGTACCATTCTAGAAACATGTCTATATATTCGCCCCATTCCACTCAGATTTGATATTGCAAACTGGGCTTGGAGCTTTACCAAAAATGTTTCTGAAAATCCGAATGTTTACACCATTTGCTTCTATTTCATTTGTCTCCCAGTCTGTTTCTCAAAAATAATACCCATTTCATAAATCTATGTTAATGTTTTCTATGATTATTACTTCAGCCCCAATAATTTCTCCTAAACCATTTACTTACTATGTTTTATGTTCCATGTATTATATCGTTTTCCACACCAGACTTGGTTTTCCTAGTGTTGTTAGAAAGTTCTGCGAATAACTGAAGTAGCTGTTTCATAGTTCTGCCATTTCCCTGTTTCCCATTCTCCATTCTCTGGTTTCAGACTGTAAGGAAGCTGCACTTATTTTCTGTTATTTCTCACATTGACATAATTTGACAAGCTATTACAGTTCAGTCTTATAACCTTTGTGAATATACTCTTCAGAAACATATCAATTCCTGCCTTTGCTGGTTAATGATTGACCTCGTACAGCCACACACTCACAAGAGTGTATATTCTGTACTGTCAGAAATACAACTGTCAGAAATACATTAGTTCCACTTTTGTACACCAGGCCGATAGCTGGGAATGATATGACCCTTCCAAGTGCTCGTTCGAGTACTTTT
Organism: Hemiscyllium ocellatum; assembly: GCF_020745735.1. Taxonomy (NCBI): domain Eukaryota; kingdom Metazoa; phylum Chordata; class Chondrichthyes; order Orectolobiformes; family Hemiscylliidae; genus Hemiscyllium; species Hemiscyllium ocellatum. Next base: position 76,605,828 of record NC_083417.1, read on the forward strand.
TAATGGCTGTGAGGATACCCGTGATAAATCTCCTCTCAAGAAGTAAATAACTGACTCCAACATCCCCTGTGTGAAAATTAACGATCTTTTAATTCTCACTAAACTTCAAACTTTTCCCTTTAAAAGTGTGCTCTTTTGTTCTTGACCCTCTGACTAAAAGGAACAGCTGCTGTCTATCCAAACTGTCATTGCTTCTTATAATCTTATCCTTGTTAATCACATCCCCCTCAGTCTTCTCTGCTATAAACTGAAAAACCCGAGCTTATCCAGCCTCTCTCCACAGCTGATATGCTCCATCCCAGGGAACATCCTGGTGAATCTCCTCTGCACAACCCCCAGTACCATCACGACCTTGCTGTAATGTGGTTCCGAGAACTACACACAGTATTCCATCTTGGCCTGACCGAAGACCTGTTTAGCTCTTATAATGTATGCCCCGATTAATAAATGCTATACACAAATCCACTTCTTAACTAACCTATTACCCTGTCCAGTCAGATTCAGGGATGTGTGGAGAAGCACCCTCTGAGCTTCCTAATGTGCTGCCATTCATTGAGTCCTCCCCTGTCTGCTTCCTTCTTCCAAACTGCATCGCCTCATATTTATCAGGTTTATATTCCATCTGCCATTGATCCAATCCATCTGTATCTTTCTCTAAAATAAGTCCTTCCTCCTCACTGCCAACCAATAGGGCAAACACAAACTTACTTATCACAACCCCCACCCCATCCACCCATCACACTCCCCACCCCTTCGCATCTGCACCATTTATGATTACCACAAATAACAGGGACGCAGATCTGATCCCTGTGGTACACCAGGGGACACTGGTCTCCAGTCACACAAACAGCCTTCTCCACCACCCTCTCTCTCCTGCCACTAAGACAATTTTCGTTGTAAATTTTCAAACTATCCTTGATTCAATCACATTTTACTTTATTGTTGTAGTTCTGTTAGCAGAGCTGGGACTTTGTGTTGCAAACGTTTCGTGCCCTGTCTAGGTGACATCCTCAGTGCTTGGGATTCTCATGTGAAGCGCTTCTGTGATGTAGGCTCCCAACCACAGGTGGCTTCCAAGCAATGAGGATGTCACCTAGACAGGGGACGATACGTCTGCAACACAAATTCCCAGCTCGGCGAACAGAACGTTAAACAACGAGCACCCGAGCTACAAATCTTCTCACAAACTTTGAACTTTACTTTATTCTTCACTTTCCCATGTGGAGCTTTGTCAACGCCCTTGCTGCAAAACTAATTAAGAGACCTCCTCAAACCAATTCAAATTTATTAGATGTAATTTCTTTCTGCTGAAGCCATGATAATTATCCCTGACCAAGCCTTGCCACTCTGATTGGAGTTCAATTTTCTCCTTCTCTATTTTCTCCAGTAGTTTCCCAAGCAGTGATCTAATACTTGCTTGTTTATAGTTCCCTGGTCCATCTCTACCATCTTTACTGTGAATTGGAATCACATTAACTGTTCTCCAGTCCTCTGGCACCTCCACTCCTTGACTCCAACAGCAAACTGCAATACAGCTCATTCAGACCTGGCCACCAGTCCAATTTTCTACCAGCCAAAGCGTCAAATTCCTGCTCGCATTTTACATCAATCTGCTCAAGAGCTTCCCCATCCATCTTAGAACATAGAACATAGAACAGTACCGCACAGAACAGGCCCTTCAGCTCACGATGTTGTGCCGACCATTCATCCTAATGTATGCACCTCAAATTTCTGTGACCATATGCATGCCCAGCAGTCTCTTAAAAGTCCACAATGACGTTGCTTCCACAACTGCTGCTGGCAACGCTTTGCGTGCTCTCACAACTCTCTGTGTAAAGGATCCGCCTCTGACATCCCCTCTGTACTTTCCTCCAACCAGCTTAAAACCATGACCCCTCATGTTAGCCACTTTTGCCCTGGGAAATAGTCTATTGCTTTCGACTCTATCTATGCCTGCCATTATCTTATATATCTCAATTAGGACTCCTCTCCTCCTTTTCTCCAATGAAAAAGTCCGAGCTCAGTCAAACTCTCTTCATAAGATAAGCCTTCCATTCCAGACAGCATCCTGGTAAACCTCCTCTGAACCCTCTCCAAAGCATCCACATCTTTCCTATAATAGGGCGACCAGAACTGGACGCAGTATTTCAAATACGGTCTAACTAAAGTTTTATAGAGCTGCAACAAGATCTCACGACTCTTAAACTCAATCCCCCTGTTAAGGAAAGCCAAAACACTATATGCTTTCTTAACATCCCTGTCCACTTGGGTGACCATTTTAAGGGATCGATATACCTGCACACCAAGATCCCTCTGTTCCTCCACACTGCCAAGAATCCTATCCTTAATCCTGTAAACAGCTTTCAAATTCAACCTTCCAAAATGCATCACCTCGCATTTATCCAGGTTGAACTCCATCTGCCACCTCTCAGCCCATCTCTGCATCCTGTCAATGTCCCTCTGCAGCGTACAACAGCCCTCTATACTGTCAACAACACCCCCAACCTTTGCGTTGTCTGCAAACTTGCTGACCAATCCTTCAATCCCCTCATCCAAGTCATTAATAAAAATTACAAACAGTAGAGGCCCAAGGACAGAGCTCTGTGGAACACCATTCACCAGTGACCTCCAGGCAGAATATTTTCCTTCTACTACCACTCACTGTTATCTGTTGGCCAGCCAATTCTGTATCCAAATAGCTATGTTCCCCTTTATCCCATTCCTCCTGACCTTCTGAATGAGCCTACCATGGGGAACCTTATCAAATACCTTGCTGAAGTCCATATACACCACATCCATAGCTCGACCCTCATTAACATTTGTAGTCACATCCTCAAATAACTCGAATTCAGTAGCTGCCTTCCCCTTCTCCCAAATAAAACAGATTTGAAGCTCTCATGTCACAGTCTATCAATGCTCTCCAGCTTCACACACAGATTGCCCCCTTGATTTCTGATGGACAATAACTGTTCACTGATTATTCTGTTGTACGTGTTGTCCGTGTATAATATCATGGGATTCTCCCTAATCACACTTGTGTGCACTTCTCCATGTCCCTCTGTTATTCAGTCCCCTCTTTGTTTCTATGTTTCTAACATTCACTACAATCACCTCTCATTATTTGAAATTCGAGATCACAGGCTGAGTTTCCCAATCAAACAGTCTTGCACTCTTAGGGATTAATCTGGAGAATTCCTTTTGCAGTTCCTCTGTACTCAGTATATTCGTTTATAGATGGGGGCTCCACAGCAGTTCAAAATACTCTCAGTTTTGTCTCAGCAGCACGTTATGCAACGGGTGCACGACATCTTCTATGTTTCAGTTACATTCACATGAATGTAAACATAATTTTTACTGTCCCATTGGCATATGTTCTTCCCAATAACTTTTTGCTTTAAATTTTGTTGTGGTTCTGTTTGCCGAGCTGGGAATTTCTGTTGCAGACGTTTCGTCCCCTGTCTAGGTGAGATCCTCAGTGCTTGGGAGCCTCCTGTGAAGCGCTTCTGTGATGTTTCCTCCGGCATTTATAGTGGTTTGTCTCCGCCGCTTCCAGTTGTCAGTTCCAGCTGTCTGCTGCAGTGGCCGGTATATTGGGTCCAGGTCAATGTGTTTGTTGATAGAATCTATGGATGAGGGCCATGCTTCTAGGAATTTCCTGGCTGTTCTCTGTTTGGCTTGCCCTATGATAGTAGTGTTGGCCCAGTCGAATTCATGTTGCTTGTCATCTGCGTGTGTGGCTACTCAGGATAGTTGGTCGTGTCGTTTCGTGATTAGTTGGTGTTTATGGATGCGGATCGTTAGCTGTCTTCCTGTTTGTCCTATGTAGTGTTTTGTGCAGCCCTTGCATTGGATTTTGTACGCTACATTGGTTTTGCTCATGCTGTGTATCGGGTCCTTCGTCCTGGTGAATTGTCTGAGAGCGGCTGTTGTTTTGTGTGCTGTTCTGAGTCCTAGTGGTCGCAATAGTCTGGCTGTCAGTTCGGAAATGCTCCTGATGCATGGTAGTGTGGCTAGTCCTTTGGGTTGCGGCAAGTCCTCATTCCGTTGTCTTTCCCTTAGGCACCTGTTGATGAAATTGTGCGGGTATCCGTTTTTGGCGAATACATTATATAGATGTTCTTCTTCCACTTTTTGCAGTTCCGGTGTGCTGCAGTGTGTTGTGGCCCTTTTGAATAGTGTCTTGATGTAACTTCTTTTGTGTGTGTTGGGGTGGTTGTTTCATAGTTCAGGATATAGAGAACAGCCAGGGAATTCCTAGAGGCATGGCACTCATCCACAGATTCTATCAACAAACACATCGACCTGGACCGAATATACTGGCCACTGCAGCGGACAGCTGGAACTGACAACCGGAAGCTACAGAGACAAACCACCATAAATGGCGGAGGAAACATCTCAGAAGCGCTTCACAGGTGGCTCCCAAGCACTGAGGATCTCACCTAGACAGGGGACGAAACGTATGCAACACAAATTCCCAGCTCGGCGAACGGAACCACAACGAGCACCCAAGCTACAAATCTTCTCCCAAACTTTGAGCTTTAACTTTTGTTACGATATTGGTATGTAAGTTCTAATAAAATGCTCCTAAATATTGAACTATATGTTATCCATTGGTGCCTCATGGCTGATGACTACAAGAATCATCTTCACCCTATTCCAAAAAATTGTTTTCCGCTTCTGATTTTCCTTTCATCGTTGCATTATCACACCCCCCAGTTTTGTCATTACTCTCTAGTAGCATGTTCTTTGTGATTGAGTCCAACAGACACCCGACTGTGGATGACAAGTTACCTCGTCTGTAGTTCACCACTCTGCATCTTCATCCTTTCTTAAACTGGCGGATAATATTTATAACTATCCCTTATCCCTTATCCCTGATGGCTACATGCCTTTCAGGAATGTGTTGGAAAATAACGTGAAAATCTGTAATGCAATCAATATGACTATTGCTGCTTCCACTAAACGTTTTGTATGAAGTAAATCTGGTCTGTCAGATTTATCAACACTCAATCCAGCTGTCTTTTCAAATGCTACCCCATCACTGATATGAATGATCTTAGACTATACTTACGCAAGTCCCATGGTCACTTGATATTTCTGGGAGAATTTCTGGATATTCTTCCATGAAGACAGACACAAAGAATCTGTTTCTTTCCCCTGTAATATCTCTGTTCTTTACAATAAATTACCCTGTCAGCACACTCACTCTTCTACCTTAGATCTTGTTTTTATTTTTGATTCATACATTGTTGGAAGCTTTATAGCAGTTTTTATGTTGTTTATTTGTATGCATGCTTTTTCGCTTTTTGTCTTTTTTTTTTCTCAGTTTTTTGGTCCTCCTTTGCTGGGTCCTACATTTTTCTGAATCCGCTGGCTTTCCACAACACTTGGCATTTTTTTCTAAGCTGCTTCCTTTGATCTAATAGGTAGGTGGGGGGCGGGGGGTGAAAGTGATAGGTCAGAGAGGAGGGTGGAGTTGATAGGTGGGAAGGAAGATGGACACATAGGAACATTCTAGATGGCAGTGCCGAGTTAGAAGGTTGGACTGGGATAAGTTGGGATTTGGGGAAATGCGGAAACTGGTGAAATCCACATTGATCCCTTGTGGTTGAAGGGACCCATGGGGGATGAGGAGGGTTTCTTCTTCCATTACTCAGGTGGTTAGAGTTTGGCGATGGAGGAGGCCCAGGACCTGCATGTCCTTTGTGGAGTGGGAGGGGGAGTTAAAATGTTTAGCCACAAGGTGGTGAGGTTGGCCAGTGTGGCTGTACCAGACATAGTCTCTGGAACGATCCACAAGTTGACATCCTGTCGTGCGAATGTAGAGAAGACTACATTGCGTTTAATGGATGCAGTAGATGAGGCGTTCTGTCTTCCTTCATCATCTTTCACTTTCAACACCTCCTTCATTCAGCTCTCACATTCCAGGCTTCCTCCCCCGCCACACCCCCTCCCATTTATCTCTCACCACCTTGGCCCACAAGCCACTTTCTTGATGAAGCGCTAATGCCTGAAACGTCGATTCTCATGCCATCAGTATGTTGCCTGGCCAGCTGTAATTTTCCGCAGCGCATTCTTCGACTCTGACCACCAACATCTGCAGTCCCCACTTTCTCCTCATACATTCATGGCTTGCATGACTCAGATTCATAATGGTTACTTAAAATAAAACAAAAACTGTGTGCACACAAACATCAGAAAACCAATTGAGGCAGTACCGTAGTTCATTGTCGAGCAGTACAACCTAACAACAACAGGGACCACTATTTGATTCCAGACTCGGGTGACTGTCTGTATGGAGTTTGCAGATTCTCTCCGTGTTCGAGTGGGTTTCCTCCGGGTACTCTGGTTCCCCCCCAAAGTCCAAAGATATGCAGGTCAAATGAATTGGCCATATTGAACTGCCAATAGCGGTAGGTGCATTAATCAGAGGGAAACCGGTCTTGGTGGATTACTCTTTTGAGGGTTGATGCGGATTTTTTGGCCCGAAGGGCCTTTTTCCAGACTGTAGTGAAGCTAATCTCAAATAAAAAGTTGCGCTTCCTGTTCCCAAAAGGTCATTTATAGCAAAGTTTTTAATTAGCTCTTCTGATCATCCAACACTAATTCCTAAATAACCTGATCTCGTCCTCGGTGCTCGAAATAATGTCAATGCAAGCCATCCCCCACATGCTCATGAAATCCATTTTTCCCAGCATTAACATTCAGTTGGGTTAACATAGCTTAGATATAATTTAAACAGCTCATTATTACTGCAGTCCCCGCAAACGTGTATATCCCATTTCCTGCTTTACAACACTTCCAACATTTGTATTGCAGCTTCACTTTAATATATAACCCCCATCAATATAACGCCCATTCGTGGGTGGCACGGTGGCACAGTGGTTAGCACAGTGGTGAGCCTCACAGCGCTAGAGACCCGGGTTCAATTCCCGCCTCAGGCAACTGACTGTGTAGAGTTTGCACGTTCTCCCCGTGTCTGCGTGGGTTTCTTCCGCGTGTTCCGGTTTCCTCCCACAGTCCAAAGATGTGCTGGTTATGTGAATTGTTCATGCTGAATTGCCCGTAGTGTTAGATAAGGGGTAAATATTTTGGTGGGTTACACTTCGGCGGTTCGGTGTGGACTTGTTGGGCCAAAGGGCCTGTTTCCACACTCTAATGTTTGCTTCTCATTGCTGTTTCTGAGGGCCACCTTACAGTGTTCAGTGAAATCTCAGTGAAGTTGGTTCTGGGGGGACTAATGGTAGAAATCATCTCGCCACATCATTTATGATCTTCTCAAACTTTATTCTAAGATTTTCTCCAGACCTCCCGTTATGCTGGTGTAGTAGAGAAGAACAACTATCTTTCAACAATGTTGTGTATTCCCCGCGATAGCTGAGACTGCTCTAACCCGGGTGGGAACCTTATAGCTGGCTGGTAAAGCGTTGCTGCTGCTGTACAGGATCTTAGTGAGATCACATCTGGAGTAGTGTGTACAGATTTAATCTCCTCACCCAGGAAAGGGTATTGTTACATTGAAAGCAGTTCTGAGATGTTTTCCTCAATTGATTTGCGTAATGAAATTGTTAGTTTATAAAGAAAAGATGGTTAGGTTGATGCAATAAACTTTGGACTTTACAAGAATGAAGGATGATCTTATTTTTACATAGATGACCAGAAAGTGTGAGCAGCAGAAGCCAATTACACACATAATCGAGAAATTCATGCCATTCTCCAAACTGTTACACAGGGACAACAGGTTATTCAGGCCTTCAATACTGTGACACCAGAACAGGACGAGGCTATTCAGCCCCTGGGACCTGATAGGCAGTTGCAGAAGGAGGACAATCAGCCCCTCGAGCCTATAACACTGGACCCAGAGTAGACCATAACGAACCAGTATACGATTAGACAGCAATTGGATCAGTCCATTCAGCCCTGTCAAGTCTGTGACACAGGAACTGGAAGAGGCCACACAGTGACTGGCGATAGTTTTGCTGGGATAACAGGAGGCCATTCAGTCCCACTGAGCCTGTTGCAAGTGAATTGGATAAGGATACAACCTATCCGAGATGTTCTTTTCTGAAAAAGGCGGAGGTATTCAGACACGTGTCTGTTGTAAGGGAGCAGGAGAAGACCAATCAATCCCTCAGTCCCATCTCCAGGATGCATGAGGAGACCGTTCAGTTTTTCCAGCCTGTTATGGACGAATAGGAGACGACCCATTATCCCCAACCCTCTAACACATCAACAGGAAGAGGTCATTCTGGCCTTGTATACGACAACATGGGAACACCTGAAAGACGTCAGCCCATCGAGTTTGTACGCCAGCAGGATGATGAGTCCAATCAGCCACGTGGCTCTTACACAACAATGGGAGCAGATCTCTTAAAGCCTTGTGCCCATTAAACACAAATACAAAGAAAACGTAAAGGTTTTTGAAAGGGGAGAACTTATAATAATTGTATACATTAGGGAGTAAAGTGTAACGATAAACTATAGAAATTTAAGGCAAATTGTTAGAATCCATTGTTCAGGACATTTGCAAAGTTACACCCACTCTATCAGAGTCAACATAGTTTTACGAAGGCTAAATCGTGTTTGAATTGTTTGCTTGAGTAATTTAACGATGTCACAAACAAGGTGGATAGTGGGAATTCTGGAGATGGACGATATCTGGTCTTCCAGAAGGGATTCGATATATCGCTTCTCCAGAGAGTAAGCAGTAAAACGAGAAAACATGGGTTTAGGAGTAATTTATAAGGTTGGATGGAGGATTGGTGAACCAACAAAGTGCAGTCAGATGTCATTTTCTTTTGACAAATGTACCTTGTGGGGTGCCACATATTTCAGTACTCATGCCTGAACTATTTGTCATCAATATTATTAGCTGAAAATGTGTTGCTGAAAAAGCACAGCTGGTCAGGCAGCATCCAAGGAGCAGGAGGATCCACGTTTCGGGCATGAGCCCTTCTTCAGGAATCAATTCCTGCAATTCCTGAAGAAGGGCTCATGCCCGAAACATCAATTCTCCTGCTCCTTTGATGCTGCCTGACCTGCTTCGCTTTTCCAGCAGCACATTTTCAGCTAATAATATTGATGACAAATAGTTCAGGCATGAGTACTGAAATATGTGGCACCCCACAAGGTTCATTTGTCAAAAGAAAATGACATCTGACTGCACTTTGTTGGTTCACCAATCCTCCATCCAACCTTATAAATTACTCCTAAACCCATGTTTTCTGGTTTTACTGCTTACTCTCTGGAGAAGCGATATATCGAATCCCTTCTGGAAGACCAGATATCGTCCATCTCCAGAATTCCCACTATCCACCTTGTTTGTGACATCGTTAAATTACTCAAGCAAACAATTCAAACACGATTTAGCCTTCGTAAAACTATGTTGACTCTGATAGAGTGGGCACCTCTGATCTCCAGCCTCTGCAGTCCTCACTCTCTCCCATCAATATTATTACTTGGTTGACAGGATAGAAAACACTATAACCAATTTTTCAGATGGCACTAACGTCGGTGAAAAATTACTTCGGAATGAGGATGTAAGGGGTTTAAAAGTGAATATGGATAGGCTGGGTAAATAGGCTAACATTTGGCAATGAAAGTTAATGTGGATACTATGAAATTATTCAATTTGGCAAGCGTAATAGAAAGACAAATTATTTAAATGGAGAGAAACTTCAAAGTGCTCAGGTGCAGAGGGGTCTCTGTGTTCACGTACGTTTCACAGAAAACCTGCATGCAGGTACATCAAGTAATGGGAAAGGCAAACGTAGTTTCAGTTTTTATTTGTAAAAGGATAGACTAGAAAAGTAGGGAGTGTTTCTGTAGCTATGCAAAACATTGGTGAGGCTGCAACTGGAGTACCGTTTTGGTGAGGAAGGATGCATTTCCGTTGTAGGTAATTCAGGAGAGGTTCATTAGATTGATTCCAGAGCTGCGGGGTTTGTCTTGTGGAGAGAGATTGAGCAGTTCAGGCGAATACTCTCAAGTTTATAATAGTGAAAGGAGACATCATTGAGGTATGAACGATGATATAAGTTATTGAAAATGTAGATGTGGAGTGGATATTTTTTCTTGTGCTGTAATCTACAACAAGAGACAAGAAATTGGAGTTGGCAGGAAAGTGGACCAGATGCCGTGATGAGATCAGCCATGATTGTATTCAGTGCTGGAGCAGGCTGGAGGGGCTGGATTACTGACTGATGTTCATTGTTCTTACTTAGCCCTTCGAATGTGTTACACAGGAATTGGGAGGACTGGCTATCAAACAGGTAGCAGGCACTCCAGATAAATTTGTCTAAATCAGATTGACAGAACTTTACCAGTGATATCGATATACTGGGAGATGATAGATATGTCACCCACTCCTGCCTGGAAAGTTCTGGATCATAGAAGCTGAATGAAACTGTGATCCTAACAGCAATTAATAGCACCATTATACCCCTTGTGTGAAGTTGCATGTCGTTTTGAAGGAGGTGATACCGTTCTGTGATCAGCTCCTTGTTCAATCTGGGTCCCCTCATATTCTGCTCCTGGGTTAAGTGTAGCTTGGGAAGCTGTTCCTGGAAAACCCGGGGTGGATAGACCAGATCCCTTTTCCCACACACACTCACTCCGTGGTTTCAGAGCTTCGCCTCTCTGCAGCCTCTGCTCCATTTGTTGTTCATGTTACAGACCCAGATGCTGTAACTACAGTCCACATGCTCCATCTAGAGTTGGGTCACCAAATCCTCAGGTCTTCTGAATGTGTGAGGCAACTCACAGCACATCCTCCAGCAAACCATCTCCAGCCCCTCCACTAACTTTCCAATAACAGGGGTCAGTCACAAGCCCCTGAGCTACGAGAGTTATGGTTCAGATGAGACCGCCGTTAAATATTTTTAAATGGTTTCTCCCGCCCGAACGTTTCCTTATTTTAAGTGTAGATATGAAGTGTGAAGCAAAATACAATCTATTGAAACGCTTTAGTTAAAATTCAATCAAAGAAAATAACAATTGGGTAAGTTTATATGTGGGAACACATGCACAAACAATAGATGCCGTATCTTCTTGGTAAACACCACTTGGCACTAAGGAAAGCTCAAATACAGATTCTACGTGCAGTTTTCCAATCCAGAAAGAAACTACATTATAAGACATCTCAGAGAGAAAGCAGCTGGGGATCATGTATTGAAACTTCCAGCCCTGCTGGGAACCCAAGCAGCCGCTGAATGCTAAACACAAACCGAGTAGACCTGGCCTGGGCCATCTGGCCGCTGCCCTTCCATTATTCCCATTGTTTTAATAAAACCTAAAGGCCTCCTTTATCATTTACTGCAGTCGTTTTCCGGTGGCAGTTTAGCATCACTGCCTTTAAGACCTGTCTTCAAAAATGACCAAGAGAAATTAACCTTTTTAAAATGACAGCATCGTCAAACCTCCTCCTTTGAAAAAAATGAACCATTGATATATCTGTAGCTTCATTTTAAGCCCCTTATTCTTACTTTATTAGTAGACTACAACGCATTTGTATGACATTGACACTAAGAACGCAAACATTCACAACCGCATTCTATTTCAGTCAGTTTACTCCTGCCACAAAATATCTCTGTCTTTCTTCATCCAAGTCTCGACAATTTGGCAGCAATTACAGTTTCTGGTCCTGTCACCTGTATAACTTCCAAATTGAATGGCAACAGTAGTAACCTCTATCTGAACAGGCTGGAAGTATTCTCCCTAAATTTGTTCAAAGTCTAATAGACGTTATGACCAGTAAATAGATTTTGATCAGGCATGTTATTGACAATGTAAATGCTGAAATATTGCAACTCCAACACCAAGCTCAAGGCCTCCTTCTCAATTGTGAGATATTTTTGTTGATGGTTTCACCGGACGCTCCAACCACACGTTACATAATGGAGCACTTCTCATCTCTCTCATCGTCCTTCTGAATGGCATATCTCCTTATGTCACAGCATAAAAGAATCACAAGCCTGATAATGCGGTACCTGATAATGCGGTAATCTCTTTTCCTGCTACTCCTGGCCTACGCCAGTAAACTTCACTCTCACAGGTATATGTTTTAAGAAGTTCTTGCACATCCTTCTCAATCCGTTAGAGAAGCCAGACTTTGATTTATGGACCAACTTGTCATCATCAGTCATTTCAGATTCTAATCTTGCCATTGTAACTCTCTGCTCTTCCACATGAGCTCTCACGACGCAGGAAGTGAATATTTGAACTCCTTCCAAGTAAGAATTTCTCTAAGAGTATATAGGTTTGCTTTGCTTTTACTGCCCTTATCCACCTTTCAAAATTACTTTGTCTGACTTTTTCAAACTCAGTGTACGTTTACATAGGGAACCTTTTTTTAAAGATTCTTAAAACGCTGTCGGTAGGCTTCTGACACAAGCTCATATGCACTTCAGATGGCTTTCTTCATCTTCTCATAACCCTCCCCCCTCCCCAAGATACATTCTCTGAATTGGATGCAAATGCCTCAACTCTGATATCTATTAGTTATGTTTGGATCAACTAAATCCACATAGTCACTGGACACTTCATTCGTTTTGCCACTTTCTGAAATAAAATTAAGAAAGCATTTACATCCTTCTCATCTAATGTCGGCAATCCCAGGATATATTGAAACAGATCCACATCAGGCCTTTGGCTACCATACGGTTGCTCATCCTCACTATTCTTCACATTTCAGCCTACTGTCTACCTTCATCTCCGCCTTCTAAGTTGACTGTCCTCTCTAATTGCTGAATGTATGGATAAATGTATGGTTGTCCACTTTGGTGGTAAGAACAGGAAGGCAGAGTACTACCTAAACGGAGTCAAGTCAGGTAAAAGGGCAGTACAAAGAGATATGGGTGTTCTTGTACACCAGTCAATGAAGGCAAGCATGCAGGTACAGCAGGTAGTGAAGTAGGCTAATAGCATGCTGGCCTTCATAACAAGAGGGATTGAGTATAGAAGCAAAGAGGTTCTTCTGTATCTGCACAGGGCCCTGGTAAGACTGCACCTGGAATATTGTGTGCAGTTCTGGTCTCCTGAATTTGAGGAAAGAGATTCTGGCTATTGAGGGAGTTCAACATAGGTTCACAAGGTCATTTCCTGGAATGGCGTGTCTATATTATGTTGGAAGATTGGAGCGACTTGGCTTGTATACCCTTGAGTTTAGAAGACTGAGAGGGGATCTTATTGAGACGTATAAGATTATTAAAGGATTGGACACTCTGGACGCAGAAAACATACTTCCGCTGATGGGTGAATCCCGAACCAGGGGACACAGCTTAAAAATAAGGGGTAGGCCATTTAGACAGAGATGAGGAGAAAATTCTTCACCCAGAGAGTGGTGGGTGTGTGGAATTCTCTGCCTCAGAAGGCAGTGGAGACCCAGTCTCTGGATTCGTTTAAGAAAGAGTTAGATAGAGCTCTCAAGGATAGTGGAATCAAGGGTTATAGAGATAAGACTGGAACAGGATGCTGATTAAGGATGATCAGCCATGATCATAATGAATGGTGGTGCCGGCTCGAAGGGCTGAATTACCTACTCCTGCACCTATTTCTATTGTCTATTATCTATTGTCTGTTGACTTTTGAGGTTGAAACTCTCTCCCTTTCTGTTTGTCTTCTTTCTTTTTCTTTCTTTTTTTCTTTCTCTCCTTTTTTTCAATTCTATTTCCAAGATGGAGGACGGGAAAAAATTCTGGCTGTAAGAGCTTCTCCTTCTTTTGGGGTATTTTAGGTGTTGGAGGTTATTTCCTCGAATTCCAGGAGCAGCAATTATTGTTTTACATGTTGTTGCATTGTTCTGGTACTTTGAAAAAAAATTCAAAACAACAGCAGTTTAAAAGGGAGAAGAGCAGTCAAAGGTGAGGACAGTGCAGGGGAGAGAGAGAGAGAGAGAGAACCTGCACAATTACTGCCTTTGCTGTTTGAATTCGTGTATCGCTCGACATTGGAGTGCATCTGGGAAAATTAACAAACAGTGAAATTCACAACTAATCTTGAAGGAACTGGGCGAAGTTCACAGAACAGAATCAGCGAAGTTAATTATTGTTTTAAGTCTGTCCAATAGAAAGGCTGCAGTAGTGACTACAGTGGATTCTTTCTTGATTATATGTTTTTGGAGATAAGTCTCTTGATTAAACTTAAAATATAAGCCATAGGTATTAATTTAACCTGAGACAGTGTTTGTAGACGAATAAGGCGGAGTTATTTTCTGGGTCTGTAGATTGTGAAGGAGCAAAAATGGTCTTTGCAGTGATATGTACTTGTTGTCAGTTGTGGGAGTTTAAAGAGAGTTTAAGGGTTTCTGCGGATTATATCTGCCATAAATGCTGTTGGATGGAAATCTTATCAGATCGAGTGGATCAGTTGGAGGGACAAATACAAGCAATGAGGAATTTGCAACAGCTACAGTATGTGATGGAAAGTAGTTATAGAAAGGGGGAGAGTCTCAGATACAGTCACATAGATGAGTTAACTCCAGGAAGGGTAATAGAAGTAGGCAGCTGGAGCAGGAGTCTTTTGAGGATATACCCATTTCAAACATGTATGCTGTTTGGAAAATGTAAGAGGTGATGGATTCGCAGGGGAACATAGCACAAACAGTCAAGTTTCTGGTGTTGAGACTGGCTCTAATGCAACGAAGGGTATGTCGGCTTCCAAGAGATCAATTGTGTTAGGGGATTCTGTAGTCCGAGGTACAGACAGACGTTTCTGTGGCCAGCAGAGAAAAAACAGAATGGTGTGTTATTTCCCTGGTACCAGGAGCAAGGATGTCTCAGAGAGGGTGCAGAATGTTCTCACGGGAGAGAGGGGCCAGCAGGATGTCATTGTCCACATTGGAAGGGAAAAGTTTGAGACCCTGAAGGGAGATTTCAGACAGTTAGGTAGAATTTTGAAAGTGAGGTCCTCAAGGGTAGTAATAATATCTGGATTACTCCCAGTGCTACGAGCTCGTGATGGCAGGAATAGGAGGATAACGCAGATGAATGCATGGCTGAGGTACTGGTGTATGGGAGAAGGATTCACATGTTTGGATCATTAGAATCTCTTTTGGGGTAACAGTGACCTATACAAGAAGGACGGATTGCACCTGCATTGGAAGGGGACTGATATACTGCCAGGGAAATTTGCTAGAACTGCTTGAGAGGATCTAAACTAGTAAGGGTGGTGGGGGGAGGGGGGGGGGGAGGTGACCCAGGGAGATAGTGAGGAAAAAGATCGATCGGAGACAGGTACAGCTGAGAACAGAAGTGGGTCAAACAGTCAGGGCAGGCAGGGACAATGTACGACTAATATATTCGACTGCATTTATTTCAATGCAAGGGGCCTAACAGGGAAGGCAGATGAACTCAGGGCATGGTTAGGAACATGGGACTGGGATATCATAGCAATTAACGAAACATGGCTCAAGGATGGACAGGACTGGCAGCTTAATGTTCCAGGATACAAATGCTACAGGAAGGATAGAAAGGGAGAAAACAGAGGATGGGGAGTGGCATTTTTGATAAGGGATAGCATAACAGCTGTGATAAGGGAGGAGATTCCTGGAAATATATCCGGGGAAGTTATTTGGGTGGAAGTGAGAAATAAGAAAGGGATGATCACCTTATTGGGATTGTATTTTAGACCCCCCAATAGTCAGAGGGAAATTGAGAAACAAACTTGGAAGGAGATCTCAGCTATCTGTAAGAATAATTAGGTGGTTATGGTAGGGGATTTTACCTTTCCAAACATCAACTGGGACTGCCATAGTGTTAAAGGCTTAGATGGAGAGGAATTTCTTAAGTGTGTGCAAGACAATTTTCTGATTTAGTATGTGGATGTACCTATTGGAGAAGGTGCAAAACTTGACCTACTTTTGGGAAATAAGGCAGGGCAGGTGACTGAGGTGTCAGTGTGGAATCACTTTGGGGCCAGTGACAATAATTATACTTGTTTTTAAAATAGAGATGGAAAAGAATAGACCAGATCTAAAAGTTGAAGTTCTAAATTGGAGAAAGGCCAATTTTGACGGTATTAGACAAAAACTTTCAAAAGCTGATTGGAGGCAGATGTCCGCAGGTAAAGGGGCAGCTGGAAAATGGGAAGCCTTCAGAAATGAGATAACAAGAATCCAGAGAAAAGAAGGCTGGTAACTATAGGGAATGCTGGATGACTAAAGATATTGAGGGTTCAGTTAAGAAAAAGAAGAAAGCATATGTCAGGTATATACCGGATAGATCGAGTGAATCCTTAGAAGAGTACAAAAGAAAGTAGGACTATACTTAAGGGGGAAATCGGGGGACAAAACGGAGACATGAGAGAGCTTTGGTAAATAGAATTAAGGAGAATCCAAAGGGGTTTGACAAATATATTAAGGACAAAAGGGTAACTAGGGAGAGAATAGGACCCCTCAAAGATCAATAAGGCGGCCTTTGTGTGGAGTCACAGAAAATGGGGAGATACTAAATGAATATTTTGCATCAGTATTTACTGTGGAAAAGGATATGGAAGATATCGTCTAAAGGGAAATAAATGGTGACATCTTGCAAAATGTCCAGATTACAGGGGAGGAAGTGCTGGATGTCTTGAAACGGTTAAAGGTGGATAAATCTCCAGGACATGATCAGGTGCACCCGAGAACTCTGTGGGAAGCTAGAGAAGTGATTGCTGGGCCTCTTGCTGAGATATTTGTATCATCAATAGTCATAGGTGAGGTGCCGGGAGACTGGAGGTTGGCAAACGTGATGCCACTGTTTAAGAAGGGTGGTAAGGACAAGCCAGTGAACTATAAACTAGTGACCCTGATCTCGGTGGTGGGCAAGTTGTTGGAGGAAATCCTGAGGGACAGATGTACATGTATTTGGAAAGGCAATGACTGATTCAGGATAGTCAACATGGCATTGCGTGTGGGAAATCATGTCTCACCAACTTGATCAAGTTTTTTGCAGATGTAACAAAGAAAATTGATGAGGGTACAGCAATAGATGTGATGTATATGGATTTCAGTAAGGCGTTTGACAAGGTTCCCCATGGGAGATTGTTTAGCAAGGTTAAATGTCATGGAATACAGGGAGAAGTAGCCATTTGGATACAGAATTGGCTCAAAGGGAGAAAACAGAGGGTGGTGATGGAGGGTTGTTTTTTCAGATTGGAGGCCTATGACCAGTGGAGTGCCACAAGGATCGGTGCTGCGCCCTCTACTTTTTGTCATTTACATAAATGATTTGGATGCGAGCATAAAAGGTACAGTTAGTACTTTTGCAGATGACACCAAAATTGGATGTGCAGTGGACAGCAAAGAGGGTTACCACCGATTACAACAGCATCTGGACCAGATGGGCCGATGAGCTGAGAAGTGGCAGATGGAGTTCAATTCAGAAAAATACTAGGTGCTGCATTTTGAGAAACCAAACCTTAGCAGGACGTTTACACTTAATGGTAAGGTCGTAGGGCGTGTTGCTGAACAAAGAGACCTTGGAGTGCAGGTGCATAGCTCCTTGAAAGTGGAGTGGCAGGTAGATAGGATAGTGAAGAAGGCGTTTGATATGCTTTCCTTTATTGATCAGAGTATTGAGTACAGGAGTTGGGAGGTCATGTTGCGGCTGTACAGGACATTGGTTAGGCCACTGTTGGAATATTGCATGAAATTCTGGTCTCCTTCCTATCGGAAGCATGCTGTGAAACTTGAACGTGTTCAGAAAAGATTTACAAGGATGTTGCCAAGTTTGGAGGATCTGAGCTACAGGGAGAAGCTGAAAAGGCTAGAGTTGTTTTCCCGGGAGCGTCAGAAGCTGAGGGGTGACCTTATAGAGGTTTACAAAATTATGAGGGGCATGGATAGGATAAATAGGCAAAGTCTTTTCCCTGGGGTTGGGGAGTCCAGAACTAGAGAGCATTGGTTTAGGGTGAGAGGGGAAAGATATAAAAGAGACCTAAGGGGCAACTGTTTCACGCAGAGGGTGTTACATATATGGAATGAGCTGCCAGAGGATGTGGTGGAGACTGGTACAATTGAAACATTTAAGAGGCATTTGGATGGGTATATGAATAGGAAGGTTGTGGAGGGATATGGGCCGGGTGCTGGCAGGTGGGACTAGATTGCGTTGGGATATCTGGTCGGCATAGACGGGTTGGACCAAAGGGTCTGTTTCCATGCTGTACCTCTCTATGACTCTATGACTCTAATCATATTTCAAACTGATTTAATTCCTTTTCATGTTCAAGATGCCTCATCTGCAATTGAATTCTAGCCATTTCCAAACACTATGATGATGTTTCTACCAAAAATTAAATGCCAAGCTAAAGCTGTAATTTTCGCTCCTTTTCTCACAGACTAACACAAACCTAACTCCAACCTGTTTGACAATTTTAACAGCTTTGCCTTGCTCACCTTTTGTAAAGACTCCAACTTCACTTCTTCCACACTCAGATAACTCTCAGAGACAGAAGAGCCATTAGCAACAAAGCACTGTTCAAACCAACTGAATTCAACAGTCAGAACTAAAACGCTAACAACGACCCAGACGCCGCCTTTGAGCCCAACAATCTCCCTGAGCACATTCTCCCCATGCCTGTGTGGTTTTCCTCTGGGTGCTACGTTTTCCTCCCACAAAGATGTGCAGATTAAGTGAATTAGCCATGTTAAATTGTCAGCACTGCTCAGGGATGTGTAGGTTAGGTACATTAGTCAGGTGTGAATATGGAGTACTGTGGTAGGGGAATGGGTCTGGGAGGTTTCTTCTTCGGTGGTTGGTGTGGACATTTTGGGCCAAATAGCCTGTTTCCACACTGTTGGGATTCTACACCTGAAGCCAGTTTCGAATTATCGCTTTCGAAACGGTCAAGAGTCCCCAGTTTGCTATAGACCAGACCAGACCAGACTGCCTTATCGCCAAACTTGTCTTATAGGAAAGGTCGATGTGAAGTGAGTGTTCCAGATGTGATGTAGCTGGCCAAACCACTCAACTTTAGGCAAAGCATAATTTATTTAATCACAAATAAAAACACATACAAAAAGAAGAGGAGTTTAGAATAACAAAAGTTCTGAAAGCCTTAACAGAATGATAGATACAGTACCGTCTACTAACGAACTATTACAATATACTAACATCCAATAACCTCATCCCTTGCGAAAAAAAGATCCATTCAAGTCCAGTCGGTCACGAATGCAATTCTCCAATCCAGGA
This sequence comes from Hemiscyllium ocellatum, assembly GCF_020745735.1. Taxonomy (NCBI): domain Eukaryota; kingdom Metazoa; phylum Chordata; class Chondrichthyes; order Orectolobiformes; family Hemiscylliidae; genus Hemiscyllium; species Hemiscyllium ocellatum. The sequence continues at coordinate 76,624,994 of NC_083417.1, forward strand.
GGAAACAGCATTAAGTTAGTTTTCACACAGAATAGCAGCGAGGGATCATTTACTGAAGCATCCAACCCTTCTACCACCACAGGCATCTGGTGAATGTTACAGCTCAGAAACACTGGAAAGTCTGGTCTGTGCGGGCTGACCGTTGTTACCACGATTTATAAAAAGAAAACGAAAAGCCTCCTAAAGGTAAAAAGTATTTCTTCCTTGGACCAGTATAAGGTGTGTGTGTGTGTGTGTGTGTGTGTGTGTGTGTGTGTGTGTGTGTGTGTGTGTGTGTGTGTGTGTGTGTGTGTGTGTGTGTGTGTGTGTGTGTGTGTGTGTTTTCTGATGGGGGGTTCGTGCATTGGGGTGGTTCAATGGGAAAATCATTGTTTGAGAGAAAATACACTTAAAGGAAACCAGGTTAAATATGAACAGCTGTCAGGGGTTTGGATAATCGACGCAGAGACACTGAGGGAAGTTTCATGGAGAGATGAGTTAAATGCTCAAGAATATCAAAACAAAGACATTATCAGACACAATAGCGATATAGATCAGCGTGCATCAGAATGTCAGATTGATGGAATTTTGGTATCACTTCCAAGGTTTCAAGCCGAGAGTGACAGCAGCAGATTGTTGTTATCATTACGTCTGTATTTCGCAGCTCAGTGTTCAAACAGCAGATGGGTTAAGCCAGTAAAGTACAATCTGGAACAGTGAGTCGTTAAAGGTAATCATGGTCAGGGCATGGTGTCAGGAATCAGCTCGTGGCCAAAGGAATCACCAAAGTTGTGATTCCACTGTATCAAACACCACCTGCAAGTTCCCCTCCAAGCTAATCACCAACCTGACTTGGACGTATATCGGTGTTCCTTCACAGTCGTTTGGTCAGGATCCTGGAATGCCCTCCTTAATGTCATTGTGGGTCAACCCAGAGCAAGTGGACTGCAGCGATTCAAGAGGTCAGCTCACCATCGTCTTCTCGAGGGCGTCTAGGAATGGGCTATTAATGCGGGCCTGGATTAGTGGTGCTGGAAGAGCACAGCAGCTCAGGCAGCATCCGAGGAGCAGTAAAATCGACGTTCCGGGCAAAAGCCCTTCATCTGGAATAAAGGGAGATAACCTGAAGCCTTGAGAGATAAGCTAGAGGACGGTGGGGGTGGGGAGAAAGTAGCATAGAGTACAATAGGTGAATGGGGGAGGTAGCACAAGTCCGGGCAAATCATGGGACCAGTGCTGAGCTGGAAGTTTGGAACTAGGGTGAGGTGGGGGAAGGGTAAATGAGGAAACTGTTGAAGCCCACATTGATGCCCGGGGGTTGAAGTGTTCTGAGGCGGAAGATGAGGCGTTCTTCCTCCAGGCGTCTGGTGGTGAGGGTACGGTGGTGAAGGAGGCCCAGAACATCCATGACCTTGGCAGAGTAGGAGGGGAGTTGAAATGTTGTTCCACGGGCGGTGTGGTTGATTGATGCGGGTGTCCCAGAGATGTTCCCTAAAGCGCTCTGCTCGGAGGAGTTCAATCTCTCCAATGTAGAGGAGACCGCAGCGGGAACAACGGATACAATAAATGATATTAGTGGATGTGCAGGTATACTTTGATGGATGTGGAAGTCTCCTTTGGGGCCTTGGATGGACGTGAGGGAGGAGGTGTGGGCGCAGGTTTTACAGTTACTACAGTGGCAGAGGAAGGTGCCAGGATAGGAGGGTGAGTTGTAGGAGGCGCAGACCTGACCAAGTAGTCACAAAGGGAATGGTCTTTGGGGGAGGTGAAAAGAGGTGTGGTCTTTTTGGAGGTGGTGGAAATGTCGGCGGATGTTTTGGTTTATGTGAAGGTTGTTAGGGTGGAAGGTGAGCACCAGGGGCGTTCTGTCCTTGTTACTTTTGGAGGGGTGGGGTCTGAGGGCGGAGGTGTGAGATGTGGATGAGATGCTTTGGAGGGCATCTTTAACCACGTAGGAAGGGCAATTGCGGTCTCTAAAGAAGGAGGCCACCTGGGGTATTCTGAGGTGGAACTGGTCCTTCTGGGAGCAGATACGGCGGAGGCGGAGGTATTGGGAATACAGGATGGCAGTTTTGCAAAAGGTAGGTTGGGAAGAGGTGTAATCCAGGTAGCTGTTGGAGTTGGTGGGTTTGTAAAAAATGTCAGTGTAAAGTCAGTCGTCATTCATGGGGATGGAGACGTCCAGGAAGGGAGGTGTCAGAGATGGTCCAGTTAAATTTGAGGTCAGGGTGGAAGTTGGTGAAGTTGATGAATTGCTCAACCTTCTCGCGGGAGCATGAGGTGGCGCCAATGCAGTCATGAATGTAGCAGAAGAGGAGGTGGGGAATGGTGTCGGTGTAATTACATTTGAACGACTGTTCTACGTAGCCAACAAAGAGACAGGCATAGCTGGGGCCCGTACGTGTGCCCATGGCTACCCCTTTAGTCTGGAGGAAGTGGGTGGATTCGATGGAGAAATTGTTAAGGGTGAGGACCATTTCGGCCAAATAAATGAGAGTGTCGGTGGAAAGGTACTGTGGGGGATGTCGGGAGAGGTAAAAGCGGAGGGCTTGGAGGCCCTGGTCATGGCCGATGGAGGTATAGAGGGATTGGATTCCATGGTGAAGATAAGGCATTGTGGGCAGGGGAAACCAAGTCTTGGAGGAGGTGGAGGGCGTGGGTGGTGTGTCGAATGTATGTGGGGACTTCCTGGACTAGGGGGGATAGGACAGTGTCGAGATAGGTATTAATGTGGGCCAGCCAACGATGCCCAATTCCCTCAAATGAATTAAAAAAAACGATATTGGGCAGGCATTGACTCGTGGACTCCCATCAAGGAAATGGAGTTTGTAAACATAATAGAGGGCAATGACTTCCAATATTTAAATAACAAGAGAAGTGCGACAATGATTCACATCTGAAAGTGAGTAGGTCAACATTGAAACCCATGAGTAACACTGCCAGAATCAAGGAGGAAGACAGCAATTGAAAAAGTTCTCTGATGCAGTTAGTAGTGGTCTGCAGAGTGAATATTTGGATTCAGAGTCTCAACATGAATAATAATAGTGGCAAGAAATGAAGACCGCATGAGTGAACAGTAACGCAGTCATAACTGGTATATAGAAAAAAAACATATCTGGATGGCGAGACTTACCAGGAACACCAGCGATAGACAGGAGAGGATAATAAAAGTATTGAATAATCCGAAGGACACGATAGATCCGCGATGATAATGACAACCAATCATAATATGTAGAAAGAGACCAAATATAATCAGATAAACCCTTGTCCATTGTTGGAACATGTTAGTCCAATGTTCTCAGAGTCTGATCTATTGCTGAAACATTCCAATCTAATGTTCTCAGATAATGATCTCTGCCCCACCCACCCCCTTCTCCATCTAGGGCTCTTGATCTTTGTTCATGCTGTCGGTGATGATCCTGCTCACACTTTGAGATAACAAATTGAACGGTGCCCATTTATCGTTAAAAGATGGGAACTCTCTAAGGGGATAATTAGAATCCATGGAGACTGACATTAATCACAGTCACCGAAAAAACAGGGTCAGATAACCCCTTCCTTACATAACTTTTCATATCATAATAAATGGCAATATTTACGCAGTCTCGCTGGAATGGATGAAGGTTACTGACGGAAGGACTTTAAAACTTGCCTTTTTTTTAGTTTTTCTTTGTATGTGGCAGTGTTGCCAGAGCACTGCAGGGATGTATATGCCTGCTCTGTTTAGAAAGGAGACAGGATAAATTAACAGACCAGCTGCATAAAATGTCTGGTGGGGAAATTTCTGGATACATTAACTCAAGGGGGAAAGTGAGGATTGCAGATGCTGGAGATCAGAGTCGAGAATGTGGTGCTGGAAAAGCACAGCAGGTCAGGCATCATCAGAGGACCATCGGAATTTCTTGTGTAAGCCCTTCATCAGGAATGAAGCTTGTGGCCCAAGGGTGCTGAGAGATAAATGGAAAGTGGATGGAATTCGGGGAAGATAGCTGAGAATGTAATAAATATATGAAGTTGGGGTTGGAGGTGATATGTCGGAGAGGAGAATGGAGCAGATAGATAGGAAGGAAGATGGAAAAGTAGGACAGGTCATGGGGCAGAGCTGCTTTGGAAGGTTGGATATGGGATATGGTGGGAGTAGGGGAAATAACAACCCAGTGAAATCCACATTGCTCCCATGTGGTTGCAGTGTCCCAAGGCAGAAGATGAGTCTTTCTTCCTCCAGGCGTCGGGTGGTTAAGTTTTGGCGGTGGAGGAGGTCCAGGACCTGCATATCCATGGCGGAGTGGGAGGGAGAATTAAAGTGTTTAGCCAGGGGTTGTTGGGGTGGTTGGTGTGGGTGTCCCAGCGATGTTCTCTGAAGTATTCCACACATTGTCTTCCGCTCTCATCAATGTCGGCGATATGTGTGGATGTGCAGGTAAAGCATGTGTGTGAATACTTCGGGGTCTTGCTCAGAGATGATGGGGGAGGTGAGGGTGCAGGTTTTCTAACTCGTGCGATGCTAGAGGAAGGTGCAAGTTGTGGAGGGTGGGTTGGTGGGAGGCGTGGACCTGACAAGGGAGTCGCGCCGGGAATGTTCTTTATGGCATGCAGATCGGGGTGGGGAGGGAAATATATCCCTGCTGGTGGGGTCTGTTTGTAGGTGGCACAAATTGGGGAGGATAAAGTGTTGTATGTGGAGGTTTGCTGGTATGGTAGGTGAGGAACAGGGTGTTCTTTCCGTGTTGCGGTGGGAGGGGTGGGATTCGAATGTGGAGGTGCGGGAAGTGGATGAGATGCTCTGGATGGCATCGTCGACCATGTGGGAGGGGAAATTGCAGTCTTTGAAGAAGAAGGCCGTCTGGAATATACACTGGGTTCAGAGTGTGGTGCTCGCAAAGCACAGCAGGTCAGTCAGCATCCGAGGAGCAGGAATATTAGATCTTTTGGACCAAAGTCCTTCATCAGGAATCAGACTTTGGCCCGAAACATTTGTTTTCCTGCTCCTCAGATGCTGCCTGACCTGCTGTGCTTTTCTAATACCACACTCTTGACTCTAATCTCCCGCATCTGCAATACTCACTTTCGCCTACACGCTAGGTTCAGCCACTTTTGTAATACTGCCTTTAATTCTGTCCTCACTGCTATAAGAAAGATGTTGTTAAATTTGAAAGCATGCAGAAAAGATTTCCAAGTTTATTGACAGTGTTGGGTAGGGTGGTGGTGCGAGTGATGTTGAGCTACATGGAGATCATGAATCGGCTGAGACTATGTTCCCTGGAGCGATGGTTCTGAGGAGTGGTCTTACTGAGGGTTATCCTGGTGAATTTCGATGCACCAGGGTGAGCAAGGCCAAAGGTCAGAGAAATAGAACAGATATTCACATTGAAACTGGACAATTACTCATGGGCCCTCATATTGCTGAACGATGGAGGTACACTGAAGAATGGGACTGACCGGAGGACTCAGAATTTGGATGGTCCAATCACATGATTCAGAACAAAAATAAAGGCATTGCCATATCAACCGAAAGGATCAGTTATGTCACATTCTCAATCCCCTTCACAGAACCAGACCAGACAACATAAACCCAGAGGAGATATCTGTTCACCATGGACCACTGCGCAGACCAAGCTATTGTACTGCTGGACACCACCCAGCAAACAGTCCAGAGTGGAACACTGTGGAAACCTCAGCAATGCATTGATCTATAAACCCAGATGTGACATGCGTTCAGCAGGGACCACTGTGCAGATCGGATTGGTGTACTGTAAAATACAACTCAAAATCTACACAGAATGGAAAGGTATGCAGATCACAGCAGTGCATAGATCTATAAACCCAGATGAGATATATGACCCGGGTGTGCAACTATGTCCAACACCCCAGTACATTTCTCAGAACACTGTGTTAAATCACTGCCCAGTGTGGTGAAACTTTCAAACCATGCTGGAAGTGACAGGATGTGCAGCTCACATCCATTTACCCAAATCTCCAATGTGTCATGACACAGCGGTGCTGTGGGTGTGAACATCACTGCCAGACAGAGATGACGGGGCAATCAGTTTAAGTATCAGCAAATAGCAGGGGTTTGGGCAATAGACAGAGTGGGAGACTGAGAGACAATGTCATGGAAGGATGTGTTCCCAGGTTCCAGAATGGTGAAATGAAGACATTTTGATAGTATCCTGCAACATGAGCCAGTGTTTCCAGGAATGATGGTTGAACGGGTTATTGGTGTGAGGTCAGATGATGGAGAGTATTGGATGAGAATTTCTTCTGCAGCTTTGTAACTGGGAGTAGGGTCAGCAGAGTCTTCGACTCATTGGATTGAATCTCACAATAATTTGTCTCAATTACATTTTTACAGAGTATGACAGAGGGATAGTCTGTATGAGACCGAACTAGTGTGCTGGTGCTATCTTATCGAATTCACTTCATTAACTACCTATCCCACTCCATGGTGTCTCTCTCAGTCAATGCCAGCTAGATTTCCTTCATGGTTGGAGGTACTCACCATCGCCCACATGACTCTAGATATTCCCTGATCCCTGAGACCGGTGCCATCTTTAAAAGTCCACTGGGCACATGGTTGAGCTTCCTGAATTTGGAGCTGTCCTGCAGTTTACCCTGAGCATGGCAGATAAGGAGCAATTAGACTACGGTTTGTCAACAGAAACACGGAATTCCTGGTGAATGCTTAGTACAGAGGAGGACCATTTTCTTCCCAGAGGGAGCCCACAACACCACAACCACCGAGCTTTGTCTGAGCTCCCCACCGAGCTCAGTGCAGTATCTGTGGTCTGAAGAAATGTCCAGCAGTACAGGACAAGCATCAATAACATTCACGACTCTGTCAGGATAAGGGTCACCATATTCTCTCCTGTAAACAGCTTAGATCCTGAAACAAATATGTGATATTTACTGTTCTCCCCACTTGTCTTGACATCTTCAATAATCTGTGCTCATATACACCCAGCACCCCCTGCTCCTACACCCGCTTTATAATCATACAGTGTTTCACATTAACTTTCAGAGTTATTCCTACCAAGGTGCATCACCTCACAGTGCTCTACATTGATCATGATCGGCCATAAACCTGGATATTACACCAACGTGTCACTGTCCTACTGGAGTTACATAGTGTCGTCGACAAACTTTATAATTCGTTCAGGTTTGGTATCTGCAAACTTTAAAATTGTCCGACAGACACACTCCACACAGAAATACAGACTCGTTCACTATTGTGTGCAAGTGCAATACTAAGACACTCCCTGAGGACAGTCTTATATACTGACACACACCAGACAAAAATAATTGAAATATTGACAAAGTCACAGTTGAGGAATAGAAATACTGACAGACACTTCATGTCTATATTAGTTTCTGTGTATTACTGAGTGTCTCTATGTCTCTGTATTAATGTGTGTTTATTGTGTGGAGGGATTCTGGCAGTCTCTATGGTGCTTAAATGATGTAATATCCCCTTGACACGATCTCCGAGGAATGATCCTTTCAATTCTATTCACAGATGCTACCAGACCTGCTGAGCTTTCTGTTGATGTCAGTCTCTGCTGGCCTCCCCACACCACTGTACAGGCGGGGTGGAGGGTGAAAATCATCACGGATTCAGTTTTGGAGGGACAGAAGGAGGGTAGCAGCTCACAGTACCATTAGCACACACAGACACACATACACAAACACATACACTCACACACACACACACACACACACACACACACACACACACACACACACACACACACACACACACACACACACACATACATGCACACACGCAGACAGAAGCACATACACACCGGCATGCGCACACAGACACGCAAACACACACTGACATGTACACACACACTGACACACACACCCAGAGAAACAGACACACACATACACTGACACGCACACACACACCGAAAGAGACACACGCTGACGCAGACACAGACACACACAGAGAGTCAGACATAAACACAGACACACTTAAAGCTACACACTGACACACATACTCACAGCCAACCTGCACCTACACAGACACACTCACACAGACACCCAGACGCAGAGAGAAACACAAATACACAAACAGACACACAGAGACGTACAAAAGCCGACCGACACACAAACGTGCCGGCGTGCACACACACACTCGCACACTCACACAGACAACACGCACAGCCACAGATTTCACCAGTTTCCCCAATTTCCCCTCCCCCCACATTATTCCAGATTCAACTGACCAACTCGGTACCTCCTTCTTGAACTGTACTACCTGTCCATCTTCCTCCCCACCTATCCACTGTACCCTCCTCTCTGGCCTATCAACTTCACTCCACTGTCATTTAACAATCACCTTCCTAGCTACCTTCCCCCCAGCACCACCGCCTCCCATTTTTCCCTCAGTCCCCTTGGCCGACAAATCTCATTCCTAATGAAGGGATTATGCTTGATATTTCGACTCTCTTGCTCCTCGGATGCTGCATGAACGACTGTGCGTTTTCAGCACCGCACTAACGTTGTGTCATTATTAAACAAACTGGCGAGGAAAAGCCAGGGAACAATAGACCAGTGAGCCTGTCATCGGTGGTTGGCAAGTTGTTGGAGAGAATCCTAACGACAGGATTTACATGTATTTGGAAAGGCAAGGACTGATAAGGGAATGCCAACATGGCTTTGTGCATGGGTGATCATGTCTCACGAACGTGATTATTCTTTCCGTGAAGAAGTAACAAAAATGATTAATGAGAGCAGAGCAGTGGACGTGATCTATATGGATTTCAGTAAGGCGTTCGACAAGGTTTCCCATGGGAGACTGGTTAGCAAGGTGAGGCCTCATGGAACACAAGAACAACTAGACATTTGGATACAGAACTAGCTCAAAAGTAGAAGACATAGGGTGGTGGTGGAGGGTTGTTTGTTGGACTATTGGCCTGTTACCAATGGTGTGTCACAAAAATTGGTGCTGGGTCCACTGTGCTCATCATTTACATAAATGATTTGGATATGAACATAGGAGGTATGGTTAGCAAGTTCATATTTGACACCAAATTTGAAGGTGCAATGGACAGAGAAAACGATTACCACAGCGGACAATGGGATCTTGATCAGACGGAACAATGGGCTGAGGAGTGGCAGATGGAGTTTAATTGAGATAAATGTGAAGTGCTGCATTTTGCAAAGGAAAATCAAGGCTTGGCTTATACATTTAATATTAAGTCCCTGGGGAGTGTTGATAAACAAAGTGATCTTGGAGTGCTGGTTCATAGTGCTTAGAAAATGGAGTCGCAGGTATATAAGATAGTGAAGAAGGTATTTGATAGGATTGTTGTTGTTGGGCAGTGCATTGAATGTAGGAGTTGGAAGGTCATATTGTGGCTGTGAGGTTCATTGGTTAGGTTACTGCTGAATACTTCGTGCAATTCTGAACTCGCTCTTCGAGGAAGGATCTGTGAAACTTGGAAGAATTCAGAAAAGATTTACAAAGATATTGTCAAGGTTTGATGTTTTTAGATTTATGGAGAGGCTGAATATGCTTGGGTTATTTTCCCTGGAACATCAGTGGTTGAGGAGTGATATTAGAGGTTCAGAAAGTCATAAGTGGAATGGATAGTGTCAATAGCCAATGTATTTTCCCCGGGGTAGCACTCTCCAAAGCTAGAGGATGAAAATTGAAGGTCAGAGGGGAAAGACTTATAAGGGATCTAAGGGGCAACGTTTTCAAACAGAGGGTGCATTACATGATACGAGCTGCCAGAGAAAGTTGTGGAGGCGGGGACAATTGCAACGTTTAAAAGGCTTCTGGATGGGCACGCGAATAGGAAGTGTTTAGGGGGATATTGGCCAAATGTTGGCAAATGGAAGTACATTAATATAGGATATCTGGTCATTAGGGACGAGTTGGATAGAAGGGTCTGTTTCCCTGCTGGACAGCTGTATGACACGATGTCTTACCCCTCTTATCTTAACATTATCACAATCTTGAAATTCAACACCCTAAAGAAAGGACACCTGCCATTCAGCATTATCTATAACCTTCATTATTTCAGAAACCTCTATAATTTTGATACGGTTCCCTCCAGTGGAAAATATTCCAGTCCATCGAGTCTCTTCTCATAATTTAAACACTCCATTCCCAGCAACAACCCGTTAATTCTTTCTGAACCGTCTCCAGTTTAACAATATTCTCAATGTGACCAGGTGACCTGAACTGCACACAGTACTTCAAGAGAGACCTCACGAGTGTCCAGCACAACCTGAAGATAGTGTCCCACCCCCTGTACTCAAAGGTCTGAACAATGAAGACCAGCAAGTCAAACATCTTCATAACCACCCTGCCCACACAAGATGCAAACTTCAAAGGAATATACCAGAACTCCGCCGGGGCATGGGAACCTGGACTGTAGCTTTAGGGTACAGGACCTTGAGTGTAGGGAGGTTATGAATAATGCAGCGATCTCGAAGGAGGGTGCCTGTAAACAGAAGGGTGGATTGAAGTGTGTATACTTCAATGCCAGAAGGAGAAGGAATAAGGTAGGTGAACTTGAGCGTGGGTTGGTACCTGGGACTTCGATGTTGTGGCCATTACAGAGACGTGGGTAGAACAGGGACAAGAGTGGCTGTTGCAGGTTCCAGGGTTTAAATGTTTTAGTAGGATCAGACATGGGGGTAAAAAAGGGGGAGGCGTGGCATTACTTGTCAAAGATAGTATTACAGCAGTGGAATGGACGATGGAAGACGACTTGCCATCTGAGGTAGTTTGGGCTGAGGTTAGAAATAGGAAAGGTGAGGTCACCCTGTTAGGTGTTTTCTACAGGCCTCCAAATAGTCCTAGAGAAGTAGAGGATAATATTGCGAGGATGATTCAGGAAAAGAGTGAAAGTAGCAGGGTGGTTGTTATGGGGGACTTTAACTTCCCAGATATTGACTGGGAGAGCTATAGCTCGAGTTCATTAGATGGGTCGGTGTTTGTCCAATGTGTGCAGGAGGGTTTCCTGACACAATATGTAGACAGGCCAACAAGAGGTGAGGCTATACTGGATTTGGTTCTAGGTAATGAACCAGGCCAGGTGTTAGACTTGGAGGTAGGTGAGCACTTCGGGGACAGTGACCACAACTCGGTGACTTTTACTTTAGTGATGGAGAGGGATAATCGTGCGCCGCAGGGCAAGAGTTATAGCTGGGGGCAGGGAAATTATGATGCAGTGAGGCATGACTTAGGATGTGTGGATTGGAAAAACAGGCTTCAAGAGAAGAACACTAATGAGATGTGGGGATTGTTCAAGGAGCAGCTACTACGTGTCCTCGATAAGTATGTACCAGTCAGGCATGGTGTAAAGGGCCTTGTGAGGCAGCCGTGGTTTAGTAAGGAATTGGAATCCCTTGTGAAAGGGAAGAAGGCGGCATATGTAAAGGTGAGGCGTGAAGGTTCAGTTGGGGCGATAGAGAGTTATAAGGTAGCCAGGAAGAATCTAAAGAGAGAGCTAAGAGAAGCGAGAAGGGGACATGAAAAGTCTTTAGCTGGTAGGATTAGGGAAAACCCAAAGGCTTTCTATAGGTATGTCAGGAATAAAAGGATGACTAGGGTAGGTATCGGTCCAGTCAAGGATAGTAGTGGGAAGTTGTGTGTGGAGGCGGAGGAGATTGGAGAGACACTAAATCAATACTTTTCATCAGTATTCACTCAGGAACAGGACACTGTTGCTGATGTGAATATGGAGTCACAAATGATTAGAATGGCCTGGAAATATGCAGGGAAGAGGTTCTGTGAATATTGGAGAGGATGAAAATAGATAAGTCTCCTGGGCCTGATGGCATTTACCCTAGGATCCTATGGGAAGCTAGGGAGGAGATAGCAGAGCCATTGGCCTGGATTTTTATGTCGTCATTGTCAACGGGAATAGTACCAGAGGACTGGAGGATAGCGAATGTGGTCCCCTTATTCAAGAAAGGGAGTAGGGATAGCCCTAGTAACTATAGGCCAGTGAGTCTGACTTCAGTGGTGGGCAAAGTCTTAGAGAGAATGGTAAGGTATAAGATTTATGAACATCTGGATAGGAATAACGTGATCAAGGATAGCCAGCATGGTTTTGTGAAGGGCAGGTCGTGCCTCACAAACGTTATTGAGTTCTTTGAGAAGGTGACTAAGGAAGTGGACGAGGGTAAAGCAGTAGATGTTGTGTATATGGATTTTAGTAAGGCATTCGATAAGGTTCCCCATGGTAGGCTAATGCTAAAACTACGGAGGTATGGCATTGAGGATACATTAGAGGATTGGATTAGGAATTGGCTGGCTGGAAGGAGACAGAGGGTAGTACTTGATGGACTATGTTCATCTTGGAGTGCAGTTACTAGCGGTGTACCACAAGGATCTGTTTTGGGACCATTGCTTTTTGTTATCTTTATAAATGATCTAGAGGAAGGGCTTGAAAGCTGGGTAAGCAAGTTTGCGGATGACACAAAAGTCGGTGGAGTTGTGGATAGTGAGGAAGGAAGTGGTAGGTTACAGCGGGATATAGATAAGTTGCAGAGCTGGGCAGAAAGGTGGCAAATGGAATTCAATGTAGCTAAGTGTGAAGTCATTCACTTTGGTACGAGTAACAAGATGATGGATTACTGGGCTAATGGTAGGCTACTTGGTAGTGTGGATGAGCAGAGGGATCTTGGTGTCCATGTACACAGATCTCTGAAAGTTGCCACCCAGGTAAATAGTGCTGTGAGGAAGGCATATGGTGTACTGGGCTTTATTGGTAGAGGAATTGAGTTCCGGAGTCCTGAGGTCATGTTGCAACTGTATAAGACTCTGGTGCGGCCTCATCTGGAGTATTGTGTGCAGTTTTGGTCGCCATACTATAGGAAGGATGTGGAGGCATTGGAACGAGTGCAGAGGAGGTTTACCAGGATGTTGCCTGGAATGGTAGGAAAATCTTATGAGGAAAGGCTGAGGCACTTGGGGCTGTTCTCATTGGAGAAGAGAAGGTTTAGGGGAGATTTGATAGAGGTGTATAAGATGATTAGGGGTTTAGATAGGGTCGACACTGAGAACCTTTTACCGCTAATGGAGTCAGGTGTTACTAGGGGACACAGCTTTAAATTAAGGGGTGGTAGGTATAGGACAGATGTTAGGGGTAGATTCTTTACACAGCGGGTTGTGAGTTCATGGAATGCCCTGCCAGTAGCAGTGGTGAACTCTCCTTCTTTATGGTCATTTAAGCGGGCATTGGATAGGCATTTGGAAGTTATTGGGCTAGTGTAGGTTAGGTAGGATTCGGTCGGCGCAACATCGAGGGTCGAAGGGCCTGTACTGCGCTGTATCGTTCTATGTTCTATAACTCCTAGATCCCTCTGTTCTACAACGGTAACAACGGCCCGACTTTTAATTGCATTGTTTTATCAAATTGTAATACGTGTATTTATCGAAATTAAACTCCATCTGCCACTCTTCAGCCAGTGAGTGATATTACTGGGGAAGAAAGGCTGGACAGTGATCAGCTGCCTTGGATCATTTCTTGGTTTTAAGAAGAGAGCAGTCACACGTTACGGGCGAGAAAGACTAATTGGTGTTTTTGATCTAGAACGTATGCTGTTTCTTCATAGCTGGTGTTCACTTGATAAGTATCTATTCCAGATCCTTTCTAGTGCAGAGTGTGTCTGCACGATGTCTTTCCCTCTTATGACAGATGTCAGATAATAGCCACTTAAGGTGGACATCATAGCCAAACAATTAAATATCTTCATAGTTCATCATGAAGGCAGAGCACATAAACTCAACATCCTATATTTGAGATGAGTACCTTTCATCTGTTGCAAAAATGTATTTCTTTTAAATGTGTAATTTAGTAAAAGAGAACCAAATTTTAATGAATCCAAACCGAGCTGAAAGATGACATGTAAAATGTGACCGAAAATCTGGGCATGGTTTAAGTCTTGTGTAGTGGGTAACGCCCAAGCCTCTGAGCCAGAGCTCTGGGTTAGATTCCAATACCTGAACTTGTGTGGTCGTGTTTCTCACTCTGGACCAGAAGTCTGGATTAAAATGCTGCCTGTCACGGAGACATGTCACAGTATTTCAAGACAGGCTGATGAACAAACACAGAGGTGAATAATGCTGCAGCTTTAGGAACTGTTGCTAAGTGGTGATAGCGGCTCTACCTCTGATCCCAAATTCCAGATTCAAATCCCACAGAGGTATTTCATAATGTGGCTGAAAAAGTTGATTAAAATGATTTTAGAATTATAATGTGTTGAAGAAGGAAGAGGTATCAGTATTGAATTTCAGAATTTAGGCCCATGTTTAATGCAAACACTGCCATTCATGTTGATTGGAGTCAAATGTACGCACTCTAGAGGTTTATAAAGTCATGAAGACCATGTATAAGGTGAATAGTCAGCGTCTTTATCACAGTGTAGGGAAGTCCAAAACTAAGAGGACCATTTTCACACAGAGGGTGGTGCGTGTAATCAATGAGCTGCCAGGTGAAGTGGTGGAGGCATTCAAAAGGCATCTGGATGGGGGCATGCATTGGAAATGTTTAGGGGGATATGTAACAAATGGTGGGAAATTAAACTAAGTTAATTTAAGACAACTGGTTGGCACGAATGAGTTGGACCAAAGGGTCTGTTTCTGTGCTGTACAACTCTATGAAACATCGATCCAATTTGCAAAGCTCTCTTTGTAATCTTACGTACCTTCTTGACCTTCCATTTTATCACCAATTTGGGTATCAGCCGTAAACTTGCTCATAATTCTATAATTCTCATCTAAATCATTGATATAAATGACAACCAAAAGGGGATTCTGCAGCAATTCCTGTGGAACGCCGCTGGTCTCAGACCTCCAGTTCCAAAGACAAACCTCTTCCACCACCCTCTGCCTCCTGCCAACAACCTGAAACACACACACACACACACATAGACATACAGAGACACAGACACAGTTACGTCTTTAAGACAGAGATAGATATATTCTGAGTGATAAGGGGGGCAAGATTACAATGAAATTGTGGGAGAATTTTGTTGAGACACATGTCAGCCATGAACAGACTCGATGGACCAAGCACGACAGTTTTGCACCAATGTTATGTGCTCTGTGGTTTACACTATCTGAAATGTCAAACCAAAAGAGCAGTGGAGGCTGAATTTGATGAATACTTTACCAAACAGAGTAAATGGGAATGTGGGATAGGTTTCAGGGACTGAATGGTCTATGTCTTTCCTATTGGTTGTGTATTCGTTTAAAAAAAATGAGAAGCTGACTTACTGTGAGGTTCAGATACTTTTAAATTTAGAGGTTCCACCATTTAAGATTGAGATAAGGTGTTCCTGTCGCCTTAGGGTTGTGCTGTCTGTGGAATTCCCAACCACAGGGAACAGTGAAGACTGGGCCATTGATTCATAGAGATTACAGTACGGAAACAGATCCTTCAGTCCAACTCAGCCATACCGACCAGCTATCCCAATCCTTTCTAGTCCCACCTGCCAGCGCCAGGCTTATATCCCTCCAAACCTTTACTATTCATATAGATATCCAGATGCCTTTTAATTGTTGCAATTGTACAAGCCTCCATCACTTCCTCTGGCAGCTCATTCCAATCACGTACTACTCTCTGTGTGGAAAAAGTTGCCGCTTAGGTCTTATTATATCTTTCTCCTCGCACCCTATACTATGCCCTCCTGTACTGGACTCCCCCACCTATGGAAAAGCGTTTGTCTATCCATTCCTCATGATTTTGTGAATCTCCATAAGGTCACCCCTCAGCCTCCGATGGTCCAGGGAAAACAGCCCTAGCGTATTTAACCTCTCCCTATAGTTCTCATCCTCCAACCCTGGCAACATCCTTGTGAAAATTTTCTGAACCCTTTCAAGTTTCAAAACGTCCTTTTTGATAGGAAACAATCAGGATAGCACGCAATATTCCAACAGTGGCCTAACCAATGACCTGTACAGCCGCAACAGGACCTCCCAACCCCTGTACTTAATACTCTAACCAATAAGATAAAACATACCAAACGTCCCCTTCTCTATCCTATTTACCTGCGTCTCCAATTTCAAGGGGCTTTGAACCTGCATTCCAAGGTCTCTATGTTCAGCAACACTCTCGAGGACCTTACCACTAAATGTAGAAGCCCTGCCAAGATTTGCTTTCCCAAAATGCATCAGCCCATATTTATCTAAATTAAATTCCATCTGCCACTTCTCAGACCATTGGCCCAACTGCTGAAGATCCCATTGTAATCTGAGATAATGTCCTTTGTTGTCCACTACATCTCCTATTTTGATGTTATCTGTAAACTTACTAAATGTACTTATTATGCTCAAATCCAAATCAGTTATGTAAATGACGAAAAGTACTGGGGGTAATTGAAGATATTCACGGCTCACCTTTACTGATATTTGTTGGACAGGGGAGTCCGTGTTTATTAGGAATAGACGGGAAAGGAGGTTTCAGCTGCAAAGAGACCAGCCATGATCTTTATAAACTGAGCAGCCGGCCGGAGCTCCAATCTTATGTGCTGTTCTCTCACTGCACCCCTTGAGGCTATTATGGAGGTGGAGGAATACCCCATTCAGCCAGACAATATCACTGCAATGAAGTAGCAGGAACCCCATTCTGCCCCTCTAATGAGATATACGGGAAGAGAATAAAGGATTCAGTCACAGTGCAATAGAGATAGACATCAGGGAAACAGGCCCTTTGGTTTAACTCATCCGTGCCATCCAGATGTCTTCATTTGCCATCATTTCGCCCTAATTCTTGTGAATCATTCCTTTCCATAAACCCATCTGGATGACTTTTAAATGGTGTAATTATATCAGCCACCAACACTTCCTCTGGCAGCTCTTTCCACACACACACCATACACTGTGTGAACAAGTTGTCCCTTAGATCCCTTATATATCTTGCCCCTCTCCCCTTAAAACTACGCCCTGTAGTCATGTACTCCTTTACCCAAGGGAAAGCACCTTGCCTATTTTTCCTATCAATGCACCTCATGATTTTATTAACCTCTATAAGGTCACCTCTCAAAGTGAACAGTTTATTTTAATGTGTAGTGACGGCGGTAATTATTCAACATAGCAGCCACAACCAACGATCAAATTAATGATGAAGATTATTGGTTGTGTTGTTAAGGGGACACATGTTAATCAGGCTATAGGAAATCTCCCCCTCCTCTGAGTCTAAAGCTCAAAATTGAGCACATTACTGATATTCTACAATGATTCTATTGCTGCATCAGAAAGACAGCATGTTTGACCGGATAGCGATCCCCCCAAATATTAGTCTATATTCAGTTCTCAATTTTAAACTCTCAGGCATCAGGAACATTTAAAGTACGAACTCCACCTGATTATCTGACAACAAATGGCCGGAAGGAGGATCACTGAGATCATAAACAACTCGACAATCAGCTACACAGCATAGCAGGAGGCCATGCAACATTTCTCGGCAGCTATGCAATTACAGGAAAGTCCTGGCCAGCTACCAGGAAACAGAGACTGGAGATAATTACTTATTTTCTGGTTGGAAAGCTGTAACTAGTGAAATTCCTCGCGATCAGTGTGAGTTTATCAACGGTTTACAATCGAGAACAATGATTTGGATGACAGGGCTCAATGGATTGGAGCGCAATTTGCCCTCACACCAGGATAGCCATTTAATAAGATGTCAAGTGGAGGCACCGTGTCTGCAATGGGATACAAACAGGGGAGGGTCGTGAACAAACCTTCAGCAAAAAGAATACGTATGTACAATGTAGATGATGGGAATTATGTGTTATGGACGAAGCTTGAAACAACTGTAAATTATATAACTGGAGGCAGAATGCAGAACTCGGTGGTACAAAGGGATTTGCGTGTCCTGGTCCATAAATCACAACACGTTAGTCTGTAGATGCAGCACGTGATTTGGAAACTAAATGAAGTGATACTTTTTTCTTGATAAAGAGTATTGTGTCTGATCATAAGGATGTTTTACTGCATCTGTACAGACCAATGTTGAGACAACATCTGATGTATTGTGTGTGGTTGTAATTCCACTGAAGTGAAAAACAAATTGCTTTTGAAATGTTTCAAACATGTTTCTCTTTGCTCGTTCTTGCAATGAAGGCATTAAGTTATGTACGATTAGAAGTTTAGGCCTGACAATGAGAAATGTTCTTATTGACCATATAAGATTTTGAGCTGGTGAGTACCTGATGAATATTTTATCTTCTATGGGAGAATAAGACTGGGGAGCTAATTTAAAAATAAGATGCATTAATTGAAATGCAGATATTGTAAAGATATTACAAATTGTAATATTAAAGTATACAGGACATATAAACACATCTTCAAATCTACTGGCACTATTTGTTCTGAAAGAAATGGTTTAGTGTCCAACACCAGCAATGATGTACCTTCATGAAGCAGGGAATGCGATGGAGGTATACAGTTCAGTCACTGTTCAAATAGACCTCATTTCGTCCAGTTTGGGACCGGATAACGTCATTGCGTGATTCAGCTCAGAGAGGGAGAAAATGTAATCTTGCTGAGAAGCAACAGCTTGTTGCTCCCTCGCTCTCTGTGTTGCTCTTCCCAGCAATGTGTGTGAGCTGAAAACTCCTCAGTCATCTGTGCCACTCATGGAGGATTCCTGTCAAGGATTCACTGGAATCGCGCCACTACCTGAATTAAAGGCAAGTCAACTAAATCCATCTCTACCAGGAAGTAATCCCATTGCCAGTAGCTTGTAAGAGCAGAATAGCTATATAAGCTGAATGATATTTGGAACAATCACTCATGCTTCCTTTTGTCATGAGTACAATTTATATTTGGGCACAGTTCTTTCAACTTAACGTTCTGCAGAGATTACATTTCTCAGTTTATCATCAAACCTGTGCATGTGTCAACATTTTTAGAGAGGGAAACATCGACGCACGGATTTGCAACACTCAAACAGTTTGTCATTCATCCTTCCATCATAGTTTGAGTAACTTTGTTTCTGTCATAATTTTGTTAATTTTGAAAATTAAAGAATCCTGCCTGACTTTTTTTCCTAACACTCGCACACTCTGAGATCTGTATTGTTGATGATATCACCAACCCGGTTATACTACCATTTGCAGTGAGCAGTGGAAGTGTGGGTCGAGGAAGGGGAATAATGTCCTGACCGATCGATCAGTGATCCTGACGTTATTGGTGGCCATGATTTTCGAGAACTTTGAGAGGATCAGGATTTACATGTACTTGCAAATGTAACACCTGATGAAAGATAGTCAACAAGGCTTTGTGCATGGGAAATCATTTCTAACAAAGTTGATCGCATTTTGTGAAGAGGTCACAAATAAAATTGGTGATGGCGGTGTGGTAGACGCTGTCCATATTGACTTCAGCAAGACAGGATTCAGCATGGCAGACAAGCTGGTAAGGTTAGGTCATAAATAGATCCAAGATAAACTATCGAAATGGCTGCAAAATTAGAGTGAAGCTAGGAGACAGAGGGTGGTAGAGGACTGCTTTTCAGACTGGAGGCCTATGACCAGTGATGTGCCACATGTAGCAGTGCTGAATCCACTGCCTTTCATTATTTATATGAATGATTTGAATGTGAATACTCACTTGTTTATTGTGTTTACAGATGACATTACAATTGGAGGTGCAGTGGCCTGCAAGATTTATGTCAGAGTACAATGGGACCTCGATCAGTTGGGCCAATGGATCAAGCAGTGAAAGATGGAGTTAAATTTAGATAAATGTGAATTGTTGCATTTTGGTAAGGTAAAACAGGGCAGGACATATACAATTCATGTTGAGGTCCTGGCGAATGTTGTTGAACAAAAGTGCAAAGGCTCACACGCCTTTGAAAGTGGAGTCACAGGTAGACAGGCTGGTGAAGGTGGTGTTTGGTATGCTTGCCTTTATTGAACAGTACATTGAGTATGCAAGTTGGAAGGTCAAGTTGCGATATTGGTGGGCAGGATATTGGTGGGGCCAGATTTATAATCCTGTGTTTAATTCAGTTCGCTCTGCTACAGGTAGGATGCTGTTAAACTTGAGAGGGTGCAGAAAAGATTTACGAGGATATTGCCGGACATGGAGTGATGAACTACAAAGAGAGGCTGGACAGACTGGGACTTGTTTACTCTGGAGCATCGGAGGCTGACACGTGACATTACAGAGGTTAATAAAATCATGAAGAAAATGGATAATCTGAATAGCCAAGTTCTTTTTTTCCCAGAATATGGCAGTCCTAAACTATCGGATAAAGGCTAAAGGTGAGAGGAGAAAAATAGTAAAGGGATAATATTTTCATGCAGATTGTGGTGTGTGTATGGAATGAGCTCTCAGAGAAAGCGATGGTGGTTGGTACCGTTACAACATTTAATGGGCATCTGGATATGCATATTAATAGGAAGGATAAAGAGGATAATTGGCCTAATACTGGCAAATGGGATTAGATCAGATTGGGATATCTGAGTTATATGGACAGTTCTCCCTGCTTTGTGGCAAAGAAAGAGAGATGAGGAAAAATTCTGTAAGGACCTTCTGAGTGGGAAGTTTCTTCTCCAGAGGTATGTGGTACTTCTTGTTCGAATTTATCCAAAGCTGAGTTAGTTAAATATTTGGCAGAGAAGTGATTCATGGATAATGGGATACAGGCAGGAAAGTGGGATTGAGAACACAACCTCATCAGCCATAATCTTAGTGCCTGGTTCATAGTGTATAACGATCTAACCCTGCTCCTGTTCTGATGTTCCATTCAGACCCTCCAAGCTGCGAGACAGGAACAGTGGAGGCCACTTACTACTATAGCTCCCTGACTCTCTGAAATAGAGAATTCCTGACATTCACTACCCTCTGTTTGAAGAAACCACTGCCTGCTCCTACACGATGATCTACCAATTTGAGTGGTAGAATACAAGGGCCTACCGAGATTGATAGATTCTTGTTGTCTCGAGGAATTAAGGGCTATGGGGAGAACGCTGGTAAGTGGAGTTGAAATGCCCATCAGCCATGATTGAATGGCGGAGTGGACTCGATGGGCCGAATGGCCTTACTTCCACTCCTATGTCTTATGTCTTATGGTCTTACCAAAGAGCGACTGGCCCTGATATAAAGGCAGTATTTAATTGAAGATGACATCAAGGAGACTGAGTAAAATTGCACTTCATCAGAATCCATTGCAAACTTTCCAGTGTTTGGAGTCATTCACAGCACAATGGAACATGTTTATCATCTCAGCTGTGGAAAATCTCTGCAGGAAATCCTCAGGGTAGCTACCTAAGCCCAGGCAAACCCAGTTTCTCATCAAGGAATGCTTGCTGTGAGGAAGCATCCCATTGTGTCCACATCAATCAGAAGTGGGGATATTTACTGCATGTTACACGATATTCAGAAAGCTTCGTCATCCTGGACCTCCTGATGCAGTCTGTGTCCATGTGCAACAAGACTGAGACAACGTTCATGAAGCAGTGCTGCACATTTCCACAGTAAACGGAGGAGTTCACTCGGTACCTCGATCTGGCTTCACAGGAATATGGGAAAATCATTCAGCCCATCAGAACTACTGGACAAGAAGAGGAATAGCCCATTCAGTCCCTCCTGCTGTTATACAGGAAGGCAAGGAGTCTGCACACGCCCACATATCACTTACAAGGGTCAGAAAGTGACCACTTCACACCTTGAGTTATGAACAAAGGAAGAGGAGGAGGTCATTCAGCTTCTCAAGTCACTAACACAGGAAGGGGAAGGTGTCAGAGATTCTCCAAAACAAGAAACAAATGGAGCAGGGGCTGCGCAGATGGACTGTTCCATGGTATTCCTCGTGACTTCATTAAACATATTACATCCGTGTTATGTTAACATGGTTTTCTGACAGTGGGACGGAAATTATTTTTTAAACCAGTTTCAAAGGCATCTTCCATCGCTGAGAGAGCAGACCTACATCCTATCTGAAAGTCAGAAGCTGTTGGAGAATATCTAACTGTTTCACAATGAAGGTATTGTGGCTGCTGACAGGATTGTGAACTATACAACGTTGAGTGGAGGTCACACAGTAACTGTATATTACAGCGTTCAGAGTTCATTCAGAGACTGTATCTCTCTGTTAATAGAAATGAGATCTCTGCACAGGCATGTAAACTATTAGGAATCTGGCATCCTATGGAAAGTATGGAATTTCCCACCTTATCAATGGCTGTTTTGGACATAATGAGTGTCCGTCCATAACCATCAAGTTTCAACTTCGTATTCTCTCACAGTGCTACAGGTTAAACACATGCTCATTGCACTCTCTCCTCATGGTACCATTATGCCAGGGTTCAATGTGGTGAAACTCCTTTGCACGTGGAGATCATTAGTTACAAAACCCACTCAGTCTGTACACAATACCCCAAATACTCTTTCAACAAAACACTACCATTGAGTAAGGTATATTTACTGTGTTACTTAAAGTATTTTGCATGAAAGACCAGTTATAATTACTTCTGTCCCATCCGAATTCTGTTAGTGACTTATAACCAAGGACATCCAAGTCCTTTTCAACAACAGCTCTTCCCAACCTCTCACCATTTAATAAACAAATGAGAATCATTATTTTTGTTGTTCCCATCTGAATCATGTTATATCTTGCGATTAGCTATTGCCCACGCACTGAAACGCCTGATAGCCCACAAGCCTTCCACCCAGAGAAAAACACTACTCTCTTTATTTTGCCCAATATCCAATTTTTGATCCAGTTTGTGTGTTCCCCCCTTACCTACCCATGGATTCTAACATTCCCCACTCACCAACATTCAACCGTATCAAACTTTTTTCTGAAAATTCAAAACTCCACTCCTACTGGTTGTCAATTATCGATGTCACAATGGACAATCTTCACAAGTACAGGAGGTTAATCAACTATCATTTCCTTTTCCTGAATCTCGGCCGAATGTAGTCATATCATTATTTTCCAATTGTCTAGTTGTCACATTCCTTATAAAAGGTAACAATGTTTTTTTTCTCCCAGCTGACATCAAGTTATTTAGTTTTCTGTTTGCCGTCTCCGTCCTGTTTTAGATATTTAGGGGAGCAATAGGCGTTTTTCAGTCTGCAGGACCCCTCCAGAATCTAACCAGCTTTGGAGAATAATGAGTTATTCTTTCAGTAGCTCTGTTGCCACCTCCTCAATACCCTGTATGTAGCTCATCAGATCCAGCAACATACAAAGCTTCAGTTTGAATAGATTTTCAAAGACATATTCCTCATTAATTCTAATTTCGTGGATCCCCTCAATTTCACCAGGGCCCCTGTTCCCTAGTATATCTGTAATTTAGTTTCATTCCCTTCCTCCGTGGAGGTAGAACCATTGTATTCCTCTCAGCAGGCAGGTGGCTTCTATCAGCTAGTGATATATCAGAGGACTGCACTCCAGACATGTCACTCACTTGTGCCTGGAAAGTTCCAGAATCAATCCAGTTCACTTCATGTTGAGTCCCTGTCCTGTCCCTGCTGTGAGTTTACAGGCTGTATTGAAGTTGAAGAAACAACTCAGTTACCACCTCATTTTTGAAAGAAGCTGGTTTCACATTTTACACTTGGAATGGGCCCAGCTTAGACAAATGTTCCTGGAAATCCTTGGGAGAACTATGCAGTGCCCTGTCTCTCCCTGTGTACGGAGCTTCCCTTCTGTGTAGTCTCGACTCCATGTGTTTATCATGGACCCAGAACACTCTGTAAATGCAGTGTTCGTTTGTCGTCCAGAGTGGGGTCACCATACCATTGGGTTTCCCTGAATGGACGCGGCAGCTGATAACGCAAACCCGAGAAAAGCGTCCACAAAACCTCCCTTTATTCTGTAATGACAGGAGAAGTCAAATCCCCACACACACGGTGCACCCATTCAGTGTTGAAAATGTTTCTGTACTTAGCAGAAAAAACAATTACATTTCCATTCTCCAAAAAAAACAGTTGACAATGTATCATTTCTTTGTATCCGAGCAACTACAAGTGCAGCCACAGTATTGCCTATGGAGTTGATCATCGCACTCAGAGGAGAAAGACAAAGGGAATATAACTCAATGTAAACAGAGACACATCTAAATTGGCATGATATTCAGGAATATTGGAAAAGGGGAAAGTTTAGAATAAGCTCCCATTTTTTGATTCTTTCTTGTTCATTATCAGCAGTCTCTACGTTTGCTTTTCATTTTTCCTCTGTCTCTCTTTCTCGCTGGATATTTCTACACCCACTCAACTAACCTCTCCCTCACTCATCCGACCATCCCTGACATAAATAATATTATTTCCCAGTTGCTTTCAGTTGTGATATAGGGTCACGAGATTCGAAACTTTATCTGCTTTTCTTTTGACAGCGGCTGCCATACTTGCTGAGATTCTCCAACATTTTCAGACGCTGGAGAATGTTATTTCGGATCTCCATCATCCACAGTTTCTTGGTTTATTTCATCCTTAATGATGGGATAGTCCCCTGCTTGAATAATCATTAATATGGCTCGTATCTACAACTCTAACCATGGACAATCCCGAGAAAGATAGTAAAGACCAACAGACAAATTCATTTCTATTGTTGTAACATTCCAGTCTAATGTTATCAGATTCTGAGCTATTGTTGGAACATTCTAGTCTATTGTTCTAAGACTATTTTCCTTTCCCTCTCCCTCTAGCTGTTGAGTCCAATCTTCTTGAGGATTCCGCTGCCGCTGATACTATGGCATCACTGGTTGAATGAAGCCCCATACGAATAGAAGAGGGAAACATTCTAATGACACAGTTAGGATCCATGGAGGCTGGCAACAATCACAATCACAAACAGCTCCAGTAAACACTTTTTCATTACAACCCTCATATGTCACAACAATAATTGGTCTGGTTGGGATGTTGATATCGCTGACTGTTGGGATGTTGACATCACTGACTATTGGGCTAATAGCACATCTCCAATTGTAAAGTTAGAGGTGAGGCAGAGTGATGATGCATTCAACTCACTAGCTCAATGATCCTACTCTGTTTTGACAGAATGTGAATTGCTGGTTTCCAAAGGAGGTCTGTGTCTGATCACTGGCCTGCTGCATCCTTTCGTCTTATTTATTTATATTTAATTTTGACATTTAGCTTACCGTAATTTAACAGCTTAAGTGAGGTTAGGCATTTTGAGAGGCTCCTACATTGGCATATACAGTCCATTTCTTGTGATCCTTGCTGCTGCGTCCTGGTCCTGTGGAGTGATGGTCAAATTCTCACGGATCCAGAATTCTTAGTTTTCCCTTTCACCAGTTGTTGCTGGGGTCTCAGCAGGGTTAAAAGAGTGGAAATCCATTCTGGCTTCTACACGCTCTCTTTGAGATTTCTCTCAGAATTGGCTTTTGATGTTATTTCCTCCTGGATTGGAGAACTGCATGTGAGACGATCTGTTTCCTGAATTTGTTTTTGACAAGTGTTCGTTTGTGGGATGTTACTATGTTGGAGCGGTTACGGTAGAGTAGTTAATAAACCTATAATTGTTTTAGGTTTTCCACTAGAATTAAGTTTTTCCAAGTTCCTCTTCTTGTTGTTGTATTCTGTCAACAGTGTTTGAATAGATTGTGGTTTGCTTAATGTCAAATATTTTGACCAAACGAATTGTATCTCAAACACAGCATCTCACATTTACCTTTAAAATATGAAAACTTTCGAGTCGAGACTATCTTCGTCATGCATTGAGAGGGGCGGTCTGCTCGGGTCAATAGCAAAAAGGAAAGGTTTTGATGTTTTAAATGGTGAATTAATTAATGGACAACATGTTGCAGAAATATGTGGCTTGACAGTCGAATGTACCGTGGTGGAGGAGTGATAGTTCTATCAGGAATTATATTGCAGACACAATCCACCTCACAGATCCAGCCCAGACACGTGTAAGACCAGATGAGATATCTGCTCAGCATGGTGCACTGTGCAGACCAAGCTCAGTATAACCCAGCAATCTGTCCAGGATGGAATACTGTACATACCAGGCTCAGTACAATCCAGCAATCTATCCAGGATGGAAGATTGTGCAGACCAGGTTCAGTACAACCCAGCAATATATCCATGATGGAGTATTGCATAGACCAGGCTCAGTGCAACCCAGCAATCTGTCCAGAATGGAATACTGTGCAGACCAGGCTCAGTCAAATCCAGCATTCTGTCCAGGATGGATGGCTCAGTACAATCCAGCAATCTATCTAGGATGGAGCACTCTGCAGGTCTCACTGGCCCACTCGCTATCTGTCCGGCATAGGGAGCAGTGCAGATCACACTGGTGCATTGATTCAGAAACTGGACGGAACTTTCTGTACAGCATGAGATGATATGCAGCCCACACCAATATATTGCTCTATAAACGTGAACAAAGAACCTTTTTAAGTATGGGGAGCTGTGCAGTGAAGAGCAGTGAATTGATCTGTAAACCTGAGCAGTTATCCTCCCAGCATGTAGAGCTGTGGACACCACCCCAGTACATCTCTCAGTAACACTGTGTTAGATCCCTGCCCGGTGTGAGGAAACTTGCAGCCCATGCTGGAAGTGACAGGATGTAAAGCTCCCATCCACTTACAGCTCCATATGTCCATTGTACCATGACAAGGGGGTGCTGTGTGTGTGAAAGCCACTGCCAGAGAGAGATGGTGAGGGAATCAGTTTAAATTTCAACAAACAAATGATTTTGGGAAAACGAGAAAGGTAGATTGAGAGACAATTTCATGGAAGATTAGTTTTCAGAATGCTGAAACGAAGATATTTCGACAGAATCCTGCAATGTGAGCCAGTATTCCCAGGAATGATGGGTGAATGGGATATTGATGTGAGTTCAGATGATGGATTTTTGGATGAGCATTTGTTCCGCAGCTTTGTAACGGTGAGTGGGCACAGCAGAGTCTATGCCTCGCTGGAATGAATGTAACAACAACTTATCTCAGTGACATTTTTATTGAATGTGACAGAGGGGTTGTCTGCACGAGGTCGAGCTCGTTTCCTGGTGCTATCTTATCGAACTCACCACATTACCTACGCACCCGATCCCATGGTGTCCCTCTCATTCAATACCATCTCGATTCTCCCACCCATCGTGGCTGGAGGTACTAACCATCGCCCGGACATCCCTGGTTATACCGTGATTCCTGGTCCTGGTGCCACCTTTAAAAGGCCAATGGGCACACTTTTGAGTTTTCTCAGTTTGGAGCTGCCCTTAAAAATTACCCCCCAGCATGGCAGATAAGAGGCAAATACACCACGATTTGTCTACCAGGACATGTGGATGGGCTAGTACAGATGTGGACCATTCTCTTCTCAGAGGTGGCCACACGACCAGTCCCACTGAACATGGTCTGAGCTCACCACCCAACTCAGTACAGTATCTGCAGTTTGAAGAAATGTCCAGCAATACAGGACAAGCATCAATCACCTTACCTGCTCTGTCAGGAAAAGGGTCAACATATTCTCTCTGCTCCCTCACAGTCACTGTATATCAGTCATAGCACCTACCCCAAAACAAGGCCAATGCTCTACCACTCTCACTGCGGCATACCACATCTTCCCCATCTATCTCTCTCTCTCTCTCTCCCCTCTCTCTCTCGTCTCTCTTTCTCTCTCTCTCTCTTCCTCTCTTGCCTTTGCAATACCACCACATGGCAATAGAATGTTCGAGAGAATGTCGATTATGGAATGTTCCAGATAATTTTTCAAATAATTCCCATTTTCAGGAAAATGTCAATGCCCAAGGAATAGCGATGCATGTTTTTCAATACACAGGCTATTCAAATCAATCATGTGGCCATTCAGCCATTCAACCCTGCTCAAAGATACAATGATATCTCTCAGCTCCATGTTACAGGAATTTCAGTCATTCAACTCCCTGGGTTTCTGTCACTGAGTGGACGACATTCAGGCACATTTACCTTGGTTTTCTTCAAGCATCTGTTCGAGGGCATTTCCCATATAGACGGACTCCCCTCACAATATATTCCATCAGCTTTATACTTTTATGTAATGGTAAGTACATTTTACACAGAACAATAAAAAATATACATTTATTTTATGGATATAGATATGCCATTTCAATTAATAATTCTTGTTATTTCATTTGTCTCCACTTATTGTTTTCCGCCTAAGACAGCTTCTAGCCACATGGCTCGTTATAAAATACAATTTCTAGCAGAGAACGTTTTCATCCTTAGCCGTTATCTTGACTGTTATCTGAATTGCACCTTTACCTTATTATGAAAGTTTCTCTTGCCCTTTGTGACTGTTTCTGTCTGTAACAGTTATACTGTCTCCCACTCAGTTGGCTCGAGGTCTGGTTTTTGATGCAGAGGGAGGCCAACAGAGAAGGTTCAGTTCCTCACAATGACAGAGATTACCATGAAGGGGGCGCTCTCTCAACGTCACTCCATCTCCCAACGTGTGGTGACCCTCAGGACAAATTACCACGTGTAACCTCTCTCTAATGACACAGCAGCCCCATGGTCCTTTGATACTGTGTTCTATCATTGTTTCATTTTAAATTGTTAACTATTTTATCATTTCGTTTTGCATTATGTTCGTGGATGTTCTGGGCCAGTGTTATTTCTACCACTGTCAGAATTACCCACACACTGCACATTCCTGCCCATTCCTCAATAATCCTTGACTTCATTGTTATTTGTGAACCCTCTGTCTGCGCATCAAAAATATTGAATATCTCTGCCCCCAATGCTCGGCGGGGAAGAGTGTCACAGGGACTCACAACACTGAGAAAACAAAAATTTAACTCATCTGTGTGGAGGATTTTTTTGGTCTCCTTACCTGAGAAAGGATAAAATTACATTGGAAGCAGTTGAGAGATGTTTCACTTCACGTATTCTAGGGATGAAGGGATTGTAGTATGGAGGCTTTAACAGGTTAGACATGAAATGAGAGCTGATCCTATAGAAACATACAAAACCTTGAGGAGAGTGGATCAGGTAGATGCCTGCTGTGTGTTTGTATCGTCAAAACTTGTTATCATTGTCATAGAACCACTACAATGAGGAAGCAGGGCATTCTGCCCATTGAATGCAGACCTACCAACTGAACAGCACCCAATACAGACCTGCCCCGCATGTAATCCTATATTTCCCATTACTAACTCCCCTAACCTGCACATCTCTGGGCATTACAACATGGCCAAACCACTCTAAGCGGGACATATTTGGACTGTGAGACGAAACTGGACCATTGGGTGGAAACCCACGCAGGCACAGGGAGAATGTTCAATCTCCACATAGAGGGTTGCCTATGGTTGGACTTGAACCCAACTCCTTGATGATATGAGGCAGCAGTGCTAACCACAAATTCATCATGCTCCTCTGTGAGTTATATTAGTTACATGCATCTACGTTATTTTATATGGAGGATGGCTTCGGCTGATTACCCGTAGGCAGGTGAATCAGGGATAATAGCGCATGGAGAGAAAAGTGCAGATGGGACCACAATGAGATATGCCCCGACCTTACTTACTGGTAGAGTAGTGTCAAAGGGCCGAATGGTCCACTCGTGTCTCTCAGCCCTGTTTCTGATGTTCTATTCAGCCCTTTGGACCTGCTACACAGGAGCAAATCGACGCCACTCCAATGATTATGTATAGTTTCGTAAATGCACTTGGAAAATCCGGTCTGGGTCTGAAAGTGACCCCTATCCCCAATCCTTGTTTGCATGCTTCGTCTCTCTGTAACTTCTGCTCCAGATAGGAGTCATATTACAGACCCAGATTCGCTGTGTATTCAAACCCCCATACCCCACCAAGGGTTAACTCAAACAAATCCTCTGCTCTCCCTTAATGTAACATTGTACAACACGACTTCCAGGAAAATAATCAGTTACCTTCCAAAAGCCTAACATGTGGAATTAATAAATAGGAACAGGAGTCGGCCATTCGGCCCCCAAGCTAACCATGTCATTTAATAAGAACATGGCTGATCTACTTCCGGTCTCAACTTCACTTTCTTGCTGACTCCTTGTAACCCTCAACACCTCTCTGGGTTAGGGAATTCCAGACATTCATTACCTTCTGAGAAAAGATAACACTCTGCATCTCAGATTGACATTAATGTTCTCCATATTTGATGTCTATGTCCTCGAGTTCGAGACTCCGCTCAGGAGAGGAAACAACTTCTCAACATTTTCTCCTCAAGCCCCTTCTATGTCTTGTATTTTTCAGCAGTATCACTCCTCATTCATTTAAACCCCAATGAATGATCGCCTCACCATTTTAGAGGTTGTCAATAATTCAAACCATTCATCTCAGGAAGCTGACTAAATGAACCATCCTAGTTACTTGCTGTATCAGCATTCTGACTTCTTGTTTCACACACAGGAAGACACCTATCCCTTTGTCCTGCTCCTTTTCTGGAAGTCCCCTCCATTAAATAACAGCCTGTCCTATGGTTCTCAGTGTCATTCACAAAATCGGATGTATGTTGTACTCAGCTCTCGCCATCAGGATATCAGGATAGATGTTCAATAACTGATGCCATCGGACTCATCCTGTGGTACGCCAGCAGGTACACCTTTATCATGAATATCCATTAATCCTGACTCTCCGATTTCTATGTGCTAACCAATCATCACCCCATGTTAATACATTATCCATCATCCTACGAGCTTCTGTCTTGAACTTTTATTTTGTAATACATTGTGGAATATCTCTGGCAGGCCACTTGTCTACCAGATCCTCTTTATCAAGTCCGCTTGTTACATTCTCAGGCATCTCCAGAAACACTTTGCATGATCTTACAGGTAAAGTATAATTCCCCTTTCACAAACCCACACTTACTCTGCGTGAAACTTTTCTAAATGTCCATGCTGGCCAGGTTTTCCAAATTAAGCTTGTCCCATCTGCTTTCATTTGGCCCACAAGCCTCTAAACGTTTCCCATTCATATGTTTGTCCAAATGAGTTTTACATGCGTTAGCTGTGCATCCATCTACCACTCTTCCTCTGGCAGCTCATTCCATAACCACACCGCCCGCTGTGTAAAAATGTTGCCCCTTCATTCCTTAAAAATCTTCCCTCTTTGACCTTAAACCTATGTTTACTATGGCTGAACTCCCCCATGCCATTGGAATGATCTTGGCAATTCACCCTATCCATATCTCTCATGATTTTCGAAACTTTTTGCAACGTCACCACCCAACCTCCCACACTCCATCTGATAGTAACTTCAAGAAGAAGCATTTAAAGATAAGCACTACAAATTTAAAAAAAAATTAAACATGACAGGTAAACAATACTCAGCACAAACTTCATATGGTGATTTGTTTTTCTCCATATTACAATACTAAGGCAGCATGAAATGCTTACTAGTGCCAATAAGAACTTAATGTGTTGCTGGAAAAGCGCAGCAGGTCAGGCAGCATCCAAGGAGCAGAAGAATCGACTTTTCGGGCATAAGCCCTTCTTCAGGAATGAGGAGGGTGTGCGAAGCAGACTAAGATAAAAGGTAGAGAGGAGGGACTTAGAGGAGGGGCGTTGGGAATGTGATAGGTGGAAGGAGGTTAAGGTGAGGGTGATAGGCTGAAGAGGTCGGGAAGAAGATTGCAGGTCAAGAAGGTGGTGCTGAGTCTGAGGGTAGGGACTGAGATAAGGTGGGGGGAGGGGAATGAGGAAGCTAGAGAAATCTGCATTCATCCCTTGTGGTTGCAGGGTTCCTAGGCGGAAGATGAGGCGCTCTTCCTCCAGGTGTCATGTTGCCATGATCTAGCGACGAAGGAGGCCAGGGACCTGCATGTCTTTGGCGGAGTGGGAGGGGGCATTAAAGTGTGTTCAGCCATGGGGCGGTTGGGTTGGTGGGTGCGGATATCCCAGAGGTGTTCTCTGAAACGTTCCACAATTAGGCCAAAGAAGGATGTCAAAGGTGCTCAAACATCCTGTCCAACATGGAGTGCCATACACTTGGAACTGAACAAGAATGCATGGTGCACAAGTTCCTTGACTCGGAAACTGCCTACGACTGGCATCACTGAGACTACAGAGCTTTTAATCATGGTCAGGGGGAAAAACAGGGAAACACATTCACTTCAAACACAGAAGGTGACATTGCGGGAAAAAAAGGATTTAGATTATTACATTAAATGGATTGAGTTAAAGTAACAAATTGGAGGCGTGATTTCAGGGAGATGAGCACCTTACTTGGCCGATTCAGAGACCATGTTTGTGCGTCTAGAGTCACTTTTAGACCAGACTAAGAAAGCACGGGAGATTCACTTCCTGAAAGTACATTGGGGAAGGAGATCGATTTTACAATTAATATTGGACACAAGATCGCTATTACTGACACCAGATTTTAGGTCTCGATAATTTATTCATTATTTTAATCTTCCACCAGCTGCCAGAGCATTATCCTGGTCTGGATTAGTAATCCAATGATATTTCCACAACAACATCATCTCCACATGAGGACCTATCGGAAACCACACTGACCTGATTATTTCGGTGCTACTTGACAGCTCTGTCAAAAATAATTCCCACCAATTTGACTGTCGTGATGGGATTTCGAGGTGGTAATTGGTCAGTAGAACGAGAATATGAAAATGGAAGTGTTACAACATCAGAAACCAGGTTAGGTCACTGAATACAGGGCTGACGCCAAGGTCGGAATCACGAGCACCTAAACTGTTGACAACCCATTAAAGCTACCACACTTGACTGGTTGCAATCCAAACAGCAGAATCAAATTCGGATGGAGAAGGGGAAATGATCCCAAGACGAACAGATCGGATCTAAGCTCTGTCGTCCTGCTAAATCCAAGCCTAAATGTCGATGGACTATTAAACAATTTACTTGAGGAGAAGACTCCACAAATATCCTCATCCTAAATATCTGAACAACTCTGTACATCAGTGAAAAAAAAGTCAAGGATGTGGTGTCTGCATTATCCTCAGCCAGACGTGTTGAGTGGATGATCCACCTCACACTAATCATGATGCCCACAGAATCACAGAGGCCAATCTTCAAACAATTCGAATGGTTTTACATGACATGAAGAAACAGCTGAACACAGTAGATTCGACAAAGGCAGTGGGACCTGACACCATTCCTGCAATAGGACTGAAGACTTGTGCTGCACAACAAGCCGTG
The DNA here is from genome assembly GCF_020745735.1 of Hemiscyllium ocellatum. NCBI lineage: Eukaryota > Metazoa > Chordata > Chondrichthyes > Orectolobiformes > Hemiscylliidae > Hemiscyllium > Hemiscyllium ocellatum. Next base: position 76,658,046 of record NC_083417.1, read on the forward strand.
TCCCTGTGGAAGCTGTTTCATTCCAGCTCCAACTCTGACATCTCCCTGGCAATGTGGAAAATTACTCAGTTATGTCCAGTCCTCTCAGAGGAGAATAATTACAATCTGACCAATTACCACCTCGAAATCCCATTAGGACAGTCAAATTGGTGGGAATTATTTTTGACAGAGCTGTCAAGTAGCACCGAAATAATCTGGTCAGTGTGGTTTCCTATAGGTCCTCATGTGGAGATGATATTGTTGTGGAAATATCATTGGATTACTAATCCAGACCAGGATAATGCTCTGGCAGCTGGTGGAAGATTAAAATAATGAATAAATTATCGAGACCTAAAATCTGGTGTCAGTAATAGCGATCTTGTGTCCAATATTAATTGTAAAATCGATCTCCTTCCCCAGTGTACTTTCAGGAAGTGAATCTCCCGTGCTTTCTTAGTCTGGTCTAAAAGTGACTCTAGACGCACAAACATGGTCTCTGAATCGGCCGAGTAAGATGCTCAATTGTATCAAACTACTCTGACGTCTTAAAGGATGAAACCAGACAGAACACCTGTCGCCAGCCTCGTTATCGGAAAAGGGAACGAGAAACACATTCCTATCGACCTTGCAGAGGCCTCCTTCCTAACATCTGAGAGCATGTGACAACACTAACAGAGCATTCCCACAGACTGCACAGAAACATCGGAAAGGAGGGGGTCATTCAATACATTGAGCTTTCCCCATGCTAGTTCATGGTCGAACATCTCCTCAATGCAGTTTTCCCCATACAATGTTCATGTCCCATAATATGTTTAAACATCGTTAAATATAATCTGAGAACTGATGTCGTGCTTTCGGCCCATCAAGTTAGCTTTTTATTCAATATACACGCGGTTCTTTGATAACGCTTGTGTATTAAATACGATTTGACTGTTTTCTATAAAGTGAACTATTCTTCCTGCTTCCAATCTGACTCACACTGTTAGAGTTTGATATATTGCAGTGATATCTACACTCATTTTCCTAATCCCGATGAAATACAGGTCCAGTCACCCCAAAACTCTGGTCCCACAACAAGCCTGTCCTCCCAGAGATCAGTCTGGTCATCCTAAACTTCTCACCCTCAATGTCAGGTTTGCCCTTCACGAGGCAAGGAGACCAAAACTGCAAACAATACTGCACAATGTCCGAGATAGGGTACCACTAAGGCCCTGTAGAGCTGCAGTCAATGACCCTTACTCCTGTATTCAAATCCCCCTGAAATGAAGGTGAATACACCATTTATCTGCCTACCTAATTTCTGCACCTGCAACATTACGTTCGATGATTGGTGTACAGGGAGATACAGATCGTTTTCAATGTTGCAGCTCCCCACTTGCTGGGTCTATATAAACTGGTCAGCGTGTCAGTGCCATTCCCAGTATTGACTTCTGGCTTCAGAATCACTGCCTTCCATGGACTCGGAGGGCTGCACAGAAATAAAACAAAAATACAGCTAAAGTTCCTTTATAGATCAACATTTGTCAACCACTCCCTTTGCAAATGATAGGCTGCCAGTCTATTGTTCCCATCAAAGTGCATAACATCTCATCTCTCCCATTGCTTTCCATCTACCATGTATTTGCTCAGTCTCTCCACTTGTCTCAACCACCTTGGAGTCTTTTTTTACATCTCCTCATCCACTCACAAGCTGATATCGTTTAGTACAGTCAGCAGACTTGGGAATATTGCATTTGAGTTCCTCCATCAAAGATATGATGTGTATTGGGAATAGCTGGACGTCAAATCACGATCCTTGTTATATCCTCTTAGCCTTCCATTTTAAAAAAACATGGTTTTATTCTTACTCACTGTTTCCTGCCAGCTCTCCCATTCTAAAACCATGACCATATATTAGCCCCAATCCCACAGGCTTCGAATTTGCACAGAAGTCTAGCGGCTTTATCAAAAAACATTCTGAGATGCCAAACGTATTGCATTGATATCTTCCTCTTAATTTTGCTGAAAGCCACTTTGCCAAATATGATTCCCATTTCATAAATCTCTGTTGACTTTGTCTATGCCCATTAATTTCAGTCCAATATTTTTGTCTAAAACTGTTTTGTTGCTAATTTAGTTGCTATTCCCTTTTTCTCACCAGACGAAAATTGTCTAGTATTTCTAGGAAGTTTTCTTTGTTTTTTTCTTCTTCTTCTTTGAAGGCAAAACTGAAGTATTTATTCTATAGTTCTGCTATTTCCTGTCCTCAATTATCTGGTATCAGACTGTAAGAAAGCTGCAACGTTTTCTCTTAATTTTGCCATTGACATATTTTCAGAAGATATTACAAGTTCACTCTTAAATACTTTGATAAGCTATTCTTCAGAAACCCATCAATTCCTATCTTAAGCCACTCAATGATTGACCTCCCACATCCAAACAATCACAGAAGCACAGTCTCTGTTCCATCAGAAGTACAACATGACCTACAGTAGGCACACTTTCCGACACAAGACCCTTAGCTTTGAATCTTATGGCATTTCAACTGCACAACCATGTATCTTCTAAAGGGTTTGCGGTTACCATGACAACTCCCCTCTCAAGAAGTGCATTCCGGACCCCAATACACTGGGTGAAAGAAAACAGTCCTCAAATCCTCACTAAACCTTAAACCTTTCACTTTAAAATGTGGCCCTTTGACTAAAAGGAACAGCTGCTGTCTATCCACCCTGTCCATGTCTTTCGTAATCCTATCCTTCTGATTCATGGACCACTCAGCCTTCTCTGCTCCAAAGTAAACAACCTGAACTTACCCAGCCTCTCTCCATAGCTGATATACTCCATCCCAGGGAACATCCCGGTGAATCTCCTCTGCACCCCCACCAGTACAATCACTTCCTTCCCGGAATGTGGCTCCCATAACTACCCACAGTATTCCATCTTGTCCTAAACAAAGTTCCGCATAGCTCTTATAATCTATGCTTCAATGTATGACTGCTGTGTTTACGCTCCCCTATGCTTTAACAAAATGTGCAATAGCCTGTACAGTCACATTCAAGGATGTGTGAAGAAGCACCCTCTGAGCTACCTAGTGTGCTGTCATTCATCGAGTCCTCCCCTGTCTGGTTCCTTCTTGCAAAGTGCATCACCTCATATTTATCTGGGTTACATTCCATCTGCCATGGATCCACCCATCTGACCATTCCACCTCTATCTTCCTGAAACATAAGGCCTTCCCCTTCACTGTCAACCACCCAGCCAACCTTCGCATCAATCACAAACTTACTTATGACACCCCCCACGCTTCGTCAATATTCACAGCTGCATCCTTTATGATCAGGTTTAAAAGCAGAAAACATCAACTTATACTCCAACAGGTTTACTCGGAGGCATGAGCTTTCGAAGCGCTGCTTCTTCATCAGGTGGTTGTACACTTTGATGAAGCACTTCGGAAGCTAGTGCTGCCAAATAAACCTTTTGGTTTATAACCTGATGTTATGCTATTTTTAGCTTTGTCCACTCCAGTCCAACACCAACACCTCCGAATCAGAAATATTAAGAGACACAGCATCGATCCCTGTGGTACACTATTGGACACTAGTCTCCAATCACACATATAGCCTTCTACCACCACCCTTTGTTTCCTACCACTAAAGTTGATTTGGATGTAACTTGGCAAGTCACGAATGAGTCCTACCTGTTCCCTGATTATTCTGTTCCGCTGGAGACTCTTCTGGAATATCAGGACATTCTCCCTAATCTTGCCTGCCAGTAGGTTTCCATGCCCCAATGTGTTAGTCAGTTCCTCCCCCCCCCCCCCAACCTAGTGATTAATTTCCTCCTTATTGCAGTCTTAACTGGCCTGTCCAAGATCCTGCCATTATTTGCCGTGAATGTGGAATAGACAGCGAGGGAAGTGTTCTGTTAATTTCCAACTTGTCATATGTTTTATGAATTTTCTAAATTTCACTGTGACCCACCTCTCATTCGTTGAAACTCTAGAGATCACAGGCCAACTTTCCTCATCAGGCAACCTCATCATCTGAGGGATTAATCTGGAGAATGTCCATTGCACTTCCTTTGCGGTCAGTATATTCTTTTGGAGATTCGGTCACCAAAATTGTACACAATACTCCAGGTACAGTCCCACCAACACGCTGTGAAACTGCTTCAATATGTCTTTACATCAATGTTCTGACTCTCTTATATGAAGGCGAACCAAACTTTAACTTTCCACTTACATATATTCCTCCAAACACCCGTCACATTCATTGCATTTACAACCTCGTTTTTCGAGTTCTTGTAAAAACCCTTCGGAAAATCCAATCTATGCCACTTCAACTGATTCCCTATTACGTCTGCTGTAAGGAACAACTTCAAACAATTCCGAAGTTTATCAAGTATGATTTCTCTATCAGAAATGCATGCTGATTCTCTCCATTGTTGTTGTTAATTTCCAGATATCGAAAACGTCATCCTGTGCGATAGATTCTAACAGTTTCCCTACAAATGTCAAGTGAATCGTTCTGCAGTTCTCCACTCTATGTTTGTTACCCTTTGTAGCTGTTTGGATCCCTTCCATTCATCTATAGTGCGTGGATCACGTTTATCCACAATAGTTTCCGGTCTCTGCAGAATGTACAGGAAAATAAAACACAGTCATCGACTGTGAAATTAATATTACTATTGGTGACTTATTTCCGACATTTTGATAGGAAGTATATCTCTTTCGTCAGACTTAGCAATGCTCAATCTAGCTACATGTTCAAGTACTACCTTTTTACTGATATGAATTGTCTTTATGTCTTCAGCTCCAGGAGTCCGATATGATCACTTGGTATTACTGGGTGATTTTTGGATCTTCCTCCATGAAGACAGATGCAATGTAACTTGTTGTTTTCTTGGCCATTTCCCTGTTCTCCACAATGACCTCTCCTCTCCTGATTATAAATTTCCATATTTGACCTTACTTTTATTTTGTTTCCTTTGAAATATAGATCGCAGATTGATGCAGTCTTTGTGTTCCTGCATCAATCTTGTGTCCCTGTTTGTTGGCATGTATGTTTTTGATTTCCTTTTCAGTTTCTTCGCCTTCTTTTTTTGGATCGTTAACTTCTGAGAATTCTCAGGTTTTCACAATAGCTGGAATTCTTCCGAAGTCACTTCCTATGATTAACGTATTTTAAAATTTGTTATGTTAACCATCATTGCGTCACTTTCTCACTCTTTGGTGTTTGTACCTGAAATAAATAGATGTATGTTGCAGACTTTGCAGTATTTCTAAAAACTCCTGGTCCTGACCAGTTATATTCAGGAACACCACAGGAGGATAAGACAATAGAGAAGAAAATGCGGGAGCACTGCTTGGCTCTTTTCTATCGTCGCTGGCCAACGAGTGAGGTATTGGACGACTGGAGCATAGCGAATGCTAAGCCTGTGTTCAAGAAATGCTGCACAGATAAACCTGGGAACTAAAGACCAGTAATCCTAAAATCTAGTGGGCTGGTTACTTTAGAAGATTCAGAGAGATTGGATACACATACATTTGGAAAGACAGGGTGTGGTTCGAAGTAAGATTAGAATGATGCTGGAAAAGCAGAGCAGATCAGGCAGTATCCGAGGAGCAGGATAATCGATGTTTCGGGCAAAAGCCCTTCAAGAAATTCAGCACGGGAGTTTGTGCAAGGAAGGTCACAACTCACAACTTTTTGGCGTTCTTTGCCAAAGTGACCAGCAACGTTGAGGAGGTCCGTGTGGTATACGTATTCTAGATGGATTCCAGCAAGGTCTTCAATATGCTTCCACATGGTACGCCGCTCTGGAAGGTTAGATCGCATGGAATTGAGGGCGAGCTAGCAAATTAGGTACAAAATTCCCTTGATGGTAGGAAGCAGAGATTAATACTGGAAACATGCTGGTCAGACTGGAGGCCTCTGAATAGTGGGGTTCCTCAGGGGTTGATGCTGGGACCACTACATATTACGTATATCTATGATTTACATGAGAATGTACAAGCACGATCTGTAAGTTTGAAGACGGCACTAAAACAGTTGGAATCATGGGGAGTGTGGAAGATTATCAGAAATTTCAGAAATTACTGCAGTCTCTTGCTCAGCTGGAAAAGTGGGCTGAGAAATGGCAAATGGATTTTAGTATTGATCAGTGTAAGTTCTTGCATTTCAGAAAATCAGATCAATTTGGAGTTTCATGGTGAATGGTTGGGTCCTAAGGACTGTAGTGGGACAGAGGGACCTTGGAATTCAGGTACATGTCTCTGTGGAAGTTGACTCAGAGGTAGACAGTGAAGAAAGCTTTTGAAACATTGACCTTCATTGGTTTATATTACTGAGTATTGAAGTTAGGGAGTTATGAGGCCATATTGGCAGTGTTATGTTCAGCTTTGTTCATTTTGCTTTAGGAAGGATGTTATTAAACTGGAAAGAGTGCAGAAAAACATTACAAGGATGTTGCCAAGGTCTCAATGGTCTGAGTTATAGAAAGAGGTTGGACTAGCTAGGACTTTTTACCTTCGTGCGCATGAGACTAAGGCATTATCATCTTGAAGTTTATAAGATCATGTCAGGCATGGATAGAGTGAATGCACCAAGTCTTTTTTCCCAGAGTTGGGCAATCACAGACTAGAGGGCATCAGCGTAAGGTCAGAAGGAACAGAATAAAAGGGGACCTGAGGAACAACTGCTTAACACAGGGGCTGGTATGCATATGGAATGAGAAGTGGATGAGCCGGATATATTAATAACATTTAAAAGGCATTTGAACAAATACATAGATAGCAAAGAATTAGAAAGATACAGGACAAGGGCAGGGAAATGGGTTTAGCGTGGATGGGCAGTTTTGTCAGAATGGACCAGTTTGGGCCGAAGGGCCTGTCTCCGTGCTGTCAGACTCTATGACTCTAACTTGCTTGCCTCCCACTGAATGTTATATTGTATTTTTCAAATTCACTGAAGATATCTTGACACTTTAGCTTCCAGTCTTCCATAATGTTGGACTAGAATATTCAAGCATTCTATATTGTATTCAAACACCTTGTAAAATGCACCTTATAAATGTCATTATTCCTTAAAAGCTGCTTCAGACCAAGGTTAATAATTCATCCTCCTGACCACACAAAATCAAATCCGAAGTAACCTGCTCTCTCGTTTGCTTCACAACATAAACTTCAACCCACCTCACACTTATGGAACTTATTTTTCACAGCTTCAGCAGTCACGTAGTTAAACCAGTTTAGATACAACTTGAGACCATTCAATAAGACTGCGGTATCCAGAATACTTTCCTATCTAATTTCCAGAGCATATGAGCTCAGATTTTGATTTCAATATATAACACGACAGTATTTGCTTCTCCTTGCTATCTGTAAACTCTACCTAAACTGATTCTGTGGAACCTGAGGGACGGGTCTGTGTCGTTATTCGTGACAGACTTGGACAAGACATTCAGGGATGCTCACCTCGACGCTGAGATGATCTGAAGAAATGTCCCACAATACTGGACAAGCAATAATATCCTCCTTGCTCAGTTAGCATAAGAGTTACCATATACTCTCTGCTCCCTCACACTCACTGTGTATCTGTTATAGCAACTAACCCCGAACAAGGTTCACGCTCTGTCTCCAAATAAGGCTCAGGCACTACCACTCTCACTATTGAATTCAGCAACTAATAACACAATAAGGATTCAAAACTGTCGACTGACTCATTCCAGACACCGCACAACTCCCCTCACCCATGCCAGCACAAACAGCAGGGTTACCCATTCCCACTCTCCCTCCATCCCTTTCTCACATTCCAGGAGAAACAGCCTGGAATAGGATAAAAAGGGCCAAGCTGGGTAGTGGAGTGCCCGATATCCATTACCTCACTCCCCTCACCACGCCATGTGGGGAGGACTCTTAAAGAGCTGGAGAGGACCAGGACGCCTCGTGTGGAGAATCAGAAACACCCACGTCCCACTGACCAGTTAAGGATCAATGTTCAGTCAAAGACGATTCTCAATTTAAACCCATTGGCAGCTCCAACGACAGTCCTGTCACTTCCAAAAAAAAACCCACAGATACCTCACTGCACAGAGACGCAGACACAGAATTACACAGATGAACACACATAATACTTATAAGGAGATAGGATAACATACACGTATAAACACACAAATACATATACAGTCACATACAAATCGACATAAATACAGATAGAAACACAGGATGAAACACAGACAGACTGATGTAGACACACAAAATTGTACACAATACTCCAGGTACAGTCCCACCAACACGCTGTGAAACTGCTTCAATATGTCTTTACATCAATGTTCTGACTCTCTTATATGAAGGCGAACCAAACTTTAACTTTCCACTTACATATATTCCTCCAAACACCCGTCACATTCATTGCATTTACAACCTCGTTTTTCGAGTTCTTGTAAAAACCCTTCGGAAAATCCAATCTATGCCACTTCAACTGATTCCCTATTACGTCTGCTGTAAGGAACAACTTCAAACAATTCCGAAGTTTATCAAGTATGATTTCTCTATCAGAAATGCATGCTGATTCTCTCCATTGTTGTTGTTAATTTCCAGATATCGAAAACGTCATCCTGTGCGATAGATTCTAACAGTTTCCCTACAAATGTCAAGTGAATCGTTCTGCAGTTCTCCACTCTATGTTTGTTACCCTTTGTAGCTGTTTGGATCCCTTCCATTCATCTATAGTGCGTGGATCACGTTTATCCACAATAGTTTCCGGTCTCTGCAGAATGTACAGGAAAATAAAACACAGTCATCGACTGTGAAATTAATATTACTATTGGTGACTTATTTCCGACATTTTGATAGGAAGTATATCTCTTTCGTCAGACTTAGCAATGCTCAATCTAGCTACATGTTCAAGTACTACCTTTTTACTGATATGAATTGTCTTTATGTCTTCAGCTCCAGGAGTCCGATATGATCACTTGGTATTACTGGGTGATTTTTGGATCTTCCTCCATGAAGACAGATGCAATGTAACTTGTTGTTTTCTTGGCCATTTCCCTGTTCTCCACAATGACCTCTCCTCTCCTGATTATAAATTTCCATATTTGACCTTACTTTTATTTTGTTTCCTTTGAAATATAGATCGCAGATTGATGCAGTCTTTGTGTTCCTGCATCAATCTTGTGTCCCTGTTTGTTGGCATGTATGTTTTTGATTTCCTTTTCAGTTTCTTCGCCTTCTTTTTTTGGATCGTTAACTTCTGAGAATTCTCAGGTTTTCACAATAGCTGGAATTCTTCCGAAGTCACTTCCTATGATTAACGTATTTTAAAATTTGTTATGTTAACCATCATTGCGTCACTTTCTCACTCTTTGGTGTTTGTACCTGAAATAAATAGATGTATGTTGCAGACTTTGCAGTATTTCTAAAAACTCCTGGTCCTGACCAGTTATATTCAGGAACACCACAGGAGGATAAGACAATAGAGAAGAAAATGCGGGAGCACTGCTTGGCTCTTTTCTATCGTCGCTGGCCAACGAGTGAGGTATTGGACGACTGGAGCATAGCGAATGCTAAGCCTGTGTTCAAGAAATGCTGCACAGATAAACCTGGGAACTAAAGACCAGTAATCCTAAAATCTAGTGGGCTGGTTACTTTAGAAGATTCAGAGAGATTGGATACACATACATTTGGAAAGACAGGGTGTGGTTCGAAGTAAGATTAGAATGATGCTGGAAAAGCAGAGCAGATCAGGCAGTATCCGAGGAGCAGGATAATCGATGTTTCGGGCAAAAGCCCTTCAAGAAATTCAGCACGGGAGTTTGTGCAAGGAAGGTCACAACTCACAACTTTTTGGCGTTCTTTGCCAAAGTGACCAGCAACGTTGAGGAGGTCCGTGTGGTATACGTATTCTAGATGGATTCCAGCAAGGTCTTCAATATGCTTCCACATGGTACGCCGCTCTGGAAGGTTAGATCGCATGGAATTGAGGGCGAGCTAGCAAATTAGGTACAAAATTCCCTTGATGGTAGGAAGCAGAGATTAATACTGGAAACATGCTGGTCAGACTGGAGGCCTCTGAATAGTGGGGTTCCTCAGGGGTTGATGCTGGGACCACTACATATTACGTATATCTATGATTTACATGAGAATGTACAAGCACGATCTGTAAGTTTGAAGACGGCACTAAAACAGTTGGAATCATGGGGAGTGTGGAAGATTATCAGAAATTTCAGAAATTACTGCAGTCTCTTGCTCAGCTGGAAAAGTGGGCTGAGAAATGGCAAATGGATTTTAGTATTGATCAGTGTAAGTTCTTGCATTTCAGAAAATCAGATCAATTTGGAGTTTCATGGTGAATGGTTGGGTCCTAAGGACTGTAGTGGGACAGAGGGACCTTGGAATTCAGGTACATGTCTCTGTGGAAGTTGACTCAGAGGTAGACAGTGAAGAAAGCTTTTGAAACATTGACCTTCATTGGTTTATATTACTGAGTATTGAAGTTAGGGAGTTATGAGGCCATATTGGCAGTGTTATGTTCAGCTTTGTTCATTTTGCTTTAGGAAGGATGTTATTAAACTGGAAAGAGTGCAGAAAAACATTACAAGGATGTTGCCAAGGTCTCAATGGTCTGAGTTATAGAAAGAGGTTGGACTAGCTAGGACTTTTTACCTTCGTGCGCATGAGACTAAGGCATTATCATCTTGAAGTTTATAAGATCATGTCAGGCATGGATAGAGTGAATGCACCAAGTCTTTTTTCCCAGAGTTGGGCAATCACAGACTAGAGGGCATCAGCGTAAGGTCAGAAGGAACAGAATAAAAGGGGACCTGAGGAACAACTGCTTAACACAGGGGCTGGTATGCATATGGAATGAGAAGTGGATGAGCCGGATATATTAATAACATTTAAAAGGCATTTGAACAAATACATAGATAGCAAAGAATTAGAAAGATACAGGACAAGGGCAGGGAAATGGGTTTAGCGTGGATGGGCAGTTTTGTCAGAATGGACCAGTTTGGGCCGAAGGGCCTGTCTCCGTGCTGTCAGACTCTATGACTCTAACTTGCTTGCCTCCCACTGAATGTTATATTGTATTTTTCAAATTCACTGAAGATATCTTGACACTTTAGCTTCCAGTCTTCCATAATGTTGGACTAGAATATTCAAGCATTCTATATTGTATTCAAACACCTTGTAAAATGCACCTTATAAATGTCATTATTCCTTAAAAGCTGCTTCAGACCAAGGTTAATAATTCATCCTCCTGACCACACAAAATCAAATCCGAAGTAACCTGCTCTCTCGTTTGCTTCACAACATAAACTTCAACCCACCTCACACTTATGGAACTTATTTTTCACAGCTTCAGCAGTCACGTAGTTAAACCAGTTTAGATACAACTTGAGACCATTCAATAAGACTGCGGTATCCAGAATACTTTCCTATCTAATTTCCAGAGCATATGAGCTCAGATTTTGATTTCAATATATAACACGACAGTATTTGCTTCTCCTTGCTATCTGTAAACTCTACCTAAACTGATTCTGTGGAACCGGAGGGACGGGTCTGTGTCGTTATTCGTGACAGACTTGGACAAGACATTCAGGGATGCTCACCTCGACGCTGAGATGATCTGAAGAAATGTCCCACAATACTGGACAAGCAATAATATCCTCCTTGCTCAGTTAGCATAAGAGTTACCATATACTCTCTGCTCCCTCACACTCACTGTGTATCTGTTATAGCAACTAACCCCGAACAAGGTTCACGCTCTGTCTCCAAATAAGGCTCAGGCACTACCACTCTCACTATTGAATTCAGCAACTAATAACACAATAAGGATTCAAAACTGTCGACTGACTCATTCCAGACACCGCACAACTCCCCTCACCCATGCCAGCACAAACAGCAGGGTTACCCATTCCCACTCTCCCTCCATCCCTTTCTCACATTCCAGGAGAAACAGCCTGGAATAGGATAAAAAGGGCCAAGCTGGGTAGTGGAGTGCCCGATATCCATTACCTCACTCCCCTCACCACGCCATGTGGGGAGGACTCTTAAAGAGCTGGAGAGGACCAGGACGCCTCGTGTGGAGAATCAGAAACACCCACGTCCCACTGACCAGTTAAGGATCAATGTTCAGTCAAAGACGATTCTCAATTTAAACCCATTGGCAGCTCCAACGACAGTCCTGTCACTTCCAAAAAAAAACCCACAGATACCTCACTGCACAGAGACGCAGACACAGAATTACACAGATGAACACACATAATACTTATAAGGAGATAGGATAACATACACGTATAAACACACAAATACATATACAGTCACATACAAATCGACATAAATACAGATAGAAACACAGGATGAAACACAGACAGACTGATGTAGACACACAAAATTGTACACAATACTCCAGGTACAGTCCCACCAACACGCTGTGAAACTGCTTCAATATGTCTTTACATCAATGTTCTGACTCTCTTATATGAAGGCGAACCAAACTTTAACTTTCCACTTACATATATTCCTCCAAACACCCGTCACATTCATTGCATTTACAACCTCGTTTTTCGAGTTCTTGTAAAAACCCTTCGGAAAATCCAATCTATGCCACTTCAACTGATTCCCTATTACGTCTGCTGTAAGGAACAACTTCAAACAATTCCGAAGTTTATCAAGTATGATTTCTCTATCAGAAATGCATGCTGATTCTCTCCATTGTTGTTGTTAATTTCTAGATATCGAAAACGTCATCCTGTGCGATAGATTCTAACAGTTTCCCTACAAATGTCAAGTGAATCGTTCTGCAGTTCTCCACTCTATGTTTGTTACCCTTTGTAGCTGTTTGGATCCCTTCCATTCATCTATAGTGCGTGGATCACGTTTATCCACAATAGTTTCCGGTCTCTGCAGAATGTACAGGAAAATAAAACACAGTCATCGACTGTGAAATTAATATTACTATTGGTGACTTATTTCCGACATTTTGATAGGAAGTATATCTCTTTCGTCAGACTTAGCAATGCTCAATCTAGCTACATGTTCAAGTACTACCTTTTTACTGATATGAATTGTCTTTATGTCTTCAGCTCCAGGAGTCCGATATGATCACTTGGTATTACTGGGTGATTTTTGGATCTTCCTCCATGAAGACAGATGCAATGTAACTTGTTGTTTTCTTGGCCATTTCCCTGTTCTCCACAATGACCTCTCCTCTCCTGATTATAAATTTCCATATTTGACCTTACTTTTATTTTGTTTCCTTTGAAATATAGATCGCAGATTGATGCAGTCTTTGTGTTCCTGCATCAATCTTGTGTCCCTGTTTGTTGGCATGTATGTTTTTGATTTCCTTTTCAGTTTCTTCGCCTTCTTTTTTTGGATCGTTAACTTCTGAGAATTCTCAGGTTTTCACAATAGCTGGAATTCTTCCGAAGTCACTTCCTATGATTAACGTATTTTAAAATTTGTTATGTTAACCATCATTGTGTCACTTTCTCACTCTTTGGTGTTTGTACCTGAAATAAATAGATGTATGTTGCAGACTTTGCAGTATTTCTAAAAACTCCTGGTCCTGACCAGTTATATTCAGGAACACCACAGGAGGATAAGACAATAGAGAAGAAAATGCGGGAGCACTGCTTGGCTCTTTTCTATCGTCGCTGGCCAACGAGTGAGGTATTGGACGACTGGAGCATAGCGAATGCTAAGCCTGTGTTCAAGAAATGCTGCACAGATAAACCTGGGAACTAAAGACCAGTAATCCTAAAATCTAGTGGGCTGGTTACTTTAGAAGATTCAGAGAGATTGGATACACATACATTTGGAAAGACAGGGTGTGGTTCGAAGTAAGATTAGAATGATGCTGGAAAAGCAGAGCAGATCAGGCAGTATCCGAGGAGCAGGATAATCGATGTTTCGGGCAAAAGCCCTTCAAGAAATTCAGCACGGGAGTTTGTGCAAGGAAGGTCACAACTCACAACTTTTTGGCGTTCTTTGCCAAAGTGACCAGCAACGTTGAGGAGGTCCGTGTGGTATACGTATTCTAGATGGATTCCAGCAAGGTCTTCAATATGCTTCCACATGGTACGCCGCTCTGGAAGGTTAGATCGCATGGAATTGAGGGCGAGCTAGCAAATTAGGTACAAAATTCCCTTGATGGTAGGAAGCAGAGATTAATACTGGAAACATGCTGGTCAGACTGGAGGCCTCTGAATAGTGGGGTTCCTCAGGGGTTGATGCTGGGACCACTACATATTACGTATATCTATGATTTACATGAGAATGTACAAGCACGATCTGTAAGTTTGAAGACGGCACTAAAACAGTTGGAATCATGGGGAGTGTGGAAGATTATCAGAAATTTCAGAAATTACTGCAGTCTCTTGCTCAGCTGGAAAAGTGGGCTGAGAAATGGCAAATGGATTTTAGTATTGATCAGTGTAAGTTCTTGCATTTCAGAAAATCAGATCAGTTTGGAGTTTCATGGTGAATGGTTGGGTCCTAAGGACTGTAGTGGGACAGAGGGACCTTGGAATTCAGGTACATGTCTCTGTGGAAGTTGACTCAGAGGTAGACAGTGAAGAAAGCTTTTGAAACATTGACCTTCATTGGTTTATATTACTGAGTAATGAAGTTAGGGAGTTATGAGGCCATATTGGCAGTGTTATGTTCAGCTTTGTTCATTTTGCTTTAGGAAGGATGTTATTAAACTGGAAAGAGTGCAGAAAAACATTACAAGGATGTTGCCAAGGTCTCAATGGTCTGAGTTATAGAAAGAGGTTGGACTAGCTAGGACTTTTTACCTTCGTGCGCATGAGACTAAGGCATTATCATCTTGAAGTTTATAAGATCATGTCAGGCATGGATAGAGTGAATGCACCAAGTCTTTTTTCCCAGAGTTGGGCAATCACAGACTAGAGGGCATCAGCGTAAGGTCAGAAGGAACAGAATAAAAGGGGACCTGAGGAACAACTGCTTAACACAGGGGCTGGTATGCATATGGAATGAGAAGTGGATGAGCCGGATATATTAATAACATTTAAAAGGCATTTGAACAAATACATAGATAGCAAAGAATTAGAAAGATACAGGACAAGGGCAGGGAAATGGGTTTAGCGTGGATGGGCAGTTTTGTCAGAATGGACCAGTTTGGGCCGAAGGGCCTGTCTCCGTGCTGTCAGACTCTATGACTCTAACTTGCTTGCCTCCCACTGAATGTTATATTGTATTTTTCAAATTCACTGAAGATATCTTGACACTTTAGCTTCCAGTCTTCCATAATGTTGGACTAGAATATTCAAGCATTCTATATTGTATTCAAACACCTTGTAAAATGCACCTTATAAATGTCATTATTCCTTAAAAGCTGCTTCAGACCAAGGTTAATAATTCATCCTCCTGACCACACAAAATCAAATCCGAAGTAACCTGCTCTCTCGTTTGCTTCACAACATAAACTTCAACCCACCTCACACTTATGGAACTTATTTTTCACAGCTTCAGCAGTCACGTAGTTAAACCAGTTTAGATACAACTTGAGACCATTCAATAAGACTGCGGTATCCAGAATACTTTCCTATCTAATTTCCAGAGCATATGAGCTCAGATTTTGATTTCAATATATAACACGACAGTATTTGCTTCTCCTTGCTATCTGTAAACTCTACCTAAACTGATTCTGTGGAACCTGAGGGACGGGTCTGTGTCGTTATTCGTGACAGACTTGGACAAGACATTCAGGGATGCTCACCTCGACGCTGAGATGATCTGAAGAAATGTCCCACAATACTGGACAAGCAATAATATCCTCCTTGCTCAGTTAGCATAAGAGTTACCATATACTCTCTGCTCCCTCACACTCACTGTGTATCTGTTATAGCAACTAACCCCGAACAAGGTTCACGCTCTGTCTCCAAATAAGGCTCAGGCACTACCACTCTCACTATTGAATTCAGCAACTAATAACACAATAAGGATTCAAAACTGTCGACTGACTCATTCCAGACACCGCACAACTCCCCTCACCCATGCCAGCACAAACAGCAGGGTTACCCATTCCCACTCTCCCTCCATCCCTTTCTCACATTCCAGGAGAAACAGCCTGGAATAGGATAAAAAGGGCCAAGCTGGGTAGTGGAGTGCCCGATATCCATTACCTCACTCCCCTCACCACGCCATGTGGGGAGGACTCTTAAAGAGCTGGAGAGGACCAGGACGCCTCGTGTGGAGAATCAGAAACACCCACGTCCCACTGACCAGTTAAGGATCAATGTTCAGTCAAAGACGATTCTCAATTTAAACCCATTGGCAGCTCCAACGACAGTCCTGTCACTTCCAAAAAAAAACCCACAGATACCTCACTGCACAGAGACGCAGACACAGAATTACACAGATGAACACACATAATACTTATAAGGAGATAGGATAACATACACGTATAAACACACAAATACATATACAGTCACATACAAATCGACATAAATACAGATAGAAACACAGGATGAAACACAGACAGACTGATGTAGACACACAAAATTGTACACAATACTCCAGGTACAGTCCCACCAACACGCTGTGAAACTGCTTCAATATGTCTTTACATCAATGTTCTGACTCTCTTATATGAAGGCGAACCAAACTTTAACTTTCCACTTACATATATTCCTCCAAACACCCGTCACATTCATTGCATTTACAACCTCGTTTTTCGAGTTCTTGTAAAAACCCTTCGGAAAATCCAATCTATGCCACTTCAACTGATTCCCTATTACGTCTGCTGTAAGGAACAACTTCAAACAATTCCGAAGTTTATCAAGTATGATTTCTCTATCAGAAATGCATGCTGATTCTCTCCATTGTTGTTGTTAATTTCTAGATATCGAAAACGTCATCCTGTGCGATAGATTCTAACAGTTTCCCTACAAATGTCAAGTGAATCGTTCTGCAGTTCTCCACTCTATGTTTGTTACCCTTTGTAGCTGTTTGGATCCCTTCCATTCATCTATAGTGCGTGGATCACGTTTATCCACAATAGTTTCCGGTCTCTGCAGAATGTACAGGAAAATAAAACACAGTCATCGACTGTGAAATTAATATTACTATTGGTGACTTATTTCCGACATTTTGATAGGAAGTATATCTCTTTCGTCAGACTTAGCAATGCTCAATCTAGCTACATGTTCAAGTACTACCTTTTTACTGATATGAATTGTCTTTATGTCTTCAGCTCCAGGAGTCCGATATGATCACTTGGTATTACTGGGTGATTTTTGGATCTTCCTCCATGAAGACAGATGCAATGTAACTTGTTGTTTTCTTGGCCATTTCCCTGTTCTCCACAATGACCTCTCCTCTCCTGATTATAAATTTCCATATTTGACCTTACTTTTATATTGTTTCCTTTGAAATATAGATCGCAGATTGATGCAGTCTTTGTGTTCCTGCATCAATCTTGTGTCCCTGTTTGTTGGCATGTATGTTTTTGATTTCCTTTTCAGTTTCTTCGCCTTCTTTTTTTGGATCGTTAACTTCTGAGAATTCTCAGGTTTTCACAATAGCTGGAATTCTTCCGAAGTCACTTCCTATGATTAACGTATTTTAAAATTTGTTATGTTAACCATCATTGTGTCACTTTCTCACTCTTTGGTGTTTGTACCTGAAATAAATAGATGTATGTTGCAGACTTTGCAGTATTTCTAAAAACTCCTGGTCCTGACCAGTTATATTCAGGAACACCACAGGAGGATAAGACAATAGAGAAGAAAATGCGGGAGCACTGCTTGGCTCTTTTCTATCGTCGCTGGCCAACGAGTGAGGTATTGGACGACTGGAGCATAGCGAATGCTAAGCCTGTGTTCAAGAAATGCTGCACAGATAAACCTGGGAACTAAAGACCAGTAATCCTAAAATCTAGTGGGCTGGTTACTTTAGAAGATTCAGAGAGATTGGATACACATACATTTGGAAAGACAGGGTGTGGTTCGAAGTAAGATTAGAATGATGCTGGAAAAGCAGAGCAGATCAGGCAGTATCCGAGGAGCAGGATAATCGATGTTTCGGGCAAAAGCCCTTCAAGAAATTCAGCACGGGAGTTTGTGCAAGGAAGGTCACAACTCACAACTTTTTGGCGTTCTTTGCCAAAGTGACCAGCAACGTTGAGGAGGTCCGTGTGGTATACGTATTCTAGATGGATTCCAGCAAGGTCTTCAATATGCTTCCACATGGTACGCCGCTCTGGAAGGTTAGATCGCATGGAATTGAGGGCGAGCTAGCAAATTAGGTACAAAATTCCCTTGATGGTAGGAAGCAGAGATTAATACTGGAAACATGCTGGTCAGACTGGAGGCCTCTGAATAGTGGGGTTCCTCAGGGGTTGATGCTGGGACCACTACATATTACGTATATCTATGATTTACATGAGAATGTACAAGCACGATCTGTAAGTTTGAAGACGGCACTAAAACAGTTGGAATCATGGGGAGTGTGGAAGATTATCAGAAATTTCAGAAATTACTGCAGTCTCTTGCTCAGCTGGAAAAGTGGGCTGAGAAATGGCAAATGGATTTTAGTATTGATCAGTGTAAGTTCTTGCATTTCAGAAAATCAGATCAATTTGGAGTTTCATGGTGAATGGTTGGGTCCTAAGGACTGTAGTGGGACAGAGGGACCTTGGAATTCAGGTACATGTCTCTGTGGAAGTTGACTCAGAGGTAGACAGTGAAGAAAGCTTTTGAAACATTGACCTTCATTGGTTTATATTACTGAGTATTGAAGTTAGGGAGTTATGAGGCCATATTGGCAGTGTTATGTTCAGCTTTGTTCATTTTGCTTTAGGAAGGATGTTATTAAACTGGAAAGAGTGCAGAAAAACATTACAAGGATGTTGCCAAGGTCTCAATGGTCTGAGTTATAGAAAGAGGTTGGACTAGCTAGGACTTTTTACCTTCGTGCGCATGAGACTAAGGCATTATCATCTTGAAGTTTATAAGATCATGTCAGGCATGGATAGAGTGAATGCACCAAGTCTTTTTTCCCAGAGTTGGGCAATCACAGACTAGAGGGCATCAGCGTAAGGTCAGAAGGAACAGAATAAAAGGGGACCTGAGGAACAACTGCTTAACACAGGGGCTGGTATGCATATGGAATGAGAAGTGGTTGAGCCGGATATATTAATAACATTTAAAAGGCATTTGAACAAATACATAGATAGCAAAGAATTAGAAAGATACAGGACAAGGGCAGGGAAATGGGTTTAGCGTGGATGGGCAGTTTTGTCAGAATGGACCAGTTTGGGCCGAAGGGCCTGTCTCCGTGCTGTCAGACTCTATGACTCTAACTTGCTTGCCTCCCACTGAATGTTATATTGTATTTTTCAAATTCACTGAAGATATCTTGACACTTTAGCTTCCAGTCTTCCATAATGTTGGACTAGAATATTCAAGCATTCTATATTGTATTCAAACACCTTGTAAAATGCACCTTATAAATGTCATTATTCCTTAAAAGCTGCTTCAGACCAAGGTTAATAATTCATCCTCCTGACCACACAAAATCAAATCCGAAGTAACCTGCTCTCTCGTTTGCTTCACAACATAAACTTCAACCCACCTCACACTTATGGAACTTATTTTTCACAGCTTCAGCAGTCACGTAGTTAAACCAGTTTAGATACAACTTGAGACCATTCAATAAGACTGCGGTATCCAGAATACTTTCCTATCTAATTTCCAGAGCATATGAGCTCAGATTTTGATTTCAATATATAACACGACAGTATTTGCTTCTCCTTGCTATCTGTAAACTCTACCTAAACTGATTCTGTGGAACCTGAGGGACGGGTCTGTGTCGTTATTCGTGACAGACTTGGACAAGACATTCAGGGATGCTCACCTCGACGCTGAGATGATCTGAAGAAATGTCCCACAATACTGGACAAGCAATAATATCCTCCTTGCTCAGTTAGCATAAGAGTTACCATATACTCTCTGCTCCCTCACACTCACTGTGTATCTGTTATAGCAACTAACCCCGAACAAGGTTCACGCTCTGTCTCCAAATAAGGCTCAGGCACTACCACTCTCACTATTGAATTCAGCAACTAATAACACAATAAGGATTCAAAACTGTCGACTGACTCATTCCAGACACCGCACAACTCCCCTCACCCATGCCAGCACAAACAGCAGGGTTACCCATTCCCACTCTCCCTCCATCCCTTTCTCACATTCCAGGAGAAACAGCCTGGAATAGGATAAAAAGGGCCAAGCTGGGTAGTGGAGTGCCCGATATCCATTACCTCACTCCCCTCACCACGCCATGTGGGGAGGACTCTTAAAGAGCTGGAGAGGACCAGGACGCCTCGTGTGGAGAATCAGAAACACCCACGTCCCACTGACCAGTTAAGGATCAATGTTCAGTCAAAGACGATTCTCAATTTAAACCCATTGGCAGCTCCAACGACAGTCCTGTCACTTCCAAAAAAAAACCCACAGATACCTCACTGCACAGAGACGCAGACACAGAATTACACAGATGAACACACATAATACTTATAAGGAGATAGGATAACATACACGTATAAACACACAAATACATATACAGTCACATACAAATCGACATAAATACAGATAGAAACACAGGATGAAACACAGACAGACTGATGTAGACACACAATCACACAGGTAACAAGCACATGGACACACACAAGCTCACACGCAGGCACACACACATGCAGAGACACACAAACAGAGGCACAGACACACGGAAAACGTTTACTCACATACAGGTACACAGAGGCACAGACACTAGCGTCATTAAGACACAAATGTGGGCAGCACGGTGGCACAGTGGTTAGCACTGCTGCCTCACAGCGCCAGGGACCTGGGTTCAATTCCTGCCTCAGGCGACTGACTGTGTGGAGTTTGCACGTTCTCCCCGTGTCTGCGTGGGTTTCCTCCGGGTGCTCCGGTTTCCTCCCACAGTCCAAAGATGTGCGGGTCAGGTGAATTGCCCGTAGTGTTAGTTAAGGAGTAAATGTAGGGGTATGGGTGGGTTGCGCTTCGGCGGTCGGTGTGGACTTGTTGGGCCGAAGGGCCTGTTTCCACACTGTAAGTAATCTAATCTAAATCGACATGTTTTTGATTTCTAAGGGGATCAAGGATTCTCGGGAGAAGGCAGAAGATTGAGGACGAGGTACATATAAGAAATTATTGAACGGATTTCCGACTCGATAGGCTGAAAGGCCTCAATCTGCTCATTTCCTGAATGCTCCTGCGGTATTCTGCTATTTGGCATTCTCTTCCTGAGACAGCAGCAGAGATTGGGTGCGATGCATATTTGATTGGAAAGGGTCAGTGGGAATGTTGGATAGGTTTGGAATCCAGAATGGATTATGTTCCTAAGTATACCTAATTATTCTGTCCTTATGTCTGAAAAGATGTGGTGACTTGATGTTCAGTTAACGTAATTTTAAAATAACAGCCCCACAATGAAATAAGGGCGTCCCTTTCGCTTCAGTGTTCTGCAACCTATGGAGTCCTCATCCTCAAGGAGCAGTGAAAACTCGGTTATTGAAGATATTCAAGGCTGACCTCGACTGATCTTTAATGGAAAGGAGAGTCGATGTTTATTGCGAACAGACAGGAATTGTATGGTCAGACACACTCGGATCAGCTATGAACCATTCTGAATGGTGCAGCCGAATGGGCATCTTTTTCCCCTATCCCATGCGTTGTTCCCTCAATCCACCCTCAAGCCTGTAAAAGAGATATACTGCTGTCCCTACGTCATGTGTTGTTCCCTCAGTCCTCCCCAGATGCAGTTACAGGGTTGGGGACCACTCCATTCAGCTGATAAACTTTTCAGAAAGTCAAGGATGGTTCAATACTATTTCTCAGCTCAGACCAAAACAGATAATCCCCCATCACAAAAGGCCGGCATCCCAGGAACTCTTTGAAAATCTTCGAAAATAATTATATCCTTTTATTTTAGTTTAGGGAATAAATCCTGCACACAGTACATCAGGTGTGGTCTCAGCAGTCAGATAGGATCGTTACAATGAAACAGGAGGAGACCATTCTGCCCCTCTAAGGAATTATACAGGACTACAGAATGAAGTAATTCAGCTCGTTTAGTACACTAAACAGTTCAGGAGGAGGCCATTCAACCCATCTGAGCCGCTGCACAAGAATAGGGAAGCTGTCGTTTACAGGAAATAGAGAGTAGAAATAAATGTTTATTTTCAGGCTGCACAGCTGTAACTGATGTAGTACCTCAGAGATCACTGTGGAGTCATCAATGATCGACAATCTGGATTAAAGATCTGCAGGAAGGGGAGGGAATGGCTTGGAGCTCAATTAGCTCAGACACCAAGATGGTCATTCAATGTGTCGTCAAATGGAGGAAGTGAGTCTGCAATGTGATACAGGAAGGGTAGGTTAGTGAGCAAGACTTCAGCAGAAATAACTTAACGTAAGTTGTCAATTTTGGCATGAAGGTTGAAACAATGGTAAACAATTTAATTGGAGAGAGATTGTCAAACTCTGTGATACAGGAAGTTTCCATGTTCCTGGGATATGAACCATATGAAGTCAGATGCAGCAAGAGATTTGGAAGGTCAGTGGAATGATGCAGTTTTTGGCAAAAGGTATCAGGTTTAATTGCAGGAATGTTTTACTGCATCTGTACAGGGCATTGCTGAGACCACACCTGATGTACTGTGTGCAGGATTTATTCCCTAAACTAAAATAGAAGGATATAATTATTTTCGAAGATTTTCAAAGTGTTCCTGGGATGCCGGCCTTTTGTGATGGGGGATTATCTGTTTTGGTCTGAGCTGAGAAATAGTATTGAACCATCCTTGACTTTCTGAAAAGTTTATGAGCTGAATGCAAATTATCTCCTGTCAGGGAGACTAAAGCTAGAGAATAAACTTTAAGAAAAAATATGCATTGATGTTAACACACATACTATGAAGACACTTACCGATATTTACAAATTACACATGTAAGCATGTCTTCAAATTGTAAAATGGGGAGATTTTTTTTGCGATTTGAAGGAATTGTGTACAACAAGAGCAATGACTCACCTAAATATAATCCATAATGAGTTTTCCCAGAGAATGTTCCAGGAGATTGCACATGGTCCAGTTTGGTGTTCAGTTGACAAAATTGTATGTTCCAACACAGAGAGGGAGAAAAATGTTCCCTGTCTGAGAGGCAGCAGCCAATTGATCCCTCTATCTTACTTTGTTCCGCCAGATAGCAAAGTGTGAGACCAAAAAATCCTTGCATCATCTTTCCTGGTAAGGATTCACTGGAATCTCTCCACTGCCCGAAACGAAGGGAATTCAGCGAAATTCCACCGTTCCAGGAAGAAATCCCACTACCAGTAGCTTGTGTGAGCAGAATAACTTCAAAGGCAGAATAACATTTTGGGGCACTCCATCATTTTACCACTTGTTGTGAGTTCAACTTTCTGTGTCTCACATTTTTCCAGGAAACAGCGGTGTCTGAGACTTAAATCATTGGCCACCTCACTAAACTGAGTGCGTTTAAGATGGGAGTAACCATTGGAGGAGTGGGACGGGAAAAGGACACAGTGACCCTCCAACATTTGTTGGAACACAAATGAGAAATTCTCAAAGGGCTGTTCAAGTGGAAACTCCCTTCCCCAGAGGATTGTGGTGCCTGGATGTTTGCATTTATTCAAATTTGTTTTTCGTATGTAGTAAAATGGGATACAGACAAAAACGCGCTGCTTTGAGTAAAAGCACATTTAGCTGTGACAAAACATTTAATAGTCCACTCCTGCTGATCAGTCCTGTGTTGCTATGTTCTATTCAACCAGTCACACATCCTGCAAGGAGTAGATGGAGGCCACTTGCCCCAAATACCTGACCAACAGTAACACATGATCTCTTTCAGTCCCTCAAGACTGTCACATACGGTTTGGTGTCGGTTGGAAAATGTTATTTGTTTCGACAGACGCCTCTGGTCTCTTTACAGAGTGTTTCCTCTCTGCAACATGTGGTTCATTTGTTGATGATATCATAGACCCAGGTTCACCTTGAATACGTTCCCCATACCTCAACCAGAGATGACTCACAAAATACTTTACTCTCTTTGATTGCAACGTTCAATAAAAGAACATTCGGGAAAATCACAGCCATTAACTTTGCAATCACTGTTTATGAGGACAAAAGGAACAGGGTCAGGTAATTCGGATGATCAAGCCATTGCATAACATCATGGCTGATCTACTGTTGACATTAACTCCTCTTTAATGCCCTATTCTTCACCCCTTACCTCTCTGGAAGGTCAAAAATCCATCTACCTCCTCCTCAAACGCTTTCAGTGATATAGTTCCCCTAGTTCCCCTAGCTCCCCTAGCGCAGGTCATTCCTGATAGTGATTACATTCTGTGAGAGGAAAGCCCACCCTACACATACACCGTCACCTATTGATATGAACAAGAGGTGAACACAGGGGCTCAGGAAAGAGGGAATGGTTTTGATACCAAGGCAGTATTTGTCAGAGGATGGCATCGGGAGCACTTACTTATTTGAGCTGATTGTGGATCAGGTGTAACCTTCCCACTGGACGGGGTCTTTCTGAACACAAATAAAGCGGCTTGGGGTCAGTCGCCAACAATCCTCTCAGACCCAGAACATCTCTGTAGGAGATCCTCAGGTTAGCCTCCTCAGCACAAACATCTTCAGCTGCTCCATCAATGTATTTTCCCATCATAAGATCTGAAGTAGGTATGATGACTGAAGATCTTTCTCCCATCATCTACTGAACCATTCTGTGTCCATGTGCAGCAAGACCCGGACAGCATTCCCGTTTGTGCTGTACAAGTGTCGGTAACATTTATATATGAGCACGGCCAGACACTGCACATTTCCACTGTTAAAAGAGGAGCTCACTCAGCATCTGAAGCTGGTTGCACACGGATATGAGATAGCATTCAGGAACAGAAGAGTGACAGCACATTCAATACTCCAGCCTGTTACACAGGAAGAAGAGTGGTCTGTTCAGTGCATCGAGCTGTGAAACAGGAGCAGGCAGAGCCCAGTCAGACCCTTAAACCTGCTCCATGAGACCAGGAGGAGGCTATTCATCCACACGAGACAGTTATACAGGAACAAGAGGGGGTCATTGATATTCCAACAAGAACAACCAATGAAACCGAGACTGAACTGGTAGAGGACTCCATGATGTTAATCATGGTTCCATTGTCTGTAGAACGTGTGCTGCTTTAACATAGTTTGCTGGCAATGAGGAGGGAAGCCAAATGATTTGTTCCATGTCTCAAGGAGGCATTTTCCATCGCCGAGAAGACACACCCATGTTCTCCATGGAGGTCAGAATCTGGAGAGAATAGTTAATTGTTTTAGTATGAAGGTATTGTGGCTGCTGTTGGGATTGCGGATAACGAGACTTTCAGTGCAGGACCATACACCAAATGCACTGTATTAATGTGGAGAGAGTCTATTCAACTTTTGACCTCTGTCTCTCTCCTGCGACATGGGGATTAGGTGTGGGGTGAGGGGAATATTCTCAGAGGCTCTCAAACTATCGACAATCATGCAACCCGAGTAAAAAAAGAAGCCATGGAATTTTTCACCGTTTCAGTGTCTATTTAGAACATCGTGAGTGACTGTCCCTCCCCCTCAAGTTTCATTGCAATCGTCTCTCATTCTCTCACAATTCCAGAGATTTATCTTCACTGTCTCCTCATGGTACCATAATCCCAGGGATTAATCTGGTGAAACTCCATTGCACTCTCTGTGGCAAGGCGATCATTCCTCATAAAGAAGAGAAAGTCTGTCCACAATATCCCGAATGCCGTCTCAACAATATTCTCCGCGATGATCATAACAACTTTTTTTCCTCTTAGACATCTTTCCTGTAGTGTAAAAAGACTTCCCTTCTCTCTATAATGCTGGAAAGAATTAATGCTTTTATATTGAAGGTACTGTTGCTGCTGTCGGGATTATGGATAACATGACGTTCATGGCAGGGTCACGGACGAATTGAACTGTATTAATGTTGGGAGAGCTTATTCAAAAGCCTGAACCCCTCTCTCTCTCTCTCTCTCTCTCTCTCTCTCTCTCTCTCTCTCTCTCTCTCTCTCTCTCTCTCTCTCTCTCTCTTTCTCTTCTCTTTCTCTTTCTGTCTCAGTTGAAATAGGGAGTAGGGGTGGTTGGGTGGAACGTTCTCAGAGGCTCTTAAACTATCGAGAACCATGTAATCTGAGTGGAAAAAAGCCATGGAACTTATCACCGTATCAGTGTCGGTTTAGAACATCATGAGAGATTGTCCATCCCCCTTAAGGTTCAATGCAATCACCCCTTATTCTCTCACTGAGCTTCACTCACTGCTCATGGTGCCATCATCCCAGGGATTAGTCTGGTAATATTTGAGAGAAGGTCTATCCACAGTACCCCAAATACTGCCTCAACAACACTCTCAGGGATTGCCAAAAAACATATTTTCTCTCACTTAGACATTGCCATTTCTTTCCTGAGCCACAGAAACGCCATTCGTTCTCTATGCACTATGATTGACATGAAATTTATAAATCCCTTAAATCTGTACGTAGCATCAATAAATCTAGTACCAGAGATACCTATGGAGATGTGCATCACTCTCGGGGAGAGTTTGAATGCACCTAAAATAGCGGATGATCACGGACCTCAATGGAAATGAGATGTGGCAATACAGAAAACAGGCAGAGAAAGGGAGCTATCTTTACCTTTATTCTTCTCTCACAGGATGTATGAAGCCTTGGTCAGGGCAGCATGTTGTGCCGATCTTGAACTGAGTGGCTGGTTCAGCTGTTCCACAGTACCATAAAGAGTAAAACGCATTGCTATTGGTTTGTAGTGTTACAACACAGGATAAATCTTCCTGCTTAACTGAAACCAGCAACAGAGAAAAGATTTATCCCATGCAGTAATCTGTGGTAATTCTAGAGTCCAAATCTATTTAAAGTAAAAAAGTAACAACTTTATTTCGAAAAGTATCACAGAGAATAATAAAAGAACGACTATTTACCTCTAACCTTTCTTTGATCTTACCCCTCCACAATACTAGTCCGATAAGACTCCTAATTAAGATTTACAAAACAAAACATCTTATCTCAAAACAAGGAGGCTTTCGGTTCTTCTCCATATTCCTGTCTTCTTTTCTTCTTGGGCAGTCTGCTTCACCAGTTACTAATCAATAAAGGTACCAAGAGGAGAGCTATTTTTCAGGCAGTCTTTGCATGCAGGTAGCTTGACAGTTTTCCTCTCAACTGTTCAATTTTCCATGGTCTTTTACCACCAACTATTGGATTGTGTCATTGGCTGTTAAGATTCTCAATATAGTAAATTGAAACTTGGTTGGAGGTGGGTATTTCGGGGTATAATTTAAAATGTTTTGCTGAATTTGTTTCGAGCAATGAGCTAATCTGGTTTTTCGACCAAATGTTACATTATATCTATTTTTCAGAAATCTTGGTGCTGTCAGGTAGTTATTGTTGGTTTTTAATTCTATCAAAGGTACAGTACACCCACGTGTTCATCACAGAAGTCACACTGAAACCTGACGATGGAAGCATGACAATTTGACTCCCCTAAAGTACTTGAGGCAAGCAGATTGGTTTTTATAATAAATGATTATGATTGCTTTTAAACTCCCGAATTTCCTTCATGAGATATCAACAGACTATTATTCTGTGGTTTCAGATTATGAGTCAGTGCTGGACCACCATAAACTGTCTTCCCTTATGTGCAGAGTACAAGTTAAACATTCTCAATAGCAATTATTTAGTGACGGACATGGTTACAACGAAAGTGAAACTGTTGCATCCGGATTGTAAAAATGCACAAATTGTTTATTCAGATATTGCACTGAGACTGAGGACGAGACTGGGATATCATGACGGTGGTATTGGATAGGATTGGTGGGTGGGGAGGACATGGAGATGTAAATCTGTGAAGGACAAATGGATTATGGAGTTTGAGAAGAGTCTGGTTCCTTCTCGCATATCAGTGAGTAATTTATAAATCGTAGTTTGATAGTTATACTATATAAGGAAATGATTTTTTTGTTTGGAACTGAAGGTATTGACTTGCACTTTCGTAAATGGACATACCATGAGCAGAAATTCAGTTCAACCTGGTTTAGTAGACAAATATAATCCACCCTGTCCAAGTCAATCAATATTCTGTTCGTTTCAATTAGACCTCCTAACATCCTTCTGATCTCTATCAAATATAGACAAGAGCGCTCAGATGTTTTTCATATGTTAAGCTTTTCATTCCTGGGACCACTTTCGCAAATCTCATCGGAATATGCTCCAGGGCCAGTACATCCTTCCTGAGATATGGGACCCAAAATTGTGCATAAAAATCCAATGTAGCCTTACCAAAATCTTATGGAGCCTCAGAGGTACATCCCTGCATTTATATTCAAGCCCTCCTGACATAAATGGAATCATTTTATTTGCCTTCCCAACTGCTGACACCCTGCAGGTTTACCTGTCATGATCCTTGGACGAGAACCCCCGTCCCCTACTCCCTGAGTCATCAGAACTTGCTCGCTATTTATTTTTCCTGGCAAACTGTATGACCTCACATTTTCCCAAGTTATACTCCACCTGTCAATTCTTTGCTCACTCTCCTAACCTGTGCAAATCCTTTAGCAGGAGAAAGTGAGGACCACAGATGGTGGAGATCAGAGTCAAAACGTGTGGTGCTAGAAAAGCACAGCCAGTCAGGTGGACTCTGAGGAACAGGATATTCGGCGTTTTAATCATAAAGCCTTTATCAGGAATGAATTGGGTGGGCGGAAGGGGGTTGAGAGATGAATTGGAGGGGCTGGGAGGTTGGTAACTTGGAAGGCGTTGGCTAAATGAAGATGAATGTTGAAAGTGAAAGGTGGAGTGGATAGATGGGAATGAAGATAGACAGGTAGGACAGCTCAACAGGCGGTGCTCAATTGGAGGGTTAGATCTGGGCTAAGGTGGAGGGAGGGGAGATGAGGAAACTGCTGTCCTTGCACTGGATACCGTGTGGTTGAAGGGTCCTAAGTGAAAGACGATGCGCTCTTCCTCCAGACGTCTGGTGGCTAGAATGTGACAGTGGAGGAGGCCAAGAACTTGCATGCTAGAAGTGGTAGGGGGAGGCGAAGTATTCAGTGACAGGGAACTGGTGTTGTTGGGTGTGTGACGGAGAGAGTTCCCTGAACCGTTCTATAAGGTGATGTCCTGTCTCCCCAGTGTAGAGGAGACCAGGAGAAATGGACAGAGTAGATGAGGCGCTCGCAGGACAGAAAACAGTGATTGGGAACAAAAGGATCCTTCTCAGGATGGCAGCTGGTGACAAGTGGCCTTCCTAAAGGATGTGTTGGGACCACAACTTTTCATTTTCTCCATTAGCGATCTAGATCAAGTACCTGAGGGCAATGCGTGTCACTTTGCAGGCAATGCAAATGCAGAAGGACAGGTAGTATTGAGGAGGCGGGGATGCTGCAGAAGGATATGTACACGTAGGGAGCGTCAGAAAATAAATGGCAAATAGAGCACAATGTGTGAAAGTGTGAAGTGTTGCACTTTGGTGGAAGAATAAAGATACGACTGCTGTCTAAATGGGGTGAAAGTTCACATGTCTGGAGTGTAAAGATACTTGAGTGTTTTAGCCCAGGATTCTCTCAACATGAACTTGCAGATTGATGCTGTGGTTAGGAAAACAATTGCAATTATGACATTTATTTTTGGAATATTTGAATATAAAAGCAGGGATTCACTTCCGCGGCACTATAAAAGTTTGGTCAGACCACATCTGGATTTCTGTGTGTACGTTTGGTCCTCAAATTTCAGGAAGGATGCACTGGCCATGGGGTGTGTTCAGAGGTGATTCATCATTATGGTGCCAGAAATGAAAAGCTTGACACATGAGGAAAGTTCATGGACTCTGGGTCAATTCTCGATGAAGTTTAGAAGAATAAGATGAAATCTAATTTGTACTTATAGAATCGTGAATGGCCTGGACAGAGTGGATGCTGGGAAGGTGTTTCCATTTTTAGTAGAGACGAAAGGCACAGCTTTGGAGAAAAGCTAAGCACTTTGAGAGCAGGAAAAGAGACACTTATTCAGCCAGAGAGTGGTTAACATATGGAATTCATTGTCAGATAAGGCTATGGAAGACCGGACTGTGATCATAACTAAGACTGAGGCAGCATGGTTGTCAAGGGGATCAAGGTTTATGGGCGAAAGCTGGAGTATTGAGTTTAGGAAGATATCTGCCATGATTTAATGGCAGAGCAGACTCACTGTGCTGAATGGTTTAATTTCTGCTCTATTGTCTTATGGACTTATGCATCGAATGACCTCCATCTGCAAGTTCTCCTCCAAAAAACGTGCCAGCCTAACTTGGACCATTGTCAGCGAAGATCTGATTGAGTGCTGATCCAGACTTGATGGGCCAAATGGTCTATTGCTGCCCTCCATCTTCCATTTTAACATTCTTCTGAAAAAAAATAATGCAATGAACAGACTTGTGGCCGGTCCTCTAACTTTTCTCTGAACCAAAGTTCCAGCTTCATTTCCCTGCTCTTATATTCCCACCTGCGGTCAAGAACAGAAAGTATCTCCAACCCCTCGAGACCACTTGATCCCTTGTCCAATCACCTTCAAAAATTCGTGAATGCCTCCTCCAATTTCTCTTTTATTACTGTAAACTACTCAGTATTCACATTTCCATCATTGTTCCTCTCCAAATGCATTATCACCCACTTCACTGGGTTGAATTACTTTTCGCACTTTTTCTTGCCAATTGTTTCCAATCTCCCTGCAGTTTATGGCTTTCTTCCTCATGGTTAACTACATGACTATTTGTTACCTGATTTGCACACTGCTAAATGATGGCCACGACAAATAATTTAAAATCGTTGACCTATATGGGAAAACAATGGAACTCATAGAAGCCAGGTTTCATAAGCTTGCAGAGGACATCAGAATTAGAGACCGTAAAGAAGGTGATCTAAGATTCCAGAAGGATTGCAATCCAATGCGTCTTTGGGCTGAAAAATGTTACATGGATTTCAGTCTGGATAAATGGAAAATATTGCGTTTTGCTACATCAAATATGAGTAGGGCTCATACAATTAGTGATCGGGCGTTCAAAGTGTCGTGGAATACGGAGGCCAGGGATGCAGTTAAATATTTCTTCTTAGTTTGCTTCACATATAGACAGCATAGTTAAAGAAAATGTCATCCTGCCTTCGTTGCTCAGTCCTTTGAGCGTAGGAGTTGGTACATTATGTTGATGTTGAATAGGACATTGTGTTAGGCCTTTTTTGGAGTACTGCGTCCGGTTCTTGCCGCCTAGTAATAGCAAGGAAATTATTCAGCTGGAGTAGGTTTAGAAGACATATACCAGCGTACAGCTAGTGGGGAAGTTTTGTGTTATAACGAAAGGCTGGATAGGCTGAGAATATTTTCACTCGAGTACTGGAGCTTGAAAATTTTAAAAATATTGAGAGTTCGAAGAGAGTTAACTGTAACTGTCGTTTCTCCAAGGAGGTGGACTTAAAGACGAGACGGCAAATATTTTAGGTGAAAAGAGAGAGATTTAAAATAAGACATGAGAGGCTTTTTTTTAACAGAGGATGGTTTATGTGTGAAATTCACTTCCTGTGACAGTGATGAATGAAAGTACCTTTCCAATGTTTACAGGATATTTGGATCGATAAATGAATTGGAAAGTTTCAGTGGGATTTTTTTTTAAAAAGCTATTCGTTCATACCTAGTCCATTATTTATTGTCCAGAGGGCAGTTCAGAATCAACCACGAAATTATGGACCTGGAGTCACATGCCAGCCAGACCAGATAAGTATGGCAGTTTCCTTCCCTATCAGGCATTAGTGAATCAGATCTACAACAACTGATTCAATATCATCATTAGACTCTTCAACCCTAGGTATTATAGAAATAAAATTCCAGCATCTGCCATGGCAGGATTTGAACAGAATTATATCTGGACGTTCATATTAACAGTGCAGTAATAATATTACAAGGGCATTATTAACCATCAGCAATTACAGAAGCCGTCAGATGCGAATCGTTTAGTTTGGCATCATGTTCAGTATGAGCTGGTTGGAGTGAAAGGACTGTTTTCATGCTGCGTGAGTTTGACGCTGTGAAACTGGCAGTTGGTTTGGATTAACAGAAGCATTGGCAGTTTAATTGATCTCCTTCTGGGATATGTAATCTTGCTGGTTACTCTGGAGTTTTTATTGCTCATTGAGCCCTTCCCACACATGGGACTGTTGAACAGTCTGTCCCCAGTTTGACTGAGTAAATGAGTTTCCACTTCAGCAGGTATTTGAATTCCGTAGTGCCCTGGTATCTCTGTGATATAGGTGTCTTTGTATCACCCAAGGGTGAACGATTGGTTCAAATCATGTCCATGTCCATGCAGACGTAAGTCCTGTTGTCCATGTTGTGAATATATGTTTATTCTTCCTGACATACCCACAGGGTATGGATGTTGCTGGTCAGGACAGCATTTGTTGTTCATCCTGTTTCGCTGCTGTCTCGCTGCATGAGAGACATGGATTCGATCCCAGTCTTGTGTGATTGTTTGCAGTTTGCACATTCTCTCTTTTGTTGTGTGAGTTTCCTCACACCGTCTGAAGGTGTGCAGGTTACTGGGATCAGCCATGGGAAATGAAGTGTAAAGGAATAGTTATGGAGTGTGGGTCTGATAGGATGTGCTTCGGAGGGATGGTGTCGACTGGAAGGGCCGAATGTCCAGCTTCCCGACACGGTCGGCATTCTCGGATTAAGGGTCAGCTATGTTGTTCTGGCCCTGGAGTCACAGGTCGGCAGGATTGGGTAAGGGTAGTAGCATCCCCTGCGTAAGGGACATGTATGAATGGGGTTGCAGGAAATTAAAGTCATGTTCTCAGTTACTGAGGTCAGGTTTCCATTCCAGGTTCTATTCGTCGAACTTTATCATGAGCAGATCTGTGTCTGAGTCCCCAAGGATGACCCGTTTATTATATAACCACAACACTACCTTCTCCAGGTTGCAGAATTTATTGGGAACAAGAAGCTAATGCTGGGTTGATGCGAGCAAAAGCAGATGCTACTGCCAATGTCAAAAACACTGATCCAAACAGGAAAATGAAACTTCGAACCTTGCCACCCCAAAGTTAAAGTCTCCATACGCTTTAGATGCGCCAATCAGCTGTCTCAGCAACGTATTTGGCTTATGGCTATAATCTTATAAATGGGGGCAAGTATTCCGTTCCGCCCTGCCTTGGACCAGGAGCTGTCCCAAACTCGGAAATACATGCGCCTCTCTCTCGTCATTTCATGCCAGTTTCCAATTGGATCTTCGTGGCTCCTTCACGTAGTTTCTCTGATCACTGTGGGCAAAGTGATGAAGTAGCCGATGTTCAACTATAATGCTATTGAAGCATACATTTCAACAATATTCTGCACTCTCCCAATGGTTTGGAGAGTTTCATTAAAACCATTCTCCAGTACTCTCATTCATGGAATCTCCACAGTCTCTGGGGACGCTGAAGTTAAAGATTCGGTTCATTCTGTGTTCCCACATGCCTGTCGCTAAGTTCTGATATTGTACATTCTCCCTGACATTTCCTCTGCTCCCATACTAGTTGCAGTTTGTAAGCGTGGTCTGTGGAATGCTGTAACCCTTTAGTAGTTCGTATTCTGCGTTGTGATTGTAGCGACCTCGGCTCGAATCCACAGCATAGCGTTCATTGCTCTCAAAGTTTTACTTTTGGTGAAAAACAGGAAGAAATTAATTGTTTTTACATGATAATATTCTCCGAGGTGATGATTTGTTTTCCATCGAATTTTGTTCCCTGATATGTCTGCGTTTCATGGATCAGGATTTAAACCCAAAAGTTATCGAAGATGTCTCTCCCTCGCACTCTCCCTAACTCCGTCCCTCGTCCCATTTCACTGAGGCATTGCACAAACTAACATACACTTTCACGTTGATACAAGAAAGTCTGTGCAATTGCACTCACTGTTGCTGGGTGACCATGCCCAATCTCTTCATTGGTACCTTCAAATCATTCGATCCGTTTGGATATCGTGGCTGAATGATCAATTCTTTTTCAGCAGCTTTTGCTGACATGGACCAGCGATTATTGGAGCGTGAGGCTCAATTAAAGGGCATAGGGAATAATTGGGGAAAAGAGACCATATTGGAAAAGATCAGCCATGAGGGCTTTCTGTTATAGCTTAGTGGGATTATCGCTGGATTGTTAGCACAACAAAGCCAGGTAATATTCTGGAGGGACGGGTTCTACTCCCACCACACCACGACAATGGTCGAATGTGAATGCAATGAATGCCTAGAAATAAGAATATGCTAAATCCGTTGTCTGAAAAACCCATCCGTTTCACTGACGTCTTTGAGGGAAGAAACCTGCCGTCCTCATCTAGTATGGCCTCCACGTGACTCCAGACCGCAAGTCAATAAATGCTGCAGATCCAACCCCGATGCTGTTACAGAATGGAAAAAGGTTCATTCGACTCTTTGCTAGAATTGTCTGCCATTCACACGAGTCCAGGGATGTGATCACACTGGGAAAGGTGCAGGAGAGATTCACTTGGATAGTGTCTGGGCTGAAGAGTTTCAGTCATGAAGGGAGACAGGACAGACTGGGGTTGTTTGTCACCGTGCAGAGGAGTTTGTGACAGGAATGGATAAGGTAGACTGAACGAAGCGTTTCCCATTGATGACAAGATTGATCACAGGGGGCTAGAAATTTAATGGGAGAGGCACAAAGGTTTAGGTACATGTGTAGAAAAGCGGTATAGGCTAGGGAGTATTCGAATTTGGAACACACTGCCTGGAAGGGTCAGAGAGACAGCAACCCATATAACCTGAAGAAATATTCAGATGTGAATAAGTTCTGCCAATACCTGAAAGGCTATGGGCTAAACGATTCGGTGCGTTAAGCAGTTATTTTTGACAAACGTAACTACGATGTGCTAAAGTGTCTCCTTTGAAACTGTTGTCTTTGGTAGTATAATGGTTAGTGTCACCGTATGTTATGCGGGAGATAGGTGCTCAATTCCTCGCTAGAGCACTGCAAATGTTTTAAATATGTCGCTCCGTTTCCAAGTGCGGGTTATTAATGCCTGTCCTTCCATTCTCATGGGACATGTCACAGGAAGGAGAGTGCTGTCTGAATCAGCATTGGGTAAGACTGCAGCTCCTGGCGAGGCAGAGTGTCAGTGCAAGTGCAAACACGTGACTTCCGCAACCTGCACCTTCTGTCTGTATTGTGATCTAAAGCATTTAACAGAAAGAAGAAGGAAACTATAGAAGAAGCAGGATAAACCAATTCAGATGTGAGCACGGAAACATTTTCAGCAGCATCATGAGGAAAACTGACAAACGGCTCTGAGAAAGAGTTTGTCTTTCAGAACTGTTAGTTCCACTTAAGCCCTTAAGAAATTGAATAACAATTTAACTGAAACTTGAAATGTTAGAAAGCACCAAGCGATGAGTCACGTGCCGTGCTGGAAACTGTGTTTCCAAGCCAGAAGTTTGATGACTGATACTGATGCAATAGGCTGAAGGGTCATTCGTCATTATTTTAAAAACTCAACGACTGTTATTTTTCAGCTGAAAAAAAGAGGCAAAAACAAAGTCATCAAGAAAAGTTGCAAGCATTGCATATGTCTTCCTTGGTGCGAAAGTGTTGAAATTCAGCTCTCTTACTGCTATTTACCAATGTTGATTTCCATACAGAGAAAAATATTTGTTTTTCCTCATTAAAATCTCAAATGGAACATGAGTTTCTGACTTTACAAAACAGCAAAGGTAGCAGTTCTGTCAGAGTCAGTGAGAATTTCATATCGGAGATGAAATCAAATGGGAAGAAACACTGAAATCAGTTGCCTTTGCCTGCTCAGACTCAGAACTACAAAAATGATCCTTATTGAAAGATACAGTTTTTTTTTCAAGGATTTAATAAGTTGGATGCAGAAAGTTTGGTTCTGTGACCACAGTGCCTCGTATCGAATGACTTGGGGATGCCGGTTTTGGACTGGGGTATGTAAATTTGGAAATCACAAAACACCAGTTTATAGTCCAACAGACTTAATTGGAAGTACTAGCTTTTGGATTGCTGCTCATTCATCAGGTGGTTTGCGACCACATAATTGTAAGACACAGAATTTATAGCACAAGTTTACAGTCTGATGTAACTGAAATTACACATTGAAAAATACCTTGATTGTTTGCTAATTCTCCCATCTGTTAGAATGATCATGTTAGCTTCACTTCTTTCATATGTAAAGTGCAAAACTTTTTATTTTAAAGTTTCATTTTCAGGTGACATTAACAACTGGTGTCTGCCCCCGTGTGCTGCAGTCTGTTCCATAATGTTTAGATTGATTCTATTTTTTTAAGAATGAGTTACCACAGACTTACATGGATTCATGCAGTTTTTGAGCAAAGTACAATGTAACCCGGGAAGAGCAAATTCACCCCACAAACGTATGTGTGTGTGTCTGTGTGTGTGTGTGTGTGTGTGTGTGTGTGTGTGTGTGTGTGTGTGCGCGCGCGCGCGCGCGCGTGTGTGTGTGTAGGAGGGTTTCTATGTATAGATAGGGCAATGGGATCACCTGTACTGTGACTTGAACCCAAGAACCCGGTTGAGGCCATCCTCATGGGTACCGAATTTATCTATCAGCCTCTGCATGGGCACTTTTAGCTGCTGCCTGTTCCGAAGCCTGCCTTGGAGGATTGTCACCCTAAAGTCCGAGGTCGAATGTCCTGGACCACTGAAGTGCCCTCCAACTGGGAAGAGGCACACTTGTCGATTGATTGATGTGCAGTGCCCTTTCATCCGTTGCTGTAGCCTCTGCTCAGTTTCACCAATGTACCATGCCTCAAAACATCCTTGCCTGCAGCTTATTTCTTTTTAGATTAGCGTTAGACTAAACATTATACCACGGACACAGAACACAGGGACTAACACATTCAACATATTATCTGAGCTGATACTAATTGTTAAAGTTGACCTGAGAATGTAACTGTTAAAACAAAGTAATGCGATTTACATAAGAAAGAAGTGAACCTAACATCATCATTCTAATACATGGAATTTTTTTAAAAAAACTATCAAGATATTTTACAATGTATAATTTCAGTTACATCACACTGTAAACCTTTGCTTTCAACTTTGCATCTTACAACTGTGTAGTCCACAACCACCTGATGAAGGAGTAGCTCTCGAAAAGCTGATGCTTCCAATTAAACCTGTTGGACTATGACCTGATGTTGTGTGATATTTAACTTCGTATTATAATGCGGATATCACAATTAAAACAGAGATGAGGAAGCATTTATTCTCTTAGACAGTTCTGGATCAGTGGACTTTCTTGTACGAGAAGGCTGCTGAGGAAAGGTCATTAGCTGTAATCAGGCTGAGATCGGCAGATCTTCAAACAGCAAAGACATCAAGCGTTATGGGAAAAGGCAAGAAAGTGCAGTTCAAGGTTATCAGTTCAGACATGAAACTATTCAATAGCGGAGCAGACTTGATGGTCTGAATGGTGTCTTTCTGTTCCTAAACTTGTTGGCCTTAATATGAAACCACCAAACCGACCTGAGTAAAATGCGCCCAATTAAAAATGCGTGGACCCCCGGAACACTGAACCGAGGTGAAAGTACAAAGAACAGCACACAAAGTGCATATTTTCTCGGTAATTGATCGGTAGTGATCAGTATAGCAAGGTAAACAGGAAAACCGATATTCAGTATCTACATTAAAAGTGGCTCCACGAGGCATGTAGTTAACTCTCACAAACCATCATTCCCCTGCATTTTCCTGACGCCCTCTCCGTTCTTGATTTAAACTGATTGAACGTCAGGCAATTGCAGCTGACATTGCTGATGCGGATCTGTAACATACAGGGAAGCGATTGTGACTGCTGCACAACATCAATCTGCTTCGAAAAATCAGTCAGTATTTCATATTGTTTACTGTAAACGTTAACATTTAACAAGCCATGACAGTGAAATCATTGAATTCTCATCACTCTACTACCAGGGAAGATTTCTATTAACACCACGCTGGACACCATGAGATTCGTCATTCTTTTGCCATGCTTCTGTGCATGATCCCCTCGGCTCTATTCCGGTCTTCTTGGTTGGTTTACAATACTGAGGCTATCCAGTCATCTGTTGTATTTCATTTTCTGATGTATGAGACCTTCTCTCTGAGCTGGCAATGTGCTAGCTCAGTAGTGATAGCACTGGTCTTGTAAACTAGAAAAGTGCTTGAAATAACCCATTCCTATTTTTCATTCCAATAACTTGAGGAAAACGGTTCGGCAGGACAGGAAAAAACGGGCGTGAGCAATGATCCCGTTTGGCAGCAAGAACGAGGTGAGGCAGTACAAACTACAGAGTAATGGGAAAGAATGGGCAAGTAACACTGGGATGGGAGGGGCTGAATACTTCCTTTCTTTGCTGTAACCAGATACTGGGGCTGAAGTCTGAAATGGGACAATATCAGCCAAGTGGGTGAAATCTTACTTTGTGCTTGTTTTCTCCAGAGGCCTGTGTCACCCTTGGAGAAATGTGTCTGCGTGCTTCAGTCTGTGGGTAAAAATGGGGATCAGTTCCCCAACTGGTGTGAACACATTTTTCCCATCTCAAACTTCAATCCACTTTATTGTGTCTTACGAGATTAAAACGTTCCAGAGAAATTAGCATTGAAATGAACATGTGAAACGTCAGAGTTTTAAATGTTACAGACCAAGTGCTTGGAAGTGAGATGATGGGACCCATTTCTGTGCTGTAAACACAGGATAATTCAATCCTTTCTGAGGGGAAATATATATGCACTGTCATAAGTACAAAAACTGTGTTATGAAGAAACGGTGCAACTTCTTCTGCCTTCATTCCTGATGGTCTAGTTGTTAGTATTCGGCCCTTTAATTGAATGGCCTGTGCTTCATTACCGTTCAGGAAATCAGGACTTCTTGTTCCTGAGGCAGAGAGAGCAGCTCTACCAGGAATCTGTTTAATGCGTTAGATCAGTCTATACCCCAGCCCTTGAAAGAAAAGAAAAAATGCTTCCCTCTCTCTGCACAGTCAGACAGTTCATCCTTCATTCTCATCTGATTCCACTTCCAAAGAGTTTCAAAAAACTGTCAAAACTGAGTTTCAGCTATGGAGTGTGTTGGTTTCTGAAAACGAAACGTACCTATGAGCAATGTGTGGGGCTTTTCCAGGATTGCCATCTCTGACTGCGCTGACACATGACTGATGTTCTCTATGATATGAAAGTGCCAGTGTTTGAGTTGGGTAGACAAAGTAAAAAAAAAACAACATCAGGGCAAAGTCCAACAGGTTTATTTGGAAGCATTAGCTTTCAGAGGGTCGCTCCTTCATTAGATGGGTTTCTTTCTGTGGAAAATTGAAGTGTGTGTCAACATGCGCGATCTTTTGGAAGATCATCTGGACTTTAAACGACCGTTCGTGGTGTCAATGTTACCCATGACTTGGATGTGTTGGTTTTGGACTAGGGTGGATAAATTTAACAGTCACAAAAAGCCAGATTAGAGTCCGAGGGTTGACAACCATCTGATGAAGAAGCAGCGCATGGAACACTGGTGCTTCCAAATATGTTTGTTTGATACAACCTGGTGCTGTGTAATTTTTAACTCTGATTGTTCTTGGTAATGTTTAACTGATCGGAGACATTGAAAAAATTTTCGTTCCTGGAGATGAAAATTTCAAATATAATCCACCTCAATGTATCAAGAAAGATTAGTTTGGATGTGTGATGAATCTCCACAATGCGACTGCACCAAACAAAAGTCGAACCCACAACCACCCTGATCAGAAGCCAGCTGTACGAATGGTCGTACCACTGGCCAGATGCACAGCTGAGGTTTTATACGCTGCAGAGCTGTGGTGCAAACAAGGACATGAGTACTAACAGTAACAGGCACAAGGTGAACAAAGAACAAAGGTAATCACCATCATTGATTCACTACAAATTGTCCTTAAAAAAATACCATTCACAATCTGATCAGCCAATTAGTGTGGTCACTGCTGATCGAGGAAATTACAATTTACTTTTATGCGTTTCCACCATAATTAGAGGTAAACTCCAGCCTAATCCAACATCGCATATTCCCATTAATTTTCAGCTTTAGATTACGTTAATGACCTGTCCGTATTTGCAGGAAACTGAATAACATGAAATGAGTGAAAGTTCTTCCGGTGATGTAATCCAGTGCAGAGTTGACCAGAAAAGAAAAGTCAAAGTTTTGAAACATCACTTCCATTTCTCTCTGTAGCAATACGTTTTCCTGACTTGAATATTTGCAGGACTTGTCTTTAATATCTACAGAATTAATTATTTTCCCGGGACAGATTATTCATAAATCAATTAACGTCTAAGGTGTTGAAACCCATTTTACTTCAGATTAAAATAGTTGAATATCCTTTCCCCCAGTCCAATGTCCCAAGATTCCCTCCTCTTCCATGTCAATAGAAGCTGCTCCAGGTGAGGTTGGAGCTCCAAACCTGACGTTCTATAGCTCCTTGCTGCTCCATGTCAATAGAAGCTGCTCTAGTTGAAGTTGGAGCTTCCAGTCTGATGTCCCAATGTTCCTTGCTCCATGTCAATAGAAGTGGTCCAGTTGAATTTGGATCTTCCAGTCTGATGTCCCAATGCTCCA
Source organism: Hemiscyllium ocellatum (assembly GCF_020745735.1). NCBI lineage: Eukaryota > Metazoa > Chordata > Chondrichthyes > Orectolobiformes > Hemiscylliidae > Hemiscyllium > Hemiscyllium ocellatum. Next base: position 76,698,754 of record NC_083417.1, read on the forward strand.
TGCTGCTTCATGTCAATAAAAGCAGCTCCAGATGAGGCTGATCTCCCAGCCTGATCCCCAATGCTCCCTGCTGCTCCATGTCAATAAAAGCTGCTCCAGTTGTGCTTGGAACTCCCAGACTGATGCCACAATACTCCCTGATCCATGTCAGCAGACGCTGCTCCAGATGATGTGGGAGCTCCCAACCCTGGCAGCTCACACACCTCTATAACATCATAGAAATACTGCCCACTGACCATTTCCACCACCAATCTAAACATTGGTGGAATATCCGCATCTTGAGAACCTAATCTTATTTCTAATCACCACCGAGTTGTTAGTTCCAAAAGACATTCTTTCTAAAACGTATGCAAGTGCATACTGCAGTCAATACGAAGTACGATAATGGTGCCATTTGACGTATGCTCAATAAAATTACATCCTATTTTTCATGTTGAGTAACTGCTCCTTAGCAAGGACAATGTTTGTAATGAAATCACACTCTTATTCCAGGTGAGGGAATGTGGTTTGTATTATTTAAATTGAACTTGTTCACTGTGAAAAATTATCAAATACATCTCAATTTCAAGACAAAATTGGTAATGTTGTCATCCACCTTGAAATGTGGTGTCTTCTTCTTTCAGCCACACGTGTATTAGAACGAAACGTTTGTTAATGACATGTGCATAAAGACAATTGAAATCATTTTTCATGTTTACGCTGCATAATCTGCGGTTATTGATTCTCCAGTTGTTCATAGTTCAATGTGATGCATCCAGTGTGTGCATAACGAGAGGGAGCTTGCTTCCCACATCTTGCGTTTATCTGTGTCTTATGTCCAGCCTTCTTCAATGGCGAGAGCAAGGGAGAAGGGGCGAGACCAATGTGTAAGTCTGTACATGCCCATGCACGGCTCCCACATCGGTAATTCTCTACTGTGCATTTACAGCTCGTTCTCGGTGCCCCTACACCCACCCCCTACCACTTTTGAAATATCTCCGTGATTTTGTGCTGTCTCTCTGTGCTATTCTCACCAAGATGAATCAATTCTATCCAACCTGCTCCAGATTTCATCTGACAAAACACTTATTAAGTATCCCATTGCATAAACATGCACTGTGCATCTCTCGTTATTTCATTTTCCTGGATCTCTTTCAGATGATAAAAATACACAGCAACTTGACTTGGAAAAGAGAAACGTCTTCCTTCCATTATCCCAATTCAATCCACATTTCAATGCAGTTTAGGCAACAGGCTCAAATTATTCTTTGAGATTTCATAAATGCGTAATGCATAGAAACTGACCATTGGAGTTCCAATTTCAATAAGACAGCTGTAGTCATCCAAAAATAACAACAATGAAAATCGTCGATAAAAGCGACGAGAGTGGGATTCGAACCCACGCGTGCACAGCACAATGGATTAGCAATCTATCGCTTTAACCTCTCGGTCACCTCATTATTCAGGCCTATAGCTATGTGACCTTATGAATAAGCGAATTGCGTAAATAATGTTGAACAGCAGACATTTCTCCACGGTGTTGATGAAATCATAATTAGCCCAGTACAGTTCCAAGTGTATGGTCTGACCTCTGGGTTATGGGGCAAGCACGCTCCCACTGTGACACTCTGTTCACAGTGATCTGAACAAAAATGAAGAAATGACTATGTAACAAGGTCTGTTGAATTCTGTGACGATTTAAAGTCAACAGAATGAAGAGCCTGTGATAGCAGGAGGTGTAAAGTTGTTTGTGAGGAATTGATTTCCAGACTGAAGGAGAGGACATAATGCTCAATGTCATTATTCGAATCAGATTTTCTTTGACATGCACCTGTGTACAGGACAGACGATCGCAAAATCCCAAATAAGGCGAAAGTCACAATTTAATTCAACAATGCAAAAACCTTGATCTGTGCCATTTTCCTGGGCCGTGCGACACCAAATCACTGTATGATCACGGCAACACAGTGAGCAAGTGTCAGAAGGAAAATGAGTGCAGTGCCAGAGCGCATGCTGGGAGCAGCAGGTGACACGCGGGGAAGTGCATTTTCCACCACAGGAACACTTCCCAAACAGCAGACTGCGGTGGAAAAATTCAGAGGGGGTTCATACTTTGGAATTTGATGCCAGAGACACAATGGAGATCTGTCATTGAGTCTGTTCAAGATGAAGATTTTAAGATTTCTGCAGCTGAAAAGCAAAATAAAAGGCTCATGGGTTAGTGAAGGCAAAAGTTGAAGTTGTACATTTTAACAACTACCCACCTTTGCAATGGTTAGCTCACCACTTGTCTCACACGGGGTCAGAACCATTGGTGAAGATGATCGCTAATCGCAGTTACCAGCCATGGAATCAGAGAAACTCGGTTTCCTTACCGTTAAGGTTCAGCCAGGAATGTTGATGCAAGCATTAAGGTGTCGCTCCAGTGCTGCCGGTGACCAGCGCATGGTATCTCTGTGCCGTGCAGAAGTTTTAGGTCTGAGCCTTACATGGAGCAGCTTCAATTTGTCGTAGTCTTGAGGGGTACGGATAACAGGTGATATTGAGCAAAGCCAAGTTTATGGGAAAGTACCAGTTTTTGTGGATTATGAAACGACATTTTCTGGATGGTGACTCCTTGATCAACAAACATTCTGCAAGTATTTAATATGTGTGGAGAGAGAGCCGAAGACGATTTTTCAGCAGGTGGATGACGTTTCCCATATACACTGCGCTAAATTCCGGGAAAATAGATGTTGAGCTGGTTCATGTTATGCAGTTTGTTGCAAACTCACAAAGGTCACTGTAATAATCAAAAAAAAATTAGACATCGCATAGGACCGTCTGAATATTGTATTTAATTTTGGTCTGAGCATCTTTCAGCTGAAATGGTGTGCTGCTGAAAAGTCCAGAGGTTGGAAAATACAAACAAAGACAGAGTCTACTCTTTGGTGGAGATACGAAAGCATGAAATACACCTAACATCATGTGAATGTGGTCAAGTCTTTAAAGTAGGTGTTGCGTCTCCAAGTGACGATTCAATTGCTACTCATTTGGATGTAACTTCTGTCTGCAGTTATTTTAGGACATCAGCCCCATTTGCATTGCCTCACCTTGAAAAATACGCTACAACTTTCAAATCCATGAACGTTTTATACTCACTATGAAATCAGAAATCTACGTTTTAGTTCCGGAAAGTCATTTAGGATTTCAATAACTTTATTGAGTGGAAGAAACTCTCATCCAATCTTTTCTTAATCATTCACTAGTGGTTTTGAACCTCTAACTGAAGTTGCTGATTCACTCAAAAGAGGGAATTTCCACGATTTAGTCACTTCAAAAGTCACACTACGTGCAAATCTCATTTGTTTCCGTTTAAACTTGCGTGTTTCTGGTCCAGCATTTCCATATTTCGTGAATAAACAACTTCATTTTCTCTATCATACCTATGAAACCATTTATTTCCTTTCTGACGCTTTTATGTCTTAGTAAACCCCGTCCCTGGGATTCCTAATATCTTGTTATCCAGGAAGCAGTGTCTGTGCCCTTTCTAAATTCTTCACATGTCTTTGGTGGAGAACGAGGACAAGGATTACACACAAAGCTCCCACTGAGGGTGGCCTAAAGATTTCACAGTTATGCGATTAACTCTTTGCTTTTTAAATATGATTTCTCTAAATATCCATGACCTGAGTGAGTGTCAGCTATTTCTAAAGGTAACTGAAGTTCAAATACATCATAGTAGGGCGATATTCATTCCAGTGCAGACTGGTTCTGGACAGTAAATATCATTACCAAAGTCCATCGTGGATCTGAATTCAACACTTTCCACATAGTAATTACCGTAGCTATTGTAACTTATTTCCATGTTCTTACCCACTTTGTTCATGTGTCCTTCTATTGAGTTCTCCTGAATGATTAATTTGTGAATGGAGACATTCCCTTCACCTCTTATTCGAAACTCCATGGAGCATTGAATAATTATACTCATATGCTTCCAGAGGAAAGTACTGTCATGACTGGGATGAATCAGTGAACATTGCCCAAGTATCCTGGAAGGCAAGGATTTCGTTCTCCAGTTTAGGAGAACATGACAGCACTGAACCCCATGTGTGTCTTCATTAAGACTAAAGCAGTTGCAGCAAGACTTTCAGACTAAGACTTAGTAATCTGTTTGCATTGCTTGTACCAAAAGTTATATTCCACATTGTGCAATGTTTGTGAAAGACAGCATTTTCTGAATCTTGAGCAATGACATTTACATTTTGTCAGAACACCATCATTCACTGTTCTATCTTTCCCTTCCGGTTACCCATGTAATATCCTGTATTTTCTCTGTTTATCTTAGTTTTTCAAAAATTCAAACAATCTCACTTCTGATTACCTATCTGAGAGAATATCATGAAAGAACTGCCGCTGTTGAAAAGCAAAATAAAGCCGAGGTTGCAAGAAAAGTTCAGAAAGTCTGGCAGTATCTGTGGAGGGACGGACCCAGTGGATCTGAAACGTTAACCATGATTCATTTGCGCAGATGATGTCAGGTCTGCTGAGGTTTACAACAATTCATGTTTTTGTTTGAGATTGGAAGATGTTGCAGCAGCTTATGAAAACAGTGCTTTCTAGAGGCAAACAGACAGCACGGACCTGGTAATGTGAAATGAAACCAGAATAATGAATAGTCGACAGTATGATGCTGGAAAAGCACAGCAGTTCAGGCAGCATCCAAGGACCAGGAGAATCAACGTTTCAAGTATAAGCCCTTCATCAGGAATGAGGCGTGTGAGTCGACCTGAGGCTCACTGCTGAAGCCAGGCGCCAACTCGCTGACACCTTTACCTACTGTCCCCGATCACAGCCTCACCTCCCATCGTTTCCCAGACCATCGCAGTCTCATCATCTCTGGGGAATCTCCTATCCACAGCCTCCAACCTCATTGTCCATGAACCTTGCATTGCTCGATTCTACCTGCTCGCAAAGACCTGCACTGTCCGAATCGACTCATCTCTTCCTACGTCAACACCTTCCTGTCTACCCATTCCAGGAAATCCCCACCTACGTTCGTGACACCACATTTGCACTTCATCTGCTCCAAAAGTTTTGTTTCCCTTGCCCCCAACGTGTCATTTTCACCTTGGAATTCCAGTCCCTGTACGCATCCATGTGCAATGACGGAAGTTTCCAAGCCTTCTGTTTCTTCATCTCACCCCATCCCAATCAGTACCCTTCCACCGACACCCTCATCCACCTGTCTGTAATGGTCCTCACCCTCAACAACTTCTCCTTCCAATCCTCCCACTTCCTCCAAACCAAAGGGGTAGCAATGGGAACCCGCATTTGACATAGAAATGCCTGCCTGTTTGTCAGATGTGTGCAATTGTCTATCTTTCGCAGTTACACTGGCACCACTCTCTACTTGTTCCTCTGCTCCATTGATGGATACATTGGCGCCAATTCGTCCTCCCATGAGGGGGTTCAACAGTTCATCAACGTTACCAACAGCTTTCACCCCGACCTCAAATTCACCTGCATCATCTTGGCAACTTCCCTCCCCTGCCCAACCGTGTCCATCACCGCGTCAAGCGAATGACTAATTACAGATGTATGCTGCAAGCCCACTGATTCCGACAGTTAGCAACACTACACCTCCTCCCACCCCAACTCGTGTGAAAACACCATTCCTTATTCCAAATTCCTCCGCCTTCACCATATCTTTCCCAAGATGACCAATTCCACCTCAAAAAGTCCCAGTTGGTCTCCTTCTTCCATAATCGCAAATTCCCTTCCCACGTGGTTGATGATGCCCTCCAGTGCATTTCCTCCACTTCACACACCACCGCCCTTGAACCCCACCGCCCCTGCAACAAGGACAAAACCACATGGTCTTCAACCTTTACCTCACCAACCTCCGCAAAATAAAAATCATACTCCACCACTTCTGCCATCTCCAAAGAGACCCCACTATCAGATATATATTTGCCTCCCCACCCCTATCAGCATTCCAAAAAAGACCATTCCATCCACGAACCCTTCGTCAGATCTACGATCCCAATAAGCCCGCATCCCACTCCTGGCATCTTTCCCTGCCACCTCAGGTAGACTAAAACCAGCGCCCACATTACTCCACTCATCTCCGTCTGAGGCCCGAAGGGCACTTTCACATCCGTTAGAAATTCACCTGTACCGCTTCCAATGTCATCTACTGCATCCGTTGCACCCAGTGTTGTCTCCTCTCCATCAGGGAGACAGAACACCTTCTTGCAGATCATTTCGGAGAACATCTCTGGGACACCTGCACCCACCAACTTCACCCTCCCATAACTGAACAATTCAACTTCCCCTCCTACTCCGTAAAAGACGTACACCGCCAAACTATAACCACCCAATGCGTGGAGGAGGAACGCCATATATTCAGTCTTGGAACTCTGTCACCTCAAAGGATTAGTGTGGATTTGAACAGTTCCCTCATTTCCCTTCCCCCAAGTCCCAAGCCTCCAAACTGGCACCGCTCTCTGGATCCATTTCATCACTGTTCCTTCTGACCTCTCATCTTCTTCTTCACCTTCATCCAACTATCGTTTTCCCAGCTACCTCCCCATAACCCCACACTCCTCCCATTTGTCTCTCAGACCTCGGAGTGAAGATTCCCCTGGATTGCAGTGATCAGAGTGTGACTATGTTTTGCGTTTATTTTGAGTGAGGGCAGGTTGGATCTGAGACGAACGCTTAACACCTAAGCAACGGGAGCGTTATCAGATAGAGAAGTTAGGACGGTCTGAAGTGAAGTGGAAACTTCTGTCAGGAGATGGGTGAGTGCAATTGCATCACATCACCCAGACTTTAAAAGACATGCAAATGGAGCAAATCAACTTCAGTGCAGGCACAATGACAGGTAAAGTGGAAAGGAGACAATACAACACACTAAGATGGTGTGGAATTATTTATGAGAAAGGATTCAATATTTAAGCTACATTACATACAGACTGTCGTCACATTGGAAAAATGAATTTCCAGCAGTGTAACGGTGATATTTGCCTGCGACATCATAATTCCGAGAGACTCTGACATATTATCTTCTGTAGCAGTGTGGCCTAGTGAAAGCATGATCGGCCCATCAATCAGAATTCAATACTTCAAAGCTCTCCTCTGCGCTGTACAACATATTTGCTGCTCCTGTATTCAGATCTCAATTGCTTCACAGTGTATCTGTTTCTGCTTCCTACATCACGTAACCACTTGAAACGGATCCAATCACCAATGTTTCCACTTTAACCCAACTTTTGTAGTTCTCGAGCTGACACAGGTACAAATGACCAATTGGCCTTTTGAGCGCTCTCATTCTGGTATGATGTGAATGATAAAGTGCACTTTGTCTGATTCGCAGGACACACTGTAGAATTTCCCCACGCTGGACAATGCTGTTTATCCCATTCCATCCCAGCAGACTGAGCTGCCTCCATTGGTAGAGCTGTCTCCATTGGTAGAGTATCACACAATAACAGTGAAGATCTTTTGATGTCATCCTCGAAGGTACATGTTACAAAAAAAAGCTGAAGACTGCGGGAAACTGCTGTGGTCGGCTCTAACACAGAGGCCAGCGGGAGACTGGTTGCCCGATAAACAAGAAATTAATGGATAAAAATATTATTCTTTTAGAAGAATCCGATTCAGACCATCATCTTAACACATGGGGAGAAAATGGACGTAGGTGAGCGGACAGTCTCAATTGGTTCCAGTATTTACAATCTTGGTCCGTATGAAACCAAAAGTAGAAATCCGGAATTCTTACCTTGTTTCCGTAAAACAGGTTAGCAAATTTTGACGAGCTTAGATATTTCTTCCTGGTGTTCATGAAATGATCAAGAGCAGAGTACGGTTCCATGAGTTTGGTCTGGCTTCTCTGTTATGGGCCGAGGGCAAACCGCTGTGATATTCTGCTCACATGATCTGAACACACACAAAGAATTGACGCAGTGACAAGACCTGCTGAATCCTATTCCGTGAAGAAAAGAAGTCAATGGAATGAAATGAGCCATAAGAGCAGGAATGTTGCAAATGATTTTCCAGACTCGAGGAGAGTGCATAGTGCTATTTCCAGGTGTCAATACCTGTACGTGTAGACTGAATCAGTGTTGAGTGTTATTGCACAGCATCTTTTGTACCATGATGCAAAAGGACAAAATATTTGTAAATAGGGGACAACTTCACAATCCTCAATGAGGCAAAACACACAAATGAGGTAAACAACAGAGTAACCACACAAAGGGGTGCTACGCCATGGGGTAAGCTTTCCTGCTCAGATTTCGCTGAAAATTGGTCTCCGTCTAATTCCTGAGTTCGATTCGAACAGTGAATGGTGTATGCCAATACACACTGCTCTGATCTCACAACTCCAGCATTTCATTCGCCCCCCTTATGTTTGTCTGAAAATTATAATTGATCCCTCACTGTGTTACTTCTGCACACGGAGAGAAAAATAATTATAAGAAGAACAGTCATGTATGTGACTGGGATTTGACACGATGTTATTTCAGCCGATCGATTCCACTGTAACTGAAATTGCTTCCACCTTTCCTGTGTCAGTAATAAGTTTGCATAGTTTAGTGCTGAGTTTTCGTGCATTGAATTGGACCCAGCATCCTTTCGCAGGTAGCAATTTACTGTGGGATAAAGACATAATGAATGGCACGGGCAGCGTTTGCTGGAAGATAAAGACGTTAGGAATGACATGGCCAGAATTCACTTGATGCCATGTCGGTAGAAGTGATGGAAATGTGGTTTACTGGGAGATAAAGCCACTAGAAAAGTAAAGAAGAGGTTTAATGGGATAGTGGGAAAGATAAAGAATAATATTATGTTATACTTAGTTATGTTTGAAGAGAGTTTATCCAGCTGATGTGAAGTTGTTAAGCGTAAATGCAAGTGAAATTCTGTCATTTAGGTGAGTGAAAATTAAAGGTTAGAGCTTTAAACCCAACAGGGCACGACAAAGAAGTTTGGAGTAGGATTTTTTTATTTTGAAAGTTGTTGAATTCGGAGATGAATTTTCAGAATTAAAAACATTTTAGGAGCTGATTCCAGAATATTTGAAAAACGCGTGCAGGCACACAAGGAGTGAATTAAACAGCGACAGTGATTCTGGACTGCTGGATGGGGATGCAAAAGGGAAACATTCTCAAATTGGTTAACATTCATAGGAAAGAAATTGCACAACATCTGCATCTGAAAATGTTCTAGTATTAGAAGAGCTGGTGGAGTTGGAAGGCGCAGCTCTCCTTCTACATGAAATATTACATAATGTAAATGTACTGAGCTGTTTGGTTTAGCTCTGCAGTGAATGGCAGTCTGTTAGCGCAGTTCGCTAACTAACTGTTTTATGAGAAAAGTGAGATCAAAACTGTGGATTAATTGTCTCACGGTCTCAGGTTTCCACAAAGATCATCATCTCCCGCGCTTACCTGTAATACTGTGGTGCCTCTAGTGAGCAAAATGTAGCCTGTCGATATCAAACATCATTATCATTGCCATCTGTTTCCTAGTACATGTGGTCACAAGCAACCGAAAGGGGAGTGAGTCCATTTAATACTCTTTGATTTCCACTTGGAAAATCCTGTGACAAGACTCAACCTTATTCCAGTTTGACATCCTGTTTCTCCGAACAGCAAAACTACTTGTCCAGATCCTTTACAAGGTTTATTGACAACATTCAAACACCACAAGGTAATAAATCTAATACTTTCTATTGGTTTATTGAGCTGTGCAGATCGCACGAAATGGAATGATATGAAACGAGTTAAGCAGACTTTCCCAAGATGTAATCCAGTGCTGGGTCAGCGATTTGAGGAAGGTCATCAAGCTGAAAGTTAACCTCTGTTTCTCTATCCAGAGATGGATATTCACCTGGGGAATACTTTCAGATTTTCGTTTAATAATTGGTATGTTTCCTAAACGCAAATTATTTCCCCACGACAGAAACTGGAGTTTTCAAATAAATGCTACTTTACTCAACATTGTTTCCAACTGCGTTTCAGTGTAGTGCTTCAATAATCCCGGGTCAATGTCAGTAACAGCATCTTCAGATTAGCATTGAACTTGCAACCTTGGCATTTGACGCCCCTTTAAGTTCTAGATACTGACCAATTGCGCGACTGGAGCCGCAGGCAGCGAATCTAGAGGTGACCTACACGTACCTGGAGAAATTTAACTCAACTGCTCTACTTCTGCTGCAATGATTAGATTCCCTACAGTATGTAAACAGGCCCTTCGGAATAACAAGTCCACACCAACCCTCCGAAGAGTAAGCCAATCAGATCCATTTCCCCTCTGACAAATGCACCATGGTCAATTTAGAATGGCAAACTCCCCTGACCTGCACAATATTTAGACTGTGGGAGGAAACTGGAACACCCAGAGGAAACCCACGCAGTCACAGGGAGAATATGCAAACTCTACACAGATAGTCGACCGAGGCTGGAGTCGAACTTGGGACCCATTTGAGGCAGCAGTGTTAACCATTGAACCACAACACTGGGGGATCTTTGTTGGTGATGTGCTGCCCCACTGATACCTCAGTCTCTCACCCTTCTTCATTTCCCTGAACCATCTGGTTCTGTAATTAAAGCTAATGCCGACAAGCTGAAACTGACATGAAACTGTGATTACTGAAGTATCAGGTTCACGAAAACGATACAAAAGGGACACAAAAATGTGAAAAATAGGCTACATTGAAAAATGGATTTCTGTTGGTTCCTGCGTTTTTTCCAGACAATGTTACTTTGCCGCTGTTGCAGGGCATTTCGTTCGATCAGCTTCAATCGGCACAGAATTCGAATCAATGAAACTTCACCAATTTCTTTCTGAAAGTTCATACAGGTAACATGAAACTTATTGCATTCGTCAATAATCTTCACCTTTCCTACATCCAAGAACACGTTGCACAGTTTCCATGAATATTGAAGATGTAAGAATGTTCTGCAAGAATAAACTCAATTAAAGTTTAAATTGTAAAGTAGGAAGAATGCACAGAAAGAGTCAGCATGTCAAAAATTCATGTGACCAGAACTGGAGCCAAGCAGAGTGGAAAACTCTTCATGAATCCCAATATTCACATGTTTGCTTGGTCCATGTACCCAGCTGGAAACCTGTGTGAAGGAGCAAGCTGTCTGACAGAGCGCTTGAGAGAATCCTTCACTATCTGATCTAAAGCTGCAATAAGAGCTGTCTACTCTGGCTGTGAGAGCGGTGGTGTAAAGGGGAGGACTTTGATATTCCATAGTGTCGATTCACATTGGCCTCATCAGGTTATTGTTGAAAACCTTCTCTAAGAAACAGCACAGAAGGAGAGGAACAGGAGGAGGCTATTCCAAAAACCTGTCGTAAACGTCGTTTGATATCATCATGGCTGATCAAACACGTCAGCGTCTTTCACCATCGCACCCTCAACAACCCGTCACACAGCAGGATAAAAATATTTAAGCAATCGAACGTTGCAAGGGAAGTGTGTTGATTAGATTAGGTTACTTACGGTGTGGAAACAGGCCCTTCGGCCCAATAGGTCCACACCGACCCGCCGAAGCACAACCCACCCATACCCCTACCTAACACTACGGGCAATTGAGCATGGCCAATTCATCTGACCCGCACATCTTTGGAAACCGGAGCACCCGGAGGAAACCCACGCAGACACGGGGAGAACGTGCAAACTCCACACAGTCAGTCGCCTGAGGCGGGAATTGAACCCAGGTCCCTGGCGCTGTGAGGCAGCAGTGCTAACCACTGTGCCACCGTTGACGGACAGAAAATTTCTGAACGAGTTTTGCGAGTTAGCATCTGATTCTGGTCTGATCATGTTTCAAACGATACGATTCTATAAAAACCTTACAACCTAGAATGTAAGGAATTTCCTCTGGTCATTAGCAGGGACGAAACCTCCAGGCCTCAGGCATTGGCGATGTATCAGTACAAAAATCAGTGATTCGGGGGAAAATTGAACTAAACACCAATTCTGGTGCGGTTCAAACCCACAAACATTGAATAGCAAAGTTCCCAAAGTTGTAGAAAACTAACACACTTTTCATTGCGCCACAAACCTGCGCTCGCCACAATTTTACTGCACCCAAATTTGCGGTTGTCGTGGCCAAAAGGTCGACAAACATCAGGAGATGCGGAGAGCCCTTCAGGATCTTTTAATTGCAAACAAAAGCAGTCACATTCAGAAAGTAAATTCTTGAATGCCCCCGAACACCAGTGTCCATGGCATAGAGTCGTACAGTCATTGAGATGCACAGCATGGAAACAGACCCTTCTGTCAACCCAACCTAGTCCCACCTGCCAGCACCTGGACCATATCCCTCCATACCTTTCCTATTCCTAGGCACATTCAGATGTCTCTTAAATTTTGCAATTGATCAGCCTCCATCACATCCTCTGGCAGCTCATTCCATACACGTACCATTCTCTGCGTGAAAAAGTTGTCCCTTAGGTCTCTATTCCATATTTCCCCCTCACCTTAAACCTACGCCCTCTAGTTCAGGACTCCCCGACCCCAGGAAAAAGACTTTGTCTATTTACCCTATCCATACTCCAGGGAAAACAGCACCAGCTTGTTCGGCCTCTCCCTATAGCTCAAATGCTCCAACTCTGGCAACATTCCTGTCAATCTTTTCTGAAACCTGTCAAATTTCACAACATCTTTCCGAGCGGAAGGAGACCAAAATTGCACGCAATATTCCAACAGTGGCCTAACCAATGTCCTGTACAGGCGCAACATGACCTCCTAACTCCTGTACTCAGTACTCTGAAAATAAAGGACGGTATACCAAACGCCTTCTTCACTATCCTAACTACCTGCGACTTCACTTTCAAGGAGCGCTGAATCTGCACTCCAAGGTCTCTTTGTTCAGCAACACTCCCTACACATTACCATTAAGTGCATAAGTCCTGCTAAGATTTGCTTTGTCAAAATGCAGCAGCTCGCATGTATCTGCATTAAACTCCATCACTTCACCCCTTTTCTTTAATCATGTTTTGTTAGCTTATCAGAATGCTCAACTGAGTTAGTCAGAATTACTCCAATCCAGCTATACAATAAACCAATGCTGTTACTTTCCATTGGGTAAAAAATGAGGTCTGCAGATGCTGGAGATCTCAGCTGAAAATGTGTTGCTGGTTAAAGCACAGCAGGTTAGGCAGCATCCAAGGAACAGGAAATTCGACGTTTTGGGCATAAACCCTTCATCAGGAATTACTTCCCATTGTCGTTCTACTTCTGTCACTAAGTTTTTTATTCCTAATTCTACAAATATTATTATACTGTCTCTATTAGGTATTCTACTGCCACCTGTGCTACAATGATCTTCCATCCCAGACTAACCTGTCATGATTAGATATTCAGCTACCCCATCTATCACAATGTTTTCCTGTCCAATCTGACTCTACGAAACACTGATTCGATATATAATGTCATATCCTGCTACAAGCGTCTCAAGCAGGCTGACTCTACTATCAATTAATTATTTAAAGTCTCGCCCTTCGTAGTTATTATCACGACTTGTCCCAAACAGCCATGATAATATTTAGTAGGCCAGGCTGACTTTACTAATTTTTATTATGTCAGCCTGCCATAGTAACCTTTCAGGCCCAGTCTGACGCTGATAATTGTTGTAGGAGCATTCCACTATTCTTATCCCATCCTGCCACATTGGCCCCATCCGACCCCAGTGACCTTTTGACCAGTGTAGCATTCTGCACACCCTTGTAACAGATCGCCAGTAGTTTCCATGCCTTTACCCTTCCCATGATATCATGCTCTGTATTTTCTGAACAGTGTTCGGATATTTCATCAGATATCTGTTTATCTTCACCCACTTTCCAGTAGCTGGTCCTTATCCATGTGTGCTCTAGCTTCTCAAGTATTCAGTTAAATGCTCCTGAAATGTTTTCATGACTCATAGTTTTACCACGCGTTCAAACAGTGAATTCCAAAGAAATAACACTCTCAGATTGAAAACGTTCTTCCAATATCTCCTCTGAACATCCTCTCCCTTGCGTTTAACGGAGATCTCTGGTTGTTACCTCTTCGCATGAGAAGTTTATTCCTATCACACAAACCAATCCCCTTAATGTGCACCTTAATCACTTCCTCACTCAGCCTTCTCCGCTCTCAGATGAAGAGCCTGAGCTGAGCTCACCTATCTTAGCCATGGCGATAATGTCGTGCTGGAAATGTATAGCAGGTCAGGCAGCATCCGAGGAGCGGGAGAATCGACGTTTCTGGCATAAGTCTTTCATCAGAAATTAGTCTTGTGGATGGGGACTGAGATATAAATGGGAGAGGGTTGGGGTTGGGTGTAAGGTAGCTGGGAAAGGGAATGGTGGATGGAGGCGGGGAGAAGGTGATAAGTCAGAGGGGGGGAGATGAATGGGTCCGGAGGGTGGTGCTGAGTTCGATGCTTCAGATGATGATAATGGGGAGGGGAAATGATGAAGCCGCTGAAATCCACATTTATCCCGTGTGGTTGCAGGGTCCCAAGGGAGGACGTCAGGTGGGAACGTTTTGATGGTGGCTTATGCCCGAAACGTTGATTGTCCTGCTCTGCAATTCACGTAACAGGGGAGATGTGAAAACCAAGGACAGAAAAAAAATGAGCAAAACATATAGATTCAGAGTGAATGGAATTCGATACAGTGCAGACAGAAACCATGTGGCCAGTTGAATCTGTACTGTGCCGTGGAAAAGATTCACACTCCCCCACCCTATCTTTCCATACCCGCACTTGTGATTCACCGACAAAAATAAAAATTTCTCCAAAAGCTCAGCGAGTCAGGCAGCATCAATGGAGAGAAATCAGAGTTGGCATTTCGAATTCAAAACAGTTCCGAGAAAGGGTCTGTTGACCTGAAATGGCCATTCTGTTTTCCCCGAGCTGCAATTCTGACTTTTGTCTCTGATTTATAGCACTTGCAGTCCATTCAGATTTTGTTTGCCATTTACCTGAATTGGACACCTTTGCATTGTGGGAAAGAATCAGAGGAGCCAGAGGAAACTCACACGGGAGAGAGAAAGCAGGAGTGTGCAAATACCACACAGTCAGTTACACAAGACTTGAATTGGTAATTTGGCGACCAGAACTGTACACAGCATTCTACATGCGGTTGAACCAAAATCTTGTACAATTTTAGCATGACCTGACAGCTCTTATACTGAATGCCCGGTCCGGTGAAAGCAAGCATGGCAAATGCTTTCTTGTCCACTCGCTCCACCTGTGCAGCCACCTTCAGGGTTCAAAGGACCTTAACCCACAGATCTCTCTGCTCATCAACATTACCCAAGGCTCTTCCGTTTACAGTATACGTTGCTTTAGAATTGGACTTTCGAAAATGCATCACCTCATATTTGCCTGGATTCAACTCCATTTGGCTCTTCTCCGCTCAACTGTCCTGTATATCTATATTCTCCTTCATTCTTTGACAGTCCCTTATGCTTTCTGCTACTCGACCAATCTTCGTTCATCTGCAAATGTCATGGCGATATTTGGGCTAGCAACCCTTGGCGACTGGAGAATTGCAGCTGCTCGTAATTAGATTCGATAAATAAAATCTGAAATATTAACCCGCTCAGAGGAAGAATGACAAAAATTTTTAACGTTGCTGAAAACCCATTCATTCATGTCACTTCAAGGGGGAATTCTGCCGTCCTTAACGAGACCTACCAACATATAACTCCAGACCCACAATAGTACGGTTCACCCATAAATTCCCTCTGACTCAGTTCAAGGAAAGTTAATTCTGAACAACAAATGTTGTTCAGATTATGATGTCCACACTCCGGGGGGAGAATAAAGAAGGATAAAAAAGATACATGGATGACGGGGAAAATTGGGAGTCGTCTCAGCGTGGACTCAAATTCAACTGATTATCCAAACTAAATAGACAAAATGATACCCACGCAGCCATGAAGTCAGGTCCATGGGGGCGAGGTCTGTAGGAAGGGATTCAATTACCAGCTGACATGTAAACTCACCTGTTCAGTCTCAATGTGGTCATGTTATTCACCACTATCATATTTGTGAAGGAATCAGTCAGTAGACCAACCTGCAGAGTTGCCATCAGGTTTACAAATGATAGCAAGGGTTCGATTCTGTTGTTATTGCAGGTGTTCATCCCATCCAACAATGAACAATGCTTGGATGACTGTCTCCATTGGAGTACCACTGTTTCCTGTTGTAGATCAATAATTCAAACTTAGTTGTAGGAGTTATGTTTAGAAGTTTACAAACGATGCAACAATTGGTCATGTAGTTAAGTGTGAGGAATAATATCAGGGACCGCAGGGATGTATCATTCAGATGGAAGGGGAAAACGGCGAATGGAATTGAATCCAGACAAATAAATGATAATGAATTTGGGGAGTTGAAACAATAACAGTGAGGATTCTGACTGGTGTACAGGAACAAAGAGATGTTGGAGTGAACAGTCAGAGATCTCTGAAGATTGTTGGACAGGGCGATTAGTTGTACAAGAGGCTTTTTGAATATTTTCCATTGTTGACCACAGGCTCAGGATGATATTCGATCTCTAGCAACCGCCAGTTTAGGAAATAACGAAAGGAATGAGCACAAATCTGGTCAATGCAATAACCAACATCTTTAAAAAATATTTTTCAACATTTGTAAAATAAAAGGTGGAGGGCTGAAGTATAACTCTTTACCCATCAAGACCGCTTCACGACTCAATGAATTTACCAATGATTCCTCTCCAAGTCATGCTGGTATGTGCCTTGGAGGGTAATTTGTAAATGATGACGTTTCAGTGCACCTTCAACTTTGTCGTTATAGTCGGTACAGTTTTTGAGCTTTGACGGCTCTGTCAACAAAACCTGAATGACATACTTCAGGGAATCTTCTAGGAGGCGCTCTCGGATGCAATTGTGCCTTAGCAGTTCAGGGAATAAATATTCCAGTGTTGAACAATGTACACTTATGTGACTGTATTGTCGTGGAGGGTATCCAGTTCCTTCAATGGAATTGAAGCGGCACCCACCTAGGCAAATGGAGAGGGTTCTGTTAAACATCTAATTTGTGCGTTGCAGATGATGTGGTCTTCACGGAGACAAGAATTGAGTTAGTAATCAAACAAAGTCGACCGACGGACATTTTTTTGTAGTCACCTTCTTTATATGGGCGATCCGATTCCATTTCTCCTAAATACTAGGTCCCAGGACAATTCCATGGAGGAATTCAGTTATAATGAAGCCATTGAATATCAATCGAATATGATTAGATTCACATTTGTCAGCGTAATCGATGCTGTATTTGGTCCTTCTATGGATCAATCCCATTCCAATCGTTTACTGATTTCAAGTTCCAATTCCCGACTGCGCCTGAAATTTCAACCCATTTCCTGGCCGAAATTTCTCTGGCTGCCTTAATAATATGTAAGGACGCTGCAAGGGAGGTTTACAAGGATGTTGCCAACTCTGTATAACATGCAGCTTCGTGAAATTAGTGGTTAGGCTGTGATTATTCTCATCGAAACAAAGGAGATGGAGGGGAGAATTATAAATGTTCAATCGACGCGGAATCTTGACGGGGAGAAACGGGCAGGTGCCCTGCCCCATGCTGTGAGGAAAGAACCAGAGGACATAATCTCAGAATTAGATATTGCCCATTTAATTCAGAAATGAGGAGTAATTTCTTTGCTCAGGGGCCAAATAATCTGTGGCATTTTTAGCAACCGCTGTTGACACTGTAATGTTGGGCATTTTCAAACTGGGCCAGATAGTTAATCAGAAAGATGATAAAACTTTGTCGAGATAAGTAAGCAGAAAGGAGTTAAAGACTATCAGATCAACCATTATTTCTTTGAATGGTGTGGCAGACTCTATGGGCTAAATGGCAAACTTCCACTTGTTTAACATTTGGTCTAGCACCTTATTTTATTCATAAGTTCAGAATTGTGAGGGGATGGGATGAAGTGATAGAAAAGGTTTATTAAACAGATCAGACAGATCAGGAGCAAGGCTCATAAACTCAGGAAGAAGAAATGCGCTGTGACCTGGGGGCAACAAATGACACTGAGTCCAGCGCAGGTGGCTGTATACAGAAGCTGTGATTGCTGAAGGAAGTTGCTAGATCATATACAGTTGGCAAGTCAGCGATAACACTGGATGATGGATCATCGTATGATTCACACACAGCAGAAATTTGTGAAAGAATGAAAGGTTCGTCACACTGCTGAGGTTTGCTGCGGTTCCAATGCCGAGTCACTGTTCGAAATACTGATCAGATCATTGTGTGAAGTGTTAGATTAAAATAATCATGTGCAATCCCACTGGATAAACTTGCGCTCCCGATCTCTTGTTAGTTGTTTCTTTTTCTTTAGATGAAAATTCATAGTAATACAGGATGGAATGTTTAATCGAAAACTGAATAGAATGACTGCTCTCACTCTTCATTTCGACTTTAATGTGGTATCGATTATTCGTGAATCTCCAGTGCAGTGAAGGGCAAGAACAAGATTCTCGATCCAGTGTATGTCAGAGTGTGAGGTGCAAAGAAAAACTGCTGCAGCTTTTTGTGAAGTTAGCAACCAGAGTGTGACTCGAACCCGTGAATGTGGAGCACAGCAGTATAACAACCGACCACCATAATCTCTCAGTCTGCTCAGCACGATTTGTAGAGGGGTGACTTGTGACCTCATC
This sequence comes from Hemiscyllium ocellatum, assembly GCF_020745735.1. Lineage (NCBI taxonomy): Eukaryota > Metazoa > Chordata > Chondrichthyes > Orectolobiformes > Hemiscylliidae > Hemiscyllium > Hemiscyllium ocellatum. The sequence continues at coordinate 76,717,409 of NC_083417.1, forward strand.
AGGTTACATGTGGTGAAAGTCATGCAAATTTCCAGAGTGTTATCGAATCCATACCATTGTGTTTATGCTTTCACCAGAATTATAATAACAGCAAATTCCAATAAATAGCCATGCTCGCAGAATGAATAGCTGTCATTGACACATTCTGAGTCAGAACTGCTTCAGAGTGAAACATAGAACAATAATTTTCCGTCACATTCACACCTACATTTGACTCGTAATTTCTTCAGTCATTTTCTCTCTCACGTGAAGAAGCAGCCATGGAGAGGGATAAAAGGCGATGTTGTGACTCAATGACCTTTCTCATATGGCTGAACCTGAATTGGATTAAATCGCAAGAAACACTGTTTTGTTCGTTTCATTTTAATTTTGCTGCAACCTCACAATATTCATTGTAATAATCAGAAGTGAATGGAATGATAATGTTGTTTTCAAATTTGCTCCGACTTGATTTCAGCTTAAGGAAAATACTACTCATAAAAACAAAGGGTTAAATTGCAGAAGAAAACCCACCAGCTTTGTTGCTCGTTGCTTTGGCAGAGTTCACCAAGTATTAAATGTACCAGACATATTGTGTTTGTCCTCGCATCTTTAACGCATGCAATTAAAGCAGGAAGCCGATCTCCAAGCAACCGGTCACTTCCTTTTCATGACGTAATATCTTCCATTCACAATAAGAAATATCCAACAAGTTCCATTAACAATGGTTTAGGTGGAATATTATGCCAAATCTTTCAAAATCCAGAGTTTTCCGAACCGAATCTTATTCAGCTGCACGCGTTCACGCAATGTCTTTATATTTAAAGTCAACCAACTTAGACATTGTTTCCCGGCAACTTCCGACCGACCAAACCCCATCCCTACACCTTTACCTAGCCACACGCTGTCTCTCTCCTTGTGAAATTTATTCCTTGTATGTCACCAAATGTGCCTTTCCAAATATTTTGAAAAACAGATTCTCGGAGTGACAGCGATTCTGTTCTCATCATTTCTTTGTCCTTCAAAATGTTTTATCAAAGTTTTGAATGGCTGACGTCGAGATATTTACTTCCTTGAAAGAGGGAATTTTCCATCTATCATCTCTGTCCAAACATTTCATAACCTGAAAAAGCCACATTAAGTCTTCCTTACTACAAGGTTAACTGTTGTAAATGTTCCAAGGCAACAAGTGAATAAAACCTCATCCTCAGTACACCCCGTCAGCATCGTCCCTCATGGCTTTACACCCCAGTAAACACCATCGTTACCCTCTACGATAGAATCACAGAATCCTACAGTGCAGAAAGGGCATTTCAGTCAATCGAGCAGGTGTCGACACTCTGAAGAGCATCTCACCCACACCTAGTTCTCCTCCCTATTCCCGTATATTTCACCTGAAGAAAGGGCAGCCGTCTCCCTTACGATTTCAAATAAACCTGTTGGTCTATAACCTGGCGTTCTGTGACTTCTGACCTTGTCCCCGCGTAACCTATGGCTAATTCACTCTTTACATGCTTCATTCACACCCTGGACACGAGAGGGCAATTTACCTTTGACAATAAACCGAACCCTCCGGACGAATTGCAGGACGAATTACTGAGTCAATGTCCCATCATAGTGAGCAAATGCTGTATCATTTTTTAATGGCTTTATACCCTGGTAACTCAGCCTGATCAACGCAAATCAACCCAAATTCAATATATCGAAACACTACCCTCGACTTTACAATTTCATCCGTGCTGTGGAACTGTTTCTGCACTCATATTTGAATGTTTGCACCCCGTTTATTCCTCACTTTCGTGCTTACAGTAAACACTTCAATCCAGAACAAGTCTGTCAAATGATTTTCGTTCCAACACAGTCACAAAATGCGGCTTACCGAAGTCACGTGTGTGCACCCTCACGGACAATCTGCCTCCCTGAGAGCTGCAGCCCTTCCACACCTTGATTCAGGCAGCACTGTCCTTCCTGTGACATTCCCCATCGAGAATGGAAGGACAGGTATCAATTCCCGCACTTGGGAATTTAGGGACAGTTTTAAAACATTTACACTGTCTCCAGTGGAGAATTGAGCCGTGTGACAGGCGGGGACACTAACCATTATACTACCAAGGACAAGAGTGTCAAAGGAGGCTCTTAAGCTAATTATGGCCACACTTATCAAAAACAAATGCTTAATGAACCGAATCCCATTTCACTATGTATATCCCAGCCTTATATGTTTTGTCATCACAAATGCACATCTGAATATTTATTCAGGTCATTAGGGTTTCTACCTTACTGAAAAATACAGAGAACGTATTCCAAACTCCAACCCCCAGCAAGTTGATGAGGCTTTTCCGCACATCTTCACAAACTATTCAGCCTTTCTCCTTAAATCTCTGGCCCCTGCTGATCGATCCCTCTGTCAATGGGAAACTCGTTCAGTCAACCCTGTCCATGCCCTAACTCAATCATGGCTTCTCTACATCTCTTTTGCACTGCGACAAACACACCACGTTGCCCTGTCTTTCTTCCTAACTGGAACTCTTCATTTCAAACAATATCCCGGAAATATCTCCTGCAATGTTCTCAGTGTGATCACATCCCTGCTATAATGTGACTTGCAAAACTGCACACAACACTCTTGCATGAGCCAAATGAGCATTTTTTAAAAAAATTTGTGAATTAGTATGATGGCGATTCGGGCTTAGCAGAATTTATTACACATTCCTAATTGCCCAGAAGGCAGTTGAGACTCAACCACATTGCTATGAGTCTGAGTTGCAAGCAGCCCAGACCATGTAAGGATCGGAAATTCCATCCCGAAATGACATCAGTGAAACAGATTTTTTTTTCAACAATTGTCAATGGACCTATAGTAGTCCTTAGATTCTTCCTTGCAGATATTTATTGAATCCAAATTCGACGATCATGGCATGGTGGGATTCAAGCCCAAGTACCCAGACTATTACCTTGGTCTCTGGATTATCAGTCCTATGAAATCACCACAAGACCAACGCAGAAAGCCACAAAGCTGATCTTTTCCGATAAAATGTCTTTTGACCAAAACTGCGCTGGGTATTTTCCATGAGCCTAACGTTTCAACTGTCTCTGGCCTATGTCAGTAAAAGCTGCTACAGGGGGATTGATTTCACAACCGCGGTATCCAAACAGATCGACTTGTTTGGAGGTCCCGATGGTGGGATTGGGACACGTTCTCCCAACAACAGTGACCGCAGCAGCAGTACAGACAGAACAGTATGAATGTGAAAGAGAGTGATAGATTGTGCATTGCCTCAGAGAAATGGGAGGAGAGACGGAAAGGAGGAAAATTATCGTGGGTAGAAGGGAAATCTCCGACAACGTCCGTGTTTGAATCCTGATATATAAAACACAGAGATGTGAGAGAGCGGAATTTGAAGGTGAACCAATTAATTTCTTAGCATGTCTCACAAAAAAGCCAACGGAGAGAACACTTAGTGCTATGATTTGGTTTCAAATCGAGGTTACTCTGGTCACAATGCAAAATACCGATAACCACGATCACAGCAACCACAGAACAGGGTGCTTGCAAACAGCAATAGGTATACTAGCAGAGAAAATGTTCGGAAGAACAGCAAACGTACAATATGAGCTGAATCTTTCAATTCGATATCCTCAGAGACTGTGGAAATACCTTGAATGAGAATGTTGAAAACTGAGATTGATAGATTTCGATCAAGCAACAAAGATTCGGGGGACAGTGCAGGATATTGTTGAAATGTTTGCTTCAATAGCATTTTAGCTTAACATCGGCGACTTCACCAGCTTCCTCACGTTGTAACCAGTGTTGCAGATAATCACACATAATCCCAGTTCACAGCCTCGGAATCAGAGAAACTGCGGCACAGCCGCCAAGATCCAAACAGACATGGGGATGGGAATGAGTTGCGGAGATACTCTCTGGCTTCAGTGATGCAACAGATGAGTGTGCAGTCCTTTTATGGTGGTATAGAGACGCAAGAAATTCTTAGGTTCTGTGTGCTCCTGATCAAGGGAATGGTTATTCCCGTTTATACTCTCAGAGCGATCTACAGTGCATCTTGCTAAGGTAGCTCAGTGGCACAACTGAGGCGTGTTGAACCCTTAACTTTGCAGTGCTGAGTTGGGCTGATATTTTAAACTTGTCATCCTTGGCGACTGGGACAAGAAACGGTGATGTTTTAGTTCGACGAATAAAACCTGGAATGCAAGCCTGACCACAGAAACAGAGATAATAACTTTAATTTCCTGCAATCCGAATCATTCATGTCCCTTATGCAGGGGATCCTACCATCTTCACCCAGTCCTGCCTACGAGAGACGCCAGGACCAGAAAAACATGAGCTGACCTTAATTCAAGAATCCCCATCGTGTGGGGAGGCAGGCTTGTCGGCCCTTCCAGTCTACAAGTTACATCCAAAGTGCATCCCACTAGACCCCACGGTATTCCCTGCCCCATAAGCCTGCATTTCCCGCTGTTGATCACTTAACTGGCACATCTTTGGTCAGAGGTAGAAATAAAAAAGCAAACACTCAGAGAATGTGCAGACTGCCCACATACAGACACCCGAGGCTGGGATTGCACCCGGGTTTGTGGTGTAACCAGACAGCAACGAACGAGGGGCGAAGAATAAATGTTGCCCTGACCAGTGATACCTACACCCTGTGGCTGAATGAGAAAGAATGAAAACACATTAACAACATGGAAAACGGAATTTGTATCTGTGTGGACATAATTTGAAATGATTGTTCACCCTGGGGAGAAAAAAAGGACAGCGATACCACAGAGAAAGCAGGACAATGTGGGAACTGCTGGAAAGGATTCAATTAACCACAGAGATGGAAACTCATTTAATCAGTAACACTGGGGAGAGACCGTTCACTAGTACCGTATGTGGGAAGGGATCACTGAGCAAAACAAGCTCTGGAGCCTCCAGCAGGATTACATATCCCATCAGGTGTTCGATTATGCTGTCAATGCTGCTGTTAATCCCAACCAGCTATCTGTTCCATAGCGTCTATCATAAAATCATACAGCATGAAAACAGGCTTGTCATTCTAACCAATCCATGCTGAACATACTGCCAAATTAATCTCGTCCCATCTGCCTCCTCCTGTACCCACTGAGTGGTTATAATGCCCTTGTCGTTTTATCACTGTGTTGTTAATCCAAAAATCCAGGTAACATCTTGGGGACAAAAGGTTCAGGTCCTGGCATGACAGATGGTGGAGTTTGAATTCAATAAGCACCTGGAATTGAAGAGTCTCGTGATGACCTGAATCAGTTGTGTGGAAAATACCATCTGATTTCGGGAAGCAAACTGTCATATTCATCTGCTCTGTCCCACATGAGACTCCAGATGGATATTATCGTGGTTGGCTCTTAACTGTCCTCTGGGAAATAACTGATGTACTGGGCATGAATAAATTTATTTTAAAAATCCCACTTTCCTTTTCATGTTTGATCCAATTGTCCTTTAAATGTTGCAAATGTACCCTCATCCATCACTTCCTCAGCAAATTAATTGCACACGTAAAACACCTTCTTTGAGGAGGTTACCATGCATGTGGATGTGGGTAGAGCAGTAGATGTAATGTAAATGGATTTCAGTAAGGCATTTGATAAGTTTCCCCATAGTAGGCTCATGTGAAAAGTCAGGAGGCATGGGATAGTGGGACATTTGTAAGTTGGATAGAGAACTGGCTAACCGGTCGAAGTCAGAGAGTGGTGGTAGATGGTAAATATTCAGCCTGGAGCCCAGTTACAAGTGGAGATCCGCAGGGATCAGTTCTGTGTCCTCTGCTGTTTGTAATTTTTGTTAATAACTTGGAAGAGGGAGTCGAAGTGTGGGTCAGTAAATTTGCAGACGATACGAAGATTGGTGGAGTGAGGAGGGCTGTTGTCAGCTGCAAATGAACTTAGATATGATGCAGAGCTGGGCTGAGTAGTGGCAGATGGAATTCAACCCTGTCAAGTGTGAGGTTGTTAAATTGTGGAAGGACAAATAAGAATGTGGAATACAGGGTTAACGGTAGGGTTCTTAGTAACTTGGAGGAGCAGAGGGATCTTGGGGTCTATGTTCATAGCTCTTTGAAAGTTGCCACTCAGGTGGATAGAGCTTGTAAGAAGGCCTATGGTGTATTAGAGTTCATTAGCAGAGGGATTGAATTCAAGAGTCGTGAGGTGATGTTGCAGCTGTACAGGACCTTGGTCAGGCCACATTTGGAGTACTGTGTGCAGTTGTGTTCGCCTCACTTTAGGAAAGATGTGGAAGCTTCGGAGAGGGTGCAGAGGAGATTTACCAGGATGTTGCCTGGAATAGAGAATAGGTCATCCGAGGAAAGGTTAAAAGTGCTCGTCCTTTTCTCATTGGAACGGCGAAGGATGAGGGGTGACTTGATAGAGGTTTATAAGATGATCAGGGGAATAGATAGAGTAGACAGTCAGAGACTTTTTTCACTGGGTACAACCGAGTGTTACAAGGGGACACAAATTTAAGGTGAATGGTGGAAGGTATAGGGGGAATATCAGGGGTAGGTCCTTTACCCAGAGATTGGTGGGGGCATGGAATGCGCTGCCTGTGGGAGTGGCAGAGTCGGAATCATTGGTGACCTTTAAGTGGCAATTGGATAGGTACATGGATAAGTGCTTAAGCTAGGACAAATGTTCAGCACAACATCGTGGGCCGAAGGGCCTTTTCAGTGCTGTGTTGTTCTATGTTCTATGTACCTTCTCTAGAAAAAAATGCCTCACATGTCTTTTTTTTAAAAAAAATCTCTCTTTTCATCTTAAACATATGGCCTCTCGTCTTGAAATTACACTCCTGGGAAAAGGCAGCTATTGCTAACTCTAAATTATCTCTCATAACCTTCTGTCAGGTCGTCGCTCAAACCCCTAAACTCGAGTGAAAGCAGTCTCAAATAGGAGAAAGTGGGAACTGCAGATGAGAGATCAGAGTCGAGAGTGTTATGCTTGGAAAGCACAGCAGGTCAGGCAGCATTTGTGGAGCAGGAGAATCGACGTTTTTGTTAAGAGTCTGATGAACGACACTAGCGTGAAAAAATGATTCTCCTGCTCCTCGCATGCTGCCTTAGCTGTTGTGGTTTTCCAGCACCCCAATCTCGAATCTGAAAATAGTCTCAGCCTATCCAGCCTTTCATTATAACTGAAACCTTCCTCAAACGGCAACATGCGTGTATATCTTTTCCGAACCTACTCCAGCTGAATAATATCATTCCTACAACTGGGCGACCAGAAATGGACATAATATTCCAGAAGAGGACTCATCAATGTCCGGAAAAACTTAAACTTCACGTCCCAACTAGAATACAGAAGGAATTATGTAGCTGCATCCCTAGCTTCCGTGTTCTCCAACACGACGTAAATTCCTAGTCTTTTTGCTGTAACAAAATGGAATACCTTCCATTTATCCAGATTGAACTCCGTGTTACATTTTTCAGTCCAACGACTCATTGGATTAATATCCTTTTGGATCTTAGATAATCTTCCTCATTGTCTACAATTCTGATGTCGCCTGCAAACCTACGAAGCATGCCTGCTGTGAGTTTCACCGTTTTCTCATATAGATCAATGATTCATATTTACTTGTAGTGGCCGTGATTTAGCAGTGTGCAGATCATACAATAGTTAGTCATGCTATTAACCATGAGGAAGAAAGCCGCAGACTGCAGGGCGATATCAAACAATTGGAAATAAAAGTGGTGAAAGCAATTCATTCCAGGGAAGTGGATCATAGTGAAGTAAAATCAAACTTCAAACCAGCTGCCTTCGCTCCAGTTGTGGCACTCAGCTGTCTCAGCAAGATGCACCGTAGATTGCGATGTTATTATAAACCAGAAAAAAATTCCGTTCTGCCCCGCCTTTGACCAGGAACACTCCCAACCTCTGAATTGCTTGCACCTCGAAACCGTTATACAAATACCGTGGATTCACTGGTTGTGTCACTTGAGCCATCGAGTATCTCTGCGACTTCATTCCCATCCCGATTTCACCATAGTCCAACACTGGCATCTCCAAATTAATGAAATCTCTGAGAACGGGTGGATTTGAATTCTGAAACACAGAGATGTGAGCGAGCAGAACTTCTCAGAGATTTCATTAATTTGGAGATGCCAGTGTTGGACTATGGAGTACAAAGTTAAAAAATCACCCGACACCAGGTTATGATCTTACAGGTTTAATTGAAGCACTCGCTTTCTGAGCGCTGCTCTTTCATCATGTGTTTGTGAAGTCATTTCCTATATCTTTAAGGCACTGCAGAATCCAACACTGACTCTCACATTGATCCCCATCAGTCTGCTGGTTGAACGTGCTGCAAACCCACCATCGGGACCTGCAGACCATTTGATCCATTTGGTTAACACTATTGAGATCAATATTCATGGAGTAGCTTTAACCGACATGGACCAGACATTAGTGTGTGTGTGTGTGTGGGGTGGGGGCGTGGGGGGGGGGGGGGCGGGGGAGGGAGGGGTGGTCAAGCTCCGGAAAATGACACAGGACAGTAACGGGGAAAAGTGACTCCATTGGATAAGATCAGTTTCACTTCTTTTCTGCAATGGCCAAGCGTTCTTACCACTGAACACTGGACTGTTAATTCAGACACCACGGACTCGGGTTTGCCTCCGACCATGCTAGGTGGTAGAATTGGGATTTAATAAATATATGGAATTACAAATTTAATAACTCCTATAAATCCCTGGCCAATTGTTGAAAAAAAACAAAACCATTTGACATCATTTAAGGAATGAAACTGCCATTCTAACCTGTTTAGGCCTCCATGTGACTCCAGACTCACTACAATATGGATGAGTCTCAACTACCCGCTGTGGAATTAGGGACAGCAATAAATATTGCCGAGTCAGCGACGCCCTCGTACTGTAACAGAATCGTAAAAAAAAAGGTTCGTTCGGCACTAGCTAGATTACTGTGTGCAGTTCTGCAATTCACAGAAGAGCATGGATGTGATGGCATTGGAAATATTGCAGGAGAGATTCAATGGGATATTGTCTGGGCTGAAGAGTTTCAGTTGTGAGGAGAGATTGGACATACTGGGGTTGTTTGTCGCCGAGCAGAGGAGATTGGCAAAGACATGACTGAGATGTACAAAATAATGAGGGATATGGATAGGATAGACTGTAAGAAGCTTTTCATATTGATGGAGGGATCGAACACTGGGGCCAAGAGATTTCAGGAAAAGGCAGAAAGGTTTGGGCAGATTTGCAGAAAGTGTCAGAGAGGTGGAAGCACTTCCAACCTGAAAAATAATTGAGATGTGAATTTGCGATGCGTAAAGATATAAGTCTATGGGCTAAACGATGGAAAACTTGATTCAGGTCGCTAAGCAGTTGTGTTGGACAAGTGCGACCACAACAGGCTGAAGGATCTCCTACGATGTTGTTGTCGTCCACAGTATCGTGGTTAGTGTCCCCGCCTGTCACAGGGCTCAATTCTCCGCTGGGGGCATCGTAAAGGTTTTAAACCTGTGGCTCTGTTCCCCAGTGAAGTTTATTCATGCTTGGCCTTCCACTCTAGATTGGGTATGTCACAGAAAGGGCAGTGCTGTCTGAATCAATTGGGGAAGGACTGCAGCTCCTGGGGAGAGAGAGTGTCAGTGAAAGTCAAACACATAACTTATGCAAACTGCACATTGTGTTTGTGTTGCAATGAGAACCTATAGAGAGCTGTTCATGACTGATGTGTTTATTTAAAGCAGGAATCTGAGGAAGAAAACAAAGTAAACCCATTCAGATCTGAGTGCAGAAACATTTCCAGCAGCACTAATGAGGTTGTACAGCGCAGAACCGCATTTTGATGCATTGAATTCGGGTTGATGGGTGCAGCTTGCTTTCACTCGGCTGAGTTACCAGTGTGTAAAGCCATTACACATGATACAAGTAGTGTTCATTGTGATGGTACATTTGCTCAGTGGTTTGTATTGCTCTTAAGTCTGTGCGTTAGGTGGATTGACCATGTTAAATTGCGCTGATGTGTCCAGGGAGTGAATTCAGTAAGTTAAGTGAATTAACCATTGGTAACGCAGGGATACGGTTAATAGTCACACGATGCCAGGTTTTATTCCATCAGGTTTATTTGAAATTACAAGCAAGAGGCCTGCGGGGATAGAGAGGGGAGCTAGGTCTGGTTGAAATGCTGTTCAGACTGTCCCTACTGAGTCGATTGGCTGAATTGTACTTTCTACCTTGTAGGGAATCTGTGATTCTGTCAGAGAGGACACTGCCACCGTTTACTGGGCTGCTAAGACATTAGAGACGATGCTGATTGCGTTTAGTGGGGATGGGATTTTATTTATTTGTGTGTTGGAAAATTTGACACTGAACTTAGGAAAACCGAATGGAAGTTTTCCAGAGTATTTGAGGTTTGGATAGAGTAAATAGGTGGGTAAATTCACTCTTTCAAGTTCGTAAATTTCTGAACGTCAGGCTTTCAAAACCATCGATGTAGGACAAAGAAATAATGGGAGCAGAATTTCTGTCACTCAGAGAGTCTGTTTCCAAAATATTTGGAAAGACACATTTAGAGACACACAAGCAGTGAGTTTCACCAAGAGAGAGAGACAGCCTGTGGCTATGAAAAAGTGTAAAAGTGAGGAGTGGGGGATGGAAGGTGCGAGGAAACAATGTCTAATTTGGACTACTTTAGATGTAAAGAAATATCGCAAACGTATGCAGCTGAATAAGATTCAGCAAAAAAACCTCAGAATTTTGTAAGATTTATATTAATATTCTGCATGAAGCATTATAAATGGAACTGAGCAGATTTTGTATATTGTCAAGGAAAGAAATTCCATAATGAATAGATAGTTACCGTCTCTTGGAGATCGATTTTCCTGTTTTAATCCCATGCCTTAAAGATGGGAGGACAATCGCCATGATGTTGGGTTCAATTGATACCCACTGAAATCTGCCAACGTAACTGAGCATCAAAACTGGCATCTTGTTTTGTAGTTTAACCTTCTGTTTTTCTCATCAGTATTTTATTTAAGCTGAAATAAATTCGGAGCAAAATTGAATGCAACATTCAACGTTCCAATCATGTAAATCCAATTCACTTTCGATCATTCCAATAAAAAGAGTGAAGTTGCAGCAAAATTAATAAACTGAAACTAACAAAACTGCAATTCCGGGAATTTTACCCAGTTCAGTTTCAGCCATATGAGAAAGACCATCGTGCTAAAACATCACCTTCACTTCTCTCTCCATATATACTTCTTCACGTGAGAGAAAAACTGTCTGAAGAAATTATGCGGCAAGACTAAATGTGCGTGTGAATGTGACGGGAATTTCATGTTTGCTGGTTCATTCTGAGTCAGTTCCGACTCAGAATGGATCAAGGACTGGTATTCCTTTCCAAGACGAGGTCAATTCCTTGGATTTTGCTGGTATTATTATTCCGCTGAAAGGAGAAACATAATAGTGTGGATTCGATTCTGCTCAGGGATTTTCTTATCCCCTCGGTGCACCATATGTAATTTTGATGTGGTCACATGTGAGCGCCTTTGCCATGGGCTGAAGTGGCCAAGAGGTGAAGGCGACGGGTTGTTCATTCATTGTGCAAATGTGGATGTGAATCCTACTTTGGCTGTTACTTCTAACAAACGCAGCTGTGGTTTCCTTTTGTACCTCGCATCTTTAGTAGACATTGGATGGAGAATCTTGCTCTTGTCCTTCATTTCACCAGAGATTTGTGATAAATCGATATCTCATCAAAGTCGAAATAAAGCAATTTATTTCTGTTGTAATTTAAATTGGGATAATGACAAGTAGTGCAAACGTTTCTTTCCTCCCTTCATTCCATCTTGACTTTCTACGAATTTACATCGAATGAAAGTGAAACAAATAAGGAGAGATCGGGTGCAATAGTTTATCCAGTGGGATTGTGAATTTTAATGTAACACTCCACACAAATTTCTGATTAATATTTCGAACAGTCAATTGGAATTGGAACCACAGAAAACTTTTCCAATGAAACGAAACTTTCATTCTGTCACAACGTTTTGCTGTGAGAATCATACCGCGATCCATCATCCAGCATGACGCCAAGTTGGCAAAAATATAATATCCACCAATTTTCTTTAGCAATCACAGCTTCTGCACATAGCCATCTGTGGTGTGCCCAGTGCCGTTTGCTATCTCCAGGCCACAGCACATTTCTCGTTCATGAGCTTAAGAGCCTATTTCCTGATCTGTCTGATCAGTTTGGAAACATTTTCTATCACTTCATCCCATCCCCTCAGAATTCTAAATTTATCAATAAAGTAAGGCGTTAGATCAAATGATGTCGGATTGGAAGTGGGCCATTCAGCCCATAGAGTCTGCTCCACCATTCAATGAATTCATGGCTGATCTGATAATCCTCAACTCCGTTCTCCTGCATTACCTCGACAGAGATTCATCGTCTTCTTGGTTAAATATCTGTCTGACACAGTTTGAAAATACACAACAACTCCGCCTCAACGACAGTTTTTGTAAGGAGTTCCACCGATTCACTGACCCCTGAGCAAAGAAATGACTCCTCATTTCTGAATTAAATTGGCAATATCCCATTCTGAGTTCATGACCTCTGGTGCTCTCCTCATACCAGTAACTACCCTGCCAAGATCCCATGAATATTGAACGTGTATAAATGTTATTACGTGATTATTGAGCTGCACTCCGCCTCCTTTGTTTCATGGAGAATAATCTCATCCTAACCAATCATTCCACGAAGCTCCGTTTTCTCCAGTGTTGACAACATGTTCATTCATCTCTGCTGTCCCATGCAGCGGCCTTTCATATTATTAAGGCAGGTGGAGACATTTGTGCGAAGAAACGTTTGAAATTTCAAGCACAGATGGTAACTGGAACTTGAAATCAGATAGCGACTGGAATCATACTGGTCCACACAACGACGAAATCGAGTAATGATAACTCTGACAAATGAGGATCTAATCATATCCTACTGATATTCAATGGATTTGCTGTAAACATATTATCCCGTGTAATTTTCCACAGAGCTAGCATTTAGAAAAATAAACAGATATAAACTGGCTATATAAACAATTTGACAACAAAATCATGTCCTTGGTAGACATTTTTTGATTATAAACTCAACTCATTGCTCCGTGAATCCTAAACCGTTTGTAGGGCACAAATGAGACGTGGAACAGAACTCTCCATTCGCCTCGATGCGTGTAACTTCAATAAAATTAAGGAACTGGACACGGTCCACGACAATGCAGTCACTTGACTGTACCCTCTTCAAAACCTGCAATATTCATTCTTTTCACCGCTGAGGCACAATTGCAATTTAGTGCACCAACTACAAGATGCACTGAAGTAAGTCATGTGGGCATATTTGACAGAACGTTCAAAGCTCAACAGCTGTACTGACTATAAGGACAAGGTTGGAAGATGCAACGAAACGCCACCATTTGCAGGTTCCCCTCCAAGGCCCATAGCACTCTGACTTGGAAAGGAATCAGTGATAACCTCACTGGTGAAACGGTCTTGATGGGCAAAGTTGCATACTTCAGCCTTCCATGTTTTATGCTACAATTAACAAAAGTATTGTTTATGTGGTGACAGGACTTGTGCTCAGTCCTTTTGCTGTTCCCGAGACTGGTAGTTGCTAAAGTGGTCAACAATACAAAATATCTGAAAACCCTCTCCATCAAATGATTCCCCTCAAGATTAGAGCGATGTTAGAGAAGCACAGCAGGCCCGGCAGCATCTGAGGAGCACAAAAAAATGAACGTTTCAGACAAAAGCCCTTCATCAGGAATGAGACCAGGAGCATATTGAATGGAGAGATAAATGGGAGTGGGGCGGGGCTGGGGAGAAGGTAGCTGAGAATGCTCTAAGTGGATGAATGTGGGGGTGAACATGATATTTCAGAGAAGAGGGTGTAATGGATAGTTGGGAATGAAGATGCACAGGTGTGACAGGTCAGGAGGACGGTGATGAGCTGGAAGGTGGGAACTGGGGTAAGGTAGGGGGAGGGGAAATGAGGAAACTGGTGAAGTCCCAATTGATGCCATGGGGTGGAAGGGTCCCAAGGCGGAAGATGAGGCTTTCTTCATCCTAGCATCCGGTGGTGAGGCATTGTCGATGGAGGAGGCAAAAGACCTTCATGTCCTCGGGGAGTGGGTGGGGGAGTTGAAATCATTGGCCATGAGGGCACTGGTGTTGATTCTTCTGGATGTCCTGGAGATATTCTCTGAAGTGCTCTGTGAGAAGACATCCGGTCTACCCAATTTAGAGTAGACCGCATCGGGAGCAACGGACACAAGAAATGACATGTGTTGAAGTGCAGGTGAAACTTTGATGGATGTGGAAGCCTCCATTGGAGACTTGGACAGATTTGTTTTACCCTCTGCTCCCAAAGGACCAGTTCCACCATCGGAACTTCCCAATCTATGTGGTTGAAGATGCCCTCCAACACATCTCATCCAAATTCGATACCTCCACCCACGAACCCCAAACCTCCAACCACAACAAGGATAGAACCCCCAGGGTCCTCATCTTCTATCCCACCAACCTCTGCATAAATCACATCATCCACTGACAGTTTCTCCATCTCGAAACGGATCCCACTACAAGGGATAAGTTCTCCTCCCCAGCCCTATCCACTTTCCGGCAAGACCATTCCCTCTGTGACTACCTAGTCAAGTCCACGTCCTCCAATGACCCACCCTACCCTCCCGGCACCTTCCCTTGTCACCACAGGAATTGCAAAACCTGCACCCACATCTTCCCCATCACATCCTTCCTAGGCTTCAATAGATCCTTCCACATCCATTAAATGTGCATCTGCACTGCCACACTTGTCATTTATTGCACCTTCGCGCAGAGCGCTTCGCGAGCCTTTCCAGTACACCTGCAACATTCAACCCCAACTGCCCATGATCAAACACATCAACTCCCTCCCACCTCCCACTCTCCCAAGAACATGAAGTTCCTGGGCATTCTCCACCTCCATTCCCTCGCAACCCGACGTCTCATCTTCCACCTCGGGACCCTTCAACCCCTGGACATCAATGTGGTCTTCACCAGCTTCCTATTCTCTTCACGCCCACCTTACACTTGTTCCAAACTTCTGGATTGGCACCATCCTATTGAACTGTCCCACCTGTCTATCTTCCTTCCCTGTCCGCTCCACTCTCTCTTCTGACCTTTAACCCCACCTCTATCCATATATTGCACTCGCTGCTAAATTCTTCCCATACCAAGTCCTCCCGTTTAGCTATGCATCCCCGAGGCTTGCAGCTTTATTCCTGATGAAGGGCTTTTGACCGAAACGTCATTTTTTTCTGTAACTCGGATGCTGCCTGACCTGCTGTGCTTCTTCAGCACCACTCTAATATTGAATCTGATTACCAAAATCTGCAGTACAGACTTCTGTCCAAATGATTCCCCTGTCCATTGATCTTCAGCGATCGTGAATGCCCACTCCATGATCTCTTTGTCCGTCTACACCACACAGAATACTCACGGTTGGTGCTTCTTCTACCCAAATTCATTAACACTCATTGATCTGGATTCAATTCCATTCAGCATTTTACTTTTCCACCTGACTGATACATCCCTGAAATCTCTGACATTTTTCACCAGAGTCAACTTCACGACCAATTGTTGCATCATCAGCAAAATTCTAAATCATGGCTCCTACAAGTAAGTCTAAATCATTGTTCAGCATCAGAAAGCAGTTGAACTCCACTGGAAACACGCATGCAAACAGGGTTCATTACTGGTTGGGATTAACGGCTGCAGTAACAGCAGAATCTAACTCCTGCAGTCATTTGTCAACTTTCTGGTGACTCTGCCAGTTGGTCTCCTGAGGGATCACTTCTCACATATGGGAGTGGTGAATGCCCTGTGCGCATTGTGACTGAGTAGGTGAGTTTACACTTCAGCGGGTAATTGAATCCCTTCCTGCACTCACCCCAGGGCCTTCACTTATTGGCGCTGCAGGTATCCTTTTGTCTATTTAGTTTGATAATCAGTTGAATTCGAGTCCACACAGACACGATTCCCATTTTCCCCGTTCTCCATGTATTTTTATTCTTCCGTATTGTCCCACGGAATTTGGCTATCATTGGTCTGAAGAGCATTTGTTGTTCATTCTAATTCACCTTGAATTGAGACAGAGGGCATTCAATGAACCACATTGTTGTGGATCTGGAGTCACATGTTGAACTGACTCATTCAGATTTCCCTTTCGAGGGGACATGAATGAATGAGTTTTCATCAATATAAAGTTATTGTCTCTGTTCCTGAGATTGAGTTTATTTTCGAGATTTTATTCATTGAATTTAACGAACAGCAGTTGCCACGTTCCAGTCTCCAAAGATTACTAGCCCAATAGATTGCCGTTGCACTAACAACTCCCTGCTACATTTCTCCATTCAAACACTTACATTGTCAATTCAAATTATCCCAAATGGAGAGAGAATAGGATGCGTTTCTGCGTTGGAATAGAAACAATGTACGCTGGATTGAAGTGTTTACTGGAGCAAGAGACTGATGTGGAGACGATGTGAGCAAAAGCAGTTCTTACTATCAAAGTAACAAAATACCACTTTGTTAAGAAAATCTCTGAGAATGCTTTCAACACATCGACCTCTCACTTAAAGTACCAACACGCTTCCTCTGACCCAATCCTCAGTGCGGGCTAATGCTGCTGCTGATTCTTAATAATGAGCCCAATATGCCTTTCCAACTCGCCTTTGACAAGAAGCACTCCCAGGCGCAGCATTTCACGCGCTTGGATAAATGGACAAAGTCTTTTCCCTGGGGTCGTGGAGTCCAGAACTAGAGGGCATAGATTTAGATTGAGAAAGGAAAGATATAAAAGAGACCGAAGGGGTAACTTTTCCATACAGAGGGTGGTGCGTGTAGGGAATACGCTGCCAGAGGACGTGGTGGAGGCCGGTACAACTGCAATAATTCAAAGGCATTTGAATGGGTATATGAAGAGGAAGGTTTTGGAGAGATATGGGCCGTGTGCTGGCAGGTGAGACTAGATTGGGTTGGGATATCTGGTCGGCATGGACCAAAGAGTCTGCTTCCATGCAGTATATCTCTATGACTCTATGGCTGCGCCTTTACGAATCATGTCACTGATGCCACAGAATAATTTCACGTGCTCATTTCCACCCCCACTTCCGGTTTGGTATTTGTGGCTGCGCCACAACGTTTGTCTGATTCTGGTTGTTGGTACTGGGGTTATGTGACTAACTGCAGCAATGGGTACTTCCTTGTGTGGGGAAGTTGGTGAAGGAACTGCTATTAACACATTGTTAATAACACATTGTTATTGAAACATACATTGCACCAATATCCCACACTATCCCCTGAATCTTTTTGTTTCTAGAAATCTATCAAAGTCAGTTTTGATCATGCAGTGCTTGATGGAAACACCACAGCGTCAGGGGATATCGAATTTAAATATTCAGCTAATTTTGAATTCCCGCATATCTGCTATCGCTGCCTAATATTCCTGTTGTGCATCTGCTACTCCTCCTAACAACTCCTCTGTCACTGTAATTATTGCTGTTTTTAAACGCGTGTCTCTGCATAACTCAGTGATGGTTTGAATGTTCAAATATTCTGCATTGTGGCCGCAGTAAGCTCGGTCGAATCCTAGTCACTGCATGTTACTCCTTGTGACTCATGCTGAAGAAACACAGCAAGAAATTAGTTGATTTTACATGAAAACATTCTCAGAGATTATGATTTTTCCCCATCAAACCCTTCTCTCGCACATCTCTGCGAGTCATATATCAGGATTCATACTCACCCATTCTCGGAGAATTCCCTCCCTCCCGCAATCACCTCTTTTAAGTTCCCCCTCCCATTTCTCTTACAATCACTTTCACATTGATCTCGGTAGGCCTGTGCTGCTGTGCTCACTGTTGCTGGGTGACCATGCCCAAGTCTCTCCTGGACCTTCAAACCAGTTGATCTATTTTGACCCCACGGTTGTGAGATCAATTCCCATATCGCAGCTTTTACTGACATGGACAAGCGATTATTGAAACATCAGGCTCAGGAAAAGGGCAGAGGGCTGCATTGAGGAAAAGAAATTTTACTCAAAAAACACCAGTTTCTGTGGACTTCCGCATCATTTATTTCACTTGTTCATTCGGCTCGAGCGAGACTATTGTGTGTAGTTATGCAACTCACATTCTATCAGGGATGGGATAGCACTGGAAACGACGCAGGGGAGATTTGCCAGGATATTGCCTGGGCTGAAGAAGAGAGATTGGATTTACTTGTGTTGTTTTTTCATAGAGCAGAGGAGATTGGGCGGGTTGGGGGGGACATGATTAAGATGTATAAAGTACTGAGGGGTATGGATAGCATAGACTGAAATACATGTTTCACTTTGATGGAGATTTCGATCACGGGAGGCCATCGATTTCAGGTCAGAGGCGGAAAGATTAGAGTGAATGCGTGGAAAAACGTTTTCAAACAGTGGGTGGTTGAAATCTGGAACACAGTGTATGCAAGGGTCGGAGAGGCAGAAATCCACATAGTTTTCTGAAGTATTCAGATGTGAATTTGTGATTCGAAGACATACAAAGCTATGGGTAACGTGATTTAAAAAGGAGTTAAGATAGCTAAGCGATTGTTATTGAGCAATACAGATATTCAGTTCTAAGTATGGGTTATACATACCTGTCCTTCCATTCTCGAATGGACATGTCACAGGAAGAACTGTGCTGTCTGCCTCAGTGTGGGGGAGTACTACTGCTCCCGGGGAGACAGACTGACAGTGACAGTGCAAACACGTGAGATATGTAAGCAGTAGCTTGCGTCAGTTTTGGAATGAAAATCATTTGGTAGTCTTGCTCCGTAGTGAGGTGTTTTCTTATAGCAGGAAGCTCAGGAAGATATACATTGTACTGCCCTTTCCCCACTGGCCCATACCACTGAATACCGGCACTATGCAGGACCATTTCTCTCCGTGCACCCTCATCCAATCCTCCTTGACCCCCCAGCACTTCCCCATATGGCACCATTCCACGAAATCCCAAAAGGTGTAATGCTGCTCGTTTACGATGCCTCTCCTCACTATGAAAGGTTTCAGTGACTTATCTGCCCATCACTCAATTTAGCAAACTGCATTTCCTGCTCACAATGAGATCTCGTCTAGACTGGAGAGAGAAAAACAGGGCGGGTGACAAACGTTTGTTCACCTACGTTCTGTTGGCAAGCAAAGACCCTGAGCTTCCAGGTTCCTGTCACTGCAACAGCCCACAGTGTTCCCACGCCTCCATTTCAGTTTGGTCTGCTGCAGAGCTCCCGTATAGCAAAGCACGAGTTGGAAAGCGGCAAGTTATTTTCTCATGAGCGACCGTGCAATCTTCAGTACCCAACATCGAGTTCAATCATTTTATATACACGCTTATACAATCAGGTGCAGTGTGCCTGAGCGATAGGACGCGCTGCAGTAATATCCCATGCTAATTCAGACAGCACAGTCCTCGCTGTGACTTAGAGCAGGACACAGATACTGTTCCCCATGACTGGGAGATATTCTGTCTTTCCCAGTAGTTCTGCACTTTTCTATTTGTCTTAGATGGCGTTATTTGCACAAGGTTCCAAAAGAAGATGAGGTCCTGTGCCTGCACGACCTCCGTTTTTTCAGCTTTCCAGAACTTCCAGATCTCCCACTTCCTCTAACACCCTCCCCTGCTCCATAACCACGTAGTTGATAGGGAACTGAAGAGCCCGTTCACGCTTCTCTCCCACGATATTGATTGCCAAAGGAAGATGTGTTTGTCCAGCTGCCAAGGGTGGGAGCCTGCTCGCGGGGAAAGTGGCTAGCACAGCCTCCGGGGAACCAGGAGTCAGAATGGCAAGGAGCTGTTATTAAAACTCAATGCTGCCTTCATTCCGAAACAACAGAAAAAGCCTCTTATTTAAATGAAGAGACTCGCCTGATTTATGGATCATAATTCTGCTGCGGTCTGGCTTGTTGGTCTTGGATGTGATATTGCCTCGGAGGGTGATGTAAGTGCAAGAAGTTACGCTTGAACCCTGGAGTTTTGCATACAGTTCCATTTTGGACTCAGAAGGTATAATTTTGATGATATCGCGGTCAGATCAAGGTACTGAAGCTTAAAGACACACAGCAGCAGCTTCTTGTAGGCCGTTAGTAGACGGAGAAATGGATTCTTTAACTTCAAAGGATGCTGATCCTGTTAATGTAGATTTTGCCGAGTGCACGTCCTGTGCGGAGTAACCTGAAGCCTTGATCCGACCAAAATGTTGTTTTTCTCACTCTGTGATCTGCATGCCCTTGATTGCTATGATCTGCATTTACCAATCGTAAACAAAGGTTTTCACTGCACTCAGGTTAATATGACAATCAATCAATCAAATGAACTCAGTCAATCCAACTACACAGACATTTCCTTATTTTTAGGTGCCAGCACAGTGAAGGTGGGCAGCATGGCCTCACTTTGCACTGTGACATATTTCCTGATTCTGAGTGAGATCACAACAGAATGTGAGAAGATACTCACAGGTTATATTGACACAGCCAAAATACATCTGCGCCACAGAGTATCACACAATAATAATAAAGAACGTTTGGAATCATCCTTTGAGGTACATGCCACACGCCAGACGAAAAACTAAAGACAGTGTGATTCTGCTATGGTCAGCGCTAACAGAGCGACCCAGCGGGAGCGTATTGGGCTCATATCCCAGAACTTATTGGATTGAAAACATCCTCTGCTCATTGAAAATTCCACGTTTCAGTGTGTGTACTGTCCTCGCCAGTGTTTCACTCTAACAGAGGTCCATTCTGCGTATTGCATGTTGTTTTACTTTCACTTCCTTTCACTCAATGTATCTGAAATCAATATCACTACTGATACATCCGCTAAATTTACACAGGTGAGGAAACACACTTGTGAATGTCTGGAAGCTCATTTCCTGTTCTCTGTCGGTCTGCTCTGACCTGATTCGCAAAGTCAGTTGCCAGAGCTGGGAATAAACTGGTGATGGCGAGATATATCAGTTGTAGAATGGTCTATATACATGACTCCCTGCAGGTATTCCCCACGCTGTAACACACAGCAGTGTCTTCGGGTGAAATGAAAAGCCGTGAGTGACAATTAGATCAACTTGTTGGAGACAGCATTAAGATACAGACACAGCTCCGCATCTTTAAGATATATGTCACCAACTATGAATAACCACAGAGATATACAAGCGACAGAGAATTGCCATGGACTCGATGGGCAGAACAACTTCTGTCGGCACGTGAGTGACGCCACATGTTGATGCTGTCCCTCTTCCTGTCTCTGGGGCAGAGTGGCTGTTGGTGAAACAATGTCTCATTGTTAACCCTATCTTCTGCGTTAGACTATCTGCAGCCCCGCAGCTCAGGGCTGTGGGGATAACTCTCCGTGAGTGAGGATTTCACTCGGATTGTCTTCATCTGGGACAGTTGGGGCTCAGCTGTTAACTGCTGCCCAATTGCAGCAAAGAAACCGATGTCACTGTTACAAAGGTCTTTCTGCAGGATTGCTGTGTGAAGCTGGATTCTGAATAGCGAACAGGCTGCACAGGGATGCCCTCACATAAATTTACCTGAATGTAGAGAATCCGCAGAACATTTCTGTCTGTCCCACCAACTAACATCTTTATCGCTGGCTCAGATAAATGATATTTGTAGGATGTTCCCAATCAAACTTGCTGATTTCCAGCAGTTAATGGGACTGGCTGTGCCAATGATAGTGAGCTTTAGAGTGCAACCGTGCTTGCCTCTCCTCACACTGCTTGCAGGTGGAGGGAAATAGCTGAATACTCTGCCGATGGAAACAACTTAGTCCAAACGGAAGGGATAAACAGCACCGTCCCACGAAAAAGGAGACAGAATGAAAAGGCGATATTCTTGAAATGCTTTGGTGCTTAGAAATCCGAGAGCACAGTGGGATGTAGTTGGACCTGAGCGACTCTCAGCTGCTTTGATGTTGGAAAAATAAGAGTGTCTGGGGCATGATCTTTGCTTAACAGCTTGTGTTAATGCTGGCATGTAAGAATGTCTTCCGTCACGTCGCCATTGAACCTTGGTTTTTGATTTAACTTTTGCCTCGTCGTCCGATCAACTATTTGATAAAAAGATGTAAACCATTAGGTTGCACCCCTTGAAATACCTTTGAGCTTTGGGGACGGAAGTGTCATTGTAGTGGGCATGGTACAATATCACAAGTGGTGAAAGCGAAACAAGTGTTTCAGGATTCCCATCCACACAATCCCACTCCGAATAAATCAAACACCTGGATGTTCACACAGCTCTGGGAGTGAAACGTTTGGAAGTGGGGACGTGAAGTGATTGGAAACAGCGCTGAAGAGGTAGATGGGAATGGTGTGGTATATGAGGAATGTCAACAATAAAGGTCATTTGGAAAGTTGGGACAGGTCTCCATAGAGAGCAAAAGGCCGAAAGCTGGCCTTGTTAAACCTTTCCAAGAAATGAGTGGGATATACAGAGTCAATAAGGAAGGGGGAATGCTCCCTACGCCTGAAAGGGTCGAAGAAAATGCACATGAGGAGAAATGTTTTCACATAGCGAGTGGTGAGGGTCTGTAAACCACTGCCTGATATTGACAAAGACGCAGTTTCACTCGAGTTCTTGAAAAACTGTTTCGATGTTTATGTTGAACGTAAAAGTGTGCAGTGTTACAAGGAGAAGGCAAGAGAATGGTACCAAAAGAAAAGCACATTTACCTCTGTGGAGAGCCAACACAGCTAAGGTGGTTTGTGCCACATTTGTGATTCTGAGTGGAATCAAATTTAGACCAACAGAATGTAGAGAGTTAGACCACAGTGACATTGGCAAAGCCAGAACACATATACACAGCAGAATGTTACACGTACATGTCAAAGGGAGGATGGCACTGTCTGAAAATCCTGCCGGGTGTCCTGCGGATCAGACACAGCACACCTCACTATTGTAGGGTCGCCAAGCAGTCTAAGATTCAGGTTCCGATATGGCAGGCGGTGTAGGTTTGAAACCCACAGTTGCAATTTCTGCAACAGCTGCAGCGTCTTGAAGTGGCGTGCTCAAAGCCAAAAAAAAAAGCAGAACAGCGTGGGAGAGTGCAGACTCTCTCAAAGGGTCAGTGTCCGTACTGTCATGACGTGTTCGCCTCCCACGCGATAAATCATTGGCTCAAGCAACTCTACTGTTGCTTTATGTTCCAGGCAAGTTAATTTTTTACTGGATGCACTTCATTGCTGTTGTGAAACAAATTCCTGCAGTGACCATACTCGTCGTTATTTGATGTTCTGGCGAATGGGAAAATAATTGCGATGTCATATATTCGTAACTTTCTCTCATTTCCTTCATTTCTGTCCTGGAGACATCGGAACGGAAAGGTAATCTTATCGAGACTATGATAGGTTGAATCCACTTTTTATGGCCCATTCTTATGATGTTCTCTCTTTCTCCCCTTTCAACAGTTTCTGGGAAGTGGTGGTGCACTAAGGGTCCAGAATGCTTGAAATTGTAGTTTGGAATTGCCCTGTTGTTAGTTGTGAGATTACTTTATGGCTCATGCCCTCGAATTGTCTCACATTTAACATTCATGCTTCGCTGTGTCTGAAAATGAATTTGATTTGCCAGTTCTGTTTGTGTTCCGTTGTAAATGCTTTCTGTTTTCGATTCGCTCAATATATTACGAGTTACCAGGGTTTCTGATGTAACTTCCAGCAGCAAAAACCCTCAACTGAGGATCTGGGAATGTTTCACGGAGTATGATCATTCGGGGCAAAAGTAAGGAAGTTTTTTGGTTCTGCAGTGTTTCACAATACTACCTTTCCAGTGAGCAGTCGAACAGTCTAAACTATTGCGCCACAGCGAGCGATGGCAATCAAGGAAAATTGGGCATTGTTTGGGAACAAGAATTCTTGAGAGGGAACACTAAACATGGGAGTGAGGAAGAATAATATTTGTGAGAGGGAAATTGAAATAGGAGTGGCCGAGAATGGATGTTCTGAGAGAAAATGGGAAACAGGAGGCAGAGAGAATGGGAAGCACTGTTGGCAGGATGGGAGTTCTGAGGCTGAATGGAAAATATAGGTGTGAGGGGGAATGGGAATTCTGAGTGGGAATGGGATACAGTGGAGTGGGATGAAATAGAAATTCTGAGAGGTAATTGGAAAAGGCAGGGAAGAGAACGGAAATTCTGAAGGGGAATTGGAAATAAAATGTGGGAAAGTATAGGAATTTTGTGAAGGCATAGGAAATATGTCTGATCTCGGTGGATGAGCAACGGGAAATGCAAGTCTAGAGCTGGGGGAGGGGGGTCTGGGTTGGCTGGTCTTCGGAGGGTTGATGTGGACTCAAAAGGCCAAAAGGCCTGCTTCGACACTTTACCAAATCTCTGATTATCGATCTCTGCCCCAGCTCCGTTCTTTCACTGCAGAAACCTCGTCAATGCCTTTCTTACTTTGTTACTTGACGATTCTGTTACACTACCTGTTCTATTCCAGAAAGCCAGTTTGTGAAGGATAGAACCAATCCTTCACCACTTCGGTTAATGTACATGATTATGCATTGCAGGCAAGCGATTTGTATTCCTTTAATTACAGTTTTTGAGAATTTCAATTTTAATTGCTCCATTAATGGAAGAGCCTTCAGTTACTAAGACAGTGACCTATTTAATTCCCTCCCTGAACTTTGCTTCTGTCTTTGTCGCATTCCTCCTTCAATACACTCAAACTGTATTAAAGATTTCACATCTGGCCGTGGATCTCTATGAGGCTCAGTAATATGTTTTATTCTATTTCTTTGGTTGTACTTGGTTTGTTTTATTACATGAAAGATTTGTTGGAAATGCAAGTTTTTAAAGATAGAACAAGAAGAAACAGGTGACTCCGAAATAAGACGGTCACAGTAAATTTCAAAAGTGATGACAATGCTTGAAAAATCGCAACTTTAAGATGTGCTGATATGATGGGTGTGCACATGCACTTCTTTAAAGAAACACTGTTTGAAAAGGTATTATCCATGAGATTAATTGGTACGAAATTAAGGCAGGGATTGCAAACTGGATTTAAACAGAAGGGTGGAAATGTGAAAAACGACTTGGGGAAGTTCCAGAGTGGTTCACATAAGTAGTGGTGTCTGGTAGGTATTGGTTCTCAGCGCACATTTCTTTTCGATGTTAGTTTCGTAATTTTATTATGTGCCAAGCATATGGTGTGGAAAGTCAGAACATTGCAAAATAAGAAGAATGGTTAGTGTTTTGGAGAAGTTAATGAAGCTGTAAGGATGTTTGAGAAGAAGCAGGATTAGTTTAAAGATGACAGGTAGAATTGTGTTGTCGGGTGCGTGCGGGGCAGTGTATGTCTTTACATTTTAGAATAAAAGTACCAGCAGCAATTGTAATTTGAGCGGGGGCAGGCCTGGTGCTTTATAACAGCAGGTTCATAGGGAAATAGAAGCTTTACGTCAAAAGCAGTGCTTTTTATTATGGAGCTCCCATAATTCTGGATGGCCTAGTGGTGGTGTCACTAATTCACCCAACCACACATCTTTGGACTGTGGGAGGAATCTGGAGAACCCAAAGGAAACACACGTGGGTACAGGAGAAATGTGTGAACTACACGTACAGTCGCTCAACAGAGGAACTGAACCCAGATACGTAAGGCTGTCAGGTAGCAGTGATAACAACTGAGCCACCATGACACCCAGGGGGAAGGCTTAAAATCAATCTCCTTTCTATCCTCCCTTCTTCCTTTTTCATAAACTTGAAAATAATGCCAGACTGGAATTAATGTTTGATTTCTTCTCTGATTGTTTAGTCTCCTTCCTTAAAAGTGCCTGAGAGTACATCAAAGCCAGATGGCCAGTTAATCAGCTCCCGCGTCCGTGCGCATGGCAGACCTATTCTATAATCCCACCAAGCATCTGGCAACTCGTCTGATAGACCTGTTTCTGTGACACAGGCAGGAAGGAAATATCAGACATGATCGAGATTAACAGACGTTTCTTCAAGTCATTTGATGTGCTTCAGAATTCAAACACAGTGTGCATTTATTTCTTAAAATGTAGCATGGCTGAGAGTATAGCACAACACTGAGGAATGATGATTCCCGGTCCTTTTGTTGTCTGTGAAAGTGAGAAAAGCATCTGATATGGGCTTGCTATAGGATTCAGTAAGGGAACTTTGTTATAATTTACTTGTGGAATGTGGTCATTTCTGGGTGGCTAGCATATATTGCCCATCCATAATTGCCCACAGAGCGGTAAAATATCAGTCAACCACATTGCTGTGAGCCTGGAGTTACATGGAGACCAGATCAGGATGGCAGTTTTCTTCCCTGAAGAACAGTTATTAGACTCTTAATTCCAAATCTTTTATTTAATTGAATTGGAGTTCGACCATCTTGCGCGGTGGGATGATGATATGAGTTCTTTCACAGAACGTTTTCCCTCTAGTTTTGCTTATTACTGTGTTGCCAAAACCATTGAGGCCGACAGCTCAGAGTGAGTCAGCATAGATGTGCAGATTGTCTGGTAAAATGTAGTTATGTCAGTTTCCTGTGGAATATCTTGATTCAAACAGTAAGACCTGAGTACTGATGCAACTTTGATTTCATGGTCTGTAAATTCGTCATGTTGCATCTGTCTAAATTGGAGATAGGATGGGACTAGCTTTTCAAAAAAATGCATAAAACTGAAGTATTCAACAAAGAAAATTCAGCTTAAACAATGCATGACTCCCCAGCTGCGTCTCTTTGCCACTCCAGCTTCCCATATGCTATTCTTAAGCTGGTCCAAACCCTTTATACCTCAGCCACATATTTCAGCCATGAGTGAACCCAGCATTTACTGACCACAAACCTGTCTCTGTGAAGTTACATGGATCCTGCCTCATCATCCATAACTCTCACCAACAGACTTGATAATTCCATCCTCTGCTGGTCAGATGTTTCTTCTTATACTCCATAAATGTCAGAACTTCCAAAACTCTGCTGCCTATATTCTGGAAAGAGCTCTTATTGTGAAAATTATCAGCCTGTCCTTAATGACGTTTGCCTCCTAATCTTCTGACTTCTCCAAACTAATTGTCATATTTTTGAACGTCTTTCATGATGAATCACTGCCTTACTTTATGACTTTTAGTCTATCATGGTCCTCCAAACCCTTGTAGTTTTAAGTTCTCTGACTGTTACATCCCCCCCAGAGTTAATCCAAATCATGGCCATGTATAGTAGCCTGATTGCAGAATTCCTTTCCAAATCCCATTCCTCTCCTGTCCTTCAAATGCACATCTTTTACAAGCTTTTAGTCTCTAGCTTCTCATATTGGCTTTTTCCTCAGTATGGTTCTAACTGTAATTGCACCATGCTTACCGATACTGACTGCCCAGATATTTCGCTGTGTGATCGGCTGGTGTGTGTGGTGATACTGCAGGTCTGATTCGTTGATTTGTATGGTGACACTGTGGCCCTCAAGTGGTCAGCTTGTCCATTGCGCGGGGGTTATGTCAGTGGCATCGCAGGTTTGATTAAAGTTGTTGAACAGTTTGTGAGAAGTGTTACCAATTGTTGTGCAGGTTTGCATATATCGCTTATCCGCTAGTGTTAGTGTCCAAATTGAGTTTGTTTTTAATGAGACCTGTTAATATCTATTGGGTGGAGCTTCTACTGAAACTCCGTCAGTTTAGAGTGATATTGAAATCAGTATCCGTTCACTGAAGAACGAACTTAAAAAGCACAAGTCCATTGTGGACAAGCTGAAGAAAGAGCAGAACAAATGTAAAAAAGGAGCACAGGAGGCCGGCCTCATCACACAACGAGAGGTGACATTGAACATATCACAACGCTGCAGGTTTCAGCTGGGGATATTTCGAACATGCGATCTTGAAGAGATTGCAGTTCAGAACATTTCAGATGTTTCCATACTGCCTTCCCAAAACCAAATCAGCATCCATCTCCTTTAATTAAAAATTGTTGCGGGCTATGAAGCTTTGTTCTTGGCATCTTAAGGAAATGTGATATAGCAGATTTCCTTTTTCTGTTTTTTTTTCTCTCTCCGCCATGAATTTGAGTTTATATATTCTGCCTAACGTTCAGTCAAAACATTTTCCTCAAATACCTCTTCATAGCCTCCTATCTTCCTACTTTCAAAAGCTTCCTTTTTCCAATGAGGTCTTGTATATTTCTCGTCTTACACTTCCTTCTTCCTGACAAATCTCTCACTATTCTTTAATAAAACAGCTTTGGGACCTCTTTCTTGTTAAATGCTGCATATATGGATTGCTGTAATGTTGAATGGTGTGTGCAAGTGTTTGAGAGGAAAATATTGAATAAGTAAACTTGTTTTTGATGAAATTCAACCGACTCTGCTTTTGTTATCCCTGTTAATCTTTCTTAATTTTGAGGTTAACATATTTGACAGATTGCTAAAATTATATTTGTTCATTCAGAAAAGTATTTGTGGTTTGTCTTGTGCAGTCAGCAAAGTAGTGTCATGCGTACTTCTTTACATCCCAAATTTTAATTTCATTTTCTCACCATGTTGCTTTATCCTATGACAGGTTTATTAAGAAGGCCCAAGCTGAACTGAGTAAAGATCTTCGTGTCGTGTTGCCAGCTCAAGTTAAATGGAAGCGCAGATTAACACTCTGTATTCCACTGCCATTGAGAAGCTAAAGATTAAACCGCGATCTCTACAGAGATACCTTCAGTAATGGATGTTAATTGTATAGAATTATGAAGGAATGCCCTTTAAATTTCTCTTTTAAACCCTAGTGTGGCCCCTTTTTTGCCAAATTAGTGGGTGACTAAATGGTTCTTTACTTAACATCTATATGGACTTCAGTTAGGCGTTCGACAATGTTCCCCATGAGAGACTGATTAACAAGGTTAGATCTCATGGAATACAGGGTGAACTAGCAACTTGGATACAGAACTGGCTCAAAGGTAGAAGACAGAGGCTGGTGGTGGAAAGTTGGTTTTCAGAATAGAGGACTGTGTCCCGTAGCGTGCCGCAAGGATCGGTGCTGGGCCCTCTACTTTTAGTAATTTACATAAATGATTTGGATGCGAGCATAATAGTAAGTTGGCAGATGACACTAAAATTGGAGGTGTAGTGGACAGCGAAGAGGGTTACCTCAGATTACAACAGGATCTGGATCAGATGGGCCAATGGGTTGAGAAGTGGCAGATGGATTTCACTTCAGATAAATGTGAGGTGCTGCATTTTGGGAAAGCAAATCTTAGCAGGACTTACAGACTTAATGGTAAGCTCTGAGGGAGTGTTGCTGAATAAAGAGATCTTGGAGTGCAGGTTCATAGCTCCTTGAAAGTGGAGTCGCACGTAGAGAGGATAGTGAAGAAAGCGTTTGGTATGCTTTCCTTTATCGGTCAGAGTATTGAGCACAGGAGTTGGGAGGTCATGTTTTGGCTGTATACGACATTGGTTAGGCCACTGTTGGAATATTGCATGTCATTCTGTTATCCCTCTTATCGGAAAGATGTTGTGAAACATGAAAGGGTTCAGAAAAGATTTACAAGGATGTTACTAGGTTTGGAGGATCTGAGCTACAGGGAGAGGCTGAACAGGCTGGGGCTGTTTTCCCTGGAGCGTCGGAGGTTGAGGGGTGACCTTATAGAGGTTTACAAAATTATAAGGGGCATGGATAGGATAAATAGGCAAAGTCTGTTCCTTGGGGTGGGGGAGTCCAGAACTGGAGGGCATAGGTTAATGGTGAGAGCGGAAAGATATAAAAGAGTCCTAAGGGGCAACTTTTTCACGGAGAGGGTGGGACATGTTTGGAATGAGCTGCCAGAGGATGTTTTGGAGGCAGGTACAATTGCAACATTGAAGAGGCAATTGGATGTGTATATGAATAGGAAGGGTTTGGAAGGATATGGGCCGAGTGCTGCCGGGGTGAGACTAGAATGGGTTGGGATATCTGGTCTGCATGGCCGGGTTGGACTGAAGGGTCTGTTTCCATGCTGTACATCTCTAAGACTCTATGACCAGAAGATTGCAAATATTGTGCGCTTGATCAAGATGGGCAGTAGAGATGACCCAGATAATTATAGACCAGTGAGCGTTACTTCTGTTGTAGGAAATGTTTTGGAAAGGACGAAAAGAGATAAGATTTATAATCACCCAGCAAATAACAATTTGATTTCAGATAGTCAACATGGTTTCATCAAGGGCAGTTCGTGTCACACAGATATCATTGAGTTTTTTGAGAAGATGACCAAGCATGTAGATGAGGGTAGGGCAATTGATGTGGTATACATGGACTAATAAAGCTTTTGATAAGGTTCCACATGGTATGAAATTGGAGAAAATGCAGAGACGTGGAATTGAGGGTGATTTAGCAGGTTGTGTTTTAAACTGGCTCTCTGAAAGAAGACAGCGAGTGGTGGTTGATGGAAAATATTCAGCCTGGAGTCCGGTTACTAGTGGTGTGCCACAAGGATCTGCTTTGGGACCACTGCTGTTTGTCATTTTTATAAGTGAATTAGATGCAGGCATAGGTGGGTGGATTAGTAAATTTGCAGACAATACTAAAGTCGGTGGTGTAGCGGACAGTGTGAAAGAATGTTACAGATTGCAGGGGGACTTGGATAAACTGCAGAATTGCGCTGAGATGTGGCAAATGCAGTTCAATGCAGCTAAATGTGAGGTGATGCAGTTTGGGAAGAATAACAGGAAGGTAGAGTACTGGTTCGAAGGATAGCTTCTTGATAGTGTGGATATGCAAAGGGATCTTGGAGTCCATGTACATAGGTGCCTGAAAGTTGCCACCCAGTTTGGTAGTGCTGTTTAGAAGTCATACGGTGCATTAGTTTTCATTCGTAGAGGGATTAAGTTCCGGAGCGGCAACATTATGCTGCAAATATACAAAACGCTGGTGTGGCCATACATGAAATATTGTGTGCTGTTCTGGTGCCCATATTTCGGGAAGGATGTGGAAGCAATGGAAAAGTTGCAGAGGAGATTTACCAGGACGTTGCCTGGTCTGGAGCGAAGGTCATACGTGGAAAGGTTGAGAAACTTGAACCTGTTCTCATTGGCAAGAAGAAGGCAAAGAGAGGATTTGATAGAGACATACAAGATGATCAGAGGCCTCGATAGGGTAAACAGTGAAAGTATTTTTACTAGGATGATGACATCAGTGTTAACGGGGAGGGGCGGGGCCATAACAACAAATTGAGGGGTGATAGATTTAAGACAAATGTCAGAGGCAGGTTCGTTAATCAGAGAGTGGTTAGGGAATGAAATACACTACCTACTGATATAGTTAACTCAGCCACATTAGGTAGATTTAAAGAATTTTCTTTACGAAAGAAACAAACTTTGTAGTGAATGAAACCTTTGAAGAGCAGGTGTGCATGCTAGAATGGATAGAAATAGAGAAAGCTGATGTGCTGAAAGTATTGTCAAACATTAAGTTTGACAAGTCGCCAGGCCCAGACCAGTGTCGTCCTCAGCTGCTTTGGGAAACGAGAAAAGCAATTGCTTCGCCACTTGCGAAGATCTTTACATCCCCGCTCTCCAATACCCGAAGACTGGGGAGATGAAAATGTAATTCCTCTCTTCAAAAAAGGAAATAGGGAAATCCCCGGCAATTACAGACAAATAAGTCTCACGTCTGTCGTCTGCAAGATGTGAGAAAGGATACTGAGGGACAGGATTTATGACCATCTGGAATAGCATGGCTTGATATAATGCAGTCAACACAGCTTTGTGCGGGGCAGGTCATGCCTCAAAACCCTTATCGAGTTGTTTGAGGATGTGACTAGAAAGTTTGATGAGGGTCGAGCTGTGTATGTGGTGAATATGGACATCAGCAAGGCATTTGATAAGGTTTCCCATGGTAGGCTCATTCAGAAGGTCAGGAAGAATGGGATACAGGGGAACTTAGCTGTCTGGATAAACAATTGGCTGGCCAACAGAAGACAGCGAGTGGTAGTAGAAGGAAAATATTCTGCCTCGAAGTCTGTGGTGAGTGGTGTTCCACAGGGCTCTGTCCTTGGGCATCTATTGTTTGTAATTGTTATTAATGACTTGGATGAGGGTATTGAAGGATGGGTCAACAAGTGTGCATACGACACAAATGTTGGAGGTGTCGTTGACAGTATAGAGGGCTGTTGTAGGCTGCAGCGGGACATTGACAGGATGCAGACAAGGGATGAGAGGTGGCAGAAGGAGATCAACCTGGATAGATGTGAGGTGATGCGTTTTGGAAGGTCGAATTTGAAAGTTGCGTACAGGATTAAGGATAGCATACTTGTCAGTGTGGAGGAACAGATGGATCTTGGTGTGCCAGTACATATATCTCTTAAAATGGCCACCCCACGTGGACAGGATTGTTAATAAAGCTTGTGGTGTTTTGGCTTTCGTTAACAGGGGGATTGAGTTTAAGAGTCATGAGATCTTGTTGCAGCTCTATAAATCTTTCGTTAGACCGCACTTGGAATAATGTGTTCAGTTCTGGTAGCGAAGAGGTTAAGCAAAGCGGTAAACATCAACTCAAGGCAGAAGGGTTTCCTGGCTTCTACACCCGGATGCAATGAAAACATTGCTATCCTCCAAAACATCATAAAGGGCTCAAAGAAGAACAAAAAGGAGCTGGCCGTTGTCTTCGTTGATTTGGCCAAAGCATTTGATTCAGTTGGCCACAAACTACTCATTGGTTCGCTGAGGAGAATGAAGACACCCGCTGCCTTCATAGACCTGATCCGTGACCTCTACACGAACAACACCACAGTGATTGAGGGTAAAGGAAAGCCGACGGAACAGATCAAGGTCGAGAGGGGTGTGAAGCAGGGCGATCCACTGTCACCTTTACTATTTAACATCGCGATAGACCCTCTGATTAGTACCCTGGAGCAGACAGGCCAGGGCATTACAATGCGGTATGGAAACAAAACGCTTAACTGTACAGCATTGGCATTCGCGGATGACATTGCACTACTGAGCAACTCTCACGCCGGGATGCAAGAGAACTTAAAGATCCTCCAGTCCTATTGTGATAAGACAGGCCTGGACATTAATGTCAATAAAACCAAAGGCTTCCACTTCACATGCAAAAGGAAGACCTTCATGTACAACCATGCCGCAAAGTGGAGGATCAGAAATGAGACCATCAAATACATCCCTCCAGGAGATCTGGAAAGATGTGGATGCTTTGGAGAGACTTTAGAGGAAGTTTACCAGGATGCTGCCTGGACTGGACGGCTTATCTTATGAAGAGATGTTGACTGAGCTCGGACTTTTATCATTGGAGAAAAGGAGGAGGAGAGGGGAACTAATTGAGTTATTTAAGATAATGAGAGGCATGGTTAGAGTCGATAGCCAGAGACTGTTTCCCAGGGCAGAAATTACTAACACGAGGGGTCATAGTTTTAAGCTGGTTGGAGGAAAGTATAGAGGGGATGTCAGACGCGGGTTCTTTACACAGAGAGTTGTAAGAGCATGGAATGCGTTGCCAGCAGCAGTTGTGGAAGCAAGGTCACTGGGGACATTTAGGAGACTACTGGACATCCATATAGTCACAGAAATTTGAGGGTGCATACATGAGGATCAGTGGTCGGCACAACATCGTGGGCTGAAGGGCGTGTTCTGTGCTGTACTGTTCTATGTTCCATTTTTAAGTTCTATAGCATATAGGTGATTTTGGGATAGTATAGGGGGACGAGCTGAGAATAGTTCACAGGTCGGCGCAACATCAAGGACCGAATGATCTGTTGTGTGCTGTATTGTTCTATGGCTACAGTGCTACATGAGATTTCTACTGTCTTAAACAGAATGAGGGACCTTGGATTGTGGGCTTACGAAATGTCACAGATCTCTACCAAATATGTACGAGGTCGAGTCAGGGCAATAATAAGATGCTGCAACAAGAAGGGAACAGGTCGCTCCATACAAAACCCTACTCCTTCCCATCTATTTTCACTTCCAACACCGAGAGCTTTCCACAAAGGAAGGCACTACAACACAAGACTTTGCTCCGCAATCGTCGTATCTGGCTGTGCACTAGGAGAAATGCAACAGTTTGTACTGGGACCCATTGGGGCCCTGAAACAATTGGTAAAGACTAAAATCATCTGAGCATTGAGAGCCCAACCACATTGCATACATTTTCTATTGTTCTAACTCTTCCTGACTTCCCTTGTTTTTCCTAATGAACCTGATCAAATTTGTTATGACACACACCTGCACAATTGAACCCAGTCCTCTCGGTCCAAGATTCGGGATATTTTCACTGCATCACAAGGCATCGACTCTAACTTCCCTTGTATCTTAGCTTTCTGAGTCTCACCTTAATCAACTCTGCAATTTGGAGGAAGGGGCGAAACGGGAGGAAGGGGCGGAACTGGAGGACCGAGGAGCAACCGGTCCTCCAAACCAGGGTGAGTGAGGAGCGGGGCCAAAACATTCTCGGAAGTGAACGCTTCTGGATTGGTCAGAAAGCAAACTATTTTGCATGATTGATCATTCTCACTACTTTACTGGAGTTATAAATCTCTCTCATAAATCAACGTGAGATTTTAAGAAATCGTTGAGATGTAAACCTGATAACGTACATATTTCCATTGCATTTGCATAACTCGAGCACGAAACTTATTTTCAAACTGCCAGAATGATTGATAGTTTGCATACCTAGCTGGAAAAGTTGAGTTGGACCGAACAATCTGTTTGCAGGCTAGACATCGACTGTAACACGACAGAGTAATTGCTAATGTATAATATTCCATCCGTAATTCTGTGCAGGTTTGCACATTCTCTATAAACTCACCGATAACCTCAGATGCTGGCACAGTTTGGTTTCTATGCAGAGCATGCACAGTATCACATTGGTCAGGACACAGAGAGAGAGACAGAGAGAGAGAGAGACATGGAGTAGCTTTCTCCGGCAGCGGCAGCGATCGGCTTGAGAGTGCGGCGCTCAGAGCCGGTGTGAGGAGGCCTCGCTGCGAGAAAGGAGCAGAGAGAATTCACAAGTTCTGGATACAGATAAAAAAAACGCGTAAAAGACCCTCCAGGCCCTGGGTAAGGAGATGGCGGTCTCTGTTGGGGAAGTGGCCCAGGGTCACGACCGCCATTTATTTGAGGGAATAGGAAGCATGGCCCTTAGGGTCGCCATCTGGAGATGGTCAAGGTGCAGGAGGGCGGGGCTATTGGGGCCTGTAGACCAATCAGGGGAAAGGGAAGACACATTGTTATTGATCAATTCCATGAACACAGCTTC
This sequence comes from Hemiscyllium ocellatum, assembly GCF_020745735.1. Lineage (NCBI taxonomy): Eukaryota > Metazoa > Chordata > Chondrichthyes > Orectolobiformes > Hemiscylliidae > Hemiscyllium > Hemiscyllium ocellatum. The sequence goes on from NC_083417.1 coordinate 76,752,663, forward strand.
ACTGGACGATTCCACAGGAATATCCTCTCTCATTCCTGCTGTGATATTTCACCTAATCAGAAACAGCAGCTCTCCTCCTCTCTCAGCTCCCCTTCTGTCCTTCCTGCAGCATCTGTCCCCTGAAAAATTGAGCTGACTGTCCTGTCTCTCCCCCAGCTGTTGTTTTGTAATACCTGTGATATCCCAGACCCATTTTAGATTACTTCACTAAAGACATGAATGCACCCGCTGGATTTTTCTTAGCAACAGCAATTGTTTAATACTCATTAACAGGTTTTTAATTACATCTTTTTTGAAACATTTAATTCACATTCAATCATTTGCAATGGGGGGATTTGAACCTGTGTCCACAGACCTTTCGCTGAGTTTCTGAATAAATTCATCACAATGATATCACAAGGCCATCACTTCGCCTGATCGCAGGTTGCGAATAAAAATGCTTTCTTCCTGCACCATTGTTTGATTCTATACTCCAGTGATATCACTCAGTATCTCTCCATGTGGTATCCCTCACTGCGTGGGCCTAATTGCTGCTTCTGTCAGCGCGTCTCGCTATTACAGCTACTCCAGGTCGTGAGCCAAGAGAGTTCTCCACTCCAGAGAGATGAGGCAGCACTGGCTGGAGACTGGGATGTTCCAGATTTCTGTGGGACTCAGTGCCATTCACCCTGTGTAACCCTCGTCACAGAATTTCCCATTCTGTCTATTTCCCTGTTTCCTGTAGGTACTCGGAGTTCTTGACTCAGTAGACTTCCCAACTGCTGGGTGTCTCATCCATCACCTCACTGAAGATGGTTCGTCATCGAGAGAGATGAAGGAAACGGAGATCTGGAGCTTTCAATAAATCCTGCAGCGAAATAAGATCACTCACCGTGCACAGAGCAGAGAGCAATGAGAGGGCTCCAAACATCAGCTAACAGGACATGACATGCTTGAGGGGGTGCACAGTACAGACACATGCCAGACTTAATCACCACCCCTACTTTAAGATATGTTGTACTCGGGCAGCATCAGCAGTTCAGTTATCAATCCAGGCCTTTGCTGACTTAGTGAGCATCAGTAGAACAAAGGGGAAGGCAGGCCTCCACGAGAGGGTGTGAATGCTGCCTGGGATCTTTCTGCTCTGTGTTCGCTCTCCAACACTATATCTATAGCATGTCTTGTGGATCAGTGACTTTAATCATTCTAACTCCAAAAACAGTTCCTGTCTCTGTAATCTCCCCCCAACCTCAAAAATCACTTCACATATTTGAATCCTGCTCCAGTCCAGACTACCATCTATATCTCTCTCACTTGCTTCAGTCTTGACAATATGCCTGTCTTGATAGTCTCCTCCTCCAATAACTGGAGACATAGGATCTGTCTCTTTGGTGCATGACTCTTTGGTTGATCTTTCCTGAATGGAATGAGTCGCATTTGCCTGTGTTTGGCCCATATCCCTTCAAACCTTCTCCTCTCTATGAACCTGCTCATGTATCTTTTCAATGTTGTCTTTGTACTTGTTTTTCAACCATTTCCTCTGGCAGTCCGTTCTGTCTATGCACTATCATCTGTGTAAAGTGCTGCCCCTCAGCTCACTATTTAAATCTTTGGTCTCTCACCTCACGTTTATACCCTCTAGTTTTGGACTCACCTACCCTTGGCTTTTCCCCTTGCTTATGGCCCGCACGGTTTTACAAACCTTTGTAAGGTCACCCCTTTGCCTCCTCTGCCTAGGAGAAATATTCATCACAATATTACAAATATCTCCAACTCATGTACTCAATGTTCTGCCCCATGAAGTGCACAAAATGCTGCTTTCACCACCCTGTCCACCTGTGATGCCACTTCCAAGGAACAATATCACTGCATTTCTTAGTCTCTCTCCATTCGACCACACTGGCCAGGGCCCGAATATTAACTGCATTAGTCCTCCCTGATTTGTCTGAACAAAAATCCAACACCTGAATTAAAATCCATCTTTCTCTCCTTGGCCTATGGCCACCGTTGATTAATACCCCCTTCGATAACTGTAATCCATGCCTACTATCCCACTAATTTTGGTATCCACAAACATACTGACAGGGACTCCTATATTTTCACTCAAATCGTTTATGTAAATGATGCACAACAGTGGTCCCAGCACCAACCTTTAGAGCAAACTGCTGGTCAGAGGCCGCCAGTCTGAATAAAAACCCTCTCCCACCATCCTCTGTCTCCAGTGTCATCCCATATTGTATGCAGATCGCTAGCTCTCCCTGATTCCTAGAGATCCAACCTTACAAACCAATGTATCATGCTCAACTGTTCACGCCCTTGCTGAGTCGAGAAACGATGTCTGTTGCTCTGCCTTCATATCCCACCTTGCTCACGTCTTCAACAATCTCAGTCAAGTTTGTGAAACATGTTTTCCCATGCACAAAGCCATGCTGACTGTCCGTGATCACTCCTTGTCTTTCCAAATGCATGTGAACCCTACCTCTCTTACTGACCTCCAACAACTTACCCACCCTGATGTCTGGCTCATCAGTCTGTTGTTCCCTGGCTTTCCTTTGCATTCTATCAAATAATGACATAACATTATGTTTCGAGTCAAGCAGCATGGAAACTGTTCAGCGTCAACTGAACAAAATCTAAAACTAATCCCGTCCCACCTGCCTGTTCCTGGATCATATCCCTATGAACCTTTCCTATCCCTATACTAATCCAAATGTCTTTTAAAGATTATAATTGTCCTGACATTCACCCCTTGCTCGCAAAATTGATTCCACATACAAACCTCCCGCTGTGTAATAATTTACAATTCATGCCTTTCTTTTTAATGTTTCTCCTCTAAAAATAAAAATATAGACCCGTCTTGAAACTCCCTGTCCATGGCAAAAAAAAAATAACGACTAGTAACTCTTATCTATCCCCCTCATTATTGTATAAACTTCTATCAGGTCACTTCTCAACATTCAGGCTTCAATGAAAAATTCCAGTCTATCCAGCCCTTTTTTATTATTGACACCTTCCACAACCAGCAGAATTCTTGTGCATCTTAACTGAACCCTCTCCAACTTAATAATATGCTTCCTATAACTGTGTGACCACAACTCGATGCAATATTCCAGAAGAGGCCTCACCAATGGGCAGTATAATGGAATCGTGACTTCCCAATTCCTATATCCAAAGGACTGAGCAATGAAAGCAAGTGTGTCAAGCACCTTCATAACCATCTTGTCTCTCCATGTAGCACACTTTAAAGAATTATGTACCTGAAATCCGAGGTCTCTCTGTTCTAAGACACTACCGACGGTCCTGCCATATATTATATAGGATATACCTTTGTTTGTTGCAACAAATGCATTACCTTGCATTTATTCAGATGTTCATTATTCCAACCTCCAGTCTTCCAGTACATCACGCAAATGGTGTCAATGGTACAAATATCTTTGCTCATCTCGCCGCAATTTCTTCCCCAGCTTTCCTAAATGTCCTGATATACTCTGGATCAGTCCTGGGGATTGATCTACCTTTGACTTTTAAAGCCCGCAGCACCTCCTCTTCTATAATGTGGACTCATTTCAAAACATAGATTCATAGAGATGTATAGCATGGAAACAGACCCTTCGTACCAACTCCTGCATGACGTTTCTCGTCCCATTTGCCAGAATTTTGCCAAAATCCCTGCAAACCCTTCCTATTCATACACCCATCCAGATGCCTGTTAAATTTGTATCCGCCTCCATTACTTCCTCTGGCAGTTTATTCCATATATGTGCCACCCTCTGTGGAAACTAACTGTCCCTTCGGTCCCTTTTAACAGTTCCTCTCACACTCCAGAGCTATGCCCAGTAAGTTTTGACTCCCCAAGTCGGAAGAAAATGTCTTGACTATTGACCTATCTATGTCCATCATGATTTTAAAAATCTTTATATGGTAACTCCTCAGCCTCCCATGTTCAAGTAAAAATCGCCCCAATTAACTAAGCTTTTCCCTGTAGCTCAAACACTCCAACCCTGACAACATCATTGTTCATTTTTTCTGAACCTTTTCAAGTTCAACAGCATCCTTCCGATAGCGCTGAGACCAGAATTGCACACAGTATTCCAGAAGAGGTCAAGCCAAACCCTGTTTAGTTCCCAGAGCTCCTCAGTCTATATCCTCAGTAAGTTCCAAAGTGAAGTATTTGTTTCGGATCTTGTGGTTTCACACACCGTTGGTTTCCTTGATCATTATGGATACTGGTTTTGTCCCTCGTTATTCTTTTGCTCATAGCACATGTGTAAACTCTCTTTGGATTCTCCTGAAAGCTAACTCATGACCATTTTTGCATTCCTGATTTTCATCCAAACTGTATTCGTGCAGCCCCTGTGATCCTAAAGAATTTCCTTGATCGAGATGGCTATACCAGACATGTGCCCTCTTTTTCTGGACCAGAGCCTGAGCAGTCAGCTAGTGTTTCCTAATTCTGCCAGCATCGAGCTGCACACAAACTGGAATATGCTGGCACTGAACATGCAATTTATCTCCCATTTAAAATGTTCCTACTTGCTCGACTTCCATTTACCTGCAAATAGCTTCCGCTTAAAAATCATCAGGTATAATACCATCAAGATTGGTGTGGCTCCATTTTCTAACTTGAACTTGTAGACCAGGCCACTGCTTTACGAAAACTATTTTCAAACTTATACAATTATGGTGACTTTCCAAACTACTCCCCCACTAACACCTCAGTCCCGTCCCCTACCTTGTTTCCCAAGGGGCGGCCAGATTTAGCCCCATTCTCCAGTTGGGCTGTTTACTAATTGCCTGGGAGTTTCTAGAACACACTTAAAATCTTTCCGTCAAAATGTTTAACACTGGAGCAATCCCAGTCCAGGTATGGAAAGGTTGAAATCCCCTACGATTAAAACTCTCATCCTAACAGATACCCGAGGTCTCCTGACAGATTTGCTACTCCATCTCCCATTGACTACCGCTGTAGTACAATTGCAGTATAATCATAGCAAACTGATGAACATATTTTATTTCTCACTTCCAATAAGAGAGTTTAACTGGGTGATTCCTCGTGAATATTCTCTCTAAATGCTGCTGTGATGTTTTGCCCAATCAAACCCATCACCACTGCTCCTCTTCTGCCTCCTGTTCAATCCTTCCCTATAGCATCTATTCCACGGAACAATGAGCTGCTGCCAGTCCATCTGCTGTGCAATTCTACAATACCCATCTGGGTTTACTCTGGTCAGTTAATCATCTGATCGATACTATACTGGAGCCTGAGACCATCCCCCTCACTGTGGACAATACCCTCACTTTTCTTGTCATCTGCAAACCTACTAATGATACCTTCTGCTTTCACATCCAAGTCAGTAATGTGCATAATAAACAGCAATGCCTCCTGCACAGGTCCCTGTGGTGCACCCGCTGGTGAAAGGCTTCCAAATGCAAAAAAACAAGCCTCCACCAGGTGCGGATCCAATTTGCCAACTTGCCTTGGATCCCATCAACTCTTCCCTTTTGGACCAGCCTTCCATGTGGGACCTTGTCGAAGACCTTACTGACCTCCATGTAACTCCCATCATCTGCATTGCCCTCATCAATATATGTAGTCACCTATTCGAAAATCGCAACTGAATTCCTAAGGTGGTATCTTCTCTACCAATTCGGTGATGACTCAGCCGGGCCTATCCCTGCTTTCCAAGTGTTAATTCATCCTGTCCCTCAGAATTGTTCCCAATAATTTCCTTCCCACTGCTGTAAGATTACCTTCTCTGTAATTACTTGGCCTAAGACTGCTGCCCTTCCTGAACAAATGGACCATATTAGCTATCCTCCAGTCATTCGGCACTTCACCTGTGGCTAACAGAGTATTAAATATGATCACCAGGGCCCCAGCGATCTCCTCCCTTACCTCCCACATCACCCTGGGATGCATTTCATTGGGCACTGGAGATTCCTCCAACTTTATGCCTGTGAACACTTTTAATACCTCCTCCTGATTGATCTTAACATGTTCCAGAAACTCACCATCCCGACTTAAGTCTCCGGCTATAATGCATTTCTACTGTGTGAATACAGATATGAAGCATTCATTGAAGACCTCACCTACTTCCTTTGGCTTCATGCACAGATTGTCCCTTTGGTTTCCAACTAGCTTCATTCTTTCCCCCATTAATCCTCTGACTCTAACTGTACTGATATTTTACTTACATTGTGGTTTTTTTCCATAACACTATCTGCCAAGGATATTTCATGACAATTGTTTGACCCTCATTTTTAAGTAGTCCCTTTGCACTCTCTATACTTGTGAAGGGCTTCACCTGTTTTTATTGCACTGTACTTCTTAATCAAAATCACTCTATCACTTGATAAGTATTCATTGGACTTGTGCCTTGGCCATTCACTCTTCCAGGAACACTCTGGCCATGGATCCGCAATGTATCACTTTAACATACTCCCACTTTGCAAATATAGCCCCAACTACAGGAAGTTCATCCCAGTCTATGTTTGTCAGATCCTGCCCAATGACAGCAGTAATGATAGGAGACTCCGTTGTGAAGGCGACAGACAGGAGACTTTGTGGCTGCAGAACCAGGATGCTGTAAACCTCCCTGGTGCCAGGGTGAAGGATGTCTCTGAGTGGTTGCTTAACATTCTGAAGGCGGAGAGTGAACAGCCAGAGGTCATTGTGCACATTGGTCCACATGACAGAGATAAGCAAAGTGATGGGGTCCTGTGAAATGAGTATCAGACGTTAGGGAAGAAGTTAAAAAGCTGACCTCAACGGTAATGATCATCAGATTACTCCCAGTACCACTCACCAGTGGATTTAAAAAAAAGAAAGATTGGCCAGATGTATGTGTGGCTGAGGAGCTGATGTAGGGGCAAGGGTTTTCAGTTCTTGGATCATTGGTATCTCTTCTGGGGTAGAGGTGATCTGGACAAGGGGATGGGTTGGACCTGAACCCGAGGGTCACCAGTAACACTGCGGAGAGATTTGGTAGTGTTACTCTGGAATGTATAAACTAGTTAGGCAGGAGTTTGCGACTCTTAATAAGAGAGGGACCATTGAAAAGTCAGGAGAAAATACATTAGCCATCAAGAGCAAGTTTCCTTTCAGGATATTGAGGGACACAGTCAAGGGAAGGAAAAGACGTCTGATTTAAAGGGCATTTATTTCAAAGCACGAGGCCTGACTGGTAAGGCAGACGAGCTCAGAGCACTGATTAGCTCTGGGGACTGGGATATTATCGCCATAACAGAAACATGGCTGAGAGAAGGGCAGGATTGGCAGCTCAGTGTTCCAGGATAAAGAAGCTACAGGTGGGACAGAAGGACAACTAAGTGAGGAAGAGGAGTTGTCCTTTTGATAAGGGAGGACAGAACAACAGTGCTTATAGAGAATACTCTTAAGCGCTGATCAAATGAGGACATGCGGTGGGAAATTAGAAACAAAAAGGGGATGTCAGTCTGCTAGGATAGTGTTCGAGACCCCCAAACAGCCAGCGAGTACTAAAGGAGCAGATGTGTAGAGAGACTGCAGGTACGTTTAGAAATAATTGAGTAGTGTTGGTTGGAGATTTTAACTTCCCTTGTATTGACTGGACCACCCAAAGGTAAAAGGCCCGTATCGAGTGGGATTTTCTAAATGTGTCCAAGAATGTTTCCGAGATCAATATATAGAGGGTCCCCCACTCTACTCATGCGGGTGTAACACCGGACCTCTCCTCAGAAACCGAGGTCAGGCAAGTGACTGAAGTGTTAGTCAGAGAGCACTTTGGGTCCAGTGACCACAGCTGTCTTAGTTTTAACATTGTTATTGAAGAAGTTCAGACAGGTCCACAGATAAAGGTCTTAAACTGGTGCAGGACCAATTTTGGGGTTATTTGGAAATGATTGAGCAGAGGTAGATTGGGTGAATTAAAAGTCCCACGACACCAGGTTATAGTCCAACAGGTTTATTTTGAAGCACAAGATTTCAAAGCGCAGGTGATCTTTCTAAAAGATGAAAGGTATAAACTAAATGTGTTTGATATTCCATTCCATGACACTGCAATCCTGTTGCTATAAATTCCGTGCCTTATGATTGTGCTCCACAACCACCTGATGAAGGAGCAGCGCTCCGAAAGCTAATGCTTCCAAATAAACCCGCTGGACTGTAAGCTGGTGTTATGTGATTTTATCATTGTCCATCGCAGTCCAACATTGGCTCCTCCACATCATGCTCCCATCAACTGGGTGAATCTGTTCGAAGGAAAAGGGAATGACTGACAAATGGGAGGCTTTTAACGTGTGATCTCAAGAATCCAATATGTCTCTGTTAGGGCGAAGGGAAAAACTGGCAGATTTAGGGATCCCTGGCTGATGAGTGATATTGAGACTCTGTTCAAGAAAAAGAAGACGGCACGTATTGTCTTCAATGCTTCCCCATCTATATAACCTCTTCCAGTCCTAACCTACTCCATTCTCCCCGTATCTGCATAGGTTTCCTCCGGGTGCTCCGGTTTCCTCCCACAGTCCAAAAATGTGCAGGTTAGGTGAATTGGCCATGCTAAATTGCACATAGTGTTAGGTGAAGGGGTAAATGTAGGGGAATGGGTTGCTCATCGGAGGGTTGGTGTGGACTAGATGGGCCTAAGGGCCTGTTTCCACACTGTAAGTAATCAAATCTAATCTAAAGACATGATCACTCGGTGGAGACTCGGCAATATTCTCAGGCCCCTGCAGCACTCCAGATCTGTAGAACTCACTGAAAGCCTTGACTCTCCCAAACCAGTTCCACTATCTCTGTAACATCATCCCATCGCTAACACACACCTTATCAATGTAAGCACTTCTTGTCTCTCCATCCACCTACTCGTCTCCATAACCTTCTCCAGCTCTTACACCCCTACCTGTGCAAATGTTATCCTCCCCTACAACCCTTCCCACTTTGACCAAACTGGAGGAGGTTACTAACGCTTCCTTATCTGTGAACCATCTCCAAACAAAATTACTGCTCTTCTGGAAAATCTGTCAGACTCCACTCTCTCCATCTCTAAATAATGTGCAGAAGGAAACCTTCCTGTATCTATAAACATCTTCAGTCATGACTACCCTCCATATCTTTGTTCCTCCAGTCTTTACAAATTACTTTATCTCTGGCATCTGCTCCATTCGCTGAAAACCTTCCCTGTGTGGGTACACTGCTCCAACCTAACAACTTCCTTCTCCTTGCAAACTGCTCCATCCCTCCCACCTTCCCCATCACCAAGAACCCCTGCAGGCCCTACAGATCTCCATATTTCTGTTACACACTGTGGCTCTCCCTCCCAGTGAAAACACCTCCAGTCCCAACGACTCTCTCAATCTGGATCGTCTGCTCCAGATCAGATCATTGCTGTCTCTGTTACCTCGGACAATCCTAGCAAACTTCCCTAATGTACCTATTCAATCAGACCCCACCCTTTCCAGCCTCGCGAAACCTCTTCCTGTCATTGCAAACCTCCCTATTTAGAAATCAGAACAGTATAGCACAGTACAGGCACTCAATGTTGTGCCCATCTTTTATCCTTCTCTAAGATCAATCTAAACTGCAGACCATTCATGAAACAAAAAAGATCACAGCACAGGAACAGGCTCGTCAGCACTCTTAGCCTTCGCTGATGCAGATCCTCTGTCTATTTTCTGAGGATCTGTATCCCTTTGGTTCCTGTCCATTCATGCATCTGTCTGAATACATCTTAAGTGATGTTATCATTCCCGCCTATACCTCCTCCGCTGGCAAGGCGTTCCAGGCCCGCTCCACTCTCTGCATGAAGATCTTTCCAGCGTATCTGCCCTAAACCTTCCCCCTCTCACTTTGAACTCGTGGCCCCGAGTAATTGAGTTCTGCACTTTAGGGAAAGTAGCATCTTGCTCTGCACCGGGTCTGTACATCCCAAGATTTTGCAGACCTCAATCAGGTCCCCAGTCAACCTTCGTCTTTCTATTGAAAATAATCCGAATCTATTCAATCTTTCCTCATTGTTAGCGCCCTCTATACCAGGCAATATCCTGGTGAACCTCCTCTGCACCCTCTCCAAAGCATGAACATTCTTTTGGTAATGTGGCGAACAGAACTGTACGCAATATTCTAAATGTGACCGAGTCAAAGTCCTATGCAACTGTAACTTGACATGCCAACTTTTGTACTCGATATCCCTTCCAATAAAGCAAAGCATGCCGTATGCCACCTTGACCACTTTACTTACCTGCCATGCCACATTGAGAGAACAATGGACCTGAATACCCAGACTTCTTTGTACATCAATTGTCCCCATGACTTTTCCATTTACTGTATAATCCACGTTCAAATTAGATCATCCGAAACGCATCACCTCGCATTTGCCCGGATTGAACTCCATGTGCAATTTGCCAGCCCACCTCTCCAATCTATTTATATTCTGCTATATTTTCTGTCAGTCCCTTCACTGTCTTCTACTCCACCAATCTTAGTATCATCTGCAAACCTGCTAATCAAGGAACCGATACCTTCCTCCAAATCATTGATATGTACCAGAAGCAATTGTGGTCCCAGCACGGATTCCAGTGTAACACCATTGGTCACAGGTCTCCATTTTGAGAAATTAATTTTGCTATCATTCATGTGCCTATCCAAAAGTTACTTAAATGTCCTAATGTATCTGACTCTAGCACCAACACTAGCAATACATTCCACTCATCCACGACACACTGTGTAAAGAAGCTACCTCTGACATCTCTCCTCAATCGTCCTCCAACTACCTTACAATTTTGCCTCCTAGTTATAGCCATTTTCGTAATGGCAATGGGAAAAAATGATGGGCCATTCACTCTATGTATGCCTCTTATCATCTCATACACATCTATCAAGTCACTTCTCATCCTTTTTCATTCCTAACAGACAAGCCCGGCCACTCCCAACCTTTCTTCATTAGACCTCGTCTCAAGTCCACAAACCATTCTGATAAATCTGCTCTGCACATTTTCCAACGTTTCCACATCTTTCCTGTAATGAGGCAACCAGAATTGAATACAATATTCCAATTGTGGTCTAAGTACAAGCTGTATTGAGCTGCAGCATAACCTCACGGCTCTTAAACTCAAGCCCCCTGCTAACGAAAGCCGACACATTAGTGGCTTTCTTAAAAACCATAACAACTTGGGTAGAGAATTTTAAGGATCTCTGGACGATGACCCTGAGATTTTTCTGTTACTCCCCACTGTCAAGAATCCTGCCCTTATCCTTCAATCTTAAATCCTCCCTATTTTGGTATTTTCCTCCAGCCCTCACCACACTGATAAACTGTGAAACGTCTTCCAGTCCCTACAATCCTCCTTAGCTCTGTAACGTCTGTAAGCATTTAGTTGTAGTCGTGTAGTTTATGCGATGGGTTAGAAATCCATTGGCTTGCCCACACAGGTTCGAATTCTGCCCAACAGGCCGGTGGGTTTGATTGGTGTAGGTGTCCAGAGATGTTCTGTAAATTGCTCTCCGAGAAGGTGTCCAGTGTCCCCAGTGTAGAGGAGATGAGGCGACAGGTCGCCTTCTCACTGTGTGCTTTACAAAACATCTCCAGGGAACATGAAATTCAACCCACCGCCCTGTTGCCAAACATTTCAACTTTCCCTCCCACTCTGCGAGAACATGCAGATCCTGGGCCTCTTCCACTGCTGCTCCCTCACCACCCAAACCTGGAAGAAGTCCGGCTGGTCTTCTGCCTGGGTACCCCTCAACCCCATGGCATCAATGTGGACTTCATCAGTTTCCTCATTTCCCCTTTTCCCCCGATCCCAGTTCCAACATTCTGGCTCAGCATCGGTCTCATGACCTGTTCCTTCCCACATATCCGCTCCACCCTTCTCTCTGACCTAACAGTCTTAACCCCATCTCCAACCACCTATTGTACTCTCAGCAACCTGATCCCCAGCCCCGAGGCTCCCAGCCTCATTCCTGAAGAAGGGCTCCATCCCGTAACGTCGACTTAACTGTTCCTCGGATGCTGCCTGACCTGCTGTGCTTTTCCAGCAACAGACTGTCCACTCTGATCTCCAGCATCTGCAGACCTCACTGTCTCCTGTGTATCAGATGAGCCAATGGAGTGAGGAATGGCAGATGGAGATTAATTTAGATAAATGTGAGATGCCTCATTTTGGAAAAGCAAATCCTCACAGGACTTATGCACTTAATGGAAAGGTCTTAGAGAGTGTTGCTGAACAACGAGATGTTGGAGTGCAGGTTCATAGTTTATTGATAGTGGAGTCGCAGGTAGATAGAATAGTGAAGAAGGCATTTGGTATGCTTTCCCTTCTTGGTCAGAGTAACGAGTATAAGAGTTCGGAGGACATCTTGCGGCTGTACAGGACATTCGTGAGGCCACTGTTGGAATATTGCGTACAACTCTGGTCTCATTCCTAACAGAAGGATGGCGTGAAACTTCAAAGGGTTCAGTAAACATTTACAAGCATGTTGCCAGGGTTGGCGGATTTGAGCTATAAGAAGAGGCTGAATCGACTGGGGCTGTTTTCCCTGAAGTGTCAGAGGCTGAGGGGTGACCTTATAGAGATTTATAAAGTCAGGAGGGGTCTGGATAGGATAAACAAACAAGGTCGTTTCCCTTGAGGGGTGCGTCCAGAACTAAAGGCACAGGTTCAGGGCGGAGAGGTGTAAGATTTGAAAGGGACCTAAGGGGCAGCATTTTCATGCCAAGGGTGCTGTGTTTACGTAATCAACTGCCGGAGGGATGGTGGAGGCTATTAAAATTACAACATTTAAAAGGCATCTGGATAGGTAAATGCATAGGAAGGGTTTAGTGGGATCAGTGTCGGTAAATGGAACTAGAATGGTTATGATATCTGGTTGGCGTGGACGAATTGGACCGAGGGGTCATTTTCTCTGCTGCACATCTCTATCACTCTATGAATCTAATTGTTTTCCACTGTTCATTTAGAGTCTGACATTTCAGTCTGTTTCCCCTGTTTAGCTTGGTCAGTTCTCCTCTCAAACTAAATTGCCTGTAGTGTTAGTTAAAGGGGTAAATGTAGGGGTATGGGTGGGTTGCGCTTCGGGCGGGTCGGTGTCGACTTGTTGGGCCGAAGGGCCTGTTTCCACACCGTAAGCAATCTAATCCAATAATCTAATCTAATCATGTAATTGGCTTTGTTTCTGATGCTCGGGTATGCTTTATAGTTTCTTGAAAACTTAATAATCTCTTTGAATTCCACTATATTGCAATCTCCTGGAGAATCTGTGTGTGACATCACTCCTGCACTCATCTTCATCACTCAACGGTCGATCTGAGATCATGATATCCTTAGCCATCTGCACAACATGTTATTCAAAGTAACACTGACAAAAACATTCAAAGAGGAGCTCGGATAATATTACTCTTGCCAGTGTGACTGTCCCAGATCATGCAAAGATTGAAGTCTCCCAAAACTATCATAATGCCTTTGTTACAAATTCCAATGAATTCCTGTTTAATACTGGAAGGAACAATGAAATGCTTGCGAGGCAGCCTAAAAAAAAAGCTCTTCTGCTTGTGTTTGTGACACATGGGACCCAAGATTCGCATTCAGGCTGATTCAGCCACATCATCTGAGGCCACATGCTTTCTCAGTAATGCCTTTGTTATTGATTACTGTCGAGGTTATCCATCTTGCACTCCTATTCTGCCTGACATCCCACAAGGTTGTGAACCATTGAATATTTATGTTGCACCTTTTGTTCATCCTGTAACCACATCTTTCTGCTGACTAAATCCCATTTATCGCTGTGCCACAAGTCTATTATCTTATTGCAGATTCGTTGGCACTTCCAAAAAAATATATAATTTATTCTTTCCCACAATGCCCTGTCACATATCGATTCACTGATGTACCGTTTTAGTTAAACTCTGTCCCTTCCCGTTCCTTTCTGCTTGTCTTCAGTCACATCCCCATGCTGTTCCAATGCGTTGCACTTTCTCCATGGATTTGGAAAGCTCCTTTCATCTAAACCCTGCCCCTGCATCCTCCATGTTAGCTTAAAGCTCTGTCCATAAAGCTACCGACATGATTGGCCAAGACACTGCTCCCAGAAGTGTTGCTTTTAATTCACTTGTGCGATATTGCTGTCTCTAGCCAGCATTTCATGCCCACCCCCGAGCTGCCCTTGAGCTGAGTGCCTTGCTATACGAGTACAGAGGGCAATTTAAAGTCAACTCCATTGCTCTGAGTCTGCAATCATGTGTAGGCCAGACCAGCTGCCTACCACTGATTCCCTTCCTGAACCGATATTTAGCATTCAGATGCTTTTCCCTGTCACCGGCATTAAATTCTGGATGAACAGGCTAGTGAGAACAATGTGAGGCCATTTCCAGGCCCACTGATAGCTTCTTCATTCCTGAGCACTGATCTCTTTGCACCATGAATCAAGCCCCTTCTTCTTGACCGTGGTTTGATCCTGACACCTTCCAGCACTCTGGTGATATCACTCAGTATCTCTCCATGAGATATCTGTCACTGTGAGTGTCTAATTGCTGCCGGTGACTGCAGCTTTTGTAGTTACTCCAGATCGTGAGCCAACAGAATTCTGCACTCCAGGGAGACAAGGCAACGCAGGCCAGGGATGGAGACTGGGATTTTCCAGATCTCTGTGGGACTCAGTGCCATTCTCCATGTGTAACCCACACTGTATCAGTCTAATTTCCCATTCGGTATATTTCTCTGTCTCCTGCATGTACTCACGACGTTCCTGACTCAATAATCTTCCCAAATGCCGGGTGTTTCATCCAACATCTCATTGAACACAGTTGTTCAGCCAGAGGGCAGGGAGATCTGGAGTCTTCAATGTATACTCAATAAGTCCTGCAGTGAGGTAAGATCACTCACAGTGAAGAGACCAGAGTGAATTTAAGTAATCGGAGTTTGGTCTGGAGACCTGACACAGATACAGTGCTGAAGGGTGAATACAGAGCATGAAGGTCCCAGGCTCAATCTCTAATCTCTTGTTAACTTACATCACTACAGTTCTGAGTCTCCCTATGACAATATAGGAAGTCCACAGTTATCAATCCAGGCCTGTGCTGTCTTAGTGAACATCAGGACAACATAGATTAAAGAAAGCCTCCATTCAGAAGGTGGTATTGCAACCTGGGATCTTTCTGTTCCTTATTCCCCCTCTCACACGGTCTCTTGTAATGTAATAGGGTCATACAGCAAGGAAACACACCTTTTGGTCCATCTCATCTGCACCAGTGTCTTGAATGGTTCTAATTGCCAGAAAAGTCCCTACTTCTGTAACCTCTACCCCTCCCATTATCCTGCTGTATATTTGAAACTGAAACCAATGCTGACGACTCTCGCTATTTGTAAATTGCTCCAGTCTCGATAACATGCCCATCTCAATAATCCCATCCTGGACTTAGTACAATAATCTCTATTTCTGTAGTTTTCCACAATAAGTGCAATCCATCCTGTGTCTGTAAAATCCTCCAGCCCGGACCAAAATACCCACCTATGTACCATCCTCAAGCCCCAAGAGAACATGATATCACTGTAACCTTCTGCAGGCCCGATCACATTCCTGTCTCCTGGCCTACAGCACCACACGACCTCTGGAACCATCTCCCATGCCTACCGACCTTCTTATCTGTGTAAACCCCTCCAGACACTTTTCCAGCGACGACAACATTCTCCATCTCTGCGCGCTCCTCCCTGCACCTCAAACACCCTCTCTTTGTGTAGTTCTGCAGTTTACGGTGGCATGGCGGTTCAGTCGTGAGCACTGCTGCCTCACAGCGCCAGAAAACCAAGTTCGATTCCAGTCTTGGGAGACTGTCTGCATGGAGTTAGCACATTCTCACAGTGTCTGCATTGGATTCCCCCAGGTGCCCCATTATCCTCCCCAGTCCACAGACATGCAGGTCAGGTGAATTGGCCATTCGAAACTGCCCAGAGCGTTAGGTGCATTAGTCAGAGGGAAATGGGTCTAGGTGGATTACTCTCTGGAGAATTGGTGTGGACTTGTTGGGCCGAAGTGCAGTTCCATACTGTAGGGAATCTAATAAATTCTAAACTCTCCCTCTGTATTCCATATTACTGTCCCTAAGAATATCCCTCTAACAATTAAACAGCTCCAAACCCCCCAGTCTCTGTAAACTACGACAGCTCCAACATCTCTCCTTATCAGTGTAATCTCTATGAAACCCTCTAAACATGTGGAGAGCCCAAAATCCTCCCTATCTGTGTAAACCTGTCAGGTAACTGCAATACTCCCGATCTGCAGAACCCATTCCAATGCCTGTGACTCTCCGAATCCAGTTCTTACAAGAGTCACTATCTGTGTAACATTATCCCGTCATTATCACCCACCCTGTCAATGTAAGCTCCTCTAGTATCTCTATCCGTCTAATCATCTCCATAACCTTCTCCAGCTCTTGGAGCCCTATCTGAGTAAATGTCACCCCCATCTATATCCCTCCCTACGGCAGGAACTGTTCCACAGATCCATCACACTCTGGCTCAATAAATTCCTCCAGATCTCCATTCTAAACGGTCGTTCCGTCACTCTTAAGCTGTGCCCTTGGCCCCAGTCTCTCCGCCTAGTGAAATCATCTTCCCCCACCACTCCTCTCCCGTCCCCTCCATCCAGGTTCATAAGTATTCTATTAGTTTGAATGAGATCCTGCCACCACCGCCTCTGAAACTTCGTCAAGCACCGACCCAGAACTTCAACCTGCTCCTCATATGGCAAGCATTTCATCCTGGGCTCTTTCTTGTAAAACTAGTTCTTGTACCACCTCATATCCTTTGTCCAGACTGTTAATGTATAACATGTACAGCGTGGCCCCAACACTGAGCCCTGCTGAGATTTCCTCGTCACCAGTTCCCATCGTGAAAACGACCACTTTATACCTGCTCATCAGCCAATCCTCTACCTATGCCAAGCATGTTGTTCTGAAACTGAAATTTCATTTCACAAACACGGCTGGATCTGTTTTCCTATCTCGCTGTGAACAAGCAGAGTAGATAAAAGGGAGGAATGGTTTGTCGGGATTTTCAGAAACATTTCAACAAGTCCCACTGAAGAGGTAGAGAAGCAATATTGGCAAATGTGGGATTGGAGTGAATGTACTGGCATGGATTGGGAATTCTTGAACAGAAAACTAAGTGGGAATAAATGGATTAGTGCTTGCACCCAACTATTCACAAAGGGATTCGATGCATTTGATGGATGGACAAAATCTACTGCTCCCATGTTTGTTGCTGACACAGAACGAGATGGGAATGTGGGTTGCGTGGAGGAAGCAAAGGGGACATGAACAGTCCATGAGTTTCCCTTGTACAAATTAATTGATGGGATGTGGCTATCTGAAGCCCGTCCTGTTGCACCAGCGTTCCAGTCACACTCTCATTTACCTAAAACTCCGAGTCCTGTTCTCACTTGTACACGGCACTGGGAGTATTCCAGGGATTGCTACATTTGAAGTCCCGCTTGCCGACCATCCACCTGGTGCACTATGGCTGCTTCTGGACAAGGCAGCAACTGTACAAGCTGGGTGCCCTAATGTGACAGAGCTGGGACTGGATTCCTTGTGGAGTGTGTGGGAGGGATGGAAAATGACTTGGCGTGTGCTTAGGATCCAAAATTGAATAGTAGAGGAGTCTACCAATATTCTCAAAATAATGGGAGATACAGCTGGTCCTAATTTATAACAATAAGTTAAGTAGTGGAAGATGAAGTAAAAAAGGGAAGCCTTAAGCTCAGGTCCTCTGCATGGACATGAAAACTCGGAGTTTGGGGAGTTCTAGATGCAGTTGGGTGTGTGGAAATCTGATGTATTGATCACCGAGGACTAGCTCAAGGAATTGCACGACTGGCTGTTAAATATTGCTAAGGTTAAAGGATTCCAAAATGATAGAATGGAATGGAAAGGTTGAAGATAGAAGCACTGGTTTAGAGCAGCGTTAGTTAATAAGTCCAAGCGAAAGAGGATTCGTCCAAGGACAGAATGAATTTGGCTGGAGCTACAGAACATAAAGTATACAAGTAAACTTTGAGGTACAGTCTGTCGGCCAGCAACCAAATAAATGATGGAGAGAATAAATAGGTACGTCAGTTGAGAGCGATGACAATACTACCGAATAGTTATATTGAGAAACTTAATTTATCCAGATATTGACTGCATTATTGTTGGTGCAGGGTTACGAGGGGCGCTTATTCCTGGATTACATGGAGGAGAGCTCACTGCAGGAGTATGTGCCCAACCCACGAGGGCATGTACAGTTGGACTTGGTCCTTGGGAAAAGGTGGGGCAAATTGCTCCAGTGTCAGTAGGGGAAAAAGTTTGGATCACAGTGATCATTTTATTGTAAAGTTCAGGATGATGGTAGAGAATGCAATAATTGAGTGTGAGAAACATTAGTTGACTGAAAGTAGCCTTCAAATCGGGCAAGAATGAAGATGGGAAGGTTTGGCTGGAACACCAATGTAATCAGAAAAAGATAAATTGAACCATGGGCTCCCTGCAAAGAGGAGATGGCTTGAGTCCAGTCGAAGAATGGTCCCTCAAATAGGAATGGCAGGATAAACAACCTCAATGCTCCCTCGGTGACAATGAAGAACAATAGAATTTGTGTCAGATGGAGAATCGAATTGGGAACCAAGAGGAATGCTGGCGGTTCAGTAGGGAGATGATAGAGCAGAGGGGAATTATGGGAAAACTGAGAGCCAGCATAGAGTTGTTTCAGAATCCTCCTGCGGGCTCCTCATGATGAATGTGTTAAAAGATGGCGTAAGGCAGCTTCGAAATTACAAAGAAGATTTCTACCTGGAAAAAGATCTTCGCTCGTAGTTAAAATGCACTTAGATGCATTGTAGCTGCATGTTTGATTAAAACATTCAGGAGGCGATTAGATGACTTTTTCATCCAAGAAAAATGTGAGGATGTGAGTGAAGGAGGAGATCATTACTCAGCAAAGAGATCAGTTGAAGAGCTGGTGTAACAACGATTGGCCAAATAGGACCCTTCTCTGCCATAATGTCCCTGTGTCATTCAGTGTGATGTCTTGAGAGTCCTCCAAATCCATACATATCCCGTCTTTGTAACCTCGTTCATCCTGTATGATACATTTTAATCTCTGCAACCTCCATCAGGCAATGTCGCCTTCCTTATCTCTGTAACTCATGCAGACTACATAAACTTTCTTTCTCTGGATAATCTTTCCTCTCTATAAAATATTTCTCAAGTCTTTACGGCTCTCCCCTTCTCTGCAAATACTCTGAACAATAGAAACCTAATCTTTGAAATCTGCTCCAGTCCATCCAACAATCAGCGTTACTCACCCTCTCCTGCCCTGACAGATCACAGTATCTCCATAACCCCCAGCCACTAAAGTGTTCATTATATCTTCAACGTTCTCCAGCACCGACAACGCTGCCTATCTGTTTTCTTTGCTCCAGTCCCTACAATTTTCCCTGTTGTGTAACCTACTCCAATGTCTGACCAGCTGTGTAACATCCTCTAGTCTCGATAGTGCTCCTGATTTTGTAACCACCTTCTGCCCCGACACAGGTCACTGACTCTAGAACCTCCAGATTCTAAATCCATCCCGATCTGAGGAAACTCCTCTCTCTGTAATATTTACCACATGTTAAAACTGCAATAACTCCACAGATGCCGGTATCCTGTTACCAAATCCCCTGTTATTTGTACATGCATAATCCATGGCACTGACCCACGCTAGCTCAGAGCTGGCACAGATGGTGAACAGAGCTCCTGATACTTCTGTTTATTTCTGAGCCAGGATTCCCTGATTAGAGCAGTTTAACAGTCCCAATCAGGGAACTTGTTTTAATGAGCGTTACTTGACTGGCCTCGTTGCAATCACGATAAAAACGCTCCACGTATCTCTAGCTTACAAATCCCCATGTCTATGAAACCTCCTCCAGTTTCGCAAATATTGTCTCTGTAAATTTCCCCAAGGACAGTCCTGCACCTTTCAGTCTACCCTCTTGTTATCAATCTCCTGCAAGACCAATAAAAGTTTTTTTTTTCCCTTGCTTTCAACAAACTCTCGGTCATAATGTTCTCTACCCAGAACGTCTCTTACTAATCACTAATTCGTTCCAAAAACTCGATCCGACGTTTGTGTGTGACCCTCTGCATAAGGAGGAAAGGGTTTCAGAAGTAGGGACCTTCATAGGGCATGGAGACCTTCACACAAATAGGAATGTTTATAGAAGCTAGAGGATTTACAGAAGTGGGAAGGGTGAATGAACATGAAGGATGTTTCAGACTCGCAGTTTGTAGGCCCAGTGGACAGAATTTTTTTTTTATGTCTGGAGCAAAGAGATAAACAGAAATAAATAATGTGCTAAATTGTCCAGGTAATATATTCATCAGGACTCGGAGAAGGTTTCTCTCTATAAGGCTGTTGTAGCCAGAATATTAATCTGGCTGCTCCAGCTCCATTTTCACTTCAACCAAATCTTAATATTATTCTTGTCGTTGTGATCTCCTTACGCCCCGAGAGCAACCCATATCCCTGTAATATCCCATAACCTTCATACATCTTCCTATGTCTGTAACCTCCTTTGTACCCTATAGCTATTCTGAACTTTGCACTTGCTACCATCCCTGAATTCCTTTTTATCGTTTCAACCAGCCCAATGAAATGGTAGCATGAACCATGTCAGATGGAGCTGTCATTATGGACATGTGGCTGCAGTGTGACAACAACTCAGAATTGGATATATCAAAGGGGGTTACCATTTACACAGGAAGGATGAAAAGGCTTACACAGTGAAGTACACTGTGTATAAAGGATTGGATCAGTATTATTGTGATGCTAATCAATTAACACACTGCACCTCCCTGTCCTCACCCCTCATTCCTGCGTATTGATCCTATCAGATATGGGTAACCATTGAAAACTTCAGAAAACAACAGCATTATAGAGGAACTCACTCTGCACACTGTCCACATTGGACAAGATGTCATGTTATCATTGAAGCCCTAGTTCTGTCTCCCCAGATCCCGGCACCTTTTTAAAATGGTTTGCGAGTTTCTGCCTCTACTCCGCTTCCATGTGTGACTCCCAGATCTCGAAGGTGAAATAACAACCTTCCTCAGCACTTCGCTAATATTTCAATTAACTGCATTTAATATTCACCGCTGGTAACGCAATTCTACAACAGGAGCAAGATTTTCTCTCCCTTTCTACCTCGGCCCCTGACAATATGTGCACCCCAATGAAATCTCCTCTCAGCATCCTCCGTTCCTATCTTTCAGCAGAACTGCACTTCCACTATCACAGGGTAACGGATCTCCTCTGTACCCTCTCCAGTCCAATTCCATCCTTCCATGTGATGGGGTGAGCAGAACTGCACACAGACCCCAAGCTGTGACTGAACTCATTATTTATACAGTTCCTGCATGAGCTTCATGCTCTGAAATTCCGTATTTTGTCTGACAGAGGAAATAATGCCAATTGCAGCATTAACAAGGTTATTGATATGTCCAGCTTACGTCATTTATCTGCCCATACTGACCATATTTTCATTTATTGTACATTCTTCTCTATTGTTGATGACCCCAAATCCCTTGACTTGCAGTTCTCTGGGATGTTTGCTCCATTCACCTGGACCCTATAGTTTCTGTTTTTAAGCAGTCTGTCATGGGATGTATCGTCAAATCCAAGTAATTCACATGCAGTTACAAGTTACTGCCTCAAACCGACACAGTCAGATTAATTACACACGATCTTCCTTGAGCAAATTCAGACCGACTGTCAAGGAATCCCTGGGACTTCCTCAGTGACCGTTTATCCACTGTCTCAGAATTTCAGCAGCGACATATTCAGTCAGTCCCTTGTTCCACATTAAACAAAGTTGCGATATTAGGCGTTCTCCAGTCCTCCGGCACCAATCCTGCATCCAGTGCGGATTAGATAATCTAGGTAACTATAAGGCAGGGGAGTTTCCCGGCTCCTTTTAACAGTCTGGAACATTGTGTTACTCCTTTGTAAGGATTGTAATCTCCTGTATAATTCTCCACTCCAAGTCTGTTGCTCCCAATATTTCACACTGCGTCCCTACTTTTATTCCGACAGACAGAGGCTGAAACCATCTTATGATTTGTTCAAGTCCAATTTTAGTCAAGTTTCTTGAAGGGTTTCTCTCCACAAGGTGAAGTGCATTTTCTCATGACACCATCCCCAATCTGCCTCATTAACTACCATCCCTGCCTGCGTGGGTCTTCCTCCCATCTGGCACTAAAGCGATGATTGCTCCCCTTCATCAAAACAACTGCACATTACCTGGATACCTCAGAATGCACCGACCTCCCTCTCACAGGGGCCATTATTAAAAAGTCATTACAATCTTGGATTGTCATTCCGAAACTACCATGGACATGGCAGAGGGGGCAAAACTGGGGCTTCACTTTGAGACCAAGTCCCTGAGGTTTTGGTGGATGGCATGGTGCACGAGAGGGACAGTATCTTCCTTCAGGACTGGAAGGGGAGACCATGAAATCGGACCATGCCAGCTTGGTCCGAGGTTGACCCCTGGGTCAGTGAGGTTCCAACCTACTAGGTGAATGCCCAGCAGTGTAGGAAGTAGATCATTGACCTTCTCCCATCCTCCAGGGTTAGTGCCACCATCTGCACTTCGTGACCTTGCCCTCCCTTTCTCTCTTTTACTGCACCCACCCCACACCAAGGCTCATGTTCTACCACCCTCACTGAATGCAGCACCTTCTTTCAGTCTCTCTCTAACCTTATCACTGCCCATCTACCCAACTCTGCCTGGTGTCTGTGCTGCCTACTCACTCAGGACACCTCACCACGTTTCCCTCAGCTGCCCCAGCACTAACAGCTGTACCATCCACTTCCATCTCCCTAATAACTCTTGCTAATACCAAGACAAAACAACAGAGGGGTGAGCTTGGTAGCTCTGGCTGAGGGGAGAAACTGCTGAGGGCAGGGTAAGGCAAGGCAATAATTCTGTGAGCATTCAAGTCATTTCAAAGTGTATGTTTGTACGAACACGGAGTGAGCAGTCCAGAGGGACAGTCCATGAGCTGTGTGTGAGTTCCTGAGGCCAGTGGCCTTGCGGCAGCATTGAGTGTATACAAACACGGAGTGAGCAGCACAGAGGGACAGTCCATGTGCTGGGTGTGTGTCCCTGAGCACAGTGTATTTGCAGCGGCATTTAGTGTGTGGAAACATGGAGTGAGCAGCCCAGAGGGACAGCCCATGAGCTGGGTGTGTGTCCCTGAGTACAGTGTATTTGCAGCGGCATTTAGTGTGTGGAAACACGGAGTAAACAGCCCAGAGGGACAGGCCATGAGCTGAGTGTGTGCTCCTGACCAAAATGTCCTTGCAGCAGCACTGAGTGTGTACAAACACGGAGTGAGCTGCCCAGAGGGGCAGTCTATGAGCTGGGTGTGTGTCCCTAAGCACAGTGTCCTTGCAGCAACATTAAGTGTGTCCAAACATGGAGTGAGCAGCTTAGAGGGACAGGCCATGTGCTGTGTGTGTGTCCCTGAGCACAGTATCCTTGCAGTAGCATTGCAATGAGAGTTGTCAGTGCACCCTGAGCTGCAGCATTGAAGTATAGAAGCGTACTGTCAGTATGTCGGAGATGTGCTGGGATGGCATGGTGAGGCTGGCATCTGTCAGTCGCCAGCATTGGTGGGTGTGGAGTACATGCAGCTTCTGTCGGTGCAGTATCCCCCGAGATGTTGCTGTCCAAGATAGAAGGCCGCAGGATCGAGGGGCGAGATGGAGTCACCAGGTACCAGCTCTGACTTTCATTTCAAATTCTCCATATTGAGTTCCCTCGCAGTGGGGGAGGATATGAAGCTGCAAGTTAATAAGGAAAGTGATCCACAATAATGTGGCTGTTGATAATCAGTAACCATTCAGTGAGCATCTCGCCACTCCCGCGCTCAAATCTTGTCTTAAAGAACAATCTCGTAGAGGAACAGGCCCTTCAGCCCCGCAAACCCGCACTGACACATGATCCCTTTCTAAAGTGAAAATAAACGTTTTTGCTCCGAAACCTTCTATGTCATTCTATTCCCTAATTACTCACACTTGTGCCAAGATGTCTCTTAAACATTGCGATATTGGCTGCTTCTCCTCGATCAGTGCATTCCAGGCACTTTCATATTCAGTCTGGATCAGCAAAAAAACCTTACCTATCACATCTCCTGAACTTTCACCCTTTTACCTAAAACCTACGGTGCTGAGTAATTGATATTTCTACTCTGGGAAAAAGCTTCTAACTGTATTTCTATCTATGCTTCTGATAGTTTTGTAAATATCTATCAGGTAGCCCTATAGCCAATGATGCCCAGGTGCCAACAAACCATGTGTGTTCAAATTCTCCTTTATGGCTAATACCCTCCAAACCAGACAACGTGCTGGTAAAACTGTTCCATTCCGTCTCCAACACTTCCACATCATGTGTCAACCAGTACTGTGTACAATATTCTAAATATACCCGAACTAAGTTTCTCTACAGCTGCAATATGACCTGCTAATTTTCATATTGCATGCACCCATGCATGTCTGCAATTTTGCCATCTTCTTGATCATTCTATCCACCCGTGTTACCACTTTAGGGAACTGTAGAGCTGTACACCTAGATCCCTTCGGATGTTGATGCGGCCAGTAATTTTTTCATCAACTTTATACTTCTCTCCTGCATTAGACCTTCTCAAACACATCACGTCACAATTGTTCAGACAAAGTTACATCTGCGTTTTCTCTGTCCAAGTCTGCAGGGGACCTATATCCTACTGTATTCTCTGGAAATCATCCTTACAAGCTGCAATTCCGCCAATCTATTTACAGATCTCCAGTCACAAAAACACTGTTCCACCACTACTCTGTCATCTTTGACCAAGCAGTTGTCTATCCATCTTGCTAACTGACCACTGATGCCAATACACGTCACCTTCTGTATGAGCCTGCCATAAGGAACCATATCAAAGGCCTTGCTAAGGCCTAAATGGCCAACATCCAGCCCCGTGCCCTCATCAATCAATTTTGTCACTTCCTCAAAACATTCAATCAATTTGTGAGACAGGATCTTCCCACACAACTGTGTTGCCTGTTGCTAGTAAGTCCATACTAGAGTACTGTTGGAGTTGCATGCATTCAGATAATTGATAATTCCATCATATTCCTGACTTGAACCTTGGAGAGTGGATTAGATTCCCTATAGTACGAAAACAGGCCCTGCAGTTCAACCAGTCCATACCAACCCTCCGAAGAGTAACTCACCCAGATCCATTCCCCTGCCCTATATTTAACACTGACTAATGCACCTAACACTATGTGCAATTTAGTATGGCCAGTTCATCTTACCTGCACATCTTTGGACTGTGGGAGAAAACCCACGCAGACACGGGGTGAATCTGTAAATTCCACACAAACAGTCACCCAAGTCCGGAATTGAACCTAGGACTTCGGTGCTGTGAGGCAGCAGTGCTGAGCACTGAGTTCTTGATGTTTACTGTACAGTGGGAGGTATGTCGGGCCGTGATGGTTATTGTAAGGTGGGAAGTATGTCGGGCCGTGATGGTTACTGTACAGTGGGAGGTATGTCGGGCTTTGAGGTTGCATACTGAGTTGTACAGAGTACGATTCTGCTGCTGCTATTGACCCATTGCACCATATAAATGCATCATCATTTGTTGCTCAATCTGTTTAACGTCTGTCCCATTAGGAACCCATATCATGGTGAGGCGGGTCTGCAAAATGTGAAGATAGCCCTTGCTCCCCTTAAGAACTGTGCAGTGACCATTTTTTACCGGCATATGAAATGGAGAGCTGTATCTACAGCAGTCAGATTGGTGATGATGTGGTCAATTATATGTTTCCCTTTTACTGATTCCTTCATAATCTGTCACTGTGCAGTCGAACAACCACAGGATCCAGCATCAATGCTGAGCATATATTGACTGTATACTAAGGAGCTGTCCCCCTCTGCCTGGCTATGTCCTGTCAGTGGGACAGATCCTACCAGACAAGGTGGTGAAGTTGCCAGGGACATAGTCCTATTCACTGAATCCTGCTTTACAAGCAATATCGGGCAGTTTTTTGATAAGTCCGGGGGAAATATACAACAGGTCACTTTTACATTTTGTATAATGAAGCTTTAATATCACTTTGTTTCTTACATATTTCAGAATAAACTAAACATCAATATTTTTCAGTAGAAAACAATTGAAGTGAACAATAATTGAAGTACCAGATTGCACACCTATTAGTAAACAGCCAATTCATGTTCAGATCAGTGAACACACCATCTTGCAGGCAGCAAAGCTGTTGGAAATGGCTTTGAGGAAAAGCCTGAATTCAGACACAGTATTACTGGGCCTCACCACGACCTCCAAAACACTGGCCATCTCCAAAATCTGTCCAGAGAGCTTCCAAACTGGAGCTGGGCAGTTACTCACACAATCCCTCACAATATACTGGTTAGAGACATACCTGAAAAACAGGGAGATGTGTGGGGTGCAGACTGGTCAATGGACTAGCACATTGGGTGCTGGTCCAGACGCAGTTCAACATTTGTAACAATGACCTGTAAACAACCATGTCTTACAAGTATTTCTCTTCTTGAGTGCCACCTAAACTCTGTAATTCTGTACCTTAGACCCGATCCTGAATGATCGTGTTAGAAAGGTGATGGACTCTTGCAGCACATGGCATCTTACATTGAATCATCATAAACCATATCCAGTGTATGTTAGCCCCACAATGTCAGTATCCAAACAGAACTGTACAGCTCCATTGATGGACAGTGTGATCCCAGCCCAATGTCCTTGTGTGTGACTTGAGCTGGAAATCTCTGTGTAAATGTTTGCAGCATTGTTCTAACCATTAACAGCAAAATCTCTTTACTGAATGTCTGACATCCTTTCATAACACCAACTTTTAGATTGTCCAGTAAACACAAAATCCAACCATTTATTCAGTTCACTTTCGTAACAACAACATGATGAAAACAGTGACCAACTGACAGTAAGGACCATTGAAATGATGAATCTCATTCCCACACCCAAGACTGCATCACTATTAAGTACAAGGACTTTGAAAATATACATTTATTTTCCGTTATATTAATATTGTGAACTCATAGTCGACTCTCCTGCTCCTCAGATGCCGCCTGAACGGCTGTGCTTTCTTTTTTAAGAACTACACTTTTTTACTCTGATCTCGAGCATCTGCAGTCCTCACTTTCTCCCTGCTAAAATTCATTCATAATCATTTTCATCGCAACAATATCACTGTGTGTTTAAACATGTTATAATCTGATATGAGTTCATTTTGAATTGCTTCTATCTCAGAGCTCAGTAATGTGAGATGTGAATGTCAGTGTCTGTGTGATGCTCAGCATGTAGGCCTTACCTCTGAGAGACTGACAGATTGTTTAACACAGCACATGCCTTCAGCTGTTTACAACAAACAGGTTACTGCCTGGATCCTAACTGCCTGGATCCTAACTGCCTGAGCTCACAAAACCCAAAGCACAGTGTCCCGCATTGGGCAGGTCTAGATAATATTTTGATTTTCATTTATTCATGGAATATGATTGGGCCAGTATTTATTGCCCAGCTCCTGTTGCCATTGAGAAGGTGTGTGCGTGTGTGGGGGGGGGGGGGGGGTGAAATGCCACATTGAACCAGTGCAGTCGATGTGCTGTAGTTACACTTACAATACCATTAAGGAGGGAATTTGAAACTGTGGTACTGAAGGAATGACAATATACTTCCCAATCAGGATGGTGGGTTGCTTGGAAGGGAAAGCGAACATGGTGATGATCCCATGTATCTGCTTCCCTTATCCTTCTTGATGGTCGGGGTTCAGAGGTACGTTGTAAGAAGCTTTGGTAAATTTCTGCAGAGCACGGTGTTGATGGCAGGTCTTGCTGCTCCTGAATGTCAGTGGATGAGGGGTGAAGCTGCATTCACAGGAAAAATCTGGAGGGGACGGGTATTTCATTGCACACACATTCAATGTGTGTCTTATAGATGGTGTGCAGACTTTTGGAAATCATGTGATACGCTATTTCTGCAGGATGAAAATGTGTTGCTGGAAAAGCGCAACAGGTCAGGCAGCATCCAAAGAGCAGGAGAATCAACGTTTCGGGCATGAGCCCTTCTTCAGGAAAGCCCTCCTGAAGAAGGGTTCATGCCCGAAATGTCGATTCCCCTGCTCTTTGGATGCCGCGTGACCTGCTGCGCTTTTCCAGCAACACATTTTTCAGCTCTGATCTCCAGCATCTGCAGTCCTCACTTTCTCCTATTTCTGCATGATTCCTAGCCCTTCAGATATTCTTGTTTTCAATTTATTAATATGCGTCAAAGTGTGGCACTGGTAAAGCACAACAGGTCAGGCAGCATCTGACGTACAGGAGAGTCAACGTTTTAGCATAAGCCCTTTACAGGATTGTTTAATGAAAGTATTTGATCAGTCTAGTTCTGGTTAACGGTAAACCTCGGGATATTGGTCGTTGGCAGTTCAGTGCTGGTGGTGGCATTGAATGTTAGAGAATATGGTTCCATTTTCAATTGTTTGAGGTAATTGTTGTCTGGCATGTGTGCAACGGAAATTGTACTTGTCACTGTTAAGTACAAGCATTCATATTTCCAGGTCCTTTTTGCATTTGGATAAGGATTGCTTCAGTATCTGAGTAAATCAAAAATGATGTTGAAGATGGTCTAATCATTGGCAAACAGTCGCAGTTGTGACTTTACAGTGTGGGGATGGTCATTTATGAAGCAGCTGAAAATTAGTAGGCCTAGGGCAGAGAGCACTCTTACAGCTCACTGATGCTGTCCCTCTCTCTGAGCTAGGAAGCTGGCTTCTAGTTCTACCTGCTCCAGAGGTGTCTAACAACATACCTGAATGGAACAATATTACAGTATCTTCCCCAATGAGCTGAGTGAGGACTTGGTTAGTTCAATCAGTTTGATGGCTGGTTTGCAATGCAGATGAATGCCAACAGTGTAGGTTCAGTTTCTGCACTGAATGAGGTTTCTAAAAAGGGCTGTTGTACTCAAGCTTTCATCCACTTGAGGCATGAGGACTGTCCAGTTAAACTACCACCAGTCGTCTCTGTCTAACTAGAGAGAAGCCCTATTATCCTGCCTTTCTATTTCTGATCAAAGGTTTACCCAGAAACCCCTCCCCTGGGTAACCGCGGAGGAGCTGAGATGGCTTCTCTCCACCAACACCAGCTAACTTCCTTTGTACCAGGTGTAACTTCTGCCAGTTGCAGACGGTTCCTATTTGCTCCAGTTTTGTTGTTAATCCTGGATACGACACTTGGTCAAATGTAGTTATGATCTTGTTAAAAGTGCAGTCACTGTCACTTTACCTCTAGAATTCAGCTGCGTGGTCTCTTGTACATCTTTAAACCAAGGCTTTAATGAGCCCATGGGATGAGAGTCCAAACTGAGCTCAGTGAGCAGGTTTGTGCTGAGGAAATGCTGCTTGATCCCACTGTAGGTGCAATCTTGCATTCCTTTGTTAAAGACACGGATTAGAGCAATGGGGTCGTCTTTGATTGTCAGATGTTTTGTCTGTGTGTCCAGAGGACACACTTGGATAGTTCCCCACAGTGTTAGGTAGGTCCTAGTGCTGTTTCCCAGCAGGAACAGCTTGAATGCGATGTTATCGGGGCCCACAGCCTTTGTATTCTCCAATCCCTCCAGCTGTTTGTAAATACCACACACGATTTATCTGAAGACTGCCATCTGCAGGAGACTAAAGTTGATCATCCCATCGATATTTCCGTATGAACATTGTTGTGAAAGTTTCAGCCTTAGCTTTTCTATTATTGTGCTGGGCTCTTTAATCTTTGAGGAAGGTGGTATTTGTGGATCCTCCTCCTCCAGTGAGTTGTGTCTTTGTCCACCACCACTCAGACAGACTGCATGAGAGAGGATTGCAGAGATTAGGTCTGATTCATTGGTTAGATCTGTGTATAATTTACTATTTATACCATATGGTGAGTAAATGGCCCAATTTAGTAACTTTATCTCATTCTGAGGTGTATTTTGTGTTACTATAGGCAGGCTCTCCTGTGTTCTCCATTTAACAAGGCTGTATCCCTGGCTTGATGGTCAGGATAAAGTGGAGCATTTGGTGCCAGGCAGTGGTAGAGAAAATTATACTGGAGTACAATTCTGCTGCTGTTGGAAATGACCTGAATCAGCTCCTACAGGCCAGTACAAAATTCCAAAATCTATTGGAAATATGCCCTGTTTAGCACAGTGATGGTGTCACAAATACACAGGGGAACATATAAAAGTGGAACATTGTCTCCGGAAATACTGTGTATGGTAGTCACCATTCCCAATACGGTCATTGAACAATGCGTCTGCAGCCAGTAGGTTGGTGAGGGTGAAGTCAAAGATGTTTCTCCCTGTCAGTCATTTCCCCCCGACCCGGTGAAGACGCAGTGAAGCAGTTATGTCCTTTCAGATACGGCCACCTCGATCAGCAATGCTGCTGCTGAAATTTTCTTGGTGTTGGTTTTGAAATGGCCCATCCAGTATAAACATTCTCCACCTTTGTTACACTCTCAGGGCTTCCTCCAAGTGTTGTTCAATGTGGAGGGACGCTGATCCATCAGCTGAAGTAGGGGAGTCAGCAGGAGGTTTCCGTGTCAGTATTTGATCTGACACCGTGATCCTGAGGGAGGGGAGTCAGCAGGAGGTTTCTGTGTCAGTGTTTGCTCTGACACAATGAGCTTCTTACCTCCTCCAAACACACCCCCTTTGCTTTTTCTGTCTCCTTCCCCAAACCCTCCACTCCTCTCTATCTTTTTAACCTCCTCCAAACCTTTCACCCATCCCGTCTATGTAACTTCATCCAGCCCCTACTGCCTTCGCTATCTATACAACGCACTCCATACACTGTAGCTCTTTTATATGTCTCTAACTTCCTCCAAATCCGACACCCCTCCCTATCTCCTTAACCCTCTTCAAATACTGCACCGCTCCCTAACTGTCTAAACTCCTGCAAACACTACTCCATTCCCTATCTCTTCAACCTACTCTAGACCCTGCACCACACTCCATTTCCTTAACCCATTCTAAACCCTGCATCCCTCTCTATATTTCTGACCCCACCAAATCCTACACCTCTCCCTACTTATCTCAACCCCACCAAACCCTTTCCCTATCAATCTAATCCTCTCCAATCCCTACACACTTCCCTATCTCTCTAACCTTCTCCAAACCCTATACTACTCCATATCTCTCTCAAACCCTGCATGCCTACCTATCTCTCTAACCTCCTCCAAGCCTACACATTTCCCTATCCGTCTAACCCCTCCAATCCGTAACCCTTCGCTATCTCTAACTTCCTCCATAACTCTCTCAAAGCCTGAACGCCTCCCTATCTCTCTAATCTAATCTAAACCCTGCACCCCTCCCTACATCTCTAAGCCCCTCCCAAATCATATACTACTCCCTATCTCTCTCAACCCGCTCATACTACCCGCTAATGTTTTATCACGCCTCATATTTACGGTTCTACTGACGTTTTACGTTTAGCCCTACACATATGGTTGTTGCCTCCATTGACCAGCTCAATTTATGCCTGCTTTAATCTTCTCTTTCCGATTTAATTCCCTTCTTACTGCAGCAACTGATTCCATAACTAATAATGCATCACCACCTCCTTCTTTACCGTTCTCCTGTGCTGCCTATAGCTCCTGTACTGCAGAATATTGAGTTGTCAGCCGTGATCTCCCTCAAACACATCTCTGTAATGGCCAAGATGTCACAATTCCACGTGTCAGCTCGTTCCCTTATCACGTTTGTCTGTCCGATAATATACCCAACCTTAAGGGGTATATCCAGCCTGGAATCCATCACCTAGAATACTCTGTACCTCGGAGTTCTTCAGTCATTCACTGCTAGTTATCAAGCTGTCTAATTCATGAACCAAAACTGTAACTCTGGGACTGAATGAATATTTGTTGAATTGTAATTTCGTTTTCAATAAATGTATTCATCAAATGCAACTTTCCAGAACTGTACAGTCAGCTGTTTAATTGTCTGCTCAGTGTGCAGAGAGGACAGCCATTTGTAATGGAGAAAGAGAGACCTGCAGATGCTGGTGATCAGTCGAAAAGTGTGGCACTGGAAAAGCACGGCATTTGAGGAGCAGGAGAGTCAAAACATTGGGCATCAGCCTTTCATCAGGAAGGCATTGGTGCCTTCCCATGTTTTCCATTCCATGATTAACCGGTTATAGGGAACCATATGTGTTCAGGAAAGCAGCACTTGTATAGAGCCCTGATAATGAAAGCAGTCAACCAGATAGTTGGACAATGAGTAGACATGGTGAGGTGAAGTACAGACTGATTGAAATACAAACATAGGGATAGATAAATCCCCTAGGCCAGACGGGATCCACACTGGCTTACTACAGGAAGAGCGAGAAGAGATTACTGCACCTTTGGAGATGACCTTTGCGTCTTCACTCTCCATTGGAATAGTGCCAGATGACTGGAGAGTGGCAAATGTTACTCCTTTATTCACGAAATGGAATAGGGATAATCCTGAGAATTACAGACCAGTCAGTTTACATCAGCATTGGGCAAAGTTTTGGAGAGGGTTCTGAGAGACAGAATTTATGATTGCTCTGCAAAACATAGTTTGGTTAGAAATAGTCCGCATGACATTGGGAGGGGCAGATTATGCCTCACAAACCTTACTGAATTCTTTGAGGAAAGGATCAAATACATTGAAGAAGCGAGAGTAGTGGATGTGGAGTACATGGTTTTTAACCAGGCGTTTGGTAAATTTCCCCATGGTAGGTTCATTCAGAAAGTAAGGACGCATCGGATACAGGGAAACCGGCCTGTCTGGATGCAGAATTGAATGGCCCATAGAAGACAGAGGAGGATGGTAAATGGCAAGCATTCTGTCTGGTGTTGGGTGACCATTGGTGTTCCGTTGGGATCAGTTCTGGGACTTTGCTTTTTGTGATATTTATAAATGACTTCGGTGAGGAAGAGGGTAGGTGGATTAGTAAGTTTTTCAATTTAACAAAGCTTAGTGGAACTGTGGGTAGTGTGGAGGGCTATTATAGTTTGCACAGGACATTGACAGGATGCTGAACTAGGCTGATAAGGAACAATTGGTGTTCAACCTGGAAAATTGTGAAGCGATTTAGTTTGGAAGGTCAAATTTGAATACATAATACACAGTTAAATGTAGGATTCATACATTGTGGAGGAACAGTGGGATCTGATGATCCATGTCATAGCTCCCGCAAAATTTCCACCCTGGTTGATAAGGTTCTTAAGAAGCCGGATGATGTTTTCATTAGCAGGGCGTTGATTTTAAGTAGTGAGGTTATGCTGCAGCTCTATGGAACCCTGGTGAGATCACACTTAGAAGGTTGTGTTTTGTCCTGGTCGCATCATTATACGAAAGATGTGGAAGCATTGGTGAGCGTACTGAGGAAATTTATTAGGGCGCTGCTTGGACGGGAGGGCAGGTCTTGCAAAGAAAAGTCATTGGAACGAAAAAGAATGGAACATGACTTGATAGAGGTGGACAAGATGATTAGAGGCATAGATAGAGTGGACAGCCAGAGACATTCACCCAGGACAGAAATGGCTATCATGAGGGGCATGCTTTTAAGGTGATTGGAGGAATATTTATGGGAGATGTCCAAGGTACGTTCTTTACACAGAGAGGGTCGGTGTGTGGATAGGCACATGAATGATCGTATAATGAAAAGTTTGTAGGTTAGTCTGACCTTAGAACAAGATAAAAGTTCGGCAGGACATCAAGGGCTGAAGTGTCTGTACTATGACTCCTGTTTCTCCAAGCTTGTAGATTCTCATCAATTCTTGAGTGTGTGAGGGAGTGATGTGTGTGAAATCAGGAAGATTTGACGAGGTGTTAGGTCAAAACTTACATTTATTGTGTGCATTGTTACAGTCACCTGAGTGACAGTACAATATGTGTGTCGTGACATACATCAGGCATATTCCGCCAAGTTCAGTTATTAATGTGCTTCCTGGCCTGCCGTTTGCTGCTGTTTTCTTCAGGTACATTCTGTTGGGTGAACCATGTATTAATCTCTGGCCATCCACAGAGATGTAAAATTTCATTTTCATACTGGTGATAATGAAGGTGACATTTATTGGATATGGTTTCAGAGTTATCTTTGTGAGACTCAAGATAGTGCATCAGACTGTTAACTTTTTAACGTATTTTCCCAGCATCCGGTCCAGGATGCAGATGTATGGAGTCTGGGAGGCAGGCCTGGTGTAAGCACCATCAGTAAGTTGTGCGGTGTGATACGGACACTGCATGTCGACACATCTGCCCACTGGGCCCGGCTTTGATTGAAGATGTTTCTTTCTAAACCTGGCTGCTGGTCAGCCATGGATATCTAATTTGGACATCATTTGTCGCTACACTGAGACCAGTGATAGTCTGTTAGCGAGCTCGAACTTTTCCAGGGTGGATTCCAAATTATTTGTTGTGAAGAAATGTTTGACTGACTGCCCTGACACAGGTTAGAAACTCTTTGCACAGATTTAGGAGCAGGACAGTGTGTCACTCAGTATCACAGGCAACTGTCAATTCCAGTAATACTGTAAATGATTCCAAATCTTTTGGAAGGCATTTTTAGCGGAGCTCATTGCAAAGTGTTGTGTTTACTGACCCAAACAATAATCAGCTGTTAGCTATGTTTTGTGAATTGGGCAAAAATGAGACGTGAAGTATGAATGTGCAACTGAACTATAATCTCTGAAAACACTTAGGTCGATTCTATATTTATGGGAGTTAAGTATAAACTCCTGTCAAGTTTTTGTAACACAAAAATAATGAACATTATATCGAATAAAGAACATGGTGTTCAAAGTTTGAGAGAAGATTTCCAGCTCGGGTGCTCATTTTTGTGGATTTGTTTGCCGAGCTGAGAAGTTGAGTTGCAGACGTTTCGTCCCCTGTCTCGGTGACATCCTCAGAGCTTGGGAGCCTCCTGTGAAGCGCTTCAGTTATCTTTCTTCCGGCATTTGGAGTGGTTCGAATTTGCCACTTCCGGTTGTCAGTTCCAGCTGTCCGTTGCAGTGGTCAGTATATTGGGTCCAGGTCGATGTGTTTATTGATTGAATCCGTGGATGAGTGCCGTGCCTCTAGGAATTCCCTGACTGTTCTCTGTTTGGTTTGTCCTATAATAGTAGTGTTGTCTCATGTTGCTTGTCATCTGCGTGTGTGGCTACTAAGGATAGCTGTTCGTGTCATTTCGTGGCTAATTGGTGTTCATGGATGCAGATCGTTAGCTGTCTTCCAGTTTGTCCTATGTAGTGTTTTGTGCAGTACTTGCATCTGATTTTGTACATTACATTGGTTTTTCTCATGCTGGATATCGGGTCCTTCGTTCTGGTAAGTTGTTGTCTGACAGTGGCTGTTGGTTTGTGTGTTGTTATGAGTCCTTGTGGTCGCAGTAGTCTGGCTGTCAGTTCGGAAATGAGCTTGATGTATGATAGTATGGCTAGTCCTTTGGGTTGCGGCATATCCTCGTTGCGTTGTCTTTCCCTTGGGCATCTGTTGATGAAATTGCGGGGGTATCCATTTTTGGCGAATACAGTGTGTGGGTGTTCATGTTCCTCTTTTTGCAGTTCTGGTGTACTGCAGTGTGTTGTGGCCTTTTTGAATAGTGCCTTGATGCAACTTCATTTGTGTGTGTTGGGGTGGTTGCTTTTCTAGTTCAGGAATTGGTCTTCGTATGTGGCTTTCCTGTATACCTTTGTGGTGAATTCTTCGTTAGGCGTTCTCCATACCATCACGACTAGGAAAGGGAGTAGGTTGTTCTTTTCTTCGTCTCTAGTATATCGGATTCCTGTGAGTGTGGCGTTGCAAGTACTGTAACAAACACTAAATCGAAAAAACAGGCAGAAAACTAGCCACCGGGATGCATGAACAATAACTAGGCAGAAAGAAAAAGACATGACCTTGTCTCACTAGACCCTTACATACGGATGAGGAAGTGTTTCATGTTGACAGAGTTTGCTCATCCATCTAGGACAAGCCAAAGAGAGACACGCACAAGAATTCCTAGAAGCATGACATTCCAACCAAAAATTCATCAACAAACACATCGATTTTGATTCCATCTAACACACTCTGAGGAAACGGGCCAGGCATGATATCACCAATACTGGAAATTACATCACTGACTCAAGGAAACCTAAATACTTAAATAGGAAGTTGGACATAACACTAGCATTTCACCGGAGGCTCACCGATAATGTTCCCTAGTATAGTGATGAATCATCTGAAAATGAGCTCTTTAACTCAGCGAGCAATCTGACATCCAGAAGAAACGCAATTTCTCTCATTCTTTCTTTAATTAAATCATTCATTCCAGTTATTCTGTATTGTCCACACAGACCTTCTTATTTTCGTATTTGTGCCTGCTTTTCATTGTAAGTATCCTACCAGATATGAACAATATGATCCATCTCAAACAAAAAACAGGAATTGGATTGAAAGTGCAGCAGGTCTGGCAGTATCTGTGAAGAGAAATCAAAGTTAATATTTCTGGTCCGTTGACCCTACTCAACTTGTATACTCAACGATTAAGTAATGTGCACATAAAATATAGTTCACTTTATCACATTTAAAATTATCCTGTTCAGTTCACATTCAGCATTGCATCTCTTCGTGTGCATTATATTTAATTCTGTCTATCAGAAAGAGCGATGATGACTGGAAAATATCATTGTACTCTATGCCGTCTCCACAGCCATTGCCCCCATTCCGTCCTATCTCCCAGCCAATGTCACAGTCATTCGAATCTGACTCATTATTTCGTAATTCTTAATGAATAACTTCATTGTGCTTATCATGGTTGGTTTTCGACTGAGGCCAAAATGTATGAAAATACTGCTTTACACCAAATAAAACTGCATTAGGGTGTTTGTCAATTTATATTAAAAAGATTACTGAAGCATATTATGTACGGAAGTTCCACAGTTGCCTTATTGGAGCAGTGAGAGGGACATTCAGAGAAGTTCACACGTTCTGTCTATGTCCAGGGCAACTGTGTTAAGTGGTAGTCTGTTGGCCGGTGTTTGTTCCCAAGAGGGAGACATCCATACAGTAACAACATGCTGATTGTGTTTCTTTTGGTGCGTGGATGGATTTGGGGACAGATGGTACAGCATTGCAAACGTACAACAGCGCAGAGCCATCTAGCTTACGGGGGAAAAAACATCATTCTCCCTCACAACTGACTTCACGAGAGCAATTGGTGATGGGAGATGTGACCAATAGCTGGCAAAGTCAACGTTCAGCCAGTTCAGTTATATTGTGAACTGAATGTGCTGTATTGAAAGCTGGAGCAGTTTGCTCAGTGACTGTGATTGATGTCAGTCTCCATACGTTGTAACTGTGTCACTAGAGGGTTTCCCTCTCCTATTAGTCAGGAGTTCACTCAGTGCTTTATCCCACTGTAGTAGCAGGTGCATCAGTTCCGACAGTAACAGAGATCAGGAGCTGTGTAGACATGGAGAGGACAGATCTGATTCTTAGAATATAGGACTTAAACATTACAACAATAGAGAGGAGGTTTTCCTTGGGTCTCGTCATGATTTCCACCATTGGGAACTTCTGCCATATCGATATCAGCAGTGCTGGTGATTATTCTGGGCGGAGTGGAAGGTGTGACCTGAAATTATATTTAAAGAAAGCAAAGAACAGAAAGTGCTTTTCAGAACTTAAATCAGTTAGGAAATAGTGTGAATAATGTTGGTGGCAGGGAAGTGAGCTGTGCAGGGGGAAAGGACTGAGTTGAATTGATAGAGAAAGAAAGAGATAGAAGAAAAAGAACAAACAAATGGAATGATAATCAGCTGGCATGGAAATAAAATGTGAGATTCACTACATTTATTTGTCGCCCTTCCCATCTTCCCAAAATATTATGCCCATGTAAATACAGGTATCGCCTGTTTTTCGCCATGTCCCTTTCGTTTACTTTTCGCCACGTCTCTTTCCAAGTGACCTACATTAGGACCTGTTTTCGCTAATCAAAAGAAATCCAGAGGAGATACTAAGGAAGCTGATTAATTTTCCCATGCAAATTATGCTTCTTCACTTTACACCATATCAGCTTACGAAAGGAACACTGTACTTTCAGATAGCGAGGGAAACCTGTATATGTCTAAGACCATGTTTAAAGTGATTTGATCTCCCTGTCTCTCTTCACTGAGTGTGGTCATTTTCTTATATTCCTGAAGGGAATATGAGTATCACTGCCTGGGCCAGCATTATTTCACTTCTCTAGCTGCTCTTGAGAAGACCGTGGGCCACTGTAGTCCACGTGTTTGATCTGATTTGCTTTGATTGATTTTAGTCAAATGTACAATGGAAAGCTTTGTTTTGTGATTAGTGCAGCAATATGATATTCAATAAGGAAATACAACTCATGGGGTACTTCAACAGCGTGTGGCATATAAGGCTAAAGCTGCACAGCAAATGTGCAAAGCAAGATCGCTATTAACAAGACTAGTAATCTTTGAAAAGTTAGAGATGTCAATTCGTCAGTCCCATTACGGTAGGGAAGAAGGTGTTCCTGAGTATGCTGGTCCATGTTTTCAAGCCTCTCTATTTTCTCCCTATTGGAAAAGGCTGTAAAACATCATGACCAGTTTGGGAGAGATTTTATTTTGTAATCAGCCTTTCGGCGACAATGAGATTTATAAATGGATGGAAGGTTATCTTCAGTGATGGTGTGGGCTGTGCACACAACCGTCTGTAGTTTCTTGTGGTCCAGGGCACAACAGTCACTATGTCACGCGAATAGAATGCTTTCAGTTGCCAGTATACAGAGCACTGAGAGACGGGCGGTTCCAAACTAGTTAGATGTAACAATTGGCTGTTAAGTGGATACCCGTGTTCTGGTTGCTGTTTTGACAACAATTGAAAGTTCACTAATAAATGTAAACTATTTCCATGAAAGCAAAACCCAGTTGAGTTAATTGTGTTGGCAACATCCAACCAATCAGCTATCACCTGCTTCAATTTTATACAGAGGCCATCACCATCACAACGAGTGAAATAGAGATAGACACAAATGTAAGGAGAGACAGAATATAGTGCAAGAAACGGATGGAGAATCAGTCAAAGACAGAAAGGAAACAAAACAAGGAAACAAGCAGGCACATGAACAGGGAGAAGGGGAGAGAGTAAATTCAGGGAAAGAACCAGAAGATGGAGAAAATGATAACACAGGGTAACAGACAGAGTGAGAGAAACAGTGAGAGACAAAGGACACAGAGAGCTGGGGGTGGGGTCATAGGGAGCTAGGGGTGAGCAATGAGAGGTGCTGGAGGAGAGGCCCGGAGAGAGCTGGGAATGAGCACTGGAGGGAGCTAGGGGGACGGAGGTGAGGATTTATTGCTACCTGTCCGAAGGTGTACAGTCAAGCAAGGATGTATAGAACAATGACTGTAAAACATGTTTGAGAGGCATGTAGATTACGCTGCACAGGTCGTGCGCTAGGCGAGATCAACTTGAACAAGATCAGCATTATTTGAGATTAGAGAGCCCATCCATCAGTCTCATAACAGCCCGGAAGAAGCTGTTCCTGACCCAGCTGCCTCGTGTTTTCGATCATCTGTATCTTGTAAGCTAAGGGAAGAGTTGTGATGGGTCTTTGATAATGTTAGAACAAAGAACAAAGAACGTTCCAACACAGCAGCAGCCTTTTGGCGTTTCAACCCAGCGCCCATCAAGCTCCTCTATTTGAACCTGTCGCCTATTCTCTATGTGTCTGTATCCCTTTGTTCTCTGTCCATTAATGTATTTTTCCAGAAATAGCTTAAATGCAACATCACTGAT
This sequence comes from Hemiscyllium ocellatum, assembly GCF_020745735.1. Classification (NCBI taxonomy): domain Eukaryota; kingdom Metazoa; phylum Chordata; class Chondrichthyes; order Orectolobiformes; family Hemiscylliidae; genus Hemiscyllium; species Hemiscyllium ocellatum. The sequence continues at coordinate 76,792,517 of NC_083417.1, forward strand.
CACAGTTCTCCGTTTTGAGAAACTCACTTCCACTACTACTCTCTGCCTCCTGTTGCCCAGCCAGTTCTTTATCAACGTAGCGAGCCCACCCTGGACCCCATGCGACTTCACTTTCTCCATAACCCAGCCATGGCAAAAGTTATCAAATGCATTCCTGAAGTACATTTACATGAAACCAACAGCCCTCCCCTCATCAATCAATGTTGTCATTACGTCAAAGCATTCTATTAAGTTGGTAAGACATAACCTTCCCTGCACAAAACTATGTTACCTATCACTGATAAGACCATTTTCATTCAAATGAGAATGGATCCTATTCCTCAGTATCTTCTCCAGCAGCTTCCCACCACCGACGTCAGGCTCACTGGTCTATATTTAACTGGAATATTCCTGCTACCCTTCTTGAACAGGGGTATTAACAATTCTCCAGTCCTAGTGACAGCAGCCATGTTCAAGGATGCTACAAAGATATCTGTCAAGATACCAGCAACTTCCTCACTCCCTTCTCTCAGTAATCTGGGATAGATGTTAACAAAGATTTTGCAGCAACAAGCCATATAATTTGAGTCAATGATTGAGAGGTTGGAGTTCATCATAGTCTGTGCTGTGCACTCAACCTACTGTAGTTTCTTATGGTCCTGGGCAAAGCAGATGTCACGCCAGGCCATTATGCACCCGGACAATACTCTCTCAATGGTGCATTTATAAAATAGTGCAAGCTGAATTTCGTGAGCCACCTGAGGAAGGAGAGGCGTTGTTGAAACCTCTTGACTGTCACACATATGTGGGAACTCTAGGTAAGTTGTCAGTTATCATCAAGCTGAGCAACCTGACGTACTGCACTCCCTCAACCGTTGGTGTAGATGGGGTCGTGTTCCTCTCCTTACTGTCTGAGGTCAATGATCAGCCCTTCAAATTACGGAAATTGAGAGAGGTCATTATTATTACACCATGCCACCAAGTCCACTATCTCCTGCCCCATATCCCCTTACTGTATTCAGACTCACCGTTGTTTGGTATCCCTCTGCTTTGGTGATGCCTTCAGTGAACTTGCAGCTGGCTTTGTTTGAAATTTGGTAACACAGCCGTCTGTGTACAGGGAGTACAGTCGGGGCTAAGGACGCATCCTGGGGGTATCCAATGTTGAATGTTATTGTGACGGAGGTGCAGATACCTATCTACACAGATTGTTGTCCGTGGGTCTGAAACAGGGAGATCCAGTTGCAGAGTGTGGAGCGGTAACTAAGGTCACGGAATTTTAAGATCAGTCTGGAGGGGATAATGATGTTTAAGGTGGAGCTGTCGTCAATGAGCAGGAGTATGGTGTAGGTGACATTGTTGTCCAGATGTCCCAGGGATGAGTGCAGGGATTGGCATATGGCATCCGTTCTGGAACTGTTACATCAGTCAGCACATTTTACGGGATCAGGTCAGGCTGGGAGATTGGAGGGGCGTGCGCCATAACCAGCCTTTAAACTCACTTCATGTTTATTCAGGTTAGAGCCACTGGGCAGTGGTCATTAAGGCACGTTATATGTGCTTTCTCACTTACGAGGATGATGGTAGTCTTCTCTAAGCAGGCTGGGACTTCGGTTTGTAAGAGGGAGAAGCTGAAGTTGTATGCCAATACCTCTGCCAGTTGATCCTCATAGGATCTGAGTACACATCCGCGAGCATCGTCCAGGTCAGTCGCTTTCCTTGACTTGACTCTCAGGAAGACTGGTCATGCCTGCAGCGGTGACAGCGGGCATAGGTACATCCGAGGCTATCCGGGCAGGTTTCAGCCTGGCAGTCACGCAGTCATTCATTATAGATATTACCTCCCCCACCTCCATCCGTTGTCATCAACATACAGTGACATTGGTTGGTGTGGGCACCACACCGTTAGTTTTCAGACAGAATGACATCAGTAGACTAGGATTGTGCCCCATAATGAAGTAAACTCACAACAAAAGGGGGAAGGGTGTGCTTCTACTGAGAGACAGAGGTGGAGAGAGCGAAGACTTTTTTAGGTGTAATTCCTGTCAAGCCGCTGCTTCAACCTGAATGGAGTCAACCATAGAACATAGAACATAGAACAATACAGCACAGAACAGGCCCTTCGGCCCACGATGTTGTGCCGAACATCTATCCTAGATTAAGCACCCATCCATGTATCTATCCAATTGCCGCTTAAAGATCGTCAATGATTCTGACTCTACCACTGCCACGGGCAGCGCATTCCATGCCCCCACCACTCTCTGGGTAAAGAACCCACCCCTGACATCTCCCCTATACCTTCCACCCTTCACCTTAAATTTATGTCCCCTTGTAATACTCTGAAAGTATTGTGACCTTGAGTGTTGTGACTTGTAGATGGTGGACAGTACTTAGGGATCCAGGAAATGTATTTTACATGGACAAACTGGACAATGGACCTGTGGGCATTTTTGCTAAGTTTGCAGATGATGCAGTGATGGTTTGGTGGGCAGATAATATTGAGGAAGTGAGGAGGTTGCAGGAAGACTTGGGCAGTTTCGGACTGTGGGAAAACACGTGGCTGGTGGAACACAATATGGAATCATGTGAGATTATGCACTTTATTCGGCAGTAAAGAGACAGACACTATGTTCTAACAGGATCCATTAAATCTGAGGCACAAAAGGATTTTGAAGCACTCGTCCTCTCTTATGGTTAATGTGCCAGTTCAGTTGGCAGTTACAAAAGCCAATGCAATGCGAGCATTCAGTTCAAGGGAGCAAGAATGCAAGAGTGGAGACATACTGCTGAGAATGTAATGGGCTATAGTCAGACGGAATTTGGCATATTGTGAGCTGTTTTGGACACTGTCTCTGGGGAAATATCTGTTGGTGTTGGAGGTGATCCATCCTGGGGATGACGGATTGTCATACGAGCGGCAGTGTGTGTACTCGATGGAACTTAGAAGGATGGCGGGGTGGCGGGGGCGGGGTGTGTCTGATTGAAACTGATCGATTATTGCAAAGATTGATACAGTCAGTGTGTAGAAGACATTGCCGCTAGTCAGAGAGACAATGACAAACAGCATAGTTTCAGTTTGAAGGGATGAGCTGAATGGCCTAAATATATTGCTATAGCCCATGCCCTTTAGGTCATAAGGTCTGTTATTCAGTGCAGAATTGTAAGTCTCTGACCTGCTCTTGCAACCCTTGTGTTTGTATTTTTCTTCACTTCACGTTCCGGTCAATGGTAACTCCTGTGAAATGGACGGTGTGGGGATTCAGGGTCGGCCAGCGGTCCATTAATCTGTTGAATATAAGCACCTATCTGTGAGTCTCACCTGACGGGAGTACATTGTCTCTACAATGATTGTCATTTTCCGTCTGGTATTTTCGGAGGATTGATCCTGTTACGCCAGTATTGTTGATTTAAACAAAACAGATGCAATTTATCAAAGCGCTCAGCAACAAAACGTCATCGAATACTGAATACCCTTCTAATAACAGAAAAGTCTAAAATGTTCAATATTACAAATATTGTTTTCCTGTTCATTTTCAAATGAGAGAAACTGTCCCAACAAGATGATCAAATTGGAACTAATTTTAAAAACTCAGTTTTGGATATGGGAATCTTTGGATGGGCGCAGCATATCTTGCCCGTCCCTAATCGCCCCCTTGAGAAGTTGGTGCTGAGCTACATTCTCAAACTGCTGCAATCCCCCTGTTGTGCGTTGACCCACAAGTCATTAAGGAGGGAATTCTAGGGTTTTGACCAAGCAACAGTGAAGGAATGGCAATACATTTCCAGCCGGTATGATTACTGGTTTGGAAGGGAATTTGAAAGTGTGGTGTTCCCAAAAGTCTACTGCCCTTGTCATTCTAGGTGGAAGTGTTAGCGCGATTGGAAGGAGCTGTCTGAGGGTCTTTGGGGAATTTCTGAATTCGTGTCGAGTAGATAGTGCATACTGTTGCTACTGAGCGACGGTGGAGAAGGGAGTGAATGCTTCTGGATGTGATGCAAATCAAATGGGCTTTTTGTCCTGGATGGAGTCAAGCTTCTTTAGTGTTGTTGGGGCTGCACTCATTCAGGCAAGTGAGGATTATTCCATCTCATTCCTGACTTGTGCCTTGTAGATGGTGGACAGGCTTCGGGTGGTCAGGAGGTGAGTTACTCGCACAATATTCCTAGCCTCTGATCTGCTCTTATATTCACGCGGCGAGTCCAGTTGAGTTTCTGGTCAATGATAACCCCAGTATATTTAGTTATAGTAATGCTGCTGAATAACAAGTGGATATATTGCTTCTTATTAGTGATAGTCATTATCTGGATTTGTGAATTTCAATTGCCACTTGCCAGCCCAATCCTGGATATCGCCCAGATCTTGTTGCATTTGGGCATGAACTATTTTTGTGTCTGAGCATTTGTGAATTATGCTGACAATGTGCAGTCATTGTCGAATATCCCTACTTCCGACATTATGATGGAACGTAGGTCATTGTTGCAGCAGCTGACGATGTTTGGACATAGGGCATTATCCTAAGGGACTACTGCAGAGATGTTCTGGAGCTGAGATGACTGACCTCCAACAACAATGACCATCTTCCTATCTATCAGGTATGACTCCAACACTGAAGTATTGGCCCACGATCCAATTTTAACTTGGGCTCCTTGATGTCACATTTGGCAGAATGCAACCTTGATGTCAAGGATTTGAATGCAGTTCATTTTTCTTTGTTTGAACCAAGGCTGTGATGAGGTCAGGAGATGGGTTACCCTGGCAAAACCCAAACTGGGCATCCCTGAGCAGATTATTGCTGAACAGGTGCTGCTTGATAACACTATTGATAACACCTTCCATACTTTACTAATGATGGAGAGTAGACTGATGAGGCGGTATTTGGATGTCCTGTGTTTTATGTACAGAACATACTTGAGCAGTTTTTCTCATTGTCTCTTTGTAACCGTACTGGAAGAGTTTGGCTAGGGGAGTGGGAAGTGCTGGAGCACAAGTCTTCAGCACTATTGTTAGCATGTTTTCAGGGCACATAGCCTTTGCAGTATCCAGTATTTTCAATCGTTTCTGGATATCACTTAAATGAATTTGCTGAAAACTGCTATCTGTAACCACGGGAGCAGGCCGAAATGGATCATCCACTCGAAACTTCTGACTGAAGATTTCTGCGAAAACTTCAGCTTTATCTTGTGCCCTGATTTGCTCGGGTCTTCCATCATTGAGGATAGAGATATTTGTGGAGACACCTACTCCGGTGAGCTGTTTATCTGTCCACCACCATTCACAATCGGATTAGCAAGACTGCAGAGATTAAATCAGATGCATTGGTTGTAGGACAGCTTAGATCTGTCTGCCCCTTGCTGTTTATGCTATTTGGCACGCAGGTATATGTGTTTGGAAACCTCAGCAGATTAACATTTTATCTTCATATATACCTGGTTCTGCTCCTGGCATGCCCTCCTACACTCTCCATTGAACCAGAGTTGATCTTCTGGCTTGATGATAATGATTGAGTAGGGGATATGCTGGGCTGTGACGTTACAGATTGTGCTTAAGTGCAGTTCTGCTGCTATTGATGGTTCACAGTGTCTTATGGATGCTCACTTCTGAATTGCTAGATCTGTTCGAAGCCTGTGCTATTTAGCATGGTGGTAATGCCACACAACGCAATAGAGTTTAATCTCAATGCGACCGTGAGACTTTGTCTCCACAGAGACAGTGCGATTTGTCACTTTTATCGATACTGTCATGGACAGATTCATCTGTAGTTTGTAGATTGGTAAGGATTAGGTCAGGTATGTTTTTCTCCTCTCTTTCGTTCCCTTACGACCTTCTGCAGACCCAATCAAGTAGCTATGTACTTTAGGAATCGACCAGCGTGATCAATAGTCTGCTGCCAAACTACTCTTGGTGGTCGACTTTGAAATCCCCAGCCGGAATAATTTTTGTGCCTTTGCCACAGTCCATTGTTTAACACGGAGAGTGCTGATCCAGCTGAGGAAGGACATGACATGGTAATCAGTTAGAGACTTCTTTGTCCATTTTCTATCTGAAGCCATGGGACTTCTTTGGGTCCAGAATCAAATTTAGGGACTCCCAGAGAAACTACTTCCCGATTGTATCGCACTGAGCTGCTCCCTCTGCTGGATCAGTCCTGCCTTTAGGACAGTACATATCCAGGGATGGCGATGGTGGTATCTGGGTTATATCTGTGAGGTATGATTCCGTGAGTATGACTATGCCAGGCTGCTGTTTGACTAGTCTGTAAGACAGTTGTTCCAATGTTGGCACTAGCCCTCAGATGTCACTAAGGAAGACTGTGCAGGTTCTACAGTGATGGTTCTAATGTTGACCTTTCTGGTGCCAAGTGCGATGCCAGATGGTCCATCGGTTTCATTTCTTTGACACTTTGTAGCGATTGGTACAACTGAATGACATTCTAGACGAATTCAGACAGCGATTGAGAGTCAATGATATTGCTATGGGTCTGGAGGCGCATGTCGGCCAGACCAGGTGAGGATGCAAGATTCCTTCATTGAAGGATATCAGTGAACCCCCAGATGGATTTTTCTGTCAATCGGCAATGATTTCATTATCACCAGTAGATTCGTAATTACAGGGATTTAAAAAAAAATCGAATTGAATTCCCACCGTCTGCAATGGTGGGATTCGAATTCGGGTCCACAGAACAGGAGCTGATTTTATGGAGTAATAATATGGCGATAATACCATGAGATCTCCTTGGAATCAGATGTTGCACTGAGATGCCATTTCTTATGTTACCCTGTCTTTCATTCATTGCTTATGCTGTTCTGGAATCTCATCCTTCATTAAATACTGATTGAAATATACCGTCATGTATGTCCTCCCAAAGCTCGAATTTCATTCAGTCTGTTTTGTTTAAACAGACACTTCAAGGCAGCTGCACAGCAGAGAAGAACACAAAGTTATTATAAGTGCTTATGCACTGTACCTGTCACCGAACCAACATGTCTGCTCAGGCACCTATTTATTGTGGGTCAGAGAACTACAAAATTATTAAAACACAAATTCAGTCCATCTTGGGATTACAAGCTCTCCAAGTGCACAATTGGAGATAGTGAGAGTATGTGGAGATAGATGGTGTGTGAGAGAAATAAACAGAGAAAAAGAAAGCGAAGGGGGATAAACTGAGAGAGGATAGAAATGGGACCGACTGATTGAGTGGGAGAGGGAGAGGGAGAGATGTTAGATGACGGTGAAGTTAGATAGATCAGAAGACCGCATTAGGGTTGATAAGTATGGATCGACAGTAGTTTGAAGTTTTATTTAGAATTTCCTCTGGACTGTAAGCCTTTTGTCGAGGCGCCATAAAGTGTGAGCACTATGATGATACAGGCTGTCATTCCAGATTATTTATTTCTAATATTGCCACAGAGTTGTTTACTGACAGCTAAACAGAATCCATTACGCCAATAGATTGGTTCCATGAAGAACGCAGCGTTTTTAAATACACTGTGCCAAGCGTAACAGGAAATCATAACCACCCCATGATACTGTGTGAGAAGCTGGGCCAGAAAATCTCAGTGAGGGGTATCACTGACAGAGGGGAAATCATCATCTCAGCTGTGGGTCAAATAATAATCTATAAAGTTTGCACATCACTTCCCTAGTTTTGTAATCCACATTTCAATTTATATAGCTCAGTTTTAGGAGTGCATTTTAACAACCATATCTCTTTATAGTTTGCATATATTGGTATGTACAGAAAATTATTTGTTCCTGTATTTTATATTGCATAAACGCATTTCATTCATATTATCTCTGCGGATTCCTCATTTTAGATGTATCATTGAATCTGTTCTTCATGCGAGTTATGAAGAGTATTGTTCCATTACTGGTGACTGGGGAACATCACTGTCCCTCCGCCCAGTCCAAACAGCCATGGTTCCACTCCTCTCCATTTTCTGTCTTTTCCCCAATGCCATTGTCACAATGTAATTGAAGTCCATTAAATGCCACTTCATCGCAGTTCCTTAACATCGATAACATCAACAACATGATCCACACCTGCCCTCTCTGATCCTGGAATAATAATCTGATTTGTGCTTGTCACGTACAATTCACTGTTAACATATCCATGCCATTTGTTTGTTATAACCAATGTTTTCTGAGGCACATTTTGCTATCAGATAACGGATGATAGATGCTTTCTCAATGTTTTACTGATTTTGCAATTACTTATCTGTAGTTAAAGGATTTCTTCTCCATTTATGAGCAGAGAAGCATGTTTATGTGCAGTTAAACCTGTGGCATTACTTCCATATACAAGGCAGACTGAATGATTATACACAATAAATCTGCCATCTCCAACATTCCTTCCTTCAGTCACACTCACATGTCACATTCAGAATGCATAAATGCTCAAAGTTATTTTAAATTTTAATAAAACAGCATTGAATTCAAAGAGAGTTCCTCTCTTCTATCAATAAGGGAATTTTTTCAGTGTTTTATCCCATACTATGAGCAGGAGCATGACCAACAGCAGAAATAGGGATCTACAGTCCAGAGAGAGGTGGAGAAGAGATAAGATTCTGAGAACAATATACTGGAATGTTCCAACAATGGACATGAGTTTACCCAATGGTCTTTACTGGCTTTCCCAGCCTTGGATATCATTAACATATCGGATTGAAGACGTACTGATGGTTATTCAAGCTGGTTATTATCCTATTCTTGCAATCGTTGGTGTTCCTGTTAAGTCACTCTGTCTTTCTAGTGAAATGGACTGAACTGAACTGATGCTCATGAAATGTAGATTTTGGAAAGGTGCAAGTCAACTTTTTCAGTTCCCATCAAAAATTATATTCTTCAGAAAATATAACGAGCAAATGATTATTTACAAATTACTCACCAATACGCGAGAGTAAAACACACAGTACTCAATCTCCTTTATTCACTTTCTCCTGCAAAGTTTGCATCTCCATATCCTCACCACATACCACTCCTGTCCAGTACCACCATTGAGACGTACCAGTCTCCTCCTCAGCCTCAATGCAACTACTGAATAAACATCGTTTGTGCCTTTGTTAATTTCAGATACATCTGTTTCAAGTCCCTTCTTTCCACGTGTCCGTTGCAAAATAATTGCACTTGAGGTATTTAATGTGTTTTCTGCACAGAATCTGAAAGGTGGGAAGACAATATATGGTAGTCACGTCATTGGCACGTAATCTAGAGCCACAGAATAATAATTTGTTGATATCGGCTTACCTGATGTCCTTTAGAAAAGGCAGTGGGTCATCGCTCCCTGGTCAGGTCTCTGTGTAACTGCAAACACACAACAATGTGTTTTATCTTTTACTGTCCTGTGGAACAGCTTAACCAGCCACTCAGTTCAAGGTCGGCATAACATGCTGGCCTTACCTGGGCTGCACATATCCCATGAGGGAAGAACAAAAGTAAAAATAGCTCCTTTCCTCAGCCTGTATCCCATATTCCTGCAGCTCATTTCCATTCAGGTAGGCAGCCATTCACTGTTTTAGGTGTTTTATTTGTGATTGAGCCTCTCCCAAGAGTGATGTCCATCTGGATAGGCAGCTCTGCTGTGGACTTTTTTGATGCTGACTTACAGATGTAAGGATGGGGTTTTAAATTCCACATCAGTTGCAATGCATTGTAAATGAATGGTTTGCTGTGTCACACGAAAGAAACGGAGCCAGCTAAGCGAGGGAAAGAGGTTAGTGTGATCAAACCTGTTGAGGCAGTATTTGGGGTATTGTGGACAGATTTTCTCTCCTTTTACCACAGAGAGACTGAAAAGGAGTTTCACCAGATCAATCCCTGGCACCATGAGGAGTGAGTGCAGATTGATCTCTAGAGGTGTGAGAGAATAAGAGGTGATTGCGTTGAACCCCGAGAGGAATGGACAATCACTATATTCTAAACAGACAATGAGAAGGAGATAAATTCCATGACGCTGTTTCATGCAGGATGCATGATTCAGGATAGTTCAAGTGCCTGGGAGGTCGTTACGCCTACCCAACTCAGTCCCCACTCCCCACAGTGATTGAAAGAGACAGAGAGGTCTGGTTTTGAAAAAAAAAACTTACCACATTATTAAAGTGCAGTTGGTGTGTGATCCTGCACTGAATGTCGTATTATCCAGCACCCCAACAACAGCCACAATACCTTCATTGTAAAACAGTTAACTGTACCTATTGGCTTCTGACCTTCATGAAGAACATGATGCCATCTTCTCAGAGATGCAAGGTGCCCCCTTGAGATTTAGACCATAAGACCATAAGACAGAGGAGCAGAAATTGGACAGTTAGCCCATCGAGTCTGCTCCGCCATTCAATCATAGCCGATAGGTTTCTCAAACCCATTCTCCGAACTTCTCCTCACAATACTTGATCCCTGCATAATCAAAAACCTATCTATGTCCGTCTCAAATATACTTAATGACCTTTCCTCACAGCCTTCTGTGGCAATAAATTTCAAAAATTCACCATTCTCTGGTTAACAATGTTTCTCCTTATCACTGTTCTAAAACGTGCTCCCTTTCATCTAAGGCTGTCCCCTCGGGTCCTCGTCCAATGGAAATATCTTATCAACATCCACTCTGTCCAGGTCATTCAGTACTCTATATGTTTCCATTCCATTTCCTCTCTGAAGGAAAGCTTGCAGGTTGAGGCAGTAGTCAGTAGGGCAATTGCGTTTATTATTGATAAACGATAAGCTTTTCATTACTTCGACCATTCTCATGAATGTATTCTGTACATGATCCAGGGCCACTACCTCCTTCCGAAGATATGGGGTTCAAAAGTTCGCGTAATACTCCAAATATGATCTGACTAGAGCCGTGTACAGCCTGTTTTATATTAAATTCCTCTCGTAATAAACACCATCAATAATAAACGCAATTGCCTTACTGACTACTGCCTCAACCTGCAAGCTTTCCTTCAGAGAACCCTGCACTAGAACTTCCAAGTCCGTTTGCACTTCAGATTTCTGATTTTTGTCCCAATTTAGAAAATAGTGCATGCCTCTTTTCTTCATGCGAAAATACATGACCTCTTACTTTCCAATGTTGGAAAGCATCTGCCGATCTCTTTACCTGTCCAAATCCTTCGTCAGCCTCTCCCCCTCCACAGTATGACGTGTCCGTCTGCCTACCTTTGTATCTTCTGCAAACCTAACCAGAGTTCCCTCAGTTCCATCATGCAGAATGTTAACGTAAGAAGTGAAAAGATACGATTCCAACACTGAGCCTTGTGGAACACCACTTCTCAGCGGCTGTCATCCTGAGAAGGACCGTTTTATCCCCACTCTCTGCTTTATTCATGCCACTACCTTGCCTCTAACTCGACGGACCCTTATCATACTCAATAATATCCTCTGTGACACCTTGTCAAAGTCCTTGTTGAAGTCCAGGTGGACAATATTCATTGGTTGTGCCTGGTCAAGCCTGCTAATTTACTCTTCAAGCAATTCTAACAGATTTGTCAGGCATGACCTTCCCTTGACGAAAACGATAGTGATTTTGCCCTATTTTACCAAACACTTCCAACTTTTCCAAAATCTCATCCTTCAATATGGATTCCAGGATCTTACCCACGACCGAGGTTCAGCTAGTCATTTTGGACTTCTTTTGTCGTTTTCCTTCCTCCCTTGTTAAAATGGGGTGTCACCTTAGTGGGTTTCCATTGCTCTGGGACCTTTCCTGACTCTAGGGATTCCTCAAAGATCACGACTATTGCCTCCCACTCCCTCTTCAGCTATCATCCTTATGGGGGATTTCAACATGCAGGTAGACTTGGAGAATCAGGATGGTATTGGACCTCAAGAAAGAGACTTTGCGGAGTGCCTCCGAGATGGATTCTTAGACCACCTGGTGCTGGAGCCTACCAGGGAGAAGGCAATTCTGGATCTGGTATTGTGCAACGAACCAGAATTGGTTAGCGACCTTGAAGTGAAGGAGCCATTGGGAGGTAGTGACCATAATACAATAAGCTTCAATCTGCAATTTGAGAGGGAGAGGGTACAATCGGAAGTGACAATATTTCTGTTGAATAAAGGGAACTATGGAGTTATGAGGGAGGAGCTGGCCAAAATACAATGATGCAATACCTTAGCAGGGATCACAATGGAGGACCAATGGCAAATATTGCTGTGTACAATGCAGAAGGTGCAGGATCAGTTCATTGCAAAAAGGAAGAAAGATCCTAGGAGGAGGATGGGTGGCCGTGGCTGACGAGGGAATCTAAGAAGCATATAAAGTTAATAGGGGAAAAGTATAACATAGCAAAGGTAAGTGGAAAAACGGAGGACTGGGAAGCTTTTAAAAAACAACAGAGGATTACTAAGAAGGAAATACGCAGAGAAAATAAAATGAGGTACGAAGGTAAACTGGCCAAAAACATGAAGGTGGATAGTAAAAGTTTTTTTAGGTATATGAAAGGCAAAGAAATGGTGAGATATAAAATTGGGTCCTTGAAGATCGAAACAGAGGAATATATTACTGGGATCAAAGAAATGGCAGAAGGATTGAATTGGTACTTCAGATCTGTGTTCACTAGGGAAGACACAAGCAATCTCTCTGAGTTAACAGGGGCTGAAAGTCTTGAACTTAAGGGAATTTATATTTGTGAGGAATTCGTGTTGGAAAGACTGTTCGGTCTGAAGGTTGATAAGTCCCCGGGGCCTGATGGTCTACATGCTAGGGTACTGATGGAGATGGCTCGAGAAATCCTGGATGAGTTGGTGATTATTTTCCAGAGTTCGATAGATTCGGGATCAGTTCCTGGATCAGTGGTGCTGGAAGAGCACAGCAGTACAGGCAGCATCCAACGAGCAGCGAAATCGACGTTTGCAGTTCCTGCTGTTTCGAGGTTAGCTAATATTTTACCACTTTTTAAGAAAGGTGGGAGAGAGAAAGTAAGAAATTATAGACCAGTTAGTCTGAATTCAGTGGTGGGAATGAAGCTGGAGTGTATTATAAAGGATGAAATTACGATACATCTGGATAGTAGTAACAGGATAGGTCAGAGTCAGCGTGGATTTATGAAGGGGAAATCATGCTTGACTAATTTAGAGTTTTAGATTAGATTACAATGTTGAAACAGGCCCTTCGACCCAACAAGACTGGAAGACTGGAGCGACTGGATATACAAGTTTAGAAGACTGAGAGGGGATCTGATTGAGAGATATAAGATTATTCAAGGATTGGACACTCTGGAGGCAGGAAATATATTTCCACTGATGGGTGAGTGCTGAACCAGAGGACACAGCTTACAAATACGGAGTCGACCATTTAGGGTTAAGATGAGGAGAAACTTCTTCACCCAGAGAGTGGTGGTTGTGTGCAATTCTCTGCCTCAAAGAGCAGTGGAGGCCAAGTCTCTGGATTCATTTAAGAAAAAGTTGGATAGAGCTTTCAAGGACAATGGAATCAAGGGTTATGGAGATAAGGCAGGAACAGGATACTGATTATGGATGATCAGCCATGATCATGTTGAATGGTGGTGCAGGATCGATGGGCAGAATGGCCTACTTTTGCACCTATTTTCTATTGTCTATTATCACTGGGACGTAATGCACCCGGTCCAGGTTATTTAACCACCTGCAGGCCATTCAGTTTTTTCTAGCAGGTTGTCCATTTTAATGGCCATCATACTCAGTCCGGGCCTCTCACTCTCTTGAATGTTAAGGTATTACTCGTATTTTCCATCGTGAAACTAACACAAAGTAATGACTCAGTTCTTCAGCCTTTTTCGCGTTCAGCAGTACTACCTCTGCAATATCATTTCCCAACAGTCCAATGCCCACTTTTGCTTCTCTTTTGTACTCTATATATGGAAAGAAACTCTTGCAGTATTCCTTTATATCAGTGGCTAGTTTACCCCATATTTAATAATCTCCCTGCTTATTTTATTTTGTTTGCCTTCTGTTTTGACTTTGTAAGCTTCCTTGTCCTTCAGTTTCCCACTGCCCCTCACCATATTATATGCTTTCTCTTTTGCATTAACTTTATACCTGACTTTCCTAGTCAGCTATGGTTGCCTCAGCCTACCTGTACGAGCCTCTTTTACCTCAGGATAAATCTCTGCTGTATCCTGAATTACTCCAAAAATCTTCTGCCATTGCTGTTCCACTGTCTTTCCTCCTGGGCCCGTCTCCCAGTGAATTCTACTCAGCTCCTCTCTCATGCCTCTGTAATTACCTTTATTCAGCTGTAATACCATTACTTCTGATTTTAACTTCTCCATATGAAATTGCAGAGTAAATTCAATCATATTATGACTGCCTTCTATGATATCTTTCACCTTAAGCTCCCCTCATCTAGTTTGCCTGCACAATCTGCTCCAAAATGCCATCTCATAGCCATTCCACAAATTCCTTTCCTGCAAATCACGATCAACTTGAATTCCCAGTCCAACTTCACGTGCATACCTCCAATTGCATTTTTTCACCCAATTGCCTATCTTTTCAACAGGATGAATATCCTTAAATATTCAGCTCGGAATCCTGATTCTCTTGCAGCGATGTCACGATGATGCCCATCATGTCGCACCTGCCAATTTCTGTCTGGGTCGCAAGCTTATTTACCTTATTCCTGTACTGCAGGCATTGCGATATAACAGTTCAGTCCTGTATTAACCGTCCCACTTTTCATTGTCATTTGTTTGTTTAGCCGTTTGTACACACACAGACCCAAGTACTGCTGCAGCCCAAATGACATATCCCAAACCAAGCACCAGGTAGACAGCACAACATTCAGGATTCTCAATCCTGGTCACAGAGAACAGTAGCTATGCCTCTAACTAGACTATTCCCAATTATCCATCATTGGGCAGCGTGGTGACTCAGAAATGCTGCCTCACAGTGATTGGGAAACGGGTTCAATTCCAATCTCTGGACCCTGTCTGTGTGGAGTTTGAACATTCTTCCCATGTCTGCACTGGGAACATTAACTCCTTTCTCACTCCACAGTACGTCTCTTTGTTTGCTTTGGATTTGTACCATCTACAGTACTTTTGCTTTTGTTTGATGGAGACATGCGCCAAATGAGGCAACTGTTTGTGAAAGCACCCGTGGTTCTCGGGTTCCCTGGGCGTTTCGGAATCTTGCCCGGTCACGTGTCTGGGGGCAGTGTCCCTTGATACCCATTCCATCTTTTTTAGTCCCTCAGTTCATCGTCAGTACATGCAGCCTTTCGTTGTGCTACCCCTGGGACTTCCCACACCCCATCGCTTGGCACTGGATACTCCCTTTGCAGGACTCTGCACAAAACGACACTGGGCACTTTCTGACCCGCTGTGGATGCTGGGTAAAGACCCAGCCAATGCAAGGAATAGAATAACTAAAATCCAATTGAATAGCAAAGCAGAGTAAACAGGCTGAATGACATCCATCTGCTCTGACACTTCCTAGCCATCTGTTTATCCTCGTACATCTGCAAATAGATGGTCCATATGTATAACTTGTCAAACAGGTTTGATGGAAGTGATAGATATGAGAACTCTGGTCATTAAAGAGATTCAGTGGACTCCACTTTCTGGGTTAATGAGGTCACACTGAAGTTTTTATAATCAAGTCTATCCACTTTAATTTTAAGGCCTTGCTGGAGTTGTACTGAAAGGATATTTAAAATGTGGAGACTCTAGATTACGTCACGTGCGAGTGAGGTTACGAATAGGAAGGTGGCACAGTTAAATACACGACCAAAGAGCTGGTTCAGTGGTAGTATTTCTGGTAAGTGGATCATTGGGATTCCCGACTTCGTAGGATATACACAAGAAGGACGGGATGCACATAAACTGGCAACATTCTCCGATATATAATCATTGGGATTCCCGGGTCGGTAGGATGTACATAAGAAGGATGTGATGGACATGAACTGGCAACAATCTCCGATATATGGATCATTGGGATCTCTGGCTCAGTAGGATATACACAGGAAGGACGGGACAGACCTGAACTTGCAGCAATCTCCTGGCAGGCAGTTTTGCTATTATCTCTCAGGGGGGTTTAATCTAGTGTGTAGCGTCGGTAGGGGAAGGGGTGGGTGGGGGGAGGGGTGTGGAAAAGCACAGCAGTAGGTTCACACGTGCAGTGACTGAGGAGGAGTTGGAGATTAATACCAGTACAGATAAGACCAACAACAAACATGCAGAGGGTCCTGAACACAATGGAACTGGCAATCTGAAGTGTGCTGATTTTAATGTGAGGAGTCTGTTTGTTTGAACAGACATTTCGAGGTCGTTGTATGTCAGAGAACAGGAAGAGGTAATAGATGACTGTACTCTGTGTCCTTCATTGGACCAGCTTGCCTCTCCAGGCACCTAAAGGCTGTACTGTGGATCAGAGAACTTCGGAATTAATCCAGCGCAGAAGGAGGCCAGTCAGCCCACCATGCGTTCACGACCTCTCCATTTTAGCAACTTAAAAGTAGAGATAATGATCGCAGATAGACTGAGGGAGAGAGAGAGAGAGAGAGATAAACAGAGAGAAAGAAAGTGAAGTGAGATGAAGAGAATGGAGAGAAAACGGTGCGACAGGATGATTGTGAGAAAGGGGTCTCAGAGGAGTGTAAAGTTATCAGGAGACAGCATGAGGAGAAATACGCAGAAACTTTATTTAGAAACTCCCAGAGACTGCAAGCCCTTTGTCTGGTGCTGCACCCTGTGAGCACTGGCTCTCATTCCAGATCACTTATCGCCAATTGCATCACACAGCTGAGTTGCTGACAGTCAAAATCAATCCAAAAGAAGTATAGATTGTATCCAGGGAGAAGGTAGATTACTTAAATATTCTAGGCAAACATAAATTTGTAGCCCCTTTCGACAATGTGTGAGAAACAGGGCTAGAGAATCTCAGTGAGGGGATTACAGACAGAGGGGAAATCAGGGTCTCAGTTGTGGGAGCTAAATAATTATTGTTAAAGTTTGGATACCACGTCCATAGTTCTGTAATTCAAGTTTCAATTCATATAGCTCAATATCGTGAGTATATTTGTTCAACATTGTGTCTTTGTAGTTTCTCCTTATCACTGTGATAATATTTCTGTTGAATAAAGGGAACTATGGAGCTATGAGGGCGGAGCGGGCCAAAATACAATGATGCAATACCTTAGCAGGGATCACAGTGTAGGACGAATGGCAGATATTCCTGTGTGCAATGCAGAAGGTGCAGGATCAGTTCATTGCAAAAAAGGAAGAAAGATCCTAGGAGGAGGATGGGTGGCCGTGACTGACGAAGGAATCTAAGAAGCATATAAAGTTAATAGGGGAAAAGTATAACAGCAAAGGTAAGTGGAAAAACGGAGGACTGGGAAGCTTATCAAAAAACAACAGAGGATTACTAAGAAGGAAATAAGCAGAGAAAAAAAATGAGATTCGAAGGTAAACTGGCCAAAAACATGAAGGTGGATAGTAAAAGCTTTTTTTAGGAATGTGAAAGGCAAATAAATGGTTAGATATAAAATTAGGTCCATAAAGATAGAAACAGAGGAATATATTACGGGGAACAAAGAAATGGCAGAAGGATTGAATTGTTACTTCAGATCTGTGTTCACTAGGGAAGACACAAGCAATCTCTCTGAGTTAACAGTGGCTGAAAGACTTGAACTTAAGGGAATTTATATTTGCGAGGAATTCGTGTTGGAGAGACTGTTCGGTCTGAAGGTTGATAAGTCCCCGAGGCCTGATGGTCTACATGCTAGGGTACTGATGGAGGTGGCTCGAGAAATCCTGGATGAGTTGGTGATTATTTTCCAGAGTTCGATAGATTCGGGATCAGTTCCTGGATCAGTGGAGCTGGAAGAGCTCAGCAGTACGGGCAGCATCCATTGAGCAGCGAAATCGACGTTTCAGGCAAAAACCCTTCATGAGGAATACAGTTTTTCAGGGCAGAGGAAATGAACTGGGAGTTGCAGTGGGAGAGGGCCTCCCTGAGATTCTTGTAGAGAGAGGAGGAAAACTTCTTCAAGGCAGGCATCCTTGCAAGAGGATTCGCAGTAGGGTTAAATCAACGAGGTAAAAACAATGACTGCAGATGCTGGAAACCAGATTCTGGATCAGTGGTGCTGGAAGAGCACAGCAGTTCAGGCAGCATCCAACGAGCAGCGAAATCGATGTTTCCAATTCCTGCTTAAAAATACGGGGTCGACCATTTAGGGCAGAGATGAGGAGAAACTTCTTCACCCAGAGAGTGGTGGTTGTGTGCAATTCTCTGCCCCAAAGAGCAGTGGAGGCCAAGTCTCTGGATTCATTTAAGAAAAAGTTGGATAGAGCTTTCAAGGACAATGGAATCAAGGGTTATGGAGATAATGCAGGAACAGGATACTGATTATGGATGATCAGCCATGATCATGTTGAATGGTGGTGCAGGATCGATGGGCAGAATGGCCTTTTTTGCACCTATTTTCTATTGTCTATTATCACTGGGACGTAATGCACCCGGTCCAGGTTATTTAACCACCTGCAGGCCATTCAGTTTTTTCTAGCAGTTGTCCATTTTAATGGCCATCATACTCAGTCCGGGCCTCTCACTCTCTTGAATGTTAAGGTATTACTCGTATTTTCCATCGTGAAACTAACACAAAGTAATGACTCAGTTCTTCAGCCTTTTTCGCGTTCAGCAGTACTACCTCTGCAATATCATTTCCCAACAGTCCAATGCCCACTTTTGCTTCTCTTTTGTACTCTATATATGGAAAGAAACTCTTGCAGTATTCCTTTATATCAGTGGCTAGTTTACTCCACATTTAATAATCTCCCTGCTTATTTTATTTTGTTTGCCTTCTGTTTTGCCTTTCTAAGCTTCCAAATCCTTCAGTTTCCCACTGCCCCTCGCTAAATTTTATGCTTTCTCTTTTGCTTTAACTTTATACCTGACTTTTCTAGTCAGCTATGGTTGCCTCAGCCTACCTGTACAAGCCACTTTTTCCTCAGGATAAATCTCTGCTGTATCCTGAATTACTCCAAAAAACTCCTGCCATTGCTGTTCCACTGTCTTTCCTCCTGGGCCCGTCTCGCAGTGAATTGTACCTAGCTCCTCTCTCATGTCTCTGTAATTACCTTTATTCAGCTGTAATACCATTACTTCTGATTTTAACTTCTCCATATAAAATTGCAGAGTAAATTCAATCATATTATGACTGCCTTCTATGATTTCCTTCACCTTAAGCTCCCCTCATCTAGTCTGCCTGCTCCAAAATGCCACCTCATAGCCATTTCACAAATTCCTTTCCTGCAAATCACGATGAACCTGAATTCCCAGTCCAACTGCACCATCAAATCCAATATGATCACTGTAACGTTGCCTTCCCCACAGATCTTTCTAGTTCCTGACATATCTTGCACCCCATCACCTGACTGCTGTTTGGTGGCACGTGCATGCCTCCAATTGCATTTTCTTCACCTTTTTGTTTCCTCAATTCTACCGACACAGATTCTACACCATCTGACATTACTTCATTTCCTATTATTGATTCAACTTGATTTCTTGCTAATGAGACAAATCTAACTCTCTGCCAAAATGCGTATCTTTTCAACAGGATGAATATCCTTCAATACTCAGCTCGGAATCCTGATCATCTTGCAGCGATGTCACGATGATGCCCATCATGTCGCACCTGCCAATTTGTCTTGGTCGCAAGCTTATTTACCTTATTCCTGTACTGCAGGCATTGCGATATAACAGTTCAGTCCTGTATTAACCGTCCCACTTTTCATTGTCATTTGTTTGTTCAGCCGTTTGTACACACACAGACCCAAGTACTGCTGCAGCCCAAATGACATATCCCAAACCAAGCACCAGGTAGACAGCACAACATTCAGGATTCTCAATCCTGGTCACAGAGAACAGTAGCTATGCCTCTAACTAGACTATTCCCAATTATCCATTGGGCAGCGTGGTGACTCAGAAATGCTGCCTCACAGTGATTCGGACTCGGGTTCTATTCCAATCTCTGGACCCTGTCTGTGTGGAGTTTGAACATTCCTCCCATGTCTGCATTGGGAACATTAACTCCTTTCTCACTCCACAGTCCGTCTCTGTGTTTGCTTCGGATTTGTACCATCTACAGTATTTTTGCTTTTCTTTGATGGAGAGATGCCGCAAATGAGGCAACTCTTTGTGAAAGCACCCGTGGATCTCGGGTTCCCTGGGCGTTTCGGAATCTTGCGCGGTCACGTGTCTAGGGGCAGTGTCCCTTGATACCCATTCCATCTTTTTCAGTCCCTCAGTTCATCGTCAGTACATGCAGCCTTTCCTTGTGCTACCCCTGGGACTTCCCACACCCCATCGCTTGGCACTGGATACTCCCTTTGCAGGACTCTGCACAAAACGACACTGGGCACTTTCTGACCTGCTGTGGATGCTGGGTAAAGACCCAGCCATTGCAAGGAATAGAATAACTAAAATCCAATTGAATAGCAAAGCAGAGTAAACAGGCTGAATGACATCCATCTGCTCTGACACTTTCTAGTCTTCTGTTTATCCTCGTCCATCTGCAAATAGATGGTCCATATGTATAACTTGTCAAACAGGTTTGATGGAAGTGATAGATATGAGAACTCTGGTCATTAAAGGGATTCAGTGGACTCCACTTTCTGGGTTAATGAGGTCACACTGATGTTTTATAATCAAGTCTATCCACTTTAAAGGTAAGGCTTGCTGGAGTTGTGCTGAAAGGATATTTAAAATGTGGAGACACTAGATTACGTCACGTGCGAGTGAGGTTAGGAATAGGAAGGTGGCACAGTTAAATACACGACCACAGAGCTGGTTGAGTGGTAGTATTTCTGATAAGTGGATCATTGGGATTCCCGACTTCGTAGGATATACACAAGAAGGACGTTATGCACATAAACTGGCTATACTGGATTTCGTTCTAGGTAATGAACCAGGCCAAGTGTTAGACTTGGAGGTTGGTGAGCACTTCGGCGACAGTGACCACAACTCGGTGATTTTTTTCTCTAGTGATGGAGAGGGATAAGTGTGCACTGCAGGGGAAGAGTTATAGATGGGGGCAGCGAAATTATGATGCGGTGAGGCATGACTTAGAATGCGTGGATTGGAAAAATAGGTTTCAAGAGAAGAACACAAATGATACATGGAGATTGTTCAAGGAACAACTATTGGGTGTCCTTGATAAGTATGTACCAGTCAGGCAGGGAGTAAAGGGTCTTGTGAGGGAGCCGTGGTTTAATAAGGAATTGGAATCCCTGTGAAAGGGAGTAGGGCGGCCTATGTAAAGATGAGGCGTGAAGGTTCAGTTGGGGCGATTGAGAGTTATAAGGTAGCCAGGAAGGATCTAAAGAGAGAGCTAAGAGCAGCGAGAAGGGGACATGAAAAATCCTTAGTTGGTAGGATTAGGGAAAACCCAAAGGCTTTCTATAGGTATGTCAGGAATAAAAGGATGACTAGGGTAGGTATTAGTCCAGTCAAGGATAGTAGTGGGAAGTTGTGCGTGGAGGCGGAGGAAATTGGAGACACACTAAATCAATACTTTTCATCAGTATTCACACAGGAACAGGACACTGTTGCTGATGTGAATATTGAGTCAAAAGTGATCAGAATGGATGGCCTTGAGTTATGTAGGGAAGAGGTCTGCGGAATACTGGAAAGGATGAAAATAGATAAGTCCCCTGGGCCTGACGGCATTTATCCTAGAATCCTCTGGGAAGCTAGGGAGGAGATAGCGGAGCCATTGACCTTGATTTTTATGTCGTCATTGTCTACGGGAATAGTGCCAGAAGACTGGAGGATAGCGAATGTGGTCCCCTTGTTCAAGAAGGGGAGTAGGGATAGCCCGAGTAACTATAGGCCAGTGAGTCTCACTTCTGTTGTGGACAAATTCTTAGAGAGAACTGTAAGGGATAGGATTTATGAACATCTGGATAGGAATAATGTGATCAAGTATAGTCAGCATGGTTTTGTGAAGGGCAGGTCGTGCCTCACAAACATTTTTGAGTTCTTTGAGAAGGTGACCAAGGAAGTGGACGAGGGTAAAGCAGTAGATGTGGTGTATATGGATTTTAGCAAGGCGTTCGATAAGGTACCCCATGGGAGGCTAATTCAAAAACTACAGAGGTATGGCATTGAGGGTACATTAGAGGCTTGGATTAGGAATTGGCTGGCTGAAAGGAGACAGAGGGTAGTAGTTGATGGTATAGGTTCATCTTGGAGTGCAGTTACTAGCGGTATTCCACAAGGATCTGTTTTAGGACCATTGCTGTTTGTCATTTTAATAAATGACCTAGGGGAGGGGCTTGAAAGCTGAGTGAGTAAGTTTGCAGATGACACGAAAGTCGGTGGAGTTGTGGACAGCGAAGAAGGACGTGGCAGGTTACAGACGGATATAGATAAGTTGCAGAGCTGGGCAGAAAAGTGTCAAATGGAGTTCAATGTAGCTAAGTGTGAAGTCATTCACTTTGGTAGGAGTAACAAGAAGATGGATTACTGGGCTAATGGTAGGCTACTTGGTAGTATAGATGAGCAGAGGGATCTTGGTGTCCATGTACACAGATCTCTGAAATTTGCCATCCAGATAAATAGTGCTGTGAAGAAGGCATATGGTGTACTGGGCTTTATTAGTAGAGGAATTGAGTTCCGGAGTCCTGAGGTCATGTTGCAGTTGTATAAGACTCTGGTGCGGCCTCATCTGCAGTATTGTGTGCAGTTTTGGTCTCCACACTATAGGAAGGACGTGGAGGCATTGGAACGAGTGCAGAGGAGGTTTACCAGGATGTTGCCTGGCATCCTTTCTATCCTTCCTGTAGCATTTGATTCCTGGAACATTAAGCTGACAGTCCTGCCCATGCCTGAGTCATGTTTCTGTAATTGCTATGAGATCCCAGTCCCATGTTCCTAACCATGCCCTGAGTTCATCTGCCTTTCCTGTTAGCCACCTTGCATTGAAATAAATGCAATTTAATTTATTAGTCCTACCTTGTCCCTGCCTGCCCTCATTGTTTGACTCACTTGTATTCTCAGCTGTATCTGTCTCAGATCGAGCTCCCCAAATCCTCCCTGTGATTGTTGCCACGTCCCATCCCGGCATTCCTCCAAATCCGTGTTAAGTCCTCCCACTCCTAAAACCTTCCCTGTATCTGTCACCTGTTCCAGCTTCCACAACCCTCCCTATCTCTGTAAGACACACCCCTGTCCCAGTTAATGCCGCCCGTTCAATCACTCAATGCCAGTAGTCAAGATAATATCAGGGTAAGGTGTGAAAGCAGAAACACTGTACTGGGTTAGATGATCAGCCATGATAATATTGAATGGTGGGACCGACTCTGTGGTCAAATGGCCGATACCTGCTCTTCTTTCCTGTGCTTCTCTATAGACTTACTATCTCCAAAACCTCATTCAGTCCCCACAGTCATTCCAATTTTGTAAACCCCTTCAGTCCCCACAGCCCTCCCTATCTCCAAAAACTCCTACAGTCCCCATGACTCTTCCTATCCATGTAAACTGAATCATTCCCCACAAACCTCCCTAACTCCATAACCTCCAAAAGTCCCCACGACCCTCTCGATCTCCATAATCTCATCCAGTCCCGACGAGCCTCACATTCAGAGTAACTTCCTTCCATCTTAGTAGGCGGCGAGGTGGCACAGTGGTTAGCACTACTGCCTCACAGCGCCAGGGACCGGGGTCCATTTCCCGCCTCAGGCCACTGACTGTATGGAATTTGCACATTCTCCCCGTGTCTGAATGTGTTTCCTCCTGGTGCTCCGGTTTCCTCCCACAGTCCAAAAATGTGCGCGTTAGTTGAACTGGCCACGCTAAATTGCCCATAGTGCTAGATGCAGGGGTAAGCGTAAGGGAATGGGTCTGGGTGGCTGCGGTTCGGTGGGTCGGTGTGGACTTGTTGGGCCGAAGGGCCTGTTTCCACACTTTAAGTAATCTTATCCCCATGATCCTCCTGATCTTTGTAACCTCCTTCAATCCCAACAGCCCTCCATATCTATTTGTCCTCTTTCAAGCCCCACAGCACTCCCTATCTCCATATTGTTCTTCAGCCACCACGTCCCTCCCTATTTCCAAAGCCTCTATTACTTGTTGAACCTGTAAGCTACCTTTTTCAGATGGATAAATAGAACTCCCATAACCCTTTCTGCTGTGAGTCTGAAGCCAAATCATGTTCGCCTAACAGTAGGTCAGGAGCTGGATTGTGTTAGAAAGGATATGTCACTAAACAATAACTGGACCTTTAGAAACAGATTTAATAAAAAGAGAATGTGTTTTTGAGCCTGTTGGATTGTATTTTTATTGGTGTGAATAGAAATGGCAGAATAGATACGGGTGTAGGAATGGCTGTACCGAGGATACGGTTTATTTAAATTTTCAGAAACCTTTACACAAGTTTCAATAAGGGCGAAGGAGTAACTTGGTCGATAATAGGGCCCCTTAACTATCAGGAGGTGGGTGAGATATTAGACAAAATAGTGTTGTCAGAAGTTACTGTGGAGAAAGACATGGAAGCTCGGAAACTTGGGGAAATAAATAGTGATGTCTTGGAAAGAATCCTCACCAGAGTATAAGAAGTACTAGAATCTTAAAACAAATAAAGGTGGATCAATCCTTAGCAGCTCATTAGGCTTATCCTTGAATATTATGGGAAGCTAGGGAAGGGATTACGGTGTCCCTTGCAGAGATATTTATGTTATCAACAGACACAGTGAGGTGTTGGAAGACTGGAGGGAAGCTAATGCTGTTTTATCGCTTAAGGGCTGAAGGGAAACGCCAGGAAATTACAGTGCCGTGAGCCCAGTGATGGGGAAGCTGTTCGAGGAGATTCTGAGAGAAAAGAGCTACATATATTTGGAAAGGCAATGGCTGATTAGAGATAGTCAGCATGGCTTTGTGAGGGGGAAACCATGTTTCACACACTGGATTGACACTTTGAGGAGTTGACCAAGAGATACGTAAAGAGATAGGTAAAGGCAGAGCAGTCAACGTTGTCTACATGGACTTCAGCAAAGCATTTGACAAGGTTCCAAGCAATGTAGAACAGCTAGTCAAGAGGAAGAAGGAAGCTAAATTAACGTTGAGGAACCAAGGATCAGAAGCAGTTCTCTAGAGAGTTCCATGGGCCAGCAGGGTGGCTCAGGGGTGAGCACTGCTGCCTCACAGCACCAGGGACCGATTTCG
Source organism: Hemiscyllium ocellatum (assembly GCF_020745735.1). Classification (NCBI taxonomy): domain Eukaryota; kingdom Metazoa; phylum Chordata; class Chondrichthyes; order Orectolobiformes; family Hemiscylliidae; genus Hemiscyllium; species Hemiscyllium ocellatum. Next base: position 76,817,634 of record NC_083417.1, read on the forward strand.
ATTCCAGCCCCAGGCCACTGACTTTGTGGAGATTGCATTTTCTCTCCATGTCTGCATGGGTTTCTGACAGGTGCTCCGGTTTCCACGCACAGTCCAAAGATGTGCAGGTTAGGTGAATCAGCCATGCATTGTTCAAGAAAGGGAATGGAGTTAATCCTGGGAACTATAGACCTGTCAGTCTTCTGTCTGTGATGTGCAGGTTATTGGAGGGGACGTTGAGAGGCAGGATTTATGATTCCTTAGAAAACCATACTTTAATTACAGAGAGTCAGCATGGCTTTGGAAGGGACAGGTCATGCCTCACAAATCTTATTGAATCCTTTGAAAATGTGACAAAATGCATTTATGACTCATTGGAAAAGTACAGAGCATGGGACACATGGAAATCTGCCAGTCTGGATACAGAATTCCTGGCCCATAGAAGACAGAGGGTGATGACAGATGGAAAAAAATTCAGCCTGGTACTCGGTGACCAGTGGTTTTCTGCAGGGAGAGGTTACAGAACCTCTGCTGTTTGTGATTTTATGAATGGACTTGGATGTGTGAGTGGAAGAGTTGGTTAGTAACTTTGCCAATGAGACGAAGGTTGGTGGAGTGGTGAATAATGTGGGTGTCTGTTCGAGGTTGCAACGGGACGTTGACCGGATGTAGAGCTGGGCTGAGAAGTGGCAGATGTCGTCAAATCTGGAAAAGTGTGAAGTGATTCATTTTGCAGAATATAGGGGTAAAGGCAGAATACTGGATAGAGTGGAGGAACAGATGGATCTTGGATTTCATGACCAGAGATCCGTCAAATTTGTCACCCAGGCTGATAATGTTGTTAAGAAGTAATATGTTGTGTTGGCTTTCGTTAGCTGAGGGATTGAGTTTTAAAGCCATGAGGTTATGCTGCACCTCTATAGAGCCCTGATTATACCCCACTTAGAATATTGTGTTCAGTTCGGAACCCCTCATTAGAGGAAGAATGTGAAAGCTTTAGAGAAGGTGAACAGGAGATTTGCCAGGATGCTACCTGGACTGGAGAGCATGTCTTATGAAGAAAGGTTGAGGGAGCTCCTGCTGTCCTCACTGGAATGAAGAAGGGTGAGGGGCGACTTGGTAGAGGTGAACAAGATGGTATGAGGCATAGATAGAGTGAATAGTGAGAGACCTCTTTATCCCATGGCATACATGGTACAAGGGGGCATAATTTTAAGGTGATTTGAGGATGGGAAAGGGGAGATTTTAGATGTAGGTTCTTTACACAGAGTGGTGGATGGGTGTAACGGGACATTTAATAGAGTCTTGGTTAGGCACATGGATGATAGTAAAATGAAGGTTATGTAGGTTAGTTTGATCTTAGAGTCGGGTAAAATGTTGGCATGGTATCATGGCCGAAGGGTCTTGTGCTGTCTTGTTCTGTGTTCAATGTTCTGTATGGTAAACTGGATAATAAGCTCAGATCAATGTAAAAGAATATGGCATTCAGGTGGAGCTAGTCAACTGGATACAAAATTGGCTTGATGGTCGGAGACATAGGGTGGTGGGAGACATGTTGTTTTTTTCTGACTGGAGGCATGTGACCAACGGTGTAGTGGGTTCCCTGTTGTTTGTCATTTGGATAAATCATTTGGATGGGAATATTGGTTTCCTGGTAAGTAATTTTTTTGGGTGATACTGAAATTGGTGGTAAAATGGACAGTGAAGAAGGTTGTCTGTGTTTCAACAGGATGAACAGTACTGCTGGGATAGTGGGCTGAAGAATAGCAGATGGAGTTTACTTAGATAAATGCAAAACGTTCCATTTTGGTAAAATAAACCAGAGTGGGACTTGTACAGTTAATGTTCGGGCCCTGGGTAGTGTTGTCAGTCCGTGACCCATGGATGCAGGTGCACAGTTCTTGGAAAGTGGTGTCACAGATAGACAGGCTGGTGAAACAGGGGTTTGGGATGGTTACCTCCATTGGGCAGAGCATTGAGAGTAAGAGTTGGGATGTCAAGATGCTGCCTGACCTACTGTGCTTTTCCAGTACCACGATTATCTGGACTCTGGTTTCCAGCATCTACTGGCATTGTTTTTACCATGTTGTTTCTGTACAAGACACTGGTGAGGTCACCGTAAAAGCATTGCTGGAAGAACTCATCAGGTTCACTTACCCCATTTAGTGAAGGACATCTGACATTCTAACCTGGTCTGGCTAACATGTGACTCCAGACCCACAGCGATATGGCTCAGTCTGTGCTACCCTCTGGGCAATTCGCAGTCCAATCAGTGACACCCACATCCCATTAATGAATAAATTAAAATACATGTATCCCTCCCTATCTCTGCAAACCCCTCCATCTTCAGCAATCTGTAATGGCTTTGTAACACTGTTCAGGCCCGGACCACTCTCTGTAACACTCTCACCACCTCCAGCACCTTCACCTCTCCCTGTTCCTACTGTGACATTATACCCTCACAGGGATTCCTCTTCCAACTGCCCTCCTCCTGCGAGCTAATCCTTTGCAATCCCTTTAACACTTTCTCCTCAAATATTCTCACACTTCAGGATTTTAAGTACTTTTTGGTGATCGTCTTAGCCTCATAATATAATATAATCCATTTTGTCCTGAGTGAGGGCCGGCTGGGAATTTCTTGCTGAGGTTTTATGTTTCAAGGGAATGTCCTTTTGTTGAGTATTTTTCACTGTCCCTCAAATGGTTTCCATTGTTCATTTACAGACTCATATTTCAGTTTGTTTAGTTTGTTTATCTTGGTAGGTTCTCCTCTCACCCTCATGTAACTGGCTATTTTTGTTTCTAGTTGTAATTTGTCCTTTCTGTGATTCACTTTAAAAGTTTAAATTCCTTTAAACTGCACATTATCACAATTTCCCAGGGGATCTCGCCAGGTGACATTACTCAGTCACTAAGTTCCATCACAAAACGGTCGATCTGACATAGTTACATCCCTAGCCAGTTGCACAATGTGTTTTTCAAAGAAACACTGAAAAAAATCTCCCAACCTGTCTTCCAATATCACTGTTGTCAGTGTGATTGACAAGATTATACGAATATTGAAGTTTCACTGAATTATCCCCAAGCCTTTGTAAATAATTCCAATGAGTTCCTGTTTAATGCAGTGATGAGCAATGGACTCATGTTCGTTGGCTAAAACTGTTCTGCTGCTTGTGTCCTTGGCAAGTAGTAGCCAGTATTTAGATTCAGACTGACTCTACTTCATGATCTGTGGTGAAATGCTTTGGCCTTTGTTATCCATTATTGTTAGTGTTACCCATTTTGCCTGAGTTTGTACAAGATTGCGAACCATTGAATATGTTTATTCACCCTGTATCCATGTCTCTTTGTTGCCTAAATCTCTTATATCTGAGTCTGAACTCCATCTACCTTATTGCAGCGACGTTGTCTATTCAAAATAAAACATAACTTACTCTTTCCCAGAATTTTCCATCACGAATCTATTCACTGATGTACAAGTTTAGTTAAGCTCTATCCTATCCTGTTCTTTCCTGCTTGTCTTCAGCCACATTCCCATGCTGTTCCGATGCTACACCTTTTCTCTTTGGATTTGGAAAGCTCCATTCACCTGAACCCTGTCCCTGCATCCTCTCTGTCAGTTGAAAACTCTGTCCATAAACCTACCAACATGATTTGCCAGGACTCTGGTGCCAGCACGGTTTCAGCTGGGCCATCCGAATAGATTATTTTTTTTAAATCAGGTATGGGATGTAGGTATCTCTGATTGAACAGCCTTTCTTGCCCAGCCCGAGCTGCCCTTGAGCTAAGTAACTTGCTCGGTCATTTCAGAGGGTCATTGAGAGGCAAACACTTTGCTGTGTGGTATGTCGTGCAGACGACGTTTTGGGCAGATGTCCTTCTCGAAAGGGTAAGTGTTTGGGATTTTTTTACATCAGCAATGGTCTCACACTTATTTGTGGATTGTTAATTACTATTTTTAAAATTATTGATTTCAAATTCCACCATTTCTGATGGTGAGATTTCAGCATGCATCCCTTGAACATTAGCTGAGGTTTGGGATACATGTTCTAGCAATAATACCACGAGGCCATAACTTCACCTGCTCACAGGTTGTTCAGTCCTGACCGGTTATGACAGTGCATCATGAAGCAAAACTTGTTCTTCCAACACAATACACAATTATGTGTTCCTGACATCTTCTAGGACTGTGGTGATATCACTTCGTATCTCATTCTTGCTTTTGCTCTTGCTCTTGCTCTCGCTTTCTCTCTCTCTCTCTCCTGATTTTCCAGATCTCTATGTCTTCAATAATTTGTGACTCCTCTAACAGTTCCTATCTCTGTAACCTCCTCCTATCCCAGTAGTCCCTCCACATATTTGAAATGTACTGCATTCCAGACTACCATCCCTATCGCTGTATCTTGCTTCAGTGTTTACAACATTCCTCATCTCGGTAGTCTCCTCCTCCAATAAATGGAGACAGAGGCATGCAGCACGTAAACTGTTTCTTCAAGCCAACTAGTCCATGCTGACTAGAGTCCATGAACGAGTTGCGTTTCCCTGCATTTGACCCGTATCCCTTCAAACCTTCTCCTCCCCATGTACCTGCCCAACTTATACATTTTGTAATTGTACATTTCTGTACCATTTCCCCTGGAAGCTCATTCCATAACTGCACCATCCTCTGTGTAGAAAATTTTCTCCTAAAATCTCTTTTAAGTATTTCCACTCCCATCTCATATTTATGCCCACTATAACAAAGAACATGACAGCGCAATACAGCCCCTTCTGCCTTCGAATTTGCGCCAACCTGTAGACCCAATCTGAATCCAATCGAACCAACATTATTTCAATACTTGTCCATATGCCTACCCAAAGACCGTTTAAATGCCTTTAAAGTTGGTCCCGGCTATTCTGAGTAAAGAACCTACCGCTGGCATCTGTCCCATATCTATTTATTCATATTAATATCTACCTAAATTTAAATCTATCACCCCTTGTGCTCGACATCGCCATCCAAGAGAAAAGGCTCTCACTGTCCAACCCATCTCTCCTGCTGATTATCTTATATATCTCAAGTAATTGACCTCAAACATATTCTCTTGAAGAAAAACAGCTTAAAGTCCCTCAGCCTCTCCTCTGAAGACCTTCCCTCCATACCTGGTAACTTCCTTGTAAATCTCCTCTGAATCATTTCCAAAGCTTACACATCCATCCTGGAATGCAGTGACCTGAACAAATGTGGCCACACCAGAGTTTTGTCCAGCTGCAGCATGATCTAATGGTTCTGAAACTCAATCCCTCTGCCAATACAAGCTCACACACTGAATGGCTCCTTAAACCTGGGTGGCAATTTTCAACGAACTATGTACATGAACATAGAGATCTCTCTTTTCATCTATGCTACCAACAGTCTTACCATTATCCCAGTAATCTGTGTTCCTGTTACTCCCTCCAGAGTGAATCGCCTCACACCTTTCCACACTAAACTCCATTTGTGAACTTTCAGTCCAGCCGTGCAGCTTATCTATACCTTTCTGTAACCTACAACATCTTTCGTCACTATCCACATCTCTACCAACCTTAGTGTCTTCTGCAAATTTACGAACCCATCCTTCAATGCCCTCATTCAGGTCATTTATATAAACGACAGCAACAGTGGATCCAAAACATATCCTGGAAGTATCCAATAGTAACTGAAATCCGGGATCAATCTTTCTAACCACCCACTACCCTCTGTCTTCTTTCAGTGAGCCAATTTCTTATCCAAACTGCTTAATCATCCACAATCCCATGCCTCCGTATTATCGGCAATAGCCTAACAAGCGCCTTACTGAAATACATATACACCACATCAACTGCTTTACTCTCATCCATCTCTGTCTTTGTTCTCCCTCCTAAAGACCTCAATAAGGTTCGTGAGGCACGACCTACCCTTCACAAAATCGTGTTGACTATCCCTAATCAACTTACTCATCTCCAGATGAATATAAATCCTATCCCTTACAAGCGTTTCCAACACGTTACCCAGTATCAAATTAAGGCTCACATGTTTATAACTATCAGGATGGTCTCCACTCCCCTGCTTGGGGTGGCACGGTGGCGCAGCAGTTAGCACTGCTGCCTCACAGCGCCAGAGACCCAGCTTCAATTCCTGCCTCAGCCAAATGTCTGTGTAGAATTTTCACATTCTCCCTGTGTCTGTGTGGGTTTCTTCCAGGTGTTCCGGTTTCCTCCCACAGTCCAAAATGTGCAGGTTAGGTGAATTAGCCATGCTAAATTGCCCACAGTGTTAGGTGGAGGGACAAATATAAGGGGTTTGGTTTGGGTGGGTTGCTCATCAGGGGGTCGGTGTGGATTTGTTGGGCAGAAGGGCCTGTTTCCACACTGTAAGTAATCTATTCTAGGGGGCCAACATTTGCTCTCCTCCAACCTTCTGGCACTATTCCTGTAAACAATGACGACAGAAACATCAAAGACAAAGGCATGGCAATCACCTTCCTGGATTCCCAGAGAATCCAAGGATAAATCAGATCCAGCCCTGGGCACTTATCTATTTTTTGATTTTGCAGAATTGCTAACACCTCGTACTTCAGCACTTCGATCCAATCTAGTTATGGAGTCCACTACCCTTGGGTAAAGACGTTGGCTAATCACCTTACCTGTATTCCTCATGGACAATGATACAAATATTTCTGCTCGTGTTCCTGCCACTACTTTGCCACAATGTGCTGGGATACACATGTCAGGACCTAGTGCTTTCTATATCTTCGTATTCTACGACCTCCAGCACCACCTCTTCTGTAAAGGGAACTCTTTTCAAGCCATCACTGTATCTTTAACTGACTTGTCCGCAATAATTTCTGACATAGAATGGTCATTTAGGGCATCGCTCAACTTCTGTGATTCCACTCATGGATGGCCTTATTGATATTTGCGGGGCCCTAGTGTCTCTCTAGTTGTTTTTTGTACTTGTGTGCTGTAGAATTTCCTTGCATTCTCCTTAACCTAAAACACCAATTCTATCGCATCTCTCTATGTTTCTTTCAACTTATCCAGCCTCTCAGTTTCTGTCAAACCCTCCAGTATCAGTAACATTTTCGTCAATCTTTTCTCCATTTACAGTTTCAGGAAATGTTTCCTAAAGCAGGAGGATCAGAATTCTATGCAATACTCCAACTGGGCACCCAGCAATGCCTTATACAGCCATATCATGATGTATCAACTCATGTAGTCAATGCTGTGACCTATGAGTCTGCTGAATGCCGTTTCCCCACCCTGTCCACGTGTGATGCCACATCCAAGGAACAATGTAACTGTACTCCTTGTTCTCTCTCTCTGTTCGCCAACACTGCCCAGGGTCCGACCATTAAATGTGTTAGTCCTCCCTAGTTTGTTTTAACAAAATCCAGCACCTGAATTCAACTCCATCTTTCATTCCTTGGCCCACTGGTTGCTGTTCGAGATCCCCTCGATAACTGTATTCCCTGCGCACTATAACCCGTGTTCTATCCGGGCTTTCATCAACAAAGTTACTAACAATGACTCCTATGCTCTTACCGAAATAATTTCTGTAAATGATGCATAACAGTGGATTTGATACTGTTCATTTTTGCACACCGCTAGTGATAGGCCCGTAGTCTGCACAACAAGCCTCTCCCACCACCCTCTGTCTCCTACTGTCAAGCCAATTTTGTATCTAGTTGGATAGCTCTCCCTGCTCCCATGTGATCTAACCTTACTAACCAGTGTTCCACGCTAAACCCTGTCCCAGGCATTGCTGTGATCAGTAGAGACAAAGTCTCCTGTTCTGTCATCATCTATCTTCTTAATCACCTCTTCAACAAACTCAGTCAAGTTTGTGAGACACTACTTGAACAGGCTTCCAACTCATGCCCCTTGGATGTCACTGATATGAATACCGCTTTAAGGGAAACTTCTTCCTAGGTTACCCCCAATGTCCTCAGATATACAGGATTAGCTCCAGGGATTTGTCTAATTTTTACGCATTTTAAAATCTCCAGCAACTCTTGTTCTGAAATGCGGAGTCTTTTGAAGAATTTATTTCCCTGACTTCCCCAGTCTTTAGGTTCTGATGTGAAATTTTCGTTAAGGATCTCACCCATCTCTTGTGGTTCCACACATGGATTATCCCATTGATCTTCAAGGGGACACATTCTGTGCCGATGTAATTTACTGTCCTTAGTATTCATGTAGAATCCCTTTGGATTTTCCTCAGCATTACCAGCCAAAATTTTCTCAGGTCTCCTGTTTGCCCTATTGAACTCCGTCTTCAGTGTATTACTGTACCCACAACGTTCTTTGAGGAATCCAGCTGCCCATATATGACATGCACCGCCTTTTTCTTGACCAGAACCTCAATAACCCCAGTCATCCAGAATTTTCTACTTGTAATCAGCGTTGTCCTTCACACTAACAGAAATATCCTCACCCTGAACTCTCATTTTATCTTTCTTTTGAAAGCTTTCCATCTGCAGGAGGTACATTTACCTGCAAATAGGCTCCACAATCTACTGTTGAAAGCTCTTCTGGATTGGGGCAGGCCAGTTTTGATGTTTTTCTTCTGGAACAGGCCTGTCCTATTCCATAACTGTTTTCAAACTAGTATAGTTGTGCTCACTTTGACAAAGTGCTCCCCAACTAACACCTCAGTCCCTTTCCCTACCTTGTTTCCAAAGGGGCGTTCAGATTTTGCCCATTTCTCCAGGGGGAGGGCAAACAACCTGTGGTAATTGTGCACATCAGTACACATGACATAGATACAGTTAGATGGGTTCTGGTCAAGTAAGTATTGGAAGTTAGGTAAGAAGTTAAAAAGCAGGAATACAAGGGTAGTGAGCCCCAGATTACTCCCAGTGCCATTGCCAGAGAATACGGAAATAGAAAGATAAGCCGATGAATGAGTGCCTGAGAAGCTGGTGGAGGGGCAAGGGTTTTACGTCTTGGATCATTGGGATCTCTTCTGTAGTAGAGGTGACCTGGACAAGGGGGACGGGTTCGACTGGAACCAAAGGGGTACGAGCAACCTGGAGGGAGATTTGCTAGTGTTACCTGTGAGGGCTTAATCCAGTTTGCCAGGGGATTGGGATTCTAAAAAAGAGAGAGACCATCGGCCAGTCAGAGGAAAATACACCAGCCACCGAGAGCAAGTTTCCTATTCAGGATAAGCAGAGACACAGTCATGGGAGATAAAAGACTTCTGGTTTAAAGGACATTTATTTCATGAGGCCTGACTGGTACGGCAGGTGAGATCAGAGCATGGATTGGCTCTGGGGACTGGGATATTATAGCCATAACAGAAATATGGCTGCGAGAATGGCAGGACTGCAGCTCAGTGTTCCAGGATACAGAAAGTACAATTGTGACAGAAAGACAAGTAAGTGAGGAGGGGAAGTTGCGCTTTAGATAAGCGAGATGACAACAGTGGTTAGAGATGATACTCCTAAAGAGTCATCAAATGAGGCCATATGGTTAGAAGTTAGAAAGAAGAAGGAGGCGGTCACTTTGTTGGGACTGTATTACAGACTCGCAAATAGCTAGCGCGTGTGAGAAGAGCAGATGCGTAGAGAGATTGTAGATAGCTGTAGGAATAAGAGAGTAGTATTGATTGGAGATTTTAATTTCTCCTGGATTGACTTATGCATTCAGAGAATAGAAGGCCCATATGGGTAACAATTTGTGAAATGGGTCCAAGAAAGTTTCCTTGACCAATATGTAGACGGTCCTACTCTACTCAGGTGGGCGCAGCATTGGACCTCCCCTTAGAAAACGAGATGAGGAAGTGATTGATGTGTTAGTCGGAGAGCACTTTGGGTCCAGTGACAACAACTGTCTTAGTTTTAACATAACTACAGAAAACGACAGGAGAGGTCCACAGGTTAAGGAGCTATGCTGGAACACAGCCAGTTTTGGGGCCATGAAGCAGGGCCCAGCAGAGGTTGAGTGGGTGAGTCTGTTTGAATGAAAAGAAACAACTGGAAAATGTGAGGCTTTTAAAAGTGTGATACTGAAATTCCAGGGTCAGTATGTACCTGTTCGGGTGAAGGGAAAATGGCAGGTTTAGGGATCCCTGGCTGATGAGGGATATTGAGGCTCTGGGCTGGCAAATGAAGATGGTATACATTGGGTTTAAGGTGTCCATACATACCGAACCTCTTCCAGCCGTAAAAACACAATCAATCCGTGGAGACCCTATAATCTTCTCAGGTCTCTGTCGAACCCACTCCAGTCCCTGTGACTGTTCCAATCCAGTTCCTAAAGGACCTGCGATCTGTGTAACATGTTCTCATCACTATCTCCCACCCTGTCAATGTAAGCTCTTCCAGCATTTCCACCCATCTACTCATCTGCATAAACCTCTCCAGCTCTTACACCCCTATCTGTGTTAACGCCTACCTCCCCTACAACACTTTCCCACTTAGGCCAATCTGGAGGAGACTACCAATGTTCCTTTATATGTGTAACTGTCTCCAATCAAGATTGCTTTTCTCACCTCCAGGAAAATATGTCCGATTCCACATCCTCCATGTCTAAATAACACCAGAACCTAAGAATTTCAATATCTCTAAACCTGTTCAGTCCCGTCTACCCTCCGTAAGTGTGTGTTTTTCTTTCAGTCTATACAACCTACATTATCTCTGTAATCTGCTCCATTCCCTAAATAGTCCCTGTCAGTATAAACCAGCACTGTCCTACCACTATCCTTATCCCTGTAAACTGCTCCATCCCTCCCAACCTCCCCATCTCCATGAACTCCTGCAGTCCCTACAGCTATCCACATTCCTGTAACCTCCTGTGGCTCTATGGTCCTCCCTCCCTGTCAAACCACCTGCAGTCCCCACATCCCTCCCAATCTGGGTCCTCTGCTCCAGATCAGACCATTGTTGTCTCTGCAAACACCTCCACCTCTGACAACTCTTCCTATTTGTGTAAACTCGTTCAGACCCCATACTCTTCAGCTTCCTGCATCCTCTTCCTGCCATTGCAATCAAAATCATGTTTATGTGAAATCCACCAGTGCTTAAACCTTCCCCAACTCAGTAACCTCTTGCAATCCTAACAAAACACCTAAACTGTGAAACCTTTTTATTTTGCTACCATCCTCCCTCCCTCCTCAAATGTGTTCATTACCACGTAACCTCACAATTACTGAATCCTCCTTTTGTCATTGCAAACCTACTAGTGTCCGCAAAATCCTCCTGTCCTGATATCCCTCCCTATCTCTGTCATGCCCACCACCCTCCAGTGCCCTTTTGGGAAACGTGGCAGAGGAGGGAAGATTTGTAGAGTCCTGGTTATGTTACGAAGGTAGAATCCTGGGAATTACAGATTTGGTCTAATGTCTGTGGTGTGCAGATTATTCTAAAGGACTCTGACAGACAGAATTTATGACTACTTGGAAAACCATAGTTAAATTTTAGACAGTTAGCATGGGTTTGTGAGGGACAGGTCATACCTCACAAACCTTATTGAATTCTTTGAAGATATGGCAGAATATGTTGAAGTTCATTCAGAAAATAAGGAGGCATGGGATACAGGGAAATCTGTCTGTCTGGATACAGGATTGGATGGCCCAGAGAAGACAGAGCATGGAAGCAGATGTACAGTATTGAACCTGGAGCTCAGTGACCATTGGTGTTCTGTAACAGTCGGCTTTGGGACTCTGCTCTCTGTGATTTTTATAAATGACTTGGATGTGGATGTTGGAGAGTGGGTTAGTATGTTTGCCAATCTGGTGGAGTGGTGGGTAATGTGGAGGGCTGTTGGAGGTTGCAATGGGACATTGACAGAACGCAGAGCTGGGTGGAAATGGTAAATGGAGTTCAAGCTGGAAAAGTGTGAAGTGATTTATTCTGGAAGGTGGAATTTGAATACAGAATTCAGGGTGAAAGACAGAATGCTTGGCATTATGAAGGATCAGAGAGATTTAGGGGTACATGGCCATAGATCCCTCAAAGTTGCCATGCACGTTGAGAGGGTTTTTAAAATGCATATTTTGTGTTGGCTTTCCTGAGCAAGGGGATTGATCTTAAGAACAGTGAGGATTTACTGCATCTTTATAGCGATCCGGTGAGACCACACTTGGAATATTGTGTATAGTTCTGGTCCCCTCTTCACAGGAAGGATGTGCAAGTTTTAGAGAGCGTACACAGGAGATTTACCAGGATGCTTCCTGGAATGGAGGGCATTTCTTATGGAGAACGTTTGAGGGAGCTAAGGCTTTTCTCATTGGAGTGAAGAGGGGGTGGGACAACGTGGTAGAGGTGAACAAGATGATGAGAAGCACAGAGAGAGTGAATAGTGAGAGACATTCTCTTCTGTGGCATAAATAACTACTACAAGGAAGCTAATTTTAAAGTCAATGGAGGATGGATAAAAAGACAGAGAATGGTAGGTGGTTGGAATGCACTGACAATGGTGGTAGAAAAATTGGATACTTTCGGGACATTTAATCGATTCTTGGATAGGCACATGGATAATAGTAAGATGAAGGGTATGGAAGTTAGTTTGGTCTTACATTCGGGTAAAAGGTTGACTTGGCATCACGGCCGAAGTGTCTTGTGCTTCAGTGTTCTGTGTTCTGCGTTCTGTATGGTAAATGGGTAATAAGCTCAAATCAGTGTAAAAGGATATGACATTCAGGAGAAGCTATTCAACTGGATACAAAATTGGCTTGATGATTGGAGACAGAGGGTGATGGGAAACATGTTGTTTTTCTGACTGGAGGCATGTGGCCAGCGGTGTAGTGAGTCCACTGTTGTTTGTCATTTGGATAATTGTTTGGATGGGAATATTGGTTTCCAGATAAGTAAGCTTCTTGGGTGACACTGACATTGGAGGTAAAGTGGACAGTGAAGAAGGTTATCTATGATGCAATAGGATGGACATTACTGCTGGGATAGTGGGCTGAAGAACAGCAAATAGAGTTTAATTAGATAAACGTGAAGTGTTCCATTTTCGTGAAACAAACCAGGGTGGGACTTGTACAGCTATTGTTCGGGCCCTGGGTGGTGTTGTCAGTCAGAGACACGGGGATGCAGCTGCACAGTTCTTTGGAAGTTGCATCACAGGCAAGCAGGCTGGTGAAGCAGGCATTTGGGACAGTTACCTTCATTGGTCAGACCATGGAGAGTAAGAGTTGGGAAGTCATGTTGTATCTGTACAAGACACTGGCAAGGCTACCATAAATGCATTGCTGATCAGTAGGAAGAACTCATCAGATTCACCTCCCTGCTTTAGGGAAGGGCAACAAATATTCTCACCTGCTCTGGCCCATATTTGACTACAGACCCACAGCAAGAGGGCTGACTCTGAGCTGCCCTCTGGGTAATTAAGAGTAGGGTCAAAGAATGTTAGTCCAGGCAGTGACACCCACATCCCATAAATAAATAAATAAAAATGAATATGTCCCTCCATCCCTCTGCAAACCCCTCCAGCTGCAACAATCCGTACTTAGTATGAAACACACTTCAGGCCCTGACCACTCTCGAGTAATACTATTACCACCTCCAGCACCTTCACCTCTCCCTGTTCCTATTGTGACATTATACCCTCACGGGGATTCCTCTGCCAACTGCCCTCCTCCTGCTAACAGACCCTTTGCAACCCCTTTAAAACTTACTCCTAAAGCACTCTCGCACTTCAGGATTTTAAGTACTTTTTGGTGATCTTCTAAGCCTCATAATCTAATAAGATCCATTTTGTCCTTTTGTTGAGTGATTTACACTGTTCCTTCAAATGTTTACCACTGTTCATTTACGCACACACATGTTTCAGTCTGTTTAGCTTATTTAGCTTGGTCAGTTCACCTCTCAATCTCATGTAATTGACATTTTTTTATTTTTATTTGTAGCCTGTCCGTTCTGCAATTCACTTTAAAATTTTATATTTCTTTAAAATGCACTTTATCACAATTTCCCAGGGGATCTCTCTAGGTGGCATTACTCATTCAATAAAAAAGTGAGGTCTCCAGACGCTGGAGATCAGAGCTGAAAATGTGTTGCTGGTTAAAGCGCAACAGGTCAGGCAGCATCCCAGGAACAGGAAATTCGACGTTTCGGGCACAAGTCCTTCATCAGGATGAAGGGCTTGTGCCCGAAACGTCGAATTTCCTGTTCCTGGGATGCTGCCTGACCTGCTGCGCTTTATCCAGCAACACATTTTCGACATTACTCATTCACTAAGTTTCATCACACAACGGTCGATCTGAAATAGTTACATCCCTAGCCAGTTGCACAACGTGTTATTTAAAGAAACACTGAAAAAAAATCGCCGAACTTCCCTTCCAATATCACTGTTGCCAGTGTGATTGACAAGATTATACGAATTTTGAATTTTCACTGAATTGTCATTATGCCTTTATTAAAAGTTCCAACGAGTTCCTGTTTAATGCAGTGATGAGCAATGAAATGCTGTTCAGTGACCTTAAACTGTTCTTCTGCTTGTGTCCTCGGCAAGTCGTAGCCAGAATTTACATTCAGACTGATTCTACTTCATGATCTGCGGCCAAATGGTTTCTCGGTGATGCCTTTGTTATCCATTATTGTTAGCGTTGTACACTTTGCCTGAGTTTGCACAAGCTTGTGAACCATTGAATATTTATGTCCACCTTTTTTCACCCTGTAACCACGTCACTCTGATGTCTAACTCTCTTTTATCTCTGTGTCACAAATCCATCTACCTTATGGCAGAGACTTTGTCCATTTCATATAAAACATAATTTACTGTTTCCTACAATTTCCTGGCAAAAATTGATTCGCTGACGTGCAGTTTTAGTTAAACTTGTTCCCATCCTGATCCTTTCTGCTTGTCTTCAGCCACATCCCCATGCTGTTCCAAAGCTTCACCTTTTCTATTTGGATTTGGAAAGCTCTTTTCACCTGAGCCCTGTCCCTGATCCTTTCTGTCAGTTTAAAGCACTGTCCCTAAACCTACCGACGTGATTGGCCAGGATACTGGCCCAGCAGACCTCCAGTGGGACCATCCGAATGGTTTATTTTTAAACTCAGGTATGGGATGTTGGTGTCTCTGACTGACCAGCCTTTCTTGCCCAGTCCTAGCTGCCCTTGAGCTGAGTAACTTGCTCGGCCATTTCAGTGGCAAAGACTTTCCTGTGGGAATGTCGTACAGAACACGTGAGGATGACAGATTTCCCCGAGTGTATTTTTGATGAACAACATTGTTTTGGACATCAGCAATGATTTCATACTTATTCATGGATTGTTAATTGCAATTTTAAAAAAAAGATGATTGCAAATTCCACCATTTCGGATGGTGGGATTCAAACCTGCCTCCACCGAACATTGGGTGAGCTTTTGGACATATGCTCTCGCAGTAATACCACGAGGCCATCACTTCACCTGCTCAAAGATTGGTCATTCCTGTGCACTGATACCAGGGCATCAGGAACCTAAACCTGTTCTTCCTACATGATTGTTTCATTATTAAATATTCCGGCCCTCTGGTGATATCACTCAGTGTCACTCCATATGGTATCCCTCACTGTGAGGGTCAAATTTCTGCCTCTGTCAGCGTCTCTCACTCTTGCAGCTACTCCGGATCTTGAGCAAATTGAAGTTTTCACTCCAGAGAGACACAGCAGCACAGGCCAGGGATGGAAACAGGGTTTTTCAGATCTCTGTTGGACTTAGTGCCATTCTCCATGTGTATCCCTCACTGGATCAGACTAATTTCCCATACTGTCTATTCCTCTGACTCCTGTAGGTATTGGGAAGGTCCTGACTCAATCGACTTCCCAGCTGCTGGGTATCTCGTCCATCGCCACATTGAAGATGGTTGATCAGCCAGGGAGACAAAGGGAAGGGAAATTTGGAGTCTTCAATAATTCCTGCAGTGAGGTAAGAACACTCACAGTGAACAGAGCAGAGAGCAAAGAGAGAGCTCCAAACATCGGCTAACAAAACATGACATAGATACAGTGCTGGAGGGGGAGCACAGTACAGACACACCCCAGGCTCAATCCACACCCCTATAGTAAGTTCTGTTGTGCTAAGACTCACTACTATGCAACACTCTATCTATGGCATATGTTGGTGACTAGTAGCTTCAATAATTTGTAACTCCTATAATAGTTCCTGTCCCGGTAACCTCCTCCCTACCCTATACTCCGTCCACATACTTGAATTGTACTGCATTCCAGACTCCCATCCCTATTGCTGTAACTTGTTTCAGTGTCTATCACATGACTTATCTCAATAGTGTCCTCCTCCAATAACAAGAGACAGGGTCATGCAGCACAGAATCGGTTCCTTCGATCCAACTAGTCCATGCTGACCAGACTCCCTGAACGAGTCGCGTTCCCCTGCACTTGATCCATATCTCTTCAAACCTTCTCCTCTCCATGTACCGGCCCAAATGTCTTTTACATGTTGTTCGTGTACTCTTCTCTACCACTTCCCCTGGAAACACATTCCATACCTGCACCATACTCCGGGTGGAAACTCTTTTCCCCCAAACCCTTTTAAGTTTTTTCCTCTCCCATCTCCTACTTATGCCGTCCAGAACACAGAACATAGAAAATGACAGTACAGTACAGGCCCTTCGGCCCTCAATATGCGCCAACCTGTGGAGCCAATCTGAAGCCCATCTAACCTTCCCTATTTCATTCTAACCCATATGCCTGTCCAATGACCATTTAAATGCCCATAAAGTTATTCCATGCTCTGACTATTCTGACTACTCTGGCAGCTGTCCCATGTCTATTAATTAATATTAATATTAATTCCTACCTCAATTTAAAGCTATTTGCCCTCGTGCTAGGCATCGCCATTCGAGGGAAAAGGCTTTCGCTGTCCAACCCATGTCACCATCTGATTATCTTATATGTCTCAATAAATTGGCCTTGATCTCTTCTCTCAAACACAAACAGATTCATGTCTCTCAGCCTTCCTCATAACACCTTCCCTCCAGGTAACACCGTAGTAAAACACCTCGGAAACCTTTCCAAATATTTTAACATGCTTCTTCTAAGGCGGTGACAAGAACCACAGGCAACACTCCAAATGCGGCCACACCAGAGTTTTGTACAGCAGCAGCATTATCTCATGGTTCTAAAACTCAATCCCTGTACCAATAAAAGTTCACATGCTGTATGCCTTCTTAACAACTTTATCAAACTGGGTGGCAACTCTCAATGATCCATGTACATGGACACAGTGATCTCTCTGCTCATCTGCACTACCAAGTTCTGCTTTACCCACATCAACCTGTTTGGTCACCTCAAAGAATTCAACAAGGTTTGTGAGGCATGACCTATCCTTCACAAAACCGTGCTGACTATCTAACATCAACTTATTCATCTCCAGATAATTATAAATGCTAGCTTTTACAAGCCTTTCCAACACTTTGCCCAGAATCGAAGTACGGCTCACAGCTCTATAATTACCCAGGGTTGTCTCGATTCCCCATCTTGGACAAGGAGACAACATTTCCTGTCCTCCAGCCTTCTGACACTATTCCTGAAGGCAATGACGATATAAAGGTCAAAGCCAAAGGCTCAGCAATCTTCTTATTGGCCTCCGAGAGACACCAAGGATATATCCCATCTGGCCCAGGGGACCACCTTTTACACTTTGCAGAATTGCTAACACCTTATCCTTTTGCAGTTCAATCCCATCTAGTTATGAACTCCACTACCCGGGGAGAAAGACATTGGCTACCTGTACCCCTCATGGTTTTATAAACCTTTATAAGGTCACCCCTCAGCCACCTATATCCAGTGGAAATGTGAAGGACAATGATATAGATATTTCTGTTCGCATCCCTGCTGCTACTTTGCCACAATGTTCTGGTATACACTAGTTCAGGACCTAGGGCTTTCTCTACCTTTGTGTTCAAAGTCCTCCAGCACCACCTCTTCTGTAATGGGGACTCTTTACAAGCCATCACTGTTTCTTTCCCTTTGTTTCCTAGTCTTTGTTCATAGTACGTTCTGACATGAAACGTTCATTTAGGCTCTCTCCCATCTCCTGTGTGTCGACACTTGGATGGCCTCACTGATTATTGAGGCGTCCTAATGTCCCTCCAGTTGCTTTTTTTGTACTTGCGTGCTGTAGAATATTCTTTGCATTCTACTTAAACTTATCTGCCAAATCTATCTCGTTCCCCCATGTATTTATTCAGCTTATCCAGCCTCTTCGTTTCGGTCAAACCCTCCAGTATCAGTAACATCTTCGTCAATCTTTGCTCCATTTGAATTACTCCACCCGCTATGTTCTTCAATGGATTCCCTTAATCCAGCTGCCTATATATGACACTTGCCCCCTTTTTGTTGACCAGAGCCTCAATACTCCCAGTCATCCAGTGTATCCCACTTGTGTCAGCATTGTCCTTCACACTAACAGAAATATGGTGTTCCTTAACTCTCATTTTATCGCTCTTTTGAAAACTTCCCACCTTCCTGACTTCCCTTTACCTGCCAATAGCCTCCACAATCAATTGCCAAAAGCTCTTCACTAATACCTTCTGGATTGAGGCAAGATAAATTTTGATCTTTAACTTGTGGGCCAGGCTTGTGCTTTTCCATCGCTATTTTCAAACTAATACAATTGTGCTCACTTTGCGAAAGTGTTGCCCCACTAATAACTCAGTCCCTTTCCCAACCTTGTTCCCCAAGGTGAGGTCAGGTTTTACCCCTTCCTGTAGTCCAATCATTTACATCCTGACTGAGACATTTTTCTTGTACATACCTAACAAATTCCACCCATTCAAGCTCTGAGCACTCTGATAGTCCCAGACTAGGTTTGGAAAGTTAAAATCCCGGACCATTCCAACCCTTTCATTCTTACAGATATCTGAGATCTCCCGACATGTTTGCTGTTCAAACTCTCGCTGACTGTTGTTGGCCAGTAGTATAGTCACATCAAACTGATGATGCATTCCCATTTCTCAATTACACTATTATAGCTTCAATGGGCGTTCCCCTGGAATATCCTCCATAAGTGCTACCGTGGTATTCCACTGATCAAAAGCACCACCCCCTCATCTCTCACCTCCTGTTTTATCCTCTCTATGGAATCTGTACCCTGGAATATTTAGCTCCCAGTCCAGTCCCACTTTCAGCTGTGTTTCTGCCATATCTACGATATTCCAGTCCCATGTTCTTATCCATGCGCCGACTTCATTTGCCTTAATTGTTCGGCCTTTTATTTTTAAATAAATGCACTTGAATCAATCAGTTTTCCCTCACTGTCTGCTGTGATCTTTCCTGATGTTTCTATTTAAGTTCCTGTCTTGAAATTCTGTCGCAGCCTCTACCTTCAGACTGCAGCCTGGCACCATTAACCTCACTATGGACAACACCCTCACCTTTCATGTCATTTGCAAACCTACTCATGATACCTTCTGATTTAACATCAGAGTTATTAATGTATATAATAAACAGCAATGGCTCCCGAAAACATCCCTGTGGTACACCCGTTGGTGAAAGAATTTCAATCGTAAAACAGCCCTCCACCAGTTCTGGATCCTGTTTGCCAAATTGCCTTGGATCCCATTGGTCTGTTGGACCAGCCTTCTATGTGGGACCTCGTCAAACGATGTAATGAACTTCATGTAACCCACATCATCTGCACAGCCCTCATCAAAATCCTCAATCGTAATTTCAAATAAAAATCTCAACTGAATTTGGGAAAGGATCTTACTCTATCAAATCTATTATGAGTATCCCTAATCGATCTCTGCCTTTCCAAATTTTGTTTCATTCTGTTCCTCAGAATTGTTCCCAATAATTTCCCTCCCCCTGCTGTCAGACTATCTGCTCTGTAATTACCTGGTCTATTCCTGCTGCCCTTCTTGAACAAATGAACCACATCAGCTATCCTCTAGTCATTCAACACTTTACCTGTGGCCAGCAAAGTATGCAATATATCTACCAGGGCCCCAGAAATCTCCTCACTTACCTCCCATAGCAGCGTAGGATACATTTCATTGGGCACCCGGGATTTCTTCACCTTTAAGCCTGAAAAAGCATTTAATACCTCCTTCTTATTGATCTTAATATGTTTGAGAAACTCCTCATCCCAACTGAAATCTCCGGCTACAATGCCTTGCTCCTGTGTGAATACAGATGGGAAGCATTAATTGAAGACCTCACCTACTTCCTTTGGCTCCATGTACCGATTGTCCCTTTGGTAAGGCCCCACACTTACCCCAGTAACTCTCTTATTCTAACCATACTGCTAAAATACCTTGTGGCTTTTCCTTAACACGATCTACCAAGGATGTTTAATGGCCATTGTTTGTCCTTCATTTTTAAGGAGCCCTCTTGCACACTCTATACTTGTGAATGGCTTCACCTGAGTTTATTGCATTGTATTCTCTTCATCAAACTCACGATATCGCTTCACCAGTATTCGCTGGACTTGCTGTCTTTACTATTCCCTTTTCAGGACCACACCTCCATGAATTCTCATTGTATCACTTTAACATGCTCTCATTTTCCAAATATATAACCAACTGCAGATTATCCTCCCAGTCTCGGTTTGCCAGATCCTCTCGAATAATAGTGATACTGATAGGACACTCAGTTGTGAGGGGGACAGACAAGAGACCCCAGGATGGTGTGCTGCCCCCCAGGTACCAGGGTCAAGGGTGTCTCTGAGCGCTTACTGAACATTCTGAAGTGGCAGGGTAAATACCCAGAGGTCATTGTGCACATCGGGCCACGTGACATAGTTAGTCAAGGGAAATGGATTTTGTGAAATATGTACAGAGAGTGAGGAAAGAAGTTCAAAAGCAGGACTTCAAGTGTTGTGATCACCGGATTACTCCCAGTGCCACGTGCCAGTGAGAATATAAATAGAAAGATAGGCCATTTGGAGGTGTGGCTGAGGAGCTGGTGGAGTGGTAGAGTTTTCAGTTCTTGGATCATTGGGATCTCTTCTGGGGTAGAGGTAACCTGAACAAGGGGGACTGTTTTGACTTGAACCAGAAGGGCACCAGTGTCCCTGGATGGAGATTTGCTTGTCTTAACCTGGAAGGTTTAAACTAGTTTAGCAGGGGTTTGGACTCTGAGTAAAAGAGGTGCCATCAACCAGTCAGGGGAAAATACATCAGCCATCGAGAGCAAGTTTCCTATCCAAGATATCTGGGGCACAGTACAGGGAGGGAAAAGACTTCTGGTTTAAAGGACATTTATTTAGACACATGAGGCCTGACTGGTAAGGTAGACGAGCTCAGAGCATGGATTAGCTCTGGGGACTGGGATATTATAACCATAACAGAAACATCGCTTAGAGAATGACAGGACTGGCAGCTCAGTGTTCCAGGACACGCAAGGTACAGGCGTGACTGAAGGACAAGAAAGTGTGGAGGGGAAGCTGCTTTATTGATAAGGGAGGACATAACAACAGTGCTTAGAGAGGATACTCTTTCGGAGTGATCAAATGAGGTCACATGGTTAGACATTAGAAACAAAAAGGGGATGGTCAGTCTGCTGGGATGGTGTTCTGGACCCCCAAATAGCCAGCGGGTAATGGAGGAGCAGATGTGAAGAGAGGTTGCAGATACCTATAGAAATAATAGAATAGTATTGGTTGGAGATTTTAATTTCCATTGTATTGACTGGACCAACCAGAGTGTAAAAGCCCTGTATGGGGTGGAATTTGTAAAATGTGTCCAAAACAGTTTCCTAGATCAATATGGAGAGGGCCCCACTCTACTCAGGCAGCTGAAAACGAGACCTCCCCTCAGAAAACGAGGTCAGACAAGTGACAGAAGTGTCAGTCAGAGAGCGCTTTGGGTCCAATGACCACAACTATCTCGTTTTAACATAGTTACGGAAAAAGATCAAGCAGACTCACAGATTAAGGTCTTAATCTGAAACAAGGCCAATTTTGGGGCTATTTGGCAGGATCAAGCAGAGGTCGATTGGGTGAATTAAAAATCACACAACACCAGTTTATAGTCCAACAGATTTGATTCAAAGCACCAGCTTTCGAAGTCCAAGTGATCATTCTGAAAGATGAAAACTTAAACTAAATTTGTTTGGTATTACATTCCATCACACTGCAATCCTGTTGCTATAAATTCTGTGCCAGATTATTGTGCTCGACAACCACCTGATAAAGCAGCGCTTTGAAACTCAGTTCCTCCAAATAAATCCGCTGGACTGTAAGCTGATGTTGTGATTTTTAACGTTGTCCATCCCAGTCCAACACCAGCTCCTCCACATCACACACCCATCCATTGGGTGGTCTGTTTGAAGGAAAAGGAATGACTGGCAAATGGGAGGCTTTTAAAAGTGTGATCTCAAGAATCCAATATGTACCTGTTAGAGTGAAGGGAAAAGTTGGCAGGTTTAGGGATCCCGGGCTGATGGGGGATATTGAGGCCAGTCCATGAGAAAGAAGACAGCGCACAATGTATTCAATGTTTCTGTATCTACGTAGCTTCTTCCAATCCTAAAGACTAGACAATCCTCTCAGGTCCCTGCAGCACTCCAGATCTGTAGAACCCACTGAAAGCCGATCCAGTTCTGACAAGTCTCACTCTCTGTGTAACTTCATCCCATCGCTAACACCCACCCTTTCAATGTAAGCCCCACGTGTATCTCCATCCATTTACTCATCTCCATAACCTTCTCCAGCTCTTACACCCCTACCTGTGTAAATGACACCCTCCCCTACAACCCTTTCCACTTTGATCATTCTGGAGGTCGTTACTAAAGCTCCCTTATCTGTGAATTTGTCTCCATCCAAAATTACCGCCCTTCTGGAAAATCTGTCAGACTCCACACCCTTCATAACTATATAATTTGCAAAAGTAAAACCTCTTATATCTATAAACATCTTCAGTCATGACTACCCTCAATATCTCTGTTTGGTCCTCCAGTTTATACAACCCACTTTATCTCTGTCATCTGCTCCATTCACCGAAAATCCTCCCTGTCTGTGTAAACCGCTCAAACCTACTAACATCTTTCTCCTTGTAAACTGCTCCATCCCTCCCAACCACTCCATCTTCATGAACAAATTTCGACTGTACAGCTGTCCACTTTTCTTTGACATCATGTGGGTCTATGTGAAACGACCTCCAGTCCCCACAAGCCTACCAGTCTGGGTCGCCTTCTCCAGATCAGACCATTGCTGTCTCTGTTACCTCCGACAATCCTAGTAAACCCTTGCTAATGTACAAAGTTGAAAATCACACAACACCACGTTATAACCTGGTGTTGTGTAATTTTTAACTTTGTGCACCCCAGTCCAACACTGGCATCTCCAAATCACTTCCTGGTGTATTTATTCATTCAGATCCTATCCTGTCTAGCCTCCTGAAACCTCTTCCTGCCATTGTAACCGTCCCTTTTTAAAACACAGAACAGTACAGCAGAGTACATGCCTTTCAGCCCTCAGTGTTGTGTCAAACTTTTATCCTACTATTAGATCAATCTAACCTGCAGACCATTGAAAGAACAAGAAATTCACAGCACAGGAACAGGCTCTTCAGCCGGCTTAGCCTCCGCTGATCCAGATTCTCTGTCTAAGCCCGTCCCCTATTTTGTGAGTATATGCTCCCTGCCCATTCATGCATCTGTCTGGATACATCTGAACTGAAGTTATCATTCCTGCCTGTACCTCCTCCGCTGGCAAAGTGTTCTAGGCCCCCATCACTCTCTGCGTAAAGATCTTTCCACGCAGATCTGCCCGAAACTTTTCCCCTCTCACTGTGACATTTTGACCCCGAGTAATTGAGTTCCGCACTCTGGGAAAAAAAGCTTCTTGTTATCCACCTTGTCTATACATCCCATGCTTTTCCAGATCTCAATCAGGTCTCCAACCAAACTTCATCTTTCTCATGAAAATACTCCAAAACATTTCAATCTCTCCTAATTGCTAGCAACCTATATACCAGGCAACATCCTGGTGAACCTTCTCTGCATCCTCTCCAAAGCATGCACATCCTTTTGGTAATGTGGAGACCAGAACTGTACGCAATATTCTAAACCAATCTCCTATGCAACTGTAACATTACCTGCCAACTGTTGTACTCAATACCATGTACAATGAAGGAAAGCATGTTGTATGCCGCCTTGACCACTTTACTGACCTGCGTTACCATCTTCAAGGAACAATGGACCCGAATAACCAGATCTCAATTTTCCCCAGGACCTTCCCATTAACTCTATAGTTCACTTTCGAATTGGACCTTCCGAAATGCATCACCTCGCATTTGCCCGGATTGAACTCCATCTGCCGTTTCTCTGCCCGCCTCTCCAATCTATCTATATTCTGCTGTATTATCTGACTTACCCCTTCACTGTCTGCTACTCCACCAATCTTAGTGTCATCTGCAAACATGCTAACCAAGGAACTGTTACCTTCCTCCAAATCATTGATATGCATCACAAGCAACAGTGGGCCCTGCAAGGATCCCTGTGGAACACCATTAGTCACAGGTCTCCATTTTGAGAAATTAACTTTGCTATCATTCAAGTTCCTGTCCAAAAGTTACTTAAATGTCCCTAATGTATCTGACTCTACCAACCACACTGGCAGTACACTCCACTCATCCAGCACACTCTGTGTAAAAAAGCTACCTCTGACATTTCCCCTCAACCTTCCTTCAATTACCTTACAATTTTGCCTCCTCGTTGTAGCTATTATGGCAATGAGAAAAATAGGGCCACCCACCCTATGTATGCCTCTCATCTTCTTGTACACCTCTACCAAGTCACCTCTCATCCTTTTTCATTCAAAACAGAAAAGCCCTGGCTCCATCAATATTTCCTCGTTAGACCTTCCCTCCAATCCAGTCAGAAATCTAATAAATGTCCTCTGCACACTCTCCAAAACGTTCACACCTTTCCTGTAATGAGGCAACCAGAACAGAACACAATATTCCAATTGTGATCTAACCACAGACTGTATCAAGCTGCAGCGTAACCTCACAGCTCTTAAATTCAAGCCCCCTGCAAACGAAAGCCGACACATGATTGGCTTTCTTAACAACCCTAACAGCTTGCATGGGAAATTTGAAGGATCTCTGGACCTTGACCCTAAGACTTTTCTGTTATTCCTCACTGTCAAGAATCCTGCATTAACCCTGTGATTTTTTTCTGCAGAATCCTTCAATGTTAACATCTTCCTAACTTGGTATTTTCCGCCTGTACCCAATGCACTCATAAACTGTGAAACCTCTTACAGTCCCTACAATCCTCCTTAGCTCTGTAACCTCTGTAAGCATGTACGTAAGTAGAACATAGAACATAGAACATAGAACAATACAGCACAGAACAGGCCCTTCGGCCCACGATGTTGTGCCGAACATCTACCCTAGATTAAGCACCCATCCATGTACCTATCCAATTGCCGCTTAAAGATCGTCAATGATTCTGACTCTACCACTCCCACGGGCAGCGCATTCCATGCTCCCATCACTCTCTGGGTAAAGAACCCACCCCTGACATCTCCCCTATACCTTCCACTCTTCAACTTAAATTTATGTCCCCTTGTAATACTCTGTTGTACCCGGGGAAAAAGTTTCTGACCGTCTGCTCTATCTATTCCTCTGATCATCTTATAAACCTCTATCAAGTCACCCCTCATCCTTCGCCGTTCCAACGAGAAAAGGCCGAGAACTCTCAACCTGTCTTCGTACGACCTATTCTCCATTCCAGGCAACATCCTGGTAAATCTTCTCTGCACCCTCTCCAAAGCTTCCACATCTTTCGTAAGATGAGGCGACCAGAACTGCACACAGTACTCCAAATGTGGCCTAACCAGAGTCCTGTACAGCTGCAACATCACTTCACGACTCTTGAATTCAATCCCTCTGCTAATG
Organism: Hemiscyllium ocellatum; assembly: GCF_020745735.1. Lineage (NCBI taxonomy): Eukaryota > Metazoa > Chordata > Chondrichthyes > Orectolobiformes > Hemiscylliidae > Hemiscyllium > Hemiscyllium ocellatum. The sequence continues at coordinate 76,843,416 of NC_083417.1, forward strand.
AACTCTAATACACCATGGGCCTTCTTACAAGCTCTATCCACCTGAGTGGCAACTTTCAAAGATCTATGTACATCGACCCCAAGATCCTCTGTTTCTCCACCTGACTAAGAACTCTACCGTTAACCCTGTATTCCGCATTCTTATTTGTTCTTCCAAAATGGACAACCTCAACCTTGGCAGCGTTGAACTCCATCTGCCACTCCTCATCCCAGCTCTGCATCATATCTAAGTCCCTTTGCAGCCGACAACAGTCCTCCTCACTGTCCACAACTCCATCAATCTTCGTATCATCTGCAAATTTACTGACCCACCCTACGACTCCCTCATCCAAGTCATTAATAAAAATTACAAACAGCAGAATTACAGACAACACAAGTAGTCGTGTGGTTTCGGTGATGATTATGAATTCCATTGGGGCTTGCCCACACAGGTTCGAATCCTGCTCAATAGGGTGGTGGTGTTGATTGATGCAGGTGTCTGGAGATGTTCTCTAAAGTGCTTGGCGAGAAGGTGGCACGTGTCCCCAGTTTAGAGGCAACGAGTAGGCAGATCGCCTTCTCACTATGCGCTTTACAAAACATCTCCAGGACACCTGAAAATTATCCCACCGCCCTGTTGCCAAACATTTCACCTCCCCTCACACTCAGCTGAGAGCATGTAGGTAACACGGCCTCCTCCGTCGCCACTTCCTCACCAGCCGAAATGTGGAGGAAGAACGCCTTGTCTTCTGACTTAGGGTACTTCAACACCATGGCATCAATGTGGACTTCATCAGTTTCCTCATTTCCCCTTCCCCCAGTTCCAACCTTCCAGCTCAGCACCGCCCTATGACCTGACCCACCTGTTAATCTTCCTTCACACCTATCCGTTCCAGCCTCCTCTCTGAGCTAACCCTCTTACCCCCATCTCCAACCACCTAATCCACTCTCAGCCACCATCACCCCAACCCAGCCTCTCCCACTTATCTCTCCACCCCTGAGGCTTCCAGCCTCATTCCTGGTGAAGGGCTCCAGCCCAAAACATCGATTTTCTTATTTCTCGGATGCTGCCTGACCTCCTGTGTTTTTCCAGCAAACGCACTCGGCAATCTGATCTTCAGTAGCTGCAGACCTCACTGTCTCCTCTTTCTCATATGAGTTAATGGAGTGAGGAATGGAAGATGGTGTTTAATTTAGGTAAATGTGAGGTGCTTCATTTTGGAAAAGCAAATCCTCACAGGACTTATGCACTTAATGGTAAAGTCTTAGAGAGTGTTGCTGATCAAAGAGACCTTGAAGAGCAGGCTCATATTTCCTTGATAGTGGAGTCACAGGTAGGTTGGATAGTGAAGAAGGCGTTTGATATGCTTTCCTTTATTGGTCATAGTATCCAGTATAAGAGTTGGGAGGTCATATTGCAGATGTACAGGACATAGGTGAGGCCATTGTTGGAAAGTTGCTCATTCCTATCGGAAGGATGGTGTGAAACTTCAAAGGGTTCAGTAAAGATTTACAAAGATATTGCCAGGGTTGGAGGATTTGAGCTACAAGGAGAGGCTGAATCGACTGGGGCTGTTTTCCCTGAGGGGTGACCTTATAGAGATTTATAGTCAGGTCGTCTCCCTGGGATGGGGGAGTCCAGAACTAGAGGGCATAAGTTCAGGGCGGAGAGGTGAAAGATTTGAAAGGGACTTAAGGGGCAACTTTTTTGAAGACAAGGGTGCTATGTACGGACTCAACGGCCAGAGGAATGGTGGAGGCTAGTACAATTACAGCATTTAAAAGGCATCTGGAAGGGTATATGAATAGGAAGGGTTTAGTAGGATAAGAGCTGGTAAATGAAACTAGAATGTTATGATGTCTGGTTGGCGTGGACGAATTGGACCACGGGATCCGTTTCTCTGCTGTACATCTCTATCACTGTATGACTCTAATTGTTTTCCACTGTTCATTTACAGCCTGACAGTTCAGTCTGTTTCTCCTGTTTAGCTTGGTCAGTTCTCCTCTCAAACTCTTGTAATTGACTTTGTTTCTAACGCTCGGGTGCGCTTTATGGTCACTTGAAAACTTAGTAATCTCTTTTAATTCCACTATACTGCAATCTCCTGGAGGACCTCTGTGTTACATCACTACTTCACTCAGCTTCATCACTCAACGGTCGATCTGAGATCATGATATCCCTAGTCTTCTGCACAATATGTTATTGGAAGGATCACTGATAAAACGAAACATTCAAAGAGGAGCTCTGATTATATCACTCTTGCCAGGGTGACTGTCCCAGATCATGCAAACATTGAAGTGTCCCAACGCTATCATAATGCCTTTGTTAGAAATTCCAATGAATTCCTGTTTAATACAGGGAGGTAGAATGAAATGCTGCTAGGCAGCCGAAAAAAATGTTCTTCTGCTTGTGTTTATGACCCATGGGAACCAGAATTCACATTCAGGCTGATTCAGCCACATCATCTGAGGCCACATGCTTTCTCTGTAATGCCTTTGTTATTGATTACTGTCAGGGTTACCCATCCTGCACTCCTATTCTGCCTGACATCCCACAAGGTTGTGAGCCATTGAATATTTATGTTCCACCTTTTGTTCACCCTGTAACCACATCACTCTGCTGTCTAAATCCCATTTGTCTCTGGGTCACAAGTCTATTACCTTATTGCAGATTCTTTGACAATTCCAAAAAAAATATAATGTATTCTTTCCCACAATGCCCTGTCACAAATCGATTCACTGATGTACAGTTTTAGTTAAACTGTGTCCCTTCCCGTTCCTTTCTGCTTGTCTTCAGTCACATCCCCATGCTATTTCAATGTGTCATACTTTCTCTTTGGATTTGGAAAGCTCCTTTCACCTGAACACTGTCACTGCATCCCCCCATGTTAGATTAAAGCACTGTCTATAAATTTGCCGACGTGATTGGCCAGGACACTGCTCCCAGCAGTGTTGCTTTTAATTCACATGTCTCTGGCTGCCCAGCATTTCATGTTCACCCCCGAGCTGCCCTTGAACTGAGTACCTTGCTCGGCTAATACAGAGGGCAGTTTAAAGTCAACTCCATTGCTCTGCGTCTGGAGTCATGTGTAGGTCATACCAGCTGCCTACCACTGATTTCCTTCCTGAACGGATATTGAGCATTCAGATGCTTTTCCCTGCCAAGGGCATTAAATTATGGATGAACAGGCCAGTGAGAGTAATGTTAGGCCATTTCCAGGCCCACTGACAGCTCCCTCATCCCTGAGCACTGATCTCTTTGCATCATGAATGAAACCCCTTCTTCTAGACCGTGGTTTGATCCTGACACCTTCCAGCACTCTGGTGATATCACTCAGTATCTCTCCATGAGATATTTGTCACTGTGAGGGTCTAAGTGCTGCCAGTGACTGCAGCTTCTGTAGTTACTCCAGATCCTGAGCCAACAGAATTCTGCATTCCAAGCAGACTAGGCACCACAGGCCAGGGATGGAGACTGGGATTTTCCAGATCTCTGTGGGACTCAGTGCCATTCCCCATGTGTAACCCACACTGTATCAGTCTAATTTCCCATTCTGTCTATTTCTCTATCTCCTGCATATATTCAGGACGTTCCTGAATCAATAAACTTCCCAACTGCTCGGTGTTTCATCCATCATCTCATTGTACACAGTTGGTCAGCCAGAGGGCAGGGAGATCTGGAGGCTTTAATAAATCCAGCAGTGAGGTAAGTTCACTCACAGTGAACAGACCAAAGCGAATTTAAGGGATCGAAGTTTGGTCCGGAAAACCTGACACAAATACAGTGCTGAAGGGTGAACACATGGCATGAAGGTCCCAGGCTCAAACACCACTGTCTTGTTAACTTTCATCACTGCAGCTCTGAGCCTTCCTATGAGAATATAGGAATTCCACAGTTATCAATCCAGGCCTGTGCTATCTAAGTGAGCATCAGGACAACATAGATTAAAGTAGTCCTCTCTTCAGAAGGTGGTATTGAAACCTGGGATCTTTCTGATCCCTATTCCCCCTCTCACACGGTCTCGTGTAATGTAATAGGGTCATACAGCAAGGAAATGCATCTTTTGGTCCATCTCATCTGCACCAGTGTCCTGAATGGTTGTAATTGCCAGAAAAGTTCCTATTTCTGTAACCTCCACCCCTCCCATTATCCTGGTGTATATTTGAAACCTACTCGAATGCTGACAACTCTCACTATTTGTAAATTACTCCAGTCTCGATAACATGCCCATCTCAATAATCCCATCCTGGACTTAGTACAATAATCTTTCTTTCTGTAGTTTTCCACAATAAGTGCAGTCCATCCTGTCTCTGTAAAATCCTCCAGCCCAGACCAAAATATCCACCTATGTATCTTCCTCAAGCCCCAAGAGAACATGCTATCACTGTAACCTTCTGTAGGCCCGATCACATTCCTGCCTCCTGGCCTACAGCACCACACGATCTCTGTAACCATCTCCCATGCCTACCGACTTTCTTATCTGTGTAAACAGCTCCAGACCCTTTCCCAGCGGCGACAACATTCTCCATCTCTGTGCGCTCATCCCTGTACCTCAAACTACCCTCTCTTTGTGTAGTTCTGCAGTTTAGGGTGGCATGGACTTTCAGTGGTGTGCACTACTACCTCACAGCGCCAGAAACCCAGGTCCGATCCCGGTCTTGAGAGACTGCCTGCATGGAGTTAACACATTCTCCCTTTGTCTGAATGTGTTTTGCCCAGCTGCCCCATTTTCCTTCCCAGTCCAAAGACGTGCAGGTCAGGTGAATTGGCCATTCGAAACTGCCCATAGCGTTAGGTGCATTAGACAGCGGGAAATGGGTCTGGGTGGATTACTCTTTGGAGAGTTGGTGTGGACTTGTTGGGCTGAAGTGCCGTTCCATACTGTAGGGAATCTAAAAGATTCTAAACTCTCACTCTGCATTCCATATTACTGTCCCTAAAAATATCCGTCTAACAATTAAACAGCTCCAAACCTCCCAGTCTCTGTAAACTACGACAGCTCCAACATCCCTCCTTATTGAGGTAACCTCTTCCTGAAACCCTCTCAATATGTGGAGACCCCACAATCCTCGCTATCTGTGTAAACTTCTCAGGTCACTGAAATACTCCCGATCTTTAGAACCCAGTCTCTCCCAATCTAGTTCCTACAAGAGTCACTATCTGCGTAACATTGTCCCGTCACTGTCGCCCGCCCTGTCAATGTAAGCTCCTCTAGTATCTCCATCCGTCTAATCGTCTCCATAACCTTCTCCAGCTCTTGCAGCCCTATCTGAGTAAATGACACCCTCATCAATAACCTTCCCTATGGCAGGAACGGTTCCACAGATCTATCACCCTCTGGCTGAATAAATTCCTCCAGATCTCCATTCTAAACGGTCTCTCCGCCTAGTGAAAACATCTTCCCCCAACCCGTCCACTCCATCCAGCCCCTCAGTATTCTGTAAGTTTGAATGAGGTCCTGCCACCGCCGCGTCTGAAACTTCATCAAGTACAGACCCAGAGAATTCACCTGCTCCTCATATGGCAAGCATTTCATCCTGGGCTCGTTCTTGTAAAATTCGTTCTTCTACCCACTCACATCCTTTGTCCTGTCTGTTAATGTATAACACGTACAGCGTGGTCCCAACATTGATCCATACTGAATTCGCCTCATCACCAGTTCCCATCGTGAAAACAATACCTACTCTGTCTTCTGCTAATCAGCCAATCCTCTATCCACACCAAGCATGTTGTTCTGAAACTGAAATTTCATTTCACATACCCGGCTGGATTTGTTTTCCTGTCTGGCTGTAAACAAACAGAATAGATAAAAGGGAGGAATGGTTTGTCGGGATTTTCAGAAACCTTTCAACAAGGTCCCACTGAAGAGGTGGATAAGCAAAATTGTCAAATGTGGGATTGGAGGGAATGTATTGGCATGGATTGGGAATTCTTGAACAGAAAACTAAGTGGCAATAAATGGATTAGTGCTTGACCCCTAACTATTCACAAAGGGATTCGATGCTTTTGATGGATGGACAAAATCTATTGTTTCCATGTTTGTTGCTGACACAGAACGAGATGGGAATGTGGGTTGTGTGGAGGAAGCAAAGGGGACATGAACAGTCCATGTGTTTCCCTTGTACAAATTAATTGATGGGATGTGGTCATCACTTGCTCGGCCATTATTACCTTCCCATTTGTAATTACCTGGGGAAGGTTGTGGTGAGCGGCCTTCCTCACCCACTGTAATCCTTTGGGTGTTGGGATAGACACAGTGCTGGGAGGATGAGCGTGGCTTGCAGGGCACCTTGGAAATGCTGGTGTCCCCGTGCAGCTGGAACTCCTGTCCTTCCAGGTTATAATGGTTCCACGTTTGTGAAGTGCTGTTGAAAGAGCTTTCCTGAGTGAGCTCTGAGCTGCTTGTAGATCTTTTTTAAAAATTTAATCACTCGTGATCATGAGCATTGCTGGATGCATTGTTGATTTTGAGTTGTCCCTGAGAAGTTGGTGGTGAGCTGCCTTCTTGAGCCCCTGCACCAGCCGTTGGAACTGTTGTTATCTGTGTACCCTCCAGCAGGCGCTACAACTCCTCATGTCTGTAAATGCATACAGATAGTGCAGCTCTTCCTGTGTATGTGGTATCGTTCTCTGCCAACAACACTTATTGTTCATCAGAATGTCTCACCACCCCCATTCCTATGTGTGCTAATGATCTCTCAAATTTCTTGATTCTGGTTTAAACTTCTGATCACGTACAACCTATTCCTTTCTAAATTTGTGACCCCTCAGCATCTGTAACTCTCATTATAACTGCATTCAATAACAGCACAGGTTCCCTTCCTTAAATCTCTGTGAATTACAACGGCTCGTTGTGTTAAATTGGTATTTTTCATCCTCCTTATCCATATTAGCTCTTCCAACCCCTACAATCCCACTATTTGGAATGCTCCCATTCTCTGTACCTCCTTATATCCTGAGGGTCCTTAAACACCACAAGTGCTACAAACATCTACAACACCCCAGTTACTGCAAGTCTTCTAAGTCTGTAATATCCAACAGTCTCCAGTACCTTAAAAAACACTTCCTAGCTGTCAATTTGCATTTGTTGACGTCTTCACATCTCAGTAAGCAGCTCAGAAAAGGCCCTTTCGACTCTACAAGGCTCCATCACCAACAAGCCACCATCTCTCTGTTTCCTTTGCCTCCCTCAGTGCTACGACCCTCCCTGTATCTTCCAGGAACCTGCTTTAGACACTGCAGGTCTTCCTACGTCTCCGGAAAACCTGTTCCATCCCCAACAGTTCGCTCAATCATTTTCACACACTCTGCACACTCTCATCCTTCCCTTTTTCACTCTCTTCCAAGCACAGCGGTGATCCAGTGAGGGACCAGTGAGGAATGGGATGGTATACATCTCAGCTGAGGCTTGAGGCCTACCATTACCTGAGAGTCACAACGGGAGAGAACCTGAGAGTGAGCAGCACAGAGCGGGAGAATATAAATCTTCAGTGAAGATCGAGATCGACTGGGACTTGGAGTTGTGGAAACAGAAGAGCAGGAAGCTCTAAATCAGCACCGAGTCACAGAGGGAGCGACCATGTGACGGAGCAACTTGGAGCAGAAGCATGAGGCTCCCTCACACCTGGGAGTTACAGAAGCACCAAAGTGAGGGAATATAAATCTGCACTGAGGATCAAGGCCTAGTCATACCTGGGAGTCACAGAGACGGTGACCCTGTGAGGGAGCAGAATGGAGTGGGAGCTGGAGTATTACACGTACCTGGGAGTCATGGAGATGGTGAACCTGTGTGGGAGCAGGGTGGAGTGGGAGCTGTAGGATTACACGTACCTGGGAGTCATGGAGATAACCTTCTGCTGCTGGGACCTGCCTGCACTGGTTTTGAAAGAATTGCACGATCCACCTCAGAAAAGGCTGTAATTTAATTGGCTAATAATAAACCGTTATTAGTGACTGTCAGTTGATTGCTGTAAGTCAGCAAATTTATTTTTTTCAAATAATGAAGTAAGAATTGAACTCAGAAATATGAGTGAGATGTGAAATTCTGAGCTAGTTTCATAAATTACCCTCAGGACGCCACATTTGAATAAGGGATTTAGCCATATTGTTATGTCCCGGATGTTAACTTCATTTTAAGTCATTAAATAAGTTACTCTAGACATGTTGCATTTTAAGACATAGCAAGACATGTTTATAAGATGGAAATGTGTTCTGTTACATGGGGGAGTCATAGCCCCTGCTCGTGTCCTAGATGGACATTGGGTCTTGGAGCTCAAAGAGTGACTAGAGACTTTGTGATGATGAGTTATGCGTATAGAGCACACACAGAGAACGATTCACCCTGCTGACATGACAGCCTGGAATAAGGAAGGGAATATGTGGCCAAGAAATCGAAGAGAAATAGCCAGGGAATCCAGGAATATCCTGGTGTGTCCCTCCCAATTCAGTTTCACAGTTTGGAAGCTGATGAAGGTGCTGACTGCTCGGGGAGGACAGTCAGAGCCATGTCTGTGGTACGAACAGCAGACTGACTGTACAAGAGGAGAGGGAGAAGGAAGGAAGTGCAATAGGCACAGGGGAGTCAGGAAATTAAAGAAGCTGTCAGCGTGTCTATATTCCAGGATAGTGGGGTAAGAATGTCACAGTGTCTGCAGGAAATTCGTCTGGGAGCCAGTGAGCAGTGAAACGTCATGTCCATGTTGGTAGCAATGACCTCAGTAGAAGGGTGAAGTGGTCTGGACATCAGAATTTAGGGAGCTAGGTGGATGGTCAGCAAGCGGGACCTTACATGTAGCAATCCCTGGAATACTCCCAGTGCCGTGTACAAATGAGAACAGGACTCGGAGTTTTAGGAAAATGAGAGTGTGACTGGAACGCTGGTGCAACAGGACAGGCTTCAGAATCCTGATGGACTGGGGCTGCTTCTGGGCAAGGCAGCAACTGTACAGGCTGGATGGCTTAATGTGACAGAGCTGGGTCTGAATTCCTTGTGGGGTGTGTGGGAGGGATGGAAAATAACTTGGCGTGTGCTTAGGATCCAAAAATGAATAGTAGAGGAGTCTACCAAGAATCTCAAAATAATGGGAGATCCAGCTGGTACTAATTTACAACAACAAGTTAATTAGTGGAAGATGAAGTAAAAAAGGGAAGCCGTAAGCTGAGGTACTCTGCATGGACATGAAAACTCGGAGTTTAGGGAGTTCCAGATGCAGATTGGTGTGTGGAAATCTGATGTACTGATCACCGAGGGCTAGCTCAAGGGATTGCACGACTGGCTGCTAAATGTTGCTGGGGTCAAAGGATTCCAAAATGATAGAAAGGAAGGGAATGGATGAAGATAGAAGCATTGGTTTAGAGTAGCGTTAGTTAGTACGTCGAAGAGAAAGAGGATTCGTCCAAGGACAGAATGAATTTGGCTGGAGCTACAGAACATAAAGTATACAAGCAAACTATGAGGTACATTCTGTCGGCCAGCAACCAAATAAATGATGGAGAGAATAAATATGCCCATCATTTGAGAGCGATGACAATACTACAGATTAGTTATATTGAGAAACTTAATTTATCCAGATATTGACTGCATTATTGTTCGTGCAGGGTTACGAGGGGTGAGTATTCCTGTACTATATGGAGGAGAGCTCATTGCAGGAGTATGTGTCCAGCCCAAGAGAGCATGTACATTTGGACTTGGTCCTTGGGAAAATGTGGGGCAAGTTGCTCCAGTGTCAGTAGGGGAAAAAGTTTGGGTCACAGTGATCATTTTATTGTAAAGTTCAGGATGATGGTAGAGAATGATATGCAATAATTGAGAGTGAGAAACATTAGTTGACTGAGAGCAGCCTTCAAATCGGGCAAGAATGAAGCTGGGAAGGTTTGACTGGAACACCAATTTGGTCAGAAAAAGATAAATTGAACCATGGGCTCCCTGCTAAGAGGAGATGGCTTAGGTCCAGTCGAGGAATGGTCCCTCAAATAGGAATGGCAGAATACACAACCTCAATGCACCCTCGGTGACAGTGAAGAACCAGGAGGAATGCTGGCTGTTCAGAGGGGAGATGATTGAGCAGAGGGGAATTATGTGAAAGCTGAGAGGCACCAAAGAGCTGTTTCAGAAACCTCCTTTGGGCTCCTCATAATGAGCGCGTTAAAAGATGGAGTAAGGCTGCATCGAAATTAGAAAGAGGATTTCTACCTTGAAAAAGATCTTTGCTAGTCGTTAAGATGCACTTCGATGCGTTGTAGTTGCATGTTTGACTAAAACATTCAGTAGGCGATTAGATTTTTTTTGATGCAAGAAAAATGTGAGGATGAGAGTGAAGGTGGAGATCATTACACAGCAAAGAGTTCAGTTGAAGAGCTGGTGTAACAATGATTGGCCAAATAGGATCCTTCTCTGCCATAATGCGCCTGTGGCATTGTGTGATGTCTTGTGAGTCCTCCAATTCCATAAATTTCCCGTCTTTGTAACCTCGTTCATCCTCTATGATACATTCTAATCTCTGCAACCTCCATCAGCCAATGTAGCCTTCCTTATCTCTGTAACTCATACAGGCCATATAAACATTCTTTCTCTGGATAATCTTTCCTCTCTATAAAATATTTCTCAAGTCTTTACAGCTCTCCCCTTCTCTGCAAATACTCTGTTCCATAGAAACCTAATCTTTGCAATCTGCTCCAGTGCATCCAACAATCAACGTTATTCACTCCCACCTGCCCTGGCAGATCACAATATCTTCATAAACCCCAGCTACTAAAGTGTTCATTATATCTTCGACGTTCTCCAGCACCGACAACGCTGCCTATCTGTTTTCTTTGCTCCAGTCCCTACAATTTTCCCTGTTGTGTAACTTACTCCAACGTCTGACCAGCTGTGTAACATCCTCTAGTCTCGATAGTCCTCCTGATTCTGTAACCACCTTCTGCCCTGACACAGGTCACTGTCGCTAGAACCTCCAGATTCTAAATCCATCCCGATCTGTGGAAACTCCTCTCTCTGTAATATTTACCACATGTTCAAACTGCAATAACTCCACAGAGGCTGGTGTCCTGTTAACAAATCCCCTTTTATTTGTACATGCATGATCCATGGCACTGACCCACGCTCGCTCAGAGCTGGCACATATAGTAAACTGAGCTCCTGATGCCTCCGTTTATTTCTGAGCCAGGATTCCCTGATTAGAGCAGGTTAACAGTCCCAATCAGGGAACTTGTTTTAATGAGCGGTACTAGACTGGCCTCGTTGCAATCACGATAAAAACGCTCCACGTATCTCTAACGTTCATTAACACTTACAAATCCCCGAGTCTATGAAACCTCCTCCAGTTTCGCAAATATTGTCTCTGTAAATTTCCCCAAGGACAGTCCTGTACCTTTCAGTCTACCCTCCTGTTATCAATCTCCTGCAGGACGAATACAAGTGTTTTTTTTCCCCTGCTTTCAACAAACTCTCGTTAATAATGTTCTCTACCCAGAACGTCTCTGACTAATCATTAACTAGTTCCAAAAACTCGATCCGCCTTTCGTGTGTGACCCTTTGCATAAGGAGGAAAGGGTTTTCGACGCAGGGAGCTTCATTGGGCATGGAGACCTTTACAAAAATAGGAAAGTTTGTAGAAGCTAGCGGATTTCCGGAAGTGGGAAGGGTGAATGAACAAGAAGGATGTTTCAGAGTCTGGCAGTTGGTAGGCCCAGGGGGCAGAACTTTTTTTTAATTTCTGGAGTAGAGATATAAAGAGAAATAAATCACGTGCTAAACTGTCCAGGTAACATTTTCATCAGGTGTCGGGGAGGGTTTCTCTCTACACGGCTGTTGTAGCCAGAATATTGATCTGGCTGCTCCAGTTCCATTTTCACTTCAAACAAAACTTAAACTTATTCTTGTCGTTGTGATCTCCTACGCCCCGAGAGCAACCCATATCCCTGTAATATCCCATAACCTTCATACACCTTCCTATTTCTGCAACCGCCTCTGGACCATACAGCTATCCTGGAATTTGCACTTGCTGCCATCCCTGAATTCATTTTAAACGTTTGAACAAGCCCAATGAATTTGTAGCTTTAAATAGCATGAACCAGGTCAGATGGAGCTGTCATTATGGAGATGTGGCAAAAGTGTGACAGCAACTCAGAATTGGATATATCAAAGGGGGTTACCATTTACACAGGAAGGATGAAAAGGCTAACACAGTGATGTACACTGTGTGTAAAGGATTGGATCAATATTATTGTGATGCTAATCAATTCACACACTGCTCCTCCCTGTTTTCTTCCCTCATTCCTGCGTATTGATCCTATCAGATATGGGTTACCCTTGAAAACTTCAGAAAATAACACACTGTAGAGGAACTCACTCTGCACACTGTCGACATTGGACAAGATGTCATGTTATCATTGAAGCCCTAGTTCTGTCTCCCCAGATCCCGGCACCTTTTTAAAATAGTTTGACAGTTTCTGCCTCCACTCCGCTTCCATGTGTGACTCCCAGATCTCGACCATACTCTGGGTGAAATACCAACCTTCCTCAGCACTTCGCTAATATTTCAACTAACTGCATTTAATATTCACCGCTGGTAACGCAATTCTACAACAGGAGCAAGATGTTCTCTCCCTTTCTACCTAGGCCCCTGACATTATGTGCACCCCAATTAAATCTCCTCTCAGCATTCTCCGTTCCTATCTTTCATCAGAACTGCACTTCCACTGTCACAGGGTAACGGTCTCCTCTGTACCCTCTCCAGCCCAATTCCATCCTTCCATGTGATGGGGTGACCAGAACAGCACACAGTCCCCAAGCTTTGACTGAGCCCATTATTTATGCAGTTCCTGCATGAGCTTCATGCTCTGAAGTTCCGTATTTTGTCTGACAGAGGAAATAATGCCAATTACTGCATTAACAAGATTATTGATATGTCCAGCTTACTTCATTTATCTGCCCATCCTGACCATATTCTCACTTATTGTACATTCCTCTCTATTGTTGATGTCCCCAAATGCCTTGCCTTGCAGTTCTCTGGGTTGATTGTTCCATTCACCTGGACCCCATAGTTTCTGTTTTTAAGCCGTCTGCCATGGGATCTATCGTCAAATCCAAGTAAGTCACATGCAGTTACAAGTTTCTGCCTCAAACCGACACAGTCAGATTAGTTACACACGATCTTGCTTGAACAAATCCAGACCAACTGTCCTGGAGTCCCTGGGACTTCCTCAGTGACCGTTTATCCACTGTCTCAGAATTCCAGACGCGACCTATTCAGTCAGTCCCTTGCTCCACATTAAACAAAGTTGCGGTTTTAGCCGTTCTCCAGTCCTCCGGCACCAACCCTGCATCCAGTGAGGATTGGATAATGTAGGTAACTATAAGGTAGGGGAGCTTCCCAGCTCCTTTTAGCAGTCTGGAACATTGTGTCACTCCTTTCTATGGATTTGAATCTCCTGTATAATTCTCCACTCCAAGTATGTTGCTCCCAATATTTCACACTGCGTCCCTACTTTGATTCCGACAGACAAAGGCTGAAACCATCTTATGATTTGGTCAAGTCCAGTTTTAGTTGAGTTCCATGGAGGGTTTCTCTCCACAAGGTGAAGTGCATTTTCTCATGACACTATCTGCAATCTGCCTCAGTAACTCCCCTTCCTGCCTGTATTGGTCTTCCTCCCATCTGGCACTAACGCGATGATTGTTCCCCTTCATCATAACAACTGCACATTACCTGGATATCTAAGAATGCACCGACCTCTCTGTTACAGGGGCTATTATTAAAACGTCATTACAATCTTGGATTGTCAATCCGAAACTACCCTGGACATGGCGGGGGGGCAAAACTGGGGTTTCACTTTGAGCCTAAGCCCCTGAGGTTCTGGTGGATGGCATGGTGCACGACAGGGACATTATCTTCCTTCAGGACTGGAAGGGGAGACCATGAAACCAGACCATACCACTTGGTCCGAGGTTGACCCCTGGGTCAGTGAGGAGCCAACCTACTATTTGAATGCCCAACAATGTAGGAAGGAGATCATTGACCTTCTCCCCTCCTCCAGGGTAAGTGCCACCATCTGCACTTCGTGACCTTGCCCTCACTTTCTCTCTTTTACTGCACACATCCCACACCAAGGCTCATGTTCTCCCACCCTCACTGAATGCAGCACCTTCTTTCGGTCTCTCTCTAACCGCATCACTGCCCCTCTCCCCAACTCTGTCTGGTGTCTGTGCTGCCTTCTTACTCAGGACACCTCACCACCTTTCTCTCAGCTGCCCCAGCACTAACAGCAGTGCCATCCACTTCCATCTCCCTAATAACACTTGCGAATACCAAGACAAAGCAACAGAGGGGTGAGCTTGGTAGCTCTGGCTGAGGGGAGAAACTGCTGAGGGCAGGGTAGGGCAAGGCAATAATTCTGTGAGCATTTAAGTCATTTCAAAGTGTGTATGTGGACAAACACGGAGTGAGCAGTCCAGAGGGACAGGCCATGAGCTGGGTGTGTGTCCCTGTGCACAGTGTCCTTGCAGCAACATTGAGTGTGCAAAAACACGGAGTGAGCAGCCCAGAGGGACAGGCCGTGAGCTCGGTGTGTGTGACTGAGCACAGTGTCCTTGCAGCAGTATTGAGTGCGTACAAACACAGAACAAGCAGCCCAGAGGTACAGTCCATGTGCTGGGTGGGTGTCCCTGAGCACAGTGTCCTTGCAGCAGCATTGAGTGTGTACAAACACAGAGTAAGATTACATTAGATTAGATTAGATTAGATTTACAGTGTGGAAACAGGCCCTTCGGCCCAACAAGTCCACACCGACCCGCCGAAGCGAAACCCACCCATACCCCTACATTTACCCCTTACATAACACTATGGGCAATTTAGCATGGCCAATTCACCTGACCCGCACATCTTTGGACTGTGGGAGGAAACCGGAGCACCCGGAAGAAACCCATGCAGACACGGGGAGAACGTGCAAACTCCACACAGTCAGTTGCCTGAGTCGGGAATTGAACCCGGGTCTCAGGCGCTGTGAGGCAGCAGTGCTAACCACTGTGCCACCGTGCCGCCCACTGGGACAGCCCAGAGGGACAGACCATGAGCTGGGTGTGTGTCCCTGAGCACGGTGTCCTTGCAGTATTATTGCAATGAGAGTTGCCAGTGCACCCTGAGCTGCAGCATTGAAGTATAGAAGCGTACTGTTAGTGTGTCGGAGATATGCTGGGATGGCATGGTGAGGCTAGCATGTGTCAGTCACCAGCAGTGGTGGGTGTGGAGTACATGCAGCTTCTGTCAGTGCAGTGACCCCGAGATGTTGCTGTCCAAGATAGAAGGCCGCAGGAGCTAGGGGCGAGTTGGAGTCACCAGGTACCAGCGCTGACTTTCATTTCAAATTCTCCATATTGAGTTTGCCCACAGTGGGGGAGGATATGCAGCTGCAAGTTGATGGGGGAGGGATCCACAATAATGTGGCTGTTGATCATCAGTAATCATTCTGTGTGCATCTCGCCACTCCCGCGCTCAAATCTTGTTGTAAAGAACAGTCCAGTACAAGAACAAGCCCTTCAGCCCCGCAAATCCGCACTGACACATGATCCCTTTCTAAAGTAAAAATAAAAGTTTTTGTTCTGATACCTTCTTTGTCGTTCTCTTCCCTACTTCTCACACTTGTGCCAAGATGTCTCTTAAACCTTGGTATATTGGTTTCTTCCTCACTATCAGTGCATTCCAGGTACTTTCACATTCTGTCTGGATCAGCAAAAAAAAAAATTACCGATCACATCTCCTGAACTTTTTCTCTTTGACCTAAAACCTACGGTGCTGAGTAATTGATATTTCTACTCTGGGAAAAAGCTTCTAACTGTATTTCTATCTATGCCTCTGATAATTTTGTGAATATCTATCAGGTTGCCCCATCGCCAATGATGCCCAGGTGCACACAAACTATGTGTGTTCAATTTCTCCTTCTGGCTAATACCCTCCAAAACTTTTCCATTCCCTCACCAACACTTCTGCATCGTGTGGCAAGCAGTACTGTACACAATATTCAAAATGTGCCCGAACTAAGTTTCTCTACAGCTGCAATATGACCTGCTAATTTTCATACTTCATGTTCTGATGCGTGTCAGCAAGTTTGCCATCAGTCTTCTTGATCATCCTATCCACCCATGTTACCACTTTCAGGGAACTGTAGAGGTGTACACCTCGATCCCTTCGGATGTTGATGCAGCCAGTAATTTTTTCATCAACTTTATACTTCTCTCCTGCATTACACCTTCTAAAACGCATCACGTCACAATTGTTCAGACAAAGTTACGTCTGTATTTTCTCTGTCCACGTCTGCAGGGGACCTATATCCTGTTGTATTCTCTGGCAATCATCCTCACAATCTGCAACTCCGCCAATCTATTTACAAATCTCCAGTCACAACAACACTGTTCCACGACTACTCTGTCTTCTATGGCCAAGCAGTTCTCTATCCAAATTATTAACTGACCGCTGATCCCATTTCACTTCACCTTCTGTATGAACCTGCCATAAGGAACCATATCAAAGGCCTTGCTAAAGTTCAAATGGCCAACATCCAGCCTCGTGCCCTCATCAATCAATTTTGTCACTTACTCAAAACATTCAATCAAGTTTGTGAGACAGGATCTTCCCTGCACAACTGTGTTGCCTGTTGCTAGAAAGTCCATACTAGCGTACTGTTGGAGTTGCATGTATTCAGATAATTGATTATTCCATCATATTCCTGACTTGAACCTTGGAGAGCAGATTAGATTTCCTACAGTGCGAAAACAGGCCCTGCTGCCCAACTAGTCCATACCAACCCTCTGAAGCGAAACCCACCCAGACCCATTCCCCTGCCCTATATTTAACCCTGACTAATGCACCTAATGCTATTGGCAATTTAGTATGGCCAATTCATCTGACCTACATATCTTTGGACTGTGGGAGGAAACCCACGCAGACACGGGGTGAATGTGCAAACTCCACACAGACAGTCACTCAAGGCCGGAATTGAACCTAGGACTTTGGTGTTGTGAGGCAGCAGTGCTAAGCACTGAGTTCTTGATGGTTACTGTTCAGTGGGAGGTATGTTGGGCCGTGATAGTTACTGTAAGGTGGGAAGTATGTTGGGCCGTGATGGCTACTGTACAGTGGGAGGTATGTCGGGCTGTGAGGTTGCAGACTGAGTTGTACAGAATATGATTCTGCTGCTGCTGATGGCCCACTGCACCTCATAGATGCATCACCATTTGTTACTCAATCTGTTTAACGTCTGTCCCATTAGGAACCCATATCATGGAGAGGAGGGTCTGCAAAATGTGAAGATAGCCCTTGCTCCCCATAAGAACTGTGCAGTGACCATTCTTACCCGTATATGAAATGGAGAGGTGAATCTACAGCAGGCAGATTGGTGATGATGTGGTTAATTATATGTTTCCCTTTTACAGATTCCTTCATAATCTGCCACTGTGCAGTCGAACAGCCACAGGATCCAGCATCAATGCTGAGCACTGTGTTGACTGTATACCAAGGAGCTGTCCCCCTCTGCCTGGCTATGTCCTGTCAGTGGGACAGAACCTACCAGACAAGTTGGTGAAATATCCAGGGACATAGTCCTGTTTACAGGCAATATCGGGCTTGTTTTTTTTTGAGAAGTCCGTGGGAAATATACAACAGGTCACTTTTACGTTTTGTATAATGAAGTGTTAATATCACTTTGTTTCTTACATATTTTAGAATAAACCATACATCAATATTCTTTAGTTGAAAATAATTGAAGTGAACAATAATTGAAATACCAGAGCGCACACCTATTACACAATTCAGTGACTGTAGTAAACAGCCAATTCATATTCAGATCAGTGAACACACCACCTTGCAGGCAGCAAAGCTGTTGGAAATGGCTTTGAGGAAAATCCTGAATTCAGACACATTGTTATTGGGCCTCACCACGACCTCCAAACTCTGGCCATCTCCAAAATCTGTCCAGAAAACTTCCAAACTGGAGCTGGGCAGTTACTCACACAATCCCTCACAATAGACTGATTCGACACATACCTGAACAACAGGGAGAAGTGTGTGGGCCAGACTGGTCAATGAACTAGCAAATGGCGCTGGTCCAGACGCAGTTCAACATTTGTAACAACGACCTGTAAACAGCCATGTCTTATAAGTATATGTCTTCTTGTGTGCCACCAAAACTCTGTAATTCTGTACCTTAGACCCGATCCGGAATGATGGTGTTATAAAGGTGATGGAACCCTGCAGCACATGGCATCTTACATTGAATCTCTCAGAAACCATATCCAGTGTATGTTAGCTCCACAATGACAGTATCCAAACAGAATTGTGCAGCTCCATTGATGGCCAGTACGATCCCAGCCCAATGACCTTGTACGTGACTTGAGCTGGAAATCTCTGTGTAAATGTTTGCAGCATTGTTCTAACAATTAACAGCAAAGTCTCTTTACTGAAGGCCTGACATCCTTTCATAACACCAACTTTTAGTTTGTCCAGTAAACACAAAATCCACCCATTTATTCAGTTCACTTTCATAACAACAACATGATGAAAACAGTGACCAACTGACAGTAAGGAGCATTGAAATGATGAATCTCATTCCCACACTCAGGACCGCATCACTATTAATTACAAGGACTTTGAAAATATACATTTATTGTCCCTTATATTAATATTAGGACTCTCCTGCTCCTCAGATGCTGCCTGTTTCAGAAATACACTTTTTGACTCTGATCTCGAGCATCTGCAGTCCTCACTTTCTCCCTGCTAAAATTCATTCATCATCATTTTCATGGCAACAATATCGCTGTGTGTTTAAACGTGTTACAGTCAGATATGAGTGCATGTTGAATTGCTTCTGTCTATCTCAGAGCTCAGTAATGTGTGATGTGAATGTCAGTGTCTGCGTGATGCTCAGCATGTAGGCCATAACTCTGAGAGACTGGCAGATTGTTTAAAACAGCACATGCCTTCAGCTGTTTACAACAAACAGGATACTTCCTGGATCCTAACAGTCTGAGCTCACAAAACCCAAAGCACAGTGTCCAGCATTGGGCAGGTCTGGACGATATTTTCATTTTCATTTTTTCATGGAATATGATTGGGCCAGTATTTATTGCCCAGCTCCTGTTGCCCTTGAGAAGATGGGATGAGCTGCCACATTGAACCAGTGCAGTCGATATGTTGTAGTTAGACTTACAATACAACTAAGGGGGGAACTTGAAACGGTGACACTGAAGGAATGACAATATACTTCCCAATCAGGATGGTGGGTGGCTTTGAAGGGAAAGCGAACATGGTGATGATCCCATGTATCTGCTTCCCTTGTCCTTCTTGGTGGTCGGGGGTTCAGAGGTACGTTGTAAGAAGCTTTGGTAAATTTCTGCAGAGCACCGTGTAGATGGCAGGTCGTGCTGCTCCTGAGTGTCAGTGCATGAGGGGTGAAGCTGCATTTACAGGAAAAATGAGGAGGGAGCGGGTATTTCATTGCACACACATTCGATGTGTGTCTTATAGATGGAGTGCAAGCAGTTGGAAATCAAGTAATATGCTATTTCTGCAGGATGAACAATGTGTTGCTGGAAATGCGCAACAGGTCAGGCAGCATCCAAAGAGCAGGAGAATCGACGTTTTGGCATGATCCCTTCTTCAGGAAAGCCCTCCTGAAGAAGGGCTCATGCTCGAAACGTCGATTCTCATGCTCTTTGGATGCAGCCTGACCTGCTGCGCTTTTCCAGCAACACATTTTTCAGCTCTGATCTCCAGCATCTGCAATCTACACTTTCTCCTATTTCTGCATGATTCCTAGCCCTTCAGATATTCTTGTTGCCAATTTATTAATATGCGTCAAAGCGTGGCACTAGAAAACCACAACAGGTCAGGCAGCATCTGACGTAGAGGAGAGCCAACGTTTTAGCATCAGCCGTTTAATGAAAGCATATGATCAGTCCAGTTTGGTTAACGGTAACCCCCTGAATATTGGTCATTGGGAGTTAAGTGATGGTGATGGCATTGAACGTTCGAGGATCTGGTACCATTTTCAATTGTTAGAGGTACTTGTTGTCTGGCATGTGTGCAATGGAAATTGTACTTGTCACTGTTAAGTACAAACCTTCATATTTCCAGGTCCTTGTTGCATTTGGATAACGATTGCTTCAGTAACTGAGTAAATCACAAATGATGTTGAACATTGTCTAATCATTGGCAAACAGTCCCAGTTGTGACTTCACAGTGTGGGGATGGTCATTTATGAAGTAGCTGAAAATTATTGGACCTAGGGCAGAGAGCACTCTTACAGCTCAGTGATGCTGTCCCTCTCTCTGAGCTAAGAAGCTGGCTTCTAGTTCCACCTGCTCCAGAGGTGCCTAGCAACATATCTGAATGGAATAATATTACAGTATCTTCCCCAAGGAGCTGAGTGAGGACTTGATTAGCTCAATCAGTTGGACGGCTGGTTTGTAATGCAGATGAATGCCAACAGTGCGGGTTTCGTTTCTGCACTGAATGAGCTGTCTGAAAAGGGCTGTTGTACTCAAGCTCTCCCTCACTTGAGGCATGAGGACTGTCCAGTTAAACTACCACCAGTCGTCTCTGTCTAACTAGAGAGAAGCCGTATCATCCTGCCTTTCCGTTTCTGCTCTACAGGTTTACCCAGAAACCCCTCCCCGGGGAACTGCGGCGGAGCTGAGATGGTTACTCTCCACCAACACCAGCTACCTTCCTTTGTACCAGGTGTAACCCCCGCCAGTGCAGACGATTCCTATTTGCTCCAGTTTTGCCATTAATCCTGGATGCGGCACTTGGTCAAATGTAGTTATGACCATGTTAAAAGTGCAGTCACTGTCAATTTACCTCTAGAATTCAGCTGCGTGGTCTCTTGTTGTACATCTTTAAACCAAGGCTTCAATGAATCCATAGGATGAGAGTCCAAACTGAGCTCAGTGAGTAGATTGGTGCTGAGGAAGTGCTGCTTGATCCCATTGTAGGTGACATCTTCCATCCCTTTATTAAACACACGGATTAGGACAATGGGGTCATCATTGATTGTCTGATGTTTTGTCTGTGTGCCCAGTGGACACACTTGGATCGTTTCCCACAGTGTCAGGTTGGTCCCAGTGCTGTTTCCCAGCAGGAACAGCTTGAATGGAATGTTATCGGGGCCCACAGCCTTTGTATTCTCCAATCCCTCCAGCCGTTTGTAAATATCACACACAGTGAATCGGATTATCTGAAGACTGCCATCTGGAGCAGACTAAAGTTGACCATCCCATCGATGTTTCGGTCTGGACGTTGTTGTGAAAGTTTCAGCCTTATATTTTCTATTATTGTGCTGGGCTCTTTAATCTTTGAGGAAGGTGGTATTGGTGGATCCTCCTCCTCCGGTGAGTTGTGTCATTGTCCACCACCACTCACCCAGACTGCATGTGAGAGAATTGCAGAGATTAGGTCTGATTTATTGATTAGATCTATGTATCATTTGCTATTTATAACATGTGGTGAGGAAGTGTCCCAATTTAGTAACTTTATCTCATTCTGAGGTGTATTTGGTGCTACTATAGGCAGGTCCTCCTGTATTCTCCATTTAGCAAGGGTGTATCACTGGCTTGATGGTCAGGATAAAGGCAGTGATAGTGAAAATTATACTGGAGTACAATTCTGTTGCTGTTGGAAATGACCCGAACCAGCTCACACAGGCCAGTATAAAATTCCAAAATCTATTGGAAATCTGCCCTGTTTAGCACAGTGATGGTGTCACATATTCACAGGGGAACATATAAAAGTTGAACTTTGTCTCCAGAAATACTGTGTGCGGTAATCACCGTTCCCAATACGGTCATCGAACAATGGGTCTGCAGCCCGTAGGTTGATGAGGGTGACGTCAAGGATGTTTCTTTCTGTCAGTCATTTCCCCCCGATCCGGTGCAGACGCAGTGAAGCAGTTGTCTCCTTCTGGAAACGGCCACCTCGATCAGCAATGCTGCTGCTGAAACTTTCTTGGTGTTGGTTTTGAAATGGCCCATCCAGTATGTACATTCTCCACCTTTGTTACACTCCCAAGGCTGCCTCCAAGTGCTGGTCAATGGGGAGGGACACTGTTCCCTCAGCTGAAGTAGGGGAGCTAGCAGGAGATTTCCATGTCAGTGTTTGATCTGACACCGTGAGCCTGAGGGAAGGGAGTCAGCAGGAGTTTTCCGTGTCAGTGTTTGATCTGACACCATAGGCTGAGGGAGGGGAGTCAGGAGGAGGTTTCTGTGTCAGTGTTTGATCTAACACCGTGAGGCTGAGGGAGGGGAGTCAGCAGGAGGTTTCCGTGTCAGTGTTTGATCGGACACCGTGAGCCTGAGGGAGGGGAGTCAGCAGGAGGTTTCTGTGTCAGTGTTTGATCTGACACCGTGAGGCTGAGGGAGGGGAGTCAGCAGGAGGTTTCCGTGTCAGTGTTTGTTCTGACACCGTGAGCCTGAGGGAGGGGAGTCAGCAGGAGGTTTTTGTGTGAGTGTTTGATCTGACACCGTGCGGCTGAGGGAGGGGAGGCAGCAGGAGGTTTCTGTGTCAGTGTTTGCTCTGACTCAATGAGCTTCTAACCTCCTCCAAACACACCCCCTTCGCTATTTCTGTCTCCTTCCCGAAACCCTCCACTTCTCTCTATCTCTTTAACCTTCTCCAAACCTTCCACCCATCCCATCTGTGTAATTTCCTCCAGCCCCTACTGCCTTCGCTATCTCTACAACGCCCTCCATACACTGTACGTCTTTTATATCTCTCCAACTTCCTCCAAATCCGACACCCCTCCTTATCTCCTTAACCCTCTCCAAGTACTGCACCCCTCCATAGCTCTCGAAACACCTCCAAACACTACTACCTTCCCTATCTCTTCAACCTACTCTAGAACCTGCACCACACTCCATTTCCTTAACTCATTCTAAACCCTGCATCCCTCCCCATATTTCTGACCCCTCCAAACTCTATACCTCTCCCTACTTATCTCAATCCCACCAAACGCTTTTCATGTGTGTCTAATCCCCTCCAATTCCTGCACCCTTCCCTATATCTCTAACCTGCTTCAAACCCTATACTACTCCGTATCTCTCTCAAACCCTGCAGGCCTACCTATCTCTCTAACCCCCTCCAAGCCTACACATTTCCTTATCTGTCTAACCCCTTCAATCCGTAACCCTTCTCTACCTCTCTAACCTCCTCCAAACCCGATACTACTCCATAACTCTCTCAAAACCTGCACGCCTCCCTATCTCTCTAATCCACTCTAAACCCTACACCCCTCCCTATATCTCTAAGCCCCTCCCAAATCATATACTACTCCCTATCTCTCTCAACCCGCTCATACTACCCGCTAATGTTTTATCACGCCTCATATTTACGCTTCCACTGACGTTTTAAGTTTAGCCCCACACATATGGTAGTTGCCTCCATTGACCTGCTCAATTTGTACCTGCTTTAAGCTTCTCTTTCCGATTTAATTCCCTTCTTAGTGCAGCAACTGACTCCATAACTAATAATGCATCACCGCCTCCTCCTTTACCCCTCTCCTGTGCTGCCTATAGTTCTTGTACTGCAGAATATTGAGTTGATAGCCGTGATCCCCCTCAAACACATCTCTGTAATGGCCAAAATGTCACAATTCCACGTGTCAGCTCGTTCTCTTATCTGTCTGTCCGATAATATACCCAACCTTAAGGGGTATATCCAGCCTGGAATACATCACCTAGAATAATCTGTACCTCGGAGTTCTTCAGTCATTCGCTGCGAGTTATGAAGCTGTCTAATTCATGAACCAAAACTGTAACTCTGGGACTGAATGAATATTTGTTGAATTGTAATTTCGTTTTCAATAAATGTATTCATCTAATGCAACTTTCCAGAACTGAACAGTCAGCTCTAAATACAACGGATTTCTGCTGTTTAATTGCCCGACTCAGTGTGCAGAGGGGACAGCCCTTTGTAATGGAGAAAGTGAGACCTACAGATGCTGGTGATCAGTCGAAAAGTGTGGCACTGGAAAAGCACGGCATGTCAGGCAACATTTGAGGAGCAGGAGAGTCAATACATTGGGCATCAGCCTTTCATCAGTAAGGCATTGGTACATTCCCATGTTTTCCATTCCATGATTAACAGGTTATAGGGAACCATATCTGTTCAGGAAAGCAGCACTGTATAGAGTCCTGATATGGAAAGCTGTCAGTCAGATAGTTGGACAGTGAGTAGACATGGTGAGGTGAAGTACAGACTGAATGAAATACAAACATAGGGATAGATGAATCTCCTAGGCCAGATGGGATCCACCCTGGCTTACTACAGGAAGAGCAGGAAGAGATTACTGCACCTTTGGAGATGTTCTTTGCGTCCTCACTCTCCATTGGAGTCGTGCCAGATGATTGGAGATTGGCAAATGTTACTCCCTTGTTGAGGAAATTGAGTAGGGATAATCCTGAGAATTACAGACCCGTCAGTTTACATCAGCATTGGGCAACGTTTTGGAGAGGATTCTGAGAGACTGAATTAATGATTGCTTGCAAATCATAGTTTGGTTAGAAATAGTCCGCATGGCTTTGTGAGGGGCAGGTTATGCCTCACAAACCTTACTGAATTCTTTGAGGATAGGATCGAATATACTGAAGAAGCGAGAGTAGTGGATGTGGAATACATGGTTTTTAAACAGGCGTTTGGTAAATTTCCCCATGGTAGGTTCATTCAGAAAGTAAGGACGCATCGGATACAGGGAAACCGGCCTTTCTGGATGCAGAATTGATTGGCCCATAGAAGACAGAGAGGGGTCGTAAATGGCAAGCACTTCCGTCTGGTGCTCGGTGAGCATTTGTGCTCCATTGGAATATGTTCTCGGACTTTGCTGTTTGTGATATTAATAAATGGCTTCGATGAGGAAGAGGGTAGGTGGATTAGTAAGTTTTTCAATTTAACAAAGCTTAGTGGAATTGTGGGTAGTGTGGAGGGCTATTGTAGTTTGCACAGGACATTAACAGGAAATTGAACTGGGTTGATAAGGGACAATTGGAGTTCAACCTGGAAAATTGTGAAGCGATTCAGTTTGGAAGGTCAAATTTGAATGCATAATAAACAGTTAAATGTAGGATTCATACATTGTGGAGGAACAGTGGGAGCTAATGATCCATATCATAGCTCCCACAAAATTTCCACCCAGGTTGATAAGGTTCTTAAGAAGCCGGATGATGTTTTCATTAGAAGGGGGTTGAGCTGAAGTAGTGATGTTATGCTGCAGCTCTATGGCACCCTGGTGAGATCACACTTAGAATGTTGTGTTTCGTCCTGGTCGCCTCATTATACAAAAGATGTAGAAGCATTGGTGAGCGTACTGAGGAAATTTATCAGGGCGCTGCTTGGACTGGAGGGCAGGTCTTGCAAAGAAAAGTCAGGGAAATTTTTCTCATTGGAACGAAAAAGAATGGAACATGACTTGATAGAGGTGGACAAGATGATTAGAGGCATAGATAGAGTGGACAGCCAGAGACTTTCACCCAGGACAGCAATGGCTATCATGAGGGGCATGATTTTAAGGTAATTGGAGGAATAATTATGGGAGATGTCCAAAGAGCATTCTTTACACAGAGAGTGTGGGTGTGTGGATAGGCACATGAATGATCGTATAACGAAAGGTATGTAGGTTAGTCTGATCTTAGAACAGGATAAAAGGTCGGCAGGACATCAAGGGCTGAAGGGCCTGCACTATGATTCCTGTTTCACCAAGCTTGTAGATTTTCACCAGTTCTTGAGTGTGTGAGGGAGTGATGGATGTGAGATCAGGAAGCTTTGACGAGGTGTTAGGTCAAAACTTACATTTATTGTGTGCATTGTTACAGTCACCTGAGTGCCAGTACAATATTTGTGTCGTGACATACACCAGGCATCATCCGCCAAGTTCAGTTATTAACGTGCTTCCTGGCTTGCCGTTTGCTGCTGTTTTCGTCAGGTACATTCTGTTGGGTGAACCATGTATTAATCTCTGGCCATCCACAGAGATGTAAAATTTCATTTTCATACTGGTGATAATGAAGGTGACATTTATTGGATATGGTTTCAGAGTTATCTTTGTGAGGCTCAAGATAGTGCATCAGACTGTTAATTTTTTAACGTATTTTCCCAGCATCCGGTCCAGGGTGCAGATGTATGGAGTCTGGGAGGCAGGCCAGATGTCAGCACCATCAGTAAGTTGTGCGGTGTGATTCGGACACTGCATGTCGACACATCTGCCCACTGGGCCAGGCTCTGACTGAAGATGTTTTTTCAAACCTGGCTGCTGGACAGCCATTGATATCTAATGTGGACATCATTTGTAGCTAGCTGAAAATGTGTTGCTGGTCAAAGCACAGCAGGCCAGGCAGCATCTCAGGAAAAGAGAATTCGACGTTTCGAGCATAAGCCCTTCATCAGGAATGAGAGAGAGTAGCCAAGCAGGCTAAGATAAAAGGTAAGGAGGAGGGACTTGGGGGAGGGGCGATGGAGGTGGGATAGGTGGAAGGAGGTCAAGGTGAGGGTGATAGGCCGGAGTGGGGTGGGGGCGGAGAGGTCAGGAAGAAGATTGCAGGTTAGGAGGGCGGTGCTGAGTTGAGGGAACCGACTGAGACAAGGTGGGGGGAGGGGAAATGAGGAAACTGGAGAAATCTGAATTCATACCTTGTGGTTGGAGGGCTCCCAGGCGGAAGATGAGGTGCTCCTCCTCCAGCCGTCGTGTTGTTATGTTCTGCCGGTGGAGGATTCCTAGGACCTGCATGTCCTCGGTGGAGTGGGAGGGAGAGTTAAAGTGTTGAGCCACGGGGTGGTTGGGTTGGTTGGTCCGGGCGTCCCTGAGGTGTTCTCTGAATCGTTCTGCAAGTAAGCGGCCTGTCTCCCCAATATAGAGGAGGCCACATAGGGTGCAGCGGATGCAATACATGATGTGTATGGAGGTACAGGTGAACTTGTGGCGGATATGGAAGAATCCCTTGGGGCCTTGGAGGGAAGTGAGTGTGGAGCTGTGGGCGCAAGTTTTACATTTCCTGCGATTGCAGGGGAAGGTGCCGGGGGTGGAGGTTGAGTTGGTGGGTGGTGTGGATCTGACGAGGGAGTCACGAAGGGAGTGGTCCTTGTGGAACGCTGATAGGGGAGGGGAGGGAAATATATCCTTGGTGGTGGGGTCCGTTTGGAGGTGGCGGAAATGACGGCGGATGATACGTTGTATGCGGAGGTTGGTGGGGTGGCAGGTGAGAACCAGTGGGATTCTGTCTTGGTGGCGGTTGGAGGAGCGGGGCTCAAGGGCGGAGGAGCGGAAAGTGGAGGAGATGCGGTGGAGGGCATCGTCGATCACGTCTGGGGGGAATCTGTGGTCCTTGAAGAAGGAGGCCATCTGGGCTGTGCGGTGTTGGAACTGGTCCTCCTGGGAGCAGATGCGGCGGAGACGAAGGAATTGGGAATATGGGATGGCGTTTTTACTGGGGGCAGGGTGGGAGGAGATGTAGTCCAGGTAGCTGTGGGAGTCAGTCGGTTTATAATAGATGTCTGTGTTGAGTCGGTCGCCCGAGATAGAGATGGAAAGGTCTAGGAAGGGGAGGGAGGAGTCTGAGACAGTCCAGGTGAATTTCAGGTCGGGATGGAAGGTGTTAGTAAAGTTGATGAACTGTTCAACCTCCTCGTGGGAGCACGAGGCAGCGCCGATACAGTCATCGATGTAGGGGAGGAAAAGATGGAGGGTGGTGCCAGTGTAGTTGCGGAAGATGGACTGTTCCACATATCCTACGAAGAGGCAGGCATAGCTGGGGCCCATGCGGGTGCCCATGGCAACTCCTTTAGTTTGGAGGAAGTGGGAGGATTGAAAAGAGAGGTTATTCAGGGTGAGGACCAGTTCAGTCAGTCGAAGGAGGGTGTCGGTGGAAGGGTACTGGTTGGTGCGGCGGGAAAGGAAGAAGCGGAGGGCTTTGAGTCCTTCGTGATGGGGGATGGAGGTGTACAGGGACTGGATGTCTATAGTGAAAATAAGGCGTTGGGGACCGGGGAAGCGAAAATCCTGGAGGAGGTGGAGGGCGTGGGTGGCGTTTCAGTCAGTTGAAGGAGGGTGTCAGTGGAAGGGTACTGGTTGGTGCGGCAGAAAAGGAAGAAGCGGAAGGCTTTGATTCCTTCGTTTTGGGGGATGGAGGTGTACAGGGACTGGATGTCCATAGTGAAAATAAGGCGTTGGGGACCGGGGTAGCTGCACTGAGACCAGTGATAGTCTGTTATCGAGCTCCCACCTTTCCTGGGTGGAATCCAAATTATTTGTTGTGAAGAAATGTTTGACTGCCTGCCCTGACACAGGTTAGAAACTCTTTGCACAGATTTAGGAGCAGGCCAGTGTGTCACTCTGCATCACAGGCAACTGTGAATTCCAGTAACACTGTAAATGATTCCAAATCTTTTGGAAGGCATTTTTAGCGGAGCTCATTGCAAAGTGTTGAGTTTACTGGCCCAAACAATAATTAGGAGAGGCATTGTTGAAACCTCTTGATTGTCACACCTATGTGGGAACTCCAGAGTTGGTTGTCAGTTATAATCATGCCGAGCAACCTGACGCCCTGCACTCCCTCAACCGTTGGTGTAGATGGGGGCGTGTTCCTCTCCTTACTTTCTGAAGTCAATGATCAGTCCTTTACTTTTACGGAATTTGAGAGAGGTCATTATCATTACACCATGCCACCAAGCCCGCTATCTCCTGCCCCCTATCTCCTTACTGCATTCAGATTCGCCGTTGTTTGGTATCCCTCCTGCTTTTGTGATGTCTTCAGCGAACTTGCAGCTGGCTTTGTTTGGAATTTGGCAACACAGCCGTGTGTGCACAGGGAGTACAGTCGGCGGCTGAGGACGCATCCTTGGGGTATCCAGTGTTCAGTCTGATTGTGATCGAGGTGCAGATACCTATCTACACAGATTGTTGTCTGTGGGTCTCAAACCGGGAGATCCAGTTGCAGAGGGTGGAGCGGTGACTCAGGTCACGGACTTTTTAGATCAGCCTGGAGGGGATAATGATGTTTCAGGTGGAGCTGTCGTCAATGAGCAGGAGTGTGATGTAGGTGTACTTGTTCGGATGTCCCAGGGATGAATGCAGGGAATGGGATATGGCATCTGTTCTGAACCTGTTACATTAGTCAGCAAATTATAAGGGGTCAGGTAAGGCTGGGAGATTGGAGGGGATGTGAGCCATAACCAGCCTTTCAAATCGTTTCATGTTTATTGAAGTTAGAGCCACTGGGCAGGAGTCATTAAGGCACGTTACATGTGCTTTCTCACTTACGAGGATGATGGTGGTCTTCTCGAAGCAGATTGGGACATCGGCTTGTAAGAGGGAGAAACTGAAGTTGTATGTGAATACCTCTGCCAGTTGGTCCTCATAGGATATGAGTACACATCCGGGAAATTGTCCAGGTCAGTCGCTTTCCTTGACTTGACTCTCAGGAAGACTGACCATGTCAGCAGGCATAGGTACATCCGAGGCTGTCGGGGCAGGTTTCAGCCATGCAGTCACACAGTCATTCATTATAGATATTATCTCCCCCACCTCCCTCCGTTGTCAACAACACACAGTGACATTGGTTGGTGTGAGCACCACACCGTTAGTTTCCAGACAGAGTGACATCAATAGACTCGGATTGTGCGCCATAATGAAGTAAACTCACAACAAAAAGGGGGAAAGGTGTGCTTCTACTGAGAGACAGTGGTGCAGAGAGCGAAGACGTTTTAGGTGTAATTCCTGTCAAGCCACTGCTTCAACCTGAACGGAGTCAGCGACCTTGAGTGTTGTGCCTTGCAGATGGTGGACAGTCCTTAGGGAGCCAGGAACTGTATTATACATGGACCAACTGGACAATGGACCTGAGGGCATTTTTGCTAAGTTTGCAGATGATGCAGTGATGGTTTGGTGGGCAGATAATATTGAGGAAGTGGGGAGGTTGCAGAAAGACTTGGGCAGTTTCGGACTGTGGGAAAACACGTGGCTGATGGAACACAATGTGGAATCATGTGAGATTATGCACTTTAGTCGGCGGAATAGAGATAGACAAAATGTTCTAACAGGATCCATTAAATCTGAAGCTCAAAGGATTTTGAAGCACTCTCCCTCTCTTATGGTTAATGTGCCGGTTCAGTTGGCAGTTACAAAAGCAAATGTGCAAGGGAGCAAGAATGCAAGAGAGGAGACATACTGCTGAGAATGTGATGGGCTATAGTCAGACGACATTTTGCATATTGTGAGCTGCTTTGGACACTATCTTAAGGGCGGCACGGTGGCACAGTGGTTAGCACTGCTGCCTCACAGCGCCAGACACCCGGGTTCAATTCCTGACTCAGCTGACTGACTGTGTGGAGTTTGCACGTTCTCCCCGTGTCTGCGTGGGTTTCCTCCGGGTGCTCCGGTTTCCTCCCACAGTCACAAAGATGTGCGGGTCAGGTGAATTGGCCATGCTAAATTGCCCATAGTGTTAGGTAAGGGGTAGATGTAGGGGTATGGGTGGGTTTCGCTTCGGCGGGTCGGTGTGGACTTGTTGGGCCGAAGGGCCTGTTTCCACACTGTAAGTAATCTAATCTAAGAAATAACTGCTGGTGTTGGAGATGATCCATCCTGGAGATAACGGCTTGTCATACGAGCGGCAGTGTGTGTACTCGATGGAAATTAGAAGAATGGCGGGGTGGCGAGGGCGGGGTGGGGGGGCGTCTGATTGAAACTGATCGATTACTGCAAAGATTGATACAGTCAGTGTGTAGAAGATATTTCCACCAGTCAGAGAGACAATGACAAACAGCACAGTTTCAGATTGAAGGGATGGGCTGAATGGCCTAAATATATTGCTGTAACCCGTGCCCTTTAGTTCATAGGGTCTATTATTCAGTGCAGAATTTACGTCTCTGATCTGCTCTTGTAACCCTTGTGTTTGTATGTTATTTTTACTTCACGTTTCGGTCAATGGTTACCCCTGTGATATGGACGGTGTGGGGATTCAATGTCGGCCAGTAGTCCGTTAATCTTTTGAATATAAGCGCCTATCTGTGAGTCTCATCTGGCGGGAGCACATTGTGTCTACGATGATTGTCATTTTCTGTCTGGTATTTTTGAAGAATCAATCCTGTTATGCCAGTATTGTTGATTTTAACAAAACAGATGCAATTTATCAAAGCACTCAGCAATAATAAGTCATCGAATACTGAACACCCTTCTAATAACAGAAAAGTCTAAAATGTTCAATATTGGAAATATTGTTTTCCTGTTCATTTTCCAATCAGAGAAACTGTCACATCGAGATGATCAATTTGGAACTAATTTTAAAAACTCTGTTTTGGATATGGCCGTCCCCAGTTGCCCTTGAGAAGGTGCTGCTGAGCTACCTTCTCAAACCGCTGCAATCCACCTGCTGTGCGTTGACCCACGAGTGATTACGGAGGGAATTCCGGGGTTTTGACCAAGCAACAGTGAAGGAATGGCAATATATTTCCAACCAGTATGATGACTGGTTTGGAAGGGAATTTGAAAGTGTGGTGTTCCCAAAAGTCTACTGCCCTTGTCATTCTAGATGGAAGATTGTGCGAGATTGGAAGGAGCTGTCTGAGGGTCATGGGGAATTTCTGCATTGTGTCTAGTAGATAGTGCATACTGCTGCTCCTGAGTGACAGTGGAGAAGGGAGTGAATGCTTCTGGATGTGATGCAAATCAAATGGGCTTCTTTGTCCTTGATGGTGTCAAGCTTCTTAGTGTTGTTGGGGCTGCACTCATTCAGGCATGTGAGGATTATTCCATCTCATTTCTGACTTGCGCCTTGTAGATGTTGGACAGGCTTTGGGTGGTTAGGAGGTGAGTTACTTGCACTGTATTCCTAGCCTCTGATCTGCTCTTATATTCACACCACGAGTCCAGTTGAGTTTCTGGTCAATGATAACCCCAGTATATTTATTTGTAATAATGCTGCTGAATAACAAGTGGTTATATTGTTTCTTATTGGTGATGGTCATTATCTGGATTTGCGAATGTCAATTGCCACTTGCCAGCCCAATCCTGGATATTGTCCAGATCTTGTTACATTTGGGCATGAACTATTTCTGTGTCTGAGCATTTGTGAATGGTGCTGACAATGTACAGTCATTGTCGAATATCCCCACTTCCGACCTTATGATGGAAGGAAGGTCATTGTTGGAGCAGCTGAGTCTGTTTGGCCCTAGGGTATTATCCTAGGGGACTACTGCAGAAATGTTCTGGAGCTGAGATGACTGACCTCCAACAACAATGACCATCTTCGTAGCTGTCAGGTATGACTCCAACAATGAAGTGTTGGCCCGTGATCCAATTTTAACTTGGGCTCCTTGATGTCACATTTGGCACAATGCAACCTTGATGTCAAGGACTGAAATTCAGTTCACTTTTCCTTTGTTTGAACCAAGGCTGTGATGAGGTCAGGAGTTGTGTGACCCTGGCAAAACCCAAACTGGGCATCCCTGAGCAGGTTATTGCTGAACAGGTGCTGCTTGATAACATTGTTGATGACATCTTCTATACTTTACTGATGATGGAGGGTAGACTGACGAGGCGGTATTTGGATGAGCTGGCTTTGTCCTGCGTTTTATGTACAGAACAAACTTGAGCAGTTTTTTTTCCCATTGTCCATTTGTAACCGTACTGTAACAGCTTGGCTAGGGTAGTGGGAAGTGCTGGAGTACAAGTCTTCAGCACTTGTTATCATGTCATCAGAGCCCATAGCCTTTGCAGTATCCAGTACCTTCAATTGTTTCTGGATATCAATTAATCGAATTTGCTGAAGACTGCTATCTGTAATGATGGGGACCACGGGAGGAGGCCGAAATGGATCATCCACTCGAAACTTCTGACTGAAGATTTCTGCGAAAGCTTCAGCTTTATCTTTTGCCCTGATGTGCTCGACACTTACATCATTGGGGATAGGGATATGTGTGGAGACATCTACTCCAGTGAGTTGTGTAACTGTCCACTACCATTCACGATCGGATTAGCAAGACTGCAGAGCTTCAATCTGATGCATTAGTTGTGGGATAGCTTAGATCTGGCTGTCCCTTGCTGTTTATGCTATTTGGCACGCATGTATATGTGTTTGGAAACCTCAGCAGATTAACATTTTATCTTCATATATTCCTGGTTCTGCTCCTGGCACGCCCTCCTGCATTCTCCATTGAACCAGAGTTGATCTTCTGGCTTGATGTCATGGTTGAGTGGGGGATATACTGGGCCGTGACGTTACAGATTGTGCTTGAGTATAGTTCTGCTGCTATTGATGGTCCAAGTGTCTTATGGATGCTCACTTTTGAGTTGCCAATTCTGTTCGAAGTCTATGCTATGTGGCATGGTGGTAATGCCACACAATGCAATACAGTTTATTCTCAATGCGACCATGAGACATTGTCTCCACAGAGACAGTGTGGTGGTCACTTTTATCGATACTGTCATGGACAGATGCATCTGTAGTTTGTAGATTGGTAAGGATGAGGTCAGGTATGGTTTTTCTCCTGCCTTTCATTCCCTCACGACCTCTGCAGACCCAATCAAGTAGTTTGTACTTTAGGACTCGACCAGCGTGATCTTGGTGGTCGACTTTGCAATGCCCAGCCAGAATAATTTTTGTGCCCTTGCCACAATCAGTGGTTTGACATGGAGAAGTGCTGATTCAGCTGAGGAAGGATATGACGTGATAATCAGTAAGATACTTCTTTGTCCATTTTCAATTTGAAGCCATGGGACTTCATTGGGTCCGTAATCAAATTTAGGGACTCCCAGCGCAACTATCTCCCGACTGAATCGCACTAAGCTGCTCCCTCTGTTGGAGCAGTCCTGCCTTTCATACAATGCATATACAGGGATGGTGATGGTGGTGTCTGGGTTATATCTGTAAGGTATGAGTCCGTGAGTATGACTATGTCAGGCTGCTGTTTGACTAGTCTGTACGGCAGTTGTCCCAATGTGGGCTCTAGCCCTCAGATGTTACTAAAGAAGAATGTGCAGGTTCTACAGTGATGTTTCTAATGTTGACTTTTTTGGTGCCAGGTGCGATGCCAGACGGTCCATCGGTTCCATTTCTTTGACACTTTGTAGCGATTGGTACAACTGTATGACATGCTAGACGAATTCAGAGGGCGATTGAGAGTCAATGACATTGCTTTGGATCTGGAGTCGCATGTTGGCCAGTCCAGGTGAGGATGCAAAATTCCTTCATTGAAGGATATCATTTTTTTCACCTTTTGGTTTCCTCAATTCTACCGACACAGATTCTACACCTTCTGACCTTACTTCATTTTATATTATTGATTCAACTTGGTTTCTTACACATGAGACAAACCCAGCTCTCTGCCCAACTGCCTATTTTTTCGACAGGATGAATATCCTTAAATATTCAGCTCTCAATCCCGACCCTCATGCAGCGATGTCACTATGATGCCCATCATGTCATACCTGCCAATTTGTGTCTGGGTCACAAGCGTAGTTACCTTATTCTTATACTCCATGCATTCCAATATATCAGTTTAGTCCTGTATTAACCGTCCCTCTTCTCATTGTCATTTGTTTGTCCAGCCGTTCGTATCTACACAGACCCAAGTACTTCTGCAGCCTAAATGACATATCCCAAACACAAGCACAATCTTCAGGATTCTCAATCCTGATCACAGAGAACAGTATCTATGCCTCTAACTATACTATCCCCAATTATCCATCACTGGGCAGCACGGTGATACAGCAATGCTGCCTCACAGTGCTTGGGACTCGGGTTCAATTCCAATTTCTGGACCCTGTCTATGTGGAGTTTGAACATTCTTCCCATGTCTGCATTGGGAGCATTAACTCCTTTCTCTCCCCATAGTAGGTCTCTGTGTTTGCTTTGGATTTCTACCATCTACAGTATTCTTGCTTTTGTTTATGGAGACATGCAGCAAATGTGACAGGCATTTGTAAAAGCCTCCGTGGTCCTCGGGTTCCCTGGGTGTTTAGGAATCTCGCCCAGCCACTTGTCTGGGTTCAGTGTCCCTTGATACCCATTCCATCTCTTTCAGTCCCTTAGTTCATCGTCAGTACATGCAGCCTTTCCTTGTGCTACCCCGGGACTTCCTTCCCCAATCGCCCGGTACTGGATACTCCCTTCACAGGACTGTGCACCACAACGACACTGGGCACTTTCTGACCGGCTGGGGATGCTGGGTAAAGACCCATTGCAACGAAAATCCAATTGAATAGCAAAACAAAGTAAACAGGCTGAATGACATCCATCTGCTCTGACACTTTCTAGTCTTCTCTTTATCCTTGTCCATCTGCAAATAGATGGTCCATATGTATAACTTGTCAAACAGTTTTGATGGAAGTGATAGATATGAGATCCTCTGGTCATTAGACTGAATCAGTGGACTCCACTTTCCGGGTTAATGAGGTCACACTGAAGTTTTTTTATTATCAAGTCTATCCACTTTAAAGGTAAGGCCTTGCTGGAGTTGTGCTGAAAGGATATTTGAAATTTGGAGACAGTAGAATATTTCACGTGCGAGTTAGGTTAGGTAAATACACGACCAAAGAACTGGTTGAGTGGCAGTACTTCTGATAAGTGGATCTTTGGGATTCCCGACTTGGTAGGATATACACAAGAAGGAAACTTAAACATACACATAAACTGGCAACAATCTCCGATATGTAGATCATTGAGATTCCCGGGTCGGTAGGATGTATATAAGAAGGACCTGAAGTGGCAGCAATCTCTGATATGTGGATCATTGGGATTCCCAGGTCGGTAGGATATGTACAAGAAGGTCAGGATGGACCTGAACTGGCAGCAGTCTCTTTCATGTGGATCATTGAGATTCCTGGGTCGGGAGGATAAACATAAGAAAGATGGGATGGACGTGAACTGGGAGCAATCTCTGACATGTGGATCATTGAGATTCCCGGGTCAGGAGGATGAACATAAGAAAGATGGGATGGACGTGAACTGGCACAATCTCCGATACGTGCATCATTGGGATCTCCAGGTCGGTAGGATATACATAAGAAGGATGAGATGGACATGAACTGGCAACAATCTCTGATATGTGGATCATTGGGATTCCCGGGTCAGTAGGATATACACAAGAAGGACGGGATGTACCTGAACAGGCAGCAATCTTTGATATGTGGACCATTGGGATTTCCAGCTCAGTAGGATATACACAGGAAGGACGAGACAGACCTGAACTAGCAGCAATCTCCTGGCAGGCAGTTTTGCTATTATCCCTCAGGGGGGTTTAAACTAATGTGTAGCATTGGGGTGGGGGAGGGGGAGGGGGGAGGGGTGTGGGGAACCACAGCAGTGTGTCAACAGGTACACTGACTGAGGAGGAGTTGGAGATTAATACCAGTGCAGATAAGACCACCAACAAACAGGAAGAGGGTACTGAACACAATGGACGTGGCAGTCTGAAGTGTGCTGATTTTAATTTGAGGAGTCTGTTTGTTTGAACAAATATTTCAAGGCCACTGCATGTCAGAGAACAGGAAGAGGTAATAGATGATTGTACACTGTGTCCTTCACTGGACCAGCTTATCTCTCCAGGCACCTAAAGGCTGTAATGTGGATCAGAGAACTTCAGAATTAATCCAGCACAGGAGCAGGCCATTCAGCCCACCATGCGTCCACAAGCTCTCCATCTTAGCAGCTTAAAAATAGAGAAAATGATCGGAGATAGACTGAGAGGGAGAGAGAGAGATAAACAGAGAGAAAGAAAGTGAAGTGAGATAAACAGAATGGAGAGAAAATTGCGCGACAGGATGAGTGAGAGCCATGGGTGTCAGAGGAGTGTAAAGTTATCAGGAGACAGCATGAGGAGAAATACACATAAGCTTTACTTAGAAACTCTCAGAGACTGTAAGCCCTTTGTCTGTTGCCATACTCTTTGAGCACCATGCTGATACTGGCTGTCATCCCAGATCATTTATCGCCAATGACATCACAGAACTGGGTTGCTGACAGTTAAAAACAATCTAAAAGAAGAATAGATCGGTTCCAGGGAGAATGTGGATTAATTTAAATATTCTGGGCAAACATAAACTTGTAGCCCCTTTAGATATTGTGTGAGAGACAGGGCTAGAGAATCTTAGTGAAGGGATTGCAGACAGAGGGGAAATCAGGGTCTTAGCTGTGGGTCAGATAATGATTGATAAAGTTTGCACACCACTTCCATGGTTTTGTAATTCACATTTCAATTCATATAGCTCAATATAGTGGGTGTATTTTAACAACCTCGTGTCTTCGTAGTTTTCATATTTTGGTATGTACAGAAAAGCTTTTTTTTGTCCCTGTATTTTGTGTTGAATAAACTCATTATATTACTGAGGAAGAAATGACCTGTTCTGATGGGACAGTTTTCATCTGAACCGTGCTGGGGCCAGTGTCCGAGTGAATCCTAGTGTAGACAGAGCTTTAAGCTGATTAGGAGTGCATGTGTATGAGATGGTAGTCCAGTTATAGGGTTTAATTAGAAAAGCAGAATTAAAAGAGTAGGTAAAAGTACAGAACTCAGGAAAGTTTATTAAAATCTCCAGCACAGATACAAATAGGATAGAGCATCTGGAAATGTTTAACATGTCAAAATTCAAACATACTGGACAAACGAATGACACTGAGAGGAGGGATAGTTAATACAGGACTGAAG
This sequence comes from Hemiscyllium ocellatum, assembly GCF_020745735.1. Taxonomy (NCBI): domain Eukaryota; kingdom Metazoa; phylum Chordata; class Chondrichthyes; order Orectolobiformes; family Hemiscylliidae; genus Hemiscyllium; species Hemiscyllium ocellatum. The sequence goes on from NC_083417.1 coordinate 76,881,071, forward strand.
GGGTTATATCTGAATGTATGCAGTATAAGGAATAAGGTAAATGAGCTTGTGGCACCGATTGAAATTGGCAGTTATGATGGGCATCACGGAGATGTGATTGCAAGGGGATCAGGATATTCCAAGACATGTATCCTATCGAAAATATAGGCAGGTGGGCAGAGGGAGTGGATTTGTAGTATTAGTAAGAAATCAAGCCAAATCAATAATAAGAAAGGAAGCATGGTTAGATGGTGTAGAATCTGCGTGGGTAGAATTGAGGAACCACAAATCTAAGACAACCACAGTTGGAGTTTTGTACAATCCATCAAAGAGTAGTCAGGAGCTGGGGCATAAGATACACCAGCAGATAGAAACGATGTGTAGGAAAGGCAAAGTCCAGTGATCATGGGAGATTTTAGTATGCAGGGGGACTGGAAAAATCAGGTAGTGTTTCACAAGTAAAGGAATTTCAGGAATGTCTACGAGACGCCTTTTTTGGAGTGGCTTGTGGTGGAGCCCACTCGGGAACAGATGATATTGGATTTAATGAGGCAGGCGAGATAAACGAGCATAAGGTGAAGGAAACCTTCGGAGGCAGTGATCAGGATATGTTTGAATTTAGTCTGCAATTCGAGCGAGAGAAGGCAGAATCAGAGGTAAAAGTATTTCAGCTGAATAAAGGCAACTACAGAGGGATAAGGTAGAAGCTGGCGAGAATTGGTCGGCAGAGGGGTCGAGCAGGAATGTCAGGGGAACAGCAATGGCAGGACATACCAAGATTAAATCAGGAGACAATGCAGAGATACATGCTGAGGAATAGAGGATTGGTACAGGGATGATGAGGCAACTAGGGCTGACGAGGTAAGTCAGGGATTGCATACAAGCAAAAGAGCAAGCATATAATGTGGTGAAGGGCAAGGAGAAACTAGAGAATTGGGAAATTTACAAAGAACAACAGAGGGCAAGAAAAATAAATAAAGAGGGAGAAGATTAAATGTAGGGGTAAGCTAACAAATAATAAAGAGGAAACTGTAAAAGATTCTTTAGGTATATAAAGTGCAAAGGAGAGGTAAAAGTGAATATGATCCACTGGAAAATGAAGCTGGAGAGAAAGTAGTGGGAAACAAAGAAATGGCTGAGGAACTTTGCACCAGTCTTCACATTGGAAGACACGAGTAATTTCCCAAAAATTGAAGAGAGTGTGAGGGCAGAGCTGAGTATGGTGACCATCATCCAGAAGAACAGGTTAGAAACCGGAATGGCCTGAATGTGGGTAAATTACTTGGACCAGATAGACTACGCCCCAGCCTTGTATGGGCGATAGCTGAAGAGATAGTACAAGCGTAACTGGTAATCTTTCACGAGTGACTAAAAATCAGAAAAGGGCCAAGAGGTTGGAAAATTGCTAACATGCCATCACGCTTAATAAGGGATTTCGGCAGAAGATGGAAAATTACAGACTGATGAGTCTAAACGTTTTTGTGGGTAACATCCTACAATCCATCGTGACCGATGAGATTTCTGAATTTAGTTTAGTTCTGAATTTACATGGGATTTAGTTGGAGGTCTTTGGTAAAATAGGACAGACTCAGCATGGTTTCATCAAGGGGAGTTCAGCCCTGACCAACCTGCTAGCATATTTTGAGTGAGTAGCAAGCAGATTAGACCAAGGAGAACCAACAAATGTTATCCACCTGCACCTCAAGAATCATTTCACAAGAAGCCACGCAGGAGGCTATTGAGAATGAGGCAAGGTGCTAGCATGGATAGAAGCTTAGCTGTCTGACAGAAAGCAGAGAGTGGGGATAAAAGGGTCCTTCGAAGATGGAGCCAGGGACAAGTTTTCTTCCACAAGACTCAGCGTTGGGAGCACATCTTTTCATTTTGTGCATGAATGATCTACACGAAGGAACTTAAGGCATTCTGGCTAAGTTTTCAAACAGTGCGAAGATAGATAGAGGGATAGGTCGCATTGAAGAGGTGGTTCGGCTGCAGGAGGGTGCTCCAGAGCATCTCAACAATTCCCCACAACTCCGCCATTGTCCGTCACCCTTCCAAATACAAATAGGATAGTACCCCTCTGGTCCTCGCCTCCCATCCCACCAACCTTAGGATACGATGCATCATCCTCCGCCATTTCCGCGACTAACAGTCAGACTCAATCACCATTGCTATACTCCCTCCACACCCCTATCTGAATTCAGCAGAGACCATTCCCTTCACAACACCCTCATTATGTCCACGCCCCCTCTCTCCCCCACAAGCTACCTTCCACTCCTGGCACCTTCTCTTGCCACTGCAAGAGGTATGAAACCTATGCGAACATCTCCCTCCTCACCTCCATCCAATGCCCCAAAGGATCCTTCCACATCCGTCAGAGAACATCGTGTGCATCTAAGCAACTCATCTACTCTGTACACTGATCCTGCTCTCCCCCACTTTGGGGAGACAGGACGTCAACTTGCAGAACGGTTCAGGGAACACTCTTGGACAGACCCATCCAACAACACCAGTGCCCTGTGTTTGAATTCATCAATGCCCCCTCAACCCCCACTCTGCCAAGGACATGCAAGTTTTTGGACTACTGCACTGTCAAAATTCTAGCTGTCAGACGTCTGGAGAAGAACGCATCATCTTCTGGCTTGGGACCCTCCAACCACATGGTATCAAGGGCATTTTCACCAGATTCCTCATCTCCTCTCCCTCCACCTTATCCCAGATCTAACCCTCCAACTCAGCATCATGCTCTGTAACTATCCTACCTGTCCATCTTCCTTCCCATCTACCCACTACACCTTGCACTCTGACCTATCACTATCACACCCATCTTCATCTAGCTATCGCCTTCCAACCTCCCTTCCTCCCAGCCCCAGCCCCGCCCATTTATCTCTCTGCTCTCTTCCACCCCTACTCCTCATTCCTGAAGAAGGCTTTATGACTGACACGTCGACTCTCCTGCTCCTCATATGCCGCCTGACTGGCTGTGCTTTTCTAGCACCACACGTTTTGACTCTGATCGCTAGTATCTGCGGTCCTCACTTTCTCTTACTGAATGATTTGCCCAGGTTAGGGGATTGAGCAAAGATGTGGCAGATGGAGTGTCACGTGGGAAAGTGAAAGGTCTTGCACTTTGCCTGTAAGAATACAGGCATGGACTGTTTTCTGAATAGTGAGCAAAATCAGAAGTCTGAAGTGCAAAAAGACTAGGAAGTTCTAGTTCAGGAGTCTCGAAAGGTAAACTTGCAGTTTGTCAGTAGTTAGGAAGGCAAATACAATGATGGCATTTATTTCAAGAGGCCTTGAATATAAAAGCCGGGATGTACTTCTGACGCTCTATAAGGCTTTGGTCAGGCCACATTTGGAATATTTTGCCCAGTTTTGGATCACATATCTCAGGAAGGATTAACTGGCCCTGGAGCGATTTCAGAGGAGATCCACGTGAATGGTCCCAGGAATGAGAAGCTTAACATATGAAGAATACTTGAGGGCTCTTGATCTATTTTTGATAGAGATCAGAAGGATGTTATGAGATGTAATTGAAACTTTCAGAATACTGAATGACCTTGACAGAGTGGATATTGGGAAGATATTTCCAATGTTAGGAGAGACTATGACACGAGGGGACAGAGTAAAGAGGAGACCTTGAGAACAGAAATAAGGAGAAACCTCTTCAGCCAGAGAATGGTGAATCTATCGAATTCACTGCCACAGAAGGCTGTCGAATCCAGGTCATTGAGTATATTTAAGAGTGAGACAGAAAGGTTCTTGATTGTAAAGGGGATTCACGGTTACAGGTACAAAGCGGGAGAATGGGGATTAGAAGCTTAACAACCATCATTGAATGGCAGAGCAGGCTCAATGGGCTGAATGGCCAAATTTTTGCTCCAATGTCCTCTGGTTGTATGGTGAATATTGGCTCTCCTCATTCCTCTTTGGAGTTGTGTTCTGGAATTTGATCTTCATATGATTTATAACATTCCAATACTAATGACTAGGAAATATCATGTTCCTTCCCTCTAGTCTTAGCAGCCATGTCCCCAATTATTTGTGTTTTCTATCTCCTCCCCAACATCGTAACAACTCAGCAATTGAAGTCCAGTAAATGGTACTTAATGACAGCTGATTGACATCGATTACATTAACATCATGACCCTCACCTGCCCACTCTGATCCTCGAATAACCATCTGAATTGTGTGTCATGTAATATTCCCTGTTAACATAACCATACTATTTGTCTATTATAACTCATGTTGCCTTACGCACATTTTCCTGTCAGATTATGGACTAGAAATGTTCTCAAAATATTTTACTGACATTATAATCACTGATCAGTAGTTACAGACATACATTTATTCATGGAAAAACTTGTTTCTATTCTGATAATCCGTTGACGTTACTACCATATCCAAGGCAGATTGAATGATTGCACACCATCAATCTACCATCTCCAATATTCTTTTCCTCAATGACCCCCACATATCCCATGCCTAATGTGTAAATTTTAAACATTCTTTTCAATTTTAATAAAGTGAGTATTGAATTGAAAGGGGTTAACTGGAGCTATTTGTTCAGTGACTGTGATTGATGCCAATCTCCGTGGATTTTAATTAACCCAGTGGAGAGTTTCCATTGTTCATTGATAAATGGGCTCTGTTCAATGTGTTCTCCCCATTGTATGAGTGGAAGCATCACCAACAGCACAAACAGGGATCAGGTGCTGCAGAGAGAGAAGGAGGAAAGATCAGAATCTGAGAACATTAGATTGGCACGTTACAATAATGGTTCACAATCTGTGGACCATGGATTGGAATATTCCAACAGTGGATCAGAATCTGAGAACAACAGACTGTAATGTTCCAATAATGGATCAAAACTTGAGAACATTAGACTGGCATGTTCCAACAGTGGACAGGATTTTATCTTCGGGTCTCTACTGGCTTTCTAGGCCTGGGATATCATTAACATCGCGGATCAAATATATTCTTTGGATTATTCAAGGTGGTTACTATCCCGTCCTCGCTATATTTGGTGTTCCGAGTAAGTCATTCTATGTGTCTACTAAACCAGGTTGAACACTAATTTCTGCTTATTATTTTGGAAAAGTGCAAGTCATTGTTATCCGTTCCAAACAAAAATTTCTTTCCTCATAAATTTTAACTATCAAAATACAATGTATAAATTGCTCATTAATATGTGAGAAGGAACCACATTGAGCTTAAACTCCATAATCATTTCTGTCCTTCACAGATTTACACCTCCACTCGCCAATCCTGTCCAACACCCCACCATGATATCCCACACTCGGCCTCAGTCTCAGAGTAACTTCTGAATAAACCATGATTTGTGCCTTTATTCAAACAGTTTGAAGTCCCTTCAAACCACATGTCCATTACAAAATAATTATTTTTGAGAATGTTTTGCTTGTTCTCTGCACATACGGGAAGACAATTAATGGTGTCCAATTCAATCATCTAGAGCCACAGAGTATTACTATGTTGATATCTCATGAAGTCAATTGTTGGAATTTAAAAGCAACCATTATGATTTATTATAAAGAGCCCATCAGCTTGCCTCAACTCGTTTAGGGAAGTCAATGTGACATCCTTCCACAGTTAGGTTTCTGTGTGACTTCTGTGATGAACATGTGGGTGTACTGTGCCTTTAAGAGAAGTAAAAGTCAGCAATAACTACTTGACAGCACCTAGTGTTCGAAAAACAATGATAAAATGTAACATTTGGTCAAACAAATTGATTAGCTGATGCCTGGAGACAAAAAACAAATTCAGCCAAACAGTTAAAATTATACCCCAAAATACCCACCTCTAATTAAGTTTGAGTATAATATACTGACAATCTTAAAAGCCAATGACAGAGTCCAATACTTTAGGGTAAAATACCGTGGAAGAGTGAACAGTTAAGAGGAGAACTGTGAAGCTACCAGCATGTAAAGAATGCGTGAAAAATAGCTCTCTTCATGCTACCTTTATTGATCAGTAGCTGGTGAAGCAGAGTCCACGAGAGGAAAAGAAGACAGGAATATGGAGAAGAACTGAAAGCTTTCTGGTTTTGATATAAGAAGATTTGATTTGTAAATCTTAATTAGGATACTTTTCAGACTAGTATTGTGGAGGGGGAATTTCAAAGATAGGTTAGAGGAATACGTTGTAAATAATTGTTCGTTAATAATTCTTTACACTTTATGAAATAAAGTTACTAATTTTTACTTTAAATAGTTCTTGGACTCTAGAATTTCCAAGGATTACTGTACGGTGTAAATCTTTTCTCTGTTGCTGGTTTTAAATCAAGCAGAAAAAATTATCCCGTGTCGTAACACTACAAACCCACACAATGTGTTTTACTCTTTGCTGCCCTGTAGAACAGCTGCACCAGCCACTCAGTTCAAGATTGGCATAACATGCTGGCCTCACCAGGGCTGCATACTTCCAGCGAGAGAAGCACAGAAGTAAAGATAGCTTCCTTCCTCTATCCGTTTCCCATATTCCAACAGCTCATTATTTGAGGCATTATTTGAGGTATAGAGGATGGCTTTCTCTCCTTTATAAGAAGTAATCGCCTTGCCACAGAAAGAGTGCAATGGGGTTTCACCGGACTCAACCCTGGGATTAAGGTACAATGATGACAGAGTGAAGATTAATCTGTTGCGCTGAGGGAATTAGAGGTGATTTCGTTACACCTAGAGTGGGACGCACAATTACTCATTATGTTCTAAACAGTCACTGATACGGTTATAAATTCAACGGCTTGTTCTTTTTTACTCGGGCTACATGATTCTCGATAGTTTAAGTGCTTCTGAGAACGTTCCCTCACCCACCCTCATTCCCCATTTCGATTGAGAGAGAGAGAGGTCCAGGCTTTTGAATAAACTCTCCCCACATTGATACAGTCCGTTTGGTGTGTGATCCTGCACTGAACGTCTTGTTATCCACAATCCCGACAGCAGCCACAATACCATCATTCTAAAAGAGTTAACTATTGCCACCACCTTCTGACGTCATCAGTGAATATGGGTGTGTCTTCTCGGAGATGGAAGATGACACCTTCAGACTTGGCACAAAATATTAGGCTTCCCTCCTCACTGCCAGAAAACCATGTCAAAGTAGCACACGTTCCACAAACAATGGAGCTGTAAATAGCATCATGGAGACCGATATCAGTGCAGTCTCTGTTTCATTGGTTTGTCATGTTGGGGCATCAAGGACACCCTTCTGTTCCTGCATAAGCGTCTTGAGGAGCTGAATGGCCTTCTTCTGGTCCCATGCATTAAGTTTAAGAGGCTGCTTTGGTAAAGCCTGTTCCAGTTATACAACTCGATGTGCTGACCAGGCCCCTTTGCTTGCTGTATAACAGTCAGGAGGATTGAATGGGCTGTCCCTCTTCTTGTTCAGTTGTTTCAATCGGCTTAATGGCTTCCACATAACCGTGTGTAACCTGCTGGAGATGCTGAATTAGCTCCTATTTTAACTGTGGAAATGTGCAGTGTCTGACAGTGCTGTTACAGTAATGTTTTCGGCACTTTAACAGGACAAATCTGAAAGCTGCACATGGACGCAGAGACTGGTGCAGGAGCTGAGGGGGGAGAAAATGTTCTGAACATTGTGTGATCTTCATTGACCAGCTCCACTTCTGATCTTATGGCGGGTGAGGCCGGGGTGGTGGGGGGAAGCGTAGACATTGATGAAGCAGCTGAAGGTATTTGTGTCGAGGTAGCTGCTCACAGGATCTCCTGCAGAGATGTCTCAGACCGGAGAGAATTGTCGGCCACCGACCACAAACATCTTTCTTTGTGCTCTGAAAGACCTAGACCATTGGGAGCGTACACCGGATTCCCATTCAGCTGAAATAAGTAGGGGATTCCGATGAGATCCTCACTCAAATATTGCCTTGATATCAGGACCATTCACTCTTTCCTGAGCCCCTGTGTTCAGCACTTGTTCCTATCAATAGGTGACAGTGTAGGTGTATGGAGTGATTTCTTCTCACAGAGGGTAACTCATGTCAGGATTTATATGGGGTAGAGAGCTAGAGGAGCTAGATCACTGAGAGCATTTAAAGAGGAGGTCGATGTATATTTGCCCTGTGAGAGAGCCTAGGGATGCGACTAATAGGGCATTAAAGAGACGTTAAGGCCAACAGTAGATCAGCCATGATCATATTTAATGGCCGGATTGTCCGTATTCCTACTCCTTTTCTTATGTTCTCATATTCTGCAATTGGAAAGTCAGTGGCTGTAATTTTCCTGGACATCCATTCGATTATTGAATGTCGCAGTCACAGAGAGAAAAGTATTTTATGCGTCATCTCTGGGTGAGGCATGGGGACTGTATTCACAATGAATCTGGGTCTAGACCATGACCAACAAATGAAGCACTCTGTAAAGAGACAGGAGGCGTATTTCGAACCCTGTTTGGATTTCCAAATACCATTTTCTAACCCGCACCAAACCATGTGTGACAGTTTGAAGGACTGAATGATATCCTGCGTTACTGTGGACCAAGAACTTGGAGCAAGCGGCATACATCTGCTCCTTTTAGCCGGTTTGAGAAGCTGAATTTAGCATAGGAATATACGAATGAGGAGCAGGAGCTGGTCATTAGATACTTTGTTACTGCCCCAACAGGCACTAAGATCTTAGTTGGTCTGATTGTGGACTCAGCACCACTTTTCTATCTGTATACTATTTTCCCACATTCACTTCTCTGTCAAATGTTGAACAAACACAACTTTAAATAAATGCAAACACCCAGGCACCACACACTTCAGGGGAAGTGAATTCCCACTTGAACAGCACTTTGAGAATCTCTTGTTCGTATTCCGATCAACGTTGGAGGATCCTCGATACTTTTTCCAGCCATACCCGTCCACTGGTTAAAACAAATTTTAAATATAACCAGTTTTGAGACGTGGCCAATAATATACGTCTCAGACTGAATCATTTTCCAGAATCATGTGAGAGACAAAAAGTTGAACTCATAACCGATGGTAAAATGATAGAGCGTTCCAAATGTTTTTTCCGCCTTTGAAATTATTCTACTTACACAAGCTGCGTTTATTGGGAATTACTTCCTGGAACAGTTGGGTTAGGCTGAATTCCCTTTGCTTCAGGCAGTGGAGAGATTCCAATAAAATATCATCGGGAATCTTTCTCGAGTGGCAAAAATTAGTCAGGAATTTTATGGTCTCACATTTTGTCGTCAGGAGAAACAAAGTAAGAGAAAGGGATCAATCGGCTGCTGCTTCGCAGGCAGGGAACATTTTTCTCTCTCGTTATTTTGAACCATCCAATAATGTCAAATGAACATAAAACTGGACCATGTGCAATCTCCTTGAATATTCTCTGGAATGTCTGATAATGCAGGTGCATCATTGCTGTTCTTGTACACAGTGCCTTTCATGAGCAAAAACTTGTCCCCGCTTTGTAGTTTGATGACATGTTTATATGCATTTGCGTATTTTATTTTAAATTGTTGATATCTTCTTGATAAGTGTGTTAATATCAATACACATTGTCCTCAAAAATTATTCTCTAGCTTTAGTCTCCCAGACAAGAGAAAACAAGTATCCAGCTGATAAAACCTTCTGAAAATTATGTATGGTTCAATTAGGTTTCTCATCTGAGGTTGAGAGTAATAATAATCCAGACCAAAAGGGCTTAATTCCAGGAATGAGTAAATCTTTGAAAATCTCCTCAAGACAGTGTTTCTTTTTTTCGTTTAGGGGATCAAATTTGCACACAGTGTATCAGATGTGGCCTGAAGAATGCCCTGTACTGATGCAGTAGCCATTCATGATTAAACCCGATACCCTTAGCCAGAAACAGTATCATTCCGTTTATTTTCCAAATTACTTGTTGCATCTGCAGATTCACATCACGTGAATCAGGTACCAAGCACACAAAAACCATCTGTATCACAGAGCTCTGCAATCTCTCCTCAATTAAATTACTTCCTGCGGTTTTATTCTTCCTACCAAAATAGATAACTCGCGTTATGCTGAAGGTTTGCTCACTTACCTCCCCTGTCCATATCACATTGCACACTCGCTACTTCCATTTGATGATGTATTGAATGGCCATCTTGGTTTACGCGCTAAATGAGCTTCAAGCCAATCTTCCAGATCTTTGATACAGATTATTGATCATTGATGCCCCCACGGTAATCTCTGATGCACTAAACTAGTTACAGATTTGCAACCTGAAAATAAACATTTATCCGTATTTCTTGTTAGTGACAGCTTCCCTCTCCCTGTATAACAGCTCAGGCGAATTGAATGGCCTCCTGTTGGTCTCTGTAATGCACTCAACGAACTGAATTACTTCATTCTCCATTCCTCTATAACTCTTTAGAGGGGTAGAATGATCTCTTCACATCTCATTGTAACGATCCTGTATGGCTGAATGGTATGGTCTCCTGCTCTGTAACAGCCTCTAGGATGGATTGAGAGAACAACTCATGGAGTAGGGGCAGCAGTATATCTCTGTATAACATCGAGGTTGGATTTAGGGACTAATACATGGGGTAGAGACAGCTGTATATCTCTGTAACAGCGTCGAATGTGGATTGAGGGAGCAACACATGGGGTACGGACTGCAGAATATCTCTGTAACAGTCTCGAGGGTGGATTGACGGAACAATACATGGGGTAGGGGCAGCAGTATATCTCTGTAACAGTTTTGGGGGTGGATTGGGAGAACAACACATGGCGTAGGGAGAGCAGTATATCTCTGTAACAGCCTCGAGGTTGGATTGATGGCACAACACATGGGGTAGATGCAGCAGTTGTCCATTCAGCGGCACCATTCAGAATGCTCATGGCTGATCTGGGTCTGTCTGAACATCCGACTCCTGTCTGTTCCCAACAAACATTGACTCTCCTGTCCAGCAAAATCAGTACAGTTTAGCATTGAATATCTTCAATAACTGAGTCTTCATTGCTCCCTGAGGATAAGGGCACACAGATAGCACAACACTAAGATTATAGGGACATCCTTATTTCATTGCAGGACCCGTTATTTTAAAACTGTGTTAACCTAACATCAAATCGCCACCTTCTTTCAGGCATAAGGCATAATAATTAGATATAGACATAAACCATACAGCTCTCCAAAGTTGTCCCACATTACCACAGGCACTTTCTAATCAAATATGTATCAAACCCAGCATCTGTTGCTGTCTCAGGAAGAGAATACCTGGTAGCAAAACACCACACGAGCATTAAAAAAGGAACAGAATTAGGCCATTCGGCCAATCAAGAATGATATGCCGTTCAAGAATTACTTATATGTTCTTCAACCAAATTCTCCACCCTTCTCCCTACAATCCTTGATCCCCTTATAAATAAAGAAAAAAATCGATTTGTGCCTTAATGACATTAGTCTCTGTGTATATGTGTGTATGCATGTGTGTGTGTCCTTGTGCTTGTTATCTGAGTATTTGTGTGTCTATGTCTGACTGTCTGTGTATCAGCCTGTGTATTTCTACTTGTGTTCGCGCCTATTTGTGTGTGACTATATATGCCTCTGTGTGCCTCTACGTGTGTGCATGCCTATTTTCATGTACGAATTGTGTGTGATAGTATACTTGGGAGTTTACCAATACTTATGTGTATTTCCATGCCTGTGTCTCTGTGAAATGAGGATTGTGTTCTTTTGAGAGAGAAAGAGCTGACGCTGGAACTGACAGTGAGTTTAAATTGAGAATAGCCCTTCCCAGGACATTGCTTCTTATTCGGTTGGTGGGACGTGGCTGACTCTGAATCTCCACATGAGGTGTCCCGGTCCTCTCTGGCTTGGGCAGGATCCTTCTACATGTTGGGGGGAGGGGGGGAACGAAACAAATTTCGGGCACTCCACCGCACAGCTTGGCCCTTTCTATCCTACTCCAGGAGAAAGGATGGGAGGGAAAGTGTGGGAGGGAGTGAGGGTGGGAGTGGGTGACCCTGCTGTTAGTGCTGGCGTAGGTGGGGGAATGGAGTGGTGAGGTGTCCTCAGGGAGTCTGCCCACAGTGTTGTATCCATGCAGTATTATTAGTGTTGGGGAGGGGAAGCATTGTGTCGGTGACAGAAAACATGGGGGAGCGAATGTGCTGAATTCAATAGTGAGAGTGGAAGTGCTTGAGCTGTATTTGGAGATAGCGCATGAGCCTTGTTCTGGGGTAGGTGCTATAACAGATATATAGTGAGTGTGAGGGAGCAGAGAGAATATGGTGACTCTTATCCTAGCAGAGTGGGGAGGATATTTATGTTTGTCCTGTATTGCTGAACATTGCTTCAGATCATCTCAGCGTCAAGGTGAGCCTCCCTGAACGACTTTTCCAAGTGCATCACGAATAACACCACAAATCCAGTCCCTTAGATTCCAAGAGTCCATTTGGGTGGATCTTACAAATAGCAAAGAGGGGCAAACGTTGGTGTGTTATATATCTAAACCAAAACTCTTGTGCAAATAGTTTGCATCATAGGCTCTGGAAATTAGAAATGCAAGGGTTAGTGTTGTTATTGCTGCACTCATAAACCAGAGACTCGGAGAATTCTTTGGGGACCTGGGTTCGAAACCTGCCATGGCAAACGGTGGAATTTCAATTCAGTAAGTGTCTGGAATCAACGGACTATGATATCCATGAATGCATTGTCGATTGTTGGAAAAACACATCTGGTTCACTACTACACTTTTGGCAAGGAAATTGCTATCCTTAGCAGGTCTGGCATGCGTGTGACTCCATATCCACAGCAACGTTGTTGAATCTTAACTGTCCTCTGACATGGGCAACAAATGTTGATTATCCAGGAACACCATCATTCTGTGAATAAGTAACAAATAATCGTGGATGCTGCAGTAATAATGGATGGTCTCAAGTTACATCTAAACTGCGTTAACTGAATGACTTCTACTGTTGTGAAAAAAAATCCATATGCGTATCCGGTCGGTTGAAGAGTATGTTGTGAACCAAACTAGAGACCATGTTTGGTTGGATTTGGTGTTGTGTGGTCAGGAGGACTAATGACTAACTTTGCTCTGAAGCAGTTTTTGAGAAATACTAACATTACTATGTTGCATTTTGCACAGTGTCTGCATACAATATAGAATGTGTGAACGTTCTGGTCTAACATTATGGAACCCTGGAGACGGGAGGGGCAGGTTCGCTCCAGTGAATTGGGAAAGTGCAATATAACATTCAGTGGGGGACAAGCAATGGTTGTTAGAGTCAGAGAGCTCTACAGCACAGACACGGGCCCTTCAGTCCAAGGTGGTCCATTCCGACCAAAATGTCCATCTCCGCTAATCCCACTTCCCTGCCATTGCCCCGTATCCTTCTAATCCTTTTCTATCCGTGCATTTGTCCACATGCCTTTTAAATGTTCTTAATGTGCCCACCTCAACCGCTTATATTGGCACCTCATTCCATATGCGTACCATCCTGTGTGTAAAAGAAAAGCTCCTCAAGTTTATTGTATTCTTTCCCTCTCACTTTAAACTGATCCCCTCTAGTTCGTGATTGTTCAATATTCGGAAAAATGATCGAGGGCATTCATTTTATTCATGCCTCCCATGATCATATACATTCATATGAGATTTCCCCTCAGTGTCATACACTCTAAAGTAAAAGGTCGTGGAGTGCCCAACCTCTTCCTTTCATTCAGACCATTGTATCCTTGGCAACAAACTTGTAAATTTCTTCGACACACTTTCCAGTTTCATAACATTCTTCCTGCAGCAAAGTGAACAAAACTGAACATAATGCTACCAGTATGGGCTTACCAGTGTCCTGTATAACTGCAACATAACTCTCTAAGTTCGATATTCAATGCCTTACCTAATGAAGGCCAGTGTGCCAAAAACCTTCTTCACTACCCTGAGTACCTCTGAATCAACTTGCAAAGACCTATGCACCTGAATTCCAGGGCCCAACAATTCACCATGAAATTCCGACCTTGATTTGACTTTCGGAAATGCAAGACCTCACTTTTATATGTATTAACCTGCATTTGCAATTTCTCTGCCCAAGATTGCCTGATGAGGAAACGTGGCTTGTGTTCTCTACATTTCCAAACAATGAAAGATGATCGCAGTGGAATTTAGAAAATTCACTAAACGCGTGACAAATTGAAAATAATCAGGATGTTTCTCTGGCTGTCTACTCTACATTTTTATGCAAATAATGGCAGGATAAGGCACAGGCCATTTAAACTGCAATAAGGAGGAAAGTCTGCACGTGGAGGGGACTGACTAACACAGGGGCATGGAAACCTCCTGGCAGGGAAATGTTAGAGAGAATCCCCAGATATTCTATCCGTATGTCAATTGCAATAGAATAATTAGGCTACAGGTAGGAACTATTAGTGACTTCCAAGTTGCATCCGAATCAACTTAGTGTTAGGAGACAGAGGGTGGTGGTAGAAAGCTGTCTGTATGACTGGAGGCCAGTATCCAATGCAGAATTACAGAAATCAGTGATGTGTTCCTTATTATTTGTAATTCAGAGGTGCCGATGTTGGACTGGGGTAGACAAAGTTAAAAATCACAGAACACTGGATTATGGTACAACAGTTTTATTCAAACGCACGAGCTTTCAAAGCACAAAACCACCTGATGAAGAAACAGTGCTTTGAAAGCTAGTGCCTCCGAATAAACCTGTTGGAGTATCATCTGGTGGTGTGTGATCTTTAACCTTATTATTTGCGGTCATCATAGATGATGCCATTGTGGATATGGAAGAGAGGGTGGGAAGAGAGTGACAAATCAGTTTGCCTTTGACAAAAGATTGGCGGGTTGGTTACAGCAAGATACAGGTGGAATGGTAAGATAGTTGGATCAATGGCAGATGGAATGTAACCCTGATAAATATGATTTAATGCACTTTTGAAGAAGGAACCAGATAGGGGACGACTCAATGAATGGCAGCACACTAGGAAGCTCAGAGGGTGCTTCTCCACACATCCTTGACTGTGACGAAACAGATTGTTGAACTAGATGAGAAACCATAGGGGATCATAAACATAGCCTTTGTTCATCGAGGCACAGATTAAAACAGCTATGCAGAACTTTGGTTAGGCCAAGATGGTATACTGTGTACAGTTCTGGGAATCACATTGCATGAGGTTTGTGATTGCTCTGGAGGGGTGCAGAGGAGGTTCACCAGGATTTTCTCTCGGATGGAGCATATTAGCTCGGGTTGTTTACTTAGGAGCAGAGAAGGATGAGGGGGATGTGATTCAGTCGGATTAGATTCCGAGGTTAAAAATCACACAACACCAGGTTATAGTCCAACAGGTTTAATTGGAAGCACACCAGCTTTCGGAGCGACGCTCCTTCATCAGGTGATAGTGGAGCGTATGGGACGAACCCCATGAAATATCAATAACAATCAAAAATTAAAGTTAGTCTAACATGCACACGAGCACAGTCTAATTAAATCTTTACATCACATGCTGTAATAAAATAGTACAGTAAACGGAACGCTTTCACACGACCGTCACTGACTACCTTTCACCACGGTCTTTACCAGAAAGTACGCGACATTGACTGACCACATGACACCGACAAGGGATTCCAGTTCTCCGCAAGATTCTTCCCCTGTTTGAAATAAAGTTCCTTCTAAATTTAGACTACAGTTCAGGCTCAGGTTCAAGGCTTGCAGAGCTGATTGCATTCCTGTTATAGCTGAACATACTGAGGGTGGATTTTGGAGACAGAGGATCGAGAGGCTGGGTTTTGCTGTTCAGCTGGTGCCAGAGATGGAATCACGTCACAGTGAACAGCAGCTTGCATTATGAAAAAAAAGCTGCACAATTCACGAATTGTGTTGCAGTCAAATCGTGTACACGGCTATTCCGTTACTTTGGATGGGGATATTTGTGGAGTCTTCTCCTCCACTAAATTGTTTACTGGTTCCACCGACATTCATGCCTGAATGTGGCAGGCTTGTCTGTATATTGAATGGAGGAGCAAAATTAATTTAACTGAAGTTACTACAGCAGTTCTTATTTTATATGTCCCGTTGTTTAAACCTACTAAGTGATACGAACACTCTGTGTGGATACTTCATTGAGGATATTTACTCTATGAACCAGAATGGGAAAGGCTCAATGTGTCTAATGGCCTACTCCTTTCCCCCCAATGTTTCTTTGCAGTCTGTGGAAAAGCTCTGTAGCTGTTGTCACAAGCTCTCAAACTTTAGGAAGGCAGCATTTGACTGGCGACAGGACGGTGTTTCTGGTTCTCTTTTCCAAAACCAAACTTGTTGCTGGTTGTTCTATCTGGATTTACCTTTTAACTCCTCGGAGCAGTTTGATACAATTGAGTGCCTTGCTTGGCCATTTCAGAGAAAATTGAAGAGTTTATCACATGTCTGTGTGTCTGGAGTCACTTTAAGACCAGACGAGGAAAGCACGGGGGATTCACTTCCTGAAAGTACATTGGGGAAGCAAATTGCTGTTTACAATGGACATTGGCTTCAAGGTCACTATTGTGACACCAGATTTTACATCTCGATGTGTTATTAACTGTTTTTAACTTCCACCAGCTGCCAGAGCATTAGCCTGGTCTGGATTAGTAATCCAGTGACATTTCCAGAGCAGCATCATCGTCACATGGGGACGCATCGGAAACCACACTGAGCAGTTTATTTATTTACTGCTTGATAGTTCTGTCCACCAGTTTGACTATCGTGATGGCACTGAGGGCATGGCAAATGATCAGATCATAATTATTCTCCTCTTTGGGGACTGGACAGATTTGAGTAAATTTTTCACATTACCAGGCAGATGTCAGAGTTGGAGCTGGAATGAAACAGCTTCCCAGGGACACAGCTTGTTGTGCTGCACAAGTCTTCAGTCCTATTGCAGGAATGAGGTCAGGGCCCATTGACTTTGTCATAGCTACTGTGTTCAGCTGTTTCTTCATGTCACGTGCAGGCAGTCAAATTGGTTGAAGACTGATCTGAGATTCTGTCGGTATCATGGCAAGGGTGAGGTGGATCATCGAATCAATGCTTCTGGCTGAGAATGGTCCAGATGATGCATACTTGTCCTTTACACTGGCATACAGGGCTATTTCACATTGGCGTACTTGAGATGGGGATATTTGTGGAGTCCTCCCCTCCACCAAGTTGTTTACTTGTCCATCGGCATTTATGCCTCAATGTGGCCGGACTGCAGAGTGGAGATCTGATCTGTTCGTTTTGCTATAACTTCTCTCTCTTGATCAAATGTTAGTTCTGCTTGTTAGAAAGTAACTGGGAAAGTACCATAGCTTTAATGGACTGTCATCAGGGATAGGTACTCATGGTTCTGACCTTGGCATGTTCACCCACACTCTTCACTGAACCATACATCACCTTGATGGTATTGGTAGACTGATGGATTATCCAGGGGGAGAAAATGTTACAGGTTGTGGTTGAGTGCAACACTGCTTCGGCTGCTGCTGTGGTCTACAGCATCAGATGATAACCCAGTCTGAGCTGCAAAAAATGCAATTCAATTCTACTGACTGTTCCCCCAGTTCACACCAAGACCCATTCATCCATCAGCCCTGCAATCAGTGACCTAATCTGGTTTCTGATGTGGTAACACTTCCATTTTCATATTCTCATTCTGCTCAGGGTCTCTCCATCATGCCACGCCTCCAATTTTTTACATTAATAAAATAATATAACATATTCATCTGAATTCAGGTGTTTGCCTTCTTATTGGCACTCGTAAGAGTTTCATGCTTTCTTAGTATTGCAACATGGAGAAAAATAAATAACAGTATGAAGTTTAGGGCTGCGTTTTGTTTACCTGTCATTTTTAACGTTGTTTCGAATTTGCAGTGCTTATTATTAATTCTATGTTCTTGAAGTTAGAATCAGATGGAGTGTAGGAGATTGAGGGATGACATTATAAAAGTTTACAAAATCATCGGAGGCCTGGATAGGCTGAATAAACAAGGTACTTCCTACAGGGTAGGGGAGTTCATGGTTTTAAAATGAAAGGGGCAAGATTTAAAGGGACAAAGGGGAAACTTTTTCACGCAGAGGGTGGTGTGTGCATGGAATGAGCTGCCAGAGGAAGTGTGGTAGATGTAAGTATATTTACATTTGGACCAACATATAAATGGGAAATGTTTAGAGGTATATGGGACAAATTCAAGCAGAGGTGTCTACTTTTGTTTGGAATACCTGGCCAAAGGTCTGTTAGGCCAAAGGGCTGTTTGTGCATGATATGTCTGTATGAATCCCTAAACCGAGTAAAAGGAAAGAAAAGATATGGTTTAAGTAAATTGCTAAGAAATATATTAACAAGCATCTCGCGCATTTCCGCGTATTAATAAAGAAGTTCAATAAGTTCAAGATGAGTGTGTGACACTTGGAGGAATGACGTCTGGGAAGTATGTTTAGGATATTTGGAAGGTGTGACTGGGCAACTGGCTATTGGAAACAGGCATATAATTTACATCAGCATTTTGCAACCTTCCCCACAGGGGAAGGCACTGTAGGCATTTCAATGATATAAAGAAAATGGCAATAGGAGGGAAATGTTTCTAACACAAGGAACCGGTTGTTAACAGACATATAACACTAAGCGTAGACAGGTCAGCAGTAATTCATAGCTGGATTCAAAAGAAGTGTCCCCGGAGTGACTGGTGGCACTGTGAAATATTCTGTAACTATCCGGATTACAGGAGTGTTCCAGCGAAACTGGATGTGGTGACTGTCTACAAGAAAGTAGTGAGACAGAAAGCAGGAACCATATAGCCTAACCAGGATTGCTGGGAATCTGCGAGAGTCTGTTATTAAGGAAGGAATTGCAGGTCATTTAGAAAAGCTTCTCAACACGAGGCATGGTCTTGTGAAAAGGGAACAAACTTTTGTCTGTAAAATCATGCAAAGTTTTTCTGGAGATCCCTGAGAATGTAACAAGCAGACTTGGTGAATGGGAACTATTAGATACGAAGCTTTCCAGAGATTTTCCACAAGGTACCACAAAATAAAGGTTCTTGCGCAAGACAGGAGCTCACAGTATGATGGATACGGTATTAGCTTGGGATGATGATTGATTAACACTTAGAAATCGGAGAGTCAGGAGTAATGAATCTTTATGATAAAATGTATCTACTGGTATACCACAAATATTAGTCCGATGGTATCAGTTATGTACAATCTGCACTGATAGCATGACGGTGGTAGCTGAGCGCAATAGAACCTCTGAGTTTGTGTATGACACTGAGACCTAAAAGGCAGGCTGTTATTAAATGAAAAGGACTCCCAAAACAGGAACAGGTTGAAGTCAGCTTGCTGATGCAGGAAGTAACTAGTTTGGTACATTGGACGGGTTGCTGGGATGAAAGGGTTGAACTATTGAGAACACTTAAAATGGTGAGATGATTACCATTGTGGTTGAAATGAATGAGGGTGGTATTACTGAAATGTGCAAGATGCAGAGGAGGCTGGACATGGTAGATGTTGTAAATATGGTTCCACACTAGGGCAGAGTCTCGAACTCGGGGACCTAGATACACAATAAGTGATATCGATTTCAAACTGACATGCAAAAAAAAGTCTTCTTTCAGAAAGTAGTGAATGGCTGGAATTCTCTAACCAGAGAGTTGTGGGGGCTGGGTCACTGTATGTGTTTACCGACGGGGTAGATTGGTTTTTGACACATCAGCAAGTTGAGGGAAACAAGGGGTGAGCAGGAAAGTGGAGTTGAACCATGGGGTAGATCAGCAATGTTCTTATTGAATGACAGGGCACACTTGAGGAGCCGAATAGCCTGCTCCTGATCCTATATATTATGTTCCCAAGTTATTCCTTTGAAAAGTAACTGTTTTCCTGGAAGTCGTGCTGGATAATGTTGTATTCATGGAGAGCAGAGGATTTGTCTGAGTTAACACTGGATAGGATATGGGGACTGTATTCACAGTGAATCTGGGTCTGTAACATGAATCACATCTGGATCAGAAGTTACAGAGAGGGAAAGACTGGAAGAGAGATTGGGGTGGGGTCACTTCCTGTCCAGACTGGATTTTCCAAGTACATTTCCGAAACTACACCTAACCATTGGAGTGGCCTAGGTCTGCTCCTGTGTAACATATGCGAAGTGCTGAATGGAACATCAGAACACAAGATGGAGGAACACGAGGGAGCCATTTGGCCCTTTGACATTATTTCACCAGTAAATAAGATCGTGGCTCGTCTCATTGTGGTCTCAGCTGCACGTTTGCCTCCATGCACCATTATCCATGATTCACCTGCACGAAGTCGGGCTCGCCCAAATATAAAGATTCATCCATCACAAACCTCTGGGAAGAGAATTTTCACTTGAATGAAATCCAACTTCGTGAATTTCTCATCATTCCTGTTCTGACTGAGGGTGGAGGGTGTCACTGTTTCTTTTTCTCGTCCCACTCCTCCACTGCTCACACCAACTTTTAAATGTATCCATGGTGTTGAAAAGGTCAACAATAAAGATCTCAGTTAAAGTCCGATTCAGTGATAGGAACAAGTCAGGCAGATTTCTTTAGTCTGCCACACGTAATAGAACTAACGGAGGAGCATTGTGGACATGTGGTTCATACTGCTGACTCACATCACCAAAGAGCTGACCTCAATTCCAACCTCACACAACTCTCTGTGTGGAGTTTGACCATTCTCCCCGTGTCTGTGTAGCTTTCTTCCCCGTGCTCCAGTTTCCTCCCAAAATCCAAAGATGTGCAGCCTAGGGTTGATTGGGCAGGCTAGATCGCCCATAGTGTCTAGGGATGCGTGAATCAGTCATGGGAAATATAAGATTACATGGATCCACAAAAGGACTGTCCCGGCAGGCCCATTATGTCAGCATGCTCCTGCCCCCACTGTACTTATTTCCTCCTACCTTGATTCCATCCTTACTCCACTGGTTCACCCCCTCCCCACCTACATCCGGGATTCCTCTGATGCCCTGCGACACAATGATAGCTTTCAATTCGCACACCCTAACCACCTTCTATTCCACATGGACCTGCAATCTCTTAACGCCACCATCCCACACCAAGATGGCTTGAAAGCTCTTCGCTTCTTTTTCGAAAAGAGACCCGAACAATTTCCATCCACTACCACTCTTCTCTGCCTGGTTGAACTTGTTCTCTCTCTCTCAACAACTTCTCCTTCAACTCATCCCATTTTCTCCAAATCAAAGGTGCAGCAATGGATACCCACCCGCACGTGTCCTAACTATGCCTGCCTTTTCATGGGGTATGTGGAACATTTCTTTTTCCAGGTCTACCCAGTTCGCCTCCCACACTGCTTTATCGGTACATCGATGACTATTTCGGTGTGGCTTCATGTTCTCGTCCTGACTTGTAAAAGATCATAATCTTCGCTTCCAGTTTCCATCCCTCCATCACCTTCACCTGGTCCATCTCTGCCACTTGCCTTACTTTCAGTGACCATTCTGTTCCCATTTTCCGGCAATAGTCGATCCACTAATATCCATCACAAACCCACTGACTCCCACAGCTAGCTGGACTACAACTCTTCTCACCCTACATCCTTTAAAGACATTATTCCTTTCTCTCAGCGTCTTCACTTCCGCCACATTTGTTCTGATGAGACCACTTTCCAAAATGGTGCTCTTAATATGTGCTCCTTCTTCTCCAACCGTGGCTTCCCACCTGCAGTTGTGCTATCGACAGTGTGCAGTCTATCTCCTACGCCAGGATCCTCACCCTCTCGCTCACCTCCCAGAACAAGGATAGGGTCCCTCTTGTTCTTTCACCCCACCAGCCTTCACATGCAAAGCATAATCCTCCGGCATTTTCACAAAATCGAGCGCAACGCCATCAAACCACATCTTCCCTTCCCTTTCCCGTCTGCATGCCACAGAGAACGTTCCCTCCGGGACAACCTAGTTCACTCTTCCATCACACCTAACTCCTCTCCCATCACACATGGCACCTTCCCATGCAATCACAGAAGGTGCAACACCTGCCCCTTTCCCTCTTCCATGTCCACTATCCAAGGCCCCAAACACTCATTGCAGATTAAGCAGCATTTCACTTATACCTCTTTCAACTTGGCTTATTGCATTCATTGCTCCCAATGTGGTCTTCTCTATATCGGAGAGACAAAACGTCGATTGGGTGATCGCTTTGCTGAGCACCTTTGGTCTGTATGCGATCAGGTCCTGGACCTTCCTGCGGGTTGCCAATTCAGCACACAATCCTGCTCCCATGCCCACATGTCTGTCCTTGGCCTGCGACAATGTTCCAGTAAAGTTCAACGCAAACTGATGGAATAGCATCTCATCTTCCGACGAGGCACCTCAGAGCCTGCTGGTCTCAACATTGGATTCAACAACTTCAGGTGATTATCCAGTCTTGACCCCTCTGTTTTCATCCTGCTCCATAATTTTATTTCATCTTTTTAATTTTTTTCCACTGTTCTGTCCCTCTTATTTCTTGGTTGTCTCTCTTTCTCTGGCTCTCCACTCTCTCATCACATTTTTCCACCCCTCTTCTCCCTTTGCTACCCTTCTGCCGTGTTTTCCATTTTGCCTCTGTTTCAGTCATTCCCCAATCCACCACATATTTTGTCACATTGCCCTGGCTTCAGTCTTGGTAATCCACAGCTCCTAATCTCTCTATAATCTATCTATGCACTGTCATTATCACGTCTTTATTGCTACCTTTGCTTCTGGAGCCATGACTCACCTTCCCTTAGCCTTGTATAAATACCTCCCTATTTCTCCTTTTTTTAAACTTTGACAAAGGGTCAGTTAGACTCGAAACGTCAGCTCTTCTCTCTGCTTAGTGATGCTGCCAGACCTGTTGAGATTTCCCAGCATTTCCTCTTTTGATTTCTCTCCCTTCCTGATTGTCTCCTGAAACAGTATCCAGGTAATTCTCTACCTCCCTGATGTCTCACAATGTTTGAAGCTCAGACTCCAGTCGTTCAACTCTGACCTGGAGTTATTCCAGCAACCACCATTTCCTGCAGACATGGTCACGGGAATCTACAACAGTGTCTACCAGCTCCTGCATGAGGCAGACACAGCGC
Source organism: Hemiscyllium ocellatum (assembly GCF_020745735.1). NCBI lineage: Eukaryota > Metazoa > Chordata > Chondrichthyes > Orectolobiformes > Hemiscylliidae > Hemiscyllium > Hemiscyllium ocellatum. The sequence continues at coordinate 76,904,082 of NC_083417.1, forward strand.
ATCACCCGACACGTCATCCTTATTTTATTGAGCAAGTTCTGATTTCTTTTAAAAAATTGCCTGTTTTTTCTATTTATGCTTATACAAGTTGTAAACAATAGACTCACCGAGTCAACGAGATGCACAACATGGAAATAGACCCTTCAGTTTAAAGTCTGGTTGAAAATTTGTAGCTCGGGTGTCCGTTGTTGTGGTTCTGTTCGCCGAGCTGGAAGTTTTTGCTGCAAACGTTTCGTTCCCTGGCTAGGGAGCATCATCAGTGCTATTGGAGCCTCCTGTGAAGCGCTGCTTTGATGTTTCTTCCGGTATTTATAGTGGTTTGTTCTTGCTGCTTCCGGATGTCAGTTTCAGCTGTAGTGGTTTGTATATGGGGTCCAGGTCCATGTGTCTGTTAATGGAGTTTGTGGATGAATGCCATGCCTCTAGGAATTCCCTGGCTGTTCTCTGTCTGGCTTGTCCTATGATGGTAGTGTTTTCCCAGTCAAATTCATGTTCCTGGTTGTCTGAGTGTATGGCTACTAGGGATAGCTGGTATATAGCCTAAGAGATAGATCATGGAACGAGGACATGCCACAACCAAAAGGACTAGCCACACTACCATACGTCAGGAGCGTCTCAGAACTGACAGCCAGACTACTGCGACCCTTAGGACTCATAACAGCACACAAGCCAACTTCCACACTCAGACAACAACTCACTAGAACAAAGGACCAATAGCCAGCACGAGCCAAACTAACGTAGTTTACAAAATACCATGCAAGGACTGCACAAAACACTATATAGGACAAACAGGAAGACAGCTAACAATCCGCATCCATGAACATCAGCTAGCCACAAAACGACACGACCAGCTATCCCTAGTAGCCATACACTCAGACAACCAGGAACATGAATTTGACTGGGAAAACACTACCATCATAGGACAAGCCAGACAGAGAACAGCCAGGGAATTCCTAGAGGCATGGCATTCATCCACAAACTCCATTAACAGACACATGGACCTGGACCCCATATACAAACCACTACAGCTGAAACTGACACCCGGAAGCGGCAAGAACATCCATCAACAGACACATCGACCTGGACCCCACATACAAACTACTACAGCTGAAACTGACACCCGGAAGCGGCAAGAACAAACCACTATAAATACCGGAAGAAACATCAAAGCAGCGCTGCACAGGAGGCTCCAATAGCACTGATGATGTTCCCTAGCCAGGGAACGAAACGGTTGCAGCAAAAATTTCCAGTTCGGCGAACAGAACCACAACAGACCCTTCAGTCCAACTCATCCATGCTGACCAGATATCCCAACAGAATCTCGTCCCACCTGCCATCTCCCGGCCCATATCCTTCCACACCCTTCCAGATACCTTCTAAATATTGCAGTTGTACCGGCCTCCACCACTTCTTCTGGCTGCTCATTCCATACACGTACCACCCTCTGCGTGAAAATGTTGCCCCTGAGGTCTCTTTTATATCTTTCCCCTCTCTCCCTAAACCTACGCCCTCGAGTTCTGCGCCCACCTCGGGGAAATGATTTTGTCTATTTATCCAATCCAGTCATCTTATAATTTTACAAACATTTATAAGGTCACCGCTCAGCCTCCGACACTCCAGAGAAAACAGCCCGATTCTATTCAACATCTCCTTATAAAGCAAATCTTCCAACCCTGGCAACATCCTTGTAAATCTTTTCTGAATTGTTTCATGTATCACAACACCTTTCCGATAGGTAGGAATCCCGAAATGCACGCAATATTCCAACGGTGGCCTAACCAATGTCCTGCACAACCGCAACATGACCTCCCAGCTCCTATATTCAATGCTCTGACCAATAAAGGAAAGTATACCAAACACTTCCTTCATTGTCCTAGTTACCTGTGAGTCCACTTTCAAGGAGATATGAACCAGTACTCCAAGGTCCCTTTGTTCAGCAATACTCCATAGGACCTTGCCATTAAGTAGATGTGTCCTGCCAAGATTTGCTTTCCCAAAAAGCAGCATCTCACATTTATCTAAATTAAACTCCATCTCTCACTTCTCAGCCCATTGGTTCATTTGATCAAGATCCTGTTGTAATCTGAGGTAACCTTCTCTGTCCACTACATTTTGTTGTCATCAGCAAACTTACTAACTATACCTCTTATGCTCACATCCAAATGCCTTAACAAAATTCAATTTCATGCAGATTGATTTTAGCAGAGTCCCTATGAGTGAATCAAGTCACAGACCTCCCTGGTCAAACCTGCTCATTGTCTTCTAAAGATTTCTGACAGAAATGTCACGTAGGACCGCTCCTTGATGAAACCATGCAGACTCAGCCATATTTTACCATACACCTACAATTACTCTGTAATCACATTATTAATAATGAACTCTAAAACTTACTAATGACCGATGTCAGGCTAACTGGCCTATGATTTCTTGTCATTTGCCTTCCTTTTTTCCTTGCACACAGATTTTATATTGTAAATTTTCCAGTTCTCTGGGACTCTCCCTATCGACAGTTATTTCTGAAAATTCACCACCAGTGCCTCCACAATTTCCTACGCTATTTCCTTCAGAACGTTGGATTGTTATCCTGCCAGCCTGTCTAATTTATCAATCTTCAACATTGCAACTTCCCCAGTACGTCCTCCTCAGCGTCGATCACTACACTCAACTTTCGCCCTTGACTCTCTTGAAGGTTTGGAATGCTCCTAGTGTCTATCATTGTGACAACTGATGCAAAGAACCTGTTCAGTTCATCCTCCATTTCTTTGTTCTCCATTTCTCTGTAGCTAGCTTCATTTTCTTGTTCTCGAATGTTCACTTTTCCCTCTGGTCATTTGATATATCTTAACAAAACTCCCGCAGTCTTCTTTCTAGGGCGAGCTAGCTTACATGGTTCAGTTCAACACTTCATTTTTTTAAAAATTGTCCTCTGCTGCAATATAAAGGCTCCCGAATCTTACACAGACTGAGTGAGAGTATTCCAGTGAATTGGCTGATGAAAGCAAGCATGTAAATAACATAAAGGTGCTGTCCATCATTGGGTGGCAGAGTGGCACAACACCGCGGCCTCAGAGTGCCAGGGACCTGGGTTCAATTCCAATCTGTGGAGTTTGTGCGATCTCCCCGTGTCTGCATTGGAAGCATTTACTTTTGTTGTCTCTCCACAGTGTGTCTGTGTTGTTAGTTTCAGGATTTTGCCATCGATAGTATTTTTTGTTTTTGTTCAATTGAGAAATGCTGCAAATGCGACTGGTTTATTGTAAAAGCGGCCTTGGTGCTCTGGCTCCCCTGGGTGTTTAGTAATCTTGTCCGGCCACTTGTGTGAGTGAAGTGTCGTGGATACCAACTCCATATCTCTCAGTCCCTTAGTCCATCCATGAATGCATGTAGCTTTTCCTTGTGCCGCCCCTGGGACTCCCCAGCACCCCAAGCTTGGCACTGGATGCTCCCTATGCAGGACTGTGCACACAAAGACATTGGGCACTTTCAGACCCACTAGGGATGCTGCTTAAATATTCTGTTATTGAAGGGAACAGAAAAGCTAAAATCCCACTGAACAGCAAAGCAGAGTAAAGAGGCTGAATGGCATCCATCTGCTCTGATAGATTCTGATCTTTTGGACTAACTTCTGTTTTTCCCTGACAATCTGCTTTAGAGGGCCCTTATGTATATGTGTGAAACAGGTTTGGTGGCGATGATAGATATCAGATCCTGTGGTCATTAGACTCATTCAGTGGCTCCACGTTCCTAGTTAATGAGGTCACACTTAAGTTTTATTATCAAGTCTATCGATTTTAAAGAGAAAAAGACTTGCCAGAGTTATGCTGAACGATATTTGAATTTTGGAATGACTAGGCTCTGTCACGTGCAATTGAGGTTAGAAATAGGAAGGTAGTAAATTAAATACATGACCAAAGGACTGGTAGACGAGACAGTCCTTCCGAAATGTACACCATTGGAAGTTCCAGCTCGGTAGGATAAACACAAGAAGTACAAGATGGACCTGAAGTGGCAGCAATCACCGATAGGTGGATCATTGGGATTCCCGGGTCGATACTACCTGCACAAGAAGTACGGGATGGACCTGAACTAGCAGCAAAATCTTGGCAGGCAGGTTTGCTATTGACACTCAGGAGTGTTTAAACTGGTGTGATCGTGTGGGTGGGGGGTGTTGGGGGGGGGGCAGATGGGGCAGGACTTGGAGTGGAAACCAGAGCAGTTGGTCCACAATACAGTACCTGAAGAGGAATTGGAGAACTTACACCAGTGCAGTTAAGACCAACAACAAACAGGCAGAGGGGACTGAACACAATGGCACTGGAAAACTGAAGTATGATTAGTTTAATGTGAGGAATCTGGCAGGTAAGAATTTGGAGCTTGTGTAAGTACATATAACTACAATGTAAATAATCCAGAGGTTTCATTGAGAGAGGGACAAGAGAGCAATAAATTTAATGGGTCTGGAGAGAATTGCCGAATATGTAGTGAATGGCTTGAGACAGTTGTTTAAAGTAAAATAATTATCCAACACTTTATCAAAATTGGAAAGTGTGTGATGCGGTTTACAGATTAAAATTACAAAGGAGGAAACTGGAATTGTCTGTTTTCAATATTCTGCTTTACTGATAGTCTTTTGTAATCTCCTGTCACCAGCAAATAGAAGCAGAGAATTTACATTAGGGAAAGTCAAACTAAATACCAGATCAGTATCTGATACGTTGGCCATCCATCAATGCAAGGATTCTTATAGGTAAACAGATAAATTTAGAGCCTGAATCTGTACATTGGACTACAATGTTGCAAAAATTATGGGGACTTGGTTGAGCGAGGGACAGGACTGGTTGCTCAATTTTCCAGCGTTTTATCGTTTTCGATGAGATAGAAGGGAAGGTAAAACGGGGGTGGAATTGCATCACTAATCAGGTAGAATATTGCATCTGCACTCAGACAGGGAGTACTGGGGGCTAATTCACTGAAGCAACATCAGTAGAGCTCAAAAATAAGATGGATGCAAGCACTGTGTTATGATTATACAGTAGTTCCTCCAACAGCGACCGAGAGATTGAGGAACAAATCTGGAGTCCTATTATGGAAACGTTCATTAAAAACAGAGTTGCCATAGTGAGTGACTTTGACATCCCTAATGTTAGAGCAAGAGGCTTAGACCGGTCAGAATTTGTTAAGTGCATCCAAGAGAGTTATTTGCAGCGGTATGTGGATAGTCTTACTACAGGAGGGGCCTACTGGACCTTGAATTAGATATTGAGCCTGTCCAGATGACTGACCTTTCAGTGGTACAGCATTTTCAAAACAGTGATCACAACTCCTTCAGTATTAAGATAGCTCCCAGCATGGAATAAGTCAGGATCTTGTGGAAGTTACTAAATTGGTGAAAGTCAAATTACATCAGCATCCGTCTGAAGTGAGGGAATGTTAACTGGGAGGAGCTGCTGTCAGGCAAACCCACATTTAGAATGGGAGAACTGTTTATTAAATCACAATTGTAAGATCGTCTTGTGAATGTCCTCCCATCTGCTCGAATTTAACTCTATTTTGTTTGAACAGCTATTTCCAGGACACTGCATATCAGAAAACAGGAAGGGATAATGGATGATTGTGCACTATGTCCCTTGCAGGAACAGCTTGTCTCTCCAGGCTCCTAAAGGCTTTATTGTTGGTCAGAGAACTTCACAATTAATACAGCAGAGATGGAAGCCATTCCGCCCATCGTATATCCATGAGCTTCCAACTGCAATATCTGAAAGGAGAGCGTGTCTGGAGTGTGTGTATGAGAGAGAGAGACAGAGAGAGAGAGAGACAGAGAGAGAAGGAAACAGCAAGAAAGAGTGTGAAGGGAGATCGAGTGGATAGAAAGCAGAGCGACAGACTGAGTGAGAGGAGCGGGAGTTGGACGAGAATAAAGTTGCATAGATCAGGAGTCAGCATGAGGAAAAAACGAAGATGTAAATTTTGGTTAGAAATTCCCCTGGAATGCAAGCCCTTTGTCTCATGCCATACCCTGTGAGTGCTGTGCTGATACTGGCTGTCATCACAGATCATTTATCTTTAATAACATCACAGAGCTGATTAGCTTACAGTTAAATAGAATTAAATAGACCAATAGATTGGTTCCATGGAGAAGGTGGATTAATTGAAATAGACAGTATCAACAGCAGCAGGAAGTTATGAACCCACGAGACACCGAGTGAGAGACCGGGCCAGAGAATCTCAGAGAGGGAGATCATTGACAGAGGGGAAATCAGGATCTCAGCTGTGGGTCAAATAATGATTGATAAAGTTTGCACACCATTTCCATGGTTTTATAATTCACACTTCAATTTATATAGCTCCATGTCTGAATGTATTTTAACAATATTATCACTTTGTACTATCCATATTTAGCAATTTGCAAAAAGTCATTTTGTCACTGTATTTTGTATTTAATAAAACATTTTATTACTGGGGAAGAAGGGACCTGTTCTGATGGGACTATCTTCATCTGAACAAAGCTGGGACCAGGGTCCTTACAAATCACATAAGTAGGTCTGTGGACAGATATTTGAAAAACTTTTTCGGTTTGGGGTGGTGTTTCATTTATAGGGAAAATTAGAAAACTCGAATTAAAAGGGAGGTAAGAGTGCAGAACTCAGGAGAGTTTATTAAAATGTCCACACAGACACAAATAGGAGAGAATGGATTGAAAATGTAAGCAATCAAACTTCAAGCATACTGGACAAGTAAATGACACTGAGATGAGGGACGGTTAATACAGGACTGAAAGGATTACATTGGAATGCATGCCGTATAAGGAATAAGGTAAATGGGTTGGCAGTTATGACGTGGTAAGCATCACAGAGATGTGACTGCAACGGGAGAAGGATTGACAGCTTTGACAGCTGAATATTCAATGATGTACATCCTATCGTAAAGATGGGGGGAGGGTGTTAGGGGAAGCGATTGCCTTATTAGTAAGAATGAAAATAAATCAATCGTAAGAATTCAGGTCTCCTTGCTATCGGAAATATGTTGTGAAACGTGAAAGGATTCAGCAAAGTTTTATAATGATATTACCAGGATTGGCCTATTTGAGACTGGGGCTGCTTTCCCTGGGGTGTCGGAGGCTGAAGGATGACCCAACAGTGGTTTAGGAAATCACGAGGGGCATGCATGGGATAATTAGATAAAGTATTTTCCCTGGAGTGGAGGAAAACTAGAGAACATACGTTTAGGCTGAGAGGGGAAAGATTCAAAAGGGACCTAAGGGGCAAATATTTTCATGCAGTGTTTGGTGCGTGTATGGAAACAGCTGTGAGAGGAATTGATTGACGCTGATCCAATTCCAAATTTTAAAAGACATCTGGATGGGTATATAAATAGGAGGGGTAGGAAGGATATAGACCAAGTGGTGACAAATGGGAATAGATTAACTTGGGATATCTGGTCGGCATGGACGAGTTGGACCGCAGAGTCTGTTTCCGTGCTGTACATCTCAATGACTCTATGACTTTCTGACTGTATGCTATGAAGTAGGGTCAGTTGGCACAAAATCTGTGTGGGCAGAATTGACTATCCGCAAAATTTGAAAAAAGAAACATTGTTGGCATTACGTACAGGCTTACAAGGAGTAGTGACACAATATACCCCAGGAGATAGAAAAGATGAGTCAAAAAGGTGAAGTACAGTGATAGTGGGAGATTTCAATATGCAGGAGGACTGGGAAAATCAGGTTGGTAGTGGTTCACAATAGAAGTCATTTATGGAATATCTATGTTAGTGCTTTTTGGACCAGCTTTTTGTGGAGCCCAGTTGGGAACAGGCAATACTGGATTCAGTGTTGTGCAATGAGGCAGACTATTTCAGGGATCTTAAAGTGAACGTACATGTAGGAAGCAGTGATCAAAATAAGACTGAATTTATTCCTCAATTTGAGAGGGAGAAGATAGAATCAGAGGTAACGATATTGCAGCTGAATAAAGGTAACTACAGATGTATGCAGGAGGAGCTGGGTAGAATTGACTGGGAGAGGGACCTAGCAGGAAAAACAGTCAAACAGCAATGTCGGGGTTTCTGGAATTAATTCAAGAGACACAACCGAGATTCTTCACGAGAAAATAGAAGCATGTCAAAGGAGGATGAAGCAACCATGGCCGACTAGAGAAGGCAGGGACAGCATAAAAGCAAAATAATAAGCGTATAATGTGACGAAGGGCAGAGGAAAACCAGACGATTTGAAATCTCAAGTACACAAACGGAGGGCATCAAAATAATAAATATGGAGGGGAGGAGATTAAGTATGAGGGTAAGCTTGCCAGTAAAATAAAGGAAAATTGTAAGATTTTCTTGAGTTATGTAACGGACAAAGGCGAGACAAAGTGGATATTGGGCCACTGGAAATGGCACAGGAGAGACAGTAGCGGGGAACAAAGAAATGGCTGAGGTCACGAATAATTTCCCAAACATTCAAGCGTATGAAGGGGCAGAGCAGGGTATGTCATCCATCGCCAAGGCAAACGTGATAGAAAAACACTGAATGGGCTGAATATGATAAATCATCTGGACCAGAAGAACTATACCACAGAACTCTTAGGGAGAAAGCTAAGCGGTAGTGAAGGCTTTAGTGATGATCTTTCAGTAATCATTAGAATTAGGGCATATCCCAGAGGACTAGAAAAGGACTAGCGTAAAATCTCTGATTAAAAATGGAATATGTCAGAAGACAGAAAAGTACAGACCAATTAGCCTAATCTCAGTCGTTGGTAAGATCCTGGAATCGACCGGGAAGCCTGGGATTTCTGAATATTTGGAGGTGTATAGTAATATAAATCAAACTCTTCATGGTTTCATCAAGGGAGTTCATGCCTGACACATCTGCTAGAATTCTTTGAGGAAGTAACGAGCAATTTAGACCAAAGACAGCCAATGCATGTTATCTACTTGGATCTCGAGAAGGCCTTTGCCAAGTGCCACACAGTAAACTATTGATTAAGATAAGGGCCCATAATGTTAGAGGCAAGCTGCTAGCATGAATAGAAGTTGGCTTTTTGGCAAAAAGCAGGTAGTGGGGATAAAAGTATCCTTCTTAGGATGGCAGAAGCTGACAAAATATGTTCCACAATACTCAGTGTTGAGGCAACATTTCACTCTGTAAATTAATGGTCCAGAAGGCATTCTGCCTAAGTTTGCAAACATTACAAAGATGTGTGGATAGACAGGTAGCACCGAGGAGGCGGACAAGCTGCAGAAGGATTTGTATAGTTTAAGAGATGGGAAAATATGTTGCAATTGGAGTAAAACATGCACTCCTCTGAGGTTATGCACTTTGGTAGGAAGGATAGAGACCTGGAATATTTTCTAAAAAGAGACTTGTTGAGTTAATGCTTAGGAAGGCAAATACAACGAATGGACGTATTTCGAGAGAATTGTATATAGAAGCAGGGATGTACTTCGAAGGCACTAAACGCTTTGGTCAGGTCACAATTAGATTGTTGTGTGCAGCTTTGGACACTTTATCTCAGCAAGGATGTACTGACCTTGGAGCCTGTTCAGAGGAGGTTCGCCAGACTTCTCATAGGAATGAAAAACTTAAAATATGACGAATTCTTGAGGATTCTGAAGTGTAGAAGAAAGAGAAGGAATCTAATTGAAACTTACAGAGTACTGAATGACCTGGACAAAGTGGATTTCGTGAAAATTTGTCCTTTGGTAGGGATCCGAGGTACAGCCACGGATTACAGGGAAGACCTTTTTAGAACAGATATAAGGCGAAGCTTCTTCAGCCAGGACATTGTAATTCTATGAAGTTCACTGCCACAGGAGGCTATGGAGGCCAGGTCATTGAGTATGTTTAAGTCTGGGTAGGATAGGTTCTCGATTGTAAAGGGGATCAAGGGTTATGGGGACAATGGGTTTGAGAAACTTACCAGCTTTAATTGAATGTTGGAACAGATTCGATTGGCTGAATGGCTCTGTTTCTACTTCTATGTCTTCTGCTATCCTCAGCCCTCGTTGTAGATTTATACTTGAATCTGATCTTCATGTGATTTATAAAGAGGAACTTTCCAATACGGATGACTGGACAATATCATGTTCGCTCACCCTCGTCTCTTCAGCCAAGCTCACCAAATCTGTTTGTTTTCTGTCTCCTCCCCAATGCCATAAGCATACTTTATTTGAAGTCCAGTAAGTGATACTGCATCACAGTTGATTGACATCAAAAGTATCAACAGCATGACCCTCACCTGACCTCTCTAATCCTGGAATAACAATCTGAATTGCATTTGTCAGGGTCAATTGTCTGTTAAGATATCCATGCCGTTTGTTTGCTATAACCCTACGTTGTCTTAGGCACATTTTCTTCTCAGATTATCGACTATCAAAGTTCTCTCAAAGTTTTATTGATATTGTAATGACTGATCACGAGTTGCAGGCTGTATGTTTCCAATTATAAACAGAGAAAGTTGTTGATGTCCTGACAATCCTCTGTCATTACTCCCATATCCAAATCAGATTGAATGATAACACACAATCAATCTACCATCTCCACCATTCCTTCCTTCAGTCACCCTCTAATATCCCATTCAGAATGTATAAATTTTAAAAGTTACTTTAAAATTTAATAAGAACGCAATTTCATTGAAAGGGTTAGCTGGAGCTATTTACTCAGTGAATGTGAATAATGTCCGTCTCCATGGATTCTAAATGTCTCACTGGAGGCTTAGCCTCTTCTTTAAATTAGGACTCGGTTCAATGTGTTATCCCATAGTATGAGGGGGAGCATCGTTAACAGCACTAACAGGGATCAGCAGCTGCAAACAGAGAAGAAGGACAGACCAGAATCTGACAACATTAGACGGAATGTTCCCACATTGGTTCAAAAACGGAGAACATTTGACTGGAATGTTACAACAATGGATTAGAATCTGAGAACAATAGACTGGAACTTTCCAACAATGGACAGGAGTTTATTCTTGGGTCTTTACTATCTTTCTCAGCCTTGGATATCATTACCATCACGGATCGAAAATATCCTTTGGATTATACAAGGTGGTTATTATTCTATCCTCGCTAGAGTTGGTGTTCCTAGTAAATCATTCTCTTTATCTATTAAACTGGGTTGAACTGTGTTTCTGCTCATGATAGCTAAATTTTGGAAAAGGGGAAGTCAGTGTCTTCACTGCCAACTAAAAATCCTTTCCTGATGAATTATATACAGTAAATTAGTATTTATAAGTTAGTCACTGATATGCGAGAAGGAACCAGACTGTTCTCAAACTCCATAATCCTTCTAGCCCTGCACAGGTCTACATTTCCATAAGTTTCCCTCTCACAAATCCTGCCCAGTACTACCATTATGATGCGTCAGTTTACTCGTCAGCCTCAGTGCAAATTCTGAATAAACTTCATAATTTGGGCCATTGTGGAATCTGGATTAATCTGCATTCAGTCCCTTCTAACCACATGACCATTACAAGTTAATTGCACTAGAGATGTTTAACTTGTTCTCTCCATAGAATCTGTCAGACATGAAGATAGCGCACGGTGCTCAAGTCATTGACTCTTAATCTACAGGCACCGAGTAATAACCTGTTGAGGTCTCATGAAGCAAGTTGATGGAATTTAAATGAAACTATCATCATTTGTAATAAACAGAAGCCTATCTGTTTGCCTCATGTTCTTCAGAGTAAAAAGTGAGCTCTGCAGATGCTGGAGATCAGAGCTGAAAATGTGTTGCTGATCAAAGCACAGCAGGTCATGCAGCATCCAAGGAACAGGAAATTCGACGTTTCGGGCCAGAGCCCTTCATCCGGAATGAGGAGAGTGTGCCAGGCAGGCTAAGATGAAAGGTAGGGAGGAGGGACTTGGAGGAGGGGCGATGGAGATGTGATAGGTGGAAGGAGGTCAAGGTGAGGGTGATAGGCTGTATTGGGGTGGGGGCGGAGAGGTCAGGAAGAAGATTGCAGGTTGGAAGGGCGGTGCTGGGTTCGAGGGAACCGACTGACACAAGGTGGGGGAGGGGAAATGAGGAAACTGGAGAAATCTGAGTTCATCCCTTGTGGTTGAGGGTTCCCAGGCGGAAGATGAGGCGCTCTTCCTCCAACCTTTGATTCATTCGTGATGGGGGATGGAGGTGTACAGGGACTGGATGTCCATCGTGAAGATAAGGATGGAGGTGTACAGGGACTGGACATCCAGTCCCTGTACACTTCCATCCCCCATCACAAAGGACTCAAAGCCCTCCGCTTCATCCTTTCCCGCCGCACCAACCAGTACCCTTTCACTGACACCCTCCTTCGACTGACTGAACTGGTCCTCAACCAGAATAACTTCTCTTTCCAATCCTCCCACTTCCTCCAAACTAAAGGAGTTGCCATGGGCACCCGCATAGGACCCGGCTATGCCTGTCTCTTCATAGGATGTGTGGAACAGTCCATCTTCCGCAACTACACTGGCACCACCCTCCACCTTTTCCTCCGCTACATCGATGACTGTATTGGCGCTGCCTCGTGCTCCCACGAGGAGTTTGAACAGTTCATCCACTTTACCAACACGTTCCATCCCGACCTCAAATTCACCTGGACAGTCTCAGACTCCTCCCTCCCCTTCCTAGACCTTTCCATTTCTATCTCGGGCGACCGACTCAACACAGACATCTACTATAAACCGACTGACTCCTACAGCTACCTGGACTACACCTCCTCCCACCCTGCCCCCTGTAAAAACGCCATCCCATATTCCCAATTCCTTCGTCTCCGCCGCATCTGCTCCCAGGAGGACCAGTTCCAATACCGTACAGCCCAGATGGCCTCCTTCTTCAAGGACCGCAGATTCCCCCCAGACGTGATCGACGATGCCCTCCACTGCATCTCCTCCACTTCCCGCTCCTCCGCCCTTGAGCCCCGCCCCTCCAACCGCCACCAAGACAGAACCCCACTGGTTCTCACCTACCACCCCACCAACCTCCGTATACAGCGTATCATCCGCCATCATTTCCGCCACCTCCAAATGGACCCCACCTCCAGGGATATATTTCCCTCCCTTCCTCTATAAGCGTTCCGCAAAGACCACTCCCTTCGTGACTCCCCGTCAGGTCCACACCCCCCAGCAACCCAACCTTCACGCCCGGCACCTTCCCCTGCAACAGCAGGAAATGTAAAACCTGCGCCCACACATCCTCCCCTACTTCTCTCCAAGGCCCCAAGGGATCCTTCCATATCCGCCACAAATTCACCTGCACCTCCACACACATCAACTATTGCATCCGCTGCACCCGATGTGGCCTCCTCAATATTGGGGAGACGGGCCGCCTCCTTGCGGAGCGCTTCAAGGAACACCTCTGGAACGCCGGGACCAACCAACCCAACCACACCGTTTCTCAACAATTTAACTCTCCCTCCCACTCCACCGAGGACATGCAGGCCCTTGGACTCCTCCATCGGCAGAACATAACAACACGATGGTTGGAGGAAGAGCGCCTCATCTTCCGCCTGGGAACCCTCCAACCACAAGGGATGAACTCAGAATTTTCCAGTTTCCTCATTTCCCCTCCCCCCACCTTGTCTCAGTCGGTTCCCTCGAACTCAGCACCGCCCTCCTAACCTGCAATCTTCTTCCTGATCTCTCCGCCCCCACCCCATTACAACCTATCACCCTCACCTTGACCTTCTTCCACCTATCTCATCTCCATCGCCCCTCCTCCAAGTCCCTCCTCCCTACCTTTTATCTTAGCCTGCCTGGCACACTCTCCTCATTCCTGATGAAGGGCTCTGGCCCGAAACGTCGAATTTCCTGTTCCTTGGATGCTGCCTGACCTGCTGTGCTTTGACCAGCAACACATTTTCAGGTCATGTTCTTCAGAGAAGACAATGGGTCATCCTGCCCTGGTCAGGTCTGTGCGTGAATGCAAGTCCACAGCAGTGTCTTTTGCTCTTTCCTGTCCTCTGGAACAGCTGAACCAGTCACGAAGTTCAAGATCTATTTGGAGAAACGTCTGAACGGGAAATGTTTTGAGGCATATGGGTCAAATGCAAGCAGATTAGAGTAGTTTAGTTTGGCAGACATGGCCAGCATGGACAAGTTGGGCCAAAGATTGTGTTTGTGCGCGATATGACTGTATTGTTGTGATTTTGTTTGTCGAGATGGGAATTTGTGTTGCAGACGTTTCACCCCCTGTCTACTTGACACCCTCAGTGCTTGACAGCCCCTGTGAAGCGCTTCTGTGATGTTTCCTCCGGCATTTATAGTGGTTGGTCTCTGCCGCTTCTGGTTGTCTGTTTCAGCTGCCGCTGCAGCGGCTGGTATATTGGGTCCAGGTCGATGTGCTTATTAATAGAACCTATGGATGAGTGCCATACCTCTAGGAATTCCCTGGCTGTTCTCTGTTTGGTTGTCCTATAATAGTAGTGTTGTCCTAGTCGAACTCATGTTGCCTGTCATCTGCATGTGTGGTTACTAAGAAGAGCTTGTCGTGTCGTTTCGTGGCTAGTTGGTGTTCATGGATGCAGATCGTTAGCTATCTTCCTGGTGGACCTATGTAGTGTTTTGTGCAATCCTTGCATGGGATATTGTACACTACATTGGTTTTGCTCATGCTGGGTTTCAGTCCTTTGTCCTGGTGAGTTATTGTCTGAGAGTGGCTGTTGGTTTGCGTGATGTTATGAGTCCGCTTGATCTTAGTAGTCTGTCTGTCAGTTCAGAAATGTTCTTGATGTATAGTAACATGGCTAGTCTTTTCGATTGTGGCATATCCTCATTACCTTGTCTTTCCCTTAGGCATCTGTTGAGGAAATTGCTGGGGTATCCATTTTTGGCGAATATATTGTAGAGGTGTTCTTCTTCCTCTTTTTGCAGTTCTGGGGTGCTGCAGTGTGTTGTGGCACTTTTGAACAGTGTCTTGATGCAACTTCTTTTGTGTGTGTTGGCGTGGTTGGTTTCATAGTTCGGGACTTGGTCTGTGTGTGTGATCTTTCTGTATATCTTTGTGGTCCATTCTCCGTTTGGTGTTTCTCTGTACCATCACGTCTAGGAATGGGAGTTGGTTGTCCTTTTCTTCCTCTCTAGTGAATCCGATTCCTGTGACTGTGGCGTTGATGATCCGGTGTGTATTTTGTATTTCTTTGGTTTTAATGATTACAGAGGTGTCATCCACATATCAGACCGAAAATTTGGGTTAAATTTGTGGTAAGACGGTTTGCTATAATTTTGCATTACAGCAAAAAGGCAATGTATTCGCCAAAAACCGATACCCCCTCAATTTCATCAACAGGTGCCTAAGGGAAAGACAATGAAATGAAGACATGCCACAACCCAAAGGACTAGACACGTTACCAAACATCAAGAATATTTCTGAACTGGCAGCCTGACTACTATGACCACTAGGACTCATAACGGCACACAAACGAAAGCCACTCTTAGACAAGGACAACTCGCCAGTACAAAGGACCCGATACCCAGCATGACCAAAACCAACTGGAAAAGCTCAGCAGGTCAGGCAGCATCCAAGGAACAGGAATCCTGATGAAGGGTTTATGCCCGAAACGTCGAATTTCCTGTTCCTTGGATGCTGCCTGACCAGCTGCGCTTTTCCAGCAACACATTTTCAGCTCTGATCTCCAGCATCTGCAGACCTCACTTTGTCCCTGCGCAAAACCAATGTAGTGTACAAAATTCCATGCAAGGACTGCACAAAACACAACAAAGGACAAACAGGAAGACAGCTAACGATCCGTATCCATGAACACCAACTGCCACAAAACAACACGACCAGCTATCCTTAGTAGCCACACACGCAGATAACAAGCAACATGAGTTCGACTGTACAACACTACTATTATAGGACAAGCCAAACAGAGAACAGCCAGGGAATTCCAAGAGGCATGGCACTCATCCATAGATTCTATCAACTTTCACATCGACCTGGACCCAACTTACCGGCCACTGCAGCGGACAGCTGAAACTGACAACCGGAAGTGGCAGAGACCAACCACGATAAATACCGGAGGGAACATCACAGAATCCCTTCACAGGAGGCTCCCAAGCACTGAAGATGTGACCTAGACATGGGACAAAACGTCTGCCACATAAATTCCCAGCTCGGCAAACAGCGCTACAACAACAAGCACCCGAGCAACAAATCTTCTCACAAAATATGACTGTATGAATCGTGAAAGTGAGGGAAAATGAAGAAAAGCCATGATGTAAGCATATTGGCAATAAATATAGGACAAGCATGACGAGCTTTTCCATGCATATAAAAAGAAAATACAAGATGAGTGTGTGACCTTAGACTGAAATTAAGTCAGGAAAGCATATTGAGGACATTTGGAAAGTGTGAGTGCAGAAGTAGTTGGATGGAACAGGCAGATATGTTATGCTAGTATCTGACATCGTTCCTCACAGGCAAGGTACTGTAAGTATTTCAATGACATAATCAAAATGGTACTTGGAGGGAAGTTCATGGCCTGTGTCTATCAAACGAAACATGATTTTTAACAATCATTTAAGACTACATGTAGCCAGGTCAGCAGTAATTCATGGTTATAAAAGAAATGTTTACAGAGAAACTGGCGGCATTGTGTGAAATATTCCATAACCCTCTGGATTACAGTCGTGATTCAGCGAAACTGGAGACACTCCAATGTGGCGCCTGTCTTCAAGAAAGGAGTGAGACTGAAAGCAGCAACCATTTAGCCTAACAATTATTGCTGGGTATCAGCTAGAGCCTATTATTAAGAAAGGAATTACAGGGCATTTGGTAAAGCTTCACACAAGGGGATCTATGTTGTGCCTGTAAAATCATGCAAAGATTTTCTGGCGATCGCTGAGAATGTAATGGGCGGATTGATATATAGAGAGTGGCAAACACGACGTTTTCCAGATTTTCCATAAGGCGTCACACAAAAAAAAGGTTCTTACACAAGACAAATGACATTTGCATGGAATGGCGATTGGTTAACACATCGAAATTGGAGAACCAGGACTCATCGATCCTTATGATAAAGACGTATCGACTGGAGTACAAATATCAGTCTGATAGCTTCAGTTATTTACAATCAAGACTGATAGCCTGACGGTGGGAACTGAGTGCAATATACATCTGAATTTGTGAATGACACGGAGAACGAAAACGAAGACTTTTACTTAATGAAGAGGACTCCCGAACTAAAGAGCAGTATACAGAGGGATTGGCTTGTTCCTGTGTATGAACCATAACGTCAGTATGCTGATGCAGCAAGTAACTAGGTTGGTTCATTGGACGGGTTCCTGGGATGAAAGGGCTGAATAGAGGACTCCCGCGTTCGTGGTAAGTTTTTAAAGGCTCACATCAGTTACTCACCGCTCCCGGCAAGTCCCTGCTGCAAGCTCCCACCCTCGAGTTGGTGCTGCCGCTGAAAAACAAAAATATCAGAGGCGAAACATATCTGAACGGCTTTCAATGTCATTATACCGTTACTCAGATAAGGAGACAGAAAATAATCATAGATGATTTTCATGTTTGTTTTCTCAGAGTAGTGAGTGCTTTCAAATCTCTTACCCAAAGAATATTGGAGGCAGAGATATTGAATATTTTTTTCAGGCACAGACGGAGGTTCATAAATAACAACGAGGGAAGGATTATTCGGCAGGAATGTGCAGTGTGGGGGAAATGCTGACAGGGAAACCAAATGACACTGATTCAAAACATCCCGAAATATAATGCAAAACAAAAATTATAACATAGATAAAAATTTAAAATGCAACAGGGACAGAATACAGTTCGAAAGGACCATGGGGCTGCTCTGGCATTAGAGAGAGACCACTCGTGATAGTTTACTCTGAGGGTCACCACATCTCGGGTGATGGGGTGAGGTTGAGAGAGTGTTCTGTCATGGTAGCTGCTGTCAGTGTGGGGAATTGATCCTTCGCTGTGGGCCTCTCTCTGCATGACAAACCAGCCTTCCAGCCAACTGAGTGAGAGACAGTGTAACGGTTTCAGACAGAAACAATCACAGGCAAAGGGAAAAAGAAACGTTCATAACAAGGAAAAAGGTACAATTCAGACAATGGTGAGGGTAACTTTTGAGGATAAAAACGTTCTCTGCCAGAAATTGAATTCTATACCGAGACAATTGTTAAGAAGCTGTCTTTGTCTGAATCCAATAAAGTGAGAAAAGTGAATTAGCCAGGATTATTAATTGTAATTTGGTATTGTTAACCGTAAATAAGTGTGTATTTCTGACTGGTCTGTGGAAAATGTGCTTATCTTTACGTATAAATAAAAAGCCGATGGATTATATTGTTTGGAGGGTGCGTTCCCATTGGAAATGCCCTTGAACAGGCTTGAAGATAACCGGGGTAAAAGTGGCTCAGTGTTGTCTGGTCAGTGAGAGGAACCCAGGGGGTTGAATAACTGAAACTAATTCGGCCGTATGCAGACAATCCCTCTGTCACACTCAGTGAAAATGGCACTGAGACAAATTATTTTTATATGCAGCCAAATTCGTCGAAAACTCTGCTGAGCCCACTCCCAGTTGCAAAGCTGCAGAAGAAATGGTCATCCAAAATTCCATTATCTGAATTCGCAGCAATACCCCCTTCACCCATCATTCCTGGAAATACTGGCTAACATTGCAAGATGCTGTTGAATTATCTTCACTTCAGTTTTCTGAAATCTGTGATCTTCCATGAAATTGCCTCACAATCTCGTATTGTTGTTTTCCCAAAGTTCTTTTATTTTGTTTTTTGGTAATTAGACTGATTTCCCTACCATCTCTCTCTGGAGTGGATTTTCGTACCCAGACCACCGCTTTTTCATGGCACAATGGAGATACGGAACCGTAAATGGATGGGAATTGCGTATCCTGTCATTTCCAATAGGGGCTGCAAGTTTCCCCACACTGGGCAGTGATATAATAAAGTGTTACTGAACAATGTACTGGGGTGGGGTACACAGTTGTACATGCTGGGAGAGTAACTGCTCCTGGTTTACAGACCAATTCACAGCTATTCACTGTACAGCTCCCCATACTGAACAGATACCTTACCCACGTTTATAGAACAAGCGCACTTGTTTGCGCTGCACATTACCCATGCTGGATTAAGTGTTTTGTCCCGATTTCCGAATCAATGCACTGGCGAGGTCTGTGCCGCTCCCCATTTTGGACCGATAGCTAGTGAACTAGTCAGAGCTGCACAGTACTTCATCCTGGACAGATTGCTGTGTTGTACTGAGACTGATCTGCACAATGCCCCGTGCTCAGCAGATAACTCATTTGGTTGTATAGTATCTGGGCTGGATCTGTGTGGCGGATTGTGTATCAGACGTAACTTCTGATAGAGCTATCACCCCTCTAACTCGATGCATTACGCTGCCAAACCCCGTGTTTCTGCAACGTATTGTCCATTAATAATTATCCAGTTTACACATGAAAATCTGTCCTTCTTGCCATGGCTTCAATAGGCGCCTCTCACAATATATGAAGAAGGTAGTCGACCTGAACATTTTGTTATTTAAAAGATAATTGTGTGGTGCTGTGTTTCAGTTGCAATTCCTTTGATCAAAATATTCAACATTAAGCAAAACACAATTTATTGAAACACTGTAGACAAAATACAACAAAAACAAGAGGAACTTGTAAAAACTTAATTTATTAGAAAACTTAATGGAGTAAAGGGTTATTTAATTACTAAACAGTAACTGCTACAATATTGTATCATTCTGAAAACACACACTTGTCAAAAAACAAGTTCAGGGAACATATTGTCCCACATGCAGTTCTCCAATCCAGGAGGAACGAACATCAAGAGTCAATTCTACGAGAAATCTCAGGGAGAGAGCGTAGCACCCGGGTGAGATTTACTGCCTTCCAACCCTGCTAATATTCCTGCAATAAATAACGAACTGTAAAACTAAGAATCCTCTTCTGTGAGAGTTTGACCATCACTCCACAGGACGAGGCCGCAGCTGCAAGGGCCACAAGGAATGGACTGTTTCTACACTATCTATGGCACTATAGTAGCGTCTCAAAAGTGCCTCAACCTACCTAAGTCCCGCAATGTTGGTAATATAAATGTCAAAGTTAAATATTAATAATTAAAGCCAAAGGATGAAGCAGGCCTGGTGATCAGACACAGATGACCACAGGAGTCCAGCAATTCCTACCCTGCCAAATCACAAGAGAAACATCGAGCTTGTGAAGAAAAAGCATCATATCTTTCCCACACATCTAACTTTAAAAATGGAGATGTGCCATTCACCCAATAGTCAGCGATGTCAACATCCCATTCACACCAAGTTATGTCAGGGATTTCGCGAAAGGGGTTAACTGGAGCTGTTTGTTCTGTAACTGTCATTGATGTCAGTCTGCATGGATCTTAACTGTGTCACTGGAGATTTTCCTGTTCTATTAATAAGTGGCTTTCTTCATCCTGTTATCGCATAGTATCAGTGGCAGCGTCATCCTCAAGATGATTGGGATCAGCAGCTACAGAAAAAGGGAGAGGAAGACAATCTTAGAACAATAGACTGGAAAGTTCCAACAATGGACAGGAGTTTATCCGATGGCTTTCATTTGCTTTCTTAGGATTGGCCATGGTTAGAGTTGCAGAAAGAAGCCATACTGATGATTATTCAAGCTGGGTACTATTCCATCCTCGCTATTATTGGTGTTTCTGGTAATCCCATCTCTGTCAATTCTATGAACGATGTTAAAGTTTATTGCTATTTCAATTATTTATATTTAACATATGCATAAACTGTTATCTTCAGTTTCAGTTACAAACTTCACTTGATTTCCAACAATTTCAGATTCCTCACTCATAAAAATCTAAGAAGGAAGAAAACTATTCAAATCCTTGAGTCTTTTTTACTCTGAACTGCTTCTCTATATTTTCTCTGCCATCAAACCTGCCTACACCCATCTCCGTGTTATCCCCAGTGTCCACCTCTGCCTCAGTTTTGTTGTTGAGTTAGCCGTCATCTGCCCCTTTGTTCACTTCAGCTTTTACGGCCCCAGTTCTCTTCTGACCTCTCCTAAAATTCCAAATATTTTGAACACTTCCTTGTTCTTTCTTCTCCAGCTATTACATAATAGGGACCCCATATCAGAGTAATAATGCCACTTGACGCGTCATTGAGAGGTATAGGTAATAACTTTAAAGGCATTGTTTCAAATCATATCACAGCCAATGGCAGAACTTAAATTCGAATGACAAAAAAATGAAATGAAATCTCGTTTTACTAACGGCAACAATATACCATCAGGATTTCTTCCATTATTTCACTTACAGTCATTGGTAAAGAAACTAAGTGTGACTTCACACCCACGACCACATGGTTGGCTCAATATTGTCTTGACAAATGACCTCACAGTCAAGGGCAGTTTGTGATGGACAACAAATTCTGAACTGGCCTGTGATGCTGACAACCCGGGAAACAAGAACATTAAAGGTGAAGTAAACCAATGAACTGTGGATGCTGGAGATTTGAAATAAAATTCTCCAGTGTCTGAAAATGTCAGAGAATCTCAGCAAACATGGCAGCCTCTGTCACGAGAAAACACATAAAATTTCAAGTCTAGTGACCCGACATCAACACTGAAAGCAACCGAGAAACAATATTATTTATTTATATCAGGGATAGTGGGATGAGTCGGGGCGGGGGCGGTTGTTAGTTGAATAGATGTAGAAATGTCCAGCCAGAGAGAGGAAGAGAGAAAGAGAGAGAGAGAGAGAGAGAGAGAGAGAGAGAGAGAGAGAGAGAGAGAAATGCAAAGCAAACAAAGGGACTGCTGATGATGAAGTAGAAGGAAAATAAAAAAGGACCTTTTTCTAATATAATCCCTTTCCCCATATTCCTGGATATCACGTTAATCTGACATGACCTTGTTTAAAATGAGTGATATTCCCTCTATCGCTCTTCTCTGAGTATGGTGGTCAACGCCATTGTCAATACTGATGATGTCGTTACAGATAAAAAGTAATGTTGCATTGTCAACGGTTTCTTTGGAGAAAGGAACGTTTATGATGAGTCTGCCAGAGATGTAACGGCTTTTTCAGGCAGGAATAAGCACATTTTTAACACGGAATGGGTGCACTGTGTGCATGAGGATTTGACTTGCGCCTGTCATTAGATAGAAAAGGCAGGTTCTGTGAATGTTTCTTTGGGTGCGTATTATCAGCTGCTGCATGTATTCAGAGACACCAATGGTCTGGTGACCCCACTTTGGGCGTTGCATTTACAGCACGTTTGGGTTCATGCGAATCAATTGGAACCGAGACTATACAGAAGAGAAGCTCTGATTGGGCACTGTACTATCCTCGATGCGATTTCCAGAAATATTTTTCTAAGCTGAACCAATTCCTAATGTAAAATGTGAACCTTTCAGAAATGATGCGGTCACTGAGCTGTGTCGCCTTCATCAGAATAATCTGTAGCCTCACAACAGGGACATAACTGTGCTGACACTCACCATGAAGTGAACTGGATTAATTCTGGAACTTTCCAGGCAGAAGCTGATAACATTTACATCATCTCCAAAGTGCGGTCCTCCAAAATATTCACTGGCTGTCAGAAGCCATCTGCCACATGAGAGCAATACATTGAGCCCATCTCCCTGAGAAAGGTACAGAAGCAAACCTCCAGTTATCCTGAGGAACAGGGTCTGGTGAAAATGAGGAATTGCATTAATCTAGAATTAATGAAAAGTATGTTTTTGAAAATCTAATCGAATTAAAGATTGGTAAGGTTCTGCATCTGATGAGTTCTATTCCAGAGTATTGAGGCGGTGGCAATAGAGCTAGCGAAAGAATTACTGACTATTCTTCAAAGCTGGTTGCATAATTGAAAGGATCCTGAGAACTGGACAGCGGGGATTGTAAACCTAAATAATTAAAACAGGACGGAGATGGCAAACAGAAAACTAAATAGGTTGATGTCAGCTGTGAGAAAACTTTGGAACCATTCATACGATTGTGACAACGAGACACTTGGAGTACAATGATATATCTTGGTAGATTTGGCCGAGATGAATTAAAGGGAAATGGTCTTTGATAAACCTGGTGGAGTTTGTGGACTCTGTCCATCGTGTCATTGGCAATTGAGAACCAGCGGGAGTGGAGTAATTAAAATTTCAGAAGATGTTTGACATGGTTGAATGCAGATGAGTGGAGTATGTTAGAGTTCATGGTTAGGTAGTGTGGTGGAATATACACAATATGCATTGAAAATTGGATAATGAGTGAAATGAATAGAGTTATGTTTTTTTGTTCTCTGGACGAAAGGCTTCTGGGTTATCAGAAGGATCAGTTCTTGTGCAGTAGCTGTTCGCAAGAGATAAAAGTGCTTCAGATGTCAACAATAAATACCATCATTGATATTTAAGTTGGGAAGGGCTGTTGTTGAAAAGGACAGGTTGTCCTTGATTAAAAGTCACTAACAGAAATCTTACGGGGGAAAAAGCAATTATTACTGTAAATGACATATATTCGTCCTTGAAAAATTATTAAACTACCAGGGTAAATAGATCTTACTCAGTAGTAGTGTTTGTTGAGCCAGTATTTGGGTAATGTGTACAGGCTTAGTCTGATTTATAAATAATGATCTCCATGTCACCGAGACAATGCAAAGGAGTTTCACGAGACTGAACCCTGGCATGATTTTACCTAAGGGAGAGAATGCAGTAGCTATCTGTTTAATCTGCAGCGCTGTGAGAGAATAAGAAATTGAAACTTGATGGTTATGAACGGACCCTCATAATGTTTCAAACATCCATTGATAAGGTGGAAAATTTCATACTTTCCATAGGATGCTTGATTCCAAATAGTTTACGTTCCTGTGCAGAGACCACGTGTCGATTGACAATGAGGTACATGCTCTGAATGAACTCTGAACAATTTCATTCACAGTTACTGTGTGACTCTGCACTCAATGTTGCATTGTCCATAATCCTGTCAGAAGCCACAATACCTTCATTCTGAAACATTTAGCCATTCCACACCAGCTTCTGAGTTCCAGAGAGAACTGGGGCCTGCTCTCTCAGCGATGGAAGATGCCCTTTAAACTGGTTAAAAATTGCCTTCATTCTTACTCCCAGGAAACGATGATAAAGTAATACATATGTGCTATACGTAAAAAAGCTACGAGAAACAAAGTGAAGCAATTTATCTGTTTAGTCCCTGCTCCATTTGTTTGTGATGTTCGACCATGTCTGACACCTTCCTGTTACTGGGTTAGTGAATTTAGAAGTTGAAAGACCTTTTCCTGTTCCTTTGTAAATGACTCCGAGTGTGAAATTGTCTCATTCTGCTCATGTGTCAGTGACGTGGAGTGTGGAAAAGACTGCTTGTCGCCCTGTGTCGCAGGGAAGAGGGATTAATTGGGCTGTCTCTCTTTTTGCACAATAGTTTTGGTGAGTTAAATTACTTTCCCACATTCTTGTGAAGCCAGACTAAGAAGCAGAGTGAACTCCTGCGTTTCCTGTCGAAATGTCTGCCAGCGATGTTACATACATATTACCAACAGTTTAAGAGCACAGGCTTGAATGCTGTCCAGGTCTTGTTGCGCAAGGACACATCCTGCTTAAGGACCTGAGGGATGACGAAGGGTTCTAAACATTTTGTATCTTGCAGTGAATATCCCACTTCTGTTCGGTGTGGACTCAATGGGCTAAATAACCTGCTTTCACATTGCAGGGATTCCCGGCTGACAGACTGGGGATGCCTGGGCTGAGGGAGCTACACTGAGGATCTCCTGCACTTATGCCCCACAGCTGAGATGATTGATGCCCAATGATGTGAATGACTCCAAACAGCGGATAGTTTGCAAAGGATTCCGATGAAGTGCAATTTTGCTCAGGCTCCTTGATGTGATCCTCATTTCAATACTGCCCTGATACCAGGGCCAGTCGCTCTTACCTAAGCCCTTGTATTTACCTCTATCGCTCATATCAATAGTTCATTGTGTATGTTTAGAGAAATGGATTCTTCAGACAGAAGTTAGTGAACGTCAGGAATTCTCTATTCAGGAGATTCTGGGGAGCTAGATCACGGAAAGATCTCTGAATGGTCGTCCCTGTTTCTGTGCACCACGTTATAGCAGTAAGTGGCCTCCAACTGCTCCTGTCTAGCAGGTTGGAGGGGCTGAATGGAACAAATGAGCATCGCACTCAAGAACAAGATTAGATCATTTGATACTATGAAACTGCTCCACTAGGCAAAAAAGATTATGGAATATCGGGTTGTGGTCTCAGTCCCACGTTCCTGTCTGTATTCCATTGTCCATGTCTCAATCGCTGTAAAGTATTAATGAACTCAGTTTGAAAAAAAAATTGAACAAAAAGGCACCACATACCTCTGGGGAAGAGAATTACCACTCAAATGGTCTTTTTAGAATTTCTCCTCATCTCTCTTACAGTGTCATATAGCAGGGAACCCTGTCCACATAAACCAGACATCCCAATCTGATCTCAACCCATTTGTCAGCATTATGCCCCTATCCCTGTCAATTCTTCCGATTAATATGTACAGCCAAATTAATTTTAAATGTTGGATGAAAATTTGGATTCAATGAAATAAAATGAAATCCACAGTGTGGATGAAAGTCTTCTCCCTTTACTATTTTCTCCTCTCACGTAAATCCTTTGTTTTAGACTCCCCATCTTGGAAAAAATACCTTGGCTATTCAGACTATCCATGCTTCTCATGATTTTACAAACGTCAATAATGTCACGCCTTGGCCTCCAATGATCCAGAATAAACAAGCCCCAGTCTGTAGCTTAATGCCTCCATGCCCGGCAATATCCTTGTAAATCTTTTCTCCTCCCTCTCAAGTTTAACAACGTCCTTCCTGTAGCAGAGCGAACTGAATTAAACACAGTATTCTAAATCTGGCCTTATCAACATCCTGCCCAGTCCCAACGTGATCTCCCTACTCGCATAGTCAATGCACTGATCAATAATGGCAACCATACCAAACCCTACCTTCACCACCCTGTCTACCTGTGACTCCATTTTCAAGGATCAATTAACCTGCACAGTTTTGTTCAACAATACTCCCCAGGCCCCAACCATTAATTGTGTATGCCCTGCCCTATTGTACCGTTCCAAAGTGCAAGACTTCACATATGCCTAAGTTTAACTTCATCTGTCACTCCTTGGCCCACTGGCCCATCTCATCGTGGTCCCATTGTACTCTGAGTTAAACCTTACTGGCCACTGTACCACCAATTTTAATGTTATGTGTAAACATAATAAACAGACAAATATTCATATTCAAAAGATTTATGTAAATAATGAAAAGCAGTGGATTCAACACTGCTCCTTGTGGCACATCACTTTTCATTGGCCTCCAGTCTGAAAAGTGGTCCTCTACCACCTACCTGCAATCTAATCTAATTTTGTAGTCATTCGGCTAGCTCATCCTGAATCTATTTATGACCTAACCTTACTAACTTGTCTGCCATGTGGAAGTCTGTTGAATGCCTTGCTGAAATCTATGTTGACAGCGTCTACCATACTGCTATCAACAATCTTCTTTGTCACCTCTTCACAAAATGCAATGAATTTTATTAGAAATGATTTCCCATGTACATAGCCATGTTGACTATCCTTCATTAGGTGTTGTGTTTCCAAATCCTGCTCCTTTAAATGCTGTCCAACAACGTGGCCACCAATGATGTCAGGCTCACTGATTTATATTTCAGGACATTATTCCCTTTCCTCTTCCCACGCTTCAGAAATTCACTGCAAATGTTAATGTAATTGGGTTGGTGATATCATCAATAAAATAGGTCTCAGACTGGGTCAGGGTTAGGAACATGTCAGGCAGGAGTCTTTAATCTGCTAAAATTAACAAGTTTATGACCCAAACAAAGTTACTGAAATTTCGATGAAAAGATAATTGACAGACAGCTTGGATACAGCAAATCTGTGCATCGACGTTTCCCTTTCGAAAAATACTGACACATGCACACATTTGATGACGAACTGAAAAATAAAATCTCTGCAGAGCGTTAACTTTAAAGAAATTTGCTCAAATATTAATTGAACTCGTGACGAAAGGCAACATGATTGATTGTCCCAAACATCATTCAGCTTTTGGAGCTATTCTGCTCTTACAAGCTGCTGGCAATGGGATCACTTTCAAGAACAGGTGGGTTTAGCTGAATTCCCTTTACTTCAGGCAGTGGTGAGATTCCAGGGAATCCTCGACACGAATCCTCCTTCGGTGGCAAAGACGACTGAGAAGTCTGCAGCTCATACACATTGCTGGAAGGAGGAAGGCAGAGATAGAGGGAGCAATAGGCTGTTCCTTCTCAGGAAGATTACTTTTTCTCCCTCTCTGAGGTGAATCGTACAATAACGTTATCCAGCCCCAAACTGGACAAAATGAGGTCTATTTGAACAGTGACTGAACTGTACGACTCCATCCCATTCCCTGCGCCATGTAGGTACCTCACTAATGCTGTTGGACCCCCAACCATTTCTTTCAGAACAAATAGCGACAGGAGATGTGAAGATGTGTTTATATATTACCGTATACTTTCAAAATACAACTTGTTCTTTCTTCACAATATTGGCATTTCAATGAATGCATCTTATTTTTAAATTACTTTCCCAGTCTTATTCTCGCATAGAAGATAAAATATTCATCGGGTAGTCACCAGCTGAAAATCTTATATGGTCAATAAGAACATTTCTCATTCTCAGGCCTAAACCTCTAATCGTACGTAACATAATGTCTTCATCACGAGAACTAGCAAAGTGAAACATCTTTGAAAAGTTTGAAAAGCAATTTGTTTTTCATTTCAGTGGAATTACAGTCACACTCAGTGCATCAGATGCCGTCTCAACAGCTGCCTGTATAGATGCAGTAAAATATCCTTAAGAACGGACCCAATACTCCTTGCAAGAAAAAGTATAATTTCATTTAATTTTCAAATCACGTGCTGCCTGTACAGACTAACTTGACACTATTTATGTACCAGGACACACGAATCACTTTGTACCACTGAGTTCTTCATTCTGCCTCTGGTTACGTAA
This sequence comes from Hemiscyllium ocellatum, assembly GCF_020745735.1. Classification (NCBI taxonomy): domain Eukaryota; kingdom Metazoa; phylum Chordata; class Chondrichthyes; order Orectolobiformes; family Hemiscylliidae; genus Hemiscyllium; species Hemiscyllium ocellatum. Next base: position 76,932,093 of record NC_083417.1, read on the forward strand.
TTTATGGTTGTTTTATGTTTCATCCAAAACAGAAATTTCCTACAGCCCACGTTATACATTTTTTTTGACGAAGGGTTACTTAGAACATAGAACATAGAAAAATACAGCGCAGTACAGGCCCTTCGGCCCTCGAAGTTGCACCGACCGAAGCCTACCTAACCTACACTAGCCCAATAACCTCCATATGCTTATCCAATGCCCGCTTAAATGACCATTAAGAGGGAGAGTCCACCACTGCTACTGGCAGGGCATTCCATGAACTCACAAGCCGCTGAGTAAAGAATCTACCCCTAACATCTGCCCTACATCTGCCACCCCGTAATTTAAAGCTGTGTCTCCTAGTAACAGCTGACTCCATTAGCGGAAAAAGGTTCTCACTGTCTACCCTATCTAAACCCCTAATCATCTTGTACACCTCTATCAAATCTCCGCTAAACCTTCTTTTCTCCAATGAGAACAGCCCCAAGTGCCTCAGCCTTTCCTCATACGATCTTCCCACCATGCCAGCCAACATCCTAGTAAACCTCCTCTGCACTCGTTCCAATGGCTCCACATCCTTCCGATAGTATGGCGACCAAAACTGCACACAATACTCCAGATGAGGCCGCACCAGAGTCTCTGCAACATGACCTCAGGACTCCAGAACTCAATTCCTCTACCATTAAAGCCCAGTACACCATATGCCTTCTTCACAGCACTATTTACCTGGGTGTCAACTTTCAGAGATCTGTGTGCATGGACACCAAGATCCCTCTGCTCATCCACACTACCAAGAAGCCTACCATTAGCCCAGTAATCCATCTTCTTGTTACTACTACCAAAGTGAATGACTTCACACTTAGCTACATTGAACTCCATTTGCCACCTTTCTGCCCAGCTCTGCAACTTATCTATGTCCCGCTGTAACCTGCCACATCCTTCTTCGCTGTCCACAACTCCACCGACTTTCGTGTCATCCACAAACTTGCTCACCCAGCCTTCAATCCCCTCCTCTAGGTAATTTATAAAAATACAAACAGCAATGGTCCCAAAACAGATCCTTGTGGAACACCGCTAGTAACTACACTCCAAGATGAACCTATACCATCAACTACTACCCTCTGTCTCCTTCCAGCCAGCCAATTCCTAATCCAAACCTCTAATGCACCCTCAATGCCATACCTCTGCAGTTTTTGCATTAGCCTGTCATGGGGTACCTTATCAAACGCCTTGCTAAAATCCATATACACTACATCTACTGCTTTACCCTCGTCCACTTCCTTGGTCACCTTCTCAAAGAACTCAATAAGGTTTGTGAGGCACGACCTGCCCTTCACAAAACCATGCTGACTATCCTTGATCACATTATTCCTATCCAGCTGTTCATAAATCCTATCCCTTACAATTCTCGCTAAGACTTTGCTCGCAACAGAAGTGAGACTCAATGGCCAATAGTAACTAGGGCTATCCCTATCCCCTTCTTGAACAAGGGGACCACATTCGCTATCCTCCAGTCTTCTGGCACTATTCCTGTAGACAACGACGATATAAAAATCAAGGCCAATGTCTCCGCTATCTCCTCCCTAGCTTCACAGAGGATCCTAGGATAAATGCCATCAGGCCCAGGGGATTTATCTATTTTCATCCTTTCCAGCATTCCCCAGACCTCTTCCCTACACACCTCAAGGTCATCCATTCTAATCAATTGTGACTCAATATTCACATCAGCAACAGTGTCCTGTTCCTGAGTGAATACTGACGAAAGGTATTGATTTAGTGTCGCTCAAATCTCCTCCGCCTCCACGCACAACTTCCCATTACTATCCTTGACTGGACCGATACCTACCCTAGTCATCCTTTTATTCCTTACATACCTATAGAAAGCCTTTGGGTCTTCCCTAATCCTACCAACTAAGGACTTTTCATGCCCCCTTCTCGCTGCTCTTAGCGCTCTCTTTAGATCCTTCCTGGCTACCTTATAACTCTCAATCGCCCCAACTGAACCTTCACGCCTCATCTTTACATAGGCCGCCCTGTTCCCTTTCACAAGGGATTCCAATTCTTTATTAAACCACGTTTCCCTCACAAGACCCTTTACTCACTGCCTGACTGGTACATACTTATCAAGGACATCCATTAGCTGTTCCTTGAACAATCTCCATATATCATTTGTGTACTTCCCTTGAAGCCTATTTTTCAATTCCACGCATCCTACGTCATGCCTCACGCATCATAATTTCCCGGCCCCCAGCTATAACTCTTGCTCTGCAGTGCACACTTATCCCTCTCCATCACTAGAGTAAAAGTCACCGAGTTGTGGTCACTATCCCCGAAGTGCTCACCTACCTCCAAGTCTAACACCTGGCCTGGTTCATTACCTAGAACCAAATCCAGTATAGCCACCCCCGTCTATATCTATATCCCATTTCAGACGCTCTGCACCCCCGTCTATGTCCCATTGCAGATGCTCTGCCATCCCCCGTCTATATCCCATTGCAGACGCTCTACCGTCCCCTGTCTGTAAACCATTGCAGACGCTCTGCACTCCCCCATCTATATTCCATTGCAGACGCTCTGCCCTCCCCCGTCTGTATCCCATTGCAGATGCTCTGCCCTCCCCTGTCTATATACCATTGCAGACGCTCTGCCCTCCCCCTGTCTATGTTCCCTTGCAGATGCTCTGCCATTCCCCTGTCTATATCCCATTGCAGACGCTCTGCCCTCCCCCGTTTGTATCCCATTGCAGATGCTCTGCCCTCCCCGTCTATATCCCATTGCAGACGCTCTGCCCTCACCGTCTATATCCCATTGCCGACGCTCTGCCCCCCTTCTATATTCCATTGCAGACGCTCTGCCCTCCCCCGTCTATATCCCATTGCAGACGCTCTGCCCCCCCGTCTATGTCCCATTGCAGATGCCCTGCCATCCCCCTGTCTATATCCCATTGCAGACGCTCTCCCGTTCCCTGTCTGTATCCCATTGCAGACGCTCTGCACTCTCCCGTCTCCATCCCATTGCAGACGCTCTGCCCTCCCCCGTCTATGACACATTGCAGATTCTCTGCCATCCCCCTGTCCATTTGAAGTCTTGTCGAATGACTATCCTGGTGTACGAGCAAACTGAGCTCCAATCCATTCAGCGCCTTCATCCAATTCATAAATCTGGATTGTAAACTTTTGATTACCGTACACTGATTCCTGAGAAATTCCACTAGTTAATGCTTTCCAACCTGAAAGTAAGTAATTATCTCGACTCTGTATTTCCTGGTAGCGGACCAGTTGTCTCCTGTTCCTGTTTAACATCTAGAAAGGTTGCATGGCCTTCTGCTGTACTGTGTAGCTGATTGTCGATTTTTTTCTGATCTCAGCGATCCTCCATTCTGGGCATTTCTTGTCAGATTATCAGGTGGAATTCGTACTGTCAATGATACTGATCCCTCAGAGTTTAAAAATGAACACAGAATATAGACTAACATTTGGGAGGATCGCTACCCGGTCAAAAATGCTGTCTTTCGTGTTGTCTTGAAAATTTGCCGCAGTCACTACACATTAAAATAAGCGATTGTCTTAGAGAAGTGACCTGATCGAGGTTTATAAAATCATGAGGGGCATGGATATGGAAAATAGACAAGGTATTTTCCCTGGGGTAAGGGAGCCCAGAATTGGAGGGAATCGGTTTAGGGTGAGGGGAGAAAGATATAAAAAAGACCTACGGGAAACTGTGCCATGCAGGGGGTGGTACGTGTGTGGAATGAGCTACCGGAGGAAGTGGTGGAGGCTGGACAATTGCAAAATTTGAAAGGAATCTGCATGGGTCTACTAATAGGAGGGGTTTGGAGGGATATGGCATGTGGGACTAATTTTGGTTGTGATACGTGGTCAGCATGGATGAGTTGGACTGAAAGTCTGTTTCCGTGCTGTACATCTCTCGGTCTCTATGACTCTATGGCCCAGTCCTCACTGTTCCTTGAGGATGAGAATGTCACAGACAGCAGAACACGAAGGAGATAGGAACTTATCTCAATCTTAATTGGGGAAACCTTTAAAAGTAAAAGTATATGAACTTCACAGCAAGTCAGCGTCCCCTTTTTAAAAATGAGGACACAATCAATAGGAAAGTCATAGATCATTCAGCTGCTCAAACTTATCCCACTTTTCCATTGACTCCGTTCAGTAAAGTATTTATCAAACTCAGCCGTCACTGTTCACTTGGGTAGACATTTCCGATAGTGTAAACCATCGAGCATATGAAATTGGTGCAGAACAGGACTGTTTGATTCATCAAGTCGATCTGCTGTTCAATCATGGCTGACATATTTCTCATCAAAGTTCTCCCGCCTTCTCACTGTTATCTTGACCCCCTTACTAATTAAAATGTATCTATCTCTGACTTAAAGAACTGTGCCTCTGTCTCTGTGTCTCTATGTGTGCATGTGTTTCAGCTTATTGGCAGGAGGCAGAGGGTGGTGGAGGATGGTTGACTTTTCGACATGAGGCCTGTGACCGGTGGCATTGCACAGGGATTGGTGCTGGATCCACTTTTGATTGACATTTATATCAATCATTTAGAACAGCGTTATACAAAGTATGGTTAGCAATGTTGCAGATGACACCAAGATTAGTTATATAGTGGAAGTTGAAGAAGGTTACATAAGATTACAACGGGAACAAGTCTAATTGTATCAATGAATCATAGAAATGTACAGCACAGAAATGGACGCGTTAGTCAAACTCATTCATGCCAACCAGATGTCGCAATTTAACTTAGTTTCATTTTCTAGCATTTGTGCGATATCCCTCTCAACCCTTCCAATTCATGTCCCCATCCTGATGCGGTTTAAATGTTGTAATTGCCCCATCCTCCACCACTTCGTCTGGCAGCTCGTTACATACACATACCACTTTCTGTGTGAAAATGGTCCCCTTAGGTCCCTTTTATATCTTGTCCATCTCATCTTAAATCTATGTCCCCTAGTTTTGGACTTCCCTACACTGAGGTAAAGACCCTGACTATTCACCCTATCCATGGTCTTCATGATTTTATAATCCTCTAGAATGTGCAAATTTGTCTCCAATCAACACGAATGCCTATGTTTTCAGTTAACGTGGGCCTAAATTCTGAAATTAATACTGACTCCTCTTCCTTCTTTATCACATCATAAGTTTAAAATCATGTTAACAACTTGTTTAGCCACATAATGAAACACATCTGTGGCATTTGAATCTCGACTTTTGCGATCGGAGGTAGGCACACTACCACCAATAGGCAATAATCACTAAAGCTGCAACATTATTGTGTGTTTGTTCATCAGACACTTTTGGAATACTGTGAAATACTTCCGTGACCGGCAGGACTTGAATGCAGACATTCTGGTCCAGAGTGAGAGACACTACCACGCAAGTCCAGGTCTTGGATTATAACCTAGAGCTCTGGCTCAGCGGCATGGGCGTTACCCACTACACAAGACTGAAACCATGCCCAGATTTTGGGTCACATTTTAAATGTCTGCTTTCAGCTTTGTGTGGATTCCTTAAAATTTGGTTAACTTTACTGAATTACACAGTTATACGAATTGCATTGTTCAACAGATAGAAGGTACTCAGCTCAAATGTAGGATGTTGAGTTTATGTGCTCTGCATTCGAGATAAACAATGACGATATTTAAATGTTTGGCTAATATTTCCAACTTAAGTGGCTATTATCTGACATTTGCAATATGAGGGAAAGACATGTGCAGACACACTTTGCACTATAAAGGATTTGGAATAGATATTTATTACTGAGCAGCAGAGAGAAAGAAAGGGCACACTTTCTGGATCAAAAACACCAATCACTCTTTCCTGCCTCTAATGTGTATTTCCCTCTTCTCAAAACCACAAAGTAATCCAAGGCAGCTGATACTGTCCAGCCTTTCTTTCCCAGTACTGTCACTCACTGGGCTGAGGAGTGGCAGATGGTATTTAATTTCAATAAATACAATGTATCGCAAGTTGATAAATAAACAAGAAGAGGACATCTACAATTAAATGTCGGGCCATTGGTAGTGTTATAGAACGGAGAAATCTAGAGTTCTGGTATATTTCTTTGAAGTTTGCATCATGTGTCGGCCGGGTGGGCTTGAGGTGTTTGGCTTGCTCGCCTTCATTGCTCAGTCCTTTTATTTCAGGAGCTGGAACATTATTTGCAGGTTGTGCTGGACATTCGTAAGGTCTCTCCTGAAGTGCTGTATGTTTCTGGTCATCCAGTTACATTAGGATATTATTAAACTGGAGAGGGTTCAGAAAAGAAATTACCAGGCTGTTGCTGGCAAAGGAGTGTTTACATTATAAGGACAGGCTCTATGGACAAGGACCTTTTCCACTGGAGCCTGGAATCTTAAGACCTTATCAACCTTATATAGGATTAGAAGACAATGAGGGGTATAGATAATGTTGAATGGAAGGTGCCCTTTCCTTAGGGTGGTGAATTTCAAGACTAGGGAGTAATTTTAAGATGACAGGAGAAAGGTTTACAGAAGACATATTGACATAGAGCTACCCAGCTCTACCTAACTTGTCCCTGCAAAATAGATGTCCTACATTAATGTAGTTCCATTTGCCAGCATTTGGCCCATATGCACTTAAACACTTCTTATTCATGTGTCCGTGCAGATACCTTTTAAATGTTGTAATTGTCCTAGCCTGCACAACTTCCTCTGGTAGCTCGTTACATAGAAAGCATCCTCTCTTTAAAAACGTTGCTCCTTAGATCCCTTTTAAGTTTTTCCCCTCTGACCTTCAACCTACGTCCTCTAGATTTGGAGCGTGCTATCCCGGGGAAAAGACATTGGTTATTGACACTATCCATTCCACTTGTGAGTTATAAACCTCTATGATTACCTCTCAACCGCTGAATGCTCTAGGGAAAATAACTCCGGCATATTTAGCGTCTCCATAAATCTCAAAACATCCAACACTGGCAATATCTTGGTAAATCTATTCTGAATGTCTTCAGGTTTCACACATCCTTCATCGAAGAGCGAGACCATAATGGCATGAAGTATTCAATAGTGGCCTAATCAATGTCCTGCACAGCCGTAAAATGAACTTCCAACTCCTACATTCAATGCATTGTCCAACAATGACAATCATATCAAACACCTTCTTCACTACCCTATATACCTGCAACGCCACTTTCAAAGTACTATGAATCTGCTCTCCAAGGTCTCTTTGTTTAGCAACATTCCGCAGGGACTTAACATTAAATGTAAAAGTCAAGCCTTGATTTTCCTTTCCAAAACGCAGCACTTCACATTTATCTAAATTAAATTCTATCTGTAACTCCTCAGCCCATTGGCCCATCTGATCAAGCTCTCGTTGTAATCTGAGGTAATCATATTCTCTGTCCTCTGCACCTTCAATTTTGGTGTCAAATATGAACTTACTAATCATACCTCCTGTGTTCACTTCCAAATCATTTATGTAAATGATGACCAACAGTCACGGGCCTCCAGTCTGAAAAACCCTTTCACCACGACCCTCTGTTTTCCATCTTTGAGCCAGTTCTGTATCCAAATGGCTTGTTCTCCTTGTATTGCATGAGATCTCACCTTGCTAACAAGTCTTTCATGGGGAACCTTGTCGAATGCCTTACTGAAGCCAATATAGATCATGTCCACTGCTCTGCCCTCATTAATGCCTTTTGTTACTTCTTCAAAAAATAAATCCAGTTCGTGAGACATGACCTCCCATGCACAAAGCCATGTTGACTTTCCTTTATCAGCCCTTGCCTTTCCAAATACATGTAAATCCTGTCATTAGGATTCTCTCCAACAACTTGCCCACCACTAATGTCAAGCTCACTTCTCTATTGTTCCCTGGCTTTTCCTTGCCAGTTTGTTTAATAATCGCATCACGTTTAGTCAGCCTCATGTATTCCAGCATCTCACTTGTGGCTAATGATGATTAGAACATTTCATCAAGATTTCCAGCAATCACTCCTCAAGCTTCCCACAGAGTACTTGTGTGTACCTGATCAGAACCTATGAAGTGCATTGTGATTACACATCGTTTGGTTCGTGTATGGCATGAAAATCCTCAGAAGTGATAGTTGTGGGTATTTGCTTTCCATAAGAATAATATGTGCAGCACGGTGCCATAGTGGTTAGCACTGCAGCCTCACAGCGCCAGAGACCCGGGGTCAGTTCCCGACTCAAGCGGCTGACTGTGTGGAGTTTGCACATTCTTCCCTGTGTCTGCGTGGGTTTCCTCCGGGTGCTCCGGTTTCCTCCCACAGTCCATGCTCAATTGCCCGTAGTGTTAGGTGCAGGGGTAAATGTAGGGGAATGGGTCTGAGTGGGTGCGGGTCGGTGTGGACTTATTGGGCCGAAGGGCCTGTTTACACATTGTAAGTAATTTAATCTAATATAACAACAAAATGCGTGTGTGTCTCACACACACACAGTTGTATGGGGAGGCCAGCAGAGACTGACAGCAACTGAAAGCTCAGCCGGTCTGACAACATATGTGGACACATTGGGATGTTCACAACCAAAGCACCCCTGTGTTAAGATACAATGGAGATATGGAGCTGTAAATGGATTGGAGCTGTACATCCTGTTACTTCCAGCATGGGCTGCAAGTTTCCCCACATTGGGCAGTGATCCAGCACAGTGTTACTGAGCAATGCACTGAGATGATGAACACAGTTTCACACCCTGGTCGCATATCTCATCTTGGTTTATAGATCAATGCACTGCTGTGGTCTGCATACACTAGGTAAATTGTGGTTGCATTGCACAGTACACCAACCCGGTCTGCACTGTGCTTCCTGTTGAACACATATCTCATCTGGGTTTATAGATCAATGCATTACTACAGTGTGCCCAGTGTTCCACTCTGGACTCATTTCAGGGTGGTGTTCAGCAGTCCACTAGCCTGGTCTGCGCAGTGCGCCATTCCGAACAGATATCTCTTCTGGGTGTATGGTGGCTGGTCTGGTTCGTTGAGGAGGATTGAGAATGTGATGTAAATAACCCTTTCAGTTGATATGGCAATGCCTTTATTTTTATTTTCATTCATGTGACTGGACCGTCCCATTCTTCAGTCTACCTCCATCGTTCGGCAACATGTTGTCGATGAATAATTGTCCAGTTTTAATGTGAATAATTGTGCTGACTATTTCCCTCGCCTTTGGCATAGCTCACCCTGAAGCATCAGGATTAACCACGATAAACCTCAGTAAAGTCACCTCAGAAACAACGCTCCAGGGAATATAGCCCCAGCCCATTCATACTCTCCGTGAAGCTCAACAACACTCGCCACCACCACTCCACCCAACACTGTCAATATACTTGGAAATCTTTTTGACACGCTTTCTAGTTTACCGATATATTTCCTACAACAGTGAGAACAAAATTAAAGGCAGTATTACAGAACTGGCTGAACATAGCGTGTAGGCAAAAGTGAATATTGCAGATACGGGAGATTACAGTCGAGAGTGCGGTGCTTGAAAAGTACAGCAAGTCAGGCAGCATCCGAGGGGTAAGAGAATCAATGTTTCGGGCAAAATCGCTATTCCTGATTAAGGACTTTTGCCTTAGCGTCGAATTTTCCTGCTCCTCGGATGATGCCTGGCACGTTCTGTTTTTGCAGGACCATACTCTTAACCCAGTGTAAATCCCAGATGGCCTCCTTTTTCAAAGACAGTAATTTCCCTTCCCACATGGTCGATGGTGCTATGGAGAGCATCTCAACCACTTCTCATACCTCTGCCTTCAACAATCACCCCTCCAAACTCAACAGGTAAAGAACATCCTTTTCCTCACATTCCATCCCGCCAAATTTCCAGATATAATGCATTATCCTCCCCCATTTGCGCCACCTACAAACAGGCTCCCACCACCAGGGATATATTTCCCTCCCCACCCCGATCTGTGTTCCATAAAGAACATTCCCGGCGTGACTCCTTTGTCAGGTCCACGCCACCCAACAACCCACCCTCCACTCCTGGCACCTTCCCCAGCCACCGCAAGAATTAGAAAAGCTGCACCCTCACCTCCTCCTCACCTCCGTCCGAGACCCCATAGAATCCTTACACATCCTTCGGTGTTTTACCGACGCTTCCACACACATTGCCTACACTACCCTTTGCTCCTGATGTCTCCTCGACATTGGGGAGACTGGACGCGAATGTGTGAAACACTTTAGAGAACATCTCTGGGACATCCGCATCAACCAACCCCACTACCCCATGGCTGAACACTTTAACTCCCCCACTCACCCCGCCATGGACATGCAGGTCCTGGGCCTCCTCCACCACCAACCCTTAACCAACCGACGCCTGGAGGAAGAAAGGCTTAATTTTTGCCTTGGGACCCTGCAACCACATAGGAGCAATGTGGATTTCACCAATTTTCTCATTTACCCTCCCTCCAACTTATCCCAGTTTCCACCTTCCAACTCAGCACCGCCCCATTCCACCTGTCCAACTTCCTTCCCATTTATCTGCCCCCCCCCTCCAAAATATCATCTCCAACTCTTCCTTCATCGACCTATCACATTATCAGCTAACTTCCCCAACCCCATCACCTTCTCATTTATCTCTCAGTTTCCTTGGGCCACAAGCCTCATTCCTGATGAAGGGCTTACACAAGAAATGTCAATGCTTCTCTGATGCTGCCTGACCTGCTGTGCTCTTCCAGCACCACTTTCTCGACTCTGACCTCTAGCATCTGCAAACCTCATTTTCTCTCTTGCGTTAATGTATCCAGAAATTTCCCCAGCAGACATCTTATGCAGCTGCTTTGTTATTTTGTCCCTTTCTCCTTTATAAACAGAGTGGGACATATACAGCCCCACAGTGCTCTGGCAATACGCCCACGTACAAGGAAAAATAAAAAAAAAATATCTATAGTCCGTCCGTCAGTAACCCTTATCTATTCCATCGAGAATGAGTAAATATTCTCTTTTATTACGATATGAAATTTTATGTAAGGAAGGGGTTAACTGAACCCGTTTGTTCGGTATCTGTGATTAATGTTCGTCTCCATAGCCTCTAATTATCCCAGTGGAGAGTTTCCATTTTTAGTGATAAATGGGAATCGTTCAATGTGTTATCCCATAGCATGAGCGTGAGCATCATCGACAGCACTAACAGGGATACGGAGCTCCAGATGGAGAAGGGGAGGAACGATCATATCCTGAGAACATTAGTCTGGAATGTTCCAACAATGAACAGGTGTTTATCCGATCTTCTTTCATCCCTTTCGGTATCTTATGATTGGCTGTCATTATCATGGCGGATCTATTTTGCTCTTCGCATTATTCAATATTTTTATTATCCTTTCCTGTCTATCGTTGGTGTCCCTGGTAAGCCTCACCTTCCAGCTAAGTTTTTTTTTCCGAAACCAGTTATGACTGTGTTACTGCTCTTTCATATAGTCTTCACTTCTTGTGACTATTATTGTTCATGTTGGGACTCTGAATCCAGATACTGACTCCACAGACCACATCAATGATCTTGTTCAATTACTTTCTTCCTCCTTGCTTCTGGCAGTGTTACTCATGGGTCTCTATGTTGACCTATTCAGTTTCAGATGTGAACCATTGTCTCACTGTCCTTGTTATTTAAATATTGGGAGCATGGAGATCATTGCCCTCTATTATGTTTACAAACTCCATTTCCCTCCAGGGACTCCATCCCATCCCTGGCCAATATCTTTTTTTTAGTTCAATTCTTGGACTTGGGAATCCCTGGCTGGCCAACCTTGACAGCCCTTTCCTATTTGCCCTTGAGCAGGTGGTGGTGAGCTGCCTTCGTGAATCGCTGCAATTCACTTGCTGTGGGTTGACCCATAATGCCATTAGGGAGGGGATTCCAGGATTCTGACCCAACGATTGCGAAGGAACACCGGTATATTTCCAAGTCAGAGTGGTGAGTGGCTTGGAGGGGAACTTGCAGGTGGTGTTTGACACAGACGAATCACAACTTTGGTGATCCCTTTGGCCATGAGCTGATTCCTGACACCATGCCCTGACCATTATTAATTTTAATTCTGCACTGTTCCAGAATGTACTTCACTGACGAAACTCTTCTGCTGTTTGAACCTTGAGCCGTGAAATACAGACTTAATGATGACAACAAACTACTGCTGACACTCTCGTGTTGAAACCTGCAGAAACAAATCTGATTCGGACTCAGACAAAAATCCCATCCAACTGACGTCCTGAACACGCTGATCTATATCGCTATAGTGTCTGGAAATATCTTTATTTTAATATTCTCAAACACTTAAACTCATCTGTCCATGAAACATCCCTCAGTTTCTTTCTGTCTATTATCCAAATCCTAGAAAGTTGTTCATATTTAACTTGGTTTCCTTTAAGTGTATTTTCTCTCATGCAATGATTTTCACATTCAACCATCCCACATGCACGCCCCCCACCACACGCATACACACGTGCACACTTACATCTTATACTGGTCTAATGGAGATAGAAATCTTTCCCTGCTCTGTGTATTTGATATGTGTATCATTCTCATATGATAGTAAAAGTTTCCAATACTCCCCATGCAGGGCAGATAATCCAGTTTACTGGGCACGAGCACAGTCTGCACAGCTCTCCGCGTTAGTCTGTCATCTTCTCCCAGTTTATGTTGCATGAAGTGTTCTGTGAAGCCAATTTAGAAATTGATTAAACAAACCAGTTCAGCTGATCTGAAAATACCTTTTTTTCAATATTCTCATTCTTGTAATTTTTTTCTCTAAGAGTCAATCCTTCAGTTAGTCACATTACCCAGTCTTTTTCTTCTTATTTCCACAACATGCTCTCAGTTAATTAACTGTCTGTTCCTGTCTGTAATGTGAATCGTTCTGTCCCTCTGTATCTTTCTCTGGCCTTGGTTTTTGGCTCCCTAGTGTATAGAGTGCTGACGTTGTGAAGTTCCAAAACCGTGAAATCGTGTGCCTTGTGCTGTCGTTCACTTCCCGGTGTGTTCCATGTGGTGTTCCTTGGACAGGTCTAGCTGTTGTTCCCTTCCCGATGTGTTCTATGTGATGCTCCATGGACAGGGGTTTGTGCGTCGGGTTGTTCTTCACTTACCACTGTGTCCCATGTTGTGATCCATGGACAGGGGATGTGTGTCGGGCTGTTGTTCGTTTCCCGGTGTGTCCCATGTGGCGTTCCATGGACACGGGATGTCTGTTGGCCTGCTGTTCATTTCCTGGTGTGTCCCATGTGGTGCTCAATGGACAGGGGATGTGTGTTGGGCTGTTGTTCACTTCCTGATATGTCCAATGTGGTGTTCCATGTTCAGGAGTCGGGTGTCTGTCGGGCTGTTGATCACTTCCCGGTGTCTTCCATGTCTGGGGTGGGTTGGGGGAGTGTCTGGCTGCTATTCACTTCCCAGTGTATCCCATGTGGTGTTCCATGTTCCGGGTTTTGGGTGTGTATCGGGATGTTGTTCACTTCCCAGTGTGTACCATGTGGTACATCATGTTGGATAGGTTTCAGCTGCTTTGACTCACGTCTTTGAAAGATGGTCTGTGCCTGTCCACTGAACATCTGACGTCTGTGTTTGTCCTACTAAGTTGATCGTGTGGCTAGAAATATGAAGAATCCCCTTGAGCATTATTGTAAACGGCCAGGTATCGAACATCTCTGACAATGCTGTCACTTTTTTAAAAAGGTTATTGTCTCATTTTCTTTGAAGAGAGATCTTAAATGCCGTACTGTCTCCTGCAAAAAGCTGAAGAAAATAACATAGGAGGCTTGTAGGGTATTTTACATTAATAATGATAACAATGGCCAGCTCTCACAGATCAGGCTTTCCAGTCTTCTGAGCTATAACAGTCACCAATTGCTTGCAGTTGGGATAGGTTGGATGCTTCAGTAAATGATCCCTCAGTGCTATTCTCTCTAAAACCTCTCCATGCTGTGTCCTCCTGGATTTGGCGAACTGCGTGCAAGACTGATTGACCTTGGATGTGCTTTTTTGCCAAGGGATGAGTTTAAGGGATGTTAGTACATTGGAACAGTTCTTTAGTAGACGGTACTATATCTATTATTCTGTTAAGATTCCCAGTAATGTTATTATAAACTCCTCTTCTTTTTGTATGTATTTTTATTAGAGAGTTTAACTAAATTGTGTTTTGCTTAAAGTTACGTTGTTTGACCAGTCGCATCACATCTGGAACACCCATTTGACAACTGCATTTACTGTATGGTAGTGGGACGGCACAGAGTCACAGTGGGTAGCACTGCGGACTCACAGCACCAGGGACGCAGATTCAATTCTCACGTATGACTGTGTAGAGTTTACACATTCTAGCTGTGCCTGCATGGGTTTCCTTTGGGTGCTCTGGCTTCCTCCCACAATCCAAAGATGTGCCGGTCAGGTGAATTGGCCATAAGAAATTGCCCATAGTCTTAGGCGCATTAGTCAGGGGCAAATATGGTGTAGGAGAGTGTGGTTGAGTGGTTTGGTCTTCCATGGGTCAGTGTGGACTGGTTGGGCCGTACGGCCTGTTTCCATACTGTTGAGAATGTAACCTTCGACAACGTTGGCGTCCAGGCTACCATCTTAAAGTATTTTAAGTCAGTCTGCCCTGTTCCACAGCAAACAGGGGACACTTGTCCAGTTTGAAATCGATAATTCCAAATTGGCTTCATGATTAGAATCCCTACAGTGTGGAAGCAGGTCATTTGGCCCATCAACACAATGCCAACCCCCCGAAAAGTAAATTATCCAGATGCATTCCCCTCCCCATTACTCCATATTTGCCCCTGACTAGTGCAACTAACCTACACATCGTTGAACGGTACGGGCAATTTAACTTGGCCATTTCACCTAACCTGCATTTCTTTAGGCTGTGGGAAGAAAATGGCACAACTGGAGAAAACCAACGCGGGGAGGGGGAGAATGTGCACAGGGAGATTTTTGGGGTCAAAGGCAACGTCTTTTGTTTGCTTTGTGTCTTTTGGTCTGGATGTTGAATTCGGTTGGTTTGTCCAGTGCTTTGTGTAGTAATTGCTATCTCTGTCTCTAAGACTTCTCTGGGTGTGGAAGAAGTGAAGATGGAGATTTCAAAAAAGGTGAGCAAGGCAAAGCTTTTAGAATTAGCAGACAAGCTGGAGTTGGGGGTGTGTTTGTCTGTGAGAAAAGGAGAGATAATTACGGCTGTAGCTTGGCATTTAAACTTTGTTGGAAATACCATCAGAATCTTAGGAAATGGCTGGAATTCATTTGCAGATGACACAACTTGAACACAAAAAGGAATTGAGACAGTTTGAAATATGATTAAAAGTAGAATTAAACGAAAAGGAGAGGAAGATGAAAGACAGAAAAAGGAAGAAAAAAGCCAAAAGCGAGTGAGTTTCAACTTCAAAAGTTAGCAGTTTGAGAGGAAAGGAGACTCAGCAGGGGAGAGATGAAGGGAGACGGTAGGCTGAATGAGGAAGATAGTGAGGATGAGCAACTCTATGGTAGCCAAAGGCCTGATGGGGATCTTTTCAATTACATCTAGGCAAGGTCTACATTTGATGAGAAGGATGTAGAAGTCTTTTCAATTTCATTTGAGAAAGTGGCTACACGAATGCGGTGGCCAGTGACCATGTGGATTTCGTTGATTCAAACAAAGCTGATAGGTGGAAGGAGTGAGGTATTTGTATCCCTATTGGAGGAGGTATCTGGCCAGTAAGAGGAGGTGAAGAAAGCCATTAGAAGTGCATATTAGCTTGTGCCAGAAGCTTACAGATAGCGGTTTAGAATATATAATTTCGTCCCTGTGTAAACGTGCATTGAGTTGACGGAATTGAACAAAGTAATTTTGAAAGGTGAGTCAGGGTATTATTAAACTGCTAGAGAGATTCTTACTTTGAATTTGTTTAAAAACTCACTTCTTGTAGTGAGAACTCGTGTGGAAGAATAGAGTGTTGAAATGCCATGATTAGAATCTGAAATGGCTAATGATTATCAATTGGTCCATAAGTCAAAGTTTGGCTCCTGAGAGGGATTGAGAAGAATGTGCAAGATCTTAAAATATATAACTGTGCGAGTAAGGTTTAGTGGCATCGACCAGGAGTAGCAGGTAAAGGGGTTATAGCATTAAGAGGTACAGAAACATGCAAAACATTTAAGCTGAGGCATGAGGAGATATGTCATTCAGAAGGACTATTGGTGAGATGAAAAGTGTTCTATTATGTAACGTGTGGTTGGAGTGTCCGGTATAACCATCAATAGAAATATTTAACACTTGAGAAGGATGCCTTGAGCTTTGTGTTGGCGTTACAACATTTCAGCATTTAAATTGCCAATAACGTGTCGGAGACAAATATATCGACTGATCATAACGCCTGAACGTTTTTAGAGAAACGTAGGGAGAAAACTTCCAGTCTGTTCAAAGAGTTATTATTGTTGCCATTCAATTTGGAAGTTATGCAAGTGACAGGACGAGAAACCGTGCTTTGCTGACAAGTTGTCGAGACTTGGATGAAGGAAAACAGAGGCGTTCTGTGGCAGGAGTAAACTGCCTGAAATAGAATGGAGTTGTGAATGTTTTCAGTGCAATATATGCATATTGTGAAATACTGAAACAGTAAGAACAGAGGGCTTAAAATGAAGCCATCTTTGCATATTGCTTTTTTTTTCAAACGGGGAGCTGTGACGATGCTGCCACTTTAAGAAAATTATTTTCTCTTGTTTTTTTTATGAAAAGTGGTCTTAAAGGCAGAAATGCCGAACTGCCGCCTGAAAACAGCTTAACTATATAACTGAGCAGGCGTTAAGATTTTATTAAAACTGTGGGAACAATGGAAGGGCAGCGCCGAGCTCTCACAGGCCAGGTCTTCTCGTTTTGAATTTAACTGCAGCATTCAGAAGCTGCTCGGGGTCACAGAAAGGTTGGAAGTTTCAATACATGATCCCTAGCTGCTATTTTCTCTGAAAACTCTCTTAAAGTTGCTTCCTCTTGGACTGGAGAACTGCACATAAGATTTTGTGTCTGAATTTACCTTTTTGCCAGGGTGTGTGTTTATGGGATGTTCCTTTATTCACACTGTTAATTAGTAGAAGGCACCGCATCTGTTGTTTGCAGAGGTGTTCCTTTAGAGAAGCTTTCACAAACTGTTCTTTTCTTTGATTGTGTTTTAACTACAGCGTTTGAATGGATTACATTTTTCTTAACGTTGATGGGGTGACCAGTTGCAATACATCTGGAACACGCAGTTCACATCTACATTTAAAATAAGGAAAAGTTAAGATCGAAGCTGCCTGCTTAAAATATTTTGACGGTGTCTGATCTGGTCAGGTCCATAACATTTGTAGCTGAGGGGCTTCTGGCTGCCCACTGCTATTGAATGTTAGTGGAGGGATTGGGGATGGTTTGCTGGAGGTTATGAAATGAGCTGCCTCAGACATTCAAGGACACCTGAGGATTTGATGACCTAACTCTGAATGGAGCGTGGGGATTGTAGTTACAGCATCTGGGTCTGTAACATGAACAACAAATGGAGCAGAGGCTGCAAAGACGGGAAGCTCTGAAACCATAGAGTCAGTGTGTGTGGAGAAAGGGATCTGCTGTATCCATCCCGGGTTTTCCAAGAACAGCTTCCTAAGCTACACATAACCCAGGAGCAGATTGTGAGGGGACACCGATTGAACAAGGAGCTGGTCACAGAGCGGTGTCACTTCAACACAACCTGCAGATTCACACCAGTGGAATGACGATACTGCCAGTGACTGTTAGGGTCACTGTTTTATTCAGCTTCTATGATCCAGAACTTCTAGGCAGGACTGGGTGACATATCCATCATCTCCCAGTATGTTGACATCAATGTCAACATTCGGAATATTAGGATATATGTGCTGGATGAGATGCATGTTTTCTCTATCAGCAGAGAGCTGCTGGGTGTATCCGTATTTTCTCCATATAACAGGATTCCCGATGATGTACATGGCTCTGTGGGCTCCACATGTTAATGAGGAGAACTACAGGAACTGAAGAAACTCTCACTCCAATGATGTTACAATGTGCCCATGGACAGACATCATGTTGGTGAAGAACCCACTATCTTGGCAGCAGCCACCTCCTCTTCATTGAGAAGCAGTCAGCCATTCCCATCGTCTTTGGGTCTCCATTGGAAAGAAAGGATAACCTCTTGGCTTAAGGCTGTCCCCTGGATACACGACTCAAAACGCTCACCATTCCCCACTGCCAACCAATCTCATCAAAATATCCCGTGTAAACTGAGAGCAATAGGACCACTGGGCTTGTCAGGGAGCAGACCATCCTGGAGAAGGAGCAGCACTTTCAATTCGGAAATGGTCAGAGTGAATCCTTCAGAATGCACTATCACTATGTCATGTTTCAGCAACATGCTACCTTTCGTTCTTCCTGAAAAAGCTGACAGGGTATACATTCCGTTATATTCCACTTGGCAAAGTATTAATCATTTACTTTACCTGTCCATATCTCCACATTCACTCTCCACATTTTGTTGATAACTTAATGCCTTGCTTACCTTAGTGTCATCACCAAACTTAGTAGCAGTACATCTGTTCTATCGTCCTGATCATTGCTATCAATTATAAACAGTTGCAGACCAAGCACTGGTCACTGTGTGACTCCACTGGTTACGTTCTGTCAAAATGATTAAAACTGATTTATCCGGAGGGCCTGCTTCCTGTTTGATAACCAGTCCTCCCCCGTTCCTGTGGAACACTGTCAAATCCAGCCCCTCAAGCCTGTTCCGCCATTGAATACAATCGTGGCTGATGTCATCGCTGGCTCAGTTCCAGTTCCCTGCCTGCTCCCCATATACCTTCATTTACTCATTGTCCCAGCACCCACTGCACACTGGGGCAATGAATTGCACAGATTCACAACCCGTTGAGAGAAGTAAGTTCTCTTCACCCCTGTTTTAAATCTGCTCTGCCTAATCCTAAAACTATGATCTCTTGTTCTAGTTTGCCCCACATGAAGAAATATCCACTCCATACCGACATTGTCAATCACCGTTAACATCCTCCAGACCTCAATGAGGTCTCCTCTCATTCTTATAAACCGTGAGTGCATCGGCCTGAACTGCTCAAACTCGCTTCAAAAGACAAATTCGCCTCTGGAATCAATCTAATGCACTTGTTCAGAACAGCCTTCCTTGTAACAATACCACTCCTGCAGTCAGGACAACAAACCTGAACACAGGACATCAGTTACCGTCTCACTAATATCTTGCAGATTTGCAATAATTCTTCCCTCCCTTTATACTCTATTCTTTTACAAGTAAATGCTAAAATTCCACTTGCCTTTCTCATTCACTGCTGTACCTGCATGTGAGTTTTCTATGGTCTGCACAAAGTCACCCAGATGCCTCTGCACGACAGAACTCTGAAGTTGCTCGCCATTTCCATAACCTGTTGGATTCCGCTTATCAAAATGGTTAATCCTATATTATCCACGTTACATTTTAGCTGCCAGATGTTGGCACATTCATCCAAACTTTTCAGGTTCATTTGTAATTTTTTAACATCTTCATTACATCAACCTACTTTTCCACTTGTTTTAGTGTCAGCTGAAAATGTAAATGAAGTGTTTTCTCTCCTCTCATCCAAGTAATACAATGGATGGCAAGTTGCCGGGTCATGTGATCTGAACTCTATGGAACCCCAAAAGTTGCCAACCACTAACGAAACAATTAATCCATGTCTCTGCATTTTGTTGGCTCACCAGCCCTCTATCCAGGCGAATGATCTCCTCCCAAACCCATGTCCTCTTATTTTACAGCTTAATATTTCATGCAGCGTTTAATCAATGCCTTTTCAAAGTCTAGGTACTTTACTTTTCCAGGATCCCTATTGTCTACTTTGTTTGTCATATCTTTAAAAAATTCAAGCAACCAAATTCTAAAAGAATCATGCTGATTCTGATGTATTCAGATTTAACTTTGCAAATCCACTGCTGTTAATTAATTAATAACGGATTCTCACAAGTTCCCTTAATTCCCAAGAGTTAGCTCACAACCTTTTAGTGACAAGTGAAGATTCCTGTCCTAATTCCTAACTTTTTGCAACTTCTACACTCCCTTTCCCGTGTTCCTGTGTAACAACCACAAAGCTTTAAAAGATCTGCTCCAATCGCTGTGTAATAGGCGTGCGTGTCAGAATGGATTCACTCAGTTCCTGGTTTACACACTCAATGGGCTGAATGTCACCATGGTGTTCCTACATTATGGTCTTGATGGTTGGAATGTCCTGATTTACAGATTCAAAATCTGCTTCTCCTACTCCTCATAATACGTCAGAAGCCTCACGGATTGTGGAATCCTCCTGTAGCTGTAGAACATTTTGAGGGGATGAACGGTCTCTTCATATTCCTTCACAACAAGCTCGAGATACTGAACAATCACCTACTGCATCCCTGAAATGGGATCGATGAAGTGATTTGTCTCCTCCTGTTCACATACAACAGACCCCTGGGTGAATTATGTCCACCTTTCCATAACAAGTCTCAAATAATTTTATCTCCTTCTTTATTTCTTGTGCTGAATGGCCTCCTGTTATTCTCGTGTACCAATGTCCTCCAGTTTTTGTGTTAGAGACTGAATGGAATGATCCTGTTGCTGCATAACAGGATATTGGTGCCACATGGCCTACCCTGTGTGCAGCGTTATAGACTCGAGCAGCTGAGTGACCTCCCCCTGTACCTGAATATCAGGAACAAGGGGCTGAATAACCTCATCCTGTTCTATTGTAACAGGGTCGAAGGCCTGAATATCCTTCTGCTGTTCCTGTGTAACAGGCTGGAGAAGTGAAATGAGCTGTATAATTGGCTTCTGTTGCTGACTCTTTCCGGTGTTCTATGTAAAAATAAGATCATCTTTTATTCTGTAAACTCTAATGCGTATTAGATCAACCTGATCATCCTTTCCTTATATGATAACCCCTTCATTGCAGGAATTAGTTGAAGGTACAATGTCTGAGCTGCTTCCAATATCCTTTCTTCAAGAGGAGACTAATTCTGTAAACACTATTCCAGGTGTGATATGATTAAAACCCTGTACAGAATCAGCAACACGTTACCAGCCTGATGTAAAGTTCCCAACCAGGTTAGAGCAGTCTCAGCTGTTAGGGGGAATGCATAGTATTGTTGACAAATCGTCGTCCTTCTCTGTAAATGTTGTCACAAACTCTCAGATGTTAGGAAGCAGGTCTCTGCAGGGTCGACAGGCCTGTGCTTCCCGTTCCCTTCTCCAGTACTGAGATTGGTGCCGAGTGTTCTGTCTGGGTTTATCCTTTCAGACCTCCGAGCGGTTTGATATAATTGAGTGCCTGGCTTGGCTGTTTAAGAGACCATTGAATAATTTATCACATGTCTGTGTGTTTGGAGTCACTTTTAGACCAGACCAGAAAACACGGGATATTCACTTCCTGAAACTACATTGGTGAAGCAAATTGGTGTTTACAATCGACATTGGCTTCAGGTTACTATTACAGACACCAGATTTTAAATCCCGACATTTTATTTATTGTTTTTAACTTCCACCAGCTGTCAGAGCATTAGAATGGTCTGGATTAGTAATGCACTGACATTTCCACAACTGCACCATCTCCACATGGGGACCTATCAGAAACCACACTGAGCAGGTTATTTCGGTGTTGATTGACAGCTCAGTCAAAAAGAACTCCTACCAATTTGACTGTCGTGATGGAACTGAGGGGTTTCTGTTGGTCATACTGGAATTATTCTCCTCATAATGGGCTTGTTATAGTAATTTTCCACATTGCAAGTAGATATCAGCATTGGAACTGAAATGAAACAGCTTCTCGAGGGACATTGCTTTATCGTATCTACTGTCTTCAGATGTTTCTTCATGTCACATAGAGCGAATAAGATTATTTGAAAACTACCATCTATGTTTCTGTGGGCATCCTGATGAGTGCATCATAGACTCAACACATCTAGCTGAGTATGGTGTGAATACGACATAATTGTCTTTTCCACTGATGTGCAGGGCTGTTCCGTTATTTAGGATGGGGACATGGGCATGACACTCTCTTGCAGTGAGTTGCTTTATCCATTTATATTGGATGTGGCAGGACTGCATAGCTTTGATCTGATCAATTGGCCTTGGGATCATTGCTCCCTCTCTACTAGATGATAGTTCTGCAGTTTGGAATGTAACCAGACAAGTGCGGTAGCTTTATGGTTTGCCATCAGTTTTAGGTTCACATTTTTCTGACCCTGGCATGTTTACACACATTCGTCATTGAACCACATATCAGTTTACTGATAGTGGTAGACGGAGGGATGATCCCGGGCAAGAAGTTACAGATTATAGTTAAATAAAATTCTGCTTCTGTTGTTGCTGTGGTTTACAGCACCACATGGAGTACACAATTTGAGCTGCAACATCTCCAATGCGGTTCAGCTGCCTGTCCCCCACTTCACACCGAGACCCATTCATCCATCAGCCCTGTACTAAGTGACCTACTCTGGTTTCTGATGTAGTACACGTCCAATTTTATATTCTCATTTCACCGAGGGTCTCTCCATTGTGTCACACTTACAGTTTGTCTCATTCCTCAACACCCTTTAACATATTCATCTGAATACTTTCCTTTCCAGTATGTGCTACCTTCTGTGATTAGAGTGAATGTATCTCCCTCGATTTCTCTCCCTGACTGAGAGTAAGAACTCTGTAAGTGTCAGTGATGCCAGCCTCCTGTAGTTTCAGAACCAATGAATTTATGCATCGTGTGTTATCCTTCACTTCCTGATAGATGATGCTCCAGGTTGAACAGGGGTTTTGAGCAATGTTGACACACATCTTTGAAACGTCTTGAAAAACAGAAATTGATGGAGTGGAGTGAAAGTATAGTTAATCATTTGGGTCCAGTGACCGTTCTTCAAGGCTCACAGGTTTGTTTTGTTCTGGTTTCAGATTTCCAGGATCCATAGTTATTTGTTTTATTGAAAATGTGTTTTGTTAATTTCTGGAGAAACACAGCAAATCTGGCAGCATCTGGGAAGACAGAGAAACAGAGTTAGCGTTTCAAGTCCAGTGTGATTCTTCTTCAGAATAGAAAAGGATTGGAAAATGAGCTTTTTAATCTCTTGACAAAGGTAGAGAAGGGGTGACGGGAAACAGAAGGTGTGGAGGCGCAGTGCCACTGACGAATGGACTTTTGGTTGTGGTAGAGGAGCATCAAATGCGAAATGAGTATAAATTACATTGTGAATGGAGGGGCGGGGCGGGGAATGGTTTCCTTAATTGAGTGCAAGACAAACGATTCACAAACAGGATAATTTCATTGGGAGACTAGGGGAAGGAATGTATGAAGTTTGGAGAACAACAACAATGGGCTGTGGTAGTATGGAATTGAATTACAACTCCTTCAGGCTGCAACATACCAAAGTGTAAAGTGAGATGTTAATCGAGCTTGGGTTATGCTTCATTGGAACATTGCAGCAGCCCAGGTTCGAAATGTCAGCATGAGAGCAAGGTAAGGTATTGAAATGCGAAGCAAGGAGAGGGTCAGCGTTATTCCAACAAAACAGTACCTGGTTAGTCTCGCCAGTGTGAAGGATACTGCATTGTGAGCTGCAATGACAGGAACCCGGATTGAAAGTGTACAAGTGAAATGCTGTTTCATCTGGAAGGTGTGTATTGCGTTGTTAATAAATGAGGAATGAGTCAGCGATCTTTTCAAATGTTCACATTTATTTCTTCCTATATGTAGACTACATTGTTCCACAACTTGGAGAGAGTAAGTACTACAGGTGCGGGAGGCCAGAGTTAATAAACTTGGAGCTGGATAAACACAGCAGACCAGAGAGAATCAGAGGAGCAGTAAGGGCAATATTTTGATCTTGGACCTTCCATCAGTACTGGCAAGGGGGAGTGGAGCCCATAAATGGAGTGATGGGACATGGAAGGGTGAAGGGTAGGTATGATGGTGGTAAGTGCATGAAGGTATGGGGTTACTGTGATTAGTCAGTGGGAAGGGTGGAGCGGATACGTGAATAAGAGGTTGGACATGGGATAAGGCTGCAGGTGGAGGGAGTTTGAAGCTTCTGCAATCAACATTGAGGCTATTGGTCTATCTGCTTCAAATGTAAACACTCAGATGGTGTTCCCTGACAATGGACAGGCTATGGATGGGTATGTCGCCGGACAAGTGGGAGGGAGGATTAAAATGCATGGTAACTGCAAAGTTGGGTTGATTGTTGCGTGCAGAGCACTGATACCCCATACAGCGCCTGATCCTGTCCCATTGAGCCTGTATCCAACTCCCGATGTGGTCTCCTCTACGTCATGTAGACCAAAGGGTGATTCAGGCATATATTCATGGAGCATCTGCTGTCTGCACGCTTTAACCAACCCAACGTTCCAGTTGCCATTCATTTCAATTCCTTCACCCCACCCCCGCCCTGCTCATCCAGCGACAGGTCCATCCTTGGCCTCCTCTACTGTCAGAGTGAGGCAAAACACCAACTGGGGAACACAACCTGATCTTTCAGCTGGAGAGCTTACAGTTCAATGGTCTCAATATTGACCTCAATATTGGCTTCAAGATCTCTCCAACCACATACTTATCCCATGTTCCCCTTCTCTGACCTGACCTAAGCTGTCCATCTTCCATCCACATATCTGCTGCACCCTTCCCACTGATCAATCACAATATCCGCCTACTTGCATCCCTTAACACCATCCCACCTACCCTTCCACCAACCCCACGGCAATTCCTCTATTTACTCCCCGGTTCTCCTTCCCCTGCCCCAATCTTGATGAGGTCTTTCAGCCTGAAATGTTGACTTTCCTGTTCCAAGGATGCTGTCTGACCTGCTGTGCGTTTTCAGCTTCATGTATATATGCTATATAGTTGCACGTTGAGACCTCCGCAGCTACAGATTTTATAGTGCTTTTTATACATTTTGTATAGTCTGTTTACTGACAAGCTTATCTTAACATTCTCACTACAGGATCAAGGAAGCAGTCTCTTTGTCACATATATTCCTGTCTCCCTCGAATTGATTTCCGTTTGTTTCAACCGTATTTTCAAGTCTTCTGTTCAAAATAGCATTGAAAATGTAACTCTTGTTATGCTGTAGCTTAATCATAACATGTCCAATGTACGTCACAACTTCCTTGTTTTTATGTTCCACACATCCAAGGATCCATTAAGTCTTTCTATACAGCAGTTTCAACTTGCCTGGCCATTTATAATTTCCTGTCTTCTGTGTACCTCTCTCCGTAAACGGGGAGGTTACATTTACCAGTCCTCCCTCACTCCAAAGTGACCTGAAAGCTCACCAGCAATGCCTCCACAATTACCTTCGATATCTCCGTAGAACGACGGGGTGTTGTCCGACTGGTCTGGTGATTGATCCACCTTCACCTTCCCCAGCACCTTCTCCTTACTGGTGGTCACTATACTCACCTCTATCCCCTGACTGGCTTGAAGTTCTGGTATCATGCTGGTGTCTTCCACCATGAAGACTGAGGCGAAGTATCAATTCAATTCCGCTGCCATTCCATTGTTTCCCGTAATTATTCAAGCTTCATTTTAGAACTGTTCTTTGTTCTTTCCTCCCTGCCTTCCTTGTTATATATAAATGTCTTTCAATGTTCTTTTATATGATTAACAAGCGTAATAACATATTTCACCCTCTCCTCCCATTTGCTGTTATTAGTTATCCATGCTGGAATTAGTAGGCTTCGTAATCATTTACATTCACAATAATCCTCACCACATTGTGTGCATTTTCTTTTGGTTTTATGCTGTTCCAGAGTTTGTTATCACGCACGGCTGCCTTGCCCTCTGCTGAATACCTTTCTTGTTACTTGGGATGAATTTCTGATGTGCTGCTGAATTATCTCCTGAAACTCCTGTCATTGCTGCTTCACCATATTCCCGTGCTCAGCTCCCCTTCCAACTAATTCTGGCCAACTCCTCCCTCATGTCTTTTTAGTTTCATTGCTCAATAATAAGACATTACATCCAAAAGTGAGCAATAGATGTAAACTGAAGAAGGGAGGTTTGAGACATGGGACACGAAGAAAGTTTGGAGGATTTATTAACTAGATCAAAAGAGAGATTGGGAGACAGAGTGAATGCAGACGTGGAGTTGTAAAACATAAAAACGTCTACATGATTGACAGAAGTTAATGTACTTCTGTATTTGGTTTGACAATTCCTGTCTGCTGTTGTCCTTTGTACAGTGTATGTGCAACAGATTAATATGTTGAACTGCTGGCTCTGATGCCAGAACGTTTATCTCTATCAATATGACAAATATAGACTGTTGACAGAACCCAGCAGGACAATGTATATGTTTCCCGGTAGAAAATTGATTAACTGAAAGAAATTGGAACACCAGAAGCAGGAAAGTATAGCATCCATCCCGATAAGCATTAGAGATTAGATCTGGGAATGCAAGAAAGGGGCAGGAGGCAGAGGGTGCGTTGAGGGAAGGGGAACATAAAATCTCAGCTAACGATTAAAAAACATATTAATGTTTCATAAATTTTGTACATGACATGCCTCATTTTTGTTTACTATATCTCTCCTGTTCATTCTGAATATGGTGCACACATATGAACAATCTTAACAATCTGCACACACAGACACACACACACACACACACAGATGAACATAGAGACACACACACATACACACAGACACACACACACACAGATGAACATAGAGACACACACACATACACACAGACACACACACACAGACACACTCACTCACACACAGACACAGACACACACACAAACACACACACAGACAAACACACACAGAAACACACACAGACACGCACACAGGCACGCACATAGACACACACACTCACACAGACACACGCACAGACACACACAGATTCTCACACACACAGACACACACACTCACCAACACACGCACAATCAAACACACACACGCACTCACAGGCACAAAAAAACACAGACAAGCACACATGCACACACAAACACACACAGAGACCCACACACACACACAATCGCACACACATAGACACGCACACACAGACACAAAAACACACAATCACGCATACAGACACAGTCACACACACAAACACACAGACACAAACACACTCACATACAGGCACACACATTCAGAGACACACACACACATACACACAGATACACACACAGATACACACATAGACACACACAGACATACACACAGACACAGTCACACACTAACACAGACACACAGTCACAGACACACACACAGACACACTCACTCACACACGGACACAGACACACACAGACAAACACACACAGACACGAACACAGACACGCACATAGACACACACACACTCACACAGACACAACACTCACACACACAGACACACACACACTCACAGACACACGCACGATCATACACACACTCACAAACACAAAAACACACAGACACGCACACACGCACACACAAACACACACACACGCACTGTCGCACACACATAGACACGCACACACATAGACTCAAAAACACACAATCACGCATACAGAAACTGTCACACGCACACACAAACACACACACACAGACACACACACACTCACGCACAGACACACACACTCGGAGGCACACTCACTGACACACAGACACACACACTCACAGAGACATGCAAACTCGCACACACACAAACACACACAGACACACACTCGCACACACACACAAACACACACACACTCACACACAGACGTACACACTCACACTCACAGAGACACAGACACAGACACACACAGGTACTCACACACACAGACACACAAACTCACACAAACTCACACAGATACACACACTCACTCATACAAACATTCACACTCACGCACACAAACACTCACACACAGACACTGACACTCACACACGCCCACACACACTCACTCACACACAGACACACTCACATACAAACTCACACACAGTAACAGACACACAAACAAAGACACACACACTCAAACACACACAGACATACACGCACTCACACAGAACGACACACACACTCACATAGAACGACACACACACTCACACACAGAGACACACACATTGACAGACACACGCACAATCGCACCCATATATACACGCACACAGACATAAAAACACACAATCACACACATAGACACACACAGACACAGTCACATGCACACACACACAAACACGCACACACTCACAGAGACACACAAAATCGCACACACACAAACACACACATGCACACACACACTCACACACAGACATGCACATCCACACTCACAGAGACACACACAGAAACACACACACTCACACGCACACCCAGGTACTCACACACACAGACACACACACTCACACAGACACACACGCTCACACACACAGACACACTCACACACGCACTCACACACACAGTTACAGACACACAAACACAGACACCCACACACCCACACACACAGACATTCACGCACAGACACATACACACTCACACACACACTCAGGCACAGACACACACACCCACACACAGACACGGACACACAATCACAAACACACACAGACACACGCACTGACACACACACACAGACATAGACATACACACACAGGCACACACTCGCACTCACACACACACACACACACACACACTAATACATACGCACAGTGACACACACAGACAGAGGGACAAACTCACTCACACACACACAGACGCACACACAAACTCACCCATTCGCACACACACAGACACATACACACACACACGTACACACACACACGCACACAGACACACACACATACACAGACACACACACACACACACACGCACATGCACATCAACATTGTTCGGCTACTCCATTTCGAAATATCTTGTTTTGTTTGAGTGTCACTTGTCATTCCTTATTCTGAATATGTTCCGTTACATTCTCTGCATTTTATTTTATTCTGTCTGTCAAGAAGACATTGGGTTCTGAGGGGATGTCACTTTACTCCTCATCAGTCTCCACAGCCACTGTCTTCTATTCCTTTCTGTTTCTTAACCCATGAAAAATACGGACTGTGGCTGACCCTTGAATCCCAATAAACAGGTCAATTTTAAACAGAACAATTACTTTTGTGCTAAGGCGACAAAAAAATCTAAAAATGAAAAGGCATACAAACTGTTCAATAAGATGTTTGCATCTTTACAACCAGATATAGAATTGTGTCGTGTAAACAATAAACAATTAACTGGTAAGAGCTGTGAGAGTAAAATCGAAAGAAATCCGTATTTCTTGTGTATGTTCAGGACAATTGTGACCAGAGACAGTTATTATATTGGTAGTAGTTGTGGTGGAGGAGACGTCAGTGTGATAACAACATCTTAAATTGCTCTGTTTACTAATGATTATTCAGGCAGTTTCCTATCCCATCTCACTATTGTTGGTGTTCCTAGTGAGTCTATTTCTGCCCATTTACAAATTCTCTAACCCATTGTGAATGTCATCATTTTCTCTGTATATTTGGCAAATATATTGTCTTCATTTTCAACCACAATCACCATTTCTACACCATGAATTTCATATCCTTTGCTTACAAACCTCTGAGGAGAAACAAAAGTGTTCATAACCACGATTATCCCATTTTGTCCTGAACTGATTTATATCTCAATATTCCATCTATCACAAAACCTGTCCACGCCTACCTTCACAATATCCCCAGTCTTTACTTCTGCCTCAACGCTGTTTTTGAATAATCTATCATCCACACCTTTCCAGTCACAATTCTCTTCTGGCTACTCTTCTCGTTACACATATTTTGATTGCAAACTTTTTCTTATCTCAACCTGGACCTATGCCAAGTGCAAAGTGTGAGGTCAGTATGATTCTAAAATGAGATGCTCACAGCTTTGTGTCACTTGTTTCAGCATAACCTGTAACCTCGCACGAGGGAGAGGACTTTGCTGTCAGTGACCTGGAAGTGACAATTTCATTGAACTGCCTTGTTTCTAGAACTTTCTGAGGGAGTGTCGCGTCCATCATATCCCAATTGCAGTGCTCCAATGCATTCACACAGTGACGGAATCCATCTCTGCCTGCTGCTGAGGGTAATACCTTCCTGCTGTCTCCACAATGGCAGGTACCGAAAATCTTCCAGAAATACTTTGGGACAGCTTGACCGGTGAAAATAAGAACCTGTGCATGATTAGAATTAATAAAGTGAACTTACTCAAAAACTCATTGAATTGAAGCTTGGCAAGTCACTGCACCAACTGAGCTCCATCCCAGAGTTTTCAGGAAAGTGGCAGTACAGCTAGTTAAAATGATATAGACTCATGCAGGACAGAGACAGACCCTTCGGTCCAACCAGTCCGTGCTGACTATTCCAATTCCAAACTAACTTAGTCCTACCTGCCCGCGCTTGGCCCATATCCGTCCAAACCTTTCCTATTGATGTACTTATCCAAATGTCTTTTCAACGTTGTAACGACAAGAAAGAAGTATTGATTACTCTACAAATTGCTTTAGACTCTGGAAATTATCGTTCCAGTCGATTGGAAAGTAGTTATTGTAATCCTAAATATTTAAAACCGGAATGGGAGGGAAAACAAAAAAAAAGGTACCTTGATATCAGGTCTGAGGAAAATATTAGAACCTTTTATGAGAAATTTTATAACTCGACACTTGGGAAATCACGGTGTGACTTGGCCGAGTCAGCTCAGATTTAGAAACCAGAAGTCATCGTTGAGAAACCAGTGGGAGTGATGTATTTGAATTCGCAGAATAACTTTTTACATTGTTGCTAACAATTGAACGAAAGAAGTTGGAGTACATTGATAAGGTGACAGACGGGGAGAACTGGATATACCACATGGATTGAGAATTGGTCAGTGGAAGCAATACAGAACTACTTGCCCTTTTATGGACTGAAGGGAGTTACTCATGGAATATGACATGTTTCAGTGTTTGAACCACAACAATTTGCAAGGCATAGAAATGATTTGCATGAGCGAAATAAACAGCACATATCTCATTTTGTATTGATTAAATGGTAAGGGATTGAGAAGTGTTGTTGTCCAAAAGGACCTGAATGTCCTTCATCATGAGTCAACAAAAATAGCACATCCAAGGCGTAAGTATTGAGCATCTTATATGGCATGTTGCCCTTCATTGTAATATGATTCAATTGCAGAGGTATAGTCGTCTTCCTGTAATTGTAGGGCCTTGATGAGAGAGTATTTGGGGCACTGCTATCTCTTCAAACAATTATAACCAGTCTAATCTAAGAAATGATGATACCATGAGGAGAGATTGAAGAAACTGAATTTTTAATCTGTAGTGCCGTGAGACAAGGAGAGCTGACAGCGTTGAAACGTGAGGGTTAGTGACGATCATATATTTCTAAAAGAGGCATTGTTAATTGATTAGATATATTGTCACATGAACCTACGTACAGTGAAAAGCTTTATTTGTGAGCAGTACATGCAGATGGTAGTAAGCAAGATCACACAGATCATAGGTTGAAAAATAAACGTGGGCAGAGTAAGGTGTATATGTTACAATGCGCAGGACATTCAAAAAACACCAAATCAGCATGATTCGGAGTTAGATAGCCTATTCATCAGTCTAACACAATATTCCTAATACTTTATATGTCTCAATGAACTCTCTCCACATTAATGTGCAATCTGGATGAGGTCCCAAAGGAAATGTTTAGAGAGTTAGGAACCAAGTTAAAAAGTAGGACCTCAGAGGTGGTCATCTCAGGATTGCTACCAGTGTCACGTGCTAGTCAGAGGAGGAAACATAGAATGATCAGGAAGAATGTGTGCCTTGAGAGATGGTGTAGGAGGGAGGGGTTCAGATTTTTGGGACATTGGGGCCACTTCTGGGGGAAGTGGGACTATTACAATTTGGATGGTCTACATCTCAATGGGACTGGAGCCAATGTCCTAGGGGTTGCTTTTGCTAACACTGTTGGTGGGGGGGGGGGGTGTATGGTAGTGTTAAAACTAATGTGGCAGGGTATTAGGAACCAAATGAGGAGGCTGGTGGCTAGGAAGGAGGGAATAACTAAAGCTGAAGGAACTAGATAATGAAATCAGCACGATTAAGGGGAAGAATAGGTAGAAATCAGAGGATGAACACAGACGGGCTGGTAGTTTTAATAAAGAAGTATAGTAGGTAAGGCAGATGAACTTAGGGCTCGGAATAGTACCTGGGAATATAATGTTATTGCTATTACTGAGACATGGTTGAGGGAATGCGTGATTGGCAACTAAATATCGCAGGATATTAATGCTTCTGGTGGCATAGAGAGGAAGGTAAACGGGGTGGAAGGAAGTGCTACTGGTCAATTAAGGTATCACAGCTGTGCTGACGGAGGGTACCACGGAAGATTTGAGCAGTGAGGCAATAATGGGCAGAGCTTAGAAATAGAAAGGGTGCGTTAACAATGCTGGGGCTGTACTACAGGCCTCCCAACACCCAGCATGAGATAGATGGATAGATATGTAGACCGATCATAGAAAAATGTAAGAGCAACAGATGGTGGTGATGGGAGATTTTAATTTTCCCAGCATTGACTGGGATTCACTTAGTGTTAGAGGTCAAGATGGAGCATAATTTGTAAGGAGCATCCAGACGCGTTTTCTAGAGCAGTATAGAAATAGTTCAACTGGCGAAGCGGCCATACTAGACCTGGTGTTGGGAACTGAGCCCGCCCAGGCGGTGGAAGGTTCAGTAGGGGATCACTTTGGAAACAATGATCACGATTCCATTAGTTTTACAATAGTCATGGACAAATGCGAGAGTGGTCCTTAAGGAAGAGCACTAAACTGGGGAAGGCCAACTAAAGCAAACTTCGGCAGGAGCTGTGGAATGTAGATTGGGAACAGCTGTTTCAAGGGAAATCCGCATTCGATATGTTAGTGGCTTTTAAACAGAGGTTAATTAGAGTTCAGGACAGATGTGTTCCTGTGAAAATGATGGATAGAAATGGCAAGGTTAGGAAACGATGGATGAAAATGATATTGTGTGACTAGCTAAGAGGAAAAAGGATGCGTACATAATGTCTAGGCGAATGAAGATAGAGGAAGCCTTGGAAGAATATCGTGAATGTAGGTCCAATCTGAAATGAGAAATTAAGAGTGCTAAAAGGGGTCATGAGTTATCCTTAGCGAGCAGGATTAAGTAAAACCTCAAAATCTTTTATTCGGATATAAGGAGCAAGTGGGTAACTCGAGAAAGGTTTGGCCCACTCAAGGAGAAATCAGGAAAGATATGCTTGAAGGCAGAGAAAATGGGTGAGATTCTTAATGAGTACTTGGTATCGATATTCACCAAGGATTGGGACATGGCGGATGTTGATGTTAGGGATAGATCTTTGATTACTAGGTCACGTCAGCGTAAGGAGGGAGGAAGTGTTGTGTATTCTAAAGGCATTAAGAAGGACAAGTCTCCAGGCCTGGATGGGATCTACCCCAGGTTACTGACGGAAGCGAGAGATGAAATAGCTGCCGCTTTAATAGCTGTCCTTGCAGGGTCCTTGAACACGGGAGAGGTCCCAGGGGAATGGAGAATTGATAATGGTTTTCCCCTCGTTTAAGGAATAATCCAGGTAATTACAAACCTGTGAGCCTGACGTCAGTGGTAGGGAAACTACTGGGAAGATGCTGAGGGATAGTATATATACCCATTTGAAAGAAAATGGGCTTCTCAGTGATAGGCAGAATGGATTTGTGCAATCAATGACATGGCTTACAAACGTAACAGAAATCTTTGAAGAGGTGATAAAGTTGATTGATGAGGGAAGGCATGTACATGTCATATACATGGACT
Organism: Hemiscyllium ocellatum; assembly: GCF_020745735.1. NCBI lineage: Eukaryota > Metazoa > Chordata > Chondrichthyes > Orectolobiformes > Hemiscylliidae > Hemiscyllium > Hemiscyllium ocellatum. The sequence continues at coordinate 76,965,845 of NC_083417.1, forward strand.
TTAGTAAAGCAGTTGATAAATTTCCACGTGGTAAGCTGATGAAGAGGGTGAAGTCGCATGGGGTCCAGGGTGTTCTAGATAGATGGATAGAGAACTGGCTGGGCAACAGAAGACAGAGAGCAGTCGTGGAAGTGAGTTTCTCAAAATGGAGATCGGTGACCAATGGTGTTCCACATGGATCCGTGCTGGGAGAACTGTTGTTGCTTTATGCATAAATGATTTGGAGGAAGGTGTAGGTTCTCTCATTAGGAATGTTTGCAGGTAGCACTAAGAGAGGTGGAGTAGCAGGTAGTGAAGGGGATTGTCCGAGAATACGACATAATATAGATAGATTAGAGAGTTGGGCAGAGAAATGGCAAATGGAGTTCAATCTAGAGAAATGCAAGGCAATTCATTTTGGAAGATGAAATTCAAGACAGAACTTAACATTAAATGGAAAAGTCCTGGGGAAAATTGGCGTACAGAGAGATCTGGATGTTCAGGTCCATCGTCCCCCGAAGATGGCAAGGCAGATCAGTGGAGCGAATAAGAAGGCATACAGCATGTTTTCCGTCATTGGACAGGGTATTGAGTACAAGAGTTGGCAGGTAATGTCACGGTTGTATCAGACTTTGGTTCAGCCACATTTTGAATACGGCATACAGTCTGGTTCCCACCTTAGCAATATGATGTGGATGTTTTCGAGAGGGTGCAGAGGAGGTTCACCAGAATGTTTCCTGGTATGGAGGTTGCCAGCTATGAAGAGAGGTTGAATAAATTAGGATTATTTTCATTAGAAAGACGGTGGTTGAGGGGGTCATGATCCCTGGATGACGAGGGATGTTGAGGCTCTGTTAAGGAAAACAAAGAAGGCATACATTGTGTTTAAGATATCGGGCTCAAGTCAATCCTTAGGTGACTATACAAAGTGTAGAAACACCTTTAGGAGGGGAATCAGAACCACAAAAAGATGGTATGAGATGGATCTCTCAGAAAAAAGGTTAAATATAATCCCAAAATGGTCCCGAGCTATATGAATAGTAGAAGTGTGGCGAGGAAGAGAATAGGTCCCCTTAACGATCAGCATGGCCGTCCTTGTGTGGAATCACCAGGAGGTGGTGGGAATTTTTTAATGAATATTTCTCCTCCATGTTTACTTAAAGCACAATAAGGTGGATAAATTCCCTGGGCATGAGCATTTCCGTCCTCGGATGTTATGGAAGACTAGGGAAGAAATTGCAGAGGCCCTTGCAGAGATTTTTGATTCACCTTTTGCTACTGGAGAGGTTCTATAAGACTGGAGGGTGGCTAATGTTGTTCCATTGCTTAAGTAAAGTAGCAAAGACAAACCAAGGGACTCTTGGTCAGTGAACGTAATATCAGTGTTAGGCTAGTTTTTGGAGAGGATAATGAGAGACAGGATCAACCAACATTGGGATAGTCAAGGTCTGATTCCGGTAAGTCAGGTAGATTTCTGTGCGGGAAATCATGCCTGACAAATGTCTTAATGTGTTTCAAAGAGGTAACCGTGAGAATAGATAAGGGCAGGACAGTTGAAGATCTGTATATGGACTTTCATAAGGCTTTTGACAAAGTCCCATAGGGCAGGTTAGTCAGTGAGTTTAGGTTATGTGGGATCCAGAGAGAGCTAGCTAATTGGATTCAAAATTGGCTCGGTTGTAGGAAGCGGAGGGTAGTGGAAGAAGATTGTTTCTCAGACTGAAGGCTTATTGCTAATGGTGTGCCACAGGAGTCGATGCTGAGACCTTTGTCATTTGTTATTTACATAACTAACCTGAATGTGAATATACAAGGCATGATGAGGATAATAAGACGTCGGAGCAGAAATTAAAATATACACCCCATCGAGTCGGCTCCACGATTCAGTCATGGTTGATAAGTTTCTCAATCCCATTCTTCTGCCATAACCCTTGATTCCCTTGACAATCAAGAAGCTGTCCATCTCAGTCTTATATATACTCAGTAACCTGGCCTCTACTGCCTTCTGTGGCATTGAATTCCAGGGATTCACCAGTCTCTAGCTGAAGAAGTTTCTCCTTATCTACTTAATAAAAGCTGTTCCTTTTACTCTAAGGCTGTGCCCTCGGATCCTAGTCTCTCCTACAAATGGGAACATTTTCACAACATCTATTCTGTCCCGGCTATTCAGTATTCAGTATGTTTCAATTAGATCTCCCCACATCCTTCTAAAATCCATTGAGTGCAGATCCAGAGTCCTCAAAGGTTCCTCATACGTAAAGCCTTTCATTCCTGGAACCATTCTCATGAAACCCCTCTGAACAAGTTCCAAGGCCAGTGCATCTGCTCTGTGATATGGGGCCCAAGACTGCACAACATACTCCAAGTACTCCCAAGAAATTTACTACATTTACGGATGATACAAAAAATTAGGAAGTATCATTGATAGCAATGAACGTTATAAGAAATTATAGAGGGATTTTAATCTGATGGGGAAGTGAGCTGAGGATTGGCAATTGTAATTAAATACAGATAAGTGGGAGGTGTTACACTTGGAAAGTAAAATAAAGATAGGACTTATACAGTAAATGGTTAGTTTCTGTGGAGTGTTGTGGAACACAGGCACCTCGGACCACAAGTACATATTTCATTGAAAGCGACATCACGGATAGACAGGGCGATAAAGAAGGCATTTAGCATGCTGGCCTTCATCGTTCAAGGCATTAAATGTTGGAGTTGGGACACTATGCTAACATTCTGTAAGTCGTTGGTGAGGCCACACTTGGAGTTTTGTGTACAGTTTTGGTCACCCTGTTAACCTGAAAAGAGTGCAAAGAAGTTTGACAAGGATTATATGAGGACCAGAAGGCTAGAGTTATAGGGAAGGGGTTGGCCAGGTTCGGATATCATCCCTTGGAAAGTAGGAGAATGAGAGGGTGTTTTGTGGAGATACATAATATCAAGAGGGCCATAGATAGGATGAATGCATATAGTCATATTCCCAGCGATGAGGGATTGAAAACTACAGGGCATACGTTTAGGATGAGAGGGGAAAGATTTAAGAAGGATCTGAGGGGCAACTTCATTATGCAGATAATGTTTTTTAAATGGAATGGGTTGCCAGAAAAATTAGTTGAGACAGGTACAACAGCAACACGTCAAAAATGAGCAGATACATTGACGGGAAGGGTTGAGAGCGATATGTTTCAACTGTAGTCAATTGGAATTTATTGAGTGGGCGTCATGGTCAGCATGGACTAGTTTGGGCCGAAGAACCAGTTCCCATGCTCGATCACTCTATGACCCAGTGACACTCCATTTATATCAGTGACACGGTGACACTCTGGGCTACATCAGCCCGCACCATGTCACTGTCAGGGTGACACACCGGTCTACACAAGCCCGCACAATGTCACTGTCAGGAGGACACTCCGTTCTACACTAGCCCACACTATGTCACTGTCAAGGTACCACTCTGGGCTATACCATCCACACCATGTCACTGTCAGGAGGACACTCTGGGCTATATCATCCCACACCATATTGCTGTCAGGGGTACACTTGTGGATACAGCAACCCACTTCATCTTGCCATGCAGTGCCTTCTATCATTTCATTGACGAAGATGTTATTTACCTGCTTGGGAATATTCTTAATGAGGTCAGTAATCCCCATCATACACTGGCCCTTTGCTATGGAACAAGCCCGACCTTCTTTGCTGTGCAGGAAGTCGACGGCATATCGGTTTTGCTGGGAAGATTGACGTAATTCTGAGAATATGTCCTTACCTCCTGCTAAGTCCAAGCGGTCTCCTTGCACAAGCAAGTTAGACCACAAATAAGATAGTTTCAATTTTGATGGCTAATAATTCCGGCAGATCCTCCTCAGGCAAAGGTACTGAGAAATGTGTAAGCCAGAAACTGGGCTTTTCTGTTACCTGAAGCCTTACCAACCCTCCAATGCACGCAGAATACAGGTGAACCTGAACGTTTGGTAGGGAAACTCCTTCCCCATTCCCAGGTAGTTGGGCTGGAAACTGTAATTTGAAAACTGCCCCTACAGCTACAGCACAGGGATTACCTATTTCATTAAAAACAATGAAGTTAGTCGCTTTGTCTTGGTTAAAAAAAAATCTGGTTTGAGTACAGATAATGAGGGGGTTTGCCAATTAGAAACAGGCCTGTCTTTGTGACTACCCACAGCTACAAAATATGGATGGGCTCTTAGGCTGAATGCTGTTCAATACAAAGTGGTGGGTCTTTCAGTAAGAGATGTGTGATCATTGTCACAGACTGGTTCCTTCCATCCCATGATTGAGAAGATGGAGGTGCCTTTAGGGGTTTCATAGTAAGGTGTGAGCCATTACCAATATCACAAAAAGCCTGAATACCCACAATAACAGAGAAAAACTCCTCCAGTAGGCACGCACATGGGATGCGAGGTGGCACAGGGAAGCAGTAACGGTTGGTACATTGGACAAAGGCACATGGAATAAACTTAGTCGCATTCACTTAAGTGCAGCCCCATCTCGTACAGTTGTAACAAATTAGGTAGGCTTCCCGGACATATTAGAGGAATTCCACAGGCAGCAAGCAGGTGGGGAAAAGTAAACGTAAAGACAAATAGGTGCTGACTGTCTTCATGAAGAGGCAGAGAGAGAAAAAAAGTATAGTGTAGGTCAACAAGAGTGAAACATTTAACGTATGAGGGTACCAAGGCCAGAATATGAGCTGGTTTTGACACCAGGGCATGATCAAACAGAGCAAACCATTACTAGCTCTTAAATCTGGTACCAATGTTTTGACGTGAAAGATTTTTGGACATCTCCACGGAGTCCCGACTCCTTTTTTGCATTTCATAATGTATTCTTATCAGGACATTTTCGGGCTCGACTTGGACGATAGAGAGCGAGGGGTCGAGTAAACAACGTTTGAATGTGAAGAAAAGCAAACGGAGAAAATACTGAAACTGTCTTATCTAGCACTGCACCGAAAGGTAGGCTAAAACAGTCTTATCTCGCACTGCACCTACAGGCCGACTAAAACTGTCTTATCTAGCACTGCACCTACAGGCCGGCTAAAACGGTCTTATGTAGCACTGCACCTAAAGGTGGGCTAAAACTGTCTTATCTAGCACTGCACCTTCAGGCCGGCTAAAACTGTCTTATCTAGCACGGCATCAAAAAGCCGGCTAAAACTGTCTTATCTAGCACTGAACCTACAGGCCGGCTAAAACGGTCTTATGTAGCAGTGCACCTAAAGGTGGGCTAAAACTCTCTTATCTAGCACTGCACCTACAGGCTGGCTAAAACTGTCTTATCTAGCACTGCACCTACAGGCCGGCTAAAACAGTCTGATCTAGCACTGCACCTAATGACCGGCTAAAGCTGTCTTATCTCGCACTGCACCTACAGGCTGCTAAAACTGTCTTTACTAGCACTGCACCGACAGACCAGCTAAAACTGTCATATCTAGCGCTGCACCTACCGGCTGCTAAAACTGTCTTGCCTCGCCCTGCACCTAAAGACAGGCTAAAACTGTCTTATCGAGCACTGCACCTACAGGCCGGCTAAAACTGTGTTATCTAGCACTGCACCAACAAGTCGACTAAAACTGTCTTATCTAGCGCTGCACCAACAGGCCAGCTAAAACAGTCATATTTAGCACTGCACCTACTGGCGTGCTAATACTGTCTTACCTAGCACTGCACCTACAGGCTGCTAAAAGTATTTTACATGGCACTGCACCTACAGATAGGCTAAAACTGTCTTATCTACCACAGCACCTAAAGACCGGCTAAAACTGTTTTATCTAGCACTGCACTCACTGGCTGGCTAAAACTGTATTATCTAGCACTGCAGCAACAGGCGGTCTAAAACTGCCTTATCTAGCACTACATCTACAGGCTGCTAAAACTTTCTTATCTAGCACTGCACCTAAAGGCCAGCCAAAACTGTCTTTTCAAGCACTGCACCTACAGGCTGGTTAAAACTGTCTTATCTAGCACTGCACCTAAAGGTGTGCTGAAATTGTCTTATCTAGCACTGCACCGACAGGCCGGCTAAAACAGTCTGATCCAGCACTGCACCTACAGGCAGATAAAACTGTCTTATCTAGCACTGCACCGACAGGCTGCTAAAACTGTCTTATCGAGCACTGCTCCTACAGGCCGGCTAAAACTGTCTTATCTAGCACTGCAACTACACGCCAGGTAAAAGGGTCTTGTTAGAACTGCACTGAAAGACCGGATAAAACTGTCTTATCTCGCACTGCACCTACAGGCCGGCTAAAACTGTCTTATCTAGCTCTGCTCCTAAAGATCGGCAATAACTGTCTCATCTACGCCTGCACAAACAGGCCAGCTAAAACAGTCTTATCCAGCACTGCACCTACAGGCTGCCTAAAGTGCCTTATCGAGCACTGCACCTAAAGGCCGGCTAAAATTGTCTTGTCTAGCACTGCACCTACAGGCCAGCTAAAACTGTCTTATCCAGCACTGCACCGAAAGACTGACTAAAACTGTCTTATCTAGCACTGCACCTCATGGACAGCTTAAACTGTCTCATCTAGCACTGCACCAACAGGATGCTAAAACTGTATTATTTAGCACTACACCTACAGGCTGGCTAAAACTATCTTATCTAGTACTGCACTTACAGGCTGTTTAAACTTCATATCTAGCACTGCACCTACAGGCTGTTAAAACTGTCTTATCTAGCACTGCATCTAAAGACTGGCTAAAACACTCTAATCTAGCACTGCACCTGCAGGCCATCAAAAACTGATTTATCTAGCACTGCACCTACAGGCCGGCGAAAACAGTCTTATCTAGCACTGTACCTACAGGCCGGCTAAAGCTGTCTTATCTAGCACTGCACCCACAGGTAACAAAAAAACTGTCTTATCTGTCACAGCATCTACAGGCTGGCTACAACTGTCTTATCTAGCACTGCAACTGCATGCCGGCTAAAACTGTCCTATCTAGCACTGCACCGAAAGGCCGGCTAAAACGTCCTTATCTAGCACTGCACCTACAGGCTGCTAAAACTGTCTTATCTAGCACTGCACCTAAAGTTGGGCTAAAACTGTCTTATCTAGCACTGCACCTTTAGGCTGCTAAAAATGTCTTATCTAGGGCTGCACCTACAGGCTATTAAAACTGTCTTATGTAGCACTGCACCGACAGGCCGGCCAAAACTGCCTTATCTAGCACTGCATGTGAAGACTGGTAAAACTGTCTTATCTAGCACTGAACCTACAGGCTGCTAAAACTGTCTTATCTAGCACTGCACCTTCAGGCTGCTAAAAATGTCTTATCTAGCGCTGCACCTACAGGCTATTAAAACTGTCTTATGTAGCACTGCACCGACAGGCCGGCCAAAACTGCCTTATCTAGCACTGCATGTGAAGACCGGGAAAACTGTCTTATCTAACACTGAACCTACAGGCTGCTAAAACTGTCTTATCTAGCATTGCACTTACAGGCTGTTAAAACTGTCTTATGTAGCACTGCACCGACAGGCCGGCCAAAAGTGCCTTATCTAGCACTGCATGTGAAGGCCGGTAAAACTGTCTTATCTAGCACTGAACCTACAGGCTGCTAAAACTGTCTTATCTAGCACTGCACCTTCAGGCTGCTAAAAATGTCTTATCTAGCGCTGCACCTACAGGCTATTAAAACTGTCTTATGTAGCACTGCACCGACAGGCCGGCCAAAACTGCCTTATCTAGCACTGCATTTGAAGATCGGTAAAACTGTCTTATCTAGCACTGAACCTACAGGCTGCTAAAACTGTATTATCTAGAACTGCACCTACAGGCATGCTCAAACTGTGTTATCTAGCACTACACCAACAGGTCGTTTAAAACTGTCTTATCTAGCACTGCACCTACAGGCAACTTAAAACAGTCTTATCTAGCACTGCACCTACTGGCCGGGTAATACTGTCTTACCTAGCACTGCACCTACAGGCTGGCTAAAACTGTGTTATCTAGCACTGCACCTGCCGGCCGGCTAAAACTGTCTTATCTAGCACTGCACCTACAGGATGCTAAAACTGTCTTACCTAGCACTGCATCTAAAGGCCGCTAAAACTGTCTTATCTAGCACTGCAACTACAGGCCGGCTAAAACTGTCTTATCTAGCACTGCACCTAAAGTTGGGCTAAAACTGTCTTATCTCGCACAGCACCTAAAGGTTGGCTAAAAATGTTTTATCCAGCACTGCACCTACAGGCCGGTTAAACTGTCTTATCTAACACTGTACCTACAGGCCAGCTAAAACTGTCATATCAAATACTGCACAAACAGGCCGGCGGAAACTTTCTTATCTTGCACTGCACCTACAGTCCGGCTAAAACTGTTTGAGCTAGCACTGCACCTACAGGCCGGCTAAAGCTGTCTTGTCTAGCACTGCACCTACATGCTGGCGAAAGCTTTCTTATCTAGCACTGCACCATAAGGACGGCTAAAACTGTCTTATATAGCACTGCACTGAAAGGCCGGCTAATACAGCCTTATCGAGCACTGCACCTACAGTCTGCTAAAACTGTCTTATCTAGCACTGAACCTAAAGTTGGGCTAAAACTGTCTTATCTAGCGCTGCACCTACAGGCCGGTTAAACTGTCTTATCTAACACTGTACCTACAGGCTGGCTAAAACTGTCATATCTAATACTGCACAAACAGGCCGGTGGGAAATGTCTTATCTAGCACTGCACCTACAGTCCGGCTAAAACTGTCTGATCTGGCACTGCAACTACAGGCCGGCTAAAACTGTCTTGACTAGTACTGTACCTACATGCCAGCTAAAACTTTCTTATCTAACACTGCACCTACAGCCTGGCTAAAACTGACTTATCGAGCACTGCACTGACAGGCCGGCTAAAACTGTCTTGTCTAGCACTGCACTGACAGGCTGGCTAAAACTGTCTTATCTAGCACTGCACCTACAGGCTGGCTAAAACAGACTAATGTAGCACTGCACCTAAATGCCGGGTAAAACTGTCTTATCTAGCACTGCACCTACTGGCCGGCTAAAATTGTGTTATCTAGCACTGCACCTACAGGCTGGTAAAATTGTCTTATCTAGCACTGCACGGACAGGCTGCTAAAACTGGCTTAACTAGCACTGCACCAGCCGGCCGGCTAAAACTGTCTTATCTAGCACTGCACCGACAGGCTGCTGAAACTGTCTTACCTAGAACTGCACCTACAGATCGGCTAAAACTGTCTTATCCAGCACTGCACCTACAGGCCGGCTAAAACTGTCTTATCTCGCACAGCACCTAAAGGCCGGCTAAAACTGTCTTATTCAGCACTGCACCTACAGGCTGGTTAAACTGTCTTATCTAGCACTGCACCTAAAGGCCGGCTAAAATTGTCTTGTCTAGCACTGCACCTAAAGGACGGCTATAACTGTCTTGTCTAGCACTGCACCTACAGGCCAGCTAAAACTGTCTTATCTAGCACTGCACCGAAAGACTGGCTAAAACTGTCTTATCTAGCACTGAACCTACAGGCCGGCTAAAACGGTCTTATGTAGCAGTGCACCTAAAGGTGGGCTAAAACTCTCTTATCTAGCACTGCACCTACAGGCTGGCTAAAACTGTCTTATCTAGCACTGCACCTACAGGCCGGCTAAAACAGTCTGATCTAGCACTGCACCTAATGACCGGCTAAAGCTGTCTTATCTCGCACTGCACCTACAGGCTGCTAAAACTGTCTTTACTAGCACTGCACCGACAGACCAGCTAAAACTGTCATATCTAGCGCTGCACCTACCGGCTGCTAAAACTGTCTTGCCTCGCCCTGCACCTAAAGACAGGCTAAAACTGTCTTATCGAGCACTGCACCTACAGGCCGGCTAAAACTGTGTTATCTAGCACTGCACCAACAAGTCGACTAAAACTGTCTTATCTAGCGCTGCACCAACAGGCCAGCTAAAACAGTCATATTTAGCACTGCACCTACTGGCGTGCTAATACTGTCTTACCTAGCACTGCACCTACAGGCTGCTAAAACTATTTTACATGGCACTGCACCTACAGATAGGCTAAAACTGTCTTATCTACCACAGCACCTAAAGACCGGCTAAAACTGTTTTATCTAGCACTGCACTCACTGGCTGGCTAAAACTGTATTATCTAGCACTGCAGCAACAGGCGGTCTAAAACTGCCTTATCTAGCACTACATCTACAGGCTGCTAAAACTTTCTTATCTAGCACTGCACCTAAAGGCCAGCCAAAACTGTCTTTTCAAGCACTGCACCTACAGGCTGGTTAAAACTGTCTTATCTAGCACTGCACCTAAAGGTGTGCTGAAATTGTCTTATCTAGCACTGCACCGACAGGCCGGCTAAAACAGTCTGATCCAGCACTGCACCTACAGGCAGATAAAACTGTCTTATCTAGCACTGCACCGACAGGCTGCTAAAACTGTCTTATCGAGCACTGCTCCTACAGGCCGGCTAAAACTGTCTTATCTAGCACTGCAACTACACGCCAGGTAAAAGGGTCTTGTTAGAACTGCACTGAAAGACCGGATAAAACTGTCTTATCTCGCACTGCACCTACAGGCCGGCTAAAACTGTCTTATCTAGCTCTGCTCCTAAAGATCGGCAATAACTGTCTCATCTACGCCTGCACAAACAGGCCAGCTAAAACAGTCTTATCCAGCACTGCACCTACAGGCTGCCTAAAGTGCCTTATCGAGCACTGCACCTAAAGGCCGGCTAAAATTGTCTTGTCTAGCACTGCACCTACAGGCCAGCTAAAACTGTCTTATCCAGCACTGCACCGAAAGACTGACTAAAACTGTCTTATCTAGCACTGCACCTCATGGACAGCTTAAACTGTCTCATCTAGCACTGCACCAACAGGATGCTAAAACTGTATTATTTAGCACTACACCTACAGGCTGGCTAAAACTATCTTATCTAGTACTGCACTTACAGGCTGTTTAAACTTCATATCTAGCACTGCACCTACAGGCTGTTAAAACTGTCTTATCTAGCACTGCATCTAAAGACTGGCTAAAACACTCTAATCTAGCACTGCACCTGCAGGCCATCAAAAACTGATTTATCTAGCACTGCACCTACAGGCCGGCGAAAACAGTCTTATCTAGCACTGTACCTACAGGCCGGCTAAAGCTGTCTTATCTAGCACTGCACCCACAGGTAACAAAAAAACTGTCTTATCTGTCACAGCATCTACAGGCTGGCTACAACTGTCTTATCTAGCACTGCAACTGCATGCCGGCTAAAACTGTCCTATCTAGCACTGCACCGAAAGGCCGGCTAAAACGTCCTTATCTAGCACTGCACCTACAGGCTGCTAAAACTGTCTTATCTAGCACTGCACCTAAAGTTGGGCTAAAACTGTCTTATCTAGCACTGCACCTTTAGGCTGCTAAAAATGTCTTATCTAGGGCTGCACCTACAGGCTATTAAAACTGTCTTATGTAGCACTGCACCGACAGGCCGGCCAAAACTGCCTTATCTAGCACTGCATGTGAAGACTGGTAAAACTGTCTTATCTAGCACTGAACCTACAGGCTGCTAAAACTGTCTTATCTAGCACTGCACCTTCAGGCTGCTAAAAATGTCTTATCTAGCGCTGCACCTACAGGCTATTAAAACTGTCTTATGTAGCACTGCACCGACAGGCCGGCCAAAACTGCCTTATCTAGCACTGCATGTGAAGACCGGGAAAACTGTCTTATCTAACACTGAACCTACAGGCTGCTAAAACTGTCTTATCTAGCATTGCACTTACAGGCTGTTAAAACTGTCTTATGTAGCACTGCACCGACAGGCCGGCCAAAAGTGCCTTATCTAGCACTGCATGTGAAGGCCGGTAAAACTGTCTTATCTAGCACTGAACCTACAGGCTGCTAAAACTGTCTTATCTAGCACTGCACCTTCAGGCTGCTAAAAATGTCTTATCTAGCGCTGCACCTACAGGCTATTAAAACTGTCTTATGTAGCACTGCACCGACAGGCCGGCCAAAACTGCCTTATCTAGCACTGCATTTGAAGATCGGTAAAACTGTCTTATCTAGCACTGAACCTACAGGCTGCTAAAACTGTATTATCTAGAACTGCACCTACAGGCATGCTCAAACTGTGTTATCTAGCACTACACCAACAGGTCGTTTAAAACTGTCTTATCTAGCACTGCACCTACAGGCAACTTAAAACAGTCTTATCTAGCACTGCACCTACTGGCCGGGTAATACTGTCTTACCTAGCACTGCACCTACAGGCTGGCTAAAACTGTGTTATCTAGCACTGCACCTGCCGGCCGGCTAAAACTGTCTTATCTAGCACTGCACCTACAGGATGCTAAAACTGTCTTACCTAGCACTGCATCTAAAGGCCGCTAAAACTGTCTTATCTAGCACTGCAACTACAGGCCGGCTAAAACTGTCTTATCTAGCACTGCACCTAAAGTTGGGCTAAAACTGTCTTATCTCGCACAGCACCTAAAGGTTGGCTAAAAATGTTTTATCCAGCACTGCACCTACAGGCCGGTTAAACTGTCTTATCTAACACTGTACCTACAGGCCAGCTAAAACTGTCATATCAAATACTGCACAAACAGGCCGGCGGAAACTTTCTTATCTTGCACTGCACCTACAGTCCGGCTAAAACTGTTTGAGCTAGCACTGCACCTACAGGCCGGCTAAAGCTGTCTTGTCTAGCACTGCACCTACATGCTGGCGAAAGCTTTCTTATCTAGCACTGCACCATAAGGACGGCTAAAACTGTCTTATATAGCACTGCACTGAAAGGCCGGCTAATACAGCCTTATCGAGCACTGCACCTACAGTCTGCTAAAACTGTCTTATCTAGCACTGAACCTAAAGTTGGGCTAAAACTGTCTTATCTAGCGCTGCACCTACAGGCCGGTTAAACTGTCTTATCTAACACTGTACCTACAGGCTGGCTAAAACTGTCATATCTAATACTGCACAAACAGGCCGGTGGGAAATGTCTTATCTAGCACTGCACCTACAGTCCGGCTAAAACTGTCTGATCTACCACTGCAACTACAGGCCGGCTAAAACTGTCTTGACTAGTACTGTACCTACATGCCAGCTAAAACTTTCTTATCTAACACTGCACCTACAGCCTGGCTAAAACTGACTTATCGAGCACTGCACTGACAGGCCGGCTAAAACTGTCTTGTCTAGCACTGCACTGACAGGCTGGCTAAAACTGTCTTATCTAGCACTGCACCTACAGGCTGGCTAAAACAGACTAATGTAGCACTGCACCTAAATGCCGGGTAAAACTGTCTTATCTAGCACTGCACCTACTGGCCGGCTAAAATTGTGTTATCTAGCACTGCACCTACAGGCTGGTAAAATTGTCTTATCTAGCACTGCACGGACAGGCTGCTAAAACTGGCTTAACTAGCACTGCACCAGCCGGCCGGCTAAAACTGTCTTATCTAGCACTGCACCGACAGGCTGCTGAAACTGTCTTACCTAGAACTGCACCTACAGATCGGCTAAAACTGTCTTATCCAGCACTGCACCTACAGGCCGGCTAAAACTGTCTTATCTCGCACAGCACCTAAAGGCCGGCTAAAACTGTCTTATTCAGCACTGCACCTACAGGCTGGTTAAACTGTCTTATCTAGCACTGCACCTAAAGGCCGGCTAAAATTGTCTTGTCTAGCACTGCACCTAAAGGACGGCTATAACTGTCTTGTCTAGCACTGCACCTACAGGCCAGCTAAAACTGTCTTATCTAGCACTGCACCGAAAGACTGGCTAAAACTGTCTTATCTAGCACTGCACCTCATGGACAGCTTAAACTGTCTCATCTAGCACTGCACCAACAGGATGCTAAAACTGTCTTATTTAGCACTACACCTACAGGCTGGCTAAAACTATCTTATCTAGTACTGCACTTACAGGCTGTTTAAACTTCTTATCTAGCACTGCACCTACAGGCTGTTAAAACTGTCTTATCTAGCACTGCATCTAAAGTCCGGCTAAAACACTCTAATCTAGCACTGCACCTGCAGGCCATCAAAAACTGATTTATCTAGCACTGCACCTACAGGCCGGCGAAAACAGTCTTATCTAGCACTGTACCTACAGGCCGGCTAAAGCTGTCTTATCTAGCACTGCACCCGCAGGTTACAAAAAAACTGTCTTATCTGTCGCAGCATCTACAGGCTGGCTACAACTGTCTTATCTAGCACTGCACCTGCATGCCGGCTAAAACTGTCCTATCTAGCACTGCACCGAAAGGCCGGCTAAAACGTCCTTATCTAGCACTGCACCTACAGGCTGCTAAAACTGTCTTATCTAGTACTGCACCTAAAGTTGGGCTAAAACTGTCTTATCTAGCACTGCACCGACAGGCTGCTAAAACTGTCTTATCTAGCACTGCACCTTTAGGCTGCTAAAAATGTCTTATCTAGGGCTGCACCTACAGGCTGTTAAAACTGTCTTATGTAGAACTGCACCGACAGGCCGGCCAAATGTGCCTTATCTAGCACTGCATGTGAAGGCCGGTAAAACTGTCTTATCTAGCACTGAACCTACAGTTTGCTAAAACTGTCTTATCTAGCACTGCACCTTCAGGCTGCTAAAAATGTCTTATCTAGTGCTGCACCTACAGGCTATTAAAACTGTCTTATGTAGCACTGCACCGACAGGCCGGCCAAAACTGCCTTATCTAGCACTGCATGTGGAGACCGGTAAAACTGTCTTATCTAGCACTGAACCTACAGGCTGCTAAAACTGTCTTATCTAGCACTGCACCTACAGGCTGTTAAAACTGTCTTATTTAGCACTGCACCGACAGGCCGGCCAAAAGTGCCTTATCTAGCACTGCATGTGAAGGCCGGTAAAACTGTCTTATCTAGCACTGAGCCTACAGGCTGCTAAAACTGTCTTATCTAGCACTGCACCTTCAGGCTGCTAAAAATGTCTTATCTAGCGCTGCACCTACAGGCTATTAAAACTGTCTTATGTAGCACTGCACCGACAGGCCGGCCAAAAGTGCCTTATCTAGCACTGCATGTGAAGACCGGTAAAACTGTCTTATCTAGCACTGAACCAACAGGCTGCTAAAACTGTATTATCTAGAACTGCACCTACAGGCCAGCTCAAACTGTGTTATCTAGCACTGCACCAGCCGGCCGGCTAAAACTGTCTTATCTAGCACAGCACCTGAAGACCGGCGAAAACTGTCTTATCTAGCACTGCAACTACAGGTCAGCTAAAACTGTCTTATCTAGCACTGCAACTGAAGTTGGGCTAAAACTGTCTTATCTAGCACAGCACCTGAAGACCGGCGAAAACTGTCTTATCTAGCACTGCAGCTACAGGTCAGCTAAAACTGTCTTATCTAGCACTGCAACTGAAGTTGGGCTAAAACAGTCTTATCTCGCACTGCACCTAAAGTTGGTCGAAAACTGTCTTATCTAGCACTGCAAACCCAGGCCAGCTCAAACTGTCTTATCTAGCACTACACCAACAGGCCGACTAAAACTGTCCTATCTAGCACTGCACCGACAGGCTGCTAAAACTGTCTTATCTAGCACTGCACCTAAAGTTGGGCTAAAACTGTCTTATCTAGCACTGCACCGACAGACTGCTAAAACTGTCTTATCTCGCACTGCACGTACAGGCTGCTAAAAATGTCTTATCTAGCGCCACACCTACAGGCTGTTAAAACTGCCTTATGTAGCACTGCACCGACAGGCCGGCCAAAAGTGCCTTATCTAGCACTGCATGTGAAGGCCGGTAAAACTGTCTTATCTAGCACTGAACCTACAGGCTGCTAAAACTGTATTATCTAGAACTGCACCTACAGGCATGCTCAAACTGTGCTATCTAGCACTGCACTAACAGGTCGGCTAAAACTGTCTTATCTAGCACTGCACCTACAGGCAACTTAAAACAGTCTTATCTAGCACTGCACCTACTGGCCGGGTAATACTGTCTTACCTAGCACTGCACCTACAGGCTGGCTAAACCTGTCTTATCAGGCACTGCACCAGCCGGCCGGCTAAAACTGTCTTATCTAGCACTGCACCTACAGGATGCTAAAATTGTCTTACCTAGCACTGCATCTAAAGGCCGCTAAAACTGTCTTATCTAGCACTGCAACTACAGGCCGGCTAAAACTGTCTTATCTAGCACTGCACCTAAAGTTGGGCTAAAACTGTCTTATCTCGCACAGCACCTAAAGGCTGGCTAAAAATGTTTTATCCAGCACTGCACCTACAGGCCGGTTAAACTGTCTTATCTAACACTGTACCTACAGGCCAGCTAAAACTGTCATATCAAATACTGCACAAACAGGCCGGCGGAAACTTTCTTATCTTGCACTGCACCTACAGTCCGGCTAAAACTGTTTGAGCTAGCACTGCACCTACAGGCCGGCTAAAGCTGTCTTGTCTAGCACTGCACCTACATGCTGGCGAAAGCTTTCTTATCTAGCACTGCACCATAAGGACGGCTAATACTGTCTTATATAGCACTGCACTGAAAGGCCGGCTAATACAGCCTTATCGAGCACTGCACCTACAGTCTGCTAAAACTGTCTTATCTAGCACTGAACCTAAAGTTGGGCTAAAACTGTCTTATCTAGCGCTGCACCTACAGGCCGGTTAAACTGTCTTATCTAACACTGTACCTACAGGCTGGCTAAAACTGTCATATCTAATACTGCACAAACAGGCCGGTGGGAAATGTCTTATCTAGCACTGCACCTACAGTCCGGCTAAAACTGTCTGATCTAGCACTGCAACTACAGGCCGGCTAAAACTGTCTTGACTAGTACTGTACCTACATGCCAGCTAAAACTTTCTTATCTAACACTGCACCTACAGCCTGGCTAAAACTGACTTATCGAGCACTGCACTGACAGGCCGGCTAAAACTGTCTTGTCTAGCACTGCACTGACAGGCTGGCTAAAACTGTCTTATCTAGCACTGCACCTACAGGCTGGCTAAAACAGACTAATGTAGCACTGCACCTAAATGCCGGGTAAAACTGTCTTATCTAGCACGGCACCTACTGGCCGGCTAAAATTGTGTTATCTAGCACTGCACCTACAGGCTGGTAAAATTGTCTTATCTAGCACTGCACGGACAGGCTGCTAAAACTGGCTTAACTAGCACTGCACCAGCCGGCCGGCTAAAACTGTCTTATCTAGCAGTGCACCTACAGGCCGGCTAAAACAGTCTTATCTCGCACAGCACCTAATGGCCGGCTAAAACTGTCTTATCCAGCACTGCACCTACAGGCCGGCTAAAACTGTCTTATCTAGCACTGCACCTACAGGTCGGTTAAACTGTCTTATCTAACACTGTACCTACAGGCTGGATAAAACTGTTCAATCTAATACTGCACAAACAGGCCGGTGGGAAATGTCTTATCTAGCACTGCACCTACAGTCCTGCTAAAACTGTCTTGACTAGTACTGTACCTACATGCCAGCTAAAACTTTCTTATCTAACACTGCACCTACAGCCTGGCTAAAACTGACTTATCGAGCACTGCACTGACAGGCCGGCTAAAACTGTCTTGTCTAGCACTGCACCTAAAGGCAGGTTAAAACTTTCTTATATAGCACTGCACCTACAGGCCGGCTAAAACTGTCATATCTAATACTGTACAAACAGGCTGGCGGAAACTGGCTTATCTAGCACTGCACCTACAGTCCGGCTGAAACTGTCTGATCTAGCACTGCACCTACAGGCCGGCTGAAACTGTCTGATCTAGCACTGCACCTACTGGCCGGCTAAAACTGTCTAATCTAGCACTGCACCTAAAGGTTTGCTGAAACTCTCTTATGTAGCTCTGCACCTACAGGCCGGCTAAAACTGTCTTATCTAGGACAGCACCTACAGTCTGGCTAAAACTGTCCCATAGAGCAATTCACCTACAGGCCAGCTAAAATTGTCTTATTTAGCACTGCACCTACAGGGCGGCTAAAACTGTCTTATCTCGCACTGCACCTACAGGCCGGCGAAAGCATTCTTATCTAGCACTGCACCTAAAGACATACTAAAACTGTCCTATCCAGCACTGCACCTACAGGCCGGCTAAAACTGTCTTATTTAGCACTGCACCTACAGTCCGGCTAAAATTGCTTCATCTAGCACTGCACCTACAAGCCGGCCAAAAACTCTGACCTAGCGGTGGACCTACAGACTGGCTAACACTGTCTGATCTAGCACTGCACCTACAGGCCGGCTAAAACTGTCGTATCTAGCACTGCACCTATAGGCCGGCTAAAACTGTCTTATTTAGCACTGCACCTACAGTCCGGCTAAAACTGTCTTATCTAGCACTGCACCAACAGGTTACTAAAACTGTCTTATCTAGCACTGCACCTTCAGTCTGCTAAAACTGTATTATCTAGCACTGCACCTACAAGCTAGGTAAAACTGTCTAATCTAGCACTGCACCAACAGGTTACTAAAACTGTCTTATCTAGCACTGCACCTTCAGTCTGCTAAAACTGTATTATCTAGCACTGCACCTGCAAGCTAGGTAAAACTGTCTAATCTAGCACTGCACCAACAGGTTACTAAAACTGTCTTATCTAGCACTGCACTTACAGGCGGGATAAAACTGTCTTATTTGGCACAGCCCCAAAAGGCTGCGAAATCTTTCTTATCGAGCACTGCACCAAACGTTTGGCTAAAACTGTCTTCTCTAGCACTGCACCTAGAAGCTGATAAAATTGTCTTATCTAGCACTGCACCAACAGGCTACTAAAAACTGTCTTATCTAACACAGCATCTACAGGCTGCTAAAACTGTCTTATCGAGCACTGCACCTTCAGTCTGCTAAAACTGTATTATCTAGCACTGCACCTACAGCCGGTTAAAACTGTCTTATCTAGCACGGCACTTACAGGCGGGCTAAAACTGTCTTATCTGGCACAGCACCAAAAGGCTGCTAAATCTCTCTTATCGAGCACTGCACCAGCAGGCCGGTTAAAACTGTCTTATCTAGCACTGCACCTAACGGCTGGCTAAAACTGTCCTATCAAGCACTGTACCTACAGGCAGGCTAAAACATTATTATCTAGCACTGCACCTAGAAGCTGCTAAAATTGTCTTATCTAGCACTGCACCTACAGGGCCGCTAAAACTGTCTGATCTAGTACTGCACCAACAAACTGCTAAAACTGTCTTATCTAGCACTGCACTTCAGGTTGGTCAAAAAATGTCTTATCTAGCACTGCACCTACAAGGTGTTCAAACTGTCTTATCTAGCACAGCACCTGAAGACCGGCTAAAACTGTCTTATCTAGCACTGAACCTACAGGTCAGCTAAAACTGTCTTATATAGCACTGCACCTGAAGTTTGGCTAAAACAGTCTTATCTAGCACTGCACCTAACGTTGGTCGAAAACTGTCTTATCTAGCACTGCACCAACACGCCGGCTAAAACTGTCTTATCTAGCACTGCACTGAAATGCCGGCTAAAACGGCCTTATCTAGCACTGCACCTACAGGCTGCTAAAACCGTCTTATCTAGCACTGCAACTAAATTTGGGCTAAAACTGTCTTATTTAGCACTGCACCGACAGGCTGCTAAAACTGTCTTATCTGGAACTGGACCTACAACCTGCTAAAACTGTCTTATCTAGCACTGCACCTACAGACTGGGTAAAACTGACTTATCTAGGACTACATTTCCAGGCTGGCTGAAACTGTCTTATCTAACACTGCACCAACAGACCGGCTAAAACTGTCCTATCCAGCAATGCACCTACCGGCCAGCTAAGTCTGTCTTATCTAGCACTGCAAATACAAGCCGGCTAAAACTGTATTATGTAGCACTGCACATACAGTCCAGCTAAAACAGTCTTATCTAGCACTGCACCTACAGGCTGCCTAAAACTCTCTTATCAAGCAATGCTCGTACAGGCTGCTAAAACTGTCTTATCTAGCACTGCCCCCACAGGCTGGCTATAACTGTCTTATCTAGCACTGAACCTACAGGCCGGCTTAAACAGTCTTATCTAGCACTGCACCTACAGGCCGGCTTAAACAGTCTTATCTAGCACTGCACCTACAGGGCGGCTAAAACTGTCTTATCTAGCAATGCACGTGCAGGCTACGAAAACTGTCTTTTCTAGCACTGACCCCACAGGCTGGCTAAAACAGTCTTGTCGAGCACTGAACCTAAAGTCCGGAAAAAACTATCTCATCTAGCACTATACCGACACGCAGGCTAAAACTCTCTTATCTCGCACTGCACCTACAGGCCGGCTAAAACTGTCTTATCTCGCACTGCACCTGCAGGCTGCTAAAACTATGTTATCAAGCACTGCACCTACAGGCCGGCTAAAACTGTCTTAAACAGCAATGCACCTAAAGGCCATCAGAAACTGTCTTATCTAGCACTGCACTTACAGGCCGGCTAAAACTGTCTTATCCAGCACTGCACCTACAGGCTGGCTAAAACAGTCTTATCTAGCACTGCCCCAACAGGCTGCTAAAACTGTCTTATCTAGCACTGCACCTACAGTCAGGTAAAACGGTCTTATCTATCACTGCACCTTCAGACTAGCTAAAACTGTCTTTATAAAGGCGGCTAGAACTGTGTTATCTAGCACTGCACCTACAGTCAGCTAAAACTGTCTTAACTAACACTGCAACTACACGCTGCTAAAACCTACTTATCTAGCACTGAACCTAAAGGCCGTCTAAAACTGCCTCAACTAGCACTACACCTACAGACTGCAAAAACGTTCTTATCAAGCACTGCACCTAAACGCCGGCTAAAACTGTCTTATTTAGCACTACACCTACAGGCCGGCTAAAACTGTTTTATCTAGCACAACACCTAAAGGTGGGCTGAAACTGTCTTATCGAGCACTGCATCTAAAAGTCAGCTAAAATTATCTTAGCTAGCAGTGAACCTACAGGCTGGCTAAAACTGTCTTTTCTAGAACTGCACCTAAAAGCCGGCTCAAACTGTCCAATCGAGGACTGCAACTACAGGCCGTCTAAAATGGTCAGATCCAGCACAGCACCCACAGGCTGGCTAACAGTCTTACCTAGCACTGCACCAACAGGCCGACTAAAACTGTCTTAACCAGCAATGCACCTAAAGGCCATCTGAAACTGTCTTATCTAGCACTGCACCTACAAGCCGGCTAAAACTGTCTTATCTAGCACAGCACCTGCAGGCTGCTAAAACTATGTTATCAAGCACTGCACCTACAGGCTGGCTAAAACTGTCTTATGTAGCACTGTACCTACAGGCCGGCAAAAAATCTCTTTTCTAGCACTGCACCTACAGGCTGGCTAAAACTGTCTTATCGAGCACTGCACCAACAGGAAGGCTAAAACTGTTTAATCTGGCACTGTACCAACATGCTGGCTAAAACAATCTTATGTCGAACTGCACCTACAGGCTGCTAAAACTGTCTTATATTGCACAGCACCAACAGGCCGTCTAAAACTGTCTATATCTAGCACTGCAACTACAGGCCGGCTAAAAATCTCTTTTCTAGCACTGCACCTAAAAGCTTGCTAAAACAGTCTTATCTAGCACTGCTCCTAAGGGCTGCTTTATACTGTCTTATCTAGCAATGAAACTACATGCCGGCTAAAACTCGCTTATCCAGGACTGCACCTAAAGGCTGGCTAAAACTGTCTTACCTAGCACTGCCCCTACAGGCCGGCTAAAACTGTCTTACCTAGCACTGCACCTACACGCCGGCTAAATCTGTCTTATCTAGCACTGCACCTACAGGCTGGCTAAAACTGTGTTATCCAGCACTGCCCCTACAGGCTTGCTAAAACTGTCTTATCCAGCACTGCACCTACAGGCCGGGTAAAACTGTCTTATCCAGCACAGCACCTACAGGCTGGCTAAAACTGTCTTATCTAGCACTGCCCCTACTGGCTTGCTAAAACTGTCTAATCTAGCACTGCACCTACATGCTGGCTAAAACAGTCTTATGTCGAACTGCACCTACAGGCTGCTAAAACTGTCTTATATTGCACAACACCAACAGGCCGTCTAAAACTGTCTATATCTAGCACTGCAACTACAGGCCGGCTAAAAATCTCTTCTCTAGCACTGCACCTAAAAGCTTGCTAAAACTGTCTTCTCTAGCACTGCTCCTAAGGGCTGCTTTATACTGTCTTATCTAGCAATGA
Source organism: Hemiscyllium ocellatum (assembly GCF_020745735.1). Lineage (NCBI taxonomy): Eukaryota > Metazoa > Chordata > Chondrichthyes > Orectolobiformes > Hemiscylliidae > Hemiscyllium > Hemiscyllium ocellatum. The sequence continues at coordinate 76,987,968 of NC_083417.1, forward strand.
ACCTACACGCCGGCTAAAACTCGCTTATCCAGGACTGCACCTAAAGGCTGGCTAAAACTGTCTTACCTAGCACTGCCCCTACAGGCCGGCTAAAACTGTCTAATCTAGCACTGCACCTACACGCCGGCTAAAACTGTCTTATCTAGCACTGCCCCTACAGGCTTGCTAAAACTGTCTTATCCAGCACTGCACCTACAGGCCGGGTAAAACTGCCTTATCCAGCACAGCACCTGCAGGCTGGCTAAAACTGTCTTATCCAGCACTGCCCCTACTGGCTTGCTAAAACTGTCTTATCCAGCACTGCACCTACAGGACGGGTAAAACTGTCTTATCTAGCACTGAACCTACAGGCCGGCTAAAACTGTCTTATCGAGCACTGCACCTACATGCCGGCTAAAACTGTCTTATCCAGCACTGCACCTACAGGCCGGATAAAACTGTCTTATCGAGCACTGCACCTACAGGCCGGCTAAAACTCTCTTATCTAGCACTGCACCTACAGGCGGGCTAAAACTGTCTTATCGAGCACTGCACCTACAGGCCGGCTAAAACTGTCTTATCTAGCACTGCACCTACAGGCCGGCTAAAACTGTCTTATCTAGCACTGCACCTACAGGCCAGCTAAAACTGTCTTATCCAGCACTGCACCTACAGGCTGGCTAAAACTGTCTTATCGAGCACTGCAACTCCAGGCAGGCTAACACTGTCTTATCTAGCACTGCACCTAAAAGCCGGCTCAAACTGTCCTATCAAGCACTGCAAGTACAGGCCGTCTAAAACGGTCATATCTATCACAGCACCTACAGGCTGGCTAATACAGTCTTATCTATCACTGCAACTACAGGCCGGCTAAAACTGTCTTATCTAGCACTGCACCTTCAGGCCGGCTAAAACTGACTTATCTAACACTGCACCTACAGGCCGGATAAAACTGTCTTATCTAGCCCTGCATCTACAGGCCGACTAAAACTGTCTTATCTAACACAGCACCTCCAGGCCAGCTAAAACTGTCTTATTTGAAACTGCACCTGCAGTCTGGCTGAAACTGTCTTATCTAGCACTGCACCTACACGCTGACTAAAACTGTCTTAGCTAGCACTGCACCTTCAGGCCGGCTAAAACAGTCTTATCGAGCACTGCACCTGCAGGCTGGCTGAAACTGTCTTATCGAGCACTGCACCTAAACGTCAGCTAAAACTGACATATCTAGCACTGCACCTGCAGGCTGCTAAAACTGTCTTATCTAGCACTGCACCCAATGAAAGCTAAAACTGTCTTATCTCGCACAGCACCTACAGGACAGCTAAAACTGTCTTATCGAGCACTGAACCTACAGGCTGCTAAAACAGTCTTATCATGCACAGCACCAAAAGAACGGCTAAAACAGTCTAATGTAGCACTGCATCTACAGGCCAGCTATAAATGTCTTATCTAGCACTGCACCTACAGGCCGGCTAAAACTGTCTTTTCTAGCACCGCACCTACAGGCTGGCTAAAACTGTCTTATCTAGCACTGCACCTACAGGCTGGCTAAAACAGACTAATGTAGCACTGCAACTATATGCCGTGTAAAACTGTCTTATCTAGCACTGCACCTACAGGCTGCTAAAACTGTCTTATCTAGCACTACACCAACAGGCCGGCTAATACTGTCTTCTCTAGCACTGCACCCATAGGCCGACTAAAACAGTCTTATCTAGCACTGCACACACAGGCCCGCTAAAGCTGTTTTATCTAGCACTGCACCAACAGGCTGGCTAAAACTGTCTTATCTAGCACTGCACCTACAGGCTGCTAAAACTGTCTTATCTAGCACTGCACCTGCAGGCTGCTAAAACTGTCTTATCTTGCACTGCACCCAATGAAAGCTAAAACTGTCTTATCTCGCACTGCACCTACAGGCCGGCTAAAACTGTTTTATCTAGCACTGCACCTAAAGGTCGGCAAAAACTGTCTTATCTAGCACTGCACCTACAGACCGGCTAAAACTGTCTTATCTAGCACTGCACCAACAGGCCGGCTAAAACTCTGTTATCTGGAACTGTACCTAAATGCCGGCTAAAACTGTCTTATCTAGCACTGCACCTAATGACAGCCTAAACATATCTTATTCGCACTGCACCTACAGGCTGGTTAAAACTGTCTTTTTCTAGCACCGCACCTACAGGCTGGCTAAAACTGTCTTATCTAGCACTGCACCTACAGGCTGACTAAAACAGACTAATGTAGCACTGCAACTGTATGCCGTGTAAAACTGTCTTATCTAGCACTACACCAACAGGCCGGCTAATACTGTCTTCTCTAGCACTGCACCCATAGGCCGACTAAAACAGTCTTATCTAGCACTGCACACACAGGCCCGCTAAAGCTGTTTTATCTAGCACTGCACCAACAGGCTGGCTAAAACTGTCTTATCTAGCACTGCACCTACAGGCTGCTAAAACTGTCTTATCTAGCACTGCACCTGCAGGCTGCTAAAACTGTCTTATCTTGCACTGCACCCAATGAAAGCTAAAACTGTCTTATCTCGCACTGCACCTACAGGCCGGCTAAAACTGTTTTATCTAGCACTGCACCTAAAGGTCGGCTAAAACTGTCTTATCTAGCACTGCACCTACAGACCGGCTAAAACTGTCTTATCTAGCACTGCACCAACAGGCCGGCTAAAACTCTGTTATCTAGAACTGTACCTAAATGCCGGCTAAAACTGTCTTATCTAGCACTGCACCTAATGACAGCCTAAACATATCTTATTCGCACTGCACATACAGGCTAGCTAAAACCGTTTTATCTAGCACTGCACCTACAGGCCGGGTAAAACTGTCTTATCTAGCACTACACCAACAGGCCGGCTAAAACTGTCTTATCTAGCACTGCAACTACAGGCTGGCTAAAACTCAGTTCTCTAGCACTGAACATAAAGGCTTGCTAAAATTGTCTTATCTAGCACTGCTCCTATAGGCCGGCTAAAACTGTCTTATTTTGCACTGCACCTACAGCCGGCTAAAACTGTTTTATCGAGCACTGAACCTACAGGCTGCTAAACCAGTCTTATCTAGCACTGAAACTACAGGCTGGTTAATACTGTCTTAACAAGCACTGCACCTAAAGGCTGCTAAAATTGTCTTATCTAGCACTGCACGTACAGGCCGGCTAAAACTGTCTTATCTAGCATGGCACGTACAGGCCGGCTCAAACTGTCTTATCTAGCACTGCACCTACACGCCGGCTAAAACTGTCTTATCTAGCACTGCAACTACACACCGGCTAAAACTGTCTTCTCTAGCACTGCACCTACAAGCTGCTAAAACTGTCTTATCTAGCACTGCAAGCTCCAGGCCGGCTAAAAAAGTCTAATGTGGCACTGCACCTACATGCCAGCTAAAACTGTCTTGTGTAGCACTGCACCGACAGGCCGGGTAAAATGACTTATCTAGCACTGCACCTAAATGCTGGCTGAAACTGTCTTATCTAGCACTGCACCTACAGGCTGGCTAAAACTGTCTTATTGAGCTCTGCACCTACAGGCTGCTAAAACTGTCTTATCTAGCACTGTACCAGCAGGCCGGCTAAAAAAGTCCATTCTCTAGCACTGCACATAAAGGCTGGCTAAAACATTCTTATCTAGCACTGCACCAACAGGTTGCTAAAACTGTCTTATCTAGCACTGCACCTGCAGGCTGTTTAAACTACTTATCTAACACTGTGCCTACAGGCTTCTAAAACTATCTTGTTTAGCACTGCATCTAAAGACCGGCCAAAACGGTCTAATCTAGCACTGCACCTAGAAGCAGATAAAACTGCCTTATCTAGCACTGCACCTACAAGTCGGCTAAAACTGTCTTATCTAGCACTGCACTTACAGGTTGTCTAAAACTGTCTTATCTAGTAATGCACCAACAGGTTACTAAAACTGTCTTATCTAGCACTGCACCTGCAGTCCGGTTAAAACTGTCTTATCCAGAACTGCACCGACAGGCTGCTATAACTGTCTTTTCTAGCACTGCACCTACAGGCTGGCTAAAACGGTCTTATCTAGCACACCACCAAAAGGCTGCTAAAACTGTCTTATCTAGCACTGCACCTACAGCCAGCTAAAACTGTCTTATCTAGCACAACACCAACAGGCTGCTACATCTCTCTTATTTAGCACTGCACCAGCAGGCAGGCTTAAACTGTCTTATCTAGCAACGCACCTAAAGGCCGGCAAAAACTGTCTTATCAAGTACTGCACCAACAGGCTGGCTAAAACAGTCTTATCCAGCACTGCACCTAGAAGCTGCTAAAACTGCATGATCTAGCACAGCACCTGAAGACCGGCTAAAACTGTCTTATCTAGCACTGCACCTATAGGTCAGCTAAAACTGTCTTATCTAACACTGCACCTGAAGTTGGGCTAAAACTGTCTTATCTAGCACTGAAACTACAGGCCGGTTAATACTGTCTTAAAAAGCACTGCTGCAAATGTGTTGCTGGTCAAAGCACAGCAGGTTAGGCAGCATCTCAGGCTACGTCGAATTCTCTATTCCTGAGATGCTGCCTAACCAGCTGTGCTTTGACCAGCAACACATTTGCAGCTGTGATCTCCAGCATCTGCAGACCTCATTTTTTACATTAAAAAGCACTGCACCTAAAGGCTGCTAAAATTGTCTTATCTAGTACTGCACATACAGGCCGGCTCAAACAGTCTTATCTAGCACTGCACCTACACGCTGGCTAAACTGTCTTATCTTGCACTGCACCAACAGGCTGATAAAACTGTCTTATCTTGCACTGCAAGCTCCAGGCCGGCTAAAAAAGTCTAATGTAGACTGCACCTACATGCCGGCTAAAACTGTCTTATGTAGCACTGCACCTACAGGCTGGCTAAAACTGTCTTATTGAGCTCTGCACCTACAGGCTGCTAAAACTGTCTTATCTAGCACTGTACCAGCAGGCCGGCTAAAAAAGTCCATTCTCTAGCACTGCACATAAAGGCTGGCTAAAACATTCTTATCTAGCACTGCACCAACAGGTTGCTAAAACTGTCTTATCTAGCACTGCACCTGCAGGCTGTTTAAACTACTTATCTAACACTGTGCCTACAGGCTTCTAAAACTATCTTGTTTAGCACTGCATCTAAAGACCGGCCAAAACGGTCTAATCTAGCACTGCACCTAGAAGCAGATAAAACTGCCTTATCTAGCACTGCACCTACAAGTCGGCTAAAACTGTCTTATCTAGCACTGCACTTACAGGTTGTCTAAAACTGTCTTATCTAGTAATGCACCAACAGGTTACTAAAACTGTCTTATCTAGCACTGCACCTGCAGTCCGGTTAAAACTGTCTTATCCAGAACTGCACCGACAGGCTGCTATAACTGTCTTTTCTAGCACTGCACCTACAGGCTGGCTAAAACGGTCTTATCTAGCACACCACCAAAAGGCTGCTAAAACTGTCTTATCTAGCACTGCACCTACAGCCAGCTAAAACTGTCTTATCTAGCACAACACCAACAGGCTGCTACATCTCTCTTATTTAGCACTGCACCAGCAGGCAGGCTTAAACTGTCTTATCTAGCAACGCACCTAAAGGCCGGCAAAAACTGTCTTATCAAGTACTGCACCAACAGGCTGGCTAAAACAGTCTTATCCAGCACTGCACCTAGAAGCTGCTAAAACTGCATGATCTAGCACAGCACCTGAAGACCGGCTAAAACTGTCTTATCTAGCACTGCACCTATAGGTCAGCTAAAACTGTCTTATCTAACACTGCACCTGAAGTTGGGCTAAAACTGTCTTATCTAGCACTGAAACTACAGGCCGGTTAATACTGTCTTAAAAAGCACTGCTGCAAATGTGTTGCTGGTCAAAGCACAGCAGGTTAGGCAGCATCTCAGGCTACGTCGAATTCTCTATTCCTGAGATGCTGCCTAACCTGCTGTGCTTTGACCAGCAACACATTTGCAGCTGTGATCTCCAGCATCTGCAGACCTCATTTTTTACATTAAAAAGCACTGCACCTAAAGGCTGCTAAAATTGTCTTATCTAGTACTGCACATACAGGCCGGCTCAAACAGTCTTATCTAGCACTGCACCTACACGCTGGCTAAAACTGTCTTATCTTGCACTGCACCAACAGGCTGATAAAACTGTCTTATCTAGCACTGCAAGCTCCAGGCCGGCTAAAAAAGTCTAATGTAGACTGCACCTACATGCCGGCTAAAACTGTCTTATGTAGCACTGCACCGACAGGCTGGCTAAAACTGTCTTATCGAGCTCTGCACCTACAGGCTGCTAAAACTCTCTTATATAGCACTATACCTCCATGCCGGCTAATACTGTCTTATCTAGCACAGCACCTATATGCTGGCAAAAACTGTCTTATCTAGCACTGTACCAGCAGGCCGGCTAAAAAAGACAATTCTCTAGCACTGCACATAAAGGCTGGCTAAAACATTCTTATCTAGCACTGCACCTACAGGCCGGCTAAAACTGTCTTATCTAGCACTGCACCTACAGGCCGGCTAAAACTGTCTTATCTAGCACTGCACCTACAGGCCGGGTAAAATGACTTATCTAGCACTGCACCAAATGTCTGGCTGAAACTGTCTTATCTCGCACAGCACCTACAGACCGATAAAACGGTCTTATCTAGCACTGCACCAACAGGCTGGCTAAAAGAGTCTTTTCGATCACTGCACCTACCGGCTGCTGAAACTGTCTTATCTAGCACTATACCTCCAGGCTGGCAAATGCTGTCTTATCTAGCACTGCACCTACAGGCTGGCTAAAACTGTCTTATCTAGCACTGCATGTACAGGCCGGTTAATACTGTCTTAACTAGCAATGCACCTACAGGACGGCAACAAGTGTCTTATCTAGCACTGCACCGACAGGCTGGTTACTACTGTCTTATCTATCACTGCACCTACAGGCCAGCTAAAAGTGTCTTATCTAGCACTTCACCTGCAGGCCAGATAAAACTGTCTTATCTAGCACTGCACCAACAGGCTGCTAAAACTGTCCTATCTAGCACTGCACCTACAGGCTGGCTAAAACTGTCTTATCTACCACAACACCTAAAGGTGGGCTGAAACTGTCTTATCGAGCACTGCACCTAAAAGTCAGCTAAAATTTTCTTAGCTAGCAATGCACCTACAGGCCGGCTAAAACTGTCTTATCTAGCACTGCACCTGCAGGCTGCTAAAACTATGTTATCAAGCACTGAACCTACAGGCCGGCTAAAACAGTCATATCTAGCACTAAAACTACAGGCCGGCAAAAACTCTCGTTTCTAGCACTGCACCTACAGGCCGGCTAAGACTGTCTTATCTAGCACTGCACCAACAGGAAGGCCAAAATGTGTCTAATCTGGCACTGCACCTACATTCCGGCTAAAACAGTCTTATCTAGCACTGCACCTGCAGGCTGCTAAAACAGTCTAATATTGCACAGCACCAACAGGCCATCTAAATCTGTCTATATCTAGCACTGCAACTACAGGCCGGCTAAAAATCTCTTCTCTAGCACTGCACCTAAAAGCTTGCTAAAACTGTCTTATCTAGCACTGCTACTAAGGGCTGCTTTATAATGTCTTATCTAGCAATGAACCTACACGCCGGCTAAAACTCGCTTATCCAGGACTGCACCTAAAGGCTGGCTAAAACTGTCTTACCTAGCAGTGCCCCTACAGGCTGGCTAAAACTGTCTAATCTAGCACTGCACCTACACGCCGGCTAAAACTGTCTTATCCAGCACAGCACCTACAGGCTAGCTAAAACTGTCTTATCTAGCACTGCCCCTACTGGCTTGCTAAAACTGTCTTATCCAGCACTGCACCTACAGGCCGGGTAAAACTGTCTTATCTAGCACTGAACCGACAGGCCAGCTAAAACTGTCTTATCTAGCATTGCACCTACAGGCTGGTTAAAACTCTCTTATCTAGCACTGCACCTACAGGCCGGCTAAAACTGTCTTATCCAGCACTGCACCTACAGGCTGGCTAAAACTGTCTTATCGAGCACTGCAACTACAGGCCGGGTAAAACTGTCTTATCTAGCACTGAACCGACAGGCCAGCTAAAACTGTCTTATCTAGCATTGCACCTACAGGCTGGTTAAAACTCTCTTATCTAGCACTGCACCTACAGGCTACTAAAACTGTCTTAGCTAGCACTGCACCTTCAGGCCGGCTAAAACTGTCTTATCGAGCACTGCACCTAAACGTCGGCTAAAACTGTCTTATCTAGCACTGCACCAACAGGGTGGCTAAAACTGACTTATCTCGCACTGCACCTAAAAGCCGGCTCAAACTGTCCTATCAAGCAATGTAACTACAGGCCGTCTAAAATAGTCATATCTAGCACAGCACCTACAGGCTGGCTAATACAGTCTTATCTATCACTGCAACTACATGCCGTTAAAACTGTCTTATCTAGCACTGCAACTACGGTCTGCTAAAACTGTCTTATCTAGCACTGCACCTTCAGGCCGGATAAAACTGTCTTACCGAGCACTGCACCTACAGGCCGACTAAAACTGTCTTATCTAGCACAGCACCTCCAGGACGACTAAAACTGTCTTATTTGGAACTGCACCTGCAGGCTGGCTGAAACTGTCTTATCTAGCACTGCACCTACAGGCTGACTAAAACTGTCTTAGCTAGCACTGCACCGGCAGGCCGGCTAAAACAGTCTTGTCGAGCACTGCACCTACAGGCCGGCTGATACTGTCTTATCTAGCACTGCACCTACAGGCTGGCTAAAACTGTCTTATCTAGCACTGCACCTACAGGCCGGTTAAAACTGTCTTATCTAGCACTGCACCTACAGGCCGGCTAAACCTGTCTTATCTACCACTGCACCTACAGGCTGGCTAAAACTATCTTATGGAGCACTGCACCTGCAGGCCTGCCAAAACTGTCTTATCAAGCACTGCACCAACAGGCCGGTTAAAACAGTCTTATGTCGAACTGCATAACAGGCGGGCTGAAACTCACTTATCTAGCACTGAACCAATAGGCTGCTAAAACTGTCTTATCTACCACAACACCTAAAGGTGGGCTGAAACTGTCTTATCGAGCACTGCACCTAAAAGTCAGCTAAAATTTTCTTAGCTAGCAATGCACCTACAGGCCGGCTAAAACTGTCTTATCTAGCACTGCACCTGCAGGCTGCTAAAACTATGTTATCAAGCACTGAACCTACAGGCCGGCTAAAACAGTCATATCTAGCACTAAAACTACAGGCCGGCAAAAACTCTCGTTTCTAGCACTGCACCTACAGGCCGGCTAAGACTGTCTTATCTAGCACTGCACCAACAGGAAGGCCAAAATGTGTCTAATCTGGCACTGCACCTACATTCCGGCTAAAACAGTCTTATCTAGCACTGCACCTGCAGGCTGCTAAAACAGTCTAATATTGCACAGCACCAACAGGCCATCTAAATCTGTCTATATCTAGCACTGCAACTACAGGCCGGCTAAAAATCTCTTCTCTAGCACTGCACCTAAAAGCTTGCTAAAACTGTCTTATCTAGCACTGCTACTAAGGGCTGCTTTATAATGTCTTATCTAGCAATGAACCTACACGCCGGCTAAAACTCACTTATCCAGGACTGCACCTAAAGGCTGGCTAAAACTGTCTTACCTAGCAGTGCCCCTACAGGCTGGCTAAAACTGTCTAATCTAGCACTGCACCTACACGCCGGCTAAAACTGTCTTATCCAGCACAGCACTTACAGGCTAGCTAAAACTGTCTTATCTAGCACTGCCCCTACTGGCTTGCTAAAACTGTCTTATCCAGCACTGCACCTACAGGCCGGGTAAAACTGTCTTATCTAGCACTGAACCTACAGGCCAGCTAAAACTGTCTTATCTAGCATTGCACCTACAGGCTGGTTAAAACTCTCTTATCTAGCACTGCACCTACAGGCCGGCTAAAACTGTCTTATCCAGCACTGCACCTACAGGCTGGCTAAAACTGTCTTATCGAGCACTGCAACTACAGGCCGGCTAAAACTGTCTTATCTAACACTGCACCTACAGGCCGGATAAAACTGTCTTATCCAGCACTGCACCTACAGGCTAGCTAAAACTGTCTTATCGAGCACTGCAACTCCAGGCCGGCTAAAACTGTCTTATCTAGCACTGCACCTACAGGCTGACTAAAACTACCTTAGCAAGCACTGCACCTTCAGGCCGGCTAAAACAGTGTTATCGAGCACTGCACCTACAGGCCGGCTAAAACTGTCTTATCTAGCACTGCACCAACAGGGTGGCTAAAACTGTCTTATCTAGCACTGCACATAAAAGCCGGCTCAAACTGTCCTATCGAACACTGCAACTACAGGCCGTCTAAAACGTTCATATCTAGCACAGCATCTACAGGCTGGCTAATACAGTCTTATCTACAACTGCAACCACAGGCCGGCTAAAACAATCTTATCTAGCACTGCACCTTCAGGGCGGCTAAAACTGTCTTATCTAGCACTGCACCTACGGGCTGGTAACACTGTCTTATCTAGCACTGCACCTACAGGCCAGATAAAACTGTCTTATCTCGCACTGCACCTACAGGCCGACTAAAACTTTCTTATCTAACACAGCACCTCCAGGCCAGCTGAAACTGTCTTATTTGAAACTGCACCTGCAGTCTGGCTGAAACTGTCTTATCTAGCACTGCCCCTACAGGCCGGCTAAAACTGTCTAATCTATCACTGCACCTACACGTCGGCTAAAACTCTCTTATCCAGCATTGCACCTACAAGCCGGCTAAAACTGTCTTATCCAGCACTGCCCCTACAGGCCGGCTAAAACTGTCTTATCCAGCACTGCACCTACAGGCCGGCTAAAACTGTCTTATCTAGCACTGCACCTACAGGCCGGCTAAAACTCTTATCTAGCACTGCACCTACAGGCTGGATAAAACTGTCTTATCCAGCACTGCACCTGCAGGCCCGCTAAAACTCTCTTATCTAGCACTGCACCTACAGGCTGACTAAAACCATCTTAGCTAGCACTGAACCTTCAGGTCGGCTAAAACAGTGTTATCGAGCACTGCACTTACAGGCCGGCTGAAACTGTCTTATCGAGCACTGCACGTAAATGTCGGCTAAAACTGTCCTATCGAGCACTGCAACTACAGGCCGTCTAAAACGGTCATATCTAGCTCAGCACCTACAGGCTGGCTAATACAGTCTTATCTACAACTGCAACTACAGGCCGGCTAAAACTGTCTTATCTAGCACTGCACCGACAGGCCGGCTAAAACTGTCTTATATGAAACTGCACCTGCAGTCTGGCTGAAACTGTCTTATCTAGCACTGCACCTACAGGCTACTAAAACTGTCTTAGCTAGCACTGCACCTTCAGGCCGGCTAAAACTGTCTTATCGAGCACTGCACCTAAACGTCGGCTAAAACTGTCTTATCTAGCACTGCACCAACAGGGTGGCTAAAACTGACTTATCTCGCACTGCACCTAAAAGCCGGCTCAAACTGTCCTATCAAGCAATGTAACTACAGGCCGTCTAAAATAGTCATATCGAGCACAGCACCTACAGGCTGGCTAATACAGTCTTATCTATCACTGCAACTACAGGCCGTTAAAACTGTCTTATCTAGCACTGCAACGACGGTCTGCTAAAACTGTCTTATCTAGCACTGCACCTTCAGGCCGGATAAAACTGTCTTATCGAGCACTGCACCTACAGGCCGACTAAAACTGACTTATCTAGCACAGCACCTCCAGGCCGACTAAAACTGTCTTATTTGGAACTGCACCTGCAGGCTGGCTGAAACTGTCTTATCTAGCACTGCACCTACAGGCTGACTAAAACTGTCTTAGCTAGCACTGCACCAGCAGGCCGGCTAAAACAGTCTTGTCGAGCACTGCACCTACAGGCCAGCTGATACTGTCTTATCTAGCACTGCACCTACAGGCTGCTAAAATTGTCTTATCCAGCACTGCACCTACAGGCTGACTAAAACTGTCTTAGCTAGCACTGCACCGGCAGGCCGGCTAAAACAGTTTTGTCGAGCACTGCACCTACAGGCCGGCTGATACTGTCTTATCTAGCACTGCACCTACAGGCTGCTAAAATTGTCTTATCTAGCACTGCACCTACAGGCTGACTAAAACTGTCTTAGCTAGCACTGCACTGGCAGGCCGGCTAAAACAGTTTTGTCGAGCACTGCACCTACAGGCCGGCTGATACTGTCTTATCTAGCACTGCACCTACAGGCTGCTAAAATTGTCTTATCTAGCACTGCACCAGCAGGCCGGGTAAAATGACTTATCTTGCACTGCACCGACAGGCCGGCTAAAACTGTCTTATATGAAACTGCACCTGCAGTCTGGCTGAAACTGTCTTATCTAGCACTGCACCTACAGGCTACTAAAACTGTCTTAGCTAGCACTGCACCTTCAGGCCGGCTAAAACTGTCTTATCGAGCACTGCACCTAAACGTCGGCTAAAACTGTCTTATCTAGCACTGCACCAACAGGGTGGCTAAAACTGACTTATCTCGCACTGCACCTAAAAGCCGGCTCAAACTGTACCATCAAGCAATGTAACTACAGGCCGTCTAAAATAGTCATATCTAGCACTGCACCTACAGGCTGACTAAAACTGTCTTAGCTAGCACTGCACCGGCAGGCCGGCTAAAACAGTCTTGTCGAGCACTGCACCTACAGGCCGGCTGATACTGTCTTATCTAGCACTGCACCTACAGGCTGCTAAAATTGTCTTATCTAGCACTGCACCTACAGGCTGACTAAAACTGTCTTAGCTAGCACTGCACCGGCAGGCCGGCTAAAACAGTTTTGTCGAGCACTGCACCTACAGGCCGGCTGATACTGTCTTATCTAGCACTGCACCTACAGGCTGCTAAAATTCTCTTATCTAGCACTGCACCAACAGGCCGGGTAAAATGACTTATCTAGCACTGCACCAACAGGCTGGCTAAAACTGTCTTATCTAGCACTGCACCTACAGGCCGGTTAAAACCGTCTTATCTAGCACTGCACCTACAGGCCAGCTAAACCTGTCTTATCTACCACTGCACCTACAGGCTGGCTAAAACTATCTTATGGAGCACTGCACCTGCAGGCCTGCCAAAACTGTCTTATCAAGCACTGCACCAACAGGCCGGTTAAAACAGTCTTATGTCGAACTGCACCTACAGGCGGGCTGAAACTCACTTATCTAGCACTGCACCAACAGGCTGCTAAAACTGTCTTATCTAGCACTGCACCAACAGGCCGACAAAAACAGTCTTATCTAGCACGTCACCTACAGGCCCTCTAAAACACTCTTCTCTTGCACTGCACATATTTCTTACTAAAACTGTCTTATCTAGCACCGCATCTACAGGCCGGCTAAAACTGTCTTATCTAGCACTGCACCTACAGGCTGGCTAAAACTGCCTTATCTAGCACTGCACCTACAGGCCGGCTAAAACTGTCTTATCTAGCACTGCATCTACAGGCCGGCTAAAACTCTCTTATCTAGCACTGCACCTACAGGCCGGCTAAAACTGTCTTATCCAGCATTGCACCTAAAGGCTGGCTAAAACTGTCCTATCGAGTACTTCAACTACAGGGCGTCTAAAACAGTCTTATCTAGCACGTCACCTACAGGCCCTCTAAAACACTCTTCTCTTGCACTGCACATAGTTCTTGCTAAAACTGTCTTATCTAGCACTGCATCTACAGGCCGGCTAAAACTGTCTTATCTAGCACTGCACCTACAGGCCGGCTAAAACTGTCTTATCTAGCACTGCATCTGCAGGCCGGCTAAAACTGTCTTATCGAGCACTGCACCTCCAGGCCGACTAAAACTGTCTTATCTAGCACAGCACCTCCAGGCCGACTAAAACTGTCTTAATTGGAACTGCACCTGCAGTCTAGCTGAAACTGTCTTATCTAGCACTGCACCTACAGGCTGACTAAAACTGTCTTAGCTCGCACTGCACCGGCAGGCCGGCTAAAACAGTCTTGTCGAGCACTGCACCTACAGGCGGGCTGATACTGTCTTATCTAGCACTGCACCTACAGGCTGCTAAAATTGTCTTATCTAGCACTGCACCAACAGGCAGGGTATAATGACTTATCTAGCACTGCACCAACAGGCTGGCTAAAACTGTCTTATCTAGCACTGCACCTACAGGCCGGTTAAAACTGTCTTATCTAGCACTGCACCGACAGGCCGGCTAAACCTGTCTTATCTACCACTGCACCTACAGGCTGGCTAAAACTATCTTATGGAGCACTGCACCTGCGGTCCTGCCAAAACTGTCTTATCAAGCACTGCACCAACAGGCCGGTTAAAACAGTCTTATGTCGAACTGCACCTACAGGCGGGCTGAAACTCACTTATCTAGCACTGCACCAACAGGCTGCTAAAACTGTCTTATCTAGCACTGCACCAACAGGCCGACAAAAACAGTCTTATCTAGCACGTCACCTACAGGCCCTCTAAAACACTCTTCTCTTGCACTGCACATATTTCTTGCTAAAACTGTCTTATCTAGCACTGCATCTACAGGCCAGCTAAAACTGTCTTATCTAGCACTGCATCTACAGGCCGGCTTAATCTGTCTTATCTAGCACTGCATCTACAGGCCGGCTAAAACTCTCTTATCTTGCACTGCATCTACAGGCCGGCTAAAACTGTCTTATCCAGCACTGCACCTAAAGGCTGGCTAAAACTGTCCTATCGAGTACTTCAACTACAGGGCGTCTAAAACAGTCTTATCTAGCACGTCACCTACAGGCCCTCTAAAACACTCTTCTCTTGCACTGCACATAGTTCTTGCTAAAACTGTCTTATCTAGCACTGCATCTACAGGCCGGCTAAAACTGTCTTATCTCGCACTTCATCTACAGGCCGGCTAAAACTGTCTTATCCAGCACTGCACCTAAAGGCTGGCTAAAACTGTCCTATCGAGTACTTCAACTACAGGGCGTCTAAAACAGTCATATCTAGCACAGCACCTACAGGCTGGCTAATACATTCTTATCTGTCACTTCAACTACAGGCCGGCTAAAACTGTCTAATGTAGCACTGCACCAACCGGCTGGATAAAATTGCCTTGTCTAGCACTGCACATATAGGCCGGTTAAAACTGTTCTATCTAGCACTGCGCCTACAGGCCAACTAAAACTGTCTTATCTAGCACTGCACCTACAGGCTGACTAAATCTGTCTTAGCTAGTACTGCACCATCAGGCCAGGTAAAACAGTCTTATCGAGCACTGCACCTACAGGCCGGCTCACACTGTCTTATCTAGCACTGCACCAACAGGCTGGCCAAAACTGTCTTATCTAGCACTGCACCTACAGGCCGGCTAAAACAGTCTTATGTCGAACTGCACCTACAGGCGGGCTGAAACTCACTTATCTGGCACTGCACCAACAGGCCGACAAAAACAGTCTTATCTAGCACTGCACCTAAAGGCTGGCTAGAACTGTCCTATCGAGTACTTCAACTACAGGGCGTCCTAAACAGTCTTATCTAGCACGTCACCTACAGGCCCTCTAAAACACTCTTCTCTTGCACTGCACTTAGTTCTTGCTAAAACTGTCTTATCTAGCACTGCATGTACAGGCCGGCTAAAACTGTCTTATCTAGCACTGCACCTACAGGCCGGCTAAAACTGTCTTATCTAGCACTGCATCTACAGGCCGGCTAAAACTGTCTTATCGAGCACTGCACCTACAGGCCGACTGAAACTGTCTTATCTAGCACAGCACCTCCAGGCCGACTAAAACTGTCTTATTTGGAACTGCACCTGCAGGCTGGCTGAAACTGTCTTATCTAGCACTGCACCTACAGGCTGACTAAAACTGTCTTAGCTAGCACTGCACCGGCAGGCCGGCTAAAACAGTCTTGTCGAGCACTGCACCTACAGGCCAGCTGATACTGTCTTATTTAGCACTGCACCTACAGGCTGCTAAAATTGTCTTATCTAGCACTGCACCAACAGGCCGGGTAAAATGACTTATCTAGCACTGCACCAACAGGCTGGCTAAAACTATCTTATGGAGCACTGCACCTGCAGGCCTGCCAAAACTGTCTTATCAAGCACTGCACCTACAGGCCGGCTAAAACTGTCTTATCCAGCACTGCACCTAAAGGCTGGCTAAAACTGTCCTACCGAGTACTTCAACTACAGGGCGTCTAAAACAGTCATATCTAGCACAGCACCTACAGGCTGGCTAATACATTCTTATCTGTCACTTCAACTACAGGCCGGCTAAAACTGTCTAATGTAGCACTGCACCAACCGGCTGGATAAAATTGCCTTATCTAGCACTGCACCTATAGGCCGGATAAAACTGTTCTATCTAGCACTGCGCCTACAGGCCAACTAAAACTGTCTTATCTAGCACTGCACCTACAGGCTGACTAAATCTGTCTTAGCTAGTACTGCACCATCAGGCCAGGTAAAACAGTCTTATCGAGCACTGCACCTGCAGGCCGGCTCACACTGTCTTATCTAGCACTGCACCAACAGGCTGGCCAAAACTGTCTTATCTAGCACTGCACCTACAGGCCGGCTAAAACAGTCTTATGTCGAACTGCACCTACAGGCGGGCTGAAACTCACTTATCTAGCACTGCACCAACAGGCCGACAAAAACAGTCTTATCTAGCACGTCACCTACAGGCCCTCTAAAACACTCTTCTCTTGCACTGCACATATTTCTTGCTAAAACTGTCTTATCTAGCACTGCATCTACAGGCCGGCTAAAACTGTCTTATCTAGCACTGCACCTACAGTCCGGATAAAACTGTCTTATCTAGCACTGCATCTACAGGCCGGCTAAAACTGTTTTATCTAGCACTGCATCTACAGGCCGACTAAAACTCTCTTATCTAGCACTGCACCTACAGGCCGGCTAAAACTGTCTTATCTAGCACTGCACCTAAAGGCTGGCTAAAACTGTCCTATCGAGTACTTCAACTTCAGGGCGTCTAAAACAGTCTTATCTAGCACGTCACCTACAGGCCCTCTAAAACACTCTTCTCTTGCACTGCACATAGTTCTTGCTAAAACTGTCTTATCTAGCACTGCATGTACAGGCCGGCTAAAACTGTCTTATCTAGCACTGCACCTACAGGCCGGCTAAAACTGTCTTATCTAGCACTGCATCTACAGGCCGGCTAAAACTGTCTTATCGAGCACTGCACCTACAGGCCGACTAAAACTGTCTTATCTAGCACAGCACCTCCAGGCCGACTAAAACTGTCTTATTTGGAACTGCACCTGCAGGCTGGCTGAAACTGTCTTATCTAGCACTGCACCTACAGGCTGACTAAAACTGTCTTATCTAGCACTGCACTGGCAGGCCAGCTAAAACAGTCTTGTCGAGCACTGCACCTACAGGCCAGCTGATACTGTCTTATCTAGCACTGCACCTACAGGCTGCTAAAATTGTCTTATCTAGCACTGCACCAACAGGCCGGGTAAAATGACTTATCTAGCACTGCACCAACAGGCTGGCTAAAACTGTCTTATCTAGCACTGCACCTACAGGCTGGCTAAAACTATCTTATGGAGCACTGCACCTGCAGGCCTGCCAAAACTGTCTTATCAAGCACTGCACCAACAGGCCGGTTAAAACAGTCTTATGTCGAACTGCACCTACAGGCGGGCTGAAACTCACTTATCTAGCACAGCACCAACAGGCTGCTAAAACTGTCTTATCTAGCACTGCACCAACAGGCCGACAAAAACAGTCTTATCTAGCACGTCACCTACAGGCCCTCTAAAACACTCTTCTCTTGCACTGCACATATTTCTTGCTAAAACTGTCTTATCTAGCACTGCATCTACAGGCCGGCTAAAACTGTCTTATCTAGCACTGCATCTACAGGCCGGCTAAAACTGTCTTATCTAGCACTGCACCTACAGGCCGGCTAAAACTGTCGTATCTAGCACTGCATCTACAGGCCGGCTAAAACTGTCTTATCTAGCACTGCATCTACAGGCCGGCTAAAACTCTCTTATCTTGCACTGCATCTACAGGCCGGCTAAAACTGTCTTATCCAGCACTGCACCTAAAGGCTGGCTAAAACTGTCCTATCGAGTACTTCAACTACAGGGCGTCTAAAACAGTCTTATCTAGCACGTCACCTACAGGCCCTCTAAAACACTCTTCTCTTGCACTGCACATAGTTCTTGCTAAAACTGTCTTATCTAGCACTGCATCTACAGGCCGGCTAAAACTGTCTTATCTCGCACTTCATCTACAGGCCGGCTAAAACTGTCTTATCGAGCACTGCACCTAAAGGCTGGCTAAAACTGTCCTATCGAGTACTTCAACTACAGGGCGTCTAAAACAGTCATATCTAGCACAGCACCTACAGGCTGGCTAATACATTCTTATCTGTCACTTCAACTACAGGCCGGCTAAAACTGTCTAATGTAGCACTGCAACAACCGGCTGGATAAAATTGCCTTGTCTAGCACTGCACCTATAGGCCGGATAAAACTGTTCTATCTAGCACTGCGCCTACAGGCCAACTAAAACTGTCTTATCTAGCACTGCACCTACAGGCTGACTAAATCTGTCTTAGCTAGTACTGCACCATCAGGCCAGGTAAAACAGTCTTATCGAGCACTGCACCTACAGGCCGGCTCACACTGTCTTATCTAGCACTGCACCAACAGGCTGGCCAAAACTGTCTTATCTAGCACTGCACCTACAGGCCGGCTAAAACAGTCTTATGTCGAACTGCACCTACAGGCGGGCTGAAACTCACTTATCTAGCACTGCACCAACAGGCCGACAAAAACAGTCTTATCTAGCACGTCACCTACAGGCCCTCTAAAACACTCTTCTCTTGCACTGCACATATTTCTTGCTAAAACTGTCTTATCTAGCACTGCATCTACAGGCCGGCTAAAACTGTCTTATCTAGCACTGCACCTACAGGCCGGATAAAACTGTCTTATCTAGCACTGCATCTACAGGCCGGCTAAAACTGTTTTATCTAGCACTGCATCTACAGGCCGGCTAAAACTCTCTTATCTAGCACTGCACCTACAGGCCGGCTAAAACTGTCTTATCCAGCACTGCACCTAAAGGCTGGCTAAAACTGTCCTATCGAGTACTTCAACTACAGGGCGTCTAAAACAGTCTTATCTAGCACGTCACCTACAGGCCCTCTAAAACACTCTTCTCTTGCACTGCACATAGTTCTTGCTAAAACTGTCTTATCTAGCACTGCATCTACAGGCCGGCTAAAACTGTCTTATCTAGCACTGCATCTACAGGCCGGCTAAAACTGTCTTATCGAGCACTGCACCTACAGGCCGACTAAAACTGTCTTATCTAGCACAGCACCTCCAGGCCGACTAAAACTGTCTTATTTGGAACTGCACCTGCAGGCTGGCTGAAACTGTCTTATCTAGCACTGCACCTACAGGCTGACTAAAACTGTCTTATCTAGCACTGCACCGGCAGGCCGGCTAAAACAGTCTTGTCGAGCACTGCACCTACAGGCGGGCTGATACTGTCTTATCTAGCACTGCACCTACAGGCTGCTAAAATTGTCTTATCTAGCACTGCACCAACAGGCCGGGTAAAATGACTTATCTAGCACTGCACCAACAGGCTGGCTAAAACTGTCTTATCTAGCACTGCACCTACAGGCTGGCTAAAACTATCTTATGGAGCACTGCACCTGCAGGCCTGCCAAAACTGTCTTATCAAGCACTGCACCAACAGGCCGGTTAAAACAGTCTTATGTCGAACTGCACCTACAGGCGGGCTGAAACTCACTTATCTAGCACAGCACCAACAGGCTGCTAAAACTGTCTTATCTAGCACTGCACCAACAGGACGACAAAAACAGTCTTATCTAGCACGTCACCTACAGGCCCTCTAAAACACTCTTCTCTTGCACTGCACATATTTCTTGCTAAAACTGTCTTATCTAGCACTGCATCTACAGGCCGGCTAAAACTGTCTTATCTAGCACTGCATCTACAGGCCGGCTAAAACTGTCTTATCTAGCACTGCACCTACAGGCCGGCTAAAACTGTCGTATCTAGCACTGCATCTACAGGCCGGCTAAAACTGTCTTCTCTAGCACTGCATCTACAGGCCGGCTAAAACTCTCTTATCTTGCACTGCATCTACAGGCCGGCTAAAACTGTCTTATCCAGCACTGCACCTAAAGGCTGGCTAAAACTGTCCTATCGAGTACTTCAACTACAGGGCGTCTAAAACAGTCTAATCTAGCACGTCACCTACAGGCCCTCTAAAACACTCTTCTCTTGCACTGCACATAGTTCTTGCTAAAACTGTCTTATCTAGCACTGCATCTACAGGCCGGCTAAAACTGTCTTATCTCGCACTTCATCTACAGGCCGGCTAAAACTGTCTTATCGAGCACTGCACCTAAAGGCTGGCTAAAACTGTCCTATCGAGTACTTCAACTACAGGGCGTCTAAAACAGTCATATCTAGCACAGCACCTACAGGCTGGCTAATACATTCTTATCTGTCACTTCAACTACAGGCCGGCTAAAACTGTCTAATGTAGCACTGCAACAACCGGCTGGATAAAATTGCCTTGTCTAGCACTGCACCTATAGGCCGGATAAAACTGTTCTATCTAGCACTGCGCCTACAGGCCAACTAAAACTGTCTTATCTAGCACTGCACCTACAGGCTGACTAAATCTGTCTTAGCTAGTACTGCACCATCAGGCCAGGTAAAACAGTCTTATCGAGCACTGCACCTACAGGCCGGCTCACACTGTCTTATCTAGCACTGCACCAACAGGCTGGCCAAAACTGTCTTATCTAGCACTGCACCTACAGGCCGGCTAAAACAGTCTTATGTCGAACTGCACCTACAGGCGGGCTGAAACTCACTTATCTAGCACTGCACCAACAGGCCGACTAAAACTGTCTTATCTAGAACGACACTTACAGGCCCTCTAAAACTCTCTTCTCTAGCACTGCATATAGTGCTTGGTTGCACTGTCTTATCTAGCACTGCACCTACAGGCCGGCTAAAACTGTCTTATCGAGCACTGCATGTACAGGCCGGCTAAAACTGTCTTATCCAACACTGTACTTATATGCTGGTAAAACTGTCTTATCTAGCACTGAACCTAAAGGTGGGCTACAACTGTCTTATCTAGCATTGCACGTACAGGCTGGCTAAAACTGTCTTATCTAGCACTGCACCTACAGGCTGGCTAAAACTGTATTATCTTGCACTACACCTACAGGCCGGCTGAAACTATCTTATCGAGCACTGCACGTTCAGGCCAGCTAAAACTGTATTATCTAGCACTGCGCCTACAGACCGGCTAAAACTGTCTTATCTAGCACTACACCTACAGACCGGCTAAAGGTGTCTTATCTAGCACTGCACCTACGGGCCGGCTAAAATATTATCATCTAGCATTACACCTACAGGCTGGCTGAAACTGTCTTGTCTAGCACTGCACGTTCAGGCCAGCTAAAACTGTCTTATCTAGCACTGCACGTTCAGGCCAGTTAAAACTGTCTTATCTAGCACTGCAACCCCCAGCCGGCTAAAACAGTCTTATCGAGCACTTCACCTACGGGCTGCTAAAACTGTCTTATCTAGCACTGCACATACAGGCCGGCTAAAACTGTCTTATCCAGTACAGCACCTACAGGCCGGCTAAAACTCTCTTATCTAGCACCGCACCTCCAGGCCGGCTAAAACTGTATTATGTAGCACTACACCTACAGGCCAGCTAAAACTGTATTATCTAGCACTGCGCCTACAGACTGGCTAAAACTGTCTTATCTAGCACTACACCTACAGGCCGGCTAAAAGTGTCTTATCTAGCACTGCACCTACAGGCCGGCTAAAACAGTATTATCTAGCACTAATCCTACAGGCCGGCTGAAACTGTCTTATCTAGCACTGCACGTTCAGGCCAGCTAAAACTGTATTATCTGGCACTGCTCCTACAGGCCGGCTGAAACTGTCTGTTCTAGCACTGCAACTCCAGGCCGGCTAAAATTGTCTTATCGAGCACTGCACCTACGGGCTGCTAAAACTGTCTTATCTAGCACTGCTCCTACAGGCAGGATAAAACTGTCTTATCTAGCACTACACCTACAGGCCGGCTAAAACTGTCTTATCTAGCACTGCACGATCAGGCCAGCTAAAACTGTCTGATCTAGCAATGCACCTTCAGGCCGGCTAAAACAGTTTTATCGAGCACTGCACCTACGGGCTGCTAAAACTGTCTTATCTAGCACCGCACCTACACGCGGGCTAAAAATGTCTTATCTAGTGCAGCCACTACAGGCCGGCTAAAATTGTCTTTTCTAACACTGCACCTACAGGCTGGTTAAAACTGTCTTAGCTAGCACTGCACCTGCAGGCTGGCTAAAACTGTCTTATCTAGCACCGCACCTACAGGCCGGCTAAAACTGTCTTAATTAACACTGCACCAACAGTCTGTCTAAAACTGTGTTATCTAGCATTGCACCTACAGTCTGACAAAAACTGTCTTAGCTAGCACTGCACCTACAGGCCGTTTAAAATTCTCTTATTTTGCACTGTGCCTACAGGCTGGCTGAAACTGTCTTATCTATCTGAGTTATTTCCATGCTCTAAAGGGCGCATTTTCTGCTAAATATTATTGAAGCAGGCTGTAGTTAATCACTTATTCAGAATTAGCAGTTAGTAACTTAAAAGCCACTTTCTGCAGATTTAGCAGAATATTTAGTTCTCAGAATTTTCAGAATTAACAGTCTCCAATAGCTAAATGGCCTCATTCTGTTCCTGTTTAAAACTCTTGATGGGCTGAATAGCCTGCCTCAGTATCGGTGCAGTTGCGAATGGTGCTCAATATATTGAAACCATCAGTGAACAGCCACTTCTTTATGATAGAGGGAAAGCCATTGATGCTGCAGCTGCTGCTAGCCCACAGTGCCTCATGGATGGCCAGCTTCCATGTGCTCGGTCCTTTAGAAGTATGTCCTACTTCACAGGAGGGAGTGCCACATAACACAGAGAGCAGTACGCCTAATGTGATTTATCTCTCCATCCCGGAGACACGCAGCCTCATTCGTGATAAAGGACTGCTGCCTGAAACGGTGATTTTCCTGCTCCTCGGATGCTGCTGACCTGCTGTGCTTTTCCAGAAACACACTAATCTTGAGTATGTCAAATATGAGGCTGAGACTGAGTCTCCACCAGGACTGTGTGCTGGCTGCTCCTACAGATACTGGGACAACGTGTTTGTTGAGAATGTTTCCCCCAGTCTGGCTGCTGTGTGTGGGAGGCCTCTCCCTGCTCAATCAGCGTGGGGCCCGTGGGAACACTCTTGGTGATGGCCACTGAAGTCCCACACACAGAGGATGCTCGGTGTCCTTATCACCCTCAGTGCTTCCCATGATTTGTTTCCAACATCGAGGGGAACTGAGTTATCATCGAGAGGAAGGTTGGTGGGCAGGAAATAACCATCCTCAGGAGTTTGCTTGACCATGTGTAATCTGTTACCATGAGATTTCCTGCGTTCTGCCATCAATGTTGGGGAATTGCAGGGTAACTTCTTCCCTAACTGTGTCCCAGGGTGTCCCCACTACTGGTGGGTCTGTCCTGCCGGTGGGACAGAATTATCCCAAGGATGGTGATGTGCTTTCATGAATCATGATGAACGGCACGGTGGCATAGTGGTTAGCACTGCTGCCTCACAGGACCAGAGACCCAAGTTCAATTCCTGCCTCAGGCGACTCACTGTGTGGAGTTTGCACATTCTCCTTGTGTCTGCGTGAGTTTCCTCCCGGTGCTTCGGTTTCCTCCCAAAGTCCAAAGATGTGCAGGTCAATTGGCCATAGTGTGAGGTGAAGGAGTAAATGCAATGGAATTGGTCTGGGTGGGTTGCGCTTCAAGGGGTAGGTGTGGACTTGTTGGGCTGTAGGGCCTGTTTGCATACTGTAAGCAATCTAATCTAATCTAATTTATCCATCAGGCCTGATCCTGTGAAGGTGACGTTGTCAGATTGTTTCCAGACTGGGAGTCTGGTGCTGAAGCAGGTCAGGCAGCCTCCGACGTGCAGGGAAATGAACGTTTCAGGCATAAACCCTTCATCAGGAATGAGGCTTGTGGGTCGGGGAGCAGAGAGATAAATGGGAGGGGGCTGTGCAGGAGCTGGGGCTGGGCGGAAGGGAGCTGGGAATCTGATCGGTCGATGGAGGTGGGGGAGAAGTGATAGGTTAGAGAGGAGGATGGGGTGGATGGAGGGGGGGAAGGTGATGGACAGGTCAAGATATTCCCTGCAACATTCTGTCCCCAACATTCTATAACTGACATTCCCCGGAACGTTCTGTCCACAACGTTCTATAACTGACATTCCCCAGAACGTTCTGTCCCTGACGTTGTTTGTGAACGGCCGGTCGTCAGTGAATTGAACAAACGATAAGATCCCGAGGGAAGTGATTCCATTCCAGGGAGAAGGAGACACTGCACGGAAGGCCCCTCAGGCAGTTAAAGGGGTGAATACGTTTTCCCTGCGTTTATATTTCTTCACGACACAGGATCGACCACAATTTAGACCAAAATACAGAAAATTCCCAAACTTCGTTTGTCTTCAGGAAACTGGGAGAGAATCCTTCAGGACAGCAACGTTTCCACCCTCACTATTAGGAACTGGAAGGGAGTGAACTGTGTCTGCTCTCGAGTGATCGAGTGTGTGGGAATGTTCTAGAAACTATCTGTCCTTATGGATGTGTCACTGTCTGTTTGGGGAGGGAGGATTTCTTGTGGTTTATGTCACATTTTTGTCAGTAATTCCGACCTTCCCAGTTGTTATTCCAGCTCCAATAATTTTAATAAATCCCTGAATACAGGGATAGATTTGAAAATCTCACTGGGTCCCCGATTAAACGGGTCCCTTTGCTTCCAGGCTCATGGATAATGGGTTTGCTTTCCTTCCTCGCAGTTAACGTAATGACCATCTACATCCTACTTTATAAAGATTGTGGATTGTCTCCATGTGTCCGACGTTACCTGGGGGCTATGGCAGCGGCGGATCTCCTGGTCATTATCCTCGACCTGATCCTGAGACATATTCCCATTGTTTATCGGGAACAGTTTTATTTCCTGAGGTACTCCGTCCCCGTGTGTAACATCCACGCCGTCCTGCTTTATGCAGCCACTGACTGCTCTGTCTGGTTCACCGTCACTTTCACCTTTGATCGGTTTGTGGCCATTTGTTGCCAGAAGCTGAAAAGTAAATATTGCAGTGAGAAAACGGCGGCTGTGGTTCTGGGAGCAGTGACTGTGCTGAGCTGTTTAAAGAACATTTTCTGGAATTTTATGCTCACGGCTCGGTATTGGCTGAGGAACCGCCCCTGGTTTTGTATTGTAACAGACGCTATTCGATTCTCCAGTGTCTGGGTCACAATCGAGTTCCTTCACCACATTCTAACCCCATGTGTCCCATTTCTCCTGATTCTGCTGCTCAATGTTCTCACCATCAGACACATTTTAGTGACCAGCAGAGCCCGCAGGAGACTCCGAGCCCACACCAGTGGGGACGCTCAGTCTGACACAGAAATGAGAAACCGTAAAACATCCATCATTTTACTGTTTGTGATCTCAGCAAATTTCATCCTGTTATGGTCAATGTTAATGCTGTTTTCCATATGGAGACGGATGTGGTGGATTGTGGATTCCCCTGTGTTTCTCGATCCCTTTGTGCAGGAATTGGGCTTCATGCTGCAGCTACTCAGTTGCTGCACAAACACTGCCATTTATGCCGTGACCCAAACTAAGTTCAGGCAGCAGCTGAAGAATGTGCTGAAATTTCCCTTCACCCAAATCCATCCATCCATCAAATTCCCTCATTAATCAATCCATCCGGGATTTTCTCATTTCAGTTCAGTGTTTCAGCGATGGAGCAGCCTGTCGCTTTGGTAACAGACTGAGGGTAGCTCTGGTTTATCCATCCTTATCCCCGGGGGGTTACAGAGATATATTTCAATGTTTCTCACAACTCAGGGGCCAGTGAGAAAAGGCACCATCCCACTGACTGTATCCATCACTTACATTTGTAACCAATAAAAATGTTGATTAAAGCGTGCCGAGCAGCAGAGAGACCGATGTTGTTGTGTGTCTTTGTGCTGGAGAAGCTGAGCTGGAGAGAGACAGACTCAGCCCCAAATCCTGGTCCTCAGGGAAGGGGAGGGCACGGGGCCCTGAGCTCCGGAGCTGGGTTTAACTCCCTTTGTCCCCCCAACTCCAACCCGGCCTCCCTATTACCTCTCCCCTACTCTTTCGCCTCAATTCTCTCCCTCTCTCTCACCACCTCTCCTCTTCAGTCAACCCGTTCCCCTTCTCTCACAGACACATACCCCCCAACACCATTTTCACCACCTGGCTTCACTCTTCCCTTTCCCCTCACCCTCACTCTCAATGTCCTTCCATCTCTGTCACACTCCAGCAGTTCCATCTCTACCCCATTTGCCCGTCTTCCTTCCTCCAACATCACACCGCTTCCAACACACCACAGGCAGCCACACGACTAATCCGTCACCCACTCTCGCCCTCTCCTCGCCCTGTCCTCTCTCACCCCTCACCCTCTCATTCTCGCGCTCTCCCTTCCTAACGCCCTCCACTCCCTCTCCCCTCCCTCCCTCTCCTCTCTCGACCTCCTCCCTCTCACCCTCTCACTCCCACTCGCCCTCCTCTGTCGCCCTCCCCTCTTTTGCACTCCCCCCTCATGTCCACCTCTCTCACCCTCCCCAATCTCTCGCCCAACCCTTTATCTTGCCATCCACTCTCTCTCGCTCATCCCAATCTCTGGTTCAGAGGGAGAGGGAAGGACCAGGGAGACAGAGTGAGTCTGAGAGAGAGAGAAGGGGGGATAGGAGCGAGAGAGATTCAGTCAGAGAGAAATGGAGGGAGGAGGGGAAAGGGAGACATCGATTAAGGGGGTTCGAGAGTGACAGAAGGTGAAGAGAGAGTGAAGTACTGGGGGGAAGAGTGAGGGGGCAAGGGAGAGATAGGGTGAGAGAATGGAGGGGGAGAGAGGCAAGGGAGGGAGGGGAGGGAGACAGGGAGGGGAGGGTGAGAGAGGGGAGGGCGAGACAGGAGAGTTAGGCTGAGGCAGGGGAGGGAGGGAGTCGAGAGGCAGGGTGAGAGAGGGAAGGGCAACGGGGGAGAGAGGGGGCACAGAAGAGATAGGGGAAGAGAGGGGAGGGAGAGAGGTAAGGGAAGGTTGAGAGAGGGGGAAGGTGAGAGAGGGGAGGGAGGGCGAGAGAGGGGGAGAGGGAGTGGAGGGCGAGAGTAAGGAAGAGAGCGGATTAGAGTGGGTGAGGGGTGAGAAAGGAGAGGGCGAGGGGTGGGTGAAAGAGGGGAGGGAGAAAGATGGAAGGGAGGGAGGGGAGGGCAAGAGACAGGAGGGAGGAGAGGGCGAGATGGAAAGAGAAGGCGGGAGAGGGGAGGGAGAGAGGGAGGGAGAGGGCTAGAGAGCGGATGGAAAAAGGGGAGGGTGAGAGAGGGTGAGTGCGAGAGAGGGGAGGGAGAGAGAGGGCATGAGGGGAGGGCGAGAGAGGGGGCTGAGTGAGGGGAGGGCGAGAAAGGAAAGGGAGAGAGAGAGGAGGGCGAGAGAGAGGAGGGGAGGGAGGGGAGGGCGAGAGGGAGGGAGAGCGTGAGAGAGGTGAGGGCAAGAAAGGGGGAGTGTGAGAGAGCGGGATGGCGAGAGAGATTAGCATGAGAGAGGGGAGGGATGGGCAAGATAGAAGAATGGGTGAGAGAGGGGAGAATGAGAGAGGGATGGGCGAGAGAGGGGAGGGTGAGAGAGGGGAGGATGAGAGAGTAGGGCGGGACAGAGGGATGGGCAAGAGAGAGGAGGGTGAGCGGGGGATGGAGTGCAAAATAGGGGAGGGAGGGAGTGGTGTGGCAGGGCGAGTGAGGGGTGGGCAAGAAGGGGGAGAGAGGGGGCAAAGGAAGAGATAGCGGAAGAGAGGGGAGGGAGAGAGGGAGGGGAAGGGCGAGAGAGGGGGAAGATAAGAGAGGGGAGGGCAAGATGGGGATGATGAAGGAAGGGAGCGCGAGAGAGGGGGAGAGAGTGTGGAGGGCGAGAGGAAGGGAGCGGGCGAGAGGGGAGAGGGCGAGGGGCACGAGGGGGGATGGTTGAGTGAGGAGCAAGTGTGAGAGAGGGGAGGACGAGAGAGGGGAGAGCGAGAGAGGGAGGGACAGTGGGGAGGACGAGAGAGGTGAGAGCGAGAGAGAGGGAATGGCGGGATAGAAGGATGGGCGAGAGAGATGGGAGGGTGAGAGAGGAGGGCGAGAGAGAGGGGAGGGCAAGACAAATGAGTGAGAGAGGGGAGAGCAAGAGATTGTAGGGCGAGAGAGGAGGGTAAGAGGGAGTTAGAGGGTGAGAGAAGGGTGGGTAAGTGAGGGAAGGGGGAGTGGAGAGCGAGAGGGAGGGAGATGGTGAGAGAGGGGTTGGGAGAAGGGGGTCGGATGAGAGAGGGGTAGTGTGAGCGAGGGGGAGTGTGAGCACCCCCATGGTAAGATCACCATGGAGCAGTCAAGCAGACTCACAGCAATGTACGCTGACGCCACTAGAGAGCAGAACATTGTATACTCCGCATGGAGCAGTCAGACAGACTCACAGCAATGTGCTCAGAACCCACGAGAGGGAAGACTTCTGTAAATTCCCATGGAGCGGTCAGGCAGACCCACAGCAATGTGCTCTGTTCCCACTAGAGGGCAGACTATTGTAAAGTCCCCATGGGGCAGTCAGGCAGACTTAGATCAATGTGCTCTGACCGCACTAGAGGGCAGAGTATTGTAAACTCACAACAGGGCAGTCAGGCAGACTCAGAGCAATTTGCTCTAAACACACGAGAGGGCAGACGATTGTAAACTCCCCATGGGGCAGTCTGGTAGACTCACAGCAATGCGCTCAAACCCCACTAGAGGGCAGACTCCTGAAACTCCTCACGGGGCTGTCAGGCAGACTCTCAGCAATGTGCTCTAAACACACTAGAGGGCAGACTATTGTAAGCTCCCATGGAGCAGTCAGGCAGACTAACAGCAATGTTTTCTCATCCCACTAGAGGGCAGACTATTGTAAACTCGCCATGGAGCAGTCAGACAGACTCACAGCAGTGTGCTCTGACTCCACTAGAGGGCAGACTATTGTAAATTCTCATGGAGCAGTCAGGCAGAGTCACAGCAATGTGCTCTGAACCCAATAGAGGGCAGACTATTGTAAACTCCCCATGGGGCAGTCAGGCAGACTAACAGCAATGTGCTCTGACCCCACTAGAGGGCAGACAATTGTAAACTCCCGAGTAGCAGTCAGGCAGACTCACAGGAATGTGCTCTGACCCCACTAGAGGGCAGACTATTGTAAACTCCACATGGGGCAATCACGCAGACTCAGAGCAATGTGCCCTGACCCCATTAGAGGGCAGAATATTTTAAATTCCCATGTGTCCGTCAGGCAGACACACAGCAATGTACTCTGACCCCACTAGAGGTCAGACTATTGTAAACTCCACATGGAGCAGTCAGGCAGACTCACAGCAATGTGCACTGACCCCACCAGAGGTCAGACTATTGTAAACTCCACATGGAGCAGTCAGGCAGACTCACAGCAATGTGCACTGATCCCACTAGAGGGCAGACTATTGTAAACTGCCCATAGGGTAGTCATGTAGACTCACAGCAATGTACTCTGACCCCACTAGAGGGCAGACTATTGAAAACATCCCATGGAGCAGCCAAAACGACTCTCGGTAATGTACTCTGACCCAATAGAGGGCAGACTATTGTAAACTCCCATTGAGCATTCAGAAAGACTCACAGCAATGTATTCTGACTCCACGGGAGGGCAGTATATTGTAACCTCCCCAAGTAGCAGACAGACTGTCTCACAGCAATGTGCTCTGACCCCACTAGTGGGCAGACTATAGTAAACTCCCCATGGAGCAGTCAGGCAGGCTCACAGCAATGTGCTCTGACCCCATTAGTGGGCAGACTATTGTAAATTCCCATGGAGCAGTCAGACAGACTCACAGCAATGTGCTCTGACCCCACTAGAGGGGAGATGATTGTAAACTATTGATGGAGCAGTCAGGCAGACTCACAGCCATGTGCTCTGACGCCACTAGAGGGCAGACTATTGTATACTCCCCATTGGGTAACCAGGCAGACTAACAGCAATGTGCACTGACCCCACAAGATGGCAGACTATTGTAAATTCCCACGGAGCAGTCAGGCAGAGTCATTGAAACAGCAATGTGCTCTGATCCCACTAGAGGGCAGTCTATTGTAAACACCCCATGGAGCAGCCTGACAGACTCACAGTAATGTGCTCTGACCCCACTAGAGGGCAGACGATTGTAAACTCTTCAAGCGGAAGTCAGTCTGACACACAGCAATGTGCTCTGACCCCACTAGAGAGGAGACTATTGGAGACTCCCCATGGAGCAGTCAGGCAGACTCACAGCAATGTGCTCTGACCGCACTAGAGGGCAGAGTATTCTAAACTCACAACAGGGCAGTGAGGCAGACTCACAGCAATTTGCTCTAAACACACTAGAGGGCAGACGATTGTAAACTCCCCATGGGGCAGTCTGGTAGACTCACAGCTATGCGCTCTATCCCCACTAGAGGGCAGACTTTTGTAAACACCCATGGAGCTGTCAGGCAGACACACAGCAATGTGCTCTGACCCCACTAGAGGGCAGACTATTGTAAACTCGCCATGGAGCAGTTAGGCAGACGCACAGCAATGTGCTCTAAACACCCTAGAGGGCAGACTATTGTAAACTCCCATGGAGCAGTCAGGCAGACTAACAGCAATGTGTTCTCATCCAACTAGAGGGCAGACTGTTGTAAATTACCATGGAGCAGTCAGGCAGAATCACAACAATGAGCTCTGAACCCAGTAAAGGGCAGACTATTGTTAACTCCCCATGAGGCTGTCAGGCAGACTCACAGCAATGTGCTCTGACCCCACTAGAGGGCAAACTATTGTAAACTCCCCGAGTAACAGTCAGGCAGACTGACAGCAATGTGCACTGACCCCAATAGAGGGCAGACTATTGTAAACTCCACATGGGGCAGTCAGGCAGACTCAGAGCAATATGCTCTGACCCCAATAGAGTGTAGAATATTGTAAATTCCCATGGATCCGTCAGGCAGACTCACAGCAATGTACTCTGACCTCACTAGAGTTCAGACTATTGTGAACTCCACATGCAGCAGTCAGGCAGACTCACAGCAATGTGCTAGAGGGCAGACTATTGTATACTCCCCATGGGGCAGTCAGACAGACTTACAGCAATGTGCTCTAACCCCACTAGTGGGCAGACTATTGTAAACTCCCCGTGGAGCAGCCAGACCGTCTCACAGTAATGTGCTCTCACCGCACTGGAGGGCAGACAATTGTAAATTCCCATGGGACAGTCAGGCAGTTTCACAGCAATGTGCTCTGACCCCACTAGAGGGCAGACTGTTGTAAATTCCCCACGGGGCAGTCAGGCAGACTCATAGCAATGTGCTCGAAACACAATAAAGGGCAGAGTATTGGAAACTCCCCATGGATCTGTTAGGCAGACTCACAGCAATGTGCTCTGACTCCACTAGATGGCAGACTATTGTATATTCCCATGGAGCAGTCAGCCAGTCTAACAGCAATGTATTCTCATCACACTAGAGGGCAAACCGTTGTAAACTCCCCATGGAGCAGTCAGGCAGACTCACAGCAATGTGCTCTGACCCTACCAGCGGGCAGACTATTGTAAAATCCAAGTGAGCAGTCAGGCAGAATCGCTGCAATGCTCTCTGACGCAACTACAGGGCAGACTGTTGTGAACCTCCAATGGATCAGTCAGACAGACTCACAGAAAAGTGCTCTGACGCCACATGAGGGCAGACTATTGTAATCTCCCCATGGGGCATTCAGGCAGAGTCACAGCAATGTGCTCTAACCCCACTAGAGGGCAGACTCTTGCAAACTACCCGTGCAACAGCCAGACCGACTCTCAGTAATCTGCTCTGATCACACGAGAGGGCAGACCAACCCTAACCCTAACCTTATCGCAGACCGACTCACAGCAATGGGTTCTGAGCCCACAAGAGGGTAGATTATTGTAAACTCCCCATGGAGCAGCCAGACCGACAAACAGTCATGCCTTCTGACCCCCTAGAGGGTAGAGCATTGTAAATTCGCATGGAGCATTCTGTCAGACTCACAGCAATGTGCTCTGACACCACTACAGGGCAGATTATTGTAAACTCCACATGGGGCAGTCAGGCAGACTCACAGCAATGTGCTCTAACCCTACTAGAGGGCAGACTATTTTACACTTCCCATGGAGCAGCCAGACCGTCTCACAGTAATATGCTCTCACCCCACTAGAGGGCAGACTATTATAAATTCCCATGGAACAGTCAGGCAGTTTCACAGCAATGAGCTCTGAGCCCACGAGAGGGCAGACTATTGTAAACTCCCTATGGAGCAGCCTGACCGATTCACTGTCATGTGTTTTGACCCCACTAGAGGGCAGATTAATATAAACTCCCCATGAGGCAGTCAGGCAGACTCATAGCAATGCGCTCTAAACACACTGGAGGGCAGACTATCGTTAATTCCCCATGGGCCAATCAGACATGCACACAGCAATTGGCTCCGACCCCACTAGAGGGCAGACTGTTGTAAACCCCCCATGGAGCTGTCAGGCAGACCAACAGCAATGTGCTCTGACGCTACCAGAGTGCAGACTATCGTAAATTCCCATGGAGCTGTCAGGCAGACTCACAGCAATGTGTTCTGTTCCCACTAGCATGCAGACTATTGAAAATTCCCATGGAGCAGTCAGGCCGAATCAGTGAAATGTGCCCTGAACCCACTAGAAATCAGACAATTGCAAACTCCCAAAGGAGCAGTCAGTCAGACTTGCAGCAACGTTCTCTGACCCCACTGGAGCTCAGACTAATATAATCTCCCCATGGAGCACTCAGGCAGACACACAGCAATGTGCTCTGACCATACTAGGTGACAGACTATTGTAAATCCCCATGGAGCAGTCAGGCAGACTGACAGCAATGTGCTCTGACCCCACTAGAGGGCAGACAATTGCAATCTCCCCATGGAGTTGTCAGGCAGACTCACACCAATGTGCTCTGATCCTACCAGAGGGCAGAATATTGTAAACTCTCAATGGGGCAGTCAGACCGAGTCACAGCAATGTGCTCTGACCCAACTAGAAGGCTGACTATTATAAACTCCCCAAGCAGCCGTCAGGCAGCCTCACAGCAATGTGCTATGAACCCACTAGAGAGCAGACTATTGTAAACTCCCATGGAGCAGTCAGGCAGGCTCACAGCAATGTGTTCTAACCCTACTAGAGTGCAGACTATTGTAAACTCCCCATGGAGCTGTCAGGCAGACTCACAGCAATGTGCTCTGACCCTATCAGCGGGCAGACTATTGTAAATTCCAATGGGGCAGACAGACAGACACTCAGCAATATGCTCTGACCCCACTAGATGGCAACTATCTTAAACTCCCAATGGAGCTGTCAGGCAGACATACAGCAATTTGCTCTGACCCCACTAGAGGGCAGACTATTGTAACTTCCCATGGAGCAGTCAGGCATACTGAAAGAATTGTGCTCTGATCCCTCTAGAGAGCAGACTATTGTCAATTCCCATGGAGCAGTCAGGCAGAATCACTGCAATTCGCTCTGACCCCGCTAGAGGGCAGACTATTGTAAATTCGCATGGAGCAGTCAGTCAGAATCACTGCAATGTGCTCTGATCCCCTAGTGGGCAGACTATTGTGAACTCCCCATGGAACAGTCAGACAGACTCACAGCAATGTTCTCTTACCCCAAGAGAGGGCAGACTATTGTAAACTCCCCATCGAGCAGTCAGGCAAACTCCCAGCAATGTGCTCCGACCCCACTAGAGGGCAGACTATTGTAAACTCCCCATGGAGCAGTCATGCAGACTCACAGCAATGTGCTCTCCCCCCACTAGGGGACAGACTATTGTAAATTCCCATGGAGCAATCAGGCAGACTCACAGCAATGTGCTCTGACCCCACTAGAGGGCAGACTATTTTAAACTCCCCATGGAGCTGTCCGGCCGACTCACAGCAATATGCTCTGACCCTACCAGCATGCAGACTATTGTAAATTCCACTGGAACAGTCAGACAGAAACTCAGCAATTTGCTCTGACCCCACTAGAGGACAACTATTCTAAACTCCCCACGGAGCAGTCAGGCAGACACGCAGCAATTTGCTCTGACCATACAAGAGGCCAGACCACTGTAAACTCCAATGGAACTGTCAGACAGACAGGCAGCAATATGCTCTGACCACACTAGAGGACAACTATTCTAAACTCCCCATGAGGCAATCCGGCAGACACACAGCAAGTTGCTCTGACCCCACTAGAGGGCACACTATTGTAAATTCCCATGGAGCAGTCAGGCAGAATCACTGCAATGCGCTCTGACCCCACTAGGGAGCAGACTATTGTAACTTCCAATGGAGCAGTCAGTCAGACTCACAGCAATGTTCACTGACCCCACTAGAGGGCAGACTATTTTAACTTCCCATGGAGCAGTCAGGCAGACTCACAGCAATGTGCTCTGACCCCACTGGAGCTCAGACTAATGTAATCTACCCAATGAGCAGTCAGGCAAACTCACAGCAATGTGCTCCGACCCCACTAGAGGGCAGACTATTGTAAACTCCCCATGGAGCAGTCATGCAGACTCACAGCAATGTGCTCTCCCCCCACTAGGGGACAGACTATTGTAAATTCCCATGGAGCAATCAGGCAGACTCACAGCAATGTGCTCTGACCCCACTAGAGGGCAGACTATTTTAAACTCCCCATGGAGCTGTCCGGCCGACTCACAGCAATATGCTCTGACCCTACCAGCATGCAGACTATTGTAAATTCCACTGGAACAGTCAGACAGAAACTCAGCAATTTGCTCTGACCCCACTAGAGGACAACTATTCTAAACTCCCCACGGAGCAGTCAGGCAGACACGCAGCAATTTGCTCTGACCATACAAGAGGCCAGACCACTGTAAACTCCAATGGAACTGTCAGACAGACAGGCAGCAATATGCTCTGACCACACTAGAGGACAACTATTCTAAACTCCCCATGAGGCAATCCGGCAGACACACAGCAAGTTGCTCTGACCCCACTAGAGGGCACACTATTGTAAATTCCCATGGAGCAGTCAGGCAGAATCACTGCAATGCGCTCTGACCCCACTAGGGAGCAGACTATTGTAACTTCCAATGGAGCAGTCAGTCAGACTCACAGCAATGTTCACTGACCCCACTAGAGGGCAGACTATTTTAACTTCCCATGGAGCAGTCAGGCAGACTCACAGCAATGTGCTCTGACCCCACTGGAGCTCAGACTAATGTAATCTCCCCAATGAGCAGTCAGGCAAACTCACAGCAATGTGCTCTGATCCCACTAGTGAGCAGACTATTGCGAACTCCCCATCAAGCAGTCAAACAGACCCACAGCAATGTACTCTGTTCCCACTAGAGGGGAGACTATTGTGAACTCCCCATGGAGCAGTCAGACAAACTCACAGCAATGTGCTCTGACCCCACTGGAGCGCAGACTAATGTAATCTCCCCATGGAGCAGTCAGGCAGACTCACAGCAATGTGCTCTGACCATACTAGTGAACAGACTATTGTAAATTCCCATGGGGCAGTCAGACAGACTCACAGCCATGTGCTCTGACCCCACTAGAGAGCAGAGTATAGTAAACTCCCCATTGAGCAGCAAGACCGACTCACAGTAATGTGCTCTGTCCGCACTAGAGTGCAGACTATTGTAAATTCCCATGGAGCAGTCAGGCAGACTGACAGCAATGTGCTCTGACCCCACTAGAGGGCAGACAATTGCAATCTGCCCATGGAGCAGCCAGACCAACTCACAGTAATGTGCTCCGACCCCCCTAGATGGCAAACTATTGTAAATTCCCAAGGAGCAGTCAGCCAGACTCACAGCAATGTGTTCCAACCCCCACAGAGGGCAGACTATTGTAAAATCCCCATGGAGCTGTCAGGCAGACTCACAGCAATGTGCTCTGGCCCTACCAGAGGGCAGAATATTGTAAACTCCCCCATGGGGCAGTCAGACAGATTCACAGCAATGTGCTCTGACCTCACTAGAAGGCAGACTATTCTAAACTCCCCATGGAGCAGTCAGACAGACTAAGAGCAATGTGCTTCTTCCGCACTACTGGGCAGATTATTGTAAACTCCCCGAGGAGCAGTCAGGCAGACCCACAGAAATGTGCTCTGACCCCACAAGAGGGCATACTATTGTGAACTCCAAACGGAGCAGTCAGGCAGACTCACAGCAATGTGGTCTGACCCTACCAGCGGGCAGACTATTGTAAATTCAATTGGAGCAGTCAGACAGAAACTCAGCAATATTCTTTGAACCCACTAGAGGACAACTATTCTAAACTACCTATGGAGCAGTCAGGCAGACACGCAGCAATTTGCTCTGACCCCACAAGAGGGCAAACTATTGTAAACTCCCCATGGAGCAGTCAGGCAAAATCACTGCAATGTGCTCTGAACCCACTAGGGGGCAGACGATTGTAACTTCCCATGGAGCAGTCAGTCTGACTCACAGTAATGTGCTCTGAACCCACTAGAAGGCAGACTATTGTAAACTCCCCAAGCAGCAGTCAGTCAGACACCCAGCAATGTGCTCTGACCCCACTAGAGGGCAGACTATTGTAAACTCCCCATGGAGCAGTCAGGCTGACTCACAGCAATGTGCTCTGACCCCACTAGAGGGCATACTATTGTAAATTCGCATGGAACAGTCAGGCAGACTCACAGCAATGTGTTCTGACCCTACCAGCGGGCGGACTATTGTATAATCCAATGCAGCAGTCAGACAGACAAAAAGCAAATTTCTCTGATACCACTAGAGGGCAGAATATTGTAACTTCCAATGGCGCAGTCAGGCAGACTCACTGCAATGTGCTCTGATCCCACTGGAGGGCAGACTATTGTAAACTCCCCATGTGGCAGTCAGGCAGACACTCAGCAACGTGCTCTAACCCCACTAGAGGGCAGACTATTGTAAACTCCAATGGAGCAGACAAGCAAACACAGAGCAATGTGTTCTGATCCCACTAGAGGGCAGACTATTGTAAACTCCCCACGGAGCAGTCAGGCAGAGTCACTGCAATGTGGTCTGACCACACTAGAGGGCAGACTATTGCGAACTCCCCATGGAGCAGTCAGGCAATCACACAGCAATGTGCTCTGATCGCACTAGTGTGCAGACTATTGTAATCTCCCCATGGAGCAGTCAGGCAGACTCACAGGAATGTTCTCTGGCCCCACTACTGGGCAGATCATTGTAAACTCCTCATGGAGCAGTCAGGCAGACTCACAGCAATGTGATCTGACCCCACTAGTGGGAAGAATATTGTAAAATGCGCATGGGGGAGCCAGACCAACTCACTGTAAAATGCTCTGACCCCACTAGAGGGCAGAGTATTGTATATCCCCATGAAGAAGTCAAACAGACTCACAGCAATGTGCTCTGACGACACTAGAGGGCAGACTACTGTAAACTCCCCATTGAACAGTCAGGCAGACTCACAGCAATGTACTCTGAACCCACAAGAGGGCATACTATTGTGAACTCCAAACTGAGCAGTCAGGCAGACTCACAGCAATGTTTTCTCATCGGACGAGAGGGAAAATTATTGCAAACTCCCATGGAGCTGTCAGGCAGGCTCACAGCGATGTGCTCTGAACCTACCAGCGGGCAGACTATTGTAAATTCCAATGGAGCAGTCAGACAGACACTCGGCAATATGCTCTGACCCCACTAAACGGCAACTATTTTAAACTCTCCATGGAGCAGTCAGGCAGACACACGGCAATTTGCTCTGACCCGACCAGAGGGCAGACTCTTGTACCCTCCAATTGAGCAGTGAGGCAGACTCACAGCAATGTGGTCTGACCCCACTAGAGGGCAGACTATTGTAAACTACCCATGGGGCAGTCAGGCAGACTCATGGCAATGCGCTCTGACCCTAGCAGCGGGCAGACTATTGTAAATTCAATTGGAGCAGTCAGACAGAAACTCAGCAATATTCTCTGAACCCACTAGAGGATAACTATTCTAAACTACCTATGGAGCAGTCAGGCAGACACGCAGCAATTTGCTCTGACCCCACAAGAGGGCACACTATTGTAAATTCCCATGGAGCTGTCAGGCAAAATCACTGCAATGTGCTCTGAACCCACTAGGGGGCAGACGATTGTAACTTCCCATTGAGCAGTCAGTCAGACTCACAGTAATGTGCTCTGAACCCACTAGAAGGCAGACTATTGTAAACTCCCCAAGCAGCAGTCAGTCAGACACCCAGCAATGTGCTCTGACCCCACTAGAGGGCAGACTATTGTATACTCCCCATGGAGCACTCAGGCAGCCTCACAGCAATGTGCTCTGACCACATTGGAAGGCAGAGTATTGTAAACTCCCCATTGACCAGTCAGGCTGACTCACAGCAATGTGCTCTGACCCCACTAGAGGGCATACTATTGTAAATTCGCATGGAACAGTCAGGCAGACACACAGCAATGTGATCCAACCCCACTAGAGGGCAGACTATTGTAAACTCCCCATGGAGCTGTCAGGCAGATTGGCGGCAATGTGCTCTGACCCGACCAGCGAGCAGACTATTGTAAACTTCCCATGGGGCACTCAGACAGACTAACAGCAATGTGCTCTGACGCCGCTAGAGTGCAGACTATTCGATACTCCCCACGGGTATGTCAGACAGACTCACAGCAATGTGCTCTAATCACACTGGAGGGCAGACTATTGTAAACTCCCCGTGGAGCAGTCCGGCAGACTCACAGCAATGTGTTCTAAACCCACTAGAGGGCATACTATTGTAATCTCCAATGGAGCAGTCAGGCAGACTCACAGCAATGTGCTCTGACACCACAATAGGGCAGACTGTTGTCACGTTCCATGGAGCAGTCAGGCAGTCTTACAGCAATGTGCTCTTACCCCACTAGAGTGCAGACTATTGTAAACTCCAAGGGAGCAGTCAGGCAGACACACAGCAACATGTTCTGATCCCATTAGAGGGCAGACTCTTGTAAACTCCCAATGGAGCAGTCAGGCAGACTCATGGCAATGTGCTCTGGCCCCACTAGAGGGCAGACTATTGTAAACTACGCATGGGGCAGTCAGGCAGCCTCACAGAAATGTGCTCTGACCCTACTAGTGGGCAGACTGTTGTCAATTCCAATGGAGCAGTCAGACAGACACTCAGCAATAGGCTCTGACCCCACTAGAGGACAACTATTCTAAACTCCCCATGGAGCAGTCAGGCAGACACGCAGCAATTTGCTCAGACCCCACAAGTGGGCAAACTATTGTAAATTCCCATGGAGCAGTCAGGCAGAATCACTGCAATGTGCTCTGAACCCAGTCGAGGGCAGACTATTGTAGCTTCCCATGGGGCAGTCAGTCAGAATCACAGCAATGTATTCTGTTCCAACTAGAGGGCAGACTCTTGTAAATTCCCATGGAGCAGTCAGGCAGAATCACTGCAATGTGCTCTGACCCCACTAGAGTGCTGACTATTGTAACTCCTCACGGGGCTATCAGACAGACTCTCAGCAATGTGTTCTAAGCACACTCGAGGGCTGACTATTGTAAACTCCCATGGAGCAGTCAGGCAAAATAACAGCAATGTGTTCTAATCCCACTAGAAGGCAGACTATTGTAAATCCCCATGGGGCAGTCAGACAGACTCACAGCAATGAGCTCTGACCCCACTAGAGGGCAGACTATTGAAAACACCCTTTGGAGCATCCAGACCGACTCACAGTAATGTGCTCTGACCCCACTAGCGGGCAGACTATTGTAAATTCCCATGGTGCAGTCAGGCAGACTCACAGCAATGGGCTCTGACCCCACTAGAGGGCAGACTATTGAAAACACCCAATGGAGCATCCAGACCGACTCACAGCAATGTGCTCTGACCGCACTAGAGGGCAGACTATTGTAAATTCCAATGGAGAAGTCAAACAGACTCACAGCATTGTTCTCTGGCCCCACCAGAGGGCAGACTATTGTAAACTCCCCACGGGGCAGACAGCCAGAATCACAGCAATGTGCTCTAAACACACTGGTGGGCAGACTATTGTAAACTCCCCAAGGGGCAGTCAGACATACACACAGCAATGTGCTCCGACGCCTCTAGAGGGTAGACCATTGCAAACTCAGGCAGAATCACTGCAATGTGCTCTGACCCCACTACAGGGCAGACTATTGTGAACTCTCCGTAGAGCAGTCAGTCAGACTCACAGCAATGTGCTCTGACCCCACTAGAGCGCAGACTATTGTAATCTCCCCATGGAGCAGTCAGGCAGACTCACAGAAATGTGCTCTGATCCCCCTAGAGGGCAGACTATTGTAAACTCCCCATGGAGCATCCAGACGGACTTACAGTCATGTGCTCTGACCCCACTAGAGGGCAGACTATTGTAAATTCCCATGGAGCAGTCAGGCAGACTCACAGCAATGTGCACTGACCCCACTAGGGGCAAACTATTGTAAAATCCCCATGGAGCAGCCAGACCAACTCACAGCAATGTGCTCTGACCCCACTAGAGTGCTGACTATTGTAACTCCCCACGGGGCTATCATGCAGACTCTCAGCAATGTGCACTAAGCACACTAGTAGGCAGACTATTGTAAACTCCCATGGAGCAGTCAGGCAATCTAACAGTAATGTGTTCTAATCCCACTAGAAGGCAGACTATTGTAAATCCCCATGGGGCAGTCAGACAGACTCACAGCAATGTGCTCTTACCCCACTAGAGGGCAGGCTATTGTAAATTCCTCAGAGCACATACAGACCGACTCACAGTAATGTGCTCTGACCACACTAGCGGGTAGACTATTGTAATTTCCCATGGTGCAGTCAGGCAGACTCACAGCAATGTGCTCTGACGCCATTAGAGGGCAGACTATGGTATAATTCGTATGGAGCAGAAAGACCAACTCACAGTAAATTGCTCTGACCCCACTAGAGGGCAGACTATTGTAAATTCCCATGGAGAAGTCAAACACACTCACAGCAATGTGCTCTGACCTCACTAGAGGGCAGTCTACTGTAAGCTCCCAATGGAGCAGTCAGGCAGACTCACAGCATTGTTCTCTGGACCCACCAGAGGGCAGACTATTGTAAACTCCCCATGGGGCAGTCAGACAGACACACAGCAATGTGCTCCGACCCCTCTAGAGGCCAAACTATTGTAAATTCCCATGGAGCTGACAGGCAGACTCACAGTAATGTGCTCTGACCCTACCAGCGGGCAGACTATTGTAAATTCCAATGGAGCAGTCAGAGAGACACTCAGCAATATGCTCTGACCCCACTAGACGGCAACTATTTTAAACTCTCCATGGAGCAGTCAGGCTGACACACAGCAATTTGCTCTGACCACACTAGAGGGCAGACTATAGTAACTTCCAATGGAGCAGTCAGGCAGACTCACAGCAATGTGCTCTGATTCCACTAGAGGGCAGACTATTGTAAATTCCCATGGAGCAGTCAGGCAGAATCACTGCAATACGCTCTGACCCCACTAGAGGACATACTATTTGGAACTACCCACGGGTCAGTCAGGCAGACTCACATCAAAGTTCTCTAATCACACTAAAGGGCAGACTATTGTCAACTCACCATGGAGCTGTCAGGCAGACGCACAGCAATGTGCTCTGACCCCACTAGTGGGCATACTATTGTAAATTCCCAGGAAGCAGTCAGGTTGACTCACAGCAATGTGTTCTCATCGCACTTGAGGGCAAATTATTGTAAACTCCCCATGGAGCTGTCAGGCAGACTCACAGCAATGTGCTCTGACCCTACCAGCGGACAGGCTATTGTAAATTCCAATGGAGCAGTCAGACAGACACTCAGCAATATGCTCCGACCCCATTAGAGGGCAGACTATTCTGAACTCCAAATGGGAAAGTCAGGCAGACTCACATCAAAGTGCTCTAAACACACGAAAGGGCAGACTATTGTAAACTCTCCATGGAGCTGTCAGGCAGACGCACAGCAATGTGCTCTGACCGCACTACAGCATCATATTGTTGTAAACTCCCCATGGAGCAGTCAGGCAGACCCACAGCAATGTGCTCTGACCCCACTACTTGGCAGATTATTGTAAACTCCCCATGGAACAGTCAGGCAGACCCACAGCAATGTGCTCTGACCCCACTACTTGGCAGATTATTGTAAACTCCCCATGGAACAGTCAGGCAGACCCACAGCAATGTGCTCTGACCCCACTAGAGGCCAGACTGTTGTGAACCTTCCACGGGGCAGTCAGGCAGACACACATCAAAGTGCTCGAAACGCACTAAAGTGCAGACTATTATAACTTCCAATGGAGCAGTCAGGCAGACTCACAGCAATGTGCTCTGATTCCACTAGAGGGCAGACTATTGTAAATTCCAATGGAGCAGTCAGGCAGAATCACTGCAATGCGCTCTGACCCCACTAGAGGGCATACTATTGTGAACTACTCATGGGTCAGTCAGGCAGACTCACATCAAAGTGCTCTAATCACACTAAAGCGCAGACTATTGTAAACTCACTATGGAGCTGTCAGGCAGACTCATAGCAATGTGTTCTGACCCCACTAGTGGGCATACTATTGTAAATTCCCAGGAAGCAGTCAGGCAGACTCACAGCAATGTGTTCTCACCGCACAAGAGGGCAAACTATTGTAAACTCCCCATGGAGCTGTCAGGCAGACTCACAGCCATGTGCTCTGACCCTACTAGCGGACAGGCTGTTGTAAATTTCAATGGAGCAGTCAGACAGACACTCAGCAATATGCTCTGACCCCACTAGATGGCAACAATTTTAAACTCTCCATGGAGCAGTCAGGCAGACACACAGCAATGTGTTCCGACCCCAGTAGAGGGCAGACTATTCTGAACCCCAAATGGGGAAGTCAGGCAGACTCACATGAAAGTGCTCTAAACACACTAAAGGGCAGACTATTGTAAACTCTCCATGGAGCTGTCAGGCAGTATCACAGCAATGTGCTCTGACCCCACTACAGCATCAGGTTATTGTAAACTCTCCATGGACCTGTCAGGCAGACTCAGAGCAATGTGCTGTGACCCAACTAGAGGGCAAAGTATTGTAAATTTCCTTGGAGCAGTCAGGCAGACTCACAGCAATATGCTCTGACACCACCAGACGGCAAGTATTTTAAATTCTCCATCGAGCGGTCAGGTAGACACAAAGCAATTTGCTCTGACCCCACTATAGGGCGGACTATTGAAACTTCAAATGGAGCAGTCAGGCAGGCTCACAGCAATGTGCTCTGATCCCACTAGAGGGCAGACTATTGTAAAATCACTATGGAGCAGCAAGAGCAACTCACAGTAAATTGCTCTGACCCCACTAGAGGGCAGACTATTGTAAATTGCCATGGAGAAGTCAAACAGACTCACAGCAATGTGCTCTGACCTCACTAGTGGGCAGACGACCGTAAACTCCACATAGAGAAGTCAAGCAGACTCACAGCAATGTTCTCTGGCCCAACAAGAGGGCAGACTATTGTAAACTCCCCATGGAAAAGTCAGGCAGACACACAGCCATGTGCTTCGACCCCACTAGTGGTCAGACTACTGTAAACGCGGCATGGAGAAGTCATGCAGACTCA
Organism: Hemiscyllium ocellatum; assembly: GCF_020745735.1. Lineage (NCBI taxonomy): Eukaryota > Metazoa > Chordata > Chondrichthyes > Orectolobiformes > Hemiscylliidae > Hemiscyllium > Hemiscyllium ocellatum. Next base: position 77,031,729 of record NC_083417.1, read on the forward strand.
CAGCAATGTGCTCTAATCACACTACAGAGTAGACTATTGTACACTCCGCATGGAGCTGTCAGGCAGACTCACAGCAATGTGCTCTAACCCCAGTAGAGGGCAGACTGTGGTAATCTCCCATTGAGCAGTCAGGCAGACGCACAGCAATGTGCTCTAACCCCACAAGGGGGCAGGCTATTGTAAACTCCCAATGGAGCAGTCAGGCAGACTCACAGCAATGTGCTCTGACCCCACTAGAGGGCATACTATTGTGAATTACAAACGGATCAGTCAGGCAGACTCACATCAAAGTGCTCTAATCACACTAAAGGGCAGACTATTGTAAACTCTCCATGGAGCTGTCAGGCAGACTCACAGCAATGTGCTCTGACCCCACTAGTGGGCATACTATTGTAAATTCCCAGGAAGCTGTCATGCAGACTCACAGCAATGTGTTCTCATCGCACTAGAGGGCAAACTATTGTAAACTTCCAATGGAGCTGTCAGGCAGACTCACAGTAATGTGCTCTGACCCTACCAGCGGACAGGCTATTTTAAATTCCAATGGAGCAGTCAGACAGACACTCAGCAATATGCTCTGACCCCACTAGATGGCAACAATTTTAAACTCTCCATGGAACAGTCAGGATGACACACAGCAATGTTCTACGACCCCACTAGAGGGCAGACTATTCTGAAATCCTAACGGGGCAGTCAGGCAGACTCACATCAAAGTGTTATAAACACACTAACGGGCAGACTATTTGAAACTCTCCATGGACCTGTCAGGCAGACTCAGAGCAATGTGCTGTGACCCCACTAGAGGGCATACTATTGTAAACTTCCCATGGAGCACTCAGGCAGACTCACAGCAATATGCTCTGACGCCACCAGACGGCAACTATTTTAAACTCTCCATGGAGCAGTTCGGTAGACACACAGCAATTTGCTCTGACCGCACTAGAGGGCAGACTATTGTAACTTCCAATGGAGCAGTCAGGCAAAATCACTGCAATGTGCTCTGACCCCACTAAAGGGCAGACTATTGTAAATTCCCATGGAACAGTCAGGCAGAATCATTGCAATGTGCTCTGACCCCACTAGAAGGCAGACTATTGTAAATTCCCATGGAGCAGTCAGGCAGACTCACAGCAATGTATTCTGTTCCCACTAGAAGGCAGACTATTGTGAATTCCCATGGAATAGTCAGGCAGAATCACTGCAATGTGCTCTGAATCCACTAGAGGGCAGACTTTTGTAATCTCCCAATGCAGCATTCAGTCAGACTCACAGCAATGTGATCTGACCGCACTAGAGGGCAGACTACTGGAAACTCCCCATGGAGCACCCAGGCAGACTCACAGCAATATGCTCTGACCCCAGAAGAGGGCATACTACTGTAAATTCCCATGGAGCAGTCAGGCAGAATCACTGCAATGCGCTCGGACCCCACTAGATGGCAGACAATTGTAAATTCCCATGGAGCCGTCAGGCAGAATCACTGCAATGTTCTCTGACCCCACTGCAATGCAGACTATTGTAATCTCCCCATGTAGCAGTCAGTCAGACTCACAGCAATGTGCTCTGAACCTACTAGAAGGCAGACTATTGTAAACTCCCCATGGACTATCCAGACCGACTTACATTAATGTGCTCTGACCCCACTAGAGTGCAGACTATTGTAAATTCCAATGGAGCAGTCAGACTCACAGCAATGTGCTCTGACACCACTAGGAGGCAGACTATTGTAAAATCCCAATGGAGCAGCCAGACCAACTCACATTAAATTGCTCTGACCCCACTAGAGGGCAGACTATTGTAAATCCCCATGGCAACGTCAAACAGACTCACGGAAATGTCCTCTGAACTCACTAGCGGACAGACTCCTGTAAACTCCCATGGAGCAGTTAGGCAGACTCACAGCAATGTTCTCTGGTCCCACCAGAGGGCAGACTATTGTAAACTCCCCACGGGGCAGTCAGGCAGACTCACAGCAATGTGCTCTAAACACACTGGAGGGCAGACTATTGTAAACTCCCATGGAGCAGTCAGGCAGACTAACAGTAATATGTTCTGATCCCACTAGGAGGCAGAAGATTGGAAACTCGCCATGGATCAGTCAGACAGAAACAGCAATGTGCTCTGACCCCACTAGAGGGCAGGCTAATGTAAACTCCCCATGGAGCATTCAGGAAGACTCAAGCAATGTGCTCTGTCCCTACCAGGAGGCAGGCTATTGTAAATTCCAATGGAGCAGCCAGACCGACTCTCAGTAATGTCCTCTGACCCCACTAGAGGGCAGACTATTGCACATTCCCATGGAGCAGTAAGGCAGACGCACAGCAATGTGTCCTGATCCCACTAGAGGGCAGACTATAGTAAACTTCCAATGGTGCTGTCAGGCAGACTCACAGCAATGTGCTCTGACCCCCTAGAGGGCGACTATTGTAAATTCCCATGGAGCAGTCAGGCAGACTACCTGCATTGTGTTCTGATCCCACTAGTGGGCAGACTATTGCAAATTGAAATGGAGCAGTCAGACAACCTCACAGCAATGTGCTCTGACCCCACTAGAGTGCAGACTGATGTACCTTCCCATGGAGCAGTCATGCAGACTCACTGCAATGTGCTCTGATCCCACTAGAGGGCAGACAATTTTAACCTCCAAATGGAGGAGTCAGTCAGACACACAGCAGTGTGCACTGACCCCCCTAATGGGCAGACTATTGTAAACTCCCCATGAAGCAGTCAGGGAGACTCACAGCAATGTGCTCTGACCCCACTGGAGGGCAGACAATTATCTACTCCTCACGGGGCATTAGGCAGACTCACAGCAATGTGCTCTGTCCCTACCAGGAGGCAGGCTATTGTAAATTCCAATGGAGCAGTCAGATCGACACTCAGCAATATGATCTGATCCCACTAGACGGCAGACTATTGTAAACTCCCCAGTGGGCAGTCAGTCAGACTCGCAGCAATGTGCTCTGATCCCACTAGAGGGCAGACTATTGTAACCTCCCCATGGAGCAGTCGGGCCGACTCACAGCAATGTGCTCTGACCGCACTAGAGGCCAGACTATTGTAAACTCCCCACGGAGCAGTCAGGCAGACTGGCAGCAATGTGCTCTGAAGACACTGAAAGGCAGACTATTGTAAACTCCCCAAGGGGCAGTCAGACAGACACACAGCAATGTGCTCCGACCCCACTAGAGGGCAGACTATTGTAAACTCCCCATGGACCTATCAGGCAGACTCACAGCAATGTTCTCTGACCCAACAGAGAGCAGACTATTATAAACTCCCAATAGGGCAGTCTGACAGACTAACAGCAATGTGCTCTGATCCCACTAGCGGGCAGACTATTGTAAACTCCCCAGGGTGCAGTCAGGCAGACTCGCAGCTATGTGCTCTGACCCCACTAGAGTGCAGACTATTGTAAACTCCCCACGGGTAAGTCAGCCAGACTCACATCAATGTGCTCTAAACACACCAGAGGGCAGACTTTTGTAAACCCCCCATGCAGCAGTCAGGCAGAGTCACAGCAATGTGTTCTAACCCCACTAGAGGGTAGACTATTGTAAACTCCCATGGAGCACTCAGGCAGACCCACAGCAATGTGTTCTGATCACACTAGATGGCAGATTATTGTAAACTCCCCATTGAGCAGTCAGGCAGACTCACAGCAATGTGCTCTGACCCCACTAGAGGGCAGACTATTGCAAATACACTTGGAGCATTCATGCAGACTCACAGCAATGTGTTCTGATCACACTAGATGGCAGATTATTGTAAACTCCCCATGGAGCTGTCCGGCAGACTCACTGCTGTGTGCTCTGACCCTACCAGCGAGCAGATTATTGTAAATTCCAATGGAGTAGTCAGACAGACACTTCAGCAATATGCTCTGACTCCACTAGAGGGCATCTATTTTAAACTCCCCATGGAGCAGACAGACAGACACACATCAATGTGATCTGACCCCACTAGAGGGCAGACTATTGTAACTTCCCATGGAGCAGTCAGGCAGACTCACAGCAATGTGCTCTGATTCCACTAGAGGGCAGACTATTGTAAATTCCCCATGGAGCAGTCAGGGAGACACACAGCAATGTGTTCTGTTCCCACTAGAGGGCGGATTATTGTAAACTCCCATGGAGCAGTCAGGCAGAATCATTGCAATGTTCTCTGACCCCATTACAGGGCAGACTCTTGTGAACTCCCCATGGAGCAGTCAGACAGTCTCACAGCAATGTGCTTTGACCCCACTAGAGCGCAGACTATTGTAATGTCCCCATGGAGAAGTCAGGCAGACTGACAGCAATGTGCTCTGTCGCTACTAGAGGGCAGACTATTGTAATCTCCCCATTGAGCAGCCAGACCGATTCACAGTAATGTGCTCTGTTCCCACTAGAGGGCAGACTATTGTAAACACCCCACGGGTCAGTCAGGCAGACTCACAGCGATGTGCTCATCCCACTAGAGGGCAAACTATTGTAAAGTACACATGGGGCAGTCAGGCAGACTCACTGCAATGTGCTCTGACCCCACTAGAAGGCAGACTATCGTAAACGCCCCAAGGAGTGGTCATTCAGACTCACAGCAATGTGCTCTGACACCACTAGAGGGCAGACTATTGCAAACTCCCCATGGAGCACTCAGGCAGACTCACAGCAATGGTCATGTGACCCTCTAGATTGCTGACTATTGTAACTCCCCACGGGGCTATCAGGCAGACTCTCAGCAATATACTCTAAACACACTAGAAGGTAGACTATTGTAAACTCCCATGGACCCGTCAGACAGACAAACAGCAATGTGTTCTAATCCGGCAAGAAGGCAGAACATTATAAATTCCCATGGAGCAGTCAGGCAGACTCACAGCAATGTGTTCTGACCTCACTAGAGGGCAGACTAAAGTAAACTCCCCATGGAGCAGTCAGGCAGAATCACAACAATGTTCTCTGGCCCCACTAGAGGGCAGGATATTGTAAACTCCCCACGTGTCAGTCAGGCAGACTCACAGCAATGTACTTTAAAGTCACTGGAAGGCAGACTATTGTAAACTCCCAATGGGGCAGTCAGACAGACGCTCAGCCATGTGCTACGACGCCACTAGATGGCAGACTACTGTAAACTTCCCATGGAGCTGTCAGGCAGATTCACAGCAATGTTCCCTGAAACTACCAGTGGGCAGACTATTGTAAACTCCCAATGAGGCAGCCTGATAGGCTAACAGCAATGTGCTCTGACCCCACTAGCGGGCAGACAATTGTTATCTCCCCATGGAGCTGTCAGGCAGACTCACAGCAATGTGATCTGACCATACCAGAGGCCAGACCACTGTAAATTCCAATGGAACTGTCAGACAGACAGGCAGCAATATGCTCTGACCACACTAGAGGACAACTATTCTAAACTCCCCATGAGGCAATCAGGCAGACACACATCAAGTTGCTCTGACCCCACTAGAGGGCAGACTATTGTAAACTCCCCATGGAGCAGTCAGGGAGACTCACAGCAATGTGAACTGATCTCACGAGAGTGCCGGCTTGTGTAAACTCGTCACGGGGCATTCAGGCAGACTCACAGCAATGTGCTCTAGACACACTAGAGGTCAGACTATTGTACACTCCCCATGGGGCAGTCAGGCAGACTCACAGCAACGTGGTCTAATCCCACTAGAGGGCAGCCTACTGTATACTCCGATGGAGCAGACAGGTAGACTCTCAGCAATGTGTTCTGATCTCTCTAGAGGGCATGGCATTGTACACTCCAAATGGAGCAGTCAGTCAGACTCACAGCAATGTGTTTGGATCCCACTAGAGGGCAGGCTATTGTAATCTCCCCAAGGAGCAGTCAGTCAGACTCACAGCAATGTGCTCTGACCCACTAGAGGGCAGACTATTGTAAACTCCCATGGAGCAGTCAGGCAGACTCACAGCAATGTGTTCTGATCCCACTAGAGCGCAGTCTATTGTAAACTCCAAATGGAGTAGTCGGTCAGACTCACAGCAATGTGTTCTGATCCCACTAGAGGGCAGGCTATTGTAAACTATAAATGCAGCAGTCAGTCAGACTCACAGCAATGTGCTCTGACCCACTTGAAGGCAGACTATTGTAAACTCCCATGGAGCAGTCAGGCAGACTCACAGCAATGTGCTATAAACACACTAGAGGGCAGACTATTGTAACTCCACATGGAGCAGTCAGACTGAATCACAGCAACGTGCTCTAATCCCACTAGAGGGCAGCCTAATGTAAACTCCCATGGAGCAGTCAGGCAGACTCATAGCAATGTGCTCTGACCCCACAAGAGGGCAAACTATTGTAAAATCACATGGAGCTGTCAGGCAGACTCACAGCAATGTGTTCTCATCCCACTAGAGGGCAAAGTATTGTAAACTCTCAATGGAGCAGTCTGGCAGACACACATCAATGTGCTCTGACCCCACTCGAGAGCAGACTATTGTAAATACCCATGGAGCAGTCAGGCAAAATCACTGCAATGTGTTCTGTTCCCACTAGAGGGCAGACTATTGTAAACTCCACATAGAGCTGTCAGACAGACTCAGCGCAATGTGATCGGACCCCCGAAGAGAGCAGATTATTGTAAACTCCCCACGGGGCAGTCAGGCAGACTCACAGCAATGTGCTCTAACCGCACTAGAGGGCAGTCTATTGTAATCTCCCATGGAGCAGTCAGGGAGACTCACAGCAATATGTTCGGATCCCACTAGAGGGCAGACTATTGTACACACACCATGGGGCAGTCAGGTCGACTCACATCAATGTGCTCTGGCTCCACTAGAGGGCAGACTATTGTAAACTCCCCATGGAGCCATCAGGCAGACTCACAGCAAAGTGCTCTGACCCCATTAGAGGGCTCAGTATTGTAAACTCCCCCCAGGCAGTCAGGCAGACTCACAGCAATGTGCTCTGACCTTACCAGAGTGCAGACTATTGTAAACCCCCCATGGAGCTATCAGGCAGACTCACACTAATGCGCTCTGACCCCACCAGAGTGCACATTATTGTAAACTCCACACGGGACAGTCAGGCAGCCTCACAGCAATGTGTTCTGAGCCCACTAGAAGGCTGACTATTGTAAACTCCAAATGGAGCAGTCAGTCAGTCTCACAGCAATGTGCTCTAACCCACTAAATGGCAGACTATTGTAAACTCCAAATGGAGCAGTCAGGCAGACTCATATCAATGTGCTTGACACTACCAGAGGGCAGACAGTTTTAAACTTCACATGGGGCCGTCCGGCAGACACAGAGCAATGTGCTCTGAGCCCACTACAAGGCAGTCTATTGTAAACTCCACATGGAGCAATCAGACAGATACACAGCAATATGCTCTGACCACACTAACGTGCAGACTATTGCAAATTTCCATGGAGCAGTCAGGCAGACTCATAACAATGCGTTCTGTTCCCAGTAGAGGGCAGAATATGGTAAACTCTCCATGGAGCAGTCTGGCAGACACACAGCAATGTGCTCTGACCCCACTCGAGCGCAGATTATTGTAAACTCCCCCATGGAGCTGTCAGGCAGACTCACAGCAATGAGCTCTGACCCCACTAGATGGCAGAATATTGTAAATTCCCATGGAGCAGCCAGACAGACTCATAGTAATGTGCTCTGACCCCACTAGAGGGCAGACTATTGTAAATTCCCATGGAGCAGTCAGGCAGACTCACACCAATGGTCTCTTGCTCCACTAGAGGGCAGACTATTGTACACTCCCCACGTGGCAGTCAGAGAGACTCACAGCAATGTGAACTGATCCCCCGAGGGTGCAGACTATTGTAAACTCCACGGGGCAGTGAGCCAGAGTCACAGCAATGTGCTCTGATCCCTCTAGAGGGCAGACTAGTGTTAACTCCCAATAGAGCAGTCAGGCAGACACACAGAAATGTGCTCTAACCACACTAGAGTGCAGTCTCTTGTGAACTCCAAATGGAGCAGTCAGGCAGACTCACGGCAATATGTTCGGATCCCACTAGAGGGCAGACTATTGTGCACTCCCCATGGGGCAGTCAGGAATACTCATAACAATGTGCTCTGGCTCCACTGGAGGGCAGACTATTGTAAACTCCCATGTAGCAGTCAGGCAGATTCTCGGCAATGTGCTCTGAACCTACTAGAGGGCAGACTTTTTAAAATCCCCATGGGGCAGTCAGACAGATTCACAGCATTGTGGTCTGACCCCAATACAGGGAAGACTACAGTAAAGTCCCCATGGCGCAGCCAGACCGACTCACAGTAATGTGCTCTGACCACACTGGAGGGCAGACTATTGTAAATTCCCACGGAGCAGTCTGACCGACTGTTCCATGCTGAGTATACAATAGTCTGCCCTCTAGTGTACTCAAAGCACATTGCTGTGTGTCTGCCTGACTTCTCCATGGGAATTTACAACAGACTGCTCTCTAGTGGGGTCAGAGCACATTGCTGTGAGTCTGTCTGACTGCTCCATGGGGAGTTCACAATAGTCTGCCTCTGGTGGGATCAGAGCACATTGCGGTGAGTCTGCCTGACTGCACCAAGAGGAGTTTACAATAGTCTGCAATCAAGTGGTGCCAGAGCATATTGCTGTGAGTCTGCCTGAAAGATCCATGGGGAGTTTACGATAGGCTGCCTTGTAGTGGGGTCAGAGCATATTGCTGTGAGTCTGTCTGACTCAGTCAGGCAGACACACAGCAATCTGCTCTTACCTCACTAGACGGCAGACTATTGTAAGTCCCCATGGATCTTTCAGGTAGACTCACAGCAATGTGCTCTCAACGAGTAGAGGGCAGAATATTGTAAACTCCCCATTGAGCAGTCAGACAGGCTCACAGCAATATGCTCTGACCCCACTACAGGGCAGCCTATCGTAAACTCCCCATGGAGCTATTAGGCAGACTCACAGCAATGTGCTCTGATCCCACCAGAGGCAGACTATTGTGAACTCCCCATGGAGCAGTCAGACAGACTCACAGCAATGTGCTCTGACCCCAGTAGAGGGCAGTCTGTTGTAAATTCCCATGGAGAAGTCAGGCAGACACACAGCAATGTGCTTTGAGTACACTAGAGGGCAGACTATTGTATACTCAGCATGGAACAGTCAGACAGACTCACAGCAGTGTGCTCTGACCCCATTACATTGAAGACTATTGAAAATTACCAAGGAACAGTCAGGCAGACTCACAGCAATGTGCTCTGTCCCCACTAAAGGGCAGACTATTGGAAATTCCCCATGCGGCAGTCAGGCAGACTCACAGCCATGTGGTCTGTCCCACATAATGCAGATTATTGTAAACTCCACAAGGAACAGTCAGGCAGACTCACAGCAATGTGCTCTGATCCCACTAGCGGGCAGACTATTGTAAACTCCCCAAGGAGCAGTCAGGCAGACTCACAGCAATATTCTCTGACTCCACTAGAGGGGAGACTATTGTACGTTCCCATGGTGCAGTCAGGCATACCAACAGCAATGTGCTCTGACTCCACTAGAGGGCAGACTATTGTAAAATCACATGGAGGAGCCAGACCGACTCAAAGTAATGTGCTCTGACCCCACTAGCGGGCAGACTATTGTAAACTCCCCAAGGAGCAGTCAGGCAGACTCACAGCAATATTCTCTGACTCCACTAGAGGGGAGACTATTGTACGTTCCCATGGTGCAGTCAGGCATACCAACAGCAATGTGCTCTGACTCCACTAGAGGGCAGACTATTGTAAAATCACATGGAGGAGCCAGACCGACTCACAGCAATGTGCTCTAACCCCACTAGATGGCAGACAATTGTAAACTCCCCATGGAGCAGTCAGGCAGACTCACAGCAAAATGTTCTGATCCCACTAGAGGGCAGACTATTATACACTCCCCATGGGGCAGTCAGATACATTAACAGCAATGAGCACTGGCTCCCCAAGAGGGCAGACTATTATAAAATCCACATGGAGCCGTCAGGCACACTCACAGCAATGTGCTCTGACCCCACTAGATGGCACACTATTGTAAACTCCCCACGGTGCAGTCAGGCAGACACACAGCAATGTGCTCTGACTTTACCAGAGGGCAGACTATTGTAAACTCCCCATGAAACCGTCAGGAAGACTCACAGCAATGAGCTCCGACCCCACTAGATGGCAGACTATTGTAAAATCCCAGGGAGGAGTCAGACAGCCTCACAGCAATATTCTCTGACCCCACTGGAGGGCAGACTATTGTAATCTCCCAATGGAGCAGCCAGACCGACTCACAGCAATGTTCTCTGAGCCCACTAGAGGGCAGACTATTTTAAATTCCCATGGAGCTGTCAGAGAGACTCACAGCAATGTTCTCTTGCTCCACTAGAAGACAGACTATTGTAGACTCCCCACGAGACAGTCAGAGAGACTCACAGCAATGTGTAATGATCCCCCGAGCGTGCAGACTATTGTAAACTCCACATGGGGCAGTGAGCCAGTCTCACAGCAATATGCTCTGATGCCTCTAGAGGGCAGACTTTTGTTAACTCCCAATGGAGCAGTCAGGCAGAGACACAGCTATGCGATATGACCTCACTAGAGGGCAGACTATTGTAAACTCCCCATGGAGCAGTCAGGCAGACTCACAGAAATATGCTCTAACCCCACTAGAGGGCAGTCTATTGTGAACTCCAAATGGAGCAGTCAGGCAGACTCACGGCAATATGTTCGGCTCCCACTAGAGGGCAGACTATTGTAAACTCTCCATGGGGCAGTCAGGAAGACTCACAGCAATGTGCTCTGGCTCCACTGGAGGGCAGACTCTTGTAAACTCCCCATGTAGCCGTCAGGCAGACTCACAGCAATGTGCTATGACCCCACTACAGGGCACACTATTGTAAAAACACCACTTGGGAGTCAGCAGACTCACAGCAATGTGCTTTGACCTAACCAGAGGGCAGACTATTGTAAATTCCCCATGGAGTCGTCAGGCAGACTCATAGCAATGTGCTCTGACGCCACTTGAGTGCACACTATTGTAAACTCCTCACGGGGCAGTCAGGCAGCCTTACCGCAATGTGCTCTGACCCCACTAGAAGGCAGACTATTGTAAACTCCAAATGGAGCAGTCAGGCAGACTCACATCAATGTGCTCTGACCCCACTAGAGGGCAGACTATTGTAAACTCGCCACGAGGCAGTCAGGCAGACTCACAGCAATGTGCTCTAAACACACTAGAGGGCAGACGATTGTACACTCCACATGGAGCAGTCAGGCAGACTCACAGCAATGTGCTCTAATCCCACTAATTTTAATAAGTGTCTTATTGAAACTGTATGTTGCTGTCGAGTTGGACTAAGGTAAAACGCAGTTTAGAGAATGGGGTCTCAGAGTTGTGAATAGTTGTACAATGTTCACTTTCAGAGTTAAAAAATAAATTGATGTTTTTGTTTAAACATTGGAATTTGGGAGTTCTCTGCCACTCATATTTTAACAGATTACAAAGCAAATTGAGCATTTCTTTATGTTTATTTTAAATTACCAGATGAGCTCAATGTTGTGTCCTAACAATTTCTTTGTGTGTATGTGTGTGTCTCTGTGTGGGGCAGGTCTGGGAGTCTCTGTGATGCATAAAGTGATGCAATACCACCCTCTGCTGGCTTTTGCACGCCACTGTACAGGCATTGGCAGAGGGTGAAAACCAACAGGGATACAGTCAGATAGGGGGAGGGAGAGGGCAGCTGCTCACAGCACCATCCAAACTGATGTCTTATCCATGTACTGATCTAAATGTCCTTTAAGCATTGTAACTGTCCCTGCTTTCACCACTTCTTCACGAAGTTCATTCCACACACAAGCCAGCTTCTGTCTAAAATAATCACCTCTCATAACTTTTGTAAATCTTTTTCCTCACGCCTTAAACTATCCCTCAGTTTTGAATCCCCAACTCTAGGGAAAAAAACATCAGCCCTTCAGCTTATCTGTAATCCACATTATTTTACACACCTGTATAAAGTTACCCCTTAATCTCATATTCTTCAGTGAATTTAATCCTAGCCTATCCAGACTCTCCTTATAGATCACACCCTCCTTTCCCAGCAACATCCAGGTTAATTTCTTCTCAATCCTCTCGGGCTTATTAATATCAAGGTCAATAATATCAAAGTGAATCGTCAAGGTATTTTCTAAGGATATGTGGTGTCCAAAACTAGAGGACATAGGCTTAAGCTGAGAGAAGAATATTTAAAAGTGATATAGGGTGTAGGTTTGCTCGCTAAGCTGTCGGTTTGATATCCAGATGTTTTATTACCTGGCTAGGTAACATCATCAGTCGCGACTGCCAAGTGAAGCGAAGCTGTTGTCTCCTGCATTCTATTTATATCTTTCTCCTGGATGTGGTTCCTGGGGTTTGTGGTGATGTAATTTCCTGTTCATTTTCTGAGGGGTTGATAGATGGCATTTAGATCTATGTGTTTGTTTATGGCATTGTAGTTTGAGTGCCAGGCCTCTAGGAATTCTCTGGCATGTCTTTGCTTAGCCGTCCCAGGATAGGTGTGTTGTCCCAGTCGAAATGGTGTTTTCTTTCATCCGTGTGTAGGGCTATGAGGGAGAGGGGGTCATGTCTTTTTGTGGCTAGCTGGTGTATCCTGGTGGCTAACTTTCTTCCTGTTTGTCCTACGTAGTGTTTGTGGCAGTCCTCGTCTGAGACCGATATCATCGGCCACATCACAAACGTGGTTACATTTAACATTTGTGAGCAGTGGAGGAGTGGGACTAGAAATGGAATCAGTGACCCAAAAAGCTGGGGAACTATAGACTGGTGAGCCTTATGTCCGCGGTGGGTGAGTTGTTGGAGGGGATTCTAAGGGATAGCATTTACATACATTTGGAAAGGCAAGGGCTGATCGAGGTAGACAACGTGGCTTTCTGCATGGGAAATCATGTCTCATTAATTTGGTTCAGTTTTATTTTGAAGTGGTGACAAAAAAGATTGATGAAGGCAGTTTGATAGACATTGTCTATATGGACTTCAGCAAGGTGTTCATTTAAAGAACAGAGAACAAAGAAATTTTCCAGCCCAGGAACAGGGTTATTGCCCTCCAAGCCTGAGCTGATCCAAATGTACTGTCTAAATCTGTCGGTCAATTCCTAAGCATCTGTCTCCCTCTGATCCCCACCTACTCATGCATCTGTCCAGACGCATTTTAAATGAATCTACCGTGCCTGCCTCTGCCACCTCTGCTGGCAACACGTTCCAAACGCCCACCACCCTCTGTGTGATGTACTTACCACGTGTATCCCCCTTAAACTTTCCACCTCTCACTTTGAAAGCATGACTTTCCGTCATTAAATCCATCACCCTGAGAAAAATCTCGTCTCTATCCACCCTGTCTATACCCTTCATGATTTTGCAAACCTCAATCAGGTCCCTCCTCAATCTCCTTTTATCGAGTGAAAATAAACCTAACCTACTCAGCCTCTCTTCATAGTTAGTATTTCATTCAGATAGGTAGAAGATTAGTAAGTTTCAGTCACATGGGATACAGAAGAAGCTAGTCACAATTTTCTTTAAGGAAGAGGGGTATTTTTCAGACTGGAGGCTTATGAGCAGCAGTGTGCTGTAAGAATCAGGACTGAGTTCACTGCATTTCATCATTTATGTCAAGGATTTAGTGGGAATATTGGGGCCATAGTTAGTAAGGTTACAGATGACATCAGAAAGGTGGTGTAGTAGATTATCTCAGAGTACAACGAGACCGCAGTTAGATGGGACAAAGAGGGAAGGAGTGACAGATGAACTTTAATTTAGATATATATGAAGCTTTGCATTTTGGGAAGGCAAATCAGGGTAGACATTATACACATCATGTAAAAAGTGAGGTCTGCAGATGCTGGAGATCAGAGCTAAAAATGTGTTGCTGGTTAAAGCACAGCAGGTTAGGCAGCATCCGAGAAATAAGAAATTCGAAGTTTCGGGCATAGGCCCTTCATCAGGAATGAGGAGTGTGGGCCAAGCAAGCTAAGATAAAAGGTAGGGAGGAGGGACTTGGGGGAGGGGCGATGGAGATGTGATAGGTGGAAGGAGGTCAAGGTGAGGGTGATAGGCCGGAGTGGGGTGGGGGCGGAGAGGTCAGGAAGAAGATTGCAGGTTAGGAGGGCGGTGCTGAGTTGAGGGAACCGACTGAGACAAGGTGGGGGAGGGGAAATGAAGAAACTGGAGAAATCTGAGTTCATTCCTTGTGGTTGGAGGGTTCCCAGGCGGAAGACGAGGCGCTCCTCCTCCAGCCATCGTGTTGTTATGTTCTGCCGGTGGAGGAGTCCAAGGACCTGCATGTCCTCGGTGGAGTGGGATGGAGTATTAAAGTGTTGAGCCACGTGGTCAGGTCCTGGGCATGTTGTGAAACAAAGGGGCATAGGGCTGCAGGGACATTGGTCCTTGAAAGTGGAGTCGCAGGTAGACAGAGTGGGACAGAACACACGTGGCACATTTGCCTTAATCAGTCAGAGCATTGAGTATAGGAGTTGTGGTGGCATGTTGCATCTGTATAGGATGTTGGTGAGGCCACTTTAAGAATACTGCGTACAACTCGGTTTTCTGCAGAAATGACGTATACGGAAGTTCCAGGACTGGAGGATTGATCTTTAGGGAGAGGTTGATTAGGTTGAGGTGTTTCCTCCTGGAGTGTCAGAGGCTGAAGGGTGACATTATAGAGGTTTATAAAACCATCAGGGGCGTGGATATTCTGAACCGCCACATTCTGCTCTCCAGAATAGGAGAGTCAGAACAGGAGGGCATAGGCTGAAGGCGGCAGGGCGAATGATTTAGAAGAGATCTGAAGATAAACGTTTCACACAGAGAGTGGTGTGTGTACAGAAAGTGCTGTCAGAAGAAGTGGTGAAGGCGGTTACAATCACACGTTTAAAATGTATCTGAGAGGAGGGGTATTAACCAAATGCTGGCAAATGGGACTGGGTCAGATTTGATATCTGATCGGAGTGAACGATTGGGCTAACGGGTCTGTTTCCTTCTGCATGACTCTCTGATTCTATAAGAGGGATGATGAAAAATTCTGTTAGGTCCTTTCAAGTCGGAATTCTTTTCACTGGAAGGTTATCGTGCCTCTATGTTCACATTGATTGAAAGTTGCCTTAGTTAAATATTTGACAGAGAAGTGAGTCATGGATAATGGGACGCAGACAGGAAAGTGGGGCTGAGACCCCAACCTGATCAGACACAATCTTAGTGCCAGGTGGAGAAGGCTCAAAGTATCTAATGTTCCTCAGTTCTATGTTTCTGTTTTCCATTCAGCCCCTCAAACCTGCTAGATAGGAACAGTTGGAGGCCACTTACTCGTATAACCTGGTGCACAGAAACAGAGGAGACCATTCAGACTCTCAGGAATGTCACACACGCTTTGATGTGATTTGGGAAATGTAATTAAAAATCCAGGCTGGGTATGAAAGAGGCCCCTCATCTCTCTTTACAAAGCGTCCTCTGTCTGCTACTTGTGCTTCTTTTGTTTGTCATGTTGTAGACCCAGATTCACTGTAAATACAGTCCACATACCTCACCCAGAGGCATGGCTCACAAAATCGTCTGGTGTTGCTGACTGCAATATGCAATAACAGAACATTCAAGAAAATAACACCCACTAACTATCCAATAACAGAATGTGAGAACATCAGACAAGAGGCAGCTAATTCACTCCCCAACCCTGCCTTGCCCTTCACTAAGATCATGGCTGATCTGATCTTGGTCTCAAATTCACTTTCATACCCAATTCTTCATTGTCTTCAACTCTCTGACAGATCAATATCCATCTACTTGCTCTTCAAATACTTTCAGTCATCTGGCTCCCCGAACACTCCTGTATAGAGAAGTCCACACATGCAATACCACCTGTTTGAAGAAAACACTTGCTGATCGTCTATCATGGCTTATTGATGTGAACAAAAGAGGTTGACACAACGGATCAGGTAAAAATGATTGGCCCTGATATTAAGGCACTGGTTAAGTTCGGTTGACATCAAGGAGCTTGAATTAATGGGAATCAGAGTAAAGTCTCCAGTGTTTGGAGTCAAACATGGCACAAAGGAAGATGTTCATCATCTCAGCCCTGGGTCACCTCTGTGGGAGATTCTCAGGGTAGCTTCCTCTTCACAAACATCTTCAGTGCTTCATCAATGTCTCCCCGCCCCCACCCTCCCCACCATAATATCAGAAGTGGGGATGGTCACTGTAGATTCCACACTGTTCAGAACATTTTGTCTCCCGTCAGCTGCGGAACTGGTCTGTGACCATGACTCTATTGAGGCGTGTGCTGTTAAAACGTCTTTAACATTCATATAACAACACTGCCTGACTCATCTAAAGTATGAGATCACTCAGCACCTAACGCTGGTTTCAGGAAGTCATTCAGCCCAGTGACACTATTGGAGAAGACGAGGGACAGCTCATTCAGTGCCTCCCGCCTATTACTCAGGAAGAGAAATAGTATAGAGTCATGTGCCACACCAGAGCCCCTCGAAAATATTTGAAGACAGTAGCCAAGACTCTAATGTTTCCTTATTTTAAAGGAAATGTAAATTTTCTGTTCCAGATGCAATGGGACTGGTCAAACTACTCTGTGGTAAGCAAAGCACTATTTATTTCGACACGAAAGGTGAAATAGAACCAAAGACAGAGGAGTTTAGAATAACGTAATTCTATTGGACAACTTAACAGAATAATTGAATTAGGAGCTATTACTAATGAACTATTCCAACATAGGAAACTCCCATAAACACAACCCTTTGCAAAAAAGAAAATTCAGATAAAGAATGTCACAAATATTTCTCCAATCCAGGAATTGAAAACAGCATCAAGAGAAAGTTCAGAGAGAGTATCATCCAGGAGACATTCACTGACGCTTCCAACTCTGTGGAGACCCTTATAATTTTTGATATTACTGTGAAACCAAAACCCAGAGATCCTAATCTGTGAGAGCTGGCCAAACCCATTCAGGCTACACTAAAGTTAACCCAAGGCTTCCCTAGCTGTTTACGCAAGTGGTCTTAACTAGCCAGCTTGGTCACGATCATTCAATCTCTCGCTTAAAAGAAACCAGGACAAAAGAACCTCTTTAAACCTGCAGCATTGTCACACTTGTCAGTACATTGAGCTCTCAAACAGGAACCAGGTGTAACCCAGTCAGGCCCATGGCCCTGTCCAATCGGACGAGGAAGAAGCCAGTCAGCCCCTTGAGTCACATATATAGGAACAGGAGGGGGCCATTCCCACCTCAATGCACTTACACGGGGACAGAATGAGGGAATTTATGCTGATAACTGATGAATGGCTTATGCCCAAAACGTCGATTCTCCTGCTCCTCGGATGCTGCCTGACCTGCTGTGCTTTTCCATCAATCGACGGTCTACTCTGATCTCCAGCATCGGCAGTCTTAAGTGTCTCCTAATGGATGCTCCAACATGGTGAACAATTGGAGCAGAGGCTGCACAGACAGACTGCTCCACGTTGTTTCTCTTGGCGCCGCTGCTCATGATACACACGTGGGACTTTAACGTGGTTTTCTCGAGGTGAGCAGGGAAGCCATATGTCTTGTGTGAAGTCTCAAGAAAGCACCTTCAATCTCCGAGAAGTCAGCCTGGTGTTCTCTGTGTCGGGTGGAAGCTGGTGGGAATGGCTACCTGTTTCAGATGGAAGGTATTGTGGCTGCTGTTGGGGATTGTGAGTAACCTGACGTTCAGTACGGGTTCACACGCCGACTGCACAATAACGTGGGGAGAGTTAATTTAGGCATATAAACTATTAGGAAAGTCACGTTAGACTGATGGATGGACTCTCTAAGTTCAAATAATGTTGATCTTGTTCATGTTGGTCTTGTCTAGTGCACGTCCTGTTCAGCGTAACCTGTATGCCTTACTCTGTCCAAGTCTATTTTCACCCTATGATCTGCCTGGCCATGCTTACTAAGATCTGCCTCCACTGCTCATAAATAAAGTGTTTCCCTGTCCTGAGGTACACGTGACAATAAATCAAACCAACCAATCTTTGGTAAAGTATAGAATTTATCTCCCTATCATGTCTCGTTTGGAAATAAGTGATTGCTGCCACTCCACGTGTTTCAGCATCACTATTTCTTCGTCTCCCACAGCTCTACAAATTAAACACTCAGCTTATTCAGTCTATCCTCATGTTACCATCAACCGTGGATGTGGTAAGGAGATCATTCCTTACAAAGGAGATCAAATCTGTACAGACTGCCCCAAATGGTCTCTCAGCAAACATCTACAACAGCAGGAAGATGGTTTTACTTATGTACTCGAATCATCTTACAATAAAGGACAGCATACCATTGACTGCACCCATTACTTATACAGGGATTGATTCGGAGCAGTCAGCATAGACTTGTGAGTAGGAGATCAATCTTCCCAAACTTCTTAGAATCCTTTGGTGAAGTGACCAAGAAGGTTGACGAGGGCTGAGCGGTAAACGTAGTCTCTATGGATTTCAGTAAGGTCTTTGATATGTTTCCACATGGTGGAATGCTCCGTCAGGTTTCATCGCGTAGAATGCTGCGGAATTGGCCAATTGGATACACAGTTGGCTTGATGGTATGAAGAAGAGGATTTAGTGGAAGGATGGTTGTCAGACTGGAGGCTGGGTCCATTGTTGTTTGTTATCTATGATTTGGTTGAGAATGTACAAGGCATGATTGGTATGTTTGCAGATGACATTAGAATAAGTTGTAGCGTGATCAGTGAGGAAGTTCATCAGAAATTGCTGCAGGACCTTAATCAGGTGGGGAAGTGGGCCGAGAAATGGCAAATGGAATTTAATATAGATGTGTGAGGTCTTGCATGTTGGAAACTCAAATCAAGGTAGGAGTTTCACCGTGAATGGGAGGGCCTCAAGGGGTGTAGTGGGCAGAGAGACCTTGGCGTTCAGGTGCACGGTTCCCTGAGAGTGCAGTCACAGTTAGACAGGGCAGTGAAAAAGGCATTTCGGACACTGGACTTCATCAGGCAAGACATTGAGTATAGAAGTTGGGAATTTATGTTGCAGTTACACAGGACTTTGGTAAGGCCGCACTTGGAGTATTGTGTTCAGGTTTGTCACCTTGCTATAGGGAGGATGTTATGAAATTAGAAAGAGTGCAGAGGAAATTTACAAGGACGTTGCCAGGACCCAATGGTTTGAGTTATGGCGAGAGGATGGACAAGCCAGGACCTTTTCTTTAGAGTATAGGAGACTGAGGGGGGAACCTTAGAGAGCTGTATAAGATCATGAGGGATATGGATAGGGTTAATGCTGTCAGTCTTTTTTCCAAGGTGTAGACAATTGAGGATTAGAGGTGATCTGTTTAAGGTTAGAGGGGAAGGAATAAATGGAAAACTGAGGGGCCACTTCTTTACACAGAGGCTGGTACGTGGATAAGCTGCCAGCAGATTTGGCTGAGGGGGCGCACTAACAACATTTCAAAAGCATTTGGATAAATACGTGGATAGAAAAGGACTAGAAGGAGATGGGCCAACTGCGGGGAAATGGGGTTAGCGTGGATGGACATTTACAAGGTGGAGTCGAACCCCTCTGTGAATTCAAACCAAACTCCCAGAAAAGCTCACCTAACCACGTAATCTGTTAAAATATGAGTGACACAGATCTCCTACATTCCACGACTTAAACAAACGTTAGCAAGTTAGTTTCTTAACATTAATAGTGAACACAAAACAACAACTATTCATAAATCCAAGCCTCGCTTGTGTTAGCTACTTACTATCTGACTCCAACTCTGTAAAAATATGCTGTTCCAACAACCCACGTATTAAGCATTACAATTCCAAGACACACAGTCTCCATCTTCCCCGCTGTGTTCACTCTTCCAACTGCTGATCTCCCTGTGTCATGTTTTGTTTACTGCAAGTAGGTTTGACATGAGCATGTATCTTTGATAGAGAGTGTTTGAGATGGCCAGTTAGCACTCCTGCTCTACAGCAGTTACTCTGCTGTTGGATGGCAGTGGCTCTCCTTCTAGTGTTCAAAATTCTGTGTTTATGTACTTCTCATGATACAATAATTCTTATAATTTGATTGCTTTCCATGTGCTCAAACAATAATATTCAAATTCCGTTGGCTTCTGGTATCCTGAGCGTTATTTAAACTCCTTTGATTGCATTTGAATTGCTGTCTAAACAGCAACCAAAACTCAGGTATCCAATTCCCAGCTAAGTCTTACATTTGGAACAGTGTGACCTTTAACGGGCATTTGTGGCTGTACTTTCTATTCAGCAAAACCCGTTGTGTCTTAAAGTGACCAGGCATGCTTTCTGCTTCATAACATCTTCCCCCCTTCAGGACAAAAATATGAACCAACAGAATTAAAGATGGCTTCATTTCATTTCCTCTAATTCTTAATCCCATTTGTGTGAAATACAAAAGTATTAATCTCAGTTATGCCATTCATATTAATTCTGTACACATATATAACACTGGAGTAAGGCAAATCTTATTGACACTTCTTCCTTTAAATTCACGATAGGACATCTGCTATCACATTTTTACAACCTACAGCATAATCATTTTGTCAGTTTGAAGTCGGTAACATAAGACTCCCAATATCCCAAAAATGTGGGAGGTTCCTCGTTGTTGTCCACAACAGTCTCTGACAACTTGTTTGTCATGAAAACATTAAAATTCTGTCAGGCCAGTACGAAACTCAACCATTGTTTTTCAATAATGGGGATGTTGTATTTATTTTTGGTGGGTATTGAGCTTTTTTGCCAAGTAGCCAATTGGCCATTCAATTCCATCATCGTCTTTCTGCATCAATACATCTCCGACCCCTACATCCCTAGCATCAGACACAATTTTCAAAGGGTTTCAAAATATTTGGTGCAGCTAAAACTGGTGCGGTGATTAAACCTGCTTTAAAATTCTCAAATACCTCCTGGCATTGTTCTGTCCATCCCAATTCTGTGTTCTTCTTTAATAAATCCGCAGTGTTGCCAATACGCTCCTGAAGTTTGGAACAAACTTCCAATGGAATCCACTCAGTTCCCAAAACCAAAGCATCTCTTTTTTCCAGGATGGTCTTGGAAATTCCTCAAAGCCCTTCGTCTTTGTGTTCCATGGGGTCAACCTTCCATGTCCAATGTAATGTCCCAAGAATATCACCTCTGCCTTCGCAAATTCTGTTTTCTTTAAGTTACAAGTTTGCTTCTTGTAATCGCTCAACATGCTCAGCCAACTGTAACATGTGAGCTTTCAATCACTTGCTAAATATCACTACATCATACAGATAAACTGCACAATTTGTGCATCTCGCCGCAACTCTTTTCCTGAGACTTAAATGTGGCTGGTGCACTATTCATTCACATGACATACTCGATAACGTTTTTGTCATGTCCGGTATCTTTACAAGATAGTTTAACTGACTCAACATTATTTTTTTAATTTGAAAGGGGCCACTAAACCTGTTTTTGAAGGGAGTTCCTACCACGGCTGGCAATATTATTACGTCATCCCCACCTGCTTTACTCTGTGCCGTGCCCACTTCAGGTGCTGTTTAGCTAACTCATCGACTCAGTTTAATTTCTCCCTCACCTCACATACATAATGCAAGCATGAGATCTCCGACTTTGGTCCTGTCAATTTATATTTAACAAATTTCAAAGGACCTCTCACTTCATGTACGAATGTTAACTCAAAGGAAGTAAATGGGGTAGATTTATTTGCGGCATCTTCGATGGTAAGCAATTTAATGGGACACCTTTATCCCAATCATTTGGCCAATCCTGACAGTCCGCTGTTGACATGGTCGTCAGTGTCTGATGCTAACTTTTCAATGTTCCCTGGGATTCAGGATGGGGCGCACTTGATTTGAAGTGCTGTATGCCTAAGCTATCCATGACTTCCTTAAACAGCTGAGCAGTAAAACGAGACCCTTGGTCTGACTGAATCTATCTGGGTAGACCACACCGAGTAAAGAAAGCTCCCAACACCTCCAACTCCCGTTTTGCCTTAACACTCCGAAATGGCATTGTCTCTGGAAATCCAGGAGACACATCCAATATGGTCAGTAAATATTGGTTTCCACTTTTATTTTGGAAAAGGGAGCTTTTCAGTAACCACACGATTAACCATAAACCACATGAAGGGTTCTTCGAATATAGGAATTCGCAACAAATGTGCTGGTTTTATTACTGCCTGCGACTTACCTACCATTTGGCATGTATGACATGTACAACAAAAATTAACCATGTCCTTGTGCATTCCAGGCCACTAGAAATGCTTCTGTACCTTAGCCTGAGTCTTCTGTGTGCTACCCGTAACACAGTATGCTACTGGTAACACGGTCTAGTGCACTTCAGACCATTTCCCTCCTGAACTAACCTACCATTTCTCTCCACGTTTAGGTGTTTTCCTGAAACATTACATCAAATAGGATGTCAGTTAACTGAACATCAACTCCTTTGTCTTTTTCATTCGTTTTTCCATCCTGCTCTAACTTATGATACTGGGATCTTGTTAGTGCACAGTGTGGAAAAATGCCTGGGTATATTTTATTTAACTCCTCAGTTCCCGAGTTTTCATTTTACTTCTCCACCACAAGGGGTGTCTCTCCAACCTTGGATCCTGCTAAACCGTTCCCAAGAACAAACTGTATTCCTGGAACTAACAGTCTGTCACTCACTCTCACTTTTACTTCCTCAATCTTGATTTGACACTCCAATCTGATGTTTCTGTCCCCCAACATTAATTTCTGCCCCCATTTCACAAATTATCATGCTCTTATGTAAATGTCAGAAAGAGTGAAAATACTTCCATCTCTTACTATTAGTGGCTGAGAAAAGGTGAGCACTGTAGATGCTGGAGATCCGAGTTGAAATCTCTGGGGCTGGAAAAGCATAGCGTGTCAGGCAGTATCCGGGAGGCAGGAGAGCTCACGTTTCAGACAGAAGTCCTTCATCAGGAAAGTGTGTGGGGGAGGGGTAACGGAGTGCGAAGGGGGCTGAGAAATAAATAGGAGGGTGGGGGCCGAGCTCGGTGGAAGGTACCTTGGAAGATGATAGATCGATGCAGGTGGGATGTGATGGTGATAGATCGGAGAGCAGGGTGAAATGGATAGGTGGGAGGACAGGTGGACCACTCAAACAATACAGCATCAACATTGATTTCACCAATTTCCAAATCTCCCCTCCCCCAACCACATCCCAGGTCCAAACGTTCAGCTACGCATCGCCGTCTTGAACTGTCTTAATTGTCCATCTTCCTTCCCACCTATCCACTCCACCCTCCCATCCGACATATCACTATTACTCCCACCTACATCTTCCTATCGCCTTCCCAGTAACCCTCCCGCCAGGCTAGCTCCTACCCTCCTATTTATCTTTCAGTCCCCTTGTCCCCAAGCCACATTCCTGACGATGGGTTTATGTCTGATATGTCGATTGTCCAGCTCTTCAGATGCTGCCTGATCTGTTGTGCTTTTCGGGCGCCTCACGTCTCAAGTATTAGAGACTGAGCAGATCTCGTATCTCATGAAAATTTAATTTCTCGTCTTTCACCTCCCTCCCTCCCCCCGGCTCCCTTTCTAAGTAAAGTTAATCCACAGAGGCAAATTCTTTACAGAGATCAGGTACTAACTCCATACCAAGCCCTTGCCTCGACTGATCACTCTCCTGCAGGTCCTCGGCTCCACTTGTGGTCTCCTTTACCAGGTTCACTAATGCCACTGGCTTAGCCTGTTTTACCACATAGTTTCCTAAAGTGTCTTCCTTCAATTCACAGTACTGTGTGTCCCAGCTTACTGCAGTGAAAACACCGTTTCCCAGTGCCCTTCTTAATCCATCAGCACTGTAATTTTATGTGTTCCCACTCCCTTAGAATGAGAAGACCTGAGTCCTTTCATCTTCTTTCAACCCTCTTGGGTTTCCTTTTTCACCTGTACTAAACTATTGTCAGTCTGCTTTACGGTTCACTTTGCAGTGTAGGATGTCCCCTTCTCCCATTTTGTATCCCTCACCGGATGAAAATCCACCCAGAAGCTAAATTTCATCTCATGCACCAATACGTTTTTACCCACCATTTCTGCCGTGCTTCTAACTTCTTGAACTTTCTGATCATTCACATGAATTTTTACCGTCTCTGGAAGTGATTTTTTATTCTCCTCCAGCAGAATAATCGCCCTTCGAGCCTCACAGGTCTTATCCATTTTTAAGGCCAGCACCCATCTATCAAAATGACTGCGGTTAATTCTTTCAAATAAACATCAGTCTGACCTGGTTTCGTCTCTATATTTCTGACCCTCTGTCTATATTCTTCTAATACCAATGCATAACCACTCCACACAGCCTGTTTGACGTCTGCATAATCTCTAGATCCTTCATCTGACAGTGCTGTACAAACCTAACTAGCTGTGCTCACCCACTTATTCTGAACGAGCATTACCCACAAGTTCACTGGACACACCATCTGCTGAGCCATTTTTTTCTTTCAAATGAAATAAAAACATATTTTGACATTTTTCTCACTGAAATATGGCAATGTATTAACATAGCTGTATACATCCCGACGTTTTCTCTTCATCTCTATGCTGTTAAATTAACTTTCTTGTCTAATTCCCAACATCTGAATTTCGAATTCTCTCTCTCTCTTTTCTTCTCTTTCACTTTCCCTTTATTCTCTCTCCCTCCCCTTTTCACCTTCTAACTCCAGTTGCCATATTTGCAATTTAAGTTTTTTTCTAACTCTACTGCAGTTGCCTGTTTATCTGACACACCAACTGCTTGACCAACTCCATTACAGTTTCAGATTTCCTTTTGACCCTGGTTAAACCCAAGGCCAACCTACTCGCTAATTCTAAAAATATTCCTTCTTCTGTCCTTGTAAACTCCATGGGCAAACTTGGGAACCTCTTTAGTAAAATTAAAAACCATTTCTCTCACTTTTATTTAACCAATCACAAGTTAACAAAGTTGAATGAATTTTCCCACCGGTTTTATTTCAAGATCTAGGTCACTAATTGCCACGTATTGGAAACTGCTGGGACCTTTGCTACCCCAAATCTGTTCAAATATGTCCAAGTCCCCAGCAAGGCCCCAAACTGTTATGGCTTCAATGTCGAACCCCTCTGTTAATTACAACTACATACCCAGAAAAGCTCACCTCATATCAAAATCTATTCAAACGTGGGTGTCAGAACTCCTACATTCCACTAATTAATGAAAATTAACAATTTATATGTGTGCAAGTTAGCTCGCTGAACTTGAATGTTTGTTTTCAGACATTTTGTCACCATGATTAGGTAATATCATCAGTGAGAGTCTCCGCTGAAGCACTGGTGGTATGTCCCGTCTCTCTATTTATAGGTTTTGGTTTCTTAAGGTGGGTGATATAATTCCCTTTTTTTGTTACAAGAGAAGTTAGATAGGATCCAAATTGATGTGCTTATTGATGAACTTCTGGTTAGAATGCCATTCTTCTCAGAACAACTTCGTGTGTCTTAGTATGTGCCTGTGTTGTTTCAGTCAAAGTGATGCCCTTCTCTGTCTGTATTATGGAACATAATAATAATGGGTCACGTCTTTTGGTGGCCAGCTGATGTTCATATATTCTGGTAACAGGACATCAAGATCATTTAAATGGTGGAAAAATGATTTTGTATATATTGTTTAATCAATGTGCGTGTGCGGATATTTTTCATGTGTGCACAACACATTCTAAATGAACAATGGAGACACAGTTATCGAAAAATGATGCACATGATATATACAATTTATAAAACATTACTTAACGCTCATCTAATGTGATATGTTCCCCTTCTCTCAATGTTGCCTCCTTTTCTGGAATTCTCTCCTCTAATTTCTCATTCTTTTCAGGATGTGTGTTATAAATTCCTGCTTCCGGTTTCCCAACTTATTTCAGTTAATACCCTTTCTACCGGAATTCAATATATTGGCCTGCTGGGTTCTTGCCAAAGCTAGCGTTTGTAATATTATTGGAGATTAAAATTCTGGCATCAGACCCAGCATTTGAACACATTACTCTGTTGTACATGCACTGTAAAAAAGACCACAGCACACAGGAATTGCCAAAACATTGTGGGATGCGCATCTACTTCTTTCAATAATCTAGTTTACTCTTTTTTCACATGTCCCCATCTATATCCTCTCTCTCGCTCTCTCTTTGTGTCTCGTTAAGAAACTCGCAAATTATTCTTTCTGTCCCATCTCTCAATACTCCTTGTTTCGGTTTATATCTATTGCTCTTTTCTTGATGTAATGTGATTATAATTGAGCAATGTCACTACAAAGACATGAGGGAGGAGCTGGCCAGAGTTAATTGGAAGGGAAGCCGAGCAGGGAAGACCACGTAGCTACAATGGCAGGAATTTGTGTTGGATATTTCGGAGGATATCAGAAGTTCTCCCAAAAAAGATTAAACATACTCATGAGAGGACAAGGCAGCCATGAGTGATATGGCATCGAACCAAAAGAGAAAACATACAATGTGGTGAAGATGATTGGGAATACAGCGAATTGATTGGCTCTGAAATTACAGAAGGCTGGCATCACTGACACTGCAGAGCTCTGAATCATTATCAGGGAGAGAAACAGAGGGAAACACATTCAATTTAAAAACAGAACATGGTATTACACAAGGAAAAAGCATTCAGATGAATTAAACAATTGAATTAAAATCAGTTAAATATATTTATGGAATGTGTCAGATTGGAAGCATGACCTCCCCAAAATGAGAATATGAAAATGAAAATATTACTGCATCAGAAACCAGAGTAGGCCACTGACGGCAGGGTTGATGGGTGAAAGAGTCTCGATGTGAACTAAAGGACAGACAGCAGAATTGCATTTCAGATCGTGCAGCTCAAAACTGCGTATTCATGTAATGCTGTAGACCACAGCAGCAGGAGAAGCAGAACACCATTCAGCCACCACCTGTAACATTTTACCTTGGATAATCTCCTTATTCTGCCATTACAATCAACACAATCTATGTTTCAGTAATGACTGTGGGTGAACATGTCAGGGTCAGAACCATGTGAACCTAAACGTAATGCTAACCCATTAATGTTACTGCACTTTAGCAACACATCTGATTGAAGCTCCGCAGTCCTGCCACATTCAGTCATAAATGGTGATGGACGATTAAATAAATGACTGGAGGATAGGGAGTGACAAACATCCCCATCCTAGATAATGGAACAGACCTACACATCAATGTAAGGGGCAAGGATGCAGTATCTGTGTGATCCTCAGCCAGTAGTGTTGAGTCGATGATACACTTCACCATCACCATGATGCCCACAGAATCACAGATGCCAGTCTTTAATCAATGCTATTCGATGCAAGTGAGGTGAAGAAACAGCTGAACACAGTAGATACGACAAAGGAAATGGGTCCTGACCCCATTCCTGCAACAGGACTGAAGACATGTGCTGCACAACAAGCCGTGGCCCTGGGGAAGCTGTTTCATTCCAACTCCCACTCTGATATCTCCCTGGTAATGTGGAAAATTACTCAGCTATGTCCGGTCCCCTCAGAGGGGAATAATTACAATCTGACCAATTCCCACGCCCTCGGGACAGTCACGATAGTCAAGTTGGTGGGAGTTATTTTTGATAGAGCTGTCAAGCAGCGCAGTAATAACCAGCTCAGTGTGGTTTCTGATAGATCTCCATGTGGAGATGGTGCTGATGTGGAGGTGTCACTGGATTACTAATCCAGACCAGACTAATGCTCTGGCAGATTGTGGACGTTAAAATAATTAATAAAATATTAAGATGCAGAATCTGGTGTCAGTAACAGTGACCTTGAAGTCAATGTCGATTGTAAGCACCAATTTGTTTTTCCAATGTACTTTAAGAAAGTGAATCTCCTGTGCTTTCCTGGTATGGCCTCAACGTGACTCCAGACACACAGCCATGTCATAAATTTTGCAATGGTCTCTGAATCGGCCAAGCAAGACACTCTATTATATCAAACTGCTCCGAGGTTTTAAAGAATAAAACCGGACCGAACACCCGGCACCAGCCTCGGTATTGCAAAAGGGAACGGTAAACACAATCCTGTCGACCTATAGAGATCTCCTTCCTAACATCTGAGAGTTTGTGACAACTTTCCCACAGACTACACAGAAACACTGGTAAAGGAGGAGGTTGTACAACACATTGAGCCTCCCCCATTCTAGTTCATATTCAAACATCTCCTCAATGCGCTTATCCCGCACAATGAATACATCCATTAACGTGATTAATCTTGGGAAGCTATAAATAGGAAGTACAGTACTCCCTTTGGTCCAACGAGTTTGCTACCCAATTCAGTATAATGATGGTTGGCCTTTTTTTTCCACACCGTTCTCCTGCTCTCCCACGATCACTTTACTGTCGCTAAATCCCTATTTATATGCAATGTGTTGGCATCCAGGTTCCAGCGCATTCCGCAGGTTCAACAATCTCTGAGTGCAGACATTTATTATCATCTCAATGCAGAATAGGCTGTCTGAACCTAATACTGTGGCCCCTTGTTTTAGAAACCACAGCCTGGGGAATTTTCATCCTTGCTTCCAATCTGTCTCAACCTGTCAGAGTTTTATATATCTCACTGAGATCTCCACCCATTTTCCTAAAGCCAATGGAATACATGCCCAGTTGCCCCAAACACTGCTCTCACAACCAGCCTGTCATCACAAAGATCGGTCTGGTCATCCTTTACTGCTCTCTCTCAATGTCAGATTTGTCATTTGTTAGGTACAGAGACCAAAAACAGCACACAATACTGCACAATATTCTCGATGGGCTCTCACTAAGGTCCTGTACAGCTGGAGTAAGACGCCCTTACTCCTGGATTCAAATTCCCCTGAAATGAAGGTCAACATCCCATGTATCTTCCTAACTGTCTTCTTTCCTGCAATATTGCTTTCAGTGACTGGTGTACTGGGAAATGCAGATCCTTTGCAATGTTACAGCTCCCTACTTTATGGGTCTATACACACTGGTCAGCGTGCCAATGCCATTCCCAGTATTGCCTTCTGGGTTCAGAACTCACTGCGCTGCAAGGACCTCGGAGGGATGCGCACAAAGGAGCATACTTCCCTTTGTAGATCAACATGTTTCAAACAATCCATTTTCGAACGATAGGCTGCCAATCCATTGTTCCCAGCAAAGGGCACACCGTCACCTCTACCCACATTGCTCTCCATCTGCCACGTATTTGCCCATTCACTCCACTTGTCTTAGTCAACTTGAAGTTTTTTTGCAACCTCCTCACCCACTCACAATCCAACATCCTTTAGTTCTGTCAGCAGATTGTGATATATTGTATTTATTTCGGGCAACCAAATGTTTAATGGATACTGTGAATAGCTGGGGCCTGAGCACCGATGCCTATAATATCTAAGCAACCTTCCTATGTTACTTAAAAAAAAAAATCCTGAATCTGTGTGTGACTGGCTGGGCCAGCATTTATTACCTGTCCCTAGTTGGCCTTGAGAGGGTGGTGGTGAGCTGCCTTGTTGAACCGCTGCAGCCCACTGTGGATTCAGTGACAGTAACACCATTGAATGCCAAGGGGCCATGTTTAGACTGTATTTTATTGGTGATGGTCATTGTCTGGCATTTGGGTGGCATCAAAATTACTTTCCACTTGTCGCCTGGATACTGTCCAGATCTTGTTGCATTTGGGCATGGATTGCTTCACTATCTGAGGAGCCATTAATGTTGTTGAACATTGTACAATCATTGGCGAACATCTCTACTTCTGACCTTAAAATTGATAAAGCAGCCATGAAGATGTTTGGGCCAAGGCCACTACCCGAGGGACTCCTACAGACCTGTCCTGGAGCTGAGTTGACTGACCTTTGTCAACCATGACCATCTTCCTAGTGTCTGGTATGATTCTCACCAGCGGGGAGTTTGCCCCGATACCCATTGATTCTAGTTTTGCTAAGGCCACTTCATGCCACAGTTGGTCATGGCAGCCTTGTTTTAAAGGGCTTTCACTCTCACCCAACCATGGTTTCAGCTCTTTTGTCCATGTTTGAACGAGGATAATGAGTCCAGGAGCTGAGTGACCCTGGTGGAGCCCAAACTGAATGTCATTGACCAGGTTATTGCTGAGGAGGTGAAGCTTGAAAGCACTTTCACCTTCCATCACATTACTGATGGGTTGGTAATTGGCCGGATTGGATTTGTTCTGCTTTTTCTGTATAGTAGAAATTCTGTAATTTCCACATAATCGGGGAAATGTCATTGTTTTAACAGTATTGGAAAAGCTTAGTTAGAGCAGTGAGAAGTTCTGCAGCACAAGTTTCCAGTACTATTGCCAGAGTGTTGTCAGGGTATGTACCCTTTGGAGTATCCAGTGTATCCAACTGAATCTGGACATCACGTGGACTGAATCAAATTAGTTGATGACTGGTAATTGAATCGCTGATGACCACTAGAGGAGGCCGAGATGGATCATCCACTCAGCGTTTCTGACTGAAGATTGTTGCGAATGCATCAGCCTTATCTTAGACACTGAAGTGCTGGGTTCTTCCATCATTAAGAATGGGGATACCTGTGGAATCCCCTCCACCAATGAATTATTTAATTGTCCATAACTATTCTCAACTAGAAGTGGAAGGACTGCACAGATTTGAACCTTTGCTTGTGGGAATCACGTAGCTCTGTCTATCACTTACAGCTTATGTTGTTTGGTACACAGGTTGTCCTGTTTGCTGGCTTCACCAGGGTGACACCTCATTGTTAGGTTTGCCCGGTGCTATTCCTGACATCCTGCACTCTCCATTGAACCAAGGTTGATCCTCTGGCTTGATGGTAATTGTTGTGAGGAGGATATGCCAGGCCACGAGGTTGCGCTGGAGTACAATTCTGCTGCTATTGCTGACCCACAGCACCTTATGGAAACACAGACTTGAGCTGCCAGATTTGCTTCAAGTCTGTCCCATTTAGCACGGTGGTAGTGCCACCCAAAATGATGGATGTTAATCTCAATGTGAAGATGTGACTTTGTCTCCACAATGACTATGTGCTGGTCATTCTTACCGATGCTGTCATGGACAGAAACTTCTACAATAGCAGATTAGTAAGGATGTGGTCAAGTATGTATTTTCCTCTTGTTGGTTCCTGCACCACCTGCCATAGAGCCAGTCTATCAGTTATACCCTTGAGGACCCGGGCAGCTCAATCAGTAATGCTGCAGCCGAGCTACCCTTGGTGGTGGATATTGAAAAAAATCCCACCCAGATTATATTTTGCGCCCTTTCCACCCTCAGTGCTTCCTCCAAGTGTTCATCAGCATGGAGGACTACTGATTCATCAGTTGAGAGAGACTGTTACATGGTAACCAGCAGGAGGTTTCCTTTCCCATTTGTAAACCAACGCCATAAAACATCATGGCATATGGAGTCACTGTTGAGGACTCCCAGAGCAATTCCCTTCCAACTGTACGCCACTTCTGCTGTGTCTGTCCTGCTGGAGAGACAGAAGAAATATGGGGAAGGAGATGGGGTGTTTGGGACATGGTCAGACTCACAGAATCATATCTTTCATGCAATGTCAGGCTGTTGCTTGATGAGTCTGTTTATTACTATCCACT
This sequence comes from Hemiscyllium ocellatum, assembly GCF_020745735.1. NCBI lineage: Eukaryota > Metazoa > Chordata > Chondrichthyes > Orectolobiformes > Hemiscylliidae > Hemiscyllium > Hemiscyllium ocellatum. The sequence goes on from NC_083417.1 coordinate 77,063,288, forward strand.
GTTTCCTGCCAGCTGTCCCATTCTAGGAATATAGCCATATATTCTCCCCTATCCACTAAGTTTTAATTTTGTAAACTGGGCTTGGAGCTTTACGAATTTTTTTCTGAAAATGCAAATGTTTTACATCCATTGCTTCTGTTTCATTTGTCTCCCAGTCTGCTTCTCAAACATAATTCCCATTTCATAAATCCATATTAATGTTGTCTATGACCATTACTTTCACTCCCAATATTTTCTCCAAAACCACGTACTTACTCTGTTTTATGTTCCATGTACTATATCATTTTCCACAGCAGTCCTCGTTTTCCTAGTATTGATAGAAAGTTCTGTGAAGGCAGAACTGAAGTACTGGCTTCATAGTTCCGACATTTCCCTGTCCTCCATTCTCCATTCTCTGGTTTCAGATTGTAAGGAAGCTGCAATTGTTTTCTCATACTTTTCACATTGACATAATTTGACAAACTATTGCATTTCACTCATATAACTCTTGTGAATATACTATTCAGAAACACATCAATTCCTGCCTTAGGTTGCTCAATGACTGAAATTGCACAGCCATACACTCACAGGAGTATATATTCTGTACTGTCAGAAATACAGCACGATCTACAGTAGTCCCACTTTCCTACACCAGGCCCATAGCCTGGAATATTATGACACTTCCAATTGCTCGACAAAGCACTTTTTAATGGCTGTGAGAATACCCGTGATAACTCTCCTCTCAGGAATTAAATTCCTGATTCCAACACCCTCTTTGTGAAAGATAACTATCTTTTAATCCTCACTAAAACTCAAACCCTTCACTTTAAAAGTGTGCTCCGTTGTTCTTGGCCCTCTTACTAAAAGGAACAGCTGCTGTCTATCCACCCTCTATATGCCCCTCATCATCCTGTCCTTCTGAATCACTTCCCCCTCAGCCTCCTCTGCTTCAACCTAAACAACCCGAACTTACTCAGCCTCTCTCCATATCTGATATGTTCCATCCCAGGGAACATCCTGGTGAATCTCCACAGCATCTAACGTCCTCAAACTAATTCAAATTCTGTAGGTGTGACTTCCCTGTGATAAAGCTTAGATTATTATCGCTGATCATGACTTGCCATTCTGATTGGTTTTCAATTTTGTCCTTCCCTATTTTCTGCAGTAGTTTCCCGAACAGTGATCTAATACTTGCTTGTCAAATTTCCCGGCCTATCTCTTCCATCCTTACTGTAAAGTGGAATCGCATTAGCTGTTCTCCAGTCCTCCCCTATGGTCAGATTCTAATTATTTTTTTCAGTCAGGGTCTTTCTTCCTTTGTCTCCCACATCAGCCTTTGATACCACTCAGTCAGACCTGGCAATCAGTCCAATTTTCTATCAGCCAAAGCCTCAAATTCCTGCTCGCATTTTACATCAATCTGTTCAAGAGCTTCCCCATCCATCTTCTTGAATTCTGTACCTGCCCTCTCCTTCTCCCAAGTAAAACAGATGTGAAGCTCTCATGTCACAATCTCATAATGTTCTCCAGCTTCACACACAGATTGCCCCCTAATGGATACAAATGGTTTCTAATGGATACGAACTGTTCACTCAATATTCTGTTCTACTTGTTGTCCGTGCAGAATATCATGGGATTCTCCTTAATCTCGCCTGCTTGCGCTTCTCCATGTCCCTCTGTTATTCAGTCCCCTCTATATTTCAAAATTTCTAAGATTCACTACGATCACTTCTCATTATATGCAATTCAAGATCACAAGCTGAGTTTCCCAATCAGACAATCTTACCATCTTAGGGATTCATCTGGAGAATGCCTTTTCCAGTTCCTTTGTACTCAGTATATTCTTTCTTAGATGGAGACTGCACAGCAGTACACAATACTCTCAGTTTTGTCTCAGCAACACGCTATGCAACGGGTGCACGACATCTTCTACATTCGAATTAAATTGACATGAATATAAACCTAATTTTTACTGTCCCACCTGCACAATATAATTTGCTTTAACTTTTCTTATGATATTAGTGTGTGAGTTCTTATAAGAGAAACATCTGAATATCCAACTATACATTATATTTTGGTTCCTCTTTGCTAATGTCGACACAAATCATCTTCACATGATTCCAAAGAAAATGTTTGCCATTTATGGTTTTCCTGTCATCGATGCATTATCATGCTCCCCAGTTTTCCCATTACCTTCTATATATCTAGTAGCATGTTCTCTGTAAACAAGTCCAACAGACACCCGAGTGCGGATGACAAGTTACTGGTCTGTAGTTTACCACTCTCCATCTTCATCCCTACTTAAACTGGTGGATAATATTTATAACCGTCCCTTATCCCGATTGGCTACCTGCCTGTCGGGAATGTGTCGGAGAATAATTTGAAAATCTGTAATGCAAACAATATGAGTATTGCTGCTTCCTCTAAAATGTTTGTATGAAGTAAACCTGGTCTATCAGATTTATCACCACTAAACCCAGCTGTCTTTTCAAATATTACCTCATCACAGATATGAATGATCATAGACTTTACTGACGCAAGTCCCATGGTCACTTGGTATTTCTGGGAGAATTTCTGGATATTCTTCCATGTAGACAGGCACAAAGAAACTGTTTATTTTCCCTATAATGTCTCTGTTCCCTACAATAAATTATCCTGTCCGCAAACTCACTGTACCACATTTTCCCTTGTTTTTATTGTTGTTTCATACATTGATAGAAGCTTTTTAGCAGTTTTTACATTGTTTGATTTTGTTGACCTGCTTTTTCTCTTTTTGATTTTTTCTCTGTTTATTTCCCCTCCTTTGCTGGGTCCTACATTACTCTGAATCCACAGGCTTACTACAATACTTGACATTTTTCCAAGCTGCTTCCTTTGATCTAATAGGTAAATGGGGGGGGGGAGGTATTGTAGTAGTGATATGTCGGAGAGGAGGGTCGAGTGTATAGTTGGAAAGGAAGATAGACGTACAGGAACATTCAAGAGGGCGGTGCCGAGTTGGAAGATTGGACTTGGATAAGGTTGGAGGAGGGGAATTGGGGGAAACAAGTGAAATCCACATTGATCCCCGATGGTTGGAGGGTCCCATGGCGAACGATGAGGCGTTAAGGGAATCGACTCTGAGCTGCTTCCGATGTAACAATATCCTTAGTTCAGTGAGGAGATTAAATCTGTACACACTACTTCAGATGTGATCCAAATGATATACTGGATCCGATATGCTAATGATATCCAAGGCTGAGGAAGCCAGTAAAGACCCAAGGACAAACTCCTGTCCTTTGTTGGAAGGTTCCAGTCCAATGTTCTCAGATTCGAATCCATTGTTGGAACATTCAAGTCTAATGTTCTCAGATTCTGATCCATTGTTTGAAGATTCCAATACATGGCCTCAGATTATGAACAAGTATTGTAACGTTCCCGTCTAATGTTCTCAGATTCTGATCTCTCCTCCCCTCTCTCACGAGCTGCTAATCCCTGTTAGTGCTGTCGCTGATGTTCCGACTGAAACAATGGGATAGCACATTGAATAGAACCCATTTATATTTCAACAATGGAAACTCTCTACTGCGGTAATTAGGATCCACGGAGATGGACATTAATCGCAGTCACTGAGCAAATAGCTCCATTTAAGCCTTTTGTGTTCAATACTGATTTTATTAAAATTCCAAAGAACGTTTAAAATTTACTCATTTAGCTTGGGATATGTGGTGGTGGCTGAGGGAAGGAATATTGGAGATGGTAGATTAATTGCGTGTAATCATTCAATCTGCCTTGGATATGGCAATAATGTCAAAGGATTGTCCGAACATAAAAAAAGTTTCTCCGTTTATAAATGGAAACATACAGTCTGAAACTACTGATCAGTGATTTTAAAGACAGTCAAATATTGAGAGAACTTTTCTAGTCCACAATATGACAGGCAAATGTGCCTACGGCAGCATGAGTTATAACAGACAAATGGCATCGATATGCTAACAGAGAATATGACGTGACACACAATTCAGATGGTTAGTGGAGGATCAGAGAGGGCAGGTGGGGGTCATGCTGTTAATGTGGTCGATATCAATCAACTGTCATTAAGTACCACTCACTGGATTTCAATTTCTGTGTGATTATGATATTGGGGACATGACTGCAGAGACTGGAGGGAGGGTACATGATATTTCTCAGTCATCATTATTTGGAAGTTGCTCTTTATAAATCACAAGAACACCAAATTCCAGGATACATCTCCAATGAGGAATGAGGAGAGCCAATATTAACCATACGACCAGAAGACACTGGAGCAAAAATTTGGCCTTTCAGCCCATTGAGACAGCTGCGGCATTCAATGATGGCTGTTAAGCTTCTCAACCCCATTCTTCTGCTTTCTATCTGTAACCCTTAATCCCCTTTACAATCAAGAACCTATCTGTCTTACTCTTAAATATACTCAATTACCTGGCCTCGACAGCCTTCTGTAGCAGTGAATTCCCTCGATTCACCACTCTCTGGCTGAAGAGGTTCATCTTTATCTGTGTTTGAAAAGGTCTTCTCTTTACTCTTTCCCTTCGGGTCCTAGTCTCCCCAACCATTGGAAATATCTTCCCAAAATCCAGCCTGTCCAGGTCATTCAATATTCTGTAAGTTTCAATTAAACCTCGTAACATGTTTCTGAACTCAATCAAATATAGACCCAGAGCCCTCTGATATTCTTCCTATGTTAAGCTTTTCATTCCTGGGATCACTTCCGTGAATCTCATCGGAAAATGCTCCAGGGCCAGTACATCCTTCCTGAGATATGGGGCACAAAACTGCGCACAATAATCGAAATACAGCCAGACCAAATTCTTATAGACCCCCAGACGTACATCCCTGCATTTATATTCAAGCTCTCTTGAAATAAATGGAATTATTTTGTTTGCCTTCCCAACTGCTGACAACCTGCAGGTTTACATTTCAAGATCTTTGGACTAGCAAACCACCTTGGATGACCTTGGATGATTAAAGGGGAGGAGAAGTATTCAACCACAGGGAAGTGGAGTTGTTGGGTGTGTGACGGGGAGAATTCCCAGAACCGTTCTGCGAGTTGACGTCCTGTGTTCCCAGTGTAGAGGAGACCAGGAGCAATGGACAGAGAAGATGAGGTGTTTGGATGCACAGGATATTCTCTGCCTGATGTGGAAGGATCTTTTGGGCCCTTGGATCGAGTTGAGGAGGAAGTTGTTGGCACAAGTTTCATACCTCCTGAAATGGCAAGAGACGGTGCAGGGAGTGGAAGGTTCCTTGTTAGGGTGTGGGAGGGAGTCACGTGAACCTAACGAGGGAGTCGTGAATGGAATGGTATCTGCAGAATGCTGGTTGGGGTGGGGAGGGAAGTATATCTCTGGTGGTGTTGTCTGACTGTTGGTGGCATAAATGGTGGAGGATGATGCGTTGTATCCTGAGGTTAGTGGTCTGGAAGGCGAGCATCAGAGTGGTGGTAGAGGGTGCTACTGCACCCTCATCTAGCCGAACGACCTCTTTGATGCTACCTATCCCTCTATTCAATCTTTGCACTGTTTGCAAACTTAGTCAGAATGCCCTCCGTTCATTCATGCAGACCATTAATACACAAAACGAATTTTATGGTCCCAACACTGAGTCTTGAGGAATACCACTTGTCACTGCATGCCATCCTGAGAAGGACACTTCTATCCCCAATTTCTGCTTTCTGTCAGACAGCCATGCATCTATCCAAGCTAGCATCTTGCCTGTAACACCAGGGGCCATAATCTTTCTCAATAGCCTCCTGCGTGACACCTTATCAAAGGAATTTAGAGAAGCAGGTGGATAACATCTACTGGGTCTCCTTGATCAAATCTGTTCGTTACTCCCTCAAAGTATTCCAGCAGGTTTGTCAGATATGACCTCCCGTTGATGAAACAATGCTGACTTGGCACTATTTTACTAAATACTTGCAAGTATTCAGAAATCCCAAACTTCACGATGGATTCCAGGATGTTAGCCACAACCAAGGTTAGGCTAATGATTAGTCAATGATTTTAGCTTAGTCTGTAATTTTCCATTTTCTGCCTAATTCCCTTAATAAATGGAGTGTCACGTTAGCGACTTTCCAGCCTTTCCTGATTTTAGTCATTCCATAAAGATTACCACTTTCACTTTCACTACCACTTCAGCTATCTCCCTTACATTGCTGGGTTTTAATAGACAATAGAAAATTGGTGGAGGAGTAGGCCATTCAGCCCTTCGAGCCTGTACCGCCATTCAATATGACCATGGCTGATCATTCCTAATTAGTATCCTCTTCCTGCCTTATCTCCATAACCCTAGATTCCACTATCTTTGAGAGCTCTATCCATCTCTTTCTTAAATGAATCTAGAGACTGGGCCTCCACTGCCCTCTGGGGCAGAGCATTCCACACAGCCACCACTCTCTGGGTGAAGAGGTTTCTCCTCATCTCTGTCCTAAATGGTCTACCCCGTATTGTTAAGCTGTGTCCACTGGTTCGGCACTCACCCATCCGTGGAAACATGTTTCCTGCTGCAAGAGTGGCCAATCCTTTCATAATCTTATATGTCTCAATCAGATCCCCTCTCAGTCTTCTAAACTCAAGGGTACACAAGCCCAGTCGCTTCAGTCTTTCAGTGTAAGATATTCGCGCCATCCTAGGAATTGACCTCGTGAACCTACGCTGCACTCCCTCAAAAGCCAGAATGTCTTTCTTCAAATTGGGAGATGAGAACTGCACACAGTACTCCAGGTGTGGTCTCACCAGGGCCCTGTACAGTTGCAGAAGCCCCTCTGTACTTCTATATTCAATTCCTCTTGTTATGAAGGCCAGCATGGTACTAGCCTTCTTCATTACCTGGCGTATCTGCACTCTTGCCTTCATTGACTGGTGTACAAGAACACCCAGATCTCTCTGTACTGACCCTTTACCTAAATTAGTTCCATTGAGGTAGTAATCCGCCTTCCTGTTCTTGCCACCAAAGTGGATAACCATACATTTATCCACATTAAACTGCATCTTCCATGCATCTGCCCACTCTCCTAACTTGCCCAGGTCATCCTGTAATCTCCGAACATCCTCATCACATTTACCTCTGCCACCCAGCTTTGTATCATCAGCAAATTTGTTAATATTATTGCTGATACCATCTTCTATATCATTAACATATATTGTAAAAAGCGGCGGTCCCAGCACGGATCCTTGTGGTACCCCACTGGTCACTGCCTGCCATTCTGAAATGGAGTCGTTTATCACTACCCTTTGTTCCCTATCAGCCAACCAATTTTCAATCCAATCTAGTCCTTTGCCTCCAACACCATGCGCCCTAATTTTACTCACTAACCTCCTGTGTGGGACTTTATCAAAAGCTTTCTGAAAGTCCACGTACACTACATCTACAGGATCTCCCTTGTCCATCTTCAGAGTTACATCCTCAAAAAATTCAAGAAGATTAGTCAAGTATGATTTCCCCTTCATAAATCCATGCTGTCTCTGTCGTATCCTGTTTCTACTATCCAGATGTGCACTATTTTCATCCTTTATAATAGACTCCAGCATCTTTCCCAACAATGAGGTCAGACTAACTGATCCATAATTTCCTGTTTTCTCTCTCCCACCTTTCTTAAAAAGTGGTACAATATTAGCCACCCTCCAATCAGCATGAGCTGATCCCGAATCTATCGAATTCTGGAAAATAATCCCCAACGCATCCACGATTTCACTAGCCACCTCCTTCAGTACCCTGGGATGTAGACCATCAGACCCTGGAGACTTATCAAACTTCAGACCTAACAGTCTCTCCAACACCAAATCCTGGCAAATATAGATTCCCTTAAGTTCAGGTCCTTCAGCCACTGTTACCTCAGGGAGATTGCTTGTGTCTTCCCCAGCGAACACAGATCTGAAGTACCCATTTAATTCTTCTGCCATTTCTTTATTCCCTGTAATATATTCCCCGGTTTCTGTCTTCACGGGCCCAGTTTTAGTCCTAACCATTTTTTTGCCTTGCACATACTTAAAAAAGCTTTTTCTATCCTCCTTTATATTATTGGCCAGTTTACCTTCGTACCTCATTTTTCCTCTGCGTATTTCCTTCTTAGTAATCCTCTGTTGCTCTTTAAAAACTTCTCAGTCCTCAGTTTTCCCACTTATCTTTGCTATGTTATACTTTTTCTCTTTTAACTTTATATGTTTCTTAACTTCCCTCGTCAGCCACGGCCGCCCATGACTCCTCCTGGGATCTTTCTTCCTTTTAGGAATGAACTGATCCTGCAATTTCTGCATTATACACAGAAATATCCGCCATTGTTCCTCCACGGTCATCCTTGCTAAGGGAATGCGCCATTGAACTTTAGCCAGCTCCTGCCTCATAGCTCCATAGTTCCCTTTATTAAACAGAAGCACTGACAATTCCGACTGTACCCTCTCCCTCTCAAATTGCAGATTTGACCATATGGTTCAGGTGGTTTATCCAAATTCAGGCCATTCAGTTTTCTAGAATGTTCTTCTTGGTGATGTCCACCATACTCAACTCTGCCCTCTCACTCTCTTCAGTTGTTGGTAAATTACTCGTGTCTTCCACCATGAACATTGATGCAAAGTTCCTCATTCTTTTCTTTGTTTTCCACTACCGTCTCTCCAGCATCGTTTTCCAGTGTTGCATATTCACTTTTGCGTCTCATTTGCACTTTATATATCTAAAGAATCTCTTACAGTCTCCTTTATATTACTGGTTAGCTTACTCCCATATCTAATGTTCTCTGTCCCTTAAATTTGCCCTCTGTTAGTCTTTACACGTTTTCCAATTCTCCATTTTCTCATTGCCCCTCACCACATTATACGCTTGCTCTTTTGCTTGTATGCAATTCCTGACTTCCCTCATCAGCCCTGGCTGTCTCATCCTCCCTGTACCAGGCCTCTATTCCTCGGCAAGAATCTCTGCTGTGTCTCCTGAATTAATCTCGGAATCTGCTGTCATTGCTGTTCCCTTGTCTTTCATGCTTGACCCCTTTCTCAGTCAATTCTACCCAGCTTCTCCCTTATGCCTCTGTAGTTGTCTTTATTCAGCTGAAATACTGTTACCTCTGATTATATCTTCTCTTTCAAATTGCAGAATAAATTCAACCATGTTCTGATCATTGCTTCCGAAGTTTACCTTCACCCTCATCTCCCTTACGAATCCTGCGTCATTAAATCCAGTATCGTCTGTTCCCGAATGGGCTCCACCAGAAGTTGCTCCAAAAAGCCATCTCATAAACATTCCTAAAATTCCTTTTCTTGCAAACGACTACCAATCTAATGTTCCCAGTTCCCCTGCATACTGAAATCACCCATCATTACTGTACTTTGCATTTCCTACAATTCTTTTCTATCTCCTGGTGTATCTTGTGCCTCAGCTCCTGACTACTCTTAGGAACCCTGTACAAGACTTCAACTGTGGCTGTCTTACCTTTGTGGTCCCTCATTTCCACCCACACAGATTCTGCACCATCTGACCTTACTTCCTTTTTTACTATTGTTTTAATTTCGTTTCTTACTAATAATGCAAATCCACTCCCTCTGCCCACCTGCCTATCTTTTCGATAGGATAAATATCCTTAAATATTCAGATCCCTGTGCAGCCACATATCCGTGATGCCCATCGCTTCATACTTGCCGATTTAATTCATGCTACAAGCTCATTTACCTTATTCTTTATTCAGCATGCATTCAGCTGCAACCTCTTCAGTCCTGCATTAACAGTCCCTCCTCTCAGTGCCATTCATTTGTGCAGTGTGCTTGAAGTTTGATATGTTAAACATTTCCAAATGCTCTATCCTATGTGTGTCTGTGCTGGAGGTTTTAATAACCTCTCCTGAGTTCTGTACTCTTACCTCCTCTTTTGATTTAACTTTTCTAATTCAACCCTATAGCGACACACACACACACACACACACACACACACACACACACACACACACACACACACACACACACACACACACACACACACACACACACACACACACCCCTAATCTGTTTATAGCTCTGTCGACATCCCTGGTTAGGAATCACTCGGATTCTGGTCCCAGCACAGTTCAGATGACGACTATCCCATTGGAGCATTTCCTTTCTTCCTCAGTAATAAAATGTATTTATTCAACACAAAATACAAGGATAAAAGAGCTTTTCTGTAGATACCAAAATATGAAAGCTACAAAAACGCAATATTGTTAAAATACACTTACTGTGTGGCGCTATATAAATTGTAATGTGAATTACAAAACCATGGAGGTGGTGTGCAAACATTATGAATCATTATTTGACCCAGAGCTGAGATCCTGATTTCCCCTCTGCCAGTGGTTCCCTTCACTGAGATTCCACCCTGTCTCTCAATCAGTATCTCGAGGAGCTACGAGTTCCTGTTGGCCCAGAATATTTAAATAAATCCACCTTCTCCCTGGAACCAATCTTTTGATCTATTGGATTGTGTTTAGTTGTCAGCAACTCAGCTCTGGGATGTTATTGGTGATAAATGATCTGTGATGACAGCCTTTTTCAGCATGGTGCACAAAGGTCTTACAGTCTGTGCGATTTTCTAAGAAAAGTTTCTGTGTATTTCTCCTCATGCTGTCTCCTGATCGAACTTCACATTCGTCTGACACCCCTTGCTGTCACTCACTCTGTCGCTCCTTTTTACACTCTGTTTATCTCACTTCACTGTTTTTCTTTCTGTTTATTTCTCTCCCTCTCAGTCTAGCTCTGATCATTCCCCCGATTTTCAAGTTGTCAAATTGGAGAGCTCATGGACTCATATTGGGCTGAATGGCCTCCTACTGTGTTGTATTAATTCTGAAGTTCTCTGACCCACAGTAACAAATTTTGGTGCTTGGAGAGACAGACTGGTCCAGTGAAGGACACAGTGGACAATTATCCATTATCTTTTCCTGTTTTTTGACATGCAGCAACATCGAAATATTTGTTCAAACAAACAAATTCCTCATACTAAAATCAGCACACTTCAGACTGCCAGGCCATTGTGTTCAGTACCCTCTTTTTTTGTTGTTGGTCTTAGCTGTACTGGGATTAGACTGCAACTGCTCCTCAGTCACTGTACCTGTGGACTCACTGCTGTAGTTCCACACACCCCTCCCACACCGCTGCCACACACTAATTTAAACCCTCGTAAAGGACAATAGCAAACCTGCCTGCCAGGTGGTTGCTGCCAGTTCAAAGCCATCCAGTCCATCTTGTTTATATCCTACCAACCCGAGAATCCCAATGATCCACACATCGGAGATAGTTATCAGTTCATGTGCATTCTGTCCTTCTTGTATGTATCCTGCTGACCCGAGAATCCCAATAAGCCACATATCGTAAATTGCTGCCAGTTCAGTTTCATAACTTCCTTTTTGTATATATCCTCCTGACTCGGGAATCTCAAAGATCCACATATCGGAAGTGCTGCCTCCCCGACCAGCACTTTGATCGTGTATTTAACTGTGCTACCTTACGATTCCTAACCTCACTCGCACGTGACATATTCTAATGTCTCCAAAATTGAAATATCCTTTCAGCACAACTCCAGCAAGGCCTTTTCTTTAATCTGGATAGATTTGACAATAAAAACTTAAGCGTGACGTCAGGAAAGTGAGACCACTGAATCAGTCCAATGACCACCGGATCTGATATCTATCCCTGCCACCAAACCTGTTTGACAATGCATACATATGGACCATTTATTTACAGATGGATGAGGATAAACAGAAGATTAGAAAATGTCAGAGCAGATGGATGTAATTCTGCCTTTTTATTCAGCTTTACTGTTCAACTGGATTCTAGTAATTCTGTTCCTTTCAATGGCAGAGTCTTTACACAGCATCCCCAGCGGGTGAAAGTTCCCAGTGTCGTTCTCTGCACAGTCCTGCGAAAGGAGTATACAGTGCCAGGCAATGGGGTGTGGGGAGTCCCATGGGTGGCACAAGGAAAGGCTGCATGTAGTGACGATGGACTGACGGAACTGAGAGAGATGGAAAGGGCATCCAGGGACACTGCACTCAGACAAGTGGTCTGGCAAGATTCCTAATCACCCAAAGGAAACCGCGAACCATGGCTGCTTTTACAAAAATCTGTCACATTTGCTGCATTTCTCCATCGAACAAAAGCAAAAATACTGTAGATGGTAGAAATCTGAAGCAAACACAGAGACGTACAGTGGCGAGAGAAAAGAGTTAATGCTCCAAATTCAGACACGGGAAGAATGTACAAAGTCCACACAGACAGGGTACAGAGATTGGAAATGAACCCAAGTCCCGAGCACTGTGAGGCAGCATTGCTGTGTCACCATGCTACCCAATGATGGATAATTGGAGATAGTATAGTTAAAATCATAGATACTTTTCTCCGTGATTGGGATTCAGAGGTCTGAAGGTTGTGTTGCCTACATGGTGCTCGGGTTTGGGATATATCATCTGTGTTGCAGAACTTGGAGCGGGAGTTGAATGATCCAGTGTTCAAGGTCCGTGTAGATATCAACAGCTGGACAAACAAATGACAATGAGAAGAGCGACGGGTAATACAGGACAGAACTATTATATCGGAATACATGTAATATAAGGAATAAGGTAAATTTGCTTGTGACTCATCCATAAATTGACAGTTACGACATAGTGGGTATTACAGTGACATCGCTGCAAGAGGATCAGGATTGGGAGCTGAATATTCAAGGATATTCATTCTGTCGAAAAGATAAGCAAGTGGGGAGAGAGATACTGTTGTCTCAGTATTAAGAATGGAATTGAATCAATAATCAATAATAAGAAATGAAATGAGGTCAGATGGTGTAGAATCTGTGTCTGTAGAAATAAGGACTCAAAAAGGTGAAAAATGCAATTGGAGTTATATACAGGGAGCTGGGGTATATGATACACCAGGAGGTAGAAAGATCTGCAGGAAAAGCAAAGTTACAGTGATCATGTGGGGTTTTATTATACAGATGGACTGGGAATTCAGATTGACAGTGGTTGGTAGGAAAAGGAATTTGTGGAATGTCTACGAGATGGCTTTTTGGAGCAGTTTGTACTAGCAGACTAGATGAGTGGAGCTTAAGGTGACAGTGATCAGAATATGATTGAATTTACTCTGCAGTTTCAGACAGAGAAGTTAGAATCAGAAGTAACGGTATTGCAGCTGAATAAAGGCCATTGCACAGACATGAGTGAGGAACTGGGTAGAATTGACTGGTAGACGGGTCCAGCAGGAAAGACAGTGCAGCAGCAATGGCAGGAGATTTTTGGAGTAATTCAGGATACAGCAGAGATTTATCCTGAGGAAAAAGAGGCTTGTGTAGGGAGGATGGGACAACCATTGCTGACTTGGGAAGTCAGGTATAGCATAAAAGCAAAAGAGCAATGATATAATATGGCGAAGTGCAGTGGGAAAGCTGAGGATTGGAAAGCTTACAAAGACAAAACAGAGGGCAAACAAAATCAAATAAGGAGGGAGATTATTAAATTATGGGGGTAAGCTAGCCACTAAGATAAAGGAAGACTGTAACAGTTTCTTTCGATATATAAAGTATAAAAGAATGGCAAAAGTGAACATTAGATTGCTGGAAAATGATACTGGAGAGATAGCAGTGGGGAACGAGAAAATGGACAAGGAACTGAATAATTACTTTGCATCAGCTTTCATGGTGGAAGGCACGAGTAATACCTTAAACATTCAAGAAATTGAGGGGCCCAGAGCTGAGTATGATGGCCCCACAATGGAAAACATGCTAGAAAAAAACGTATGGTTCGAAGGTGGTTAAATAACCTTGACAAGATGGACTACATTTCAGTATTATAAGGGAGATAGCTGAATAGAGAAGGGAGGCGATGTGGTTATTGTTCAGGAATCACTACAGTAAGGAACGATCCCAGAGCACTGGAAACCTTCTCACCCTTTTTAACAAGGGAGTAAGGAAAAAAGACAAAAAAAAACCACCATGAATAGTTTATCCTCTGTCATGGGTAAGATTCTGGAATCTATTGTGTAGGATGAGATTTCTGAATAGTTGAAAGTGTTTGGAAAAATAGGGCAAAGTCGGCATGATTTCATCAAGGGAAGTTAATGCCTGACAAATCTATTGGAAATCTTTGAAGACGAATTGAGCAAGCTCGACCAAGAACAGCCAATGGATGTTATCCACCTGAAATTCAAGAAGGCCTTTGACAAGGTGTCACACAGGGGATTACTGAGTATGATAAGGATCCGTGGTGTTAGAGGCAAGGTAGTGTCATGGATAGAAGCTTTTCTGTCTGGCATAAGCAGAGAGTGTGGATAAAAGAGTACTTCTCTGGATGGCAGCCGGTGGCAAGTGGTGATCCAGAATGCTCAGTGTTTGAATCATAACTTTTTACTTGTCACATTAACAAGATGAGGGAATTCAGGGCAGTCGGGTTAGGTTTGCAGACGATACAAAGATGGGCAGATGGACAGGTCGTATTGAGGAAGCGGAGAGGCTGATCAAGGATTTGGACATGCAAAGAGATCGTCAGATGAATTCCAACATTGGAAAGTGTGAGGTCATGCACTTTGGCACGAAGAATAGAGGCATAGTGTATTTTCTAAATGGCGAGAAAATTCAAAAAATCTGAAGTGCAAAGGGACTTGAGAGTTCTAGTGCAGGGTTCTCTCAAGGTCAGCTTGCAGGTTGAGGCAGTAGTTAGGAGGGCAATTGCAATTATGATTGGGAACATTTACTACGAGAAGAATTGAATATAAGAACTGACTGTAAACGGCTCTGGTGAGACCACGTTTGGAGTATTGTGCTCATTTTTGAGCTCCATACTTCAGGAAGGATGTACTGGTCCTGGAGCGTGTTCAAAAGATTTTCACGAGAATGGTCATAGGAATGAAAAGCTGATTGCATGAGGAATGTTTGAGTACTCTGGTTCTATACTTGATAAACTTTGAAAGGATGAGAGGGAATGTAATTGATATAGACAGGATACTGTCTGACCTGGAGAGAGTGGATGTTGATAAGATGTTTCAATTGGATTAGAGTCCGAGGGCACAACCTTAAATGAAAGGGAAAACTTTTTAGAACAGTGATAAGGAGAACGTTATTTAAACATAGAATGGTGGTTCTTTGAAATTTATTGTTACAGAATGCTGTGGGGTCAGGTCATTGAATATATTTGACGTGGAGATAGATTTTTTATTATCCAGGGGATGAAGGGTTACGGGAAGAAGGTCGGAGAACAGGTTTGAGAAACGTATCAGAGATGATTGAATGTCGAAACAGACACGATGGGCTACCTGTCCTAATTTATGCTCCAATGTCTTATAGTCTTCTGGTCTAAATCTTAAAGAAGTACCTTGCATCTCTGAGAAGATAGATTCATGTCCTTCACGCAGGTCAGAAGTTGTTGTGAATAGTTAACTGTTTTAGAATGAAGGTATTGTGGCTGTTGTCGGGGTGGTGGATAACATGACATTCAGTGCAGGATCACACACGAACTGCAATGTATTAATATGGGGAGAGTTTAATCAAAACTTGGATCTTTCCGTCTCTCTCAGTTGGGAGTAGGGGTTGGGGTGGGTGGGCGGAACGTCCTCCCCTGCACTTAAACTATCGCGAATCATGCATCCTGAGTGAAATAGCAGTCATGGAATTTATCACCTTCCCATTGTCTGTTTCGAATATAAGGAGTGATTGTCCATTCTTCTCAGGGTTCAATGCAATCACGTCTGATTCTCTCACAGCACTACAGATCAACCTTCACTCACTCCTCATGGTGCCATCATCCCAGGGATTAATCTGGTGGAACTCCTCTTCACTCTCTCTGTGGTAAGGAGATCACTCCATATAATGGAAAGAAAATCTGTCCACAATACCCCAAATACTACCTCAACAACACTCTCAGGTTTGATCGCAATACATCCTTTCCCTCACTTAGCTGGCTCCATTTCTTTCGTCTGACACAGGAAACAATTCATTTACAATGCACTGTCACTGATGTAGAATGTAAAAACATCCTCACATCTGTACGTCAGCATCAATAAAGCCAGCACCAGAGGTGCCCATGGAGATGGACATCACTCTTCGGAGAGACTCAACCACAACGAATACATTTAAAACAGTGAATGGCTACCTACCTGAATGGAAATGAGCAGTTGGAATATGGGATGCAGGCAGAGGAAGGGAGTTACCTTTCCTTTTTTTCTGCCCTCACGAGCTGTGTGCAGCCATGGTCAGGTCGGCATGTTATGCCGATCTTGAACGAGTGGCTGTTTCAGCTGTTCCACAGGACAATAAATAGTAAAACAAATTGCCATGGGTTTCCAGTTAAACAGAGTCTTGACCAGAGAAAGATGACCCACTGCCTTCTCTAATGGGCATAAGACAAGCCGATATCAACAGATTATTATTCTGTGGTTCGAGAGTACGAGCCAATGACGTGACCTACCGTACACTGTCTGCCCATCTTTCAGATTTTGTGCAGAGAACAAGTTAAACATATCAAGTGCAATAATTTTGCAATGGGCACGTGGTAAGAAGGGAGTTGACGCAGGTGTATCTGGAATTAACAAAGGCACAAACGATGTTTTATTCAGGAGTTGAACTGAGGCTGAGGAGGAGACTGTGATGTCTTAATGGTGGTACTGTACAGGATTGGTATGTGGGGAGGATATGGAGATGTACACTTTGCAGGAGAAAACGAATCAAAGAGGTTCAGAACAGTGTGTTTTATCCTCGCGTGTTGGTGAGTAATTTGTAAATAATAGTTTGCTAGTTATAATTTTTAAGGAATGGAAATTTAATTGGAGCTGAAAACGTCGGCTTGCAGCTTTCCAAAATCTGCATATCATGAGCATCGAAACAGTTCAGACCATTTCACTAAACAGACAGAGTGACTTACCAGGAACACCAACTATAGCAAGGATAGGATAGTAACCAGCTTGAATAATCAGCAGTATATCTTCAATCCGCGATGCTAATGACATCCAAGGCTGGGAAAGCCAGTAAAGACCATAGGATGAACTCCTACCCATTGTTGGAACATTCCACTCTAATGGTCCCATATTCTGATCCATTGTTGGAACATTCCAGTCTAATGTTCCCAGATTTCCATTTCTCCTGCCCTTCTCTCTGAAGCTGCTAATCCCTCTTATTGCTGTTGGACATGCTCCTACTCACACTATGGGATAAAACACCGAAAGCATTCCCTTATTGATAGAAGAGAGAAACTCTCTGGGGACGCATACGAACCATGGAGACTGACATAATTACAAACGCTGAACAAATACCTCCAGTTAACCCCTTTGAATTCAATGCTACTTTATTAAAATTCAAAATAACGTTGAACATTTATGCATTCTGGGTGTAATATGCGAGTGTGACTGAAGGAAGGAATGTTGATGATGGCAGATTTTTTTGTGTGTAATCATTCAGTCAGCCTTGGGTATGGAAGTAACGTCAGAAGATTAACGGAACATAAACATGCTTCTTTGTTCATAAGTACAGAAATGAATTCCGTGACGTCTGATCAGTCATTGCAATATCTGTAAAACGTTGAGAAAAAAAACTATCATTCATGATCTGACAGCAAAATGTGCCAAAAATGAAACGTGGGTTACAACAAACAAACGGCACGGATACGTTAACAGAGAATTGCACATGACAAACACTTTTCAGAGTATGATTCCAGGATCAGAGAGGGCAGGTGTGGGTCATGCTGTTGATGTTATCGATATTAAGGAACTGCCATGCGGTGTCATTTAATGGACTTCAAATACATTGTGATTATGATATTGGGGAAAAGACGGAAGACGGAGAGGACTGGGAGACATGGCTGATTAGACTGGGTGAAGGGACAGTGATGTTCCCCATTTATCAGAATTGGAATGTTACTCTTTTTAACTCATATGAGGAACAGATTCAAGAATACATCTGTAATGAGGAATTAGCAGAGACCATATTAATGAATAGGTTTATGCAATATAAAATACTGGAACAAAATGATTTTTCCCACACACCACTATGTGCAAAGTACAAAGAGATAAGGTTGTTAAAATACACTCCTGATATTGAGCTATATAAATTGAAATGTGAATTACATAACTAGGAACGTGGTATGCAAACTTTATCAATCATTATTTGACTCACACCTAAGATCGTGATTTCACCTCTGTGAGTGTGTCCCCTCACTGAGATTCGCAGGCATAATCTCTCATAAAGTATCGGTGCGGGTGGGGGGCGGGGGCGGATGAGGGGAGGTCGTTGAGGCGGGGTGGTGGTTATCATTTCTTGCTGCTCTTGCCACGCTCGATTTAAAAACTCTGCTTTCTCCATGGAACCAATCTATTGACCTAATGGGTTCTGTTTAGCTGTAAGTAACCCAGCTCTGTGGTATTGTTGGAAATAAATAATTTTGGATGACAGCCAGTATCAACACTGTGCTCACAGTGTATGGCGCCCAGACAAAGGGCTTGCCGTCCAGAGGAATTTCTAAATAAAGCTTCTAACTTCTGTCTTTCCATATTTATCGACCGCAATGCAGTCTTCTGATCTAGCTAACTTCACCCTCATCGAACACCTCTTCCTTGTGCACTCAGTCAGTCGCTCCCCTTTCTATCCTCTCTCAGCTTATTTCCGTTCACTTGCTTTCTCTCTGTTTATTTCTCTCTCACACAAGGTCTCTTCTCACACTCTCTCTATCTCCAGTTGTGCCTCCACGATGGGCTGAATGGCCTTCATCCATGCCATAATAATTGAGGTTCTCTGACCCACAATAAATGCTTCCTGGACAGACATGCTGGTCCGGTGACGGGTCCAGTGCACAACCACCTATTATCTTTTCCTGCTCTTCTCTAGTGTACAACTGCCTTGAAATGTCTGTTCAAACAAAACAGATTGAATGAAATCCAAGCAGTCGAGAGGACGTTCATGAGTATGTATTTCAATCATGATTTAATGAAGGATGATATTCCATAATAACATAAGCAATGATGAAAAACAGGGTAACACAAGAAATGGCAGCTGAGAACAATGTGTGGTTCCAAGTAGGTCTCATGGTATTACCAATAGATTATCAATCCAGAAAAATCAGCTCCTGTTCTGTGTATCCAGGTTGAATCCCGCCACTGCAGATAGTGGAAATTCAATTCAATAATGTAAAAGTATCCCTAGAATTAAGAATCTACTGATGAGAATGAAATCATTGCCGATTGTCAGAAAAATCCATCTAGTTCACCAATATCCTGCAATGAAGGAATCTTCCATCCTCTCCTGGTCTGGATGACCAAAAGCAATGTCATTGACTCCCAATCTCCCCCTGAAATGGTCTAATGAATCATTCAGTTGTACCAATCGCTACAAAGTTTCAAACAAATTAAACCGGATGGACCACCTTTCATCAAAATGGGCACCGGAAAAGTCAACATTAGAAACATCATTGTAGAACCTGCAAAGTCTTCCTGACCAACATCTGAGGTCTAGTGCTAACACTGGAACAACTGCCTTACAGATTAGTCAAGCAACAGCCTGACAAAGCCATACTCATGGAATCATTCCTTACAGAAATAACAGGAATTAACATGGACAAAGGAGTCTCTCACTGATTACCACGTAACGTCTTTTCTCTGCTGAATCTGTCCTCCTCCATGTTAAACAATACTTGGATAAAGTACTGACTGTGGCAAGGGCACAAAGTGTATTCTGGCTGGGGGATTTCAAAGTCAACTGTCAAGAGTGGTTTTACAGCGGTACTACTGATCACGCTGGTCGGGTCCTAAAGGACATAGCTATTTGATTGGGTCTGCAGAAGGTGGTGATGGAATGAACAAGAGTGTACAAAAGCATACCTGACCTCATCCTTGCCAATCTACTAACTGCAGATGCATATGTCCATGACAGTATCGTTAAAAGTGACCACCACACTGTCCTCGTGGAGACGAAGTCTATTGTCTCCATAAACTCTATTGCGTTGTGTGCCACTATCACCATGCTAAATGTCACAGACTTTTAGCAGATCTAACAACTCAAGACTGACCGTCCATAAGACACTGTGGACCAGCAATAGCAGTAGAACGATACTCCAGCACAATCTGTAACGTCACGGCCCAGCATGTCCCCCACTCAACCATTACCATCAAACCAGAGAATTAACCCTGGTTCAATGGAGAATGCAGGAGGGCATGTCAGGAGCAGAACCAGGAATATATAAATATAAAACGTTCATCTGCTAAAGCTTCCAAACAGAAATACTTGCATGACAGATAGCATAAACAACAAGGGACAGACAGAGCTTAACGATCACAGAACCAATGCATCAGAATCCAGGACAAAACGGCCCAATTGATTTGCCCCACATCCACAAGCATTGAATGCATTCAATTCAATCAATTCAGTCCTGCTAATCCCATCGTGAATGGTGGTGGAGGATTAAACAATTCACCGGAGTAGGAGTCTCCACAATATCCCCAACGTCAATGATGGAAAATCCCAGCACATCAGTGCAAAATATACGCTGAAGCTTTCGTTGCAATCTTCAATCAGAAGTTTTGAGTGGATGATCCATTTTGGCTTTCTCCGGTGGTCCACATCATTATAGATAGCAGTCTTCAGCAAATTCAATTAACTGATATCGAGTCATGGTTGAAGGCACTGAATACTGCAAAGGCTATGACCCCTGATAACATGCCGACAATAGCCTTGAAGAATTGTACTCGAGAACATCCCGCTCCCTAGCTAAGCTGTTCCAGTATGTTTACAAATCGACAATGTAGAAAAACTTCTCAAGTATATTCTGAACATAAAACGCGGGACAACTTCGACCCGTCCAAATACCGCCTTATCAGTCTACTCTCTATCATCAGTAAAATGATGGAAGGTGTCATCAACAGTGCTATCAAGCAGGACTTGCTCAGCAATAACCTGCTCAGTGACGCCCAGTTTGGGGTTTGCCGGGATCACTCAGCTCCTGATCTCGTCAGAGCCTTGGTGCAAACATAGAAAAATGAATGGAATTCCAGACCTTGACATCAAGGCTGCATTCTGCCAAATGTGACATCAAGGACCCCAAGCAAAAACGATATCACGGGCCAACACTCTATTATTGGTGTCATAACTGACAGGTAGAAAGATGATCATTGTTGTTGGAGGTCAGTCATCTCAGCTCCAGAATATCTCTGCTGTTGTCCCTTACGATAATGTCCTCGGTCCAAACATCTTCAGCTGCTCGAACAATGACCTTCGTTCCTTCATAAGGTCAGAATTGGTGATATTCGATGATGACGGCACAATGTTCAGCACCATTCGCAAATGCTCAGATGCAGAAGCAGTCTATGCCCAAAGCAACAATATCTGGGCAATATCCAGGCTTGGGCTGGCAAGTGGCAAGTAACTTTTGCACCACATAAATTCAAACGATGACTGTCATGAATAAGAAACAATATAACCACTTTGTATTCAGCAGCATTATCATCACTAATCTCCCCCATTATCAATATCATGGCGGGCGGGGGTTCATTTTCCAGAAAATCAACTGGACTCGCCACATGAATGTAACAGCAGATCAGAGGCTAGGAATACTGCACGAGAAACTCACCTGCTGACTACCCAAAATCTGTCCATCATCTACAAGGCACAAGTCAGGAATGAGATGGAATATCCTCACTTGCCTGAATGGGTGCAGCCCCAACAACACGAAAGAAGCTTGATTCAATCCAGGACAAAACTGCACATTTGATTTGCACCACATCCACAAACATTCACTCTATTCACCACGGTCACTCAGGAGCAGCAGTGTGCACTATCTACAAGACACAATGGACGAATTCCCCAAAGATCCTCAGATAGCTCCTTCCAATCTCACGAACACTTCCTTCTGGAATGACAAGGACAGTAGACTTTTGGGAACACCGCCACCTTCAAATTCCCCTCTAAACGAGTCAACATCCTGTTTTGGGAATTTACCGTCGTTCCTTCACTGTTGCTGCGTGAAAAACCTGGAATTCCCTCTTTAATCACCAGTGCGTCACTACACAGCAGGTAGGTTGCAGCAGTTCGAGAAGGCAGCTCAGCACCACCTTCTCAAGGGCAACTGGGGACGGGCAAGAAATGCTGGGCACATCCAGCGATGCCCACATCCAAAAAAAACACATTTTTAAAAGTAGTTCCAAGTTGAGCATCTCGATGGGGCAAGTAATCTGATTTGAATACAAACAGGAAAGCAGCGTTTCTAATATTAAACATTTTAGACTTTTTGTTGCTGAATGCTGTGGTAAATTGCATCTGTTTTAGTTAAATTAACAATACTGGCGTAACAGGGTCAATCCATCGAAAATACCAGACAGAAAATGACAATCATCGTAGACAGAATGTACTCCCGCCAGGTGAGACTCACTGATAGCAGCTCATATTCAAAATATTAATGGAATACTGGCTGACACGGAATCCTCCCACCGTCCATAGCACAGCAGCAACCATTGACCAGAACGTGAAGTCAAATCAACATACAAATACGAGGGTTACAAGAGCAGGTCAGAGACTTACAAGTCTATACTGAATAATAGACCCTATGTCCGAAACGGCATGAGATATAGCAATAGCTTTAGGCCATTCAGCCCATTCTTTCACTCTGATACTGTGCCTTTTTGTCATTGTATCTATGAAAAGTGGAAATATCTTCTCCATACTGACTGTATCTATCTTTTCAGTAATCCATTACTTTCAATCAGACCACCCCACACCCCACAATTCTTCTAAATTCCATCGAGTGCACACACTGCCGCTCATATGACAAGCCGTCATCCCCAGGATGGATCACCTCCAACACCAGCAGATCTTTCTCCAGAGACAGTGTCCAAAACAGCTTACAATTGGCCAAATGCTGTCTGTCCATAGTCCATTACATTCTCAACAGTATGTCTCCCGTTTTGCATTCTTGCTGTCTTGAAGTGAATGCAAACATTGCTTTTGCTTTCCTAACTGCCAACTGAACATGCACATTAACCATAAGAGAGGACGAGTGCTTCAACATCCTTTTGTGCTTCAAATTTAAATGTATCCTATTAGAACATAATGTCTCCTCTATTCCTCCTACCAAATTGCGTATTCTCACACGTTCCCATAGTGTGTTCCATCAGCCACGTGTTTCCCCACAGTCGTAAACTCTTCAAGCCTTTCTGCAGCTTCCCAACTTCGTCAAAATCATCTGCAAACTTAGCAAAGCTGCCTTCAAGTCCTTTGTTCTTTTTTTTCATATATAATACATTTCCTGGCTCCCGAAGGACCGTCCACCATCTACAAGGCACAACAGTCAAGGTGCTTGACTACATATAGGTTGAAGCAGTGGCTTGACTTGAATTACACCTGTAAAGTCTTCAGTCCCTGTACCACTGACTGTCAGTAGAAGCACACGCTACCCCCTTTTGTTGCAAGTTTACATCATTACGGCACACAATCCCAGTCTATTGATATCACTCTGTCTCAACATTAATTGTTTGGTGCTCACACCAACCATATCTCTGTGTATTGATGACGATGGAGGGAGGTCGGCGAGGGGATGTCTACGATGAATAATTGTGTGATTGCCAGGCTGGAAACTGTCCCGACAGCATCGGATGTAGCTATGCTCGCTCTTACCGCTGCAGGCACGTTCAGTCTTCCTACAGGTCAAATAAAGGAAAGCGACGGCCCTGGATAGTGTTCCCGGCTGAGCACTCAGATCCTGTGAGGACCAACTGACAGAGGTATTCACATACAATTTAAGCCTTTCCCTCCCACAAGCTGAAGTCCCAACCTGCTTCAAGAAGACCAACATCAACTTCATCAATGTGCTTCCAATTAAACCTGTTGAATTATAAACTGGTGTTGTGTGATTTTTAACTTTGTACACCCCAGTCCAACGCCAGCATCTCCAAATCATAACATCAACCTTGTAAGTGAGAAAGCTCATGCGTTAATGACTTAATGATTACCGCCCAGTGGCTCTAACCTCAATAAATATGGAGTGATTTGAAAGTCTGGTTATGGCCCTCATCACCTCCAATCTCCCAGCCTGACTTGATCCCCTATAATATGCCGATTGATGGAACGGGTCCATAACAGATGCCATATCCCAAGCCCTGCACTCTTCCTTATGACATCTGAACGACAAAGACACCTACACCAGACTCCTGCTCATTGACTACAGCTCCAGCTTAAACATCATTATCCCCTCCAGACTGATATAAAAATTCCGTGACCTTAGTCGCGGCTCCACCCTCTGCAACTGGATCCCTCGGTTTTTTCTGACCCACAGACCACAATTAGTGAAGATAGGTGTCTGCACCACTGCCACAATAACACTTAACACTGGAGCTCCTGGAGGATGTGACCTCAGTGCCCTACTGTACTCCCTGTACACACGGCTGTGTCCTCAGCCCCCTACTGTACTCCCTGTACACACGGCTGTGTCCTCAGCCCCCTACTGTACTCCCTGTACACACACGATTGTGACCTCAGCGCCCTACTGTACTCCGGTACACACGTGGTGTGTCCTCAGACTCCTACTGTTCTCCCTGTACACACACAGCTGTGTCCTCAGCGCCCTACTTGACTCCCTGTACACACACGGCTGTGTCCTCAGTCCCCTTCTGTACTCCGGTGCACACACGGCTGTGTCCTCAGCCCCCTACTGTACTCCCTGTACACACACGGCTGTGTCCTCAGTCCCTACTGTACTCCGGTGCACACACGGCTGTGTCCTCAGTCCCTACTGTACTCAGGTAACACTTGACTGTGTTGCCAAATTTCAAACAATGCCAACTGTACGTTTGCTGATGACTTCACCAAAGGTGGAGGGATAACAAACAACGATGTGTCTGAACGCAGAAAGATGATAGTGGGTTTGGTGGCATGGTGGAATGATAATAGCCTCCCTCTCAAATTCGGCAAAAGTAAAGAACTGATCATTGACTTTCGAACGAAAGGAGGAGAACAAGCCACAATCTCCATCAACGGTTGAGACAGTGCAGAGCGTCAAGACCCTCGGAGTGGTGATAACTGGAAACCTACCCTGGACTTCCCACATAGGTGTGACAGTCACGATGGTTCAAAAACGTCCCTCCTTCCTCACTTGGCTCAGGATATTGAGCATGCACTACTTCTACAGATGCACTATTGTGAACGTACTGTGCGGGTTCGTAATGGCCTGGTACGGCAACACTCTGCCCAGGAACATCAGAAACTACAGAAGATTGTGATCACAGCCCAGACTATGACGGACTCCAATCTCCCAACCATTGACTCTATTTACACGGCTCAGTGCCGTAGAAAGGCTGCCAACATCTATTCAAGATTACTGAGGGAAGGGAGGGAGGAAATAGCTAGGGCCTTAACCGATATCTTTATAACATCCTTGAACACAACTGAGGTCCCGGAGGACTGGAATGTTTCTAATCCCCTTGTTTAAGAAGGGTAGCATGAATAATCTAGTTAATTATAGACCAGTGAGCCTGACGTCTGGGGTATGGAAACTGCAAGAGAAGATACTGAGGGATAGGATCTATTCTCATTTGGATGAAAATGGTATTATCAGTGAGAGGCAATATGATTCCGTGCAGGGAAGGTCATGTCTTACCAACTTAATAGAATTATTTGAGGAAGTGACAAAGTTGATTGATGAGGGTGGGGCTGTAGATGTCATGTACATGGACTTCAGGAAGACGTTTGATAAGATTTCCCATGGTCGGGTTATGGAGAAAGTGAAGTCACATGGTGTCCAGGGTGTTCTAGTTACATGGATAAAGAACTGGTTTGGCAACAGGGGACAGAGCGTAGTAGGGGAAGGGAGTTTCTCAAAATGGAGAACTGTGTCCAGCGGTGCTCCATTTATGATGTTCCAAGAAATATACATGAATGGGCAGGGAGCATATGGATACAGACCTTTAGATAATAGGAGACAGGTTGAGATGGAGGATTTGGTTCGGCGCAGGCATGGACAGCCGAATGACCTGTTCCTGTAATGGAATGTTCTTTGTTCTAACATTAGCAAAGACCCATCATATGCATGTAAAGATCTCCCCCAACCTCTTCCATCAGTCTAAAAGACACAGACGCTTGAACACACAGAGCAGCAAGTTCAGGAACAGCTCCTTCCTAGCTGTTATTAGGCTGATGAATAGACTCTCTAATCTCAGATAATGCTGATTTTGTTCATAATGACCTCGCCTAGTGCACGCCCTATGCAGCGTAACCTATATGCCTCTCAGACATGTTTTATAGCCATCGTCCAGTACATCCATTCTTACCATGATCTTCCTGGGCATCTTGGAACAGGACAAAATAAATCCTCATCGAACTATTTTGAAACCGCCCATCTCCCATCTCCCTCTGGTACCCATGCCCAGGTCTCTCTAGTCCTCAACCCCCAGCTCCCCCAATTCCCCCCAGCTCCCCTTGACCCTATCCCCAGCTCTCTGTGACCTATGTCTCTCACTGTTTCTCTCACACTGCCTATTTCCCGATGTTTTCCTTTTCCCTGTCTTCTGTTTGTTTTTCTGAACCAATTATCATCCCTTCTCCCTGCACATGTGACTGTTTCCTTTTTTTGTTTCCTTTCTCTCTTTGACTGACTATCCATCTGTTTCCCTCGCTGTGTTCTCTCTCTCCTTCCCTTTGTTTCTGTCTCTTTCTCTTTCGTTGTGATGGTGATGGCTTCTCTATTCTTATGAAGCAGTTGATGGCTCATTGGTTCGATGTTGGCAATACAATATGCTCAGCAAGGTTTTGGTATAGAGGACATAATTTAAAATTATCAGTTAAATTTCAATTGTTGTCAAAACCGCAACCAGAACGTGGGTATCCATTTAACAGCCAATTGTTACATCTAACTATTTTGAAACCACCCGTCTCCCAGTTCTCTGCATACTGGCAACTCAAAGAATTCTATTCTGGTGCATAATGACCTAACATGGCAACTTCTCTGCCTAGGACCATAAGAAACTACAGACGGTTGTGTGCACAGCCCAGATCATCACGGAAGACGACTTGGCATTGTCGCAGAAAAGCTGGCAACATCAAAGATCTCTGCCAAAACAGTAGTGATCTCCTACACCTTTTCCAACCGGGAGGAGATACAGAGGCTTGAAAACATGGACTGGCATGCTTAGGAACACTTCCTTCCCTACCATTATTAGACTGACAACTTGACATCTCTCACTTTTCAAATAATATTAATTTTGCTAATGTCGATCTTACTTTGCACATCTCCTGTGAAGCTGTAACCTTGTATGCCTCTCTATGTCCAAGGACCCTGTGATCTCTGTTTTCTTGTTTAGGGTCATGCGCCTCCACTAAAATAATAAAAAACCTTTCCATTGTACATTTGACTAAAATAAACGAAACCAAATCAGTTCAAACACGTGGACTGCATTGGCTCAAGGTCTTCTCAAGGGCAACTGGAAAAATGAACTAATGCTGCCCCAGTCAGATATACCCATATCTAATTAATGAATATAAGAAGATGACCACACTTAGGAAGGACAGGCAGAGGGAATCAAATCGCTGAAAACATGATCTCAGATATATACAGGTTTCCCTCACTATGTTGTAAGTAGAGTGTTACTACAAAACCGTTCACAAGCGGATATGGTGTAAAGTGCAGTAGCACTGATTTATATGGGAAGATTTTCGGCTTTCTTCATAAAAGTGAAAATCCTGTTCGGATTTCTTTTGGTTAACGAAACAATGTCATAATGTAAGTCATTCAGAAAGGGAATTGGTGAAAAGTGAACTTTTGAAAAGTGGGGTATTTACAAGTGCGTGATATTCAGGAAGATGGGAAAGGCGAAAAATAAATGAGGTGAATCTCACATTTTATTTCCAGCCCAGCTGATCATCATTCTCTTTCTTTACTTTTTTTCTTCTTTATGTTTCTTTCTCTATTGATTCCTCCTCCGCTTCAAAGCACACTTCCCTGTCAACGGTATTAATCACACTCCTTTCCAGCTGCTTTCAGTTCAGGAACATTTCCCAGCAATTTCTGTTCATTTCTTTGCATTTCTTTCTATAATTTCAGATTTTCAGCTACATCCTTCATTTGATTTCACCTTCAATTGTGTTAATTCATGGGATTTTGGCATCTCTGCCAAGGACAGCTATTGGTGACTATCACTAATTGCCCTGACTATGAGGCCATTCCACAAGCCAATATAAAGTTGAGCACATTGTTATGGGTCTGAAGTCTCACTTAATCCAGACCGGGTAATAACATTACATTTCTTTAACGAAGGTGATTAGTGAAAGATGAAGGTTTTCAGACAAAATGTTGCTTTTATGTTTGTTTTTCGTGAAATTCACTTTTATTCCAATTCATATCATTTTTATTTATGTTCTGTCATCAGCTGTGGGAGGACTTGAAACAAATCATTTGAAACAATATCTTTCGTTTAATAAGCTTTGTTTCTGAATCACATCCAGCGACATTCCTACATTCATACATTGTCCTAACCGTGAAGTAACGTCCGAGACAAGAGCAATTTTGTGATTGAAATATTTGTAATTGGAAAAGTGGTCAGAAGAGAGCTTGGAATATTAAGTCTGAATTTTACCAATGTGCAGGCAATGGTTTGTTCAGCAACAATACTGACACAGAGATGAAGATTGGGGATATTAGGAGCTGGGAGTGTCCAGGTTTGGTGACAGACAGAGCACGACACATAAATCAGTTCAGGGCAAAAAGGGATCTCGAGGTTGTGCCCAGTTTTGTTCGCAGATGTCTGTGACGGAGTGGTCTGCAATTCATGGGTAATGAATGGAGACTGTAATTGAAACTGAAGACAATAGTTTCTTTCTCTGACAAATATAGATAACAGAAGTTGCAACGAAGTTCAAACATGTTTACGGGATTAATGAATGGACAGAGGTAAAGAACACCAACAATAGCGAGAATAGGTGAGTGGCACACCCTCCACCCCGCCCAGAATAATCATCAGCACTGCTGACATCCAATATGGTAGAAATCCCCAAGAGGGGGGAGTCTTGAAAAAGACTCAAGGGAAACCTCCTCTCCATTGTTGTAATTTTCCAATCCACTATTCTCAGATTCAGATCTGTGCAGCTGTTGACATTTGTTACTGTTGGAGCTGACGCATCTGTTACTACAGTGGGATAGCGCACCAAATGAAGCCTCTTACTAATAGGAGCAGGAAACCCTCCAGCGACGCAATTGCATTGCACCGAGATTGACATCAATCACAGTCAGAGCAAACAGTCCCAGCTTTCAAACAGCACATTTAGTTCACAATATAACTGGACTGGACTACCTGTTGACATTGCTGGCTATTGGTCACATCTCCAATCACTAATCGCTCTAGTGAATTCAGTTGTGAGGGAGAATAAGAATATTTTCTTTTTGGAGGCTACATGATTCTGCTCTGTTGTACGTTTACTATGCTGTAACCATCACTCCAAAAATCCCTCTACATCCTGAATCACAATCAGGATGTTGTTACTGTGCTGATCTCTCCTCCACGGGAACAAACGCCAGAGAACAGTCTGTTATTGGGCACAGTCGCCCTGAACATAGACAGGAAATGTGGACTTCTCTGAATGTTCCTCTCCCTGCTCTAATAAGGAAACTTTGGAACTTCCATAGTTAATATGCTTCAGTAATTTATTAATATAAATTGACAGACTTCAAAATGCATTTTCATTTGCTGTACACTGTATTTTTTTCGCATTTTGGCCTCTGTCCAACACTAAAAGCGATAATTACAATGAACATTTTCATTTAGACTTATGTATTAATGAGCCATGTTCGAATGAACATGATATTGGCTGGGAGATAGGGCGGATTGGGAGCAGTGGCTGTGGAGACTGCATGGGGAGTACAATGATCGTCCCCAGTCATCATCCCTCATTCTGACAGACAAAATTAAATCTAATGCATAACAAGGAAACAGCCAACATTTGGGAGGTGCAATGCTGAATGACATTGTGAACTAAAAGTATAATATTAAATGTGATAAAGTGAACTATATTTTATATACACACATTTAATCATTGGAAATACAGATCGAGTAGGGTCACCGGACCTAATACATTCACTTTGATTTCTCTTCACACATACTGCCAGACCTGCTGATTTTGCCCTCTAAGTTCTGGTTTTCTTCTTGTTTGAGATTTATCATATTGTTCATATCTGGCAGGATACTTATAATTAAAAGCAGACACTCGTAACAAATTGTGAAGGGCCATGGGGGCATTACAGGAGACTAACAGTAGAGATATAGTCATTCCAAGCTGGAAGAGACGATGGGCTGAATTCCCGCCACTTTTGCTGTAAATAATTCTGTGATATGTAGTCAAAGCCTTTGGAGAGGGGGTAGACAAGCTAGTTCAACGAAGGTCACAGTGTGCTCCACTGTCAATAATCTATTCCGATTATTTCATGAAATTTCTGCTGCCTCTAAAATGTCTTTTTCAACAAAGTGGAGTTCCTGAGATTTACAGGATCATCAGAAAAATATTCTTTTTTCCTTTGAATCTTAAAGAAGAAACAGATTTCGGCCGTAACGGAGGTGTCACAGACACACCAACTATAATAGGAACAGGAAAGGACTACATTGTTCATATATAACCAAATTCAGCATGTCGCCCTGTCAAGAAACATGAAATATAGTGATACGGAAACATGAAATACAAACAGAAAATGATGGTAGAAGCGGAACAGATGAGGAAGTATCTGCAGAGAGAAACAGGGTTAACATATCGAACATGATGTGACACTGTTCTGAAAAAGTCATTTTGGAATCAACGGTTAATTCTGTGTATCCCTGCTCAGAGGGTGCCAGACGGGCTGAGTTTCCCTCGATCGATTTCTTTTTTCTTTCTGAACTGTAACAAATTGACTGATCTGAACGATATAAGCAAAGCTGCTATCTCAGTTGAATCTTGAATATTAGTTAATGGACATTAAATGAGAAATTACAAAGTTCGTATGCTTGACAGAGTTCCAAATATCCATGACGTGTTGCATTGTGAGACAAAACCATTGTGAGACATTGTTGAAACAAAATACGAAGTTACTTGAAAAGGTCTGCAGCATCTGTGTAGAGAAATCAGAATTAATGTTTCTAGTTCAGTGGCCGTTCCTCAGAACGGATGGAAGCCCTGAATGTTGATTAATATACAGCAGAGTCTGAATAGCTGATAATGGAGACTGTTAGTAGCTAACAATAGGGAATGAGTAATGGAAGACCACCGTGAGAACTCGGCCTGGTGTCTGGGAATGGGGCATTGAGAAGATCAGTCCCCGAAATTATTGAACATTATTTTGAGTCTGAATGGCTGCGGGGTCCACCCGCGGAAAATGTGGTGTTGTCCTTCCAGCTTGCGTTGAAATATCCTGGAACACTGCAGCAAGCCTGACGCAGAGATATTGGCCAGGGAACAGGATGGGGTATGAAACTGGCAGGCAACTAGAAACTCAGGGTCTTTTGCATAGGTACAACTTGGATATTCTGTGAAGTAATCACCCAGTCTACCTTTAGTTTCCCCATATAGAGCAGATAACAATGTGAGCAGCGAATGTAGTAGACCAGATTGTGGGAAATGTTGGTAGGATGCTGCTTCACCTGGAAGGTATGTTTGGCCTTGGATAGTGAGAGGGAAGAGGTAAATGGGAAAGTGTAACACGTCCGGCAGGGGAAAGTGAAATGTACTTGTGATGGGGGCTGGGGGAGATGGTGTGTGTGGTGGGTACTGGGGGGACGTGTGGGCAGTGAATGACGTGCGGACCTTGGTGTCCTGGAGAAAATGGTCACTTCAAAAGGCGGAAAAGGAGAGAGGAGGCAAATGTGTGTCTGGTGTGGTATCTCGCTGGAGGTGGGGGAATGCAGACTGATGATCGTCTGCATGTGAATGCTGGTGGGATGATGGTAAGGACAAGAGAACTCTAACGCTGTTGCAGCAGGGAAGAAAGAGGATGAGGGTAGAAGTGCAGGACGTACGTTGGAACTGGTTGAGGGCCCTGTCAATAACACTGGTGGGAAGTTCTCGGTTGAGGAAGAAGGTGGACATTTCAGAGGCCACATTTTTGAAGTTGACATCATCAGAAGCAATGCGGTGGAGACGGAGGAACTGGGGGAATGGAATGGAGTCTTTGCAGGAAACAGATTGTGAGGATGTGTACTCCATGTAGGTGTGGGAGCTTGTGGGTTAATACTCGATATCAGAGACCGGTCTATCCCCAGAAATAGAAGCAGAGATG
Organism: Hemiscyllium ocellatum; assembly: GCF_020745735.1. NCBI lineage: Eukaryota > Metazoa > Chordata > Chondrichthyes > Orectolobiformes > Hemiscylliidae > Hemiscyllium > Hemiscyllium ocellatum. Next base: position 77,095,485 of record NC_083417.1, read on the forward strand.
GCGAGGAAAGGAAGTGAGGAGTCAGAGGTAGACCAGGTGAAAGTGAGGGAGATTTCAAATTGGAATCGACGATCTTTTCCAATTCTGGACAAGAGAGAGGAACAACAGCGATGATACTATCTACGTATCGGAGAAAGAGTTCTTGATGGGGGCTGGAATAGAATTGGAACAAGGAATAATCTACGTATCCAATGAAGGAACAGGTATAACTTGGGCCCACGTATGTTTCCATGCACCCCCTCTATATGGGAGGAGCAGACTGAAGCAATGGGTCTGCATGTGCAGTTCGGTTTGTGGATTTTCAGGAGGAGATAAAAGTAAACTCTGCTATCAGAGGACCATCAGTTTCGGGACTGTTAAATGGGGTTGAGTGGCGGGGTTGGTGGGGGGGTGGTGTCGGCGAGTGAGTGGGAATCTCCAGATGAAATGTAGTCAGATTTAGTAAATAAAATAACCTGATGTGCCATGGTAAGGTTATGGACAAGCAGGTGAAACATGGAGGTATCAGAGAGCTGGAACTCAGCCTCTGAAATGTAGAGGTGAGTCCACCAGACGACAGCAGCACCACCCTTATCGGCACATGTTGAATAACATAGTCAGGGTTGGATCGAACCATACAGCGTGCAGTCTGTTCAGAGGGTGATAGGTTGGATAGGGCGAGGGAGAATACAGAGAATTTAAGACAACCATACTCCCATGAAGCGTTCTCAATTAACATATTGAATTCAATAAACGCCAGAGGAATGGATCCAGGTGGAGGGAGAGTGTTGGAGCTGGACGAAGGGTCTATGGGATAGGGACTGGCCTCTTGCCCAAAGAAATGGAGACCGAGGAGAAGATGGTGGAAGAGGAGTTCAACATTATGTCATTCCTGAAATTCATTAAAGTGGGGCACAGAGGGATAAGGCTGAGAACTCTGCTGAGTACAGAACATTCAGCATTAGTGCGTGGAAGGTTAGGAGGGATGGTGAATACACGACTGGCTTGGGGGAGGGGATGGACTCAGATTGCAAGGCATGGGTGGGGTGGCAGGTTCCAGAGGCACACAGGCATCTCTAAGTTATTCCATCTTGTGTGTCTCGTATATTTGGCGAGCATGGCGAATGAGCTGGAGAATGAAGTCGAATTGGGGAATGGTGCAGCCTTGAACCAATGAAATGTGATGCTGTTGAAAAGAGAAAATGTTGATCTCAGTGATAACCACAATGCAGTCCTCAGAAAGTAAGTGATTGAAGATAATCGGAATCGTTATCTTATTGTAATGCTATGATTTCATTGGGCTGACAATAAACCAGCAAGGTCTTACTTTTCTGAGACTTTCGACCAAACTGTGAAAACTGAATGTATCTTGATGTTATTAATGAGACAAATCCATCCATGGGTTTGGAAGTCACTAGCAAGGGCAGAGTTTATTTGTCATTCCCAATAGCTCTGGGTAAGGTGTCATTGTTCATTGTGGAAATTACCAGCACAAAATTTCCTCTGATTTCCATTAACCACAGTTTGCTGAGTGTGAATGATGCTACATAAGTCAAATACTACTTTGATGGCAAGGGACGTTATTGTCATCTCACCACAGCTGACATTGGAAAATCAGTTAAAATACTAAAGAGAAAAAGGATAGAACACGGCTTATTGAACAATTTGGTCACTGTCCTCGCAACATTTCAGGATAAACAGATGCATGAACTTCTGATTCTGAGGAGAAGTGTTTCCTATTTGGAATGAGGCTGAATGGTTAAGTGCTGTGACAGAGAGACAGAAGAAAACGTTCCACTCTGTATGGGGAAAAAAACACCCTATTCACGGTGCATTGGACAATGACAGACATACACGATTAGACATTTGGCATTTGTCATCTCAATCTCATCATTCACTGATGATCAATAGCAGCACAGAAGTCAGCAGCTCCCATCACCCCAGTGGAAAGCAAAAAGGGGTAAGGGATGGGCAGTGGAAATGTGAGTAACTAGGGAACTGGTGTAAATTACAATGGGAGTGGCAGAAGAAGGGTGTGAGGAGATACCATCAGTTGAAGAGTATGTGGCAGCAGAAGGGGTAGTGCAAGGGAAGTAGGAGTGTAAAGAAAGAGTAGGAAGGGGAGGAAGAATGGCTAATGAAGTTTTAGTTACTGGGAAAACTAGTTTTTGAAAAAGTGAGGTCGGGTGAAAACCACTGTTCAGGGAAATTGGGATCTGATTCCATTGAAAATGAAGATTTGATGTACTTCTTTTTCTATCACTTGATTCTTTATCAGATTTACACTCACTCTGCAGTTTTTATCTCCATCAAATGCAGGTGACGAGTTTTTTTTCTCTCCACTGGTGTTGTGTCTCAGCATTTTTGAATTTTTTAACAGTATGTATTTGCTTCCAATTCAAGGACGACATGAGAATATGATTTGATCTCCTGCAGTTTGTCCATAACATAGAATTTAATTGAATATTTATCCTCAAAACATTAACTGATTCAAGCAATGTGCAGGCTCGCACTTTCATTCAATTATTCTATGTGGTGGCAGCCACGAACACACAGATATATACATAAGCAACACCTAATGGCAGTTCCCAGTTTGTTCCATTGACTGTACTCAGTAAGTGAGCATCCAGTGAAGTGCTGGTACTACCAGCACTACTATCCCACTTTCAATTTAAATTTTTCGTTTTCTTTGAGTTGATAATGTAATTTCCTATGTCGATTATGCCTTTGCCGGACCTTTTTCTCAGAGAATGGTAGATGGTGTCAAAATTGATGTGTTTGTTGATGGAGTTCCGATTGGAGTGATATGTTTCTAGGAATTCTTGTGCTTGTCTCTGTTTGGTCTGTACTAGAATGGATATGCAGTCCTAGTCAAAGTGGCGTATTTCCTCATCAGTACGTAAGAAATTAGGAGAAAGTGAGGACTACAGATGCTGAGGATCGGAGCTTAAAATTGTGTTGCTGGAAAAGCGCTTTTCTAACATAAGAAGTTGGTGTTGGGATCATGTAAGTTGATGTTCATATATCCTGGTGACTTGTTTTCTTCTTGTTTTCCGTTGTAGCGTTTGTTACAGATCTTGCAAGGCTTATTGTTCCTGGAGCAGAACAGACAAAGATGTGAATTTATTGTGGTGCTCAAAAGTATGAAAAACGTTGCAGAGTAGAAAAAGAATACTCTATTAGTTGGCATTATAGCCTCAAGGAATTCTAATTTCAAGGTTATCAGCAAAAGAGCTAGGAGTGAAATAAGGTAAAACGTCTTTATTTAGAGAGTTGCTACGAATTGGAATTGACTGGCTGGGAAAGTTGACTGGCTGGATGAAGATTCAGAGAGATGGATATATATTTGGAAAGTATGAACTTAATGGGCAACAGAGAGAGGGCTGCCAAATGGGAGGTGCTTTGGAGACGTTTTAGGAGCTGATTCATACATAATAGCCGATGGCCCCCTCCTGTACTTTAAAGTTTTATATTCTATCATGTGCCAGCTGTGAATAAAAGTCAGTATCCAATTATTTAACTGTGTAAATGCTCGTAAATATCTGATTATTTGGTGCAGCATAAATACTAAAATGCAAGTATTGCAAGGTCAGCTTCACTATGAAGTCTAATTATTACTCAGAACATGGATATTTTACATGTTGTATTCCAATTACTAAAACAAATATATCATTGCTTTGCCACAAAACTCTTTGGAAAGGTCTGACTTTTCACTGACACGATATTATGTTCGTTGCTGTTTTCTCACTCTCCACATTTCATATTAAACATTATTCATTCTAAACATTGGAAGTTTTCAAATTATTATTCACTAAAATTGGATAACACAAATAACTTATTTAGTTTAATATCCACAGTCCATTTTGAATTGTTGGCAAATAGCTGAAGATCGCCCATTTCAGTGAGAAATTAAACTGTTTGTTTATATATAAAAGTATAAGAACGCTAATTCTATTTGTATGTTCAGTTGTTTGCTCACTCTGAACGTGTAATCATTCAGAAGGCAATCACTTTAAAAATATTGGAGTGGCAAAACATTACTTTGAATCCTGACATTGAATATCTAATTCTGATCACCACAAGAGTTATGGTCTTTCTTCGAAAAAATGAAATGTACATACTTTATTTCTGTGTGAGAGAATCTTGACTGGAGTTTATATTTTAGTTCCATAAATATAGAATCAATATAATTGATTTAAGAGATCATAGTTCAGTTGAACGATTATCATTCATGTCTTATTTTGCCCAATTTATGAAATATAGCAAACATCCGATTATTGCTCTGGTCAGTAAACTCAACACGTTGCAATGAGCTATGCTGAAAATTGCTTCCAATAGATCTGAAATAATTTGCCGTGTTATTGGACCTCACAGCTGATACAGAGAGATTCAGTGGCCTGTTCCAAAATCTGAGCATTGAGCTTCTAACATGGTCCAGGGCAGGAAGTCAAACATTACTTCAAAACAAATAATTTGGAATCCACTTTGGGCAGGGGGAGAACCCGCTAACAGACTATCACTGGTCTCTGTGTAGATACAAATGTTGTCCAGGTTAAATACCAATGGCTGACCAGCAACCAAGTTTTAAAATGCATCCTCAGTCAGAGCCTGGCCCAGAGAGCAGAGGTGTTGACATGGAGGGCCAGAATCACACCATACAAGTTACCTGTGATGATGAAACCTGACCTGCCTCCCAGACTCTATACATCTGCACCCTGGATCATACACGGGTGAAGACGATAACAAGTTGACAATCTATTGCAGTGCCTTGTGTCTCACAAAGAAACCTCTAAATCCATATCCAATACATGTCACCTTCACATTCTCCAGTATCAAAATAAAATTGTATATCTCTGTGAATGGTCAGAGATTACGACATGGATCACACAGTAAAATGTACGTGAAGCAACCAGCAGCAAACGGCAATCCAAAACTCGCATTAATAATGGAACTTGGCGGATTCTGTCTGGTTTAGGTAACTACACATATTATACTGGCGTTCAGGTGACTGTAACAATGCACACCATAACTGGAGGTTTTGGCCTTACACCCCTCCAAAGCTTCCCGACCTCACACAAAACACTCCCTCACACATTCAACAATTGATGAAAATCCACAACCTAGATGAAACTATAAACATAGAACAGTGCAGCACTCTGCAGGACCTTCGGCCTTTGACGTTCTGTCGACCTTTTATCCTACTCTAAGACCAGACTAACCTGTATACCTTTCATTATACTATCGTTCATGTGCCTATACAGTTAAATATCCCTAATATAGCTGATTTTACTACAACTGATGGCTGTTCAATGCACAAACCCCCATTCTCTGTGTAAATAACCTACCTCTGACATCTTCCGTAAACCTTCCTCCAATTAACTTAAAATCATGCCCTCTCGAGAGCCATTTCCACCCTGGGAAAAAGTCTCTGGTTATGCACTCTATCTGTTCCTCATCGTGAACATCCCTGTCAATTCACTTTCCATTTTCTTCGTTCCAATGAGGAAAACACCTTAGCTCCCTCAAATTTTCTTTGTAAGACATGCCCTCCAGTCCAGGCAGTATCTTGATAAATCTCCTCAGCACCCTCACCAAAGTTTCCACATCTTTCCTATAACTGATCAGAATATTCTAAGTGTGGTCTCAGCATGGCTCCATAGAGTAGCAGCATAACCTCGCAGCTCTTAAACTCAATCCCTCGGCTAATGAACGCATCAAACACCTCCTTAACAAGCTTATAAACCTGGGTTGCAACTTTATGCGAGCTATGCCATGGCCCATATGACCTCCCTGTTCCTCCACAATGTAAGAATCCTGCCTTTAACCCTGTATTCTGCATTCAAATTTGACCTTCCAAAATGAATCGTATCCCACTTTTCCATATTGAACGCCATCCGCGCCTTAGCAACTAAGTCATGCGTCCTGTTGCAAACTACAACAGCCCTCCACACTATCCACAATTCCACCAACATATGTTACATCATCAAACTTACGAACCTACCTTTCTACTTCGTTATCCAAGTCATTTATCAAAGTCAGAAACAGCAGAGGTCTCAGAACCGATCCTTACAGAACACCACTGCTCATCTAGTTCCACACTGAATACTTCACATTTACCACCACCCTCTGTATTCAATGGGCTATCCAAGTCAGTATCCAGACTGATAGGTTTCCCTGTATACCATGCCTGCTTACTTTCTGAATGGAACTACCACGGGGAGGTTTATCAAACACATTGTTAAAATCCATGCACTCCACAGTCACTGCTCTACCTTCTTCAGTGTGCTTAATCCCATCCTCAAAGAATCCAAGACGTGTTGTGAGTTATGATCTTCCCCTCACAAAGCCATGCTGACTATTTCTAATCAAACTATGATTTTTCATAATCCTCTCCAATACTTTGCCCAATAATGATGTAAGACTGACTGGTCTGTCATTTTCAGGACAATCCCTGTTTCCTTGCCTGAACAAGGGACTAACATTTGCCACTCTCCAATCATCCGACACTACTCCAATGGAGAGTGAAGACGCCAAGACCATCGTCCAAGGCACAAAAATCTCTTCCCCCTCTTCCTGTAGTAACCTAGGGCGGTTCCTTTCTAGCCGAGGGATTTATCTATCCTTATGTTTGTACTTCAATCAATATGTATTTCACCTCAAATTGTTTACTCCCTGTCCAACCAACTGATTGAATGCTTTCCATTTCAGGGCACTGTACAGTGCTGCTTTCCTGAGTAAGTATGGTTCCCAATATCCTGTGTATTATGGAATGCAAAACATGGGAATCTTTGACTCTGTTGCTCCTCAGATGCAACCTGACTGGCTGTGCTTTTCCAACGCCACAATTTTCGACTCTGATCACCAGGATCTGCAGTCCTCACTTTCTCCATTTCTGAGGGCTGTCCCCTCTACACACTCAACAGGGAACTAATCAGCAGAAACTCGTGGTATCTGTAGCTGACTGTTCAGTTCTGGAAAGTTGCATTTGATGAACACTTTCACAGAAAACGAAATTCAAATTCAACAAATATTCATTCAGTCCCAGCATTACAGTTTTGGTTCATGAATTGGACAGGTTAATAACGAATGACTGAAGAACTCCGAGATACAGAGTATTCGAGCTAATATTTTCCAGTTGGATGTGCTTTAACTTAATGCTGGTAATATTATCAGACAGACAGATATGATAAGGAAACGAGGAGACATGTGGAAGTGTGACATTTTTGCCATTTCTGATATGTGTTTAAGGGAGGTCGTGGCTAACAACTCAATATTCTGCAGTAAAAGAACTATAGTCAGGACTAGAGAGGGAAAAAGAGGAGGTGGTGTTGCCTTAGTAATTATGAAGTCAGTTACTGGCGTTAGAAGGGGCGATATCTTGAAAGTATCTTCTAATGAGGTTTGGTGATTAGAGCTCAGGATCAAAACAATGATAGAAACACTGCTAGGGATATACTATAGATTCCCAGATAAAGGAAAGTACGGAAGCAGGTATATAACCAAGATATTGAGGTGTGTAAAATCAATTATAGGATCATTATATTCAGGCATTTCAATTCCAAACATTCATTAAGTCAGTGATAACTTTTTAAGAGGGGGCAGGTGCTTTGAAATTTATTCCAGAGAGCTTCTTATATTAACATAGAGCAGATACAACAATGGGCAGTGCAGTGCTGGGCCTCACTGTGGGGAATGAAGCCTGTCAGCTGTACCAGGCAGAGGTGGGAGTGCATTACAGGACCAGTGACTGTGATATCACACATTTTGACGTTGTTAAGGAAAAAGAAAACCCAAAATGATGGAAAAATAAGGGCTTTTTGCATTGGGGAGACAGATTTTATGGAAAAAATGACAGAATCTGGCCAAAATACAGTTGCTTCTGGGTGAAACTGTAGCAGAACAAGGTGTGGCGGTGTTTGGGGATCATTTAATTAAAAATGAATTGATGACATTGTCGGCCCAGCATGTTACACCGAAGATAAAATTTAGGAAACCAAGCCCAGAGAACCTCAGATGTCGACATCAATTCCGAACAGGATGAAAAAGGAAAGAGAAGCTCAAGTTTGGTACCAAGTGAGCAGATCAATGAAGGTCCTGAAAGAATATAGAAAGCATAGGGCTAAACTTAAAATATCAGTGGAATATAGAAGGACGGTTGATAAAACTTTAGCGGGTAAGATTAGCAAGAATCCAAAGTCGTTTTTTTTTGTTTATTGAGGGGAAGCCGATAACGAAGGGAAAAAATGTGAGTATTAGGGACTAAGGGTAGAGCCTGTTCATAGAGCCAGAGAATGTGTTAAACATATCCTACGAATCGGTCTTCAGTTTGTAGAAGCAGTTCCTGGATTCAGGGAGAGTGACCATTTAACCTTGAGCAAATTGACACAGGAGCTGAGGATGAATTGGAACTTTATGCAAGATAGAGTGGGTAAATCACCAGATTAAAGACCAAGTCTCACATCAGTGAGAGGGTAACAATTGTAGAAAATTCGGAGGGCTGTTGAGGCTGGAATCATTAAATATCTTCAAGGCTGAGATAGACAGATTTTTATACACGTTTTACGGGAAATCGCAGGAAAGTGGAATGGGTGATTAACAAAAGCAATATAACCTAATCGAAGGAAAAGCAGACTCAGTGAGAGGATAGACATATTGTTGCCCATATGACTAATGGTGTTCCTTTCCAATTGCCCTGTATTCACAAGAAGATTTCCTCTCTTGCTATGGAGTGAGTCACAGTTTGGAATGCAATCGAGGGATTCAAGGAATTCATAAACACAATACTAATAGACAGAAAGGACAAGAGGACTGCAACAGCACGGTTGGTTTGTCGGGTTGAGGATTGCATTGACATAGTCACCACTATCAGAAGGAAGACCTCAGCAAGACATCCTCCAAGGCCAAACAGCGACCTGCACTGGGGACCTGGCAATCAGTGGCCAGGTGTCAAGGTGTGCTGAAGGCCTAAACACTACATCACTGTAGTGTCTACTTCCTTCCCTGACCAAAATTGTATGTGGAGGGGTAGAAAGACACGCTGTTGTAGCGGAGTTAGCAGTAAGGCTTTGACACGATAGGCTTTGGACAGCTCCAGCTCAGGAAAATGTATAGCGAAACTGAAATAAAGTCTATTTAACTTTACTGTTACAGCAGTCGAGATGGCAGTTAGGGCAGTCGCACCTTCCTCTTGTGGGATGTGGGAACTCACGGAGATTTCCACCGTCCCAGATGGCTACACGTGTGGGCACTGCACCTAGCGTCAGCTCCTGGTCTCCCGTGTTAGGGAGCTGAAGCTGGGCAGCATGGTGGCTCAGTGGTTAGCACTGCTGCCTTACAGCACCAAGGACCAGGGTTCAAATCCTGGCTCGGGCAACTGTCTGTGTAGAGTTTGCACATTCTGCCCATGTCTGCATGGGATTCCTCTGGGTGAGGCGGTTTCCTCCTATGGTTCAAAGATGTGCAGATTAGGTGAATTGGTCATGCTAAATTGTGTAAGGGAGTGGGTCTGGGTGGGCTGCTCTTCGGTGGGTCAGTGTGGACCTGTCGGACTGAAGGATCTGTTTACACATTGTGGGTAATCTAATTTAGGATGCAACCAGGGTCATCCGAGATACTGAGAACTTCATAATAAGTGCTTTAGTGTGGTGGCCACACCCAAGACACGCCCCTAGTTACGTTTCTTTGATGACTGTAATATTCCAGTCCAACGTTCATCGTCGTGAGTTCATTAGCTTTACATGTCAGTCCTGTTGTATTTCAATTAGCCCAATATAACCCAACAGGCATTCCTTGCTTCCATGTTCAGGTAGAGAGTAGCTGTGCGACCACTAGGAATGGCAAAGGGAGTAGGCAGAGAGTGCAGAAATCCCCTGAGGCCTTCCTCTCGATAACAAGTAGACCACTTTGGATTGTTGGGGGCGATGTCCGTTCAGGGGAAAGCAGCAGTAGCCAGGTTGGTGGTACTACCACTGGCTCTGGGGCACAGCGGGAAAAGGTAAAGGTAAACAGGACGTTAAAGATAGGAGGGTCGATTGTGAGAGGGACAGATCGAAGATTCTGTGGCCACAAACCGGAATCCAGAATGGTGGGTTACTTCCCCGCTGCAAGGGTCCAGGATTTCTCCAAGTGGCTGCAGAACATTCTGAACAGGTTGGGTGAACATCCAGAAATCATTAGGCACGTTGGCACAAATGATACCAGTAGTAATAGGACGAGGTCCTGCAGCGTGATTACAGAGAGCTCGGAGAAACATTTAAACAGAAAACTTTTACAGTGGCAATCTTCTGAGAGGGAGATTACCGTCAGAGACATGCACTAGAGGAGACACCAGTATCTTGGTCGCCAATTTTGCTAAGGTTACAAGGTGCCTTTAAACTAGATTGGCAGGGGATAGTATCCTCAAGAGCAGGGAGGCAAGTGTGAGGCTGGAAAGAGATACAGGAACCACAAATAGTAAGGTTAGTCTGGAAAACGACAGAGAGAAATGTCTTTTGGATAAAATTGGATTTATTTCAATGTCAGAAGGCCGACCGGTATTGCCGATGCACTCAGGGTGTGGATAGTTAGGTGGGACAGGTATATTATATCCATTACACAAACATGGCTAAGTGATGGATAGGACTGACAGCTTAATGTGCCAGGGTACAGGTGCTTTAGGTGAGACAGAGATGGTGGAAGGAAGGGAGAGGAGTTACATTTCTGATTAAGGGGAGTACCACAGCAGTAATCAGAGATAAAATAACTGATGGATCATCCACTGAGGCTTTGTTTGTGGAGTTAAGAAATAGGAAGAGATTGGTGGGGTGATTGGGGATGTACTATAGGCCCCAAATAGTCAACAGGAATGAGAGTAACAAATATGCAGGGAGAGGGGAGACCTGCAGGAGCAATAGGGTAATTAAAATAGGGGTTTTTAATTTTTCTAATACAGACTGGAACGGCCAGAGCGTTCAGGGATTTGATGAGATAGAATCTGATAAAAGCTTCAGGAAAGTTTCCTCAAGCAGTATACAGAGTGTCCTACTTGGGGAAGGGCAAAACTCAAATTTTCTTCGGAAATGGGGCAGGACAGGTGACTGAGTTAAGAGCGGTGGAGCACTTTGATACCAGTAACCATAGTTCTATTAACTTGCAAATAGTTATGGAGAGGGAAAAAAACTGGTCTACGGTTTCATTTTCGAGCTTGGGGCGTGGCTCAGGTCTAGGCCAGTGGGATCAAGGGAATCCCTGGAGATATATAAGAGATACAGGAGTTTACTGAAGAAGGAAATCAGTTAGGTGAAAAGGGGGCAAGAAAGAGGCTTAGTTGAGAAGATTGGGATGTATCCAAAGAGGAACCTTAAATATATTAAAAGAAAAATCAATAACTGGATAGAAAATAGGATGCCTCAAAGACCAATGTGGACAAGTGTGGAACTATAAGAGATGGGTGAAGTCCTCAACGAATATTTCTACTTTATGTTTATCGTGGGGAAAGATATGTTGACTTGAGAACTTGAAGAAGTTAGTGGTGATATCTTAGGGACAATCCATATCAGAGTGCAGGAGATTTTGGACGTACTAGAATGTTTGAAAGTGGATAAATCTCACGGTCCTTACCCGATATATCCAAGAATACCTCAAGGGGCTCCAGAGGAATTTGCGGGGACCCTGGCTTATAATGATGACCATTATTAATCACAGGTGACGTCCTGGATGACTTGAGGATAGCAAATGTTGTGTCCTTATTCAAGAAGAACTGAACAAAAAAAGCCTTGGAACTATAGACCAAAAGGTTTACCATCCGTGGTAGGTAAGTTACTTGAGAAGGTTCTGAGGGATTAGATTTACATGCATTTAGAAAGACAGACTTTGATTAGGAATAATAAGTATAACTTTGTGCGAGAATGTTTGTGCCTGACAATTCTCTTAATGTAATTGGATGTTGTGACCAGGAAGGTTGACTTGTGTGAGGCAGTAAACTTCAAAACGTGTGGTGTTGGAAAAGCACAGCAGGTCAGGCAGTATTCGATGGGCAGGAGAATCGATGTTTCGGACATAAGCCCTTCATCAGGAACATCCAAAATATCGATTCTCCTGTTCCTCTGATGCTGTCTGACCTGCCGTGCTTTTCCTGTGCCACACTTTTCGACACTGATCTCCAGCATCTGTAGTGCTCACTTTCTCCATGAGCGGTAGATTTAGTTGATATGGATTTCAGTTACAGCAGAGCAGAATTAGGTTTTTCAGCCCCTGAACCTTGATGAACAATTGCAGGAGGAGGCCAATAAGCTCCTTGGGCCTATAAAGCTGTAACCAGATCATGCAGCACCTGCATCCAGTTACACAGCAACAGGATCTGTCTATTCAGCTACTTGAAGTCAGTAACACAGGAAATGGAAGAGGTCACAAAGTGACTCGACTATGTGGTATACTGGAATAAAACCAGGTTACATAGCACCTCAGACCTGCCCTTCCATTCAGTAAGTCAGGGTTGATTTGCACTCAGCCACAATTTCTTTTTCTTGCACAATTCTTTGTAGCCCTCGACTCTCTGATGGGTCAAAACCCATTGAAACCCACTCACAACCCCCAACCATTTCAGTGATGTACCCTTCCCAACTGTCTGGTCCCAACCATCACGACTCCCTGAGAGAAGGAAACATTCCCCACACATGTACTTTGGCCTACTGACATGGATAAAAGATATGAACACAGCGTAAAGTGACTGATCCTGATATCACGGCAGTATTTGATTGAGCAAGATGTCAAGGAGACTGAACAAAATTGAACTTGATGGGAGTCAGTTGTAAACTCCCCACTGGTTGAATCATTTAGAGCACAATGGGGCTGGTGGACATCAATCCTCCCAGTCCCTGGATATCTCTGTGGGCAATCCTCAGGGTAGCTTCTTTGGCACAATCATATTCAGCTGCGTCATCAATGTCTTTTCATCTGTCATACGATCAGAGGTGGGGATGTTCTGTGAAGATTATACAATGTTCAGAACAATGTGTCACCTCCTAAGGTACTAAAGTATCAAATCTGAACAACATTCAAGCTTGTGTTGTTAATGTATGAATCAAAAGCACTGTTGGGCACGAAACATTCCCACAGTTAAAAGGAAGAGGAACCCCTTCAACATCTCTAGCTGGTTTCACCGTAATATAAGAAAGCCATTCAGCCCATCAGATCTATTGGATAACAAGACGCACAATGCATTCACTCACTCCTGCCTATTACACTAGACGACAATTTAAAATAAAAGCAGGTGTTGGAATCCAACATACACAGGCAGGAAGCTGGAACAACAGAATAAGCAAGGCAGCATCTAGGCTTTGAGAAGTAAACGCCTTGGATATAACCCTTCATCAGAACTGTGGATGGGAGTAAGGGGGTATACAGACAAAGTGGTGGGTGAGGGAGGAGGAGGCAGATTGGCGAGGTGGAGATTAGTGAACACACATTAAGGGTATCAGCGAGTTGTTGATGGGAGGGCTGAATCCAGTTGGTAGCTGAGCAAAAGGTTGCTCAGAGGAATGGAAGGCAGGGGAGGGCTTTGGAAGGGAGTCAGGGGGATTGGAAAGGATCTTATTTGAAATTGGAGAATTCAATATTGAATCCCCGGGTTGTAGGCTGCACAGGTGACAGATGGTATCTTGTTTTTCCTAATTATGGTTTGGTTCATTATGGCAATGGAGGAGGCAAGGATGCCCATATCGGAAAGGAATTGGGAGGGAGAATTGAATTAGGAACTGACTGGGAGATCTTCCATTCCACCTAACGACCCTACCTTTCAGCTCGGAACCGGATTCATCCCTCCCATCGCCCAACCAGGTTGCACGCACCACTTGTGTTCACATAGCCGTAACTCACCATCCCCCGATCTCCCCATACCAACCACTCACTTCCCTCTTTTATGCAGCTCCCCTACCCCCTAAACCAGTTCTGAAGAGCGGTTATACCTGAAATGTTGACTTCCCCACCTCATGATGCTGCCTGCCTTGCTGTGTTCATCCAGCCTTTTGTTTGTCTCCTATAACTCAGGAAGATAGAGTCCAGTCAGCACAACCTAGTGGTAGGCAGGAACCACGGGTTGCCCACTGAAGTCCTTGAACTTCTGCCCTCGGGCCAGGAGGAAGACATTCAGTTCCTCAAGACACTGACAGAAGACGCCATTCAGCCCCTCCAAACTGTTAGACTGAAATAGGAGGATGTCATTGTTGCTGCAACACGACAAACCAATGAGTCATAGACTGCACAGACAGACTGCTCCATGTTGTATCTCCTGGCTCTATTGCTAATGGTACACACGTGTTATATTACCGTGGTTTGCTGATCATGAGAAGTGAAAATGATTGGTTTGTGCTAATTCCCAAGGAAACATTTCCCATCTCCGAGATGTTATGAACTAGACTAGTTTGCTCAAAACACTTTTAAGCATGCAGCCCAGTGCATACCTTTGTAATTTGTTTCGGTAAATGTACAATGAAAATTACCTGGAGTAATCCAGCTAGGTTGACTACTAGATTTGAAAACAGACACAAACTTTATTCGTAAAATTACACAATGAAACGCCAAGAACTGAATAAAGAAACACAACAGAATTCAACCTATTTAGCTGGACTTAATTATCCTATTCCGAATATATACACAACTGTCCCAATAAGCAAACTCCCAATAAAAAAACAGTATAAATGGAACACAAATTTCCAGGTTGAACTTGAAGGTCAGAAAAGAGAGAGAGTTTCCACACAGCTCCCAGGAGAAATTCCCAGTTCAAGACTCAGCTGAAAACTGCTCAGCTCAGCTAGTTCAGCTAAAATAGCTCACTATTCTCCGTTCATTATACTGGTCACTTATAAAACATGACCGCTTTGGCCTGAAATCTCATTTATTTCCATATAAACAAAAGGCCTCCGAAAATCCTTTTCATCTCTGTAACAAACCAGACTGATCGGAGCTTGGCCCAGTTTTATTGTACCTCTGGAAAAAAAACAAGGGCAGATTCTCCTTGAATCAAGGAACAGCTTTTAGACAAAAAAGGGACTTGCTTTGTGACATGTCTCCCCCCACCCACTTAAGAAAAGAACTATCAATGCTAAAAGGTGGCTGCATTTTTAACCCTTCAAACCCAGTTAGTAGTCTCAAAACAGACAGATACACAATACTAATTGTAAACATTCAAACATGCACAAACCCATGCAAATTCAGGCCGCGGTATACCCTCCACTGAACACCTCCGTATCTCATTTGATTCTCAATAACTCATCAGCTTTCACGTTTTCGTGACCTGCCACGTGCACCATTGTCAGATTGAATGGCTGCAACAACAATCTCCATCTAAACAGTCTGGCATCTTTTCTTTAATTTTTCCTCAAATGTCAATGCATTGTGATCAATGTATACGATTGTCTCAGATGCATTGCTCGTAATAGAAACACAGTTATGTTGTAATGCCGACACAAAGTTTAAAGTTTTTTGCTCCATTGTTGAACATTTCTGTTGATGAACGTTCGACTTCCCAGAAAAATACACGATGAGTGTTTCTATTCCATCATCATCCTCCTGCAGGAACACCGGACCAACACCCACATCACTGGCAGCGATAGTCACCTTGAAAGGCTTCGTGTAATGCAGTGTAGCTAATACTGGGGGCAGAGGCTAGCACAATTTTTAGGTTGTAAAATACCTTTTGACAGTACTCTGTCCACTGAGAGTTCTTGCCTTTGACAATTGGTTGAGTGGAGCAGCCACACTGCTTAATGTTTGGCATCAACTTTCAGTGAAATCCAGTCAATCCCTGGAACCATATTATAGCAGTTTTCTTTTTGTCGACGGTGTGGAACATTCCCGAACTACTTTCGTTTTTGTATCTCATGGGGCCATTGGTCCATGTCCAATATCGTGACCCAGGAACGTGACTTGGGCTTTCTCACATTCACTTTTAGCTCGGTTTACCACCAAGCCTACCTTCTGAAGTCAATCAAACAAGTCCAATAAATGCTGTAAATGTTCCTTTCATGAGCGACTAAAAACCATCAGATCATTAACGTACACCACATAGTTGGGTAATCCGGCATTGACCTTATGGTCAGTCACTGAAATGTGGCTGGATCGTTTCACATGTCAAATGCCTCAACTTTGAACTGATATAGTCCATTTGGCGTTATGAAAGTCGCAATTGCCTTTGCTCTCTCTGACAGAGGTCCTTGCCAGTAGTCTCTGAGCAAATCCAACTTAGAAATGTAAGTACCTCCTCCCACATTTTTGACCCAGTTCTCCAAAAATAGAATTGGATATGCATCAGTTTTTGTAATGGCATTGACTTTGTAATAGTTCACACATGATCGTTGGGTAACATCTGGCTTTTGCACCATGACTATACATGAGTTCCAATCACTGTAACTCACTTCGATTATGACATCTTGGAACTTGTGCTCTATCTTCTTCTGAACCTTTGCCAACTTTAGAGGGTAATGCCTTTAAGGATGTTGCTTAATCAGAACAGCATCTCCTGTGTCTACATCACGCACAATTATGTTCATACCTCCCAGTTTATTTCCACATACCTCTCCATGATATCGTAATAACTCTTTCAGGTCACTGTGCTTTTCTTGTGGAAGGTAACTCAATAATTTATCCCACGTTTTGACAATTTTCTCATTGTCCAATTTGATTTGAGGAATGTCCAATTCAGAATCCTCTGAACTTGGTTCTTCCTTCTGTGCTGTAATCATTAACACCTTCTCCTCTTGCTTTCCTTCCCTGTCAAAATACCTGTTGAGCATATTGACATGACATACTCTGTGAGATCTCTTCCTGTCTGGTGTCCGTACCAAGTAGTTCACCTCATTAAATGTCTTCCCAATTTGGTAAGGTACACTAAAACTTGCTTCTAAAGGTTCAACTATTACTGGAAGTAACACCAAGACCTTATTCCCAATTGCAAAATTGCGAATTTGTGATTTCTGATCCACTTCCTGTTTCATTGTATGCTGCAATACTTTTAAATGTTGTCTAGCCAACTCTCCAGCTCTATTTAATCGTTCCCTAAAGTTGACACATCGTCCAAATGGTTGGTGTCTGAATTCTAACTTATTAATTTCTCCTTAACCAATGGTAATGGTCCCTTTACTTCATGCCCACAAATGAATTCAAATAGTCTGAATTTGGTCGATCCATTTCGTGCGTCTCTGATCACAAATAGTTAAAAGGAATTTCCTTATCACAATCATCTGTATTATCCTGACCATAAACCCTCAATATACTCTTCACAGTTTGATGCCAGCTCGCTCATGCTCATTGTGATTCCAAATACTACGTTGTAGATTTGAATTGTTTTATTCGCAAGTTATCCATCACCTGCTTGAATAGTTCGGATGTGAGGTTTGAAATGTCTAGATCTGTATTTGTAGTCCGTACCTCGGTAAAAAATAAGTATTTTCTTTCTACAACTCTTTTAGCTGTGATGCTGCATAATGGGTCTGCCTCTGGAAATCTAGCTGAAACATCCATTATTGTTAATAAATACTTATTCCCACTTTTTATTCGAGATAGGGGACCTACACAATCCATCAAGACTCTTGTTAAAGGTTCCTCAAGTTCTGCAATAAGTATTAAAGTCGTAGGTTTTATTACTGCCTGTGTGACATGTTTGAGACGTCTGGCAAAATTCAACGACATCTTTGTTTAGTCCAGGCCAGTGAAAATAGCTTTGTATTTCAGCCTGTAATGTCCTCACCCGAAAATGATCTCCAAGTGGTAGCTTATGTACCACTCGCAGCATCCTCCTTTCTATACCCAACAGGCAAAACAATTTGATGAATTTCTGTCCACGTCTGATCTGCTTTAATGTGTGATCTCCATATCCGCATTAAAACATCATTTGTTAAGAAATAACACACAGGAATGCATTCATTCTTTTTCTTGCTAAGTATCTTTTGAAGTAACTTCTGTTACTCCTCATCTTTCTGCTGTAATTCAATCAGCTTAGCAGAGCTAAAGATACGTTCATGTTTTCCTACTAGCTCCTTCTCTGTTTCACTCATCTGATCAAAAAGAAACTTTTGGATAACTCTACGTCAGCTTCTTTATCTGTGCCTTTATCCTGCTTAAACCTGTGCATCTGTGATCTTCTGTCACGCAATTGGGGGAAATTCCACATTCTCCAGGTCTTCAGTTGCCAGCATCTCCACTAGCGTTTCACCTTGAGTAGGCAGCACGCCTACCAGTGAATCAGCTATATTATTTGCCAGGACAAATTTTATTCCTGGAGCTGAGAGTTAGGGGTCCAGTACTCCTACCACACATTATCTACACTTCTCGGGACTCTGTAGCCTCACTTTACATAACTGAACACTTTTTGCCTCACTATGAATTCCTGTTACCAGCACATTTTCTGGCAATATTCTCCCAAGAGTGCATAAAGCCTCACCCGTCCGCATTACAGACTGAAAATATCCTGCGTCAATTATTATTGGAACCTCCTTATAAATTACTCCTGGTCTATGTGAATAAACTTTACTCTTTCATGTAATTTTTTAATGTACATTTGGCATATTCACTTATCATCTTGTACACTCTGAGACAGTTGCCTAACTTCCCTGATGCTTTTTGTTACGAGTCCAACAAAACTTCCAGGCTTGTCTGGTTATCCTACATTTGGTTTTCTCCCAGCCCACCAACAATGTGATTTTGTGTGGTCCACTTTGTTACAATGAAAACACCACAGTACTTTAACTTCGTTGCAAGGTTTTCTTTATTATTGTGGTAAATTATCCTTATAATCTGCACTGTGATCTACCTTTCCCTTTGCACGTGAGGATATCTTTTGCTACAATTTTCTCCCTCAGAGACCAGAAATTATTCTGGAAGCCAAACCAATTTTATGGACCAGTTCATAATCATCAGCTACTTCAGCAGCTAACCTTGCTGTTTACTCTCTCTGCTCTTCCATCTGAGTGTGACCTACTTATGCAGTGAATTTTTGAATTCCTCCAAGTATTAAACTCTCTAAGCGCATTATAGCTTTGCTTGAATTTTAAATCTCTGATTAACTATAAAAAATAGTCAGTTCGATCCTTACAAACCCAGTGTAGGTTTGACCAGGATCCCTCATTAGATACCTGAAAGGTTGCCTATGCAGACAAAATGTTTCTTTTAACCTCCTCATACTCCCCAGATACCTCCTCTGATAGGGATGTGAGTACCTCACCAGTCCTACCTACAAGTTTAGTTTGCATCTACAAAACCCGCATTGCCTCTGGCAACTGCATTTGTGTAGCCAACGTTTCAAATGAGACGAAAAGGGCATCACATTCTCCTCATCAAATTGAGGCAATGCTTGAAAATACTCAAACAAATTCTCACTTAGCTTCTGACTACCGGGGCTTGGTCATCCTTACTCTCTTCCTTACTAAGCGCATCCTCAGCCATTATCTCCAGCCTTTTACACTGACATTACTTTTTAAGTGTCAGTTTTTGTTATTCAAAAGCTCTCCCTTTCTCTCTCGCCTGTTGCTCTCTCCTTTGCCATTCGTTCTTTTTGGTCTCTGTTTTGCTTCTCTTTTCCCCCCCTCGCCCCCTTCTGCATATTATCGGAAGTCAAATGTTTCATTTTGGCTGCCCTTTCCTTACCTCTCGACGTTAACTCAAGTTGTTTCATTTGCAACTGAATTCTTCCCATCTCTGATTTTAATGGTCTCTCCAGCAAGTTTAATTGATGAGCTACTGCTGTAATGATCTCTCCTTTCCTCACAAAAGCAATCAGTTCCAATTCCGGCTTCTCTGCTAATTCTTGCAATTTGGTCTTATTCACTTTTTGTAAAATTTCCAAAGTCACGGCATGCACACCCAGGAAAGGTTTGGCGACTGAAATAGCCATTACTATTCTAAACTTTGTCAACCCAATCAAATTAACACCCAAAACAAAGACACGAGCATCTCACTCTGATTAAAATCCAGCAATGAGTCCCCAGTCTGTTATAGATGAGGCTAGACTACTCAAAACATTCTTAAGCAAGCATAACTTTGCAGTTTGTTTTGTTAATTATCCAATGAAAATTACCTGGAATAATTTAGCTAGGGTGATTTAAATCAGACAAAAACATTATTCACAAAATTACACAATAAAACACAAAGAACAGAATAAAGAACCCCTACAGAATTCAACCTATCCAACTAGACTTAATTATGCTATTCCAAATACACACAATAGTCCCAATAATCAAACTTGCTTGAAAAAAAGTTATAAAGGAACGCATGCTTCCAGGTTGAATCTGAACGGCAGAAAAGAGAGAGACCTTCCACACAGCTCCCGGTTTAACTTCCCAGTTCAAGACACAACTGAAAACTGCTCAGCTCAGCTCAACTCAACTAGCTCATTTAAAAGAGCTGCGAACTCCCCGTTAATTATACAGGTCACTCTAAAGCATGACGACTTTGGCCTGTAGTTTCACCTGTTTACATTTAAATAAAAGATCTCTGAAAATCCCTTTCGCATCTGTACCAAACCAAACTGATCGTAGCCTGGCACGGTTTTATTGACGCTCTGAAAAACACCAAGGACAGAGTCTACTTGAGCTATTGAACAGCTTTTAGCAAAAAAGATGGATTGGTTTGTGACAGAGAAGACAGGCTAGTGTTCTGTATGGAGGTCAGACGCTGGTGGGAATGGCTAATACTATCAGAGTGTGGCTGATAACAGATTGTAAACAACATGACGTTCAATGCAGGGTCACACACCAACTGTACATCCAGACGGTGAGAGTTCCTTCAGAACCTGGAGCTCTCTCTCAACCAACATGGGGGCTCCATAGAGCTCTGCAAAGTATCATAGAGTCATAGAATCCTATAGCACAGAGACAAGCCCATTAGCACAAATTGGTTTCTGCTGATCAAAATGTCCATCCATGATAACCCCATTTCCCTGCGCTTGGTCCATATCATTCTAAACCTTTCCTATCTATAAATTTGCCCAAATGTGAAGACATGTATAATAAAAAACATGTTATAACTAATGCTATCCGTGTTTTGTTTGGAAATAATCAGTGTTGATTCATAACACTCCAGTGTTAATGCTATCAAGTTTCATTCATTTTGTAAAGTTATAGATTAAACACTCATTTCCTTCACACTCTCCTCATGGTACAATCACTGCAGGGAATTGTCTGGTGAAACTCCTTGCACCGTCTCTCTGCAGCAAGGAGATCATTGATTATAAATGAAAGAAAATACTGTCTCTAGTATACTCCACAACTGCAGGATGGTGTCTTCATTCTCATACATTAATCATTTTGTAATCAACGATGCTACTCATTTATTGTGCTGGTTACTTGCTGAGTCATAGAGTTATAGAGATGCACAGCATGGAAACAGATCCTTCTGACCGACCCGTCCATGCCGACCAGATATCCCAACCCAATCTAATCCCACCTGCCAGTACCCAACTACTCTGTATGAATTCTGTTAGTGCCCCATGATCAAGGACATCCAGCTCCTTTTCACCAAGAGCACTTCCCAACATCTCGCCTTCTCATAAATACAAAATAAGATAGATGGCATTTTTTTTGCCAATCATTTATTTGCCTTATGAAGCAAAGTCACACCACCAACAACATCACTGTTGCCATTGGTGTTGACTGGAGATACTGAGGAGACGATGATCTAGCTGTATTAGCTCTGAATATTAATCCAGGGAATCAGGTAATGACCCAGACACCGGATCCGAATCCCCCAACGGCAAATGTTAGAAATTGAATTCAATAAAACATCAGGAATTAAGAATCAAATGAAACAATGAAACCATTGTTGATTTCCTACCGGGCACTCTGACGCCCTTCAGGAAATGAAATCTACCATCTTCAGCTGGTCGGGCTTACATGTAACTCCACATGTGGTTAACTCTCAGTTGCAGTTTGAAATAGCCAAACCAGCCACTCAGTTATATCAGTCACCTCAAAGGCTCAAAGAAGTGAAACCGCATGGACCTCAGCACTGACTACTTACAGCCCATGGACTGCAGTGGGTCAGGAAGGCAGCTCACCAAAACTTTCCAAAGGGTAATGAGGAAAGGAAATTAAATATTGGCCCAGCATCCCATTAATGAATAAAGGAAGATGATCCCACTCACGAAAGAGAGAAAAACAGACATAAATAACTTTAAGCAGGGACTTTGACATATATGTTACATGGTTATGATTATCAGTAATATGGGAACAGGAGAAACATAAGTAAGATTTAATTTCATTTTTTAATTCCATTCCACCTGATCATGAGCAGTCCCTTTGTTTGCTTCTTTCTGTCTATCTCTTTCTTTCTCCATCTATTCGACTTAGTCCTTCTTCCCTTCAAAACAGAAGTCGGTGTCACCAACATCAATCACACTATTTCCCAACTGTGTTCAGTTCAGATGTTTGGTCATTAGAATCGAATTGCCAATTCTATTTTTCTCTCGACCCGAGGGGTCTGCCAAATCTGCCCAGTTTGTCTGGTACTTTCTCGTTCTTTATTGTTTCTGATCTGTTGCATCATTCTTTGCTTTATTTAACCTTTATTTTTGTTATTACTTGGAATGTCTGCATCACTGACAGCTCCATTTAACCCCTTTCAGTATGGTTCCTTTAGTTCACAAAAATCTACTGGACTGGATTGAATGTTGGCACCGTTAGCTATTGATCACACCTCCCATCACCCATTGCTCTCTTGAAGTTAGGAGTGAGGGAGAATGATGCATGTTTCCTTATCGCAGGCTAGATGATTCTGCTGCATTGTCTGTTTTCAATACTGTAACCAGCTGAACCTCCCACCACCACCACTCTCAAAAACCACAATCTACATGCTGTTACCGTGCAGATCTCTCCTCGACTGGAACAGGCACCAGCCAATATACTTACAGCGGATATATGAGCACTCCAAGACATAGGAAATGTCAATTTGTCTGGGCATTCATTTAATTGATCTAATAAGGCAATTGTGCATCTGCAACACTCAATGTGCTTCAGCACTTGTTTTAATATAAACTCACAAACACCTTAACACACTTTATTAAGCATTAGTTCCTTCACTTTCTCCTCATGGTAACATCATGCCAGGCTTTAGTCTGTTGAAACCATTTGGACTGAATTGCTGAAAAGATCAGTATTTATAAAGCTGATTCAGCCTGTACACAATACACCTCACAGTCTCTCAACAAAACACTATCATTGGGAAAGATGCATTTACTCTGGTACTTTAATCATTTTGCATGAAGAGCCATATATCATTTACTTCCTGCTGTGTAAACATTCTGTTTGCGATTTATGCCCAAGTACATCCAGGTCTGTTTCAACAACAGCACTTCCCAACTTCTCCATATTTAATGAACATAAATGTGAATGATGATATTTATTGTACATATCTGAAATATTTTATATCTTGCAAAGAGCTATTGCCCAAACACTGATCCTTCTGATACCCCAAAGCCTTCACTCCAGATAATTATACTACTCTCTTCATTCTCTTGATTATCCAACTTTTAATACATTCAGTGTATTCCACCCCTACCTACCCATGGACCCTAACATTCCCCACTCACCTGTATTCAACCATGTCAAACATCTGCTGAAAATTCAAATACTACATTCCACTGGTTCTCAATTGTCGATGTCACAACGGACAACCTCCACAAAATCCAGCAGGTTTGTCAAAGATTAAGATCATTTCCCTTTCCTGAATCTAGATTTACGTCACCGAATCATGTCATTATTTTCCAAGTTGAAAATGTGTTGCTGGAAAAGCGATGCAGGTCAGACAGCATCCAAGGAACAGGAAATTCGACGTATCAGGCATAAGCCCTTCTTCAGGAATGAGGAAAGTGTCTCCAGCAGGCTAAGATAAAACGTAGGGAGGAGGGACTTGGGGGAGGGGCGATGGAGATGCGATAGGTGGAAGGAGCTCAAGGTGAGGGTGATAGGCCGGAGTGGGGTGGGGGCGGAGAGGTCAGGAAGAAGATTGCAGGTTAGGAAGGCGGAGCTGAGTTCAAGGGATTCGACTGAGACAAGGTGGGAGGAGGGGAAATGAGGAAACTGGAAAAATCTGAGTTCATCCCTTGTGGTTGGAGGGTTCTTAGGCGGAAGATGAGGCACTCTTCCTCCAACCGTCGTGTTTTTATGGTCTGGCGATGGAGGAGTCCAAGGACCTGCATGTCCTTGGTGGAGTGGGAGGGGGAGTTAAAGTGTTGAGCCACGGGGTGGTTGGGTTGTTTGGTCCGGGTGTCCCAGAGGTGTTCTCTGAAATGTTCCACAAGTAGGCGGCCTGTCTCCCCAATATAGAGGAGGCCACATCGGGTGCAGCTGATGCAATAGCTGATGTGTATGGAGGTGCAGATGAATTTGTGGCGGATATGGAAGGATCCCTTGGGGCATTGGAGAGTAGTAAGGGAGGAGATGTGGGCGCGAGTTTTGCATTTCTTGCGGTTGCAGGGGAAGGTGCGGGGAGTGGAGGTTGGGTTGGTGGTGGGTGTGGACCAGACGAGGCAGTCACGGAGGGAGTGGTCTTTTCGGAAGTGTCTAGTAGTCACTTTCCTCACAATAGGTTCCAATGTTTTTCTTACAACTGACATCAAGCTAACCATTGTTTAGTTTGCTGTTTACTCTCTCCGTCCTGTTTTAAATATTAAGGTTTACAACCACTGCTTTCCAGTCTGGAGGATCCTTTCCAGAATCTAAGCAGCTTTGAAGAATAATCAGTAATTCTTTCACTAGCTCTACTGCCACCTCCTCAATACTTTGGAATGTAACTCATCAGATGCAGCAATACACCAACCTTAAAGTCAATGAAATTTTGAAAGACATACCTTTTATTAATACTGATTTCCTGTTGTTCCCCATTTTCACCAGTCACTCTGTTCCCTTGTATTTCTTGAAGTTCCTTTCTGTACCTTCCTCAGGGAGATGGACACAATATATTGCTCTCAGCGGACAGATGGCTTCTGGCAGCCAGTGAATGTATCGGAGGACTGCACTCCGGTGACGATGGATATGTTATTCACTCCTGCCTGGAAAGTTCCAGAATTAATCCAGGATAATTCATAGTGAGCATCGGCACATTCCTGTCACTATTGTGAGGCTACACAGTGTACTGAAGGAGGGGACACAGCTCAGTGACCACCTCAATTTTGAAACAAACTGGTTTCATACTTGACACCTATTCCAGCTTAGACAAATGTCCCGGGAAATCCCAGGAAAGATAATGCATTGTCGTGCACCTCCCTATTTATAGAGCTTCCCTTCTGTGGAGCCTCACCTCCATTTGTTTACTATGGACCCAGACACTTTGTAAAAGTAGTGTATAGAGTGGGGTCACCAGACCCAGCAGCTGACGATACAAACCCGAAATAATCATCCACAGAAACTCCACTGATTTTCCAATGACAGGAACAAGTCAATTCCCCACACGGAACGTGCACACGCTCAGTGTTGAAAACCATTGCCACTTCTGAGTTTCTCTTACTGGCTGAGAAAGCGTTGCATCTCTGCACACTCCCACAGTAACTGTTTCTCTCTCCAAAGAAGTAGTTGACAATGTAACATTACCTTTCTCTATATCTCAGCAACTATAAGGGCAGCACCAGCAATGCTAATGGATTTACTCACAGAAGAGAGATACAGGGAACCTAACTCACTTTAATCAGGGTCAAATCTAAATGGACGCAATGTACAGGAATATGGGAAAATGGGGAAATGTGAGAATAACTTGCCATTTTGTTTTTCTTTCAGTTCATCATCAGCAATCCCTGTGCTCGCTTTTCATTTCTTTTCCTCTCTTTTTCGGCCATTTCTCCATCCATTCAATTTAAAACTGGCCCCCACCTCTCTCTCCACCCAACCATCCATGATACCAGGATGCATAATATTATTTCCCAGTTTGCTTTCAGTTGTGAAGCAGGGTAACTGGACTCAAACCGTTATCTGCATTTCTCCTGACAGAGGCTACCATACCTGCGAGATTCTCCAACACTTTCAGACGCTAGAGAATTTTGTTTTCGATCTCTAGCACCCAACGTTACTTGGTTTATTTTACCTTTAATGTTGTTGTTTCACGGGATGCCAGCATCACTGGCAAGGGCAGCATTTGTTGTCCATCACTAATTGTCCTTGACAACGTGGCCATTTGTCAAGACAAAATGGAGCCAACAATTTTGTTGTGGCTCTGAAGTCACACTGAGTTCAGACTGGGTAATAGTGTTAAGTTTCTTTAGCAAAGACTATCAGTGAAATAATAAAAATAAATCTTAACGGTTTCTGGTTTCCATGAGTGAAATTAAGTTTCATTCCAATTTTTGTCATTCGAATGTCAGCTCTTTCATCGGCTGTGGTAGGATTTTAAACACTTCCTTGGAGTCACAGCCCGTGCCTCTGAATTACCCGTCTAGTTACATGATCACTCTGATACAGATCCCTTATTGCCTAGTCCGTATTCCCTAGTTCCTGCCAGAGAGAGACAGCGGAGAAATCAGTTTAACTAAAAACAATAAAAAAGGATTTTGCGGAAAAAAGCGAAAGGGAGATTGAGAGACAATTTTATGTAAGATCACAGGTTTCAGAAATGCCTTCATTTCAACATTCTGAAACGAAGGCATTTTGACAGCATCCTACAACATGAGCCAGTATTCCCAGGATGATAGGTGAACGGGATATTGGTGTCAAGAAAGATGAGGGAGAGTTTTAGATGAACATTTTTTCTTCAACTTTGTAACTGGGTGTGGGGTCAGCAGAGTCTTCGACTCCTTGGGCGGAATCTAACAATAGTTTGTCTCAGTGACACTTTTATTGAGTGTGACAGCGGGATTGACTGTACGAGATTGAACTAGTTTCATGGTGCTATCTTATCGAACTCACCACATTAACTACCCCCTCAATCTCATAGTGTTCCTCGCATTCAATGCCACCCCGATTCTCCAATCCAAAATGGCAGGAGGGATTCACCATCGCACTGGTGCCCCTGGCTATTCTATGATCACTGACACTGGTGCCATCTTTCAAAGTCCAATGGGCACACTGTTGTACTTCGTCAGTTTGAAGACACCCTGCACAGTTGACCCCAAGCATGGCAGATAAGGGGAACTAACACCATGATTTTTCAACAGGGGCACAGAGCTCCTCATGGATTGGCTAGTACAAAGGGGGACCGTTCTCTTCCCAGAGGAGGCCTCATCACCAGCCCCACCAAGCATGGTCTGAGCTCACCACCCAGCTCAGTGCAGTATCTGCGCTCTCTCTCTCTCTCTCTCTCTCTCTCGCTCTCTCTCTCTCACACACACACACACACACACACACACACACACACACACACACACACACACACACACACACACACACACACACACACACACACACACACACACACACACACACACTTTGAATATGGAAAATTACAGATAGTGTTCCAAAGAAGTCCCATTTTCAGGTACAGGAAATTTTCGTCTTTCAACCTCCTGGGTTTCTGCGAAAATATGCACTTATTTTATATCCAAGCACAATTCGTAATTCTGGCTATTTCACTTTGTCTCACTTTGTTGTATTCAGCCAAACACTGCTTCTAAGCACTTGTGCCGTTATGAAATGCAATTTTGAGCACAGATCATTTTATCCTCAGCCATTATCTTGACCGTTATGTGAATTGTACCTTTTTCCTTGTTATGAAAGTTTGTCTTACCCTTTGCCTGTGCCTCTTTCTGTCTGTAACAGTTACACAGTCTCCCACTCAGTTGGCTGGACGGCTGGTTTTTGATGCAGAGGGAGGCCAGCAGCGCAGGTTCAATTACCCTACGCTGACAGAGGTTACCATGAAGGGGACCCTCTCTCAACAAAGGGCAATCTAGCATAGTCAGTCCACTCTAAGCTGCACATCTGTGTACTCTGGGAGCAAACTGGAGCATTGGGAGTGAACCCACACAGATGCGTGGAGAATGTTCAAACTCACCTGCGTTTGGAATTGAACCCAGCTCCTTGGTGATGTGCGGCCGCAGTGCGAACCACATTTCCATCATACTCCTCAGTTAGTTCTGTTAATTACTTGTAGCTGACTGAGGAAATGCAACTGACTTGTTCTGATAACTGAACCTGACCCCTTTATCATCAGCCATATCGCCAACCTGGTTACATTTAAAATTTGTTGTGAGCAGTGGAGGAGTGGGACTAGAAAAGGAAACAGTGACACCCTCCAACCTTAGTCAGAACCGGAGTGAGGAGAAATTCACAAAGTGGGAATTCATAGAAGTAGAAATTCTCTCGCTCAGATGTTTGGGAGGGCTGAATCTTCATACTGTACTGAGGCTGACTTTGTCTAATTTTACGTAGACGGGTGAATGAGAGATCATTGTGAGATCCGAGAAAAGTGCAGCTGGGAACACAATGACATGAGCCATGACCTTATTGACTAGTGGGAAAATGTCAAAGTGCCGAATGGCCCAGACGTGTCCGAATGGCCCAGACGTGTCCATTAGCCCTATTTTCTGATGCTCCATTCAGCCCGTCGGTCCTGCTGCGCAGGTGCAGATTGAGGCCACTCCGATTGTTTTGGTGCAGTTTGGCAAATGTATTGGAAGATCCAGGCTGGGTCAGTCAGTGACCTCCCTCCCCCAATCCCTCTTTTCAGGCTTCTCCTCTCAGTCACTTCTGCTCCTGATGTAGGTCATGTTACAGGCCCAGATTCGCATTGAATACAGCCCCCATTCCCCACACAAGGTCAACTCAGACAAATCCTCTGCTGTCTCTGAATGCAAAATCTTGCATCATGACTTCCAGGAATATAATCAATTATTTTCCAAAAACATAAATAAGAACTTAAGTAATTGGAACCTGCGCTGTCATTCAATAAGAACATGGCTGACATACTCCACAGCTTAACTCCACTTTCCTGCTCGCCCCTTGCGTCCCTCAACTCGGTGAAATGTCACAAACAAATCCACCGAGCTGTAAATACAATCAGTGACACAACCTCCACAACTCTCGGGGTTAGGAAATTCCAGCCATTTACTACCTTCTGAAAGATGAGATTTCTTTACATCTCAGTTTGAAATCTATATTCCTTATTCTGTACCTGCATCCCTGAGTTCGAGACTCTGCCCTGGTGTGGAATCACATTCTCAACACCGACATTGTCAAGCCCCCTCTGTATCTTGTCTGTTTCAGTAATGGCACCCTCATTCATTTAAACCACAATGAATAATCGCCTCAGCATTTTTGATGCATTCAATAATTCAATCCTTTCATCCCCGGAACCAGTCTAATGATCCAACATTTCCACATCAATATGCTGACGTTATGATTCACACACAGGGACACTCCAATCCCTTTGCACTGCTCCTTTTTTGGGAGTCCTCTCCATTAAATAACAGCCTGCCTTTTGGTTGTCAGTGTCATCCTCAAACGCGGATGTATATTGCACTCGACTCCCGCCGTCAGGAGCTGAGTGCAGCTCTTGTAACCAAGTCTTGCCATCGAACTGATATTTGTGGTACTCCAGTGATACATTTTTTTTCATAAAGATCGATGAATCCTGACTCTCCGATTTCTAAGTGTTTACCAAGTTTCATCCCATGTTAATGCATTATCCGTCATACTATGAGCATCTGTCTTGCGTAAGAACCTTTATTTTGTGATACCTTTTGAAAAATCTCTGGAAAGCCTTGTGTCTACCCGTCCCCCTTTATCAAGGCCACTTGTTACATTCGCATGGATTTCCAGAAAAAAAAACTTTGCATAATTTTACAGGCAAAATGTAGTTCGCCTTTGACAAGACAATGCTGACTCTGTGTGAAGCTTTTCTAAATGCTCTGCAGTCTCTTCCTTAATAACAGACTCTCACAGATTTCCAGCAATAATGGTGAGTCTAAGTGGTTCCTGCTTTCAGTCTCGCTCATTACTTGAAGACAGGCACCATATTGGAGGGTCTCCAGCTTTACTGGATCACTCCTTTAAGCCAGAGAGTTATGGAGTATTTCACACAGTGCCACCAGCCACTCTGTGACCACTTCTTTTAAAACCAGCTTTGAATTGTTGATAACCTGCTTACCCTTGGTCTTATCTGTTTGAGAATTGCCTTGTTCCTTCTGTTAGAGACAGCTCAAGATCTTCTCTCCAATTACCATTTTGCTTATACCAGTGAAATATTTATAGCACCTTCCCCTGTGACGAACGATGTAAAATACTGGTGTCAATTATCTGTGCGTTCCCTGTATTCAGTTCCCCAGTCACACCTTCCAAATATCCTCAATATACTTTCCTGATTTCCTTTTTACCAAAGATCACACACACCTCTTTAACTCTTCTTAAATACATGGAAAAGCTCGTGCTGTTTGTTTTTATATTTCTGGCCAATTTAATTACATCACATCTTTTCTTCCCCTTTCTTTGCTTTCTATATCAATATAGTCATATCGCATACAAACAATCTTTGGTCCAACTTGTCCATGCCGGCCAGGTTTTCTAATTTAAACTATTTCAATCTTCTTGAATTTGGCCCATATGCCGCTAAGCGGTCCCCATTCTCATGTTCGTACAAATGACTTTTAAATTTTGGAACTGTCCTTGCATCTATCAGTCTTCCTCTGGCAGCTTATTCCATAAACACGTCACCGTCTGTGCAAAAAACAGTTTCCTCTTCCTCCCTTTTAAATCTTCCCTCTTCCGCCATAAACCTATGGCTCTATTCCTGTTTGATTTTCCTATCCTGTGGAAAAGACCTCGGCTTTTCACCCTGCCCAAGCCTTCCCTGATTTTGTAAATTACTATAATGTTTACCCTCAACCTCTTACACTCCATTTGGTGCTAATTTCAAGAACATGCATTTAAAGATCAGCACTGTAAATTTGAAATAATGTTAAAAGTGACAGGTAAACAACATTCAACCCAAACTTCATACTGTTATTTGTTTTCTTCTTTATGTTACAATACTAAGGCAGCATGAAAATCTTATTAGTGCCAATAAGCCGTCAAGCACATGAATTCCTTTTTCTGACAGTGGTGATCTCGACAGTGAAAATGTATCTCTGGCCAGATCGATATAATACCACATGTTCAAGAAGCTCCCTCCTGGCCTCCCTGTGGCCTTATGTGGTTGTGTTTCTTTTATCTTGCATTCAGTAGAGAGAACCCCTTTCTCCCATTCACATGTTAATTTAATCTCCCTTGCTTCCTGGTCTGGCCTACAAGTGTCTCCTGACAAACAGACACGTGATGAACTCTGCCATGGTCTCTGGAACGCCCAAGCAAGATACTCAATTGTACCAAAGTGTTCTGAGTTCTTAAAGGATAAAACCAGACAGAACACCAGCAACAAGCTTTGGAAAATGGAACGGGAAACGTAGTCCTTTCAACCAGATAGATGCTGCCTTCCTAATGTTTAAGAGCTTGTGACAACAATGGCAGAGCTTTCCCGCACACTGCACAGTAACATCAGGAAGGGAGCAGGGCATGAGACACTTTTAGCTTTCCCTGTTCTAGCTCATGGAGACAAGTTCACTTTTATAACCCTAGTTAATACATTCTTCAGACACTCATCAATTCCTGTTTTATGCTGCTCAATGATTGACCGTCCAACCCATACAATCACAGAAGCACTGGCTGTGCACTCTCATAAATACAGCACGCTCTACATTAGTCCCACTTTCCGATACGAGGCCCATACCATATATGTTATGGCACTTCAAGGTCATGACCATGTATTTATTAACGGTTGTGAGGTTACCTGTGCCAGCTGCCCTCTTAGGAAGTACATTCCTGACCCCAACAGCCTCTTCATGATAACCAATCCTCAAATCCTCACTAAAAATCAAACCTTTCAGTTTAAAATTATATTCCCTTGTTCTTCGCCTTTTGACTGAAAGGAACAGCTGCTGTCTATCCATCCTGTCCATGCCCTGGTAATCTTATCCTTCTGAAGCACGTTCATTTCAGCTTTCAGTGCTTCAAAGTAAACAACTCGAGCTGATCTACTCCATCCAAGGGAACATCCTGGTGAATCTCCACTGACCCCCTCACACTCACTCCATCACAGTCATCCTGACACCCTCACACTCACTCCATCACTGTCACCCTGACCCACTCACACTCACTCAATCACTGACAGCCTGACCCTCTCAGACTCAATCCATCACCGTCACACTGACCCCTTCCCACTAACTCCATCACCCTCACCCTGTTCCCCTCACACTCACTCCATCACAGTCTCCCTGACCCCCTCACACTCACTCTATCACCATCACCCTGATCCCCTCATACTCACTCCATCGCCCTCACACTGACACACTCACACTCACACTATCACCATCATCCTGACCCCCTCACACACTTAATCCATCACCGTCACCCTGACCCCCTCCCACTCACCACATCACCGTCATGCTGAAACCCTCACACTCACTCCATCATCGTATCCCAGACCGTCTCACCCTCAATCTATCACCATCACATTGATCCCCTCACCCTCACTCCATCACTGTTACCCTGATCCCCTCACACTCACTCCATCACAGTCTCCCTGACTCCCTCACACTCACTCCATAACCATCACGCTGACCCTGTCAGACTCATCCATCACCGTCACACTGACCCCCTCGCACTCATCCCATCACCCTCACACGGACCCCCTCACACTCACTTGATCTCCGTCACCCTGAACCACTTACACTCATTCCATCACCATCACGCTAACCCCCTCACACTCACTCCACCTCCGACACCTGAATCCCTCACACCCACTCCATCAGCCTGACGAATACATCACCGCATATTTATCAGGGTTACATTCCATCTGCCATTGATCCACCCATTTGATCATTCCATCTGCATCTTCCTGTAATATAAGGCCTTCCTCTTCAACGCCAAACAACCAGCCAAACTTTGTGCCAAACGCAAACTGACATTCCACTCTCACCCCAACCCCCTACATATTCACAGCTGCATAATTTATGAATACTACAAAAAATAAGGTTAAAAAAATCACACAACACTAAGTTATAATCCAACAGTTTTATTCGCGCACACTATATTTCACAGCTCTGCTTCTTCATCACGTGATTATGCTCTTCGAAAGGTCGTGTCTCCAAATAAACTGTTGGACTATCATATAGTGTTCTGTATCTTTAAACTTTGCGCAAGCCAGTCCAGCACTGGCATCTCCGAATCACAAATAATATGGGACACAGCACGGATATCTGTGGTACACGATTGGATAATGGTCTCCAATCGCACAAACACCCTTCTACCAGCGGACCGTCTGTCTCCTATCACTAAGTTGATTTGGATGCAACTTGGCAAGTCACTAATGAGTCCTACCTGTTCCCTGGTTATTCTGTTCCACTTGACGTACCAGTAGAATATCTGGGGATTCTCCCTAATCTTTCCTGCCAGCAGGGTTCCATGTCGCTGTGTTCGTCAGTCCCCTTCAAATGAAGAATTGCCTTCTGATTGCAGTCTGAAATAATCTATTCTTTACCTGCCATTATTTGCCTTAAATGTAGAGTAGGCAGCTAGAGAAAAATCCTATTTATTTCCACCTTGTCATATGCTGAGTGACTTTTCTAAGTTTCACTGTGACTTACCTCACATTCTTTGAAACTCTAAAGAACAATGCCGACGTTCCACATCAGGCAATGTCGCCCTCTGAGGGATTAATCTGGAGAATGTCCATTGCACATCCTCTGTGGTCAATATATCCTTTCTCAGATTGGGTCAACAACACTGGACTCAATACTACATGTACAGTTTCATTAGCAAGCTGTGAAACTGCTTCAACAGTTCCGACTATGTTCTGATTCTCTTAAGTGATGGTGAACCTGACTTTAACTTTCCACTTCGATATATTCCTCCAAATACAATTCACATTACATTGTTTATGAATTCACTGCATGAGTTCTTATAAAAAAAGCCTTCTGAAAATCGAAATATGCCATTTCTATGTTGCAATAAACAAGTTCAAATCATTCTGAAGTTTGTCAAAATGAATACTCTGTCAGACTCTGTCAGTGCATACTGATTTTCTCCAATGTTGCTGTTAGTTTCTAAATATCCAATATCACATCCTACATAATAGATTCCATCGGTTTCATTACAGATGTCAAGTTAATTTGTTTGCAGTTCTCCACACTATCTCTTCTTCCATTTGCAGATACTTGAATCCCTTCCATTCATCCATAAGGCTTGGAACACATTTACAAACAGTCATCGACAGCACAATTAATGTGTCTATTGTTGAGTTAATTCTAATATTTTGATACGAAGTACAACTGGCTCATCAGACATAGCAATGCTCAATCCAGCTACAATACTACTATGCTAGCGTTCAACTACTACCTTGTTGCTGATATGAATTGACTTTATGTCTTTAGTTCCACAAATTCCATGTGATCACTTTGTATTTCTCAGCGATTTTCTGGATCTTCCTCCGTGATGACAGATGCAAAGTAACTGGTTACTTTCTTGGTCATTTCCCTGTTCTCCACAATAACCTCTCGTCTCCCGATTACAAAATTCTACATTTGACCATACTTTTATTTTGTTTTCTTTGCAATATAGATTGTAGATTTATGTTATCTTTGAATTCTTCTTTCACAGAATCATTAAAAACCCACAGTGTGGAAAAGGCCCTTGGCCCAACAAGTCCAACCTGCCCCTCCGAAGAGTAACCACCCATCCAATTCTACATTTTATGACTGATGCACCTAATCTACACATTCCTGAACACTTTGGTCAAATAAGCATGACCAATTCACCTAACCTGCAAATTTTCGGACTGTGGGAGGAAACCGGAGCACCCAGAGGAAACCCACGTAGAAACGGGGAGGATATACAAACAAATTTCTGAGAATTCTCCGATTGCCACAATGTCTAAAATTATTCTCAACTCACTTCCTATGATTAATATATTCTTTAATTTATTATGTTAGCCTTCATTAAGTCACTTGCCCTTTCTTCGGTGATTCCACCTTAAAGAAAAATACATATTTTTCAGACATTGCAGTATTTCTGTAGATCTCCTGGCCCTGATCAGGTGTATCCAAGAACAGAGCAAGAGGCGAGAGAAGATATTGCAGGGGCCCTGGCTGATCGTTTTGCATCATCGCTGTCCACGGGGGAGGTCCCGGAAGACTAAAGAGTAGTGAACGTTTTGCCCTTGTTCAAGGAGGGCTGCGAAGAAGTACCTGTGAACTATAGACCATTAGCTTAACAACTGTGACATGTAAGTTCCTTAAGAAGGTTCTCAGAGATAAGATATATATGCATTTGAAAAGACACGGTTTCATAAGGAACAGTCAGCACTGCTTTGTTCACAGGATATCATGGCTCACTATTCTTTAGCATTCTTTTGAGATGTGACCTGGAGTGTTGATGAGGGTAGGGTGGTAGACGTAGTCTATCTAGATTTCAGAAAAGCTTTTGATAAGGTTCCACAAATATAGGCTGTTCTGCAAGGTTCGATGGCATGGAATCCAGAGGGATCTGGCAAATTGGACACTCAATAGGCTTGATGGTAGAAAGCAGTGGCTAATACTGGAAGGATGCTTGTTGGACTTGAGGCCTGTGATTAGTTGAGTGTCTCTGGTGTCGGTGATGGGCCTATCACTGTTTGTTATCTATATCAATGATTTGGATGAGAATGTGCAAAGCATGATTTGTAATGATGACAATAAAATAGGCAATACTGTGAAGAGTGAGAAAGGTTATCAGAAATTGCAGCAAGACATTTATCAGCTGGGGCAGTGGGACGAGAAATGGCAAATGGAGATTAATATATGTGGGGTGTTGCATTTTGGAAAGTCAAATCCAGGTTGGCATTTCGTGGTGAATGTTAGACCCTGCAGGAGGATAGAGGAACAGAGGGACTTTGGAGCTCAGGTCCGTGGTTCTCTGAAAGTCGTTGCACATAGACACGGCAGTGAAAAAGGCTTTTGGCACACTGGCCTTCACCAGTAAGGCATTGAGTACAGAAGTTGGTGAGTTATATTGCAGTTGTACAGGACGCTGGTGAGGCATGCACTTGGAGTATTGTGTTCTGTTTTGTTCACTTTGCCATAGGAAGGATGTGATTAAACTGGAAAGAGGACTGAAAAAATTTACAAGGATGTTGCCAGTACTTGACGGTCTGAGTTGTAGGATAAGTTTGGACCTGCCGGAATATTTTCCCTTGAGTGTCAGAAACTGAGGGGAAATCGTATAGAAAAGTATAAAATAATGGGATGCATGGATAAGGTGAACGCACTCATTCTTTTTCCCAGTTTTGGGAATCGAGGTCTAGAGGACATCAGGTTAGAGGTGAAAGAACAAAAAGGATCCTGAGCGCCAACTTTGTTAGACGGAGGTTGGTACATATACGGAATTAGCAGACACCAGTTTGGTTGAGGCACGTATATTAACAACGTTCAAAAGGCTTTTAGACAAATACGTGGGTAGGAAAGGTTTAGAAAAATAAGGAGCAAGGGCAGGGAAATGGAATTAGCAGGATGGACATTTCGGTCGGCACGGTCCACTTTGGTCCAAAGGGCCTGTGTCCAAGCTGCAGGGCTCCATGGGTCTATGACTGTAACAACCATTGCGTGTCCACCACTTCATGCTCAAACATTAAATATTGCAGGCGCCGTATAAAATATAACATATTAATGTCTTTATTCGTCAGACCAAGGTTACTAATGAGTCCTTCTGACCACACAACACCAAATCCAAAATAACATGCACTCCTGTTTGAATTACAACATACACTTCAACCATCCTGTTATATGCTTATAGAATTTATTTTTCACAACATTAGCAGTCACTTAGTTAACGCAGTTTAGATGCAACTTTAGATCATGCAATAATACTGCAGCACCCACAATATTTGCATCTCTAATTTCCAGAGCATACAATGCACAGAATTTGCACGAGAGCAGTGGTTTAGATACATAATACACCAATGCTTGCTTCTCCTTCCTATTTGTAAAATCCACCTAAACTGAGTCTGTGGAATCTGAGGGATAGGGTCTGTGGCGTTATTAGTGATAGTCTTGGACAAGACATTCGGGGAGGGTCACCTCGTCGCTGACATGATCTGAAGAAATGACCAGCATCACAGGATAAGCATCAATATCCTCCCCACTCTGTCAGGTTAACTGTTATCGTACTCTCTCTGCCCGCTTACACTCACTACCTGTTATAGCACCTACCCCCTAACAAGGCTCACACTCTATCTTCAAATAAGGCTCACGCACTACCACTCTCACTGTTGAATTCAGCACCTTTCCCACCCCACCCACACCCCATGCGCTCTCTCTCCCTCCATTACACTCCCAACACTAATAACACTGCATGGATACAACACTGTGGACTGACTCCCTCCAGACACCCACCATTCCCCATCCCCTCCACCTACACCAGCACTAACAGCAGGGCCACACGCCCCCACTATCACTCTCTCCCCCTTTCTCCCATTCCAGGAGCAACGGACTGTAATAGGAGAGAAATGGCCAAGCCAGATGTTGGAGCGCCCGATATCTGATCCCTCCACCACCAACTCCCCCCCCCCGCCCCCCGCCAACCCCGCCATGTGGGGAGGACGCTGGTATGAGCCGGAGTGGACCGGAATATGTTGTATGGAGATTCCGTGATATCCATGTCCCTCCAACTGAGTAAAAAACAATGTTCAGTGAAGTCCAGTTCGCATTTTAACCACTCTGTCTGTTCTCACAATTTTCTCCCGCCCAAAACAACAAATATCTTATTTCAGAGAGATGCAGACACAAAAATGTTTAGAGACATATGTAAACACGCTAATATACTGGCACTCACAGTATATACACGGAGATAGAACCGCACACAGTTAGTGGCATATGGAGACATAGACAGTCACACACAAATAGACACAAGCACAAGTAAAACGTCCAGACTAATACACAGATGAACCGATGTCAGCACATAAATACACAAACACACAGACACATGAACAAACACACACAAGTGCACATATGGACGCAATGAGACACAGATACTAGTGCTTATAAGACAGAGATATATAGGTTTTTGATGAATAAGCATGTCAAGAGTAACAGAGAGTAGTCAGGAGAATGACGTTGAGAAATCTCTAAGCCAGTATTAAATGGCTTTCAGAGTCGATGGTCTGAATGTTCTAATTTTGCGTTTTTTAATGCTCGTGTGGTGTCATGCTATCAATTATTCTCTTCCTGGGACAGGAGCACAGAATCAGTTTCATACATGTTAGATTGAGAAGAGTCAGTGGTACTATTGGACAGGTTTAGAGGGCTGAATAGTTTATGTCTATGCCTAATTATTCTGTCCTTGTGTTTCAAAAGAGGTGGTGATTTCATATTAGATTAACACAGTTTAAAATAACAGGTCCCACATTGAAATAAGACCGCCCTTTTCACTTTAGTATTGTACTATCTGTAGGGTCCTCATCCTCAGGGAGCAGTGAAGACTCGGTTTTTGAAGATATTCACGGCTGAGCTCAACTGATCTTTGCTGGACAGGAGAGTCAATATTTATTGAGAACAGACAGGAGATGGTCAAACACAATCGGATCAGCCATGAGCATTCTGATTGGTGGCGCCGAATGACAAACTGTTCCTACCCCACGTATTGTCCCCTCAATCCACCCTCGAAGCTGTTACAGAGACATGCTGTTTTCCCTACGCCATGTGTTGTTCTCATAATCCACGCTTGAAACCGTTACAGAGATATACAGCTGTTCCTAGCCCATGTATTGTTCCCTCAAACCACCTTCGATGCTGTTACAGTGATATACTGCTGCCACTACTCCATGTATTGTGCCCTCCATCCACCCCTCGAAACTGTGACAAAGGGTCACCTCTTTTAGCGAGTCATTATCGTTACCATGAGTCTGGAGAAGACTGTTCTGCCTATTTAACGAGGAAAATAGACAAAATCATTTTAGCTCATTGAGTACATTTTACTACACAGAACGCCATGTAAACATCTGAGCTGCTACACAGGAAGCTGTTGCTAACAGGAAATAGAGAGTAGAAGCAAATGGTTATTTTCACATTACAAAGCTGTAACTGGTGGAGTGCCTCAGAGATCACGATGGGATAATCAACAATCAATATCTGTAGCAAAGATCTGGAGGAAGGGCTGAATATATCAAAGCCCAATTAGCTCAAACACCAAGCTGGTCATCCAGTATGTCATCAAATGGGGGTCGTGTGTCATCAATGTGATATAGGCAAAGGGAGGTTAGTGAGCAAACCTTCACCAGATATAGCATAATGTGAGTTGTCTATTTTGGATGGAACGAAAAAACAATGGTAAACAATTTAAGTGGAGAGAGATTGCAGAACTCTGTGTTACAGACGGTATGCATGATCCTGGCACACAAATCAAATGTAGTTAGTCTGCATTTGCTATAAGTGATATGGAAGATAAGTGGAATGATTGTGTTTCTGGCAAAGGGTACCAGGTTTAATCAGGAGTGTTTTACTACATCTGTACATATAAATGTGAGGAGTGCAGATGCTGGAGATCAGAGTCGAACAGTGTGAGGCTGGAAAAGCACAGCCAATCAGGCAGCATCCGAGGAGCAGGAGAATTGGCGTCACGGGTATCAGTCCTTCATCATGCCTGAAGCATTGAGTCTCCTGTTCGTTGGGTGCTGCCTGACCTGTTGTGCTTTTCCAGCATCACATTTTTCGAGTCTACACCTGTACAGGGCGTTGCTATGACCACATCTGGCACATTATGTGCAGTTTTGATCCCTTAACCTTAAAGAAACGCTTCAGAAGCTTATCAACAATAATTTGTTCATACTTTCCTGGAATGAAGGCCTTTTGTTTTGAAACATTATCAGCTTTGGTCTTAGATGATAAATCTTTTTGAAGCATACACGATTTTGAGAACAATCAGCTGGATGCATATTTTCGCTGATCAGTGAGACAAAAACTATGGAACAAATTTTAAGAATAAAATGTATTGATTTTATCACAGATATTATGAAAACATCAGACGATTTTTGTTAAATTAAGCATATGCATACCAACATATCATCAAATTATAAAGCAAGAATTTTCTCTTTTGCTAATGAAAGGCACTGTGTATAACAACAGCAATTATGCACGTACATATCGTCCATTATGATCCATTTCAGACAATGTCCATGACGAGCACACACAGTTCAGTTTGGTGTTCAGTTGACATGATTGTTTGTTTCAACACGGAGAGGGAGAACAATGTTCCCTGCCTGAGAAGCAGCAGCTGATTGATCCCGCTATCTTCTGTTCCACCTGACAACAGTAAATCTCTGACTCACTTCTACCTGTCACGAAGAATCCCTGATGAGAGATTCATTGGAATCTCCCTACCATCTGAAGCAAAGGACATTCAGCTAACTCCAACTATTCTGGGAAGAAATCACATCACAAGTAATTTCTCTGGGCAGAATGGGTGACACAGCGGCTCAGTGGTTAGCACTGCTGCCCCACAGCACCAGAGTCCCAGGTTTGATTCCAGCCTCAGGTGACTGTCGGTTTAGAGTTTGAATATTCTCCACGTGTATGCGTGGGTTTACTTTGGGTGCTCTGGTTTCCTCCCACAGGTCCAAAAATGTGCAGGATAGGTGAATTAGCCATGTTAAATTGCCCATCGTTTCTGGTGCACTAGCCAAAGGGAAATGGCACTGGGTGGGTTCATCTTTGGAACATCGCTGTGGACTTATTGAGCAGAAGGGCCTGTTTCCACACTGTAGGGAATCTAATCTAATGACTTCAAAGGACAGAATAACATTTGGGACAGTCTATCATCTATCCACTTGTTATGAGTTCAACTACTTTGAAACTCTGGAAAGCTTCCATATTCCTGTTTTGCCTTATGGTGTGTGTGTGTGTGTGTGTGTTTCACATTTTTGTAGAAGATGAGCCAGGCTAACACTAGCCATATCACTAAACTTTGAAATTTGTTGTAAAACAGTGGAGCAGTGTGACTTTAAAAGGAAACACTGGCCCTGCAACATTGATTGGATCACGAATTAGAAATTCTAAAAGTGCTGTTCAAGTGGGAATTCCTTTCCCCAGAAGTTTGTTGTGTTTGTATGCTTACATTTAAGAAGTGAATGTAGGAAAATGGTGCACGTACAGAAGAGGTACTGCTGAGACCACAATTGGATCAGCTACGATCTTAGTGCGAGGCAGAGTCAAGACAAAGTGCCTCATGGCCTAGTCCTGCTCCTCAGTCCGGTATTCCGATATTCCATTCAGCCCCTCACAGCTCCTGTAGAGGAGTAGACAGAGACCACTTGCTGGAAATACCTGATCCACATTAATACAGGATCTTCTGTCCCTCTCAATTGTCACACACAGTTTGGCGTGGGTTGAGAAAAAAGACGCCTCTGGTCTATTTATAGAGAGTCTCCTCTCTGCAACTTGTGCTTCATTTGTTGGTCATGGTGCAGACCCAGACTCACTTTGAATACATGCCTCATACCTCAACCAGAGATGATTCATAAAATGCTTTCTTCTCTCTAACTGCAACATCCAATAACAGAATGTTCAGGGAAATTACAACCATTAACTTTCTATTTGCAGAATATGAGAATATAAGGAACAGGATATGATGGTAATTCGGATGGTCAGGCCTGCCGTGCCATTGTATAAGATTATGGATAATCCACTGTTGCTATCAACTCTGCTATCTTTCCCAATTCTTCACATCCCTCAATTCTATGGCAGGCCAAAAACCCACCTACCTCATCTGAAAATGCTTGCAGTGATCTAGCTCCCCGAAATCTTTAGACCAGATCATTTCTGACATTCACTATCCTCTCTGAGAAGGTAATACACTCCCCAACTATACACAATAACCTATTTGTACGTTAAAAAGAGGTAAAAACAGCAGCTCATGTAAGAATGACAGAACCTGATATCAAGGCCAGAGTTGACTCAGGATGGTATCAAGAAACATTGACTAAATTAAATTTAATAGGA
Source organism: Hemiscyllium ocellatum (assembly GCF_020745735.1). Lineage (NCBI taxonomy): Eukaryota > Metazoa > Chordata > Chondrichthyes > Orectolobiformes > Hemiscylliidae > Hemiscyllium > Hemiscyllium ocellatum. The sequence goes on from NC_083417.1 coordinate 77,137,408, forward strand.
ATCAGCCACAATCTCTCCACTCGGGGTCAGCCATCGCAGAGAGGAAGATGTTCATGGTTGGTGGACATCAATCTTTTCAGTCCCGGTACATCCCTTCAAGAGATCCCCAGGGTAGCTTCCTCGACACCATCATCTTCAGCTGCGTCATCAATGCCCTTCCCCATCATTACGTCAGAAATGGGGATGGTCTCTGAAGATCACACAATGATCAGAACATTTTCCCCCTCAGCTCCTGAAGCAGTCTGTGTCCATGTGCAGCAAGACCTGGACAGCAGTCAGGTTTGTGCTGTTAAAGTGTCAGTAACATTCATGTAACAGCACGGCCAGACACTGCACATTTCCACAGTTAAAAGAGGAGCTCATTCAGCATCTCAAGCTGGTTACACACGAATATGAGCTAGCATTCAGCCCATTGAAACTACTGAACAGGAAGCTTCGCAGTACATTTGATACTCCTGCCTGTTACATAGGAAGAGGAGGGGTCTGGTCAGCACATCGAACTGTTGAACAGTAACAGGTGGAGCCCAAACGTCTCTCGAAACTGTTCCATGGGACCAGGAAGAGGACATTTAGCCTCGCAAAGGCTTATACAGGAACAGAATGATGTCACTGATGCTCCAACATGACAAATCACAGGAGCAGTTCATGATGTTCCTTTTGGCTCCATTGTCTGTGGAGCATGTGCTACTTTAACATGGTTTGCTGGCAGTGAGGAGGGAAGCCAGATGTTTTCTGTCAAGTTTCAAGGAGACATCTTCCATCTTCGGGAAGGCAGACACATGTTCTCTGTGGAGGTCAAAAGCTGGTGGGAATAGTTAACTCTTTTAGGTCGAAGGTATTATGGCTGATGTTGGGATTGTGGATATCATGACATTCAGTACAGGATCACACACCAAATGCACTGGATTAATATGTGGAGTTTTTATTCAAAGTCAGGATTTCCTGCTCTCTCATTGATATGGGGAGTGATGTGGTTGGGGTGAATGTTCTCAGAGGTACTAAAAGTATCTAGAATTTCATAAACTCAGTAAAAAAAAAACAAGAAGCCATGGGATTTGTCACCGTATCAGCGCCTGTTTCGAACATCATGTGTGATTGTCCATCCCCCTGAAGATTCAATGCAATCCCATCTTATTCTCTCACAGTGCGACAGATTAATCTTCACTCACTCTTCATGGTACCATCATCCCTGGGATTAGTTTGGAGAACCTCCTTTGCACTCTCTCTGTGGTAAGGAATTCATTATTTATAAAGCTGAGAAAATCTGTGCACAATACCCCGAAGAATGTCTCAACAACACTCAGGGATGATCACAATAATTACTTTCCCTCACTTCGCCGTCTCCATTTCTTTCTTATGGCGTTAAAAAAAATCATACTCTATATACTGCCACTGATGCGAAGTTTACAACTTCCTTAATCTGTATGTCAATAAAACAAACACCAGAGGTGCCTATTGAGGTGTACATCACTCTCAGGGACAGACTCAATAGAAGGAAATACACCTAAAATAAGGAATATGGGAACCAGGAAGCAGAAGGGATTTATCTTTCCTTTTGTTCTTTTTCACGAGGTATATGAAGCCCTGGTTAGACCAGCATGTTATCCCTATCTTGAACTGAGTGGCTGCTTCAGCTGCTCCACTGGACAGTAAAGAGTAAACCACATTGCTGTGGGTTTGCAGTTACACAGAGACCTGACCAAGGAAGGATAACCCATTGCCTTCTCTAAAGGACATGACGCAAGCAGATGGGTTTCTGTTTCTCATAAATGTTGATGATTTCTTTTAAATTGCATCATTTTGCTTCATGAGACATCAACAGATTATTATTTTGTGCCTCTACATTAAGAGCGAGTGATTGAGCACCATGCACTATCTTCCTGCCTGGCAGATTATATAGAGAGAACAAGTTAAACATCTCAATACAATTATATTGTCATGGACATGTGCTTAGAAGGGACTGTAAACAGGTGAATCCAGATTCCATAGTGACACAAATAAAGAAGTTCATTCAGAAGTTGCACTGAGGCTGACGAGTAGACCGGTGCAGCGTAATGGTGGTAATGGGCAGGATTAGTGAGTGGAGAGGATATGGAAATGTAGCTCTGTGCAGGGCTATAAGGATTATGGAGTTTGAGGACAGTCCTATTCCTTCTCACATATCAGTGAGCTATTTATAAATAGTAATTTGCTTTATAGAATTTATCACGAAGGGATGTTTTTGATTGTAAGTGAATACACTGATTTCCCCTTTTTCAAAATTTACCTAACATGAGCAGAAACACAGTTCAACCCAGTTTAAAACACAAAGAGAATGACTTACTAGGAACACCAACTATAGCGAGGATGGGATAGTAAACACCTTGTATAATCCGAAGGACATCTTCGATCCGTGCTGCTAATAATATCCAAGGCTGAGAAAGGTAGTAAAAACCATTGGATAAACTCCTGTCCATTGTTGGAATATTCCAGTCTAACGTTCTCAGATTCTGATCCGTTGTTGGAACATTTCAGTCAGATGTTCTGAGATTCTGATCTCTCCTTCCCCTCTCTCTGGAGCTGCTGATCCCCATTTGTGCTGTCGGTGATGCTCCTGCTAATACAATGTGCTAACACATCGAGAGCAGTCATTATTTGAAGAAGAGGCTAATCCTCCAGTGACACATTTAGGCTCCATAGCGACAGATATTAATCACAGTCGCTGAACAAATAGCTCCAGTTAACACCTTTAAATTTAGTACAGTTATTATTAAATTTCAAAATAACATATAAAAGTTACACATTCTGAGTGGGACATGTGAGAATGACTGAGGGACGGAATGTGGGAGACAGTAGATAGATTGTGTGTTCTCATTCAATCTGAATTGGAAAAGGGAGCAATGACAGAGGATTGTCAGAACATAATTGAGTTTCTCTATTTATAATTGGTAACATACAGTCTGCAACTAGTGATCAGTCATTACAATATAAATAAAATATTGAAACAACTTTTATAGTCGATCATCTGACAGGAAAATGTGCCTAAGTCAACATGGGGTTATAATAGACAAACGGCATAGATATGTTTACAGAGAATTGTTCCTGACAAATGCAATTCAGATTGTTGCTCAAAGATCAGAGAGGACAGGTGAGGGTCATGCTTTTGATTTATTAATGCGAACCAACTGTGATGAAGTTTCACTTACTGGACTTCAATTGTAATGTGATTATGGCATTGGGGAGGACACAGAAAAACAACGGAATTGGGTGATGTGACGGCTGAGATGAGAGTGAGGGAACATGATATTGCCCATTCATCAGTATTAGAACGCTTCTCTTCATAAATCATTTGAAGAAGAGATTCAAGTATAAATCTACAATGAGGACTGAGGAGTACCAATATTACTAAAGTCCGTATGACCACAAGACATAGGAGTAGAAACTTGGCCATTCAGCCCATCCAGTCTGCTCCAACATCAATCAAAGCTGATGAATTTCTCAAACCCATTCTCCCCATAACCCTTGATCCACTTCACAATCGAGAACCTATCCTACGCAGGCTCAAACATACTCGATGACCTGACCTCCACAGCCGTCTGTGGCAGTGAATTCCATAGACTCACAATGCTCTGCCTGAATATGTTACTCGTTATCTCTGTTCTACAAGTTCTTCGCTGTGGTCTATGTCTGTGCCTCGGATCCTAGTGTTTACTAACAATGGACACATTTTCAAAAAATCCACTCTGTCCACGCCATTCAGTGTTCTGTAAGTTTTTTCTAGATCCCCCTCATTCTTCTAAACCCCATCGAATATCGACCAAGACCCTCAAACTGTTCAGCTTTTCATTCCTGGGAGCATTCCAGTGAACATTCTCGGAACACGCTCCAGGGCCAATACATATCTGCTGAGCTATAGGGCCCAAAACTGCACACAGTAATCTAAATGTGGGCCTGACCAGAGCTTTTTAGTGCCTTGTAAGAACATCCCTGCTTTTATATTAAATTCCTCTCGAAACAAATCCCTTCATTGTATATGCCTTCCTAACTACTGACTCAACTTGCCAGTTTACCTTGAGAGACGCCTGGACTGGATTCCCCAGACTTTTTGCATTTCAGACATCGGAATTTCCGCCCCATTTAGAAAATAGTCGGTGCCTCTATTCTTCGTACCGAAGTGCATGATTTCTACTAGCGCATGTTTTACTCCAACTGCCACTGCTTTGCCCATCTCCTAACCTGCCCAAATCCTTCTGCAGCTTGTCTGACTCCTCAGTGCTACTTGTCCCTTTACGTATCTTTATAATGTCTGCAAACCTAGCCAGAATGCCCGCCGTTCCATCATCTAGATCATTAATGTTCAATGTGAAAAGTTGACCAAACACTAAGTCTTGCAGAACACATTCTGTCACCGGCTGCCATCCTTAGAAGGACCATTTTATCCCACGAGTTGCTTTCTGCCAAGCAGTCAAGCTTCTATCCATGCTAGCACCTTGCCTCTGTCACCATGTGCCCTTATCATAATCAATAGCATTCTGTGTGGCACTTATCAAAGGCCTACGTGAGGTCCGGGTAATAACATCCATTGGCTCTCCTTGTTCTATGCTGCTCATTAATTCCTCAAAAGGTTCTAGCAGATGTGTCAAGCATGATTCCCCCCTTGATGAAACCATGCTGACCTCGCCATATACTACTATACACATCCAAATATTCAGAAATCTCATCCTTCCCGACCAGATCCAGGATCCTAACAGATTTTAGGCTGTTTGGTCTGTAATTTTCCCTCTTCTGCCATATTCCGTTTTTAAACAAGGATTTTACGTTAGCGTTATTGTAGTCCTCTGGGACATTCCCTGATTCTAATGATTCATGAAAGATCACCACTAACGCCTCCACTACCTCTGAACTTTCTCCCTTAGAGCTCTATGGTTTAGTCCTTCTGGTCGAGGTAATTTATCCATCTTCAGCCCATTTAGCTTTTCTACCCGGTTTGCCTTGGCGATGGGTGACGTACTGAGCTTTGGCCCTTCACACTCTTGACTTTTTGGGAAATTATTTATGTCCTCAGCAATTTCTTTCTCCCACACTACTGTCTGTCCAGTTCCATTTTCCAGCAGCTCAATGTTCACTTTTGTCTCGCCTTCGCCCTTTATAAATCTAAAGAAAATCTTAGAATTTTCCTTGATTTAATTGGCAAGCTTACCCTCATATTTAATCTCCCCTTCCGTATTTATTATTTTGTTGGTCTTTGTGAGCTTCCAAATTATCTGGTTTTCCTCTGCCCTTCGTCACATTATACGCTTGCTCTTTTGCTTTTATTCTGTCCCTGACTTTCTACACAAACACCTAATGAAGGAGCGTCGCTCTGAAAGCTAGTGTGCTTCCAATTAAACCTGTTGGACTATAACCTGGTGTTGTGTGATTTTTAACCTAGTCAGCCATGGTCGCTTCCTACTAATAAGGCAAACTCTCCCCCCACTCCACTTGTCTTTCGAAAGGATGTATGCCCTTGAATATTCAGCTGTCAATCCTGATCCCCTTGCAGCACGTCTCTGCCAATTACAATCTGTACAACAAGCCCATTTACTAGGTTTCTTATACGGCATGCATTCAGATATAACACTCACAGTCCTGTATTAACCGTCCCTCCTCTCAGTGTCATTTGTCTGTCCAGTGTGCTTGAAGTTTGATTGTTTACACTTCCAATACACTCTGTCCTATTTGTGCCAGTGCTACAGGTTTTAGTAACTCCTCCTGCGTTCTGCACTATTATGTTGTCCTTTAATTTGAGTTTTCTAATTTCCCTGATCTCTGAAACCCCACCCAAAACCAATAAAACAAAGTTGAAAGATCTGTCCGCAGCCCTAGTTATGTGATTTGCTCGGACTCTGGTACCATCATTGTTCAGATGAAGACCAACCCATCCCAAACAGGTTCCTTCTTCCCCCAGAATAAAATATGCTTATACAACATAAAATACAGGGACAAAATGACTTTTCGTACAGTCCAAAATCGGGAAAATACAAACAGATACGATTGTTAAAATACACTCATGACCTTGAGCTAAATAGATTGAAATGTGAATTACAAAACCATGGACGTGTTGTGCAAGCTTTATCAGTCATTATTCGGCCCACAGCTGAGATGCTGACTTCCCCTCTGTCAATGATCTCTCTCACTGAGATTCTCTGATCCAGTCCCACACACAGTATCTAGGGGTGTTACCAGCTCCTACTGCTGTTTGCCCAGTTAATTTAAGTTAATCCACCTTCTCCCTGGAACCAATCAATTGGTCTATTGGATTCTGTTTAACTGTCAGCAACCCAGCTCTGTGATGTTTTTGGTGATAAATGATCTGGGAAGACAGCCAGTATCAGCACAGTGCTCACAGGGTATGGCACCAGAAAAGGGGCTTGCAGTCCAGGGGAATTTCTAAATAAAATTTCCGTGTTCTGACTATTTGTCTCATGCGGTAACTTTAAACAACTGTCTCCAGCCACTCACTGCATATTTAACAGCTACTTCTGGACTACTGAATTGATTGTTCTCTTGTCCCAAGCTCAAGAAATCTCTGTAATATGGACATTGTTATTATATGTTCTCACGGAAGCTCCAAGTTCTGACCTGCTAGATTCCTCACATGAAACTAATCACACTTCAGGTTGTAAGTCCCATTGTGTTCAGTGCCCTCTGCTTCTGTGTTGCTGATCTTAGCTGCACTGGTTTTAGTCTCCAATTCCTCCTCAGTCACTGTATTGTCGAAGTTCTGCTCTGGTTCTCTCTCCCTCGCCCGCACTCCCCCAACCCCGACCACCTCGACCACATTAATTTATAACCTCCTGAGTTGCAATAGTAAACCTGCCTGCCAGGAGATTGCTGCCAGTTCAGACCCATCCCATTCTTCTCGCGTCGATCCTCGGTAGAAACAAGGACTGTAGATGCTGGAAACCAGATTCTAGATTAGAGTGGTACAAACGAACTGACTCCCACAGCTATCTTGATTACACCTCTTCCCATCCTACCTCCTGCAAAAATGCAATCTCATATTCCTGGTTCCTCTGCCTCCACCCCATCTGCTCCCAGAAGGATTAATTCCACCACAGAACACACCAAATGGCCTCCTTCTTTCGAGACCGCAATTTCCCTTCCCACTTGGTTAAAAATGCCCTCCAACGCATCTCGTCCACATCCCACAGCTCAACCCTGAGACCACAGCCCTCCAACTGTAACAAGGACAGAACCCCCGTGGTGCTCACCTTTCACCCTACTAACCTTTGCATAAACCGAATCATCCAATGACATTTCCGCCATCTACAAACAGACCCCACCACCAGGGATATATTTCTCTCCCCACCCCTTTCCATCTTCGGCAAAGACCATTCCCTCCTTGACTATCTGGTCATGTCCACACCCTCCAACAACCCTGGCACTTTCCGCAGCCACCGCAGGAACTGTAAATCCTGCGCCCACACCTACTCCCTCGCCTCTATCCAAGGCCCCAAAGGAGCCTTCCCCATCCATCACAATTTTACCTACATATCCACCAGTATAATTTATTGTATCCGCTGCTCCTGATGCGGTCTCCCTTACTATGGAGAGACTGGACGCTTCCTCGCAGAGCATTTTAGGGAACATCTTTCGCTACAATCAACCACACCGCCCATTGGCCAAACATTTCAACTTCCCCTCCCACTCACCCGAGGATATGGAGGTTCTGGCCCTCTTTCACCGCAGATCCCTCATCACCCGACGCCTGAAAGAAGAATGCCTCATCTTCCACCTTGGAACACTTCAATCCCAGGGCATCAATGTGGACTTCAACAGTTTCCTCATTTCACCTTCCGCCACCTCACCCTAGTTCCAAACTTCCATCTCAGCACTGTTCCCATGACTTGTCCTACCTGACTATCTTTCTTTCCACCTATCCACTCCCCCATCCTCTTTGACCTTCATCCCCACCCCATTCACCCATTATACTCTTTTCTACCTTGCCCACCCTCCTCTTTGACCTATCGCCTCCATCCCAATCCCCATTCACTTATTGTACTCTTTGCCACCTTCCCCCACCCTCCTCCCTGTCCGATCACCTCCATCCTCACTTCCATTCAACTATTGTACTCTCTGCTTCTTTCTCCCCAACCACACCCTCCTCTCATTTATCTCTCCACCCCGCAGGCACCCTGCCTCCATTCCTGATGAAGGGCTTTTATCCTGAAACGTCGATTTTCCTGCTCCTCGGATGCTGCCTGAACTGCTGTGCTTTTCCAGTACCACTCTAATCTAGAATCTTGTGTATATCCTACCGAACCGGGAAACCCAGCGATCCACATATCGGAGATTGCTGCCAGTTCAGGTCCATCCTGTCCTCCTTGTGTAGGTCCTACTGACCCGGGAATCCCAATGATCCACATATCAGATGTGCTGTCTCCCCGACCAGATCGTTATCAGGTTGATTTTTTCTGTACTACCTTCCTGATCTTAACATCACTGGAAAGTCTAGTCTCTCCAAAATTCAAATATCTTTCAGGGTAACTCCGGCAAGATCTTTCCTTTATTTTGGTAAATATATTTATTAGCATTTTTTAAAACTTTACAAACATAAAAACTTATTGTAAAATACAATCAATAACAATTATCGGCATAATAAAAAGAGAAAAAAATCACAAATTACAAAACAACATTTGTCTCCTAACTATTAACCTACCCTCTAATGCAAAACAAACCCGAACACTGTGCAAAGCAACACCAAAAGAAAAAAAAAATCACAAAATACAAAACAGCTATGCTCAGCGCAAAGCACCCAAACAGAGGAAAAGTAGCATGGTGTATATCCATATTAACTCAGGAGACTCTCCTCCAGGGCCCAGGTCTTAACAAATCTAACCATTCTGGTTAAACAAACACCATAGTTAACTCAACTGACAAATACGTTTCCAAATAACTCAAGTAGTGCTGCTATGCCTTATAAAAACGGTCTGTTGTGTGCTGCACCATGGTTGTAAAAGAAGTCCAAGCGAATGTCCTCCATAATTTATTTCTGCTATACTGGCAAGCCCAGTTGCTTCTCAGACACCCAATTCATTGGAATTTTATTCTGTGCACAGTATGGAAGAATATTAAATAGCATCTTCTCATGCCAGTCTAAAGATGGTAAATTCTCTCCTAAGAGGAGAGATGCCTGGCCTAGTTTGACTTCAGTTCTCAATACCTTCCATATCTGTCCTGCCACAGCGCTCAAGTAAACACAAAGCCTATGGAAAGCCCAGAAGCAATGGTAATAGTACTTACACTTATTTTTCTTTTGGGGGAAACTGAAGATGCCCCTTTTTAAAATTCGCCCGTTGTTCTGGTGCCAGATGAGCCCTGTGCAGAACTTTTAACTGTGCAGCACACGTCGTGTTACATATTGAGATCTTTTGACTATTCTCCCATATGTTCTCCCATGTTTCAGAAGAGATCTGCACTCCTAGCTCTTCCTCCCAGACCTCACATAACTGGTTAATAGCCTGCCAGGACCTGCCACACAGCAGATGATAGAGGGCACTAACCGAAAGGATGCTTGTGGAATGTAGCAACAACCTCTCTGTATCGGGCTGATAGGGCTTAGTGAGAAGCATAGTCTTCTTCTGGATGAAATTGCTAACCTGAAAAAACAGAAAAGTCTCTGCTGGGCAACCCGTATTTGCAGCTCAGTTGCTCAAAAGACATCATAACCTCCCCCTCAAAAGTCTCCCAAACTGGAAACTCCTGTTGCTGCCCATAATTTGAACCCTGAGTCCATCATCCCAGGTTGGAACCCTCGCGTGCTAAGTATATGTTTAAATGGCGAAGTCACAGATCGCTCTGATGCATTGCCCTCCAAACCCTGACTAATAATCACAATGGGTTTCCGGAAGTGGTCCATAACTTTCCTCATCTTATCCATGATGAACAGATTAATAAAAGGGCAATTTGCTTGGGAGGCCTCAATATCCTGCCAGATTGAGTTTGGATCGTCACCTATCCATTCGCACACGCAGGACAGCAGGGAACTTCATTGATACCTACTGATGTCTGGGAAATCAACTCCTCCCCCTCCACGTGGCAATTGCAAGTTAGTAAGTTTGATGAGGGGCCGCTCATGATACCAGACAAAGAAACCTAACCACCCCATAAGTTTCCACAGCGTTGACCTGGGAAAAATATAGGGAGCATACACATGGTATAAAGCAAATGAGGAAGAACATTCATCTTAATGATAAATATTCTAACCAGCCATGAAATTGGAAGAGCCTCAAATCTCTGAAGATCTCGCCTGATATTGTCGAGCAAGTGAACCAAGTTAGTCCGGAACAACAGATCAAACTTGGAGGTTACAAGAATGCCTATGTACTGGAACTCGGCCCGTGACCACTTAAAAGGGAACTTAGGACCACCTTCAACTTCTGGCACATCCATAAGTTTCCCCAAGGCATATCCTCTGACTTTGCAAAGTTGATCATATATTCTGAAATAGCCCCAAATGAATTGATACATTGTGTCAAATGAGGTACGGAGGTCATCAGGTTCGATAAAAACCGAAGGATATTATCCGCAGACAATGTAATCTTGTGTGCCCTCGATCACACTTCCGGAGCGGTTATGTGGACGTTCTGACGAATGGCCTCTGCAAGCGGCTCTATCACCACCGTAAACAACGGTGAGCGGGGGCAGCCTTGCCAACTACCCCGACCAATCGTAAAATTCACAGACTTCACCCCATTGGTGATTACCGCGGACAGAGGGTGTCGATATAAAACCTCCACCCACCTCACGAAGACTTCACTGAACCCAAACTGTTCTAAGACATTTTAAAAAAACGCCCATTCCACCCAGTCGAATGCTTTCTCTCCACCTTGTGAAATCACCAAACCTTGAATCGATCGTTGCTGACAAACTTGGGCTAGATTCAGCAACCTTCTAATACTATGAGAGGACCTACAGCCCTTTATAAAGCCTGTCTGGTCCTTTACAATAATATGACGCAACACCATTTCCAGTCTCAGCGCCAGGATCTTGGACAGAATCTTGCTATCTGAATTGAATAGGGAGATGCGCCTGTATGAGGCACAATCCTCAGCAACCTTCCCCTTCTAAAAATTAAAGAAATTAAGGAAATATTAACTTATCTCAAAAATGGTGATAGGCATTCATTCATATAGGAGTGATTGGACATCTCTAACATCGGCCATGACAGAATCCCCATAAACTCCTTATAAAAGTTACCCGGAAGACCATCAAGGCCAGGCACATTCACACTCTGAAGTTGCCTTGCTGCCCCCTGCATTTCCCGAACTGTCATGGGGCCTGTTCCAAGGTTACCCCTTGGAGGACAAGGCTCTTAAAAAAGTCTCAATTTTAGCCATCCTGTCCTCGCAACCTTCAGACCGATTCAATTCAATGTAAAAGCACTGAAAAGCCCCATTAATCTTTTTAGCATCGTACATACCGGCGCTGTCTCTGATTATAGGAATGGATTGGGGAGCACGCTTTTTCCGAATCAGATGTTAAAAACTTCCCTGGCCTTTCCCCATATTTGAACAGACTTTGTCTCGGAAAAGCAAGTTCTTTCTTTCCGTTTTGTGCCAGTATTGAATTCAAGGCAGCCCAAAGGGTGGTGAACTGCTGTAGGTTAGTGACCAAAGGCTGTGCAAAATGTGCTGCCTCCGCAGTTTTCAACTGCATCTCAGGGAGACGCTGCTGTTCCTCCTTCTGTCATTTCTGGCTAGCCAAATAGGAAATACCTAATCCCCTAGCAAAGGCCTTAGCAATCTCCCATAGCATGGCCGGACTATTAGCCATGCCTGAGTGGATAGTCAATAATTCCTGCAACTCCTTCAAAAAACATTACTAAAATTGCGAATCCTTAAGGAGAAAAGGGCCCAAATGCCGGTGCTGCAAACCTACCCCTTCACTCTTGGCCTTTATCTCCAAATATACTGCCCCGTGATGAGAGATCGCTGTATTCCCAATTTCACAACCCATAATCGAATCCAGAAGAGCCGAGGGAGCCAGAAAGAGGTCAATCCTCATGTGACATTTATGTGGGTTTGCAAAAAAGGTGAAGTTCCTGCTGGTAGAGTGAAGACATCTTCAAATATCCACCAGCCCCAACTTCTCGCATAAGTCAACAACCTGCGTGTCTTCCAAAGAAATAGTTGGGGGACCACAAGGCATTCTATCCACTGTCAATCCAAAAGACAATTAAATTCCCCCCATAATAATGTGCCACGTTCGAAAAGCACTCAAATTAGAGAAAGCACTAATCAAACTTTTTAGGGGATGAACTGGAGTGCAGCAGACGTCTAAAATGTGATATTCTTTCCCATGTCTCGGGGCTTGAAGTATCACAAGCCGTCCCTGCTCATCTTTCACTGGCTCTAATAATGTATATGGAAGAGTTTTCTGGATAAATGCCGCCACTCCCCTGCTTTTACTAGTAAAGGATGAAAAGGATATCGGGTCATAACCCTCTGTTGTAATTTCAGGTGTTCCACAACATCAAGATGGGTTTCCTGCAACAAAGCGATATTAACCCTTTCCCTCTTAAAGCTAAAAATTACTTTTTTTTCCTTTCAACAGGCGCATGACTTCCCTTAATGTTCCAGGTGAACCATTTAACAAGACACTTAACCATATCCTCTTTCAGTCAATGTTGAACCCCCTCAAAGGGAGAACCCTGCTTACAAAGCGCCGAGTATAAGTAAATAAAGACTCACAGAGTTGAACAACTATATATACAAAAACTACTCTATCATAATTATGAACAACTATTCCTACCAAACAAACTACAAAGAAAACCAACTATAAAACCTTGAATGGAAGACACTTCCCCCTGCCCATAGGAGGCACTCACCCTACCCATCCCCTCCTTCACAACTCCTTCAAACCCTGACTGTGCCCCAGCCTTAGGCCAGAAATTTAAAAAGAAAACAAGAAGATGATCCTTACATCAACAGAAAAAAGACAAAGTCAGAATGAGTACTCCACCAGTCCCTGACTTCATGTCACCCCTACTTGTAACTAAAAGAGAAACAGAACAAACAAAAAAGGGGGAGAGAAAACAAATAACATCCACAAGATTTCCCACCAGAAAACCTAGTTATTAAAATAAAGTAACAACTTATTCCAAAGTCTTTTGTCCCCTTTCCAAAAATGAAATTATTAGGGAGAAAGAAATGAATAGAAAAGGAAGGAAAAACATGGGGAAAGATAGAAAAGAGAATATACATTAACCGTATTTTTCAGGCCAATCCATCTATTTTAAAGTGTTCACAAAATTTTTAGCCTTATCCACTGAGTCAAATGTATAGACTGAGTCCTCGTGGCTGAAGCGAAGTACTGCGGGGTATCTCATCGAGTATTGGACGCCCAGGTTCCTCAGTCTCTTTTTAATTTCATCGAAGGATTTCCTCTATTGAATAACAGCTGAAGAGAAATCCTGGAATAACATGATTTTTGACCCCTTGTACAACAGCGCCTGCGGATGTTTTCCCACGGATCTGAAACGTCTATGACTTATTGCATGTTTTTATATGAATAGAAGTACACTAGGACCGAGCAGGGGCGCTGCATGGACCTTGACCTGTGCACTGTAACCCAATAAGCCCTTTCAATCTGAAGCATGTTGGAGTCGCCGTGAAAGCCCAAAAACTTTGACACCCAGCTTTTAATGAAACTGATTAGCTGCTCATCTTCAGGGGGGCTGGCAATTCGGAGATTTATCCTCAGGAGCTTGATTTTCGAGGTCATCGATATGGTCTCACAAGATCCACAATTCTTGCTCCGGCACCTGGAACCGACTGGATGAGGACTCCCTCGCAGCTTTCGAGGCCTTAGTTCGACTCTCCACCTCCTCCAGCCTCTCCCCTAGGCTCTGGATCTCCAGCTCATGCTTCTGCAGCATGGATTCGATCAGTTGGACCTGGGCACGAATCACCCCAAGGATTTATTCAATTGCAGTCCTAACTTTCAAGGTAACTCTCTCCATCGCCGCAGCCAATACATGTGAGTCTGTTAGGTCCTGCGTGGGGTGCGGGAGGGGGGGTTCCGGAGAGGCTGCTGCTGCTGCTGCTGCAGTCTCTGGAGTGCCTGGTGCTGCAGGGACGGTCCTCCCTGCTGCTGTTTGCGTGCTCCTTTTCCCTTTGGTATCCTTCTGACTCCCAAATATTATAACATACGTGTTCTGTAAGGTTTTAAGCTAATATTTCCACCACATAGATTGGCCAGGGATGGCAAAAAATACCACTTTGCCTCTGCTGTTAGGCAGAGCTGTCCACAGCAGTTCAAGAGAATCACCCGCCATCTTGCCGAGTCCCATTAAGTCTTCTTTAATGCATCATTATTCACGCCCCTCAGTTCCCTGACAGGTCGAAATCTTATCTAACTCCTGTTTAAATACTTTCAGTGATGCAGCTCCCCTAACTCTCTAGCCCAGATAATTCCTGACATTGATGTCCCTCTGTGAGAGGAAATCATTCCCTATGCATACACCATCACCGATTGATTGTAACAAGAGGCAAACACAGGGGCTCAGGGAAGAGTAAGTGGCCTTGATATCAAGGCAGTATTTGACTGAGGATGTCATTGGGACCACCTAATTATTTGAACTAAATGGGGATCAGGTGTAACCGCCCTCTGGTTGGGGTCTTTCAGAGCACAACGGAAGATGTTTGTGGTTGGCGGCCAGATATTGCACATTTCCAAAATTAAAAGAGTTGTTCATTCAGCACCTCAATTTTGTTGCACACGAATATCTAGAATCCGTTCTTCACATTGAAACTACTGAGCCAAAAGCTTGGGCAGCCCGGTGGCACAGTGGTTAGCACGGCTACTTCACAGCACTAGAGTCCTGGGTTCAATTCCCATCTCAGGCGACTGACTGTGTGGAGTTTGCACTTATCTCCCCGTGTCTGCTGGGTTTCTTCCGGATTTCCTCCCACAGTCCAAAGATCTGCAGGTTAGGTGAATTGGCCGTGCTAAATTGCCCGTAGTGTTGGTGGGTTTCATTTCGGCAGAACGGTGTGGACTTGAAGACCCTGGTTCCACACTATAAGTAATCTAATCTAAAGAAGGACAGCTCATTCAATCATTGTGCTTGTTCCACAGTAAGAGAAGGGGTCTGGTCAGCACATCAGGCTGTTAAACAGAAACAGGCAGAGCTCAATAAAACGCTTGAACCTGTTCCATGGAACCACGTTGACACCGTCCAACCCCTTGAATCACTTATCCAGGAATATAACGGTGTCATTGATGCTCCAATATGAGAAACCAATGGAGCAGAGACTGCACGCAGAGACGGTTTCACGATGTTCCTCGTGGCTCCTTTGCCTGTGGTGCACATGACACTTTAATGTGGTTTACTGGCATTGAGGAAGGAAGCGAAAAGTTTTGTGTCTATTCTCAAGGAGGCATCTTTCATCTCAGAGAAGACATGTCCATGTTCTCCGTGAACTCAGAAGCTGGTGGGATTAGTTAACTGTTTTCGAATGAAAACAGCCACACTATTGTGGCTGCAGTCGGGTTATGGCAGGATCACATACGAACTGCACTGTATTAACGTGGGGAGAGTTTATTCGAAGCTGAATAAGCTGACTAAAAAAAACAACAATGGAATTTATCACCGTATCAGTGTCTATTTAGTACATCGTGAGTGACTGTCCCTCCCCCGCCAGTTTCAATGCAAACACCTCTCATTTTCTCACAGCACTAGAGATTAATCTCCCCTCACTCCTCACGGTACTACCATGCCACGGATGAGTCTGGTGAAATTCCATTGCACACTCTCTGTGGCAAGCTGATCATTCCTTATAAAGGAGGAAAAAAATCACTCCACAATATCCCAAAGACTGCCTCAACAACACTCTCAAGGTTGATCACAATAACTATTTTTCCACACTTACACACCTCCGTTTCTTTCTTGTGTCATAAAAAAAACGCATTCCTTCTCGATGCACCGCAAATGATATGGAATTGAGAAATTCCTTCCATCTGTATGTCAGCATCAATACAGGCAGCACCAGAGATGCCGATGGAGATGATAAACATGCTCGGGGAGAGACGAAGAAAGAATGCACTTAATAAGGGGAATGGTCATCTACCTGAATGAGAATGAACTGAAGACATAAAGGAAAGAACCAGAGAAAGGGACCTACCTTTCCTTTTGTTTTTCCCTCACGGCATGTGTGCAGCCCTGGTCAGGCTAACATGTTTTGCCGATCTTGTACTGAGTGGCTGGTTCAGCTGTTCCACAGGACAATAAATAGTAAAACACATTGCTGTGGGTTTGCAGTCACATAGAAACCTGACCAGGGAAGAATGAACCATTGCCTTCTCGAAAGGACATGAGGCAAGCAGATGGACTTTTCATAATTAATGATGATGGGTTCATTTCAATGTCACCAATTTCCTTCATGTGACGTATCAACAGATTATTATTCTGTGTCTCCTGCCAATACGTAGAACATAGAAGACTACAACACAGAGCAGGCCTTTCAGCCCATGATGTTGTGCCGATAATTAAACAGAAATGAACAGATATACATAGAAACGCATACACACCACACTCCACCACCACCTTGTCTCCTCCCATTAAGCAGATGTACACACACACACACACACACACACACCCCGACACAGCCAGAGACGTGTTTTTAATACAGAGATAGATATTTTTCATTAAAACATAGATCCGGAGTTACAATGAGAAGGCGGGAAAATTGTGTTGAGAAACATGTCAGGCAGCACCGAACAGCAAAGTAGAGTTGATGGGTGAAATGGCTATAATTCCATTTCCTATGCTGTATGGTCTTAAGAAGCCATGAATATTTTCTCAAGGGTGCATTAGAGGATGACATTAATAAATATTTTACTGGACAGTCAATGGGATAGGTTTGAGGGGCTGAATGGTCTATGACTCCTCCCATTTGTTTTGCCCTTATTTCTGAAAAGAGGAGGTAACTTGCTGTGAGGTTAACACACTTTCAAATTAAAGAGTCTCCCATTCATATTTGAGATAATGTTGTTCCATTCTCATTCAGACTGTGCGATCCATAGCGCTGTCATCCCCAGGGAACAGTAAGACTGGGTCATTGAAGATATTAAAGGCTGACCTTAAGTGATCTTTGATGGATAGAAGAGTCAATATTTAATGAGAAAAGACAGGAAGATGGTGGTCAGCTACTGTCAGACCAGCCATGATGCTTCTAAATTGTGCAGCAGGCTGGAGGGACCGAATAGTCTACTGATGCTCCTATCCCACGTGTGGTCCTCCCAGTTCACATCTCGAGGCTGTTACAGAGAGAGAGAGGAAGACCCCTTTTAGCCAGTCACAATCGTTATAATGAGTCAGGAGGAGGCAATTATGTCCCTCTATGGAGTTACACAGGAGTAGTCATTCAAATCATTGACTAAATTACACCGCACAGCAGAAGGCCATACAACCTTTCTGGGCAGTTACACAGGAACAGGGGAGCCCTGGTTAGCTAACCTGAAATACAGAGTTGTGATAATTACTTGTTTTCAGGTTGGAAAGCTGTAACTCGTACAATTCTTCGAGGATCAGTGTGAGTTTATGAAGAGTATACACTCTTGTTTAATGCCTTGGATGAAGAGGCTGAATATATTGGAGCTCGGTTTGCTCAGACACCACGATAAACATTCAATAAGATGTCAAGTGGAGGCAGAGCGTCCGCAATAGGATACTAATAGGGGAGGGCAGTGAGTAAACTTGCGAAAAAATGAATATCAGTACAAAGTGGGTGACTGGAATTTTGTGTTTTGGGAAATTGGCAAAACAGCAGCAAATAATTCAAATGGAGAGAAAATGCAGAACTTGATAGTACAGAGGAATTTGTGTGTATTAGCACATGAAGCACATCAAGTTACTGTGAAGTTGCAGTAACTGATTTGGAATGGAAACGAAATGCATGGGCGTCGGGCTTGATCTTAGCGATGTTTTCCTGCATCAGTACAGGGCATTGCTGAGACCACATCTGATGTATTGTTTGAAGTTATGATCCCTAAAACTGAAAAAATAAGCTAAACGGTTTTCAAATTTTTCAAAGATGTTTCTCTTTACTTGGCCTAGTGATGTACACATTATGTCATGAATGACTAACAGTTCAGGCCTGGGAATGACAGATGTTCTATATACGATCATGAGCAGAGAGTAGCTGGTGAATACCTGATGGATATTCCCTCTTGTGTGGGAGAAAAAAAAACTGGGGATGTAATTTGAGAATAAGCTAGGTTCTGAGGCAAGGTCGCTGGACCAGAAACGTTAACTCTCATTTCTCTTCAGGCATGGTGATAGACCTGCTGAGCTTTTCCAGAAATTTCTGTATTGGTTTAAGATAAGATATTCATTTTAATGAAGATATTGTGAATACATTAAGCATTTTATTTTTGTACTATGCAGGTACATAGAAACACATCTTCACATCCAAAAGAGGTTAATTATTTGTTAATGAAATGATTCTGTGTACGACAGCAGCAATGATGCACCTGCATGGAGCAGGGAATGTGATGGAGCCATAATGCTCAGAAAACGTTCAAGGAGAGCACACATAGTCCAGTCTGAGTTCTGATAACATTATTGATTCAACTTAGGATGGAAAAATGTAACCTACCTGAGAAGGAACAGTCTGTTCCTCCCTTTCTCTTTCCCTGTCTCTCAACACAGCAATATGTGCGAGCTAAAAATAAAGCCCAGTCTGTTTTATCACTCATGGAGGATTCATGATGAGGATTCTTTGGAACCTCCCCACCTGCTTGAATCAAAGGGTGTTTAGCCAAATCCAACTGTTTCAGGAAGAAACCCCATTATCAGAAGGTACTGTGAGCAGAATAACTTCAGAAGTAATTATTCAGGCTCGATAGTGAGGGGAACAGACAGGAAATTCTATGACTGCAAATGGGAATCCGGGATGGTGTGTTCCCTCCCACATCCCAGGGTCCAGGATGTCTCAGAGCGGCTGCAGAACGTTCTCACCGGGGTGGGGGAGCAGCGAGAAGTCCTTGTGCATGTTGGTACAAAATGACAGATGTAGAAATAGTGAAGAGGGCCTGCAGAGTGATTACAGAGAGCTATGAAAAAGGATAAAAGCCAGGACGGTGACAGTGGCAATTTTCGGTTTTCGTCCAGTGCTATGTGTTAGTGAGAGTGAGAAGTGGTCGTTATGGCAGATGAATGCGTGGCTAAAGAATTTGGGCAGGATAAGGATATAGATCTTTAGATTATTAAGAAGTTTTGTGGGGCAGTGGCGACCTGTTTAAGGGGGACTGGTTATACCTGAACTGGAGGGAGGAGGCAATATCTTGGCAGGGAGGATTGCCAGTTCTACAAGAAAGGGTTTAAACTAGATTGGCTGGGTTTGGGGGTGGTATGGGATCATCAACAGCAGGGTGACAAGTATGAGGCTGGAAGGAGTTGCAGTAATTAGAAACAGTGAAGAGACAGGTCAGGCTGGAACATGACAGACAGCAAGGAATGTCTGTTGGATTAAATTGCAAGTGTTTCAATGCAAGATGGCTGCCTGATAAGGCCGATGATCTCAGGGTATGTATAAGTACGTGGGACTGGGATGTTACAGCCATTACAAAAACATGGCTAAGGGAGAGATAGGACTGGTTTCTTAATGCACCAGTGTACAGCTGCTTTAGGTGGGTTAGTGGTGGTGGAAGGAGCGGAGGGTGAGTTGTATTTTTGATGAAGGCGAGTATCACAGCAGTGATCAGAGATAAAATACCTGGAAGATCATCCAGTGTGGCTTTGTGTGTGGAGCTAAGAAAAAAGAAGGGGATGATAGCATTATTGGGGTTGTACTATAGACCCCCAAATAGTCAATGGGTGTTAGAGGAACAAAAATATGTAGAGTGATTGGAGCAATAGAATTCTCATAGGAGATTTTAATTTTATGAATATAGGCTGGGACTGACACAGAACTAGGGGCTTAGATGGGGTGATTGCATTAAGTGTGTTGAGAAAACTTTCCTCATGCAGTATGGAGAAGGACCTGTTCGGGAATTGGCAAACTCGACCGACTCTTGGCAAAAAAGAGCGGTACAGGTGATGGAGGTGACAGTGGGGGAGCACTTTGAGACTAGTGACCATAGTTCTAACAATCTTTAAATAGTTATGGAGAGAGACAAACCGGTACACAGTGCAAGTTCTAACTTGGGGCAAAGTCTATGTTGATGGAATTGGACACGAATTTGCAGGGGTTGTTCGGAGTAAATTGATTGCAGGCGAAAGGACCTCCAACAACTGGGAGGCCTTGAAATGTGAGCTGGCTGGAGTTCAAGGTTTATATGTTCCTATGGGGGGTGAATGGCAAGGTTGGCATGAGGAGGGAACCCTGGAAGACAAGAGATATTGAAGAGTTGTGGCTTAGGTCCAGTTAGGCGGGATCAAAGGAATCACTGGAGATACACAGGGGATACAGGAGTTTATTGAAGAAGGATCTCAGGAGGGCGAAAAGAGGGCACGAGATAGCCTTGGCTGAGCAGATCAGGATGAATCTGTACAAGATCATGAGAGGCATGGATAATCTGAATGAACTCAATCTTTTTATCCTAGAGTTTTGGAATCGAGGACTAGAGTGCATCAGTTTACGTTTAGAGGGGAAAAAAATAAAAGAAACCAAGAGAGGCAAATTTTACACAGAAGGTGGTACGTATATGGAATGAGCTGTCAGTGGAAATAGTTCAGGTATTTACATTTACAATACTTAAAAGGCATTTGAACAAATGCATGGATAGGAAAGGTTCAGAAGCATATGGGCCAAGTGCAGATACATAGGTTTAGCGTGGATGTACATTAATGTCAGCAGTGACCAGTTTGAGTCAAAGAGCCTGTCTTCATGCCTAAGGACTCTCTGACTCTACAAGTAGAATAACATTTGGGCCAACCTCTCATTTTTCCTTTTGTCATGAGTTCCAGTAATATTGGGACAAAGTTCTTTCAAGTTAACATCACAGAGATTTTCATTTCCAGTTTGTTATCAAACACGTGTGTATGTTTGGTGCCTCAGTATTTTTCAACGGGAAATACCAATATACATATTTGCAATATCCACTCATCATTCTTCTTTACATCATAGTTTGAGTAACTTTGTTTTAGTCGTAAACGTGTTGTTGGAGAAGATCAAATAAATCTGCCTGACTTGTTCCTTGCACTGACCCTGACACTCTCTGAGAACTATATCATTGGCCATATCACCAACATAATTATAATTGATTTTTTTGTGACCAGTGGAGGAGTGGGACTAGAAAAGTGAACAGTGATCCAAAAACACAATTAATTATCGACTCAGTGACCCTAATGGCATTGTAGTGTAGATTTTTGGAGGGGTATCTGAGGGATAGGATTTACGTGCATTT
Organism: Hemiscyllium ocellatum; assembly: GCF_020745735.1. Lineage (NCBI taxonomy): Eukaryota > Metazoa > Chordata > Chondrichthyes > Orectolobiformes > Hemiscylliidae > Hemiscyllium > Hemiscyllium ocellatum. Next base: position 77,158,783 of record NC_083417.1, read on the forward strand.
AGAAAGACAAGGACTGATGTGAGGTAGTCAGCATGGCTTTGTGCGATAGAGATCATGACACATTAATGTGTTTGAGTATTTTGAGAACGTGATAAAGAAGATTGAAGAAGGCACTGTGGTATACTTTTTTCACACTGGCTTCAGCAAGGCGTTTAATATGGTTCCTCATCGAAAACAGGTTAGGTCACATGAAATCCAGGGAAAGTTAACTAATTGATATAAAATTGTCTTGAAGGTAACAAATTGTTTTCCACACTGAGGCCGGTGGTGTGCTGAAAGAATCAGTGCTGCGCTCACTGCTTTTCATCATGGATGTGAGTGACTAGGATGTGAATACCAGAGGCATGCTTAGCAAGTTAAAAGATAACATCAACAAAGTGGTGCAGCGGACAGTGAAGAAAAGTACAGCGGCACCCTTCACCCATCAAAGTCCCAAGGACTGGCAGATGGAATTTAATTGAGATACTTGTGAGGTTTTGCATTTTGGTAAGTTAAACTATGTTGTGCACTGGAGAATGCTGCCAAACGAAGAGACCTACGGGTACAGTTCACAATTCCTTGAAAGTAGAGTCGCAGGTGGACCGGGTGGTGGAGAACACGTTTGGTACGCTTGCCTTAATCGGTCAGAACATTGAGTACAGGAGTTAATGTGGCATGTTACCCCTGGACAGGACACTGGTGAGGCCACTTTAAGAATACTATGCACAATTCGGTTGGCTCTCCTGATGGGAGGATGTTGAGAGGGCGCAGAAAAGGTTTACAAGGATTTTCCAATACTGGAGGGTTTGCTCTTCATGGAGAGGATGAACAGGTTGAGGCCTCTTCCCCTGGACTGGCGGAGGGTGAATGGTGGTATGAAATTGGTTTTTCAAATCCTGAGTGGCATGGATAGTCTGAATGACCAATGTATTTTCCCAGGGTAGGGAATCCAGAACTAGACGGCATAGGTTGAATGTTTGGAGGAGATTTAGAGTGGACCTTAGCAGTTACATTTTCATGCAGAAGGGGGTGCGTATATGGAAAGTGCTGTCAGAGAATATGTTGACAGTGGGTCCAATTACACGTTTCAAATACATATGGATAGGTACATAAATAGGAATGGTTCAGAGGGATCTGGAGAAAATGATGGCAAATGGGACTAGATAAGTTTGGGATAACTGGTTGGCATGGGTAAGCTGGAATAAAGGATCTGCTTCAATGCTGCATGACTCTCTGATTCTGTCAGAGGGATGGGGAAAATTCTGTAAGAACCTATCAAGTGGGAATTCTCTTCCCCAGAAGTTTGACATTCCTCTTTGTTTACATTTATTCAAAGCTAAGTTAATAGAGAGGTAATAATGGGATAAAGACAGGAAATTGGTGCTGAGACCCCAATCTGATCAGCCACAATCTTAGTGCCTGGTGGAGAAGTCTCAAAGTGTCTCATGACCCACTCCTGCTCCTCAGTCCCATATCTCTGTGTTCCATTCAGCCCTCAAACTTACTAGACAGGAGCAGTTGATGTCCACTTACTGCTATAACCTAATACACAGGAACAAGTAAGACCATTCATTGCCTGAAGACTGCCCCATACGGTTTGGGAGATTTGGAAATTAGGATTAGAAAACTAAGGCTGGATATGAAAGACGACCCTCATCTCTCTTTACAGAGCGTCCCCTCTCTGCAACTTGTGCTCCATTTATTGTTCATATTGTAGACCCAGATTCACTGTGAATACAGCCCCTAGACCTCACCTAGAGATGGCTCATAGAATCCTCTGGTCTCCCTGACTACAATATTCAATAACAGAACATCCAGGAAAATAACAGCCACTAACTAACCAATAACAGAATGGGAGTACATCAGAAACAGGAGCAAATCGTTCAAACCCCAATCCTGCCTTCCCCTTCACTAAGATCTTGGCTGATCTGCTCTAGGTTGCAAATCCTCTTTAATGCCCGAATCCTCATAGCCCTCACCTCACTGGCAGCTCAAAATTAATCTACCCCACTCTTTAAATAGTTTCATAGAAGATAGAACATAGAACAGTACAGGCTCCTCTGCCCTCGATGTTGCATGGACACTGTATCCTACTCTCAGATCAGACTAGCCTACATACACTATATTGTACTAGCCTCCCATGTGCCTATGTAAGAGTGGCTTACATGCCCCTAATATAACTGACTAAATACCACTGCAGGCAGTGCATTTCACGCACCCACCACTCTCTGTATAAGGAATCGACCTCTGAGATCTCCTCAAAACTTTGCTCCAAATGATGCCCCCTCCTGACAGTCTTTTCTGTCTTGGGGAAAAAAAAACTCTGGTAATCCAATGTCGAATAATATATGCACCTCTCACCATCTTGTTTATCTCTATCAAGTTACCTCTCATCCTTCTTCACGCCAATGATAAAAGCACTATCTCTGTCAACCTTTCTTCATAAGACGGGACTTCCAGTCCAGGCAGCATTTTGATAAATTTCCTCTGCACACTTTCTAAATTTTCCATATCCTTCCTATAATTGGATGACCAGAACTGGATACAATATGTCAAGTGTGATCTAACCAAGGCTCTATAGAGCTGCAGCATAACCTCGCGGCTCATAAAATCAATCCCCCTGTTAGTGAAAGTTAACACACCATTCACCTTCTTAACAACCCAGTCAATTTAGGTCGCAACTTTGAAGGCTGTTAGGATATGGAACCCAAGATCCATCTATTGCTCCACACTACCAAGAATCCTGTCCATCACCCTGTATTCTGCATTCAAATTCAAGCTTACAAAAGTAATCATTTCACACTTTTTCAATTTGAACTCCATCTGCTGTTTCTTAGCCCAGCTCGGCGTTATGCCAATGTCCCATTGCAACTTCCAACAGCTCCCCCCCCACACACACACACTATGTACCGCTCTATAAGCCTTCGTGTTATCAGCAAACTTGCTAACCGACCCTTTCACTTCCTCATCCAAGTCATTTATAAATGTCACCACGAGCAAAAGTCCAAGAAATGATCCCTTCAGAACACCACTGGACCCTTTCAGTGATCTAGCTCCACTTATTCTCCGTGTAAGAGAACTCCAGACATTCACTACCCTCTGTTTGATGAAAAACATTCTCTGCTTCTACACCAAAACCTATTGATATGAAAAAAAGGGAACAAATGTGCTCAGGCAGAGAGACTGACCCAGAACTCAAGGCAGTATTTTACTGAGGATGGCATCAAGGAGCCTAAGGAAAATCGCACTTAATGAGAATCGATTGTGACCTCTCCACTGTTTGGAGTCATTCACAGCACAAGGGAAGATGGTTATCACCGCCGGATATCAATCATCTCAGCCATGGGACCCAGTTGTAGGAGATCCTCAGGATAGCTCCTTCAGCCCAGGCATCTACAGTCGGTCATTATAGAATACCTAGAGTATGGGAGGAGCCCATTCAGCCCATTGAGTCCAAACTGAGCATAAATGGGGATGTTCGCAGAAGTTTACATCATGTTCAGAACAAGTTGTTCCTACTCAGCTCTTGAAGTAGTCAGTGTCCATGTGCAACTAGAACGAGATACCATTCAAGATCATGCTGATAAAACCTGGGTAACATTCATGTAACAGCAATGGCAGACACTGCACATTTCCACAGCAAACGGAGTTGCTCGTTCAGCACCATAATCTGGGTTCACCAGAATATGGGGAAGTTATTTAGCCCATCAAACCATTGGACAGGATGTGTGGTGGCTCATTCAGTCCCTCCTGCCTGTTACACAATAAGAAAATGAATCTGCTCACTCCCACACGTCACTTACACGGGATCAGAAAGAGATCATTTCACATCTGGAGTCACTTACAAAGGAACAGGAAGACCTCTTTCAGCTTCTCAAGTCACTAATACAGGAACGGGAAGGTATCAGAGATTCTTCAATATCACAAACAAATGGAGCAGTGACTGAACATATGGGCTGTTCCAACCTGGTACACATGGCTTAATTACTCATGCTACCTATGTTCTGCTTTAACATGGTTTTCTGATAGTAGTAATGATGCCAACTTTATTAACCATTCTCCAAGTTGTCTTCTATCTTCAAGAAAGTAGACCCATGGTTTCTATGGAGGTCAGAAGCTGGTGCAGAATTGTTAACTCTTTCAGAATGAAGGTAATGTGACTGCTGACAGGATTGTGTACAAATTGACATTTAATACAGTGTCACACAGTAACTGTGCATTCAAGTGTACAGTGTTCCTTCAGAACCTGCACCTTTCTGTCAATGGAAATGGGGGTTCTGAAGAGGCATATAAACTTTTGGGAATCACACATCCAATGAATAGTGTGGAATTTTGGGATGTAATGAGTGTCCATCCGTAGCCATCAAGTTTCAACTTCTTATTCTCTCACAGGTCTACAAATTAAACACATCGTTCCTTCACTCTCTACTCATGGTACCATCATGCCAGGATTTAGTCTGGTGAAACTCCTTTGCACTCTCTCTGTGACAAATAGATCATTATTTATAAGACAGAACAAATCTGTACACAATGCAACAAGAATTTTCGAAACAAAACACTACCATTGGGAAAGATATACCAACTCTGGTACTTCAATCATTTTGCATGAAGCGCTACATATCACTTACTTCCTTCAACGTAAGAATTCTATTGGTGACTTGTGACCAAGGTCATCCAGGTCCTTTTCAACAACAGCACTTCCCGATCTCTCACCATTGAAAAAAACATAAATGTGAATGAAGATATTTATTCACATCTGATTCAGTTTTTATAGCTTGTGACCAACTATTGCCCAAACACTGATCCTTCTGATACCCAACAAGCCTTCAGTCCAGAGAAAAATCCTACTACCTTCATTGTCTCCAACATTCACTTTTTAATCCACATGGTATATATTTCACGCTTACATATGCAAGGAATTTAACATTCCCCACTCAACCGTATTCAGCTATATCAAACGTCTGCTGAAAATTTAAATACTCCATTCCCATTGGTTCTCAATTGTAGATGTCACAGCGGACAATCTCCACAAATTCCAGGAAGTTTATCAAATATCATTTCCCTTTCCTGAATCTAGGCCAACTATACCAAATCACCTCACTATTCTCCAAGCAGGAGAAAGTGAAGACTGCAGATTCTGGAGATCAGAGTTGAAAATGTGTTGCAGCATCCAAGGAGCAGGAAAATCGACGTTTCGGGCATGAGCCCTTCTGCAGGAGCCTTTCCAACAACACGTTTTCAACACTATTCTCCAAGTTTCTAGTTGTCATATTCCTTATAAAAGGTTACAATATTTTTCTCACAGTTGAGATCAATCTATTTAGTTTTGTGTTTGCCCTCTCCATCCTGTTTTAAATATTTAAGTTTACAACAGCTGCTTTCCAGTCTGCAGGATCTTTTCCAGAATCTAACAGAAGCCAGCGACAATGTTGTGGGTCGGAAATCACACTTAGTCCAAACAGGGCAAAAAATTTAACTTTCTTTACCAAAGGTTATCATTAAAATAAGAAAAGAAATACTGATGGTTTATGTTTGCCATGAATGAAATTAGTTTTCATTCCAATTTTTGGCATTCGAATTTAAGTTAAGACATTGGCTGTGGTAGGATTTCAAACAATGATTTTAGAGTAACAACCTATGCCTCTGAATTATATGGTCAGCGACACTACTACTCTGAAACAGAGTCGCAGTTTTGAAGTGACTGTGGAGACAAGGAGAAGCTTGTAGTCAAAATATTTGTAACTGGAAGAGTGGTCAGAAGAGAATTGGAGCCGTAAAATCTGTCATTAACGAAAGGGTAGATGATAGGTAATTTAGCAACGGCACTGAGGCATAGCTGGAGACTGCGGTTATTAGGGAAGTTGTAATTGGCAGATTTGATGACAGAGAGAATAAAGAGACGTAAAACAGTTCAGGGCGAAAAGGAAATTCAAGGTTCCGAACAGTCTTGTCCCTTCTTAGATGTTTGTGAGTAAGGAGTTTGGAAATGCATGCAAAGGAAGTGGAATTTGTGACTGAAAGTTCATATATTTGTCGAATATAATTAACTGGAATAGCAATAACCTTCACCATCGTTGATAGAATTGATAGAGATAGGCTTACCAGGAACACCAATAATAGCGAGGATGGGATAATACCCAGCTTGAATAATCATGAGTATGGCTTATATCCGCAACTGTAACCATTCCCAATCCCGTGAAAGATAGTAAAGATCCAACGACAAACTCTTTTCCATTGTTCTCAGACTTTGATCCATTGTTGGAACATTCTCATGTTTTCAGATTCTGACCTCTTCCTCTCTCTCTAGCTGCTGATACAAATCGTGTTGAGGGTTACACTCCCCCAAATACTATGGCATAACAAATTGAAAGAATACCCTATTTATGGACGAGGTAAAGCCTCTAGTGACTCTGTTAGATCCAGGAAGACTGATATTGATCAGAGTCACTGAACAAACAGCTCCAGTTAACTTCTTTCATAATAATCCTGATATAACACAATAATACTTGGTGTGGGTGGGATGTTGATATCGCTGACTATTGGGTTATTGGCACATCTACAGTTGCAAAAATAGAGGTGAGGGAGAGAGTTGATGCTTTCCCTTCACCAGCTTGATGATTCTACTGTGTTTTGGCAAGGTAGAAATTGCTGGGGTCCCGAGACCGTCTGTATCTGATCACCAGGCCTGCTGCATCCTTTCGTCTGATTTATTTATGTTTAATTTGACATTTATCATACCGTAATTTAACGGCTTAGGTGGAGATAGGCATTTTTGAGAGGCTCCTACAGTGCCATAGACAGTATAGATACGGCCCATTCCTTGTGGTTCTTGCAGCCAAACAGTGTTTGAATAAATTGTGCTTTGCTTAATTTGAATATCTTGAACAAGCGACTTGTATCTGAAACACAGCACCTCACATTTAGCTTTAAAATATTTTTTAAAAACATGTTCGTTCCAAGTCACAATCTCCATTTCTAATACAAGAGCGACAGATATTCACCTTTTACTTGGGTAATTAATTAATCGACGACATGTTGCAGAAATATGGGGTTAAATCGCGGAATGGACCGAGCTGGAGGAGTGATAGTTATATCAGGGATTATATCGGATACTCAATCCGCCTCACAGATCATGCCCACACATGTATAAGCCCAGATGAGATAAATGTTCATCATTAAGCGGAAACCAGGCCAGTGTATTGCTTAGCAATGCGTCCAGGATTGAACAATGTTCAGAGCTCACCAATCCCCTTCTTATCCGTCCAACAGTGCATTGATATATAAACCTGCAGAGCACACAAGTGCATTGTTCCATAAACATGGATTAGGTTTCTTTCCAGCATGGGGAGCTCTGCAGTGAATAGCAATGATGTTATCTGTTAATCTAGAATAGGTACCTTCCCAGCATGTACAGCTGTCTACACTAACCACTGCATTGCTGAATAACACTGTGTTAGATCATTGCTGTACGTGGGGAAACTTGCAGCCAATGTTGGAAGTGACAGGATGTGCAGCTCCCATCCATTTCCAGCTCCATATCTCCATTGTGCCATGACAACAGTGTGCTGCGGGCATGAAACTCACTGCCAGAAAGCGGCAATGTATCAGCTGAAATGCCACCAAATAGTAGGAGCTTGGTAAAAGAAGGGGGAAATTGAGAGAGAAAATCAGAGAAGTATCTGATGGTAGGTTTAAAAAGTGGAAAATGAAAACATTTCTAAAACACCTTGCAATATGGGTCACTGTTTCAATGAATGATGGGTGAACTGGATATTGGTGTTAGTTAAGATGGTGGAGAGTTTTGGATGAGTATTTGTTCTGCAGCTGTATAACTGGGAGCAGGGTCAGCACAGTCTCCGACTCATTGGGCTCAATTTAACAATAATTTGTCTCTGTGCTATTTTCATTGAGCGTGACAGAGTGATTGACTGCACGAGGAGGAGTTAGATTCCTGGTGCTATCTTATCGAAGTCATCTCATGAATGACACACCCCACCCCACGGTGTCCCTCCCATTCAATGCCAGCCCGATTCTCCCACCCATCATGGCTGGAGGTACTCACCATTGCTCATATGCCCCTGGATATTCCATTATCCCTGGTACTGGTTCCAACTTTAAAAGGCCAATGGGCACACGGTTGAGCTTTCTCAGTTCGGAGCTGCCCTGCACAGTTTATCCCGACCACGGCAGATAAGGAGCAATTACACCACGGTTTGTTGACAGGAGCACAGAGGTCTTGCAGGATGGGCTAGTACAGAGGAGGACCATTTTATTCCCAGAGGGGTCCACACCACCAGACCCACCAAGCATGGCCTGAGTTCACCACTCAGCTCAGTGCAATAGTTGCGGACTCAAGAAATGTCCAGCAATACATGACAAGCATAAATAACCTTCCCCGCTCTGGCAGGATAAAGGTCGCCATATTCTCTCTGACAACTCTGCACTCCCTTCACAAGTATCCTCTGACAATGCTGCACTCCCTCCACACTGATCCTGATATTGCTGCACTCCAGCCATTCTGACCCTCTGGCAATGCTGCAGCCTGACATTCTGACCATCGGACAATGCTGTACTCCCGCCATTCTGACCCTCTAACAATGCTGCTCTCCCTCCACACTGATCTTCTGACAATGCTGCACTCCCACCATACTGACCCTCTGACATTGTTGCAATCCCTCCATACTGATCCACTGACAATGATGCACTCCCTCCACACTGATGCTTTAGTAGTGCTCCCTCACACCCGCTGAATGCCTGTTATAGCACCCTCCCCCGAATAAGGCTCCATCACTCTCACTACTGCATGCAATACCTTCTCTCTCACTCTCTCGCTCTCTCTTTCTCACCTACGCAATACACCTACATGATTAGATAATGTTCTGGAGAATGCTGTTTCTACAATTCTCTGGATGATGTCGTTTGTACAATGTTCCAGATAGTTTTCAAAATAATTGCCAACTTAAGCAAAACATTGTTTTTTTAATACTCAGGGTGAAAGTGCATCATGACACCATTAAGCCTCTCAAATATGCTCCGTTATTCAGATAAAGTTAGCACCTGAACATTTGAAGACTCATCTCTTCTAGAAGACAGACGCCACTTTGGAGATTCTCCAGTTTGCTGGAACACTCCAGTAATACAGTGAGGTATGGAATATTTCACACCGTGCCACCAGTCGCTCTGTAGCCACGTCTAGTAAAGCCAGCTATGAATCGCTGATGACCGATTTACCCTTGGTTTTATCCGATTGAGAAAAGCCTTGTTCGTTTTGTAAGACACGGTGCAAGCATTTTCATCCGACTACAATTTCGTTTATAATATTGAAACTCATTTTCACTTCCCCTGTAAGGAACGATGTAAAATGCTGCTTTAAATTCTCTGCCTCCTCCCTGAAATCAATTCCCCAGTCGCATCCTACAGGTGTCCGTTCCTTTCTTCGAAGGGTCACACACACATCATCAACGTTTTTTTTTTAATCGATTTGGAAAAACTATTGCGGTTAGTTTTTAAAAAAATATTTCTTGCCAGTTTTGGAATATTTTTGTTTATATTTTGCTTTATACTATCTGCTTCTGGTTCCTAAACTAAACATCCCAAATGTGGCCTATGCTAGAGCTCACCAATCTGAATTCGTTAGCTTGTGATTAATGAGTTATCCTTCGCAACCTAAATGCATCATGGGTGGTTCATCTTCACATCTTCATACCATCATCTTTTTGACCATGAGCCATGCCCGCAACGTCGATTCTCCTACTCCTTGGATGCTGCCTGATCTGCTGTGCATTTCCAGCAACACATTTTCACCTTTGACCTCCAGCATCTGCAGTCATCACTTTCTCCCCGTTATGAAGTATCTGCTTACATGTCTCCCGCACACATCTATTGACCTTCAACTGGATCTATTTTCACATACTGTTTTTGACCAGACATAAGACTAAACTCTACAATTGAAAGGCCTTGCTCTTTTCAATCATTTGGGGACACCTCCGTATGTGGCTGATCAGCTGAGAGTGACGCCATTCTCACAGATTCTCTGGCTCTATCATTTCTGTTCGATGATGCAACATTCCAGTGGGAAGCTTCATACATTACCACCTTTTCTCTCAAATGAGAAACTGTGACTGTCCCATCTCCCTCGTTTCTCCCCTTACTCCGTTTCCTCCTTCCCAGAGCAAAGATTGACCACCCCTTGTCATCACGTCCTCCTGCATTCGAATCCACATTCACAGAATCATCCTCCGCCACTTCCGCCACCTCCAGCAGGACAGCACCATCAAACTCATCTTCCCCTCCCATCCACTTTCAGTATTTCACAGGGACCATTCCCTCTGTGACACCCTCCATCATCCCGAACACTTACCCACTCCTCCCATGGCACCTTCCCATGCAATTGCAGAATCTGCAACACTTGCCCATTCACCTATTCCCTCTCACTGTCTAAGACCCCAATCACACCTTCCAGGTGAAACAACATTTTTCCAACTTGTACTTTTTCCAACCAGTCCCTTATCATTCCTGCTCGAATGCAGTCTCCTTTACACTGGGGGGAAACAAAGAAGAGATTGCTTTGAGGAACACTCCCATTCTGTCTGTAGGAATGACCCTGACCCTCTCAATGCCTCCCATTTCAATAACCTACCTTGCTCTCATGCTATCATTTCAGTCCTAGGCTGCTGGAATGTTCCAATGCAGCACAACCCAAGTTCACTTTACACAACCCACACTTTACACTTTGGTATGTTACAGCCTAGAGGGGTTAATATACAATTCCATAACTTCAGAGCTTGACCTTATTATTGCAGTTCTCCATTTTTCATACATTCTCCGCCCTGGCCTCCCTATGACTTTGTGTGGTTGTGTCTTCTTTATCTTGCACTCAATGGAGAGAAGCCCTTTCCCCCATTCACATCTTAATTTAAAGCCATTTCACATCATCTTCTTGTTCACCACTCCTCAAAACTCGTTTATATTTTGCAATACTCTCATCTCCCCGTCACCCACTTCCCAACTCCGTCAAGGGATTTAAAAGCTCAGTTTTCAATCCATTTCAGATTTGAAGAAGTGTCACACTGGACTTGAAACGTTAACTCTGTTTCTCTCTCTGCAGATGCTGCCACTCTTGCTGAATTTCTCCAGAAATGAATGGGCACTGGAAATAAAAATACAGATATTGCTGGATAAATTAGGAGCATTCTGGAAGGGTCACTGCTCCCGAAAGATTAACTCTGCTTTCCCTCCACAAGATGCTTCCAGACCTGCTTCGTTTCTTCAGCAATTTCTGTTTTTGAACAAGTTCCACTGACGTGTGTCCAAGCTACTCAAACGTCTCGTCCAATACAGAGCATCTGACACAGGGCAGTAAACAATAACACAAGGTGCACACGTTCATTGGTTCTGAAAATACATAGGATGACACCACTGAGACTACAGAGCTCTTAATCATGATCAGGGAGAGAAACAGAGTGGAACACAATCACTTCGAACTCAGATGATGGCATTACAAGAATGGATACGATTCAGATAAATATGTTAAAGGCTTGAGTAATGTAACAAATTGGAGGCGTGACACCAGGGAGAATCCTGAGCAGAATGAGAATATGAAAATGGAAGTGTTACCACATCGGAAATCAGGTCATTTCACTAAGTATAGGGCTGATGGTGAATGGGTCTTGGTGTGAACAGGGGGATAGTCAGTAGAATTTAATTATACATATTGGAGCTCAAACTGGGCATTCATGTGGTACTGTAGAATCACAGCAGCACCAGAACTGTATTCAATCACAAGAAGTAAATTTTTCCCCAGGACAACGCTCGGTCAACCATTACCATTAAGCCAATCTATGGTTCAGTGACAAGTGTGGGTGAACATGTCAGGGTCAGAACCATTTGTACCGAATCCTGATGACAACCCATTAAAGGTACCGCACATGACTGGTTACATTCCAAACAGCAGAACTAACATCTGATACAGAGGGCGAAATGATCCCGAGACGAGCCGATCATATCGAAGCTCTGCAATCCTGCCACATCCAGACATAAATGTCGATGGACAATTAAGCAACTCAATGGAGGAGAGGACTCCACAAATATCCTCATCTTACTTAACAGAACAGCCTTTACACCAGTGTAAAAGACAAGAAACTTCACCGTCCTCAGCCAGAAGTGTTGAGTTGATGATCCACCTCACCCTCGCCATGATGCACACAGAACCACAGATGCCAGTCTGCAACCAATTTTGTTTGCTGTACATGACATGAAGAAACAGCTGAATATAGTAGGTACGACAAAGGCAATGGAGACAGACACCATTCCTGCAATAGGACTGAAGACTTGTGCTCCACAACAAGCCGTGTCCATAGGGAAGCTGTTTCATTCCAGCTCCAACTCTGACATCTCTCTGGCAATGTGGAACTATGTTCAGTTCCCTAAGAAAGGATTATTTAGAATCTTATTTACAATCTGTTCAATTACCACCCCATCAATCCCATCATAAAAGCCAAATTGGTGGGAGTTCTTTTTGACAGAGCTGGCAACGAGCACAGAAATAACCCGCTCAGTGTGGTTTCCGGTTGGTCGCCATGTGGCGATGGTGCTTTTGCTGAAATGTCACTGGATTACTAATCTAGACAAGGCTAATGCTCTATCAGCGGTGGAAGTTAAAAACAATTAATAAAATATCGAGATCTAAAATCTGGTATCAGTAATAGTGATCTTAAAGCCAATGTCAATTGTAAACACCAATTTCCTTCCCCAATGTACTTTCAGGCAGTGAATCTCCAGTGCTTTCCTGGTCTGGCCTAAAAGTGACTCCAGACATACAGACATGTGATAAATTATTCAACGGTTTCTGAAATGGCCTAGCAAGACACTCAATTATATCAAACTGCTCCAAGGTCTCAAAAGGATAAAACCGGACAGAACACCCGGCCCCAGCCTCAGTATCAGAACGGAAAATACAGTCCTGTAGATCGTGCAGAGGCCTGCTTCCTAATACCTGAGAACTGGTGTTCCAGAGCTTTTCCACAGATTGCACAGAAACATCTGGAAAAGAGTAGGTCATTGAACACACTGGGCCTCTTTGATTGCGCACCTTTCTGCATCAAGTGAGCTCCCGCTCACTGTGACGTGATTCCATCTCAAGCACCCGCTGAACAGCAAAACCCACCCTCAGGATATCTGTCTGCAAAACGCACCATCAGTGAGTTCAGATGAAACAGGAATGTAATCCACTCTGCAAGCCTTGAAGTTGAGCTTGAAAGTGGGATTTGTAGTCTACATTTAGAAGGAACTTTACTTCAAACTGGGGGAGATTCTTGGAAAGAACTAGAATTCTGCATGGGCATCACATGGTCAGTCGGCTCGCGCGCTTTCTGATGAAGAGCTTGGTGAAAGGTACAGTGCTGTAGTCAGTCGCCATAGTGTTATATCGGTACATTTACTGTACTAATTCATTACAATGTATGTTTTAAAGATTTGTGTAGACTGTACTGTCGTTTGTGTTAGGCTGACTATTATTTTTGTTTTGATTTTTACCTATATTATTGGAGGTTCGCCCCTTACCCTCTTTTTCGAATTGCTCCCCTTATTTATCTTGCTCCGTTTTCTATAATATGGTGTTCCACAAAAATGCAGCTACCACATAGTCGGAGAACTACCTGTAATGATCGCTGATCCTCTATTTCCACACCATACTCCTGCTCTCTTCCCATTCCTTTAGTGTCTAGAAATCCTTATTTATATTCAGCGCCTTGGCTTCCATAGCCTAATGTGGTCGACAATTCCCCAAGTTCATCAGTCTCTGAGTTCAGACATTTATTCTAATCTCAATGTACTTTGGCCTGTCTGTACCTAATGTTGTGCCCCCTCGTTTTAGCCATCCCAGTCAGGGGAATTATCATCCTTACTTCCATACTGTCTCGCCATGTCAGAGACGTACATATTTCACCCATTTTCCTAAACCCTATGGAACACAGGCCCAGTCAACTCAACTCTGCTACCACAACAAGCCTGTCAACCCAGAGTAAAAAGTGAGGTCTGCAGATGCTGGAGATCAGAGCTGAAAATGTGTTGCTGGTTAAAGCACAGCAGGTCAGGCAGCATCCAAGGAACAGGACACTCTTCGCTGCACTCCCTCAGTGTCAGTTTTGCCCTTTATGAGGGAAGGAGACCAAAACTGCACACAATGTTGCATAATGTTCGAGATAGGGTCTCACCAAGGCCATGTACGGCTGTAGAAAGACACACTTATTCCTGGACTCAAATCCCTTCGAAATGTAGGTCAACACACCAGTTCAACAATGCTGTGTATTCCCCCAGACAGCTGCGCCTGCTCTAACCATAGGGGGAACAATACAGCAGACTGGTAATGTGTTGCTGCTGCTATACAGGAAGTTAGTGAGATCACATCTGGAGTAATGTGCTTACCTTCCATCTCCTCATTGAGGAAACAACATTGGAATTAACTCAGATTCTTACCTCAAATGATTTCCGCAGCAAATGTGTTATTCATAGTATCGCTATAGTGTAGAAACAGACCATTTGACCCATCGCCTCCACACTGATACACTGAAAACCATCCCATACAAACCCCATCCCCCCAGCACAATCTCTGCACACGTGACATTTTCCATGACTAATCATCTTAACCTGCACAACTTGGGACTGCGGGAAGAAAATGGAGTACCAGATGACAACACTTGCAGGTACAGGGAGAATATGCAAACTCCACACAGACAGTAACCAACTTCACTCGGGAATTAAAAGCTATGAGTAAACAATTGGGACTGAAGGCACATGTTCATTTCTGTTATTAAGAAATTAACAGGAGACTCTCAAAGTAAAAGCACAATCCATCACAGTCAACATGGTTTTATTAAGAGTAAATCATGTTTGAATGATTTGTCTAACATTATTTTTTAAGAATGCGACAACAAGGTGAACAAAGGGGATCTGAATGATGTATTATATCTGGACTTTCAGAAGGTAATGCATAAAGTGCCTGACAAAAGATTAATATCAAATACAAGAGCACATGGTGTTAGGAAAATGTATTTGCTTGGAGAAAATATTGGCTAACCAGTAAAAACCATGACAGGCAAGTGCTGACTTTGGGCTGGGTTGGACAAGGTCAAACGTCGCACGGCACCAGGTTATAGTCCAACGGCTTTATTTAAAAACACAAGCCTCCAAAGCGCTGCTCCTTCATCAGGTGTTCGAGAGAGAAGATCTTAGAAACAGAATTTATGAGGAAAGATCAAAGGGTTGTACAACTCATGCATGAATTGAACACATCGAAGACGGCTCCTAAATCTTTAGTCGGTTAGAATCGAGATGAAGGTTTTGATTGATTAATATGCAAATCCGAGAATTTATTTCAAGTCACTTCCTGGACATACCTTCAGGGTATTATCGATGTAAAGGAGGTGACCCCTCCCGTCAGGTAATGTATTTTACAGCGAGTTCTTGTTTGGATTCTGTCCGTGTCTTCACCTGGAGTCAATCTGGGTTTATGTCCAAAGTAGGAGTTTATAAAATACCACATTGACTGACTGTATACAAATTGTATATTTTTGACAAAACATAAATGTATCTGCAAATACAATTTGGCAAATGCAAATTCAGCCCAGATTTATGTGTGTGCGTGTGCATATGTGTTTGCGTATACATGGATATGTGTGTTTGAGAGTGAGGTGGAGAGAGACAGGGTGTGCCTGTGTGTGAGAGAGGGGTGTGTGTGTGTGTGTGTGTGTGTGTGTGTGTGTGTGTGTGTGTGTGTGTGTGTGTGTGTGTGTGTGTGTGTGTGTGTGTGTGTGTGTGTGAGAGAGAGAGATGGGGAGTGTGTTTGTGTGCGGGGAGGAGAGGGAGAGAGTGCATGGGTGTATTTAAGGGGGAGAGCGAGACGATGCATGTATCCTTGTTAAAACACAAACAGATTTGGCAGATCCACTTCCCCACACACTCACACCATGGTTTCAGAGCTTCCCATCTCTGCAGCCTCTGCTCCATTTGTTGTTCATGTTACAGACCCAGATGCTGTCACTACACTCCCGTTGCTCCATCCACAGTTGGGTCACTAAATCCTCAGGTCTCCCTGAATGCCTGAGGCAGCTCACAGCATAACCTCCAGCGAACCATCTGCAACACCTCCAATAACGTTTCAGTAACAGGAGTCAGTCAGAAGCCCTCAGCTACAAATTAGACACCTGGTCCTTTACAATAATACCCGAGGGGCCTCCTCATATTACTGACGACACGATCATCTGAGAGGGACAAACAGGCTTTCAGTGGACAGGCACAGACCAACTTTTAAAAGGCATGTCTCAAAGCTGCTGGACCCCACTGCACAACATGGAACAACAGCCCGCGACATACCATTTCATTGTTTCTGAGCTTCACAATACCAACACTCAATACATTCGGGAGCCACAAAACAACATCAGGGGAAAGTTACAGAAAGAAGAAACAATGAATTAACTGATAACATGTTGTGAAAATATGGATAAGAAGACAGGTGAGTGGGAGTAATTGGAAAAGTGACGCAATGGTGGGTCCAATCACAAGAATGGAAGCATTCATTATAGACAGATTATTGTAAAATTATTGCCAGATCAGTTGAAATGGTTAGTTACATCAAATTCTGAATCTGCGTCACAGAACCATCCCAGACACCATAAACTGGGACATGGTACCAGCCAGTTTGGAATACCTGCCCGGTATAGGGAGCTTTGCAAATCTTGCACGGGAAGTCTTGCACGGGAAGTTTTGCAACCCATGCAGTGAGTGACAAATGTATGGTTCTGTATCTCCACTGCACCAGTATAAGACGAGAGATTTTGTCTATTTTGATGCGTGTGCGTGTGTGTGTATGTGTATGGGTGTGTGCGTGTGTGGGTGTGCATGTGTGTGTGTGCACGCACGTGTGTGTGTGGGTGTGTGTATTGGCGACAGTAAATATGACAATTGTTGTTTGAGAGAGGACATACATGGAGAAAATCAGATTAAATGTGAACAACTGACAGGGGTTTGTGTAATTAACAGAAGGAGATAGAACAGTCATCGACAGAGGTGACAACGTGCTTGTGAATATTAAAGAAAAGGCATTGCCAGAACCAAAAACAGCATAAATCAATCCGTACAGGAATGATGGGATTTTGGTCTGCATTTAGATACATACTGGTCTGAGTATCAGACTCAGATTTGCTTTGGCAGGTTTGAAGCTGTGAGAGTCAGCAGCAGATTATTGGCTTCATTAAAACTGTATTTCAAAGTTAAAATAACAGATGAGATGAACCAGTGAAGTATATTCTGCAGGTGTTGATAGTTAAAATTAGAAATGGTCAGGATATGGTGTCTGTAATCAGCTCGTGGCTAAAAGGATCACCATAGATCTGGCTCATATGTTTCAGCCTCAGTTATTGACCAGAGATGAGGTGGAGTCAGAGGAAGGAAATGGAATTTGTATCCAGAACATAAGGTAGTGTCCTCCAACCTTTCAGAGCAATTGAATGACTCCCTCCTGTTCCTGTGACCCAGTCGCGAGCAATTGAGTGATTGCCTCGTGTTCCTGTGTCCAAATCTCGAGCATTTAAATGACACCCTCCTGTTCCTGTCTCCCAGTCTCGAGCAGTTGAGTTACTGCCTCCTGTCCCTGTGCCCCAGTTTCAAGCAGCTGAAATATTGCCTCCTGATCTTGTTTCCCAGTCTCGATCAGTTGAATGACTGCCTCCTGTTCCTGTGTCCCAGCCTCGAGCAGTTAAGTGACTGCCTCCTGTTCCTGTGTCCCAGTCTCGATACTGGGACACAGGAACAGGAGACAGTCATTCAGCTGCTCGTGACTGGGACACAGGAACAGGAGGCAGTTACTCAACTGCTCGATACTGGGACACAGGAACAGGACTGAAAATGTGTTGCTGGAAAAGTGCAGCAGGTCAGGCAGCATCCAAGGAGCAGGAGAGTCGACGTTTCGGGCATGAGCCCTTCTTCAGGAACCACACAGGAACAGGAGTCAGTCATCCAACTGCTCGAGACTGGGAAATAGGGGCAGGAGGCAGTCACTCAACTGCTCGAGACTGGGACACAGGAACAGGAGGGAGTCACTCAACTGCTCGAGACTGGGACGGGGGAAATCAGGGCGCGAGTGAGGACCAAGGATCCTGTTACGCAGGAATACAAGGAGGTGACTCACGCCCCATCAGTATGGGTCACTGGGAGAGAAGGGGAATTGTCTTGTTACTGACAGAAATATCTGAATAAGTTACATGAGCGAGCCATTCAATCCTGCTTCAACATTCTCTAAGACCACGGCTGATTTGATTGTGATTTCCTCATTCCTCTCTCTGCAGCCTCTGCTCCATTCGTTGTTCATGTTGCAGACCCAGATGCCCTAACTGCAGCCTCTATGACCCATCCAGAGTGGGTCAGCAAAGCGTCTCGTCTTCCTGAATGTCCAACAGCAACTTAAAGCACAGCCTCCAGGACACCGTCCTCAACATTTCCACAAATGTACCAAAACTAGAATTATGTCAAATGGCACTTAAATGCAAATAGGAAGCCTGGTCTGAATCAGTAACAGTTAAGGGGATTCCTCATGTTACTAAGCACACGATCAGCAGCGAGTGATTAACACAGGCCTTCAAAGGATATGCACAGAGAAATTTACAAAGATGTGCTTGAAAACTGCTGAAACCCCACTATCCAACATGGAGCACAGCGCAGGATACTGGGAAGTCAAAGAAAATGCAAGCTATGTATTTTGAACATTGTTTGTAAGCTTCTTAATGTTGGAAGCTGATGCTCTCGGGTGAGCAACATTCAAGGCAAGAGGAAGATATGGGACAGTTATTCAAATTAAAACTGGACAATTAAAATTGGATGTCAGGGTTTAAATACCAACAGTTTAAATAGCAACTCATGGGAGAGATTTGGGAAACAGACAGAGGGAGAGATACTCAGATACAGTACTATGGGAGGATGTGTTCACAGGTTTCAGAATGCTGAAGTGAAGACATTACGATAGCATCTCACAACATTAACTGGTATTTCAGGGAATGAATAATTAATGGGATATTAGAGTGAGGTCAGACAGAGTCATAGAGTCTTGGAGATATGCAGCACGGAAACAGACCCTTCAGTCTAACTCGGCAATGCCGATCAGATCTCCCAAATTAAACGAGACCTATTTGCCAGCATTTGGCCCATATCAATGTAAACCCTTCCTCTTCATGAATCCATTCAAATGTAATTGAAATATTGCAAATGTAACATCCTCCACCACCTCCACTGGCGGCTCATTCCACACATGCACTACTCTCTGTTGGAAAAAGTTGCTCTTTAGGTCATTTTTAAATTTTACCCCTCTCACCGGAAATCCATGCCTTCTAGTTTTGGGGAAAAGACCTTGGCGATTCATCCTATACATGCCCCTTACGCTCCAGGAAACATCACCCCAACCTACTCACCCTCTCCCTATAGCTCAAATCCTGGCAACATCCTTGTAAATCTTTTCTGACTCCCTTCAAGATTCACAATATCTTTCCGACAGGAGGGAAACATGAATTGAATGCAGCACTGCAAAAGTGGCCAAACTAGGTGCTGTACAGCAGCAACGTGACCTCCCAATTCATACAGTCAAAGCACTGGCCAGTAAAAGCAAGCATACCAAATGCTTTCTTCACTATCCTAACTACCTGCGATTCTACTTTCAATGAACTATGAACCTGGATTCCAAGATCTCTTTGATCAGGAACACCCCGCAGGTCCTTACTATCAAGTGTATATGTCCTTTCCTGATTTGCATTTCCAAAATGCAGCACCTCACGTTTACCTAGATTAAACACCATTTGCAACGCCTCAGCCCATCAGCCCATCTGATCAAGGTCCCATTTTACTCTGAGGTAAACCATCAATTTTGGTGTCATCTGCAAACTTACCAACTATAGCTGCTAAGTTCGCATCCAAATAATTTATATAAATCGTGAATTGTAGTGGACCCAGCACTGATCTTTGTAGAACACCATTGGTCACAGACTTCCATTGGAAATGCATCCTTTCACCACCACCCTCTGTCTCCTACCTTCGAGCCAATTTTGTATCCACATGGTTAGTTCTCCGGTATTCCATGTGAACTAAACTTCTTAACCAGTCTGCCATGTGGAAAGTTGTCAAATGTCTGACTGAAGTCCATATCGACTATTTTTCAGAGGGGTCATAAGTAGCTCCCGGCTCCAAGGTGACTGGTTTTGTCCAGAGATTAAACGGTGCTGTCATTAAAGGTATAATGAAAGGGGAGTGGTCAGCTCTCTTAGTGAACTGTTCAGTACAGAAACAGTTAGGAGCTCAGCTGTGTGGTCAGGCTCTCTCTCTTTCGCCCACCTTCTGCCCTTCTAACTTCAACCGGTAAGCATATGTTCCATTTTTTACAGTTTTTAAGGGGGGTTTGCTTAGTAGGACTGTTGTGTACATCCAGAACGGCTAATTAAGTCTAGTTTGAATAGACTGAATTCTGTAGGTGTTCTTTTTTCTGTTATTTGTGTTTCATTGTGTAATTTTGTAAATTATTTTTTGTCCATTTACAAAACCTGATAGTCAACATAGCTAGGTTACTCGGGGCAATTTTCACTGTGCACTTAGTGAAAGAAATTGAAAAGTTATGGTCTCTGCTGTCTACTTAAGAATGTTTTGAGTGAGCTGACCTAGACAATAGCAGCAGGCCTCCAGTCTGAAAAACAACCATCCTCAATAATGCTGTATCCTGCTATTAGGCAAACACACACACACACACCCGTACATTACCCACACTCACACACGCACAGACACACACACAGAGATACAGACACATACACAGAGACACACACAGGTAGACAGACACACACACAGACACACGCACACACTCAGAGACATGCACAGAGACAGACATATGCGTACAGACACACATACACAGATATACACACACACAAAGACACACACACAAAGTCACACAACCACATACACATGCACAGACACACACAGAGACAACACATGCCCACAGACACACACGGACACACAAAGAGAGACACACATAGGCATATATACACACATATAGACACATTAGCGACTTTAGGATATAGCGAGATAAGTTATGCCTAAAGATGGGATCAAGACTTGTTGTGAAAAGGCAGAAGAATGGGCTTGAAAAACATGAAAGCCATGACCAATCGCTAAGTGGAGTAGATGGGCTAAATTGCTTTTTTTCTGCTCTAATGTTTTACCGTCTATTGTACATGCATTTGTTTGTGTTTGTGCATATACTTGTATGAGCATGTGTCTGTGTGTGTTTGTGCTCCGTTGTATCCGGGTTTATGTGTCTGTGTTTTTGTGTGTTTGAGTGTGTCTGTGTGTACATCTCTGTGTGCGTGTTTGAGTGTGTCTGTGTGTGCATGTCTGTGCATGTATTTTAGTGTGTCTGTGTGTGCTTGTCTGTGTATATATATGTGTGTGCGTCTGTGTATGTTTGTGCTCCTCAATATTTTTAGAAATGGAAATATCAATGTACATTTTTGTAATTTATATTCTGTTTGACATTCACCTTTCCATCATAGTTTGAGGAACTTTGTTTCCGTCACGATTTTGTTATTTTAACAAATGAAGGAAATCAACCTGACCTCTTCCGAGGATGATTCTGACCCAGTATGAGACCTAGATCATTGACCATATGCTCAGCCTGGATGCACCGATAATTTGCTGTGACCAGTGGAGGAGTGGCAATAGAAAAGAAAACAGTTACCCAACAACCCAAGGAACTCTGGACCAGTGAGCCTGACATCAGTGGTTTGTGAGTTGTTGGAGGGGATTCTGATGGATAGCTAATTGCATGCATTTTCAAAGGCAAGGATTGATTGGTGATAGTCACTATGGCTTTTTGCATGAGAAATCGTGTCACACGAATTTGACTGAGTTTGTTAAAGAGGTGACAGAGCAGATTAATGAAGGCACTGTTGTAGGTGTTTACCATACAGACTAGAACAAATTGTTCGACAAGATTCTGCATATTAGGAAAATTAGTAAGGTTTGGTCACATGGGAACCAGCGCACCCAAGCCAATTGAATACAAAATTAGATTGAAGGTAGGAGATAGAGGTGGTAGATGATTGCTTTTCAGAGTGGAGGCCTGTTTTAAGGTATGAGGGGAAATAGTTTAGCGGGAACTTTGACGCAATGTTTTCATACATAGGTAGGTGTCAATATGGAATTATCTGCCGAGGAAATGGTAGAGTCTGGCATCTTGATGGGTATCTGAATAAGGAGGTTTCGAGGAATATGAGCAAAATGCAGTCAAATCAGACTCGATCATAATGGGAATTCTGGTCAGCACTTACACATTTGCATGCTATATGACCCTATAAGAGGGATGAGCAGAAATTCTACACAGGCATTTCAAGTGGAATTTCTCTTCACCAAAAGTTTGAGATGTCTCTTTGTTTACATTTGTTCAATGCTGAGTTAGCTAAATGTTGGACAGAGAAGTGCGTCATCGATAATGGCACACAGAGAGGAAAGTGGAGCTGAGACTACAACCTGATCAGCCACAGTCTTAGTTCCTGGTAGAGAATGCTCAAAGTGTCTAATGACCCACTCTTGGTCCTCAGTTCCATGTTTCTGTGTTCCATTCAGCGCATCGAACCTGCTAGACAGGAGCATTTAGAGGCTACTTACTCCTATCACCTGGTGCACAGACACAGAGGCCCCTCAAAACTGTCAAACACAGTTTGGGCTAGTTTGGAAAGTGAAATTAGAAAACCCAGGTTGGGGTGGGAAAGAGGCTCCTCATCAATCCTAACTGAGAACATAGAACATTAAAAAGCCTTAAAAAGTGTGAAGCAATTTATTTGGAAGATTACATTTGCATAAAGAATACAGGGCTAAAGGCAGAATTTTTGGCAGTGTGGAGTGACAGAGAGATCTTGGGGTCATTTTCCATAGGTAGAACATAGAAAAATACAGCGCAGTACAGGCCCTTTGGCCCTCGATGTTGCTCCGATACAAGCCCACCTTCCAAGTCCACGATCCAAGCTTCCCCATTCTGCAATTTGTGCTTCATTTGTTGCTCAAATTGTAGACTCAGTTTCACTGTGAATACAACCCAGTCTTCACCCAGAGATGGTCCAGAAAATCTGTCAATATTCAATAACAGAGCTTCCAGGAAAATAATAGCCTCTACTTTCCAATAACAGAACGTGAGAACATCACAAACAGGAGTTTGTCATTCATCCACATCATCCACACACCCCGACAACCCCCACCGTCCCCACACCCGCAAGCCTGCCTTGCCCCACAATGATATCATAAGGCCTAAAATCCTCTTTCATGTCCAATTCTTCACAGCCATCACCTCTCTGACTGGTTATAAAGCACTCCCTGCCCTCACAACACGACCTGTTGATATGAGCAAAAAATGTGAACATAAGTGCTCATGGAAGAGTGTCTGGCCCTGACATCAAGGCAGCATTTAACTGAGGTCGATGTCAAGGAGCCTGAACAGGATGTCACTTAATGGCAATGATTTGTAAACTTCCCTGGTTAGAGTAATTTAAAGCATAAAGCACAATGATTGCGCTTTGTGTGCATAAATCCATGCAGCCCTGGACATGTCTGCAAAAGATCCTCAAGGACACTTCCTCAGCACAAATACCTTCAGCCGTTTCGCAAATGTCTTGTCCACACCATAAGATTGCAAGGGCTGGGGGTAGGGCGGGGGTGAGGGATGTTTACAGAAAATCATGCAATATTCAGTAAAAAAAGACCCCTTCAGCTCCTGAACCAGTCTGTGTCCATGTGTAGCAAGACCTGGACAACATTCAGGTTTGTTCTGTTGCAGTGTTGGTAACATTCATGTAACAGTACTGCTGGACACTGCACATGTCCACAGTTAAAAGGAGGAGCTCATTCAGCCCCTCACGCTAGTTTCAAAGGGGTATGATGAAGTCACTAAGTTCAATGAAATGATTGGAGAAGAATAAAGATAGCCCATTTAGTGCCTCCAACCAATTACACAGGAAGGGAAGGAGTCACGTGTTTCGGACCATACCAGAGCCCCTCAAAAATATTTGAAGGCGGTGGTCTAGATTCTAATGATTTCTTATTTTAAAGGAAATGTAAAGTGTCTGTTCCAAATGCAATGTGACTGGTTAAACTACAAGACGTTAAGAAAAAGACAACACAGGAAAATAAACCGGAATTCAGAAAAAATAAGTCTTTTGGAAATCTTATCAGAATAATAGATAGAGCAACAATTATTAATTAGGAGTTCTGGTACAGTAATATCCCATAAACACATACTTGGCAAAAAGGAAAGTTCAGACACAGATTCTCAGATGCAGTTCTCCAATCGAGGATGGAGAAAAAATCAAGTGAAAATTCAGAAAGAGTTGGAGCTAGTAGACTTCCACTGAAGCTTCCAACTCTGTTGAGACCCCAAGAGCTTCTGAAGTTACTGAGAAACCAAAACCCTTCCTGGAATGTGGCTCCCAGAACTGCACATAGTATTCTATCTATGGCCTAACAAATGGCCTGTTTGGCTCATAGTATTTCACCTCGATGAATAAACTCTGTGCCTACAGTCCCGTGTGTTTTCTTACTTAGCTATTACACTGCCAACTCACATTCAGGGACACGTGGAGAAACACTCTCTAAGCTTCCTAGTGTGCTGCCATTCTTTGAGTACTCCCCTGTGTGATTCCTTCTTCCACACTGCACTACCTCATATTTATCAGTTTGCATTCCATCTGCCATTGATCTGGCCATCTGACCATTCCATCTGTCTCTTCCTGTAAAATAAGGCCTTCTTTCTCACTGCCAACCACCTGGCCAATCTTTGTATCAAACACAAAATTACTTATTACACCCGCCCCCGACCCCCACTGTCCCATCAATGTTCACATCTACATCATTTATGAATACACAAATAATAAGATACACTGCACTGCTCGCTGTGGTACAGCACCAGACACTGGTCTATCTCCATCACCTTTCCAGTAACTTGGGAACATATAGCCGTTCTCTAGTCCTCTGGAATCTCCTTTGTGGTCAGATTCGACATAAACATTTACGTCAGATAATTTCCTCTCTTGTCTCCAACAGCATCGTGAGATACAACCCATCTGGACTTTACATCATCCAAAACCATTAATCCCATCTTGCAACTTTTATCATTCTGTTCGAGAGCTTCACGATGCATCTTCTTGAATTCTGTATCTGCCTCCTCCTTCTTCAAGTAAAACAGATGTGAAGCTCTCGTGTCACAATCTATCAATGTTCACCAGCTTCACACACAGATAGCCCGTTTGGTTTTGAAATGGGTCCTTATTGTTTCCTGGTTATTCTGTTCTGCTTGATGTTTTTGTACAATATCTTGGGATTCCTCTAATCTTACCTGATGCACTTCGCCATGCCCCTGTATTCGTCAGTCTGCTGCACGTGAACTTTCTAAGATCCGCTGTGATCACCTCTCATTCTTTGAAACAGTACAGAACACAGGTATAATCTCTTCTGCACTGCAGGCAGCCTGTGCAGAACGCCTTTACTTCGACATTCCAATTCCCTTTAAATGAAGACCAATTTTACTTTTACCTTTCCATTTCCAAATGTCCCTCCTGAAATACTTTGGTTTAATTTTATTTATATTCACGTTCTGAACTCTTAAACATCCAGCTGAATATCCAACGATATTACATCCAATGGTTCTCAATTGTCTCCATCTACAAGAAACATCTTCAAAGCATTTCAAAGAAAAGTTTGTTAACAGTGATTATTCGGGGGAGATCCATCATTGCAGCGATCCAGTAGGACTGCCCTGCTGAGCTCTGCACCAGAACGCAGACAAAGTGGTGCGTTCATCCTCTATTTCTTCCAATATTCTGTTTGGGTTAGCTCTGGTTAAAATGAATGTCCTTCCTTGTTTATGATACGCCCTGCCAATGCTCCCTTTGACGTTGCCCAGGCAGACGCTACGGAGGCTTAACAGTTGGCTTTGATCTTTCATCTGGCGTCACAGATGGCCTCTTATTAAGCTGGACAAATTGCAGCTTCCACAGTGAATGGGGGCCTGTCGATTTTCCACACTTAAAAAATACCAACTAAGTTCCTTGAGATCCGAAGCGGCTGACTGTGCTTGTCAGGACCCATGGTCAATTTGGCTGGACATCGAGGCCCTCCAGGCAGAATGTCCCCTCATTAATCTGTTGTTCATGGACAAGATGAGTACTGTTATGGAGAATTGCAGAAACCGATTGTCCTTAACATAGGGAAAGCATGGAGAATTATGGGACAAGTTGAGGGCACTTTGCAAAACAAAAACTTCGGCTTTCACTCCCACTGTAGGATTGGTAGGATTCTAGCCGGGATTGATGGATTCTGGCTTTCGGCTCTGGGAGTCCAGATGATTTTCCTGTTTGGGAGAACTTTTTGACGGGGAGGTCATGATGAATTTTGAGCAGCTGAGCCGGGAATATGAGGTATCTGGGAGGGACCTCTTTTGTTAATTTCAGCTTCAGGACTTTACCCAGAAAAAGACGATATTAATGGTTCGTCTTTGTAAGTCAGGTATGGAGACTAGAATGCTTCAGAGTACGGACACTCTCTCGATCAGCGCCTTCTGACACTTATTAGAAAATAGTATCTCGAAGGATAGTGACCCTGTTACACCAATACAGGAAGAGGCTATTCAGCTCCAGGAGCCTGTTTTACAGTTACGGGAGGAGGCCAGTCAGCTCCTCGAGTCGATACCACTGGGCCCAGAGTAGGCCATGCAGCACCAATACGCTGTTATGCAGCAATAGGATCAGTCTATTCAGCCTCCTCAAGTTTGTAACATAGGAACTGGAAGAGGCCACACAGGGACTGGAGATTGGTGCACTGAAATACCAGGAGGACATTCAGTCCCATCGAGCTTGTTGCACGGGAATTGGAAAAGGATGCAGACTATAAGATTTCTTATGGGAAAGGAGGAAGAGGTTTACCTCACTTGTCTCGTGTACGGGAACAGAAGAAGGCCAATCATTCCCTTAGACTATATTAGGGATGCATGAGAGACCATTCCGTATCTCCCGCCTGTGATGGAGGAATTTGAGAAGGTTTCTCAGCCCCTCAAACTGTTACACAGCAACAGGAAGATTGCATAATCCCTCACGATTCTTATGCATCAACAGGAAGAGGACAGGCAGATCATCGAGATGGTGATGTGGAACACCAGAAAGATAACAGCCCATTGATTTTGTGCACAAGGAAGAGAATGAGTCCATTCAGTGAATCAGACGTCTTACAGAGCAATCAGAGCAGGTCATTTCACGCCATGTGCTAATTATACAAAATTGGAGCGAACAAAGAGATTATAGAAAGGTAAGAATTTAGAATTATCACTTTCGCGATGGAATATGTAACAGTGAGAAAACTGCTGAAATTTAAGAAACATTGTTAAGATTGATTATTCAGGAATTAATGACAAGAAATTTGAAAAGTCAAACCAAAATCCATCAGAATCAACATGATTTGGATCATGGGGATCCTACAGATGAAATACTTGGACTTCCAGAAGGCAGTGAATAGCTCTGCACAAATGATTAATCTGCAGAATAAGATTGTTTACGATTAAAAGTAATTTATCAGCTTGGATATAGGCTTGGTGAAGCTAGAAAATACAGTGAGATGGAAAAAATGTTGGTCATTTTCTGTTTTGCAAAATTCAATTTTTAGGACGCCATATGTTTTGATCCCCAGGCTTCAACTATTTACAATCTATCATCTTACCTAGTTGAGAGGATAGAACATGTTATAACCAAATTAACAGACACTAATTCAGGTGAGAAATTGCAATGAAGATGCAAGAAATTAGAAAATGTATATGGATTGGTTGGGGCAACATTTGACAGACGAAACTGAAAAACGAAAAGTATAAGTGCATCCATTTGGATCAGTGTAACAGAACGGCAAATCATTATCCAAATGGAGAGAGACATCTGAATGATTAGGTGCAGAGGGATCTGGCTGCCCGCATACATACTACAGAATACTCAGATGTAGGTACAGCAGATAATGAGAAAGGCAAGTGCAACTTTGGCATTTATTTCTAAAACAATGGATAATGAAGGGAGGGATATGCGAGATCGCAACTGAGTACTATGTGCAGTCTTGATGTCCTGACTGTAGGAGGGATGTATTTGCCATGGAGGCAGCTCAGAAGTGGTTTACTGGATTGACTCCAGAGATAAGGAGTTTCTCCTTTGAAGAGA
Source organism: Hemiscyllium ocellatum (assembly GCF_020745735.1). NCBI lineage: Eukaryota > Metazoa > Chordata > Chondrichthyes > Orectolobiformes > Hemiscylliidae > Hemiscyllium > Hemiscyllium ocellatum. Next base: position 77,187,021 of record NC_083417.1, read on the forward strand.
GATCGGGCAGTTCAGGCCAACACTGCCTGGAGTTCAGAAAAATGAGAGGAGATGTCAGAGGTCTGGACGATGTTAAAGGTGATTGACAATGTAGATGTGAAGTTGGTATTTCCTCATGTGGGACAATCTCGAACGATTCTAAAACCATTTAGGTTTGAGGATGAGGTGGGGGAGAATTAAAACAGGGGTGAGGAGAACCTACTCCTCTCACAGGGTTAGGAATCTGTGTAATTCACTGCCCAAGAGTGCAGTAGGTGCTGGGATATTGTGTAAACGAAATAATATGGAGACCGGACTGGAACATGGAACTGAAGTCGCACTGACACCAGCCATGATTGTATTCAATGTCGGAACAGGCCTGAGGGGGTGGATTGCCGAACTGATGCTCCTCGTTCTTATTCAGCGCCTTGAATGTGTTCCATATAAATGGGGGAAGAATGGTTATCAATCAGGAAGCAGTCACTCCGGATAAATCAATCTTAATCAGTTTGACAGAATGTAACCAATGGAGTCACACAGTGACCAGTGCAGGGTCCACAGCTCTTTACAATCTTTATCAATGATCAGGAGGAGTAGGAACTGTAACTAAGTTTGCCGATTAAACTAAGATAAACAGGAAACTAAATTATCAAGAGAGTCTGTAATTGTTTATGGACAGGTGAAATCAATGGAGAAATGTTTTGCAAGATAACATATAGTCTGGCATTTTCTTTAGGAAGAATGTTATGTAGTATGTTGCTGAAATGGAAAAAATACTACAGGACTTAGTGATGCAGTGTGTGTACTAGAGGGTTCATTCTGACCCGATCAGACACGGGAAGTGTTGCTCCATCTCCCTGTTGTTCCCAGGGACCCCATTTCTCTCAATCACCAGATATATCCGCTGACTCCAAATGGTGACGTTGACGTCGACATACTGGGAGATGATGGAGCTGTCACCCACTCCTGCCTGGAAAGTTCCTGATCATAGAAGCTGAAAGAAACATTGACAGTGACAGCCACTGGCAGCACCGTCCTCCCTGGTGTGAAGCTGTAGGTTGTATTGAACGAAGTGATACTGCTCTGTGACCAGCTTCTTGTTCAATCAGGGACCCGTCACACTCTGCTCCTGAATTAAATGTAACTTAGGAATCTGTTCCTGGAAAACCTGGTGTGGATACAAAAGATCCCTTTCCCCACACACACGCACTTAGTGATTTCAGATCTTCCACTCTGTGCATCCTCTGCTCCATTTGTTGTTCATGTTACAGACACAGGTGTTGTAACTACAGTCCCTATGTTCCATCCAGAGTTGGGTCACCAAATCCTCAGGTCTCCCTGAATGTCTGAGGCAGATCACAGCACAACCTCCAGCAAACCATCCCCAGCACCTCCACTAACTTTTCAATAACAGGAGTCAGTCAGAAGCCCCTCAGCTACAAGTTAGATGCCTGCTCTTTCACAATAATACTTGAGAGGTTTCCTCGTTTTACTAAGCACATAATCATCTGAGAGGGACAGGCACAGGTGTTCATTGGGCACGCACAGACCAATGTTCAAAGGCATGTCTAAAGCTGCTGGAACCCCTGTCCAACATGGAGCACCACATGGGGCACACCGGGAAGTGAACCGTAGCCAAACACATACACCACTGGCCATGGAGTACCGGAGGGGACACACTGGGAAGTGAACAACAGCCCAGCACACACCTCCCTGTCTATGGAGCACCACATGGGACACACCAGGAAGTGAACAGCCTGATGCACACCATTTCATTGTTTCTGAGCTTCACAATGCTAGCTCTCGATACACGAGGGAGACAAATGGGACCCACAGCCGGGACGCGCAGAGAGCACGAGCCATACATTTTGCATCTTGTTTCTGAGCTTCATAATGATTTCCCTGGGATTCCAGGAATATGAGCACCAACGGCCAGGTTGAGGTACAGAAGGACGGATATTCATGTTATAATTGGATGATTATTTGATCGACAAGTTCAGTAAACGTCGTTCTTCTCAGACAAATGGGAGTAATTGGATGAGTATTACTTTTGAAGGCCCAAGAACAAAAATAAGAATATAAAGTAAATGTGCTGACAAATCAGCTGAAATCCACGTCACAGAATCAGAAACCATAATCCAGATGATATAACTGTGCAGCATGTCGCAGTGTTCAAGCCAGGCTAGTGTACTGCTCAGTATAACCCAGAAATCTGTGCAGGCCAAACCAGTCCATGAACTATCTCTCCTATGCAATGAACAGCAGTGAATTGCTGCGAAAACCAAGAGAGGTTACCCTCCCAGCCTGTAGAGCTCTGTACACCACCCCAGGGCATTGATCTTTAAACTAGGAGCAGTTACCCTTGCAGCATGTAGAGCAGTGTACAGCACCCCAGTGCATTGATTTTAAACCAGGAGCTGTTTTCCTCCCAGTATATAGGACTGTGTACACCACCCCGGTACATTGAACTTTAACCCAGGAGCAGTTACCCTCCTGGCATGTAGGACTGTGTACATCACCCCAGTGCATTTATTTTAAACCAGGAGCAGTTACCCTTCCAGCATGCAGAGCTTTGTACACTGCCCAAGTGCATTGTTCAGTAACACTGTGTTAGGTCACTGCCCAGCGTGGGGAAACTTGCAGCCCATGTTGGAAGTGACAGGATTTGCACCTCCTATCCATTTACAGCTCCATATCTCCATTGTGTCAATGGATGTAGAATATCTTAAGTGAAAGGAGGAAGATGACTTAAGGTTAAGTAGTCTAGGACCAGACAGGGCTCTAGAGAGTTACAAGGTAGTCAGGAAGGAAGTGAAGAATAATCTCTGGAGAGCGAGAAGCGGTCATGAAAAAGACTTGATGAGTAGGATTAAGGGAAATCTTGGAACGTTCTACACCTATGTGAGGAACAAGATGATGGCCTGAGTGAGGGTAGGGCTCATCAGGATAGTGGAGGGACCTTGTGCCAGGAGTCAGAGGAGGTAGGGGGGGTCCTTAATGAATGCCTTGCTTCAGTATTCAGTACTGAGAGGGACTTCACGTTTTACGGTACAGCTTGAAACAGGCTGATATGCTAGAACAGGAGGATGTGCTGAAAATTATGAGAAACACAATGATAGATAAATCTTCTTGGCCAGATGGGATATAACCTAGGATATTACAGGAAGCGAGAGAAGAGGTTGCACTGTGTTTCGCGATTATCTTTGTGTCCTCATTGTCCACTGGATTTCTGGCAGATGATAAAAGGTTGGGAAATGTTATTCCCTTGTTCAAGAAAGGAAGTAGGGATAATCCTGGGAATTAGAGTCCAATCAGTCTTACGCCAGTGATGGGCAAAGTATTGGAGAGGATTTGAGAGACACGATTTATGATTACTAGGAAAGCCATAGTTTGATTAGAGGAGGTCAGCATGCTTTTGTGAGGATCAGGTCATGCCTTATAAGTATTCTTGAAATTTTTGAGCATGTGAAAAAACACATTTATGAAGGTACAGCAGTGGATGTAGTGTATTTGGATTTTTGCAAGTCATTTGATAAAGTTACCAATGGTAGGTTCATTCAGAAATGAACATGCATGGGATACAGGGAAATCTGGCTATCTAGATACAGAATTGGTTGACCCATAAAAGACAGAGGGTAGTGGTAGATAGAAATTGCTCAGTCTGGAGCTTGGTGACCAGGGGTGTTCTGCAGGGATCAGTTCTGGGAACTCTGCTCTTTGTGATTTTTATAAGAGATTTGATTGGGGAATTGGGAGGGTGGGTTAGGAAGCTTGCAGATGACACAGGAGTTGGTAGAGTGGTGGATAGTGTGGAAGATTTTTGTATGTTGTAACGATACGTCGATAGAACTAAGCTGATGAGTGGCAGATCGAGTTAAATCTGAAAAAGTGTGAAGTCATTCACTTCGGAAGGTAAAATTTGCATGCAGAGAACAGGTTTGCAGGATTCCTGGCAGTGTTATGGAACAGAGGGATCTTGGGTTCCATGTCCACAGATCCACAAAGTTGCCACCCAGGTTGATGTGGTTGTTGAGAAGGCGCACAGTGTGTTGGCTTTCACAAGCTGGGGAATTGGGTTTCAGAGCTGTGAGGTTATGCTGCAGCTTTATGAATTTGAGTGCTTTTCTGCATTGAGAGCTTGCAAGCACCTGTCATATGACTAGCTATCAGTTTCAGAGTGTACGGGAAAATTGAAAATATGTAACATTTGGCTGTGAAACAGATACCTTGAGTTTTGGTTGTTCTTTTGCCAACTTTCCATATGTAATGAATCTGTTTTGATTATGCTTCAGGATAATAAACGCTACAGATTTTGAATTTACTGTTTTGCCAACATTGAGCCAATGACAAGATTTGATTTTATGGGGATAAAGAGGCAAACATTATGAACGTTAGACAGACAGTAAACCACCAACGATTGAGACTGCCATGTAAAACACTGTATTAAAGACTTTTTTTTTGCATGAAACCTCCTTGCGGTAAAAGACAGAAGACCACCCAGAGACCCCTACAGCTGAAAGAAGGAGGACACAGGAAATGACAGCCGCTTCCTGGTTTTGAAATTAAGTTGATTAATTTTAGTTTAGTTTTTTTTAAAAATGGGAACAATATATTTTTATAGCGGTGTTGGCAATGTTCACTTTTAGATTTAAGGAACAAATTGATACTATTTTTCTTTAAATAGTGGAATTTTCGAGTTCTCTGTCACTCGTGCTTTAACAGATTATAAGGCAAGGTGAGTTTTTTTGGATGTTTGGGTTAATTAACAAACGGGTTCATTGCTGTGTCGTAACAGCACACTTGTAACATTGTGTTCAACGCTGGTCGCCATGTTATAGGAAATATGTGAAAGCTAGAGTGAGGGTACAGAGGAATCCCAACGGATGAATAGAAATATTAGCAAACACCACACAAGGGAATGAAATATTGAGGAAGTTATCATGTGAAAAATAAATGCTGGCAGATTCTCCATGTCTGTATAAACATCAGTGTGTCAGTGTTTGTGGTGTGTCTGTACTGATGCCTGTATATCTGTGCGTGTACGTGTGTCAGTGTATTGGCATTTGTCTCTGTGTGTCTGCTTTAGTATCTGTGTGACTGCACCAATCTCTTCGTGTGCCTTTGTATCTATATTCATATCTGTGTTTATCTGCGTGTCTCTGTGCGTATCCGTGTGCACATCGGATCTGCCAGCCTCTGTGGTGTTTAAAGTGATACAAAATCCGCCTCTGCTGGCCTTCACACTCTACTGCAATGATGGAAGTGGAGGGAGAAAACCATAAGGGATTTAATCTAGGAGGTGGTGAGATGGAGGTAGATCATAGCACCATCCAAACTGACAGCAACATCTGCACATGCACACACACACAAACACACACACACACACACACACACACACACGCATACACACACACACACCCAGTTGGGTATCGGGAGGATCACTATTGAACTGAGGACACTCAGAGCGGCAAATGCTCCTGAGGAGTAATATCTGTGCTTGCTCTGCAATGTGGAAGAGACTTGTCTTTGAAGATTATTCGTTACACAGAATGTACACCTAAAAGAGTATTTCCACTGCAACTACATCCAAGCAACTCTGACCAAACCATTTGTAATGTAATGCGATGAATTTATTGCACGTTCGTTAAATTGAATTATTTATGATTCACCCCTACAAGGCGTAAGTGAGAAAGGACTGAAAGTCCTGAAACTGACCCAGTGGTGGTGGTAATATATCTAGGTATCAGGCAAAACTGTTCTGTGCATCCAGAGATATTTGCAAAACCAAACAGCCATGCAATGTGAGAGATTCACAGTATCTGATGTCCTCTGATAGAAAGAAAAAAACTGAAACTTGTGCAGTGGCATGGGGAGACCAGCAGAGGGTGGCGTTGTATGGTTATAAACTTAACAGGGACAGACGTAGAGGGAGAGGAGGGGACTAGGGGTTTATCTAAATTTCAATGGATTTACCCTCAAACCTACGGAGCCATCATTTCACAGAGATGCACACAAACATACATAGACACATTGAACACACAACGCATATAGGGCGGCACGGTGGCCCAGTGCATAGCACTGCTGCCTCACAGCGCCTGAGACCCGGGTTCAATTCCCGACTCAGGCGACTGACTGCGTGGAGTTTGCACATTCTCCCCGTGTCTGCGTCGGTTTCCTCCCACAGTCCAAAGATATGCGGGTTAGGTGAATTGGCTAAATTGCCCGTAGAGTTAGGTAGGGGTAAATGTATGTATGGGTGGGTTGTGCTTCGGCGGGTCGGTGTGGACTTGTTGGGCCGAAGGGCATGTTTCCACACTGTAAATCCAATCTAATCTGTAAGTCTAATCTAACATATAGATATGGACAATTACACACAGACACAGTGGTTTCTTCAAGATAGAGTTAAGTACGTTTTTAATGAATAAGGGAATCAATGGTCAGTTGATGAAGGCTGGAGAATGTGGCTGAGAAACATTTTAACCGTGATCAAATGGCTCAGCAGATCCAAGGAGTTAAGTGGCCTAAATCTGTTCCAATTTCCTATTTTGTGAAGGAATTCATTTTGGAAGTCTCATTTCAATGCAGATTACTGGTCAAGTGCAGGATTTGTAGCAATGTGGAGGAACAAATGGATCTTGGGGCCCATGTCTGTAGGTCTCTCAGTTGCCACCTAAATTGATAGGGTTGTTAAGAAGGCGTATGGTGTGCTGGCTTTCATTAGCAGGGAGACTGAGTTTAAGAGCCACGAGATTATACTGCAGGTCTATAAAGCCCTGGTGAGATGATATTTGAAATGATCTGGTCGCCTCATTATAGAAAGGATGTGGAAGCTTCAGAGTGGGTGCAGAGGAGATTTACCAGGATGCTGCCTGGACGAGAGGGCTTGTCTTATGAAGAAAGGTTGAGGGAGCTATGGCTTTTCTCATTGGAGTGAAGAAGGATGAGAGCAACTTGATAGAGCTGAACAAGATAGTGAGAGTTACAGACAGAGTAAATAGACAGATACTTCTAACCAGGGTGGGTGAGTGTAATTTTAAGGTATTTGCAGAAAGGTTTTGGTAGATGTCAAAGGCAGGTTTTTTTACACAGAGACTGGCGGGTACGTGGAATGCACTGGTAGCGGTGGTAGTAGAATCACATACATTAAGGACAGTTAAGTGACTCTTGGATAGGCACACGGAAGATATTAAAATTCAAGGTATGTCGGTTAGTTTTATCTTAATGTCGGCTAAAAGCATGGCACAACATTGAGGGCTGAAGGGCTGTACTGTGCTGCATTTTTCTATGTTCTTATTTCGTACACTCTTGTGAGCCTTTAAAGGAATTAAAGGAATTCCTTTAATTTCAGTGGAGGTTACATTTGGTAAGTATTTGATTAAAGAGAGTTAACGGAAATGTGGACAGGTTTGAGGGACTGAATGGTGTATATCTGTTCCTAATTGTTGTGTCCTTGTGTTTCGAAACAGTAATGATTGGTTTGAGGGGAATACATTTTAAGAATAAGGACCTTCCCATTACAGACTGAGATGGGGATGTTCCTTTCTCTTTAGGGTTGTGGGATCCGTGGTGTTCTCATCCCCAGGGAGCAGGGAAGCCGGAGTTCCTGAAAACACTCACGGTTGAGTTCCATAGCCCTTTGACGAACAAGATAATCCATGTTTATTGGGAACAGACAGGAAGGGGATGTGTAGTTACAATCACGGCAACGATGCACATTTGGAATAGTGCAGCAGGCTTGAGGGGCTGAGTGGCCAACGGCTGCTCCTGCCCCATGTGTTGTTCTCTCACTCAACCACTCGAGGATATTACAGAGAGAGGAATTTCCGATTCAGCCAGTCCGGATCGGTACAATGAGACACAAGGAGACTTCTGTGTTCCCTAAGAATTTATAAATGGAGAGGATAAAGTCATTCAGCCGTTTGAATACAGTACACAGCACAGGATGAAACCATCCAACCTTTCTAGGCTGCTACACAGGAACAGGGAGACCTGACTAACTATCAGGAAATTGATGTAAGGGATAAATATTTATTTTCAGGTTGGAAAACTTTAACTTAGTATAGTAGCTCAGAGATCAGTGCGAGATCAACAACTATTTTGAACCTGTTAATAATTTGGATGAGAGAACTGATTGTGTTGGAGCTCAATTAGCTCAGCCACCAAGATAGTCATTCAGTAAGATGTCAAGTGGAGATAGAGAGTTTGTAATGGGATAGAGGCAGGGGAGTTTAATGTGCAAACCTTCAGCAGAAACAGTATAAGCTGGGCTACCGAGATTTGTACTGTGAAAGAAAGGTAAAACAACAGTAAACTGTTTAAATGGCACGAGGTCGCACAACTCAGTGTACAAAGGGATTTATGAATCCAGGTACAGATATTAGACAGTTATTGTGCAAAAGTAGCGAGTATTAGGAAGAAATATGGAATGACTCTACTTTATGTCAAGGCTGTCAGGACATTTTACTGCATCTGTACAGGGCATTCCTGAGGCCACATTAGATGCATTGTATATAACTATGATTCCCTAAACTGAATAGTAAATATACTCAATTGTTTTCGAGTCTTTGTAAAAATGTTTCACTTCACTTTTTTTTCCTGGAATGAAGGCCTTATTCTGTCTTACACCATGGAAACAGAAACTTTGGTCCAACTTTTCCATGTCCTAAATTAATCTAGTCCCATTTGCCAGCATTTGGCCGATATCCCACTGAAAACTGTTTATTCATGCACCAAACCAAATGGGCTTTAAATACTGTAATTGTCCCAGCTTCCAACACTTCCTCTGACAGTTCATTCCATACACTCCATGAAAATGTTACCACTTTTGTCTCGTTTAAATCTTTCCCCTCTCTCCTTAAATTTATTTGATCTAGTTTTGGATTCGCCCAATCAAGGAAATGTCACCATTTTTATGCCTCTCGTCGTTTTATAAACCTCTACAGGGCCAGAGTACTACATGTTTGAGAATGAGTGATGTTCATACTGAAACGTATGTGATCTGTCCCGTATAGAATACTGTCCCATGAACACTCTACAACTGCAGGAAGATGTCTTCACTCCTTTACTTGAATAATTTTATAATGAAGGACAACATGCCATTCACTGTCCTGAGTACTTGCCTTTTAACAACTGCAGTTCCCAACCTCTCATCTTCTAACCAATACAAAATGGAAAAGACGACATCTGTTGCTCACATTCAACTTACTTCTTTGCCTTGCGAACATCTGTGCTCTAAGCACTGATACATTTGATACCCTATGAGCAATGACCTTCAGTTCATACCAGGACCTTACTCTCTGTATTCTCCCCATTATCGAATTTTCAATCCATTTAACATATTCACCCCTTACAGAAGGACTCTAACGTTCTTCACTCACCTGTCAAATGTCTTCTCAAAATTCAAATACACCATTTCCATTGGTTCTCATTTGTCGGTGTCACAATCTACATCCTCCAAAAAACTCCTACTAGTTTATCAAGAACGATTTTCCATGCCCTGTATCTAGGCTGACTCTGCAAATCATATCATTATTCTCCAAACATCTACTTGTTAATGATGACAAAAAATTCTAATATTTTCCTCATAACTGACATGAATTTATCCATCAGTTAATATTCTCTCTCCTGTTTTAAATATTTGTGATTACAGTAGCTGCTTTCAAAACTGCAGGACCCATTCCGTAATATAAAGCGCATTGACCAACTTTGACCTCCCTCGTAGAGTTATGGAATTGACAGTACAGAAGGAGGCCACTGACCCACTGTGTCCGTTCCTGCTCCAGACAGATCTATCCAGCAAACACAACTCTCCAGTCCTAAATCTGTGACCTTCTCAATTTATCACTCATCTGGTCCAAAAACTTACCAAGCTTCAATACAATGAGTTTTCTCCCCAATATTTCCACTTTGATAATTCTAATTTCTTGCAGTTTCTCATTTTCCCCAGTCACTCTGCTCCTTAATATTTCCAGAGGATATTCTTTTGCTTCCTTGGTGGAGACAGAACCAACATATTTTCCTCACCATAGCCTCTCTCATCTCATGAATACACGAAAGGATGGCACTCTGGCATAATGGGTATGTCACCCACTCTTGCCTGGAATTTTGAGTACAGTCCTCTCTCTGGTGTGAGACTATTGGATATGCTGAAGGCCAGCTCTGCGACATCCATCTTGTTGAAATAAACTGGTTTCACACTTTGCATCTGGGAAAGTATGTCATTTGGAAATATTTGTGGAAATTTCAGAAAAGATAGTGCAGTGTCCTGCTCCTCCCTGTATCCCCAGACGTTCTGAAAATGCAGTGCCCACACGTTGTCCTGGGTGGGAACACTAGACACTTGAATCTCCCTGAATGATCGCAGCAGCTGACACCACAAATCCGAGAAAATCATCCAGAGAACCTCCAGTGACTTTCCACGACAGGAACAAGTCAAAACAAGTCAGACACATCCACTCAATGTTAAAAATGCTTTTCACTTCAGTTTCTATTCTGGGCTGAAAATCCATAGGATCTCTGCCTAGACGCTGTTACTTGAAATATTAACAGCTTTGGTCTCCATGGAAGTATTTGACAATGTAACTGTACAATTTTCTTCACCTCAGTCGTGATAATAGCAACACTGCTATTGCTAATGGAGTTACTGGGGAAGTGATGGTCTCGTGTTATTTTCTCCAGACTATAAATCCAGGGACCCAGGTAATGGCCCAAAACCCAGCCTTGAATCTCCCCACAGCAGACTGTAGAATTTGAATTTAATAAAATATTTGGAATTAACAACCCAATGAAACATTGATCTGTGAGATCTGGTACAGTGAGACAGCCATGCTCACCACTGAGACACCATGCCCCACTTCCCCTCCCCCTCCTCCACAAACCGGGTCCCTGGTACTGTGAGACATCCGTGCTAACTACTGAGGGACCATGACCCCCTCCCCCACAAACCGGGTACCTGGTACTGTGAAACAGCCGTGCTAACCACTGAGAAACCATGACCCCCTCACCGCGCTTTCTCCTAAACTCGAATCACTGTGCTCAGGAATACTGGAGAAAATGTGAATAAAAGTGATGTGCTTAGAGCATGGATCAGGACCTGGTGCTATGATGTTGTGTCCATAACAGAGACTTGGGTTTCTCAGGGGCAAGAATGTTTGCTGGATGTTCCAGGATTTAGGGGAAAAAGAGGAAGGGTTGTAGCACGACTAATCAGAGAGGGGATCACAGCTACATAAGTTACTATTGTCGAGGAGGGTCTGCCTACTGAGTCAGTATGGATGGAAATTAGGAACAGTCATGGAGCAGTCACCTCATTAGGGTTTTACTTTAGGCCCCCCAATATCAGCAGGGAGATTGAAGAAAGCATAGGTCGGTAGATTATGGAATAGTGTGAATGGTTGTCATGGGTGACTTTAAATTTCCCAATATTGATTGGAATCTCCTTCAAGCAGATGGGTTGGAAGGAGCTGTTTTTGTAAGCTGTGTTCAGGAGGGTTTCCCAACTCAGTACGTCGACAGGCCGACGAAGGGAGAGGCCTTTTGGGATTTGGTGCTCGGCAATGAGCCGGGGCAGGTGTCAGATCTTGCGGTAGAAGAACATTTTGGTGATAGTGACCACAACTGCTTCACATTCTACATAGCTATGGAGAAGGAGAGAAGCAGGCACAATTGCAGGAAAAGGAAATTATGATGCTATTAGGCATGAGTTGGGAAGCATAGACTGGAAGCAATTGTTCCATGGAAAGGACACTATAGACATGTGGAGACTGTTTAAGGAACAGTTGTTGCGAGTGATGCATAAATGTATTCCTTTGAGACAGGCAAGAAGGGGTAAGATAAAGGAACCTTGGATGACGAGAGCAGAGGAGCTTCTCGTCAAAAGAAAGAAGGCAGCTTATGAAAGGAGCAGGAAGCAAGGGTCTTGCTCAACTCAAGAGGATGACAGGCAGGTGAGGAAGGAGCTCAGAGATGGTTTGATGAGAGGCAGGAGAGCGCACGAAAAAGTCTTGGCAGAAAGAATTAGGGAGAATCCAAAGGCATTTTACACGTACGTGAGGAATAAGAGAATGATCAAATAAAGAGTACGGCCGATCAGGGATATCATAGGGATATTGTGTATACAGTCTGAGGAGGTAGGGGAAGCCTTAATGAGTTTTTTGCTTCTGTCTTTACTAAAGCAAAGGACCTTGTAGTGAATGAAACCATTGAGGAGCAGGTAAGCATGCTGGAACGGATAAAGATTGAGGAAGCTGATGTGCTGAAAATCTTGACAAACATTCAGATTGACAAGTCGCCAGGGTCAGACTAGATTTGTCCTAGGCTGCTTTGACAAGCGGGAAATATGATTGCTTCGCCGCTTGTGAAGATCTTTGCATCCTCGCTCTCCATCGGAGTCGTACCGGAGGACGGGAGGGTGGCAAATGCAATTCCTCTCTCAAAACAGGAAATAAGGAAATCCCCAGCAATTCCAGACCAGTCAGTTTCACGAATGTCGTCTGCAAGGTGTGAGAAAGGATTCTGAGGGGTAGAATTTATGACCATCTGGAAGAACATGGTTTAATTCAAGGTAGTCAGCACGGCTTTGTGAGGGACAGGTCATGCCTCACAAATCTTATCGGGTTCTTTGACGATGCTACTAAATAGGCTGATGAGGGTCGAGCGGTGGATTATGTGTATATGGACTTCAGTAAAGCATTTGATAAGGTTCCCAATGGTAGGCTCGTTCAGAAGGTCAGGAGGAATGGGATACAGGGAGATTTAGGTGATAAAAAAAATTGGCTGGTCAACAGAAGATGGCGAGTGGTAGTGGAAGGAAAATATTCTGCATGGAAGTCTGTGGTGAGCAGTGTTCCACAGGGTTCTGTTTCGGGCCTCTACTCTTTGTAATTTTATTAATGAGTTGGATGAGGAGACTAAAGGATGGGTTACCAAGTTTGCAGATGACACAAATGTTGGAGGTGTCGTTGCCAGTATAGGGGGCTGTTATAGGCTGCAGCGTGACATTGACAGGATGCAGAGATGGGCTGAGAGGTAGCAGATGGAGTTCAGCCTGGATAAAAGCGAGGTGATGCATTTTGGAAGGTCGAACTTGAAAGCTGAGTACAGGATTAAGGATAGGATTCTTGGTAGTGTGGAGGAACAGTGGGACCTTGGTGTGCAGGTACATAGATCCCTTAAAATTGCCACCCAAGTGGACAGGGTTGTTAAGAAAACATATGATGTTTTGGTTCTCATTAACAGGGGGATTGAGTTTAAGTGCCATGAGATCTTGTTGCAGCTCTGTAAAACTTTGGCTACACTGCATTTGGAATACTGCATCCAGTTCTGGTTGCCCTAATATAGGAAAAATGTGGATGCTTTGGAGAGGGTTCAGAGGAGGTTTACCAGGATGCTGCCTGGAATGGAGGGCTTATCTTACGAAGAGAGGTTGACTGAGCTCGGACTTTTTCCATTGGAAAAAAAAGGAAAAGAGGGGACCTAATTGAAGTATACAATATAATGAGAGGCATAGATAGAGTTGACAGCCAGAAACCTTTTCACAGGGCGGAAATTGTTAACAGCAGGGGTCATAGTTTTAAACTCGTTGGTGGAAAGTATAGAGGAGATGTCAGAGGCAGATTTTTTACACAGAGAGTTTTGAGAGCATGGAATGTGTTGCCAGCAGCATTTGTGGAAGCAAGGTCATTGGGGACATTTAACAGACTGCTGGACATGCATATCGTCACAGACATTTGAGAGTTCGTACATTAGGTTTACCTTACATGAGGATCAATGGTCGGGATAACATCATGGGCTGAAGGGCCTGTTCTGTGCTGTACTGTTCTATGTTCTATGTTCTGTGTTCTAAACAGTAAACAGTGACAAAACATCACAGATGAGTCAGGATCTGAAGGTAGAAACTGAGGGAGCATATTGAGTCTGATATGATCCTCTTGTGAAAAACACATGTTGGATTCAAAAAGTTAATTGTGTTTCTCTCTGCTCAGAACCTGCAAATATTTTCCTGCACTTTCAACTGAGTTACTCTTTTGGACAGTAGATATTTGTCTGATCTGAAAGGGAACAGCTATTTCTGTTGACGCTCAAGAATTTGGTTATGGTGTTTGAATGAAAAATGAAAAAGCTATGCCTGACAGCTCCCCAAATACCGATAATGTATTGCCACTGTCATAATGCATTATGAAAATGTTGAACTCAGTGGTCATGACATCACATGATCAATCCTCTGAAAGTAACTGATTGAAGTAATGATCCCAATTGTTATCAATGTCTTAACATGCTCCAGATGTCACTGGCATCATACTCATCGAGCAAGGTGTTACCTTACCGAGAGTTTACATACAACGATGAAAACATAAAATATCTTTGTATTTTTAACAGGATATATTCATCCCGAGTTTTGGAAGGCACTAGCAAGGGCAGAGTTTATTTGTCATTCCCAATGGCTCTGGATTAAGCGACACAGAGTTGCCCTGTTTTACCTCTTCAATCCAAAGTGATGCAGATCCAGACAGAGCTGTTTGTAGGGAATTCCAAGATTTTTAACAAATACTTGTGAAGGAACAGCAAATGAGTCCCGAGTCAGGATGACATGCAGTTTGGAAGATACCTTTCAGGAGACTGATTTTTCTATTGCTCCCATTCCCAATGCAGAAAGTTCTCTGATTCCCATTAATCACAGTTTTGCTCAGGGTCCTTGATTCCACCCTCAGTCAAGTCCTGCTTCGATTGAAAGGGAAGTCAGTCTGATCTCACATCAAATTACATGCGATGATCAGCTGAAAGAATAAGGAGCAAAAGGCAAGAACACTGTTTGTTTGAACAATGTCCTCGCAATATTCAAAAGAAAATTGATGCGTGGTCTTACTTAATGCATTATTTCAATATGACATTACGTTTTACACAATATTCAGAACGGTGGATATTTGTTCTTTTAATTTTCTTTCAATCAACGTAGAAATGAAAATGTGAATTGATCATCTATAGTGTGTTTATAATCCAGAATTTAATTCAATCTTTATCATCATTGCTCTAGCTCTTTCAAACAAAATTAATAAATAAGCCTGTGTCCATCCTGCAGCTTAAAAAGCCATTTTCGCTCTGAGTATTGCAGCGAATGTTGTAAAGAATAAATGGAAATGTTGCAGGGCAAGGTGCCAAAAGTTAGCCCAAGGTTAATTATGTCCAATCCATATAAATAATACATGCAGAGGGGTGGAGTATAAAAGCAGAATTCATCTCCATGACCAAAATAATATTTGTGGATCCCACACAAAAGACCACAGTTGATTCACGCTGTAAATTCACAAAAATAGGAGAAACAAGAGACTGGAATTCCCAAATTTGCAACAACATCTGTAGAACAGGAAGGAAATCAAGGTTTGTTTCTGAAATTCACAAATATTGATGATAAGAATGTGAGAGATGGAGGGGATGTTGGAGAATGATAAACTATGTTGTAGATGACATAATGATTAGCAGGGTGGGTCACAATGAGCGCGAACGTATTGGTTACAAGAGGGTACAAATGGATTGTCAGATGGTCAGATCAATGACTGATAAACGGTAACACTGAAATATGTGAGATGCTGCAATTTGGAAAATGTAACAAGACAAGAGAGAACTCAAACCATGAAGATCCGTTCCATTTGCTTTTGGGAAGAACCTGACAGAAGTGTATTACAGCATGAGAGGATTGGGACGAGTGAACAGACAACAACTATTCCCCGCAGTCAAAGGGTCAAAAACAAGGGGAAATACGTTTGAAGTGAAAGAGAAGATACTAACAGATTTGTGAAATCTGTTTCGAACCCAGAGCATGATATGTGTCAAAAATGCATTGCCTGGGGGGGGCTTCAGGAAAGTTACATCACAAACTTTATAAAGCATTTGTATCAGCACTGGGTGGTGCAGACTCAATGGACCTTGTCTTTATTACATGATTCCATGTGGTGGCAGCCATGAATGCTTTGGTATATTCTGAAGCAGCAACCAATGGGATGTGTTGGTTCGTTAAACAATTAAGTGGCGACAATGCAAACAAGCATCATCACATTGAGTATCAACACTTACTCAACACAGGACAGCCCAACCATCTCTGAGCTCATCCAGGATAATTCACATGCTCAGTGAAAGAATCGTCCAACAACAGCATCAACATTATTCCAGCTGTTTGACGCCATCATTTTAAGTTCGCCAATAATATAAAAACAGACTTCGCTTCATTATTACATAGACTTCTCGTGTAAGGTTGTTATTTCTCTGAAGACTAATAAATTCATTCCTATATATTCGTATTGACAATGAGTCTGTTACCCTGCGAGCTGTTCATCACAGCGTGGCGGATTGTTTAACACTCCATCCATCACCGGTATTATTTACTCCCAGTTAAACCAGCACATGAGATTAACAGCTGGCACTCCTTCTCAACAGCCACTTGGATGGATCAGCAGCAACTGGACTGGAACGTCTCAAGGGCAATTAATGTTGGTCTACCGCCATTAAGTCCCAAATGACCTAAAAAGGCAATCCGATTTTCTAATAATTATTAAACAACGAGACCATTTTATTGATCTGATGGGTTTGTCTTTGATGTTGTGAGATCCATTTCCGTGAAACCATTTCGTGCATATATTGGAAGAACATAAACGCTCAGCTCACAGATACACGGTAACACAGCATTTAAACGCCAAATGCCAGGGATTAGTAAGTTATAGATCTTCAGTTAACTAGGAATACTGTAGTTTGGTGTTTTCTGGCTGGCGTAGTTGCATTGGCTGAAGGGCCGGTTTGTATGTTGTATGACTCTGTCACTTTAATTGTTGGAAACAGAGAATGTGATCTCACTATTTCCATAGTTTGTGAGCATCAGATAGTGAGGAATACAATCTCCAAGGGCACACAGGATTTGAAACTATATCATTCTCCCTTCACTATCAAATTGTTAACAACCCAATTTCTATCTTTGTAACATGCCTGTTAGTGTTCCTGCACGACAAGAACCCCTGGGGTTTACCACCACATTCTGATTAGAAATTAAACACAGGCAACTGGATGCTAGCCTTGCCAATGAAACTTGCCTCACAAGAACAACTGACAGGGATCTGCATTGTTTACGTTATCCATTCGGCCCAATCTGATTTCTAAAGCAGTTTCAAGTGAGGCTTTCCCTTTGTCCTATGCTCCTGACTTTTCTACAACATCAAGAATCTTTCCTGAGTGCTTTTGAGTCGCATTTAAAGTCACATATGGAAAGCTGTGCACAATAATCTGAAAGGAAAAGTCTTCATGTTCAAGAGTAACGTGTCATATTTTTTTCACTATCTAAAGACAACAGAAATGTGGAAACTAGTATCAGGAATAAGGATTAAAATAGATTCACAATGCGATAAAATCGTGGATGATCTGATTGTGCCTCAATCACACATTCCTCCTTTGCCTTTACAACGTTAGTGCATCTTTCTTAGTCAAGAATCTCTCTTAGGAATATTCAATGTCTTATCCCTCATCACCCTTTGGGAAGAGAGTTCCACAAAGACACAACACATTGAGAGGATTACACCAAATCACCATCTTCTTCACTGAGATATTCTTCAGTTTTACAGTCCATCCGCTCATGGTAATCTCTCACACAAGCTGAAATATTATTTCAGAATTCAACTTGAAAAGACTACTTGGAATATTCTGTGATTAAACAAGATCACATGTCGTTCGTCTAAACCCTAGATCCATGGCCAGTCAGTTCAAGATTTCCTCCTGTAATAAACGGTCCTCACAAGAGTCAGCTGAATGAATCTTCTCTGGATAGCATTTCATATCATTGTGGTCATAGCACTTTCGATGTGGTTAAAGGACTACCTTGTAAAGTTGTAGAAAATATTCCCTACTTTTAAATGCATTCTGTTTCTGTAACTGTCAACATTTAACTTACCTAACTAAAAAATTCATGTACACCTAAAGGTTTCATTTTGTAATCCGGGTGCCCGGTTTCTCAGTTTCTCTGTGTCTCAAGCCAATCTCTCCATTGAAACAATACCCTGCGTTTCCATTCAACCCTCAAACAACTTTGAGCACAGACATATTTTCCAACAGTGTCCCATACACCAATATTTGGCTGTTCACTTGACCCACCTTAATCTCTTTATAGATTCATGTCCTCATCATATCGTCCTTCTGTCACGTTTTCAAAAGATTGTATTCTTCCATAATACAGACAGAATATTTGGTCAAAGAAATACACTGTGGCGAAAATGAAATATTTTTACTCAATGCCTTAGCTATAAATTTGTGGCATTGCTGAAGTATTTTGCAGTCCCATCGCTCAGTTCCCATTACTCGAAATAGAGTCAGATGGTGTGGAATGCGTGTGGACAGAATTGAGGAACAACAAAGGTGCAAAACCATAGTTAGAGTTATGTACAGGCCTTTGAATCGTAGTCAGGAGATGGGGCACAAAACATAACAGGAGATGGAAAAAAACACGTGTAGGAAAGTCAAAGTTACAGTGACTGGAGGGATTTCAATATGCAGGTGGACTGGGAGAATCAGTGGTAATGGTTTGCAAGGAAAGGAATTTGTGGAATGTTTATGAGATGGATTTTTGGAGCAGCTTATGGTGCAGGCAACAAGGGAATGGGTAATCCTGGATTTAGTGTTGTGCAGTGAGGCAGACTTGATAAGGAAGCATAAGGTGAAGGAACCCTTTGAATGCAGTGACCATAATATTATTTTGAACCTATTCTTCAATTTGAGAGGGAGAAGGTAGAACCGGAGTTAACATTACAGCTGAATAAAGGCAACTGCAAAGGCATGAGGGAGCTTCTGAGTAGAATTGACTGGCAGAAGAATCTAGCAGGAAAAACAGTGGAATAGTAATGGTGGGAGTTTCTCAGAGCAATTTAGGAGTCACAGCAGAGATTCATTCCGAGATAAAAGATGCATTGCAAAGGGAGGATGAGACAACCATGGATGACTGGGGAATTCATGGCTCAGGTAAAAGAAAAAAATGAGAAAGTAGGTAACATGGCAAATGGCAGTGGGAAACCAGAGAATTGGGAAGCTTTCAAGGACGAACAGAGGGCAACAAAATAAGAAATAAGAAGGGGTTGATTAAATAAGAGGTTAAGCTAGCCAGTGATAGAAAGGACGACTGTAAGAGTTTCTTTAGATATATAAAAGGCAAAAAAGAGAAGCAGAAGTGGATACTGGGGCACTGCAAAATGACGCTGGAGAGATAGTATGTGGAACAGATAATAGTGGAGAAACTGAATAATTATTTCACGTCAGATTTCACGGTGGATAACATGAATAATGTCCCAAATACTCAAGAGAGTGGGGACACAGAACTGATGAGGAGAAATTGCTCGAAAAACGAAATGTATAAATAAGCTAGATGGAGGTATTAATGGTATTCTTTCCGGTATCTCTAGAATCAGGGAGGGCCCCAGAAGACGATAAATGTGCGAACGTGACACCTTTTTTTGTGTAGATGTTTTCATTGAAAACAGAAAATTTTTAAAATATTTTACAAAATTACAAACATAGTGCAAACTAGTGTATTCTGCTTTACAATATAATAACAACCCCAATATAGAATTTGTAAAAAAAACTATTAATCTATTCTACAAACTACTAAAACATGAAATAGGATATCCTGCATTACTAACAATAGACAAAAGGAGAAAAGAAAAAAAAAGTAAATAAATAACTAGATACAAATTCAATATAAATGTATATTAAATCATAATAGAACTGGTATTTATATGGGACTCGTCCTCCCGGGAGCCCCGGAACCAGCCAGAACCATCCCCACGGCTAAGCAAAGGCCCTGAACAATGTGACTGATATATCTGTGTCAATGTAGTTCAAAAAGGGTTGCTATGTTGTATAAAATAATTACGTTTTTTGGTGCACCATATTCATAAGGAAGTCAAGGGGGATATATTCATTGACTATCCTGTGCCCATTTGAAGCTCCTGGGGGACCTTCGGATACCCAACTCAATAAAATATCTTTCCTAGCACAAAAGGAAAGGATAGTGAATAATTTCCTCCCGTGTACTTACAAAGAGGGGAAATTTGGGGAGCCCAAAAGTGGAGCCAGTACGTCCAACCCAATCTCCGTAACCAAAATCTTTGCCAAGGCGTACGCTACTCTGCGCCACTACCTGCAGATCTTATGACCGGTCTACAGACAATGCATGAGATAACCATATTGCATGTAGGTCACATTGGAGATGCTCCTGCCTTGAACTTTGCAAGTCACTCAGGTGCCATCTGAGCGCTATGAAGTATCTTCAATTGGATAGCCTGAATTCTGTTAGAGACAGAGATCTTCCTGGCGTTTTCCCAGATGCCCTCTCACACGTCTAAGAAGATTTCCATCCCCAATTCTTGTCTCTAGGGTTTTATACAATCGTTCCATGTCCTTTGATACCTTAATAAATAGTTTGTGGTAGAGAGTACTGACCGCGGGTGGACACATTGGCCGATGCACCCTCCTTTCCCTATCCGATTTATAAGGACTAATTATCAATATGGTTTTCTTTTGTAAAAAGTCCCCTATTTGAAAATATCGAAAAAGATCTTTGCTTTGCAGCCCAAACTTCTGATGCAGCTGTTTGAAGGACATCATGACCTCCCATCGAACAGATCTCCCAAACAGGAGATATCTTTGCACTCCCAGGCTCTGAGTACAGCATCAGTCAGCGATGGCTGGAATCCCAACGTTCCCACTATCGGGGTATAAGGGAGGTTTTTTTGGAGTTTTCCCTCATCCTGTCGCATTATCCTCCAAGCTTTGTATTTAATACAACAATCCGTAATAAATCTCACCTTGTCCATAAATAGTAGATTGATGATGGGATATTTTGCTAGGGAGGCTTCAATATGTAACCAGGTTGATTGTGGTTCACAAGAGACCAAATCAGGAATGTAGGATAATACATAGCTCAATTCGTACCTCCTGAAATCCGGAAAATCCAGCTCATCCCTTACTTGTGGAAGCTTCAGCTTTCCTAATTTAATAAGGGGCCATCTATTACTCCAAGTAAAGGAGCCGAGCCAACCATAAAGCTTACGCAGCACCTGTCTCGGCAGCATCAAGGACAGCATTCCCACAGCGTACAAAAGGCACAGTAGGATATTCATATTGACCAAAGCTATTCTATTTCGCCAGGTTACCAGGAGATCTTCCCAGCATTGAAGGCCCTATCTTACTTTCTCAAATAAATGTGTATAATTGGCTTTATATAGCTGACCGAACGATGGAGTATGAAAAATGCCGAAGTGAAGAAAACCTCCCAGTGACCACCGAAAGGGGAAATGGGATCCATCCGGAAAATTGGATATAGCAGCATGGCCTCCGATTTCATTAAATTGATTTTATAACCTGAGAACATACCAAATAAGTTAACCACTTGAATTAAGCAGGGCACAGATATCAATGGACCATTTAAGAAAAGGAGGACACCATCTGCATAGAGAGTAATTTTGTGCTTACCTGATCTAACCTCCAGAACCATTGTATTAGGGTCGACTCATATAGCTTCCGCCAACAGCTCAATCACTCGAGTAAATAATAATGGTGAGAGAGGGCAATCCTGTCGACAACCTCTCCCATTGTAAACACTGTCCGAACTTAAACCGCTGCTTTGGGATCATTAATTAATAAAGTAACCCATTTAGTAAAGATCTCTCCAACATGAAACCAATCCCGAGCATAAAAGAGATATGTCCATTCTACCCAATCAAATGTCTCTTTGCCTCTAGGGAGATAACTAATACAAGTTTCGCTCCCTCCTGGCAGGCTTATACCATATTTAAGACTCTTCTAATGTTATTAGTTGATCTGTGGCTCTTTATAAAATGTGTCTGGTCCTCTTTTATAACGAATGGTAAAACCCTTTCCAGTCTTAATGCCCAATATTTTTGTGAGAACTTCAAAATCCACATTCAACAAAGATATAGGTCTATACAAAGAGCAGTCACCTGGGGCCTTTCCCTTCTTAAGAATGAGAGAAATATTTGCTTCTCTCTGAGAAGGTGAGAGGCAACCCTGACTATATGAATAATTATATATATATTTATAAGTGGCCCGGCTAATTTCCCAATACATTCTTGATAGAACTCAGCCTGGAATCCATCTGGTCCGAGCGCTTTGTCACTGTGGAGTTGCCTCACCCCCTCCTGTAATTCCTGGTTTGCCGGGGGACATTCAAGAATAACACCCGCTCTGAGGTTAGGTCCTGGAGGGCCAAACATTTTTTTACAAAAGACTCTATCTTCCTCGTTCTATCCTCACAGCTCTTTGGCCTATACAATTTGAAACAAAACTTTCTAAAGGCTGCATTGCTCATTTCACGATCACAAGTCAGGGTACCAGCACTCTTTCTAATAGGTGTAATGGCTTGGGAAGCCTTTTTCTTTCTGGCAACGTATGCTAGATACCTGCCAGGCTTGTCACCGTATTTAAATAATCTCTGTTTCGCAAATAATATCTCCCTCTTTGCTGTTTGAGTAAGTATGGAATTCAAAGTTGACCTAAGGGCTGGGGTCAGCTGTAGTTTAGTGATGGAGGGTCTATCCACATACGCTGTCTCACCCGCCTTCAGGCGAGCCTCGAGCAGACGCTTTTGTTCTCCCTTTTGTCTTTTCGGGGTCGCAGAATATGAGATAACCAAGCCTCGCACATATGCTTTAACCGTCTCCCACATCACTGAAGGTTTACTGGCTGTGTTTGAGTTGATATTCCGGAAGGTTTCAAATTCCTGCAAGAAATATTTTATGAACTTACTATCCTTCAATAGGAAAGGTCCATACGCCAATGTCGGGAAGCTATCTTGTCATCACCAATCTTAACTTTCATATATACTGTGGCATGTTCGAAAATAGTTATAATACCTACTTGACAAAACAATATTGAGTTCAAAAGGGTCGAGGGGACAGAAACATATCAATTCTGGTATGCCACTTGTGTGGATAAGAATAAAAAGTAAAGTCTCTACCCTTGGGGTGAAGACAATTCCACACACCTACCAGCTGCAATTCCCTACTCAGATCCACCAACGCCTGGATCTCAAAGATATGCCCACAGAGCGCTTAGGTATTCAGTCCACCCATGTCGATGACACATTACAATCTCCCCCTCTAATAGTATGGCGCACCCCAAGAGCCATCAACTTGGAGATCACTTCCATTACAAATGTAAATGGTGCACCGGCGGGCAATAGAGATTCAAAATCTCATATTCCTTTCCATATATTAGGGCTTTAATTAATATATATCATCCAGTCATCTTTTATCTGGCTTAGCATTTGGAAGAGGAGATTCTTACCAGTAAGATTAGCAACTCCCCTACTTTTTGAGCTGAAATATGAAAAGAACACCTTGCCAAATCCACCCTGTTTCAGCTTCGAATGCTCCTTATCAAGTAGATATGTCTCCTGTAGAAGGGCTACATCCACCCTGTCTTTTTTTTAAGACTTGATAATATCTTTTTCCTTTTTATTAATGAGTGGCTCCCCTTGACATTCCAGGTGCACCACCTATGCGAATGACTAGCCATGATAGTCCGAGTAAGCCCGATGCCCCCCCTCCCCCACCGCCTACAGGAGGGAGAACACCACCCAAAATACAGTGAATAAAAACCAAAAATGATTCACACATAAAACACTCTTTAAAACAGCTGAATCAAAACAACTAAGAACTATTCATACAAACAAATAACATAAAACATAGTCAAAAGGAGATTTTCCCCCTTCTTCAGAGGAGCACTACTACCTTCCAATAATACCACCGTAACATTTCCTAGCCAGAGGGATGCCATCGGCCCAGGCATTACAAAGTAGAGTAAATAAATTACAACATTTTATAAAACAGAAGCGATTCCAAAAACACCAACACCTCGATACACTTCGCAAAACAACACAAGATGACAATATATAAAATTATAAAATTACAATCTCAGCAAGTAATAATCAAAGAAATAAAAAAAATCCGGAAACGTCCCCCAATAATCAAATAAACCACACAAAAAGAGTCCATAGAAACGTTAAGGAACTAGCACTTCCCCTCCCTCACCACCATCTGGGAAAGATAGAAAAGAGAAAAAAGGAAGAAAAGAGGAAGAAAAAAAGAAGAAAAGGGGGCAAAATAAAGTCATTATCCATACAGTTCAAATCCTGCAGCCAATTTAGAACATCCAGAAATACTTTTACTTTTTCCGGTGATCTGAAGTCATATACAGATCCTCCATGACTGCACCATAGCATTGCCGGATATCGCATCGAATATTGAATATTTAAGTCCATCAGATGCTACATTGCCTCATCAAATGCTTTCCTCTTGCAGACCACAGCCAGAGAACAACATTATCCTGCAGCCGTTGTATATAATGTCAAGCGGATACTTTTCCAACTCTTTGGCGGACTCTAGCAGCATCTGTTTTTCCCTCTAATTTTGAAGTTGAACTAGCATCTGGCGGGCGCACTGGTCCGACCCGAGCCAGCGCACAGCAACCTGATGGGCCCGCTCAACCAGCAATAGGCCCAGCTCTGACTCCAGTTTCAGCAGCTGTTGGAGCCATTGCTCCAGGAAACCAACTAGCTGCCCTTTCTCCTCCCATTCTTGAAGGCCCAACAACCGAATATTTTCCTGATGTCCTCGATTTCCGAGGTCATTAATATGTTCCAATAAGGTCAGGACTCGATGTCCAAGGGCCCAGACCTGACCCAGAGATGACTCAGCAGTGGTCTCGGCGGCCGCGGTGCATTGCTCCGCTCCCCTGACATGCTGTCTGAGTTTCTTGATCTCTCCGTCATTTTTCTGCAGCATGACCGAGATCGACTCCCACCTGGACTGGATCTCTTCACTGGACGCATCAGAGTAGATGTTGGGAAGATTCATCAACTGTTAGGAGAGAAATAACTCAAGGTCATAGCCTGAGAGTCAAGAGAAGATCTTTTCGAACGGAGTTAATGGGAAATGCCTTCAGCCTGAGAGTGGTTAATCTATGGTAGAATGGCAGTTTCCTTCCCAAAAGGACATGAGTGAACCAGGTGAGTTTTGCTTGGCAATGGATACATAACCACAATTAGCCTCTTAATTCCTGAGTTGAAGTCAAGCTCTGCCACTTGCTATGGCAGGATTTGAACCTTTCTCACTCAAACATTATCTGGGTTTATCACATAAGAATTCAGCCATAACTCTAAGAGCCCACTGACTTGCCCAATCCTCCACAGTGTGACTAACCTGTGCAGTAAGAAATGCCCTGGGATTTGCCTTCATGTTATCCTTGACTTCCTTATCAAGATATGGATGATTTTCTCTGTTATGCAATTCCTCTTTGGTCGTTAATATCTCCCTTTTTTTTGCAAACGACTTCATCTGTACTGTCTTTGACTGTTCTTTTCTACCCCAGTCCACCCAGGGCGAATCCTTCCTTCAGCTATTATAATTATCATTGCCGAACACTAAAACTCCACTTATGACTCAGTCTTCGCTCTTTCAATCTGAATGTGAAACTCCAGCAAGTTGTGGTTACTCTTTCCAAGGCAAAGCTCATTCAGCAATCCTTCCTTTTTAAATAATATCAAGTCTAAATTAACCCATTCTCTGGTTGGTTCCATGACGTCCTGCTCTCAGAAATAGTCTCTCATACCCTCCACGAATCTTTGTTTGAGATATCACTGTCAAGTTGATTAATTGAGTCAATTTGCATGTTCAAACCACCCATAGTTACTGTTGTGCCCTTGTTCCATATCCTCACTCTTTTCTACCTCAGAACTACTTTGGGGGGACAGTGGCTGAAAGTTACTCTTCCCAAGAGATTTCTTCTCCTGCTTTTTATTTGCACTGAGACAAATTTCAAATATATTTTGGCGCAAAACACCTCGTAAAGGTCTGAGTTCCCACTCACACAAACAAATGTTTGTGTTATTTTCACAAACCACATTTCACAATAAATATCGAGGAATTAAGAGGGCGAAAAGTGGTCATTAGATATCTTTAGCAAACACGTTTGAGAAAAAAAAACCGAAGAACTTTTATTCATGGTGGCACAGTGGTTAGCACTGCTGCCTCACAGTGCCAGAGACCCGAGTTCAATTCCCGCCTCATGCTAGTATCTGCGTGGAGTTTGTATATTCTCTCTGTGTCTGCATGGGTTTCCTCCAGCAGTCCAAAAATGTGCAGTTTAGGTAAATTGGCCATGCTAAATTGCCTGTAGTTTTAGGTGAAGAGGTAAATGTAGGGTCTGGGTGGGTTGTGCTTCAGCGAGTCGGTATGGACTTATTGGGTTGAAGGGCCTGTTTCCACACTGTAAGTAATCTAATCTAATGCAATATATAAGGAGCTAGAGGGTAACCGGAGAAATGTTTGGTAGACACAAGGACAAAGGAAGAAAGTTATGCATGAAGTCAGAGAAAATGGGTGAGATTCTTAACAGGTATTTTGCATCTGTATTTACCAAGGAGAGGGACATGACAGATGTTGAGGTTCGGGGTAGATCTTTGCGTTCTGGGTCAAGTCGACATAATGAGGGAGGAAGTCTTGCATATTTTAAAAGGTATTAAGTTAGACAAGCCCCAGGGCAGGGTAGGATCTACCACAGGTTACTGAGGGATGTGAGTGAGGAAATAACTGGGGTCTTAACATCTTTGCAGGATTATTGAGCATGGGTGAGGTCCCAGAGGACTGGAGAATAGATAATGTTGTCCCCTTGTTTAAGAAGGACAGCGGGGATAATCCAGGTAATTATAGACTGGTGAGCCTTACATCACTGGTAGGAAAGTTGCTGGAGAAGACACTGAGGGACTTGAGTAAGGCGTTTTATTAGATTTCCCATGTTAGGATGATGCAGAAGGTGAAGTTGCGTGGGGTCCAAGGTGTTCTATCTAGATGGATAGAGAACTGGCTGGCCAACAGGAGACAGAGAGTGATAGTGGAAGGGTATTTCTCAACATGGAGACCAATGACCAGTGGTGTGCAACAGCAATCTGTGCAGAGAACATTGTTTTTTGTAATATATATCAATGATTTGGAAGGAGGTATCCGTTGCCTGATTAGCAAGTTTGCAGATGACACTAAGATTTGTGGAGTAGCAGATAGTGAAGGGGGCTGTCAGAGAATACAGCAGAATATACATAAATTGGAGTGATGTTCACAGAAATGACAGATGGAGTTCAATCTGTGCAAATGCGAGGTGATGCATTTTGGAATATCCAATTCAAGAGCGAACTATACAGTAATCAGAAAAGTCCTGGGGAAAATTGATGTCCAGAGAGATCTGGGCATTCTCAGGTCAATGGTACAAGTGTCTTAGTAAGGGGCCCAGCAATCACTTCCCTCACTTCCCACAGAGTTCTAGGATACACCTGATCGATCAGGTCCTGCAGATTTATCCACTTGGATGCATTTGAATACATCCAGCACTCCCTCCGCTGTAATATGGGCATTTTTCGAGATGTCACCATCTATTTCTCTGTATTTCTACATCTTCCATGTCCTTCTCCTGAGTAAACACTGATACAAAATACTTGTTTAGTATCTCCACCATCTCCTGCGGTTCCACACAAATGCCGCCTTGCTGATCTTTGAGGGCTCTATTTTCTCCCTATTTACCCTTTTGTATTTGTAAAATCCTTTTGGATTCTCCATATCTCTATTTGCCAAAGGTATCTCATGTCCCCTTTTTGCTCTACTGATTTCCCTCTTTAGTATACTCATACTGCCTTTATAATCTTCTAAGGATTCACACGATCTATCCTGTGTGTACCTGTCGTATGCTTCCTTCTTCTTCTTAGCCAGACCCTCAATGTCTTTAGTCATTCATCACTCTCTGTACCTACCAGACTTTCCTTTCACGCTAACAAGAACACACTGTCTCTGGACAGTGTTTACATTTTAATTCCATCAATATAGAATCAACTTATCGTTTTCAGAGATGATGCAGTTATTGTTCGGTAGCTCATAGTTTATTAATGCCCAAGTCACAAACATGGAAAACTCCTGATCATTGTTCAGGTCAGTAAACCCATCACTTTACATCAAGACCGACATTACAAGAGGATTCTAAACGGCCTGAATTCGGGTACAGTGCTACTGGACCTCACAGCTGCCTGTGGCAATGAGTGAGACTCTGGTTTCCAACCTGGGTCAGGGCAATCATTCAAACATTCCCTCACAGAGAATCATTTGGAATCCACCTTGAGCAGGAGAAAACTAGCCAACAGGCTATCACTGCTCTCAGTGTAGGTACAAATGCTGTCTAAATTAAATACCCATGACTGACCAGGATCCATGCCTTACAAATTCACCCTCAGTCACGGCCTGGCCCAGTGAGCAGATGTATGGACATTGATTGTCAGAATCACACTGCACAAGTTACTTATGGTGATGACATCTGGCATGTCCCCCAGACTCCATACATCTGCCCCCTGGACCAGATACTGTGAGAAAGCGTTCTCATTTGACAGTCTATTGCACCATCTTGTGTCTCACAGTGAACCCTCTGAAACTATATCCAATAAATGTACCTTCACATTCACCAGTATCAAAATAAAATTATACATGCATGTGGATGCTCAGATACTAATTCATAGGTCACCCAACAGAATGTATCTGAAGAAACCAGGAGCAAATGGCAAGCCAATAATCGTTTGAATAACTGAACTTGGTGGATTTTGTCTGGTCTTGCTAACATCATATATTGTGCTGACACTTAGGTGAATGTTACAAAGCACATCAAAACCGGAATTCTTGGTCTAATGTCCCTCCCCAGATTCCTGACCTCACACACCTCACTCCCTCACACATTCACCAACTGACAAGAATCCACACACTGAGTGAAACTTGGAACATAGAACAGTATAGCACAGTGCAGGCTCTTCAGCTCTCAATATTTTGGCAGCCTTTTATCCTACTCTAAGATCAGACTAACATATATAACCTTCAATGTACTAACTTCCATGTTTCTGTCCAAGAGTCTTCTTATGCATCCTTAATGTATCTGACTCTAACCATCACTGGCGGTGCACTCTACCCCACCACTCTGTGTAAAGAACCATGTCTGACATCCCCCGAAACCTTTCCCCAATCACCTTAAAATTACTCCCCTTGTTGATAGCCAATTTTGCCATGGGAAAAGGCTTCGGCTATCCAATCTATCTAGGTCTCTCAACATCTTGTACATCTCTATCAAGTCACCTCTCACCCTTCTTTGCTCCAGGGAGAAAAGCCAGAGCTCCCTCAAACTTTCTTCCTAAGACATGCCCTCCAGTCCTGGCAGCATCCTGGTAAATCTCCTCTACACGCTTTCTGAGGCTTCCACATGTTTCCTATACTGAGTCAACCAGATCTGAACACAATATTCCATCCCCCATAATGAAAGACAACACAACATACACCTCCTTACCAACCTTATCAATTTGGGTGGCAATACTGAGGAAACTATGCATATGGACCTCAAGATTCCTCTGTTGTTCCGCACTGCCAAGAATTCTGCCTAGAACCCTGTATTCTGTATGCAAATGCAACCTTCCAAATTAAATCAATTCACACTTTTTACGGTTAAACTCTGTCTGCCACTTATCATCCCAGCTCTGTATCCTGTCAATATTCTGTTGCAAACTTCAACAACCCACCACACTATCCACAACTCCATCAACTTTCATGTCATTGACAAACTGTCTAACACACCATTCCACTTCCTCATCAAAGTCATTTATAAAAATCACAAAGAGTACAGGTCCCAGAACCGATCCCTATGTAACGCCACTGCTCACTGAGCTCCAGGCTGAATAATTTCCATCTGCTATCACAGATGGGCCATCTTTTATGGGCCATCCACACCCGTAACCAGAGAGCCAAATTTCCCTGCGTCCCATGCCTCCTTACTTTCTGAATGAGCCCACAACGGGGAACCTGATCAAACGCCTTCTAAAATTCGTGTTCACCATATCTACTGGTCTATCTTCATCAACATGTTTTTTCACATCTTCAAAGAATTCAATAAGGTTTGTGAGGCATTACCTGCTCCTCAAAAAGCCATGTTGACTCACTCTAATCATACTGTTTTTTTAAGTCATTGTAAATCCTGTCTCCCAGCATCGTCTCCAATACTTTGCCCACCACTGGTGTAAGACTGTTCTATCATTCCCAGGGTTATCCCTATTCCCTTCCATGAACAAGGGAATAACAGTTGCCACCCCCCAATCATCTGGTACTACTCCAGTGGACAGTGAAGACGCAAAGATCATCACCAAAGTCACACCAATCACTTCCTGGAGTAACCTTGTGTATACCCCATCTGACCCAGGGTATTTATCTATCATTATGTTTGTACATCAATAAGTGTGCATTTCCCCTCAACTTGTCTACACCCTGTCCAACCAACTGATTGACTGCTTTCCTTTTCAGTGCAATATACAGTGCTGCCTTGCTGAGCAAGTATGATTCCCAACGTCCTGCGAATCACAGGATCATAGAAAAAGGAATGCACCAATGCCTTCCTGATAAAGAGCTCATGCCTGAACTATCGACTCTCCTGCTCCTCGGGTGCTGCCTGACCTGCTGTGCTTTTCCAGTACCACACTTTTCTACTCTTATCTCCATCAACAGCAGTCCTCAGTTTCTCCATTACTGAGGGCTGTCCCCTCTGCACACTGAGCGGGGAATTAACCATCAGAAACTCATTGTATGTGGAGCTGACAGTTTTGGAAAGTTGCACTTGATTAACACATTTTTTGGAAAAAGAAATTACAATTCAACAAATATTCATTCAGTCCCAGAATTACAATTTTGGTTCATGGTTAGGGCAGCCTGATAACAAATAGTGAATGATTGAGTAATTCCGAGGCACAGTCTTCCAGGTGTTATATTCCAGCTTACGTTAATGTTGGGAGCATTATCAGACAGACTGTTGTCTGATGTAATGGAATGAGTTGACATGTGGAGGTGGAACGTTTTTGCCATCACAGAGAGGGGTTTGAGAGATGTCAGGTCTAACAAGTCAATATTCTATTGTACTGGAACTATAGGCAGGACAGGAGAGGGTGTTAAAGAGGAGGTAGTGTTGCATTGTTAGTTAAGGAACAGTTACTGCAGTAAGGAGGGACAATATCTTGGACGTATCCTTAAATGAGGCTTTATGAGTCGAGGTGAGGGTCCAAACGATGACAGACACACTGCCAGGGATATTTTATAGAGCCCAAGGAAGATGAAAATATAAGAGCAGATATATAACCAATTCACTGAGTTGTGAAGGACAGCAAGGCTGGAGATGTTGCAGAGAGATAGGAAAGTAATGTTGGAGATGTTACAGAGAGAAAGGAAAGCAAGTTTGGATATGTTACAGAGAGAGGAAAGTAAGACTGGAAATGTTACAGGGAGAAAGGAAAGCAAGGCTGGAGATGTTACAGAGAGATGTAAGCAAGGCTAGAGATGTTACAGAGAGAGGAAAGCAAAGCTGGAGATGTTACAGAGAGAGGAAAGTAAGGCTGGAGATGTTACAGAGAGAGGAAAGCAAGGCAGGGGACGTTACAGGGAGAGAGTAAAGCACGGTTGGAGATGTTACAGAGAGAGGAAAGCAATGCTTGAGATGTTACAGAGAGAGGAAATCAAGGCTGGAGATATTACAGGGATAGGAAAGCAAGGCTGGAAATGTTCCATGGAGAGGAAAGCAAGGCTGGAGATATTACAGAAAGAGAGGATTGTAAGGCTGGAGATGTTGCAGAGAGAGGAAAGTAAGGCTGGAGATGGTCGAGAGATAGCGTGACCTGTGCATGCTAGAACATGTTATAGAGATATTTTATAGAACATTCACAGGATATGGGGAGATATGTAGCAGCTGGATATTAGAGATTTTGGGAGGGGTATGGGGGCAGGTGGAATTTACAGTGATAGATGGAGCTGGTGTATGAGATAAAGATTGTGGAGATACGGAGGGTTATTGAGATACAGATGGATGCAGCGGCTGGAGGAGATCACAGTGAAAGATACAGAGATACACGTAGATAGTTTAAAAACGGTATTGTGCAATGTGTTAATAGAGAAAATATTTTAGAAATCTGTGCAATAGAAAAGGTACTTGGAGGAACTGAAGGAGTGAGACCTTGGACTTTCCAATCACAAAAGTCATAGAGTGAGTGTCACACAGTACAGAAGAGGCCATTCGATTGAAAGTGAAAAAAATTAAAAACACTGCAGATACTTGAAATCCCTCCTTCCTAACGTCTGGGGGCTTGGGCGAGATGTGGGAGAGGCATTCAACAGACTGCTCAAGCAACAATGTGACGTAATGAAATCTCTCAGTGTCATATCAAACACCGACATGGAAACCTCTTGCTGACTCCCTTCCCTCAGCTGGTGGATCAGTGTCCCTCTACATTGTACAACTCTTGGAGGACGCACTGACAGAGTGAATGAGCTGGAGAATGTATACTGGGTGGGCCATTTAAAACCCACCACCAAGAGGAGCTCAGCAGCAACATTATTGATTGAGATAGTCGGGTCCAAAACGACATAGCTGCGAGACTGGGTCAGCACCGGATCAAGCGGGTGCGACTGACAGGGAGAAACATATTTGACCTCATCCTCACCAAACTACCGGCTGCAGACACATTGATCGAGGACCATATTGGGAACGGTGACAAGGGCATACAGTATTTCTATAGAGAAAGTCCCTCTTGGACATTGTCAATAGTGTGTGTGTGCGCGTGTGAGTGTGTACACACACGTATAAGCGCACATGTGAGAGATACAATCCCCATGCTACACGGGACAGATTTCAAAGCGATCTAGATCTCAGCACTGGCCTGTGTGAGGTGATTCGGATCATTACCAACAGCAGAATTGTACTCCAGCACAATTTTCACTGTCACTGCCTGGCATTTACTGCACTTTACCCTTGCCATCAGGCCAGGGGATAAACCCTTGTTCAATCAGGAACACAGGAGGACCCCTCAAGAACAGCACCAGGTATACCTCACAATGAGGTGACGTTAGCATACAGGACCACTTACTTACCAAATAGCGTAAACAGCCAGTGACAGACAGACTTAACCAACAAATCAGGCCTAATTTCTGCAATCCTGTCACATGCTGTCAACGTAAATTGTGTGGTCAATCAAACAACTCACTGGAGGAGTAGGATCCACAAATATCGCCTTCCTCAACGATGGAAGGGCCCAGTACAACAACAGAAAAGCTAAGGCTGAAACATACACCCATGTTCAGACCGATGTGTGAATGTGATGATCTATTTTAGTCTTCTCCAAATGGCAGTCATCAGCTAATCTGATTCACTGTGTGTGCTAACTCCAAACGGCTGGAGGGATGGGGAATGCAAAGGCTGTGGGCCCTGAGAACATTGCTTTCAGGCTGTTCCTGCTGGGATAAAGCACTGACACCTACCTGACAATGTGGGAAACTATCAGGGTGTGTACTGTACACACACAGACAAAACATCAGACAATCAATCAATGACTGCCCCATTGCTCTAATCCCCAACATTAAAAAAGTGATGGAAGATGTCATCTACAGTGGAGTGAAACAGCACTTCCTCAGCTCCAACCTGCTCAATGAAGCTCCGTTTTGGCTCTCATCCCTTGGGAACATTGAAGCCTTGGTTGAACGATGTACAACAATTCTAGAAGTCACTGCACTTAACATTATCATTATTGCATTTGACCAAGTGTACCCAGGATTAACAGCAAAGCTGGAGCAAATAGGATTCTTTTGCACTGGCTGAAGTTATACCTGGTACAAAGGAAGGTGGCTGGTGTTGGTGGGGAGCAACCATCTCCACAGCACTTCCCCAGGGGACGGGTTTCTCAGTAAACGTGTAGACCAGAAATGGAAAGGCAGAACATTATACTCCAACAGGATGATGAGGTTATTCTCTTGTTAGTTAGATGCGGGTAGAGGCAGTTTAACTAGATAGTCATCATGGCTCAAGCAAGGGAGAGGTTGAGTAAGACAGCCCTTTTCAGACAGCTCAGTCAGTGCAGGAATTGAACCCACACTGTTGGCATTAATCTGTATTACAAACTAGCCGTCCAACTGATTGAGCTAACCAAGGCCTCGCTCAGCTCCTTGGGGAAGATACTGTAACATTATTCCATTCAGATATCTTGTTAGACACCTCTGGAGCAGGTAGAACGAGAAGCCAGCTTCATAGCTCAGAGAGAGGGACAGCATCACTGAGCTGTAAGAGTGCTCTCTGCCCTAGGCCCAATAATTTTCAGCTACTTTATAAATGACCATCCCTATACTGTAAAGTCACAACTGGGGATGTTTGCCAATGATTGGACAATGGTTAACACCATTCGTGATTTACTCCGATACTGAAGCACTCCTTACCCCAATGTAACAGAAATATGCAGGTGTGTGCTTAACAGTGACAAGTACCATTTCCATTACACACATGCCAGAAAACAATTATCTCTAACAACAGAAAAGTGTACCATATCCTTTAATGTTCAATGTCACCACCATCACTGAGCACCCATCTAGCAATAACCCGGGCATTACCGTTAACTAGAATTGGACTGACTATATAATTTCATTATCCATTCCTGTGAAGGGCTGATGCTAAAACATTGATTCTCCTGTACCTCAGATGCTGCCTGACCTGTTGTGCTTTTCCAGCGCCACCTTTTAACACATATTAATTCATTTGCTTCAAGAATATGTCAGGGGCAAGAAATCCTACAAGAATGACTCACCTCAAAATTTCGGAAAGCCTATCTCCCTTGTATGAGTGTGTGATTAAATACCTCCATTTTCCTATGTGAGTGCAGCTTCACCCCTCATCCACTGACACTCAGGAGCAGCAATGCCTGCCATCTTCACGGTGCTCTGCAGAAATTTACGAAGGCTCCTTACAACGTACCCCTGAAACCAGGACCGTCAAGAAGGACAAGGGAAACAGATACATGGGGCCACCATGCTCGCGCTCCAATCCAAGCCATCTATCGAGCTGATTGGGAAGTATATTGCCGTTCTTTCAGTACCACTGCTTCAAGTTCCCTCCCTAATGGTATTGTAAGTCTGCCTACAGCACAAGGGCTGCAGCAGTGCGACAGTTCACCCCCACCTTCTCAAGGGCAGCAAGGTACAGGCAATAAATACCGGTTTCATCATATTCCATGAATAAATTAACATGAAAAATATTGTCCAGACCTGCCCAATTCTGGACACTGTGCTTTGGGTTTTGTGAGCTCAGGCTGGTTGGGTCCAGGCAGTAACCTATTTGTTGTAAACAGCTGAACGAATATGCTGTTGAAACAATTGGACAATCTCTCAGAAGCATGACCAACATACCGAGCATCACACAGACACTGAGAGTCACATCCACATTACTGAGCTCTGAGATAGACAAAAGCAATTGAAAATATATTCATACCTGACGAACATGTTTAAACACACAGTGATATTGTTGCCATGAAAATGATTATGAATGAATATTAACAGGGGGAAAGTGAGGACTGCAGATACTGAAGATCAGGGTCGAAAAGTATGGTTGTGAAAAAGCACAGCCGTTCAGGCAGCATCTGAGGAGCAGGAGAGTCGACTATTAGTTCACAATATTAATACAAGGGAAAATACTTGTATATTTTCAAAGTCCGTGTACTTAATAATAATTTGCTCTTGGGTGTGGGAATGAGATTTATCATTCCAATGCTCCTTACTGTGAATTGTGCACTGTTTTCATCATATTGTTGTTACAAAAGTAAACAGAATAAAGGGGGGATATAATGCTTATTGGGCAATCTAAAAGTTGGTATTATGAAAGGCGATCAAAACTTCAGTCAAGAGAGTTTGCTATTAATGGTTAGAACAATGCTGCAAACATTTACACAGAGAGTTCCAGTTCAAGTCACACACAAGGTTGTTGGGCTGGGATCATACTGGCAATCAGTGGAGCTGCACAATTCTGTTTGGATACTGACATTGTGGAGGTAACGTACACTGGATATGGTTTATGAGCGATTCAATGTAAGATGCTATGTGCTGCAGGAGCCCATCACCTTTATAACACCTTCATTCAGGATCGGGTCCAAGGTGCAGAATTACAGAGTTTAGGTGGCACACAAGAGGTGATATACTTGCAAGACATGGCTGTTTACAGGTCATTGTTATAAATATTGAACTGCGTCTGGACCAGCGCCATGTGCTAGTCCATTGACCAGTTTTCCCGACTCACATCTCCCTGTTGTTCAGGTATATCTCTAACCAATCCATTGTGAGGGATTATGTTAGTAACTGCCCAGTTCTAGCTTGGAAATTCACTGGACAGATTCTGGAGATGGCTAGTGTTTTGGAGATCATGGTGAGGCCCAATAACACTGCATCTGAATTCAGGCTTTTCCTCAAAATCTTTTTCAACAGCTTTGCTGCCTGCAAGATGGTGTGTTCATTAATCTGAACATCAATTGGCTGTTTACTACATTCACTGAATTGTGTAATAGTTACCTGCACACTCTAGTAATTCAATTAATGTTCACTTCAACTGCTTTCAACTGAAAAATAATAATGTTTTGTCTATTTTAAAATATGTAAGAAACAAAGTGATATTAACTCTTCATTACACAAAATGTAAAAGTGACCTATTGAATATATCCCACAGACTATTCAAACAACAGTCAGATATTATCTGTAAAGCAGGATTTTGAGAAAAGGACTATGTTCCAGGCAACATCACCACCATCTCTGTTAGGGTATGTCCCACTGACAGGACAAGCCAGGCAGAGGGGGACAGCTCAGTGACCCAGTATTGATGCTGGATCCTGTGGCTGCTCGACTGCTCTGCGGCAGGTTATGGTGGAATCAATAAATGGGAATCATATAATTGACCACATTATCACCGATCTGCCTACTGCAGATAGACATCTCCAGTTCATACATCAGTAAGAATGGTCACTGCATAGACCTTGTGGGGAATAAGGGCTACCTTCACAATTTCCAGACACTCCTCAACATGATATGTAGCCCCCTGGGCACTGAATGGTACATACTTTAAACAGATTGAGAGATTAATGATGATGAATCCATGAAGTGCAGTGTACCATCGGCAGGAGCATAATCATACTCTGTACAACTCATACACTCTGCAACCTCACAGCCCGACATTCCTCCCACTGTACAGTAACCATCATGGCCCGACATACCTCCCACTGTACAGTAAACATCACGGCCCGACATACCTCCCACTGTACAGTAACCATCACCAACTAACATACCTCCCACTGTACAGTAACCATCACGGCCCAACATATCTCCCACTGTACAGTAACCATCACGGCCCAACATATCTCCAACTGTACAGTAACCATCACGCCCCGACATAACTCCCACTGTACAGTAACCATCACGGCCTGACATACCTCCCACTGTACAGTAACCGTCCCGTTCCGACATATGTCCCACTGTAGAGTACTCACCACGGCCCGACATATCTCCCACTGTACAATAACCATCACGACCTGACATACCTCCCACTGTACAGTAACCGTCCCGTTCCGACATACCTACCACTGTACAGTAAACATCACAGCCCAACCTACCTCCCACTGTACATGCCACGACATACATCCCTCTGTACAGTAGCCATCAGGCTCCGACATAGCTCCAACTGTACAGTAACAGTCACACCCTGACATACCTCCCAATTTACAGTACCCATCACGGCCTGACATACTTCCCATTGTACAGTAACCATCACGGCCCGACATACCTCCCACCGTACAGTAACAGTCACACCCTGACATACCTCCCACTTTACAGTACCCATAACGGCCTGACATACTTCCCACTGTACTGTAACCATCACGGCCCGACATATCTCCCAATGTACAATAACCATCAGGCCCCGATATAGCTCACACTGTACAGTAACCATTACGGACGGCATACCTCCACCTGTACAATATCCATCACGGTACGACATACCTCCCACTGTACAGTAACCATAACGGCCCGGCATACCTCCCCCTGTAATGGAACCATCACAGCCCGACATACATCCCACTGTACAGTAACCATCACGGCCCGACATACCTCCAACTGTACAATATCCGTCATGGTCCGACATACCTCCCCCTGTACTGTAACCATCACGGCCCGACATTCTTCCCACTGTACAGTAACCAGCACACCCCGACATAACCCCCACTGTACAATAACCATAACAGCACAATATACATCCCACTGTGCAGTAACCATCACGGACTGACATACCTCCCACTTTGCAGTAACCATCACAGCCTGACATATCTCCCACTGCGCAGTAACCATCACACCTCGACATACCTCCCACTGTACTGTAACCATTGCAGCCTCACACTGTGCAGTAAACATCGCTGCCCGACATGCCTCCTACTGTACTGTAACCATCGCAGCCAGACATACCTCCCACTGTGCAGTAAACATCGCTGCCTGACATATCTCCAACTGTACAGTAACCATCACGGCCCGACATACCTCCCACTGTCCAGTAATTATCACAGCCCGACATTCCGCCCAAAGTACAGTCACCATCCCGGCCTGACATATCTCCCAATGTACAGTACCTTCCACTGTACAGTAACCGTCACGGCCAGACATAGCTCCCACTGTACAGTAACCGTCACGGCCCGACATACCTCCCACTGTACTGTAACTATCGTAGCCTGACATACATCACACTGTGCAGTAAACATCGCTGCCCGACATAGCTCCCACTGTACAGTAACCATTACGGTCCGACATACCTCCCACTGTACAGTAACCAACACGGTCAGACATACCTCCCACTGTACAGTAACCGTCACTGCCCGACATACCTCCCACTGTAATGTAATCATCACGGCCCGACATACATCCCACTGTACAGTAACCAACACGGTCCGACATACCTCCCACTGTACAGTAACTAACACGGTCCGACATACCTCCCACTGTACAGTAACCGTCACTGCCCGACATACCTCCCACTGTAATGTAATCATCACGGCCCGACATACATCCCACTGTAAAGTAACCTTCATGGTCCGACATATCTCCCACTTTACAGGAACACCACGGTCCGACATACCTCCCAATGTACAGTAACCATCACGGCCCGACATACCTCCGACTCTACAGTGACTGTCACGGCCCGAAATACCCACCCCGTACAGTAACCATCACGGTCTGACATACCGGCCACTGTACAGTAAGCACCACGGGCCGACATACCTCCGACTGTACAGTAACTGTCACGGCCCGACATACCTCCCTCTGTACAGTAACCATCACGGCCTGACATACCTCCCACTGTACAGTAAGCATCAAGGCCTGACATACCTCCCTCAGTACAGTAAGTATCACGGTCCAACATACCTCCCACTCTACAGTAACCGTCACAGCCCGACATACCTCCCACTGAAAAGTAACTGTCACGGCCCGACATACCTCCCACTCTAAAGTAACCATTACGGCATGACATACCTCACACTGTATTGTAACCATCGCCGCCAGACATACCTCACACTATGCAGTAAACATCACTGCCTGATATAGCTCCCACTGTGCAGTAACCATCACGGTCCCACATACTTCCCACTGTATAGCAACCATCACGGCCCGACCACCTCCCACTGTAGCGTAACAGATACGGTACGACATGCTTCCCACTGTACAATTACCATGATGGCCCGACATACCTCCCCCTGTATAGTAACGATCACACCCGACATACCTCCCACTGTAATGGAACCATCACGGCCCGACATACATCCCACTGTAAAGTTACCACCATGGCCCGACATACCTCCAACTGTACAATATCCGTTACGATCCGACATACCTCCCCATTTACAGTAACCGTCACTGCCCGACATACCTCACACTGTACAGTAATTATCACGGCCCAACTTTCCACCCAAAGTACAGTAACCATCCCGGCCTGACATATCTCCTACTGTACAGTAACCATAATGGCCCGACATAGCTCCCACTGTACAGTAATCATCAAGGCCTGACATACCTCCCACTGTACAGTAACAGTCACGGCCCGACATACCTCCCACTGTAAAGTAACGATCACGGCATGACATACCTCCCACTGTACTGTAATCATCGCAGCCTGACATATTTCACACTGTGCAGTAAACATCGCTGCCCGACATAGCTCCCACTGTACTGTAACCATCGCTGCCCGACATACCTCCCACTGTACAGCAACCGTCACGGCCCGTAATACCTGCCGCTGTACAGTAACCTTCACGGCCA
Source organism: Hemiscyllium ocellatum (assembly GCF_020745735.1). NCBI lineage: Eukaryota > Metazoa > Chordata > Chondrichthyes > Orectolobiformes > Hemiscylliidae > Hemiscyllium > Hemiscyllium ocellatum. Next base: position 77,227,244 of record NC_083417.1, read on the forward strand.
GTCATACCTCCCACTGTGCAGTAACCATCACGGCCCCACAAACCTCCCACTGTAATGGAACCATCACGGCCCGACCACCTCCCACTGTACCATAACCGCCATGGTACGACATGCCTCCCGCTGTACCATAACCATAATGGCCCGACATACCTCCCACTGTAATGGAATCATCACGGCCCGACATACATCCCACTGTACAGTAACCATCATGGCCTGACATACCTCCCACTTTACAGTGTCCATCTCGGCCCGACATACCTCCCTCTGTGCGGTAACCATCACGGCCTGACATACCTCCCACTTTACAGTGACCATCTCGGCCCGACATACCTCCCTCTGTGCGGTAACCATCATGGCCCGACATACCTCCCACTCTACAATAACCAGCACACCCCGACATACCTCCTACTGTGCAGTAACCATCACGGCCAGACATACCTGTCAGTTGACAGTAATCATCATAGCCCGATATACCTCTGACTGTTCATTAACCATCACTGCGTAACATACTTCACACTTCGCAGTAACCATCACGGCCAGACATTCCTCTCAGTCTGCAGTAACCATTACAGCCTGACATACCTCCCTCTGTACAGTAACCAACATGGCATGACATACCTCCCACTGCACAGTAACCATCACGGCCAGACATTCCTCTTACTCTACAGTAACCATCACGACCAACCATCCCTCCCACTGTATAGCAACCATCACGGCCCGACCACCTCCCACTGTACCGTAACCGCCATGGTACGACATGCCTCCCGCTGTACAAGAACCATAATGGACCGACATACTTCCCACTGCGCAATAACCATAATGGCCCGACATACCTTCCCCTGTACAGTAACCATCACACCCCGACATACCTTGCACTGTAATGGAACCGTCACGGCCCGACATACATCCCACTGTAAAGTTACCATCACAGCCCGACATACCTCCAACTGTACAATATCCGTCACGGTCCGACATATCTCCCACTGTGCAGTAAACATCACGGTCCGACATACCTCCCCATTTACAGTAACCGTCACTGCCCGACATACCTCATACTGTACAATAACCATCACAGCCCGACATTCCTTCCACTGTACAGTAATTATCACGGCCCAACATTCCACCCAAAGTACAGTAACCATGCCGGCCTGACATACCTCCCACTGTACAGTAACCGTAATGTCCGACATACCTTCCACTGTACAGTAACCATAATGGCCCGACATAGCTCCCACTGTACAGTAACCATCACGGCCTGACATACCTCCCACTGTACAGTAACCGTCACGGCCCGACATAGCTCCCACTGTAAAGTAACGATCACGGCATGACATACCTCCCACTGTACTGTAACCATCGCAGCCTGACATAGCTCACACTGTGCAGTAAACATCGCTGCCCGACATAGCTCCCACGGTACAGTAACCATCGCTGCCCGACATACCTCCCACTGTACAGTAACGGTCACGGCCTGACATAGCTCCCACTGTACAGTAACCAACACGGTCCGACATACCTCCCACTGTACAGCAACCGCCACGGCCCGTCATACCTGCCGCTGGACTGTAACCGTCACTGTCCGACATACCTCCCACTGTGCAGTAACCATCACGACCTGACATAGCTCCCACTGTACAGTAACCATACCGGCCCGACATCCCTCCCACTGAACAGTGACCGTCACAGTCCATCATACCTCCCACTGAACTGTAACCATCACGGCCTGACATACCTCCCACTGTACAATAACCAGCACACCCCGACATACCTCCCACTGTACAGTAACCATCACAGGCCAACATACCTCCCACTGTACAGTAACCATCACGGCCTGACATACCTCCCACATTACAGTGACCATGTCGGCCCGACATACCTCCCTCTGTGTGGTAACCATCATGGCCCGACATACCTCACATTGTTCAGTAACCATCACGGCGCGACATACCTCCCACAGTGCAGTAACCATCACGGCCAGACATTCCTCTCAGACTACTGTAACCATCACAGCCCGACGTACCTCCCTCTGTGCGGTAACTATCATGGCCCGACATGCCTCACACTGTTCAGTAACCATCACGGCGCGACATATCTCCCACAGTGCAGTAACCATCACAGCCAGACATTCCTCTCAGTCTACAGTAACCATCACAGCCCGACGTACCTCCCTCTGTAAAATAAGCATCACAGACTGACTTACCTCCCACTGAACAGTAACCATAAAGAGTTCAGTGCTTAGCACTGCTGCCTCACAGCACCAAGGTCCTAGATTTAATTCCGGCCTGGGGTGTCTGTCTGTCTGTCTGTCTGTAGTTTGCACATTCCCCGCGTGTCTGCGTTAGTTTTGTTCGGGTGCTCCGGTTTCCTCCCGCAGTCCAAAGATCCGCAGGTCAGCTGAATTGGCCATACTAAATTACCCATTGTTTCAGGTGCATGAGTCCGTGTTAAGTACAGGGCAGGACAATGGGTCTGGTTCGGCTACTATTCTGAGGGTTGGTGTGGACTTTTGCACTAAAGGGTCTTTTTCCACACCTAGGGAATCTAATCTAACCTCCAAGGTTCAAGTCAGGAATATGATGGAATAATCACTTGTCTGAATTTGTACAGCTCCAACAGTATTCTAGTATGGACTTAATAGCAACAGGCAACACAGTTGTGTGGGGAATATCCTGTCTCACAAACGTGATTCATTATTTTGAGGAGGGGACAATATTGATTGATGAGGGCATGGGGCTGGCCGTTGGCCGTTTGGACATTAGCAAGGCCTTTGATCTGGTTCCTTATGGCAGGCTCATTAAGAGGTAAAGAGAAATGGGATCAGCGGTCAGTTAGTAAGATGGATAGAGAACTGCTTGGCCATAGAAGACAGAGTAGTGGTGAAACAGTGTTTTTTGTGACTGGAGATCTGTAAATAGATTGGCGGAGTTTCAGATTGTGAGGCTGATTGTCAGAGAATACAGCAGGTTATAGGTCAGCTGTAGATTTGGACAGGGAAAACACAGATGTAACTTTATCTGGACAGTTGCAACGTGATGCATTTTAGAAGATCTAATCTAGGAGATAAATACAAAGTGGATGGAAAAACTACTGGCCGCATCAACATCCGAAGGGATCTTGTTGTACAGCTCCACAGTTCCCGGAAAGTGGCAACACGGGTGGATAGGGTGATCAAGAAGACTGATGGTAATCTTGCAGACATGCACCAGAGCATACAGTATGAAAATTAGCAGGTCATATTGCATCTATAGAGAAACTTAGTTCGGGTACATTTAGAATATTGTGTACATGACTGGTTGCCACACCAGCAGAATGACGTGGAAGTGTTAGAGAGTGTATGGAAATGTTTTACCAGGGTGTTGCCTTGTTTGGAGGGTATTAGCCAGGAAGAGAAGTTGAGCAAGCATGGTTTGTGTGCACCTGGGCACCATTAGCTATAGGGCTACCTGATAGATATTTACAAAACTATCAGTGGCATAAATAGAAGGACAGTTAGAAGATTTTTTCCCAAAGTAGAAATATCAATTACTCATGACCGTAGGTTTTAGGTAAAAGGGAGAAAGTTCAAGAGATATAAGGAGAGAACAGAATGATATAGAGGGTGTCGGAGCAAAAAAATTCGTTTTAACTATAGAACGGCATCATGTGTTAGTGTGGGCTTGCTGGGATGAGGAGTCTGTTCCTGTGCTGGACTGCTCTATAAAACAAGACTTGAGTGCAGGAGTGGCAAGATGTGGACTGAATGATGACTGATGAACAACAGTCACATTCAATAGATCTCTCCTCAACAACTTGCAGCTTCATACCCTCCCTTCAACAGTGGGGAAACTCAATATGGAGAATTAGACATGAAAGTCAGAGCTGGTAACTGGTGACTCCATCTCGCCCCTCGCTCCTACGGCCCTCTATCTGGAACAGCAGCGTCTCGGGGGACACTGCACAGACAGACGCTGCATGTACTCCACACCCACCAATGCTGCCATCTGTCACATGCCATCCCAGCACATCTCCGACGCATTGACAGTACACTTTTGTACTCCAATGCTGCAACTCAGGGTGCACTGACAACTGTCAGTGCAATGCTGCTGCAAGTGCACCGTGCTCATGGACACACACCCAGCTCATGGACTGTCCCTCTGGGCTTCTCACTTCGTGTTTGTACGCAGTCAATGCTGCTGCAAGGACACTGTGCCCAGGGACACCCACCAAGCTCATAGACTGAACCTTTGTTTTGCCACCACGAGGACTCGATACCCAGCATGAGCAACACCAATGTAGTGTACAAAATCCCATGCAAGGACTGCACAAAAACTACATAGGACAAACAGGAAGACAGCTAGCGGTCTGCATCCATGAACACCAAATAGCCAGGAAACGACTGGACCAGATATCCTTAGTAGCCACACACTCAGATGAAAAGCAACATGAGTTCGACTGGGACAACACTACTATTATAGGACAAGCCAAACAGAGAACAGCCCGGGAATTCCTAGGTGCATGGCAGTCATCCACAGATTCAATCAACAAACACATCGACCTGGACCCAATATACCGTCCACTGCAGCAGACAGCTGAAACTGACAACCGGAAGTGGCAGATACAAATCACTGTAAATGCTGGAGGAAACATCACAGACGCGCTTCACAGGAGGCTCCCAAGCACTGAGGATGTCACCTAGACAGGGGATGAAACATCTGCAACACAAAATCCAAACTCGGCGCACAGAACCACACCAGGAAATCCACATTTTGTACGTGGGAACTGCTTGTTAAGTCCTGACAGCAAAACTTTCTGATGAACGTGCTCCCGATTGCTTGAATTTCATTCTATTTAGTTTGAAAAGATATTTCAAGGCCGCTGCACATCAAGCAACAGGAAGACATAAAGGATGATTCTCCACAGTGTCCTTCGCAGGACCAACCTGTCTCTTCAGGCACGGAAAGTCTTTATTGTGAGTCAGAGAGCTTCAGAATTAATAGAGAACTGAAGGAGGCCATTTAGCCCATTGTACACCAATGAGTTCTCCAACATCACAATTTGAAAACAGAGAGAACAGAGTGTGTGTGTGCGTGAGAGAGAGAAAAAATAACAGAGAAAAAGGAAGTGAAGAGAGATAAAAGGAATGGAGAGAAAATGGAGCGACAGAGTGAGTGAGAACAAGGGGTTTCAGATGAGTGTGAAGTTAGATCAAAAGACAGCATGAGGAGAAATGCAGAGAAATTTTCCTTAGAAGGTCCCACAGATTGCAAGCCCTTTGTCTGGTGCCGTACCCTGTGAGCACAATTCTGTCATCCAAGATCATTTATCACCAATAATATCACAGAGCCGGAGTACTGAAGGCTGAATAGGATCCAAAAGAACAATAGATTCGTTCCAGGGAGAAGGTGAATTAATTTAAATATTCTAAGCCAACAGGAACATGTAGTCCCTCTAGACCCTGTGTCAGAGACAATGTGAGAAAATCTCAGTGAGGGGGGTCACTGACAGGAGGGAATTCAGGATCTCAGCTGTGGTTCAAATAATGACCGATAAAGTTTGAACACCTCGTCCCCGGTTTTGTAATTTACATTTCAATTCATATAGCTCCTCATCACAAGTGTATTTTAACAAACTTGTCTCTTTGTAGTTTTCAAGTTTTGGTATGTACAGAAATGCTTGTTTTTTTTCTCCCTGTATTTTGTGTTGAATAAACACATTTTATTACTGAGGAAGAAAGGACCTGTTCCGATGGGGCAGTCTTCGTCTGCACCGTGCTGAGGCCAGAGTCCGAGTGAATCCTAACTAAGGCTGTAGACAGAGATTTAAACTGATTCGGGGTGTGTCTGTGTGTGTGTGCCGGGTGGGGGTTCCATTATAGGGTTTAATTAGAAAAGAGGAGGTAAGAGTACAGAGCTCAGTAAAGGTTATTAAAATCTCCAGCACAGATGCAAATAGGACAGAGTGTATGAAAGTGTAAGCAATCAAACTTCAAGCACACTGGACAAACAAAAGGCAATGAGAAGAGGGACCGTTAATGCAAGTTTGAAGGTGTTATATCTGAATGCCTACAGTATAAGGAATAAGGTAAATGAGCTTGTGGCACAGATTGAAATCGGTAGGTATGACGTGATGGGCATCAGAGAGAAGTGGTTGCAATGGGTCTGGATATTCAAGGACATTTATCCCATCAAAAAGATAGGTGGCAGTATATGTGGGTTTACATTATTAATAAGAAATGAAATTAAATCAATAGTAAGAAAGAAAGTAAGGTCAGATGGTGTAGAATCTGCGTGGGTAGAATTGAGGAGCCACAACGGAAAGACAACCACAGTTGGAGACTTGCACAGGCCTCCAAAGAGTAGTCAGGAGCAGGTGCACAAGATACACCAGGAGATAGAAAAGATATGTAGGAAAGGCAAAGTTACAGTGAACATGGGGGATTTCAATATGCAAGTGAAATAGGAAACCAGGTTGGTAGTGAGTCACAAGAAAAGGAATTTGAGGAATGTCTACAGGATGGCTGTTTGGAGCATCATGTGGTGGAGCCCAGTCGGGAACAGATGACACTGGATTTAATTATGCAGGCTAGATAAGGGAGCTTAAGGTGAAGGTCAACTTCAGAAGCAGTGATCGAAACATGGTTGAATTTGTTCTGAAATTTGAGAGAGAAGAAAGAATCAGAGTTAACAGTATTTCAGCTGAATAAAGGCAACTGGGGAGGCATAAGGGAGAAGCTGGGTCCAATTGAATGGGACAGGGGTGTAGCAGGAAAGACAGGGGAACAGCAATGGCAGGAGATTCCAAGATTACTTCAGGAGACACGACAGAGATAGATTCTGAATAATATTGGCATGGTACAGGGAAGAGTAGGCCACCAGGGCTGACAAGGGAGGTCAAGGATTGCATATAAGCAAAAGAGCAAGCATATAATGCGGAGAAGGGCAGAGGAAACTGAAGAATTGGGGCCACCAGAAGGCAAGAAAAAATAAATATGGAGGGAGAATATTTAATATGGGGCTAACCTAACCACTAATACAAAGGAAACTGCAAGAGATTCTTTAGATATATAAAGTGCAAAAGACAGGTAAAAGTAAATATGGACCACTAGAAAATGATGCTGGGGAGACAGTAGTGGGAAACCAAGAAATAGCTGAGGAATTTTGCATCAGTATTCACTGTGGAAGACACGAGTAATTTCCCAAGAATTGAAGAGAGTGAGAGGGCAGTCCTGAATACGGTGGCCGTCACTGAGAAGACCATGTTATAATACGGAATGGACTGAATGTGGATAACTCAGCTGGATCAGTTGGACTACACCACAACCTTGTAAGCGAGATAGCTGAAAAGTTAGTGCAAGTGTAAGTAGTAATCTTGCCGGAATAACTGAAACCATGAAAGGGCCAAGTGGCTGTATACTGCTAATATGACACCCCGTTTAATAATGGATTTAGGCAGAAGATGGAAAACTACAGACTGATTAGCCTAACCTTGGTTGTGAGTAACATCATGGAATCCATCGTGAAGAATGGGATTTCTGAATACTTGGTGGTCTTTCGTAAAATAGGAGAGAGTCAGCATGGTTTCATCAAGCGGAGGTCATGCCTGCCAAACCGGCTAGAATGCTTTGAGGGATGAATGAGCAGAGTAGATCAAGTGGAACCGATAAATTTTATCCATCTGCACCTCAAGAATCCTTTGACAAGGTGCTATGCATGAGGCTATTGAGAAAGATATGAGCCCATGGTGTTAGGGACAAAGTGCTAGCATCGATAGAGATTTGGCTGTCTGATAGAAAGCAGAGAGTGGGGATCAAGGGGTTCTTCTCAGGATGGCAGCCAGTGACAAGTGGTGTTCCACAAGTCCACAACTTTTTACTTTTCACTTTTCACAAGACCAGTGAGCTGATCACACCTTTTCACTTTGTGCATTCATTATGGATATGTAGGAACTGAGGGCATTTTGGCTAAGCGTTCAAGCAGCGCAAGGACAGATAGAGGAACAGGTAGCATTGAAGAGGAGGTTCGGCTACAGGAGAGTGGTCTAGCGCATTTCCTCAACTTCCCACACCTTCCCCCTTGAACTCCACCCTTCCAACTACTGCAGGTTAGAACTTCTCTGATGCTCGCCTTCCACCCCACCAACCGCAGGACACAACGTATCATCATCCTCCATTTCTGCCACGAACAGTCAGACCCCATTACCAGAGATATATTTTGTCCCATTCCTATCATCAAAATGCTGAGACCATTCCCTCACAACTTCCCTCGTAAGGTCCACGCGACCCCACCAGGCCACCTTCAACATCTGGCACCTTTCCTCGCCATTGCAAGAGGTATGAAAGATTTGCCAACACCTCTCTCCCCACCACCACCCAAGGCCCCAATGGATCCTTCCACATCAGGCAGACAACATCCTGTGCATCCAACCACAACATCTAGTCTGTCAATTGCTCCTGGTCTCCATTACATTGGCGAGACAGGACGTCAAATTGCAGAACAATTCAGGGATTACTCTCGGACACCCAAACCCAACAACCCCACTGCCCTATGGCAGAATACTTCAACTCTCCCTCCCACTCCGCCTAGGCCTTGCAAATTTTTGGTCTCCTCCCCTCCCAGATTTATGCCACGTCACGTCTGAAGGAAGAATGCATCATCTTTTGCCTTGTGACCCTGCAAACACACGGTATGAAGGACAATTTCACCAGTTTCCTCAACTCCCCTCCCTCCATCTTATCCCAGATCAAATCATCCAACTCCGTACCGTCCTCTTGAACTGTCATACCTGTCCTTCATCCTTCGCGTCTGTCCACTCCGCCCTCCACTCTGACCTATCACTATTACCACCCACCTTTATCTAGGTGTGTCCTTCCAAGCTAACTTCCTCCCAACGCTAGCCACTCCCATTTATCTCTCTCCCCGTTTCCCCTCACCCGACATTCCTGATGAAGGTTTTATGCCTGAAACGTCGAATCTCCTGCTCCTCGGATGCTGCCTGACAGGCTGTGCTTTACTATGACTACACTTTTTGACTCTGATCTCCAGCATCTGCGGTCCGCACTTTCACATACTGAAGGATTTTCAAAGGTTTGGAGTGTGAGAAAATAGGTGGCAGATGGAGTACAATGTGGGAGAGTGTGGGAAAGCATTTTGCCAGGATGAATAGAGGCATGGACTATTTTCTAAATAGCGAGCAAATTCAGAAATCTGAAATGCAGAAAGACGAGGGGTTTCCAGTTCAGGAGTCTTGAAAGGTGAACTTGCGAGTTGTCAGTAGTTAGGAAAGCAATTACAATGATGGCATTTATTTCAAGTAGGTTTAAATATATGTACTTAAATATATGCAGGGATGTACTTCTCAGGTTCCAAAAAGGCTTTGATCATGCTACATTTGGATTATTGTGCGCAGTTTTGGGTTCCATATCTCAGGAAGGATGGACTGATCCTGGAACTTTTTCGGACAGCTTGACGGGAATGGTGCCAGGAATGAAAAGCTGAACATATGAGGAATATTTGAGGGGTCTGGGTCTGTATATGATAGAGTTCAGAAGAATGTTCGGAGGACTAATTGAAACTTACAGAATACTAAATGACCTGGGACAGGATGGATTTAGGAAGATATATCAAATGTTACGAGAGACTAGTACCCTAGAGGACAGAGTAAAGAGAAGACTTTTTCAAACAGTGATAAGTAGAAACCTCTTCAGCCAGAGAGTTGTGAATCTATGGAATTCACTGCCACAGAGGGCTATCGAATCCAGGTCATTGTGTATATTTAAGAGTGAGACAGATAGGTTCTTGACTGAAAAGAGGATCAACGGTTACAGGTAGAAAGCGGGAGAATGGGGTTGAGAAGCTAAACAGCCATCATGGAATGGTGGAGCAGGCACAATGGGACTAATGGCCAAATTTCTGCTCCATTTACTTCTAGTTGTATGGTTAATATTGGCTCTCCTCATTCCTCATTGGAGTTGTATCCTGGAATTTGATCTCCAAATGATTTATAAAGAGTAACATTTCAATTACTAATGAATGAGAAATATCATGTTCCCTCCCCAGTCTCAGAACCCATGTCCCCAATTTCATAATCACACTGCAATTGAAATCCAGTGAAAGGTACTTGATCACAGTTGATTGACATCGATAACATTAACAGCATGAATCTCACCAGCCCTCTCTGATCCTCGAATAACCATCTGAATTTTGTGTCACGTCATATTTTCTGTTAACATATCCATGCCATTTGTCTGTTATCACTCATGTTGTCGTAGGCACAATTTCCTGTCAGATTATGGACTAGAAAAGTTCTCTCCATATTTTACAGACATTATAATCACTGATCAGTAGTTAAAGAATGTATGTTTTAATTTATAAATGGAGAAACTTGTTTATATTCTGACAATCATTTGACATTATTCCCATATCCAAGGCAGATTGAATGATTACACGCATTCTATCGACCATTCCCAATATTCCTTCCCTCAGTCACTCTCACATATCCCATTCCAAATGTGTAAATTCTTTTGAATTTTAATAAAATCAATATTAAATTGAAAGGGGTTCACTGGAGCTATTTGTTCAGAGACTGTGATTAATGTCAATCTCCGTGGATCCTAATTATTCCAGTGGAGAGTTTCCATCGTTGAATGATAAATGGGCTTTTTTCAATGCGTTATCCCATACTATGCTAGGAGCATCACTGACAGCACTAACAGGGATCAACAGCTCGAGGGGGGGGGGGGGGGGGCGGGGAGGAGAGATCAGAATCTGAGAACATTAGACTGGAACGGCACAATAATGGTTCAACATCTGAGGACATTGGATTGAAATGTTGCAACGAGGGATCAGAATCTAAGATCGGTAAACTGGAATGGTACAACAATGCATCAGAATCTGAGATCAATAGACTGGAATGGTTCAACAATGTATCAGAATCTGAGAATAATAGACTGGAATATTACAATACCAGACAGGAGTTTATCCTTGGGTCTTTACTTTCTTTCTCGGTCTTGGATATCATTAGCATCACGGATCCAGGATATCCTTTTCATTATTCAAGGTGGTTACTATCCCATCCTCGCTATAGTTGGTGTTCCTGGTAAGTCATTATATTTGGCTGCTAAACTGCGTTGAACTGAATTTCTGCCGTGATATATAAAATTTTGAAAGTGCAAGACAATGCCTTCAGTTCCAAGCAATAATTCATTTCATTATATATATATATATAATAACTATCAAACTACTATTTATGAATTACTCACTGATATGCGAAAATGAACCAGAATGTTCGCAAACACCATAATCCATTTTTTCCTTCACAGGCTTACATCTCCATGTACTCTCCACTAACCAATTCTGTCCAATGCCACCATCATGATATCCCAGTCTCGTCCTCAGTCTCTGCGCAATACCTGAATAAACTATCTGTGCCTTTGTTTAATCCGGATGCAACAGTTCCACGTTCCTTCTAACCACATGTCCATCACTAAATAATTGCTCTTGAGAATGATTAACTTGTTCTCTGCACATACGGGAAGACAGTTTATGGTGGTCAAGTCATTGACTCAAAATCTAGAGCCACAGAATAATGGTCTGTTGATTTCTCAGGAAGGAAATTGGGGAGTTTAAAAGCAACCATTATCATTTATTATAAAATCCAATCTGCTTGCCTGAAGTCCTTTAGGGAAATCAATGTGTCATGCTTCCCTCGTCAGGTTTCCGTGTGACTTCTGTGTGAACACGTGGGTGAACTGTACCTTTGAGAGAATTAAAAGCCAGAAATAACTACCTGACAGCACAAATGTTCTGAAAAATAGATATAATGTAACATTTGGTTTAACAACCCGATTAGCTCATTGTCTCGAAACAAAAACAAATTCAGCAAAACATTTTAAATTATACCCGAAAATATCCACCTCCAACCAAGTTTGAATTTATTATATTGTCAATCTTAAAAGCCAATGATACAATCCCCAATATTTTGGCGGTGCAAGACCATGGAAAATTGAACAGCTGAGAGGAGAACTGGCAAGCTACCAGCATGCAAAGACTGCCTGAAAATAGCTCTCCTATAGGTATTTTTAATGATGAGTAACTGGTGAAGCAGAGTCCCCAAGAAGAAAATAAGACAGGAATATGGAGAAGAACCAAAAGCTTCCTGGTTTGGAGATTTAAAAAAATGTTTTGTAAATCTTAATTAGGAGTCTTATCGGACTAGTATTGTGGAGGGGGAAGGTCAAAGACAGGTTAGAGGAAGAAGTTGTAAATAGTCATTCGTTTATTATTCTCTGTTATACTTTAACAAATAACGTTGTTAGTGTCTACTTTAAATATATTTGGACACTATAATTATCACAAATCCCTGCATGGGATAAATCTTTTCTTTGTTGCTGGTTTTAATTAATCAGGAAGATTTATCCTGTGTTGTAACACTACAAACCCACAGCTATGCGTTTTACTCTTTATGGTACTGTGGAACAGCTGAACCAGCCACTCAGTTCAAGGTCTGCATAACATGCTGGCCTCACCAGGGATTCATACATCCTGTGAGAGAAGAACAAAGGTATAGATAGCTCCCTTTCTATGCCTGTTTTCTGTATTGCTACATCTTATTTCCATTCAGGTACGTGATCATCCGCTATTTTAGGTGCATTCAATCTCATTGGAATTCTCCCCAAGAGTGATGCACATCTCCATAGGAATCTGTGGTGCTGGCTTTATTGATGCTGACGTACAGATGTAAGGGACTTATAAATTCCATGTCGGTGGTAGTGCATGGAGAAGGAATTGCTTTTTATGACACAGGAAAGAAATGGCAATGTCTAAGTGAGAGAAAAGGTGCTTTGTGATCATCCCTGAGAGTGTTGTTGAGGCAGTGTTCGGGGTACTGTGGATAAGCATTCTCTCACGTTTCACTCGACTAGTCCCTGGGATGATGGCACCATGAGCAGTGAGTGAAGCTCAGTGAGAGAATAAGAGGTGATTGCATTGAACCTTAAGGGGGATGGACAATCACTCATGATGTTCGAAACAGACACTGATACGGTGATAAGTTCAATGGCTTTTTTTCACTCAGATTACATGATTCTCGATAGTTTAAGATTCTCAACCTAACCACCCCCATTCCCTATTTCGATGAGATGGAGGGAAAGAGAGGAGAAATAGAGGAGAGAGCGAGAGAGATAAATAGATAGATAGATAGAGAAAGAGAGAGAGAGAGAGAGAGAGGTTCAGGCTTTCAAATAAACTCTCCCAACATTAG